>NW_026606083.1:16684496-19146744 GCF_029834395.1 Sorex fumeus | reverse complement strand
TTACTTATTTGTGGTATTTGTTCCTGAGTGCTGAAAATTTCTTAAAAGATTTGGCTCCAAGCTAGCCCGACAGAGAGAATCTAGACCCTTTCCTCCTTCAGTCAAACCACAGAGTTAAGATTAATTTCAGGAACCAGAGTGATAGTACAGTGGATAGGGCATTTGCCTGGCACATGACCGACCTGGGTTCGATCCCCAGCATCCCATATGGTCCCCTGAGAACTGCCAGGAGTGATTCCTGAATGCAGAGCCAGGAGTAACCCCTGAGCATTGCTGGGTGTGACCCAAAAAGAAAAAAACAAAAGAATCAACTTCAACTGCTTCAACAGCAGCACCTGGGATGTTTATCCAAACAAGACAAGGATTGTAGATAATATTACCAGAAGACCAGGGCCCAGATGAAGACATCCTTTCAGGAGCTTGCATCCATCCCCCCCCCCCCCCCCCGAGGCATAATCTGTATTTTAATGGTTTTAGGGACGATTGATATAGAGGAAGACAGAATGGGTTATTTATCTCCCCAGTCAGGAAATCATTCTGACTAAATGGATTATTTAACAAAGCCCAGCATCCTCGCCAATCTCCACTTCCTCTCCTTTGACACAAAGGAACTGTTCAGCTGTTTTGTTTTCAAAAACTTCAAGAAGGATCAGTTAACCAGCCATTCTGAATGCAGCTTTGTCGGTTTTGTGTGCTGTTATTGAAATAATTATAAAGGGGGAAAATTAAACAGAAAGCAAAAAAAAATTAAGGCGAGGTGGCGAGAAAAGTGATCACAGCTGAGACTCCAAGGACAGTGAGGATGTCGCTCTTATGAGAAACGCCAATGACAGCCAATCCTTCTCAAACTTACTCTTTATTTTTTTCCTTAAAAGAGAATTCCTTTGCTCTAGGATCAAAATACCTAACCATTCTTGCCGAAACTCTGTTCTGTGGCTCTCTCTCAGTCCATTTTCCTCACAAAGATTGGTAACAGAAGGCCGAGTTAGGTATTGTGTTTCTAAAACTTCCCTCTTACTTGGACGGCATTGAGTCAGGTGGTCTAAGCACCTAACCTAGTCCCTGGGATTGGTGGGCTATCTGAGGGAAAGAGTCTGAGGGCCCTAGACTTTTTAAAAATACCCCCACATTTCTTGCTGACTCTCCTGGAGCTGGAGCAATAGCACAGCGGTAGGGCATTTGCCTTGCACACAGCTGACCAGGGTTTGATTCCTCCTCCCCTCTTGGGGAGCCTGGCAAGCTACTGGGAGTATCTCGCCCGGAGGCAAAGCCTGGCAAGCTCCCCATGATGTATTCAATATGCCAAACACAGTGACAACAATAAGTCTCACAATGGAGACGTTACTAGGCCCGCTCTAGCAAATCGATGACCAACGGAAGGACAGTACAGTGCAGTGCAATGACTCTCCTGGGGCCCCACACAGAGGGGCGCTCTATACAATAGTTTTCTATACTCTTTTTTAATTATTATTATTATTAGTGAAACACCATGAGGTACAGTTGTAGATTTACAAATTTTTGTGCTTGGGTTTCGATTATACAATGATCAAATACCCATCCCTCCACCAGTGCCCATTTTCCACCACCACGGATAATATCCCCCCCACCCCCATTCCCCCCATCCCACCCTGCCTCTGTGGCAGGGCAATCCCTTGTGTTCTCTCTCTTCTTTTGGGTGTTGTAGTCTGCAAAAGAGGCATTGAGTGGCAAACATGTTCAGTCCATAGTCTACTTTCGACATGCATCTCCCCTCCTGGAAGGATCCTCCTAACACCCTTTATTTGGTGCTCCCTTCACTATCTGAGCTGCCCTTCCCCCTAGATTGCCCGGCTGGCCTCTAAGCTACGGAGTAATCCTCCTGGTACGGATCTCAGCTATTCTTGGGTATTAATCTCATACTTTGTTTTATCCCCCAGATGAATGCAATCTTTCTATGTCTATCCCTCTCTTTCTGACTCATTTCGCTTAGCATGATACTTTCCATGTTGTACCACTTGCATGTAAATTTCATGACTTCATCTTTTCTAACAGCTACATAGTACTCCATTATGTAGATGTACCAAAGTTTCTTTAACCAGTCATCTGTTCTTGGGCATTCAGGTTTCTTCCAGTTTCTGGCTATTGTAAAGAGTGCTGCAATGAACAAACAAGTGCAGATGTCACTTCGACTATACATTTTTGCCTCTCTGGGATATATTCCCAGGAGTGGTATTGCTGGGTCAAATGGGAGCTCAATTTCTAATTTTTTGAGAATCGTCCATACTGTTTTCCAGAAGGGCTAAACCATTCGACATTCCCACCAACAGTGAAGGAGTGTCCCTTTCTCGCCACATCCGCACCAGCATCGGTTGCTTTTGTTCTTTTGAATGTGGGCCAGTCTCTGAGGTGTGAGATGGTATCTCATTGTGGTTTTGATCTGCATCTCCCTGATGATTAATGATGTAGAGCATTTTCTCATGTGCTTTTTTGCCATTCGGATTTCTTCTTTGAGAAAGTTTCTGTTCATTTCATTGCCCCATTTTTGGATGGGGTTGGATGTTTTCTTCTTGTGGAGTTCAACCAGTATTTTGTATATCCTTGATATCAACCCCTTGTCAGATGTGTATTCGGCGAATATCCTTTCCCATTCTGTAGACTGTCTTTGTATTTTGGTCACTGTTTCTTTTGAGGTACAGAAGCTTCTTAGTTTAAGATAGTCCCATTTATCTATCTCTGTTTTCACTTGCTTGGCCAGTGGCGTGGCATCTTTGAAGATACCATTAGCTTCAATGTCATGCCTATAGAGAGGCACGCACCATACGCCTTGCTCATTGTTGCAGTCCACCTGAAGCCTTACCAGTCCATGCAGCAGATGATCCCCTGGGAAACTGGTGCAAGACAGACTAAGTTATCACAACTCCCTGAAGTGTAGAGCCATCACCAGTGTTACCTGAAAAAGCACAGGAACAATGGAATAGATAAGAGGGTTTTCCTGCAGCTGGGAAGGATGTTGGGAGGGTGGAGAGTGAGGGGGCTATGGTTGTTTATTTATTTTTTATTTTATTTATTTATTTATTTTGCTTTTGGGGTCACATCCAGTGATGCTCAGGGGTTACTCCTGGCTCTGCACTCAGGAATAACTCCTGGCAGTGCTGGGGAACCATATGGGATGCCGGGGAACCCCAGTCAGCCTTGCGCAAGGCAAACGCCCTACCAGCTGTACTATTGCTCCAGCCCGTTTTTTTTTTTTAAATTATCGTTTTTTATCTGTTTTACATTTGAGAATATTAAGTGTTAGAGAAATCAAATGCTTTGTTCAAGACCACGCAGTGAGTAGCATAATCATTTTATGCCTGCTGAGATAGAGTGATAAAACAGCTTATATGTATTCTGGTAGTTTTCTCAGAAAAGTCATGCATAAAGGTGAACTTGCACAACTCAGGAAGATACAATGCACAAACATCACATGTACAGAAAATGATGGAGAAACATCACAGTGGTGTTTTTAGTATGATAATGAAAGCAAAGGGTTTGAAGATCAAGGAGAGCTCCACTGACTGCCCAGTCTCCACTGGTCAGTGCAGCCTAGTGGAGGATCTGTGGGCCTTCTCAATGCAAAGGTGTTCTAAAGGCTCAATTTGGGCCCAGTCAAAGCCAATAGAATATGACAAAGCAGATTCATCCACAGAGATGTTGTCTCACCTTCAAAACTACAGGTCTCAAGCCAGTTTATTTTAGCTTGTCCTAACCCCAGAGAGTCCTCCTAAGTTTTTGGAGAGAAAGACATGGTGCAAAGTTGCAAAAACTTTGGATACCACCTGTGTGTCTCACAATGGAGACGTTACTGGTGCCCACTTGAGTAAATCAGTGAAAAACAAGATGACAGTGCTACAGTGCAGTGCTACCACCTGTGTGGGCTGGAGTGATAGCACAGTGGGTAGAGCGTTTGCCTTGCATGTAGCGGACCAGGGTTTGATTTCTCCATCCCTCTTGGAGAGCCCGGCAAGCTACCAAGAATATCTCTCTCACACAGCAAAGTCTGGCAAGCTCCCCGTGGTGTATTCTATATGCCAAAAATCAGTAACAACAAGTCTCACAATGGAGACATTACTGGTGCCCACCTGAACAAATCGATGAACAATGGGAGAATAATGCTACAGTGCTACCACCTGTGTACCATGAATTCTTGCAAGAGTTTGCTGGTGCTTCTGGCCTGGTAAACATATTTTATAATGTTTGCTTTGCCTTTTATTTGCTCTATCTCTTTAAATGAATTATTTATTAGTGGGAAGACATTTTTCAAGTCATCTATATATCTTTGGACTAAGTCCTTCGTGGTTGGAAACCACTTTTCTAGGGCAAGCTTCCCTGACCACACCAGCAAAAATAACTAGCCTATACTTTCCATTTCCCACCCTGCCTGGTTCAACTCCACAGCTCTTCCCAACCCCTGACACATGTGGATTCAAGTGCTCATGGACTGGCAGTCATGAGTGTCCACATCCACACTTGTTCTTCAGAAAGATAAAAGGAATTATTTTCTCTGCACTTTATTTCAGATGCCTGGAAAAATGAAGACAATAATTTTTTACAAAATAATATATTTCAGTGAATCCGTTTGCTCATTAATTTATCTATTTTAAATAACATGCATATAGGTTGGGAGTCTGACCTTGAGACACAGTCCGTGAGAGTCTCAGTGATTCCACTTGCAAACTGTGTGACCTTAAGTCAACCTCTCTGGGTCTCAATTTTGTCACTAGTTAGTGTAGAAGAACGAATAACAATATACTTGTCACAGGACTGATTTGAGTATAAAATAACCAAAGATTACACTTATTGCCTTGAAAACAATTTGGAAACATACATGGTATGTAAGAGACAAAGCCTATAAAGTCTCGTGTGCTCCATCAAATAACAATCTCTGCTTTCTTATGCAGCAAACAGCAAATACTCACTGAATCTTTACCACACTCTAGATGCTGTGCTAGGTCTGGGAATACAATGATGAAGGAAACCAAGGCTGAACCTTGACCTTATGTGGCATATAAAGATGTGGGAAAGTTAATAATCCAAGTTAATGTAGATTTAAAAGGGTCTTTGTGGTCTTGGGAGATAGTAAAGGGTTTAAGAGTCATGCCTTGCATGTGTCCCACCCCCAATCAGTTTCCATTACCTAGTGGTTCCCCAGCATCCCCAGGTGCCACCACAGTCCCCAGCACTTAGGACCTGAGTAGCTCCCAATTGGTTGGGAATTGACAGTCTCAGACCCCAGATCATCTATGGGTACTGCTTGGGAGGACCCCCCAAATCAGGGGATACTTTAATGTGAGGTCAAAAGACTCTAGATAGAGACAAGGAAGAAAGATTTGTGAGGGAGGTTCATTAGGGATACGAGGTGAGGTGAAGAGAAATATGACACCCAATTTCAGGTTGTTTTGTATTATATGTCACTGTGCAGACCCATCTTTTTCATCAGAGTCAGCAAGCGGAAAAATGAGTCAATGGCATTGAATGCTTTTGCATTGAAGAAGAGACTGGTCTCTGCTTACGGAGAAACTGGACTGTAAAATGGACTTCTGGGCCTAATGGAGAGACGGAAGAACCAGCTCCCTTCACCCCCACATCTCTGTTGGGAAATAAACAAAGTCAGAGGACAATATTGGGATGTATAATTAAGCCATTTTATTTGTGCATAAAAGGAAAGACAGAGTGTGGAGACTAGAGACATCCCGAACATCTAGTTTATTTATAATAACAATGTTCAGAGAAAATTTAGGGGGAAGAGTAAGTTCATTCATAACTCTACCTCTGTAACATAATTATTTCCCCCTTTTCTGTTTTTATTTTCTGCTTTCTCTTTTATTCTCAGGCTATTATAACTGCAGGCATTTTTAAATAGTTATACTCACATGGCACAAATAATTTCTGTCTTGCTTTTATGTGGTGGTACATATTCTTTATAATTATTCATATTAATCATAATCCTGTTTTATAAGGGAGAGAAATGGAGCCTTCTAACCTCACTGATTACTATCTCCAACAAATATTAGCCTTTAATTTGTTGGTCCTTTCTCCAAAGGGCAAGTACTTGAACTGGAAAACCGGGCAGCTGTAACCCATCCCTTCAACACTCAGGCCTCAACATTCATGCCTGAAAAGTGAGAGAAAAGCTAGTACTGTGTCCCCCTGTGTATGTTAATTCTTCACTGTAATTTCACTCTGACACCAAATGTGTGAGTTTTCCAAGGGCAGGAAAGCAAAAATCTGACATTTGAAAATAGGTCTGTCTTTAGCAAGTTTGGTAAGGGGATCTGTTTTTGTTTTTTGTCTGTCTGTGGGCTCTGAGCTCAGGAATCACTTCTGGCAGGGCCCAGGGAGGATATGTGGTGCCTGGTATCAAACCCACGTCAGCAGCATGCAAGGCAAGCACCCTACCCACTGTACTATTGTACCCATCAGGGATCATTTTCTAAGTGGGACCCTGATGATGGGAAATCTGCTCTTTGTAAAAATCTGTCCAAACAGCCCCTTCTCTGTCTAGGGTAGACCTAATTTTAACTCTGGCCATGGAATGGGAGAGTAAGGGGCTGGAGAGATAGTACAGCAGATAGGGTGCTTGTCTTGCACACAGCCAATCTGGTGTTGATCCACAGCATCCCATATGCCCCTGAGCACTACCAGGAGTGATTCCTGAGGGCAGAGCCAGGAGTAGTAACCCTTAAGCATTGCCATGTATGGACTCCAAAATCAAAAAAGGCATAATTAGGGCTGGAGTAACAGTATAGCAGGTAGGGCGTTTGCCTTGCACGTGGCCGACCTTGGTTTGATTCCCAGTATCCCATGTGGTCCCCTGAGCACCACCAGCAGTAATTCCTGAATGCAGAGCCAGTAGTAACTCCTGTGCATCACCGGGTGTGACCCAAAAAGAAAAAAATGCATAATTAAAACTAGGTAACAACTCTGCCTTTCTTTACTGTTTCTTCCCTACTACATCCATAATCGACCTTTCCTTTCCCCCTCTCCCATAGCCAGGTCTTGAGTTGAGACTTTTTAAAATGGTGTTTGAAGTCACTTGGATATCTCAGTCAGTCTCACTGGGTCTTGCCTTTGTAGACAGGCGGTATCGTATCTTAGTAAACTTCTCTGTAGTCTTTTTCTCACCAGTTTGCCTGATGTTTATTTGATTATGCACCTGAAGGGCATGGGAAGATTTCCTACCGTACCCCAACACACACACACACACACACACACACACACACACACACACCAAGCAATTCTGCACTATCAGCTCAACTGAACTCAGTTCCTACCCAGTTTGGAACTTCTGTCAACCCCCAGAGGGCAGACCCTTCGTCCCATTGCCCCCTTCTTTGGTGCCAAATCAGCAGTGCCTGCAACTCCTCTCAGCATCCTTTGATTTGCTAAGGTGGCTCACAGAACTCAAGAAAGCACTTTGTGTGCTGGATGACTTATAAAAAGATGGTGCTGATGGAAGAGATGTCCAGAGCAAGGGAAGAGGTAAGACTGTAGAACTTCAATACTTGCTCGCAGACTCCTTGTATTTATCACTTGAGTTCTCTAAATTGCTCCATTTCAAGTATTTCTACATGTTTCATTAAATGCGCATGAGGGATTAAATCAGTGGTTTTTAACCGCCTGTCCGTGGACTGGTGCCAGGCCACAGGTGTGAAAGAGTGTAAACCACTGGATTAAATGACAAACTCCTGGTGACAGATTCAACCTCCGATCCCTGTTCTCTCCCTCAAAGTTGGGGGTAGCCCCCAACCTCTTATCCTGGTGATTGCCCTGTCAACCAGCTCCCACACTCACAGATTTCCAAAAGTCTTCTTGATTAACACAAACTCAGATATGGCCAGAGGGACTTGCTATGTGTGAATAACCAAAGGTACCTTTCTTGCTCCCTTTAGTAAATTTCAAGACTCTCTAGCAACTCCATGCAAGGAATAGGCAAAACCCAATGCGAATAATAAAAAATAATCTTTCTTATTATGATTCACAACAGCATGAGGGCTGAAGACAATGCCTGTGGCCAAGAGAGAAGACACAACAAGTCCAGGCCGGGGTGTTGGATGCATTGGTTTCATGAGCTTATGAACTAAGCTAAGTAGTCTGAAAAGACAATGAAAGCAAAAACCAAAACTACAAACTACTTCAGGCTTTGGAGTCTAACGAATTTTTAAAAGCGATCAAAATAGAGCAATAAATAAGACAGTGTTGACATCAGGGCAGGGAGGGGTACAATTAAAAGTCATTAAGGCACAATAAGAAACTCTAGTCTGGGCTTGTTTGGCAAAAGGGAGTTGGCCAATAAATTATTCAAGGAGAAATGAGCTGAATGAGGGAATCCTCTCTTGGCTTGGCAATGGTTCAGACTTACTTCAAACTTTCTCCCCACGTAATTGTAGAACAAAGAGAAACAAAGAAGTATGTCCCTTGTTACTGGAGTACTATGCATCTATTACAAACCAACTTAGCACTCCTCTGAACCCCTTGCTATTGTAGAGGCAAAAGAACATTAGGAATGTCATTCTCCATTTTTCAGTGAAGAACAGCAAACTGATTTGAGAAAAGTTTTTCGAACGCACGTGAACCTTTCTCCTCCTATTCTAAGCAAACATTTGAGAGGTGGGGTTTACATCTGTCCATGTTCAGGGCTAACACCTGGCTCTGTGCTCAGGAATCACTTCTGGTGGTGCTCAGAGTACCATATGGGATGCTGAGGATTGAACCCAGGTGAACCGCATGAAAGGTAAGCACACTCCCCACTAAACTATCTCTCCGGCCCCTCTAAGCAAATATTTTTTAAAAACCGCAGTAATTAAACAAATTTGAGGCAGCATTTGGGGTGCCAAAGACAATGCCAGCTTCAGTGCAAGCTAAATAAGATCCTTTCCTCAGAGTGATCATAATCCAGTGGGAAAGAGATGGCCTTACACAATCAAGAATAACACTGCGTGGAGTAACACCAGCCTCTGGGTGAGGTTCCATCCCAGAGACACATCTGGATCCTTTGTTCTGAGAACAGACTTCCTTTTCCTCTCCATCTATTCAGCTGTCTCTCCTCCCTTGCTCTCTTGAGATTTCCCTTTCTTCACATTCCCCACTGTCTTTGGTGGTTTCACTGTATAAAGAGCATGTTGCACGGACATCACTTGCAACTCAGTCTTTTCGCAGCATTTTTTTTGTGTTGTTTCAATCAGTTTCCAGAAAATAAAAATCTTTTCTCTGTAGTCTCTCCTCTAGGCCTACTATTGGGCAGAAAGCTTTTCTTCTTCTTCCCAAGTAGGTTCTTTGTTGAGACGTACTGCTATAAAGGACAAGACTAATAGAAGGAGAAACCAAGCATCAACTCCCCCCCGCCCCCCCCCCCAAAGGGGAGGAAACACACCTAGTTTGGGGCATACCTAGTGGACACAGGGTGGGGAGTGGGGGGAGGGTGTCTATTCCTGGCTCCTTGCTCAAGAGTGACCCCTGGTGGTGCCTAGGGTTCATATGTTGTGCCAGGGATTTGAACTGGGATCAGAGCAAGGTACCTCCCACCCACACTATCTCTTCAGTCCCAGAATTGTACAGTTTTTACTAACACAGGTGCAACAGGTCAAACCCTTATGATGATGATGAGTCCTTTTTCTCTCTTGGTAGAAGGAAGGCACCTGTCACCAGAGAGATGGATTTCCTTCTGTTTTGAGTGCAGGGTGAGAGTGAGGTGGAAGGTGGCAAAGGGAAAAAGAGGTCGGAGGAAAATCCCAGCTTTGAATGTTGCTCAGTCAACTTCAATTTAAAATCAATTTCCCACTCTGAATATTTGGGAGTAACAAAGCATGCAGAAGGCCTGGCTTTCATCCTGGGTCTGATCCTACATGCCCCGCCCTGCCCCTCAAGTACTGTGGGGAGTGACCCTTGAATACAACTGAAGTGTCTAACAAATAAATAAATAAATAATTTCCACCATTTTCTTCACTTTTATTTATTTCGATGCTCAGTACATATTCCTGAAAAGCTCAGGGGTCATTTTTGGAGGTCTTCACATCCATTAACTCTTATGCTTTAGAGTACTTCTGCAGTAAATTCTGAAAAAGTATTTCGTCTGTTGGTTTGTCCCCGAATTAAAGAAAGTGTGCTAAATAAATAAAGTTACTGCTAAACGTAATCAGTGACCCATGGTTCTGTCTACCAAGTTTAGTAACTTTACGGTGACGTCCTCAGGACCAGTGAGGAGTACTGATTATTTGTTCCTCACTTTGACCAGAACCTCTCAAGTGGTTTGATTTTCTTCCTTTTGAGACTTGGCATCTCTATGCTCATGGTCAGTTATTCCCTCCATTGCTATCAAACATTATCTCCAGCAGCATGTCTCCCTACTTTGATTTCAAAGAAGATTTCAAACTCTCTTGGATTTGTGCATCATAGGTGGGATAACCAGG
This sequence comes from Sorex fumeus, assembly GCF_029834395.1. Lineage (NCBI taxonomy): Eukaryota > Metazoa > Chordata > Mammalia > Eulipotyphla > Soricidae > Sorex > Sorex fumeus. The sequence goes on along the minus strand of NW_026606083.1, from coordinate 19,136,317 downwards.
CTCTGTGAGAGTGGTTGACAGTTTTCCTAGGAGCTAAACTAGTTGGATTTTTTTATTGAACACTTTGAACATTTCACTACACACTCACTGTACCCTCATATCTGACAAGGAATCCAAACTTTTCTTTTTCTCTTCCTCCCCCTCCCCCCTCCTCCTCCTCCTCTTCCTCCTCCTCCTCCTCCTCCTCTTCCTCTTCCTCCTCCTCCTCCTCCTCCTCTTCTTCTTCTTCTTCTTCTTCTTCTTCTTCTTCTTCTTCTTCTTCTTCTTCTTCTGCTTCTTCTTCTTCTCCTCCTCCTCCTCCTCCTCCTCCTCTTCCACTTCCTCCCCTCCCCCTCCTCCACCTCCTCCACCTCCTCCACCTCCTTTCCTCCTCCTCCTCCTCTTCTTCTTCTTAGTCTTCTCTTCCTCCTTCTCCTCCCCCCTCCACTTCCTCCTCCCCCTCTTCCCCCTCCTCCCCCTCCTCCCTCCCCTTCTCCTCCCCCTCCTCCTCCTCCTCCTCCTCCACACCTAGTGATGGTCAGGGTTACTCCTGGCTTGGCACTTAGAAATTACTGCTGGCAGTGCTGGGGGACCATATGGGATTCTGGGGATAGATTCCGGATTGGCTGCAGGCTGCAGGAAGGCAAACACTCTACCAGTTGTACTATATCTCTGCCCCTATTTTTTTTTTTTTTTTGCTTTTTGGGTCACACCCGGCAATGCACAGGGGTTACTCCTGGCTCTGCGCTCAGGAATTACCCCTGGCAGTGCTCAGGGGACCATATGGGATGCTGGGCATCAAACCCGGGTTGGCCGCGTGCAAGGCAAACGCCCTACCCGCTGTGCTATTGCTCCAACCCCCCCCCCCCCAATTGGTTTTAAGCATGAAGTTTATAGGCACTGCAGGAACATGTCTTTTTGCCGCATTTCCTAATCTCACAAATTGCACCAAGGTGAACTTCCCTGAGAACTGGGCTCTGGTGAGACAATGTGTTAATCTATTTAATTCTACTGCAACCCAGCAACATGTATTTGTACATAAATTGCTATGATGTGCCTGACAGCTTTAGAGCAGTGTCTTAGGTCATTGCCAAAACTAACATTGTGGGAGGAGCTGAAATAATTTCTTCCTCATGACAGTCTGGTGAGACAATAGGGCATAATGATTAAATATGTGGGCTTCTGAAGCAGGATGGTCAGTGTTGGAGTCCAGCTTTACCCTTAAAAACTACATGAAGTTGGACAAGCAAATCAACCTCTCGGTATTTCCATTTTCTCATTCGTAAACTATGGGAAATCTACTTAGTGGATAGTATGTCAAGTGTTTAGAAAAAGCTCCTGGCACAGAGTCATCATTCCATAAATATGGATGTTGTAATAGTTATTTTTTCTCTGTCCTGGATATGTGCTGCTTTAATCAGTTCTTCAGGGAAATGTAACCAATAAAACCTCTAACAATGAAGATAAAGAGATTTATTAGGAGGGAGGGCCCACGACTATGGTTGCTGGGAAGTCACGTGATTGCTATCTGCAAGCTGGAACCCAGGAAAAGCCAGTGGTGCAGTTAGTTCCATACCAACCCCAGTGGCAAGAGAACAGGAGTCAATAGCAGTCAAGTGTGAACTCACGAGCATCACAGTGCCACGATCTGTGGCCAGAAGCCACGACTATCCCAGCTGCAGCAGATAGCAAACAGACTCTTCCTGCCACTTTTCTCTTTGCTGCCTGGTTTCAATGGATGTGAAGCTGTCCCTGGTGATGAGGGAGATCTGCGTTCAGTTAGCCCATCCAAATTCTATTTTTTTTTCCTGTCTGGAAATACTCTCACAGACCCACCCAGGAACTGTTTTAACAGCTGCCTGAGTCTCTCTGTTACAGTACACAACTCTTTAGCTCAAGCTCTTCCCTTTTCTGTTTCCTTCCTCCCTTCCCTGCCTGCCCCTTTCCTCCCTTTCATCCCCACCTGTCCCCTTCCTTGCCCTTTAATCCTCTCCTCCCCTTCCTTCCCCCCCTCCCATATCCTCCTCTTCCTTTTGCTCCCTTTTCTCCCCTCCCCTTCCATCTCTTCCTCTCCTCTTCCTTTTCCTGTCCTCCCTTCCCTTCAGTCTCTTTCCCTTCACTACATTTCTCTTGTCTTCCTCTTCCCTTCATCACTTTCATCCTTCTCTCTCCCCTTCTCTTCCCTTCCTCTTCCGCTCTTTGTTCTTATAATGGTCAAGGATTATCTGCGTGGTTGTGGTGCTCACACACTTCCATCACACATGTGATGCTCACATCCACTTTGACTGTGGCGATCCCAGCACGTGGCAGTGGTAGAGCTTGAACTCTCAGACACTTCGCAAGGTAGGTGCTCTACAACTGCCTCCCAGTTCCTAGGAATTGCTCCTTTATTTCTTGTTTTGTTTCATTTTGTTTTGGAGGCCATACCTATGATACACAAAGGCTACTCATGAATTATATTCAGGCACTTGCTCAGGGGAGTGTTCAGAGTTCAAATGCAGCCCTTCTACATGCAGAACCTGTCCACTGACACTTGAGGCCATGTCCCTGCCCAGAATTGGTCTAGGGGAAGTCCACACATGTTGGTACCCATCAACTACTCACAGCTTGGTGCTCAGTGACTGTTTCTGGTGCTATTTGGGTGACCCTGTGGTGATAGAGATTGCACCTGCATGCAAAGCCTATGCTCTAGCTCACTGAGCTATCTCTCTGGTCCTGGAATTGCTTTTTAAAAGTATTTCTTTTGAGTTACTCATTCAACCAATGATTCATTTAATACAAATATATATTGAATATATACTACATATAAAGCAGATCCCTCTCGGAGAGCCCGGCAAGCTACCGAGAGTACCTCGCCTGCACGGCAGAGCCTGGCAAGCTCCCCGTGATGTATTCGATATGCCAGACACAGTAACAACAAAGTCTCCAATGGAGACGTTACTGGGCCTGCTCGAGCAAATCGATGATCAACAGGAGGGCCTATAGATCTATAAAGCAGATATGTGCCCTGGGATTACAGAGATGAGTGAGGCACACACAAATAAATCCAGTTGTTTAAGGAAACATTTATTATCTCTTCGGTATTAAAAATAAAGAACAGAACAGTAGTATAGTTGATTAAGCACTTGTCTTGCATGTGGCTGACCTGGATTCTACCTCCAGCACCACACATTATACCCCAAACCCTTCAAGGAATGATCCCTGAGCACAAAGTGGGGAGTAATCTATTAGCACCACTAGGTGTGGTCCAAATAAATCAATAGATAAATTACAGTCTAATTTTGTCACATATAATTCTTGAGTATCTTGGAACTGACATACTTTCTAAAAAAGCATATTGAGGGTAAATTTAGTCATTTCCTCATAACTTTGCTCTCAGAACATAATGAAACAATGTATTGGACATTTCATTAAGAAAACTCTCATTCGGGGCTCAGAAAGATGATATATGGTAAAGGCCTTTACCTTGCATATGGATGACCTGCGTTTGATCCTTAACCCCCATTTTATCCCCTTAGTCATTCCAAGAGTGGGCCCTGAGCTCACTCAGGGTAAGTCTTAGAGTAAGTCCCGAGTATCACCAGACCTAAAACCAAAAAAAAGGAAAAAAAAGGAAAACACTCATAAGCAAGCAGACTCCAAACAGCTGGTACAATTTAATCTGTGAAATCCACCAAGTGCCACCTTTCTGCCCTTTTAGGAATTTCTGACTATTGCCAGGTATATCAAAGTGCCTGCTGTTCCCTTGACGCAGGTGTGATAACATTCCAGAAGCAAGGTCAAGGAGCCTCTAAGTAGATATCAGGCAAGTCTAAGGCAAAGACTGAAGAGCAGATTGTTAGCGACTCAAGCACCCAGACCCATTCCAAAGGGTTGAAGGGCTCCTAGGATGCTATAACTGCAAGGGTGGTTGAATTTCCAAACTATTTCAGCCGACTTTCATATCATAAGCATCCTTTTTTGTTTGTTTTAGTTAGGGGGATCAAGCCCAGGACCTCACACCTGCTTAGTGGGACTACTAGGACCCACTTTGGGATCTCAAGCATTTGAGGATCTCCCAATCAGTGTGGTGCTGTTTGGCTATGTGGTACCAAGGAATACCCAGGCCTCCCCCTCAGTTCTTGGGTACCAGGTGGTACCAGGGATCAAACTGGGGTTGGTCACATGCAAAGTAAGTGCCTTAACCCCTGCACTATCTTTCTACCCCCTTAAACAATTTTTAACTCCTAATTCAATCCCCTTTTAACATCAGCTATGCACTACATTCAGTGATAAGCAGCCTCTTGCTGACTTTCCATATATTAACGAGCACTGTGTGTGTAACTTGTGTGGTTAGAACAGTTACCAGAACTTGCAAAACCCCTTCTAGAGGGGACTTGCTGATTTGAGCCACAGCAGGAAGTCACCCCCTCACTGTCACCCTGGCAACTGTATAACCCATACAGCACCCACCTTGTAGTTCATGGTAGTTCAGAACTTAATTTCGTCTGTAGATTCTTGGATACTGTGACTTCAAGAGAAACAAGATATAATAAAAGCAGGTCCTTGAATAAAATCACGTGGCTCACTGTTGGTCACGCATGTGTTTTCTCATTGATGTTCACGGTCACGGTCCTCCCGTTGTTCATCGATTTGCTCAAGAGGGCCCAGTAATGTCTCCATCGTGAGACTTGTTACTGTGTTTGGCATATCGAATACATCATGGGTAGATTGCCAGGCTTTGCCATGCGGGCGAGATACTCTCAGTAGCTTGCCAGGCTCTCTGAGAGGGGCGGAGGAATCAAACTCAGGTCGGCCATGTTGGCTGCGTGCAAGGCAAACGCCCTACCCGCTATGCTATCACTCCAGCCCAATTGATGTTATATGTCAAAATATTGCTTGAGGGGGTGGAGCGGTAGCACAGCAGGTAGTACATTTGCCTTGCACGTGGCCTACCCAGGTTTGATTCCCAGCATCCCATCTGGTCCCACGAGCACTACCAGAAGTAATTTCTGAGTGCATGAGCTAGGAGTAGCGCCTATGCATTGCCAGGTGTGACCCAAAAAGCAAAGAAAAAAAATGCTGCTTGAAACCTTAATAGTGAGGACCCACTGTACATAGAAGTACAGCCCAATTTATCCAAATTATTATTGAGACCTGATTCCTCTAGGATCTGACAAACGGGGGCCTCAGAAACATCTTCAAACGTTTCTCATTGGGTTATTTCATTAACTCTAAACTTCACATTTCTTATATTTTAACTTCTTAGGTTGCAAGAAATATTATAACCTTGTGTTATTCTCTGTTCTGATGTCTGTCTTTTCCATTTTGTTTGTTTGTTTATGTGTTTGGGTTTGGGTCACACCCAGTGATGCTCAGGGGTTACTCCTGGTTCTGCACTCAGGAATTACTTCCGGTGATGCTCAAAGGACCATATGGGATGCCAGGAATCGATCCCAGGTCGGTCACATGCAAGGCAAATGCCTTACCTGCTTTACTGTCGCTCCAGCCCCATCATTGTTATTCCTTACCTTTTCAGTGACAGACATTGTGAGAAAAATGTATTGATATCTCATTGAGGCTTTGATTTACGTTTCCCTGATGATTAATGACACTGAACTTCTCATGTAATTGCCTCTTAGCTATCTGAATTTTATTCTTTTTTTAAGTGTCTTTTTTATTTAGTTTTTTTCCTTTGCCTATTTTTAATTGGGATTATTTATTTGTTTTACTATTGAATGGAATGAGTTCTCTCTATATTTTGGATATTAATCCCTTATCAGATACATGATGTCCAGATTCATGAGAAACAGACTCATTCCTGACGTTCCATTTGCTCTCAATGGAATGAACATCTCCGAATGCAGCAGTTATATGTACCTAGGTCGAGAACTCAACATGACGAATGACCTAGCACCTGAGCTGCGCAGGAGGAAGAGAGTGGCGTGGAATGCCTTCAACAGCGTCAAAGAAATAGCTAAGAGGATGAAGAACTGGCTCCGGGCACATCTCTTCAACTCCACTGGTCTTCCTGCATTAACATATGCCTCAGAGACCTGGTCCCTATGAAAACAGGATGAGAATGCTATTCGGGTCTCCCAAAGAGGAATCAAAAGAGCTATGCTTGGAGTGTCATGCTTCACTCAAGTGAGAGAAGGAATCCAGAATTCCAACGTCCATCAACGATTGAGAATCAGGGACGCTGCCTCACTTGCGTCAAAAAGCAGATGGGCTGTCCCTACCGAGGTCACCAGTTGCCCCCCGCGAGCGGCTCTCCAGCACGGCCACGGCCCCAGAAGCACAGGACTTAATGCAGAACCCGGCAGCTTGGAGCAGAAAAGTGAAAGGACTATGCGTTAATCCAGGCCATCATGTCTGTCTGGAGGGGAAAGGGTGTTGCCCCAGTCGCCTTCTCCTCTCTGGAAAGAAAGATGGCGGCCGCATGGGAGCCTTGTGGACAGCAGGTATGAGCCGGGGGAGTGGGGGCGACTAAAACCTCATGGGAAGGGGGGCCTTTCGGTCCGCCCTTCACGCCCTACCGAGGCCACCAGTTGCCCCCCACAAGCGGCTCTCCAGCACGGCCACGACTCCAGAGCACAGAAACCAATTTCTTAACTATCTGACTTTCAGTAGAAATACTTCCAGGGTCAATAAGTAAAATAGCAGAAATCCAAAACCAACATTTAATTCTTGAACCCAGCTGTAGAAAGCAAATCACTTCACAATGCTTTTTCAGCATGTCTGATTTGGGGGGGGGGGGGGAACTCTGAATAATAGTGGTGAATCTTTTATTGAAACAATGAATCTAATCAAAGCAGATAGAGTGTTAACTAGAATTCATCTGCCCCACAGGGACTGGGAGGGGTGGGGGGTGGGGTTTTATTGGGGTTCTTCATGGTAAAAAATAAGTATTGGTAAAGGGAAATGTGTTCGATATTTGCATGACTGAGACCTAAACCTGAAAGCTTTGTAACCTTTCCCACGGTGATTCAATAAATAAATAAATAAAAAAGAAAAAAAAAAGCAGATGGGCTGTACACGTAAGGCAATTTGGAGACAACCACTGGACTAGACCCATTACTGACTGGATTCCACAGGACATCAAAAGATCACTTGGCCGCCCACCTAGGAAATCATCAGACTTCTTCGTAAAGACCCTGAATGAATGGTTTGAGGCTCTTTGTGTTCCTAGAGCAAGCAGATGCCACTGGGCTACACTAGCATGTGATAAGGATGAATGGAGGCATTACTGGTTCCCGCTCAAGCAAATCGATGAGTAACAGGATGTCAAGTCATCAAGTGATTAAGTGATGTCCAGATATTTTCTCCCATTCCTTAAGTTGCCTTTTTCTTTGCGTTAATCATTTTCTTTGCTCTGCAGAAAGTTTTTATCTTGACCTACATGTTTGTTTTTGTTACTAATCTCCCCCATTAAAGGGTGCTAATCTTCACTTAGCTCAAGGTAGAGGAATCACCCACTGCAATTAAGGACATTTGGCAGCTCATTCCTTGAAAAGGTTACTTTGACCCAGCCTCTCTTTCATGCTTCTCATCTTGATTCAGCTTTTGCTAGTTGACAAACACTTATTACTGATGGACTTTTTATAAAAGTCAATATGATACTTCATTGCTGCAAAATATAAAACACTAAAATGACCTACTCTCAGGAGTTTTTCCACAAAAGATCTAGTAGCATAATGTTGTCCTGGCTAAGGACCCTAATATTTCCTTTGCCAACCCATTATTTAAGAACGTTGGTTATGGATGAAGCATGACATAAAACAAGTTTACATAATAGAGCCTGTGCCACATAATCATAGATTACAACTGGTGATAAAAGAAAAATAAGTACTTTACATATGATGACACTCTAGAAAGAATTTAAATTATAAACCTACACTGAAACCTCTTGGCTTTTATTAGACTATGGAACTGATCATATCCAAGTGGAATATATAAATTACTAGGCTTACAGTCAGTACTTGACTCTAAATCAAATCCTCATGCTATTTAATCTGTGATATTATCACTTTCAATAATTGGTAGGTGACACTTTCGTATAAATACATATTACATTGATACATGTGAACTTTTTTAGACAAGCATTTGAAAATTGAAATTGTGCCTTAATTCCTATCAATGAACAAAGAAAATTTTTTTTAGTTTCTGATGTATTAAACTTTGGGGGGAAAAGATGGAAGGCTCTTAACATTGCAACCCCATTAGTTGAGAGAAAGAAGGAAAGAAGGCACTCCTTAAAGGCTGGTTAGCTTTGCTCTGGAGGGTAGAAGGGCTTGAAGGGCTGGAGCTAAAGTTTTGCATGCAGGAGGCAGGGGTCTAATTTCTGGCACCACATCATCTCCCACAAATACGGCCACCCGAAATTGTTATAGGCCCCTGCAGCAGCAGGTTTCACCCAAAAATCAAACAAGATTACATGTGCTGCTATTGCAAGCTGCTTTCCATTTGTGCATTATCCCCATCCATCCCCCAAAAAGGTCCCATCTCCAAGATTGACTAGTGAGAAAAGGCTCAGAGATGTTAAAAAACATTGCACAGGGCTCTAAATATAGGTTTCGGGGCCAAATATATGTATATTATACTTATGTTTCTATTATATTTTATATGTTTATTTTAAAACATATGGTCACTGTCACTGTCACTGTCCTCCCATTGTTCACTGACTTACTCGAGTGGGCCCAGTAACATTGTGAGACTTGTTTCTGTGTTTGGCATATCGAATATGTGACGGGTGGCTTGCCAGGCTTTGCCATGTGGGCGAGATACTCTCGGTAGCTTGCCGGGCTCTCCGAGAGGGGCGGAAGAATCGAACTCGGGTCGGCCGTGTTGGCCGCATGCAAGGCAAACGCCCTACCTGCTGTGCTATCGCTCCAGCCCCAAAACATATGGTATTAAATTATATTTATCATATATCATTTACTCTAGAGTTCATGAATTTTCCTAGGAAAGCTGTCACTTAATTTAACATTGTATCATTCGTCAATGATACACGAGGCCTGGGTTTAGTATGACAAAAGGCCAGCTCCTGATATTAGAGACAAGAAAATGATGTTAAACCAGCCACTTTACGTTAGTACATCTGAGAGATCAATGTAGGAAACTGACAAGAACAGAAGTATTATATAATTAATCATTCCAAGACCACTCGTCATAACATGGTCTCCTAGACACTGAAATCAGAAACTCCCCAATATTCTCTAAAGCAAGGTTTCAGACAAAGGGGTTTTTGTTCAGAACATGTTTTTCCGGGGTGGTGTAACTAATTCACATCAGTCAACAACCTGCACAAAGCTGCCCCATGAGTCATGTCACAGACTTCGAGATCTAGAATTGCATCAGCAAATATCTTGTCACCGTCATGTCATGATCTTAGTTCTAAACAAAGATTTCTAATTTCAAGTTAGAATTTTACTTTTTAATTTTTATTTGGAGGTAGGTTGTGCACACTCAGGGGTGCTCAAGGCTTACTTCTGGCTCTGTGCTCAGGGATCACACTTGGCAGTGCTCAAAGGACCATGTGCCAAGATCAAACCATTGCTGCATGCAAAGCAAGTGCCTTAAGTCCTACAACTGCTCTAGTCCTTACTTTTCATTTGATAGATTTTCTATAGATTGTGGTTTTAAAAAATTATTTAAGACAAGGTATACTGTAGATGTATACATTTGTTTCTTTTTTAAACTTTCTGTGTATATAAGAAAAAAGTCCCTAAAGGACTTATTAATTTAATTTGAAGGTAAAAGGTAAAGGTAAAGGCCCTCCCATTGATCGTCGATTTGCTCGAGCGGGCCCAGTAACGTCTCCATTGGAGACTTTGTTGTTACCGTGTCTGGCATATCGAATACTCTCGGTAGCTTGCCGGTTTAATTAAAATAACTTCTTATTATTTCTTTATCTTCTGAAAGGAAAATAAATCTTCCCAGGTTATTTTCATATTGGTTTTAATTTTTTTGTTATCTGGGGCTTCTCATTCTTGTTTTTACACATGTGAAATAATAATGCTAAGCGATTTCCTCTCTGTATTTTAAGCTCCCATTCCAAAAAAAAAAAAAAAGCTTGTTTTCCCCAGATAAGCTTTCACGAGAAAGTATTTTGTTTGCCTGTAGAAAATATATGGACTTGGAGAAATATGCTTAGTTCTAAAATCAAGCAGTGACACAGGATACTGTTAAGATAGTTATCTTCTACCAATTACGATAGAGTGATAGACAATTTAGAACCAAGGACGGGTAACAGCTACAGTTAAAACATTATATTACTGTAGAAACTTTGGACAAATTCTACCTAGTGACATAGCTTATAACCCAACGTCTTGTGGGACTAGAGAGATAGTACAGCAGGTAAAGCATCTGGTTTGCATGCCGAGACCTGGGTCCCCTGCCAGGAGCGATCCCTGAGCACAGAACCAGGAGTAACCCCAGAGCACTCCGAGGTGTGGCCCAAACCAAACCCAGACAAAACCTAACGTCTTAGTTTTCATCTTCATGTTAGACAGCTATCTAGGACTGTTCAATCTCCACCAACACATGGGGACGGCCTGCGTTTGCTGGGAACTGACCAGAGCTCCAGAGTCCCTCCCTCTTCTTCTTAGGACATGCTGAGCCCAGGGCGCGCTGTCAGAGCTTCTCTCTTGTTCGTGACCCTGACGGATGGGATTTAGGGAAAGACCCCTCCGAGCTCACGCGTCCCACATCTCTCCAGCTTGAGCCCAAACACCAGAGACTGGAAGAAAGATCGCAGGCGCGGGCTCGGGAGCACTGCACAACTGACTCAGCTTTAGGGTCCTGCTTTCTTGGGGGTTCATTCCTGAGATGTCCAGGGACGGCTCTGCCCGGCCGCGAAGCCCCGAGTCCCCGCAACTCCCGGGCTGGAGGGGCGGGGCAGAGGCAGGGGGCAGCTCCCCCACCCCCACCCCAGCGCACGCCGGGCCCCGCCCACCAGCGCCAGCGTTCCGCGCGTTCCCCAGGAGTCGCCATGGCAACGGACGCCCAGGGCCCGGCACTCCAGTTCCCCCGAGAACTGTGTTCAGCTGCAGGCTCCAGGCCCAGCTGCCACCTCCTGGGCTCCCATGGACTTACCGGCGGCCGAGGGTTGCCGGGAGGTCATCAAAAGCCTGGAAGCCACTATCGAAGAATTTCAGTTCAGCCGCAGGTGACCCCCGCACCGCCCACGGGTACCCTTCCCCGTCTCCTGGGCCTTGTGACCCCACTCCCACACTTCTCAGGCCCCTCGCTTGGAGCCCCAAACAACTGTTCTGTGTTCCGAAATAGTTGCTCTATGCCAAGAGTAGTAACTCTGAGGCTAGGTGGCCTGGGTTCCAATCCCACCCACCCTCTTACAGGTTGTATGCTTTGGGCAAATTTACTCAACTTTTTTGGACCTCGAATACCTGAATCTGGAAAATGATGATGCCCAAGACCCACTTCGTGGTTCTTAGTGAACACTTAGTAAGTTCATTGTCAGTAACGTTTCATGCCAGGCCAGAGAGACAGACAGGGGTTAAGCACTTAGCTTGTGGCGATTCCGGTTTGATTCCCAGCACCAAATACAGTTCCTAGATACCTGAGCACAGAAATGGGAACACTGAACACTGAACATTGCTGCATGTGGACCAAAACCCCAACAAAACTTAAAAACAAAACTTCTGTACATAAAAAATAATGATATACCATATAGGTGTTACCAAAGATAAATAACCACGTCTTTAGTGCTTGTTTCACTAAAAGAGAAAACTAAAGTCCACAAGCAAAATCAGCAGAAGTTCACAATCTGACTTCTCGAACAAGTGTCTGTTTAATGGTTTCTTTTTAAAAAATGGCCTTTTCAAAATGTGCTTGGAACCGATTTTTGGACAGGGATCAAACCAGAATCCCAGAGTCAGTCTGTGCAAGGCAAGTGCTCTAACACCTGTAATATCTCTCCAGACCCAAAACAATGACCTTTGGTTCAGACAAAATTCTCTCTCGCCCAGCTCACGACAGGTTAAGTGGTTTCCAGGAGCCATTTTTAAAATGACTCTTATGTCAACTGTTCATAGTATTTAACATATCATTCCTGCTTTCACTATGAGATGGTGTTATTTTAGGGTTTTTTTTTAACGTTTTCCATGTCATTCAGTAGATTGGAAGTGGGTAAAGGGGGAGTCAGTTAGGAATGCCCCAAATTTTCCTTCCCCTATAAATTAGTCGTGTTGCTTTTTCTCTGGATGTTTATGCACATTTCATTCAAATAGTTTTGAGATAGCAGGGGAACCTGTACTTGTTATTCTTTGATTCTTTATATTTCCTTTCATAGTCCTTTGTCGCTTGGCCTTCATTTTATTTGTATAACATGTTTCTGAGGGAGGATATACATACTTTTTTCCTCTCTAAGACTCTTTTAAGTGTGCTAAGTGGCCAGTACTATACTAGCTAGACTTCCAATTTCCTAAGGCAAGGACTTCCAAGAAGACAAGACCAAAGTTGTAGTAAGGGCCCCAAAGGGTTCCCAGCCTGAAGATAGTGTCACTGACCCAGTGAGATGGTATTGTCCAGCTTAGCTGCTTAAGTAGGTATATGTGTTTAAATGGAATGATGACCTGGTTTTGTTGATGATTGTTGAAAAGCGTGTATTGAAGGTAGCTCACGGTATGCATCACATCTGCACCATGTCTAGGCTGTTCTAGTTGTTTATTTGTCAGGATAACTAACTGCCTGCCCTGGATTCTTTGGCATTTGGTGTTGAGTACCTACCTCTCTGACAAAGAACCCCGGGTACACGGCTAGACTGACAGTAACAAGAGCTCAGTCAATGCAGTTACCCCAACAAATGAACCTCTGATGCCTATTGTTAATTTTTCTTCCTCCACATAAGGAACCTGTATTGGTACCATGGTATTTGAGGTAATATACAGATCAAAATTTTGGAACTGAAGATTTAAGCAAGTTAGAGTAGCCCAGGAGGTAAGGAAGCAAGCTTTGTAATAAAGATTACCACATCTTTTTAAAGTGTTAAAGCAGAACAGAACAGGGAGGGAGTAAAGAAAATTGGGGATTGTAATCTGGGAATTTGTAGCAGATGCCAGGGACAGGGAAAGCTTCTGCCAAGATGACACTGGAGTAAGATTCTGCAGGCTTGAGGGGTTCGGGGCATTCCAGGCAGAGGACAGGAAGCAGGAAGGAAGTTAACTGCAATTTCTAGGACTAGCAAAGATGACAGAGTGATCAGAGCAGAGAGGGGAAAGAAACAGGGGTGAGGGCAGAGGAGAGGATTGATCAGATGCGTGGAAGTGCCATTGTCATTGTCATTGTAAGATCTTCAACTTTGACTTTGTAGGTGATGGGTCTGGGGGGATTTTTCAGTACTGCCAAGCAGTTCTCCCATTCCCTGGGTAAACAGACTCTGGCTATCCTACATTTTCATTCACTTCTGATGCCATCTACCTGGTGATAGACCAGATTCCCAGGGGAAGGGCACAGTCCTACCACAATTCCCTTCTCACTCCCCTTTTGATGTCAAGCACAAACACAACTTGTTGAGTATTCTTCAAAGGAACTCTAAATTGGAGGTTTCTATGACTCTTTTCTCTGCTTCAACTAACTACATAGAGTGGCTCATGAGTTCTCAGAAATCAATTCACTTATGATGTTGTTGGCTTATTACAAAGGCCATTGAAGAATATGAATAAAAGGCCACATAATGAAATACACAGGGGCCCAAAAGGGCCCATAGCCTGGGAACTTCTGCACCCCTGTAGTCTAGTACATGCTGTTATTCTTCCAGTACAGTGGACTCATTCTCACTAATCTGAAAGTTCTCTGAACCTCACAGATCATTTGTCGATTGCCTTGAGCAGGCCCCAGTAACGTCTCTGAACCTCATATATCAAAATTTTCTGTGGAGGCTTCAGAAGGTAGGCAAAGTTGATTAAATCATTGGATTTTGTGGTGATTGCTTCAAACATCACCTATTCTAATGTAATGATGGTGGCAGGCAGGAAGGATTGAAAGACCCAGCTGACTAATGGAGTGACTGTCTTGGTGACCAACCCCAATAGTAGTGGGTTTCCAGAAGTCACTTTGTTAGCATACTATCAGGTCTGTAATAGTTTTTGTTGTGAACAACCAAGGACAACTTTTCACCCTTTTTTATGCTCTGAGGCTATTTCTGGAACTTTTGAAGACAAAGACCAAATATTGTAACAAAAATACTTGCGTTGTTCTTGTTGCTTAAGAAACTCCCAGGGGCTGGAGCAATCGCACAGTGGAGAGGGTGTTTGCCTTGCACACAGACAACCTGGTTTGATCCCTGGCATCTCATATGGTCCCCTGAGCACCGCCGAGAGTCATTCCTGAGTGCAAAGCCAGGAGTAGTAACCCCTGGGCATCGCCAGATGTGACCCAACAAGCAAAGAAAAAAAACTCCCGGAGTTTTGGGAGCTGTGATGCAGGAGCCACAGATAAAGACCAAAATTTCTTATTATAAATCATGCTATCACAAATAGGCAGCCAGGAGAGAATTGGCACAAAGGAATGACTGCTGACTGATGTTCTGATAATAGATTATAATGAGGCCAAGGGCAGGCGCTCGGAAACTGTGGAGGACACTGTTATGACATGTGCCCCTGAAAAATGACTCTTGGCGACAACAGTTGCTGGAGGTGATGAAACTAGTGAGGGTCTAGACAGACACTAAATTAGTGAAGCATAGCAGGCTCCCAATGGATAAGGGAAGATTCCAAGGGCTTTTGACTAAATTAACTTGTAATGGATTAGCCATGAACTGGGGTGGACCAGACTATGAGTGGAACATATTCAGGAGAAATATCATGAGCATGCTTTTATACATTGTTGGGGAAGGAAAATCTTTTTTTCTCTACTGTTCAGGGTTCCTGGATGAGACATCTCTGTGGTAAAAAACAGTTAAGACAAATGAAAGTTTAGTATATATACCAGTTATATACATAGGGGAGAGCAAGGAAAACTAAGAAGTGTCATCAAAATGGCCCTTGCTACCTCCTTAAACATCTTTAAAGACAAAGGGTATTGAGGAATATGGAAAGGCAGAGATATTACCTGGAAAGATACAGGGAGTGTGAGTATGACTATTGCACAGATTTAATTGCTTCCTTCTCTTTCATTTTCAACTGAAAACCAAAGAAAAAATGGGGAAAGAGAGATAGTTAAGAGAGGTTACCAAGAAATACATGGTAAATAAGAATAAGGTTTGTTATGCAGATTTAAATCTACTGAGAACGTTGATAAGATTCTCCTGCTTGTGATAAAATTCTCCTTCTATACCTTTACTTACAATGGAGATTTCTTCAGAAGCAAGCTCTGGACAGGGTAAAGCAATTTTAGAGTAATTGGCACAGAGATGTATTTAGAGCTGCAAAACATGATGAGATTGCTTAGACACTTAAGTCGATGAGCCTTGGAGATGTTTCTTTTAAGAGGGTAAAGGAGGATCAATGTTTTCCTTATTTAAAACTGAGCAGTAAAACCATAGTGAAGGTTTAGCCTTCCTGATGCCATTTTCGTTGACTAACTCATTAGTGAACATTTGTTTGAGTGGACTATTCTAGGATTCAGTAAGAATGTCATGGCATCTATGAATAAATATTCATAGGTCTGTTTCCTATAATAAATTAACTTGTTAATTTAAAAATTTTTTATAATTTATAGTTGTTTTCCCAGGACTGTTTTATGCATAACAGCCAGCTATTATTCAGAACTCAAATTGCTGATACTATAAATAAGGACGATGTAGGAACCACTTAGCTAATTTGTTATGGTGCGGGTTTCCATTTGAGGCTGCAGGATTATGGTCTAAAATTAGAAACTTTTGGAATTTGACAGGAATTGAAGAATGAGCCTCCCTGTTGCATTTAGATTCTGAAGTGCTGAAGATGTCAGTTCTCTCTGTATCAGTCACACAAAAAACTCAGGCTCTAGGGGGCCTTAGAGCCACCTGCCTAATATGTCCTAACCAGAGAGGGAGGGCAGGAACCTGTAACTCAGGCTCACAGTTGTAAAGGCAAGCAAACCTCAGTTTTCACATCCTTAAAACAAGAAGATTAGTATCTCACATATGAGATGCTGGAAAGAGAGGATAACTTAAATGTTAATATATTTATTTTAACCAAGTAACGAAACAAAAGTGGAACATTAAATTGTTTACTAGGATAATTTTTTATTATTGTCTTTCCAGACATGTAGTGCTAAAGGCCTCGCATATGCAAGTACTCTACTTGCATTGCTGAGTTATGCCCAAGCAATACTGAGTTATGTCTCTGACTACTAGTATCATTTGTACCTACCCTGAAGACTGTACCTACAAAGTCATTGAATTTGATTTTTAAATATTACAGCATAGTATGTTATGGCACCAGTGAAAATAACCAAAAAGTTTAATTCCAAGTTTCTAAATCATACCTTGAATATATCTATATCTATATTGGCATCTCTGGCAATGCTCAGGGGCTACTCCCAATAGTGCTCAGGTCACCATTTGGTGCCAGGGATCAAACCCAGGTATCCCATATTCAAGGCAAGTGATTTAGGTCTTTTTTTCCAGCTCTATATATTTTCCAACTTTTTTTGGTCAGGTTTATTGAGGTATAGTTAACATACAACATTGTAGGTGATTATGTGAAGGGGGAGCAAGAGAGGGACCCTCGAGAAAAATGTGCTTCCACCTCTCTGCTTGATTCACCTTGGCCACCCAAGGAAAGGTCAGGTGTGGGTTAGACTGGTAAAGTCAGCTATCAGCATCTCTAGGACATGGACTCTCGTGTCCCAACAGCTTCACAGGGGAGCTATCAAGCTGCACCTGAAACTAACTCACTCTGGTCAGCGAACTAGCATGACTCTTTTTTACCTGGTGGTCCAGGATCCTCTCTAGGACTATTTGTTCTCTTTAGTCACCATATCCCCTTCAGACACGTTCTGACTGGAAGCATTCCTCGGTCTTTTCCTATCCTGTATGTCCTTGACACTTTGGAAAAGTACGGAATTTACATCCCGTAGAATGGTCGGCTCTATGTGTGTCCACCTTATGGTTCCTTGTAAACGGATGCAGATGGTCCATTCTCATGGTAATGCCAGTACAGAAGCTGTGTTCCTCAAGGGGGACAGCAGCTGTAGCAGGCAGGTTCAATTCAGCCCCATTCCTTGCATTGGTCTTGATCCCTTGGGTTGGAGGCTGTCAAGGTTTTCTTCCTTAAGTTTATGATTCTTTCTTTCATTACAAATTATGGGTTGGCATTGCAAATTATCCTTTGCCTTTGTTCCTATACTTGTTGAAATAGAACTGGCACACACATTCTTTCTGTTCAAGGTATAAAATGAGCTGATATTGTAAACTATCACAGGAAAGTCACTTGCCACATCTGTAACCTCACATAGTTATCTTTGTGTGAGAGAAAACATTTTTGATCTCCTCTCTTGGCAATTTTCAAGCATATGAAGTAGCACATAGTGAACCCAAGTAGCCATGCTGTTCTAATGACATCCTAACCACTTATTCATCTATAGCCTCATATGTACCTTCTGACCAACATCCCTCCATATCATCAACTGCTCACTGGTAAACCAAATCTACTTTGCTTCTATGAGTTTGACATTTTTAGATTCCATACATATGTAAAACCAAAAATATTAAAAGATCACTTGATCATTTGACATCCTGTTACTTATCAATTTGCTCAAGCTGGCACCAATAACATCCCCATTCGTCCCTGTCGCATGCTAGTGTAGCCCAATGGTGTCTGCTCATTCTAGGAACATAAAGAGCCTCAAACCGGTGGTTCAGGGTTTGACGAAGAAGTCTGACCTTTTCACAGGTGGGCGGCCACACAATCTTTTGACATCCCATGGAATCCAGTCGATAATGGCTCTAGTCCAGTGGTCATCTCCAAATCTCATTACTTGTCCAGCCCATCTGATTTTCGACGCCTTGGCAAATGAGACAGTGTCCCTGATTCTTGATCGTCAACAGAAGTCCAAACTCCAGATTCTTTCTGTCATTTGAGTGAAGCATGATACTCCAACCATAGCTCTTTCGTTTCTTCTTTTGGAGACCCAAATAGCATTCTCATCCTGTTTTCGTAGGGCCCAGGTCTCTGAGGCATATGTTAATGCAGGAAAAACAGTGGAATCGAAGAGTTGTGCCCGGAGCTGGAGGTTCTTCATCCTCTTAGCTATTTCTTCGACGCTGTTGAAGGTATTCCAAGCCACTCTCTTCCTCCTGCGCAATTCAGGTGCCAGGTCATTCATCATGTTGAGTTCTTGACCGAGGTACACATAACTGTTGCATTTGGAGATGTTCGTTCCCTTGAGAGCGAATGGAACATCAGGAATGAGATTGTTTCTCATAAACATTGTCTTCGTGAGATTCAGCTGCAGTTCGATCTTTCCACACTCACAGTCAAAGTCGGCCAGCGTTTGTGCCGCTTGGCTAATGTTTGTTGTTATTAGAAAGATGTCATCAGTGAAGCGGAGGTGGTGTAGTTGCAGACTTCTATCTTCACTCCCATTCCTTCCAGTCGTCACATGACATTCTCGAGGGTGGCACTGAAGAGATTTTGTAAAATGGTATCTCCCTGCTGAACCTCTTCTTGACATGGATGATCACTTCCTTGTAGAATGGTGAGATCCTGGTAGTGAATATACAGTTCACGGAGGATCCTGATGTACTGACTTTGAACGCCCTGTTTGGCTAGGGCTTCGATGACCGCTTCAGTCTCAACAGAATCAAAGGCCTTCTTTAAATCAATGAAAGTTAGACAGAGCAGCATCTTGAACTCCTGAGAAACCTCAATGAGCTTGGTTATCGTGTGGATATGGTCGATCATGCTGAATACTTTTTAGAACCTGGATTGCATGCATGATTGTCCTTCATCTAGTGTTCTGCCAATCCTATTCAGGATGACTCAAGTGAACAGCTTGTAGACAACAGACAACAGGCAGGTCAGGCGGTAGTTGCCAATGTCGTGGATGTCTCCCTTCTTGTACAGTAGTACAGTCCTGCTAAAAATTAAAAGATAATTTTCTGTAATTTATTTCACTCTACCTAGTGTCAAGTTTCATCTACATTGTCACAACTGGTGTAATTTTCCTCCTTTTATGGATGGATAACATACCATCACACATACATCCCTGTGCTGTATAATGATCTTTTGGTTAGTGATGGACTGCGTGTATCTGGGTAGTTCCTATATCTAACCTAAATGTGTTGTCGGCGGTACCATCTAGATTTGGGTAGGTATACCATCCCTTTCTTAGAAAAACAACTGTACCCTCTGGAAATATGCCTTCTTTAAGAGAATAAACAGAAAGGGTCCCCCACAAAGCAACTACTGTCCCCAGCATCATGACAGCAGCTCCCAGGATTTGGGGTAGCTGTATCTCCCACTTTAGGAAAGACAGCTCTATGACATTCATACAACAATGAAATCACTTGATGACACACTTCTCAGAACATCTCTCTGTGGCTAAATCAGTATAATTATATACGTACACTTTTAATTTTACTAAAGCACCGTGATTTAAAATATTCATAGTTGAGTTTTAGGCGTACATGTTTCAGCACCACTCCCACCATTAGTGTCAACCTGATGTTCCCAGGTTCCCTCTCCTACCCCCAACCATCTGCCATCTTTACAGCACCTTTTAAAGTTTGGTTGTTAAAGTTTGGATCTTGTTATTTTAGTGTTATTGACTCTGTGGTTTGGATGCTTATAAATCCATCATCCTTCAAAGTACTCTATTTATTTGAGTAATTTCTCAGTGAACATAGAGATGCAGTTATATTTTTTAAAAAAAACAATTTCTGTCATCTTTAATACTTTTTCTTATTTGTTCCATGTACTAATCTCCCAACCATGCTAGCTCTTTTTTCTACTATTTTTACTTCCATATTCCTGCCGTTATTCCTCTACTGTCCTGCATTCTTGACTATTGGGCCTATTGACCTTCTCTTTTGCTTTCAACATTTCCCACCACTGAGCAATTGGCCTGTGTCATTGACCATCATGTTATTTTTTTACTCTGGAAAGGGAGAACAATGGAAGGACAAGGAAGCTGGAAGAGAAAATAAGTACCTGGATTTTAATAGACAGAAGTGTGGTTGACTGTATCCTAAGCTTAGGGTATTGCCAAGATACATATGTATTTTGGAAACATTAAACTGCATATATGTGAAGGTGTGTATAGTATATAAGATTTACATAATGAGAGATGATGAGGTTTATAACACTCCAACATTATAGACTAATTATTTACTGTCTACTCATCATATCTTCCATTAGAATGTTGATTTCCTTAGATGTTCCTTGTTCACTGCTATTATCCTTAATACGAAAGACAGTATCTAAAAATGTAGATATTAACAGATTCTTTGTTAAATCAAGTTCCAACAAATAGTGTGAACCCAAATTTTGGAGCTCAGAAGAAAAGGACTAAATTTAATTTTCTTATGTAGGTGAAACTCTCTTATTAATAGCAAGATAATGGCACAAGCTAGTTTTTAGTAAGATGCCTTATTAGACTGGATGATGGATTAAAATTATAATAGCTTGAAGACAGGTAACAATTTTAGGAAGTCATTATTTATATTCTGAAGGACACTTGTTTAGAAAGACAATGGTTTCACTTTACTTTTTATCTGTACCATCAGAAAAGAATTTTTACATTATTTTCAGAGGAATTTTATTTGTATGTTGATTTATACTGTGAAATAACCTTCCCAGGATAATATTAAACATTATTGTGCACTTACGTATTTGATATGCCAAACACAGTAACAAGTCTCACAATGTTACTGGGCCCGCTTGAGCAAATCGATGAACAATGGGAGGACAGTGACAATGATTGTTTACTTGACATGTTAGCTGAACTTGAATCACGGCTAGAAGGTGGGGGCAGAAAAAGCAACTCACCCCCACCCCCAGGTTGGAGAAAAAGGTTTTTACCATCGTGACAAAAGCAGTGCCCAGATCTGCTTGTTCATTTGTGTTGATCCCCCTAAGTGCCATGGGGGTGGTCCAGGAAACTCTGGCGGGAGTCCTGTACTCACAAGTTGCAGTGAGAGTGTGCCTGCGTGCTGTGGGGAGGCTCCCTATTCACAGTGAGCAGCAGCAGGCCTGCCTCTTGGCAGGAGGAGACCATGACCTCAACCCTCGGGGTTGCTCATTGCAAACACACCTCCAAGGAATGGCCTGTGGATTGTGTGGTCAGGACTTTGCATTCTTGGCAAGTCCAGAGAGAATGTGCAGGCATGCTCAGGGTCCTGGCACTTGCCTCTCCCTACGGTGCCGTCAGTAAGAAGGAATAAAAACCTGCCTCTTTTTCTTTTTTTTTTTTTATTGGCTGGGTGTGGGGGATATACCTGTCAGCACACTGGGGCTGCTCCAAGCTTGGTGTTCAGTCACCCATGGCAGTGCTCTGGGATCCAGCTTGGGCCTCCTGCAGAGTAGGAACTCCAAACCATTGAGCTATTTCTCTGGTCTTTAATTTGCCTTTTGAAGTTGAATATTCAATGCTTCATTAATTAATTAATTTTGTGAAGGTTGCAACCACACCTAACAGTGCTCATGGCTATTCCTGGCTTTATGCATGGTAGTGACCCCTGTCAGTGTTTAGAGGATCATATATGGTGCTGGATTGAGCCAGAGTCACACCTCCTGTACTATCTCTCCCACTCCATTTGTGCTTTAATAGTGTTTTCCCAGAATAAACATGTGTGTGTGTTTGTGTGTGTGTGTATATATATATACATATATATATATATATCTCATTGTCATCCCGTTAATCATCAAATTACTCGAGTGGGCGCCAGTAACCTCTCTATTGCTCCCAGCCCTGAGATTTTAGCAGCCTCTACTTACTCGTCTTTTCCCAACGATTGGAGGCTCTTTCAGGGTCAGGGGAATGAGACCTGTTGTCATTACTGTATTTGGCATATTGAATACGTCACGGGGAGCTTTCCAGGCTCTGTCCATGCTCAACGGGAGGACAGTGCTATAGTGCTATATATATATATATGTATATATATATATATATATATATATATATATATATATATATATATCTCAAGGCGGGATGCTCTCGGTAACTTGCCAGGCTCTCTGAGAGGCACAAACAGGTAAGAAGTATCTTATAATGTGGCCTGGCGTGTGGCGGCCTGGAGCATGGTGGTGGTTGGGCAGTGGAGGTCGGCTGCCAGGGCTGGGTCCCTTGGGTTGGGGAGGGCTCTCACCTACCCCACAGCCTGGCGCGGAGTTCAGTGGCATAGTTCTGGGAGTCTTCTTTAATAATCCCATCTGGGAGAAGCTTCTGTGAGTTCTGGAGGGTGCGATGAGGAGATTATCTGGTGCCAGCATGGTGTGGCTTATAGGTGTGATCCCTGAGTCACCAGAGACTGGTGAAAGCAGACAGAGGATCTCTGTTCTGGGTCCTGTTGATTCCAGAGTCCAAG
This sequence comes from Sorex fumeus, assembly GCF_029834395.1. NCBI lineage: Eukaryota > Metazoa > Chordata > Mammalia > Eulipotyphla > Soricidae > Sorex > Sorex fumeus. Next base: position 19,113,885 of record NW_026606083.1, on the reverse strand, counting down.
GTCACGAAGTTCCGTATTATCTGGGTTCTGTGGGACTTCATTTTTGCATAAGGCTTGGCCTGAGCATCCGGAAAGTGGCCTGGAGTATGGCGGTAGTGCTCTCTCTCTCTCTCTCTCTCTATATATATATATATATATATATTACATATATATAGCACTTATATATAAGCACTTATATATATATAAGACTATATATATATGATGTCATAATAAGATATATATATATATATATATAAGAGATATATATACATCAGGATCCTCCGTGAGCTGTATTGCAGATTCACTACCAGGATCTCACCATTCTACAAAGAAGTGATCGTTGATGTCAAGAGAGGGGTGCAGCAGGGTGATACCATTTCACCGAAACTCTTCAGTGCCACCCTCGAGAACATCATGCGACGACTGGAATGGGAAGGAATGGGAGTGAAGATAGATGGTCGGCAACTACACCACCTCCGCTTTGCTGATGACATTGTTTTAATAACACCAAACATCAGCCAAGCGGCACAAATGCTGGCCGACTTTGACCGTGAGTGTGGAAAGGTAGGACTACAGCTGAATCTTACGAAGACAATGTTTATGAGAAACAGCCTTGTTCCTGACGCCCCATTCGCTCTCAATGGAATGACCATCTCCGAATGCAACAGCTATGTGTACCTAGGTCGAGAGGTCAACATGACAAATGACCTGGCACCCGAGCTGCGCAGGAGGAAGAGAGCGGCTTGGAACGCCTTCAAGAACGTCGAAGAAATAGCTAAGAGGACGAAGAACCTCCGGCTCCGGGCACATCTCTTTGATTCCACTGTTCTTCCTGCATTAACATATGCCTCAGAGACCTGGGCCCTACGCAAACAAGATGAGAACGCCATTCAGGTCTCCCAAAGAAGAATAGAAAGAGCTATGCTTGGAATATCACGTTTCACTCAAATGAGAGAACGAATCCGGAGTTCTGACATCCGTCGACGATCAAGGATCAGGGACGCTGTCTCATTTGCCAAGGTGTCGAAAATCAGATGGGCTGGTCACGTAATGAGATTTAAAGACGACCGTTGGACTAGAGCTGCTACTGATTGGATTCCACGGGATGTCAAGAGACCGCGTGGCCGCCCACCTACCAGATGGTCAGACTTCTTTGTCAAGATCATGAATGATCGGTTTGAGGCCCTCCATGTTCCCGGAGCGAAGAGATGCCATTGGGCTACACTAGCACGCGACAGGGACAAATGGAGATGTTACTGGCGCCCGCTCGAGCAAATCGACGACTAACGGGAAGTTAAGTGATTAAGTGATTTAAGTTGCACTGTCCTCCTGTTGTTCATAGATTTGCTCGAGCAGGCCCAGTAACGTATCCATTGTGAGACTTGTTGTTACTGTGTTTGGCATATCGAATATGTCACGGGGAGCTTGCCAGGCTTTGCCGTGCGGGAGAGATACTCTCAGTAGCTTGCCGGGCCTTTCGAGAGGGGCAGAGGAATCAAACCCGGGTCAGCTGCATCGGCCGTGTACAAGGCAAACGCTCTACTGCTGTGCTGTGACTCCAGCCCGCATATATAATATATATCTTTGAACTGGAGCGATAACATAGTGGGTAGAGCGTTTGCCTTGCACATGGCCAACCCAACCAACCCGAGTTTGATTCGTCCACCCCTCTCAAAGAGCCCGGCAAGCTACAGAGGTATCTTGCCCCGTATGGCAAAGCCTGCCAACTACCCGTGACGTATTCGATATGCCAAACACAGTAACAACAAGTCTCACAATGTTACTGGGCCTGCTTGAGCAAATCGATGAACAATGGGAGGACAGTGACAGTGATCTTAAAATATAATTATTATACAACCTCTGGGTAGCTAGATGGTGCCCACCATGTAGGTGAGGAATATTTTTTATTCAACCTGTTGAACCAAATGGCAGTCTCCTCCAGAAATATCCTTACAGACATACCATAAATAATGTTTCATCAGTTGACTGACCACCCTTTAGCACAGATTAGTTAACACATAAAATAAGTCATCACATGAGGGGCCAGAGTTATAGTATGGCAAATTAGGCACTTGCCTTGCATGAAGTCAAGCCAATTCAATCTTTGGCATCCCTTGTGGTCCTGAGCCCCACCAAGAAGTGATCCCTGAGGGCAGATGTACCTCACCATATGGGCAGGCATCATCCCAGTTGTCCAGAGCTTTAATAGTACAAAAAAATTGAAAAAATGATGAATTCTCTCTCATCTTTTTCCTGGACACCAATCTCCTCTTGCTCTATATAGATATTGGAGCTCATGATTCTTGGGCTTCAGGCTTTAATAATTATCTCCCGTCCTTCCAGCAGAGAACATCATCACTAGTTTTTCTTTGCTATTTAGACCTTTTGTTTTGTACTTTGTTCTTCTTGCTTCTCCAGCTTGCAGACTTCAGATGGAAGAATTTTTGGCCTCTATACCCATGTGAACCAACACTTATAGGTCTTCTCTAAGAAAATAACTTAACTTCCCGTTAGTCATCGATTTGCTCGAGCGGGCACCAGTAACATCTCCATTTGTCCCTGTCGTGTGCTAGTGTAGCCCAATGGCATCTGTTCACTCTGGGAACATGAAGAGCCTCAAACTGATCGTTCATGATCTTGATGAAGAAGTCTGACCATCTGGTAGGTGGGCGGCCACGCAGTCTTTTGACATCCTGTGGAATCCAGTCGGTAACAGCTCTAGTCCAGCGGTCATCTTTAAATCTCATTACGTGACCAGCCCATCTGATTTTTGCCACCTTGGCAAACGAGACAGCATCCCTGATTCTTGATCATCGACGGATGTCGGAACTCCTGATTCTTTCTCTCATTTGAGTGAAACGTGATATTCCAAGCATAGCTCTTTCAATTCCCCTTTGGGAGACCCGAATAGCATTCTCATCCTGTTTACTTAGGGCTCAGGTCTCTGAGGCATATGTTAATGCAGGAAGAACAGTGGAATCAAAGAGATGTGCCCGGAGCCAGAGATTCTTCGTCCTCTTAGCTATTTCTTCGACGTTCTTGAAGGCGCTCCAAGTCACCCTCTTCCTTCTGCGCAGCTCGGGTGCCAGGTCATTTGTCATGTTGACTTCTCGACCTAGGTACACATAGCTGTTGCATTCGGAGATGGCCGTTCCATTGAGAGCGAATGGGGCGTCAGGAACAAGGCTGTTTCTCATAAACATTGTCTTCGTAAGATTCAGCTGTAGTCCTACCTTTCCACACTCACGGTCAAAGTCGGCCAGCATTTGTGCCGCTTGGCTGATGTTTGGTGTTATTAAAACAATGTCATCAGCAAAGCAGAGGTGGTGTAGTTGCCGACCATCTATCTTCACTCCCATTCCTTCCCATTCCAGTCATCGCATGATGTTCTCGAGGGTGGCACTGAAGAGTTTCGGTGAAATGGTATCACCCTGCCGCACCCCTCTCTTGACATCAACGATCACTTCTTTGTAGAATGGTGAGATCCTGGTAGTGAATCCACAATACAGCTCATGGAGGATCTTGATGTATTGGGCTTGAATGCCCTGATTGGCGAGGGCTTCAATGACCGCTTCCATCTCAACAGAATCAAAGGCCTTCTTTAAATCAATGAACGTTAAGCAGAGCGGCATCTTGAACTCCCGAGAAACCTCAATGAGCTTGGTTATCGTGTGGATATGGTCGATGGTGCTGAATCCTTTGCGGAACCCTGCTTGCTCACATGGTTGTCCTTCATCTAGTGTTCTGCCAATCCTATTCAGGATGACTCGAGTGAACAACTTGTAGATGACAGACAATAGGCAGATCGGGCGATAGTTGCCAATGTCATGGATGTCTCCCTTCTTGAACAGTAGTACGGTCCTGCTGGTTTTCCATTGGGACGGAACCTTGCATTCAGACAGGTAGCGAGTGAAGAGCCGAGCCAGTGTATTGATGAGTACTGATGGCAGGTTCTTCAGATGTTCAGGTCTGACCTTTTCTGGGCCGGGTGCTGTTTGTTTCTTTACCGATGAAATGGCGTGTAGGATTTCAGAAGGGAGAACGTTGGGAACGACATACCCATCCTGTGGAATTTGGTATGTCGGCAAGTGGACATGGCTATCGAAGAGATTTGAGTAGAAGTCATGGATAATCTTCTCCATTGCCGTTCTGGAGGATGTGATGGATCCATCAGGACGTCGAAGGGCAGTCATCTTGGTCTTATAGTTGGCGAAGGACAGGCGGGCGTTATGAATACTTTTCCCGGCTTCTGCTGCATCTACCAGTACTTCTGCTCTTCTCTCTTTGAGGTCTTCGTTGATCGCATCTCTGCACTGCTTTGCAAGCTCGGACCTTAGCTTGCGGTTGCCTGAGGCATGCGCCAAACCACGCTGGCGAATTAGCTCAAGAGTTTTCGAGATCTTTGAAGCCTTAAGCATAAGAGAAAGAACACATGGAGGGTGCGGGATCCCGGAGGAAAAAAAAAAAAAAGAAAAAACAGGTTCCAAAAAGAGCCGAGTTCACCCGCAAGTTCCAGATGGAGTAGGCGCCGCATCTCGCCTCCCCCAGATGGAACCCTGGTGACCAGAAGCCTCTACAAACACAGCTCGAGTATGCGGGAACGAGGACTTTTTCTCAAATCTGCCGGACTACACCTCCCAGGTAACCTCTGATTCCGGAAGTCACGCCCACAGCCCGCCCCCCAGCGCCATCATTGAAGCCTTAAGCATAAGAGAAAGAACACATGGAGGGTGCGGGATCCCGGAGGAAAAAAAAAAAAGAAAAAACAGGTTCCAAAAAGAGCCGAGTTCACCCGCAAGTTCCAGATGGAGTAGGCGCCGCATCTCGCCTCCCCCAGATGGAACCCTGGTGACCAGAAGCCTCTACAAACACAGCTTGAGTATGCGGGAACGAGGACTTTTTCTCAAAACCATGCAGCCGCTTATGCGGCCGCGAGACATCTCTCTATATACAAAGTGATCAATGAGAAGTAAACCACCCAATCTTTCTCCCTGAAAGTCAGAGTTAAGTTTGGAGCACGGCCACAGCCCCAGAAACACAAGGACTTAATGCAGAACCCAGCAGCTTAGAGCAGAAAAGTGAAAGGACTATGCGTTAATCCAGGCCATCAAGTCTGCCGGAGGGGAAAGGGTGTTGCCCCATTCGCCCTCTCCTCTCTGGAAAGAAGGATGGCGGCCGCATGGGAGCCTTGTGGACAGCAGGTATGAGCCGGGGGTGTGGGGGCGACTAAAACCTCATGGGAAGGGGGGCGTTCCGGTCCGTCCTTCACGCCCTACCGAGGTCACCAGTTGCCCCCCATGAGCGGCTCTCCAGCACGGCCACAGCCCCAGAAGCACAAGGGCTTAATGCAGAACCCAGCAGCTTGGAGCAGAAAAGTGAAAGGACTATGCGTTAATCCAGGCAATCATTTCTGCCCAGAGGGGAAAGGGTGTTGCTCCCTTCCGCCCTCCTCCCTCTGGAAAGAAAGATGGCGGCCACATGGGAGCCTTGTGGACAGCAGGTATGAGCCGGGGGTGTGGGGGCGACTAAAACCTCATGGGAAGGGGGGCGTTCCGGTCCGTCCTTCACGCCCTACCGAGGTCACCGGTCGCCCCCCACGAGCGGCTCTCCAGCACAGCCACGGCCCCAGAAGCACAAGGACTTAATGCAGAACCCAGCAGCTTAGAGCAGAAAAGTGAACGGACTATGCATTGACCCAGGCCATCAAGTCTGCCGGAGGGGAAAGGGTGTTGCCCCATTCGCCCTCTCCTCTCTGGAAAGAAAGATGGCGGCCACATGGGAGCCTTGTGGACAGCAGGTATGAGCGGGGAGTGTGGGGGCGACTAAAACCTCATGGGAAGGGGGGCGTTCCGGTCCGTCCTTCACGCCCTACCGAGGTCACCAGTTGCCCCCCACGAGCGGCTCTCCAGCACGGCCACAGCCCCAGAAGCACAAGGGCTTAATGCAGAACCCAGCAACTTGGAGCAGAAAAGTGAAAGGACTATGCGTTAATCCAGGCAATCATTTCTGCCCAGAGGGGAAAGGGTGTTGCTCCCTTCCGCCCTCCTCCCTCTGGAAAGAAACATGGCGGCCACATGGGAGCCTTGTGGACAGCAGGTATGAGCCGGGGGTGTGGGGGCTACTAAAACCTCATGGGAAGGGGGGCGTTCCGGTCCGTCCTTCACGCCCTACCGAGGTCACCAGTTGCCCCCAAAGCGGCTCTCCAGCACAGCCACGGCCCCAGAAGCACAAGGACTTAATGCAGAACCCAGCATCTTGGAGCAGAAAAGTGAACGGACTATGCATTGATCCAGGCCATCAAGTCTGCCGGAGGGGAAAGGGTGTTGCCCCATTCGCCCTCTCCTCTCTGGAAAGAAAGATGGCGGCCACATGGGAGCCTTGTGGACAGCAGGTATGAGCCGGGGGAGTGGGGGCGACTAAAACCTCATGGGTCGGGGGGCGTTCCGGTCCGTCCTTCACGCCCTACCGAGGTCACAAGTCGCCCCCCGCGAGCGGCTCTCCAGCACGGCCATGGCCCCAGAAGCACAAGGACTTAATGCAGAACCCAGCAGCTTGAAGCAGAAAAGTGAACGGACTATGCATTGATCCAGCCCATCAAGTCTGCCGGAGGGGAAAGGGTGTTGCCCCATTCGCCCTCTCCTCTCTGGAAAGAAAGATGGCGGCCACATGGGAGCCTTGTGGACAGCAGGTATGAGCCGGGAGTGTGGGGGCGACTAAAACCTCATGGGAAGGGGGGCGTTTCGCTCCGCCCTTCACGCCCTACCGAGGCCACCAGTTGCCCCCCACGAGCGGCTCTCCAGCACGGCCACGACTCCAGAACACAGAAACCAATTTCTTAACTATCTGACTTTCAGTAGAAATACTTCCAGGGTCAATAGGTAAAATAGCAGAAATCCAAAACCAACATTTAATTCTTGAACCCAGCTGTAGAAAGCAAATCACTTCACAATGCTTTTTCAGCATGTCTGATTTGGGGGGGGGGGGAAACTCTAAATAATAGTGGTGAATCTTTTATTGAAACAATCTAATCAAAGCGGATAGAGTGTTAACTAGAATTCATCTGCCTCACAGGGACGGGGAGGGGTGGGGGGTGGGGTTTTATTGGGGTTCTTCATGGGAAAAAATAAGTATTGGTAAAGGGAAATGTGTTTGATATTTGCATGACTGAGACATAAACCTGAAAGCTTTGTAACCTTTCCCACAGTGATTCAATAAATAAAAAAATAAAAAAAAAAAGAGTTTTCGAAGATAGGCGACTTTTTGTGGTTATCTCTCTCTTGGTGTTCCTCGCACATTCATAAAGATGCTGAACCAGTCAATCGTATTCCTCGTCAATGTTGTCAACAATGGCATCTTCCCATGTTGCCGCAATAGTACCAAAGAGTTCCCAGTTGGTGGTCATTCTGGGAGTTCTCTTTTTGAACTTTGCAGCCCTTTCTCCCCACTCTGTGAAGTAGAATTTTGCACGAAGGAGACGGTGGTCTGATCCCGTTCGAAATTTTGGGACAACAGTGACATCAGTCAGGCAAAACCGTCGATTGAATATGATGTGGTCTATTTCATTGTGGAATCGTCCACCGGGAGACTCCCATGTCCATCGTTTAGATTCTGCCTTCTGGAACTGTGAGTTACCATGAATGGTCTTGGTCGACATGATGAACTCAGACAGTCTCTCACCCTGTTCATTCCATTCTAGGCCATGGGTCCCGATGTGAAGTTCTTCAGCTGATCTTTTCGGTCCTATCTTGGCATTAAAATCACCCACAATGATCTTGTAGAAGGTGTGGTCTTCTTTATAGAACTTCTCTAGCTCCATGTAGAACTTCTCGATTTCTCTTTCATCATAATGAGATGTTGGTGGTGCGTAGACAATGAAGATAGAAACTGCCGGCAGTGAACCACATCTATTCAAATGTAAACGTCCGATTCGGGTTGTTAGGCATTCGAATGAATCAATGCTCATGGCCAAGTTTGTGTTGACAAGGACACCGACGCCTCCAACACCTCTTTTATCGCATGTTCCGAGGAACAATTCTTCTCCAGTGTCGAAAACAGCATGGTGAGATTCGTGCCTTCTTGTCTCAGTCAGACCAATGATGTTGTACTTGATCATTCGCGCTTGTACCATCAGGTCCTTGATGGATGCATCTGATGCTAGCGTACATGCATTGAAAGTACAGACGATCATTTTTGTCTTCCTTCGTTGTGGCAGCCTAGTTCGGCCTTGAGATTTCATCGGCCTCTCCTTTCTCATCCTTCTCAGTGCTGCCATGTCGGTGAAGCCTTCAGGGTCAGGTGAATGAGACCAGTTGTAATTACTGGAAAATATGTACATGTATGCTATATCATATAACTTTGTTTCTCTGGATAACTGTAGTCAATGTAATCATATTATTGAGTGAACACGAGATAACTCATTGACATTTATAAAATATAATACAAGTAGACATCTATGCAGAAAATAGTTAAAAATCACTGATATGAACTAATATTTTCCAAGGAGAAATATAAATTTTAAACACTTCTCTAGATCATAGAGAATAGAATTATATACATATACATATGTATATATGGGCTGGAGTGATAGCACAGTGGTAGGGTGTTTGCCTTGCGCGTAACCAACCAGGCCGAGCCAGGTTCAATTCCTCCACCCCTCTTAGAGAGCCCGACAAGCTACCGAGAGTATCTCACCCACACGGCAAAGCCTGGAAAGCTACCCATGATGTATTCAATATGCCAAACACAGTAACAACAAGTCTCATAATGGAGATGTTACTGGGCCCACTCGAGCAAATCAATGAACAACAGGAGGATAGTGACAGTGACATATACATCTATATAATCATTATAGACACTACTTCCACTACCCAGCTGTCGCCACACTCCAGGACGCTTTCCGGACCCGCGCGGCAGCTCCGGCCGAGACCCAAGCACGACTGAAGACCCACAGAACAAGATAAGCGGAACTCTCTGAGACCTTGGACTCCAGGCTCGGCGGACCCAGGGACAGAGCTTCTCTGCTTGCTCCCACCACCACAGGTGACAAAGGGATTCTAATCAGGAGCCCCACCCTACCCTGCCCGGTCTGCTTCCATCAACCACCCAGGGATCGAATTGTGCACAGGAGACCCACCCTACCCAGATAAATACCCCACTGGCAGACTTCCACTCTCGACACTACTTCCACTACCCAGCCATCGCCACACTCCAGGACGCTTTCCGGACCCGCGCGGCTGCAAGCGGCCGTGCGACACATCATAAGACACTAAATACCCATCTTCTGGAATTGTCGTACCATATTTGATAGGGTTCAAATATGGTAACACATACAAGGGTGATTAGAGGTCACCCCAAAAGCCTCTATCCCTCTCGGAAAGACTGGCAAGCTACTGAGAGTATTCTGCCCGCACGGAAGAGACTGGCAAGCTATCCGCTGTGTATTCGATATGCCAAAACCATTAACTACAACTGGTCTCATTCACCTGACCCTGAAGGCTTCACCGACATGGCAGCACTGAGAAGGATGAGAAAGGAGAGGCCGACAAAATCTCAAGGCCGACCTAGGCTGCCACAACGAAGGAAGACAAAAATGATCGTCTGTACTTTCAATGCACGTACGCTAGCATCAGATGCATCCATTGAGGACCTGATGGTACAAGCGCGAATGATCAAGTACGACATCATTGGTCTGACTGAGACAAGAAGGCACGAATCTCACCATGCCGTTTTCGACACTGGAGAAGAATTGTTCCTCGGAACATGCGATAAAAGAGGTGTTGGAGGCGTCGGTGTCCTTGTCAACACAAACTTGGCCTTGAGCATTGATTCATTCGAATGCCTAACAACCCGAATCGGACGTTTACATTTGAATAGATGTGGCTCACTGCCGGCAGTTTCTATCTTCGTTGTCTACGCACCAACATCTCATTATGATGAAAGAGAAATCGAGAAGTTCTACATGGAGCTAGAGAAGTTCTATAAAGAAGACCACACCTTCTACAAGATCATTGTGGGTGATTTTAATGCCAAGATAGGACCGAAAAGATCAGCTGAAGAACTTCACATCGGGACCCATGGCCTAGAATGGAATGAACAGGGTGAGAGACTGTCTGAGTTCATCATGTCGACCAAGACCATTCATGGTAACTCACAGTTCCAGAAGGCAGAATCTAAACGATGGACATGGGAGTCTCCCGGTGGACGATTCCACAATGAAATAGACCACATCATATTCAATCGACGGTTTTGCCTGACTGATGTCACTGTTGTCCCAAAATTTCGAACGGGATCAGACCACTGTCTCCTTCGTGCAAAATTCTACTTCACAGAGTGGGGAGAAAGGGCTGCAAAGTTCAAAAAGAGAACTCCCAGAATGACCACCAACTGGGAACTCTTTGGTACTATTGCGGCAACATGGGAAGATGCCATTGTTGACAACATTGACGAGGAATACGATTGACTGGTTCAGCATCTCCATGAATGTGCGAGGAACACCAAGAGAGAGATAACCACAAAAAGTCGCCTATCTTTGAAAACTCTTGAGCTAATTCGCCAGCGTGGTTTGGCGCATGCCTCAGGCAACCGCAAGCTAAGGTCCGAGCTTGCAAAGCAGTGCAGAGATGCGATCAACGAAGACCTCAAAGAGAGAAGAGCAGAAGTACTGGTAGATGCGGCAGAAGCCGGGAAAAGTATTCATAACGCCCGTCTGTCCTTCGCCAACTATAAGACCAAGATGACTGCCCTCTGACGTCCTGATGGATCCGTCACATCCTCCAGAACGGCAATGGAGAAGATTATCCATGACTTCTACTCAAATCTCTTCGATAGCCATGTCTACTTGCCGACATACCAAATTCCACAGGATGGGTATGTCATTCCCAACGTTCTCCCTTCTGAAATCCTACACGCCATTTCGTCAGTAAAGAAACAAACAGCACCCGGCCCAGACTAGGTCAGACCTGAACACCTGAAGAACCTGCCGTCAGTACTCATCAATACACTGGCTCGGCTCTTCACTCGCTACCTGTCTGAATGCAAGGTTCCGTCCCAATGGAAAACCAGCAGGACCGTACTACTGTTCAAGAAGGGAGACATCCATGACATTGGCAACTATCGCCCGATCTGCCTATTGTCTGTCATCTACAAGTTGTTCACTCGAGTCATCCTGAATAGGATTGGCAGAACACTAGATGAAGGACAACCATGCGAGCAAGCAGGGTTCCGCAAAGGATTCAGCACCATCGATCATATCCACACGATAACCAAGCTCATTGAGGTTTCTCGGGAGTTCAAGATGCCGCTCTGCTTAACGTTCATTGATTTAAAGAAGGCCTTTGATTCTGTTGAGACGGAAGCGGTCATTGAAGCCCTCGCCAATCAGGGCATTCAAGCCCAATACATCAGGATCCTCCGTGAGCTGTATTGCGGATTCAATAGCAGGATCTCACCATTCTACAAAGAAGTGATCATTGATGTCAAGAGAGGGGTGCGGCAGGGTGATACCATTTCACCGAAACTCTTCAGTGCCACCCTCGAGAACATCATGCGATGACTGGAATGGGAAGGAATGGGAGTGAAGATAGATGGTCGGCAACTACACCACCTCTGCTTTGCTGATGACATTGTTTTAATAACACCACACATCAGCCAAGCGGCACAAATGCTGGCCGACTTTGACCGTGAGTGTGGAAAGGTAGGACTACAGCTGAATCTTACGAAGACAATGTTTATGAGAAACAGCCTTGTTCCTGACGCCCCATTCGCTCTCAATGGAACGACCATCTCCGAATGCAACAGCTCTGTGTACCTAGGTCGAGAAGTCAACATGACAAATGACCTGGCACCCGAGCTGCGCAGGAGGAAGAGAGCGGCTTGGAACGCCTTCAAGAACGTCGAAGAAATAGCTAAGAGGACGAAGAACCTCCGGCTCTGGGCGCATCTCTTTGATTCCACTGTTCTTCCTGCATTAACATATGCCTCAGAGACCTGGGCCCTACGCAAACAAGATGAGAACGCTATTCAGGTCTCCCAAAGAAGAATAGAAAGAGCTATGCTTGGAATATCACGTTTCACTCAAATGAGAGAAAGAATCAGGAGTTCCGACATCCGTCGATGATCAAGAATCAGGGATGCTGTCTCATTTGCCAAGGTGTCAAAAATCAGATGGGCTGGTCACGTAATGAGATTTAAAGATGACCGCTGGACTAGAGCTGTTACTGATTGGATTCCACGGGATGTCAAGAGACTGCGTGGCCACCCACCTACCAGATGGTCAGACTTCTTCGTCAAGATCATGAACGATCGGTTTGAGGCCCTTCATGTTCCCGGAGCAAACAGATGCCATTGGGCTACACTAGCACGCGACAGGGACAAATGGTGCCCGCTCGAGCAAATCGATGACTAACGGGAAGTTAAGTGATTAAGTGATTAATCATTATAGAAATAACCACCCACATCACATCCACCATCCAAGAAAACACTTCTTATGTGGCATGCCCCATGTTCCAAGTATGAACACACTGATCCTGAGAATAGTTCTAGGTGCTATTCTTTCCCCTGTGGAAGAACTAAGACACAGAAAGGCGAAGGGATCTATGTCATACTGCAGTGAGAGCATCAATCAGGAGTCTTTCTGCCTCAGTGGACATAAACTTTCACCTGGCACATTTTTATAGTACAGGAGAGGAAGGCCAGGACTGTGACAAACTCCAGTGCTTATTTAGTCAGTGGTCAGTCATCTTGTTTCTGTCTGTTTAGAAACTCATCATCTTTAACCTCTGGCTGTCCCTTCTGTTTGGTTTGTTTTGGGGTTTGGGACCACTCCTGGCTCTGTGATCAGGGACCGCTCTGCTGGTGCTCAGGAGCCCATTTGAGTGCCAAGGTCAAACCCAGATCAGCTGCTAGGTGCCAGGCAAGCACCCTACCCACTGTCCTCTCTCTCCAGTCCCTGGCTGTCATTTCTTTTGCCACCAAATGACCATCTCATTCCATGTATAGCAGTGTCCAAACACACAGGAAACCCCTTCTGTGGGACTCTGTCTAGACTTCTCCTCTCTAGACTTCTAGACCTTTCTTTGAGTCACACTCACCCAATCCAAGTTCCTTGCCTCCCCTGTACACTTCTGCCCCAAAGAATGGGGTCCCCGGGTGGACAGAGACCAGACAAGCTTCCCATTGGCCCTGGGAATGGGATTCCCTCCTGCCCTGAAGAACTGAGGAAGAGAAATTAGAGGCTTTGAGGAAAAAAGACAGGAGGGAGGGGTGCATGGGAATAGCTTCCACTCTGCCAAATTAATTTTTGCAGCAGCCGATGGAAGGCCCGGGAAGCATACGGCATAGGTGACATCTGTGGGAGGTGCCCTGGAATTGAAAAGTTAGAATCTTGGAGCTTTGTGGCTCTTCCTGCTGACATTTTAGAAACAAATAGTTGTTGTACAGGTAAGGCTGATTGAATTGATGGAGAGAGCTCATCCAGAAAATCGTCTGTCATCACTGTTTAAGAATCTTGTCATGAATGGTCTGAGAAGGGGTTCATAGAAAATCTATTTGCTACTGGGGACTCCTAAGACTTTTCAGAAATAGTGTGCACATCAGCTACAGTACATAAACTCTCTCTCTCCCTCTCCCCACTCTCTCTCTCCCTCACTCTCTCCCCTTTTCTCTCTCTCCCCCTCTCCCTCTCTCTCCACCTCTCTCCCCCCTCTCCCTTTCTCTATCCCTTCTCTCCCCACTCGCCCTCTCCCTCTCTCTCATTCCCTACCCCTCTCTCCCTCTCCCTACTCTCTTCTTTTCTCTCTCCCTCTCCTTCTCTCTCTCCCCCTCTCCCTCATCCTTTCCCTTCCCCTCTCCCTCTCCCTCTCACTCTCCCTCTCTCTCTCCTCTCTCCTCTCCTCTCCTCTCCTCTCCTCTCCTCTCCTCTCCTCTCCTCTCCTCTCCTCTCCTCTCCTCTTTCCCCTCATATTTTAATTTTGTTTCACAACCTTAATTTAAAAAATTGTCAGATGCCTGATCCCCCCAAAAACGAAGGGAGCAAGAGAGTACAGTAAGGAAAGTACTTGCCCTGCATGTGGCCAAACACATTCGATGCACAACACCCCATATAGTCCCTGAAGCCCCTCCAGGAGTGACACCTGAGTGTAGAGCCAGGAATTAACCCTAATTACCACTGAGTATGCCCCCCTCAAGTTTTATATAAATTATCAGAAATCTCAATAGGACTTTGTTTATATCTATTCATAGTTGCCATATTAGAATTTGTAAGGAAGAAACTAAAACTATATACTTTATTTATTTAGAATAATGACAAGTTGATTCTGTGTCAATATAAATAACACAGAATATAATATAACACTTAATATGACACTTAATATAATATATGACATAATATATTATAGATATATAAGGATATTATTGTATATAATATAAGGACTCCATGCCAGTTTGTGGGGCAGGTGAGAGCCCTCCCCAACCTGAAAGACCCAGCCCCGGCAGCCGACCTCCACTGCCCAACCACTGCCACACTCCAGGCCAGTTTCTGGACTACCCGGACACTTTGTGGCCGCACAACACATTATAAGACACTTCCTAGCCATTTATGCCTCTCGAGAGCCCAGCAAGCTACATAGAGTATCCTGCCCACACGGGCAGAGCCTAGCAAGCTCCCCGTGGTGTATTCCATATGCCAAATACAGCAACAACAACAGGTCTCATTCTCCTGACCCTGAAAGAGCTTCCAATCGTTGGGAAAAGACAAGTAAGAAGAGGCTGCTAAAATCTCAGGGCTGGGAGGAATAATAGAGATGTTACTGGCGCCTGCTTAAGTAATTCGACTATCAATGGGATGACAGTGCTGCAATGATATAATATAAAGAACTCTTTTTTGAAATGGCTATCATTTGGGGAGAAGGAGCATATTGGATGATGCTCAGGGACTACTCCTGGCTCCAGGACCACTCTCAACAGTGCTTGGGGACCAGGTCTCATCCTGAGCATCAGATCAAAGGCTGTGTTTTGCGAAGCAGGCAATGCAGCCATTGAACCCCCTCCCCAGACCCCAAAGAGCAGTTTTTGTTATATATATTTTGGGGGCTGGAGCGATAGCACAGCGGTAGGGCGTTTGCCTTGCACACAGCCAACATGGTGGCCGACCCGAGTTCGATTCCTCTGCCCCTCTCGGAGAGCCCGGCAAGCTACCAAGAGTATCTCGCCCACACGGCAGAGCCTGGCAAGCTATCCGTGATGTATTCGATATGCCAAACACAGTAACAACAAAGTCTCCAATGGAGACGTTACTGGGCCCGCTCGAGCAAATCGATGAACAACGGGAGGACCTTTACCTTTACCTTTTTAAGTTTAATATCTATTATTTATGTCACAGGCTTGTAATCATATTGACGATTATGGTTTTATGTCCACAGTTACCACCACCAACGTGCCGAAGACCCCTGATTCCAAAAGAGCAGTTTTAGGGCTGGAGCCAGAGCACAGTGGCTTGGGCATTTGCTTTGCATGCACTGACCCAGGTTCCGTCCCTGGCACCCTATAAGGTCCCCTGAGCCCCAACAAAAGTGATAACTTAGCACAGAGGCTGGAGTAAGCCCTAACTACCACTAGCTGTTTCCCTCCCCCACCCCACCCCCCAAAAAAAACACAAAACCAAAAAGGAGCAGTTTTCACAAGAATTATGGACATCCTTGTTTTTCATTTGGGCTCATATTTTCATCTTTTCTTTTCCTGGAAAAGTGCTCAATTCTTCTTTCTGCTTCTGGAGCCCCATCACACACTCCCTACCTTTTTTCTCCCCTGAATTGCTCCATTGAACACTTTCAAGAAAATGAGAGCAGAATAGGTTAAAATTTAAAAACCCTCTTTATGGAATCTAGAAAGCAATGGTGGACTTTGTGGAACTTCCTGGAAAGAGGCCTGGAACCTCTGGGGTCCTCACACCACACTTTAGGAGTTTCTGTCTTCAAAGTCCACTTGATGAGCTGGTGCATAATTTATCACGGCTTCAGCAGTCACAGATAGGTAAAACAATCACTAAGCCTTTAAAAGGAGACTCCTAAATTGATCAGAAAATGGAATGAAGTTGAGTATCCGTAGGGCATGGTGCCAGGACGGGACATCTGACCATGGGGGTGGAGGGAGGCCTGACTGAACCCCCAGGTCAGGAGCAGAGAGGTGTCAACCCCTCCCAAATCTCTTTGAATCTTTAAAATGGAATCTGATTCGCACCAAATTCTGTGCTCTTAGATAGATTACAAGGGAAATGCTGATTGTGTGGCCCACCTCTTCTCTCCATGTTTTTCAGACTTATTGTTTCAGATGATTTGAAGATTGGCTTTATAAGCACTGACCGTGCTACCCAGACAGAAGAGAGTGAAATCGTACCCGTTAAAGAGTTGACCTCGTCTACACGGAAACTAGTAAAGGTACAGCTGGACTTGTCTGTGTGTGTGTGTGTGTGTGTGCATGTGTGTGTTTTGTTTATAATTTTTTTTAAATGTAGGAGTACTCCTATTTATTCAGCCATTGATTAGCTGATTGAATTGTGCATGAACTCCACCTTACTTTTTTTTTCATTTTTTATAATTTTATTTATTGAATCACCATGAGAGCAGTTACAAAGCTTTCGGGTCTAAGTCTCGGTCATACAATGAAACACCTGTACCTTCACAAGTGCCCATTCTCCACCACCAAAAACCCCAGTATACCCCCATCCCACACCCTCCCCCTACCTGTGGGGCACATGATTTGCACATTACTCTCTCTCTACTTTGATCACATTCAATATTTCGTCACCAGACCCACCGTTATTATTTGAGATTTTACCCCAACATTCAGATCTGCTGAAAAGGCAACAGTAGACAATTTGTGTTCTATTGCTGGTTATGAATAACATATGATGTCGCATGGCTGCAGTAGGGCCATGTGATTTTGAAATTCCGAAATTTTAACACTTAAATCTGGAGGGATTTCTGCTAAAACCTGCTGGGTTTCCAGATTTACTCCTGAGTCTCTGGGATCATGGCCGTTGAGCAGCTTGATCAGGAGCCAGAGAAACCGTTCGTAGGTGATGACTTGGGGTCTCATGGGGGTGGGGAGAACAGGCCCGGCTCCACTCCCATCCCATGAGGCCCAACAAGTTTCGTCACTGCGGGCCCAAGCCTGACTGTCCAATGGCCTCTGGAAGATGATGGCCACTGAGCCACCAAGGGGGAGCAGGTGGAGTGACAACAACCTTTCCTCCCTGGGGTGGCCTGGCGACAGTAACGTACTGTGGGGTTCGGACGCATTTCTGCCAAAAGCCACTGGGTTTCGAGATTTGTTTCTGAGTCTCTGGGATCATGGCCATTAAGCAGCTTGATCAGGAGCCAGAGAGGCCTTCGTGGGCCTCTCTTGGGGTCTCGTTGGGGTGGGGAAGACAGGCCCCCCCCATCCCGTGAAGCCCTGTGTGTTTCGTCACTGGGGGCCCATACCTGCTGTCCAGTGCCTTCTGAAGGATGGCGGCCACTGGGCTGCCCGGGGGAACAGGCCAAGGCACGAAACCTATTCCCACCTGGGTTGGCCCAGCACCGGTAACCTACTGCAGGGACTGGACACATTTCTGCCAAAAGCCGTTGGGTTTCAAGATTTGTTTCTGAGTCTCTGGGATCATGGCTATTAAGCAGTTCAATCAGAAACAAGAGAGGCCATGCCTCTAATTATATAGCTGAGCCAGAGGTGGTTTGTGGGTGTGTTTTCACATACCTGACTTTTGGCCATTTACTTTCTTGATAAACTTTGCCCCAAGTTTTGGGGGTCTGGCCAAAGGCACAGCAGCAATTTTGGAGTATCTGGAAGTCTGAAGGCACCATGAGGCTGCTGATGCACTCGCCTTACAGGTACAGATTGACCTGCTGGCGGCACCATACCCCCAATTGTTCATAATTTTTGAGATAATTTTTGGTATTATTTACCTTGATTTTTATCTCCTTGACAGAGTTGAAATAATTAAAAATGTTAAGGTGTTAGCGTCTTTGACACACTGAGCTAAATGTCAATATGCTTTTTAAAGTTATTAATATAAACTACTATTATATGTATACAGATGCCTTGTATCATACTTATGTCATGCTTATGTATTTTGAGTTGTTTAGTAACTTGTTTCTTGACTTCAAAATTCTTTTGATATCTGTAAGAAATTTCTAGACTGGGATGTAGCTCAACAGAACACTAGTTTAGCTTTTTGCTTGTTTGGTTGATTGGTTTGGGGGACACACCTGGCTATGCTTAAGGATAACTCCTGGCTCTTTGCCCAGGGATTACGCCTGGCTGGGCTCAGGGGGCCATGTGGGGAGTGGAGGATCAAATCCGGATAGGCCATGTGGAAGGCAAGTGCCCTATCCACTGTATGTCTCCAGTCCACTGGTTTGGTTATCTGTTTTTGGTCACAAGCAATTGTGCTGAGGGGTCACTCCTTGTGGTGTTTGGGGAATCATGTGGTGAGCCTGGGCCTCTAGCATGCTAAGCATGTGCTCATCCTATTGAGCTCGCCCTCTGACCCAGAGCACTTGGTTTGTATGCTTGTGGTTCAGGATTCAGTCTCTGGCATGGGGAAGGAAGAAAGGAAGGGAGAGATGGAGGGAGGGAGGGAGGGAGGGAGGGAGGGAGGGAGGGAGGAAAGGAGGGAGGGAGGGGGGAGAGAGGGCGGACAAAGGGAGGGAGGGGAGAGGGAGGGAAGAAAAAGAAATTTTGATTATTGTTATTTTTGTTGTTGTTGTTTTGGAGCCACACCCACAAGTGCTCAGGGACAACTTCTGGCTCTGTGCTCAGGGATTATTCCTAGACATGCACAGGGACCATACTCAGTGTCAGGAATTGAACCAAGATCAGCTACATGCAAGGCAAGCACATTAACTCTTATACTATCTCTCTGCCCCACCAAAACTTCTACTATGACACTTAAAAATTTATATAATTATGGGGCTGGAGCAATAATACAGCAAGTTGGGCACTAACCTTGCACACAGCCAACCCGGGTTGGATCCCTGGAACCACATCCCTTCCCCCCAGGCACTGCCAGGAGTGAGCCCTAAGTGCAGGAGTAAGTCCTAAGGGCTGCCAAGTGTGGTGCCCTGTGCCCCCCAGAAAAATATCATAAAAATTTTGGCATATAGAGTAATGTAGATAATAATAAAATAAATGTGTTGTCTTCCATGTAGTTCTTTCAAATCTTAACATGCTACACAATTCCAATGAATCTCTTTTGGTGGTAAAGAAACAAACATTTTATTTCATCAGATGTGAAGTTACTACTAAAATCCCTCATCAATTGTCCCTGGAGTAGGGACTCTTACTCTTCCTTTGTCCTTGTTTTTCAGTTGGTACTTAAAGAGCTCCTCACCCATTTCACAAGTATATCATGTCTTAAAATTTCCATCTTATATTCCACTAATCTGCTATTGGTGGGCGTCTTGGTGGGCATTGGTGTGTTTTGTTTTGTTTTGTTTTGTTACAAACCCAGTGTTTCTGGGGTGGGGTTAGGGCACTACTCCTAGTTCTGTGCTGGAGAGTGGGGGCGGGGAGGGACTATGGTGGCCAAGGTAGAAACCTGTACTACTCAGCCTATTGGACTATTTTTCCAGCCCCCAATAGTCTTTTTCACATGTGTCGGCACTCATGTTTTCAAATTTTGTGGGTTTTCTACATTAGGGCATTTGGATTGTGTCTGGACATTGTGAAGTCATGCTCTGGATTCTGATATCTATTCCCCTGAAGACAATGCCAGTGCAAGTCTTTATTCTGTGTGGGAGAAAAGAAGCTGTTGGGAATCCCCTTCTTTACCTCCTCCCCCTCACCTTCTCTCTCCCACATCTCTTCTACCTCTCCCCATCCTCTCTTCCTTACCTCTCCTCACCTCCTCCATATCCTCACCTCCTCTATATCCTTACCTCCTCCCCTTACCCCCCTCCTCCCCTTACTTCCTTTCTCACCTCCACTCTGGCTGCCTCCTCCCCCCCTCCTCCAGCCACCACCTCTCCTTCACCTCTTCTCCCATACTCCTCTTCGCCGCTGCTTCTCCTGCACCTTCTCTCCTTCCTCTCCTATCCCTTACCTTCCCCTCTCTTCCATCCCTCCTCTCCTTCACCTCCTCTTCCATCCCTCCTGTCCCTCACTTCCTCTCCTTCACTGCCTCTCCCCTCCTCTCCCTCATCTCTTCCCTCACCTATTCTCTCCTTATCGCCCTCTCTCCCTTATCTCCTCTACACCATCCCCCCATCCTGTGGCACATAATAGTTTGTCATTATAAAGGGAGTCACAGTAGGACATCATCTCAAGAGCAAGACAGGCCCCCACAGTGGGTGCACAAGCCATTCCTTACAGCAGTATAGTAGCTGGCATCTTTGCCCAGAGGACCCTTGCTGTCAACCCTAATGCGTGTTTTCTGGTTTTAGATTGTTAAATCCCTCCAGGTGGATTTTGCCTTCCTCAAGCAATTGCTTCAGCTGCAGTTTGAAGATCGACTCAAAGAGGAATCTTCGCGTCTCTTCTCAATTTTAAGTGAGAGAATCCAATTACTTGAAAGAGCGCTTTATCAGGTAGAGGCTCTCTGTTGTACGTGTGGCTGGGACCGTGGCTGAGGCTGGGGCTGTGGCTTGTAGCTGTGGCTGTCCGGGCTGTAGATTGGAGCTCAGTGATGCATCTGCCTGTGCAGGGTCTTATAGACCAGCCCTCAGATCCCCCACTTTGCAACACCTTTGTGAAGAAGTATTCCAGCTCATTCATCCCACACTCACCTTCAAAAGAGCTTTAGTTTTTATCCCCCTTTCTCAGACACAGACTCATCCCAGAGGGTTCATTAACTTGCTCAAAGGCATTAATTTTAAAAAACAAAACAGAACAAAGATAATAATGTAAAAGTAGCAGAGTTCAGGTGCCAGTTCAGGTGAATGCTTGCCATCTGGAATGAACCCCAACTTTATTTTATTTTATTTTGGGGGCCATACCCAGCAGTACTCAGTGCTTACTCTTGGCTCTGTGCTCAGGGATCACTCCTGGTGGATGCAAGGGGCTGCATGGGGTGCTGAGAACCAAACCTGGGTAAGACTCCTCCCTGGGTAAGAAAAGAGCCCAACATGCTATACTATCCCTATGGCCCTGAACCCAGTTTTGTATGATCTTATTTGTGCTTTAGCTCTTTAGGAACCAAAGACATGAAGACTTTCCTGCACTGAGGAAGTTCCTAAAATTCTGGATCAGGTTAGCATTTTGACATGTCATAAAGAACACTGTCTTCGGGCCAGAAAGATAGTATAGGCATCAGGTGTTTCCTCGCTTGCAGTCAGCCCGTTTGATCCCTTGCTGTGACCACATCATCAAGTGTAGCCCAAGCCCCGTTCCTCAAAAAATCCCCCACAAAAAAATACTGTCCTTTACTGTTCAAACTATTGTTATTTAATTGGTAGGTGTTTGGTTTGAGGACCATACCCAGCGATGCCTGAAGGGACTACTCCTGGCTTAGTGCTCTGAGTCACTTCAGGCAGTTCTTGAGGGATCATGTGGTACTTGGGGTACCATGTGGTTCCAGAGATGGAATTCAGGGTGATGAATGCAAAGCCTTAATTGTAGTCCATTGAGCTAGCTCTTTGGGTCCCCCAAAAACTCTGTTTTTATTCACTGCTGTTTCTAGGCTCTGAAGCAAATAAACAACCAAGCAACAAATTGATCCACCTTACTGGGTATTGAGCTAAGCCTTTTAACTACATTTCCTCTTGAGTCCCTTAACAATCCTAAAATGGAAATTCCATTATCCCTGATCTATATAGACCAGGAAACTAAGCTACCAAGATTAAGTAACTTGCTTAAGTTCAGAGAGAAATGGTCAATGATATGGAAATTCAATCTGTCTCCAAAATTTGTTTGTTGTTCATACTCCACTGACATCAAAATCAAGGATTTTTAAAACACTATCTTTCATCATCCTAAGCAGAGAAGATAAAATTATTTGACTGATCAGAAAATGACTCCAAATTCTAGACTCTTAGTTCTCAATTTCTTTTCATAAGTGTATCGCATTTTAAAAATACAAGAATCAGAGGTAGATGTGAATCTCAAATTTTAGTGCTTTTAAATTGGCAGGGGTGGGGAGGGAAGGGGATGGCCACGCCTGCCTGCATTTAGTGGTCAGTCTCAGTGGTGCTCAGTGAATTTTGAGGTGCTAAGGATCAAATCAGGTCTCCAACATGTGGAGTATTTGTTCAGCCCTTTCTCCTGAGCTTTCTCTGTGGCCCAGTTGTAAACCACTTTTGAAAGCGGTTGTGGGAGCCAGAGTGATACAGTGACTAGGGCATTTGTCTTGCATGCAGCTGACCTGTGTTTGATCCCCAGCATCCCACGTGATCCCTTGAGCACCACTAGGAGTAATTTCTGAGTGCAGAGCCAGAAGTAACCCCTGAGCATCTCCAGGTGTGGCCCCAAGACCAAAAATACATTTTAAAAATAAATAAAAGCAATTCTGGGAAGATACTAAACTATGTCAATATGTAAAGTGTTTCCATGAAGCATATTCATTTTCCCCCCTCTGAGCTCTCTATTACTTTCAGTTAAGGACCAGTGTTGAAATAACTGTGATGTGGGAAAAATTATGACAGAGCCAACATCTTCATGCTATTTTTTAAGATCTGACTGATGGCCTTCTACCGCCTCCTATCTCAGTGAGAGCTGGTGCTCATTGTGGTTATTTTGGTCTGCAGAATCAGGACGTGATCAGAATGAGCTATAATCAACAGCTGTCGGATGCCATCGCTGTCATCAAAGCAATGTACAAGGTAGGTTTGGGTGTTGGGGACTGTCTTCTCCAAGCGGGGTTGCCTTGGAGGTCAGTTCCCTCCATGTTTAAAGTCACTGAAGAGGGCTGAAGCTTGAGATTTTCCTGCTTAGCTTAAACTTACCAAGATACTCTTTGCAGTTAGAGATAGAACTTTCCAAAGACTGGCAGTTCCAGCCTGGGCCAGGGAGAGGGCAGCCACAGACTGCCGAACCAGCAGGTGGTTTTAGGAGCTCAAGGGTTGGAGAAAAATTCCAAAAAAAGGGATCCATTCCCCTAGAGCGTCTTTTTCGTGGCCTAATAATAGGGAATATTGGCTCAGTACAATGCTTCATCCTCTCCCCTAATGAGAAAATTTATAGTGTTCAAAGATTCCCTCTCAGACCTAGCAAAGACCTATTGCTCGCTGTTATGACTATGGTCTCATCTTTAATTTCAATATATTTCCACACATATTTCATATACTATTTCAATCTATTTCGACTGTGGGCTAGTCGGGGGAGTGAGGTGCTTGCCTCGCACGCAGCTGTGTGTCTGTGACTCGGATTAGATCTGGGTATCCTGTATGGTTCCTTGAGCTCTGCCAGGGCTCACTCCAGAGCAGAGCCAGGAACTGCCCCTGAGCACCACTGTGACCCCCAAGCTCCCCCCACCCAAGAGAAATGTTTTATCTGGTCTGTGCATTGTGCACTCGCTGCAGATATCTTTCCTCCTGCGAGCCCCTGGGGACTTTGTAACATGATGCTCAGGAGATCTCTGATCTGGGCCTTCTGTGTGGGGATATTGTCTGATCCTACAAGGGAGCCAGCAATCAATGAATCACTGCATGGCAGCCTGCGCACGCAGGGGAGCCCGGGACTCTGCAGCCACGCCCTCCTCCTATTCCCACAGCAGAAGCATGTTCTATCAGGAACCAGAATGCTAGGCCCTTCCTCTTCCAGCCTGCACATGGCAGCCCCACCACCAGGACCTGGGAAGGTCGGGGGACGTTTGGGATGGAAGTGGTGTTGCTTAAGGAAGGGGCCCTTTGCTTCACGTTGTCCTTGTTGAGACTTGGGAGCACCGTAACCAAACTAAAACCCTGGCCGGGAATGCTGTCTGTGCTAAGGGTGGCAAAGTGGGAAGCAGTGAGGTGACATCATGGAGGAACCAAAGTACTTCCGGATTTGCTCTGCCTCTAACTCTTTCCTTTTATGGGCTCCTAACTCCCTCGGCACTTAAGTCACAGTGAGTTGACTGTTCACTGATCTACAGTGAAAATACCTGCCTGATGACCAAATGCCGTCAAGAGTCTCTGTGAGACTGTGCCAAAGCGGAGTTGGCAACAGTGGTGGCCACCCTGCTGTGGAGCAGGGCTCCCCCTCTTCAGGACCTGAGGCCTCCTTCCCCGTGCTTGAACGTGGGTGGTCAGAGCGGCTGCTCCGTAACCAGACATAGAGGGAGTGACTTGGGAGGCCAGGTCAGAGGAAACTTCATCTCATCTTCAAAAGCCTCCATGAATATTCCCTCACTGGGCTTTTTGCTGAATGCAACTGCTGTGCTAGGAGAAGCTCAGTCCACAGAGCGTCCCACATGAGCCTGGCCACAGTCGTTCAGAAAGCTCAGAACTCAGTAGGGACAAGCCACCCTGCTCTGCTGTCTGAAGAGCCACAGAATAGATGAGCCTCCTAAACTGCTGTGGTTGAGCACTGCTGAGCTGGGGAAGATGCATTATGCAGTCACAGGTGGCAGCTGGACATGACCTGGATACATCATCAAGTGTGCTCTCAGTCTCATCTCTGCCTCTATCTGTGTCTCTGTCTCTGTCCCTCTCTCTCTCTCTCTCTCTCTCTCTTTCTCTCTCTCTCTCTCTCTCTCTCTATATATATATATATATATATATATTTCTCTTTGAGCCAGTCATGGCTGTGCTCAGGGATGACTCTAGTCTCTATAATCAGGGATGACTCTTGGCGGTGGTGGGGTTTGAACCAGGGTCAGTCAGGGTCGGTCAGTTGAATTTTGCTGTGATTATTTGGGAAGTCTTCACAGTGGATGTGGAATTTGTGCTGGATTTCAAAGCAAGTGAGCATCTTCCTTGACAGACAGTGGGTTTTCTGTCCTGAGAAGCCCATCCTAAATTTAAAATATTATCAGCTAAAAATGCATTTAAACTCAATTAACCAGCTATTGCCATAGCCTCGCCTACCTGACATCGACACAGAGCACTTATATTCGCCACCACTGGGTCAAGCCATCAAACAGAAAGTCTATGTTATAACCAAGTGTGTTACATATTACGTGGCATATCCAATACCAGGCTGACCACAAAAGTGGCAGGGCTATGTGCGTTCTCTCCGTTCAGGTGCTTTCCCAGCTGAAAGCATGCTGGGCCTGACGAGGATTTAAAACAGTGAACTCACACAAAGAACTGGGTGATGGGGATGCCATAGGCCATCAGTGGTCAGTAGATGCTCAAGAATAGCTCCTAGGAGGTAGTTTACCCTCATGGTCCTGTGACTGGCTGCCCACTGCCACCGCCTAGTGGCCTCAGAGGATAACTCAACATGGCTCACTCTCTGGGAAAGAGCAACATTGGAAGAAAAGTTTCCACGGACTATGTGGGGTGTGGCCTTCCCACTCTCATCAAAGAAAGCAGATGGAAGTTGAAGTATTTTCACTAGGGATTGTCTGTATTTAGAAGCCCACTTGGGGAACACTTTGCATGAGCCCCAGGTTCATGCTTTGCATGTGGGAGCCCCGGGTTTGACCCCTAGCACCACATGGTTGCTTGAGCAACACTGGGTGGGGTGCTCCCAGCACTGTCAGTCCCGGAGAATCTCCAGGTATTGCCCAATGACCCCTCTGACCCCAATCTGTAGGCCTACAAAACAGAGTCCCACTTTGAGGAGGACCTAGGCCATATCTATTCGCTCTGCTCTGTCAGCCAAAGCTGAGATTTGCTTGAACGGGAGCGCCTGCAGGGAGAGGTTTCCACATCCATTTCATTTCAGCACAAGCTTTCCTTCCTTTGTCAGCTTATAGATGCGTTTAGTCTATCTCGGCCAGCAATTTTGTTGTTTGCAGAGGTTAGATAAGTTGAAAGTCCCTTGTTTTTTAACATGCTTTCAGAGTTCTTTTTGTCTTTCTGGGACACGTATATAATTCTAGTGTATGTCAAAGGCTCAAATCATGAATAAATGACGTTTATATATCTTTATATAAAAGTTATATACTTCTAGAAGAAAACCCTGAAATGATTTTGTTTTAATAAACATATGCTGGTTAAATCTTTTTAACCAACAGTGTATTCATTGTAGCTACGTGGCCCTTTATGTAATTTTTAAATTGTTTTAATGATACAAAAATGATTATTTGAATCTTCCCCTTGGCTTATTGGCATCGCTTTGATCTATGACCTCAGAGAGCCCTTCTAATCCTGACCACCCAGTTAGTTAAGGCTTAGTCATAAGAAAAAACGGAGTTGAAATAAAAACCCAAATACAGGCTTTTGGTGGTGACTTCGGGGACACTAGAATGACTCCATGCTGCCCTCTGGAGGCAAATTAAGGAATCAGATACAGGACATTTTCAGCCATGGTGCATTCAAGTTTTAGGAAATCGAGTTTTCATTTTTTAAAAATTTTGATTGAGTGGGGGGTGGGGGGTGGGAGGGATACTGGGTTCAGTGGTGGTGGATAATGGGCACTGGTGGAGGGATGGGTATTCGATCATTGTATAACTGAAACCCAAGCACAAAAATTTGTAAGTCTACAACTGTACCTCATGGTGTCTCACTAGTAAAAAATTAAAAAAAAAATTTTTTTGATTGAGGGGGCCAGAACGATAGTATAGCGAATAGGGCGTTTGCCTTGCACACGGCTGACTCAGGTTCACGTCCCAGCATCCCATATGGTCTCCTGAGCACCACCAGGAGTAATTCCTGAGTTCAGAGCCAGGAGTAACCCCTGTGCATCGCTGGGTGTAACCCAAAAAGTAAAAAAAAAAAAAATTAATTGAAACAACACCCAAAAAAGCATGAAAGATCCTTGCCACCCCCCCCATCATGCGATATATATTCGTTCTTAGAGGCCACTGGGCTACATCCAGCGGTGCTGGGGACCCTATGTGTCAGAATTAAACTCAGAATTAGCTTGAGCCCTCTCCCTAGCTTCAAATCTAAGTGACAGCTCATTACTTTTCAGCTGAAATGAAAATATTTTCCAAAATGCACATTTTGAGTAGTTATTTTTGGTTTTGGAATCAGCTTCAGTTCAGATAAAGAAACAAGTTGTTATCGGTATTTCAAAACACCTAATACCAGATTCAATAATGGGATTTAGAGGATTATATATATATATATATATATTTAAAATCCTTGGGAAAAACAAGGAAGTAGTCACAAGTTTTCACATTAATTAGCAATTTTTCTCACATTTTCTGAATCTTTTCTTTTACACTGATTTATTATGACTCCTTCTTTTAAAAAGATCCTTTTAGACGATAAACTGAGGCATGTTGAAATTTTTAAGAATTTGTTTGAGTGAAAAAACAATTGAATGAGGCAGTGCCAAAACATAAGTAGTTTGGAGCTGAGGTAAAGACTTTTATCGAGATGACGGCAGATGTGAAGGATGAAACTGGCCACAGCTTCAGTTTGCCTTGTTTGGAAAGACCTCCTTGGATGCTGGTTGCCCTTAGGGTTAGACTTCTTAACCTAAGGCTTTCACCAGCTTAGCTTTGAGTTTGTTTATGCTGCTGGCTGACGAATCAGAACCACCTCGCTCTGCTGGCCTCTTTGCCCATCTAACCCGTTCTCACACAACTGCCCAGAAGTTTCTTTCAAGGTTATCTGTGCCGTTTTGTGATTGTGAGTTAGGCTGCCCTGTGAGTGTTGTGGCAATCCATGACTTCTTGCTGCTTTGGTTTGGCTTGGGGGCCACACAGGGTGATATGCCATGGGCACTCCCAGCTCCATGCTCAGGTGCTCTGGGGCATAGGCGGGACCAGGGATTGAACCCAGACCTGTGGGCATCTCCATCCTTTGAGCCAACTCCCTGGCTATTGCTGCCATCTCTAGACCATCTTAAAGGAAAACCTTTCCGTGTCTTTGCCCTTGAGCTTGATGTTGCCTATGGTGTCCCTTCATCATGTTGAGAAGTGCTTTGTCAGGGGCAGTTTAAAGTGACAGGATGGAGTCAGAGAGAGACACAGAGAGAGAGAGACAGACAGACAGAGACAGAAACAGAGACAGAAACAGAGAGACAGAGAGACAGAGACAGACAGAGACAGAGAGAGACAGAGAGAGAGAGCGCAAGGGTTAAAGCACGTGCTTTGCCTCTTTACAATAGCCAGAATCTGGAAAAAACCTGAGTGCCCGAGAACAGACGACTGGTTAAAGAAACTTTGGTATATCTACACAATGGAGTACTATGTAGCTGTTAGAAAAGATGAAGTCATGAAATTTACAAACAAATGGTACTGCATGGAAAGTATCATGCTAAGTGAAGTGAGTCAGAAAGAGAGGGACAGACATAGAAAGATTGCATTCATCTGGGGGTCATGAAGTAACAAAATAGGAGACTAACACCCAAGAATAGCCGAGATAAGTACCAGGAGTTTCACTCCATGGCTTGGAGGCCAGCCGCACATGCTAGGAGAAAAGGCAGCTCAGATAGAGAAGGGAGCACCAAATAAAGGTGTTGAGAGGATCCTTCCAGGATGGGAGATGCATGCTGAAAGTAGACTATAAACCGAACATGATTACCACTCAATGCAAACCACAGCACCCAAAAGGAGAGAGAGAACAAAAGGGAATGCCCTACCACAGAGTCAGGGTGGGGTGGGGGTTGGGGGGTGGGAGGAATACTGGGATCCATGGTGATGGAAAATGGGCACTGGTGGAGGGATGGGTACTTAATCATTGTATAATTGAAACCCAAGCACAAAAATTTTTTAAGTCTACAACTGTATCTCTTGCTTTGTCACTAATAAAAAAAATTTTTTTAAAAAGCACGTGCTTTCAGTGCCTTAAAGAAAAAAGAAAAGTATCTGCCATTGAGGCAGGTTGTGGGATGAGAGAAACTGGTGATACTGGTAGAGTGAAGTGGGCACTGGCGAAGAGATGGGGGCTCAAACATTGCATAACTTCAACTAAATCATGAGCAACTTTGTAACTTGGTATCTGACAGTTATTCAATAAATTTTTATAAATGTGAAAAAAAAAAAAAGCACGTGCTTTGCATGAGGTCGACTGCACCTTAGTCCCTTGCTCAGCCCCACCTCCACCCTGCACATTCCTCCAAAAGAAGAAAAAAAGAAAAGTGACAGGATATTGAATCCCTTCCACTGTTTCTACTGCCTCCATTAACACACTCACATGATGTCTGCCCTGTCCTTCATTGATGCGCTAGGTGATGCTTTTTGATTAATAAGCATCCGACCCACCTGGCAGTGAATCCCAAATCCCGAGTGTTTGTGGCATCTGACCTTCCACAGGAATGCTGCATCCTGTTTTCTGATGCTTTGTTGAAAACGCTTGCTTTTATACTCAACAGGGACAGTGGTCTACAATTTCCCTTTTTTTTTTTGCAGCTGTCCTTGGCTTTTGGGGGAGTCAGTGTGATGTTGACCATCCCCTGGAATAAGTATGTGTCTATACATGTCAGCACACCACCCCCCTTCCCAGGCATTTTGCTGGGCCAGAATTCCTGCCCTCCTGATCACCTCCACTACCCCAATAGTTCAGCGGGGAGGGCGTTTGCCTTGCATGCAGACAACCAAGGTTTGGTCCCTGGCATCCCACATGATCCCTAAGCACCACCAGGAGTAATTCCTGAGTGCAGAGCCAAGACTAACCCCTGAGCATCGCCAGATGTGACACAAAAAGTAAAAAAAAAAAAAAAAAAAAGAATATTCTTCTTCTTCCTTCCAAGAAATCCCTTCTTGACTGTCAGCAATGCAGGAATTAAAGGGATACGTTTATAAATCAACTTCATGTATCTGATATCTTCCCATGGCATCTCCACTGTGGAGACATTCTCATCTCTTCTTTTTTTTTTTCTTCTTTATGAGTCATACTTAGCCATGCTCGGTGGTTACTCCTGACTCTGCATACAGGAATTACTCCCGGCACTGCTTGGAGGACCATATGGGAAGCCACAGATTGAACCTGGGTCAGCCTCATACAAGGCAAACGCCCTAACTCTTGTACTATTGCTCCAGCCCCTCATCTCTTCTTGAGTAACATGAAGGAGATCGCACCAGCAACTCTGCTTAAAAAAAAAAAAAAACCACTAACGAGCAAGTAGTTGTGTTGGTTTCTTGAAAGTGTGTTTGTCTTCTTCTCTTCTTTGACTTTCTCAAATAGGAATGAAAATTTGTTATGGAAATATCCAAGTAAGTCAGTTTCAAAGTGGTCAAAAATATTGTTAAATGTTTTTCAAAGAAGTCTTCGAACTGGAAAAATATTTATCCTTAGAAACTGCACTGATGCTTGTTTTGATTTCTTGAGGACTGCACAGGGCTAGAACCTTTCTGGTGGCAGTAGAGATGTCAAATTTCAAGTTTCATTATTATCTGGTTGTTAAATGATTTTGTTACTATTTGACTTGGTTTTGGTTTATGGGGCTTTTTGGAAGTAGACCCCAAGCACACCCCAGTCATGCTTGGAGTCTACTTCCAGCTCCTTATTTGATGTCACTCCCAGAGGTGCTAGGGTAGGGAATGAACCAGGCAAAGCACCACTTGAGGCCATCGCCCCAACAGTGAGCTGATTCTTGCTTCGTATTTCTTTAAAGTCCTAATAGCAGTAAAATACCAACATGGTTGGAAGCTTGTAACTGTATCTCAAGGTGATTCAATAAAATAAAAAGAAAAAAATACCAACAAGGGAATATTTTGTAAGGATCAAATTTCAGTCTCTGACTTATGAAACCATTATGAGCTTTTACCAGGACCTGGGTGCATCTCCTTGAATTGTAAGAAATTCTCTTTCTGTGGAGGCACATTTAAGGACTTTACGTTGTAAAGAGGTTGAGAAGGAAAATCGCCTAGAGGAACTGAAAAGAAGGAAGAGGAGAAAAGGGTATGCAACCTTAGAGCCCCCAGCAGAGGGACCCACCTAAGCCAGGTGGGACCACTGGCTCAGAGAAGCCTTGTCAGACAAAGTTTTTATGGGGGAGGGGGACGGTATGTGCTCTAGAGCTACTTCCATCCTGATCTTGAACGCCCCTGAGCTCAGGGAGGGGGCAATGCTTGCCCAAACTAGGGCTATTCCTTCCTCAGCAATTCACTTCTTCCCAGTCACATGAGACCTATTGTAAAATCCCAATCCCAGTCATGTCAGAATGTTGAAAAGTCATCAGCCTCACCTACATACCTGCAAGATAACTTGCAGACCTTTAGCATGACCCAAAGGCCCTTATGCCTCTCACTTTTATCCCATTCTGCTCCTTATTGAAACACAGCCTCAGCGATACCCAGCCGCTTGCGGCTACCTGCCTCCTCCCCTCCCTGGAATTTTCACATAACATCCTTTCTTAAAGGCCCTGCATAATTGACACATTAAATGGTATCACAATTACCCACTTAGGAGACCCTTCATTGTTACTGGTATTTGGTATATTGGTACACCACAGGGAGTTTGCCAGACTCTGCCATGTGGGCAGATTACATTCGGTAGCTTGCCAGTTTGTTCAAAGTAGGAATGAGATGATAAGACGTCGCGCGGCCGCAAATACGGCTGTGCACTTCCGGGAGCTGGGCAGGAGACTCTGTGCTGTTCTCTTCCGGGAGCTGGGTTTTATAGTCTCTGAGTCTTGGCTGTTGATGGGATTACACGGTGCCAGGGGGCCAGTTGGTGGGTGTGACCCCCGCCTACTGGAATTTGGAGGATCTGGGTGGAGGATGCTCAGCCCCGATCCGAGTAGGCTTGGAGATCTCAGCCCCAGAACCCACGTGCCTTTGTTCCCCTGCCAGTACCTTCATGTGTGCGAAGAGTGGTCTCAGCGTAGTGGTCTCAGCAAGAAACAAGTAATAAAATAAAGCAATTCTTCCATAATTCCCAATTGAGTTCAAAATGGGCAACGTAGCTTTGTGTGTCCATACTAAATAAGGTTTCATATGTGCTGGTTTGGTATGTGCTGAAAGTAAGCCTAGTCAGGCTTTTTTTTTTTTTTGGCTTTTTGGGTCACACCTGGCAATGCACAGGGGTTACTCCTGGCTCTGCACTCTGGAACTATCCCTTGTGGTGCTCAGGGGACCATCTGGGATGCTGGGAATCGAACCTGGTTGGTCACGTGCAAGGCAAATGCCCTACCTGCTGTGCTATTGCTCCAGGCCCAAGACTAGTCAATTTTGTAAGTCTATCTTGCCTGCTTGGCTTCTGTAAAGTAATTCTTTAGAGTAATAACTATGTAGGGAAGGAAGTATCTTCATACTTCACTGACTGTCCAAGAGACACCCCACTTGCTTTCTAGGGCTTCCTTTGAAACAACAGAGGGAATTAGCTCACTCCTAGAGTATATTTTATTCTCTAAATTGTCACACATCAATACAGTCACCTTGCAAGGGGAATGTCCCATTGAGGATGACGATTTTTGTTTGCATGGCAGATACAGAGTAACCTGGAGTGTTTTGTACATTGTAGGGTGAGCCAATGCTCTGGAGACCAGACTTTAGCTTAGTGCTCTGGGTGAACAGAATGACTTACTAGAGGTTGTAGTAAGTTAAAAAATTATTCCACCCAAGGGTCCCTTAAATGAAACAGACTGGGGGGCGAGAGTGATAGCACAGCAGGTAGGGCATTTGCCTTGCACACGGCCTATCGTGTTCGAGTTCCAGCATCCCATATGGTCCCCCAAGTACTGCCAGGAGTATTTCCTGAGTACAGAGCCAGGATTAAACTCTGAGCATCGCCGGGTGTGATCCAAAAAGCAAATAAATAAATAAAACAGACTGGGAAACTGGATGCTGGTGTCTGACTTTGGATACTTTATCCCTCTCAGGCATATTTTGAAAGAGAAGAGGAAGAGAAGATTTTTGAGAAAAACACAATTTTTCTAAAAATGACCAATTTGCTTAAAAGGCTGAAGGAGAAAGAAGAATTAATTGAAGCACTTAAAGAAGAAATGGAGATCTATGAAGAAACTGCACCTCAAAGATATGTAAGTTTCAAACAATATGAATTTTATTTTATTTTTATTTGGGAAGGACCATATAGGGTTCCAGGGATTGAACGCAGGTTGACTGCATGCAAGGCATGCACCCTAACCACTGTAATATCTCTCTGGCCCCTAAATATAAACCCTGCATACTTCTGGATGTGAGCTCACCACCACCACCACCCCGCACTGGGCCACATCCTGGAACCCTGGCAAATTCATTTTCATCTCCAATCAGCTCTGAGCCATAAGCTACCTCCAAGTTAACTCCAGAGGAGAGCTTTAGAGAGATTTATATGGAGCAAGAAGTAGGGTGTCTGCATAGGAAAGCAGAACTGAGCCCAACAGAACACAAATGTGTTGACTATCAAGAAGCAGACACCAAGCACCTCCTCCTTAACCCTTCTCAACTCCCAGCTAGCTTTCCAGAAGAGAAGCAGAGGCTGGGCCCTCAAACAACTCCTCCTCCTCCCGCCTTCCCAGCACACAGCTAGTAAATGGTAAAACCAGCACATGAAGGGGAGAGGAAGTGGGTGCCGGGAGACCTGGCTCATTGGTAAAGCATTTGCATTCCATATTTTCACACACACACACACACACACACACACACACACACACACACACACACAAATGTTCATAGCTAAATACAAAGTTCACAGGAGAAACTGTGCACTACAATAAGAATTAAAGCTTGTTACTATATGTATCCCCTCTCGGAGAGCCTGGCAAGCTACTGAGAGTATCTCGCTGCTCTTTCGATATGCCAAACACAATAACAACAAAGTCTCCAATGGAGACGTTACTGGGCCCACTCGAGCAAATCAATGATCAACGGGAGGACCTTTACTTTTACTTACTATATGTATAGAGCTGGAGCAATAGCACAGCGGTAGGGCATTTGCCTTACACGTGGCCAACCCGACCGACCCAGGTTCAATTCCTCTGCCCCTCTCAGAGAGCCCGTCAAGCTACCGAGAGTATCTCGCCCGCCCAGCAAAGCCTGGCAAGCTACCCATGACGTATTCGATATGTCAAACACAGTAATAACAAGTCTCACAATGGAGACGTTACGGGGCCCGCTCAAGCAAATCAATGAACAGTGGGAAGATAGTGACAGTGACTATTGTATAGAAACATGTTTTACACAGGTACAATATACATATAAGCATACATGTTTGAAAGATGTACACAAAAATATCTGTTTTTTTTTAAATTTAGTTCTAGCAAATAAATCTCTGCAGGACACCTTCTAGAAAATTCTCTATGGACCAATCTTTCTAAAACTGCTTGCCACATCGTTCTCCAGATTAGGGCTTCAACTTTGTTCTCTCACAAACCATTTTTCTCCTAAGAAGTGCAACCCAATAGAGCCTGCCAAAGACACCTCAGAATATCACGTGGAAGGTTGGGGGGCGGCGGGAATTTTTAGTCATTGTCCCATTCGGAAACCTTTTACTATTGTCAGTTTTTCACCACCCCTCACATTTTCAGTCAAGACCCACAGACAGTTTGGAAAGCTCAGGATGCCTTGGGCTTTATTTGAAATTTCATTTATACAACTGCTCCATCTAGTGGAATGAAAAAGGTTGACACTCAAGTATTCAGGGTTAGTTTCTGAAGTGAATTTGGAGAAACTCTTGGAAAACTTCAAAACGGCCATGCAAACGGCGCGCTGGCGGGGGAGGGGGGGGGGAGGATGTGTAAAAGGAACAAATCCAATCAGCATCAGCTAGTTTATTACTCTAGTTTATTCTTACTGATAGTCAAATGACATAAATAGCTTTCGAACAACAACAACAAAAAGTAGGCTTAACCTGTCTCTCCAGGATTGTTGTTTTGAGAGAAATCTGACAAGAGCCTGATAGGAAAAGGAAAGTTTATAAGCAGCCACTTTAAGTGGTGCTTAAGACCAAACCCGCAAAGGAAACTTAAGCTCCAAGGAGGGTGCCTCTGTCCAAGCCAGAACCCCCTAACTGCTAAAGGTTGGCGAGCACCGCTTCCTCCCTCCCCCTCCCGCAGGGCTTTTTCAGGGTCAATTCTGCAGGAGACCACGGCAACCCCACTGTGGCCATCAGCTGGCCATGCGATGCATGGCTGAGTGCCCTGGCCCCCGCTGGAGGAGGCCAGCCTGTCCGGGTGTGGGTCTGCATGTGTTTGCACTGAATTTGGAGCTACTCTGAAAAGACCTTTCATTTTCTTTTCTTCCCGGCCCTCCATGGGCAAGCTGGGCAACCCAACACCGAGGTTCCACCCCCACTCTCTGCCCCGACCACTGCGTATGAACATAACTGCTTGCTGCCCAGGGCTCTGAAACAGAGCTGTCATTCAAGAGGGCAGCTCCCCCGCCCCGCCCCACCCCCCTTCCTGGCTGTTGTCACTCACGGGGATAGCACCTGCTCTTCCCTGTGGTTCTCGGGCACCAGAGCCTGCTCGTCCCCAGTCTCCAGCTGAGCTGTGCAGTACAGTACGTGGGACCTGCAGACCCAGAGAGCTTCGGGGCGAGCCTTCTGCACAGCACACAGCAGGCTGCGGCCAGTGCTCCTCAGGCTCACTATGCAGGCAGCTCCCAAATGACAAGGATGCTGCTGGCCCCCGGACCACACGGAGATACTCTCGGGATGGTGTTGGGATTCCGGAACCCGGAACTGCCAGGTTGTCCATCTCTCTGGTCTACATCCATCATCAGAGAAATATCCCTCCGCCCCCACTCCAAGTCCTCCTCTGCAGGAGAATAGAGACACACTTTCCATTGGCAGGTGAACCTCTTTACAGGAAGTTCCAGAATGATCGCGGACGACTCACAATCGGTTTCAGGTCCTCGTGTGCTTCCCGTGAACCTCCTTTTGATGCTCTCTGTCCTTAGCCTTGGCCCATGAGGACAGTTTATTTTAAAGATGGCTCATGTAAGCAAGGCAAAACTAGTGTGGGCAGATGGTAGCAGGAGCACCCCCACAAAACCTGCCATTCAGAGTGTAACAGATGACCGTAGCAGCCCAAACTTTCCCTTTGTTCATTTTGCTAATGAGTGTCCTCATTGCGGGGTGAGAGGGAATAGTTAATTACTTGCAGTTCCTGTGTCTGACAGGTGGGGGAGACAAGAGCTAAAGGTTACCCCGGAAGAGCCCTGCCTGTAGAGAGGAGGAAAACCCCAGGTAGAACCTGTGAGTGTTATTTTCCCTCCTACTTTTCCTTTTCTTTTCTTTTTCATTTTCTTTTCTTCCTGACCCTCCATGGGCAAGCTGGGCAACCCAACACCGACGTTCTTTTATTTTTTTCTTTCTTTTCTTTTTATTCCCTTTATTTCCCCTGTGGAGAAGCAGCACCCCCGGCTGTGCTCAGGATTTACTCTTGGTTCTGTGCTCAAGCATGTCTCCTGGAGAGACTCAGAGAACCATATGCCGTCAGCAGTGTGCAAGGCAAGCACCTCCGACCTGCTGTACCGCCTACTTCTGGCCTGCATATATATTTTTTTCTTTTTACTGAAAGTACATTTAGCCACTATCACATATGTTTTGCTCATCACCTAATTAAAAAGCTTTTGTGGTGTGTACCTAAGTGCCTGCTGGGTGTTCAAATTCTACCATTAGGAAAATTGTGCTTAGACTTTGTTTAGGCAAATGTCTACAGGAAATTTTAAAAGCCCTTTTTAATCTGAAAATAGGTTCTGTGATGCTCTCAGACATCATAATAAACAGATGCTTCATTAAGAAAATTGTTGTTTATTAACATTAGGATTGTTGTTTCTTATTAACTAAGAATGAATTGGGCGCAAATGGCTTATCAGAATGTAGAAAGAAAATCATAAAGATTTGTGTTGGGTTTGGTACAAGACTGAACACTGTTCAAATATTAACTCTGATATAATTATTCATTAGAGAAAAGAAAAAGGAACTTGATTATTAAATCACCTGGTTTTTTAAAGCTTTATGAATATATTATAAAACATTGACAACAGTTATTTCCTTTTGAGCCACTCTGATCACAAAGGGAGCTGCATTAATCATTTACTTCTAGATATCTCCAAAGTTAAATGAAAGCACAATCCCAAAAGGAAACTAGTATATTAGAAAGACTGATTTGCGGTGCATATGGAATTGTGTTCTGATACATCAGCAATAGTGCCAGAACTCCAAAAAGCATGGTTGTGATACCTCTGAAGAGTAAAGTTCGAAGTGTTTTCAATGTCTACATGCATTTTGAACCAGGGCATACATGACTTTCTCTTTTAACATAATGGTTTTTAAGCCCATTTTCATTATTTTGAGATTTTTGATTAGTTGAATATTTTGCTTCCTCCAGTACAAAGTTCAACACCAGTTTCCCCAATCCTCCCCCTCCCCCGCAAAAAAAGTGGCAGTAAAATCTAGACTGCCATAAGTGAATATATTTAGATGTTCTCAAAGGCATAATAAAAAGCCGCCCCCCATAATGGACGTGGCAAGGTTTAAACAAAAGACACGCATAATAAAAATGTAAATGAGTGCGCCTTACCAAAACTATAAGTTTTAAAGTCTTTTGTTGCAAGTTATCCTGAAACCGGCTTACAAGGTAATCGCTGTTCGCACAGAGCTGCAGGCTGAGGTCTCAATAGCAGGAAGCGGCTGCCGGGGCCCCAGTGTGACAGGCATGCAAAGCCACGTTAATGTTCAGAATATGAATTGCCTCTGGGTGGCTCCTCCACCCAGCAGAAAACCCACTGTGTGCGCATCCGCGCGCCTGCTGGACTCCAGGCGGCTCCCAGCCTGAAAACGTCACCGCTTTGACATGTGCTGTGCTCCTCCTGACACAGGCAACGCAGACACTGGGAAACGCCACAAAGGCAACAAGCCCCCCTCCTTGGCCATACACTCAGCCACCCCCCGGCGCTGCTCGACCGACCCCCCCCCCCCCCCGCCTGCCTAGCTACGCGGCCCCGCGGCCCTTCAAGACACACAGGGGGGATGTGTGGGTGGAGGGGCCCCAGCTGCCTCCCCCGCACAGCCGCCCTGAATGCGGAGGGCACACAAACAGTATGATATGCATTATCCCTGTCAATAAAATGTCCCCATGCGCCGGGCGCTTTGTACAGAATGCACGGCCCCCTTTCTTCCAGCCCGCTCCATTTCATCTCCTTCCTTTTTGGCTATTCATATTATAAGTGTGTCATAGAATTCAGAAAATTATATGATGGCTCTTCTGGATCTGTATTGTCTTGCGCTGCATATTTTAATCCTTGCCTCCCTGCTTTACAACTATGCGATTCTCCTCCTTTGCAGGACTCTTACATCAGAGACACCTTGGGTTCTCTCAAATCCATCCTCATCGAAAAGGACTTAGGGGACTGCAAGGCAGACCTTGAGAAACTGACCCAGAAAGTGGCAGATCTCCAAGAGGAGCTCAGAGTCAGCATCAAAGAAAACTCACACCTAGGTAACACTTTAAAGGCCTCCTGGAGAAGAGTTTGGGCACTGGAAAAATTCATAGCTGCAGCTGACTTTTCCAAACACTAATTTGGTTATTTGCATTTAAAGTCCCACCTGATAAGCATCTGAAATTTTCACTTAAGACTGCTTTCCTAAGAGACAAGAGAATGTATTTCTGGGTTACCTTGGTGAACATGCTCTTTTAACTCAGGTTAAAATAAATAAGTAAACCAAAACACCATACTCAAGTACTGGCCTGTGAAGGGAAAAATAAGAGAGAGAGAGAGGGAGAGAGAGAGAGAGAGAGAGAGAGAGAGAGAGAGAGAGAGAGAATGTGTCTGTAGTCCACTTCTAATCCACTTAGAAATATTATAAACAACACTTGATTTCTGATTCATATGATTAATCGATTATCTAAATTTTGTAACTGGGGTATGCTTTGGAGAAACCAAGGGAAAATATGTTACTTTTAGGAAAATATGCTGCTGCATTTTTGTGTTAATTACCTTCCATTGTCACACAAATTTTAAGTACAAAATTGCACTCATTTATGACCTTTTTTCTGATATGCCATAAATATTAGTAAAAGTTGCACTTAAACCACCAAACTTAGATTGCTTTATAGTGTTTTCAGTTTTCCTCGTATTTATATTAAATAATATAATGTTGTCCTTAATGGTAAGATGAAAAGTAATGAGTTAGCCATAACAAATATTATATCAACATACTGATAAAATCAAGTATATAATAGCATGCATTTATATTTGTATAACCCTTGAATATAAAATGATGCAATGCCAATATACTTTCCTTTCCCTTTTGCTGTGGCATTAAGAGTGCTTTGGCAGGTTTTGGAAGGTCTAAGTGAGTTATGAAGTGCCACCTGCTATGGCACTTTGTGTTGGCTGCAACAAACAGCACAACTGCTCATTGCTAGCCCTGATGAAAAGCCTTCAGCCCTTAGCCACACTTGAATCCTGAACTTAGTTCTTATTCTCTATCTGACCAGCCGTCTGAACAGCAGGCAGAAAGCTGTGAATGTCAAGGGCAGTTGTGAAGGTCACAGTCCCCGCTAAGACCTGCGTCCACCATGCCTGCCAGCGGTGTGCAGCTTGCCCTGCCTCTCATCGTTTGAATGCAGGGGCATAAGCTTGTAATTTCATGGTTGGCCCCTCTCTCCTTTTGTTTACAGAATATGAAATTATGAATCTTAAAGAGAGAGCAGAAAGGGATAAGTCAAGTATTCAAAAGGTACTGTAACTTTTTTACATTGATGGATGACTTTCTTCAATTGAAATATCAGCAGTCATAGGTGCAAAAGAGTTTCTGTCTCATGTGTCTTGTGATGCAAAGTCAATTTCTGATATCATCCTCCCAGTCTCAGGGAAAGATCACTAGTAACGGATCTTAAAATGAATTCTTGTTGAGATACTATTATTGGGGAGAGCCTGAGGGCTTAGCTTGTTCATGAGAAAGAAACTGGAAAGCTGTATAATACAAGGTTCTGAGGATTAGCTTATGGAAAGCCTTATGAATAATCGCCAAAAAAAGAATAATTGCCATTGTAAAATTATTTTATTAAGGAAAATTGTTTTTCAAGAGGGTAAATATTTATATATTTTGGGGGTACAATGTTACTGAACCATACCCACCTCCAGAGTGCTAATATCCCTCTACCATCCTTTAATCCTTTCAGCATCACCTTCCACCCCTCCGCTCTCACACACACACACACACACTCACACACACACACACACACACACACACACACACACACACCTGGTTCACCTCAGCACCATCGTTGAGAGTGTACGGTTTGTTTTCAATGGCCACTGTCTACTCTCTTGCTTTGATTCTTTAAAATCTTCATTTGAGTGATGTAATATTTGTCTTTATCTTTCTGTCTGCCTCCCTTTTCCCTTTTTGACTTTTAAACTACTCCTGGTGCTTCTCAGGACCATGAACTCAGGGTTTGAACTCAGAGCTCCTGCATGTGATGCACATGTTCCAGACCTTAAGCTGTCTTCCTGGGCCCTTTTTCAGACTTATTTCACTTAGCATGACCCCTTCCAGTTCCAACCATGTTGTAGCAAAAGGCAAAGACTTTGTCTTTTCTGAAGATTGTTTGGTAATCCAGTAATCCAGTGTGTGTGTGTATGTGTGTGTGTGTATGTGTGTGTGTGTGTGCAAGCGCATTATATCTTCTTAGTCCACTCACCTGTCATTGGTACTTGGGTTGTTCCAGATCTTGGCTATTATAAATAGTGCCACAATAAACACATCTTTTCAAATTAGTACTTTTGCACTCTTTGGATAGACTCTTAGTAATGGTATGATGGATCCTGTGGTAGTTCTGTTTTCACTTTCTACTGAAGTCTCCATGCTATTTTCCATAGAGGTTAAGCCAGTTTACAGTGCCCCAACAGTGAATACGGGTTCTCTTTACCCAACATCCCTGCCAGCTCTGATTGTTTCCTGCCTTTTTGACATAGGCCAAGGAATGTGCAGCCTGATTTTCAGATAACTTTATTATTATTATTATTATTATTATTATTATTATTATTATTATTAACTGCATATAAATGGGTTGGGTTTCGTTCACCCAGAAAATGTCTTTAGAACAGGGAATTCTTTGGGCCCCATAAAGACCAACATTCACAGGGCGTGGAGGGAGGATGTGTAGCCTGCGGTTTCTGTGCTCCACCAGCACACTCAGGTGCTCCTGCTTGGGGCGCTGTCTTGTTCTTTCACCCCTCCGGTAGCTCCCCAAATATTGTTCTGTGTGGTCATACTTTCCTTCCCCACCGTAAAACCCCAAGGGCAGAGTCTAAACTGTGGTAACTTCCCTAAGAGTAAATGTACTCTGGGTGGTCCTTAAAATAAGATGACAGATGGACCCACATCTCTGGGGACTCCACACAAATAGAACTGTCTTCCACTTGCTGAGTGGGACATGGATTTTTAAGTGACAATAAAATTACTGGGTAAAACTAACAAATCATTAGTGCCTTACCACATTTGGCCATCCTTGAAAGACTCAGCCAGCTCCACATGCCTGAGTCCAGGTTTAGATTTCAACCTGATGGGGTAGTTTTGGGGGTTCTTTGAAAATGGTTTCCCAGCTGGGCCAGAGTTGGGAGATATTTCCATTAGCTGAGCCATCATAGGTCTGTACCAGGTGATTTTATATTCTAGTGTGTCACCAAGGGATATCAATGTTTATTAAAATAAACTATCATTAAAATTATTTCATTTTAACCTCTTTTTTTTCGGATTTTTTTGGACATGGGGTCAAATCTGGCAGTGCTTCTGGCTCTGAGCTCCTGCTTGCAAAACATGCACTCATCCAATTGAGTATTTTTTATGATGTTACCTATCAAATCTGGGTCTGCTAGGTTCCAGATTTAAATTAATTGATACTGCCACCTATCAAAATGAGATTTCTAGAATCAGCTCTATTTTTCACCCTTATATCTCCTATCTGGTTAGTCATTAGGGCTTTTGATTATCCTTCCAGATCCCTTTTGTATCTCAAATCATTGCTTTTCTCTGCAGAAACATTGCTGCAGGGTTGGTTGAGGGCCTAAAGGTAGTCCACGGATATGAGCTGTTTCCCTGTCCCCACTTGCTTCCCATTTCAAATAGGACTTCTGCTCTGCTACCACTTTAGCTCACTCCCTAAGCATACAGACAAAAATTTCACCAGTTTCTCATTCCCTTCTGCATTAAAATCAGGCTACTGATATTTTGATTGACATGTGACACAGAACATTATTTTAGTTTCAGGTTTTTAACATAATGAGTTGACCTTTGTATGCATCATGAAGGAGACGTTTACTTACCACCTATCTTTTGCAGTTTCCACACTTGCCACACCACCTGAGAGATTTTAGTTCCTGCTGGGATCTGTAATCTCTCCTTAACTTCTCTTTGTAAGTGCACTTTTGCACCTAGCGTTCTTCACCCATTACATTCACCCATCCCTCACCAGTCACTTTTGTCTCTTTCATTTGTTTGGTTCCAGTTGTTAGTTTTTTTTGTCTTTTGAGTCACAAAAAAAGTGAAATCATAGGATATTAGTCACCAACTTCATTTCACCTTGCATAATCCCCTCCGAGCCCACTCATGTCGTTGCAGATGGCCAGATTTTATGATGTTGTC
Source organism: Sorex fumeus (assembly GCF_029834395.1). Taxonomy (NCBI): domain Eukaryota; kingdom Metazoa; phylum Chordata; class Mammalia; order Eulipotyphla; family Soricidae; genus Sorex; species Sorex fumeus. The sequence continues at coordinate 19,071,394 of NW_026606083.1, read as the reverse complement.
TTCAGTTGTGTTGATCCATGAACAGGTTGTTTCCTCTGAGTGATGATTGTCTCAGGCACAGCTGAACACTCCTTGGTTTCTCCTCTCAGATTGTTTCTGCAGTAACTCTTTCCAAGTACACTCTGTTGCCCTGCTCTTACCGCTGAGAAAATGAAACCTTGAACCGCAAAAATCACTTCCCTGCTCAGCTAGTAAGGAACTGGAACTATATTCAAACTGACTTGTATTCTCACCAGTGTACCTTCCACTCTGAAAGGGGGCAAGGAAGGCCCTTCCTCCCGCCTTTCCTGAGTGTATGCACCAAGGTACCATCCACCAAGTATTCCCCAGTCCCTTCTCAACCTTGAAACCCGGGCTCGCTCTCCCTCCTCCTTCACCAGCTAGTGAAACGTCTACATTTCCTTCAAGACCATTGTCAAAAGGTATTTCATCTTTTAACCTCTTGTTACAATTATGGTCTTACAATTATGGTCTTACAGCATTTGGTTTTTATTATTTTAACTACCTGAAGTTTTGTTTTTATTAACACTTTTCTTTTTTATGAAGGCATTGTGATTTACAAAGTTATTCATAATTGAGCTTCAGGCATGCAATGTGCTAGCACCAATCTCTCCACCTGTGACAACTTCCCTCCACCAGAGTCCTCAGGTTCCCTGCCACCCTCCAACCTTTCTCCTTGACAGGCACATTTCTCACTTTGAATCTTATGCTTACAATGATATTGGCGCTTTTATTTTTCATATATTTCTCTCCTTCCATGCTGTCAGTTCTCCAGGAGAGACATTTATTCTATTTTTTTCTTTGTTTGTTTGGGCACCCAGTCATGCTCAGTGGTGAGTCCCAGTTCTGTGCTCAGGGATCCCTTTGGACTTTGCTCCAGGGACCATGTGGTCCCACAGGCAAAGTATGCACCCAGCTCATGGAGCTACCACTCGGGTCCCGCTACCTCATTTTTATATCTCTATAGCCAAACAAAATGCTTAGCATCGAATAGGTGTTCCATAATGTGTATTAAATTAATAAATATATGAATTAATTGAATCAATGTCAAACTAAGGCTTGAATTTTATCTGTGTATGTAACAAATGTTGAGCATATTGGGACCAGGATATAGAGCTGTGTAGGGAGTGTGCTGGGCCACTAGAACTTTGGGGTCAAAGATATGGCTCTCGTGGTATGCCTGTGCATGTTTGAAGGCCTGCGTTCCATCTTCAGCACCACAAAGACACTGAACACCACCTATGTGTGGCTCTGGTCTCCCCACCAAACATTCTCTGAAACACCTCTACAGAAGAAAATACTGAGGAGGGACTGGAGTGAGTGGGCAGGGTACTTGCCTTGCACATGGCCAACCTAGCTAGGTTTGATCCCTGGCACCCCATATGGTCCCCCAAGCCTGCCAGGAGTGATCCCTGAGCATAGAGCTAGGAGGAATCCCTGAGCAACACTGAGTATGACCCTCAAACACACACACAAAAAAATGGAATCACACCCACCTCTTACAGCCCACGCCATACTGACCAACCCACCTGTCCTACTCTACCAATTTCCAACTAAATCTTAGAGGAGATGCAGCCCAGCACCTGAAATTCATGTACCCATCAGACTCCCAAGCTGAAAATTCTGGAGTGCCCTCGAGAGGTGGGCAGGCTGAGTACCTGCCCTGCCAAAGCCCCCCCCCCCACCCCAGCCTCACTAACACCCCCTTGATGCAACCACACCAAGAGCCCAATCTCACAGCTTTACTAATGGCCCACACCAAAGATCCTGAAGTCTCTGGACCACAAGGCCACACGTACAGCCTCACGACACCTCCCAACCCCTCAATACTGAAATTCCAGTAGAAGGAGCATACCAAATTAGATGCAGAAGTAACATAGAAGCTGACAGAATTCAACAAGCAAGAACAGGAACAAAGAAGGCTCAACTAGCAACAGCTTAGTAAATTTTTAGACAAGGATCTAACAACACAGTGACAGGATATAATTTAACAATTTTCACACAAAAAAAGTATTGTTTGTGCTTATTGATTTTTATATTGGAGCATTGTTATCTAATCAACTTCATTCCTTGAATTGTGTCAAGAGTTGTGGCTTAAAAAATTTTTTTAAATTAAAAAAAAAAAGAGTTGTGGCTCTTGCGTACATTTAAACACATTTTAAAAATTTAGAGAAAAGAAAGTACTAAGGCAGTTCACATGAACACAATGGCCAGCCCAAAAGTATAAGCTTCTGGTGACTCTATTCAATTAGTGTGAATATGGCCTGATCAGCATTGTAAGAGAGCACAAAAAAGCCTAAACTAAGAAAATTGATCATATGAAGAGTAAAAAAAAAAGTTACTCAATTTTTACAGACCAGGGCTTATTTTATTTTGTACTGATGTCACTTTTTGTCTGTTTGGTTTGAGGGTTTACCACTGGTGATCCTCAGGGACTATACTTGGCACGGAACTCACGGGACCACGTGGTGCTTGGGGTTAAACCCAGACCTCCCACATGCAAAGAATGAGTTTCAGCCCTTGGAACCACCTCCCCAACCCATGATGTTATGTTTGGGGTGGGTAGGTAGGTGGGATAGTCAAGGTTATAAATCCATTAAATTTTATGAGGTTATTTTGCTTGTTGTATAATAAAGCAGAATAATATATTAGTGATGGTTCTTAAATATTTTCTCTTTCTTTGCTTATATTGGAATACATTTAATGGATGTAAATGAAACAAAACATTTTTCACCAAATAATATGGAGGAGGAATTTCAGTGTTTTTATCTTTTAATCAAATGTAATTTCCCTCTTTTTCAGTTAATTGAAGGAAGAGAAAAATTAGTAACTGAACTTCAAAATGAAAAACTGTTAGTTCAAGGACTGGTAAGATGATTTAAATATGTCCTAATGAATTTAAATTAAGTCACTGATTTAATCATGAAACTATAAAATCCATTCGTAACTCTTGTCTATTCATTTCACTGTTATCAGTAATCTTACTGCCAGTGTGATTATTAACATTCAAGCTGATCATTTTAAATAAAATAATTATCAAATATACTTACTATGTAGGCATCTTACATAGGAGAGTATTAAAATTTAAAAATATATAAACTTTTTAAATTGAAATTTATAAAGATTAAGAAAAATGCCAGGGCTCAATATTTTGAAGGATTTTCTATTTTTAGTTACACATTGGCACAAATGACAACAAAAAAGAGGCCAGCTAGATATTTTGGCATTCTGTGTTAGTCTCATAAGAAAACACTGCCTTTTTATGTTCTTTTGGGAGAACTTTCCAGACGGCTGGTCTTTTATTTTATCGGTGGACTACCCACCCCCGAAGCCCCCTCCCCCCCACACCTCACCCCCTGCCCAGCTTATGGTGTTGTATTTTGGCTTTCAACTGATCACCACTACTATGTCTTTGTTACAGCAAACTGACTGTGTTTATTATAATTAAAAATAAGACACAGCTTGACTTACGTTCTAAATGTGCTTGAAAAGAATATGATACTGTTTAGAAGAGAAAAGGTTGTTCATAGGAAATCAACACCACTTCAGATATTGAAACATTCCCTTTTTTACAGCTTGTCACACTTTGTGCCAAGTCATGACTGTTTTCCTAACTCGGTTTTGTTACTCTCAGCACCATGTGTTTTGGGTTCCTTGTCATAGAAATTAATGCAGAACAATGCTCCTGGACTACAATAAAGCCTTCTATGAAACCAACTGGGGAATGCAAGCAGCGAAGACTATTATGGCTAGCTAGGCACAGAAACCTCCTGTTAACAAATAAGTTATTTTGAATCCTTTGCTTTTAAATACCTGGCACATAAAAAATCCTCTTCTTTAAAAAAAAAAGTACTTGGTCAGTTGCTTCAGGAACACCCTCCCCCCCAACCACTCGCGCGCGCGCACACACACACTCCTAATCCCCCATTCCTGTGGAGTCTAAGTGTTACTTCTGAAAACAACTAAATGTACAAATTGTTGTTAACACTGAAGGTGTTTTCACAGAACGAAAAAAAAAAAAACAAATGTTTAATTGTCAGTCTGTTAGCCTTACTGAGAAGAATTGAAACTACTTAGTCTGTGAGTTTATGCTTCTGCTGTATGAACAGATCCATTGCCTTTGACTGACTTTGCCTCTTTATGTGAACTGCAAGTGGCGAACGGTGCTATTGTACCAGCCCACAGGGGAACCAATCATATTTTATTTTCTTGTTTAGAAGTTTGTTGAGGGCATACTTGTTGCCAAGCAGCAAGATGTCACATCAGAAAGCCCAAGATAGCACAAGAGCCCTTGACCGATTTGGGGGTATATGCTTTCAGTAAAGAGTAAGCTACTTAAGGTTCTTGAGACCTTAGTTCTGCCAGACGCGTCCCTTTGGGGTGCAGAGAAGAGGCTTTGGGTGCTTTCTGGAGACCTAGTCTTCTGGTTTTCATTGGGAGGGAGGCTGAATCAGCAGCTACTTGTGCCACCTGTTTCTTGCTTTGGTGCTCCTCCCCCCACACACACTTGACCCCCACCCAGAAATGAATAATTGTTATTGTACTAGACAGGAGAGTGGGAGAAAGTGGAGTTGATCACAGTCATTTTGCAAAAATTAAGAAACTCTCTCACTGAAGGGTTTAGGTGCCATGCTTGTCTGTTCCTCTATAATGAATTCAGTTTCTTGCCTGCTTATTAGGATCCCAATTTAGGGAGCAGAAAGAGGTGTGGGTAAAATGGCACAACAAATAATTAAATAAAGGAGTATATTCTCATATTGACTTTGGGGGAAGGATGTTTCCCTTAATTCTTTACTGACTTCCATTTATCTTGCTGTAATAATTCCATTTCTCGATACCTATCTGAAGAAATGAAAACAACTAACTTACTTGTGCCACTATCTCCATGGCAACACAATAGTAAATGACATGGAAGCAACCTAAGTGTTCAGTCTCAGGTAAATATATAAGAAAAGTGTCATACATTCATGCATGCATGTACACACACATGCACACACACAGCAATACTATTCAGCCATACTTAGTAAACTCTTGCCATTTGCAAAAATGTGGATAGAAATGCTAAGTGAAATAAGTCAGGCACAATTAAATAATGTGCATTCTTGATTGTATGTGGACTCTAAAAGCAAACAGACAAGTTCACAGAGAGAATAGAAATCAGACTGATGATTCCTGGAGGCAGATGGTAGGAGGAGGTTCAAGGACAGGAGAATTGCGTATCCGAAAGTTGCAAAGAGAATAGATATTAAAGTTCTCATCACAAGAGAACTTGTAATTATGTTTAGCAACATGCAGAACTAATAGGGTTCATTTAATGCTATATACGTAGTTGATCAAATCATAATATACATAGTGCATTATGTTATATGTATACACAATGTTATAGTACATGGAATGTTATATGTATATCTACTTTTCATATTTTCAGGAACCTCCATACAGTTTTCCAACGTGGTTGTGCCAGTTTATGTTCCCATCATCAGGATCCCATTATCTCCACCTTATTATGTCTTATCTTTTTGATAATAACTCTTCTAACTGGGTTGAGGTCATGTCTCACGTGTTTCTACTTTGCACTTCCCCAATGATTAGTGATGTTGAGCCCCTCTTTATACACCTTAACTCTTTTGATATTTTCTTTGGAAAAATGTCTATACAGACATTCTGCCCATTTTAAAATTGGATTAATTGGGGTTTTTTGGTTGGGTATTACTGATTTGTATATTTTGGATATAGTATATATTGATATGTTTTTGGATATTGATCCCATATCATGTATGTGGCAAATATTTTCTCCCATACCACAAGTAGCATTTTTATTTAGTTGGCTATTTCTTTGTATGTTCAGAGACTTTCATACTTTGATATAATCTCACTTGATTATTTCTTTGGATGTGCAGAGACTTCCATAGTTTGATATAATCTTACTTGATATTGTTTTGTTGTTTGTACTTGAGGTAGCATATTTAAAAACTCCATTATACTTATCCACATTAGGAAACTATCTATTTTTCCCTATGTTTTCCTTTATACTTCCATGGTTTCAGGCCTTACATCTAAGTCTTTAATTTTGAATTTTGAATTTTGAATTTGTGCATATGTGCACAAATTTGTGCATAGTCTTGAAGTTAATAAGGAATCATCATTAGAAAAATACCATATATGAACATTTACCCTGAAATAATATTCCATCTGTTTAATCCAGTGTTTCTAGGAATAATCCAGACTCAGGATAGAAAAGATTTTCACAGTCTGGTCCCCCCATTCTCAGGGCACTGCATTGAGTTATGACTGCACTTGAACTTGATCTCATAACTGGGTTCCCTGATACCTGACTTCTCTCCCACACATGCTTCAAGTCTATGCAGTTCCATTATGCATAATGTGGTAGCCTCTTGTCATTCAATGAAGAATTAATATTTTGGGATCCGAAAATTTATTGTCATAAAATGTAGGGCTGAGTTCTAGGACTTGTGTATTTAATATAGAGTGGACTATGATATCACTTCTTGGGGTACTATCACTCTTCTGAAGTGGACATTATATAAACAGAGCCTATTGCCTTTCAGAGCTTTCTGCCATTTGACTGATACTCACGACTACGGAATGTGGGAAAGCTTTCAGTGAGCTGTGAAAAATTAAGGTTGTAATGACACTCTGGAAATCCTGGAGATCACTGAAGACCAGCATGCCAGTCATTGGCTTAGTGTGACCATATCCCTGCATACCATGTACTGTTTACTGTCCACATGGTCTCCCTGTTACCTAGTTCCTGCCCAACATCTGTACACAGTTCCAAACATCTGGTAATCCTGCTAGGCCCTTCTGGTATACTTACAAATCAAAGAGGGAGAGTTAATCTCGTGAAAGGAAGATTTTTCTTGAGTGGTTGTAGTTCACAATCCATCAGCATGAAACCTACTGATCCCAGCAGCAATTCACCCCACCTGAAAGCAGCAGAGACTTCTATTTAATAATCAGAAGACATAACAAAATCAGAGCCATCATTTTTATTTTGATTGTTGTTGTCATTTCCTATTCTCTTCCCTCTTTCTGAAGTATCTTCCTAGTTTAACTCCTGCTTAGTTCTTAGTTCTTCTTTAGGACTCAGGTCAGATGAGACCACTCCTCCTCCTGATCACACAAGAAGTGATATTTTAGTTCATACTATATCCAAGACTGGACAAGGAAGCTGCCTTCATATTCATATGGACATGGTTCCTCTCATTATACCTTTCAATCCTGGAGACCCCACAGGGAGGGAATTGACCTTTTAATACTTGCTGTGAATAAAATTAAAGGTCAAATTATTTATCAATTCATTAAAAATAACAGTAATAGACCGGTTATGCTAATATAAATATTAGTTGTATTGTATATTTTAACAAAAGATAAACCAATACAATCTAAAAATATGATTTTCCCTAAGCAAAAAATTCTGTCAATTTAGTAAGAGTGGCATTGTATTGAATTCTTTTTTAAAAAATGAATATCTTATTTACAAAAAGATAACTGGATACTCTTAATCTGCTTCTGCTTTCAATTCCTTAATGAGAAATACCACACAGTCTCTGAAAAACTCCACTAACATTGGTGCAGTAATAAGATTGGGAAAGGAGTAATTAATGTCTTGATATTATTTGGGCTTATAGTTTTGTTTTCAGGGACACACCCAGAAGTGCTCAAGGTTAACCCCTGACTGTGCTCTGGTAGGGGTCTCTCTCACTCTGCAGTGCTCAGGGACAATGCAGTTCTGAGGATTGAACTCAAGCGTCCAGCGTTCAAAGCATGAGCTCATTGATCTATCTCTCCAGCACCCATCTTGGTATTGCAGCACTGTAGCACTGTCCTCCCGTTGTTCATCCATTTGCTCGAGCGGGCACCAGTAACATCTCCATTGTGAGACTTGTTGTTACTGTTTTTGGCATATCGAATATGCCACCAGGAGCTTGCCAGGCTCTGCCGTGAGGGATACTTTCAGTAGCTTGCCGGGCTCTCTGAGAGGGATGGAGGAATCAGCCGTGTGAAAGGCAAACACCCTACCTGCTATACTATCACTCCAGTCATCTTGGTATTATTATGAAAGTAATTAATTTTGGCCTCACAAAGTCCCTCACTGTCTTCAAGACTGTACAGATCTTTGGATTATATATTGAGATCCGTTGCCTTATTTAACAAGGAAGAATTCCTCTAGATGTAGTTGTAGCACTGTCTGTAGCACTGTCCTCCCGTTGTTCATCAACTTGCTTGAGTGGGCACAAGTAATATCTCCATTGTGAGACTTGTTACTGTTTTTGGCATATCGAATTCATCATGGGTAGCTTGCCAGGCTTTGCCATGCGGGCAGAATACTCTCAGTAGCTCGCCTGACTCTCCTAGAGGGACGGAGGAATTGAACTCAGGTCAGCTGCGTGCAAGGCAAACACCCTATCCGCTGTGCTAGTTAAGGAAATGTTTTGTCCTCTCCTAATTCCAATCCTTCTCTTTATTTTCAGTGAATTCATTTATTCACCAATTTTTTTCCTTGACATGTCTCTGTCAAAATGTTACACTAGTACCTTTCACTGAATAAAAGACATTAACACTGAGCTCAGGCAGAATTTCTAGTTCACCATTTGGGGATATGGTTATTTCATGCTCTTCTAATGATCATTAAAGCTGAATATTTCCTGTGTGAAGTATTTAGTTTGTGTTGTTCTATTCATGGATGTTTTGCAAAAGGCATATAGGCACACTAGGTGATACAGCAGAGTATAGTGTTTACAGGTAAAAAAAAATACTCACAAGAAGAGAAACCTCAGAGGATCAATGCACTCCCATTTGTTACTCTATGAGGAATTGAACTTATGCTAGACCACCAGGAGACATCATGGAAAATGCAGCAGAAGAGAAACCCCATCTCCATACCGCTTTCTGCATTGTGCAGACCTTAGAAAGGGTACTGGGATCATCTAGACCAGCATTTCTCAAACTTTTTATGACCGTCCTGACCTGGTATGTGTCTATGACCCCCTCTCCTGCCCATTAGTCCTCTAATCTCTTACCATGAACCCCTGTGTATGATATTTTCACTTGTGCTCTCCTTGGAATATCCTGGGGACCTATAGGGGGGCCATAGGGCCACTGTTGTGAAATGCTGTTCAAGTATGCTCTGTTACATGGGAGTTTTCCTGGCTGGAGAAATGCATTCATAAGAAAATACTTGCAAAACATATATGAAGAAGGATTTATATCTAAGATGTGAAAAGAATTCTGAGAATCCAATAACATGGTAAGCAATCACCCTTTAAACAATTTGGAACAGACACCCCACTAAATATAGTTGGCAAACAAGAACAGAAATTGATGTTAACTATCATTAATCTTTAGGGAAGTGAAATTAAAATCTTAGTGAGATTCCATTATACACTTACTATACTGGCTAAAATGTAAAAATTTTTACCATACGAAGTGTTGTAAGGGATGAAGAGTCACTATAACTTTCATTCAGTGCTGATGGTAATGTGAAATAAGCAGGCACTTTGGAAAATATTTTGACAACTCAATTTTTTTTGAAAAATAGATAATCTGGTCATTCCACTACTAGGCATTTTTCCAAGATAAAAACATATGTTCATACAAAGATTTGTACACAAATAATCTTAATAGTTTTGCTTGTAGGAACCCCAAACTGGAAATAACATGGATGTCTATTAATAGATTAATGGACAAATAGGTTGTAATTCATCTATACTGGATAATACTACTCATCAACAAAAAGAAATGGATTGATTTATGCTTATCAATAAGGAAAAAGAAGCCAGACCCCAAAAATGTATTTTATTACTATTTTGTCTGATACTACTGTAGTTATGTCATTTATTTATCTTTGACAGATAAATGGGTGAAATTAAATTTAATTTCTCCCATTGTGTCTGATATTCCATGCCTTGATCATTGCTTTAAGCACAGCAGAAATGATCAAGTTCTAGTGACTTAAAATATTTACTTACACTTTTATCTATTGCTGTATATCTCATTTTAAGTGCTATACTTTTCTGTTCACACATTTATTTTCTCTTCTAATTTGTGGTCAATATTATAAGTTATAGATCTGTAATAGTTTAAGCAGTCAATCATTTAAAAGGCTACTTTTTCATTGCTTAAGAAAGTTTCATGGAGAATTCTCATTAATATTTTCACATGCTAATAAATGTGCCCTTTAACTTCACAGACTGTTAAATACAAAGATGAACTGGAAACAAAGAAAAAGTTTGATAGCTTAGCACTGAAGGTTTGTATTTAAGGTTTTTGTTTTGTTTGCTTTTTTATGTTTTAATATGGGGGAGAGCGGGAGGTCATGCCTAGCTGTGCTCAGGGCTTAACTCCTGGCTCTATATTAAAAGTTACTTCTAATGGAGTTTGGGAAGGACCATAGTGTGCCAGGAGTTGCCAGGGATGAAACTAGGGTCCTTCCTGTGCAAAGCAAGAGCCTTTCTGAACTTTCTCTCTGGCCCTTTGTTACATTTGCCTCTTATTCAGTCCTTTTCTGACTTCACTTTGTGAGTTGAGTGGTCTTTCTATACTGCATCATAGTATGCACTTTCTAAAACACCGGAGTTGAAAAGAAAAATGCCCCATAGTGAGGCAAGAAGAGATGGATGAGCAAGAGAGTGAGGATGGAGAAGGGGAGGAAGGGAGGATAAACCAGGAAGCTGCCTGGCAGGAGAGTTGCCAGTGTCCCTCTGGTATCACTGACTGTGATCCTTTACTCACAGTCTGACCCCTTCTCACTCCCTTCCCTTCTATTTCCCACGTGCTTAAAAACAAGGAAGACTCTTTAAACCACTCCATCCACTCCAAAAAGACACCCCCTTCCCAGGTGCTCCAAGAACCCTTCCTTCCTTTGACTGGGGTTTCTTAGCTCACTGGCATCAGAAGGACGAGTGGGTGCCTGAAACCCACTGCATGGAAATTAAACTGGGGACGGCCAGCGGTAGTTGTAGGACTGGAGCGAGACCTGATCCACACCCATGGTCCTCAGTGGTTCCCACTCAGGGGCGGAAAGCAAGGAAAGGGAAAGGACAAGGGATTTGAGGCATGAAGAGCCACTAAACAAGCTGCTGCTTCTCATGCCAGGCTGTCAGCTCCTTGGAGAAGCAACGCGTTTCCGGGCAGACCTCCGTGCTCAAGATTGCCTCCAAGACTGTATTGGACTCACTGGCAACTTTGGAACCCACAAAACTGCCTCTGAGAATGAAACATCTAAAGAAGTCAAAGACGCTTCTAGCCAAGGATGATCACTGGGTAAGAACTGCTCATGTACTCAGACTCATACCCAAGAACTGCTGGATGTGGCCAAAAATGAGAGCTTGAGAGAGGGCAGGGGGAGGGAAGGAACAATCCAAACCACCACTCTGGTGTGAGGGCAGTATAGATGTGCTGACTCCCCTGGGGAAAGCAGCGAACTGAAGAAGGGGATGTAGCCCAAGTCCTTGACTCAACTTTGCTTGTGGCCCAGGCAGTGATCTATTCTAGAAGTTTCCATAAGTGGCCATGCAATCATCTGACATTCTAGGGGTCTGTCTTCCAAGATGCAGGTAAGAAACTCTGCTCAGCAGAGGGGACAGAGTCTCTAGGCCTAGGGTCTCAGCAATGGGGGCAAAGGTGCACCTGCCCCTTCAGCAAACCTGGGGCTTCAAGTAGACCCGAAACTCAGAGTCAGAACCACAGAGTCCTCAACATACACATGGAGAGTGGGGTTCCAGCATCAGTCCTGAATGAAATGGTACCTGTTCTACCCTCAACTTCCAAATGCCCAGTCAGGAGAGACCAAGACAGGTGGGGCCTCTGCAAAGTTTCCTTCCTGTGAGATCATCCCCAAGGCTCATGGATGGGCCCCTGACTGTCACAAGTGTGCTGGACAGTGCCCAAGCTGAAGGGCAGGCTTTTTGGGGCTGCAAAGACTCCAAAGTTAATGTATAACAATAAGGCAGAATTGAACTGGGGGGAGGGACTGATGGTGTGAGTTGGTGTTTACATCCTGTTATGAATTGGCTTCCCTTTAAAGTGAAAGATAATTTTGCAGTTCACTATGAGAACTGGCAGTGTATATTTTTTTGTAATTCATCACAATCCTGTTATTCCAAAGCCCCTCCTCATCTAGGACCCAACCTCGGCGTCCATCAGCTCTGTCTATGCCCTCAGATGATCATTGTCTTTTCAACATTTCCTTCTATTGAACTTGCCAGGATGCTCTCAAAAATGACCTTTAAAGGAGTATATAATATTAACATGTTAAGTGTACACCAGAGAGGTTGCCACAGGCCCTTTCCACTGGTCTTTTCACTGCATCATTAATCATACTTATTTCTGTGATGGGTGTCGTTCGGTGGGAACAGCACACGTGCGTCTCAGGGCAGGTACACAGTGATAAACGGGATGTTTGGCCAGTCTGAAAAGCATGATATGAACTTGGCTATCAGATTTCTACTGGGGACAGATTTCATTTCACAGCATAAACTTTGTATTTGCACAGTGTTGGTTTGGGGTTTATTTTTTGATAGCTCTAAAACAGTTTTGATATGAAGGCTCCCCAGAACAAGATTATATTGAGTTCTTGGTTTTCTCTCTTCCCCCCACCCTGGATTTATTGAGGTTGCACCCAAAAATGCTTCCCTGAAAGACTTGGAAGCTTCGCAGGGGATTCTAGTCTGTGCCTGATGGAGACCGTGGTAGATGCTCAGATATTTAGAAAGTTGAGGGACCCACCTCCATGGAAAAAGGACAAAGTCAACCTTGCCCCATCTTCAAGTTCATTCAATACAAAGCAATTGGTACTGCATAAGAGACTTCAGTAAAAACTCTAGAATATAGTTCTTTTAACACTAAAGTAAAGTAAAGTAAAGGCCCTCCCGTTGATCGTCGATTTGCTCGAGCGGGCCCAGTAACGTCTCCATTGGAGACTTTGTTGTTACTGTGTCTGGCATATCGAATACTCTCGGTAGCTTGCCGGGCTAGAGTTGGTTGCTAGGTGAACTAATTTTGCGATCATTTTACAATTAAATGCCTGACTTGGTAGTGATTTTCATTTTTGCTGCAGGACAGAGGATCATTACTAAAGATGCTCAGTAGGGTAGGCTGCGTGGGAGAAGGACATTTCCTTCCTTCTGAGTACACCGCTACTGTCCTAGCCAACTGTGCGTGAAGCAAACATTCCCTGTACCTGAACTCAGCCAGAGAAGCCTGTCACTCCTGATTAACCATGTTCCCTTAGTTCCCTCTGTTGTCCCTTGATAGGATTTGATAATGCAGGCAGCTCAGAATTCCGCAGAGCAATGTGGGAAGCCAGAATTTCCCTCACTGCTTACTGGCAACTTGGAGTGAGGGACACAGAGAACGTTCTGGACGTGTGTATGGTCTTCTGGAGGCTGTCAAAGATATTTACTCTCTTTTGATAGATTATGTTGACACTTAATAATTTTCCTCCTCATACTGAATCTTTGTTCCTAAAATGAATTAACTTTAAAATATGGAAGTAATTAAAAGCATACCCTGCAGTTACTTACTTTAAAAATATAAAATTTCCATCTGTCCCTGAGGTTTTATAAAGATCTTTAGATTCTGCTCTGAGAGATTGAGATTGAAAATCTGGTAACTATATTATTTAGAATTCAACTGAAAGGTGGCTTTTACTGTCCACGTTACTTTTCCTTAATTTGAGGATAAATTCAGTGAGCCATATTAGTATATTTGGGACTTAAAATAATTTGGTAAAAATAATATCTATTGTTTGTTACACAAATTGAAAGGTTTTTGTGTCCAACATTACTTGAGAGGACTTGGGTCTTTGTCTCTGAGTTTACTCTGTTGGGGCACATTGAAAATACTTTATTTGTAGAACTACAGTACTTTAACAGAAGGTCCTAAGCTAGTGCTGTGGAAATTGGGGGGAAATTCATTTAGGATTTGTACCAATTTCTACCATTTCTCGGCTCTTTCAGCCATCAGCTGATACAGCTCATGACCACATGTATTATTCCCTTCGTGGCCACAAAGTGTCATCATTGACTATTAGAGCCCACAGATTAGCCATCTTGCCTTCCCTGAGTGACCTCATCTGCTTTCATTTACCAAGTTTTAACCGTGGGTTTCCCACTGGGAGCTGAAGCCAATATTGAATATCATCAAGTTCTTTGCGCAGAATCCTATCACTTGGGCACCTCCTGACTTCGGCCAGAATCCCGGCACCTTCACACTTTGGCATCCCAACACTTTGGAGCTCACTCACCACAACCAGATCATTTACCAGGCTCTCCCTCCTCCTAACTCCCTTTTCTTCCACAATCATTCTGCTGCTGGATGGTGCAAATTCTACCACAGAGCAGCCACCTATTGCAGAACTGCATTTCTACAGGGAAGACAGAGTTGGGTTTGTTGTTGTTTGCAGCAGTACCAGGGATAGAATCCAGGGCCTCAGGCATGTGCCCTACATCTGAGCCTCATCCCTAGCCTCATGCTAGTGTTTCTTTTTGTTTGTTTTCTGGGGGGGGTGGGGGGGGGCACTTCCAGCAGTGCTCGGGGACTATTCCTGACTCTGTTCTTTGATAAGGATTAACCTAACATGAAGGAGATTTGATTTCAGTTCTCTTAGACTGGATAAGATAGATAGATAGATAGATAGATAGATAGATAGATAGATAGATAGATAGATAGATAGATGTTAATGCTGCTTCTTCATGACTTCATGCAGTGTACCATTGTCTTGGGTTACCTGGAACCAGTGAGGAAGCTAAGACCACATGCCTATCTGGGGCCTTCCTCCAGTCCTTCCTGCCTGAGGGTTTCATGGAGCCTCCATCAGCCTGATTCTGCACCGGTCAGGCTGGAAGCCTCACTTGGGCATCAAGGGATCAAAGAGAAGAAGCTTGCCAACTTGGAAAATATCCCCCCACTTAACAATTTTGCTAGAAGCACATGGGTTACTGATCAGACAATGCTTTGTCTTGACTCTTGGCGTGCACAATGCTCAGAGCTTAATTGGTTAAAGCCTCTTATCTCCTCTCAGTGCTCCTAATTCTCAGGTCTTTTCCTGAGCATGGGAGGGAGTGATGCTCCCCTTCTGGGGTTCCCCACCATGGCCAGTCAATACCCACTTGCATAATGCTGGTTCTCAGAGCTGTTTGCTTAGACAGGAAACAGAAAAATATTTTCTAATTTAAAAAAATAAATTATTAGTGAAGCTTTGGGGATAGAAGCCATCTTTCTTCATGATGAGTTGTTAGATTGTTTTAGTATTCACGTATTAGTACCAATATGTTTGATGGTTTAAAGCAGAGAGAGCAAGAAGTCAGCCTAGAAAGAATAGCCAAAGTTTCAGAAGATAATTTTTAAGGAAATTAGAAGAGATAAGAGATTGTAACCACTCTTTCAAAAAGGGAATATTGGAAAAAATAGTCTTTTTTATTTTTTTAAAATAATGTAGGATTACTGCTACTTATTACTGCTACTTATTCAATCAGCTTAACCATCAGCCATTGGTTAAACTGATTGAATTGGGCATGAACTCCACATAACTTTTTTTATTTTATTGTATCACTGTGAAATAGAGTTATGAAGTTTTCATATTTGAGATTAAGCCATACAATGATGGAACACCCATCTCTCCACCAGTGCACATTTTCCACCACCAATGTCCCCAGTATCTCTACACATACACACACACACACACACACACACACACACACACACACACACACACATACACATCGCAGTCCTCACCCTGCCTCTATAGCAGACCATTTCCCCAAAACTTTCTCTCTCTAATTTTGGGCATTAATTTTGCTCAAATTTTCCCACCACCATTCAAGCCTACCTACCAGGGGCAGACGCTGGATAATATATTTTCCATAGCTCATTTTGAATATCATGAAAGCTCGCATGTGATTGTAAATGTAAATTTCTAGATTGTTGGGTTCCAGAGACATCTCTGTATGGCGCTTATCCATTTTGGGATTCAGTTGGGAATCTCTGACCCAGGGCTGTTGGAGTGCCAAGATGGCGCCCGGAAGCAAATTGTGGGCATGACAGCCAGTCTTCTGTGCAGGTGGGGACCTGGGGAGGGACAGCCTGGGTCCTCTGCCACCATGCAGCCTGGAGATTTAGTCCTGGAACCCCGCATACCTGGGGATGGGAGGGATACTGGGAACCTTGGTAGTGAAGAATGGGCCCTGGTGGAGGGATGGGTACTCGATCATTGTATGACTGAAACATAAGCATGAAAGTTTATAAGTCTGTATTTGCACCTCATGGTGATGCATTAAAAAATCACTGTCACTGTCACTGTCCTCCCATTGTTCATCGATTTGCTCGAGCAGGCCCAGTAACATCTCCATTGTGACACTTGTTACCGTGTTTGGCATATCAAATACATCTCGGTAGCTTGCCGGGCTCTCGGAGACGGGCAGAAGAATCGAACTTGGGTCAGCCGGGTTGACTGCGTGCAAGGCAAATGCCCTACCCACTGTGCTATCGCTCCAGCCCCATTAAAATATTTTAAAAAATTAAATTTTTTTAAAAAAATAGTCTTGATCCCCTCAGCTGAGCTAGGGATGAGGGATTACCAAGGATTTTACCAGTGGTGCTCAGGGCCCACCAAGCCACACAAGGCAGGGTGCAGGGACCAGTGCACAGGCAATTGAACCCAAAGCCTTACACAGGGTGGGCATGTGCTCTCACACGTGAGCTATCTTCCCTATTCATCTCCTAATAGCAACTCATGTTTACCCAAATTGTTTAAGGACGGGGGGAAGCACTCCTTTTGTTTTTTTGTTTGTTTGTTTGGTTGGTTGGTTGGGTTTTTTGGGGTTTTTTGGGTGGTTTTTTTTTTTTTTTTTTGCTTTTTGGGCCACACCCAGCAAAGTTCAGGGGTTACTCCTGGTTCTGCACTCAGGAATTCCTCCTGGTGGTGCTTGGGGGACCATATGGGATTCATGGATCAAACCCAGGTCGGCTGTGTGCAAGGCAAATGACTTATCTGGTATACTATCTCCCCGGCTCCAGCACTCCATTTTAGTCACACTAATCCTTTCCTGGTGAATTCTACTTCATCCCAATGGAGACTTGAAAAAAAGTAGTCTACCCTCAGAAAAAAAAAAATAGTCGATCTTATGGTAGTCAGTGGACCCAGGTGTACTTCTGTTGTTACAAACTGAGTGACTTGTGATTTCTACTTTAGAAGATTACATTAAATGTTATTTTTTTAATATTTCAGTTTCTTAAGACAGGTAACATTTAAAAGTTACAACCTCTGTTATAAACAAACCTTATTTGTTAAGTCTATTAATTTTGGTTATAAATATGTATGCAGATTAAAAAGAAAATTACAATTATTGTAGATTATTGCTAATCACAAGTTTTGATTATATTTATCACTATTTAATTTAGACTTCCCTACTTAGGAAGTTATCTGCTCTGATATTAATATCACCATTCATTTTCATTTCTATTGTACAGCAGTCCCTTGTTTGCACCTGTCAATGAAGTAGCCACATAAAGACCAGCATGTGTATTCCAGGGAAAGTGGAATGTCAGCAGCTGACAAAACAAAATAACAGTGTAATGTGGACAGAGCCAGAACTCAATATACTATGCTGTAGTCAAAGTTGAAAGTTCAACTCCAACTGGAGAGCAAACACTTGAGGCTCTACGTGTGTTGCCTTTTTTAAAAATGAACATAGAAACTATCTCATCATTATAAAAGCATTGTTTTTTGAAGAGATTGAATAATTATTTACTTTATAGAAGATAGGCTTTACCACAGTCTAATCTATAGTTATTACAGAGTTGATCATTATATAAATCATAAAAGTTGAAATGAATTTTTACATTTTCACTACATTCAAATTTCAAGTCTCTCTTTTTTATAAAATAAACTTTTTATCATTGATGTGACTTTGGATACCGTGAAATAAGTGACCTTAAATACCTTCCTGCATGGACACTTACTGTTTTACCAGTTTTTTGTTTTGTTTGGGCTTTGTGCTTAGGGATTATTCCCAGCAGAGCTCAAGGGACCATATGTGGTGCCAGGATTTGAACCTGTGTCAGTCACATGAAAGGAAAGCTTACCCTACCAGCTGACCTATAGCTCTGACCCTGTTTTCCCAATTTCTTTTTATGACTTTCTATGGACAGTTGTGACTTTTTGAATTTAAGTTATTTATTTTCCTGTTACTATACTGGCAAAAGGCCTCCATAGTGGTGATTCTTCTCTGAATGACTCCCCTGCTCTTTTATCCAAGTGGTATTAATTGCTCTGCATCCTTGTGCCCCGAGCTGAGAGGTAGTTAAAGGATTATGACCTGTGTTTGAATACAAATGTAAATAGGAAGGATCTTAAAAAGTACATTCCTCTTTCCCTTGGGTATCCTGCCACTCTTCTGAAACCTAGAAAAACTAATGCTGAGAGAGGTTCGGAGTTGTTTCTGTTCGATTGATGTTTTGCCTGAGTCTGCCTTTTTTTTTTTTTTTTTTGCTCACTTTTATCAAAGTCACAGGGAGCTGGGAAGCTGGCAGTTTGGATATTCCAGGGAGCCTAGGCACTGTGTTGACAAATAAAAAAACCATTCCTTAGGAGCTATTCAGACCACTAAAGGGGGTTTCAGTCCTGTGGATGTGTATGCAGGCAATAGGAGTTTGAGTTTAGAGAACAAAAGGGGTGTGGGTCAGAAAAACAAAAGCAACCTAAAATAGAAAGACCCTGGGTTTGGTCCCCAGCACTAACGAGTCTTAAATTCTGTATTTTCCATAATTCCTCTCAAATGCATCTCCTCTACTCGAGCAATGTTTTGCTTTCTGTTATAGTAATAATATTTTTTCAATGTGTGGGGGGTTGGGATGTGAGAACTAGCAGTGCTCAGAGAACTGTGCAGTGCTGAGAATTGAACCCAGGGCTGCTGCTTGCAATTAATGTGCTCAGCCCATTAAGCTATTTCCCTGACCCCAGTCATGAGATTCAATTAACTTTTCCTTCCTTCCTTCCTTCCTTCCTTCCTTCCTTCCTTCCTTCCTTCCTTCCTTCCCTCCTTACCAGGAGTGCATATTTCTGTCTATCATATAGGAATATAGAAATAACTAACCAGCAGGTTTTTTTAATAATGTTAGAGTCTGCTGTTTGTTCAGCCAGTGATTAAGCTGATTGAATTGGGCATGAACTCCACATTACTTTTTTATTTTATTGTATTGGGCTAGAGCTATAGCACAGCAGTAGGACATTTGCCTTGCACGCAGCCAGCCTGGCCAAGCCGGGTTCGATTCCTCCGCCCCTCTTGGAGAGTCCAGCAAGCTACGGAGAGTATCTCGCCCACACGGCAAAGCCTGGCAAGCTACTGTGACGTATTCAATATGCCAAGCACAGTAACAACAAGTCTCAAAAAATGGAAACGTTACTGGGCCCACTCGAGCAAATCGATGAACAATGGGAGGACAGTGTTTGTTTGTCTTGAGATAGAGTTACAAAGCTTTCATGTTTGAAATTCAGCCATACAATGATACACCAGTGCACATTTTCCACCACCAATGTCCCCAGTATCTCACACACACACACACACACACACACACACACACACGCATCCCAGTCCTCACCCTGCCTCTATGGCAGACAATTTCCCCAATACTCTCTCTCTCTAATTTGGGGCATTATGTTAAAAATAAATTAAAATAAATAAATAAAATAAAAAATGTTTTACTCGAATTTTCCCACAACCATTCAAGCCTACCTTCCAGGGGCAGATGTTTTCCATAGCTCATTTTTAATATCATGAGAGTTCGTACAACCATGATTATAAATGTAAGTTTCTAGATTGTAAATGGTTGGGTTCCAGAGACATCTCTGTATGGCACTAATCCATTTTGGGATTCAACTGGGAGTCTCTGGGCCAGGGCTGTTGGTGCACTAAGATGGCATCCGGAGGCAAATTATGGGTGTGAGAGCCAGTCTTCTGGGTGGGTGGGAACCCAGGGAGGGACAGCCTGGGTTGTCTGCTGCCATGCAGCCTTGAGATTTAGTCCTGAACCCGCATACCTGGGCCTGGCTTGTGGAAGCTCTTGGTCACGGGGATTCCATCTGGAGTAGGCGGGAAGACTACACTTGCTCAATCTGGGGTGCCCCGGTGATATTGGCTTGGTATGGGGCCTGGAGAGATCTCCGGTGCTGTGGTATCTTCCATGACTTGCTGCTTTGTCTCTGGGCCAGAGCTGTTGGTGCGCTAAGATCTACATTATAAAATTTTCAGCATATTATATCTTGGTGAGGTCAGGCCTGAGACCATGGATTCAGGTCGAGGGTATAGCGGTGATTTTGGTTTGTGGAAGCAAGTGGCTGCTGGGGGCTCTGCTTGGGCAGGCCACAAGGTCAACCCACCCCTTCCAATTTGTTCACCCCCCAGTTTGTTCAGCAATGCACCAGCAGATTTTTTTAAATCTAGTGTATTTGTCTTATGGCGATCTGGTTGCTGTTTTATTTTATTTTTTTGATTTTTGGTTTTGCCAATAGAGAGGTATAATAGTAAAAATAGATCTAATTTTTTAATTGTTCTTGGGCACATATCTAGTGATATTCAGGGACTACCAGGACCAAATCCAGCAGTAATGGGGTGTGTGGTGGGGGGGATAGGAGGGCATATGTTATTAGAGATAAAACTCAAGATCTCATAGACCAACTCATGTGCTCTATCATTTGAGCTGCATTTCCAGCCCACCTCCACCTTCTTAAGAAAAGTAATTTTCTACCCATCCAACAAGGGGTTGATATCAAGGATATATAAGGTACTGGTTGAACTCCACAAGAAGAAAACACCCAACCTCATCAAAAAATGGGGCAATGAAATGAACAAAAACTTTCTTAAAGAAGAAATCCAAATGGCTAAAAGACACACGAGAAAATGCTCTACATTATTAATCATCAGGGAGTTGCAGATCAAAACAACAATGAGATATCATTTCACACCACAGAGACTGGCCCACATCCAAAATAACAAAAGCAACCAGTGCCAGTGCGGATGTGGCGAGAAAGGGACCCACCTTCACTGCTAGTGGGAATGCCGACTGGTTCAACCCTTTTGGAAAACAGTATGGACGATTCTCAAAAAATTAGAAATCGAGCTCCCATTTGACCCATCAATACCACTCCTGGAAATATATCCCAGAGAGGCAAAAGCATAGTCGAAGTGACATCTGCACTTGTTTGTTCAATGCAGCACTCTTTACAATAGCCAGAATCTGGAAAAAAAAAAACCTGAATGCCCGAGAATAGATGACTGGTTAAAGAAACTTTGGTACATCTACACAATGGAGTACTATGTAGCTGTTAGAAAAGATGAAGTCATGAAATTTACATACAAGTGGTACTACATGGAAAGTATCATGTTAAGCGAAATGAGTCAGAAAGAGCGGGATAGATACAGAAAGATTGCATTCATCTGGGGAACATAAAGTAACAAAATAGGAGACTAACACCCAAGAGTGGCCGAGATTAGTACCAGGAATTTTGCTCCATGACTTGGAGGCCAGCCACACATGATAGGGGAAAAGGGAGCTCAGATAGAGAAGGGAGCACCAAATAAAGGGTGTTGGGAGGATCCTCCCAGGATGGGAGAAGCATGCTGAAAGTAGACTATATACCAAACATGATTGCCATTCAGTGCCTCTCTTGCAAACCACAACACCCAAAAGGTGAGAGAGAGAACAAAAGAGAATGCCCTGCCACAGAGGCAGAGTGGGATGGGGGGATGGGGGATGGGAGGGATACTGGGACCCTTGGTGGTGGAAAATGGGCACTGGTAGAGGGATGGGTACTTGATCATTGTATAACTGAAACCCAAGAACAAAAATTTCTAAGTCTATAACTCTACCTCATGGTGTTTCACTAATAAAAAAAAAAAGAAAACTAATTTTCATGTAAAATAAAACTCTGGAAGTGAAGCTAGAGAGACAGTACAGAGGTTAAGGCATGTGTTTTGCATGCAACCAACCCCCCTTCAATCCCCAGCACTGTGTTACACATCCCTTAGTACTGCAGAATACAGCGTTGGAGCCCTTGAAACTGCCAGGTTGACCTGGGTAATTCCTGGTACCACGTCCCAGGCCCTTGCATTGAACCACCAACATGATTGGCTGAGATCACCAGAGGGATTCCTGGGCTCCCTGATCACCTTTAGAGAGACCTCATAAAATAATATGAATGTAAGTGCATGATGGCACAAGTAAAAAGTTGTAATTAGATTACAAATGACTGTAATCATCTAATTACAAATGTCAAGGATAAACACAGCTGTAGAAATTAAGTAAAGCAATAAAGACTGAGACTAGGGTTGACATAGTTTAAATCTTGTTTGTCATTCTCTAAGCTACACAAAAAAAAAATTCATATCCTTATGTGTTGATCTGAAATGTTGTGTTTCCTTTATTTTCTTGCCAGTTAAGACTGATGGCCCAGCTGGCAGATGTAGAAGGAAAAAAGGTAAAGCTATTAGTACTGCAAATGTAATGATCAATTTTGACCATCTTTATGTCACAAGTCACTGTTTGTATTGATACTGGTTATTTTCAGAAAGTTGTTATGACTTGAAAAGTTATTCAGAGAATTGGTGTTTGTATAAGACAGAGGTACCAATTGCCTCTCTAATATGATGCTAGAATTATATTCCTAATATACCCATAGAAATGTCTCTCCTTCATTACATTCTGACAATTCCACTGTGAAAGAGACATTCCCTTGGCTATATATTTTCCACTTGTAATGTAAACATTCCTGGAAAATGACATAAAGAGTGAATGTGGCTGAGTTGATCTGATCCTTTCCTACGAACAGGATCAATAGAAAAGGAAAGAGAGTAGCGGGGCAACAGCTGCCCATATGAAGAGTCAAAACAGAATGAAAAAGGGAAAACAAGATTTAGAAAAAAGGATTTTTTTTTTGCTTTTATTGAGTCACACCCGGCAATGCACAGGGGTTACTCCTGGCTCTGCACTCAGGCATTACTCCTGGCGGTGCTCACAGGACCATATGGGATGCTGGGAATTGAACCCGGGGCCAACCACATGCAAGGCAAACGCCCTACCTGCTGTGCCATTACTCCAGCCCCATAGAAAAAAGGATTGTTGTTAGGGAGAAAGTAATGATAAAGATAAATTTTGGCTGCTTTGTAATATTTTCTTGAGCTGGGTGCCTTGAGGTAGAGCATTTATAGGAAACGGGGTTGGGATATTAAATTCTTCCCATTTATAAGAATTTTCAAGTAACATAACTTATTAATATTTTAATAGTAACTAAGATTGTCATGCTACTTGATAAAAAGCACCTTTTGGATTTGTGGAAATGTGGTGTATTGTTCATATAAATTAACTTTCTGATGAATTTTCTGTTAAAAGGTCACTCCAGATGTCCGTACTTTGGAGAGACAAATAGAATTGTTAAAGTCTAACCTAGAGACTGAGAAAAAGAAGGCAGAAAGGTACTGATGCTAATAACTCAGAATTATTCATTTGTAACTAATGCAATATTTAACCATCTAAAAATTTGTTACAGGTATAAGAGGGAATCGGAACGAATAAGCAAAATCTGGGAAAAGAAATTTTCAATCCTCAGGAACAGGTATGATGTGGTGTGATATATTCAAACTCTTTTTCTACAAAAGTGACTAATAAGGCAAAGTACATGGTTCAACACACATGCTTTGAACCACTAGAGGTAGCCCCCCCCAAAAAAAGTGATGAATCATCTTTTTTGGATGTTGGGAGTCTTTTCTATTTCTACTGCTTACATAAAATGCTTTTATACAGTTTTGACACAAGATGCAAAATAATTGATATAATATGAAATAGTAATCAAAGTCATGGGAAAGAAAATACTAAACTCTGGGTTTTTTTTTCCCGCCTTTATGTCACACCCGACAATGCTCAGGAGCTCTTCCTGACAGTATTAGGAAACATTGTAGTACCAGAAAATAAACCTAGGGCTCTGCATGCTTTGCATGCACTCCACCCGTTAAGATATCTCTCTGGCCCTCAACTGTTTTTATTTTCCTTCTCAGTGCATGAATTGTAAGGTGTGAATAGGGCAGAGAGTCCTGATACTGGTTCAATCAAACTTGCCCACTCATCTTCCTCTAGAAGAACACTTTCCTATTTATTTGCTCATAGTATTGTTTGACTGATCTATATCTTTGTAAAGTTGCTTGACAAACTAGGACCTTTGGCCTTTCAGGAAAAACAGCAACAACTCCTTCATCCTCAGATCTCATTGTTATAATTTTTCTGCCTTGTGTCATCTAACTTTGGGAAAATAGAGAAAGTTACATTAAAATTCTGAAAAGGCTAAAAGCAGGGCTAAGTAGAGAAGAGGCCTATTGGTTTTCTTGTTCTAATATGGTAGCTTAAGAAAATCTAGATCCTATTTTCCCATTTTTTGCCATAATTTCTCCCAGATTCTCTTCTTTGTCATAAGTTGGTATTTCCATTGCAAGATTTTCTCACCTAGAGACTGAGACCAGGGCTCTGGCAGCTGAAGACCTCCAAGACCAGCCACCACCATGCTAAAACCACTCTCCACACACCTGAAGGTACCGGCAGAGGAACAAAGGCAAGCAGTTCCCGGGGCTGAGATCTCCAAGCGTACTCGGATTGGGGCTGAGCATCCTCCACCCAGATCCTCCGAATTCCAGTAGGCGGGGGTCACACCCACCAACTGGCCCCCTGGCACCATGTAATCCCATCAACGGCCAAGACTCAGAGACTATAAAAACCAGCTCCCGGAAGAGAACAGTGCAGTCTCCTGCCCCCACGCCTGGCTGTCCTCGCCGGGGCCCCTTGGAGGGGAGCGGGTTGAGCTTTCCTCCCCGCCCCGACCAGGGCTCCGGCAGCCGAATACCTCCTGGACCTGCCACCAGCATGCTGAGACCACTCTCCGCACACCGGCAGAGGAACAAAGGCAAGCGGGTCCCGGGGCTGAGATCTCCAAGCCTACTCGGATCGGGGCTGAGCATCCTCCACCCAGATCCTCCGAATTCCAGTAGGTGGGGGTCACACCCAACAACTGACCCCCTGGCGCTGTGTAATCCCATCAACAGCCAAGACTCAGAGACTATAAAAACCAGCTCCTGGAACCGCGCGCTGGCCGCGAATGCGACACGGCCGCACGACATCTTATTATGACATCTTATATCTCATTCCTACTTTGGACAAACTGGCAGGCTGCCAAATGTAACCTGCCCACACGGCAGAGTCTGGCAAACTCCCCGTGGCGTACCCAATATGCCAAATACCAGTAATAATGATGGGTCTCATTCTCCTAAAGAGCCTTGAATATAGCACTTTCTTAAAAATCTCAGGCCTAGGATGAAGGAGACGTTACTGGGGCCTGCTCGAGGCAATCGACGAATAACAGGACGGTCATGATTCATGATTTGTGATTCGTGAGACTGAAAGAAAGAAGGCAGAAAGGTACTGATGCTAATAACTCAGAATTATTCATTTGTAATAATGAGTCAAGCATCTTTCCAGACAAGACAAAGTGATCTGATTTTGGCCTGATATCATAGGTCACTGTCACTGTCCTCCTGTTGTTCATCGATTTGCTCGAGCAGGCCCAGTAACGTCTCCATTGGAGACTTTGCTGTTACTGTGTTTGGCATATCGAATACATCACAAGTATCTTGCCAGTATCTGCCATGCGGGTGAGATACTCTCAGTAGCTTGCCGGGCTCTCCGAGAGGGGAGGAGGAATCGAACTCAGGTCAGCCATGTTGGCTGCATGCAAGGTAAACGCCCTACCGCTGTGCTATTGCTCCAGCCCAAGTTTGATATTCATGCCTGACTTTATGGCATGGCAATATCCTACGTTTGTACATCATTTCGTGTGTATATAGAATTCTATTTACAGTGCTGTTTAACATTGATATGATCCCAAGTGGCACACCTAGAATCCACGTAACAGAAACACCAGCAGTGATCTTTTCCTTGTGGCAAAAAGGTGTGCTTTGCATACCTGCTTGTGTTTAATATCTGTGCTGATCTTTTTTCTCTGAATAGTTGGCATAGTAATACCTGCCCTAACTACTTTTTGAATCTATTATCAAGTATGAACATGGGTGAAACACACTGGATTTAATTTCCTCCTGTCATAAATTTTGGACAAACTGAATCAGAATAGAATGTTTTTTCCTTTGTTTATTTTTGTGTGATTAACTTTCTTCCTTAGGATTTACCTAAGTTCTTACGCTCTGGAATTCATCTTATATTTCTGGTACAAATTATAATACTGTCTCAGTTTTTATTCAGATCCAATTTATTGTTAAGATGTCAATGATCAGGGACTGGAGCAATAGCACAGCAGACTTACACACGGCCGACCCGGGTTCTATTCCCAGCATCCCATATGGTCCCCTGAGCACTGCCAGGGGAAAATTCCTGAGTGCAAAGCCAGGAATAACCTCTTTGAGTTGCCAGGTGTGACCCAAAAAGAAGAAAAAAGATGTCAATGATCAATAAAAAAAAAAGATATTCATTCTGCAGACTTTTGTTGGTATATAAATATTTTGGACAATACAAAGTACCCACCTTGTATACATTTTCTCATTTGATTCACTAACTGGGACATAATATGTGATATAGTACACTCTGTGTCTTTGGCTGGTTATCTTGCCCCGTGTCGATTCAAGGTGGTAAATACAGCTATACAGAGCATGAATATCCACAATACAACATCATGGTATGATATGGAGAATAATTGTACACTTGCAGACCTATTGTTCACTAGAATGGTACTTTAATCATATCTGACCTAGCACTCTTGTTTTATAGAGGAAAAATTTCACCTTAGCCAGCTAAAGAAGCAGTGTCACCGAATGTTTTCTCAGCCAATTCATGGTTTATGGTTGATCACAGTCCAATTCAGAACTTTATCTCCAAGCATCTTTCTGATTTCTGCTGAATAATCCAGGAAAACCACATTTAAGTGATTCCTCAAAGAGCAGAGTCTTATTCTTCCTCTCAGCTTGGCACATCTGGCAGCACTGCCGATTTCATTACCATCATTTCTCTCAGCACAGTTGGTACATAGGTGTGGCTCAAAAATAGGTTGCTATCAGACTGATGCCACAGATATGCTGCCACTCCTAGTAGTTGGTCCCAGGAGTTGGTCCACATGCACCCCTCTGAACAATTTCCTGGCTCTAGTGAATCTTCTGGTGAATTTATGATGCTGGTAGGACTCACTTTTGCCTTCACATGTCCCAAGTCATAGATCGTCTCTTTCCATCCCTTTCAACTCAAGCTATTAAGGTATTTGCTAGTTTAACACCCTTAAAAATGGGGATCTTCCTTATATGTCAGGAGGATCACATTGCCAGACATGAGATTCCTCTATAGGTCTTTCTTAGATAACCTCATCCCTATTTTTTGGATTTCTGCTGAGACAGCTCATGATATCCATGAATCATGCACATAATCTCTTTAAAAATTCCTCTGTGTGAATGACACTGGGATTCTTTGTTCCTTCATAATTGCTATTTAACGGTTACCTAGTATGCTTTCTTAATAGATCTCCCAGAGGTGGATAGATATTATAATTGATAATATTCTTTTCATGGGGCTGGAGTGGTAGTAGAGCGGGTAGGGCATTTGCCTTGCACGCGGCCGACCTGGGTTCGATTCCCAGCATCCCATATTGTCCCCTGAGCACCGCCAGGAGTAATTCCTGAGTGCAAAGCCAGGAGTAATCCGTGTGCATCGCTGGGTATGACCTCCCCCCGAAAAAAAGACTCACATTTTCTCCCATATTTTCTCCCCAGCACCACATATGGTCCCCAAGCCCCACCAGAACTATCTCTGAGTGCAGAGCCAGAAGTAAGTCCTGATGAATGCTGGGTGTGGCCTCAAAACAAAACAAAAAACATTAAATCTCCTAATTTTAGCATCATTTGCAATCTGTATGAGCTGAGAATTTCCCCAATTTTTATATATCATTTGTTGTATTTTAATGTACAATAATAATTATTTTTGATACATATTTCTCCAAGTCAATGGGAGTCCTTTCAAGTTGACTACTGTTTTCTTTTGACATATTTCTGATGATTTCCTTAATGACAAAATGCCACAGACTCTCCCTGTACATTATTGTCTTTGAACTAAAAACCATTATTTCCTAAGATTCTCTGGTTAATTTTTTGGAGAAATGTTTATAAAAACATAGTGGAACAGTGTTGGAATAGGTCATGGTGTTGCCTTGTTTCTGTGCCTTTCAGAGCTAGAAAATATGTAAATTTTTAAATAAAGTAATGAAAGAAATAATAAATCTGTGATTATTATTTTTTGTACATCTCATATTGAAAATTCTAGCGCCTAACTAATGAACACTGGCTTGCATTATTCTCTGAGTTCTCTATATGTATTTACTCTTTGTTTTTATTTCAGCCTTCACGTTCTTAAGAATGAGATGTTTACTAGACACACTTTGTATCGTCAATTTGCAGTGCTTGCTGATACATCCTTCAATTATACTGTAAGTAAATTATTTTTTATAAATTGTCTTTTGCTAATATCTGTACATATCCTTCTATTACTATTAATGTTTATTCAACAATTATCACTACCAACTCTGAAAATAATAAATGACCATATTGTTAGATACTTTTAAGTCATAAACTGTCTGAATATAAGAGCTCAATCTAGTATGAATTAAAGATGTATAAAGAAATTATTACACTGCAGTAGTTGAACTATAGTAGAGTAATGGAAGATTTCAGAAAAAAGCGACTCATTCTAGCTAGGAGAGGTATCTTTTCATCTGACAGGTTTTGGGGGGAGCACATCACACCTGGCTGTGCTCATGGGTTACTCCTGGCTCTGCACTAAGGAATTAATCCTGATGATGCTCAAGTGACCATGTGGGATTCCAAGGATAGTACCTGGGTCAGCTGCGTGAAAGGCAAGTGTCCAACTCATTGTAATATCAGTCTGACTATATATATATATATATATATATATATATTGCTTTTTGGGTCACACCTGGTGATGCTCAGAGGTTATTCCTGGCTCTGCACTCAGGAATCACTTCTGGCCGTGCTCAGGGGACCATATGGGATGCTGGGAATTGAACCCGGGTTGGCCACATGCAAGACAAACACCCTACCCGCTATGCTATTGCTCCAGCCCCTCAGTCTGACAATCTTTGAACATGGTGGAAAAATGGATAAAAGCATCAAAACTCAAGGTTCAAAAAGTACATCACTTCTAAAAAGAAAGAGAAAGTAAAAAGAATCCGTTCCTAATACTAAGATCATTTATTTGCATACAGTTCATTTGTGTTAATAAAACCTAATTTTAGAATAGATGAGTTTTTCACCTGTTTAACTCAATATTTTCATGTGGGAGTTCTAATTATAAAAATAAATAAGTGTAGTGTTATCACCAATGACTTTTATATAACATATAAGTTAAGAGGCTGGTAATAGCTCAAAATAGTGAGTTATGTATCCTGTTTGTTCAAGGCCCTAAGTTTTATTCCTGGGACCTCATGTCCCTTGTTATTCTGACACCCCTACGTGTGGCCCTACTGGCTCCCAGCTTCACCAGTTTATGCATCAGCACATCAGCAAGTGGGAGCATCAGGCAATCAGGCTGGCACTGCCAACCAGCATCACCAGGAGTGAGCTCTAGAGCTCAGAGCTGTGAGAAGGCCCTTACAAAAAGAAATGATTCTCAGTATTATTAAGTAAATGAACAGGTTATAAATAAAATCACACATCTGCTCTGGGCACAATATGAAATATGATTTTACTTCAAGAGGATAAAATAAATTTCTTTTTTGTAACAACAAAATAATTTATTTGGGACTTGGAGAGATAGTACTGCAGGTAGGGTACTTGCCTTGCATGTGGCAAATCTTAGTTCAATCCACGGAATCCCACATAGTCCCCCAAGCACGGCCAGGAGTAATTCCTGAGTACGGAGTCAAGATTAACCCCACTAAGTGTGGCCTTCCTTTTTTTTAAATTTATTTTGTGTGACTTTAATTCTCTTAATATCAATGTTATTCTTCCCCCCTTTCTACTGATCTTACAATGTTGTCTTATTGACTACATTAGTCCATTAATTCCTTTCAGCTCACTTCAATATTTTCACCCTATACTTCCATGTAGATAAAAATCATGATACATAGAAGTTAATACAATTCCTAGGCAAAAAATATGGAAGTTGAGAGCTAAAATAACATTAGAGTTCTTCAATGCTCTTCAACGTCCTTCAACGTTCTTAAATCAGTTTTTTTATTTTAATTTTCAAAAATTTTTTATTCTTATTCAAATGGAATTTTCTCAAAATGCTCGTGATGTATTCAATATGCCAAACACAGTAACAACAAGTCTCAAGATGGAGACGTTACTGGGCCCGCTCAAGCAAAATCGATGAACAATAGGAGGACAGTGTTTGTTTGTTTGACAGTGCACTGTCTTGAATTGCAGGAAAAACACAGAGAGAAGAGTATGATATCTGTTCATATCTAGCATACATTTTAAATTTCAAGACATACATCAGTATAAAATCATTTTCTTCTAAAAATATTTATTTGAAAAACCATTTTAAAAAATTTAAGTTGCTACTTGAGATCAAAGAATTTAAGGACATTAACCAAATAACATTCAATTGTTTTAAACTACATACATTTAGCAATCTGAACCCTACTGAGGACTTTAAAAATGGATTCCCTTAGAACTGGTCTTCGTAGATAGGAACACACATAGAGTCTCTTTCTGCCCCTTCTGTTTTTTTTATCTTCTCATCTTACAGTGTTAATTACAGAAGGCTTCATTTGAAATAATATACTGGGTAAATAAAATA
Source organism: Sorex fumeus (assembly GCF_029834395.1). NCBI lineage: Eukaryota > Metazoa > Chordata > Mammalia > Eulipotyphla > Soricidae > Sorex > Sorex fumeus. The sequence continues at coordinate 19,040,521 of NW_026606083.1, read as the reverse complement.
TTTTAGGTTCTATTATAATGCTTTGTTATTAAAAATTAAGATCTTATTTGATTGTCAGCTGGTAAAATTTACTGGTCAAAATTTGACTTGTCCCAGCTTTATGAAAGGCTTCTAAAACATCAAAATTAGGACCAGAGAAATAATACAGTGGGTAGGGCACTTGCCTCACACATGAGTGGCCTGGGTTCAATCCTGGACATCCCATATGGTTCTCTGAGCCTATCAGAAGTGATCCCTGAGTGCAGAGCCAAAAGTAAGACCTGAGCACTATACAGTGTGGCAAAATAAAGAAAAAATAATAAAACATCAAAATAATACCAGCCCAAGCACATTAATAGATGCAATGTTTTGGAGAAAAATCCCGCCCTTCTCCTCAAATATCTGTGCAGTCTTTCTATGTCAGCAGGATGGGGCTTTATCCAGATTAGTATATATTGCATACCACCCTTTAAATGGGATTCCAGGCTACAAATCCTTACCTATACATTCACACAATATTCAGGTACCTGAGACACTCATTAGAAATTTTTTTTTTATTATTAGTGAAACACCATGAGGTACAGTTGTAGATTTACAATTTTTTGTGCTTGGGTTTCAATTATATAATGATCAAATACCCATCCCTCCACCAGTGCCCATTAGAAAATTTTAAATAGCAAATTTTTATGATAGATGGGTGTGTGAGACATGTGAGGTATATATTCCTGACCAGTGAGATTTCTCCCCAAAGAGATCCTTAAATAAGACTGTAAATATATACAAGACAAAAGCAAGAACATAAAAAAGAAAATAACATTTAATCATATTTTGATTAATATTACATTAAATTTGTAGATTAATTTGTGCATAGCTGATATATTTATAATTCTAAGTGTCCTAATCCATAAAACATTATATACTTTTTGTCTAATTTTTTAAAAATTTTTGTTAGTTGGGTCACACCCAGCAATGCACAGGGGTTACTACTGGCTCATGCACTCAAGAAATCTTGGCAGTGCTCGGGGAACCATATGGGATGCTGGGAATCGAACCTGGGTCGTTTGCATGCAAGACAAATGCCCTACTCACTGTACTATCGCTCTAGCTGCTAAGTTTCTTTTTAAGAGTTTTAGTATTTTCTCCACAGAAGTCTTGCAAATCTTCACAAGTCTTCTCTTAGGATGCTGGGGAGATGTCACAGGGGTCAGAGGGCATGCAAAATTCAGATTCAAAATCCAACATCACATGGTACCTGGAGAACTTCCTAGATAACCCTGAGGCCCTAGCACCGCAGAGCCTAAGGATGTGGGGCTACTCTGGCCCCAGGTTGGTTGAGTGGCATTAGGTATGACCCCAGATGACCCTTGTACACTGCTTAAGAGACCCCGAAATTTTAACCTTAGATATTTTATAGTTTTATGCTACTCTAATGATGAGTTGCAGATATCCCTGTGTGATTTGTATCAATGCTGTTTTATATCATTTGAGGCTGAGTTATTGGACTCTGATTAATTAAAATTATTCTATCTTCCTAATAAGATTAGCATTTTACTGTTATATATTATTTTGATTTCATACTACATTGATATGAACCACTATGCAAAGATAGAACCTTTTTATTTTCACCACTTTTTATTAAAGAATTAGTAGCATTGATTTATAACATTATATGTTTCAGAATTATAGCATTTTGATTCAATATCTGTATTCATTACATCATGGTTAACACTAAAAGTCTAATTTTATCATCACCATACTTTTTAATGTAGGAGTACTGCTATTTATTCAGCCATTGTTTAAGCTGATTGAATTGAGCATGAATTCCACATTACTTTTTTAATTGAATTACTGTAAGATATAGTTACAAAGCTTTCACGTTTGAGATTCAGCAGTACAATGATGTAACACCCATCCCTTCACCAGTGCACACTTTCCACCACAAATGTCCCCAGTATATACTCCTCACATCCTAGTCCTCACCCTGCCTCCATTGCAGACAATTTCCCCAGTATTCTCTCTCTGCTTTGGGGCATTATATTTTGCTTGAATTTTCCCACCACCATTCAAACCTGCCTGCAATGGGCAGATGCTACATCATTTATTGTCCATTGCTCATATTGAATATCATGCGAGCCGTAACCACGCACTTCTGGAATCCTAGAATGTAAGTGGTTGGGTTTCAGAGACATTTCTGTAGGGCATTAATTCATTTTTGGGTTCAATTAGGCATCTCTGGACCAGGGCTGTTGGTGTGCTGATGGCAGCCAGAGGCACACTGTGGGTGTGACAGCCAGGCCGAGGAGTGGACAGGGAGCTGGGGAGGGACAAAGTATTTCTATGTTATTTCGAGTGCAAAATGTTTTGTGTATAGCTGGGTAGTATTCCATTTGCACACACCACACACACACACACACACACACACACACACACCTTCAATAATAAGAAAGTCAAGTGTCACATCCATAGCATAGACATACAGAAAGTTGAAAGTGATAAGGTAGAAAATGCTGAGCAGAAAAGCAATAAGCATGTGTGCTTTCTGCCTTAACGTCTAACTTGAGTTTACATAACGACAGCTACCTACCTTTCTGCAGGTTGTTTTTTTCCTTCTACTTTTTTCTATAGTGGAGCTGTGATAGTGGTAAACATTCTAATTATTACCTGATAAAAAAATATCTACTTTTTACCCCTTTTTGAAAGATATTTTCATTGGGTATAAAATTCTAGGTTGATAATACTTCTCTGTGCACATTTAAAAATATTCCATTTCTAATTTCCATTGTCACCATTGGAATTTTTAATTCTGTAACTTAAAAAGTTTTTGTCATTGTGCAGATAACTGAACTGAGAGCATCACACCTATGAGGTATATACTCTACCACTGAAACACATTCCTTACCCAAACAGAGCTCTACCTTAATGTTAATCTGTCTTTTGTCTCCAGCTGCTTTTATTTTTTTATTGAATCACGATGAGGTAGTTACAAACTTTCATGATTATGTTTCAGTAATACAATGATAGAGCACCCATACCTCCACCTGTGCACATTTTCCACCACTATCTAGCTGCTTTTAAAGTCTGTTTTCCCCTTAATGTTCTTCAGTTTTATTATTTTTATAGTGTGTCTAGTTCTAAATACCTCTTTTTTTTTCTTGACAATTACTGGGATTACTAAAAATGTAGACTTTAAAGAATAATTTCTGGAATGTTTTCAGTTACTGTCTTTTAAGATTTTGCTTTGATCCTATTTTTCTTTTGAACCCCTGGTTTAAAATATCATGACTTGGGGCAGAGAGATAACTCAGTGATTTGGAGTACTTAATTTGCATGCAGGAGGTTTCAATTTCCAGCAACACATAGTCCTCCAAGTATCAAACTGGTGTGATCACATCAATGCTGGTGTAATCACACCAACATTGCCAGGTGTGATCCAAAAATAAACAAATAATGATAATGATGTTATCTTTGTCCATCTAGCCTCCATCTTCCTTATCCTTCATTTTATATTTGACATAGCTCTGTGTTACTAAGCTTGAAAGCAGAATATTACTTTTTTTAAAAAAAAATGTTCTATTATGATATCTAGGTGGAAATTTTGTTAACATTTTGGGCCCCAACAATAGAGTGCAAAAAATGTGGCCTCTAAGAATTATAGACAAGCCTCTAGAAAAGCTTATGCTGAAATAAAAATACAAATGTGATATGTAAAGCCACTCATGAATAAAATACAAGAGCAGGTTTTAAAATTCAAGAAGAGAGGTCAATGGTTGGAACTAAACACAAGTGTGGGGGGGGGGGGGCCGAGAGTAGGTAAGATAAAGAAGAGACAAGTATGACAATAATAGCAGGGACTGATCATGCTGGACAAGAGCTGAAGTTTTTAAAAGTAGGTAAGGGATATCCTGGAAAACCTTTCAGTATCAATATTGCAGACCACAATGCCCAAAAGGGGAGAGGGAGAGAAGAAAAGCACCTGCCATAGAGGCAGGCAGGGGATGGGGGTGGGAAGTAATGAATGGGAGGAAACCTGAGGAAACTGGTGCTAGGAAAGGTACACTTGGTGGAGGGACGGGTGTTGGAATATTTTATGACTGAAATCCAATCATGAAAAGTTTTGTAAAAAAGATTTTTAGTAAAATAAAATTCAAATATTACTTCGGCTGTTCACAATTTTACATGGTGCATGGTGTGGTTCTTTGGGCTCGGGAATCAAGGTCCACCTAAGGCATTTAATAAGTGTCTCCTATCACACTCTAAATCTGGCATCCCAACACCAAGGGCCAAAGACCACCTCCAGTAAGACTAACAATTTACAAGTAAAAGTTTGCATCTAAGGGTCACCTCTAGGTCACGTCTAGGAAATCTCCCTGAGATTTCCTAAATCCATGGCATTTGTAAGGTGATTTAAGGATTGTAGTGTGAAATACTCTATGCTAAACATCCAATTTGTCTTCATGCCCAGAACTCTTACTTCTGGCTCTGTGTCCAAGGATCAGTCCTGGTGGAGATCAGGGAGACCCACTGTATATGGAGCCTGAGATCAAACCACAACATTTAATATCTGAAACATAAATATTCACACTGTTCAAAAACACTGTTTCTTCTATTTATAAAGTAAATAAAATCAGTAAATATGGCTATAAAGTATAACGTATACACAAAATGATACATTTTTCTAAGAAACAGAAAGCCTTAAAAGCACATAAAATATGTCTGGGGAAAAGAAAGGGATAGACATAGAAAGATTGCATTCATCTGGGGAACATAAAGTAACAAAATAGGAGACTAACACCCAAGAATGGACGAGATTAGTACCAGGAATTTCACTCCATGACTTGGAGGCCAGCCACTCGTGCTAGGGGAAAAGGAAGCTCAGATAGAGAAGGGAGCACCAAATAAAGGGTGTTGGGAGGATCCTCCCAGGATGGGAGAAGCATGTTGAAAGTAGACTATAGACCAAACATGATTGCCACCCATTGCCTCTTTTGCAAACCACAACACCCAAAAGGAGAGAGAGAACAAAAGGGAATGCCCTGCCACAGAGGCAGGGTGGAATGGGGGGATGAGGGGTGGGAGGGATACTGGGATCCGTGTTGGTGGAAAATGGGGACTGGTAGAGGGATAGGTTCTTGATCATTGTATAATTGAAACCCAAGCACAAAAATTTGTAAGTCTATAACTGTACCGCATGGTGTCTCGCTAATAAAAATTTTTTAAAAAAATCTAAAAAAAAATATGTCTGGGGAGAAGGAACATATAGGAAGTACGAATGAATAGTAGAGGGTAAAAATAAATAAACACATGTACACAGATGTGCATGCATGTATTACCTGTGTACACAGTAAACAAAAGAAAAGCCTGGGAATAGAACAAAATTCTGACCAAGCCCCAGAATACTTTCCTGGGCCTCAGATATCTTTTTGATAAGCATGCTGATCTTTGATGTTTTATTGCCTGAATATTTTAAATGCTCTATTTGCCTTTCAACATATGATATTGGGATAAATCTGCTTGTATGACCCATCTCTGAAGGAGAAGGAGGAGGCACCTTTTGAACTTTTTACTCTCCAGTTCCTGGAACTCTGGACCACTGCTTTGTAGCTCTCAGACGTGAGGGGAGATTAGGGAATTGCTTGTGATATCTGAGCAGACAATAGCAGTAAATCCCCAAACGGGGCAGGAGTCATCAAAAAGAAGTAGGTAGAAGAGACACTGGGAAACCATTTCTTTTCCTTGCAGCTTCCTCTGAGCGGCCTTACTAAGAAAGGCACCTATTCCCTGGGTTCAAAGGAAAGGATTTCTCTTTGCCATATCTGAGCAAATATGCTAGCAGCCCAGTTTTTCTATCTTGGTCAACTACAGGCTGAAGAACATTCTACATCTGTGAGTTTTCCGTCATAAATTGGTCTGTACATGTTGTGTCTTTCAGAAAGTGAAACCTTTATATGTGGAACGAAGCTCAGCCATGGAGAGTGACTCTTCTGGGAGTGACTATCGTGTATCTACTGTAAGTAGATTGTTCTATTTCCTTGTTAAACATTTAATCAATCCATGTTACTCAACTCCAAGAATGAAAATTTTTTGGTTTATTTCTACAGATGGACATCAGGTATAACCTAAACAATATGGAACTACAAACTCGTACAAACTCATCCAAAGGTAAGAATCTTTCTTCTTGAAAGGGGACAGAGCAAGCAGATGTTCAGGTTCTTGTCCTTAGGCAATCAAAATTGAAAGCAAGGGACCAGAGATCAAATGGCAGAACTCGTAAAAAAAAAAACTTTATTTAGGGAAAGGCAAAGAAGAGTAAAGTAAGACAGGGAAAGTCCCAGATTATGGGAGAGGTCTCCTAGATGCTCAAATGATTCTTCTGGCAGAGCTCAGGACATCCAGCTTATCAAGAACCAACTAGCCTCCTTTGTGACTTACATACCAGGTGCTTCCTTTTTTTTTTGTTTTAAGAGCCAGAACACCCTCCTGTTCCCCTTGTCCCTATCAAGGGAACCATACAGTGTCAGGGACTGCTGGCAAGGGACATGCTTTTTAACACCTGTACTATATTCCCCTTGCCCCTTTCTTCCCCATCACCCCACCCCCAGAAATGTTCAGAGCTTATTGCTCATTTTCTGTTCAAGGGATCACTCCTGGTGGTTCTCAGGGAACCGAACAGTGCCAAGGTTCAAACCCAGGCCTGCTGCATGCTAAGCATGTGCTTCAGCCCTTTGGGCTCACTTTCTGCCCCCTCAACCCAATAAAACTCTATAATGTCAGTGTGGTATAGAATCCCATTTTTCAAGAATATGCAAATGGAATATTAACATTTTGAATACCAAGGGAGTATGCATACTCTCTGTTGATGCACTAAAGATTGAGCTTCTTGGCTACACTCTCCCTCCACAAAATGTTTGACCAACTGTGTATAATTAGCCTCTAGCACTAGGAATAGTGCTCTTCTAAATGTCTTGATCACTTGACATCCTGTTATTCATCGATTTGCTTGAGCAGGCGCCAGCAACAGCTCCATTCATCCCTATCACGTGCTAGTGTAGCTAGTGGCGTCTGCTCACTCCAGGAACACGAAGAGCATCAGACCATTCATTCAGGGTCTTGACAAAAAAGTCTGACCATCTTGTAGGTGGGCAGCCACGCGTTTTTTGATGTCTGTGGAATCCAGTCAGTAATGGCTCTAGTCCAGTGGTCATCTTCAGATCGCATTACCTGTCCAACCCATCTGATTTTCAACGCCCTGGCAAATGAGACAGCATCCCTGATTCTCGATTGTCAACAAGGTCAGAACTCCTGATTCCTTCTCTCACTTGAGTGAAGTGTGATACACCAAGTATAACTCTTTCAATGCCTCTTTGGAAGACACAAATAGCATTCTCATCCTGTTTTCAGGGCCCAGGTCACTGAGGCATATGTTAGTGCAGGGAGAATGGTGGATTCGAAGAGATGTGACTGGAGCCATAGGTTCTTTGTCCTCTTAGCTCTTTCTTTGACGCTCTTAAAGGTGTTCCATGCCACTCTCTTCCTCCTGCGCAGCTCAGGTGCCGGGTCATTCGTCTTGTTGAGTTCTCAACCTAGGAACACATAACTGCTGCATTCAGAGATGTTTATTCTGTTGAGAGCAAATGAAACGTCAGGAACTAGTTTGTTTTTCATGAACATTGTCTTCGTGAGATTCAGCTGCAGTCCGATCTTTCCACACTCACAGTCGAAGTCGGGCAGCATTTGTGCCGCTTTGCTAATATTTGATGTTATTAGAAAGATGTCATCAGCAAAGCGGAGGTGGTGTAGTTGCCGACCGTCTATCTTCTCTCCCATTCCTTCCCATTCTAGTCATCACATGACATTCTCGAGGATGGCACTGAAGAGTTTCGGTGAAATAGTATCACCCTGCCATACTCCTCTCTTTACATCAATGATCACTTCCTTGTAGAATGGTGAGATCCTGGTGGTGAATTCATAGTACAGCTCATGGAAGATCCTGATGTACTGAGTTTGAACGCTCTGTTTGGCTAGGGCTTTGATGACCACTTCCATCTCAATAGAATCAAAGGCCTTCTTTAAATCAATGAATGTTAGACAGAGCAACATCTTGAACTCCCAAGAAACCTCAATAAGCTTGGTCACCATGTGAATATTGTCGATCATGCTGAATCCTTTTTCGGAACCCAGCTTGCTTTCATTGTTGTCTTTCATCTAGTGTTCTGTCAATCCTATTCAGGATGACTCGAGTGAACAGCTTGTAGACGATGGACAACAGGCAGATCAGGTGATAGTTGCCAATGTCATGGATGTCTCCCTCTTGTTCAACAGAATGGCCCTGCTGGTTTTCCACTGGGACGGAACCTTGCATTCAGACAGGTAGTGTGTGAAAAGCCGAGCCAGTGTATTGATGAGTAGTGACGGCAGATTTTTCAGGTGTTTGGGTCTGACCTTGTCTTGGCTGGGCGCTGTTCATTTCTTTACCAACGGAAGGGTGTATCGGATTTCAGAAGGGAGAACATTGGGAACAACATATCCATCCTGCAGAATTTGGTATGTGGGCAGGTGTTCATTCCCTGTTCATTCCATTCTAGGCCATGGGTCCCCATGTGAAATTTTTCAGGTGATCTTCTCAGTCCTATCTTGGCATTAAGATCACCGACAATGATCTTGTAGAAGGCGTGGTCTTCTTTACAGAACTTCTCCATCAAAGATCTATCAAAGAGATCTGAGCAGAAGTCATGTATAATCTTCTCCATTGCCCTTCTGGAAGATATGATAGATTCATCAGAACATAGGAGGTCAGTCATCTTGGTCTTGTAGTTGGCGAAGGATAGGCGGGCATTGTGAGTACTTTTCTCAGCTTCTGCTGCATCAGCCAGCACTGATGCTCTTCTGTTTTTGAGGTCTTCTTTTATCGCTTCTCTGCACTGCTTTTCCAGACTGGACATTAGCTTGTGGTTGCCTGAGACTCGCACCAAGACACACTGGTGAATGAGCTCAAGAGTTTCTGAAGATAGGCATCTTTTTATGGCTTTCTCTCTCTCGACATTCCTCGCACAATCATGGAGGTGCTGAACCAGTCGATTGTATTCCTCATCAATATCGTCAACTATGTCATCTTCCCATGTTGCCGCAATAGTGCCAAAGAGCTCCCAGTTGGTGGTTGTTCTGGGAGTTCTCTTCTTAAACTTTGCAGCCTTTTCTCCCTGCTCCGTGAAGTAGAAATTTGCATAAAGGAGACGGTGGTCTGATCTAGTTTGGAATTTTGGGACAACAGCAACATCATTTAGGCAAAACCATTGATTGAATATGGTGTGGTCAATTTCATTGTGGAACTGTCCACTGGGAGACTCCGATGTCCAAAGTTTAGATTTGGCCTTCTGGAACTGTGAGTTACCATGGATGGTCTTGGTCGACATGATGAACTCAGACAGTCTCTCACCCTGTTCATTCCATTCTAGGCCATGGGTCCCCATGTGAAATTCTTCAGGTGATCTTCTCAGTCCTATCTTGGCATTAAGATCACCGACAATGATCTTGTAGAAGGCGTGGTCTTCTTTACAGAACTTCTCCATCTCCATGTAGAACTTCTCAATTTCTTCTTCATTGTAGTTGGACGTTGGTGTGTAGACAATGAAGATAGAAACTACTGGCAACGAGCCACATCTATTCAAGCAAAAGCATCTGATTCGGGTTGTTAGGCATTCGAATGAATCAATGCTCATGGCCAAGTTCATGTTGACGAGAACACCAACACCACCAACGCCTCTATTGTCACATGTTCCGAGGAACAGTTCTTCTCCAGTGTCAAAAGTGGTATGATGTGATTGATGCCTTCTTGTCTTGGTCAGACCCATTATGTCGTACTTGATCTTCTGCGCTTGCACCATCAGGTCTTCAATGGATGCTCCCAATGCCAGCGTAAGTGCATTGAAAGTACAGACAATCATTTTAGACCTTCTTTGTTTTGGCAGCCTACTTGGGACCTGAGATTTTATTAGCCTCTCATTGTTTTTCCTTCTTAAAGCTGCCGTATTGGGGACTCTTTCAGGCTCAGAGGAATGAGGACCATTATTGTTACTGTTTTTGGCATACCAAATACGCAACAGATAGCTTGCCAGACTCTGGTGTGCAGGCAGGATAATCTCAGTAGCTTGCCAAGCTCTCCAAGAGGGATGGAGGCTTTTAGGGCGGCCTCCAGTCACCCTTACAGGTGCTCCTAGACTACCGAATGCAAGTGTTTGATAGACCGGCATGTTATAAATATCTGCAGCACCTGTTGGTCGGTTCTGTTACCACCCCTGCCACGAGGTGACAAACCATATGGTTTGCACCATATTTGAAACCCATCGAGTACGGTGTGGTAATTATTGAAAATGGATAAGAAGTTTCTTATGTGGCCGCTCGGTCCAGAAAGTGGCCTGGAATGAGGTGGCCATTGGGTAGTGGAGGTCGGCTGATGAGGAAATTATCTGGTGCCAGAAGGGGGTGTCTTATGGGTGTAAGCAGACTTTTATATTGATCTTCACAGTACCTAGGAGGTGAGTATTCTTGATTTTCCTAAATCTATTGAGGAGACAGCAGAGAAGTTTAGGAAGCTCCCAGGCTTGTTACAAGAACAATACAGAGAAGCTGGATTCAAATCCGGTCCTTGTGGCTCCCCAGTCCACTCAGTTAAATCTACTTGTCCCCGCACAATGCATTGTATCGTTCTGGACAATGAACGCCAGGAAAGCAGGGTATAAGAAGATTTAGGAGAGACTTCCCTCCTAATGTCAGGTCCAAGCACTTCCTGGGTTCCCTGTCCTGGAAAGGAGACATTGACCAGCTCTTCCCAGTTCTTCCCTTTGTTCTGAGGATTAAATTAGATGTAACATGTGGGACATGCCTCCTAGCCCCTGTCTTGCCAACACTCCTCCGGTGCTGTTATAGAACCCCTCCCCGCAAAGTCTCACAAACCTACATTGGACCCCATTGCATATTTCCTGTAATGCCCTTAGCAGTAGGTTTGTTACTTAAATGAACCAATCTTTCCTTCAGTTAGTTATTCAGTAGCTCATTTTCTGCCAGACCTTAGAATAAAATCCATCCTGGACATTAAAATGTACTGGTTGATGTTTTAAAAAGAATAAAATGAAACATAAAACATAGTTTAAACCCATATTTTATTAGGTGCTCCATTGAAAGTGCACATTGAAAATAACCTTGGCAATACTAGAAATTTTAATCCCCCAAACTCTCAGCAGAACAAGTCACTCATGCAACATAGGATGTTGAAGAGATAAATCTTTGTGAATAGAAGGAAATTGTTTTGATGAGGTACAATGCTATCTGTGAAATTCAAAGCAGTGCTTTACGGAATAGTAATTATCCCAAGAGAGACTCAGCAACATTATTAATTTGTTTGCTACTTACTGGTGATAAAATTTGGGATCTGAGCTGCCCATTGTGTTCTGTGCAGGGCCACAGATTTTATGTACTCAAGAAGACCTTTCTCACAGTCCAGTAATTAGGTCCTATTGACATTGTAATCTCTGGAAATGTCCTTAATGAGTCCCAAAGACACGAATCTCAATGATAAAACCTCAAAGTAACAGTGACTCTTTACGGGGCTTGTCGCTAAGAGAAAGCTCAAACATAAATATCTGAAACATAGGAGAGACCCCAAGTTAAACCTAGATTACACTGTGTTATTAGTTCTCTGAGACTTTTAGGAAGGAAACATTAATGGAGTGATTTTAAAGATTGGTAAAAATAACTGTAATATATTTAAGAAGGTGTTATAAAGTCTTTTCACTCTTTGAAAATTTGGATCTGAAATTTATTTTAATAAGCACATTTTTCACTAATTTATAAATATCAATTTTAATTGAAAGGTGAACCCTTTATGTTTGTTATAAATAAGAACTTTCTTTGTCATTTTTAAAAAATTGAATCACTGTGAGATACACAATTACAAAGTTGTTTATGGTTGGGTTTCAGTGTGTTCCAACATCCCTTCACCATTGTACATTTTCTGCTACCAATGTCCGAGTTTTCCTCCCATCACCCCCTACTCCTGCCTCTATGGCAGACGCTTTTCAAGATTATTTTTAATTACACAAGAAATTAGAATTTGGGCTGGAGTGATAGCACAGCGGGTAGGGCGTTTGCCTTGCACGCGGCCTGACCTGGGTTCGATCCCCAGCATCCCATTTGGTCCCCTGAGCACGGCCAGGAGTAGTTCCTGAGTGCATGAACCAGGAGTAACCCAAAAAGCAAAAAAATAAATAAATAAAATAATATAAAATAAAGAAAAAAAGAAATTAGAATTTAAAAGATAAAAAAATGGCATGAATGTGATTGTTGATTTATGTATTATTTCTAGAGTTCAACTATAAAAGGAGTTTTCAAAGTCATAGTCAAATATGCATTGCATACTAGCTACATATACTTACATGTATATACCACTATATTATTTAGTATATGATTCACTGATGACTATGAAAAATGTGAGGAGAAATTAAATAATGAATTTGGGTCAAGTACTAGGACAAACCTGATGTAGCAAATGTAATTAAGGACAATAGGGGGCTGGAGTGATAGCACAATGGGTAGGGCATTTGCCTTGCAGGCGGCCAACCCAGATTCAATTTCCTGCATCCCATATCGTCCCCCGGCTGCCAGGAATAATTCCTGAGAGCATGAACCAGGAGTAACCTCGTGTGCATCACTGGATGTGACCAAAAAAGAGGAAAAAAATTAAGGACTATAGGGATCCTTAACATGAAGAACATCACTGCCACTTTTTATTCTACTTCCCTGCATTGTCTACTACCTATTATTTAATGTTATATTTCTAAGTTTTAAATATCATCTTTTGAAATTTGTCCTGATTGCCAGATAATTTTTGCTGGGAATATTTCTCATGCTTTATAAGTGTATTCTAGAGATATTTTCTATGTTTGATTGCTTTAATGTAGGTTCCTTATGTTAAGCAGAGCAATCACATGAGAACCAGTAGATCTCAAAAAAACTATATTAATTCTACACAAATGTCAACCAGGATAACAAAAAATTATAAAGTAACTTTATTATTTGTGTTTTCATATCCATATAAATTGCATTTGAGGAAAGGGTTAATTTCTCACAGACACAGTAAGTCAGAAACTTTTAGTTTTTATTATTAAGTGTTTTAAATATTCAGAAAACACAAAAATGCATAGTGAACACCAGGTGGCTCTATTAGATTTTGCTGTGCTTGATTTATAAAAGAAATAAAACAATGAGAATATAATTCAACACCCCATACTCATTTTCCCCACTCTCTCTTCCACACTTCCTTTCTTTGTTAAAGGGTTGAGGTATTTTTTAGTTTTTATTTTCCCCCTTACACTTCATATAAACACTATGGTTTACAAAATTGTTCATGATGAGTGGTTACAGACATTCAATTTACCAACATCAATCCCACCACCATCCCATCTTCCCACCACCATTATCTCCACTTTTCCTAACCATCCCTTAAGCCTGTTTGCATAGTAGGTCTGTTAAGGAGGTTTTCAACTCAGCTACATATTGTTTTCTAAAACCAAAAATGCTTTTCAATTAAATGTTTTTTAAAAATGTAAAATTCTTATGAACTCAATGTTCACACCTAAGTGAGCAAAACAACAAAATAAATTTTGTAGACAGTGTAATTTTGAAGTCTCTTTTTCATTCTGATACAATAGCTATCACCATCCCACCCAGTTTTGGTTTGGAATGTTCTTGATCACTTGATCACTTGACTTCCCGTTAATCATTGATTTGCTCGAGCGGGTGCCAGTAATGTCTCCATTTGTCCCTGTTGCATGCTAGTGTAGCCCAATGGCGTCTGTTCACTGTAGGAATACAAAGAGCCTCAAACCGATCATTCATGATATTGATGAAGAAGTCTGAACATCTGGTTGGTGGGCAGCCACGCAGTCTTTTGACATCCCATGGAATCCAGTGGGTAACAGCTCTAGTGCAGCGGTCATCTCTAAATCTCATTATGTGACCAGCCCATCTGATTTTTGACACTTTGGCAAACGAGGCAGCGTCCCTGATGTCCCTGATTCTTGGTCGTCGATGGAGGTCGGAACTCGGGATTCTTTCTCTCATTTGAATGAAACATGTTATTACAAGCATAGCTCTTTCAATTCCTCTTTGGGAGACCCGAATAGCGTTCTCATCCTGTTTGCGTAGGGCCCAGGTCTCTGAGGCGTATGTTAATGCAGGAAGAACAGTGGAATCAAAGAGATGTGCCCAGAGCCGGAGGTTCTTCATCCTCTTAGCTATTTCTTCGACACTCTTGGAGGCGTTCCAAGCCGCTCTCTTCCTCCTGCGCAGCTCGGGTGCCAAGTCATTTGTCATGTTGACTTCTCGACCTAGGTACACATAGCTGTTGCATTCGGAGATGGTCGTTCCGTTGAGAGTGAATGGGGCGTCAGGAACGAGGTTTGGAATGTTACTTCCAATATAAGCCAAGTTTATTTATTAATTTGTGCTTGGGGGTCATAAGCAGCAGCACTTAGGGCTTGCTCCTGGTTCTGTGCTCAGGGATCATTCCTACGGACTCAGGGACCATATAGGGTGCCGGGACCAAAGCCAGTTGGCCATGTGCAAGGCAAGTGCCCTACCTGCAGTACTGTTACTCCAGCCCACAAGTTTATTTCAAATACAACTTTTTCTAGATGCTACAATGGGTACAATTGACCTTTTTGTCTTCTCTGTTTTAAAACTAGAATTCACTTTTCTGTTCTAATTGACTAGAAAAAAATATGATTTTAAAAATCAAACTTGAGAGACTGGACCAATAGCACAGCGGGTAGGGCATTTGCCTTGCACACAGCCAACCCGGGTTCGATTCCCAGCATCCCATATGGTCCCCTGAGCACCGCCAGGGGTAATTCCTGAGCGCAGAGCCAGGAGTAACCCCTGTGCATTGCCGGGTGTGACCCAAAAAGAAAAAAAAATCAAACTTGATATCTGGCACATAAAATCCCTTCTTGTTCTGTGCAATTTTCTTAACCCTTCTTGGAATTTTAGGTGCACAATTCTCAGATTGATGGGAAAAAAACAACCACTACTAGTATTTGGACTTAAAAATTGCTCTGGGGGAGTATGGTGCTGCCAGCAGGTCAATCTGTACCTGGGAGGCACGTGCATCAGCAGCCTCATGGCACCTTCAAACTTCCAGATACCCCAAAATTGCTGCTGTGCCTTTGGCCAGACCCCAAAAACTTGGGGCCAAGTTTACCAAGAAAGTAAATGGCCTAAAGTTAGGTATGTGGGAGACACACCCACATACCACCTCCAGCTCAGCTATATAATTGGAGGCATGGCCTCTCTGGTTCCTGATTGAACTGCTTAATGGCCATGATCCCAGAGACTCAGAAACAAATCTCAAAACCTAGCAGCTTTTGTCAGAAATGCGTCCAGTCCCTGCAGTAGGTTACCAGTGCTGAGCCAACCCAGGTGTGAATAGGTTTTGTGCCTTGGCCTGTTCCCCCTGGCGGCCCAGTGGCCATCATCCTCCAGAGGCCATTGGACAGTCAAGTTTGGGCCTGCAGTGACAAGACACATGGGGCCTCACAGGATGGGGGTGGAGCCGGCCGTTTCCTCCCCACCCCAACGAGACCCCGAGTCGCCACCCACGAACGGCCTCTCTGGCTCCTGATCAAGCTACTTAATGGCCATGATCCCAGAGACTTCAGAAACAAATCTTGAAACCCAGCGACTTTTGGCAGAAATGTGTCCAAACCGTGCAGTAGGTTATTGTCGCCAGGCCACCCCAGGGGGGAAAGGGTGCTGTCCCTCTGCCTGCTCCCCCTTGGCGGCCTGGTGGCCTCCATCCTCCAGAGGCCACTGGACAGTCAGATTTGGGCCCACAGTGATGAGACACGCAGGGCATGGGATGGGGGTGGAGCCGGTCCTTTCCTCCCCAACCCAAGGAGACCCCGAGTCACCACCCACAAACGGCCTCTCTGGCTCCTGATCAAGCTGTTTAATGGCCATGATCCCAGAGATTCAGAAACAAATCTCAAAACCCAGTGGCTTTTGGCAGAAATGCGTCCAGACCACGCAGTAGGTTACTGTCGTCAGGCCACCCCAGGGGGGAACGGGTGTTTTCCCTCTGCCTACTCCCTTTAGGCAACTCGGTGGCCACCATCTTCCAGACAGAGGCCATTGGACAGTTAGGTTTGGGCCCGCAGTGACAAGACACACGGGGCCACACGGAATGGGAGTGGAGCCAGCCCTTTCCTCCCCGTCCCAACAAGACTCCGAGTCACCACCCATGAACTGCCTCTCTGGCTCCTGATCAAGCTACTTAACAGCCATGATCCCAGAGACTCAAAGACAAATATTGAAACCCAGTGGCTATTGGCAGAAATGCATCTGGACCGCGCAGTAGGTTACTGTTGTCGGGCCACCCCAGTGGGGAAAGGGTGTTGTCCCTCCGCCTGCTCCCCTTAGGCAGCTCGGTGGCCACCATCTTTCAGAGGTCACTGGACACTCAGGTTTGGGCCCGCAGTGATGAGACACGTGGGGCCTCACAGGATGGGGCTGGAACTGGCCCTTTCCTCCCCACCCCAACGAGACCGCAAGTCACCACCCACGAACGGCCTCTCTGGCTCCTGATCAAGCTGCTTAACGGCCATGATCCCAGAGACTCAGGAACAAATCTCGAAACCCAGCAGGTTTTGGCAAGAAATACGTCCAGATTTAAGTGTTAAAATTTCGGAATTTCAAAATTGCAGCCATGCAACATCACACATTATTCATAACCAGCAATAGAAAACAAATTGTCTACTGTTGCCTTTTCAGCAGATCTGAATGTTGGGGTAAAATTCTAAATGATAATGGTGGGTGTGGTGTCAAAATGTTGAATGTAATCAAAATAGAGAGAGAGTAATTTGGAAATCATCTGCCCCACAGGTAGGAGGAGGGTATGGGATGGGGTTATACTGGGAATTTTGGTGGTGGATAACGGGCACTGGTGAAGGTATGGGTGTTTCATTGTATGACTGAGATTTAAAGCTTTGTAACTGCTTTCACAGTGATTCAATAAATAAAATTATAAAAAATGGGGAAAAAAGTAAGGTGGAGTTCATGCACAGTTCAGTCAGTCTAATCAGTGACTGAATAGATAGCAGTACTCCTACATAAAAAATAAAATAAATTTTAAAAAATTAAAATTGCTCTGGAAAGGCTGGAGCGCTGAACCCATGGGAGCTCTGTCTTGCAGCTCAGGATGTAGAAAGATGTTAGCAGATTGGCCAATCCCTTCCTGACCTCTCTCCAAGCCTCGGAGGCCTTAGGCTTGACTGCCTTAGCTGGGGGGTTGTCTTCCCTCCCTGTCTCCACATGCTCTTCCCTCTAAGCAGATCTGTACCTGTGTCCAAATTCCCTCATGTAAGGACACACAGACTGGGTTTAGGGTCCAATCTAAGGAACTCATCTAACTCCACCCTCTGCAAAGGTCTTTTTTCACCATAATGTCATGTTCACAGGAAGTAGGTGTGACCATATTTCCAGGGCCACAGTCCTGGCTGCCTGGTTCATGACTTGGCTTGGCACCACCAGAACAACCTGTCTCCTGGGTTTCTGGCTCTATTTGTTTCCTTCTTCTAGATTTAATTTTCTCCTTCCTAGTGTGTTCTAAATCACAAGCTCACTGTTCAGTATACTCCCACCTCTTTCCACAAAATAAGAAAAAACTAAGCAAAGCACCCTGTATGTTCAAACCATTTTTCTTCATGTTTATAGACCAAGACCCCTTGCTGGCATATCATAAAAACATGTAATCATCCTAAGAACTCTTTGCTTTGTAAACTGTGACCACAGTTGTTATCCTCTACATCTAAAGATAGCATTAAATATCTACTGTCCACACAGTCTGTCCACTGTTCTCCCATTGTTCATCGATTTGCTTGAGCAGGCACCAGTAATGTCTCTTGTGAGACTTGTTGTTACTGTTTTTGGCATATCAAATATGCCACGGGGAGCTTTCCAGGCTCTGCCATGCAGCAGGATACTCTCAGTAGCTTGCCAGGCTCTCCGAAAGGGACAGAGGTATCAAACCCAGGTCAGCCACATGCAAGGCAAATGCCCTACCCACTGTGCTATCGCTCCAGCCCTAAATATCTACTAATGTATACAATTAAAAAAGAAATTTTAGGAGCTGGGAGATAACTCAAAGGGCTGAGTGCCTGCTTTGCTTGTAGGATCCCTAGATTCAATCCCCTGCACTGCTTAGTCTGCTGAGGACTAACAGGAGCAGTCCCCAAGCTCTGAACTGGGAGTGGCCCGTGAGCATCACATTTTGGATGTGGCCTCAATACAAAAGCAAAACTCACAAAAGCATTATGTGGGGTGGGGAAGTCACACCTGATAGTTCTCAAGTCATACTTCTGGCTCTGTTCTCAGGGACCACTCCCGGTGGGAGTTGGAACCATACAAGGTTCCAAGAATCGAACCTGGGTCAGTCACATGCAAGGCAAGTGCCTTTCCAAATAAATTTCTCTCCAGCCCTCCACCAAAGCTTAAAAAAAGTCATGTTAATTCTTAGTCAGAGACTTTCTCCTGGTATTGCATATATAAAATAGGCAATGGTTAGCTTTTTTCCAGAAAAGATGGTTGAACTGTGTCCTCTTCCCTTCAAAGATGTATTGAAATTTCAATCCCCTCGTCCCTGTGAGTACTCCCAATTTGGAAACTGGGTCTTTGAAGATGGGATCAAGTACAGATGAGTCATTAGCAGGGGCCCTGGTCCCACAGAGACAGGCACTTTATAAAAAAGAGGATACCTGGACACAGGTGAGGCTGAGAATCATGACACAGAGACAGGTTGGAATGATGCTGTAGGGCACAGAACACCAGCAATCAACGGCCATCCCTGGACTAGGAGGAGGCCAGGCAGGGTCTCCCCAGAGTGAGAGGGAGAGCATGGTCAGGCCAATATCTCAGGGGGGCCGCCAGCTTCTGGGCTGGGAGCTCAGGAATAAACATGTGGTCTTGTGAACACTCAACAGGAGTTTGCTAAGGCAGCCTGCGGCAGCATCACAAAATACAACTCAATGAGTTCCAGGACCATCCTGCCAGCTGGAGAGCAGCCCCTGTCACCATGAGCTGTGACCTTGCCAAGTGCATGTCCATTACATGTCAGGAGAAAGAAGTCCACCCTTTGCTTTCTACTGTGGAGAAGATATTTCCTCCTGGTTGATTAGAAATCTATTTTCTTACAAGTTTCCAAATCTGTTCCAGTAGTAAGGAACAAAGACACTAAGACACACATGTCAGTATAATGTGCCTGGTCTGGGTGCCAGTCTATGACCAGTAAATGCCTACGGGAAAAGCCCCCATGCTGGGGATGTGCCCCAGGTGGTAGATACAGGCCTTGCTTAGGCACTGCTTGGACAAGCACAAAGAAACCAATAGAACTGAGCCCTGAGCCTAGAGAACCCTGAACCCTCACATAGCACAGAAACAAGTTTTTTGGCAAGGTGTCCCCAGAACCTTCACTCTTCCCCAGCCCCCTGGGATCCTTCCCTACAAATTACAGCCTCCCAGTCCTGCTCTTATGCAACACACCCACATATTTTGTTATAAGTGAGCCCCCTCTATGCTTGAAATGGTCTCCTCTTGACTTCCAAGACATCCCCCCACTCTGGTTATGTGCTTCAGCTTCCTGATGACTCCGTTAGCCTCTGTTTCTGAGAGGCGAGTGTTTGGACCACTAAGGATCCCACTCTTGGGTTACTTTCACACATTTTGTTACTCCCCTCCCTGAACCATCAGTCTACCCAGGAATTTCAGGATTAAATGAAGTTCTACTATGTGACTAAGAAGATTCTCCCTAACTACTGCTCCTCCCTCTTACCACAACTTCTTGCTGGTCCCCGCTATTCTGCGCTCTTTCAACCTCCTGCCCCTGAATACAGGTTTGCCCTGGTGGAAGTCTTCTGTCTGATCTGGCTGGGTCACTCCTATCTGGATGAGCTACCACCAGGGGTGGTCTACTAAGTGGTGAGGTTAGCAGATTTTTCTGTTGTTATTATTTTGTTTTGGTGGGAGTCACCCCTATTGATGCCCAGGAGTTATGCCCGACTCTGCACTCAGGAATTACTCCTGGCGGTGCTCAGGGAACTATATGAGATGGATCCCAGGGATAGAACCCCAGTCAACACTGAATGCCAGGGATCAATCCCCAGTGCTAGGCAATATCCTTACCTGCTGTACTCTGACCCTGGTAAGATCTTGGTTTCTTATCACTGAGAATTCCAATCTTGCTTTCTTGGATGTCTTGGGGTTTTCAAAAACAATAAAGGTTTTCCAATGCTGCGGACACCACAACAGCTACCGTTAGCCAAAGCAAGTCTCATGGCCAAGACCAGAGTCATGAAGTAGGAGTGGAGAGGATGGAGTGCAAAGGTCACGGATACCAACGGGGCCACCTCAGCTAACCTTCCAGGTTGCATCTTCTCTTTGTTACATCATTCATTTATTCACTCCATAGCTTTTACCAACCTCTTCTCTAAGCATTCCCCAGTAGTCAGGCTCTGAGTATATGGAGAGTTTTCATCATGCTTGAAGTTTATGCCCTAAGACTGATACTCAAAGACTAGCATGTTCAATGAAAGGTATACCAGGGTTTTCAGAGGCCACATGTGGGCCAAGGTGGTAGATTGGAAAGGATTTTTTGCAATCTTTATCATTTCTGCAGAAATTGCTCCTTGTCACTCAGCATAGTCTATTAATATTTCTCTCCCCAAAAGGATAACCAAAACCCAAAAATATAGAAATAAAAATTTTTTAATTCTTCACACACACACACACACACACACACACACACACACACACACGAAAGCATATTGGGCCTGGGGGCAGAATGGCACAGCCAACAGTGAAGCTACTTCCAGCTTGGTGCTCAGTGAATCACTACGAGTGGTGCTCAGGGACCATTTAGCACTGGGAATGGAATATGGACCTCCTGCATGTAAAGCATGTGCTCCAGTCAATAGACTGGAGCCATCTCTCTAGCCCTCAGTGTGTATATTTTTAGTTAACAGTATAACTGAAAACTCACTGTTTCTTTGGTAACCTACAAATTCAAGCAAAAAATTGTATGAATACTGTATTTCCACTAAATAGCCAAATATCAAAGGTTAGATGAAGGAGCAGCTAAGTTTTTTAATCCTTTGACCCCAAATTGTTCCCTTGTTTAAAGGAATAAATAGCTGCATGTACCTACAAATTCTCACTGGGACAAATGACATAGACCTAAAACCCAACAAAAATCCCTTTTAAAATAACTAAAGTTTCCATTGGGCATATATCTATTTATTTTTCAGGATTAGGATAGATTGCACTGGGAGCCCGGTCTTTCATAAAGAAGGGGGTAGGGAATAGAGTGGAGCCTTCATTTCTCACAAAAGGCACAATGCAAAGCACATCTGTGAACATTGCATAATTTGTTATGTTTTACAAAGAGGTGGGTTTTTGTTAGACACATACCAAAGCTATTTGGTACTGTTTCACCAATGATCTCTATTCAGGTCCAGAAAAGAAATTGACCTCAGAAGAGTGAAAGGAGGGTAAATTTTTCTTTAAAAATTAGATACAGATTATCACTTCAAAATGCAGGAGGGAATTTTACAAGTGTTTGGTGCACTGCTTAGCTTTCCAATGGACATCCAGTTCTTTATGAAACACATACTAGCTATGGTCAGCTGTGACCAATGTGGTTTATTACTCCCCAGAAGAGTTGAACTGAGATTACCCATCTAATTTAATTGAGAAATGTTGGGTGAACTTGAACTGTTTCATGGCCATCAATGACCAGAGAATTTATTTGATAAGACATTAAAGGCTGAATATGGTAACTTTCTCTTTGATGGCTTGATACAATAATTTCTTTAGTTCATTAGCATGCCTTTCATATATTTTTTAAACTTCTCTTCTGGTGATTATATAAACAGCTTATATAAAAAAGAGGGAGAGGTTTCTATGCCCCAGTATTTTTTAAAAAATGGGAGGGGGGAGATTTCTCCATTGTTTTAAAAAGGAGAAATTTTGGCTTTAATAGGACAGTTTTTATGTAGTTAATGCTTTTTAAAGTGATATTATTTCAGTAAAGGAAGTGAACAGTAATTGAACCTTAGTAAATTTTAATAAATCCACTGTTTCCCATGTGATAAGCCCATAATTTTTTTAACTCCATCTTCTGATTTCATCAATTGAGGTAAAAGGGGACACCAGGAAATTGAACATCAGAATGTTATTTACTAGTCTCCTTTGCATTTCCCTGTAAACTGGGAAGTGTAAAACTCTCACTAGTGGCATCTCAGTGAAACACTGATGACGGCTTTGCCAGTATTGTGTCACACAAAGTGGCCTCAGAGGCCAGGCTGCCTTCTCTGCAGGTGACTGATAATAGTTCAGATAACTTCTGCTCTATCCCCAATTACCAACACTAAGGTATAATTTAAATATATGATTCTCTTAGTGTTTAAATATTTGTTTTTTTAACTCCTCACACAAATGCAGAGACTGAAACTCTAAAAATAAATTACAAAATCACCCTTCAGGTTACTAGTGACTCTTTAAATGAAATTTTTCATTGAAACTTTGTCATTAAAATAGGCCTTTTGGTTGTGCCCATACAAGCATAATAAATTGTATATGTTTGTGATACTGAATGACTCTTGCCCATATGCTGCACTGCAAAGCTACATGAATGAGGCATTTACCAAATCAGGCCCACCACATTAAACAGAAAAACAATCTTTATTCATGGTAACTTATCAGTTTCAATTAATCAACCTTAACAATGGAAATTCTGATGTGTTCAAGCAACTTGAAAGCAATAGGTCATCTCCAGGGCAGCCATGTTGTGTCTTTGTCCCTAAGGTTTCAAACAAAGCAACATCTCCAATAAATATACATACATATACATATGTACATGTGCATAGATATACATACCAATGGATGGGGTAATGAAATCCTGGTTTGCCAGCAAAAAAAAAATACACGTTTATTGTTTATGATTTTAGCCATAGCCCACATAACTGTTCTCCTTCAAGTATTACTTTTTGAGCTCTGCAAGTTTAAACAAAAGGAAAGAAATTTCCATTGGATGACCATCCTTTCAGTTTCTGTGCTGCTATGTGAATAGCTTTGTACAAACCATTCCAATGGTTTTGAAAGGGGGTAACCATTGGTTTGATTTGGTTACACGGTTTAGTAAAGAGCTCCCTCCCACTGCCTTAGGGTCTGTGAAAGGTCTGTGACCTGTTTAGAACTGCCAAGTGAAATGTCATGTCGCCCCTCCCAAATGGGAGTCTCTGTATTCATTTGATCAGTATAAAAAATGATTGGGGATGGCGAGATCAGTGCTTTTGAATTGCAATTTATAGCAGTTTACAAAAATGCACATTGTTGGAAAAGAAAACATGGAAGTGTTTTTTCTAAATTGCATTACCTGTGAAATGTCATTAGTTTTTTTTTTAAGGATATTCACATCCTTTTTAAAAATTATTTAGGAGACTTATTTCAGCCAAGAAAAATCAGAATTTTATTAGATCATAATTTTTTAGCTTGTGTTTTGGGTCTTACTAGCAGAATTGAAAGGGGAAAATGGGTTAGAATTCTTGGGATATACATAATTTGCTACCATTTCTCTTTATCAGTTCTCTCAGAGAGATAATCAGTTGCCTTGGCAGAAGAGCCCCAGTTGCCTTCCCTAAATTATAGAAGAAATTTATTTGTTGGTAAATGCTTTGCTGATTTCTAAGGCCCCTAAATTGGAAAGCTCCAACCAGCTTAACTTGACCAGGCTCTGTTCATCCACCCAAGAGTTTGCTACAGAAATTTCCTTGTCTACCAAATACTTGCTAAGTTACAGTATTCACACTAGATCTGTGAAGTGTTTCAGGAAAGAAAGTGTTCCTCCTTCTCACAAAACTTGCAAAAGAACACAAGGACTTGATCCCCCAATGTTGGTGGAGCAGGGTGGTGGTAAGGAGGGAGATAAAGGCTGTTCAAGTTCACAAAGGCTTAATGCAGCCACCTGGGACTCTGGGGCGTAGGGGAAAATGCCCTTTGTCCTATGTCCAGGAATGCTGAAAGCTCTATTCCTTCACCTTAAGCGGTGGGTGGAACTGGACAAGATTTTTTGAAGAATTGTTCTTTTGTGAAGAAAAATTACCTGGAGAAAGGGCCCCTAGAACATTCCTGGTTGATACAGAAAGAAAGAAAGAAAGAAAGAAAGAAAGAAAGAAAGAAAGAAAGAAAGAAAGAAAGAAAGAAAGAAAGAAAGAGAAAGACCCTCTTCAGAAGGCCTAATCATCCACACTCTCACATGACACTTTGAACCTCCCCCCCATGGAAAGCCGAGGTTGTCACGTTTTTATCTTTGTTCATGTTAAGCCTGGGAATGACAGCCGGGCCCTGTGTTCCCCATCTCCCACCGCCTGGGCCCTCAGTGTCCACATTGACACCTACCGGTGACCGCAGGCTGCCTGGCTTTGTCGCCTTCTCCACGCCCCTGGCTTTCACTGGGATTAGCTCAGGGCCTTTGTTCGCCTTCAAAGCTGGAACATCGTGTCCTGTGTTGTGGCTTTGCTGTCTCAGACCCCCAACGCTTCCACTTCCCTCACGAGTGACACCCCAGGTGAATATCCCCTCCTAAAGAGCAGAGAGCCAAGCCTGGTAAGGAGGTTAGGGGCTGGGTTAAGCTTCACGTGCCCTAACTTTACTATCTTCCCACACACACACACCAATTTGCTTGTATTTCTTCTCACTCTTCTTAATTTCCTATTTCATAAGGAATATGCAAACATCCGCTTCAATCTTGCTGAGATCCCTGGACCCAAACCAGCTCACCACTCCTCTTTTTGTAATCTCTTATCAGGGCTCCTAATTCTAGGGAGGGAGCACTCAGTAGAAAGTCCCAGGCATCTAAGACCATTTATGCCCTTTTTAGGAATTTCTAGAAATTTCTCTGATGTCTGGAGCCATTTCTCAGAGTGCTATCCCACAGGAAAGTTGAGCTATTTAGAAGGTCAAGGATCAGGGACTAACTCTCTCCCCAAACTAAAAGTACTCTTCCTTCTGCTCCCAAAAGAGTCCCCCAGATGTGGGAGTATATACTACTAGTAATACAGCGATCCACAAGAGGATTGGGGAGTAGAGAAGTATTAACAAATGACACCTCTGTTTCTCATATTTTTGGCTACAGCATCAAGAACCACTCTGTATAATACAGAGAAACCACAGAACCTCCAGAGGACTCCAAAGAGCAGTAAAGCAACCATTCTCAAAAAAGAGACACGGCCAAACCCCCAGAACACCCCAGAGAACTCCGAGGACGTTAACTTGGAAGATGAAGGTGCTTATGAGCTAGTGTGAACTGAACTGAACCAAACCCCCACACAGAACCAGACGAAGAAAGCAAACCCTCAGCATATTGGTCACCCCACCCCAGTTGCCTTGAACTCCCCCACCCCACCCCACTGCCCCACCCTGGAAGAGGACTCAATCCCACCTGCCCTGCCTGTCCCCTTTCTGTGCTGGGGCCTGATAGCTTGTGCTGAGCTGGAGAGGCCACCTCAGCCATTAAGGAACTTCCCCATCCTCACCAGGTACCCTAGGACCCTGGGCGGCAGTCACAGACTTCTTTTCCTCCCTCCCTCTAACCCCAAATCCAACCCACTGTCTGCTTTACCTACCCAGGCAAAGTGGAAAACCTTGAAAAGCATTTAAATTTCCCCCTAGGGAGGTCCCAGGGCTCCTGGCTGGAGCTTAAAAGCCATAGACAATTATTTCATAAGTCCAAAATCTTGCTTTCCATGGAGCATCAAAACCAAGACCCCTGCCTCGGTCCTTTCCAGAACTGAGAAAGGTCCGGTACCTTTGACAAGAAGGCCCATTTACTGACTTCTGTGCATAATGTTCTGTTCCCCCAAGTGCAGCTTAGGCCCTGGTCCTAGTCCCAAATCAGAATCAGAATCAGGTTCTGGATTACAAATTTCTCAAGCTCTTCCATTTCAAGAAATGTATCTGTGGTCACTGTCACATAAAGTTAATAGACTCTGGTGTAAAAGAAAGCCTGCAAGGTGATTTATTTGTGCGTAAAAAGCACAAGCATTGCTTGGAAAAAGCTGTGTTCATTTCAACAGGAGAACATGGGGTGGCATCGCGCCGTGGAGCATTATTCGAGCTTCATCTACTATGCACTATATGCCACCGTCTCCAAAAGAGTGTTGCCCTAGAAACTTGTTTTAAATCTGCTGCTATATATCAACACCTTGTTTTAGCAGTCCTTGGCTGAATTACAGTTACACAGTTTGGCGCTTCTTTCAAATTTCCTCCCATCAGTTTGGCTAAAGAAAGGAATTTTTCTCCTTTAGAAATGAATTGGCTTAATTAGTAAGTAGATTAATGGCAATTGCTGGTGAGTTGGTTTCCAGCAGAGTTTCACCAGAGAGGGTTAATCGGAGTCAGGTTTGGAATCTTTCCCAGAACTGGCTGCCAGCCATTTCCACCAACCAATCAACCCTACAAGAAACGGAGGAAATGAAATAGAATTTATATTCTCTGAGCTATTATCCCAAACGGAAATACCTTGGAAGCAGACCCCTGATTGGGCACAGCACATACTATTTCAGAATTTTAATAGAATCCTTAAAATTTTCACCTGCAAGACTTATCTGGATACCACAGAAGAATTTTCAATGGCACCGTGAACATCTCCATTGACCTCTGAGGGTGCAATGGAAAGACTGAGGCACTGAGAAAGTCAATTTCAGGTTTAGAGACGTGGCAAAACTTCCCAAGTCTCCCCTGAAATCTGCTATCTACCAGAAAAACTATTTTCAAAAACTTTAGTTGCACATTTTGCAGACTTTTCACCTACTTTTCCCATAGTGATTAAAAAAAGAAATACATTCATAGTTTAACTTGCAGCTGCAATAGTCCTGCAAAAAAAAAAAAATCCCTGCTGAGAAATGCATATAATAGGAAAAACAGATCGGCTGGACAGCAATGTAATTAATGCCAGAAAGGGCTGAGGCCGGTTTCATAGTTTGTCTTTTGAGGATATCAAGACGAGACCTGGTGAAAAATGACGCATGCTTTTAGCATTTCAGAAAGCTGGCAACGGGCAGCGCTTTCCCTTTTTTCTTTGACTTTCTGCCTCAGAACAAAGAGGTCGGCAGAACTAGCTAGGTTGTAATGAGTTCTATGTCCCTAGCACATCAAGTGCATCATGGAAACATATTGTATCGAAATAGTTTGGAGGAGAATACCGGGGATGAAAGAGAATGGGTGCTTTGATCAGCTCCCTGGGGTCCTGAGCGCGCACAGACTGACTTGCAAGGAGTTATTCAGCTCCAGCTAGACACACTTACAACACCATTCAAAGAAATTTGCATATCTGTAATTTATCACATTGGTTCAGAACATTTTGCAAGGTAAATAAAAGTTGGCTGAATTAAAAAAATCAATCATCTTAGATATAGAGGAAACTGTGAAGTCAGTCTTTCCATGAAAAAAAAATATGTCCATAAAACATGACGATTTAGAGGCTGACTTTATTTTAAAGTGGCCTCAGAGCAACAGGTTATGTGCTGACAAAGACAAGAGCGGCCACAATTTCTTCGCATTTTGACTTTAGGGGAGCCATTTGCAGTTTCCCACTGGAATAAAGGCAGAAAGTTGAATGAGATTCGTGTGGCTGTAACCAGCCCACGACATGCAGAGAAAAATTAGCTCACACTTTGGGGAGATGTGAAAGATAGCTCCATCTCCTTGGCATCTGCAAGTGCTAAGGTTAAATCTTGTTGCTTCTGTTATTTTCACATCAAGCCCTGATTCGTAGTCCCAGCAGATGAAATGTCCAGACCTCATCCTGGTCAAAAGAGAAAACTTGCTTTCCAATGTGCCGCATGAGAACAAGGAAAAATTTAACAGGCAGCCATTGTTCTGAGTTTTTATCCCAGTTAAACAGCAAACAAGAGTCTTCAACTTGACCTTGGAAAAGGCTGTGTGCCTGCAGATAATCTATCAAACAACCCTGGATGACAATGATATATTTCAAAGTAGTGTCAGATGAAAAGATTGATAAATTTGCTGCTGCAAAGAGAGAACTTTGGAAACAGGCAATTGAGTCCGTGTCCAGGGCCACCTCTACACTCCTTGTCATTGCATCCTCACCCCTTCGTCCCTGGCCTTGGGGCCAGCTCGGTGGAAGAGGGCCAGTAAATCAGCACTGTAATATTTCTTAAGGGGCATGGAAAAGCTGTGAACAGTCCTCCTCATATTAAACGCAATATTTCTTTGCTTTCGTGGGGAACAAAAGTCATAGCAAGACGTCTTTATGGCTAATTCAGTCAAAGGCACATCTCTGGTTCCCCCTGCAGAAAGGTCAGTGTCGTTGTGTTTGGTCCACCGAGGGGGTATTTTCACACTGAAAACTAAGCCAGCTGTCCCTGTCATACCCTCGCCATTGGGGAGCGCACACTAGCCATGGTTATTAGGCACATTCTACACCTGCAAAATATACCGATTTCCAAGACTTTTCAAGCCCCGTCCCTCCCACTTCTCCTGCCCCCCACCCCTTCCTCTACTAAATTTTGACAACACAATTCAAGCCCTGGATGAAAGGGGGGCGGGGAGGGGGCCCGTCTCCTGGTGTCTATTGAGCCCTCAAAGAAATGAAGCATCAAGTATGTTCTCAAAATTGCTGGGAGGCATCACGCACTTGCCATTGCCACCAATGCTCATTGTTGCGCCTTGAACACGTTTATGCAGCAGCCATAGGTGTGTGGTCGCAAGCAGGCACTCCTCACTTCCCTCACTTAAAAGTGGCTCGTCACCTTTTATAGTTCATATTATCATTTGAATTTAACACAAGGACCAGAGTAAAAAAAAAAAATTTCTCCTGAGTTACACAAAAGTTACCCAGAAATCTCCTTTAAGATGAACAAACAAACATAAAACCCAACGCCCCCATACATTGTTATCCATTTAACAGGTTTTCCCAACTGGATTCCATACGAAAAGTCAGGAAATGTCTGATGGCTAACTTTATCACCGACACAGGTTTGTGCTCCAAAGACAAGTAACTGCGCTCCGGGGGGTTGGGAGTGGGGGACGGAGAGAGCGGTGGAGATTGGGGACCCAGACGGACAAGGAGCTGGAGAGGCTCCGGTGCACGGACAACAGTCGTAAAACTGAAAGTCATTCCAAAGTTTCACTTGGAGAGAAGGGAATGCCCTCACCCGCCAATTCCATCCAGTCTGAATGTGAAAGCAACCAACTTTTTTTCTGGTCTCTCAGAGCCGCTGTGGGCTGGGGGCAGAAAAACCCATCTAGCTGCGGAGGGAGGGGTGGGGCCGAGGACGGAGGCAGGGGGCTTCTTCTAGTCCGTGACGTGGTCTCCAGTCCGGACCTTTGTTCATTCCTTCTATCCCAACTGCAAAGAGCGGGGCGACAAGTCCCCAGACAGGAAAAACGCAGGAGCGCCCAGCACACCGTGGGCCCGGCACAGTGTGCGTAGGGCTGGCGCAGACCTCCGCGCCCCAGAAGGCTTGGGGAGGGTGCTACTCACTGGGGAGATCCCTAAACTCCTTCCTGGCTTCTGGGGGGGTCTCTCCATGCAGACCCCCGCCGCCACTAAGCCGAGCGCCAGCGCCTCTCCAAAGCGGTGTCAGCGCAACAGAGTATTTGGACCAGATGCCCGTTTCCCTGCAAGGGGTTGGCTTGAAGTGGAGGGGATCAGTCAAAAGCCAAAACACCCCCACCCCCAAGCCCCGAAGATAGATAGACCCCTCGGGGTTCCCTGGAAAAGGAGGGGCGGGCTTAGAAACCTGTGCCCCTGACACTGCGGCTGTTCGCGCGGGCGCCTCTGCCCAGAGGCAAAACCAGCTCGCCACAGAGTGCGCTCCGGGGGCCCTCCGCAGGGCCGCCCGGGGCTTCCAGGTCCGCAGGGAGCATCGACGGCCGGGACTATCCTTCTATAAGCTTGGACTCCCGTCCCCTGCCCTCCAGCAGGCTGTTCGCCCCGGCCTTGGCTCGCCACGCCCCGGAGCCCCTCTTGGAGACTTCCATGCGCAAAGTTAGCAGAACTGTGGAGCGCCAGGCGCCCGCCGCCTCCTGCACCCGCGGGAGCAGGCCGACCGTGCCCGAGTCCCGGCCGCCCCGGGAGCTGCGGCCGGGCCGGCCCCGCGGGAGCCTCCTGCGACTCCACCCCGGGGCCCCCAAGCCCCGGGAACGGCGAGCAACGGACGGGGCGCATGCGCGCCTCCGGCCAGGTCCCTCCCCAGCCAGGCGAGTGTGAGGAAAGTTTGGCGAGGTTTGCCTGGGCAGCAGCGGCCTTCTCCCAAACCCCTCTGGCCAGGGAGGCAGCCAGGCACCCCGCGTCGTCCCGAGAGTCGTCCCGGCGGGGGCCCGGGGGGGCTGAAAAGCGGCAGAAGGTGGGGAGAAGGCCTTTTGTGTGCGTGGCACAGGGTGTCACTTGCGCACAAAACGCAGCAGCGCGCTCCGCGGTCGCCTCGGCCTCCTTGGCTGCACCTCCGCCTCTGAGGCGCTTCATTACAGCCGAGCCCTTCCCCCGCCTCCCCCCGGCCCCGGCCTTTGTTCCGCTTGAAAGTAATGCTGTGAATTAAAAGAAATGACAATATTTTCTATCTGCTTGAAAGTCCAAGAGAAGAGCCCTTGAGCTTGGCAAAAATCAGGCAAATCATTCATTATGCCACCCCGCACCTGTGGTCTTGGCATTGAAAACCCTCCAGACCTATTCCTATTAAACTTAATTATCCCCCCAAAGCACACAATGGTTGAAATGGAGCAGGTTGGAGTCTGTTTATTGGTGGTAAATGTTTTTCTGAAGATCTTCTGAATCTCATTGTTAGCTCGTTGTTTGAGGCTGCCCTCTTTCTTTCAGACTAGAGTAGCCTTGCACTTTTCAATTTTCAATCGTAACATCTGCTTAATCGTACGGATCAAAATATGGAGACACAAAACATATGTAATGGTTGATTTGTTAAATCCTGGTAATGAGTTATTAACAAGGGAAAACAATAGGCCGGGATGGTGAGAGCCTTATGGTAACAGAGTCACTTTATGGGACGCCTGGCGTTTCCCTTCTTGATAAATGGAACTAAGGTCTGAGCGCCAGGTGATGCAAGAAAATCAATGTCTTTAGGGGCCAGCACGGAGACTTTTTTCTATGTGAAAAATTAGGAGACATAAAATTTAATTGGCTGATCAGGAAGGGGGGGCACAGTGGTCTTAAGTTTAATTGCCAGTAGGCTTAGCAAGGGAGACAAAACAAGATTTGGCCCTGTTTGTTTGCTGCGCCCAGCCTCAAGTCCAAGTGTATCATTGAAAATGTGTTTTATTATAACACATGTCATGCTTTACAGTTCCCATATTGTGTAAAGACAATAGTTAATGGTACATTAAAGACAGGCAAACCATGCCAACACGTCTTGGAGACATTGTAAGGGCCTCTCTCTTTGCTTGTTTTAGGCAGCTGCAGCCCAGGACCGAGAAACACAAAAAAAGAACAAGTTTGAAATACCAGGTGCATCCGAGAGAACCACGACAGGGATTGATATGTTATAGCCCAGGACATGAACCTAGCAATAAAGATATCATTTCGATTGTCTGCAGCTTCCACGGCCTGTAAAGCTGGGAGGCCCTGAGCCGCCTGCTTGCTGGCAGCCCCTGCTCTCCCTGCCTTTCCCCATCTCCCGGAGCCAAATCCGAACACCTGTTGGCCCGACCCCCACATCCCATCGTGGGAATCGCTTCGACCACTGGTTCCAGATCTCAAACACGCAATTGGTTGCAGAATTATTTAGGACCATTCCCACAGGCTGCAGAAGGCTTTGGAAAGGCTGTGGGAGGGGAGGGAGAGGGCGAGAGGGAGGGCCCAGTGTGCTTCCCAGAGAGGTTGGGCAGCGAGCACTCAACTGGTGTTTGTTCAACCTCGCAGCTGGTACTCGGTGCCACCGCTAAGGCCCATTAATGGAAATGGGATGAGTTTATGGATTTAAGAGGCTTCACACCCTCTCCACAGAGGGGCGTTAATCCTGGTGCTGGCAGATGAGCAGTCCTGGGAATCCCCTGAAGCTGATTTCACAGGGGTTCCAACCAGGCTCTATTATGCATCCCTGCTGCCCAGCCTGGGGGTGGGGGTGGGGTGGGGTGGGGATGGTGTCTTTCTCACTTTCCCACCCATGTCTGCCTTGAGGGACCTGCGGGCTTCCAAAGGCACATTCTAACCTGTCTCCTCCAGAGAATGGAAGAGGTGAAGGAAAGGGCTGCAGCCTAGCCACCCCTCTCCGATCCCCCAGTCCAGGATGGGGAAGTGGCTCCCTTCCCCTCCTCTGACCTGCCCCCATCTCCTCCCTGAAACCCTCCTCTCCTCTGCCGCACTGCACCTCCTCACACCAACGCAGAGAAGAAATGTGTGCCCTAGGTACCAGCCAGGCTCTGGGCATAGAAAGTCACTGTTTTGTGTGATCTGTACATCTTTTAAGGAAATGACAGTGGCCCGCCAGAAATATAGAGGGGGGGGGGGGGAGTAAGGGGGGAGGGGAGGAGAAGGTGCTTTTTTTTTTCAGGAGAGTCTGTGGTCTTCTCGCACCTTTGGCACTTTCATACTCTGATGCTGACCATCAGGGGTGTGGCCAGGAAGATGGGCAGGAACTGAGTCTAGATACTTGATGACAGGGTTGAAAGGCACCTGAGGGAGAGCATCATAACCAAGGAGTGTTCTCAGAAGATTTGACCACCCTGGTCCCACACAACCTTAGTGGAGGAGTCTGGACCACAGGGGGAAGGGGATAGCCAATTTGGTCTGGGGAGAACCCTAAAATGCACCTCGGTCTGGTTTTGCAGCCGCTTTATTATGAACTGCAGGCAGGGGCAACCAGGGAGGACTTTAAACTGGTTCCCTCTGGGGATCTCAGACTCGGGTGGATGCACAGTCAGAAGAGCCAAAATGGTCCCCCCCGCCCATGGCATCCAGAAACTTGGCTCACTTGATTCTCTTCTGTCTCTACTGAAGTTAAAGTGGGAAGAAAAGTGTCAACTCAGAAGAACTGTTGGATACCAGTCACTCAAACTGTCCCTGCACCGTGCCAGGCTGTAGAGGCTGCCCTCCATGCCCCTGGCCAGGGTACTGCAGCTTGGCGCTGGGAAGAAGCCCTCTCCTGCGCTGGAGCTGAGCTGCCGCCAAAGGAGGTGCTGAACTGATACGTTTGTTCTGCTTTTCTTAGGGCAGTTTATCCAAAAGAATTGCTACACTAGAATGAATGGATTATGAGTAAATAAAAAGAAGCTGTCAGTCTCTTTGAAGGTTGTGTTTAAAGGGACTTGCCAAGTCAGGACAGAAGAATGACAAGATAGAGACCCTGGTGTTTTACATGCTCTGCCCGGCTCTTCCGCTTCATCTGCAGCGCACTAAAGGATGTGTTGAAGCATTGACTCACACCAAAAAAAGTGGCAAACAAAATAAAAGGTGCCCCATCACAATGATTGTAGTGTTTGAACTGCGGAGCCCTGGAACAGGGACATCCAATCCAATTGAGACGCAGGTCTCCGCAGCCCAAGCAAAATGCCCAATACTTAAGAGAATTTAGAATTAAGTTGCAGTCTGCCCACCATTTGACTTTCTAATGAATGTAATGAGATTACATGCCTGATAGAAGCATTTGTGCAAAAGCAACTTTCGTGTTTAATGAGGCCCTAATACAGGACAAAATCGGATTATTACCTCTCCATTCCCAAATTCTCTCTCCGGGGTGAAATCCCCCACCTTTTCAGGGAAGAGCCCAGAGAGGTTACCGAGGGCTTGGAGAGGGTGAGCCGGTCCATGGTCAAGGGCTTCCTGGGAGCTTTGCGACCCAGAATCGGAACATCTGACCAGGCCGCGCCGCTGGGTCGTGCTCGCGGCCTTGTTTTAATTGCTCTTGGACCACGTCCATGGCCCCCGCGGCGCACGGGGAACCCCTCGGTGGGCCTGAAACTGGGTTAAAGCAATTAGCATGCTGCCAACACATTGTTCTTCGTCTGGGCGGTGGGCACGGAGGTTGGGGCAAGGGAGGTGGATGCTTGCACCTCGGCTGACCAGGCTGCTGGGGGTGGGGGTGGGGGAGCAAGCGGGGCGGGGCGCCTTGCTCCTGCAGTGCTGGAGCGGCGCGATGAGCAGAGTTCCGCGCGCAGGAGTGCGCTCTCTCGGGTGTAGGGCATCCGCGCGCGCCAGCGCCCACAACTCCAGTGTGGCGCGCCTGGCTCCGCCGGGATTAGACCGGTCCGGAGAACCCGGAAGAGTAGCCAGAGCGCGGATTTCCAGGACTGTCGGACCTGGAACCCAGGCCGCGCCCTCGAACTTTTCGCCTTCGCTAGAGGGCAGCCCAACGCCCCCACGGCCTCGGCTCAGACCAGCCTACTGGCTCTGGAGATTCTAGTGCAGGCAAAAAGAAGTTTGTTTTAGGGACTAGGAAGGCAGTTGGGAAGGGGCAGGAGAGCGGGCGCGCTCTTCCCCCCCTCCTAAAAGACCCAGGGGTTTTGTTGGGAGGAGTCCTCCGTACTCTCTGCCAGTGTGGAGGCCTGAGTTCCGTGACGCGACCCGGAGGTCGTGAATACAGAAGGTTGGGCCACAAGGCAACCCCAACGAAAGCCTTTGTTCCCGGTTGGGGGAAGCAGACAGGGCCCTAAACTAGCCTCCCTTCCACATCCCCGCTCCCACCGGACACCGGAGGGTTTGCTTCACTGGGTAGGTAGACAAGGTGACCATGGTAAGTCTAACACGGTCCCTCTGCCTTAGTATGCCCTTCTGAAAAATGGGAATATGCGATATGACTTATTTGACACACAAGGGCTTTGGAGGGTAGGATGAAAAGATAGGCGAAGTTACTATTTAAGATGGAAATGCAGATGAGGGGCTCTTAACGCACTTCCTACCAACTTTATTTTATTTATTTTTAACTAGGTAGCTATGTTTGCCGGCTTTGATTCACTGGGGCTTTTGGTTTTTTGCTTTCCTTGATTCTTTTTTACTGCAACAACTACTTCCCACTGTGTATTAAGCAAATAACTTTGAGAAAAGGTGTGTCAATACCATTTATTAACATGACAGAAATAAAATATATCTGGCAATAAATTAGGGCGAAGTTTCCTGGCCAGAGTTCTTCCAACAACGCAGTATTCCACTGAAGGTGCTGGGGTGGGGGAAGGGGGTGGGGGGATCATAGACTATTGCATTTTTTAAAAAAACAAAATCAGGATAAATTATATAAATTATATATTTTAAGAGAGATCGCCTATATTCTTAACTTGACAGCATAATAAATAGATAAATAAGTTGATTGCCATTAGAAAAATGTGATTCTTAAATTACATTTACGTTATAGGTATTTACA
Source organism: Sorex fumeus (assembly GCF_029834395.1). Lineage (NCBI taxonomy): Eukaryota > Metazoa > Chordata > Mammalia > Eulipotyphla > Soricidae > Sorex > Sorex fumeus. The sequence continues at coordinate 19,005,113 of NW_026606083.1, read as the reverse complement.
CGTACAATATGCACGGGACCCGATGGTGCCTGGCGAGGGCGCGGGCTGGCTCAAGACACGAACTCAAAAGGCGGTTCGTTCTCTATATTGTTGAAGGAAGATTTGCTGTTAAGTTTTCTGGGGTCCTCTGGGGTCCACACTTTGGCTGTTCTAATAATATTTTGTTCTTTGAGTTGTTTTTCATCAGTCCAAGAGAGTGAGTGACCAGCTAGCGGAGGGAGGCCGTAGTCCGGGTCGCTGGGGGAGGGGGACCCTGGAGTGGAAAGAGAAGACGGTCAGTAGCCAAATCGAATCCCAGCGCAGCCGTGGGGTCCCTGAGATTTCCTTCCAATCCATCCCCCCTCCCCGGGAGGAAATCAAGAACTGCAGATCTGGCACGCGCGACCTCCAAGTCACGGTCAAAGTGACGGTGTGGGCGGGGGCTGGAGAACCCGCTAGCGCCCCTGGTTGCCCGGGTCACCCACACCAGCCCTCTGTCTGTCGGATGCACCGTAGGCACGTCGGTCCGCACCCCCGACCCCTTGCCCGTCTCCGTGTGCCCGGAGGGGAGGGGGACGCACTTACGGGTGCCCCGATGGCAGATGATAACCTTCTGGGCCTGGCTGCCCGGGCTGTCCCCGCCCAGGCGCCCGCTGCCGCCCGCTCCCCCGCCGCCGCCCGCGCCGCCGCCGCGCAGCGGCAGGTCCGCCTGCACCAGCTCGCTGAGAAAGTTGATGTAGCCGATGGCCAGGCGCAGCGTGTCCACCTTGGAGAGGCGCTTCTCGTAGGGCAGCGTGGGGATGTGCGAGCGCAGCCCCTCGAAGGCGTCGTTGATGGACTGCATGCGCCGCCGCTCTCGCACGTTGGCCGCCTGCCGCAGCTGCTGCAGCTCCGCCTCGGAGCGTACCCGCCGCCGCCGCCGCGCTGCCGCCGCCGCCGCCGCCGCCGCCCCGCTCAGGCCGCGCAGCCGGGCCCCGGGGGCCAGCACGGCGGCGGCGGCGGCGCACGGGTAGGCGAGCCGGGCGGGCGGCGAGCTAGGCGAGTAGGGGAAGCCGCCGGGGGGCGCCCCCGCTTCGCAGCAGTACCCGGCACGGCCGGCGTCCTCGGGGTCCCCGGAGGCCCCCGGGGGCGGCTGGGCGAGCGCGTGCGGGGCCGCCGAGGGCGCAGGCTGCAGCAGCAGGCACGCCCCGTCCCGGTAGCAGTACTCGTGCAACTGGTGGCTGAGGAACTCCACCTCGGTCTGTTCGTCCACCAGCAGCTCATCTGCGTCCTCCAGCGGGTCCCGAGAGGACTGGTCGGTGAAGAAGTCCTCCTCGTCGAAGTAAGGGGACGGGAAGGCGTCCAGGCCCCCGGGGAAATGCTCTAACAGCACCGCGTCCATGCTTGGCGCCGAGGACCGCGGGGGCGGGGGGATAGGGAGGGTCCGGGAGGGAGGGGGGCAACTGATGGCCCAGGACGCTCTTCTGCAAGTTTGGGGTCGCGGTCGTGGCCTCCCCCTCCGTGAGGCCGCCGCCCCCCGCCCTCCCCGCTACCCGCCCCTCCCCGGGGCCTCCCGGGGGTGCCCGCGGCCGCTGCGCTCTGGCGGGCGCCGGCGCTGCGCTGGGGAGGGCTGTGCCGCCTCGCTGGAGCGGAGGCCTGGCACGCGAGGATTCTTATAACTACATCCACAGGCGCGTGCCAGGGCCCCGCGGCGCCAGCCAATCACCGAGTGCGGGGCGCGGGGGGCGGGGGCGGGGGCCGGGCGGCGGCCCCCGACCGCCGACGCTCAGCCGTCTGGAGTCCCGGGCCGAGGAGGGGGCGGGGCCCACGTGCCCCGGGGGTTCCGGCAGCTCCCCCCGGGTGTCCTCTCGGCAGGCGAGTACCTGCGGCCGGTGGCCCGCGCGCGCCGGGCACAGCCGAGGGTTTGGGCAGCCGCTCCAGGTTCGAGGGCCGCGCGCCGGACACCCGGAGGGCTGGGACCGATGGCGGGCCGAGCTCGCTCCCCGCTCCGAGAAGGGTGCGGGCAGCAGCAAGGCTGGGGAGTGCCCCCAGCGTCCCGGCCGCTGCGGCCAAGAGCCAGTTACTCGGACTCAGGGCGCGCGCACCGGAGCCTCCGTGTTCCTTTGGGGGCGTCTGGCCAGCGAACAGATCTTTCCAGAACTCTCGCAAAGTTTGCGCATTTTGCAAGTGAGCTTGGAAGGCGACGCGAACAAGTTCTCAAGAAAACAGTGCACTGGATGGGGAGAGGGGGTGCGGGGGGGGGGGTGCGGAGGTGGGAAGAGTTGGGTACGTAGGCAGGAGCCTGGCTATGGTGCAGGGCGATAGGGCTCTTATCCTCTCTAACGCGCCGGCAGAACGAACCGGGGACCCAGAAGGGGCTACCCCCGCAGGCAGTTCCGTGCTTGCTCTTTCTTCGGAGCGCAAATCGATACCCTAGGGGTTCTGAGCAATAAAACCGGGTGCAAAGGGAGTCGATGGACTCGTTTGCGGTGGCGCGGCCCGGAGAGAGGGCCGGGAAGTGAAAGCAGAGCGCGGGCCGGTTTCAAAGCTGGAGCCCGTCACCTTTCTGACTGGCCACCCGACCGTCCCTGAATAGCCGGGGGTGTGTACTTTGCTTCGCTTTCTCAGCCTTTAAAAATAAAAGACCAAACGCGTTGGCGCCCCGCCCCGTGACACACTTTATTATCACACTCTGCGTGCGACGTAACGCGAATTCCTGCGTTTCCGAGTAACAAATGGGGCACTTTCAAGGTCCGGGTGATTCCTGTGTGGAGCCGGCCCCTAGAGTCCGGCGGCAGACGGGGCTCGCGCGCTCCACAGAGGACCCCGAGTCTTGGTCTTCTCCTGAGGCTTCTAGTGGGCGCTCAGGGGTCCCGCCGAGTCCAAGTTCGTGGCTCGAAGCCAGCGATTTCAACTTGCTTTTAACCATGAACTCAGATTTTCTGAATTCTGAGGTCCCAGAGTTAAAGCAAAACGTTTGTAGGCTTAGAAAGTAGGAGGTGACAGACTCCCCCTCAGTCCCAGTCCCCAGAAACATTTACCTAGTTCTTTTTTCCAGGCAAGTTCTTTCATCTGTTCGGTCTGGTCCGTGTCCCTTGAAGCCGGGTGATTCTCCTTAAAGTTCCTGCAGATGGGGGGAGGGTTTTCTGTGTCCCTGCCTATAACTGTTCCCTGCGTTTTGTCGTCGTCTTCTTCTTCTTCTTCTTCTTCTTCTTCTTCTTCTTCTTCTTCTTCTTCTTCTTCTTCTTCTTCTTTCTTCTTCCTTCTTCTTCTTCTTCCTTCTTCTTCCTTCTTCTTCTTCTTTCTTCTTTCTCCTTCTTCTTCTTCTTCCTTCTTCTTTCTTCTTCTTCCTTCTTCTTCTTTCTTCTTCTTCCTTCTTCTTCTTCTTCTTCTTCTTCTTCTTCTTCTTCTTCTTCTTCTTCTTCTTCTTCTTCTTCTTCTTCTTCTTCTTTTTTCTTCTTTCTTTCCTTCTTCTTCTTCTTCTTCTTCTTCTTCTTCTTCTTCTTCTTCCTCCTCCTCCTCCTCCTCCTCCTCCTGCTCCTCCTCCTCCTCCTCCTCCTCCTCCTTCTTCTTCTTCTGGCATGAGATTGATGTCAAAATGCAGTTGGAGCTGGTGGGCACGTTGATTGATGGGTAGATGTGTGGCACCAGGGATCCAACCCAGAGTCTCAGATGCAGGTGCATCTCCCACTGAGTTACATCCTTGGCCCTCTCTTCACATTGGACCCTGCTCTCCTTCCCTTCCTTGCTCAGTGCCCTTGAAGGAATTGCAGGAGGAACAAATGAGCAGACTTCAGAGCTTCATCCTGACTCTCCATGGCCGTCCAGCCAGATGGCAACAGTGGATTCCAGCCTAGGAAGTGTCCTCAAGAGGCTGAGAAGGGCTGCTCTATGTATGGTTCACCAGAGAGGCTTGTCTTCTCTTCTGAATGGGGGAGTGAGGGTGAGGGAGTGGTAGATACTGGGGATACCACTGGTGAGTGTGTTTGTGGCCTCTAATTTTGTTTTTCTCCCCCAGTGTACTTCTTTTTTCTTTTTGGGCCACACCCGGTGATGCACAGGGGTTACTCCTGGCTGTGCACTCAGGAATTACCCCTGGCAGTGTTCAGGGGACCATATGGGATGCTGGGAATCGAACCCGGGTCGGCTGCGTGCAAAGAAAATGCCCTACCTGCTGTGCTATCACTCCAGCCCCTCCAGCGTACTTTTAATACCCCCAATGTACTTTTAATAACAAGATTTTCAAAAAAACCACCTTCCCTTGGCTGGATGCGTTTGTGAAAGAGATGGTCAGTTTCATGGCAGTCAGAGGGGACAGTTGGGTGTGTTGGGGGGAGGTTGGGTTCAGGTCTCCGCTGGGGGCAACTCTGCCAGTCCTGGGAGACGGCTCCGAGCTGGTCAGGAGTCCCTGAGCAACTCCAGGGCTGCAGGCTGAACATGGGGAGGAGGGAAAGAGGGGCTTGTGCAACCCTGCCACCATTTTTTTCTTCAGGAATTGCTGGTTATATGTAAACTTGCCTAATGAGAGGGAGGGCGAGGCCTGCAGTATCAGAGACTGTGAGGTGTGAGCGTGCACGCACACATACACACACACACACACGAGTGTGTGCACATGTGCCAACACGCAGGCACCACACACTCTGTCCTTAAGTAAGACATGATTGTTCTTTTCTCTCCTAAAAGGAAGAAAGACTTCACCGCTAATAAAAGACATTTTCTCTGGGTCAGTGGAGGTCACAGCAGGGTGGACGGCTGCCCTCTGCCTCTGAAGCAACAGGAGCTAGCTGGTCTGAGCCTCCTTTCCTGGGCAGGGCTCACCCCCCCCCCCGTTCCCCCTCCCCCCCAACACACACACCAGTCTCCTTCTGGCCCCTCCCTCCAAGTCCTGGGTGCCCTGGGCAGAGGAGGACTCGGGGAGGGGACAGAGCAGAGACTGAAGCTGGTCTGCTCTGGTGCAGGGAGAGACACGAGAGACACCTCCCAAGGCCCAGGCCTGGTTCTAAACGAACACCCCACACCAACCGTGGGCATAGGAAGGGCACAGGCTCTTTGTGGTCTGTGTCCTGGCCAGGATGCAAGGTTTGTTTTCTCCCCAGTGCCAGTGGGGTGTTCCGGAGTCTCCCACTCCTTCCCCTGGTGAGCCTAGCACCATCTCCCAGGTTCTCAGCTCCTGCTAAGAGCCAAGGGAGCATTAAAGAAGCTTTGTATGTCTCTGTCCCCCAACCCACTCTCCTCCTTCCCACTAGAACCTAAACCAGAGAATCCAGGGCTCCTGTCTGGTCCCCACGGAGCCCGCTCTTGTGAGCAGGAACTTGTGGATGACTTGTGGTCCCTTCTCAACATGAAAGAAGGTCTATGTCCATTCCTCAGAACCCAGAGGCCATGGAGGGTGGCCCTTTCCGGAGAGTCTCTCCTGCTCCTTTTCCTCTTCTACTTCTCCCCTTTGTTGGCACCTTCCTTCTCCCTACATGAGTGCCCACGCCCCTCAAATCATCTTTCCTCCTGAGGTTCTTAGCAAAGGATTTGAAAAATTAGATTTGCATAGTTCAAGTGGAATGGCCTTGGAGCCCAGAGAGGTTCAGCGACTTCCTTAAGGTCACAGAGTTCATGCCTCTCAGCCCCTGGATCTCTCGCTGAGTGTGGGCAAGCACGCTTCTGCTGACTCATCATCACACAAGGGGTGTTTGTGTTGCTGTGACATGTGGTCCATCCAAGCCCTGTCCCCAGCTTGTCCAGAGGACCTAGTATCACCTCTCCCACCTCCATCCTCAACTCTCCAAAGTCTGGCCTCACTATCTATGCCACAGCCCCTCAGATGTGCCGAGCCACGATGTACAGGGCTATTGCCTGCCTGAGACCAAGTGCTTGAGATGGTGTGTGGGAACCAGAAGGTTCTCTTTCCTGTAAGGTCCCACTGTAGAGGTGACAGTTGACTTTCCCATTCAGGTGGCCCTCCGCGATGGTGACTAGCTCAGATCACACTGCTGCTGTCCCGACAGGGCTCAGAATACCCTTCTTTGAACCAGCCCCCTACCACCTCTCCAAGCTTTCTCAGATCTCCCTGGCACTCCCCTTCTCCGTTCCTGACTTCTTTCTTTCCTGCCAGGACCATGCTGATCTCTCGTGCCTGCTCAGTTTCAGGTGCTCCCAGCCACTTGCCCTAGCACTTCTGTCTGGCTGGAAGATCGAGCACTCCTTCTGCGAAGTCAGGTAGAAGTAGTCATCGTAATGCTGGAGAAGGCAGAACTGAACATCTTTCAGGCAGGTTTGTCAGCCTACAGCTGAAGGTCACCCTTGTTTCAGTCCAAGACCAAGAGGCTCCTCCACGTGCCAGCCTACACGGTCAGTGTGAGAAGGGGTCAGAGCTCAGCGCCCACCCCGGCTGGCTCTGCAGTTGACAAAATCTCTTGGCCTCTGTATTCTTCTGTTGTCCCTTCACTTAGGGGAGTGGATTTACTTTGACTATGGTTTGGGGGTAGGGAGGGAGTGAGGGCAATATGGCCCATATGCAGTTGTGCTCAGGATTTACTCCTGTCTCTGTTATCAGGGATCACTCTTGGTCAGGCTCAGACCATGCTGACCTGGAAATCAATCCTGTTTAGCTGCACGCAACACAAGTGCCGTGGGGGCTGGAGAATAGTACAGTGGGTAAGATGCTTGCCTTGCATATGGCCAACCTGGCTTCCATTTCTGCTATCCCATATGGTCCCCCAGCCCCATCAGGAGTGTTCTCTGAGTACAGAGGCAGGAGTAAACCCTCAGCACTGGTTATGGCCCCAAAACAAAATTACAACAAAACCAACACAAGCGCTTTAACCCCTGGACTACCTCTCCGGCCCTGACTCTGATTTTCATATGGATTAGATCCTTTGTTCCTAACCTGGTACAGGAAGAGAAACTAGGCAGATAGATTTGGTTATTCTCAAGTAGACACAGAAAGGCTGAGTGATTGTCCTGGAGCCACACAGCAATTCCTATCAAGTTATATGTGGCTTCTAGCACTTGGAGGTGGCAATGCCAGAATCATTCCATGCCTTCCCACTGGACACTCTCATTCGGAGGCTGGTCATCCTTAAAAAGCAAACAAATCAGGGGGCCTGGGAGATGGCCCAAAGGGCTCAGAAGCATGTTTGGCATGTGGGAGCCCCAGGTTCAATACCCAGATCTGTATGGGTCCTTGAGCCCTGACAGGTGTGACCCCAAAGGGAAAAAAGAAAAATCGAAGCCACAGGGGTGAGGGGCACAGACGCATGGTTCACTGAAACCCAGACAAGACCCAACACTCACACCCAGCTTCCTTCCTTCTGCCTTTACATTTCGTCTTCCTCATTAAACATTAATCTTTTGAGGGCAAAACACCGAGATGCTGATATAATTTTGCAAACAAGTGTTTTCTGGCTCTCCAAGGTCTACTGGTTGAAAAGCAAAGCTTCTGAGCTTTGTCCTTCAGCCTGGTTACTCCGAAAGGTGTTTGAGCTTCGGTAATGTCAACACCACGTCATCTGTGTCTTGGCCTTCCGTGGGGGGGCGGGGGCCAGGAGTGGAAATGGACTGGAATAAAAAACAGGAACTTTGGACCTTTCCTTGTTTTCTGCTTTTCAAAGCTGTCCATATTTTTTGGCTTTCTATTCATCTGTGGGGTCTTCAAAATTTTTATTTTGGGCACATCGCAGGCAGTGCTCAAGAGGCCCCTGGGGACCCAGTGAGCCAGTGCTTCCATTCAGGTTCCCTTGGACCCAGCAGTTTCGGGGAGTCTCTGTGTCACTCAGGGCCTCTTGAGGCTGCATGAGTGATGCTGAGAGAGACCATGTGTGACGTTGGGGGTCAAACCCAGATCAACTGTATGCAAGTGTGAGCCTTAACCCCCACACTAGCTCACCAACTGCCATCAGTGCAATCTGAAGTAACTGGTGCACATACCGCCAGCGGTGTGGTTAGAAGAACCGGGGAAAGGGTGCACCTCAGCAGTAGAGCATGAGTCTTGGCTTTGCATGTGTGAGGCCCTGGGTTCCATCCCCAGCACTGAAAATGAAAATGTTTAGACTCCCTCCCTACTTTGGGGTGGGGAGCCAGATCAGACAGGGTCAGAGAAATAGCTTAGGGTCCAGGGTTAAGGCTCTTGCAGGGCATGTGGTGAACCCTGCTTGGATTTCTGGCACCATACCTCATCCCCTGAGTGCTGCCAAGAGTGATCCCTGAGCACAGGGCCAGGAATAATCCCTGAGGAACACTGGGTGGGGCCCAAAAGAAACAAAAAGTTGGAGCATGTGTGGGAGCCCCACGTTCTATTCCCTGGCACTGAGTGGTACCTGAAGCACCACTGATTGTGGCCTGAAAAATAAGAATGTGTTCAAGAGAATGCAGGGAAGTGGCTTCCAAGATACTTCATGAAGGGAAGGAAGTGCGTGGAGAGTCAGCTCCTGCCCACACTGGGAGGCAGTGGCAGGAAGTGTGCGTGCACACAGCTGTCCAGGCAAGAGGCTGGTAGCATTGGTTGCAATGAGAAAAGAACTGGGTGCTCAGTGAATATTTTTCAGGTGTTATTTTTTTTTAAATGTAGACATATACAAGACATTTTTAAAAATTTTTATTAGTGAAACACCATGAGGTACAGTTGTAGACTTACAAATTTTTGTGTTTGGGTTTCAGTTATACAATGATCGAGTTCCCATCCTTCCACCAGTGCCCATTCTCCACCATCACTGATCCCAGTATCCCTTCCACCCCCCCCATCCCACCAATCCCACCCTGCCTCTGTGGCAGGGCATTCCCTTTTGTTCTCTCCTTTTGGGTGCTGTGGTTTGCAAAAGAAGCATTGAGTGGCAATCATGTTTGGTCTACAGTCTACTTTCAACATGCATTTTCCATCCTTGGGAGGATCCTCCCAACACCCTTTATTTGGTGCTCCCTTCTCTTATCTGAGCTGCCTTTTCCCCTAACGTGTGCGGCTGCCCTCCAAGCCATGGAGTAAACCTCCTGGTACCTATCTCGGCTATTCTTGGGTGTTAGTCTCCTATTTTGTTACTTTATGTTACCCAGATGAGTGCAGTCTTTCTATGTCTGTCACTTTCTTTCTGACTCATTTTGCTTAGCATAATACTTTCCATGTAGTACCACTTGACATAAATATAAGACATTTTTAATTTTTTTTGCTATCCCACACATAGGAGGTATGAGCTCAACCACTGAGCCACATCACCTATCACTTAATCACTTAATCACTTAATCCCCGTTATTCTTCGATTTATTCGAGTGGGTGCCAGTAACGTCTCCATTCATCCCGGTTGCGTGCTAGCGTAGCCCAATGGTATCTGTTCGTTCTAGGAACATGCAGAGCCTCAAACCGATCATTTAGGGTCTTGACGAAGAAGTCTGACCATCTTATAGGTGGGCGTCCACGTGATCTTTTGATGTCCCGTGGAATCCAATCAGTAATGGCTCTAGTCCAGCGGTTGTCTGTAAACCTCATTACGTGTCCAGCCCATCTGATTTTTGATGTCTTGGCAAATGAGACAGCGTCCCTGATTCTTGAGCGTTGACGAAGATCAGAACTCCGGATTCTATCTCTCATTTGAGTGAATCGTGATATTCCAAGCATAGTTCTTTCGATTCCTCTTTGAGAGACCCGAATAGCGTTCTCATCCTGTTTTCGTAGGGTCCAGGTCTCTGAGGCATATGTTAATGCAGGAAGAATAGTGGAATCAAAGAGATGTGCTCGTAGCTGAAGGTTCTTTGTCCTTTTAGTTATTTCTTCAATGCTCTTGAAGGAATTCCAAGCTGCTCTCTTCCTCCTGCGCAACTCAGGTGCCAGGTCATTCATCATGTTGATTTCTCGACCTAGGTATATATAACTGTTGCATTCGGAGATGGTGGTTCCGTTGAGAGCGAATGGAGTGTCAGGAACAAGGCTGTTTCTCATAAACATTGTCTTCGTAAGATTCAGCTGTAGTCCGACCTTTCCACATTCACGGTCAAAGTCGTTCAGCATGTGTGCCGCTTGGCTGATGTTTGGTGTTATTAGAACGATGTCATCAGCAGAGCGGAGGTGGTGTAGTTGCCGACCATCTATCTTCACTCCCATGTTTTCCCATTCTAGTCGTCGCATGATGTTCTCGAGGGTGGCACTGAAGAGTTTTGGTGAAATGGTATCACCCTGCCGAACCCCTCTCTTGATATGGATGATTACTTCTTTGTAGAATGGTGAGATCTTGGTAGTGAATCCGCAATAGACCTCACAAAGGATCCTGATGTATTGAGTTTGTACGCCCTGATTGGCTAGGGCTTCCATGACCGCTTCCGTCTCAACAGAATCAAAGGCCTTTTTTAAATCAATGAACGTTAGACAGAGCGGTATCTTGAACTCCCAGATACCTCAATGAGCTTGGTTATTGTGTGGATATGGTCGATGGTACTGAATCCTTTTCGGAATCCAGCTTGTTCACATGGTTGTCCTTCATCTAGTGTTCTGCTAATCCTATTCAGGATGACTCGAGTGAATAGTTTGTAGATGACAGACAATAGGCAGATTGGGCGATAGTTGCCAATGTCGTGGATGTTTCCTTTCTTGTATAGTAGTACAGTCCTGCTGGTTTTCCATTGGGATGTAACCTTGCATTCAGACAGGTAGCGTGTGAAGAGTCGAGCCAATGTATTGATGAGTACTGATGGTAAGTTCTTCAGGTGTTCAGGTCTGATCTTGTCTGGGCCAGGTGCTCTTTGTTTCTTTACCGACGAGATGGCATGTTGGATTTCGGAAGGGAGAACATTGGGAACGACATATCCATCATGTGGTATGTGGTATGTGGGCAAGTGGATGTGGCTATTAAAGAGATCTGAGTAGAAGTCATGAATAATCTTCTCCATTGCCCTTCTGGAAGATGTGATAGATCCATCATGATGTCGGAGGGCAGTCATCTTGGTTTTGTAGTTGGTGAAGGACAGGCGGGCATTACGAATGTTTTTCCCAGCTTCTGCTGCATCTACCAGTACTGCTGCTCTCCTGTTTTTGAGGTCATCCTTGATGGCTTCTCTGCATTGTTTTGCCAGTTCGGATGTTCGCTTGTGGTTGCCTGAGGCATGTGCCAAACCACGTTGGCGAATAAGTTCAAGAGTGTTCGAAGAAAGACGGTTTTTTTGTGGTTATCTCTTTCTTGGCATTCCTTGCACAATCATGGAGGTGCTGAATCATTCGATCGTATTCCTCATCAATGTTGTCAATGACGGCATCTTCCCATGTTGCCGCAATAGAGCCAAAGAGCTCCCAGTTGGTGGTTGTTCTGGGAGTCCTCTTCTTAAACCTTGCATTCTTTTCTCCTCGTTCTGTGAGGTAGAATTTTGCACGAAGAAGATGGTGGTCTGATCCCGTTTGGAATTTTGGGACAACAGCAACATCAGTTAGGCAAAACCGCCGATTGAATATTGAATATGATGTGGTCTATTTCATTGTGGAACATTATGAACAACTTTATAAAAATAAACTGTCACTGTCACTGTCCTCCCGTTGTTCATCGATTTGCTCGAGTGGGCCCAGTAACGTCTCCATTGGAGACTTTGTTGTTACTGTGTTTGGCATATCGAATACATCACAGGTAGCTTGCCAGGCTCTGCCGTGCGGGCGAGATACTCTCGGTAGCTTGCCGGGCTCTCCGAGAGGGGCGGAGGAATCGAACTCGGGTCGGCCATGTTGGCTGCGTGCAAGGCAAATGCCCTACCACTTTGCTATCGCTCCAGCCCCCATTATTATTATTATTATTATTACTATTATTATTATTATTGTGTTTCCCGTGGAATGTTGTCTAGAACTTTCCCTCCCCTGAACCAATCTTGCAGAAGCTTATGCCAGACCATGGGGTCTCAAGGAAGTACTTCTTATTAATAGTTAAGAAGCACTAGTATTTGGGGGAAACAAAACACCTTAAAATCTAGGTGCAGTCTTCAGGATTTCCAGGAAATCAGCACCTTGATTGCATTCTACCATGCCTCGGGGAATTTGTTTTGTTTTGTTTTTTGACTTGGACCATACCTGGTCCTGCTCAGAGCTTACTCCTGGCTCTGTGCTCAAGGATCACTCCTAGTAGTATTCAGGGCACCATATGTGATGCTAGGGGTTGAGGTAGGGTTATCTTTCTGCAAGGCAAGTGCCATAACCCTTCTTTTCTCTTTCTAGGTTTTGCCACCCTAAAACCAACCTCAGTCAGTCACTCTTAGAGCTTTGAATATTTTTTCACACACACAAATCTCTGCCTCACAATTACAAGGCACCCATGCAGACAGACTAGAAGCCTGTGGCTGCTGAGTGCGATTTCTGGAGGCTGTCTCACCAGATTCCTGGCTCTGCCACTGCCCTGCTCTTTGGGCAATTGACTGAGACCGTCATGCCACTATGGGTGTAGAAGCCCAAAGGAATGATAAAAACATGGCCTCATTGGGGACTGCGGGGACCAAGTTATTATAGACAAGCACACATGTGGGACCAGGCATCGGCTGGGAGTTGCTCAGAAAACTCTTGAGTAATAGCAGGGGCTGCACCGACCTTGGTAGCATAGATGAGTCTGAAAGGGGACCTGTTCAAGAGGTGGGAAATGTATTCTTGAGGCTGTTTACCCAAGCAAAACCTAGGTGGATGGCAGACAGTTCTGCACAGGCCATATGTGCCTGGTTTGCTTCTGACACACAGTATGCCAGGTAACTCCACCCAGCTGTTCTCTTAGTCTCTGGATACAAGGTGCATTGGCCTGCTTCTCGCCTTTTGCTCAGGCTTGCAGTTCAAGTAAGGGTAGAGGAGGGGAGTTAGAAAAGCCCTGAAGAGGCCAAGCAAGAGTATCCTGGGGTGTGTGTGTGGGGGGGGTGTTCATTGGGTTCCCCTCTGCCTGCTGAGGCTGGGTGCTGGGGTCCCCCAGGAGCCGACATGTTCTATGGTCCTGGGGAGAAATTTGGTATTTCCTCACAGAGAGAAGAAAGGAGGCTTCTAGGGTGACACTGTTGCTCCAAAGTGTTTCCACCTTTGTCATCAATGGGTGATCTGAGGAATCTCTTTCTTTCAGAGGGACTATTTCCAACCCTTGAATTTGATGGTCCTGGAGAGAATCTCTCCCTGCACTCCTTGGTGCAAACCTCTGACTTTTGAAATCCAAACCACTCTTTTCCAGTTTCACAAGTTCTGTCTGAGTCTTTGTTTTATGGTTGTGACCTTGTTGACATGGTCTCTTTAAAATACCATGAGTGGGCCAGAGGGATAGTACAGTGAGTAGGGTGTTTGCCTTGCATGCAAGCTGACCCGAGTTCAATCCCCAGCATTCCATGTGATCCCCCAAGCACCACCAGGAGTAATTCCTGAGTGAAGAGCCCTGAGCATTGCAGGGTGACCCAAAAATAAAATTAAAATAAGGCACCATAAGCACAATCTGGGTCACCTGGATGAGTGCCTTATCAGCTCATCCAGAACAAGGAGACAGAGTCTAGATGCCTGTATATCTGTGGGGAAATTGTGGACTGTGCAGCCCAGGAGATAGTTTGAGACTTAATACACTTGCTTTGTGTGTGGTTGCCATGACTCTGGTTAAAACCTTTGACACCGCATACGGTCTCCTGAGCATTGTCAGGGGTGATTCCTGAGCACGAAGCCAGGAATAGCCCCTGAGTAGCTGCTGGGTGTGGTCTTCACCCCCCTTCCGAAAGCAATAGGCATTAAGAGTGAACACTCTGTTTTGGCAGCAATTCAGGTATGTTCAGTCTCAGATTAGGCTGACAGCGGCTCATGGAAGCGTTCATTGGTTGTTTTTTTATGAAAAGGATAAAGATTCTATAGAGGAACATATACTGTGCATATATGTGTGGATAAATATGTATGTACATAACTAAAAATTAAGTTTGATATAATATGATTATCAAACATACATGCTTATGGACCAGACTGAAATTGGAGTGCATGCTTTGCCTGCAGGTGACCTGGGTTTGGTCTCTAACACCACATGGTGTCCTGAGCACTGCCGGGATCAACCCCTGAGCACTGAACTTGGAGCAGCCCCAGAGCACCACCAGATGTGGTCCCAAACAAACTAAAAAAATAAAAAAATATATAGGTTTGATTTCAGGTGGAGGGAGTAGAAGGCAGAGCGGGGAAGGCCCAGGGAAGCAGAGCAGAAAGGGAGAGAGGAAGAGGAGCAGAAGCAACCAAAGAAGCTGGGAGATGAGAGAATGGAAGAAGGAAGAGCGACTTGGGTGTGCCTCCCAGAGCCTGGATCCAAGCCTCTTGACTCTCCTTTCAATGGTTTGCTCCTGGACAGGCTAGTTCGTTTTCTTAGGACTTAGTTCCATTGGCTATAGAAATGGAAGAAATGATCCTGCTACCTTGAGATGGTTGTGGAAAGTATCTGTACACATCACAAGAAACATACTTTGAATCCTTATTTCCATCTGGGTTCAGCTGCAGATAAGGCAAGTGCCTAAGCCACTGTGATTCCCCAACCCCCATTGTCATCTTTGACCAGGGCCCTGATGAAATCTATAAAGAAATCAATTTTAGAGTTAATGTTCTCCAAAGATTTTTTTTAGTACACGCCTTGCATTATTTCAAATCAAGCCTTGGGCTCTGTCAGAAACAGCCAATGCTGCGAGAGCAATTAAAACACAACATTTAGGGGCTGAAATTTAGTGGCGACATAAAATAAATTACTGTGGACCTGCTAGGGGAGCAGGCTTGAGGGTAGTTGGGCAAATGGAGACAGTAGTGGAGGGAAGGTGACAGTGAGGGTGGGATTGGTGTTGGGATATTTAACAAATATCCTGTAACAAATCATCATGAACATCTTTGTAAAACATGGTGTTTAAAATAGGAAAAAGAAACTACAAACATTTAGGGACTGGAGAGATAGTATAGGGGTTAAAGTACTTGTCTTGCATCCCACTGGTCTTGGGTACCGTATATGGTCCCCTGATCCACCAGGGTCACTCCTGAGCAAAACCTGTAATAGATGCTGAGCGCTGCTGGGTTTACTGCCCCTCCCCCACCCCTGGCATAAAATAAGTTATAATATTTATGTCTCTTATATAGTAACCCAAATTTTGTATTGATATGGTATCTTAAATGGGTTGGGGGTCTAGGTAAGGGTACGCTATCTCCTTGAAACACTGTTTCTAACTCAGTATCTGCATTGCCACTGGGGTGCCCTAGCCTGCAGAACAAATAGAGGAAGGGTGCCCTTTAAGAATGTTACCTGGGCAGCACTTAGGCTCACAGTCCATTCACCAAAGTCATCACTTTGCCACACTTAGTTCCCAAGAAGGCTGAAAAGGGGTCTTGAGCTGGGTGGACATATTCCTATTAAAATGTGGATTGTTGGGCTGGAAAGATAATGCAGGGATAAGGCATTTACCTGGCACGCAGCCAACCTAGGTTTGATCCCTGCTCTGCATGTGGTCCCAAGACAGCTGTGTCTGATACATCTTACTATGCCAATTTTTTAAGTATGTGTGCTCAATGTGAATTTATCTGCATTTGTGTATTGAAAATGACATCGACATAAGACTTCATTAATACATAGCATACACTTAAAATATTTTTAAATAAATGTTTTTTGATTTATCCTTGGTTTAAACTACTACACAAGCTACAGGTATATAATGGATATGCTCGTTTATTTTTTAATTTATTGGGGAGGAAGTGATACCTACACACATATAGATTGAACTCCTAATATTCCACCAGGAGTGGCTTTTAGGAAGATAAAGTAAAATACAATAGAAGTTCTAAACTTCTGCCTGTGACCCTAAGTGTCTTATTTCACTTTACAGCCTACTTAGTCTTTATAATGCCAAAAACTTCAAAGTATGTGAAGATCATTGTTTCACTCATTTCCATCATTATTTACAAAGTTACAAATAGTAAGAAAGTATTGAGAAAATGAACACGTCTTGTTATCATCTTAGTTTAATTAATTTCTCCCTTTAAGAAACCTGTTTCCCTATCAGCCACTGGCTTAAACGCTGAGGATGCAGGAATGAGCAAGTGTGTCTTTGCACCTTGAGAAGTCAAAGAAGTAATAGACAATGAAAGTACAAGAGGAGCTAAGGCTGCCACTGGGGTACAGGGCTCAGTCAGCATGGGGCTGAGGAGAAAGGAGGGTTTCCTAGAAGAGGCAGTGCGGAGATCCTGAGGAAAAGAAGCTGGCAGGAGTCTGAGCACAGGTTGGAGAGGAGAGAGGAGAGAGGGTGCTCCCTGGAAGGCTGGGTGTGTTCACGAATAACCAGACAAGTGAGTTCTGATCTACTACTGCCCCCCCTAGCTTAGGGGGCTGAGTGCCTGAAAATTCATCTCCAGCCAGCCCAGGGACAAACAAGGCTTTTCTTTCATTTTTTAAAAATTTAATTGAATCATCGTGAGATAGTTACAAGCTTTCATGTTTGGGTTACAATCACACAATGATCAAACACCCATCATTCCACCAGTGCACATTCCCCACCAATATCCCTGGTACACACAAGGCTTTTGAGTGTGTCTTTGCATCTGCTTTCTTCATTCTGCCTTCATGCCCTGGCCCTGCCCCTCAGAGAACTGTTTCTGATGACCACATATATGCCCCACCAAGACCCGTGTTCTCAAAGAATGCCCAGTGCTCCAAATTGTCCCTTTTTGCCCCCTTCAAAAGCCAATTACTTCCGGGCCATTGATCTCAGCAAGAGACCATAAAGGGGACATCTGCCCCCACTAAGGTGTGAGCAGCACATAGCAACCACATCTCCAACCCTCCCCCTTAGTACCCTTGTAAGGTAACACCATTCCTCTGGGGAATGAAGCTTTAAAGTGAGGCAATCACAAGCTTCTTGGTTATTCCAGGGCATTTGGGGGAATGCATTCCCTCCTGCCTCTTGAATCTAGCCTTTACCAGCCTGGGAAACTTATATTCCTTTATTTGTCTGCTGGGAGAATATTGTCCTGTGTTCTCTCTCACATGCTTCTGATCCTCGTGCCTTATTTTCAGAAGCTTGGAATCTCTCAAGCCTGAGGACAAACCATCCAGTTCTTAGAAGGATGTGCAGTCTCCTAAGTGTGCTGAGCACATGCATTTAATGTTATTTCCCTCCTGTGATCTAAAATGACAGGAGGCATTTCTGTGGTCCTCAACCTTTAAGGTCCCCAATGCCCAGGGAGTACTTCTCCCTTCAGATGGGCAGATTTGGGCAGAGAAGAAGGGAGGAAACAGAAAAATAACTCCCTGCCCCCTCCCCTCTGCCTCCCCTCCCCCCAGTAATTTACAGGATCCACCTAAAAGTTTCTACAGATCCCACGTGGCAGTGGTCAGTTCAGAGCTCATGAGCTGGACTGATGCTTCCAGGAACTTCCCCTACCTTTTCTGATGGAAATGCACCATTCAACTGGTTTGTGCTACTAAAAGACACAAGGAAATGACCTGGGAGGAAGCTTTAGTTTCATTGTCTCTCTTGTCTCCACTGACAGTGGATATATACTTGGAGGCACAACAGTTGCCAGGACCTTGAGTGACTGTCAAGAACAACTAGGGACAGAAGTCTTGAAGGCAACTCTGGTTATGTTAAGTCACTGACATGGAAGGTTGCTGATATGCTAGCTTACATGATAAGTTGCAGTACAGCCTATCAATTTGATATGCCTGTGGATCGTATTTTTCATCTTGTCTCTTTGTCCACTCAGCAAATCTGTGGGTTGTAGTCTTTTGGTTCCAAGTAATGGGAAACAACTTGGAGGTTTTAATTAAACATTAAAATAGGTAGGGTATGGGGTTCAGGATGTCTGTGCCTTAGAATTCAAGAACAGGATGTAACTAGGCCCCAGAAATAGGAATAGAATCATCAAAACCTGAACATTTCTTCCAGTATATCTTTTTTCCTTTAGTAATAGAACTCTAGAATTTTGACTGAGCACATGGCCACCCAGAAGAAGTTACCCTGCAACTCACTGGGGCTCTGAAACTATCTTCTATATTCACCTCTGGGTTTCATTTCTCATGGGAAAGAGCATATTCTACGTTGTCACTTTCCCTTTTTCTATTAGCTGGAATGCTGATGCAATGACTGGAGTTGAAGCAGTTATTTTCAATCAGGAGTTGAAGACTATGTCTAGAGGATGGAAGGGTAACTAAGTTGGAACATGAGTTTCCTACATTTAGAACATTATAGGATCCCTGAAACAGCTATCCAGTTTTGTTTGGCTTGCTGATATAGAAGTGAATAGCTTTCTCATTTAAACCATATTTTAAAAAAAACCCTTTTACACAGCAGTCTAACTGCATTTTAGGCAACACATATCACATGTAGATGCTTGGATACTCTCCATCTCTCCCAGGTTGCTTCTCTTCTTGTTGTCATGTCTGAATGTCTGACTCATTCTTTTCTCTATGAACCAGTTTTCTATTTGTGGGGGAGGGGGGGTTGTCTTTCACTTTTCACTTTCCAATCTCCTTAAAGAAAATATGGCTGCCCTAGAGAAGTATTCTGTTTGGTTATGCAACAGACATTTGCTGAGCATCTGTTCTGTGCTAGTAACTGTCATAAGCACTAGTGACAGAACCATGGATAAAGCATTCTTTTTCTCCCCCCATGGAGTAACAGGATAATGGGAAGAGACTAGAGGCTGAAGTAAATGTGAAACAGAAAGAAAATGGTTATCATAGCATTTAAAGGAATAAAGAACGTTATTAGGGGTGGAGTTTAAAGAGATGATGTGAATGGAACGGCTGGCAGGGTCTTGATCAAGGAAGACCTTAGAAGTTGTGGTAAGGAATCTGGCAGAGAAGAGACCAGTCATTTCAGAGTGTATAAAGAGATTTCAGTGGGGTATGGGAAGAAAACACTAAAACAATCATGTTTGTTTTTCTCTTATTCTTTTAAAATCTGTGTTTTATTCTTTGTGATGTATATAATTGATGAGTCCAATAGCAAATGTTTACAATTTAAGTATAAGTCACCAGAGTCCCCACAGCTTCCAGCAGGGGTGGGGGGAGGGAAGGGCATGATCAGATTTGCTATTCAGAAAGGCAGGGCAGGGACTGGGTCTGGGAAGCACAGTTGCAGGCTGGAGGGCCATGAAAAGGCAAAAAAGCAGGGCTGAGCTCTTGGGGGCCTGAACTGGGGTGACTGTGTAGATAGGAGGGTAGGGGGCGAGATGATTGCTTGAGCTGGTGCCTGTGAAATATGAGGCTTGGAGGAGAGGGAGAGAGAGAGAGAGAGAGAGAGAGAGAGAGAGAGAGAGAGAGAGAGAGAGAAAGAGAGAGACAGACAGACAGACAGAGAGAGACAGACAGACAGAGACAGAGAGAGAGAGACAGAGACAGACAGGCAGACACAGAGACAGACACAGAGACACAGAGATACAGAAACCCAGAAACACAGAAACACAGAGAAAGTGATACTGGGGGCCTACTTTTGGTATCAGGATGAATTGGGGCCTATATACTAGTTTTAGGAAAAATAAGATCTGAAAATTGTGTCTTTTTAGCTTTTCCTTTTTATGAAGGCACTGTAATGTACAAAGTTGTTTGTAGCAAAGTTTCAAAATACCATGTTCGAACACCAATCCCACTACTAGTGTCAATGTCCCAATGTCCCTCCACCAACGTTCCCTCTCACCCCCCCCAAGATGCCTCCTTTTTGTTTTAGTTTTTAGGGCAGCATCCAGGGCTGCTCAGGGCTTATTCCTGGCTCCTGACAGGGCACCCAGGACCATATGGGGTACCAGAAAGGAATCTAAATCCAGGTCAGTCATGTGCAAGGCAAGCACCCTACTTGCTGTAGTGTTTTTCCAGCCTCACATTTCCCTTTTGGTTACTGTAGTTTGGTTCTCACGTTTACTTACAGTCTGGTTGGCTCTATGGTTTAGATTTATGTACATATCTCACCTTTATGCCACCAATGTGACCCAGATCCCTGACCCCGACCCTGTTATCTCCCATCTGCCCCATCTTATTTCTACTCTTGAGTTCTTTCCTTTGTCATCCTTATTTCTATAGTCTGGGATTGAGGCAATCCAGATTGAAATTTGATTTCTTAACTCAGACAAGAGAGTGTGTGTACCAGAGGCAGTGCTTGTGAGAACTGAATGAAGGCAAGCAAAGAGCCTCCGTTTTAGGGGCAACTTATTCATGAACCCACTTGTGCATGCGATGGTGGAGCAGGAGGCTTTCTAGGCGGGAAACACCTTGAAGCCTGGTCAATGGAATCTCCTTTTTATTCTCCCCTCAAATTGTTCTATCCAGACACATGGGTAGAACACATGGCTTCTTCTTCATCAGTCCTGACTCAGTTTCTCTATTAATTGAAGAAAACAACTCCGTGTTACTGGGTCAACAGCTGATTCTAATCACATCAAATTTCCAGGCAATATTAGCTTGGGAAGCAGGCGAACAACTTGTACAACCACTTGCGAGTGCCACACCTTTCCCTTTGGGCAGCAAAATTTTGTTTTGTCTTTTTTTCCCCCCTAAATCAACTTGACCCGAAAAAAATCTGAAACCCCACTGCTTCTTTTTGATGGGCTCACCTGACGTCCGGGTTCTGGTATTTGCATGATAGATCCCCTCACCCGCGTCTTTCCTAAGGAAAAGACTTTTTGTGATTGTATTTTAGATATCAAGCTGAGCGGGGTGAGTTCTGGGCTTGCTAAACCCCTGGAGATAAGGAGGGGTCCTCAGCTGCCACGCACCAAGGCTCCGGGGCCGTCTTTGAAATCTCCGGGCGCAGCTGGAGAGCCTTAACCAAGAACATGTGTTAAGTGCATCCAGGCTCAGCCGCGTCCTTGCGCCGGGGGATAGAGCAGAAGTTAGACCTACGGGGACAGATCAAGTTCAGTCTGACGGATCCCAGATCCCGGGAAAGGGAACCCAGCCTGCTAGTGAAGGACCGCTGTCAGCCAACACCCGCCTCTGTCGGGAAGTGAGTGCGCACCCCCCCCCCCGCCCCCGCCCATGACCTCCCTCTAGCCTTAGTCTCAAAACTGGGTTGAGGCGTCTGGGCCGCGGTCCAACGCCCCTTCCTCAAATGAAGGCCCCCAAACCTAGTCCTGGAGGCCCTGCCGGCTTCCCTCCCTCCCCCTCTGCTGCCGCTAGCGCCTTGGAGGAGAAAAAGGGGCCCGTGCCAGTGGCGGGCGCCGCCCCTCCCCTTTCCAACCCACTCCCCGCTCCTGGGGCGTTTTCATAGTAGACACCTGCAGCTCGGGCGGCCGCCGGGGCTCCCCGACACAAGGCGCTGGTACCTGAGCCCTTGACTGGTAATGCACCATAAACAGCTCCTTTCAGGCCCTTTCAGAGCCAGAGCGCGGAGGTCAGCGTGTCTACAAACCCCTCTGTGTCCTCCACGTCTCCTGGGCCCCGGGTGCCTGGGCTTGCAGCCGCAGAGCACGCCGGCCCGTGGGAATCCTAACACTTGTGCTACGGCGCGGCCGGCGGGGCGGGCGGGGGAGACGGACCACCCGGTCCCCCCCGCCGCCGGCCTCCCCCTGCCGGCCGCGCTCCACCCCGCAGCCGGGCGAGTGGAACGAATGGGTGCCAATGGGTGCCGGCGTCCTCGGACGCTGGCGGAAATCAAATGCTAGTGCAGGAGGCCCCTCCCCCCTCCCCCCAGCCGGTGCAGCGCGGCCGATGCCCTCTGCGTCCTCCCGGAAAGGTCTCAAGCGAGCGCCGAGGCTCAAGGGGACCCTGAGCCCTCCTCGGCCCTCCCCGGACGCGCTCGTGACTCGGCGCGCACAGTCATGCAGGGCTGGGGGGTTCAGGGCTGGGGGCTGTTGGATGTACAAGTGGCACACGTGGCCGCGTGATCCTGACCTGGGTGCGTGCTGCTCGGAGAGCTTTGCCCCGGTGGCGAAGGGAGCGTGGTCGGGCAAGGGGCGAGGGAGCCTTTCCCCATCCTGAGTGTCTCTGTGTGCCCCCACCTTAGCTCACAAGTCGCTGTGACTCGGAGGGGGGCAGAGGGGTAGGGGACTCTCCAAGGGGTCCCTGGAAGGCTAGAAAAAAAAAACTACACTCAGGGCAACGACGGCCCCAGTCTTTCGCAGCCCCAGCTTTATCCTCCAGGCTGTCGCGCTGGCTGGCCGCACCCTGCACCCGTGCAGCTAGGGCTGCACCTACAGCCCAGGTCCCCATCCCGCGGCAGCGCACCCACAGCCCAGGCTAGAACGCCGGCGAGAGAGAGCGCGAGGGGGGGACGCCGGCGGCGCGGGAGGGAGAGCGGCCGCTGGCCGGTGCCGCAACGCCGCGCGCGCCCCCTCCGGGGGCCGCGGGGGGACCGGGGTTACCTGGGGAGCCGGGCATTGTCCGCCACGCTGGCTCTCCACGGCCCCAGAACTAATTAAACGCCTCTTTTGGCCGAGGGAAGCCTCGCGTCCGACAGCGGTGGGGGCTGGAGGGGGCGGCATGTGGGCCCGGGAATAATCAGGCCCATTCTTGCGCGTCGACAAAACCCGCGGCGCAGCGAGAAGTGAACAGCGGCCGCCTGAAAGGCGGTTTCAAAAGGCGACACCTGCAAGCGCGGCCGGTTGTGAATTGAATGGAGGCCAGCGCGGCGGCCGCGCGTACCTGAGCCGCGAGCTATTAGTGTCAGGCGCGCCCGGGCGGGGCCGCGCGCGGCCCGGGCCGCCCGCGCTGAATGCGACAGGCTGCGGCGCGGCCGCTCCATGGGAATGTCGCCACTTGTGCCGCTCGCGGTCGGGAGGGGGTGCGCGGCCCTTTCAGAGACAGACACAATTAGGCAAAATGCTCAATGAACATTATAAATGATGTGCGATCGCTCTGCAGATTGCCTGGCAAATCAAATTATATGGTCGCTCGCGGGCGATTTCCATGTGCTTTTTAAAAAACTTAAAACAGGTATTCGCCGATTAAAAAAAAAAAAGACGAACTCAGGGATTCCGGAAAATACAACTGAAAGAGTCGGTGTTGAATATTCACACGCCCCCTTTGTGGCACACTGACTTCACAATGGGCGTGGGGCGGGGGCGCGTTGGGACGAGACACATTTTTTACTGTCTTACATACTGCGGAGGAAGGCACCAGAAGTTTGCATTTATTACAACTCACAATTACAGTGGAACCCTCGCTTTTCTTTTAAGACTAAAATTCTCCTCGTAATGAATGACTTGAAAGCTACTGTCATTCTAATCAGATGGAAGAAACATTCTAATCAGATGGAAGCTGGCCCGGGTGCGCGCCAGGGGAGGGAGCGCGGGGGTGGGGTGGGGTGGGGTGGGGAGATCCCCGACTTCTTCCTGGTAGTGTTAACCCGGGAGGGAGTGGGCTGGATGGAGGAAGTCCGGGCATCCCTCCTTCTAGTCGCTGCCCTGGGCCTCGGGGTGACACCTCGGCGCCCCGGCAGTTCGGCAGTTCGCTCGGCGCTCTGGGAGGAGCCGAGCGCTTGGCACCCCACGACCCGACGCAGTGCGCCCGGGGCGGCCGGGCAGCGGCGCCCGCGCTGGCGTCCCGGGTATCCTCGCTCCGCCCCAGTTTGGCCCAGCGCTCCTGGGCCCGAGACTCTCGGAGGAGAAAGGGGGCAGCTGGAGGCGCCCAGATTGCGCGGACCCCCGCCGAGGCCAGGAGCCGCACCGCCGCGGGCAAGGGACTGTCGCCGCGGAAGAGCAGTCGATTTCGACTTCGACAAAAGGAGGCAAGCAAGCGGCAGCAATCGGCCGCCTCCGTCCCTGCCCACTTCCCTCTCATTTTCGATTTTCTACTCTTCTGGTTTTCAGATAATTGGGTCGGAGGGAGGGGTCCAGGAGTGTGGGTCCTGGAGACAGTTGGCAAGTGCCTGGGTCTGGCTGGGGAAAGACCATCAGAAAGGAAAGTGGAAAACGGGGTTCTCTGATCCGCCGTCTTTGTTACCGAATCACTGGGTTGTCTTAGACAAGGACCGTAAGCTTTCGGGCTCAGTTTCCTCATCCATGAAATGGGAAAAACATGTCAGGGTACGGTTTGTCATTCTCCAGGCATTTGTGTCACTAAAGGCGGTGTGTGTGTGTGTGTGTGTGTGTGTGTGTGTGTGTGTGTGTAAGCGTGAGCATGTGCATGGCCTTGAATTCAGAAGGGGATGGTCTCCAGTAAATTGTCTATTTCCATCTCTCCTGGGCAAAAACTTCCTGCTAGAGTCAGTCATTGATAACATCCCTCCATCCAACACCTTAGCTGATTGATAAATAACTGGTTGGGGGGGTTGCCCTGCATGATGCTCAGAGACTGTTTCTGACTCAAGCGGGGCCGGGGATTTCTCCTGGGAATGCTCGAAGGACAGCCTCAAATCCGGGGCTCCTGCACACAAAGCTTGTGTCCCTGGTCTGAGCCATCTCCCCACCATCCCACAACGAACTTTTCTCTACTGCGTTTCCAGCTACAGTTCTGGAGGGAGGCTTAGGGGAACCCACCCTGCCAGGTGCGCTGGCCTTGGTGCTGAAGGTAAGCCCCGCCTCGACAGGCATTTCCAAGGAATCTTCCCTGTCAGGGACCATTGAAAGCAACAAGATTGCATTCCATAATGCCTCCGCACACGATGTGTAATGTGTGTGTGTATGTACATGCCTGAACATGTAGGTATAGCACTTAGCAGAGGACCTGGGACATAAGTAGGTACTCAATCAATTCTGGTTAATTGAGAGAATGTACAAATGTTTGGATCTTTTCTCTCAACTCTCCATAACTTCATGGAGAATTTTTCCTCCATAGTTATTTTATTACACAAGTTATCTTAGACTGTCATAAAGCTGCCCAAATTCTTTATAGTTTTCTAATTCATTGTGACAAAGTCCAGACAGAGCAAAATTTATCAAAGCTATGAGCTGGTCATTAACTGTCTGGTGGTATTTAGGTTCTCTTCAATCTCTGGGTCCGGAATAGGGTAACTGCATCTTGGAAAAAGAGATAGCCTCCAGGATCTGGAGCAATAGAACAGCGGGTAGGGTGTTTGCCTTGCATGCAGCTGACCCGGGTTCGATTCCCAGCATCTCATATGGTCCCCCAAGCACTTCCAGGTGTAATTCTTGAGTGCATGAGCCAGGAGTAACCCTTGTGCAATGCCCGGTATGATCCAAAAAGCAAAAGAGAGAGAGAGAGAGATAGAGAGCGATAGACTCCAATGCACAGTTATGTTATAAAGGGGACCTGTGGTCTTAGTGAATCTAGTTCCAAGTCTCAGAAAGCTCAGTTAATACTGGGCTCAATGTGTAATTAAGGCTTTATTCCCGTTACCTGGGGGGAATTTTCCTAGGGTTAAAACATAGTCAGTGGGGCTGGAGCCACTGACAATGGGAAGAGTGTTTGCCTTACACTCAGCAGACCTGGGTTCGATCCCCGGCATCCCATATGGTCCCCTGAGTACCGCCAGGAGTGATTCCTGAGTTCAGAGTCAGGAGCAATCCCTGAGTATTGCTGGGTGTGACCCAAAAGGCTGAAAAAGAAAAAAGAACAAACATAGTCAAATGACCAAAGTCCAACATTTCTGTCTAACATTTTTCTGGCCCAATATCACAAGTATTAAAAACCCATTTCTACAATCTCATTCATAATACATATTAATCAGCATGTACAAACATGCACATTTGAACAAAATGATACAAATTAGAAAATGTGAAAATTTGGGCTAAAGTAGGGAAAAGGGCCTGGACGAGAGCTGCGGACTCAGCACAGACCTTTCATGTGCAAGAACCCATGTCCCACCTCTGAGCCCTGGGGCCCCTGAGCAGCACTAGGAATAGCCCTGAGGGTTCTTAGGCACCTCTAGGTGTGACTGGAATGGCCTTCAATGCCTCTGGGATCTGCTAATTCCACATTGCTGAACCCAAACATTGAGCCATTGGACTGAATACAACTAGAAGTCACCCCTGCCATTTCCTTGAGCACTGATTGGGCCCAAAGTAGGAAAAATAAGGCCCCAAACAGACCCAAAGTAGGAAAAATAAGATGTAACTGGAATTAAGTCCTTTACACTAATTGGGATTAAGGATTACCCTGTCATCATATGATCCCCTGAGTATTGCCAGGGGTGATTCTGGAGCCCCCTGAGCACCTCTGGGGTGACTCTAGTCTCAGCACTGTAAAACACAAACAGCCTTGCATCTGGGGGTCCTTTGATCTAACTACCTGCTGACTGGCCAAGAATTGGCCACAGGACCCCTGGTCTCGTGAGCACAGTTGGGAAGTAAAAAGCCAAAAACACATGCTGTTCAGATGGTCTCACTTTCCTGACTCTAGTGCAAAGAGAAAACACAATAAACATCATAGTTCACTGTGGGTTTTCTTTGGGAGGGGCAGTTGTGCGAGGACAATGACCAACAGTCTCAGGGTCTAATCTAAACTCAGAACTCAGGAATCACTCCTGGCACTTGCATGAGGAGCCCTTTGGCATGGAACACATAAGCTTTAGTAGACCTTTGAGCTCTTCCGGCCCCTCATCATGCTCTTAAATGGGGCTGGGACCTTCCTTAAATGCATAGACCAGGTCTGTGTGGTATGGCCGGTGGAGAGCACTGTCTCAGCCTATCTGAAACCACTAAGTATTCCTCCAGTACTCGCCACTCTTCCCTGAATGTGACCACCGGGACATTGCCATCACCACCAAGAAAGGGAAAAATACATCACTATTAAAATACCCAGAAGATCTGAGTTGTGTGGATGGTGTCATGCAAATATGTCCTGAGAATAGGCTTCTCCAATTTCCAAGCTTTACTTGAACCTGGAATTCTGGGACCTCATTACTTTGGCCACTTCATGCTCATTGGAAGCCAACTGGAGCAGAGAAGCATTTATCAGGCTGAACCTGGGCTGTCTTTGTAACTCCACCAGCCATCTGCTCCACCAGCATCCTGCCCATTCTGTCCCCCCAGGATAGGCTCTCACTGAAGTCCAGTGTGTGGTGGTGAGCATCATTCACACTCGTGGTCCCATGGAAGTGCTTCACATTGGACTCGTCTACTTCATCTGACTATAAGAAAGCCTAGAGAGGCATGTGCTGGCTCTGTAGAGGGCACCTCTTGGGGTCCAGAGTGGAACATCATCAGGTGATGAATGGGGAGGCCTCTGCTGATTTTCTGTCAACACTATAGCAAAGTACACAAACTTGGTGGCTTAGAACAATACAGACTCGGGGCTGGAAGGATAGTACAGGGGTCAAAGCACTAGTCTTGCATGTGATCACCTGGGGTTCAATTCACTGACACTGGTGCATGGTCTCCTGAGAACTACTGGGAGGGTAGCACAGAGCCAGGAGTAGCCCCTGAGCACTACTGGGCATGCACCATGTCCCGGAGTCCCACAGGAAAGAAAAGCAGTATGAATTTGTCCTCTGATACTTGGCAGGTACAGGGTATGACATAGGTGCCCCACACTGAAATCCAGGGGCCATCAAGTCTGCTCGCTCTGGGAGAGACTCACCCGTCCTCGTCTTCTCCTGCTTTAGGTGGCTGGCCACACCCCTTGTCCAGTTCCCTCCTTTTCCAATACCACGGCAGTGCATGGCTGCCCCATGGCCACTGAGGAGCTTTGTGATCACTGAGGACCCTGATCACCATGAAGATTGGCTCTATGGCAGTGTTCTGGGTCAGTCAAACAAAAGACACAGCGGTGACAGGTCGGGAAAGAGCAGCACAGGATGATCACTCGTCCTTAAAATGACCTTCTTGTCTGCATGGCACTGTGGTTTGCAGTACTGATCCTGGTAGGGTTTCAGACCTCGAACATGCCAGCCCACACCCTCAACCACTACCTGCTCCCCTCCAGCTCCAGTGCAGTGAGTTCAGTTCTGTAGCCGCTCTTAGGTTCTGTTCTTATAAGAATAACAAATAACCATTTGTTATTCCCTGATGTTTCTTTAAATCCCACCGAAGAGCAAGACCATTATGTGTCTGTGCTCCTCCTTACTGACTTCCTGTCTTCACACAGCACAAAGGCGCCAGAAGGAAAAAGAAGAGTCTGGACTTGGACTAGTCACTCAAGGCACGGTCTCTCTTTGCTACAAACATGAACCAGGTAGATCTGTGAGCTGAACCATCTCACAGCCTAGCACTGATCTCCTGGTTTCCTCCCAGGAGCTTCCGGGCTTCAGTGCCCACTCAGAGGTCAGCTGCTTCCTTTCTGTGCTCTCTGCCCTTTGTGCCTGTCTCTCCCCCACTGTGACAACACTAACCCAGCCCCATGTCCGAGGGACCAGGGCGTGGGTGCTTAAGTGCAGGGGGGACCATTCCAAATACTGAAGACCCTTTGTGACAAGTGGAGGAGGGTGTGCTTGGAGCTGAAAGGGGCAGGACGGCCTGGTGGAAGGGGAAAGCAAAGTGGCCGCCTCCTGTTTCTGCAGGCCAAGCTGAGGAACAGGCCCCAGCAAGCCCTGGGGACTCCCTGGCTTTTTTTTTTCTTTTTGGGTCACACCCGGCAATGCTCAGGGGTTACTCCTGGCTTTGCACTCAGGAATTACTCCCGGCAGTGCTTGGGGACCATATGGGATGCTGGAAATCAAACCTGGCTCGGCCGTGTGCAGGGCAAATGCCCTCCCCACTGACCTATCGATCCAGTCACCCTCCTGGGGGTTGGGCCTCACTGCACTTGTAGCAACACTGGCAGTGAGAGGCTGTTTCTTTTAGGTCTGGCCTTAGGTTAGAAGTGAGAATGCTGCCCCTAGGAATGGAGGGACTAGAACATGCTAGGAATAAGCCAAGTGCTAACAGCGAGCTTTGGGGGAGGTTGGTGGCATCAGATATCAGAGCACTTGGTTGGATTTTCTTAGCTTTTGCCTCTTTTGGGGGGCATCCACTCTCTGGAACTCAGGGCGTTCTGGGCATAGCTTGGGGGACCATGTGGTGGGCAGGGGGTCCCTCAAACCAGGGTTTGCCACATGCAGGTCAAGTGCTTTAACACCATGTCCCCTCCCAAGCTCCATTTTCTTAATTTTTTGCAAAAATCCACTTCTCTGGGGCTGAAGAGTGAAGACAGTGGGTAAGGTGCTTGCCACACACAAAGCCAACCCCTTTTAAATCCCTGGCACTGCCTCTGGTCCCCTGAGCACTGCATGGAGTGTTCCCCAACACCTCCCTCCCCCCATATCTGTTCTGATACTGATGTAGCAGTGAGGAGACAGGCTGGTAGCATGTCCTTGGCTGGAGACTCCACAATCCCAACCAGAGCGACGACCAGAAGGAGCACTGGACATCTGCGTTTGCTCTGTGCCCCCATCCTGGAGAAGCTGGCTTTTGGTCATTTTTATATTTTTTCTTTAGCTTTTTCGGTCATACCCAGTGATGCTCAGAGGTGACTCCTGGCTCTGCACTCAGGAATTATTCCTGGCGATGCTTGGGGAAACATATTGGATGCAGGGGATTGAACCCCGGTCGGCTTTGTACATGGCAAAACACCCTACCCACTGTTCTATCACTCCAGCCTCCAGGAGCTGGCTTTTGGGTCTCCCTCTCTCAGCCGGTTTTGTTTGGGGGAGGATTTGAGTGACACCCAGAAGTGCTTTGGGATCAATCCTGGCATTGCTGAGCATCAAACTAGGTCATCTACTTACCAGGTGTAGATGACTTACCTTCCCCACTGTAGTATCTCCTCCATCCATTTTTTCATTTGTTCCTGGGTCATACCCGGTGTACTCAGGGGTTACTCCTGGCCCAACACTCAGGGATCACTCCTAGAGAGGCTCAGGAGACCATATAGAGTGCTGGGGTGGACCCTGGTGTACTGTCACCTGGCCCAAGCTGTGGCATTTCTAATTGAGCAGACGTGTGGCTCTGGCACAAATACAGCCAGTGCTACCTGGCCCAGCCTTGCTGAGAGTGGAGGGAGCCGGGGTGGCTGAGGGGGTCAGCTTGCTTTGTCCACCGCCTGTCATGTTTGGGTGGAGCTGCATCTGTCATGGGCACGGCTGGTCTGTAATGAGGCTGTGGCCTGGCCACTTCTGCTCACTGGCCTTGTTGGCACAGGACCAACCACTTTAGGAAGGAGGCAGCCAGAACTCACCCAATCACAGGCTTCCAGACCTTCTGGCCATGGTTCTTGTTGATTTTTTGGGGGGGTGGGGTGGGGTGGAGTATGTGTGTCTGTATTGGGGCGACACACACCTAGCAGTTTCGGGGCTACCTCCTGGCTCTTCACTCAACTTTTGGATTTATTGATGTGGGGGGGGGAGGAGGGGCATGGCTGGTGGCGCTCAGGGCTTCCTCCTGGCTCTGCACTCAGGGGTCACTCCTAGCAGGGCTCAAGGGACCCTTGAGGTGAAGCACCCTGCCCACTGTACAGTCTCTCCTCTCCTGCCCCCCTTCTTTACTTTCTTGTTTCTCTTTTCTGGAACTGAAAGTGTCTGCTCCTCAGCCATCACCCATACCAGTTTTCAAGATTCTCCTATTCCATGTTTTAGATGATTTCCTTCCCGTGTTCAATTCCCTCCCCAAGAAGCTTCTAGAAGGCAGATACTATCCCCACCCTCTGCTCCTCTTCTTTCAGTATCAGCAGGGCAGACTTACAAACTTGCTTGCTGGTTAATTATTCCTTTAGGAGGACTGAATGTAAAGGAAATGAGGCCCCTGAGGCAGATGTCATATTTAAACAGATCTCCCACTGAAATCCGGGCAAGATCAGGAATTTCTGAGAAGTAACTGGAAACAAAATAAAGTTCCTTAGTACCTCATTGAATCATGGTTACATAGTTTCCTGTTACCTTGATTGGTTTGTTTTCTTCTGGGGCCACATCTGGTGGTGCTCAGGGCTTAAACCTGGCTCTGTGCTCAGGGATTGCTCCTGGAGGTGCTAGGGGGACCAGAGGCAGTAATGGGCATTGAAATACAAGAAGCAGTTTCCCCAGTACTATCTTTCCTGCCTCTCTCTGTCTGTCTCTGTCTGACTCTCTTTGTCTCTCTGTCTATCTCTCTGTCTCTGTCTCTCTCTCAGGGTCTGTAATCAATCAGTGCTCTGGATCCTGGGGTCCCCCTTGGTTATTCTTGGTCACTAGAACTGCAGTTCAGTTAGAGGCGGGCGGAGGGGGTGGGGGACACAGCTCTGCATGGGCCCTGTGAAGCGGGAGTCTTTGGGCCACCTGGGCATGCCCAGGGAACCATGTGCGTTGGGGAATCATGCCAAGGAACTGCCTTCCCCAGCACGACTTGCCCAGCCCAGTGCACCACTAGTTGTTTGCTGCCACAGACCCTTCTTGGGTGATGCTTTGCAGTCTCATGCCCGTTCAGAAGCTTTCCCTTAACATTCTTTCTGAAACATGAAAGTTTTCATTTTTATGATGTTCACTTCATCTATTTTTCCCCTTCTTTGGTTGGTTGTGGTTTTGGTGTCCCAGCTAAGAAACCATTTTGTAAGAGGATGATGGGGCTTTCCCCAAATGTCTCATCTATCATCGGTATTTTTTCCCTCCTGCTGGGGGCACTGTCTCACTCAGCACACAGATAACCTCTTTCCTCAGGAGAGTGGGTCATGAAACATGGACAACAGGTGGAGGGCGTGGTGGGCACCTAAGGAGGAGGCCAAGAGGGGTAGAGCTTGGCGGAATTCACTTTCCAGTGAATTCCCTTTCCCACACCCTGCATGGCCACCTAAGGAGATGGCCACGGCCCCCGTCTGCCCCAGAGCCAGACTGTGGAAGAGGCCAAGTGTGTGCCCCCATCCTGCTCTCTCCAACCTTCCTCCTGGGGGCCTGGATGTGGTCTTAGAGGACAAGGTCAGGAAGGCCAGGGTCCCAGGAGGGTTGCACCTGGGTCTCCACATGGCCACAGGGAGCAGAGCTACTCACTCAACCGCTTATCTCACAAGCCGGCAGTATCTTGTCATCTCTGCACTGTGGGGCGGGGAGGCTGATCTTGAACAGCATGGAACCTGAGACCAGTAGCATGTCATCAACCCCAGGTTTCCTTGGCTGCGAGTGAACCCACACCCTTGGCGTAATTTCAGTGCGCAGGTGAGGTCCCCTGAGCCACTGTCTCTGATTCTGCTGCAGGCATCTGCGTGGCATTGGGGCCTGGGCCTCTGCTTGCCCAGATTCAAATCCTGCTGTCATTTTCTATCACTTTCCACTCTGGGAAAATTTCCTGATTCTCGTCCTGAGTCACCCCCACTTCCCCACCCCTCAAACACAGATAGTAGTAGTGACAACCAGTGACAGGCAGCATAGGAACTTGCTGAGGCTAAGGTGAGTGAGGACAGATCAAGTGGCCAAGATGAGGTGAAGGCTTGAGGCTAGAGTGGTAATACGGCAGGGAGGGCACTTGTCTGGCATGCAGTATCCCTGGGTTCAATCCATGTCACCCTATATAGTCCCCCCCAAGCATCACCAGGAGTGATTCCTAAGCATGGGGCAGGAGTAAGTCCTGAACTATTCTAGATTTGGCCCACAAAGAAAAACAAACAAAGACAGACATGTAGGAACAGCTTGCTAGTTCTCCTTGGGATTTTACACATCTTCATAAAGCCATAATGTATCCCATAAACACCGATTAATTCTTGCATGGGCCTTGCTCTATGCTGGATTCTGGGGCTATGGAGAATATGACGTCTCCCCCCAGTCAAGGATCTGATGATTTAATAGGGGAGTCGGGCCTCAAGTAATCATACCACAGAAGTGAAGCCGAGATGTGCTGGTGGAACTTGGAGCCACACACAGCCCCTCTTGCCAGGGCGGAGAGAGGCAGAGGGGCAGGCAGTGCTTGGCTGGAATTCAGAGATGCATCTCCGAGGCAGTTCCTGGCACAGAGACAACCGCCCACAGGCAGTGCCAGCGCGGCCACCCTGAAGGGCGGCAGAGCAAGAAACCCAGGGAGCGCGGTGGGTCCCACCAGAAAGAACCCTTACGACTGTGAGAAAATGTGGTTTGATGCTCAGGAAGCGGGTAGTTGAGAACAGGGAAATCCACCAGCTCAGCTGGGTAAGTTGTTGATAGTCCTAAATCACCCTCCCACTCACCACCAATATATTGCTTTGGATTTGGTCTTTCCTGAGCATTCATATTTGTCTCTTCTTTTATGATAATTTTTTTGGAGGCACACCTATTGATGCTCCACTTCTGTGCCTCGGGTGCCAGGCAGTGCCAGGGATGGAATCCAGGCTTCTCACGTGGGCTCCGGCCCACTGAATTATCTCCACCCACAGCCGCACACGTTTATTTTCTTCCAAAGGCAAGTTTTATTCTACGCCATGTAAAGAGGTCAGAAAATCGTCCCATGGTTTAAACACGTTGGCAGAATGATTCCTTTCGACTCTGCGGTGGGTCAAGTAAGAACATAGTGAATATACATTTCTAGTGTCGTGATGTCTTCTGCGTTTTTCTAGAAGAAGGAAGTAGGGGTGTGAGGAAGGGAGGCTTAGCTAATGACCACCAGCGCCCCTTGGGAACCGGCAAAGCGACAGCGACTGGTTCTAAAGCAGTCGTTTGGCTCCCTCTGGTGGCCTTTGGCGGAATGACGCATTCCCGCCCCCTACTCCCGTCTATAATTTGGGCACTGGGCAAACACGCTTGTTTGGAAAATTAGAGTCTCAACTATCGATCGTTGAATTGGCTAAGGACCTGAGGTCCATTTAGGCAGAAGTGGAGCTTTATCGAAGAGATGTAATTGCTTAAACTCTACTGCGGGCGAAAGGAGTTTCATTTTAGCAAGAGGCACTCCGCTCATTTTGGCAGCGGGCCTTTCCCTGGCACCCGCCACCCCCGCCGCACCTCCCCCCACGCACAGCCCCAAAGCTCACCCACTGGGTCTCTGAGCCGCTGTCCCCGGGGAAGGACGTTCTCTACGGCCGGGATTATTACGTCTCGCACGGGGCCTTTAGAATTCCCAAACGGAATCTGCGAGACCTTACGTTCTGGATGCCAAGACATCAGCGCAGACGCCCGATTTGCGCGCTTGGCGCTCTGCACGCGTGTGGTCACACGTCCCAGGCCACGCCTGTTTCTCGACCCTAGGAGACAAGCCCGGGACTTCTCAGCTGGGTCCTGACCCCCGGGCACTCCGCACCGCTCCTGGGTGACCTGCCTGCCAGCCGAGCCCCCTCCTAGGCCCCAGGACTGTGTTTCTTCCCTTGCCTGGAGGGTGCGTTGTGGAAGAGCCGCTTTGGGGGAGGTGGAGGCGGGGTGCATCCAGTTGCCCTTGGACCTGAGCTCCAGCTTCTCCTGCGTCCGTCTCTCCTCCAGGATGCCTCCTCTGAGCTGTCTGTCCAGGTGAGAACTCAGGGAATCCCCCACCCTTACCCCCACCCCTACCCGGTCCCACCTGCCTCACTGACTTGGTAAACCAAAATAGGTCCCAAAACGAGTTGCAAGCGCCGACCTGCGGCAACAGCGCCCCCTGCTGGATACTTTGGGAATTGAAGAAAAGACTGGGATAACTGTTGGCTTATTTTAGGCTTCTGCCTTTTTGCACCAACATGGCTTGAAGCCCCTGGAAAAGGATTGTGGGGGAGGGGAGCGCCTCAATTATCAGCTCTAGCTGTGTGACCTTGGGCCAGTGACTAATGCCTCTGCGCTGACTTTTCCTCATCTGGGCAACATGACCACTGGCAGCCCCGATGGCTCCTGATGACTCCCTAAAGCCGCAGTGTGCCATCTGGAACTTCAGAGAGAACATTTAGTAAGCTCAGGACGATGAATGCCGGATACGGGAGCAAGCCCAGCTGTGCTAGGGTTCCCTAGGATCCTGCGGGGAGGAAGATTATTTTCATCAAGGCCACGTGCACAAACAAGCAAACAGAGGCACAGAGAAGGACAGGAATGTGGCTAAAGACACACAGCTAGGAAGTAGCAGAATGAGGGTGCCAACAGCAGCTCAGCTCAGAGGTTGAATTTCCGGCCCTCCTAGTCTCCGAGCGACCTGCCAAAGGCTGCTGGGGAGGCCAATGGCAAACGAGAGATGAGAACTGAGTCTGGTCTGACACTAAATTTCGTCATGTTGCCTGCTCTGTGCCTAGGGCTCCAGGGTGTTGCTGTTTGTAAAACAACTCTTGGGAATGGAAGAGTCTCTGTAGAGACAGGCAGAGAAGTGATATGGGAGGGTCCTGGATCATGGGGGAAGGTGTCTAGGACAATGTAAGTGTGCAAAGCAGCAACAGCAGATTGTAGCTTTGTCTTTTATTTTGCTTTTATTTTTTTGCTTTTTGGGTCACACCCGGTTGTGCCCTGGCTCTGCACTCAGGAATTCCTCTTGGCATCCATAAGAAATAATATGGAATGTTGGGGATCAAATCTGGGTCAGCATGTGCAAGGCAAATGCTCTACCCACTGTACTATTGCTCCGGCCCCAACAGTTTGTAGCTTTTAAGCACTGACAGTTGGGCTGGAGCAATAGTAAAGCAGGGAGGGCATTTGCCTTGCATGAGGCCATCCAGGGTTGGATCCCTGGCATCCCATATGGTCCCCCTAGTACTGTCAAGAGTAATTCCTGAGTGCAGAGCCAGAAGAAACCTCTGAGCATCACTGAGTTATGACTCAAAAAGCCAAAAAAAAAAAAAGAAAAAGGAAAGAAAGAAAGGAGAACTAATGGTAATGGAGAAGGTCGTGAAAGAAGAGTGAAATGCAACCTCCAACCCAGTAACAGGCACACCTGGAAGTGGGCTGCAGTCCCAAATGCTGATAGAGATGGGTGGGTTGAGGATACTTTTCTCTGCTGCCCGAGGGAGGAGATATGAACTCAGCAGTCTTGAAATAGTTCTACCTTTCAACCCAGCCACTCCATTTCTCCATGTATGTCTTATGTGAGTGATCTTTGAGACAGTGCACAAGGATATATGTACCAGGGCTTTCCTTGCAGCAATTTTGGTTGTGATAGAAAATAGTGGACTCAATCTAGGATTTTTGCAAGGGAGGAGGGTTGAGCCACCCCCAGTGGTGCTCAGGGCTTATTTCTGGCTTTGGGCTGG
Organism: Sorex fumeus; assembly: GCF_029834395.1. Lineage (NCBI taxonomy): Eukaryota > Metazoa > Chordata > Mammalia > Eulipotyphla > Soricidae > Sorex > Sorex fumeus. The sequence goes on along the minus strand of NW_026606083.1, from coordinate 18,969,318 downwards.
GATCAGTCCTATTGGTGTTTGGGGACTATACAAAATGCTAGGAATCAAACCTGTGTAAGGAAAGTGCTTACGTGCTCTATTAATCAGGAGCTGAGATATTTAAAAAATTGTTTTGTTTTGTTTCAGGGTCACACTTGGCAGTGCTCATGTTTTACTCCTGGCTCTGTGCCCAGGTGTTGCTCCTGGCAATGCTGGGGATCAAACTCTGGTTAGCCACATGTGAGGCAAGTGTCTTAACCCCTAAACCATCTCTCCAGCCCCAGGTTTCCATATTTTCTAATCTGAACGTTTATTATTCCTATAATGGGAGGAGGTGGTGGTGGTGGTGATCACATATGAATTCTGACTGACTCGAGAATTGGCATGCAGAGGGTACTTGAGCCCGCCGATGCCTGCACACAGACAGGAGACTTAGCTCTTGGATGGAGAGAGGACAATAACTTCTCTCCCCTATCCAGAAAGAAAGTGGGGGGTCCACATTGCTTTTGTAAGATGCACAGGGCCAGGGGTTGGGGGCTTGTGGCAGACCTTCTTCAGAGAGGTGAGGGGTAGAGGTGGGAGGGGCCTCATTTTCTTTAATAACACCCAGCACATATGTTAAAGGGACCAGCACAAAACTATCTAAAAATTGGTTCATCAAAATTATGAAATTAGTTTTGTTTCTTCATAAAAAAGTACCGCCCCCCCAAAAAAAACCCAAACAACCGAAAAAACAGGAAGAATTTGGATGGGAAGAAAGTTCCATAAAGTCACCTTATGCATTGAGGCCTCACTCAGGTGCAGTGAGTTTGATCTTGTCCACTGTGACCTTTAGTCAAGGGGCATATAGCCAAAGCGGACTGGTGTTAGGTCAAATGGGTCTGCAACCTGCCGTGAAGAGAAGATGAAGTAAGTACAAGACTTATCTCTAGTGTATCACTAGAGATTCAGGACTATGCGTATAGTTGGAGTGGCTGGCTGGATTGGGGTTTCTCAAAGGGGCAGAGGGTAACCCTGCAGTTATCCTGATAAAGCCACTTCTTGCAGCACGGCGCCCCCTGCTGTCTTATTTCCACCAGCTCTCCCAAATGACTAAAAGAAACAACACCAGAACCTCAGCCACCGTTTTTAGAGAGAGGCAGAAAGTGAAAAAATGAGGCTTCATCAAGATAGCGGAGGGGCAGCGCGGGGATACCATCTCACTGGCCTAAATGTATGTCTAGAGACAATTTAAAGCACATTATAAACGTGGGGAGTTTTGCCTCTGGCTACAAACCAAGTTTGCCTTAGGAGCTAACTTAAAGAATTCCCAGGGATGTGAACCGGCCTCTGGAACCTGGCCATGTCCTTGACCCCAACTTGCCCAGGTATCAGTCAGTTATCCCACACATGCTAGTGGATTTCAGACATTATATAAAGGCTCCCTGGGGGAAATGATCAAAATACGACCAGGCGCCTTACAAGGACAGAGCTGAGAGCGACAGGAAAAATCTGCTGATGTCCTGGGGCGTGGTGCCTGGACAAGGGGGTAGGGCCCTCGCTGGGACAGAGCGTGAATGAAGGTCTTTAAATGCAGGTATACAAGTGGCACAGTTTTCTTGGAGTAGAGGAGAGATCTCAAGAAATAAGACCTCAAGAAATAGTTCCTAGTACCTCAACAACACTTTTTGTTGAAGTGCCAACAAAAAAGATCGACAGAGCCAATGTTCCCAAATCAAAATTATCATCCTGGGGTCTGTTTTGGGCGAGGCGGATGGAAGCCGACGCTCCCAAACAGGCGCTTCAGCCCTTTGAGCCTACTTGAGCTGGCCCCAAAGTTACCATTTTTAGAACTGACTTCTTAATTATTCAACGTAATTGGTAATTATGGTGTCATTTTAGTCACTCATGCATTCACAAGTTATAATGGTAAGAATTATCATTATAACTGAATATGAACAGGAGCAGTAGAGATAGTACCAGGGGGCTAAGGCACTTGCCTTGCACATCACTGACTCGGGTTCAAAACCCACTTCAGTGCCCAGCACCACGAATGACACTCCCACCCCTCACCCCCGGGCATAGAGCTAGGAGTGAGCCCTGAGCACTGCTGGGTGTGACTCAATTACCTAAACCTCAAAAATGAAAACAGAACCTAGCAGAGCAGGAGCACAACTGAGCGGTGTTTGGGGCCGGGGGATGTGGTGTGGACTCTGTGGTTTCTTAGGAAGATGCCAGCCTGAGTAGTGGAGGTTTGAGGGTGGTGCCGGTGACCCTGAGAAGCATGTCCTCCGGGAAAGGGATCAAGCTGCAGTGCTCCCTCCCTGCACAGAAGCGCAGGATCCCTGGGGTGCGGGTGTGGCACCAATCAAGCAGCCCTGTTTAGATAGTTCCTCATGGAAAATAGATTCTTTTAATTGCTAATTGTCCTTGCACCCCCTACCAAGTTATTTCTTTAAAATGTGGCCTAAATGTTCTCAACTGGCACCCTCTAATTCCTCGAAGGAATTACAGTTTATTCAGACGCTGACATACTGCTGATTGAAGTACAAAGAAGAGTAATCAAGGTTGGCGGGGGTTTTTTTTCTCCTCAACATGGCTTTTAACACTGACAAAGAAAATGATTTCATAGGGTACACGATGGAAAGAAACACACTGTAAACAGTTCCCAATCAGTCAAACACTCCCGTTATGAAGAATATTCCCTCCCCCTCCTCACTCATCGCCTTCCTCCCTGATCGGCATTTCAATGGAATGGGAATTATTCTTTTGTTCTGACTCTCAGGGCACAGAAAAGGTCAGATTTATCTCTGGGGCCCCAGGACCCCCTTCTTATTTTACTTTTTGTTTCTATTTTGGGGCCACACCCAGCAGGGCTCTGATCTTACCTATAGTAGACTCTGGTCTCAGGGATCACTCCTGGCTGTCTCAGGGAAGCATAGGGGGTCCTGAGAATGGGACTCCAGACAGCCTGTGTCTGCTTTACTATTTCCCTGGCCCTCTCATGTGGAACTTTGCAGACACCCCTCACTCTGCCCCCGACTCCATAAAAATACTCTGGTAGGAAGTGGGGCGCAGCCCTGAGTAAGAGGACACAGACCTTGTGGGGTCCCTTCTTTCCCGCTCTTCGAGCCCCATGCCAGACCTGGTGGTGGAAAAGGGGGGGTCTAATGCTGCCGTTTTTTTGTGGGGACAGGCCACAGTACAGGTGGGGAGGCTGGACCTGGGGATTAGCATTCCTTAAAGAATTCCTTACTTGACACTGTTACAGAAACTCAGATTCTTCGATTTTCAACAAAATAGTTTCTAAGAGAAAACCCCCCATTGATGGGGGCAGGTGGAGGGAAGCTTGTACCTGAGCACAGGAGACACAGCGGGCAAGGCCAGGCTGGGGCTTCTGAAACCTCTGTGGAATTGATCCATGGGCCCATTGATTGAGAGGCCCCAGGGGACTTGCTCTGCCCCTGCCCCTGAGGTCAGCTGCACATGGCAGTGGGGCGGGGCGGGGCGGGGGGGGGGGGGAACGATGACACTCAGACACGCTGGCCTCACCAGGGCCCCACCAAGAGGGCCGAATTGGCCTCCCACTCCTGGCTGGTGTTTGAGACCCGAGGGGGGGGGCAGGAGTCTGACCGCCCCTCCCCCCAGCCTCTGGCCTCCCACAAGAAGTTTCTGGAAGGAAGGAAACCAGTCTGAGGTCCCAGAAGAAGTTCTCATGGCCTCAGGTGCACCACACACGAGGCCAGTCTGAGGCTCTAGCTCCTGGTCACCCCAGGACCCAGCCTAACCCAGTGACAGGGCCCCAGGATCTGATCCAGCAGTTCCACAGGTGGCGTTTGGCTAAGAAAGCTGTAGAAAGGGGCCCAAGGTCAAGGCCTTACTCCATTTTACTGGGACCTTGAAGAAATGGTCTTGTCCTGGACTCCTCCAGCCCATGGCTGTCTCAGAGACACCTCACCACAAGGGCTGATCCCCCTGGGGACATGAAGGTCATGTAATATGTTCCAATCTCCCTTGCAGTCTGTGGATGTGAAGTCGGTGGGCTCCCATGGTGGCTTATGTGAGGTGGAGAGGAGAGAGATGGCCATGCCCCCCCCCCCATCTGCCTCTGCCACCCAGAGACTGGCTGGGAAGGCTAGGACTGACAAAGCCTGTCTTAAGTCCCTGCTCAGCTTGGGCCAGAGCCCTGCCAGAGCCCCCAGGGGGCCACCCAGCTCCATCTGATGTCAGCTTGGTATTCCTGGCATTGGAGTTGATCCCTGCCACCCGATTTCTCGGGGAGCCACGGACTCAGGTTGGGATGAGGAATTGCTCTTTGCAGGAAAGTCAGTCATACCTAGGCCTTACCTGGAGTTTTCAGATCCTTGTCTTTTTCTTACAGAAAGGAATTTCAGGAGTAAATATGAAGTAAAAACATTTCATTTGAAGGCTTTAGGAAGGGGAAGACAGGAGAGCAAAGGGAGAGTGATTACACGTTCAAGAGAGAATAAGGGCTTCTCTCTAGGTGCAGAGAGCTCTAGGCCGCATCTTAAGAGGTGAGATGCGGGTGACACATGTGCTCAGCCATGTGGGCCCAAGCAGCACATGGGTTTGGGCAGCAGATTTGCACACTTCCTTTGTTTAGGGTGGCTTTTATAGGGTTTCTGAGCTGCCCCCATGTGGGGCTTCTAGCTAGGTAAAATTCTGTTGCTAGGATTGTTGCCAAGGAGATAGAGCTGGGAGTGGTTGATGGTCTTCTTTGATATTCCTTTCCTGGCCTTTGTTCCTGCTGGAGCTTCTCTAAGAAGGGGGGTAGGGGGTGGGGGGGCAGGGGGGTGGGGTCCAGCCTTCTCTGGGTCTGCTGCTGGTGCCTTACTTCCTGTATGCACAGGTGGGCTTTTGTAAACTCTGGGGCTATTATTTCTATTATTTCCCAGGAATTCCATTGCCATAGGGGACCCCTTCCTACCTACCTGCCTGCCTCCCTCAGCTGCATGCTGTGATTGGTTGCCTACACTGAGGGCAGAGTCAGAACAGCCAGAGGAATCTTGAGGAACACTGCTGGGTTTACTGGTTTACTGTCAAGGGCTCCATATCACCCTCAGACCAATGTCGTGTTACCACATACCTGTGGCTCTAGGAAGATGCACACCCCAGTCTCCGGCCAGCCTCCAGACAGGTGTGTACCTTTGTTTTATATATATATATATATATATATATATATATGTGTGTGTGTGTGTGTGTGTGTATTGCAAGTATATATGTTACATTTATTTTGTATTGAGAAGACACATAATATTCATAGTTATGTTTTAAGCTTATAAATATTACTTTATCACCTTTCTTTTTATTATTTTTATATATAGTCATGCATATGTTTTATTTATTTATTTTATTTTTATTTTTTAATGAATCATTGTGAGATACATGGTTACAGACTTACAAACTTAGGTGCTTACACTTCAGTCATACAATGATCGAGTACCCATCTCTCCTCCAGTGCCCATTTTCTACCACCAATTTTCCAAGTATCCCTCCCACCACCCCCACTCCATCCCCAGGTGTGTACCTTTTAAAGTGCACGGGTGTTTATAAAGGCATGCTCAAAACCCAGCTCGTAAACCAAACCTAACATTGTCATTCAGAACCAGAGTCCATGGCAAAGTGAAGTGCGTTTGCTTCATCCTAAACCAAATAGCCAGTTTAACTGTTTTGATCCTTTGCTGGACCCAAAGTAAACCACAGCTCAGTGTAGTAAACACAAAGGAGAAAGAACTAGAGAAGTTCAGAAGCTTGGCTCTGCAGAAAGCAGCCTTCACAGCCATCACCAATCTGACTCACCAACCGGCCCTGCTCTATGGACTCCCAAATGAATCTCTGAGGAGAGGCACACCAAGCAGCTAAAATTCACGGACACATCAGTCAGCTGGGCTGAAAACTCTGGGGTTCCCTCAGGAGAGGGGTGGCTGAGTCCCTGCCCTGCCAAAGCCCTGGAAGCCGCACCCCTACCCTACCACAGCAATCACACCATCGGCTCAACTCCACTGCCTCACTAGTACTTTCTGCAGAAATTGAGAAAAATTTCAGGTACCCGGTGCCCAGGCTGAGAACTCTGGGCTCTTCTTGAATGGGGGACAGGCAGCCTCCACTCCCTTGCCCCCATACTTCCAGAAGCTCCAGCACTCATGCCCTAAGCCTCTGCCATAACAACTCAGACCACAGATGCTGAAGTCTCTGAACAGTTCAATACCTCCTAATTCCTCAATACTGAGACCCCAGTGGGATCACACCAGATTAGATGGGAGAGTAAACAGAAGCCAACTGAGCTCAATAAACATAAACAATAACACCAAAGGCTCAACTAGCAACCAGCAGCTTAGTAAATCCTTAGATAAGGACTTAACAGCCCTCTGGTGAGATATATCAATTTTCACGTAAAAATTTGGTTTTTAAACTTAATTGGCTTTAACGTTGGAGCTCTGTTGTCTAATGGTCCTGATTTTCCTAACCTTTGTCATAGATTAGGAAATTCAGGACACTGGTGCCATAGGCACTGCTTCTGCCTTACCATCTCGGCTGGGGCTGGGATAGGAAGAACTTCAAGGAGTTCTAGAGACTTCTGCTTGAACCTTCTCATCATAATTGACCTGATTCTGAACAAGGAGCCAGTGGGAGGTTTCCACCTCTTCTGAGACATAGATGGACCCTGATTTAATACTCAGGGTAAGGGATGAAGTGGGCCTGTTGTGAAATCAGTCTGGGTCTATCCACATGCATCTATCTACCTGCACTGTGAAGAGGATGCTTTTGAGTTCCTTGGAATAATGTCCTGGGTGGCATAGCCAATAGACCTTTGTTGCAAGTATAACCCAACCAACATGTCCCACTCTCCTTCATGCTTCAGTTTTCTCCACAGCACTTAACACCATCTAGTAGTTCTCTACATTTATCAATTGATTCTCCTGCCTATTTCCTCTACTAGAATGTAAGGTCCAAATGAGGATAGGAACGTACAAGTTCCATCTGTGTTGTTGGCTATTTCCTATACAATGTCTTGACAATGGCCCAGCCAGCATGGGATAGTATTCATTGGTATTTGTTGGAGAGGTGATTGAATGGAAAAATGTTTGGTGTTTTAATTTCCTGTTAACAGCTAGCCCTACTGTCCCCCAACATACCTTAAGGATTTCTCTTCTGTCTTCTTGGCCCAGTGATGTAATAAGGAGACCTGGTGTTTCATGCAGATTCTGTTTGGGTTTAGTTTCGTTTTCAAATGAAGGAACTTTTAAATCATCTTATTGTTCTTACTGCTTACAGTGTAATCTGACTAACCTTTTAACATTGTATTGAATTTGTTTTCTTAGTAATTTGTTTAATTTTTCTATATCTGTTTTCTTAGGTGAAACTGGTTAATGCAGCTTCTTCCTTTGTATTATCCTCCATCTCAAACAGGATGTAATATTGATGTTATTTCTCCCAATATTAATCTTCTCTCCCTTTCCCCCCAGAAATGATGTCTATGACACAGAAATTATTGGAAGTCTGAAAGATTTCATTTACTAAATTCTCCAGATTCAGTGATTTTGAGGAGTCAGTTATGAATAATTTCTAAAGTATACTCAGTATTATAATAGGTCTTCTTATGAAAATTTTGGTGATATAATATTTTTTGCAAAAAATCCTACATTTCATCCATAGTTTTCAATTGACCTCTATGGACTACATCAACACTCAATAATTTTTTTATGACTTTTATTATCCTGGAGTGATAGCACAGCAGGTAGGGCTTTTGCCTTGCAAGCGGCCAACATGGCCGACCCGAGTTCGATTCCTCTACCCCTCTTGGAGAGCCCGGCAAGCTACCGAGAGTATCTCACCCACACGGCAAAGCCTGGCAAGCTACCCGTGACGTATTCGATATGCCAAATACAGTAACAAATGTCACAGTGTAGACGTTACTGGGCCCGCTCGAGCAAATTGATGAACAACGGGAGGATAGTGACAGTGACAGTGATTTTATTATCCCATATGTCATCTTTAAGTTTAGTTCAGATGGATATTTTTCTTTACATCAACTAAAGATTTGTTTTTTTACATACACACACAAAAACATATTTTGTTTTGTTTGGTTTTTCAGATCACACCTGTGGTGCTCAGGGGTTACTTCTGGCTCTGCACTCAGGAATTACTCCTGGTGGTGCTCAGGGAACTATATGGGATGCTGGAGATCAAAACTTGGTTTTGATCTGGCTCCGGTTTAATATTGTTGTTGTTTTTCATAAACCCATTTCTTTTATTTTCTACTTTTAAAAATTCTCTTCTTGTTTACAAATGTTTCCTTTTAATTTGTCATTGCTTCAACCCAGTTTCTTTTTCCATGTTTCTTAATCAGGGGCCACTCGGGGCTCCCAAGATATTCCAAGGGGTCATAGGTGAAAACTGCATCAATGCAGGGGCCACCAAATAAGACTAGGGAGTGAGCCATTAAGATGGAAGCCACAGGAAGGGAACAAGATAAGAAGCAGCTACAGCTGGAAAAAGCTTGAGAAACACTGTTCTAGGGGATTATGTGTGAGATGCTATCAGAGCTCAAGAGCCTGAATCAGCATCTCTGACAATCAGACTGACTACTTAAAGTTGTGAGAAATGCAAAAAAGAAAGAAAGGAGCAGGGACAAGCAGAATTTGCCCCTGGGAAAGACACAGAAAGTGGAAATTAACATTTCATAACAAAGGAAAAATGGTGTCCATATAACTCTTCTTCTTGGAATTCTTTCTATTCTCGAATAAACACATTCACTCAAAATAATATACCAGGATAAAAAATAAAGTATTAGAACCCAACTGACAGGCACAATGAAATTGTCAGCAGGGATTTTTAAAGTGAGATCATCATAGCTAAGCAAATAGAATCTGTGGTCCTTAATAATGATTTATATTTTTTATAATACAATGAGGACCAACTGTTAATGGTGATTTATATTTTTGTAACACGATCTCAATGGGCTGTAATATAATGAATATATTAAAAATAACAGCCCCTAAAGTTGGGGAGTCAATATAGCACATAAATCATATTCATAGCCAGCACCCAACACAAAATGTCTTGATTCATCAACCCACCGCAGGAAAAAGCAAAAGGCTACTGGGCCTTTAGCCAAACTGCCATCTTTCTGCAATTTGCCAAGAGAGTGACTACAAAAGGAAAGAGGGGAGGGGCCATTATATATTATCTTGACCATTTAAGCATTGGGGCCCCACAAATGCAAACCTACAAGACAGGTGATAGTGCAGGTACTAATGAATGGGGCACTGGCACTGTTTGAAAAGGAGCACCCTGCAAGCCGGGATGTGGCTTATTGTAAAGCACTTACCTTGCATACAGGAGGCCTTGGGTTTGATACCTGGTACTGCCCTCAAAGGATACCCTCTACGTGCTCCTGTGGTAAAACCAGAAGAGTCTATGATGCTACCCAGCATGCTTTGGCACTGTGGTAAACAGGAAGTTAAGGACAAGATTCTTGCCAAGATCATGAATGTATGTTTTGAGTGAATTAAGCATTCTGAGTGCCAAGTCTGCTCCCTAAAACAAGTGCAGGAAAATGGCCAAGAAATGGCTATAGGAAGAGGGGAGAAGTCAAGTGCCAGCCTGCTCCAACCAAGCAAGTAAATGCTGAGAACTGTGGGAAGGAGTCCCAAGCTCTGGGACCTGCTCCCTCGGCACTTCTTGGCATGATAGGCAGGTTTGCTTTGGTTTTGTTTAAAATCTGATGGTTAAAAACAGGGAATAATGAATCAAATATCAAAAAATCACAAAACTAATTTGGACCAGGAAGATAAGGATCAGGAGCACACGCCTAGCACATACAGGGCTGCTAGATTGATCGATGGTCCTGCACAGCCTCCAGGCACCAACCTTTCCCTCCTCCCCATGCACCATGGGGTGTAGCCCTGGCGACCCCCAGCATTGCTGAGCACTGGGCAGAACAACACTGCTGGGACCTGAGCATTGGACTGTCCAGCACACTTGGCAAGTATTGCCAGGAGTAGCTCTCAGAAGCCTGAGCACTACTTGGGAGCCCGCCCAGCACCCACAAACTCATCTGCTATATGCTTCAACCTATGCATTTGGAAAACCAACAAAAATAATATAGCTGATAAAGGAGTCCCAACAAGGGTCTTACTTACCTTCTCTCTGACAATACTTAGGACCCCATAGAATACTGTCATTTTAGGCAAATGAAAAATCAGAAAACAGTCATCAAACCTTTACTGAGAAAACCATGATCACATTTTTTTTCTACTTTAGGATTCATGGATCTCCTCATGACCATTAAGAGAATCCAAATTAAGACAAGAAACCACAAAGCATAGGCATGAGATTTAAAGCCTAGGGGAAAAAAATATTTAAATTGAGCTGACTGTTACAAAAACTCCTAAATTCGTATTTTTGTAAAGAAGGCATATAGATGTCCCACAGATACTGAAAAAAGTCATCAGGCTCACTTATTTTTTAGCACTGGCCTCCTGTTGTTCATCAATTTGCTCGAGCAGGCACCAGTAACGTCTTCATTGTGAGACTTGTTACTATTTTTGGCATATTTATTGAATATGCCACAGGGAGCTTGCCAGGCTTTGCCGTGTGGGTGGGATACTCTCAGTAGCTTGCTGGGCTCTCTGAGAGGGATGGAGGAATCGAACCCGGGTCAGCCACATGCAAGGCACCCGCTGTGCAAATCAAAACCCTAAATACATATCACCTCATATCTCAGAATAGTCTACATCAAAAAGATTGGAAACAACAGAGTGTGGATAAAAAGGAATCCTTGGCCATATGGGTGAGACGATATATTGGCACAACTCCTAAGAAAAATGAAATAGCGATTCCTCAATGAACTGAAAGTGAAAATACTCTGTGATCCAGTAATTCCACTCCTAGACATTTATCCGAGGGATACAAAATCACGAATTCAGGAGAATAGCTCCATCTCTATCATCATAGCATTACCATTCACAATCTACAGCACATGCAACCAACCTAAGTGCCCATGGGAAAATGAGTAAAAGAACTGTGCTCTAGAGCTCTACTCAATGAAGACAGCTGTGTTATTACAAGAGCTGAAGCCAGGCCTCTGTTAACAGTGTGGATGGAAACTGATCATACTGAGTGAATTGGAAGCAAAAGGCAATTATCAGATGCTTTCACTGGGAGTGAAATAAGTTTCCAAACTTATTTGCTACTGCACCCTTTTAAGGAAAATATATCACTCAGTGTCCCCCTGTAAATCTACCTTTGGAGGGAAGGGTGCCACATATGGCTATGTTCAGGACTTACTCCTGGTTCTGGGCTGAGGGATCCATCCTGGGGGCAGAGTAACACATAGAGTTCTAGGAATGAAAAACAGCTCAGTTGTGTGCAAAGCAAGTGCTTTACCCACTGTATTATCTTGGATCCTAAATCTCCCTTCTTTAACTTGAGCAAACAGTGTTCCCCTACCTTAGTGACCCAAGGATGCTATCTTCCATCCCCAACTGTTCCATCACTCTCCCTACCAAGAAGCGGTAGCAGCCACTTTGGAAAACACTGGTTTCACTTCTATATGGCATGTAGATGTCCAGAGCAAACAAACAGGACAACACAACAAAAAATGACTCAGACTCTGAAATCTCTGTTGGTTAGCAGTGGAGAACAGGCATATGGTGTCATTTTGATAGAGGGAAGGCATTCAGTAGCTGGGTATGGTGACCCATACAGATATATGAAAACATGTATCATACTAATACTTTATAGTATTACAAACCAGTAGTTCATTAAATACTTTGTTTTAAGAAAAGAGTTGGCTGATAGTCTTTGTTTCAGTAAAAATTCTCAATAATGAGAAGCTCAAACACTGATTTTTACTCTATGTCACTTGCTGGTGAGTCCTCTGGATCATGCCACTGGGAAAATCTGTAACATTATAGAAATAAGATCCAATTAAAGTTCTTGAGATTTAAAAGAAAGGACTGACAGAAGGAAGCTATTGATAAACCATTTAGAAAGGTACTGGTGGGGCTGGAGAGAGAATACATGGGGAGGGTGCTTGCCTTGCCTGCAAGTGAACTGGGTTTAGTCCTTGGCATCCCATATTACAGTTAGGATTAATCCCTGAGTCCAGAGCCAGGAGTAAGCCCTGAGCATTGCCAGGTGTATCTAAAAACCAAATCAAACCAAAACAAAAAGGTACTGGTGATGCTGGAAAGATAGCACCTGGGTTAGGGTGCCTGCCTCACATGCAGTTGACCGTGGCTTGATCCCAGACACTGCAGAGGATTCCCTGATGAGCACAGAGCCCTGAGCACTGTCAGTGTGGACTTGCCCTACTCCTCCTGTTATCCTACCCCCAAGAAATCTAAAAGAGATACTAAAGGGTAAAGGTAAAGGCCCTCCTGTTGTTCATCGATTTGCTCGAGCGGGCCCAGTAACGTCTCCATTGGAGATTTTGTTGTTACTGTGTTTGGCATATCGAATACATCACGGGTGGCTTGCCAGGCTCTGCCGTGTGGGCGAGATACTCTCGGTAGCTTGCCGGGCTCTCCGAGAGGGGCGGAGGAATCGAACTCGGGTCGGCCATGTTGGCTGCGTGCAAGGCAAACGCCCTACCACTGTGCTATCTCTCCAACCCAAAAGAGATACTGGTAAATAAAAATCCTATATTTACAGTTCTGAAAATAATGACTAGGACTTCCAAATGACTATGCTCTTAGAGTAAACAAACATAAAACCTTAACATAAAACCCCCAAAAGCCACTACCTGAAGGAGTTGGAGGCTGAAAGGGAATCTCTCCTTTAGAATGAAGACCAGCGTGAAGAAGTGACAATGGCCTCACAAGCACATTCACGGGGCACCACAGACAAGTCAAAGGCTAATGAAGTGTGTGGAGAGTGCCTAGTGGTGATGGGGAGCAAACAACTTCAACATAATCATGAGTCCATGAAGGGTCTTGGTGGAACATTAGAGAATATGGTGATAACATACCGCATAACTGTGATCATAAAAAATACATATTAAACTTTGTGAGTTGTAGGTAAGACAGGCTATCCGATAAAATGGATCACTTTGACATAATGTGAATGAAGAAAATGCTACAACTCAATTATCTAAGCTCCTACTTTAAGAAGCTGCAAAATGAAAAGTAAATTACACCCAAAGCAAGCCAGAGGTAAGTAGAAATCAATGAAATAGAAAACAAAAATAAGGGAAAATCAATAAAACCAAAGCAGCTCTCGGAACAAACCCAATAGAATGGATAAATTTCTAGCTAGGCTAATCAGGAAAATGGAAAACACATGTTCCAAGAGCAGGAACAGACGAAATAGCTTCCGCCGTGTCTTTCAGACATTAAATGTAATAAAAATATTGTGAACCATCCTTATGCTGATAAATGTGACAATCTAGAGAAAATAAACCAATTCCTTAAAATAAACAATTTATATCAAAACAAACTCAAGAAAACATAACATCCTTCTATAAATTAAGGACACCAAATTAATGATTAAAAACCTTTCCAGGAGCTGGAATGATAGCACAGATATGCACAGCCGGAACCTGGGTTCGATTCCCAGCATTCCATATGATCCCCCAGCACTGCCAGGAGTAATTTCTGAGTACAGAGCCAGGAGTAATCCCTGTACATCGCAGAGTGAGACCCAAAAAGAAAAAAATGCAAAAAAATAATTAAAAATAAATAAAATAAAACCTATCCACATCGAAAACTCAGTGTCTAGGTAACTTCACTTGTGAATCCCATCCTCGAAAACAGAAGAGGGAGCATTTACCACATCATTTTATAAGACTAAGATCCACTTTGATTAGACATTACAAGAAAAAAAAATACAGAGCAAATCACGTATAAACATTTTAATAGAAATGTGTGGTTCTAAAATGTACATGGAAAATGCAAAGAACTAGAGGAGTCAACAAAATCTTAACAGAATATTAGCAAACACAAAAAATAGATGTTAAAAAGGATACTAATTGATTATGTGCAAGTGAGGTTTTTCTCAGAATGCAAGTTTGGTCTAACATTAGAAAAGAAATCAATGGGGTCCAGAGTGATACAGCATGTAGAGTGCTTGCCATCTCTGGTACCTCATGTGGTCCACTGAGTCTATAAGGAGTGATCCCTGAGCCAGGCATAAGCTCTGAGCACTGCAGGGTGTGGCTCAAAATTAAGGAAAGAAGGAAGGAAGGAAGAAAGGAAGGAAGGAAGGAAGGAAGGAAGGAAGGAAGGAAGGAAGGAAGGAGAGAGAAAGGGAGGGAGGGAGGAAGAAAACCAATATTAATAGACTACAGAAGAAACATATTATTATTTTAATGGATACAAAGGACATATTTGATAAAAAACAAACATTCATAATAAAGTCTCTGCAGGTGCTAGAATGGTAATACAGGGGTTAAGGCATTTATAATTGCTGGGAGTGCCCCAACCAGAAAAAAAAATTCCAGTGACTTTATTTTTGTAGATTTTTACTTACATATTAATTACAAAATTTATATGTAAATACAAAGAAACTAGCAGAGCTAAAAAAAAAATGATATGGGCCACACCTGGTCACGCTCAGGGATATTCCCAGCTCAGCCCTTGAGAGATCATGAGGTTTTAGGGATTGGACCCAGGCCCAAAAGTCATTAATACAGTGTGATTTAAGGATAGAACAGGAGTAGACCAAATTTAAAACAACATTTATATGGTAAATTAATGTTTGGTAAAATGTTAAGGATATTTTTCAAAAGTTTTCAATAAATGTTGCCAGGACAATTAATCTCTTGAGGTAGGGTGGGAACAAAACCACTGGCAAGAATATAATTAAACAACTAGAAGTTCATTTGTTTCTGCTGGGAATACAAATGACACAAGAACCTTTGGGAAAACAGGGGGGTATCTCGTTTATGTTATATGAAACTCAACATACATATAACTCCTGGAGAAACGAATACACAGAAATAAAGCTGGAATGCAGGTGTTGATAGCATTATTACTGACAGCCCAAAGTGGAAACAATCCTATATCCACTAATGGGTGAATAAATAAATTCTTTGCCCATGGAGATTATGAGAAATGCTACTCAACAAAGAAATGAATAAATCCTAATGCAGTGTGGGTGAATTTATGAACTTTAAGCCAAGTTTAAGAGGTCAAATACAAATGACATAATGTTCTATGTTTTCATTTATACCGAATTTTGGAAAAGCCAAGGTTAAAGCAACAGGAATGTCAGTAGTTGGTTGAGGATTGAGTGGGGGGGGGGGGCATTAATGACAAGGTTTGCGAAGAAACATTGTAGGGAGAGACCTAGTTTTATAGCTTGATGGGACGAGGCAATAAGATTGTACAAATTAACAGCCAGCAAATTGCTCACTTAAAATAAATGCATTCTACTCCACAGAAATAAAAAGCAGTCCTTGATTCCGACTGTAGGTCATGAGAATGAAATAACGAAGAGAGGATTGGACCTGGGGTCCAGAGCCGTGTGTCATAGTTCCGACTCGGCTTCTACTCGGGATCTGATGTAGGGAAATTCAATTAACCCTCCTGAACTTCCATTTCAAATATAAGATTGGAGTTAACCCAGTCTTTGTCTTCTTCACTGGGATGTTTGAAAGGGCATGTTAAAAAGGCTATGCAGAAAAGGAGAGAGAGCAAGAAAAATTACCTCCCTTGGAGGGAGGCTGGAGTGGGGGTGGGGTGTTGGGGTATGGTGGGAGGGAAACAGGGGGTATGGGTGGTGGTAAATGTACACCGGTTGAGGGATGGGTGCTGGATCATTGTATGACTGAAACCCAATTATGAACAGGTTTGTAATGGTCTATCTCATGAAGAGTCAATTAAAGAAATTTTAAAAAGTAATGTGGAGTTCATGTTCAATTCAATAAGCTTGATCAATGGCTGAATAAATAGCAATACTCCTACGTTTTTTTTAAAAAAAAGGCAATACAGCCTGAAGATTGAGAGCTATTATTGGGGAAAATAAAGAATCTAGTGGGAGGCCAGCTCTCGCATCCAGAACAATGAGAATGGCTACTCAGAGTATGCAGTGGTCTCAGAGGCACAGATGCTTCTGAGGTAGCAGTAACTAAAGGAGCTCAGGTTCCTGTGCTCCATTTTCATTGTGACTGCAACAACTACTAATGCGATGCCTTTAACTGCAAATACAGAGTCGGGAGCAATAGCACAGTGGCTGGGAGCACCTGTCTTGCAAACTTAGGTCCCCCATTCAAGACCCTGTGGGTGCTGGGCACAGTCCTAGCAGCTAGGCTGTCTGCAATCTGGCACAAGTCATCTAGCTGCATCCTAGTTGGTGTGTGTGAGAACCACACAGCAGGGTGTGACCCTGAAGAGCTCACCACCAAAGAAAGAACGAGAGGGAAACGTGAGTTCTGGCGAGCATGTATGTGAGGCCCAGTGAGCGCTGGTTGACCGTGAGCTGGTTGACCGTGGCTCCACTCCCAGTGCATGACGAAAGAAGTGTGAGCACCAGCACTGGACTCCTGCCAGGCATGACCCCTGGGCACCCCAACAGCAACAGCAAAAGGGAAGGAAAGAGAGTTTAGAAGGGAGTAAAAATAACAATGGCATGTGGCTGGCGAGATAGCACAGCGGGTAGGGCATTGCATTGCACGGGGCCAATCTGGGTTCGATTCCCAGCATCCCATATGGTCCCCTGAGCACTTCCAGGAGTAACTCCTGAGTGCAGAGCCAGGAGTAACCCCTGTGCATCACTGGGTGTGATCCCCACCACCACCAAAAAGAAAGAAAGAAAGAAAAAGAAAATGACAATGGCAGTGAAAATCTTGGATCTATTTGTTATCTTATGGTCAGAAGAAAGTTTCAAACCCTGGAAAGCACTATGTCTGAGCTCTCGCCTACCTCTCTGAGTTGGTGCTGGGAAAAATGGACAGACATGCAAAATAAGACATTAGACCATGAACAGCAGATGCAAACATTAATTCAAAGAGGATTAAAATTAAAGACTTGGATGTAAGAAACGAGACTATTAAAGAAAAAAAAGAGAAACAGGTGATTGGCTCTTTGACATCAGCCTTAGAGATGTTTGGAGACTTGCCTGCAAGAGCAAGTGAAACAAAGGCACAAAATGGGCAAATGTGACATCAAACTAGAAGCTTTTGCACATGAAAGAAACTTGCATCAGAACCAGAAGACAGGCCAGGTCAAGAGCCCAAGCAGGCACACACATCTGGCGTGCACAGACCCTGGGTTGGTTTCCTGGAAGCCCAAGTACCCTATCACCCTGGAGCCCCCAATTAGCAATCAATTAGTGGTTACTAGAATGGAGGAGGGAACGGTTAGGTAAATTGGGTAAAAAGGACAGAATTGGACTTTTAGTAATGAACTTAATGTAATACACACACACATACACACAGACACGCGCGCTCACATTGATATATTTTCTTTTCTTTTTTTTTTTTGGTGGCAGGGTCAAACCCAGAGATTGAAACACCTGAGGCAGGCATTGTACACCAATCTCCAGTCCTGAATCCATGTGTTGCTTTTTTTTTATGGCTTTTTGGGTCACACCCGGCAATGCACAGGGGTAACTCCTGGCTCTGCACTCAGAAATTACCCCTGGAGGTGCTCAGAGGACCATATGGGATGCTGGGAATCAAACTCGGGTTGGCCACATGCAAGGCAAACGCCCTACCCACTGTGCTATTGCTCCAGCCCCAACGTGTTGCTTTTTGGTGAACAAGCAAATCTTGTATAAATGATAATAATTTTAGTCAAAAAATAAAAGTTCGGGCTGGAGCGATAGCACAGTGGGTAGTGTGTTTGCCTTGCACGCAGTCAACCCAGGTTTGATTCCCAGCATCCCATATGGTTCCCCAAGCACCACCAGGAGTAATTCCTGAATGCAGAGCCAGGAGTAACCTCTGTGCATTGCCATGTGTGACCCAAAAAGGGAAAAAAAAAGTTCTTTAGAAACAAGGAAAATAACCCCACTAGGACAGAGGCATCTCAGGAAATGCTTAAGAGCTATAGAAAAAGGCAACCGAGTAGGCAGACATGAATATCGATATACGCAGTAGTAATGATTAGTAGGGTTTCAAATGTGTGTAATATTAAATAGCTGGCAAGAGTAGCGCAAAGTGCAGGAAGGTTTTATTGAATTTAAATTGCCTAAGGTTAGGACTCATAGAGAAGTAGAAAAGTAATTGTACATGACTACAGTTAAAAGATGCATGTTTTTATTTCCAGGGTAACTACCAAAAGAATTGGAGAAAAAGTGGAATAATAGTTTCTATTATTGTAATAATAATAAAGTTTCTACCTGTAAAATCTCAAAGAAAACGTTTTAAACACCTCCAATAGTAAATTGTTCCAGACTCAATTTGTAAAAAAAAAAAACAAACTCAAATTGTCGTTAGTATTGGTACAACCAAATGCCTGCTATCATGTGATCTAATTATATTTTAAATTCCAAGTCTTTTTTTTTAAATAAAAGGACACAGTCATAGTTTTAGGGAAAAGGGGAAACATATTTTGATATTTTATTTGAACAGTTTTAAGGTTTACATTTTATAAGCACATTCATTTATCACTGGAAGCTAACAGCGGCCCATTAGAGCTGGTTTGCAGGTACAAAGGTGAGAGAGCTAGAATGTTCGGGACATTCTGAACCTTAAGAAAAGAACCAAAAAAAAAAAAAAAAAAAAAAAAAAAAAAGAACCACTGATCTCTCTTGGTGCCTCTCACAAAACATCTGCCGCCCCACCTCGCTGTTGGGAGTCCCCTTTCAAGCTGGGTAAATAACCCCGGCTTCTCTTCCTCTGTTCACGGACCCCTCACTCACCTGCCAAGAAGAACCACCCTGTGGGAAGTCCTGGGCAGTTTCACACCTTCTGGAGCTCCAGATTCTTCACTCACTCACTCACTCACTCACTCACTCACTCACTCACTCACTCTCACTCCATGTGGCCCTGGGGCCTGAGCCTCTGGCAAGAGAAGCCAGCCCCTCACCTGGCCCCGCAGGAGAGATTTGTATGGAGCCCCTTCCCCCCCCCCGCCCCCACCTCCTATGAATCCACTAATGTGCTCTGACATCCCACGCCCTCTGCTTCCCAGAAATGCCTACAGAAGTCAATTCTGATGTTAAGAGCAGCTTCATCCTGTGAAATTTCTGTCAAAGGAAGCTAGAGGCAGGACTGAGTTGATTTGGGGTAAATAAATTCAGGAACTGGGTGCTGGCGGCAAACTCAGCCTTCTTGAATAGTGAACTATCATTGACGTGGAAATTATGAACAAGTCACTGACGTGGAAATTAAGGCGGAAGGCAGGGCCAGGGAAGAAGCTCAAGGCATCAGCGCTGGGCTGGTTTGAAGCGCAGTGCCACGCTGTTGATACAGAATCGCTGACCAGTAGGCCCGGGTCCATCAGGGAACACGTGGCCCAGGTGGGCTTCACACTGCAAAGGAGAGAAGTTGTTACGCCCCAGCTGAGACAGGCTCGCAGGCAAAACCAAGTCAATGAACCCCGCACGCCCCCACCCCACTCCAGGGTTTGTATCTGTGCAGAGGGACATGTCCACTGCATATGAATTTAATTAAGAGGAGCAGGCTGCAGCCAGGGAGGTAGCTCAGTGGTGGTGGGTGGGGACTCGAGACCTGCCTGGCAGAACCCAGTTTCCGGTCCATCCAAGTACCACATGGTCCCCCAGGCAGTGCTGGGTGTAGCTGAGGAAGCCCTCGTGCTGAAGGCATGACCAGGTGTGGCTCTTATGGGCTCTGCCCCACTGGGCCAGGACACCCTATCTCCAGGTCCCGACGCTGACCATGTTAGCCCAGTTGGCTAAGCAGGGACTCACGCCCTACCCCATTGAGCTGAGCAGTGCTTGGAGTCCTCCCCCTATCCCCCCCCAAAAAAAATAAAATGTCAGGGAGATAATTCAAAGGGGACAGCATGTATTTTGTGTGTGGAAGCCCTGAGTTCAATCACCAGCATGATCCTATGAGTACCACTGGGAGTGATCTCCCCCAGACAAAAGCAAAAACAAAACAAGAGCACGAATGAAGGGCATTTACAGGCGAAAAGAGTCTCCTTTATGGATGAAGCTGTGAACAACTTACTGGATTTGTCCCTTGATTTGCTCAATTCTAGCGGTATAATTATTTTATACCTACCTAATGGAGCTATTGAGATAATTAAATGGAAAAATGCGTATAAGGTTTCAACACAGTTCCTGCATAAATATTGGATAATGTGGGATCTGGAGCAATAGGAGCAATAGTCCCTTGGGTAGGGCACTTCCCTTGTATGCAGCAGACCTGTGTTCAATCCCTGATACCCCATATGGTCCCCCAAGTCTGCCAGGAGAGCAGAGCCAGGAGTCAGCCCTGAGTACCTCTTTGTGTGGTTCCAAAACAAAACCAAAACCACCACAACAAACCCAAACCACTAGAAAATGCTGTAGCGTGTGTGTGTGTGTGTGTGTGTGTGTGTGTGTGTGTGTGTGTGTGTGTTTTCCCCAGAGCCACCCCTGGGTCTACTCCATGGGATGCTCAGTCTGGGGGCAAAGGCCTGACAGCCAGTGCTTGAGCTGGAACCTCACAGTCACTGACTGGCTGGACTCAGGCCTTGCCCAGGCCCTCTATACACGCTACCTCAGCCTGTGTCTTACTGAGGACATAATATGCTGCTTCTTTACTGGCCTCCGCGTTGGACCAAACTAGAATGGTTGCATGTCTAAGGCAATGCAGATGGCTCTGCCGCCTGGCCAGGCCAGTCCATAGCCATGTAGGGCCGCCTTGGCAGCTGGCGCTGAGGGGCAGAGACCAGGCGGCCAGGCTTACCTGTCTGTCCCTCTGGCATTCCTTGTCCCACGGAAAGGCCCTTTTCTGCTCTTCTGTGCCCACCAAGACATGTTCTCCTGGGTGGGGGTGTCCTATCAGCTCTGCCAAGGGCACGAGAGCTCTTTAGGGGGACAGTACCAGGAAAGCAAAGCTGATGCAACAACACCCACCTGCTTGCAGACCACCTCGGTGCGAGCCAGGCCCAAGGAGGTGTCTAGCCGCCGCAGGACCCCCGCGTTAGTCTCATCAGAGCCAGCAGCGCCGTGTGCCTCGGAGAAGGAGGGCCAGCCCGAGCCTGAGCAGAACTTCTTCTCCGAGCTGGGGAGACAGTCACCGAGCACTTGAGAGCCTCTGTCCTGCCCCCGGTCACTGCCCCAGCCACCGCGGGCTCACACAGAGGAGGAACTTCCACTCACTCCCTGGGTGGCTGGAAGCACATCACTGGGAGCTTTGTGATTTGCAGGGAAAAAACCCTTGCAGAAACCTTGTGCTTGAAATGTGAATAAAAGGAGGCCTAGGGAATGGAAAGTAAGAGCTGCCTCCGGAGGGGCTCTGGACTTCACATGGCACAGGTGCCAGATGGCTTTGAAAACGGGCACTTCCAGTGGCCTCATGAGGAGCCCGTCTGCCTGCTTGCAGGAGACAGCAGCAGCCTCGCCCTAGTCTCCGGGGAACTGCCAGCTACGTCTGGGCCTCACCCAGCCCTGAGCACTACCATGGGTGGCCCCTGAGCACACTGCTAAGAGTAACCTCTGATCACACCCGGGTGTGGCTAAAGCACCCCTCCCACCAGAAGAAAAAAAAAAGAATGACATACCATTTTACACACAATTCAATATTGAAAAATATTTCAGAATGTGTAAGAATGAGCTATATACTTGAGATATATAAACATAAATAGGGCCAGCCAGGGAGACAACTCAAAGAGCTAGTGTGTGTGCTGGGAAGACCCCCTGAACACCATGTGGGCCCCAAAACAAGCCAACAAAATTCAGTCTAGGTCTCAGGGTGAGACTGAGCAGGTACACTACATCTGTCCAATGTGTGAGGCCCTGGGTTCAATGCCCACCACAACACACACTCACATACACATTTCATTGTAGTCTCTCTGGTCCAGGGAAAAACAGCTTACACATCTTGATCAAGTATTACCACCTTTAACATGTAAGAACTATGAACAGTAACCATTCCACTTTGATCACTTTCATGGAGCATTATGAATGCAATGTTTCTTTTGGCTTCTGGGTCACACCCAGTGGTGCTCAGGCCTTACTGCTGGCTCAGTGCTCAGGCCTTACAACCTTCTGTGACTCAGAGGACAAAATCTGATGATAATCAAAGAGGCACATCATTTGATGGTTTAAGACTGGGAGCCTAAATATTAAGGCCGATCAGAAGTCCCATTACACATATGTAAATGATGATCAGACTATAATGTCTTCCCTTTAAAAACTCCAAACCCAGGTCCTTCCTTTCATATGCTCTAGAGGTGTTCCTTTGGTTAAGTATGGTCTGTGGGTTTCCTTTGTTTCTTTTCTACATTTCTGGAAATTCCACAGCCCCCAAACTGCCAGCAGCTAGTAGATACTGATGTTCGGCAATCCCGGCTTCCTGGAAGAACATGCATTTATGCCAAGCAAGGGGAGGGAATGCACACAGCATTTTTAATAATACTGTAAGCATGCAGACTGTCTGTCAGGATGCGATGTAAGAAGTGAATTAAGAACAGACTCCTGGCTTCCTTCCGAGAAAGTTTATCAAGAAATATGTGCCACAACCACCCCTGCTCCCCACCCCAGTATCACATGAACATGTCCGGGATTAGTGTATGTGAGGCAGGAGTTGTATAATGGATGAGGAAGGTGAGTGGTTGGGGGGAACTAGCACAGCATCATGTGACCCCCCACGGTTAAGGCTGTGAGAACATGCAGTTCCCAGGGACGTGAGTCGTTTCCCCATTCTCCAGGTCTCTGATTTGGATGCTGCACTTGAGAAGGCTGGGCTGCTGGGGAGAAAGGTCTTAGCTCCACTTGGTTATCCTTTTTTTTTTTTTTTTTGCTTTTTGGGTCACACCGGCGATGCTCAGGGGTTACTTCTGGCTCTCTGCACTCAGGAATTACTCCTGGCGTTGCTCGGGGGACCACATAGGATGCTGGGAATCAAACCTGGCTTGGCCACGTGCAAGGCAAACGCCCTACCTACTGCGCTATCACTCCAGCCCCTCCACTCAGTTTTCTAAGTGTTGCCTTTTAGTTGACCGACTTTACATTTCCTTTTGACTCTCTACAAATATTTGAAGGGATTTTAATGTTTTCCCCTCCCTGGACTCTCTCTGCTGAGACTGCCAAAGACAAAGGGAGAATGAGAAGCCAACAAGTCAGTATTCCTGAGATGGTGCTCCTACACAGGGAGCACACTTAGGAAGAGAGGACGGACTCCCACTGGTTAGAATCTAGCAGCAAGAGTTCCTCACTATTAAAGAATGTGGGCATGGATGGGATGGAGAAGGGTACGCTAAGTGAATGATGCTTGGAGGACTCGCTTGGGATGGGAGATGCGTGCTGAAAGTAAACTATAAGCCAAACATGATGGCCACTTACTACCTGCATTGCAATCCAATAACACCCAAAAGGAGAGAGAGAGTCAAAGGGACCCTGCCTGCCACAGAGGCAGGGGGCATGGGAAGAGGATGGGGGGTGGCGGAAGGGTTACTGGGAACATTGGTGGAGGAGAATGGGCGCTGGTGGAGGGATGGGTACTTGATCATTGTATGACTGAAAGGTAATCATGGAATTTTGTAACTGTATCTCACGATGATTCATTAAAAAATTAAAATAAATAACCTAAAACAAACACAAACAAACAAAAAAATAAAGAACGTGGGCAGACACAGAAGGATGGAGCTCTGGGGAATAACAGTGCTGACCCAAGCTGCATCCTTGGCATGCGTCAGGCAACACTGGCATGTTCACAAGGGTGAACTCATCACCCACTCAGTCCTCCCAACAATATGGACTCAGAAACATGACCAGGCCTTTGCTCACTTTTCAGGTAAGGTGAGAAGGAGACTGAGACACAGAGAGGTTAAAAAACACTTGCCCATCCTCACATGCAATGGAATCAGGATGCTGCGTGGGCAGCTTTAACCACTTGTGGACACTGCCTCTCCTACAGACAAATGCATCCCTAAGCTATATACATTCAGGCACAGGAGGTGTTCTCGTGGATACACTCTCATTTCTCTGTCTCAGTAGCAGATGCACTGAGAAAAATGTGATAGAGGGGCCAGGGATATGGCTCTGTGGTAAAGAGCAGGCCTTGCGCGTGGGGGACCTGGGCTCCATCCCTGACACTGCAAAACAAAACCTAAACAAAACAAACAAAAATCCAAAATGAGAAAGACAGAAAAGCAAGGAAGAGAAAATGGAATAGAAATAAGCCAAGAATTAAAAAGAAAAGAACAAGAAAGGAACGGAAAGGAAAGAAAAGAAGATAGAAGAAAAGGGAAGGGAAGACACTGGGGACAGAGAGAGAGGGAGAGAGAAAGAGGGAGAGAGAGAGAGGTAGAGAGAGAGAGAGGGAGAGAGGAGAGAGAAAGGGAGAGGGAGAAGGAGAGGGAGAGGGAGAGAGAGAGGGAGAGAGAGAGAAAGAGAGAGAGAGAGAGAGAGAGAGAGAGAGAGAGAGAGAGAGAGAGAGAGAGAGAGAGCGCTCCAAGGGCTGACGCAGTTGCTTTGCAGGTAAGAGGCCCAGGTTCAATTCCCCGTACCACCAGTCCCTCAAACACTACTGGGAGTGACCCTCAGGCACCAAGCCTTGAGTATCCCCCAAGCATAACTTTTCAACTAAGACTAAATGAGAGAAAGGAAATAAAATAATCAGTGGGATAACAGTTCAGTACACTGGCGACAGGGAAATGGACTTCCGGAGAACTGACCGGCTTTCCTATTAGTACTGGCTGGTCCATCCCTCATCTTCCTTACTTGGGCCCAGCACTGCACTAACAGAATGGCCACCAGCCACAAGTGGCCGTTTAGATTTAATAAAGGTAAAGGTAAGGTAAAGGCCCTCCCGTTGATCGTCGATTTGCTCGGGTGGGCCCAGTAACGTCTCCATTGGAGACTTTGTTGTTACTGTGTCTGGCATATCGAATACTCTCGGTAGCTTGCCGGGCTCTCCGAGAGGGGCGGAGGAATCGAACTCGGGTTGGCCATGTTGGCCGCTTGTAAGGCAAACGCCCTACCCGCTGTGCTATCGCTCCTTAATACTATTTAAAAATCAACCTTCTAGTTATATTTCTAGTGTCCAAAAGTCTTGTGCAATCAGTGACTGCCACACCTCTGAGCACTGCGAGAAGTTCTGATGGAAAAGGTCTTCGCTCCTCTCCCCTGTGTGTACCCACACTCACAATCCTGACTGAACCACACAGTGGGGAGATGGGGGGCACTGGGGAAGAAGAAAGGGCAACACTGTTTTCATTAGTATAAACAACACCATCAATAAAGCCCGAGGTGAGGAATGAACTATGTGCTGGAGGGTCTTTCTCAGGATGCTTCTCATCCTTTGTCTTTCGAGTTGAAGAGAGGAACATCCACAGCTGGAGAGAGGAACCTCTGCCTTGGACCACACTCAGGCCGGTCCTCGCGAGCCCCTTCTCTTTAGCAGAGCCATAGGCCAAGCAGTAACTAGTGCTCAGGAATCTGCATCTCACATGTCACTGAAGCAGTTTGGAACCATTTCTCCCACTTTTTCCCAGGCCTGGCCAGGCTGCCTGCCACTTCAGTTTTACCCTGTAAGCCTGGGCAAAGCCCTTCCCGGACTAAGAGGGAAAAAAATCAATAGTAATCATTCCTCACCTCTGCAGGCGGAATCTGGTTTTCCAAATCCAGCCCACGTTAGCAGCCAACAGCCCAGGGAAGCCCAGTTTGCTCTAAGCACTCCCCTCAAGGAAGAGTTACAGAGCTGGATTGATTTATATTGTATTCTAAACCAATTTAGGGTTGATGCAAAAGAGAGGCAAACATCTTTGAAGTTCTGAAAAACAGGACTTTCTTTCTTTTCCATCACATCTACTTATTATTTTTTTCAGACTGTTTCCTACATGTCTAAACAAAAAGCCTTTGTTGAAAGATTTCAGATCCTGATTGACTTAAAAGAGGCTTTGAAATCAAGGGACAATTAAATTTACTTTTAGCTACATAGATGAGGGCATGGTATTCAGTACTGTCAAGCATTGTGGGGAATCTATCCTCATAAAATTCTACATTTCCTAAATTAAGTTATAAGCCCATTTTCTCTGGGAGAGAGATGGTTTTAATCACATGGCCAAGCAAATACTATTACGGTTTAAATTTCTTTAAATACTTTCCCAGGGGAAAAAAATTCTAAGAGCTTTATCTTAAGGTATCCACACGTTTTATTTGTTTGCTATTTCTCAACGATATAGAAAGGAAGAATATAAACTAGGAAATCGTGTTCACTGCTCTAAATTCCAGAAATAAGACAGCCAAATCTTTCTTGGAATAAGTAGGCATCCTTCTAGCAATGATGCTGAACAGGAAAGCAACTGAAACCCACATGGGCCTGTATTTATCCTAACTCCAAGGAGCCAAAGCATATGAATGTGGAGGTTTGTTCTCTTTGGTATCACTCACTTATCTCACCTGAAGAGTGGGCTATCACAGCACACACAGTGATACATTCCTGGTTCCTTGTTATCCAGGTAGCTCCCACTGAAAGGCTGAAAGGGAATCAGACACATCAAGTTTAGGTTCCTTGTAATGTTAGGAGGACAGGATGTGGCAGACTTAAATCCTGATTACCTCCTCCAATACAGAAATCTTTGTACTAGCTAAAGTACAAGTCTCATCAGAGAGGAAATGATGATGTATCCAGTGTAACAGACTTCAGGCTTGTTCCCAACCCAGCCCGTATTCAGTCAGGTAATCAAAGTATGACACTAATACTACTTTGTCTTCACATAAAGGGCCAAAAAGAAAAATAAATCCCAGAGAAATCCAGAAAAGGGTCCGCTGACTTGTTGATGATTTTGGTCTACATTTCAAAAGAGTTAACGTAGCAAAAATCTAATTCGCTGTCAAAAACCATCTGAAATCTCCAAAAGCAAGACAACATAAGTATGTGTAAAGCAGAGAGCTCATTGAGACCCAGGTTATGGTGTTTAAGACACTGCACAGCAATACATGGTAAACTGTGAGTTTGGTTTGTCCTGGTGCCAGGGTAGTACTGAGATGAAATGACTGTTATTTACTGTGATAGCTTTCAAACCATCTCCCCAGAGAAACACAACGAGATGCAAGGCAATGAGCAAGATGAGTCAGTGTCTTTTTTAAGTGTTATCTTGAAAATTCAATCTCCCTGTTAAAAAGCAAAAGGCTGGTTCAGCCCAGTTCCTTCTGTTCTTTTATTGCATCTGCAGTCAAAGAAGATGGGAGGGGAGAAGTTCTTGCAGAAGCTAAGTAGGAAGGCCCCTGGTGAGAGCATGGTGGCAGGCATGACCCGCCTGATGGGATGGAAGAGAAGCTCACCAGGGCACTGAGCTGACTTGGGGAATCAGCTGTGCTCTGTACCCTCGCGGTTCCCTACTGAACAAACCCCCAGCTCTGACATGTGAACCCAGGGAGTTTCGGTGTCAACTGCACAGAGGGAGTGACAGTAAGTTTTAAAACCTTCCATGAGAAGGACTCCTTAACTGACACAATGTATGAGATGGGGGTTCTCTGCTGCTTCCCTGCCTGGTTTCCCCGTCTCCCCATCCCTCTCACCAGTTAATACCAGTCAGTACTTAGCTAGTCAGTACCAGTTAGTACCCAGCTAGTACCAGTCTTATTCGGGACCAAACTCTGTTGGTCTTTCAAGAGTTCCTTCCAGGATTTACCTGAAGACCTAGCCTTTCTCGAGAACTCCTAGCTAGGCTGAGTGCTCAGGCTATAGAGTGGAAAAGCAATCCACAGGATGGGAAGCATGTGCTGGTGTGTGGGGCAGAACAACGGGAGCCAACAGAGGGTTCCGCCCACCCAGGGGTAAGAGTCGAGACTGGGGGAGTCGCCGTGCCTTTCTGTACCAAGTAACATCTAAAACGGGGGCTTTGAGAGAACTCCTGTCTTATTTTTATTTGTTTCTGGGCCATACCCAGTGATGTTCAGTGCATTCAGGCATCTCTCCTGGCCCTGCTCAGGGGCCCCTATGGCACCTTGCCTACTGTACGATTCTCCAGCCTCCAAGATCACTTGTTTTAAATACACAGCCTGATTGATGTGTAGTATAGGAAAGCGCTGTCACAAAGGTGCATTTTGTATGATGAGTAGGAGTTAATCAGATGAAGAAATCGGAGATTTCAGGTAGAACAGATTAAGGTGGAGATTGAGGGAAGGGGATGCTGAGAAGGCAGGGGGCAGGTGACGGGGCATTTTATATCCTATGAACAGGAAAGCTGCTGGCTGGGGTACACCAGGCTCGTGTGGTCACTCGGTATCCACGCAAAGAATGGAATAGAGCCAGGTAAGACACAAGGCAAGAAACAGTCACACAGGTATGTGGCAGAGCCATAACTAAGAGGCCATCCTAAGAATGATTTAGGAGAGGGAAGCAAAATGACTGACTGTGATTAGAGATGGAAAGAGGTGTGAAATAACTCCTGGGCTTTCAAGGGCTGCCTGGACTGAATGTTTATCCTTCCTCCTAGTTATGTTTAGGTCCTAACCCCTAATATGATAGTAATAGGAGGTGGGGGGTTTGTGGGGGGATACTTAGGTTATTTAGGTGAGCCTTCATGAGTGAGCCATGGCCCTCAAAAGAAAACATAAAAGAGAATTCTCTCTCTCTACCATGTGAGAATAGAGCACAAAGCCAGACATCGGCAAATGAGGAAAAGCGTTCTCATGAGGGTCCCGATTTGCTGGTACCTGGATTGTGAACCTCCCTGCTGCAAGGACTCTGAAGGAAATGTTTGTCATTTAAGTTCCCCAGTCTATGAGAGAAAGCAACAGTCGCCCCAGCTAAGTCAGCTGTCCGCATCAAGAGCTGGCCAGTGAATTTTCAGCAAGTCAACACAGCATCCCTGCAGGAAACATGCTATACACAGCAGGCTGAGCTGCAGATGCTTCCTTAGGGAACTATCTGCAAGGAAAGGGCAGGAGCTGGCAAATGGACACAGATGGGAATGACCCCAGGGTCAGTGACTCTAAGAAGGCATGTCCCCCGCCGGCCAGGGGACAGAGCGGAGTTAGCCTGCAGGGTGGAGGCCAAGCTGCGCTAGAGGAGTAGAGTCTAGAGAAGACCCTGCATCTCACATCTCTCCACTGCTGGTGCCCTTGGTCTGATCTCCCAGTATCGAGACTCAACACTCAGCAAGACAAGGCTGCCTCGAGCTGCCTCTGGCGACCATGCTCTGGGCCTCTTCCTCTTGCTGTCCGCCCTCCTGGAGTGAAGCATGATGAAAACAGATGTAGAGGGCAGGGCAATGATGACTGCAGAAAGTCTCCCTCCCACTAAGAAGCAGATCTTTGGTGACTGCTCACCCAGGCTGGAAACTCAAAATACCAGCGCATCACTGTTGCCCAGTGAAAAACAGGTGCAACTGAACTCTAATTATATGCCACTAGATGGAAATTTAGTGATGGTTTGATGCTGGATGTCTGACCCCTTTTCATCTTGCAAAGCTGAACTAATGCTCCCATTTATGCAATATTCTCCGAAGTTAAATGTGAGCACGAATCCACTGAAAGAGATTTTGAACATGAGTTATAATAATAAATGATGCTCATTTTGTAAAATGGCCAAATGCACCAAGGACTGTGCAACCATCTGTTTGAGAATCCCGTTGGTTTATTCCCCTAAACATCTGGCAGCTCATTTGGGGAATCGGAATACATACCAATCCCTGCTGAATTGTTCCCAAGCATCGGGCTGGCCCAGGCGATCCTGGAAACACTTGCTGCTGTGAGCAGACTACTCCGTGATCTGCTTTCGACAAGGGCAGCCCCTGGGGTCTCTTTCCCAGTAAGGCTGCATTAAACACACACACTGGAACACCCCACACTGTCCCACCTCTCCCTCTGCAGCTCCCCCATCCACCAGGAAGGTTTTCAAGGGTTAGTATTTCATGCAAGCCAATGGGGATCTGCTAGCTGACTAATTATTTGAGCATCAGAGAAACTGGAGGTGATACCAGGTCAGGATGGCCATGAGCACGTGGACACATGGAGAGTATTCTGCTGGGACTGCCAAGGACACAGATACTCCATAGCCCAGTGAAATCACGGCGCTGTGCGCCCCTCTGAGTTCTGCTCAACAAGTATAAACATCTCAACATCAAGTCCAACTGCTCCACGCCACTGACTGAACTTGGGTCTAAAGCAGCCCCAAGTAAGAGCCAGTGCCACCTTGTTAAGGAAGGGGAACTGTCAGGGGTGGGGGTGAATGTGAGAGGATGGTGTTTTCATGGGAACACTTGGGACCTGTTCTCTTAGGAAATGACAAAGCCGAGGTGCTTTGATGCAGTGTAAAGAATGTTTCCACCATTCACCTGAGACCATCCCAGATTCACAAAACTCTCCTTTTTGAAAGCCTAAGCGCCCTACTGAGTGCCAGAAATGTGCCAATGAAGGCGGGTCTGTGAAGGAAAAATACTGGGCAAGACGAAACCAACCTGGGTCTGAGACAGGGCGACTTTGCTGAGGAAAGAGGTTTGAGCTGAGAGCTGAAAGGGAGGTTTGACTAAATTATGAGGTTGGGGAGGGTGCAAGAAGAGACAGACTGAGCATGCGAGGGCCCCAAGGGAGAAGGAAGCCCAGAGCATTCGAGGGCCGGAGAGAGGGTCCAGCAGCCAAAGTGCAGAGACTAAGATGGAAAATGGGTGGGTGGAGGGATGGGACAGGAGGTCAGGGCGGGGGGACAGGAAGGTCTCATTAACTACTGAGTGGCAGGGTCGGGATTGGGCCATATCTGGCTGTCAGCAGGGCTTACTCCTGGAGTGCCGAGAGAACCACATGCAGTGCAGGGGACAGAACCAGGGTCCACCACATCAACCACAGCAAGGCAAGAGCCCCCTCCATTGTACCAGCTCTCCGGTCTCTTCCAAGTAATTTTGAGACCCTACCCTTGACTTCTAATCTGTGGGAAGCTACTGGAGACCTGGGTGTGGAGTTGGATATAGTGAAATTCTGTTGGCAGTACAGCAGAGAAGGGCAAAGTGAGGGGCAAGGCCTGGGAGAGGAACAGTGGGGAACACTGCAGTGAGTTGGGCTGAGGTGGGGAGCTGAAGCGCGTGGAGGAGAGATCGGCAGAGAGAAGGGGAGACTGGAAGGTTCTTCAGGAGGCTAGACATGCAGTTGAGGGGATGGAGGGTGGAGAGCCCACTGCTGGACCGATGGGACAGTGGGCAGGCGGGGAGAACACACCTGCAAAGCAGATGCTGACAGTTACATGGTCAGATCAGGGCAACCTCCCACCCCAACACATCTCACCAGAACACCAGCAACCATAGTAGCTCACCGGTTCAGTCCCTTTTTCTCTCGTGACATAAAACTGCTCTGGAGTCAGCTTCTTCCGCCATTCACTCTCAGACAGTGCTCGCTCGGGCTTGGTGAGGGACCCTGGATTGGCAAGGGATTTTGTTAGTACAAAAAAAATGTTATTAGTCCTTCCTTTGCCTTGTTACCTGTAGTGCATTAAACCTTAAAGAAGCTGACAGAATCTTCCCTGCTTTCTCTGCCCACCTTCTTTATGGAGACCAGAAAGCTCTAGTACAAAAATGCTTTAATTGACTCATTAGTTTAATACCAAATGAGTAATAAGAAGAGAGCCTCGCTGTCCCTTTGGGGTATGGGAGCTAAAGAGGGAACTGAAATATGAATGTGGAATAGATTCTCCTCAGGTACCTAAGGGGAGAAATTGATCCTCTCTTCCATTTCGACTTTCAAAGGAATATTTCCTGTCAGGATACAGCTGGGAGTAGTTGAGTGATTGGAGAGAAAAGAACGTGGAGCTAGTGGGTTATTAAACTCCTCTCCCTTGCTGCTTTATAAAGAATTCTCTGATTACATTTGTCAAGGGAGGTCTTTATTAAAAATTCTTCCTCCGTAGAAAAGAAGCAGCTCCTGTAGCTGATGCCCCTGAAGGGGAAACTGAGACAGACTACAATCCATTCTGCCTGGTTTGGGGCTCCATTTTGTTTTCCCCATTTTCCCTCTTCCTTTGCACTTTTATTCCAATGAACAAAAGCTAAGTCACTAGGTAACTAGTCAGCCAAAGGGGGTAGACAGGACGTCCAAAGTACTTAATAAATGTTTTAATCATCCAACACTGAGAATACAAAAATACCTTATAATCTACTTGATTCTTCAGCTTATCAATAAGAACTGCAAAGAGCTAGTCCTCTGACCATGGCATTGAAGATGAACTTCAAAACACTTGTGATGTCACTACTCCTCTATCAAATACGCCAGAAATTATTTGAATTCAGTTTTGGTTACCAAAAAAATCCTAAATAATCTTTCCAGAAAAGACTAATATCTTCATCACACGTTCATAGTGATGCACAGTGTTTTCTATATTCTTTTGTGTGAATTGCTTGTAGGTGTTTACATTTTATTCAGGATTTTTTCCCCATTAAATATAGTCAAGGCTGTCCTTTTCTTAGCTAGTTAAATGGCTTCTGCTGTTGCATTAACAGGCTCTACCTGACAAATCTGGATTCTTTAGGGTTCCTCTGTGTGTGTTTTGTGATTTGCACAAGATGCTTTTCCTGCTGGCCATGGTTCCAAGGGGTGGGACCCCATTTTCTCATTTTCATGGAAACCCACTTTTGGTCATACCCATTGGCTACCTCCTTTCAGTTTTGCTTCCTTTGTGGCTATAAGATATATATATATATATATATATATATATATATATATATACACACACATGCAAGCCAGCCCAATTTCCAGAGAACTTGTTGAAACAAAGGGAAACTATTAGAAAATTAACAAATAATTCACAGCCCATTTTCATCTGCAAACCTCCGTTTGTTTCTCTTTCCCACGCCAGTGGGAAAGATTTTTAACATTCTCCAAAAGGTTTCCAACCAGAGTAGATCTAGAAAGAATCCTTTCCTGAAACAATGGGTTGCTTTCTCCAGGATGCTTATTTTCCTCTCCCAATTAGCTCTTTTGTCAGTGCGGGTGACAAAAAACCACAGGGGCCTTGCTTCTGACCAACCTGAAATGTCAGTGTCTCCATCACTTTCAACATTTCCTTTCTCACTCAGCTTTTCCCAAGTACAAAACATAAATGGGCCACCCTTTTGTCCTTACATTTATTTTTGTAATCATAACTAAAATGTGTTGTGTACTTACAAAGTACCAATCAAATGATACAGCATTTTTCATTAATTTTGCATATTTATTATCCTTTGCATCCTTAGTTTAAACAATAAGTTTAAGTTGTTGACACTTAAGCATTTAAATTTTTATTTATTTTTGCTTTTAGGGTCACACTCGGTGATGCTTAGGAATTACTCCTTGCGGTGCTTGGGGGAGACTATATGGGATGCCGGTGATCGAAGCCGGGTGAGCCCCGTGCAAGGCAAAAACCCGCCCCGCTGTGCTATCAACTCCAGCCCAACCTTAAACTTTTTAAGCAACTTGTTATCAAGTTCAAGATACATCCGGGTTCAAATACGCAGAGCCAGTAAGAGGGGCTTGTGGACAGAGAGCTTCAATGCAAAATAATTATTTTCAGTTGGGTTACTAGTTTATTGGGCTGGGCTCAGCAGTAGGGCGTTTGCCTTGCATGCGGCCCACCAGACCGACCCTCCGCCCCTCTCGGAGAGCCTGGCCAGCTACCCGCAAGGCAAAGCCTGGCAAGCTCCCCCGTGATGCATTCAATATGCCAGACACAGTAACAAGAAGTCTCACAATGGAGACGTTACTGGGTCCGCTTGAGCAAATCGATGAACAACCGGAGGAGGACAGTGCTAAAGTGCACTAGTCTATTGAACTGACATGGTTTACCCAAGCATTTCTCTTTTCCTTAGGTTTGGAATTCATACCCTGCAGTGCTAGAAGGTACTCCCGGCTCTGTGCTCACGGGTTGCTTGCAGAGGTGCTTGGGGGAATCCTATGGCACCAGGAATTAACCCCAGCCTCCTGCAGGCAAGCTGCTCTCTCCTGCCCTACTCCAGCATGTTTTAACCCATGCAGAATTGGGTGATAGCCAGTTTCTGCTCTTCACGGAGTAGAATCAAAAATGTCTCTGCAGATATAATTGTGTCCTTCCCCCACCTCCCACCCCCAGGTCGGGGTGTCTGATTTGCTACACAGTTCCTGTGTCTGGCCACCTTTTAAGGTGAAAACCTCAATCCCACGGGTGCAAAGGCGAAGGGCCAGGTTCCAGTGAGATCACTATGGGCAGGGAACGGGGGCTCCAGCCCATCAGGCGGTATCAGTGCGCTAAGCACAGCCCTCCCGGGTTCTGCAGGCCACAGGAAGTCTCGTGGTGGGTCAGACACCGGTCCACGAACCCAGTGGTTCTATTCAAGTGACGTCACAGTCTGAAAACTTCGGCAGGGAGAGTTCCAGGAGGCTGTGCGTGCGTTCCCGGGTAGCTCTCTTAAAAAAAATAAAAAAGCAGAATTGGGTTCAGGCCGGGAAGATGATCCCCGAAGGGCACTAGCCCACCCGGGACCACTGGAGACGGGGGTCTCGGTTCGGGGGTGGAGGTGGGCACGCTGCAGAAGGCGCTCGCCCAGCTATCTCCCTGGCGCGGGTCCCGGCCCCGGACGGTTCGTCCGACACCAGCCGACGGCGAGTCGCCAGGCGCAGGGGGCATCGGCGCCCACGTCTCCCGGGAAACCACACGGGGACCCGCGCCCGCCGCTCGGACGCGGAGACAGCATCGCGACTCGGGCGGGGGCAATCGCGGCCACGCCCGGGGACAGCGGGGCCCACCTTTCAGGGGAAGGAAAGAGCGGACACGGCGGCTGCTCCGTGGACAGCGAGTGGGCAGCCCTTGCAGTCCTCGCCCGCAATGAGTGGGGCAAGGGCGCCCTGAACACATCTCGGGGGCCGAGAAGCGCCGGCCACGGCCCAGCGCCCGGGCACCCCCGGCCCGCGGGAGAAGCCAGCGCCGAAGGCGAGGGCGGCGGCGGGAACGCCGGTCCTCCTACCTGCGTCTCTGGGCCTGGCTCTTGAGCTCAGGCTGCAGCCTGCAGCTCGGCCCCAAACAGATCGCCCGGGCGCAGCTCGCAAGGGCAAGGCCCAAAGGGCTCGGAGGACACGCGCCATGACGCCGCGTCGGGCCCCAACGGGTCTGCGCCGGGAGGCCCCGCCCCTCCCAGCCCCGCCCTAAGCCCCGCCCCAGGCTCCGCCCAGATCCCCGCTCAAGCTCCGCCCCACCCCTGTCCCCGCTCAGGCCCCGCCCCACCGCAGGCCTGCGAACTTGCTTGTCCTCTGATGAAGAGGACAAACAAGAGATTATCTTGCTTCTCCTGTGAGGCCCCCACCTTCCGCTCAGAATATGTATTTTGGCTTGCTCTTCAAGCCCGTGCCCTCCCTTGAACATGTATCGCACTTGCTTATGTATGTCCCTGCTTTTTTCCATTCTGGTTGAAGCCCCATGTTCTCTCTCTCTCTAGAATTACTCTGACATATACAGTTACAAAGTTGTTCATGATTGGATTCTAGTCATACTATGTTCCATCATCTATCCCTTCACAAGTGTACATTTCTCACCACCAATGTCCCTAGTTTCCGGGCTGTCATCTCCCACCCCCAGCCCAGTCCCAGCCTGTATCTGCCTCTATCGCAGGCACTTCTCTGTCTCTGTCTCTTCTTTTGGCATTATGGGTTGCAGTACAGATACTGGGATTTCAGCACATGGTTCTTATCCAGAGTTATCATTTCCAACTATCTGTCATGGTGATCCCTTCTCTATCCCAGCTGCCTTCTCCCTGAGCACTTGAGGCAAGTTTCCAACTGTAGACCAATCCTGCTGGCCCTTATTTCTACCGACCTTGGGTACCATTAGTCTCATACTATATTTTTTTAAATATCCCATGTATAAGTGCAAAAATTCTATGTCTGTCCCTCTGCTTCTGACTCATCTACTCAGTATGATACTCTCTACGTCTATTCATTTATAAGCAAATTTTATGACTTCATGTTTCCTAGCAGCTGCATAGTATTCCATTATGTAGATGTACCATAGTTTCTTTAACCAATCGCTTGTTTAACTAGCCAATCTGGGTTGTTTCCAGATTCTCCATGTTCTCTCTTGAGCATCCACTTCCCTTCTTTCTTCCCCTCAAAACTTCCTGCACTGTAGCACTGTAGCATAGTCCTCCTGTTTTTCATCGATTCGCTCAAGCAGGCATCAGTAATGTCTCATAACAAATTGTGAAACTTGTTGTTACTGTGTTCGGCATATTGAATACGTCATGGGGAGCTTGTCAGGCTTTGCCATGCCAGGCTTGGCCCTCTCCGAGAGGGCGGAGGAATCAAACCTGGGTCCGCCATGTCAGCCGCATGCAAGGCAAATGCCTTACCTGTTGTGCTATTGCTCCAGCCCCAGTCGATCGTATTCCTCATCTATGTTGTCGATGATGGCATCTTCCCAGTTGGTGGTCGTTCTGGAAGTTCTCTTCTTAAACTTTGCAGCCCTTTCTTCGCACTCTGTGAAGTAGAATTTTATACAAAGGAGACGGTGGTCCGATCCCGTTTGGAATTTTGGGACAACAGCGACATCAGTCAGGCAAAACCGTCGATTGAATATGATGTGGCCAATTTTGTTGTGGAACCGTCCACCGGGTTCCTAAGTATCAATAAAAACAATACTGCTTCACTGAAAGAATATATATTTTTATTTCTTTATTAAAAAATTTAAATTGAATCACTGTGAACTACATATACATATATAGGTATTTTAATTTTTATTGAAAAAATTATAATCGAATCATGGTGAATGACAAAATTATTCATGACTGAGTTTCAGGAGTTTCAGCATACAGTGTTGCAACACCAATCGCATAACGGGTGTCCATCTCCCTCCACCAATGGTCCCCAGTTTCCTTCCTGCTCCCCAGCCTATGTGGTCCTCCCAAGGATCAAACCAGGTCACTTCCACTCCCCCCACCTGGTTATTGGTGTCATACTTAGAATTTCCGCCTACCTCAAACTTACAAAGAATTTTCTATGTTTTGTCTTTAAATTTTTTTTAGGTTTTTGGGCTACATCCAGCGATACTCAGGGGTTACTTCTGGCTCTATGCTCAAAAATTACTATGCTCAAAAATTACTCCTAGCAAGCTTGAGGGACCATAAGGGGTGCCAGGGATCGAACTGAGGTTTGCTGCACACAAGGCAGGCACCCTACCGGCCCCTATGTTTTATTCTTAAAGTTTTATAGTTTTAGGTTTTACACTTAGGCCTGTTATAATTGAAAACACGTGTCTAAAGTAGATTTATGCTCGGTCTCCACCCAGATTTACTGCCTCGTCTAATTATTGTCTCAATTTCTCCTGAATGGCATCTTAAACCACTCAGTCTGTGGTATCTGGATCCGAACCAGTGAGGACTTATGCAATAAAAGATCTCCCACCTCTACCTTTTCCCTGAGGAAAGGTGGCTTTACCTAAAATAATCTTTCTTTTCTTTTGCTAATCACCTTGTCCCACCTTCTTTCTGATTTAGAACCCTGCTCTTTGCCCAGTCCCTGTGTCTTTCATCTTGCTCTATTCATGTGTCATTTAATAAAGCAAATTAGATTATAGTTTTGTGGATTTCATTTTTGGGTGGTGGGGGAGGTTTGGGTCACACACTGCCTTGCTCAGGGTTTACTCCTGGCTCTTGAGGAGGCAAGATTTAATGGGGCTGACCACAGGTAAGACAAAGCAACTTAAGCCCCATAAATATCTGTCCATCCCCTAGATTTCTTATTTTAACAGATCTATGATTAGTTTTGAGTTTATTTTTACATAGGTAAATTTTCTAATTTGTTGTTATTGTTCTGTATATGACTGTCCAATTGTTCAGGCACCATTTGTTGAAAACAAAACAAAACAAAATTATTCTGTCTTTGTAATTATGGGGGGGGGGGGGACCAAGTGCCAGTATTGAATTCAGGACCTCACTCATGTAAGGCACATGCTCTCCTTCTAACTATGAAGCCCCAACCTAGACCTGTCTTTGAATCTTTGTTAAAACCAATTTTTCCATGAGTTTGTGATTTTTTCCCATTGTGCCTTTAGTCTATTCTTTTCTCTCTTTATTCAGTATTACAGTGTTCCTATCACAGGCTTGGAAAAAGCTAGCGTTAACACTATAATCCTATTCTTTTCCAGTGCTGTTTTGGCTATTCTAGGTCTTTCATATTCTATAACTTTATTTCTGTGTGTCTCATGTACTTCTTATAGACTATCTAGACAGTTATTGGAAATAAAATCCTTATGAAGATAAAGAAGAACCCATTTGCTTTTTCCTACCAAAAAAAAAAAAACTACACTTTAAAAAGGCAAAAAAAAAAAAACCTAATAAAACAAACAAACAAAACCCCCACACATAACAATTGTACAAATACTATGGGACAAAATAAGCATTGCTAATCTCCCTGATGGAAGAACCCATGTGCTCAAAGTTCAGCAATGTGGTAGAAAATTTTTCCAGATTTTCTGCCACAATCTAAAAAACATTAAGAAATGAACCCACTGGGGAATATCTACTATCTATATAAGATATATTTAAAATATCCAAAGCAATGAATGACATTTTATCCAAAGTGGTAAGTGGTATAATAGAAAAAGTAGAGAGTGAGGGAGGCCCTGGGTTTTGTGTTCAGTGATGCTCACCTCCAGGGTCCAATTTGGGGCTTGGTTTGATCATCCAGATGGCTAGGGCTAGGGAGTGAATGATATCTAAACTCTCTTCAATAAGAAATGCTCTTAAAAAATAAAAAAGCTTTGATAAAGATATGGAAAGACTTTTTCCCAAGTGACTTTTAGTTATAAAATGGAAGAAACATCATCCCCTGCTTCCCATAAAGCTGAAAAGTGAAGAATAAAATAATATTCAGGACTCAGTGGTAAAGCATATGCCTCTCATGCATGAAACTTGATTTGACTCTGTCATCACAAAACAAGCAAAAAATGAAATAATGTTGAAAGTAACAGATTTAACTATCACTATCTCAAAGTTACTTCATAAAAATTGAAAAAATAACAGTTAAAATATATGCAGTGGGTGGAGAATATATTTGTATAGAGATAATACTGGAGAAGCAACATGAAGTTGCCTTTTTTAGGAAAAATAGTCGTAAAAAAATAGAGCCATATAACAGGAAAGGCTCTTGCCTTGCATGCAACTGCCTTGGGTTTAATCATTGACCTCTTCCAGAAATATCTTCCCAGACACACTCACAAATGATGTTCATGGGTGTCTGGATATCCTGCTGCTATTTTCTGGGTATCCCATTGCCCTGTCAAACTGACACAAAATTAACCATCACAGAGCTAAATTAGAAAAATAAGGAAAACCACAGGGAACAGTTGTAATCACTTGTAAACACGGACGATTACAAGTGTAAGAGAAACTAATGGTATCTGTATGGGCAATACCCAAGTCTTAACTGTTAAGAGTATGAGAAAGTGGTTTGCAAAACAGGGAAAAAAACAATAGTGAACAAATGTGTGGAAGAGGCTTACGTTTCCTAATAAAGAATTGCCAGTCTGTCAAACTTTTAAGAGTAGATTTAAAATATTTATATAAGTGTGTGTGTGTGTGTGTGTGTGTGTTGATAAGGATAGAATCCAGGGCCACACATATGCAGGAAAAGGGTTTTACTACAAAGCCCTAACCCTAGCCAGATCACAGATTAAAAAAAAAACAAAACCCAAACCTAGTGTATGTAGAGACAGTGGCTTACATTGCTTGTAGAAAAAGTGACATGCTTTGTTTGGAAAGAAATTTGAAATGTACCAGGGATCACAGAACTCATTGCATCTTTTGATTCGGCAAATCTGCTTTAGGGAGCAAATCTCCAGGAAAGAATTCAATAAAGGAGAACGCCAAGTTTTACAACGCTGTTTAAAGCTGTGCTTTTCATAATGGCAGAAGAATCCAAAATCATTAACAGCCAGGAAATGGCTAAGTAAATCTTGCTGTAGTGATACAATAAAACATTAGCTACCCATTAAAACATCAAATATAAAGATTATCTGGATTTATGGAGTGATTTGTATGAAAAAAATGTCAAGGGGGAAAAGTAGAATACAAAATAGTTATTACCTTAGACTAATCACATGTAAATACTATGAAAGTAATTTCTTCTGAAGCATAATATTGTAGAGGACAATATGTTTGATAAAAAGAAATGTTATATCCTAGTTTTCCCCCTTCTTTTTATTACTATAGGTAACACATTAACAATAATATTAACATTATGATCTTGGGGCTGGAGAGCTAGTATAGCAGTTAAGGTGCTTAAATACTATCTCAAATCATTGCCGTTAATATTTGGCATGTATCTTTTTCATATTGAATGTCATCATTTATCTAATTCCTTCCTCTTCTCCTTATACTAGGTAAAAGGTAAAGGCCCTCCCGTTGATCGTCGATTTGCTCGAGCGGGCCCAGTAACGTCTCCATTGGAGACTTTGTTGTTACTGTGTCTGGCATATCGAATACTCTTGGTAGCTTGCCGGGCTCTCCGAGAGGGGCGGAGGAATTGAACTCGGGTTGGCCATGTTGGCTGCGTGTAAGGCGAACGCCCTACCCGCTGTGCTATCGCTCCAGCCCCTCCTTATACTATGCTCTGATTTTTTATTTTTTGAAGAATATACTTTTCTTCCAATTTCCCATTCTCAGTTATGTGGTTTGTATAGGATGGGTCTAGAGCAAGATTTCTTTCTTTTTTTGAATTTAATTTTACTTTTATAAAATTGTTCACAATATTTGATTACATTTAATATTCAAACACCAACCCACCATTAACCTTCCCACCATATTTCAAATGTTTCCGTATTTCAAAAGTTCCAAATCCTGCCTCCAAAGCAGAACCAAAATAATTTATTTTGTATTGTTTGTTATGAATAATCCGCTAAAAATGAGGCAGAAAAGGTTTCTTACAGGAAAGTGTGTGAAGATTGTTGTATTTCACTCAGGAACCATTAAGCCCTTCCATACAAGATTAGTAACATGTTGTTAAAGGTTGAGAATTGTGTGCTTATATACATACCTGTATAAATATATTTTCCCCTAAGATTGATTGACTTTTACTTTAAACCCCATCAACTATGGTGTGCTACTCTTGGTACATTAGTGGTATAAAGTATGAGATGTCCAGGAATACATTCACTCATGGGTGGGGCTCATCCCAGCCTGTGGAGAGTGGCTGTGGGGGTGGCAGCAGTTGAGTTCTGGAGGTTTGGTTGTGTTCTGGAGGTTTTTGGCTGCCAGGAATGACTCTGTTTGGATGCCGAGGGGCCTCACCTGCCCTCATCTGGGTTGCCCCAAGTAGAGCAAGATTTCTTAACCGCAGTATCTTAGACATTTGGCAACAAAGAATTCTCTGACATGTGTTGAGGGAAAGGGAAATCATTGTCTAATGCATTATAGGATATTCAGCAGGTTTTCTACCTCGACCCGCTAGATAGCAGTAGTGTTCTTCTCCAGGTGTGTCATTGCCAAAAGATGTGGATGGGGCTGAAGCAGGTTGTGTACCTGTGAAGTCACCTGCGATTGGGAATTGCTGATAGGATATGGTCGTATCCTGGATCATGAACTAACAGTGTAAACTGTTGCTGTATTTTAAAATCTCACCTATTCAGTCTCATCGCATAGATAATGCTGTTAGAATTGGATGTTACCATTCAGTATTTTTTAAAAAAGACTTATTGGGATGCATGGGTGGATGGATGGACGGACAGATGGAAAGAGTTCTAGTTCACTATTTTAACAGCTATATAGAACTCATTGTGTGAATACACCAGAGGGTAGTCATTATTTGTATCACTGTAGCACTGTCATCCTGTTGTTCATCTATTTGCTCGAGCAGGCGCCAGTAACGTCTCCATTCATTGCAGCCCTGAGATTTTAGCAGCCTCTTTTTACTCGTCCTTCCAAATGGTGCCGTATTTGAGCTCTTTCAGGGTCAGGGGAATGAGACCCATTATTTGTTACTATTTTTGGCATATTGAATACGCCACAGGGAGCTTGCCAGGCTCTGCCATGTGGGCAGGGTACTCTTGGTAGTTTGCCAGGCTCTCCGAGAGGGACAGAGAACGTGTATAAGAGAATACAAACAAGTATGTTAAAACCAAACACATGTGTGCTGCATTAGGTACATCAGTGGGCTAGACTAATTTCTAAGGACAAAATATTGGCATTATTTTAGCTATTATCAATTATGCTACCATACTACAAATGAACAACTTTGTACAAACTTTAGGTTCGCCTGAAATTAAACTTTGTGTACCAAATGAAGTAAAGATATGAATTTGCCTTTTTTTTGTTTAACTCAATTTTCAGAATCTTTTTTGCTTGTTTGCTTTTTTGTGTGTTGGGGACCACACTTGGCAGTGCTTGGGGGCTACTCATGGAGGTGCTCAGGGGAAAATCAGTGCAGGAGATTGAACCTGGGCCTCCCACATGCTCAGCCCATTGCACTCACTGTCTCGAATACCAGAACCAATTTAAACAAATGTATTAACCCTCTATTGAAGTTTTTCCATTGATCTGTTTATCCCTGTACTGTTATCACACAGATTTAATACTTTAATGTATATATTTAAGCTTTTTTTTTTTAAAGAAGCAAGATAGTTTTTGTTGAAAGAAATTTACGTCAAATGAAGTGATTC
The DNA here is from genome assembly GCF_029834395.1 of Sorex fumeus. Classification (NCBI taxonomy): domain Eukaryota; kingdom Metazoa; phylum Chordata; class Mammalia; order Eulipotyphla; family Soricidae; genus Sorex; species Sorex fumeus. The sequence continues at coordinate 18,926,687 of NW_026606083.1, read as the reverse complement.
CTGAGTGCAGAGCCAGGAGTAACTGCTGAGCACAGTCACAAGTGTGACCCCAAAATGAAACAGGAAGGAAGGAAGGAAGGAAGGAAGGAAGGAAGGAAGGAAGGAAGGAAGGATGGAAGAGAGGGAGGGAGGGAGCAAAAGGAAGGATGAAAAATATATGTTTTTAGCATTTCTTCAGTGCATGGGATATTTGTTGTTGTTTTTTAGTTAATCTTCACTAGGGTAGAGAAAATTCTTTCTGTGTCTATTTATTTGGTCTTGAAAGCATGTTGAATTTTATTCATAGGCTTTCTCATATCTAGTGAGATAATCTTATCACCATTCTCTTCTTCTATGTTAAAATAATATGTTAAATCATAGATTGTTTTCACTTAATGTTAAACCTCCAATGAAATCTTGATATTAATCCAAATAGATCATGATGTATCTATATTCATTTTCAGGTTGAGGTTGCCAGTATGTAATTTAGGATTTTCACATTTATATTTAAAAATAGGGCTTACTTGGGGGTATGGTGCCGCCAGCAGGTCAATCTGTACCTGTGAGGCAAGTGCATCAGCAGCCTGATGGCACTATCAGACTTTCAGATACCCCAAAATTGCTGCTGTGCCTTTGGCCAGACCCCAAAAACTTGGGGCAAAGTTTACCAAGAATATAAATGGCCAAAAGTTAGGTAAGTGGGGGACACACCCACACACCACCTCCGGCTCAGCTATATTGGAGGCATGGACTCTCTGGTTCCTGATCGAACTGCTTAACAGGCCGTGATCCCAGAGACTCAGAAACAAATCTTGGAACCCAAAGGCTTTTGGCAGAAATGCGTCCTGTTCCCACAGTAGGTTACTGGCGCTGGGCCAACCCAGGTGGGAATAGGTTTCGTGCCTTGGCCTGTTCCCTTTGGCGGCTGGTGGCCACCATCCTCCAAGGCCACTGGACAGTCAGGTTTGGGCCTGCAGTGAGGAGACACGTGGGACCTCACCAGATGGGGGTGGAACCGGCCCTTTCCTCCCCATTCCAGCAAAACCCCGAGTCGCCGCCAACAAATGGCCTCTCTGGCTCCTGATCAAGCTGATTTATGGCCATGATCCCAGAGACTCAGAAACAAATCTCGAAACCCAGAGGCTTTTGGCAGAAATGCATCTAGACCACATACAACGTGACCACCACCTCAGAGCTTATTGGAAAGCCAGGTATGAGCCGGCGGTGATGGGGCAACTGCAGTCTTATGGGAAGGGGGGAGGTATTGGTTTGTCCTTCATGCCCTACCAAGGTCACGAGTTGCCCCCCACGAGCGGCTCTCTGGCACAGCCATAACACCAGGAGATGCACAGAAACCAATCTCGTAATTATCTGGCTCTTTGCAGAAATCCAATGTCGTGCGGCTGCTATCACGGCCACATGACATTATATGGTTCTCATAACCAGCTATAGAAAACAAAGTATTTCACAGTACCTTTTCAGCAATTCTGATTGTTGGGGGGGAAGGGAATTCTAAACAATAATGGTGCATCTTTTGTAGAAATAATGAATGTAATCAATGTAGAGAAAAATTAAGTGGAAATCATCTGCCTCACAGGCATTGGGGAGGGGAGGGAGGGGGAGTATATTGGGGTTCTTGGTGGTGAAAAATGAATACTGGTGAAGGGAGAGGTGTTTGATGATTGTATGACCGAGACTTAAACCTGAAAGCTTAGTAGTTTTGAATCACCACAGTGATTCAATAAATAAATATAAGAAGAAAAATAAATAAAATTATAAAAAAAAAAGTAAGGTGGAGTTCATGCCCAATTCAATCAGCTAATCAGTGGCTGAATAAATAGCAGTACTCCTACATAAAAAAATAAAATAAAAATAGGACTTACTTTGTAATTTTTATTTCTCTTAGATTGCTTGGATTTAGTATAAAGCTTTTTTGCTCACCAAGAAGTCTAAAAGTTTTTTATAAATTGTTCAGAATCAATCAATACAGTATTTATTATACTTTGATGGCCTTATTACTGGTTGATGTATCATAATTTATGTACAAATTAAAGAAGATATTATGTGTATAGTTTCTTGCTGATTTTATTATAAAGATGGTAATTATTTAATACAGCTAAATTTAAATAATTAATCACGGTCATGGTCCTCCCGTTGTTCATCGACTTGCTCGAGTGGGCCCAGTAACGTCTCCATCATGAGACTTGTTGTTATTGTGTTTGGCATATCGAATACGTCATGGGGAGCTTGCCAGGCTCTGCCGTGCGGGCAAGATACTCTTGGTAGCTTGCCGGGCTCTCTGAGAGGGGCGGAGGAATTAATAATTTAAATAATTATTTACCACTGGGCTAGAGTGATAGCACAGCGATAGGGCGTTTGCCTTGCACGCCCCCAACATGGCCGACCCGAGTTCGATTCCTCCGCCCCTCTCGGAGAGCCCGGCAAGCTACCGAGAGTATCTCGCCTGCACAGCAGAGCCTGGCAAGCTCCCCGTGACGTATTCGATATGCCAGACACAGTAACAACAAAGTCTCCAATGGAGACGTTACTGGGCCCGCTCGAGCAATTATTTACCACTAAATTTAAATAATCTGTTATGTTTCTGACATGTCTGGTTTTGCCCTCATAATCTAGAGATTTTGTGATAAAATTGTGTACTGGAAGCTGAGCTCCTTCTCCCGAGGACGAATATACTTAGTTTCACATAACTTGGGTTGACTCATGGTTCTTTGGGTTGTTGAATTTTGACCCTTTATATATTCTTGTCTCCATCCTAAGATGATGCTAATTTATTTTCTTCCATTAAAATGTGAAGGTTTTCTCTGCCTTCTATACTTCTTTGAGTCCTCCACTTTTCAAGGTTAATCTAGTCTGTATTTGTTTTTATGTTCTTAGTGTAAGTCAATCCTTATCAGACATTCAAGAATGATCCAGAAAGCCAAATTTTGACTCAGTCAAGTTTCCTGTTGTTTTCTCTTCCACTCTCTTTTCTTCTCATGGCTCTTCCTGTTTATCTCTGACCTACAGTTTCGAGAAAATTCTCATTTGACTTTTAGTTAATACCTTTACAGATCCAGATAATTCTCTATCAACACCAAGGGAGTACCAAAATTTCCTCCTTTGCATTTAATTTCACTAGGTCAACTGAACAAGACTTGCAGAAGAAACATCATTTTGTACTTTTGAGCTCCTTCAAGAAACTTCTTCAGAATCAGGGTGGTACAGCTCTGAATGTATTTACAGCCACCGGGGACTCTTCAATCTCCACATGGTTCACCACAACAAGTTAATCCCACTTCATGTTACTGGTAATTGAATTCTCCCCAGAGAAGGAAATTGTATGAGAGCCACAAACATTTGATGTATGGATAGTTCTAAACAGCCTGACTGGGAGAAGATTAAAACAGCCTTGTATTCCCAATCCCTCAGACCTCCTCACCAGCAAGACCCGGATTTTAATCTGCTCCAGGTGGCTCAACTCAGGAAGGCTTAAAGCTTTCAGCATCTTCAATGAATGCCAAGTGTAATCATAGTTGGCAGCATGTGGGCATTCTGGTACTTTAAGGGATGGGCATCAAACCCCTCTGCATTCCTCCAAGTACTGTCTTTTGGATGGTATTTTTCATAATCAAATGCTACTATGATTAATGAACTGTAAGGCAGTGGATAATACCCTGCACTTGAAAATCAGAACCAGAATGCTGCTGGTGTGTGTGGTATGAACAAATTATTTTACATAACCTTGGCTTTCTTGACCTCAAAGGTTTTGTGCAAAGTCCTTCTTTCAGGACCTTTGCAATGCAGTCAACTGAAACCTTATTGGACTGTATTCTGTCTGAGTGTGAGAAGGGTTGCCTGCTTCTTTGTGTCAGGGTTTTCATTTTGCTCATGAACTCAGCAGCACTTGGCATTTTTTTCTTTTTGGGTCACACATGGCAATGCACAGGGGTTACTTTTGGCTCTGTACTCAGGAATAACTCTTGGCGGTGCTCAGGGGACCATATGGGATGCTGGGAATCAAACCCAGGTCAGCCAAGTGCAAGGCCAGTGCCCTACACACTGTGCCATCTCTCCTGCCCCCTCAGCAACATTTGAAATTGGCCCATTTCAAAGCCAAACAAAGCATCAAAACATTGAATGTGAGAAATAATGATAGAAGTGGTCTCTTTGCCTATTTGGTTGGCTTTTGAGGAAATATGCAACAAGATATTCCACAGATATATATGGATCACTCTTAATTGGGTAACTTTTTTTGGTGGTGGGAATGGAGGGTTTGGGCCATACCCAGAAGTCTCAGGTTTACTCTTGATTCTGGCCTCAGGGGTCATTCCTGGTGGTGTAGTGTCTTTACGGTTTATTATGAATCTTTTATTTTAAAGATTCACTTGTTTGGGTTCCTCTCATATTGGTGAGAGGAAGAGATTTGTGTCACAGGGGCTATTCTGGACCCAGTGCTCAAGACTGACCTCTAGTGGTGCTTGAGGGTCCATGTGGTGCACAGAATTGAACCAGGGTCAGGCCAGCACCTTATTTTCTGTAACACCTCTTGGGTCCCCAGTTCCCTCATCTTATTAGAAGTAGATCTGAAAATTTCGAAAAGTTCTGTTCACTGAAGCACCCTTTTGGAGGGCCACAGTGAAAGAGCAATTACTGAAATAATATTTATTTTGTCTTTATATATTGATGCATCCTAATTTTCTTATTTCTCATTCTATTATGGTAAAGGCATTTGCCTTAATTGAACATACTTATTTTTTGTAATACTGATTGCTTACAGTCTATTTCAAAGTATCTATTTTGCTGCCTATATTAACAGCTGAATAAGCAGGTCATCACAGTCTATTTTAATTACATCTCACCTCACTTCTCTTTAGTTTTCCAGATCTGTCTGAGCTTTGGGGTGACTGGATTGCAAACTGAAAAATCAGAGCATCACACAACACTTCTCTGCAAGCCATGTTTATGTAAATCTGGCAATTATCTGCACAGGGTATCATCTATTTTTATGCCTTTGTAAATAAATAATTTTTTACTTGAATTAAAATCATTTGCTTCTTGATTACTTATTTATGATTTTCTAGAACTTCATATGTTCCAGTTTTGCATTAAAGAGACATCATCTGTAAATTCTCAGTGCTCTATCTGCTACCTCATTGGAAAGGACATACAACAAGGACTATAATAAAATATCTGTCTTTGTGAGGTCTTCAACAATGATGGACAGCCAAGATGGAAGTTTACATGAATGGAAACACAAAAGAGTTGGGGATAGTTACTGAAGAGAAAGGTATGGCAAGAGAATATCTGACCCCGAAGGAAACTGTCCTAAATAAGAGTAGCTGAACAAGCAGAAATAGAACAGAGAGCAAACAGGCTATTTGTGGGGACTACAAATTGACAAAGAATCAAACCCCAAACCAAAGCAAAACAAACCAAAAAAAACTCACAAACCAAACAATAACCACCAAAAAATCTGCCCCTAAAGAGCAACACATAGTATTCCTAAATTCCAGGTATTCCCTTAGCCCTAGGCATGCATATTTCACTTCCCTAATGGTGAGGCAAAGGTTCTCTAACTCCAGTAACTAGTATCATTGCAGTCTCTCTTTCATGGAATAAAGAATTTAAAGTTCACGGAGGTAAGCAATGTAGCCCAGTTTCTACGGCCAATAGTGGATTATAATGACGGTGGAGAGGGTGGTGGTTAGGATGGGATAGTTCAATGGTTTGGCTTTCTACCTACACTCTTACCCTTTGGGTTATTGATAATACTCCTGCAGGGGGATCAGATATATGAGCCAAATGTTTCTCTCTGTTCACTGTGTGACACCAGGAAACTGAATTCTCTGTAGGACCTTGCAAACAGCATTGCTCTTGTCTGTATTCATCTGCCTTGCAAACTGGTAGCTTAGGTTAAATTTGTGCTCTGTTTCTGTTTCTACTCCATGTGGAAACACACTTATATGGATACGGCCATGTGGATATGACCATGTGGTTACGGCTCAAACTCAGCCATATCCCAGATTCTTGCCTCATGTCTGGCTCCTAATTCTATTAGTTTAAGATCCATATTTAAAGGCCAGGGGTGTGGCTCAGTGTCAGGGTCTGTACCTTGCATGTGTGAGGATCTTGTTAGACCCCCCTAGAGCATCCCTCCCAAATTATACTTGGATAATAGTTTATCATCACCATGCTTCTTAGTTTTGAATTCTGAACTTCCAGTTCGACCAGATAGAGTCTTGAAGAACTTAAGCTAGAGACATGGGTGAGCATTGCAGGCTTAAAAGAAAGTTTGCCTCCCCAGCCCTGGGGTTGGATCCACTACCTGAAAGTGACTCTGCATTTCATTGTACAAATTTACACTGAAGGGAGTATGTGCTGAAAACATTTCAGCTGACTAAGGGGGAGAGCTCCTGGAAGTCCAAATTTAGTGTGACTTTAGCCTAACTCCACTGCTCCGCTTTATTCTGTTGTGACAAAGAATGACACCCGAGATGTGATTCTATTGAAATGTGTACCTACCCTTTGCAGGCAAAAATGTTGATAGGAATATGTTCCATTTTGTACTGAATTTGACCTGCCCACATTAACTTTGGTTTGTTAAGCCGTATTTTTTGAGGAAGATTCTGCCTTTTAATTTTTCTAATTGTACCTGAGCTATTGACCAAACTCTCTAAGACAAAGTGGTTCCCACACATACGCAAACACATATACACCTCACTAATGAAAAGCTTTAATCTTGCATGCATATGCATTAATTTCTCCCAGAGGAATGTTCCATCAATCCTAACACATTAAAGCCTGACAAATCAGCCAATTGAAGGTCCTCTTTGGGCCACAAGGTCATATTTTTCTGTTTTAAAATACAATGTTTAAGGACCTTTCTTTTGTGATCCTGCGAGTCAGTCTTCCAACAATGTAAGAGATAACCACAGCACTTCCACAGAGATGAAGAAGGAAATCTGGAGTCTACAGGGACCAGCACATCTCTTTTGCTTTCTCATAGCCAGTTTCTTAGAGGTTATTCTTTCTGAGAACATGCAAATGACATTCCAGCTTTTTTCTTGATCACAGCAAATGTGTTCTTCACCAAACCCTACCTTCCTTATCTTTCCTTTGGCTCAATTTTCTGATTTTTTGCATGTGAACCCTTCACTGAAATGGGAATGTCTGCAAGATAGAGCTATGACCAGCAAAGAGGAACTTGAGAATTCTGAATATTTGACAAGAGTTCTCTGGGGTTTGAGTCTGACAGCACCTGGTGATCAGCTCTGCTCCAGGGTATTCTGAGGAGTCAGCAAGCTTTGAACTCTGGTAGAGGTGGGGCCCCACCCCAACACTCTGTGTGTGCCTTTCAAGAAAGAGGAACACCCTCATACTCTCCGTGTCCAGATGAAGACAAACAGAATCTAAAGTGAAGAAAAGAGCTGTGGGACTCTCAGAAAGCCTCTCAGCCCAAAGATGGAATGATCCATCTTGAGAAAGGGCAAGAAGTATGGACTGGGGATATATTTGAGGGAGATTAGACTCTTGATTTCTGAGTGCTCTTTAGAGAGGCTGGGATGAAGCTGAGCATCTGTTAACCAAAGCCATCACGATGCCTCTCTGTGGATTGCCGCAATGTCCCCAGCAGTCCAGGTGCCCAGTATAAGACACAACCAAGGGCAAGTCAGAGTGTCATCCTGATTCCTGGAAAACAACGCACCAGCTCCATCTGCTCATTGCACTTGGATGAACATCCAGCTAGATAGTGTTAGTGCAAAGCCAGCAAACACCAGTTCCTGAAAAACAATTCATAACAGCTGCTGCTGGTCAAGTGCTGGGAACACAGAGCTGAGTAGCATGTTCCTGTCCCCTGGCAGAGAGCAGTGGGCCCAGGAGTAGGGTCACCCACTGTCCCCGGGCAAACCCAACATGCAAGCATGGGAGAAGGAATGAATGAGCAACTGTGCCCACTCCTTGGCTGCAAGAGCCCGGCCAGAATGAGCAAGAGAAGAATCTCCCAAATTTAGCTGTCTGGCTACCATAAACAGAGTAACCAGAAACAATGGGCTCTGCCTAATATGTCTTAGGAGATGGAAGAAACTCACTTGGCGTGGCATCACTCAACAGTGTGGATGAAGGGAAACTGATATTGTATCTTCAAGGGATTGACATTTTTAAATTATTTACACAAATAGATTTTGAAAGACTGCCATTCAAGGTAGTTGAGGTGTGTGTGTGTGTGTGTGTGTGTGTGTGTGTGTGTGTGTGTGTGTGTGCTTTGTATGGGGGTGGAGTGATAGCACAGCAGGTAGGGCGTTTGCCTTGCAAGTGGCCAACCCGGGTTCGAGTTCTCTGTCCCTCTTGGAGAGCTCGGCAAGCTACCAAGAGTATCCTGCCCACACGGCAGAGCCTGGCAAGCTCCCTGTGGCATATTCAATATGCCAAAAACAGTAACAAGTCTCACAATGGAGATGTTACTGGTGCCCACTCGAGAAAATCAATGAACAATGGGAGGACAGTGCTACAGTGCTACATGGCAGTGCTGTGCAGTACTTTGGGCTATCCTAGCAGTCTAAAGATGCAGTCTAAAGGGGCTGAGTGCTTGGGAAAACTATATGAGAAACTGGGGCTTCACATTTTATATAAATATATATAAATAGTTTTTGAGTTATTAAATATTTTGGGATGGCACACCCAGTTTTGTGTACATTGTTTAGTCCTGGATCAATGCTTAAGGATCACTCGTAACAGACTTGAGGTCCCATATAAGACACTTGCGACCAAACCCGGGTTGGTCAGGTGCAAAAGAAGAGCCTTACCCATTGTACTATCTCTTTAGCTCCCAAGTTATCAAATATTTTTGATATATAAGGCTAATAGAGTTATATTTTATCCTGTCTTAAAATAAAATAAAGGAGGGAAGATGGAGAGGTAGAACAGCGGGCAAGACATTTGCTTTGCATATGGTCAACCCAGAATCAGTCCCTGGGACCACATATGACAACCTGAGCCTTACCAGGAGTTATCCCTGAGCACAGAGTCAGGAGTAAGCACTGAGAATGGCCAGGTGTGGCCTCAAAACTTAAAAAAAAAAAAAGGTGGTGTGTGTGGGGACGGGGGAATAGAATTCTTGGAATCTAGGATGAAAATGGTCATAGTGGAAGAAACTTCCTAAATAGAGAATATTTTTTTTTAATATGAAGAAAGGGACCCGAGAGATTATACAGGGGTAAAGCACTTTGTCTTGCATATGGCTGACTCAGTTTGGGTCCCCAACACTGGGAGGGGGTGGGCATAGTCCCAGTACCAGCCCTGAGCACTAACAGGTATGGCCCAAATCATACTCCCCCATAAAAGAAGAAATATAAAGAAAATAGACTTTATACCATCACTCATGGTCAGCAACTTGAAAACAGCATTTTCCCCCCAATGAGATGAGTCTGTGAACACTGTTTTCTCTGGAAAACCTACCATGTGTGATGATAACCTATAGAATAAGGAATAGATAATCTATTCTTCCTTTGTGTTGGATGAGTCTCTCTTTTATTAATGAGTGTCTTTTTAAGCCATCTTAAGAAGTTCATTCACACCACAAAGAACAAAACAAAAATGGTTAAATTCCAATAAAGTTAGCAAATGAGTTATAAGTTCCTTCTCTGTATTTGATGTTCATTTGCTTAAAAATTTCACCTTGACTGCCATGCTTTTCTTTTGGGTTTGTTTTAGTGTTTTATCTTTGGTTTTGGGGGAATTGGAATGAAAAATCATCTTTCATTCTACTGAATCATTTAAGATAAGCAAATGCCATAATCTCGCGTGACTTTAGGAACAAAGGGTGGTGCTGACATTAAAAAATGAGAATAGTGAAATTGAGTTCACTGCCAGGGTCCAGTCTGGGCTTTGCTCTGTGTGCAGGTGGGATGCGTGTCAGGCTGTACCATTAAAGAAAGGAGGGTAGGAAAGGACAGATGAAGTGAGCTGGGAAAAAAAGGAGGAAGGCTCGCCAGTGAACACAGCGTGGACTTCTCAGATTGATCTCTGACTTGCTGACCAAGAGATTGAATCCTAGAAGGCCTTGCTTGATAAATGAGGGACTGTTTGTGGTTACTGATGACTGACTACAAGCCCCAGAATCAAGGAATAGGTAGGCTTCTAGACAGAGGCTGGTTTCCAAGCCAGAGCTGAGTATCTGTGAACCCAAGAACCTCAGGAAGATGCATGGGAGGGCAAAAGAGGCTAAAACAAGGAGAAAGGGAGAGGGACCACAAAGATTCTTTTTTGAAATAGCATTTTCTGTTTATCTTCTATTTAGCTATTTTATTTTCTATTTAGCTTCATTTATCTCATGTTAATTTTCATACCAGCTATGCAGTGTTTGTGTTTTGCTACTTTTTTCTTTTTGGGGGGCGGGGATTGGGGGAACAGCACATTATGCTATGTTCAGGCTTATTCCTGGATCTGTGTTCAGAATTTATTCCTGGCAGTTCTAGGGGGACCAGATGAGGCACTGGAGATTGAACCTAAGTGTCTTACTCCTGTACTATCTTTCATGACCCTGCCTTACTCCAATATTATCTTTGTGCGCCTGTTTTGCTATTTTCTACTGTTGCTGATGGCTTGGTAAAGTGAGCGAGGTAGCCTGGGGAAAGAATGTTTTGCTTCCACTTTTCTGCTCCACCATCTCAGCCACCAGCACTAGGGAAATGCCTGGCTTGGTTAAGGGCTAGTCTGAAGTCATCTGTGAGCACGTACACGGCACTGATACTCACGTTCCACCAGCCCCGCAGACAACTTTCAAGCTGCACTTATTCTGCACAGTGTGGGAGATGATCTCTGCCACCCAATTCCCCACTTGATACAGACTCAGGCAATTATTCTTTGCAGGAATGGAAAGTAAGTCTAAACACCGCAAGGCATTCTGGATCTGTCAGCTTTCCTTCACAGGAGAGAATTTCAGGAAGAAGGAAAATAGTGAAGCAAGATCATTTTTATTACTTAGATATGAGGGGAGAGAAAGAGAGGAAGTACAAGTTCAAGAGATTCTCTATCCCAACCAAACAAAGTCCTGGCAGCCACTCCCCACCCCAAAGTCACCACCATTTCTCCAGTTGAACACCATGCCATCAAAACTGAGCACCATAGAGAAACTAATTTCCCGAAAACTTTAAGTACATGGGTCCTTGTGGCCGAAAACACCAGGCTTTATTGAGTCAGGATGGGTGATCTACTCCCACCTCCCTGGTGGAGGAAAATTGGAAAATCCGACAGTCACGCTCATGCCAGATTGCCACCGCCATGCAAGCACCTCTATCAACCTCATTCCAGAGACTCACAAATAAATCTCGAAAGACTAGTGCAAAAATTTCTTGGACACTGTTTCAGGCTGAGACCTGTAGAGTGATCTCAAAGTGGGGTAGGCCAGCTCCCGTCCAAACAAAGCCCCAACAGCCACTGCTATACCTCTGGCCAGGCTATTAATTTTAGTATCTATATTTTCTGGAACTTTGCAGTCACACAACATCTTCAAAATTTACAACACTTACATCCACATTGGATAATACAAATTGGATGGGAATGTAACACAGAAGCCAATCAATCTTGACTAACAAAAACATTAACACAGAAGGCTTAGCTCACAACAACAGCTAAGTAAACCCTCTGACAAGGACTTAACATAGTGAGATACAACAATATACACCACTTTTCTTCTACAGAAACATTTTTTGATTATTCTGCTAGCCATTTAATGATAACAAGCTATATAAAACAAATTATTGCGGGCCTGCTATGATGGCAGGCTATTTGGGGACATGGAGACAATTGTGGAGGGAAGGTGACAGTGAGGGTGGGATTGGTGTTGAAATATTGAATGCCCATAACAAATCATCATGAACAACTTTATAAGCCACGGATCTTAAACAAAGTGGGGAAGGAAAAAAGTGCTTTATGATTTATAAAGCTAACTTGGAAACAGACAGACAGACAGACAGACAGACAGAGATTTTTCAGAATGGAACAGCAAGTAAAGAAAGAGACAAATCGTGAAAATAAGTAATAAGTGTTGAAGGGAGAACACTGGCTGGAAGAGAAAGCAAGCAAGATATGTGCTTAAGAGAGATCAAGGGCTTGAAGGGCAAGAGAAAACCTTGGAATGCTCATCCCACAGCAGGACATTTTGAATGCTCTTGAATTTGGTTCTTTGTTCTTGAACTTGCCTTTAAGCATAGGTCAGCCGCTGGACCTGAAGTGCAGAGCTGGGTCAGCCTCAGTTCTTGCTGGATCCCTGTATTTCTCCTGTCCTTTGCTTTCACCACTTGTATTGTTGCATCACTGTTTACTCCACAGTACTTTTCACTGTTTGACTCAATCTGTGTTTGTGATGCTTTCTCGGAGCTGCGGGAAAATGGAACATTATTAAACGCGGCAACTCTTTGCTTAACAACTGTCTTATTCTCTACCTTCTAGAAAAAATATTTTTGGAGAGGAAACTTCGGAAGGTTTTTATGGTTTTGTAGTATTATTGGAACGGAATCACCCTTTTCACAATTTGTTTTCTTCCCGGGAGATCCATCGCTGAATGGAACGGTTTACTGGGCGTGTGAGTTGGTGTCACAAAAGATCCACTAGGGGGCGCCGCTCACCTTGAAATAATTCGCCTCTCGGCAAAGCCAGGCAGGCAGCCAGCTCTGGTGTTCAGAGCCCTCTAACCGGGGAGGCCCTGGAACCGTTCCTGAAGGTCTTGGTTTGAGGATTAATGGGACAGAGAAGTTGTTGACAGTCCCCAGATGGGAGTGGAAAGAGGGAGATGGGGGAAAAGGAAGGAATAAAGAAAACCGGTAAAAGAAGGGGGAGTGGCAGAGGAAGGGAGAGCAGCTTTAGAGAAAGAGTTGGTTGAAGGGATGTGCATGGTGTGTGTGTGTGTGTGTGTGTGTCTGTGTATGTGCATGTGTGAGAGTTTGTGTGTGTGTGTGTGTCTGCTGTGTGTCTGTGTGTGTGCATGTATGAGTTTGGGTGTATCTTGCCAAGGATGGAATCTAAGGTCTCACACATTCAAGGCTTAACTGCTGAACCAAACCCCTGCAGCCTTGCTGCTTTTTATAGGGTTGGAGAGCTCCAGAGATCTTGGGAGACCTTTTCTTGTGGCCCATCTGGTGAGGGGAAGGAACCAGGATTGTGCTTCCTGAGGGGACTCTCCAGTCTAGAAGGTCTTAGCCATCTTGTGGGTCTGGGTCTTCCAGGCTCCTGAGTCACCCCGAAACCTGCATCATTTCTGAGGGTTACATTTTGCCTGGCTCATGCATGTCCTCTGAATGGAAGTTGTGAAAGAGCTTCCAGCTCTTCAGAATCACACCGGATTATGAGCAATCTCTTTGAGTCACAAAGTGATGTCAAAGAGGGAGACTTTTTCCTGTTAAAAGTGTCTTAGACTAATCATCATGGCTGTGCTGACTGATCTCCTGAGAGCTCAAAGGAGAGTGATCTGCATTCAAAAAAAAAAAAAAGAAAAGAAAAGAAAAAGAAAAAGGGATAATGTCATCCATTCCTTGTGGCAACCTGGACTCAATTCTCTAGTCTTCATATATTTCCAGAGGGAGTTGGCTCCTCTGAAGCTACACCATTAACAGGCAGGGGGGAAAAATGAGGACCCCCAAATAGTCTGATATTGGAGTCTCTACTTCAGAACAAGGGTTAGGAGCATATTGTGTATGTGGCCCTCTCCAGTTTAATCCTTCGCACTATGGCACCCCAAGAATTTCTGAGTGCAGCTTTGGAGGTCCCCGAAAACCTTTGAGTGTGGTCCTCCTGGGAATATATCCCAGAGAGGCAAAAAAGTATAGTCGAAGTGACATCTGCACTTGTTTGTTCATTGCAACACTGTTTACAATGGCTAGAATGTGGAAAAAACCGGAGTGCCCAAGAACAGATGACTGGTTAAAGAAACTTTGGTACATCTACACAATGGAGTACTATGTATGGAGTACTATGTAGCTATTAGAAAAGATGAAGTCATGAAATTCACATACAAGTGGTACTACATGGAAAGTATCATGCTAAGCGAAATGAGTCAGAAAGAAAGGGATAGACATAGAAAGATTGCATTCATCTGGGGAACATAAAGGAACAAAATCAGAGACTAACACCCAAGAATAGCCAAGATAAGTACCAGGAGGTTTACTCCAGAGATAAGTACTTGGAGGCCAATCACACATGCTAGGGGAAAAGGCAGCTCAGATAGAGAAGGGAGCACCAAATAAAGGGTGTTAGGAGGATCCTCCCAGGATGGGAGAAGCATGCTGAAAGTAGACTATAGACCGAACATGATTGCCACTCAATGCCTCTCTTGCAAACTACAGGACCCAAAAGGAGAGAGAGAGAACAAAAGGGAATGCCCTGCCACAGAGGCAGGGTGGAATGGGGGGACGGGGGGGGGAGGGATGCTGGGATCTGTGCTGGTGGAGAATGGGCACTGGTGGAGGGATAGGTACTCGATCATTGTATAACTGAAATCCAAGCAGAAAATTTTGTGAGTCTACAACTGTACCTCATGGTGTCTCACTAATAAAAATTAAAAATAAATAAATAAATAAAAGTTCTGTAGATGTGGGGGGAAAAAAAGAAAAGAAAACCTTTGAGTGTGGTCCTGGAGGCCCCTGTCCCCAGCACTGTAGGGTCTAGGAAGTACCACAGCCTCAGTCCTGCAGCTAAGGATTGTTGGGACAAGCCCCAGGGCCTCCCGAGCATCACTTGGGAAATCCTCACCCCGTCCACCCTCACCACCTCAGAAGAAGATAGAAACTAACCTAGAGTCACCTGGAAGTTAGTTACCTGGCAGCCCTGTGCTTTCTCTATGCTCCTTTATATTTTAATGATTGAGGACCCTGGAGACTATTGATTCTACCGATTGGATCTCTTACTATCCAATACTGGAGAGTCAAGCTGAGAAATTCAAATACTAATTCACTAAAGAATACGAGGGACCAGAGCTGCAGAGATAGCTGTGAGGTCTGGGATGGACACCTGCCCCTTGAGGTGCCAGGTTAGATCCCCAACACCGCATGGACCCCAGAACTATTCTGTGTACTCCAAGCATCCTCCAGCATCATGGGGCCTGAACAGTGACACATCTGCCTTGTCAACAAAGTATCACTGCCGGGGGTGGTGGTGGTTTTCTGAACACTGGAGTGATCAGATACCCCCAAATGAATGTAGACACCAAATCACTGCCCATTTCTAAGTAACTCATTTCATGACAAGCTAAACGACATCCAAGATAATGAAGAAGTCAGTAATAATTTTCAGTAAGAACAAAAAATGAGGTAATGCATGTTGGCCAGACTTATTCTAATGATCATTTATCTATGGATACAATTATTGTGCTCTGCTGGTCACATATATATATATATATATATATATATATATATATATATGTAATCTTGTACTTTGGCTGTAACACTAATATGGGGTTTTCTGCCAATTACAGCAGAATGAGAAAGTTAGCAAAATGAAAAGGGGTTCCTATTTTCTCCTAATACATAAATGTAATATTTGATAGAGAACGGCACCCCCAAAATCACTTAAAATGTCAAATACCCATGTTCTGCCTCTTAAGAGACCCACTGTGAATGTTGGGGGGAGTTTTCTCTCCTTCTAAAAAAGACTCTGAATTTCAAGCATAGTACCTTCTAGACACTAACAGGATAGTGTTGTGGCCATTTGAAAATTCCCGTCAAACCAGACGAGGTCGTGCAGAGGCCAGCAGGAGCAGCAGGGCAGTTGACCTCGTCTTTCTGCCTGGGCCGATGATCATCCCAAAGACCCTGGGTGCAGACAAGTCATCTAACTTCCAGCCTCAGGTTTTATCTCTAAAGGGGCATCATAACAATACCATCCACTTAAATGAATAATGTATGTCAATACTTAGAACTGGAGCTGCGCATATGTCTTCAGAATGTTGCTTTTATTGCCATTTTGAATGCTTCCTGGTCCTCTTTAGGTTCTCCATGACACCAGAGGCTCCTATGGACTGTAATATCTATTATATGCAGCATATTTAATCTTAAATCATCAGGCAGTTCTGAAGACAGGCCCCATACCAGTTCAGTGTCTCAGCCCCAACAGCCCCAAAGATAACAGTTTCTATTTTTTTCTTTTTGGATCACATCCAGTGACTCTCATGGGTTAAGTCCTGACTCTGCACTCAGGAATTACTCCTGGCAGTGCTCGGGGGACCATATGGGATGCCGGGGATCGAACCCAGGTCAGCCGCATGCAAGGCAAATGCCCTACCACCTGTACTATCAGTCCGGCCCTGTAGAACATGGTATCTATTTTAAAAATTGTCATTTGCAGCTTTCTTCTCAAACAAGACTCTGATGGCCATGAATGTGTGGTGTATCACAGGAAACAATCTGTCTTCTTCATCTATGATCTTCAGATGAGAAAACAATATGTAATGTCTCTGTGAATGAGGGGTTGGAATAGGGGCAGCTCTAGTTTCTGCCCATTAACTGAACCATTTATGAAATTCAGTCATATTATTTATTGCTTTCTTCAGTTATTATTGTTTTGTGTTTTGGGCCATGCTCCAGGGTACTCAGGGCTTACTTCTGACCCTGTGCTCAGGGATTGTTCTGGCAATGCTTTGGGGGTTAAACTATCTCTCTGTCCCTTAATCATCTAGCTCCTGCTGAGCTATCTTCGACACAATCCAAGGCTAGAAGCCCTCCAGGGTTGGGTATAAGAGGCAAAAATCCAAGAAGCTGCCTTCACATTGCAAAGATTTCATTTATCGTGGACAAAGCAAGGGGTATGGAACACTCTCCTTAAACAATCTCTACACCTTAGCAGGCTGGTAAAGAATCAAACGTTCAAAGTAACCAGTGGGAGGAGAAAAAGGCAAATCCATTTGCCATGTATCAATGTACCTTCTAGGTCAAGAAACCATGCATTTTGGGATACAGGCTAATAAGCCAGTTCTGTTATTTATTGAAAGCCCAAATGACACTCCAAGGTGAGCACGCTCATGTCTCTCCCCATCCCACACAGCAGTCTGCCAGACCGTTGCTCCTTCAGATCCTGTCTCCTCTCTGTATCCACCACTTCTTCCATATAACTTTGCAGAGTTGGACCCATCAAGGATGCAGAGTATCTCTTATTACTCTCTGACCTGAAGTTTGGCCATAGGACTTGCCTTAACCAACAGGAGGAGGTAGAGTGGGAGCATGCGAGTTCTGACCCTAGTTAAGAAGTCTCATGTGCTTAGTTCTCTCTGGTGATCCAATGGTTTTTCAGGAGAAGAGACTGACACAGGCAGACTGTCTCCAGGAGGGGAAGAGACCAGGAAGAAGCTTCCAGGCAGCTTAGTCACCTCCTACATATTCACAGACACGTGAGCTAAACAAAGGCCACAGGTTCTGAGCCACTAAGATGAAATACTTGCTTGTTACACAACAGTAGCTAACAGATACATGGGTCCATCAGGAGACTGAGCCAGTCCCTAGGCAGAGAGGATAGTAGGTGGGGAAAGTCCTTTCCTTCCTGTGAGATGTGCTGAGTGGGAGAAATCAGATGCGGGAGAGGGGGAGACACTCAGATTATTTTCCTTTTGTTCTTGAGTGGGAGATGTTGGGAAGGTGAGAAACTCTAGTAGATTTGGGGAAACATGAGCACGGAACCAGGAGTAAGCCCTGAGCACCACTGAGGATGGCCCACAAACCAACAAACACACAATAGAAGGATGCTGGGAGCCCCAGAAGTCCGAGAGAAATATTGAATGATGAGAGGTCAGTATTAGCCCTTTGCTCTTCTGATCGGGAAAAATGTTTGTCCTTCGTGCCATAGTGAAGCCAGTTCTAACAAGCTCCTTCTTTAGGCTCCCAGTAGTGGCAACTTCGGGGTTTCCTTCACAGAGAAGGACATTCCCGCCACAGCCTTAGCAGGAGGTTTTCTCACACTCCTCCCTTCAGCCCGGAGCAGTCAACACACTCCGGCTGGACTGCCAGCCACAGGTGTAAACTGTACAGGACCCTCCCTGCTTGGAAACCAGAGCAGCATCCTGGGTGGATTTCATTCATTTATTTTTTAATTGAATCACCATGGGGTACATAGTTACAAAGCTGTTCGTGGTTGGGTTTCAGTCATAAGATGTTCCAACACCTGTCCCTTCACCCATGTACATTCCCCACCACTAATATCCCCACTTTCCCTCCCATTCCCTCTCCCTCCAGACTGTCTCTATGGTAGACTCTCTCTCTCTCTCTCTCTCTCTCTCTCTCCCCCCTTCTCCCCACTTTGGGCATTATGGTTTGCAATACAGGTACTGAGAGGTTATCATATCTGTCCCTTTCCCTACTTTCAGCACGTGGTTCCTGCTCTGAGCGGTCATTTCCATAGTGGTCCCCTCTCTATCCTCGCTGCTCTCTCCCCCCCACCACCGTTCCCTCTTGATTGCCAGGCAAAGTCCGCCGGAGTCAACTTTCCCACCCTTGTTTCAGGTTTACGGTTCAGCAAAAGATCCCGCTCCTGCAACACCCACGGGTCATTTGAGAATGAGAGGGGGGATGTGGTGTGATTTGTGGTGGGAGAGTATGTCAGCTACCCAAAACCCTCCTCGTAAGCTCCTGCCCGCGGCGTTGCAGAGGGGGCTCAGCCTGCTGGCAAGTTCCCCTTTCCTTGGCAGTGTCTTCTGGATTTCTTGGTGGCAGCTGGCCCGGCTCTCCCTGTGCCGAGACACCCTGGGAAAGAGAAGAGCTGCTGGACACCTCGCCCAGCTGGGGACAGTCCGGGGGCTCTCCAGTCCTCGGTACTGCCTCAGATCTCTCACTGGTGGCAGCCGCCAGGGTTAAAATTCGGGTCCTTTGGTTATTCTTTCCTCTGAGTTCCTTTTCTGGGCAAAAAGAGACAACCCTGGCCTTTTGGGGGGGGGGATCAGTTCCTGCTGGGACAGGTGGAGCGAGGGGGAAGGGACGTTTCCACCGCCACCCACGGGTTTGTCTCTGCCCCGGGGAAGGAGTCCTTGAGATGTGAAGGAGCAGAAAAGTAGCTGGTTCAGGGTGGATGGAAGCTTCAAAGGGGGTGGGGGGAGGGTTGCGGGGAGGGTCTGCTTTGATGTCCTGTGGAGTTGGGGTAACAGCAGTCTGCTCCTATTTAGAGACTCTTCAGGGCATGCACACATTGATGAGGGTGCTGGGCCACGCAATAGGCGAAGTACAATGTGCACAGTTAACAAACACACAGTGAACAAACACACAGTGGGGGGGTGCAGAAACTGAGAAAGGCCACCAGAAGTGATGTTTGGTCCGTGATGAGGGGAGAGTGGCTGGAGGTGGGCGAGGGCTCTGGTGCAGGGTCTTCGGTGACCAGCATGGTCCAGCCCAAGGCTGGGGTCCTCCTGAGACGTGGTGTGGGCAAGGTTCTGTCTGGAGAGAGCACGGAGGCCCCTCCCAGAGGACGCATCGCACACCCGGGTGCTAACCCTGTTCTTGCTTTCTGTTCTTTTTAAAACGTGAATAAATGACTCATTAATTTGAAAGTTTTCGGTTTGTATTTGGACCATATCCAGTGGTGCTCGGGAGCTACTCCAGGCTCTGTGCTCAGGGGTCACTCCTAGCAGTGCTGGGAGGACCACACAAGTGCTGCGGAGTGAATTTGGTCCTCTTGCAAACAGTACTCAGCCCACTGAGCTTTCATGCTCTCTCTCTCCCTCTCTCTCTACCCCACTCCTACCCTCTACCTCTCTCCCTCCTCTCTCTCTCCCTCCCCCTGTACCCTTATCTCTCCCCCTCTATCCCCCACCCCCACCTCTCTCCTTCTCTCTCCCTCCCCCTTTC
This sequence comes from Sorex fumeus, assembly GCF_029834395.1. Classification (NCBI taxonomy): domain Eukaryota; kingdom Metazoa; phylum Chordata; class Mammalia; order Eulipotyphla; family Soricidae; genus Sorex; species Sorex fumeus. Next base: position 18,906,894 of record NW_026606083.1, on the reverse strand, counting down.
TCCTTTCCTCACCTTTTTTCTCCCCCTCTCTCTCCCTCTCTTCTTCTTTGTCTCTCTCTCATGTTTTATTTTTATGCATCCATCTATCTTCACATTTAGTTTATCATTCTTTCATTTGGAATCTATTATCTATGTTTTATCTATAAAATTCTGGTTTTGCCTTTTCAACTTTGGAGAATCCTAAAGGTTTTTATGGGGGGGGGCGGGGATGAGAAGAAGCACAATACTGCAAGGAAGTATTGATTATTTGATTACAGTTCTAAATAAATAAAGTTGAGGGTTGAAAGGATTTGTACAAATGTTCCTTTGGATGCTCCCTGGCACAGTGGAGAAAGCATTCTGGGCAAGCAGGAGTGTTCCTGAAGATGAAAGGGTGAAAGCAGTCTGTTGGCGTTGGGAAGGGGTGGGGTGCAGGCCCTGGGGCCTGGGACCTAGCTTTCTGGGCGGTGCTCAGATCCTTGGTGGGGGGGTGGGGGGATGAGCAGGAGCGTGGGCGCCGAGCAGCCCTGCATGCCTGTAAATCTATCTCCCTGAACTCCGGCCTCCCCATCTGTTCCAGCCTCTAATTACAAATGCAAAAAATAGCTAATTTGCAATGGCATCGTAAAAGGGAAAATATAAGTGATTTACGAGCTGCTCAATGCTACGCTGTTCATGTTTTACACACTCCCGGAGAGATGACTCTCGCTCCCGCTCCCCTCCCGCGTGGAGAGAGCCCCTGGCCTCCTCCTGATGTGGCCAGGCTGTGGGAGAATTCCTCTGAAGTCCCTGAGGAGAGGAGGAGGAGGGGGTAGAAGGCAGGAGCACTCCCCTCGGGTTGGGCCCAGGACCCGGGGGAGCGTGAGGCTGGCACTCAAGGCCAGCGGTCTAGCATGATTTCTGGATGCTTTGAACTCCTCGGGGAAATATATAGTGTGGACATAATATTGTGAGTCTAACTCTGATCACTATAAATTATTTTCTTTTCCACAGTGCCCGGGATGAAATAAACCGGCTTCCCATGAATCATCTTCCTAAGGAGATGTAGAAAGGTACAAGCTCACACACAGCCATAAATTCCAGCTCTTTTCTTCTCTCCGCCTCCTGCCCGGCCCTTGTCCTCCTCTCTTTCATCTGTGACTGCAGAACACCTTAGAAGCTGGTGGTACGAGGGGTGCCCCTTGGTTCCTGTAGTGGCTCTGTGGTTAGATAAGAGCAAGACAGGTGACAATGGCCTGTTAGGTGTGGCTGGGAGCTGAGGGCACCCCTGATCTTTGCACCTCTCTCTCTTACCAATGCAGAGGGTCCTGCCGTGAGGGTGATTGGTGAGCCAGAAAACAGGGGGTAGTTGCTGCCCGCTGCCACAGTGCCTCCTTCTTAGATGTGCCTTGGCCCCCCACTTGCACCTGATAATCCCAGGGCCAGTGGTTGTTCCAGCAGCTGGGAGAGCTTTGTGGGGACAAACAGCTGCAGCATAGCCCCCCAAAAGAAAATGCTTTTTTTGCTCTTGAGGAGCTGGTGGGTTTAATTTCAACCCACCCACCCTCCCACGCACCCTAAGCACTGGAGAGAACATTCCCCAGATTGTGGAGAAGCAGCATAGCCAGGAACTCATTAGGGATCTGTTTCTCTGACTTCAGTATTTCCTGATTGTGAATATGAAATTTGAATGAGACGGTCTCCAGAAATTCATCAAACTTTCAAACTGCAGCCATGGTAGTATTGAATCTAATCGAGGCAACAGCGTTTGTTGTATTAGCTGCAGTTCTGACTTGTTTTGGTCTTAGGTTTTGGTTGTTGAACTACTGACAGTGCTTGGCGGGAGACAGGAGGTTGGAGTACCCATGGTTTGAACTTGAAGGTCGCTCCTGGTGTTGCTGGGCTGTGGACACAAAGCTCATTTACCATGTGGTGGTGGGCACTGAGCCCAGGCTTCTAGCATGGGAAGAATGTGCTCAGTCCACTAAACTAACTCTCCAGTCCCAACTATAGATTTGAAACACTTGTTAAAGGTTTGAGTCCTTCGGTTACTGTCAAATGATGACTTGTCATTTTCACCTTCAATGATAGTCTGTAATAAGGAAGATAACAAATGAAAGGGTTTTTTTTTGAAAATATAAACCAAACATGCCAGTGGATAGTTCTTTGCTTTGGGGCCCCTTTTGGTGCTTTGAACAGTGTCAGCCACACGGAAGAGCAGTGCCTTAACTCCTGTACTAATGGACAATTCTTACAAGCTTTAAGAGGTAGATTATTTGGGAAGTGCTAGGAAAAAAGTAATATGACATTGGTTAAAAGAGTAAGAAAGACGTTATTCAAGATTATTTTGATAGGTGTTAAAAATTAGTGCTACAGAGACGAGATTGGCTTCCTTCTGAGTACAGTAAAGACAGCCAAAGATTTATAGCTGAAAAACAGAGGAAGGGGATCAGATCGAAGTTTGAAAAAATCATTAAAGGGAGACCTTAGGGGTAGAGGATGTTAAGAAGAGAATTCCTCTAAATGCACCTGGAAGATCTTACTGGCTTAATTCATCAGTTCAGAAGTTAGTCTGATAGCGTTCCATCTAGTACAGAGAAAGAAGCTAGACAACATGTGTAGCTTAGAGGTAGGGAATGGGAATAGGAAGTGACGTCAAAAACCCACATTGCTGGTCCCAGGGTGACTTCCTACTAGGGGCTTCGCAGGCAGAATTCCCTTAGCGTTCTACTCAGATAATTCTGAATTGATAGAAATAAGGGAGAGCTGCAACTGTAGTTGAGTCTTGGTTTGTTAATATGGAGCTTTGCCTAACTGACTCTATTTTGGGTCTATTGTCTTGTTTCTTACAAGAGGCTCTTGCTAAATCATTGACCAGGACTCTTGTGGGAGGAAAGGCTGGGGCCAGCAGATATCAAAAATGGGAAATGAGATCAGAGTTTGAGGGTTATCAGAGATCAAGCATGAGGGAACTCTTGCTCAACTGACTTAAAAGGATTTGGGCCATATTTGGATTAGTCAGGCGGAATACCAGATCCCAGGATGATGCCAAGCCGGAAAGAGGCTCTGAGGAGCCTGTGAATTTGGCCAAGGGTAGGATCTTTGTCAATGGGGTGGGTAGAGATGGGGAATAAATTACTTTTGGGAACCATGTAAATTCATTGTCATTCTTGTTGTACTACACCTGAGAGTACTGAGACAGCGCTCAGGGTTCCGTGCATGGGGTTGGCTCTCAACAGTGGTTGGGAGACCTTGTGGTGCTGGGGGCCAAGTCTGGGCCTCCCACATTAAAAGCTTTTGTTCCAGATTTGGGTGCTGTTTTCCTCATCATGCAATTCTTAAATAAGCAAAAGTTCAAATCCCGTAGGAAATCATAAAGAAGGAATTCTGTATCTAATTCCTATCAGATCCCAGGAAACCAAGCTCAAGTTATGCATCTTGGGGGACCCTACTCTAGATGTTCAGAAGCAGCCTGTCTTCTTCTCTACAGGAACGTTTTCTGAGAGTTCAGAATCCCAAGAAATACAGGGACGAAAGAACATTCTTAACAGAAAGAAAATTGTAGCAAACAGAAAAGGAAATTGAAGTGTGAACATCACTAAAGTCTAAAAAGCAAGAAGAAAAATACCCACTTCACTTGACATCTCAGAGTGCCAGAACCTTTCAGAAGCAAAAAAAATCCAAAAGGCACAACAACAACAACAAAACATCTTCCTAAAAGGGGGTGGTGGGTGGGGAAGGGGAAAATAGTTTTCCACTCACCCTCAAGCACAGAGAAGGAGAAAATTAAGAAAGTCAAAGTGATTTTGACTTTTCATCTATATGTATGAGGAAGGCTACGTTCCTTCATCTCTACCTTGCTGTTTTGAGGGGGAAGAAAGTAGTTTTCAAATCGCATTTACAGATTGAGATTGACTCTGCAGAAAAGATGTTGCTTCATTTTATTCTATCAAAACATAATTTTTTTCTGATGATAGCTCAGTTTGAAAACACCACAGTTTTAGCCTTGGACAGAACTTTTGGAAGGAGGGATTAAGTGGCTGATTCTAGAGAAATGTGTTTTCAGATGTTGTGTTTTCAGACAGAAACTGTAGAACTTAAGTGAAGGACCTCTTCTATGCTATAAATGACACAGAAAAAAAAAAGAAAGAAAAGGAAAGAAAGACAGATAAAAAGAAAGAGGAAAGAGGAAGAGAAAGAAGAAAGGAAGTAAGGAGAGAAAGAAAGAAAAAAGAATGAAAGAAAGAAGAGAAAGGAAGAAAAGAAGAAAGAAAGAAATAAGAAAGAAAGAAAGAAAGAAAGAGAAAGAAAGAAAGAAAGAAGAAAGAAAAAGAGAGAGAAAGAGAGAGAAATAGGAGAAAAAGAAAAAAGACAGAAAAAGCTATTTGTTCTGATCTGCAATTGGGAGCAAGTCTAAAAGGGCATGTTCTCTGATTAATCTGAACAGGACTAATTCAGCGAGAGTGGATTTTTGAAATGACTTGGAAAATAAATTGCATCCTGATTACTTCCACCTAGACCATTCTCCATTCCTGTTCCCCTCCTTGGGCAGCAAAATACTGGGCTTCTAGAATTTTAGCATTTCCATAACACCTCAGTGAATTGTGGAGCTTTCTGGGTAATTAGCATGCAAATGTGCATTTCAATGCCTGATCCCAGACAAGCGCTCCCTCTCCTGCTGAGGGGCTGATTTCGTTAGAGGCCCTGGAAGGTGTGTTTTTCATTTAGACATGCTTGTGTGACTATGGATACCGAGGGTAAATTCCATCCAGGCAGTAATTGATAAGGACCCTTGTGAGAAATGAGAGCTATCCCCACAGCGAGTACAAATAGCTGAGCCTGAAGTGCTTTGCACAGTGAAGGGAGGCAGAGGCTGGCTCAAGGAACCAACTGTATTTTCAGCAGTACTTGCCACTTTCTGTATTTAAATGCTGTAAAAGAATCTTAAAGAAAGCATCAGCACTTGCCTGCAAATCATTATACCAAAGGGTGTTGGGTTTTTTAAATTTTTGGGGGGGTGGGGGCACGCCTGTGTTTGCTCAGGAGTTACTACTCTTGGCTCTGCACTCAGGAATCACTCTTGATAGTGCTCAGGGATGCTGGAGAGTTGGCTGCATGCAAGACAAGTGTCCTCCCTGCTGTACTATCTCTCAGGACTCCTCAAAGAATGTTTTTAGGTCACAACCCCTTCCTTTACTTATTATTTCTATATATATCTTCCTGGTAGAGAGAGAAAATGAGGTCCTTGTTCAGTCTCCTCTCAGGAAAGCAGCAAAAGTGATCAGGATCTCACTTACTTTTGGGCACCACTGACAGTGTTTGGGTCCAAGATGCCCCAAAGATGAACACGGTGGTCCCAATAGGCTCTCTATAGTAATGTGTGACTCCGATCTCTAGAGCTGTGTGAGGACCCTAAGACTAACACAGCCACAAAATGTCCTAAGGACATTTGACAGGGGTGATCTCTGCCATTATGTGCCATGTGCCTGCTTTCCGGTGACCTTTGGAAGGATGATATGCTCGGGTCTTTTGGAAATAGATTTGCATGGAGAGTCTTAGACATGTCCCTTTGCAAGAAGATTTTTTTTAGATTACAGTGGTTTTTTCCCCCGCTTTGGTTTGGGGGGTGGGGGTTCTGGGTTTCTTGGATAGGTAAAATATTTTTCTTGTCTGGCTTGTTGCTTGGGAGTGAGGACATATCTGGTATATGAACAAGACTGAGCAGGGAAGATCAAGCGTCTCAGGTATCAGGGCAGTAAGAGATTTTGAAAAATCTTCTTTTGGCGTGAAAAGATGGGTCTGAGTTTCTTGTCTCTTGACAGACTATTGAGGCTGTCCCTATAGTTCTCAAGGGGTCAGAGCTGTATACCTAGTAATACTCAGGAACTATATGCTGCTGGGCATTGAACTATGGTAAGTCTCATGCAAGGCGTATACCTTAACTCCTCTATTATATCTCCAACATCATCTGGACAATTACTTTTAAAGCCTATAAAAGGACAAAATGTTAACAACAGTTAACTAATTACCATGGGGGGAGGGGAGATAGTTGCTTCTTTCAGTATTCATCTTCATTTTAAAATCTCTCTGCAGAGGGGGCTGGAGCAATAACACAGTGGGTAGGGCCTTTGCCTTGCACTCGGCCAACCTGGGTTCGATTCCCAGCATCCCATTTGGTCCCCTGAGCACTGCCAGGGGTAATTCCTGAGTGCAGAGCCAGGAGTAACCCCTGTGCATTGCCAGGTGTGACCTAAAAAAAAGAAATAAAATAAAATCTCTCTGCAGAGAGACTGTGTTCCTTCTAGAATCTCCCAATATAAATTCTTTTTAAAACTCCCCATTACTGGATTCCCAGGGGGGTAGGGGTGGCGGGTAATCAAGGGCAAGAGAGAGAGAGAGAGACAGACAGACAGAAGACACACACACACACACACACACACACACACACAGAGCCAGAGAGCCAAGTGAGACGGGGGGGGGGGGGGGGGGGGGGGGGAGACGGAGGGAGGAAACAAAGACAGAGAGACAGGGAGAGTGAGAGAGCAAGAGTGAGCTGAGTATGTGCTTTGTGTGCAGGACTGGTCCATCCCAGGAACTGCATGGTCCCCTGAGCTCTACTGGGAGTGACCTCTGAGCACAGAGTCAGGAGTAAACCCCAAACCCAGCCCCCCAGTCAAGCTCTCAGTTCCATAGAGGATCCATAGAGGATCAGGAAGCAGGATGGGGCTGGTCACTGCAGGATAGTGTCAGGGCAGCGGGCCATGTGGGCTGCTCCCCAAAGCCTGGTCTCCCCATTTTCCCCTTGAAGGCCCGCAGGGCCTGCAGTTGCTCAGCGCCGCCCTTGACTCTGGTGTGAGGCCATTGATTTATAGAGCTATTTGGTGTCAGGTAATTGCCCATCAATATCCAATTTATCACCCAGCTTGTCACAGTTTGTGGCAGCTCTTCCACAAAGCCAAGGCCTTGGAAAAAGGGCCAGTGACTTCCAAGGTAACAGGAAGACAGAGAAAATGTAACTTGGCCATGTTCTTGGCATATTCTTTCTTTTTTGCTTGCAGCTGTCTTTGTGTTTGGCTCTCACTACATGTGTGCCTCCAGGGTAGGTGCCACTGGCTGAGATGTGACTTCCAGAGACCGGAGAACCCCCCCCCCCCCTTTTTATTACAGCCTTCTTGTCCCCAGACCTTTCCAAAAGAAACATGTGCTGGTTAGGGGCTAGCAACAAAGTCTTCAAGGTGCTTTGTTTAATTTTGTTTTGTTTTTTGGCCACACTGGGCTGTGCTCAGGGCTTCTTCTGGGCTGTGCTCAGGGGATCATTCCTAGTGTTGCTCAGGGAACCGTATGTGTGCTGGAGATTGAAGTAGGGTCAGCTGCATGCAAGGCACTGCCTTTCCTGCTGTGCTATCCTTCCACAGCGGTAGGGCGTTTGCCTTGCACGCAGCCAACATGGTCGACCCCAGTTCGATTCCTCTGCCCCTCTCGGAGAGCCCGGCAAGCTACCGAGAGTATCTCGCCCGCACGGCAGAGCCTGGCAAGCTCCCCGTGACGTATTCGATATGCCAGACACAGTAACAACAAAGTCTTCAATGGAGACGTTACTGGGCCCACTTGAGCAAATTGACGAACAACAGGAGGGCCTTTACCTTTACCCTTAAATTTAATTTTTTAAAAAACCCGCCCAGATTAATATCCTAGAAATATCTCAAAGCAGAAATACTCTGTGGCTGGCAGAAAACTTTCTTCTCAGCTAATATTTTCCATTTTGTCTTTAATGAGCATGTGCCTGTTAGAAACTGAATAATGCATTTTGTATGTATCCACTGAGGCTTGAAATCCCAGTTAAGAGTGGCTCAGTTGGTTTCAAATTTTGTATGCCTATAAAACACAGATTCTTTTAGAAGGTGTCTCTTAACAGCCTTGTGGAGGGCTTCATCTTTCTTTTGCATTTAATGGTCCAGGGAGAACAGGCACTGAGGGTTTTGGGGGACAGATAGACAGGGGGTGCTGGAAGTAAAGGGTGAAGATGGGGTTCACCAAGGGTGCAAGTTGGCGATCTGGCAATCAGGGAAAGGCAAGCACAAATCTGACAGTTTTCTTCTCCAACCTCCTCACTCACTTCCCCTTGGCTTAACTGAATCCCCAGAAAGCCCAGCTTTTGTCCAGGGCCCTAGAGATCAGGATAGAAGAGACTTCCAGCCCTCCTCTTGCTCTTGACTTGCAGAAGCCCTTCCCTCCAGCGTAGGTGGGGAAAAAGAGTCCTTGTTTCCGAGTCTCTGGGCTGTTTCACAATGGAAAGTCTGACACTGAGTGATTAATGAAAAGCAATTTTTTTTTAAAGAAAAAAGGAGCTCTTGGTCATACTCCTAAGACTGCCAGAATCTACTTGGGCAGGTTTTCCCTGTCATGATTTCTGATGATGCCAAGAGAGAGGGCAAGCTTGTCCTCAATCCAAATGCAGAGAGAGAGAGAGAGAAACAGAGAGCGAGGCAGAGAGAGAGACAGAGAGAAAGAGAGAGAGAGAGAGAGACAGAGACAGAGAGACAGAAAGACAGAGAGACAGAAGACAGAGAGACAGAGAGAGAGAATTTATAGTTTTGGTTTGATGATCTCTTGTCTTTAGATCAAGCACGAAGCATTCATTGGTGTGCCTGTAGCAGGCACTGTTGAACTGCTGGATGCTTATTCATTCATTTCCCCTCACCATGATGCTCCCTTGGAGAGCAGGGTCAGGTCTCAACCCCATGTCTCATACCAGCCTGCAGCTGCTAACCACACACACACATACACACACACACACACACACACACACACACACACACACACACACACACACACAAAAGCACTGCATCTTTCGTCCCCATCTTCTCCACCTCCCAGTGTCCATGGATGGTCATTTCAAATTTTGCTTACATCTGTTTTAAGAAGTAATTATAATGAAATACCTTTCCAGACATTATGCTAATTATAATGAGCTAACAATTTACATCCATAATTAGGAGACGGGGGAGTGAGCGGTTCCATTGCTGCAAGAGGGAGGGCGCATGTATTCCTTATGGTAGAAACCACACAGCAGTGTCAAGAATAAAAATAGCTCAGCAGCAAGAACTGCAAGCCATCAGGCAGGGGAGCCCATTCTGGAGACACTTTCAAGTTCCCAGAATTTTCCTGATCAGATATTCCAGTGAATCTGTCAGGACAAGGAGTGAGTCAGCCAACTTTAGTGCAGGGAAGAAAGTCCTTTATTTTTTAAATTAATTAAAATAAAACAACCTAGCATGTGACAGGGACGGATGGAGATGTTACTGGCGCCCGCCAGATGAACAACAGGACAACAAGTGATACAAGTGATTTAAAAAAAAAAACCAATTTTATTAAAGTACCATGATTTACAAAGTTATTCTTTTTTTTCTAACTTTTTATTTTTTTCCTTAAATTTTTATTAGTGAAACACCATGAGGTACAGTTGTAGACTTACAAATTTTTGTGCTTAGGTTTCAGTTATACAATGATCGAATACCCATCTCTCCACCAGTGCCCATTCTCCACCACCACCAGTCCCAGTATCCCCCCCAGTCCCCAGCCCCCCATCCCACCCTACCTCTGTGGCAGGGCATTCCCTTTTGTTATCTCTCTCCTTTTGAGTGCTGTGGTTTGCAAAAGAGACATTGAGTGGCAATCTTGTTCAGTCTATAGTCTACTCTCATCATGCATTTTCCCATCCTGAGAGGAACCTCCCAACACCCTTTATTTGGTGCTCCCTTCTCTATCTGAGCTGCCTACAAAGTTATTCTTAGTTTAGTTTTAGACATACAATGTTCCAGCACCAAACCCACCACCGGTATCATTTTCTCTCCACAGGGGTCTCTAGGTTGCCCCCTCTACCCCCGAAGCCAGCCTGCCTTCTTGACAGGCACTATTTTAAGTTCAGTTGTTCAAGTTTGGCCTCATGACTTCAGAGTATCACTGACTCTGTGGTTTGGGTATTTAGCTTGATCATTCCTTAACATCACCTCTGTACCAGAATCAATTCCCATGACCCCTTCCCCCAGTTCCTTCTCATCTGATTCTTTTTCCTCATCCCCTCCATCTATTTCCTTCTCCTTCCTATGGGGGCTTGAGCAATAGCACAGCAGTAGGGCATTTGCCTTGCCCGTGGCTGACCCGCTTAACCTGGGTTCAATTCCTCTGCCCCTCTCAGAGAGCCTGGCAAGCTACCAAGAGTATCTCGCCCGCATGGCAAGCCTGGCAAGCTACCTGTGATGTATTCAACACGCCAAACACAGTAACAACAAGTCTCACAATGGAGACGTTACTGGGCCTGCTCAAGCAAATCAATGAACAACGGGAGTACAGTGCTATAGTGCTACAGAGTTCCTCCCTATACTATGGGACAAGGGTGATTTAGGCATAGAGGAGGAAGTCTTTTATTTACACCCTGAGGTTTTCTAGCCAGGCCCTATAGCTTAGACTGATTCCGACCCCCCCCCCAAACACACACACACACACACACACACACACACACACACACACACTCAGATGAGTAAAGTAAAGGCCCTCCCGTTGATCGTCGATTTGCTCGAGCGGGCCCAGTAACGTCTCCATCACGAGACTTGTTGTTACTGTGTTTGGCATATCAAATACGTCACGGGGAGCTTGCCAGGCTCTGTCACGCAGGCAAGATACTCTTGGTAGCTTGCTGGGCTCTCCGAGAGGGGCGGAGAAATCGAACTCGGGTCAGCCATGTTGGCTGCATGCAAGGCAAACGCCCTCCCGCTGTGCTATCGCACACGCCTTACCCCCAACCTTCAGGCTCAATAAAAGTAAAACATTTGAAAGGGAGGGTTGGGGTAAACTCAGTAGCGTTCAGGGGTTATTTCTGGCTCTGTCTTCAGGAGTGATCTGGAGACTGTATGGGGTGCAGGGGATTGAACTGAATCTCTGGTTCAAAAGGGTATGAGATAAGGTAAAGGTGGGGAGCCCAGGTTTGTCTGGATTCTTTTGGGGGCTTCTCAGCCTCTGTCCTTGGGATATGGGGTTCTCGGGACCTCCTTCAAGGGAGACACAGGAAGAGGAGGAGATTGCCTTCTCTTTCCCAACTTCCTTCAGCTAAAAACCATCCTCTTGTTCTATGCACCATGGTTTGAAGTAGTTGTTCCCCCCCTCACCCCTGTCAGCAGCAAATAACAAAACCAGAATAACCAAACTTGAAATCTCCCTTATTTCCAAGATAATTTAGTTCATGTCATTTAAAATTTTGTTTAGAAATGAGTACACTCTTTGAAAAAAAAGTTTGGTTCCAATAAAAAAAAATTGAGGGATAGTAACTTGCAAGTCTCTGCTTGGATTAATATTTGATGGCCACACTTAGACAGGGAAAGCCAAGCTTAGGGGACGCTTAGAGCACTTACCAACTCTTTGCTCTGACTTACATGGAAAAAGTTTCTGGTTCCCAGATGCACGCTGTGGAGTTTTGAGTTTTTTATTTTCTTTTTAAATTTCTTTCTTTCTTTCTTTCTTTCTTTCTTTCTTTCTTTCTTTCTTTCTCTTTGTCACATTGGACAGTGCTCAGGGCTTATAGCTGGTTTTGTGCTCAGGGATCACGCCTGGCAGTGCTTGGGGGATCATATGTGGAGCCAGGGATTGAACTCAGGTTGGCAGTTGCTCAGGCAGCACCCTACCTACTGCACTTTTCTCGGGTCCTTGAGTCCTTTCTATATAGCACCTTTGCCAGTGATACAGGTGAACATGAAAAATAAAAATAGGACCATGCTAAGGGGACCACACTCTCCCCCCTCTATCCCCAGGGTTTGATGGCTCGGTCAGTGACAGGCTGGGGGCACAATGCAGTTTCTCTCCAGCTAGGTGGGTGTTCCAGGCAGACACAGTCTGCCTCCACTGCCCAACTCAGGCCTTCAGTGAGTGCCCTGCCACTCCCCATGACGTGGAGCCTAATGGTAAGATTACAAGGAATCAGACAGTTGGTACTGAGAGGTTTGGCACGGCCTTCCTTCTTCTTTTTTTTTTTTATTTCCACTCTGTGGAATTTCATGTTGATGAGCCTGTTCTTGGGAAAGGGTGTAGCTGCCGTGAACCAGGCAATGATGAGTGTTAGAGACGGGGTGTCTTTGTGTTCTCCTCCCAGTTGATTAAACACACTGGTAATATTTGTTACTGGCAACCAGGATGCCCAGCATGGAGAGGGCTTGTACTGAATTTGATGCTGTTCCTGAAAGCCACCGAGAATCACTTGATCACTTGACATCCTGTTACTCATTGATTTGCTCGAGCGGGTGCTAGTAACGTCTCCATTTGTCCCTGTCACATGCTAGTGTAGCACCGAGAATAAGTTTCCTATTATTATTTTTTCCTAGTGGGGCTTTGAAGTTCTCTGCTGTTGATTCTTAGCTCCCCCTTTTTTATTTTCATTTCATCTGAGTCTTATTGAGCTAGGGAAAATAACAACATAAGGAAATTTCATCCAACAGTTAATTTTCTCCTCTCATCCTAATTCTCTGAGGAGTAAATAATCACATTTAAGGGATATCAGCCAAGCTTTCTATCTTGTAAGAGTCTAAGGAACCAGTATATTTATTTTTTCTCTTATGTGCTCTTATTTGTGTTAATAAAATGAAATTATTTTTTTTTCTGGAGAGCCAGATAAATAAAATCACACAGCTAGGAAATTGTGTCTGCAGGATAATGACTATCAATGATGTGGCAGATAAATGACTTGATAATACTGATCTAAATGCATTTATCTGAGTTTTTCAAAGTTTTCCTTTTTTGCCTAAAAATAAAGACTCTGAAATCAAAAGGAAAGCTAGACACTAACTCAGATTTTTCAAAGAAAGGAGCCTATAAATAAACTAATTGGACTATCACTTGATTTGTATGTCAGATATGTAAGTACTTAGAGAGAACACTGTTTGTTTCAGCTGTTCTCATCAGTATGATTAATGACTACTTAAAAGTGCTTGATTCCATTTGTATGCCAGCTGTTCTCATGTAAAACAAACTGGGACTTTCTCAAGATAATCAGAGTCCAACTGTCTGCAGGATTTGGGGGCTGATACCTACGAGCTGAAAAGGGAAATAAATGCTCTTAGCTCAGGACCTGAGGTCAGACCCAGAGACTCATGACTGAAATATACTCATGACTGAAATATACTCTAACTATATTCTTAGTTGCTCATTTCTGGGGACTCTTGAGAACCGGGGCCCGCCCCTTTGCAGGTTCTGGTTCATTGAAGACAGTGAGTCAATGTGGAGCCCTGTACATTGTTAGTAAGTCAACGTGGACCTGGAGTCTTAACTACAGAAACTAATGGTACTTTAAAAACATGAATAGGTGAGATGAGTCATTCATAATCACAAACCAGCTAGGCCAAGCCCCAATATGAAATCATGAAACCATAGCAATAATGTGGTGTGCTTTCCTCATGAAGCAATAGTACACACAGTACACACACATTATGGGGAAGGAATTCAGATACAGTCCCAAAGACAGTGAGCATGCCTGTATTTTTACTTCCTCCTACACAAGTTCAAGTATGCGATCATGTGTCCGCTATGCCAAAATGCACAAGAACGTCCTAAGCAGAGATGCGAGTAATTTTCTTCACTTACTATTAAAAGTATCCAAATGAAGGTGAAAACTAGCAAAAGTCCCACTTAATCTGTAAAATTTAAAGTATAAAGATAGTCAACAAATACAGCTCCTGCTATCTCATGTCAGTCGTTTTGGTGAGTGATTTGGCCAGCCCTGAGCAAGCTTCCCATCCCATTGGTTGAGGTCTAGGCATAACAGTTAACAGTTGTCAATTGCTTACTATGTTTAGCATTATTCTGAGCAACTGTATCTGCTCTATCTTATCCATCGAAGCAACAATTTTAGGTCATTACTGTTTATTAAAACTCATATTAAAGCTAAGATATTTGCTCAGTATCCCACCGTTAAGAATAGTAGAAACAGGATTTAAACTCAATTCTCTCTGACTGCAAGAACCAGGCTTTCCCCTTAACCCCTACTTGATAAACACATGCTTTTAGGGAAAGTATTTTATAAGTAGTGCCAGGTAGTAAGCACCTGGGAAAATGCCCAGATGAAAGCTAATGAGGGTGTCTTCAAAGTTCATCAGTAGAACAAAAGGCATCTGAGAAGTTTAGGGAAGGAGAAGAGGCTTGATCAGGATTTGGATTTAGCCTGATATAGGAAATTATGATCATATTTTCTCACCAACACTCCTTTGGCTCTGCCTGAGAAAGAAAAAAATGGCCTCATGAGTCACTGAGTTCAACTACTATGACCTTTCTCAAGCAACTATAATTGTGTATATATGTAATTATAGGATAAACTTTTACATATGTCAGCTTTTATAAACTTTAACATAAATGTGTATATAATTATAGGAGATACTGGTTAAAGTCAGTTCACAGAGCTATTTTTTGTTTTTAAGTTGAGAAACTCCATATAGTCATATATACTATAAGGCTTGGTAAAGCTACTGAAAGACAATTTTTCATGAGTCTCTCTCACATCTTCATGTCCTACAGAGATTTTCTGACCCCCTTTTATCCCAGATTATCTTTTCAAGGCTGCTAGGGGAGATGCAATATCTCCCTCTGGTGAAAAGAACAGGCATGCTTATTATAAAAGATTGGATTCTTTATGCTCTGGGTTTTTCTCCCATACAGAAATCACTGCACTAACAGGCATCCATCTGGAACTGTCCACATTGTACACAAGAGACTGGAAGCAAAGAAAATCGGCCACTCTGCTCTCTCACTAAGGTTTGCTCTGCCCTGAGTAATAAAATCCTTTGTCTTTGACCCAGGAACCTTATGTTTTCTAACTGCAATTATGAAACTGGCCTTCTAATGACCACAAAGCCTCAGACCCTTCACATTTCAGAAGACAGGAGAATTTCTTTACTTTTTTTTTTTTTTAACATAGGTCAACTTTATTCTCTTCCTTGTTGAAAAATAAGGTATCAGCTCTGGCATTCAGAGAATGTGATCAATACCAAGTAGATCTGGTCCAGAGCCTGGAGAAATCAAGAAAGACAAAATTGCCAGGGTGACAGTTTTTGAATGCTTAGCCCAGATGCCTAGAGACAGAGACAAGAAAAGCACAGTCTCTTCCAGGTCTATACTTTAAAAGAGCTCATCCTCAAACGAAGGGATTGAAAAAACAGCTTGTAAGCCAAACCTGGCAACACTTCTTAACTAAATGAAGTATTATTATTATTTGTTGTTGTTGTTCTTGTTTTTGGTCACGCTTGACAGTACTCAAGGCTTATACTTGGCTCTGTGTTCAGGGATCACTCCTGCAGGGCTTGGGGACCATATCAGATTCTGGAGAATCAAACCTGGGTCAGCCACATGCAGAGCAAACCTCCTGCTTGCTATACTTTTGTTTTGGCCAGAAGCATTATTTAAAAAAATCTTATCTATGGCCATATTTGTGTTACACACTAGAGTTGAGTGGTTGCATCAGAGACTGGATAGTCAGAAAAATCTCACATACTTCTGGCCCTTTAAGGAAAACATTTGTTGACCATAATCTAAATACAGAAACAAATAAGGGAAGAATAAAGAATTCCCTCCAATACTTTAAGTGCCCTACAACAGGTGAATGGATAAAGAAGGGGTGGTTTAGACAAACAATGAACTACTACTACTCAGCCACAAGAAAAGATAAAATTCTGCCATTTGCAACAACCTAGACACACCTAGAAAATGTGAGAGAAACAAATGCTTAGGGAAATAAATCAGATGGAGAAAGGTAAACATTGTATGCTTTCATTTGTCTGGAGTTTATAAAGAAACCACATAAATGAACTGAAAAATATATGCTTAGACCATAAATTTAAATTGGTGGTTATAGGAAGAGGAGAAAGAAGGGAGGGTGTTAAATGAAACAAAAGGGGTCAGTTGTATTGTGAATGATAGAACTAGATTATTAGTGGTGAACTTGATGTACTATGTACAGATGTTGGTTGACAATGATACTTACCTGAAACTTAAATGTATTGTTTAATTTAATCTTAATTGGTCTTAAAAATTTCCCTAAAACACGTAGGAGAGGCTCTCCGGCAAGGCCATGGCACCAGAGGAACATGGACCTAATCCAGAGCCCAGCAGTTTGTGGCAGAAATGTGAATGGACTATGCGTTAAACTCCAGTGCCATACGCCCCCCCGCCCCCAGAGGGAAAGAGTGTCTGTTTCTTCCGCCTCCCGCCTCCCCTCCAGCAGCCTGGTGGCTGCCACCTCAGAGCTTATTGGAAAGCCAGGTATGAGCCGGCGGTGACAGGGCAACTGCAGCCTCATGGGAAGTGGGGGGGCGGAACATAAAGTAACAAAATAGGAGACTAACACCCAAGAATAGCCGAGATAATACCAGGAGGTTTACTCCATGGCTTGGAGGCCAGCTGCACACGCTAGGGAAAAAGGCAGCTCAGCTAGAGAAGGGAGTACCAAATAAAGGGTGTTGGGAGGATCCTCCCAGGATGGGAGATACATGCTGAAAGTAGACTATAGACCGAACATGATTGCCACTCAATGCCTCTCTTGCAAACCACAGGACCCAAAAGGAGAGAGGAAACAAAAGGAAATGCCCTGCCACAGAGGCAGGGTAAGATGAGGGGGATAAGGGGTGGGAGCGATGCTAGGACCCGTGGTGGTGGGGGATGGGCGCTGGTGGAGGGATGGGTACTCGATCATTGTATAACTGAAACCCAAGCACAAAAATTTGTAAGTCTATAACTGTACCTCATGGTGTTTCACTAATAAAAATTAAAATAAAGAAAAAGAAAAAAACATGTAGGAGATAGATGTATAACCACAACATTGTATATGCAGAAAATTAAGAGTTATTAAATGCAAACACATAAATATATCCCTTCCTGTTAGATGCACATATACATCTGTCATTTGCATGCGTGGCCCTGTTTCATTCTTTGCAGCTTTACTAGGCATATAAATTGGGCTCATGACCTCTGGAGGCAAACTAGGCTGAAACGTAAAACAAGTCACTTATTAGCTGAATTAACCTGGGATAAATAACTTAACTTCTCTGTATGTCAGTTTTTCCACTTGCCAAATGTAATGCGACCTGAAACTCATAGGGTTGCTGGAAGGATTAAGTAAAGGATTAAATCAATAGTCTCAGATATGTAGCAAATATGCAAATATTTGTTACCGTGAGACTCTGTTTTCCAGGATAGTACAGAACAGAAACGTTCATAGTTTTGTCAGGGAGAAAAAGGTAGAATTAGAACTTAATCTCACCAAGCCCAGGTACATGGGATCAGCAAAAACCAGGTCTTAAGGGATAGGGGATGTGCCGATCCTTCCCGTTTTCCTGTTTCTATGGGACCCTGGAGGTCATGCCCATGAACTGCATTGGGCTGCTATTAAGCTCCTTCATGGCCATGATCTAGAGACAAAATAATCTTGGAGTGTGTAAACACAAAAAGAGGGCAGGCAAAGGGACAGCAATGGCCTATCTCTCCTGCCGCCCACGTTTGGTAGTCTCAGGCCGTTTCCCCACTCCAGGGAGGTTGATGGCGATGGTCAGGTGAAGGAAGGAAACGAGGGCTAGGTTGGTTGGTATTAATAGCGGTTTATCACAAGGAAGAAACTTATGTCATGGAGGGCCCAAGATCTCTCAAGCACGTGCTCTCTCAAAGAGCCCCGAAAATCTCCGTATATAGATCATGGTACCTCTAAAGGGCGCAATACAGTGATGTCATCAAAAGGAGTTGCAGAAAGAACATTGAGGCTGCAAACATACATTGTTTCTTTACATCTGCAGGCCAGTAATTTTGGCCTCCTGGAAGGAAGATTTAAAACCAAGACTGAAACCTTTCACAAGCACTTTCACAAGCTACAAGCACTTGGATTTGCATCCCAAAGACCAGTCTGCTAGAGCTTGGAATCTACATCCCAAAGACAAGTATCTGAGCTTTGCATCCCAAAGAACCTAGCCTGATTAGAGCTGGGAATCTATATACCAGAGATCAGCCTGGCTAACACCTGAGATCTGCATATCTAAGACCAGCTAGGTTTCTGTGAGAAAAGGGAAACTGCCTCTTACAATATCACAGTCAGTCACAGTCCTCCCGTTGTTCATCAATTTGCTTGAGCGGGTCCAGTAACGTCTCCATCATGAGAATTGTTGTTACTGTGTTTGGCATATCGAATATGTCACGGGGAGCTTGCCAGGCTCTGCAGTGCAGGTGAAATACTCTCAGTAGCTTGCCGGGCTCTCTGAGAGGGGCGGAGGAATCAAACTCGGGTCAGCCATGTTGGCCGCTTGTAAGGCAAATGCCCTACTGCTGTGCTATCGCTCTTACAACATACTGAAATTATTTACTGAAGGCAGTTTGAAGGGGAGAAATGTTCAGCCTTATCCAAACTAGTCAGGACAAATGGGAAAGCAGCTTCTAAGGCAAATTCTCATTTAGCAGATGGATTCCCCTGGGTGTGTTTCTCCTCTCCTTGTCCTACAAACATATATGCATACATAATATAAATCATTTGGACACAGTAAGAAATACCTAAAGCTTATAGAATTGCTCTTCTAGGGCCATCTAGACCTCAGACTACAGCGCTCAGGCCAGATAGTCTTTCCTATCCCTAGCAGGGTCCTAGTCTTGTCATTACTTTGGATCATGACAGCATTTGCCTATGATCAAACTCTTAACCTATAGTTAAGAATCGCGGCACCTTGGTCTGGCCCATCCCGATGCCAGGGTAGCACATAACTTACCGGCTTGCCCTGGTTCCATCCAGTCCCTCGTGGGGACCCTGCCCTTGGGGTGCTAGGAAGTGAGGGCAACTGAGGCTTAAATTGAGAAAGCAGATGCCCGGGAGTGAATAATATTCAAAGCCAATTAAATACTAAGTTACAAAGCATAATATAACTGTCTTCCTGTATCTATACAAATAAGACATTGCATTAAAGTAAACTGTTCAAAAGGAGAAGGAGAAAGGCAATATTAACTTACAAGTTCAGTGTCCTAGAAGGATTTCATTTCATTTCATTTCATCATCCTGTTAATCGTCGATTGCCTCGAGCAGGCCCCAGTAACGTCTCTTTCATCCTAGCCCTGAGATTATATTCAGGGCTCTTTAGGAGAATGAGACCCATCATTGTTACTGGTATTTGGCATATTTGGTAGGCCACGGGGAGTTTGCCAGACTCTGCCCTGTGGGCAGGCTACATTCGACAGCCTGCAAGTTTGTCCAAAGTAGAAATGAGATAATAAGATGTCGCGCGGCCGCGAATGCGGCCGCGCAGTTCCGGGATCTGGATTTTATAGTCTCTGAGTCTTGGCCGCTGATGGGATTACACGGCGCCAGGGGGCCAGGTGGTGGGTGTGACCCCCGCCTACTGGAATTTGGAGGATCTGGGTGGAAGATGCTCGACTCCAATTCGAGTAGGCTTGGAGGTCTCGGCCCCGGAACCCGCGTGGCTTTGTCCCTCTGCCAGTACCTTCAGGTGTGCGGAGAGTGGTCTCAGCATGGTGGTGGCTGATTAACAGATTCTGATTAGGGGAAAAGCTGATTAACTGGTTGGGGAAGAGAGCATAGAAGTGGTTACAGATAAGCAAAGGAATGGAGCACTGTGATGTGTGTAATCTGATAGACCTAAGCTCCTTGTATTCCAACATTGGAGTGAGCAGCTAGCTGCAGAGATTTCTCCAGATCCTAATTTTCTAAAATCTTAGAATTCTAGGAGCGCCATAAGCTTATACTATTTATAACAAGTAATACAAAAAAAGTTATCTAGCATCTACCTTTTTAGTAGGTTTGAGTGGTGGTGGGAAAATTCAAAATAATGGTGGTGGGAAGTGGGAATGGTGGGGGGACTGGTGTCGAAATTTTGAATGTAATCTATTATTGTGAACAACTTTATGAAAATAAAAAAAATTAATCTCACCTCTGAACCTAAATCTGGGTTTTCCAAAAAAAAAGAATATTGTTATATTGCCTCTCAATATAAAAGGTTTTTTGGGTTTATAAGTAAAAATGTTGGGATCGGGAGTTCCCTAGCCCTGGGAGGGGCGGAGAGACCAGATAGACACAATTCCTGCAGGAGTACAAACAGGGTTTATTTAGGCCAGCATGCTGGGGCTCCACAGCATACCCCAGAGTGGGCAGTGGCTGAGAGCCCCGAGCTTCTTCAAAGGGGATCTTATATAGGCCTTCACTGGCCGTTACAGCAAGGCCCGCTCATTTCATAGCCAATAGATTTGTAACAACATATACTTTCTCCAATCCATTTAAAAGTAACTCACTCCTTAGCCTATAGATTCAAAGATCAGCATTTACATACATCGATTATCAGCACAAGCAAGGTTATAGCTGGAATCATTAAGTCTTAGGTAATCTCCCTTGACCATCCACATTTTGAGTTACCCAAGTCTGCAGGGTGCTTTAGTGAGACAATACACTCCAGGAAAGGGAAATTTCCCCCAACCACTGCATCCTGAGTTATCCTTTACCCAAATCTGCAGGGTGCTTTACTGAGACAATACATTTCAGGAACAGTAAATACACCTGAATCCTGTCACACTTGGTTTAGAAAGAAGTTATGCCCTGTTCACTTTCCAAGTCCCCTCTCCCCCAGGTGCAAAGCAGCCAAGCAGTTTTACAGAAAGCAATGTTGCAAGTTAGCTGAAGTACACAAAAATTTGATGCCCTAATATAGATTCTTTCAAAATAACCGCAATGCTATTTCTTTATTCTTACTTGTTTTGTTCATGGACTAAACTGGCTATGCTCAGGGCTTACTCCTGGCTCTAAATTTAGAGAAAACTCTTGGTGTTGCTCAGGGGACCATACAGGGTGCCAGGGATTGAACCTGGGTCAGACACATGCAAGAAAAGTGCCTTACCAGCTGTACTATCACTTCGGCCACTAAATATATCTTTATTTATTGGCAAACTTGTTATTGTATAAGTTCCCCAAGAATCTCACTTCACTGTATCACTGTATCACTGCCATCCCGCTGTTCATCCATTTGTTCAAGTGGGCACCAGTAACGTCTCCATTTGTCCCAGCCCTGAGATTTTAGCAGTCTCTCCTTACTCGTCCTTCCCAGTGCTGCAATATTAGAGGCTCTTTCAGGGTCAGAGGATGAGGCCCGTCATTGTTACTGTTTTTGGCATATCAAATACGCCACGGGTAGCTTGCCAGCCTCTCCCATGTGGTTGTGTCAATCTCTTCTGGGAGCTTTGTTTTATAGTCTCTGGATCTTGGCTGTTGATGAGATTACATGGCTGGGTGGGTGGGTGGGGCAGTTTGTGGGTGTGACTGCCAAGCTACTGGAAAACTGGGGGTCTGGGTGGAGGAGGCCCAGCCCCGATCCGAGCAGTCTTGGAGATCTCAGCCACGAGTCCCGCATACCTGGGTTCCTCTGCCAGTTCCTTCATGATTGAGCCTCGTCCAAGAGTGGCCTTGAGCATGGCTGTGGTTGGGTTCTGGAGGTTTTCGGCTGCTGGGGTTCTGCTTGGGGTGGGGAGGGAGACTCAACCTGCCCCCCCTCCGAGGGGCCCTGGTGAAGATATCCTGGCACAGGGGCAGGAGAAGAATCTTATTTACATTCACTATGTTAACACATTTTCGACTATGGTGGTAGGCTTTGAAGTCGCATCCAGATTTATTACTAAAATGATCATATTTTCATGGTTTTTAAAATAGAGCTTCTACAAATAATAATATTCAGTTAACTTTAAATAAAGAAAATTACTTTTAAATACTCTAAATGATTTGATGCTATTTTATTCCTCCAAAACAAACAAAAAACTAAAACTATTTTCCATAATTGATCCTACTCTTAGCATTTAGTTGAGATAAAAACAACTGCCATCATGATATAGATGACAGTCTGTGAATCACATCTCCTGAAACTCACCACAGCTAATCTCAGATGACTGCTTTTGGCAGAGTAGTTGTAGGGTGATATCCTGCTGGAAAATAAGCCACTATTGTAAAAATTCTGTGCCAATCAAAACAAAAATCAGTATTCATTTGATTTTGCATACTTAGGGCTACTAGAAAATGTGGCTTTCATAGATGACTGCAGATTCTCAGACCAAAAAATAATACGTTTGAAATCTGATGTGTGCTTAGCAAAAAAAAAAAATTACTTGCATCGTTGCTATGTAAACTTGCTCAAAGGCTGAAAACCTGGCAAGAGGATTTTACTAGACCGTTTACTTCTTTATTTGATTCGTGATGTTTATGAGAGTTAGGTACTACTTTTATTTGATTCATGATGTTTATGAGAATTAGGTATTACTTTTAGTAAAATGGTTTGATCTTCAGAAGAGAACTGGAGCTTGTGATCCTGATAGAGTAACAGTTGCTTTATTAAAAACTTTTTTTCAAATCTGATAGCCACAACGTTTGCCAAAATTCCCCCAGGTTTGAATATTCTAACTTAGATCTCCTTGGTTGCAGACATTGGTCCATCCCATCAAAGTCTACTCTGATCAAAGAACATGTAATTCCAGCAAAGCCTATAATTCCTATAGGAGATTTTAGGTGTAAGCCATGTAATGTGAAACAAGATGCAAGGTGAGATCTGGAGATTGTTAGCACTACAGATGGCCCACTGAAATATGGGTGCCTTTACCTATTACCCAAGTAGATTGTCTTTTCCCCATTGGTTTATAGAATCATTTTGTTTACTAGAGATAGAAATTTTTTTCTGTTACATTGTCTGTTACAAATTTTTCTTCCTGTTTATAATTTTGGTTATGCTTTGGTTTGTTAAAGATAAACATTTTTGCTCATACTATACTTTTCTGATTGAACTAGTCAACAGTTTTGGGGGGGCTTGGAGGGAAGTACGGAAAATTGAATCCAGGGTATCATACAAAGAAAGTATTCTACAACTGAGATAAGTCTGTGGCCCTTCAAATAGGAATTTAAAAGCTTTTTGTAGCCAGGCTTATCAAACTTATAGTTCTATGAATTTTAGTTTTTTGTTAAAAATTGTCAAGATTGTAATTTTTACCGTTAGCATTCATTTCCCCTATGGGCAGAGAAGCTACTTTTATTAATTTTATTTTTAATTTTATTATTTTAAAAAATTTTTATTAGTGAATCACCGTGAGATACAGTTACAGACTTACAAACTTTTGTGCTTGTGTTTCAGTCACACAATGTTCAAGTACCCATCCCTCCACCAGGGTCCATTCTCCACCACTGATGATCCCAGTACCCCTCCCACCCCCTCACCTCATCCCCCCACCCCACCCTACCTCTGTGGCAGGACATTTTCTTTTTTCTCTGTCTCTATCCTTTTGGGTGGTATGGTTTGCGATAGAGATATTGAGTGGCCATCGTGTTCGTCTATGGTCTACTTTCAGCATGCATCTCCCATCCCAAGCGGGTCCTCCATCCACACTTTACTTGGTGTTCCCTTCTCTATTTGAGCTGCCTTTTCCTCCAGCATGTGAGGTCAGCTTCCAAGCCATGGAGCAAACCTTGTGGTACTTATCTCTACTATTCTTGGGTGCTAGTCTCTCATTATGTTATTTTATATTCCACAGATGAGTGCAATCTTTCTATGTCTCTCTCTCTTTTTCACTCATTTCACTTAGTATGACACTTTCCATGTTGATCCACTTAAATGCAAAGTTTATGACTTCATCTTTTCTAACAGCTGCATAATATTCCACTGTGTAGATGTACTAAAGTTTCTTTAACCAGTCATCTGTTCTTGGGCACTTGGGTTTTTTTTTTTCCCCAAATTCTGACTATTGTAAACAGTGTAGCAATGAACACACAAGTGCAGATGTCATTTTGACTATACTTCTTTGCCTCTCCAGGATATATTCCCAGGAGTGGTATTGCTGGGTCAAATGGGAGCTCAATTTCCAATTTTTTGAGAAGCATCTATACTTTTTTCCAAAAGATCTGAACCAGTCAGCATTCCCACCAGTAGTGTAAGGAGGGTCCCTTTTTCCCCACATCCACGCCAACACCGGTTGCTTCTGTTCTTTTGGATGTGAGATGGTAGAGAAGCTACTTTTGTCAACTAAATCCCTACCTAAATATGTAGTTATATAACTGGACTTATAATATTTTATGCCTGTGCCATACTAATTATACTTATTATTGGTTTAGATTTAGATTCTGATATATAATGGATATAGTGCATATTTATTTTCTATTTCAAAAATAATATTGGTATTCATATACATTCATTCTTCTAGAGAAATTAAATTTACAGAAAAGAAAATATGTTTGTATTCTAACTGAAATTATATTAACAGCATAGATAAATATGAGGGACACTGAAATCTTCAGATTGCTGAGTTTTCCACTAAAGAAAATGATATATATTTTTATTTATTCATATCTCACTAAGATGTTATAGTTTTTCTTCTATATTTGGTACATCTATTGCTATGCATTTTATAATTTTTATTGTCATTGTAGATGTGTTTTAAAATAAATAGATTAGCTTATTATTAAATTTTATGCTTCTACACTTAATCTGGTAACACAAATTAAATAAAAATCAAAGACCAGGTGTCTGAGAATAAACTCTCCTATTAAATAATTACGTAGAAGCTAGCTGAGAGTATATCTAATTGCTTAAAAAGTACAGCAAAACAGCAAAATGTATCTTTGGCCTGTATTAGATGGAAAATAATGTGGTGTCTACTGAACCATGTGTCAGTGACTGCATGGGGCACTTTTGCCATTTTGATATTAGGTTATTGGTTTATGAAAACTCTTTTCAGAATTTACTAGGAGGTTGTTTTTCAAGGATGCTATTTTCTATATTACATTTGTCATTTATATGAAACTCCCAAAGAGGAATTCCCCTGGTCTTTGTTTCTCCTGAGAAACTGCTTTTCCTCTTTAAGCCAGAGGACCCTGTTATAAATCATGAAACTGATAGCATTTCCCTCTGCGTTGGCTGCTAGAAAGCTTAGAGTCAAATTTTCACTCTCCTCTAACAAATGCATCGAGCTTGCAGGGAGGCATTTGCATTTCAAGCTTCTTATTCCTGGCTTTGTAGAACTTTTTTTTACAACACTCATGTGTGTTTGTCATTTGTTTTTTCTCTGATTATTTCTTAATGTGTGTTTGTAATCCACGTTAAATGCTTTCTGGATCAAAACAAACTTGAAAACATGGATTGGTTTGTATTTTATAATCCATACCCTAGATCAGAAAATTGCATGATAAAGATCACTGCCACACCACTTGCTGTAAAAAGCTTTATTCTAAAATTTAAAATGCTATGTTCTTGAAATTAGGAACTGATTCATACAGAGTACAAATCTCAGAACTAATTTTTAAATTCAAACTCATTTCTGAAAACTTTGTAGTCAACTAATTATACATGTAAACTTGAAAATAAAGCCTGCCAAGAAATACATATTGTATGCAACATGCTCATACTACTTATCTTGTGACCATTTGAAATGTGTTCACCATTTCGTATTCAGTGCTAAAAACACAATACCTCAGCAATGGTTTTCTCTGTTTCTGTATTTCAGGCTTTCCTCCCAAAGACTTGAAGTGATGGGAATTTAAATATTCCTTTTGTGACCCAGCATGAAATATGTCAAAGTAAATCAAAATTGTTTTGGAACTGAAGATGTATTTCCAAGTAAACATAGAGAAGACAAAGACAAATACAATTTATAAAAAAACCTGCTAGAAATATTTTTATCTCAGTCAAGTATATTAGAAAAATTTCAGGAAGCATTTGTGCTGCTAAAAATAGATATATAAACATTCAAATCTATCAGTAATCTTACTTTTTGAAAGCGAGATTCAGGTGGCCAAGGCATTTTCTGAAAAAGGAACTTTGTCTAGGCAAACTTTCCTGAAGCATGCTGGGCATAAAGATTGATGGTCCTGAGGCCACTGAACTTTCCTGGGCATAGCAACTGGCACTCTGACACCTGATTTCTTGAGGGCAAAGATGCCACTGTGGGCATGGTAGTGTGAGTTAATGCTGACAGTAATAAGTTTTACACGAGGGGCATAGAGTTAGTAAATGGGTCGGCATCTTGCTAAAAACCCAAAATGGGAAACATGTCTGAGTTTAAGCCATTTTTACACAGAGAGTGCTTTTCTAATGTATTTAATTTAAAGAAATAAAAACAATGGGGGAACTTCACAGGAAGCGCATGCCCGGATGGCTTGTTTGAGGCTGTCTCATGCTTTCTTGGTAATTTAGAGATACCTGTACAGATCTGCCTCTTTGCTTCTTAGCTTCAACAGTGTTCCTGGAGAGAACATTAGGTCAACTATGTATTCTTGAGGGGGCAGGAAACCCCCGATCTTCCCCTTACTCGATTCATTCATCAATTTAACTTCATTCCAAGCTCTGCCATACTCCCCTCGAACCAGAGAGCAGCCGACAGCAATTTTATCTGCCAGAGCCTGTTGGGGGCGGGGGAGGAAATTGCATGATCAACCAAGAGTGAGGAGAGAGAAGGGCGGAGAAAACTGCTGAGCTGTAAAACCTTCCTTGGTCAGAGGTGAAGGAAGCAAGTCTTGCGGAGAAGTGTTCAGAAAGGAGCTTGTGGTTTGAGGGTGGAATGTGGAATTTTGTGAGAGATGCCAACAAAATGCCCCCCATTCCTCCAGATTCAGTGTTACTCAGAATCTTTGTGTAGATCCTGTTGGGAAGTGACATTTTCCAGGCAATTCTTCCTCATTGTATCAGCACAAGATTGATAAGGACATTGCAGAAAAGCTACTCCACAGGCTTGCGGCACTGGTGTACCTATCAATCTTCCCAGGCTGCTCTGGCTGCTGAGGGATGTGATATGCAGGGGACCTGAGTGGTGGAGCCCTACTTCCTGCTGATTTATTCTGTGAGAGGTAGGCAGGGGCAATGGAGCAGAATTGTGAGTGGGTATTCTTGGCTGCCTGCAGCAACACACACCAGGCTTACTTAAACGTTCATTGGAAGCTGACTCCCCAGTGAGTCCTGCTTTTAAGGTAAGAAGAAAGTCCCTTTCCAAATAACCTGAAAAGGTCTTAGCCACATTATGGTGGGTAAGAACCAGCTCAGTCTGCCTGGGTTTGAGTTTTGACTCAGCTGCTCCCTAGATGCTGTCATCTCCAGCAAATGACTCAGTTCTCTGTGTTTCCTTTTCTTCTGCTGTAAAAATGAAGGTGATGACATTACAACCACCTTAGTCCCAGGGTGCGGGGACGGGAGGGGGGTGTTTAATAGGTGTCAAGTACTTAGAGCTGTGAGTGAGGGCAGAGCAAAAGTACTCTATAAATGTGGTAAAATAATGTGGTGGTAATGGTCTCTAATGGTTTGTATCTGAGTATAATTCGCTGATTTGTACTATGGAACGATGGCACCAAGGACCCAGTAGGCCAAGGTATTTGAGAAATGGTTGGCGTTGTAAAGCCTTCTCTTCTGTCTAGTCCGAGTGTGCCTGGCAGATAGCCAACTATAGAACCACAACAGATGAATGTACAGCATTCTACGAGATTGTGATTCATATTAAATATGTTCTAGGTCTTCATCCCCATTTCTGGCTCTGAGCTTCTAAAGCCAGTGGGTGTTCAGAATCCACGAGGAGTGCCACAGAGGAATCTTTTGTTCTATTTGTGATGTGACTGAGAGGTATGTGAGAATGGGGGCAGTTTGCGACTTGGGGATCAACCATGTGACTGGAGGTCAAAACTTTCAGCCCTACAGGAAAGGAGAGGGGCTGGGTGTTGAATACAATTACCAGTAGACAGGGATTTAGCCAATCAGGCGATGTAAGAAATCGCTATAAAGAAAAAGAACAGAGAGAGGGCCTGGAGAGTTTTTGGGTTGGTGAGCAAGCAGAAATTTGAGGAGAACAGCTTGCTCAGAGAAGACATCACAGCTCCATTGCCTTTTCCCTATACTTTGTCCTTGCACTTATTCTATCTGGCTCTGCTGAGTTCTAGCCTTTGAAATAAATGAGTAATATAATAAGTATAAATGTTTTTGTGAGCTGCTTTGGCAATGTAATCAATCTGAGGCAGAGGGGAGCTCATGGGAATCCCCTATTTAGAGCTGTGCCATCAGAAACACAGGTGACAAACTGAGCTTGCAACTGGCACTGTGATTCTTACTGAGAGTCAGCAAAGGCCAGTGGGCAGTGACGGTGTGCCAAGGAGCTGAGAAGATTGAACATTTTGATCAGAAATATGTATCTATGGGAGGAAAGGTAGAGTAACTTTTTAATTCAGATACACCTGGGCTCAAATGAAGCTGCATTTTAGGTTGATATGATAAATTTCTCCTCTAAATATTGGATTTTTTTTTGGCCATTAAACTTTTAGTATTTTTGAAACTCTTTACAATTATACTTACCAGTAATAGCCTAGCACATAGCCTAAATGTTGGTGATGATGGTAACAGGAATGAAAGGGAAGGAGGTAGTATACATATACTTAAGATAGGAAAGAAGGAAAAATTGATAAAGCAAGAAATATGAGGAAAGAATGGTACTGGACTTAAAAAGAAGTAATTCATGTAGAACTGAAGGCATGAGACATGTAGATGTAATATTTGTAAGTATTTGGGAGACAATAAGAATTTTGTACATTCAGTCTATAGATCACAGGGCCCACTACACATCAGGTACTGGTTGAAATGGAGCATTTCCACCACCAACATCAACAACAACAAAAAAAATCAAACCACTCATAAACAGGGTCTTTCTTTAGAGTTTCCCATATCTCAGTGAATAAAGACCATCGTCACCAGCTGCCCAACCCACAGTGAGTGGATATCATTTTATTCTTCTTATACAATCTCTCACACTGCATGTTATTAGTCACCAACTTCTTTCAATTACATGTATTACATATAATTACATATAATAAATATATGTAATAAGTCCCACTCAATTCATCCCCTCATTCCCAGTCTTGTGACTGTGGCTGGATTATCCACATTTTTTACTTCAATTACTTTCCAATTGGTCCTCCTGCCTCCAGTCTTGTCCCTGGTCTAATTCATTCCCCAATGTGTTGTCTGAATGGTCTTTCAAAAGTATGTGATTGCCTTTCACTAATGACACTAATGACTTGCATTGCCTACTCCCAGACTTGAGGTGCAAGTGCCAATGAGATAGATGTTTTTTGATCTGGGCCTTTCGCATAATGCAACCCTTCATGCCCAACAAATACCTCCACATCTCTCCAGAAGCATCATTAATTCTTTGACCTGCTGTTTTGTACATAATTCTTGCTTTGACTGGAATTCTTTTGTCTTCCTTCTTTTTGGGGGGTGGGTGGGTTACACACGTGATGGTGTTTATGGGTTACTCATGTCTGTGTGCTCAGGGATTTCTCCTGCTGGTCTCAGGGGATTATATGTGACATTAGAGATTGGGTCAGCCACATGCAAGGCAAGCTCCCTACTGGCTGTACTATCATTCCAGTCATTGTCTTCCTTCTTTACCTGCTAAAGTTTCATATAGCTTTCATATTCACACTACAAGCTCTTACTTGCTTCTCTAAAGCTTTCTCTGACATCACCTTAGAGCCTACAGATCCAGTTTACGTGTCCCTGGCATTAAGGGACTATAAACTTTAGTATCTATACTCCCAGATCCTAGAAGAAGCCCATGCCTATAGCAGACATGAGATTATTATTGAGTGGATAGAGTTTCAGCAGTCTGATTAATATATATGAATATATATGTAGTATATAGGTATCTACATATATATGCAAACCTTAAATATATTAAATATACATTTAATCCAGTTAAATGCTAGCCACTGATTCACTCCATTATGATACAGGTAAACCATCTTTTTCTAGTGGCAAAATTCAGCTTACGTACCTTAAAAAGCAAAGCTCGGTGGTAAAAGAATCCTTTCTTGACCAGTCCAATTGGTACTACATTGGATTTAAGTTGATATTTTAATTCACTTATATGCAGTTCCCAGCTGAAATCTTGTAGTTTCTCTTTTGGAATTTTACCACCCATTTTTTCTGCCACATACCTGTGTCAATTACATTGAGATCAAATCAAGTTTCACATTTCAGTTTGGAAGCTTTAAGTGTTATTAAGTTGCATTTGTTCTTATTTTTTTTTTACTACTTGCTTTAATTTTTAAAATATAGGGGCTGGAGAGATAGCACAGCAGGTAGGGCATTTGCCTTGCACGCAGCTGACCCAGGTTCAATTCCCAGCATCCCATATGGTACCCTGAGCACCGCCAGGAGTTAATTCCTGAGTACATGAGCCAGGAGTAACCCCTGTGCAATGCCGGGTGTAACCCAAAAAGCAAAAAAAATAGTAAGTATATATATAATTATAATATAATATATAATATAATATATATTATGACATAATATATAATATAATATATTATATTATAATATATTATTTGACAGAATATAATATATAATATATATTATATTATATTATTATATATTATAATATATTATTTGACATAATATATATATTATGTCAAAAACAGTAACAACAAGTCTCACAATGGAGATGTTACTGGTGCGCGCTCGAGCAAATCGGCGAATAATGGGAGGATAGTGCTACTTACTATATTTCAGTTAACATGCTTACTGCATTTAGACTACCAGATATAAAGTGAAATTATAACAGTTCTATTTCGGACAAAAATAAATGAATTTTAATTTTCCCAATATTTCCAACAACATGTCAATATGACACTTAAGTTTACACCATTGCAGTTTCAAAATTTTATGTTTCTATTGAAAAGTATTTTTTAACAGTTTTAATCCAAGATATTGTACTCTTATATGGTCCTTCTTTTAAGGAGTTTAAATTCAAGAGAAAAGATAACCATACAGAAAATTTTCCATTATTCTTACAAATAGTTACAAGTTAAAGTCTTTTATTTAAATTTTATTATTCTTATATTTCATGTAGATAAATTGCACTTGGGTAATGCTGAAGTTCAAAAAGAGAGCAAAAGGGGGAAAGGCAATATAAGAATCAGGTTGGGTGGGTTGTATGATTGAGAATTGCTCCCATTTTTTTCTGCTTTCTCAGGAAGATAGCAAACACACTTGCATGGATCCTTTGTCAACTAAGGCCATAGCACTCTTGAAGATACACAGTGCACATTGCCGGAAAGGAATTTTTTTGTGTTGTATACGGAACCAAGCAAAGAGCAAGGTTTAATAGATGAGATTCATTAAAAAGTAAAATTAAAAAAAAGATGAGATTTCCATCTTTTGAGGTTGGAAGATGAACCAACCTATGGTTCCACCCAGCTGGGTGTACTGTAATAAAAGCTCAAGAACCAAAGGCATGGGCTACTTCTCTAGCTTGATGTGAGCTTAAGTTAAAAAAAAAAGTAAGTAAAAGTAAAGGCCCTCCCGTTGATCATCGATTTGCTCGAGCGGGCCCAGTAACATCTCCATTGGAGACTTTGTTGTTACTGTGTCTGGCATATCGAATACTCTCGGTAGCTTGCCGGGAGGAATCGAACTCGGGTCGGTCATGTTGGCTGCGTGCAAGGCAAGCGCCCTACCTGCTGTGCTATCGCTCCAGCTCCAAAAAAAATTAATGGTAATCATAAAAAGTATTTCTTATAAGAACAAAGCATGAGGAAATTTGACAGATGATGCAATGAGGCTGAATCAGCATTCTGACTGACTCATCATTTCTCAAGGACATCAAGGAAAACTTCAGTAGCCAGAAATGTTTTCTTTCAGTTCTGGTTGACAAGATTTCAATGATCTGGCGGCTGTGTTTCTTGCATTTGTCACCTCCAGGTTTGATGACTGCAACTCCTTTCTATTGGAGTAGGTCCAAGCTCCCACGGAGACTGCAGCTGTTCCACCATCCAGTAGCTCACTTACTGCTTAATGTCAATCACGAAGGCAAGAATCACAATCCATTTCTAGTGATTACTAATCCCTTAAACTATCAAGTCCCCAACTTCTCTTAGTGGAATCGGATTAAATGCTCTAATTAAGACAACTTCACTGGCTTAGAGAGTGCTGAGTCTGTCCAAATAACCATCTCTTAGAATGGTTAGCAGCTCCAACTTTTGAGCAAAGCAAACCACGAAATGTCAGACCTAGAACATTGAAACAGGGGAGGGTGATTTGTTTTATTAATTAGAAATAACTTGTGAGTTTACAATGAACTCACAACAGAAACCTTAAAATTGTAAGGACCCCATCTGCAGCAGGAGTCATTTAAATTCCAAACTTTTGATTCATTTTCAACATCTTCAGGATCACTCTGAAGGTTCTAATGTTTTAGTTGAGAAACAGATCAGGCATATTTTTAATATATATTTTAGAAGTGTCAATTTTATTTCAGTACCTAGTTTCATTTTAAAATCAAAGTTGTTGGGCAAAGTTTCATAATTTAAAATTTATTATAAGATTGATAACAACATTAATAAATGATTATTACATACTGACATCAATAGAATTAGGCCAGACATATCTAAAAATGTTTAATTGTAAAAATTTACACAATTGCTTAACTGAAGTAAATATCTTTTATCTCTTTATTTCCAATGATAAGTCATTTCATTTAGCTTTATATTCAACTATTGCTCCACAAATTTTTTTCAAAATTTGAAGCCTGGCTTTACTCACTAATTAATTAATGACTAAACTGAAATTCCTTAAGTATTCCTTAATATAAATATATCTTTAAATATGTTTTATCCCTTTAACTTGTTTGATTAAAAAAATGTAAAGGACATTACTAACACATGAGTTACAAGGAAAGGGACAAAGGTCAAGTGATAGCTGTATTATTCAGTTAGCAAATGATCTGATAATCTAGTAAGATACTTTTACTTCTTCAAATAGCAAAAATGAGATAAAACTAGTTCTAAGGTACTAACAGGCTT
The DNA here is from genome assembly GCF_029834395.1 of Sorex fumeus. Classification (NCBI taxonomy): domain Eukaryota; kingdom Metazoa; phylum Chordata; class Mammalia; order Eulipotyphla; family Soricidae; genus Sorex; species Sorex fumeus. Next base: position 18,874,073 of record NW_026606083.1, on the reverse strand, counting down.
AGTATATATATATTTTTTTTTCCTGAAAACTTAATTTTTACGTGTTGTGGTCAAACCTGGAAGGCAAGTGTTCTATCACTAAGTTACATTTCAAGCCCCTTCGTAAAAACTTTAAACCATAGTATTATTCTACTCAACAAGTCACATCTAAGAAAAGGCAGTATTTATAGGTACAAGAATTATTATATCAGCAGATGGTATCCACATGGTCAAGGTATATTACTCCACTCAACAAGTTATATCTAAGAAAGTGGCAGTGTTTGTAACTACAAAAATTATTATACACAGTAGATGGTATTCTACATGACCAAGATAAGAGAATCTTTTATAGAACTAGATTTAAATATTTTCTCATATCTGATAATTACTAGCATCTCAAAGGCTAAAATCAGAAAAATATGGAAAATAGAAGTACTCATTTATTAATATTATTTGCTTTGAGGAAAACAGAAATTATTCTACTCCAAGAAACCAGCCAAACGAGGGAACTATAACTGACATATTGTATTTTTTAAAACTGTAGTATGCTTTCACATATGAGATCAGTTGTGACTTTTCACATTCTTAATTTCTTTTGTTCAAGACCCCACACAAAGCCATTATTTAAAAGTTGTTCACAATCAAAAGTCATTTTTGTCCACTGATGTTTTCATGCTAGTACATAACCTACAAAATGGCAGATGACTAAACCAGTTATGAAGAAAATGTAGCATAACTAAATGTATATTTACAATGACTCTCAACAGACCTCTACAGGAAGTCTACCAGTTGCTATAGCATGAGGTCAATATGAACATGATTTCTTCCATATGTTCATACTTCACTTGCTAAATAACAGCATCATAAAATCCAGATAAGAAATCTTAGTGGATCTTTCCCAAACTGCATAATTTTCCAAATGATTTTCTTCTGGCTGTAGAGTCTGATAATTTTTCCAGCTGTTTTTTAGACACGTAACTTTTGCTATCTATCTATCTATCTATCTATCTATCTATCTATCTATCTATCTGTGTGATGTGTATATATACACACACAGATATATATATACATATATCTGTGTTTGTGTGTGCGTTTGCGTGTGTGTATTTTTGTTTCTTCTTTTCCAGGAGAGAGCTGCACTTGCTAGAAACAATGGCATAATGGTCAAAATAACCATTGAAAGAAAGTCATATGGGTCATTGGCAGTCCATTCTCTGATACTCAGTCCAAGCCTTAATATGAAGCATCTTAATGATAACCGTATGCATGAGTTAATCTCTATGTCCTGGGATTATTACAGAGCCAATCACAACTTCAGATTACCTTGATTGACTGTCTTCTTTACCTCACACTTCTGAGGACTTAAAAAGATTTGTCAGCCCGAAACAGGAAGCAGAGGCCAAAAGGTGAGATTTGACGCTGTAGCACATAGAACCTGCCCAGTTTAGATCTGACCTGAGGAAGTCAAAGGGTCAGTTTATGGCTGACCACACAGCTTCTGTGTGGGTTGGCATTGCTCTTCAATATACAAGTCCAAGCTACTAGTCCTGATTCCTGGCACAAAAAATGACTGAAAATAGAAACTGGGGGTGGTTTTGAATTCATTGCCTTTCTGCTCAGTCAGAGATACTATGTTAAAAAGTTCTTTTATTATGGATTGCTTGTCTAAAATTAATGCACCCCTTCCCACCCAACCAAGAAAGTTTCTGTATGTGTAGAAATAGCTGTATGCGTATAGACAACTTACTTTGCAAGAGTCACAATCTGGTCCTTAATATTGATGATGGGGAGTATGGATTTTGTGACTTCATACACGTAAATGCAGAAGTCAGGGTCAGGGGGCAAATGCCATTCTCTCTCTGATGTTCCTTCATTTGACTTTGGTGTTGCCGGAACCTCTTCCTCCTCCTTCACTTTTTCCTCTTCTTTTTTCCCCCTGCCCTTCCTTCCAGAGTAAAACAACCATCATAAAAATCACAATTAAAAAAGCATCATCTACTCTTGAGTTCATCAGAACAGCAGAACAAAAAATCAGCATTTTGTGCCTCAACAACCATACCACCTAAAGTTTTCAGTCTTTAGTCTCACAGTGTTTGAGTTTGAAGATTTCTAAACTGTGTGGGAGAGCAGGGGTTTTTTTGTTTTGTTTTGTTTTTTGTCTTCAGATCACATTTGGATGTACTTCAGACTTACTCCTGGATCTGAACTCAGAGATCACTTCTGGTGGGCTCGGGGGAAACCATATAGGGTGCTGGAGAGCAAACCCAAGTTGGTTGTGTGCAAGGCAAATACCTTACCCATTGTACTATCACTCAAGCAAAACACCAGTAAAGCAGTTCTATAGCTAAAAGTACTTAACTGCTCATAGTTTTTTTTTTCTTTAAAAAGCATGTAATAAAAACAGGGCCATACGATGCTTAGCAATATGGCTGGCATAGAGTAGGTATGTAATAAAATATTTTTTGAGTTGGAAAAAAACAAAGGTTGTCCCCACTCCACCCCACCCCACTCCAGGGCATATGTCAGTCTTATGTAATCTCTGGTTTCAGTCGAGATCACTGCATTTATTTATTTATTTATTTTCTTTAAGTTTGTATTAGTGAAACACCATGAGGTACAGTTGTGGTCTTACAAACTTTCATGCTTGGGTTTCAGTTATACAATGATCATCTACCCATCCCTCCACCAGTGCCCATTGTCCACCACCAATGATTCCAGTAACCCTCCCACCCACCCCCACCCCATCCCCCCCGCCCACTTCACCCTGCCTCTGTGGCAGGACATTCCCTTTTGCTCTCTCTATCCTTTAGGGTGTTGTGGTTTGAAATAGAAGTATTGAGTGGCCATCATGTTCGAGACCATTGCATTTAGATCTATTTTTCTTTCTTTCTTTCTTTCTTTCTTTCTTTCTTTCTTTCTTTCCTTTCTTTCTTTCCTTTCTTTCTTCATTCCTTCCTTCCTTTCTTTTTATTTTTGAAGAAAAATTACCAAAGAGGTTGTGGTATAAATACAGAATGGAATCTTACACAGCTATAAGAAAAGATGGAATCTTGTCTTTTGCTACTATGTAAAACTAGAAGGGAATCATATTAAACAAAATAAGTCAAAGGAAGAAATACAAATGCCCGATGGCTTCTCTCATGTATGGTATCTAAAGAAACAAAAAAAGGCAATATGTAAAATCAAAAAATAATGTAATATAATTCAATTGTCTAATATAATGCCCTTGGATTTTGATTAAGGGATTGAGGTTATTAGGGATGGATGGAAAAGAAAGAGGTAGATTAGAAGTGACATAAGGACCATGGAAGAGGGTCTTTGACACTGGTTTACAAAACCACAGTTTTTTGGTGTGGGAATTTCTATCTGTTTGAAAAAAGGGAGATTGGGTGCACAAGTGGTTTTGTTAGTGATTTTGTAGCTTTATATTGGCACCTTTGTAACCATATTTGCTCAGGTGCAATTGAAAACATTTTTTGTTTTATTAAAGCACCATGATTTACAAAGTTATTCATAGTTGGGTTTTAGACATACAATGTTTCAGCACTGATTCAGCAGCCTTTGTTAACCTCCCGTTACCAGGGTTCCTTTGCCTATCATCCCACCCTCAACTTGTCTGCTTACCAGGCACTTATTTAAGTTTCGTTGTTAAATTTCCGGTCTCATGATTTCAGTGTTGTTAACTCTGTGGTTTGGGTATTTAGCTGTATCTTTACATTAAAAAATATTTACCCCACATTGGGGCAGAGTGATAGTACAGTGGTCAGGGTGTTTGTCCTGCATGTAACCAACTGGAGTTAAATCCCCTGCACCACATATGGTTCCCTGAGCCTAACAGGAGTGACCTCTGAGAGCAGAGCCAGGAGTAAGCCTTTCCCGTTTTCAGATGTGGTACAAAGCCAACAACCACCAAAAGGAAGATCTACTCAAAGCATGGCAAAAATATAGATTATTTTTACCCTTTAAGGACATCTGAAGTTTATATATTCAAGTAAACTTAGTTCTATACTTAAGGGAAATGTTATGTGCTTAGTAAATGATAAAAAACAATATTGCTTAAATAGGAGGTAGCACTGTAGCACTGTCCTACCTCTGTTCATCGATTTGCTCGAGTGGGTAACGTCTCCATTGTGAGATTTGTTGTTACTGTGTTTGGCATGTTGAATACATCACAGGTAGCTTGCCAGGCTTTGCCATGTGGGCAAGATACTCTCGGTAGCTTTCCAGGTTCTCCAAGAGGGACGGAGGAATCGAACCCGGGTCAGCCAGGTCGGCCTCGTGCAAGGCAAACGCCCTATCTGCTGTGCTATCACTCCAGCCCAAATAGGAGGTATTATTATTAAAAATTTCAGAATTAGGATAGTTGCTAATTAGCAGAGATTGCTTTAGATGCAAGTCATTTCTTCAAGTATTCAATGGAAAAGATATCCCTCCAGATTACAGTTTATAATCCTGTAGAATACTTACCAGCTCTTTTAGGTAAACCAGCTATCTTTTTCTAATTTCTGTGCTTAAATTGGATATGACTTCCTTGCTCCTCAAATGTTCTTTTTAATTAAAAATTTTTATTAGTGAAACACCATGAGGTATATTTATAGACTTACAAATTTTTCTGCTTGGGTTTCAGTTATACAGTGATCGAATACCCATCCCTCCACTAGTGCCCATTCTCCACCACCAATGATACCAGTATCCCTTCCACCCCCCATCCCTCCATCCCTCCCTGCCTCTGGCAGGGCATTCCCTTTTGTTCTCTCTCTCCTTTTGGGTGTTGTGGTTTGCAAAAGAGACATTGACTGGCAATCATGTTCGTCTATAGTCTACTGTCGGCATGCATCTCCCATCCTGGGAGGATCCTCCCAACACCCTTTATTTGGTGCTCCCTTCTCTATCTGAGCTGCCTCTCAAATGTTCTTTGAACCAGTATTAGTATTTCACTGAATCCTTCCTGAATTAATGAATTGAATAAAACGACAACCTGGATTCACGTTCCAGGTTAACACCAAGCAAACATATATGTCTTGCCTATCAAAAAAAGTCCTAAAAAGGGCTGGAGCAATAGTACAGCTGGTAGGGCATTTGCCTTGCATGCAGCCAACCAGGGTTCATTCCCCAGAATTCTATATGGTCCCCAAGCACTAACAGGATGAATTCTTGAGTGCAGAGCCAGGAGTAACCCTTGAGCATTGCTGGGGTATGACCCAAAAATTAAAAAAAAAAAAAGAAAGAAAGTCCTAAACCCTGAACAAGGTGTATGCAAAAGGGATTTGAAGATTCTGGAAAGTAAATAGTAGCCAGAAGTTCTGTAAAGGCTGATTTGAATTGCTACTCAACTGAAGATGAGTTTACGTGCTATTTTCTTCCCCTATATGCAATGCTGAACTAAAACCTAGTTCAAAACCTACAAGTGGGCTTTAGCACAGAGAACTAACAAAGAAACCCCTTGTGAGATGTGAAAGAGGGACTATGGAGGAAGCTTTGTTTTGCTCTGAATTGTGTTTCTCCATTCTGTAGTGATACAGCCTCTGAGGAATCCTGTGAGAGCTCTGTTGACACTGGATTCCCAAAGGAGCCTAAGACTGTTGTATACTCTACAAAAAACTAGTCCTCTAGCTTTTGCCTGTACACTAGGGTATGGGTCCAGGCAAGAGCAGGGAAGGACATGATGAATAAAGTTGTGTGGCCTGGGAGTCGAAAGCTCAAGGAACCAGAAAAGATAAGGGCAGCATGAAGAAAGGGGAATCCCAGGAAAGCAATCCTGCAAACTTGTTTATGAGTTCCTACACTTTCTCCTGGCCACACATTCGTAGCTCTGACTGCAAATACTTTGTCCAAGATTTTGAGAACTTGAGACAGACAATCATCCAAGTTTCAAATTGGACAGATTTTGACACATGTCCACAAATGATCCACAAAAGCACTGCAAAGTTATTGAAAACTGGACAGTGAAAATTTCAAATTCCAACCCAAGAACACACGTTGGAATTTGAAAACTGACACCAACTGGGTCAAAAAACAGAAACATTCTTAGAATATCTATAAGGTCTGTAAATAAGGCCTTTAGGATTTATGATTTAGTATTGCAATCTATTTAGCATATGAAGGAAATCACTTGCTAAGGAAATCTCAGTTCCTGGGGAAGAAGACACTCAATTCACACTGAAGCCAAGATAAGTCATATAAAGTGCTATAAGGTCAAGTACTCCAGAAATGAATAGAAAGTTAGGAAGCTTTAGCTATAGAAGATAAGAAACTAAATTTCAAACTGATAAATACAATAGCTAAAAATGATTTAAAGCCCTCATAATTCCTCATATTACTAGCATAATGGAGATAATGGAGAAAAGGACCAAGAAAAATTGTCCAAATCCATGTAACACAGAGAACAAAACATTGAAACGGCCACTAGCGAATACTCAAGCATTCACAGTTGCAAGAAAGATCTAATATTCATGTCATCAAAAACCCAGAAGAGATACAGGATGAAGAAAAATACTGAATTAGTTAGATTTCAACTGGCTTTTTCAATTGGTTAAAGGCATAGAGTAAAGAGGTTCCCAGATTTATTTGACCTAATACTTCCTTTTCAAAAACAAAACTACATAGTGCCCCCAATATCCCTTTTTAAAACAGATAGCAACCCCCACCCCAAATTGCACCCTAGTTATTACTGCCTCTCTGGGTATTTCCAGTGTCCTTCCCACACAAGCAATATCACTCACTTTGGGCAACGTTGGTCTAAACAGTGAAGAGTTTTACAAAGTAAAGTCAATCAAAGAAATACATTCCCAATCATAGCAAAAAGAAAAGATTGAACATTAAAGACAACACCTGGTTGTTTATGAAGGATATCCCAAGGAATAAAACAAGAGCAAAAATCCTCAATGTAAAAAGAGTGTTCATCAAGGTTTCAATTATAAGCAAGCTCAAGACAGAAATCAGTTATGTTTCTACAAATAACAATGTCACTGTCACTATTCTCCCATCGTTCATCCATTTGCTCGAGTGGGCCCAGTAACGTCTCCATTGTGATACTTGTTACTGTGTTTGGTTTATCGAACATGTCACTCTCAGTAGCTTGCTGGGCTCTCCGAGAGGGGCGGAGGAATCAAACTTGGGTTGGCCATGTTGGCTGCATGCAAGGCAAATGCCCTACTTGCTGTGCTATTGCTCCAGCCCAATGAACATGTAAAAAAAAAATAAAGAAAATAATTTGGAAACAGAGTACTTATAATTGCTCCAAAGAAAATGAAATCCTTAAAACTTTGCAAAACATGTATAAGATTTCTGAATTTCTGAGTACTGAATATTAAAAAATGCTGTTTAAAGCAATCAAGGAAGACCTAAATAAATGATGAGATACTGTTTCCAATATTTAAAGATGCTACATATTAAAGATGCCAATTCTTGCCCAAATCATATGTTTATTTAATGCAATTCCTGTCAAAACCTGAGCAAAGGTTTTTGTAGACATGTATTATGTGGGGAGAGTATGATCCCTGAATTATCTAAATAAATTTTAACAAAGAATCAAATAAGAGGTATCATGTTTCTTGGTATAAAGACTCACTATATAACAGTTATGGCAATCTAGAGTGATTGGTATGTTAGAGTGGGAGATATTCAAATTAATGAAAGAGAACCTAGAAATAGATTCACAAAACTGAGCTTACCTGAGTTTTACACAAATGTGCAGAAGCAATTCAACCAAATGATGTTGGATCAGTTAGACATCAAGGATACTTGAGATGTAACTCCTCATTACCCTAACTATAATCATATATACACAAATGTATATGTGTGGTAACACTGTATGGAACTAAATTCAATGCACAAAAACTGAGGAAACATAAATAAAATTGTATTCGCTTTGTGGTCATGATATTGTATTATAGTTTTCAACACACAACCATTAAGGAAAACTAGATTATGGGCACATGGATTCTCTATATTTTTAGAATAACTATTGAATCTATATAATGATCTCAGATAATTTTTAATTAAAAATCCACTTACCTCATTAATATAATTTAATATTGGACTCGATTTTGTTTATTAATGTGTCTGTTTATCCATCCATAAATGCTGCACTATATTTAGTCTAAATATAGCATTTACATATAGTAAATGCTGTACTATATTTAGTCCTACAGTTCCTCACCAGCTGGGGGTTCTTTTCCCTTCCCTTCTACTTTCCAATAAATCTTTCTATTTTTTTAAAATACTGTACCATATTCACTATTGTAATATTATAAATAAGTCATAAAATCAGATTGAGTAGTTCTTTTTTTTTTCTACCTCTTCCTCTTCCTTCCTTTTTTCCCCACCTCCTCCTCTTCTGGTTTTGAGGCCATACCCAGCAGTCCTCAGAACTTACTTCTGGCCTGAGTTCAGGGATCACTCCTGGTAAGCTTTGGGGACTGTATGGGGTGCTGGGAATCAAACATTAGTCAGTTGTGTGCAAGGCTAGTACCCTATCCACTGTACTATCTCTCTGGCTCCAAAGTTTAGTAATTCTTTCAACTGTATTCTTTTAAAGAATCTCTTGTCTACCATCGCTTATTTATCTTTCCATAAGAGCATCCTATATCAACAGAAATTTTCACTGGAATTTTGATGGAATTTTATCAAATCTATAGATCAATTGAGTAAAAACTGTTTTTTATGTTAACTTTTATAATTTCTGAACATAAGTGAACATCTCGAGTTATTTGGTGATTCTTTGATTTCCTACCTCAGTGGTTTAAAAAAATTTTTTTAATTGAATCACCATGAGATACAGTTACAAGGCTGCTCATGATTCTCTCTCTCTCTCTCTCTCTCTCTTCTCTCCTCAGTGGTTTTTAGGTGAGCCAAGAACCCAGAATTATGGGTCCATCTCCTAAATCATGGATTTACAAGAATGCAGAATATTGTTCCATATTCTGTCTCACTTGCAGCAATCTAGTAGTAAGAACTATCTTCATTTTTTGAGGGAGTCAGGGCTCAGGAGCTACTCCCAGTAGTGTTTTGGGGATCAGGTAGTACTGCGGGTTGAATTCAGGCCCCGTGCATGCAGATCATGTGCTCTAGCCCTTTGATTCATTTCCTGCTCTGAGAATGATCTCTCAATATTACTTGAAGCATAATATGGAAGGGAAAATGACTGAAGTCCATTTGAAACTTTTCTGTATTTTGAGAGGAAAAAAAAATAGAAAAACAATTCTATCAGTAGCTACTGGAGAATTGCACAAAACTATATTCACCACAAATATTAAATGCTTTATATTTTGTAACTCAAAATACTACATTTACTACAGTTAAATAGACTCAAATCATATATTTAAATGGATTTATAGTGATAAAAATATTTAAGCAATGATGCCTATTTCCTATTTCTTCTCGTAAAGAAATTGAACAGCTTCCCATAAATAGTAAAACTTGGGTGAACTAGGAACCAATATTGGGAAGGTGAAGTAAAATAGTGGGAAGCACAGGTTTGCTAAAATTAGAGATAGCTTCATAAGGTTGGAGAACTGTGATTATACAGACCCATCTACAAAATAAAGCAGCTGTATTTTCCATTGAAAGTGTTGTCTGAAGTAAGGAGAGTCATTTTGCCTCTGGAAGAAGCTATCCAGTGCACTGGGATAAATACATCAGGCTGATTAAAAAGAGATAATTGACTGAAACTCCTCAATGTAGTCTCCTGCTGCTATAAATAGAAGTGTTTTATTTGGACTTCTTTCCCATGAAGGCTGCCAAGTTGTGTTAATAAGGACTTTCATTTTTAAATAGGGAAACAAGAGCTCGGAAGTGGTAAAATTAACTCCTGCAAAATTAATCCTCAGGAAGAACCTCAGTACGTGATTAAAGAGCAGAACTATTTTTCTTTCTTGAGGGACTTTAACAAAACCAGCTCAGAAAACAGATGTATGGTGGGAACCCAAATCAATATAGGTATTTTCTATGCCTCTAGGTGGGCTGAGTAGGTGAGCAGATAGAGGAATTTGTATGGCTTCAAATTGTGTACTGATATTTTCAAAGAGTAATATTATCTTGCTCCTTTTCTGATACCATCAACTACTTAAATAGTTAGAAGTTATAGGGTAAACCTGATGGGAGAAACAAAAATCATAAACCCAGCCCCCTTGCTATTTCTATTTGGAGTTGGGTTTTGTGAAAAGTAATCACAATACCAAGAAATATTTGATAAATTCCACATAAGTGATAAAGAAAGAAAAAATGGAGAGAATTCTGTATTGGAAAAAATCTACTCACATTGTATATTCTCTTCTATCTGATTTGTTCTAACAGGATCAGGAGGGATTATTGTACAAATTGGGATAGGACTTATTTTGAGCTTAGAAGGACACAGTGTGTAAATACATATGTGTGTGTGTGTGTATGTATTTGGTGTATTTGGTTTGTTTTCTATCTCCCTACTAAGAAATTCTTTGAAGACAGAGGGTTATTTTGTTTACTTCTTTATCTTCAACACCAAAACAATTCCTGGTCTCTAGTAGGCGCCCACTACTTTTTGAAAGGTGAATAAATTCAAGAAGGTGGGAGGGTATCTTCAGGTACCCCACAAGATCTAGAACAACCTAATACTCAATGACAGACAAGTGGGTAATGAAATTGTTGTCGACATACACAACAGAATCCTACTGTTCAGGTATACGAAATAATAAAATCTTGCCCTTTGAAGCTACATGTATGAAACTGGATGGGTTATAAAACAGAAGGAGAAAGACAAATGCCAGATGATCACATGTATACGTGGGATACAAAGAAGCAAGCATAGGAACAGAAAAGAAACCAATGGAAACAAATACGTGGACTTAGACCACAGAATTGAGGTTACTAGAAATGAAGTGGGAATTGAAAGGGAGAGAGGTTCCAAGCACTGGTATAAAGGGCTGGTGGGTGTGGTGTAGTAACATTTTCTCTAAAGAAGCTTGAAATTGTGCCCCTAAAATATATACAGTTGTGAGCCTGGGGGTATGGCTTGGTGGTAGAATGTGTAATGCTTCACACGTGTGAGACTATGAATTTGATTTCTAGCACCTCTCCACATCACTGAATGCAATACTAGTGGCACTGCCATTGTGATCCCTAACACCATAAAAGGGTATTACCCCTAGGCACCACAACAACCACAATAACAAAGAGAAAAATAAAACAAGAACCCAAAGCAAAACCACACACCATCATGCAAACTAATGCTTTCTCAATTTTTTTTAAATGACTAAGAGACAACACCTATTTATGAAAGACTTTCATTTAGCCAAGATATGGTAAAAGAAAAAAAGCAACAACCCAGAAAGACAAATAACAATAAAAGGACTTGAGGGTTTGTTTTGAAAACAAAAATGCTTTAGGAAATCACTGTATAGAGATCAAGATTATTTGAGCAGCAGAACTCAAACATATGCTTTAAATATATCTAAAATACCCAGAAACAGGCAAATTGAGGAATATGAAAAAGGAGACAGAAAACAATAGGTGTTTAAGTGTATATAATGAACTCAATGTAATCAACCTAATATTTATCAAAACTGAATGAAAAGTCAGTACATAGAGAACATATACAGATAACTGGGGACAGAGCAAGAGCACAGCAAGTAGGGTACTTGCACGTGACCAAGTGTGCAAAGTTTGATCCAGAACCCCATATGGTCCATCAAGCCCTCCAAAAGTGATTCCCAAGTGCGAAGACAGGAATGACCCTTGAGAATTACTGGGTGTATCCCCAAGAGAAAATAAAACAAAAGAACATATACAGATAGAACATATAACACACTTCACAAATTGGGATAGAAAATGTTTCTGCTAAAGAGAAAGGTGACTCTAGAAAAATGTTGAGGGCACATTAGATGTACTGGTTGCAGTGAAACCTACAGAAGCAGCAGAAAGGGAATTGCACAAATTAAAAATAATATATCCAACACTTCTCCTAGAGGTAATTTGTCTTGAACCCAAATCTCCAATCATAAGATTAATATGGTTGTTGGTCACTGGATGAGAACCTCTCACTTTAGGAACCTTAATTTACATGGTACATGTTAATAATACTTAGGGAAAAGAGGGTCCCATTCTTCACTTTCCTTGTTCACAGATACCACGTCACACATAACTGACCCACTTGTTTCCCACATCTTCTCTCCATTCCCCTTTAAAAAAACGGCAAATTGGTGGTCTAAATGGAATCTCTGTGTCTTTTTGCTAACATTAAACCTTTCTTTCTCTCTCTCTTTCTTTCTTTCTTTCTTTCTTTCTTTCTTTCTTTCTTTCTTTCTTTCTTTCTTTCTCAGTTTTGGCTGGCAGTGCTCAGGTCTTACTGAGTGTTATTTTGGTCTCCACCACATCACCAGTTTCTTTAATTTTTTTTCAGACCTCAAAATTTCATGATTGTTTCAGTCAAACAATGATCAAGTACCCATCCCTCCACCAGTGCCCATTCTCCACCATCAATGTTTCCAGTATTCCATCCCTTCCCATCCCCTGCCCCTGTGGCAGGCACATTCCTTCTTACTCTCTCTGTCATTTGGGGTGTTATGGTTTGTAATACAGGTATCAAGCAGTCATTATGTTTGGTCCATAGTCTACTTCCAGCACTCATCTATCTCTAGCAATCCTTCCAACCATTATTTACTTAGTGCTCCTTTCTCCATCCCAGCTATCTTTTCCCCCAGGGCATGAGATTGCGATGGGGTAATCCTCCTGACTCTAATTTCTACTGTCCTTAGGTGTTAGTCTCCTATAATGTTACTTTATATTCCACTAATAAGTGCAGTCATTCTGTCTGTTCCTCTCTTTTCGACTCATTTGGCTTAGCATGATACTCTCTATGTTGATCCACTTATATGAAAATTTCATGATTTCATTTTTTCTAACAGCTGCCATTGCATATCACCAGTTTCATCTGCCACAAGTGCTCCTAGCCAGGAAAGACTTGGTCCTATTCTCCTTTGTTCCTCTGGCTGCTTTTTTGAAGGGTCAGAAAGTCAGATGGGGTGGGGATGGCTGCAATTCATGGATCAGGTTCAGTGCTGCTGACATTGGGCAAAATGTCCAAGTAGCTAAACCTTTTTGGGGGGAAGGTGGGGTGGGTGGGAGAATGCCTCCCAAGCATCCGTCGGGACCCTGAGGCCTACTCCCAGAGATACTTAAGCAAGCAGAACACCAATTTAGTGCTCCAGGGCAAAGGATGTGGTGCTCTTCTAGCCCTGTAGTAACTGTGACCCCCAGAACTACATTCAGCAATACTCAAGACCATGAGGTACTGGGGGATCCAAATGACTGGGCCTTCTCTGTCTATAAAAGTGTCAGTTAGGAATTAAAATAACTTATAAATTAAATGTTGTGAGTCCTGCCTACGTCAACATATGGATTGCATCTGAAATATTTCCTATGTAAAACCTCCCCCACCCCCCACCCCCCACCCTTTCACCAGTGTGATTGGGTAGCAATGAAAAATGAACGTGATCACAGTGAGAAAACTGCATTTCCTACCTTGGTCCTTTATCTTTAGAGGCACTTTTGCTAACAGCAGTATTTCTCCCAGATGTCGATTCTGACTTCTCTTCTGTGGGAGAGGCAAACCCAATACTAAAAAGGAAGAGTACAGTTTTTGGTTTTGTTATTTGAAACAAGACGATCTCAAGCAGCTGGTCAAGGACCGTATAGCACCTTGTATAATTTATAAGGCATTTGCTCTTCCATGCTACTATCACCATTGACAAAACGGAGCGCCAGGCTCAACTGAGGAGGAGAAGTATGGTCTCAAGCATTAGTCCCTGGTCTCCTTCTCACAGGGACACAACAGTCACCCAAACCCACAGAATCAGGCTTCCTGGCTCCTTTGTCAGACAACTTTGTCACATCCATTTTAAGCAGCATTAGTGAGTTTTCTCCTTCTGCTAGTTCATTTGCCTTAGTTATTTATATTCTACTTATGAGGGAAACCATTCGGTCATTGTCTCTTTCACTTTCTATCTTCCTTCATTGAGCACACTCACCGCAAATTTATGGTGATTAGTGGAGGGAAAAGGGAGTGAGTAGGAGAACTGAATAAAGGTATTTTTGGTGATGGGATGGCACTGGAATTTGGTTCTGGGTGTCTGAACCCCCGTCTCATAGGGGGAGGGGTAAAGCTACATTCCTGACATCTTATAATTTTATATAGTAACGAATAAATAAGAGACAAAAGAAAGTCCCGATAGGACTTTCTAGCCCATTCCACCATTTATAAAAAGCAGAGGAAATTATAGTACCATAAGAAGAATAAATATGAAGTTGCCCAAATGTACCACTTTTTTACTTCCAGACTTAGGGAAGAGTTAGGTGAGTATAGACAAAGCATCACTCTTACGTGATCTTTTCTTTACTTCCTTTTCTTAATGAATATGAAGTAGAAACACTTCGTCCATAAGCAGTATCCAGTGGTTTATCTTCTGTCGATTGAGGTGAAACTCTAAAATTTTACATGTTTGAAATTAGGTTCAAATTAAAACAACTTATTTGTTAATGTTGACTTCATCTCACAAAACATTGCTTTTTGACTTCTACATGTTATTTTAAAAGTATAGAGGAGAGATCTAAGGTAAGATAAAAGTTTTAGCTACACTATTTATATATTATATATATATATAAATCACAGTCATATTCATCGATTTGCTTGAGTGGGCCCAGTAATGTCTCCATCATGAGACTTGTTACTGTGTTCGGCATATAGAATACATCACAGGTAGCTTGCCAGGCTTTGCCGTGCGGGTGAGATACTCTCGGTAGCTTGCTTGGCTCTCCAAAAGGGGCGGAGGAATTGAACCCAGGTCGGCCATGTTGGCTGCGTGCAAGGCAAATGCATGCCCTATCTGCTGTGCTATCGCTCCAGCCTATATATATATATATGTATATATATATATATATATATATATATATATATATATATAGGCAGTAGCTGTACACTTGCATGTAATTCTGGAGCTTTGTAAACATGGTTCAACTTGATTTGACTAATATACTGATATTTTCTTCAACTTTCCAGAGAATAAGGGAGTCCTGGCTGAAATAGAACATATGGAATTAATGGTCACGGGGAAGATCATAATGGTGTTTATTCAGAGGCTTCTACTACATCAGGTAATAGATTGATGGAGTGCAGCTTATTTTCATGGTGGTGCTACATCCGGGGGGGGGAAATGATAGTCTGTAGTCATGTGATGATGGAAAAATAAAAAAAATCCCATGAATTACTGCATCCCTCTTCCTCACCAAAACGCACACATCAGAACATTTACTGTTAATTAAGAGTACAGGACGGTGATCATTTAGCTCTTGTAACCAGAGTTCTTTCAACGGTGGAAGCTTGGTGCCAGGATTTATCTGCAAATAATTAAAAGACTGAAAAGTAATATTTGCATGGGGCACATTAAAAAAATTAATATTGATTCATTAGGGGATCTAAACTTTTGAGGTGTCTAATTTTATACACATTTGCACACTTAGAAACAGAAAGTTGTCCTTGTTCCCTCACCTTTGGACAGAAAATATTCCTGCAGTTTCTAACTATATTTATATTTGTTTCCTGCAGTTTCTAACTATATTTATATTTGAAAGTCCATCTTTGTATATGAGGTAACTTATTGTCTGTTATTGTAACTACTAACTAAACAAACAACTAAAAACGTTACAAGAATATGTAAAAATAGGATTGGCAAAGTCCTTTGCTTAGATCAAACCAGCCCAGGGAACAGGGTTAGATGACATTACCAAGATTTTCTTTTTGAGTCACACTGTAACTATATCCCTCTCTCTTCCCAGGTTCAGTAGTAAAATTTGGTTCATTCTGATTAGATAATAATAAAAATATGCATACTTTATCAATAATCCTTACTCCTAGAATTAATAGAATCTAGAAATTTAAAATGTTCTTCTTCTATATCTAAGACATTAAGACTAGCATTAGCAAGCTGGTTTAAGTTTTTGTTAACATTGTACACAATGCAAAATGTTACAGTTAGATCAAGTGAAAGAGGTCTTGATCCCAAAATCCAGTCTATAAAAAATATTTAACTTAGGTGGTTATACAATTACAACAGAATGGAATCATGATTAAAGATGAAATACTTATGCATACTAAAATGTGATTTAATGTTGCCACTTACCCGACCATAGTCATAGAATCCATCAGTAATTATGTTACTTGATGACAAATAGCAGAGCAGGCTATATTTCAGAGATAGGTTGTAGTTGAGTAATTTGTTATAAGCTAGCTCACTGAATTTATTTTTCCGCCTTACTGATTGATTGATTTCTTCAAGTATCTCCAAAGCCCTATCAATAAAAGCAGAAGGTATTACGTGCTTCATAATATTGTAATCCAATATTAAGTTCCCAATAATGTACCAAGCTAACTTCCAGATTGAAGACCGGAAAGGAAAACTTACAGCCACCTCCAGTTCTTATAGATGAGGTGCTGCTCCAAGAATTATAAAGACAAAGCAGCCCTCCAGGAGAGCACATATATAGCTGTATTAACACTCTGTCAAATAGCTGAGAAGCTGTTCATTTAAATAAGACTTGGTTTTGGACTCTAAATTTTACCAGCTAAGCAGGTAATAGTCAAACCCTGTTGCTGATTAAGTAGAAGCAACAAACTCATCAGGTTCTGGGAAGGAGAAGCATCTGATGAGAGTGATTAAAAGCAGGGAATGGAGAGGCAAGTCCTGACTTGACACGGTGGGTTGAAAGAAAATAGGGTTGTACTTACCAATAGCAGAGGAAAGGGAGTGAGAAGCACTTAACAAAACGGAAGATGGAGAGGTGGTCAAGTCAGGTAAAAGGTGGTCAAGAACAAGAGGTGCCCAGATTTAAGTGTTAAAATTTCAGAATTTCAAAATCGCATGGCCACTACTGCAGCCACACGACATCATACGTTATTCATAACCAGCAATAGAAAACAGATTGTCTACTGTTGCCTTTTCAGCAGATCTGAGTGTTGGGGTAAAATCTCAAATAATAATGGTGGGCCTGGTGTCAAAATATTGAATGTGATCAAAGTAAAGAGAGAGTAATGTGGAAATCATCTGCCCCACAGGTAGGGGGAGAGTGTGGGATGGGGGTATACTGGGGTTGTTGGGGGTGTAGAATGGGCACTGGTGAAAATACAGGTGTTTCATTGTATGACCGACACTTAGACCCGAAAGCTTTGTAACTGTTCTCACGGTGATTCAATAAATAAAATTATAAAAAATGAAAAAAAAGTAAGGTGGAGTTCATGCACAATTCAACCAGCTAATCAGTGGCTGAATAAATTCAGTACCCCTACATAAAAAAAAAACCAAGAGGTGGCCAATTCAGGTACCAAATGCCAGCTGGAGAGGCAGCACAGAGGTTTTGGCATTTGCCTTGCAGGTGACCTTCCCTTCTCAGCACATAGGGGAATAGCCCCAGAATACCACTGAGAGTGGCCCCCAAATAAAACACAAGGGCCAAAGAGATAGGACAGAGGGAAAGGTGTTTGCCTTGTATGCAGTTGATGTGGGTTCAGTCCCTAGCACTCCGTGTGGTCTCCTTACACTGCCAGGAGTGATCTTTAAGTGCAGAACTAAGAATAAGCCCTGAGCAGCATCGGGTATGGCCCTCCCCACAAAACTATTCAAAACAAAATAAAAGGGATCAAATATATGGCGCAGATGAAACTGGTAATGTGGTGGTGATCACAATGTACTATGTAAAATGTTGAATTCTAGTGCTGTATACTTGACATCGATAGAACGAGACACACCTGTTACTTCAATGAAAATTTTATCAATTAAAAATTCAATCATAAAAATAAAATACATTTTTTGGAAGGGGGTCCCCAGGCAGGGTTCAGAGGACTCAGAGACCACACAAAGATTCTTGGCCTGGCTAGATGGTCTGAACGGTTCGAGTTCGCCAGACGATGCAGTACAGCTCAGGCCCAGTAACACTGGGGACCTCCAAGACCACCTGGCAGCACTCAGGGGACCAGGTAGTGCCAGGGACCCAATCCAGGGCCTCCACAGGCCAGCCATGTGCTTCAACCTTCTGAACTCTCTCCTTTGTTCCTAGATACTTTTATTGAAGCCACCAATATTCTTGTTAAAACTGCATTTCACTTGCTGCTGAACTGATGAACTGGTTGAATTGATTAGGAACCATTTAGGATCTGCACACTGGGTCCTCTGTACTTGAACACATGCATTTAAGGAGGGAAGAATAGAGACGAAGCATTGAGAAGGGTTTTGTAAAGGTGGGGTTTTGATCTCTGGGAGGGGGTGGGGGCCCTGGCAGCCCAAGCCTGCCTGCAGTCTCAAGGGAACAGACCCCCTTGCCTTTCTTTGGGCTTCTTGATCTTCGCCTGAGCCAGAAACCCGGGACAGCAGCCACTAACCCTAATCTGTACAATTCCGTGCTCATTGACTCGTCGGAGGCGCAGACCATGATGGCCCAGCTGGCGTTCCTCCGGACCTCATCATTCTTGGAGTGCAGGAGCTCCACGAGGGGCTCCAGCCCCCCGGAGTTTTTCAGCTGGAATAGACAACCACATTTCATGCATTGAGGGTAGAGAATGGAAAACATTTATGCCTTTCGGGGAAAAAGAAAACCTCATTTTCTTTGCTAAAAGCATTATTTAAACAAGGTCAAGAAACATTAAGGGATGTGTCCAGGATAAGTTTTGTGAAATTCAGGGAGAAATAAATCAATGGCAAAACCTTACAGAAAGGATCACAGTTTTCTATTGGTTGCCAAGAAGGATCACAGTATAGTAATGAGGGAGGGTACCCCCGGAAGCGCGAGCTTGGCATGTGGATTAGTTGGTGATAAGGTCAAACGGGGTCAAATCAGCCCTGGAGAAACTTTTTCCACTGCCTTAACTAGAATAAAAATTTGAATGCATTGCCCAGATTTAGAGTGACCCCCAGAAACAACCTGTCTATTAGAGCTGCCTAAACAACAAACAACTTAGCTTTGTATATTTCTAAATGCTAAAGACACGAAGTTCTAAGTGTGTGAATGGGGAAAGGTGGTGCAGATGGGAGGTGCTGTCTGCAGCCCAAGTTCATTTTTGCTATTGTGCAATTCCATTTTAAGACTTGATCCCAATTTCTTCACCCCTTCTCTTAACTGGACAAATAGTGGTGTGTCTCCAGAGGTTTATGCTGTTGACATCGTTAATGTAGTACTGTAGACACAGGGGGGAAAAAAAAGACCCTGTCCCAAAACACCAAACAACAACAAAAAGTCACTTCCTGGAGTTTAGAGGCAAGAGGGCAAGAGATTAGAAGCAATTGGTGGCCTGTAGGGCATGCTTCCTTAGCTATATGAGGCTGACTTGTTTCCAGAAGCTGGAGCCAGCGTGAGCCGGAGGGAGGGGTCCTCTGAGCGCTTGATGCTCTTGCCTACTGACCAGGATAAACAGGGAGTATGAAAATGAGGGAAGCCAGCCGGAGGCTCTCACCTCCGTGCGGGCGTCGTGCTCGCAGGCCGTGGCGGCCACGGTGAGCGCCGCCTTGCTCTGCACCACGGTGTTGGCCGAGCGCAGCGGCTGCAGCAGGGCCAGCATGATGCCGCAGCTCTGGATGCTGGCGCGGAGCGGCTCCTGCATGGCCATGTTCGTGAGGACCGTGGCGGCGTTGGCGATGGCCCCGTCTCGTTTACTCCACAGGGTGTTTATCAGGGGATCGATGCCATCGGCTTCCGCGGCAGCACTGGGTATGTAAAGAAGAGATGAATGTCATGCGTCTTAATTCTAGGGATGAGCTGGGGAGCCAGTGAGGATCTAAAGATAATTTCAGAAATAATTTACAAGGCAATGAACTCCAAGTTAAGCCGCTAGGATTCAAATGGAATCTGGGAGGATGACTCATAGGAATACATTTTTAACATCCTTTCTGACATCCACAGCTTTGGTCAGTCTAAAGGTTTTTTATTTATTTATTATTTATTTATTTATTTATTTATTTTTTGCACCAAGTCCCCTGGTCACTTAATTTTTAGGGGGAGGGGGTGTTGACTACTTCTTAGAAACCCTTGTATAGATTTCCATTTTAAAAAATTGGGAGTATTTCTGAGACATGGGCATCTTACTCAACAAATTCTGCTAAGGGCTGGAACAATCATACAGAGGGTAGGACACCTGTCTTGCTCACCACTGACCCAGGTTCCATCCCTGGTAACCCATATGGTTCCTTGAGCACCACCAGGAGTAATTCTTGAGTGCAGATTCAGGAGTGAGCTCTCAGCATTGTCAGGTATGGCACAAAAACAAAAAAGCAAACAAGAAACTCTTAAAATATTCTTAACCAGTGGGAAAACAAAACTTTGAACAAGAATAAAAATTATGAACCCCTAATCACTGTCATTGTCACTGTGCTCCTGTTATTCATCGATTTGCTCAAGGGGCCTCACTAACATTGTGAGACTTGTTACTGTGTTTGGCATATTGAATACATCACAGGTAGCTTGCCAGGCTTTGCCGTGTGAGTGAGATACTGTCAGTAACTTGCCGGGTTCTCCAAGAGGGGTAGAGAAATCGAACTCAGGTCGGCCATGTCGACCACATGCAAGGCAAATGCCCTACTCCCTTTGCTAACGCTCCAGTCCAAATATAAGTTAACCCCTAATATAAGTTAAAAATAGTTAGCCCATCTTCCTCTTTTTTTCAAGTTAGATTGCTAACTGCAGGCAGACATGACCTGTTTGAAGTCAGTAAATTGTTCTGTCGGTGAATGTTGCTGACAAATTAAACATTAAGGACTAAAGCCATGGATATTGACATCGTAATGTAGTACTGTAGACATACTCAGTGTTAAATTTCTACTATCAATACTCCATTAGAGTATTAACATTTTTGCCTCTTAGAGTATCTAATCTTTTAAGAGTACCATGTGTCCTAAAACTCTTGCTTTGTAATCACTTAAAAAGGTAAAGCAGCAAAAACATTTTCAAAGCTCACTTTACCAAGTGCAGGATGATTTAATTATGCTCTGTAATGGAGCTGCCTTAGGAACTGCTTCAAGTAAGAGATGCCTCAAGCAATAAGATAAATAGAATATCCTGGTTTTAAAGGAAAACCGCAAATATAAATCCATTTACATCTATCATGGTAACCAAGGTAATGAGACAAAAAACAGAAACAAAAGAACCGCTACCCCAACAGTATCAATATTTCCACCTCTTTTTATTTAGGATCATATTAATAACCCAAAGTGAAAGCAGCCATCGGGCTATCTGATTTAGCTCATCTCTGTGGACTTTGGTGAATTAGATTGAACTGGGTACTGTCACTTCAATTTGCTGATTGTGCAGGAAAACTGACAATCTCAAGAACAGAAGTTATCACATTGACCCATCAGAGTATCAGAGCGTGGAGAGCAAACAAAACCTCCAGCAGGGGATTAGTAGTCCAGGAGAAAGGACACTGTGATGGTCTGAGGTACAGATCACAGGCCTGGGCAGGGAGCTCAGACTAGAGGGGCAGCTCTCAAGGAAGGGCTGGGATGCTGTTATCTTTGGCAGCACCTCCCAACACTGGCTTATGGAAATCTGTCCAAAATTCCCAGGGTACTGAACCAGGCAGAGTGGATGCCCAGTTCCACCTGGCCCATACTTCAGTCCCTGCTGCGCACTAGCTCTTCTTGTGGCTTCTTCCATTTGTAACTCTGGGAAAGTAACCCTTAAAACTAAAATTTGGGTTGATGCCAAATAAAATTTTATTCTTATTTGTACTGGAGAAGAAAAGCTTCAAAGGGTTCTCAACCAGGCACATCTGTGCTAGAGCCAGACCTGGAGGTTCTAGGGATGGAACTTGGGATCACCTGCATGCCAGACAGTGCTCCTGCTCTTTGAGCTTCCTCACTGGGCCCAGAAATTTCACTTTTAATTCTATTCTTCATTATAAATTGACATGGTGTCCATTTGATTTATGAATGTGGCAAAAATAAAATGCTCTAATATCAAAATCATCTCGCTTTTTTTACTTGAGTAGAAACATTGAATTTATGTAACCGCCAGCAAGAATTTGAAACCTCAAACCTTTTCCAAAGTCATTACCCCTCTTTGACTTATTAGAAACTTAATGGCACAGAGCCCTTAAACCAAATACTTTAGAGATTTTATAAACATTTTTATAAACATTGGTTAAAATGCTTGATTCTTTTGTCTCCTCGTGATTTTTCTTTGACTGCATTCTTTTTCGAATGACTTCCTCTTCATAGGGGTCGTATTCAGCAGTGTTCAGGCCTCCCTCTTGGCTCTATGCTCAGGGATCACTCCTGGACCATGTGGAGTGCTGGAGACAAAACCCAGGACAGCTGTGTGCTGGGCAAATACCCTGGCCATCATACTGTCTCTCTGGCCCTGCATGGTTAACTCCAGCACTGTCTTAGAGTGGAAAGAAACAGCAGCAACGGGGGATGTCAGAAGCCAGAGCACCTCAGGTAGCTGCAAACCTGCTGATTCTCAAAGCCTTGGTATTTCTGTGCACTAAGGGAGCTTGTTTTGTTTTGTTTTCAGAGGAAGATTTTTTTAATAAAAAGACTACAGAGCACCACTCCATCATTTTAGCTTCTCTTTACTGAAAACAAAAACAAAACACTGGCTCTAGGAGATGTCGGGGTTTCGCTGCATTTGCCTTTGTTCACAGCCTTTTTGCTGGGTTTTCCTTTTCCCTTCTTCACCACGGCGACCAGGGTCTGAGTTCACACATGTTTTTTTTTTTTTTTACTCTGCTCTTCTCTTTGCTCTTTTGTGGGGCGAATATGGAATACAGGAGAACCTAGCTCTTTAAAAAAATAATAATAATTCCAGACACACAGTGGGATGTAGTTTGCTTTCTTTGTTCTTGAGCCACGCCCAGTGGTGCTCAGGGCTCTATGCTTAGGGGTCACTCCCAGTAGGGCTCAGGGGACTATGTGTGGCACAACAAAATCTAGGTCAGCCATGTGCAAGGCCAGCACCTTACTCCTCTGTGCTACCCAGCCCTGGAAAATAGGTTTCCAGAAGCCAGCATGAGAGGACAAATCAGGCAGGCAAAGCCTAGATTGCACTGTAATTGCATCACAACATGTCTGCCCGCAGCTCTTCTGCACAGCTCTGTTTACATGTACAAAGCACAAGCAAGGTCGAATTATTATGGTGAAAAAAAATCTTTACTCTTACCTTAAAAACCTAATTTCAATTATAGAAGTAGAGTGTAGAATTTGTAGTTTTCCTTTAAGAATTAATTGCATTAATTTTATGTCTTTAAAACCCAACACATTCTGTTTTGGTTCCCCCCCCCCCCCCCGTCTTAGATATACACAAGCTGAAACCTGTCATATTTTTAAACACATCCACTCCCTAGATCGTATAGTATTATCCAAATGAATGGGACAGCAGTCAAACGGCTTTGTTACAAAATTCAGAATTAGAGGGCCATATGTCATCACAGTAATCTGAAAATATTTTCTGATATTTACTCTCATTAGCCTTCATCCAGTTGGAGTTAAATCAAGTAAGAGTTTAATATGTAAATTTCAAAGGCAACGAACTAAAACATCTGCTTATAGCGTTTGATATATGTAAATTGAAGTCAAGTTTGACATGTCATATGTGTCCAATTTATATTTTCCTCCTCCGTATTCCTCAGATCTCTCTTTTTTCTCCTTTTCTCCCATCAAAAGCCACCACAATATTGTCTCCCGAGGATTGATATGCTCTCCTAACAGGTCTCTCTTCTCCCCTTCCAAGTCTTTTCCCATCTGACAGATGAAAAAAACTTTAAAAATAAGTGGAATTGTATTGCTTCCCTGCTTTAAAACTCTTGCCATTTCTCATAGCTTGGAATGAAGTCCTAGGTTCCTCACCCCGTCTCCAGGCTCCTGTGAGAAGTGACTTTCCCTTCCCACTATGATCCCTATCAATCTCCTTCCTGCTTTTCTGGACTCCAGGCTTCTCTGCTGTTCAGCAATAAGGAAGATCAACTCCCCTCGGGTATCCTTGTCTCTGTTGCCCCCTTAAATTTTATTTAACTTTATCCTTGTTTCTGATGCCCCCTTCTCCTGGGAAAATCCCTATTACATCTTTCAAGCATGGACACAACTTTCTCCCCCTCAAGGAAGCTTAGCTCGATCCCAAACTAGGTCTCTTTTTCTCATGAGCTCAGAACATTTGTTTGCAAAATGTTTATGTTTCTTTTTGCTTAAAAAAGTATTGGTTTGGGGTCTAGAGAGATAGCACAGGGATGAAAGTGCCTATCATGCACTCAGATAACCCTGGTTGAATCCTTGGCTGCCCATATGGTCCACTTAGGCACTGCCATGAGTGACCCTTGAGCACCAGCCCAGGAGTAGGCCCTGAGCACTGACAGGTGTGACCCCCAAACCAAAACTACCACAACTATCAAGAGTGGGCTCAATTATTCACAAACAGGGATATAGTATTATTTTATAACACTTGTATGAAAAAATATTCAGCACAATATTTTTTATACACGTTTCCACATCCCACAATGAAGCAGCACTTAGACCATGAATGAGAAGAACATGAAGAAGAAACCCAGTCACACAATGTCTACTCACAGCTCACAGGAAATACTACACCCTTTTGTGACAGATGCTGCAGCATTCCTGTTTGATGCAAACAACCTTCCACCCACTCACCCTCACCCTCACCTCCGCTCTACCATTGCTTCCTCTCCTTGGTGATGATGGCCATCACTACCCTCTGCCTGCTCATCATTCAGTCTCGGGGCTGTGTCTGCACCTCGCACCCCCTCAGAGGAAGGTTGAGCTGTTTGGAACCACTTCCACCTGGCAACTGCCAGCTCTGAGGCATAGGCAGATGAAGAGGAAATAGCTGTGCACCCTCCAGACCAGAGCCCAGGAGGAGGAAGAGGGCCAGGGTGCAGCAGGGCCTAAAAAGCCAACTGACATGAGTCAGTGTGAGAGTTCTGGTGGCTCACGTCAGTTTTTGACATCTTCCATGACATGGGCCCTCTGTGAAGGAGCACTCAGACTAAAACAAATGATGGAAGGAGGCTTGGTACCTCCAAGAAGCCTGTTAGAGAAATGAAAAAACTACAGTCAGACAGAAGTTACATGTCTCTCTGTACCATCACTTGGAGGATGGTCATCTGCCTGTCTCCCTTCTACTTCCTTTACCTCTGCATCCTGAGACAGTGAGAGCAACCTCCTCACCTGTCTCTCCACAGCCCACTCAACATGAGGATGGGGGTTGGGGTATAAGGTTGGAGCCCCTAATGATGATTCTTTTTCACTTAGTGAGCAGCAAAGACAAGATCTGTGCCCTCAGCTGCTCTCCTTACCATCTGGCTCCCTAGCAGAGGCAGCAGTTAATATTTGGGGGAAGCCAATTCCCTTCTTAAACTGTTCTAGGATCAACTGTATTTTACTTGAATTGAGCCAACAAAGCAAGTGACAAAGAAAGTGCCTTCACGATGGAAAAGGAGGGAGGAATGAGTAGCCAACTTGATTTGAATCTGCAAGGGGTAGGTCCCAGCAAAAATGAGATGTCCACCTTGTCACAAATATGGCTACTCAGAAATCAGTTCATCCCCTCTATGCATGCAATAATTCTCTGGAATTGTGCAGTGAAATAAATTTTGTATTGAGTTTAACATGTGGAATCCTGCATTTTAGACAATTTTGGGGATATATCCTTTTTTCCTTGTCAAGAGGACTCTGTATATGTTTATGTGTTTATGTATAATTATATTTGCAGATATCAGTTGGGTATTTTGTGGGGGGGTGGTGGTTGTCCAAGTAGTGCCAGAGAGCTTCCTGGCATAACTCAGCCTGGGACCATTCAGGTCCAGCAGTGCTGGGGACCAAGGGTCAGCTGGTTGTGCTGGGGTTGGGGGTCGGAGGTGGGGACGGTCGGTGTCAGGAATCAAACCTGGGGCCTCCATGCACCAGGCATATGCTCCTGCCCTTGGAGTTATATCTCTTGCTCCTTTGCCGCCGTTGTTGACGGGGCTTAACTCTGTCATCAGAGAATCCCGGGCAGCCCCTTTCAGAGTGTGGAACCTTGCTGCAGTCTGCAGGTTCCTGTGGAGCGCATCTGCAAAGGCTGGTTACATGCATCAAGGGTGACCTTGGGCTGTACAAAAATCTGTTTAACAGAGCCCACATCCTGGGTAATATGTGGGACTCCATGGAACAGATGGTGATGTTGGCAGTGAGAACCTTGTTTGTTAACTGTGATTACAGCCGTTCCCACCAGCATGACTTTTCATCTGTCTCGGAGAGCTTTGCCACCAGGAGGATGCTGGCGCAGACACCCTGGAAATGGTCAGGCTGATGCCCCTACACAGTGCCCTGTGACCAGTGCCCTGTGACCTCGCAGGTGCAGGGGGATGGACAGATGAACAAGCCTCCAGGTTGCACCCACCAGAGTTCAGATGCCGTAAACAAGATTTTAAGATTCCAGATCCCTATTCTCACCATTTCTGGGTGGACCTTGACTATCTGTCCAGGAGGGCACCACCTTGGCCCACATCACACCTTCTGTTTCCATAGTGGGGGACATGGGTCTGTCATGAACGAGCTGCCATTATGAGAGAAGTGTCTGCATTTTCACGTGGCTGACTTGTCTCCTGATAAAGTAGGCATGATGGGCAAGGTATCCAGTCTTCATCAGTGAGTGGCTTTCACTGTTGTTAAATGTTTCCATGTCACTGAAAATGTCCGTTTATCTACCTATAGATGATTCCCAAATTGGATGAGAAATAGCATGTTGCTGACTTTTCTCAGCCCTGCTGATGAAACTGATGTACGTTCTGGGGTGAGAAAAGAAGTCAAGCCCTCTTGGGAGGCCCCTCTCCAGCACTCGATTGCTTGGTGAGCTCTTGGGGATTGCACCCCCCTTTTCCCACACTTGATGTGATGCCGGCATTATGTCTTATACTTATCCTGTACTCTAATCACTTCGGAAACCACCTTTCTAGAATCACTCATGTGTTGTCTCCCTCTTGCACTGAAAGTTTCAGGAAAGCAGTTTTTGGGTGAATGTTCATTTCATCGCAGCCATATAGCCTGGAGCAGCACCGTCTCAGCATAGGAAGAACACCAGAGCGAAATAATGACCAACTCAGCCTAGATCCATAGGAATAAATGATTAAAACTTGGGCACAAAATTATCAAAGTGGTTTAGGCTGGCCCATCTGAACCCTAAATGAAAATGGTGTTTCAGGCTCCCTAGAAGGCTGGACATAAGAAATCCTTTAGAGGAGTCTTCTCCAAAATAGAGAATCTAAGATAGATTTACTCTTTCTTTGGAGATAGAACAAGGAAATGTAGAGAAGCTAAAATCTGTACACAAAACATATCCACCGATATGGGATTGAAACTAGTTACTCTTAGTCCATTACCTTTTTACAACTCTCTCTCTTGAGCTTAAGAAAGCAAAGTGTATTCTAATAAACATTAAAGAACAAAAGACAACCAAGCCAGCCTGTTTAGTATTGCATCATTTCTCAGGGAATGAATGGAGGGACCAATCAGACTTCCAGCCTAGCAGGAAATTGTTATCACTGTGGGATATATCTCCCCATTTTCTTATTCTTCCTATGGGAGAGGGAAATAAAAGACCCAGGGAAAATATGGGAAGGGGGTAAGAAGGAGAGGGGAAGGGAAATGGAAGGGGAAGGAAATGATGAAAGCTCATCCTTTCAAAGGTACCACTGGCCAGTCTAGACGGGAGATGAGGAGAGCTCAGAAAAGATAAGGGAAAAGTTTTGGTTAGTTGGTTTGGGGGAAGTTCAGCGTCAGGGAGGCACTGAGCATGGGGCCGAGAAAAACTGCAAGTGGGGAGGCTGGGAGCTCTCTCTCACTCCAGCCAGCCTCCCCAGGGATGTATTCGTGGTTTCACTTTCTGCAGTTTCATTTGCAGGGATCAACCATGGTCCCAACCCTAACAGATGCTGTGAGAGGCCACAGTCACATGCCTTTTCTTACAGTATCTGATGGTAATGGCTATTAACTCTTCCTATGTCTAGCTTACACAGAAAATGGAATCAGGGGTAGGTAAAGGAAAAACCATTCTGTGTTGTTTGATACATGTTTGCCTTCCTGTATCCATGGAAGGTCGTGGACTACATTCCCCTGCATTAAAGTGTTCTGGTCTACTCCATATCATCCTGGTGTATGTGTGCGTGTGTGTGCCCGCGCGAGTGTGTGTGTGTGTGTGTGTGTGTGTGTTGTGTATGCGTGTACCTCACCTTCGTGACCTGGAGCAAGGACTATGTCTCTGTCTCATGGTCTGTGGGATGGAGATGTAACCATATTCACTACACACGCCAATCCCTCATAGACTAAATTCTCCTTCTCTTCCATCTCTCCCTCTTACTCAAAGAGATTTTCCTGTCTCAAGTTCTTGGGTAGTGGGGGAAATATACTGATTGCAAACTTGCATGCACGTACAGTTTTCAGTTTCAGCTTCCCAGCTGGTCAGTCATCTTCCAACATCTCCTCACACATTCACACAAGTCTTTCCATTCAGTTCTAATCAGTGAGTATAAAAGGGTGTTACCAGAAGGAAGAAAATCCTCAGAAAAGGATATAAAAAGTCAAGGTTTTCAGTATACTGCTTCATATCGAGAGAAAATTCATACAATGTAAAGGTATCAAAATGATAGCTGGATACACTGGAAATTCGACCTGAAGGAGATCCTGATATCTTTAAATTTTAGATTCTTTAGGGTGGGTCCCGGCTCTTGGGTTTAAAAAGTGGCAGGGAAAATATTCTAATCAAAAGCTTTGAGGGGTTCGCCTGGCCCCACAAAAATAGTAACTAATGAAATTTGAGCTTTTCTTGAAGATGAACTAGGTTTCCACAGACACAAAATGGAGATGAGGTAAAAACCTGTTTCTTCAAATCCAGCCTGGGTTTCCCCAACCCAGTAAAACTCATGTTTGCAAGGACATTCTATCAAGTGGAGATGGAATTTAGACTCTAAGGGGTAGAAATTAAAAGTATTCACTGGAAAAATGCAGTAATATTTCTTTAGTTGACCCCCAAGTACTCTTCCACAACCCTGGTAAGACCTCTGGCTAAAAATGTCCAAGCACCCAGAAAGATACATGTATTATGATGATGATGACGGTGATGAGGATGATGACAATGACGACGACGATGACAGGACGATGACAATGATAAAAGGAAGGAGTTAGGGAAGGAATAAGAGACAAAGACAAACCTCACAACTAATAACATTCACTTAGCAATAGACTCTTCGTTTTAAATGCCTCATAAAATAGCTTCTGGATAGTACTGCTTTATTAATGCATTTAAATCATTATTTTAGATACACTACAGAATATTTCCAATTAAATTTATGTTTCACTAAAATTCAGAGCACTTCTTTCTTCACCTTTCTTGCCCCTCCCCCAACTTCCTTCTAAAAGGCCACTAGGGGGCAGTATGAAAACGCAGTTCCTCTCACTGTTCACAGGGAAAATGGAACTCCAGGGGAAAAAAAACCCACGACGGTCTCCCTGTGGAAAAAACCCCTTTAACAACAAAGACAATAACTGCACAACTCTGGCGTTATTAAATCCAACCGATGCATCCAGTCTAGAACACGAGTTTGCATTTTTCAGGAGCTGGCATTTGGTCAATGTTTAATATAGTATTTCAGGCGACCCTGTTACTTCTAAGTGAATCTGTGCTTATTGGCTCTAAAGCAAACGTTAAAATTTATTTTCAAAGGATGACAGCACACACCTCTAGCATTTCAAAAGCACACGACTTTCTCTTCCCACCGAAGGACGGGGAGGAGCAAGTGCAACTTGCAGTATTTTTGCCAACTCTTGAGAGGTTTTCTTTTTTCCTCCTTAAATATGACTATCATTCACAGAAGTACAGTTTTAAGTGCACGCGCGCATACACACACACACACACACACAGACACAGACACACACATCTTGAAAATTCTAAGGAATATAGCATTAGTCTATACCGAAATATACAGAATAAAAGATATAATAAAAGTAAGTATACAAACATATTGCCTCCATCCACAACTCGTTTAATAGGGTGTGAATGGGGCGTAGGGGAGGCGGGTGGGGGCAGATTTAAAAATCCTTTCTGTACAGACTAGATTGATTGAATGGTCTAAGCAATCACTTCAAGCCAGGCCCTTTCCTGCCAATAGTGAAATAAGTGAAAAGCTATGAATAAATGAAGTGTTGCCTTTTCTTGAAGAACAATATGAATGTCTGAATGCCGCATAATTTTTAAATAGCATCTCTTCATTTTTCATGCTATTCTCAAGCATAAAAAATTCTACAAGGTATTAAATTTATTCAATTCATTTTTTTTTCTTTCTATGTTCCTGCAGGAAAATACCACTACTTAGAATACAAAATGAAGGATCATTCATATATAATGATATTCAAAGGTCCCATAAATTTGGGGGCATTATTTCTTTATGGAATCTCTTTTGGGGGCATGCTCACTCTTGTTCTCAATTCCTTTGTTGTGGTTCTGATTGAAAGTCACATAATATAGCAGCAGGATAATCTCTAGAAATGATGACTTTCACTCAGGTGGTGTGTTGGCCAGAAGGGCCTACAATCATTCATACAAAAGCAGCTATTTTTAGGTCCAGATAGATAGTACAGGGGGAAGATACTTGTCTCGTGTGAGGCCACTTGGGCCGCAACCCAGGTTTGATTCCTGGTACTGCATATGGCTCCCCAGCTGTCAGGAGTCACTACTGAGCACAGAGACAAGAGTAGGTCCTCAGCACAGAGCCAAGAGTAGCTCTTAAGTACCACCAGATATGTCCCCAATCTCCTTCTCCCCAAAATCATTTTTTAAACCAACTACCATTTATCTGCCATGTTGAACTTCTTGACTCACTGATAATTTAGGAAGCCATGAAGAGATATAAAAATTAAAAATAAAAAAGTGATGGAGATAAATAAAAGGTCTCCAAGCTTCGGGCAAAGAATCCAATCCTGGGGCTGGAGCAATAGCACAGCGGGGAGGGCATTTGCCTTGCATGTGGCCGACCAGGGTTCAATTCCCAGCATCCCATATGGTCCCCTGAGAAACTCCATGTGTAATTTCTGAGTTCAGAGCCAGGAGTAACCCCTGTGCATCACCGGGTGTGACCCAAAAAGCGGGAAAAAAAAAAAAGAATCCAATGCTGTAAGCAGTCAATGTGTAAGTTCAGAGTAGATTGAAGTGGGAACTCCAGACGTGATTATGTATTCTAAGTAGCAAAACAAGGTTAAGTAGGTATAGCTATTAAAATAACTATAGTTCTTACTTACCATGCTTTTATTTTATTCATTGTTTTATTTCCCAAACTAATGATCTATTTGAAAACATCCAATTTACTATCATACATACTGCTTTCTAATCTTATCATAACTTAACAAAAGCTCAAATTTAGTTTGTGTTGGAGAAGGGGTATGAAATGCATTGAACTATAATTCTTAGGTAAAACTGGAAACTCTAATTCTCATTAAATCCAACAGATGGCGGTGATGGCATAAATGAATAGGTCAAAAGAGTGTAATAAAAGGCTTAGCACCCTGCACCCCAGAAGAATTTCTTCTTAGAATAATTCTCCCAGAACTGGGAATAAATAGTGTAAAACTTTAATATGGCTAACTGGTTAGAAGAATACAAGTTGAATATAGCATTCAGTTTAGGTGAAACAATATTTCCTATTAAAAAATTTTAAAAATTAATCACTTTCTCCTTTCCAAAAAAGTACAACAAATGGAGGATGATTATAGATAGATACATACATACATACACACATACATACATATATAATCATATATATTAGTAGTGAAACAAGAAAGGACCATGGAGTTCAAATTAAGTGAATGGAATTTTAATATAATATTTAGTCTTCTGGGTTTCCATTTTTAACTATTTATATATATGGAGGTGGCTTTAGCCTCCTCATTTTTTTCATTCATTCACTTAAAAATTATTTTTCTTTTACTTTCTAGCCCTTTAAAGGAGTAAATCTATTCTTGTTCTCTTTTCTCATACCTTCAAGTAGTTGATTTTGGTCTTACTGCCTTTTTATATTTTAAAATATACTTAAAAAATTTATTAGTGAAACACCATGAGGTACAGTTGTAGACTTACAAATTTTTCTGCTTGTGTTTCAGTTATACAATGATCGAGTACCCATCCCTCCACCAGTGCCCATTCTCCACCACCACTGATCCCAGTATCCCTCCCACCCCCCCACTCCCCCATCCCACCCTGCCTCTGTGGCAGGGCATTCCCCTTTGTTCTCTCTCTCCTTTTGGGTACTGTGGTTTGTAAAAGAGGCATTGAGTAGCAATCATGTTCGGTCTAAACTCTACTCTCAGCATGCATCTCCCATCCTGGAAGGATCCTCCAAACACCCTTTATTTGGTGCTCCCTTCTCTATCTGAGCTGCCTTCAAAATATATATTTTAATGGGCTGGAGCGATAGCACAGCAGGTAGGGCGTTTGCCTTGCATGCAGCCGACCTAGGTTTGATTCCTTCATCCCTCTTGGAGAGCCCGGCAAGCTACTGAGAGTATCCCGTCCTCACGGCAGAGCCTGGCAAGCTCCCCATGATGTACTCGATATACCAAGAACAATAATGATAAGTCTCACAATGGAGGCGTTACTGGTGCTCACTCGAGCAAATGGATGAGCAACGGGAGGACAGTGCTACAGTGCTACTTTAAATGACCTTTCTTCTGTACACAGTAGAGGGAAAACTACTCAGAGAAGTTTTCTTTTCTAAGATGTGACTGCTGCAGCTTCTATGATGAAAATGATACAATTCTGATGTAAATTTGATCAACATTGGCTAATGTCACATAGACTTTCTTTTCTGTTTGTAGTGTAAACTTAGTTTTCCCCAAATACATACCTGTAGAGGGACAAGCACTATGCAAGATGCTTGGGGTTGATTGAATGAAGAGGTTCCCTTTGTGAGTGCAGGCAAGAGGAGGGGGGAAATGGAAAATAGTAATAAACGCTAGAACTAGGTCACATAGTGTGTTGGAACACTGCAAGCACTACGGATAATGAAAGGACAGCAGGAGGCTGGAAGACGGGTAGTACAGGGGACAGGCACTTGCTTCCCATGTGGCCAACCCAGATTTGATCCCTGGGACCCCTGTGATTCCCGGAGCCCTGCCAGGAGTCATCCCTGAGCACAGAGACAGGAGTAAGCCCTGAGCACCACCAGACCTGTCTCTCCAAACAAAGCAAGAACGAAAGGGAAGGAGCACGAAGAATTGGGGTGTGGGGTGCAATTGCAAACACTGGAGTCTTGGCAGGACCTTTCAAAAGTGACAGATCTGTCCCAAGGCTTTAAGAGCAGTAGGTCCAGCCACAGGGGTACAGGCTTAGCTCTAAGATAGCCATCTAATGAGTCATCAACTGTCCACTGACATTGTTCTCAGAACAGTTCCACATCCCCCACAGTTTCTCGCTTCTCTTTGCCCCATTTTTCTCAGAATGAAAAGCCTCACCCAGGAAGCCAACTGCCTGCCTTCCCAAAGGGTCCCAAACTCTCCTCAGCTGCTCGCATGTCAAAGGATAACCCTTGACCCCTAAGTTTAGCAACTGTATGGCCAGCTTTGGAATGTTGGGGGAGTGATAAGGGGGCAGGATTTTTATTTTAATACTTTTTGTTTGTTTTTTTGCTTTTTAGGTTCAGAAAATGTTAGATTTTATTGAAGCACATTCAGTTATATTTTTGAGGGGGTGGTTTTACATTTTATTTTTATTTTTTATTTATTTTTATTTTTTTAATTTTGTTGAATCGCTGTGAGATAGTTACAAGCTTTCATGTCTGGGTTACAATTACACAATGATCAAACATCCATCCCTCCACCAATGCACTGCCTATATCCCCGATATACCCCCCTTTCCCCCGCCCCCCGGCCTCCATGGCAGACAATATTCCCCATAATCTCTCTCTACTTTGGGGCATTATGGTTTGCAATACAGACACTGAGAGTTTATCATGTTTGGTTCTTTATCTGCTTTCTGCACATCAGGGAGATGCAAATCAAAACAACAATGAGATATCATCTTATACCACAAAGACTGGCATACATTCAAAACAACAAAAGCAACCAGTGCTGGCGTGGATATGGGAAAAATTTTAGGAACACTCTTTCACTGTTGGTGGGAACGCCCACTAGTCCAGCCTTTCTGGAAAACAATGTGGACAGTTCTTCAAAAACTAGAAATTGAGCTTCCATATGACCCCGCAATACCACATCTGGGAATATATCCCAAGGACGCAAAAAAGCACAGTAGAAATGACATTTGTACCTATATATTCATTGAAGCACTGTTCACAATAGCCAAAATCTGGAAACAACCCAAGTGCCCTAGAACAGATGACTGATTAAAGAAACTTTGGTACATCTACACAATGGAATACTATGCAGCTATTAGGAGAGATGAAGTCATGAACTTTGCTTATAAATGGATAGACATGGAGAGTATCATGCTAAGTGAAATGAATCAGAAAGAAAGGGACAGACATAGAAGTACTACACTCATTTGTGGAGTATAAAACAACATAACATGAGGCTGACACCTAAGGATAGTAGATACAAGGGACAGATAGATTGCTCCATAGCTGGAAGCCTGCCTCAGGAGCAAAGGGGAGAAGGTAGCTGGTATTTTAATACTTTATCTTTTCTTTTTGGGTCACACCCGGCAAAGCACAGGGGTTACTCCTAGCTCTACACTCAGGAATTACTCCTGGAGGTGCCCAGAGGACCATGTGGGATGCTGGGAATCGAACCTGGGTTGCCCTCATGCAAGGCAAATGCCCTACCTGCTGTGCTATCGTTCCAGCCCCTTAATACTTTAATTCAAACTTTTCTTTGACTTTAGTTCACTTTGTTGATGAAGAAGTAAACATTTATATATCTAGGAAAACTAAGTGTTTAGAAAACCCTTTTCACAGAGAATCTTTGGGAGTAAAAAAATCTCCCAACTAAGGGAGATTTATCATTTAAGTTGAAAATCTTTCACGAAGGGGTAAATATGGTCTGGTTATTTATTACTGTTATCAAAATAATTCATCATCTTGCCATTTAATTACATATATGCATACTTAAATGTGTGTGTGTTGTGAAAAAGCAAGACCCATAAACATCAGAATTCAGGTATTTCAGATAGTATATTTATCTTTGTGTGTTATACTTATATTTTTAGATCATAAAGTACTTTTAAAAGGTCACACTAGTTTTTTCCAAAAAGAGTTATTATAACCTATGGCTTCTCTTCTTCTGGGTAATTTTTTTTTCCTGATCACTGACTTCATGAAACAAACTCTAGGGAAGTACCCTGAGAATTAGTGTTAGAAATTTTAGAGACACAGAGCACGGGAGAAGAGGGCATGAGTTCATACACTAAATCAGTATCTGTAACTCTTACCTGCATTACTTGGCCAGCAACTACCAGGGAGCCAGACAGCTGTCAAATGCACCTGGAAAACATTATCTCTGGGGCCTTCTTGTCTTCAAGAGGATGAAAGGCAACACTTGCAGTTCTGAAAACTGCCAACTCCACTGGGCTCCTGGCAGAGCTGGAACTCAAGCTCAAGCTGGGGCAACATTGCCAATGTGAGCTAATAATCTTTCAAAGGCCATCTAAATAGAAAATGTTTTCTATTGACTAATCTGGTTTCCAGTGGGGTGGCAGGGGAAGGGTGGGGTGATGGGGAAAGGGAGGTGGGGTGCTGGAGGCTGGGTAAAATGAGCAAAGGGACTCATGGTTGATTCATGGAAACTAGTCATTTGGTGGTGATCATGATATATGTAGTTTATACAGATGTCAAGTCAAATGCTGGGCATATGAATCTTACATGATGTTATAAACCTATGTTATTTCAACAAAATTATTGTATTTTTTAAAAAAATAACCAACCAGCCACTTTCTCGTCTCTTCTGTTGTATTTAGCTTTAGTAATGAATACTTTTATGAGGTCTTCTGGAAAGACCAACCATCTAGTTCATTTGTTTTTATTCCTTTGGATTGATTATAGAATCTTTTTCAACTCATCTCCAATGTATAGCACAACATGTCAAATACAATTCCTTATCCTCTTCAAAAACACTTTTTGGTATAAAAATATGAAGTAAAAACTATAGAGACACCAAAGACATTCATGAAAGCACTTTCCTTATATCCTATTTCCCTTACTAAATACAAGCTGGGAAGAAAAAAAAAGCAAATAGTACATAATAGGTTAAAGCAATGAAAAATTTTAGAAAAGTAAAGTGAAATTGCAAAACTAAAGCTGATTGTTATAGAGGAAAATTTAGGCACCATTTCATCTGAATTAAGCTCTTTGTATTGATAAAATGGGACTAAAACAGTACCAGATTACATGTATCTGTGAACTAGATCATTAAATTGTAAGGAAATCTTAAGGGAGCTTCTTTTAGAACTACTTACCATCCTCTTATTCTGTGATTTTCTATGAAACTATGAACTGATATAATCTAGGCAAGCCTACATCAAATCAAAGCATCCACACACTCTAGGGGCCTATTACAGTATTCTGGATAAAGCATAAATCTAAATGCCCTGGAAATAGAAGTGTTTAGAGTTGCTGTTAAGATTTTCATACCAAGCAGGGTGGGGATTACTGCATATAATATTTTCAAACTGCTACTTACTATGACGCAATATTCTAAAGTATTTGTGCTTTCATAAAGATGACAATTACCCAGAATTAAGGAAATTACAGTGTCAAGAACGGCATTATTAAAGGAATACAATTTCATTTTGATGTTTAACCATTTCAGCTCTGTTTTTATTCTACATGCTAGATGTTTAAATTATCCCTTTAAGATATGACATAAAAATATTTACGTGGGAGAAGAGAAAAGGAAATAGTGGTTAATAAACAGATTAAGTGATGGTGGTGGCAAAAAGATAACTTTTGATGAGAAAAGCACCATTTTAGCCACAAGAGCATGAAAGTTTAGCCACTGGCAGTTGAAATTTAACAATGTATAGGAAGTTAATCGTATGTGTCAACTTTGTTTTGGACCTGGCAGTGCTGATTCCTGGCCCTGAATTTAGGGATCACTTCTGGCAGGGTGCAGAGGACCATATATGATGCCAGGGATCAAACCTAGGTTGGCCACATGCAAGGCAAGTGCCCTATCACTCCAGCTCATATGGAGTGATATGACTAGATTTTTGTTACCTCCACATAACCAGAGTTGGTAAAACATAATGTCTATGCTGGTGTTTCTGGATGAGATTGGTGTTTTATTTGGTAGACTGGGTGGCCTCATTGTGGGAGGGCATAACCCACGGATTTGGAAACTTCTCAGCCTCTATAATTACATAAGCCAATTTCTAGTACCTATCTCGACCTTGTTTGACACAAGACAATGTGCCCCCCAAATGGTGCTGCTTATGCTAAACCCCGCAACACTACACTGAGAAGTTAATTCCAGTTTCAGCCTCTCTCAGCAATACAATTCTTAAACCGGTCAACCAGGAATCACCTGGTAAGCAGTGGTCAGATCATTACCAATCTGCTTGTTGCTAATACCACTTCCTTGTTCCCATTTCCTTCTGCCTTTAAAGGTCTTGAACTGGGTGCTACCTGATTCCTGAGTCATTGAATAAAGCCAATCTGATCTCTATAATTTACTCAGAGATTTTTCCCCCTTGGGGTTTGTTTGTTTTGTGTGGGGGGGGGGCAGAATTCATGGCCTCTCTAGACAAGGATGCACCTTACCCTCGAGCTAGATCCCCTGCCCTAGAAATTTGTTTTTTAATATTATCTTAAAAATGAGTAAGAAGAGGCTGCTAAAATTTCAGGGCTGAGAGGAATAGAGATGTTACTGGAACCCGCTGGAGTAATTCGACCATCAATGGGATGTCAGTAATACAGTGATACAGTGAATATTATCTTATTGATTCTATTTATCTAGAAAATCCTATTGCTTACATGAAATATTGAAAGAATAATTATTTTATTTTTTAAAGTTTTCCTCAAGAATTTATTTTTCAAGGGCCATAAAAATAGCACAGCCGGGAAGGCATTACCTTGCATTCAGCTAGCCCCATTTCAATTCCTGGCACTGTATATGATCCCCCAAGCAATATCAGGAGTGATTCTTGAGCAAAGAGGCAGGAGTAAGCCTCAAGTACATCCAGATGAGGTCCCCAAACAACAACAACAGAAAGGAATAATTTTTTTAATAAGGCAATCTTCTGTCAAGGAAAGAATACAAATCTGAGAATCCAACAGACCGAGGTGTAATGACCAGCTCAGTTATTTTATTTTATTATTATTTTAAAACATTTTTGAGGGAGTTGGTGGTGTGAGGCCATCTCTGGCAGTGCTTGGGATCTACGTCAGGCTCCAACAGTGGGTGTTCAGGGAACCATGAGTCTAACTTGGGGTCTTATACATGCAAGGCAAACGCTTTGCCATTGAGACATGACCCTAGCCTCAACTCAGCTATTTTAATAAATCTGTGAAGCCAGAAAATGTGGCTGTCTTTTAAAGTATCAGCTTCCTGGTTTGTTGGCAGATGATTTTGATAACTACAAATATAAATGAGTATAGATTACATAGGCTAGAGCGATAGCACAGCGGGTAGGGTGTTTGCCTTGCACACGGCTGACCCAGGTTTGATTCCTCCGCCCCTGTTGGAGAGCAGGCAAGCTACTGAGAGTATCTCGCCCTCACGGTAAAGCCTGGCAAGCTACTCGTGACGTATTCAATACGCCAAACACAGTAACAACTCTCACAATGGAAATGTTACTGGTGCCCATTCGAGCAAACCAATGAACAACGGGAGGACAGTGCCGATGACAAATTACATACTACACTACTTGAAATACCAAATGCATTTTTTCGAATATCTCTTCATAATTTTATTCAGAATAGATTCAAATTAGTTTTTGAAAAAGTTTTTAGATTTGTCTAACATTCTTTTTCAAATGGGTCTTTAAAATTCTCCCCCCAAGATTTAGCAAAGGCTTATATAGTGTTGTCTCAGATAGTTCCAGAATCCTCCAAGGTGATTTGTAATGGGAACTTTCCACAAGGATTAGCCTGTGTTGTGAATCAAATGATCCACACATTTTCCCAACAAGCTCAGAAACAGTTGAGGTTTTCATATCTTTGGAAACAGGCTTCTCTGCTGATTCTATTTTTATAAGGTTTTTTTCTAGAATAACCTTAGACCAGCTGAAAGAATCCATAAACTGCCTTGAAAGTCAGAAGAGAGCAATGAGAACACCTTGAATGGTCAAACCTAGCAGAGTCAGTGCTGAGGGGCTGCCTGGGTACTTACTTGGCATTAGCTGGGTTGTTAGTAGTCAGGTTAGCGAGGGCCAGTGCAGCTGCTTCCTTTACTTCTTCATTGTCACTTTTTAGCAACTGAATTAACTGGGGAATCCCTACCAACAAAAAGAAAGGTGAAGTATGACTACACAAAACACATGCATGAACTAGAACGTGGTAACCTGAAAGCGCTCCAGAGAATTTTCTGCAATCTGCTTACCCTGAGTATTGAAAGAGTCTTTGCTGCTTGTATTCTCACACATCACTGAAATAGCTTGGGAGGCAGCAATTTTGGTTCCATCATTTTCAGAACCCAACAGGGATACGAGGCATTTTTCAACCTCTTGCTCATGGAAAAATTTTCTGTTTTCAGCTTTTGCCAAATAAAAAGAAAAAAAAGAATCAGAGTTTAATGGCAAAAATAATAATAATAATAAAATAAAATGATGTAAGGATAGCGAATTCTTCAGCCAAATACAAAAAGAATTCAAACTACTTGCTAGGTTAGTCACAGAGCCCAAACTAAACAAAAGATGCACTTATTTCTCCAAGAAAGTACAGAAATTCTGCAAAAATGAATCACAAATATTGCATTTCTTTTCTATTTCCTCATAGGATATTAATATCATGGCCAAATATTTTTCTAGTTATACAGAGGCAAGTTTCAGGTTTAGCAAGAACTTATATAACACTAGTTATTTGCTTGACATGGTGACATAATCACCCCTGTTATCTCCTCACTAAACATATAAACCTATTTGCTTAAGGGCTGGAGAATGGCTCAGTTGTAAAGCACTGCCATGCTATGTAAGACCTGGGTTTTGTCTCCTAGGTTCAATATCCAGCACCAAAACTTATTGCTATATTATTTTATTTATTTAATTTTTTTTCGTTTTGGGTCACACCTGGCAATGCACAGGGGTTACTCCTGGCTCTGCACTCAGTAGTTACTCCTGGCAGTGCTCAGGGAACCATATGGGATGCTGGGAATTGAACCTGGATCGGCCACGTGCCAGGCAAACACCCTACCCGCTGTGCTATCTCTCCAGTCCCTATACTATTTATTTTAAATTAAAGACATCAGCATTTAAAGAAATCTAAAAAGGTAAAATATGGTGAGCAGGATATTTAAGAGAAGAGAGAATTTTAAAAAATGGTGATATCTGGTCTGATCCTAAGTTTTAAGAAATTGATAACCTTATGTCAAATAAATCATGATCACCTTTTATCTTCAATGACAGTGTAGGCTGACAAAGCAAAAGCTAAATAATCATTTTCCTGCTCAGTTATTATAAACATAAGCTCAATTTGCGTTATGGCATAATTTTCTTTATCAGAAAACAAAGTCATGACTAGAAGTATATTCCATCTTAACCTCATTAAAACACTAAATTAAGAACCAAAATAGTCTTCCTGTTCTTCTTGTTCTCTTAGATGACTTAGTTTAATATTTTAATAAATAATAATTTTGTTGTTATATACCGAAGTGGAAATTGCTTAAACAAAGCAAAAATTTACTTAAATAAAAACCTGCTCTTTTCCCCCTTATATCTTATAGTTAATTCTAAATGTTACTATCTTTTAAAAGCAAGTAATAGAAAAGGTGTTAAAGCAAATTTAATTTTAAGGCCATATATCAGAGATTTTTTTTTTCACTAGAAATAGTTTACAAATAACTTTGTTTATAGTTTCTTAAAAATTGTGGTAGATTTGATCATCAGTTAACTTTTATGAAGTCAACTTACATGATTGAAAAAGATAGATGCTCTCAGATGATGACATTGAAGAGAAAAATACTCAGTTTCAAAAACTAACCAGATTCTCCGGAGAATAAAAATCTTTGCCCAAGAGGCTAACACTAATTTAGATGACAACAGTACATGTCAACCTGAAACAGTCAGTCTCTTAAACATAATTTTACTAACCTGCCTTTCCCCCCAGTAATATTTTTAGAAATGATTGCGACTAGGTTTCTATTTTAAAGTTAACATCTGATTGCTGTCTTCTAGCAAGCACTTTTCAAAATTGCCCTTCCACAGAAGCAATATCACATTCAGATGGCTCCGTATTTGCAAATACTTTGGACCTTTGATCATTGGATACACAGATGTCTGCCACACAATATGGCCATAACTAGCACAAGTTACTCGCACTTCTGTTCATTCATCTTAAACCAATTATAAACCGTGTCCTGTAATCCTATCATTTTAATCCCTTGCTCCTTTCATTTAAAATTAGAATTCAGGCAGGTCATAACTGTTTCATTAAAATGCTGCAATTCATACTTAAATCTCAAGGATGCGGCTCCAAAACGGTTTGAAAATGTATGGTGTCCTCTTTAGTTTTCCCTGAACAAATAAGACCTGAAACTTTTCTGGAGTCTCTGACCTTAAATGCTTCAGATACACAATTCTTTCTGGATGGTTCTAAATCAACTCTCCAAAACAGAATAGTCAGGGTGTAGATTATATCAGGAAAATCATCCCACCAAAAACAACAACAAAACCAGTATAGATGCAATTATTGGAAAGATTTTTTTAAATGATTTAAAAACTCTAGGCAATTAGGTTCTCAATCCTGCTGGGAGTGTTCTGAAAATCCAGCTGTGTTCACCAAACCTCAAAAGTGCTGGCTGCAGAGTGGCTATAATAGATTTAAGAGATGAATTAGCATATTAACCAACTACCTTTCCTAAATTACCACACTGAGAAGTATTTATGTTTTAATTACCCAGATAATAAAGATGGCAAGGTAATTGTGCAACTAAAAGAGTAATGTCCTTTAAAAGGAACACTTATTCAGTATTACTAAAATAAAAAGCATGCGGCTTTGTCACCGAAAATAAATCTGTACGTAATGATGCTTTTCTTCAGCCAGTCTGGGAGTGCTATTGCAGCCACCTTAGCTCCTGCTGAGATGTTAATGCCAGTTCATAAACCGCCTGGCAGCACGGTAATTAACACCTTCTTCCTTCTGGTATCAGGTCAAAGGCACACTAGTTTGGGATTTCCATGCATCTTACACGGCAAGCAAAACTTTAAAAATGTGCATGATGTGTTTGTTGTACCTTTGCTTTTGGCTAGCCAATGATAGTGCATTATCCAGCTTAGGACAAAAATAATTTTGTTGATGACGATGAGAAGGAAAAAAGTCAATAAATGCAGATGGTGACGTCTGTTAAAAATTACTTATAAATGAAATCTAACTGAAAAAAATTTTACCATCTTTTCATGA
Organism: Sorex fumeus; assembly: GCF_029834395.1. NCBI lineage: Eukaryota > Metazoa > Chordata > Mammalia > Eulipotyphla > Soricidae > Sorex > Sorex fumeus. Next base: position 18,831,544 of record NW_026606083.1, on the reverse strand, counting down.
TTATTGACTTTTCCATAAATAAGTTAGGAGATATAACTTGGTTCATCTTTATTATTTTCTTAGAGTTTAGCTTTATCTTTCCTATTAGAATAAAACATGCAAACCAAAAGTTTAAGTCATACTACAGCTGAGAGAAACGGGCAGATTAAGAAAGATGGGTAGGATCTTTTTGGACTAGTAAGGCAAACCTAGAGGGAAGCATCAGTGGAATGGAAGTGAGGGTTCTAGGATTATTGTGGATCTGCACGTGAGACCAGGAAACACTAGCACATAAGTTTTGCAATGCCACGTTAGAGGAAAACTGGGATACAAGAGTCCTTTGATGGGAAAAGAGGTAGAGGGCATCTCAGAACTATTGTCTATTTATTAAAAACCAGGCCTAAATCAGGCACACTCCATTTCATGGTACATAAAACACTAAAAGCTAAAATTATGAGTATGTGTATAGTAGTAGGTATGTAACTAAAAATAATAAATAGTCCTAGGGAAAATCAATCAAAATAATAATATAATCAAAGATAAAATTGGGAAAAAGTCCTATTTTATTTTATTTTATTTTATTTTTGCTTTTTGGGTCACACCCGGCGACGCACAGGGTTTACTCCTGGCTCTGCACTCGGAAATCACTCCTGGCGGTGCTCAGGGGACCATATGGGATGCTGAGAATTGAACCTGGGTTGGCTGCGTGCAAGGCAAACGCCCTACCTGCTATGCTATCTCTCCAGCCCCAAAAGTCCTATTTTAAAGGGAAAAATATTCTGGAGCTCTGAAAGGGGGGTGAGAAAGAGAGATAGAGAGAGAGAGAAAGGAAGGAAGGAAGGAAGGAAGGAAGGAAGGAAGGAAGGAAGGAAGGAAGGAAGGAAGGATAGAGAGAGAAGATAGAAGAAAAACTCTCAGACCTATTTTGGCATTTTTTTTTTAATTACCAGATAAAGGAGTCTACCCAATATACAGATAGATATATAAGTGTGTGTGTGTGTGTGTGTGTGTGTGTGTGTGTGTGTGTGTACAGTTTGTTATATACAAACAAAAGGGAAGTCAAACTAACCTTAGACTAAGATACTATAATAGCAAGGTTCACTGATGAGATGGGGCGGGTGGGGGGGGTGGGCGGGGGGGAGGTGTGAGGTGTGGAGAGGGATGGGGAATCAAGTCTAGGACCTCATTTATGAAGTGCTTATGCTATACTAAAATATTACAGCCCCAGTCTCCCACAGATATGTGAGAGAAAACATTATGAAGCAGCAATTATCAACCCAGTTAACCTGTCATTTATGCTTAGAGGCAACTGACAGTAATCATGGGTAAAAGTCTCAAAACAAGCAAAGAAAGAACCACATACACATACACACAAAACACTCTTGATTGTTTCTGAAATAAATTTTTAACTGAGAACACATCTGGTTAATTGAGAAATGAACCCAAAAATCTTAGAAATCTTAAGAATGGACACATTCTATTATGAAAATTTATAATGACTTTTAAACAAATTTGATGGGAACCTAACTCTAAATGGTATAAATGTTTGGGTGAAATAGATTGGAACTGGTGAAGTGATTCTTTAAATAGAGAGTTTAAATTTAGAGATTTTCTTTAAATTTAAATTCTTTTAATTTAGAGATTTTCTAAATATTTAGAAAAAAAGAGTTCCTAAATCCCTCTATGAAATTTACAAACATCAGAAAGGGAGAGAAATACGGAAGCTAAATTGACAAATATCTTATATAGCTATTAGCTTTTCCTTTTAAAAATACTTGCAAAAAATTGAAAACTATATAACAAAAAGAAAAATAAGAAAACATAGGAGATAGCATAAAAAATTAAAAGCAAATTCCAAAATACATGATGTCATAAAGAAAGCCAAATGCAATAGTCATTAAAAAAAATCAAATTATTTTCATCACCTTGCCTTTGGATTCACAGCCATGAAGTTTTTGCTATATTACTAATCTGTGGGACCTCACCATCCCTGCTCATTCCCTTGACTTTACTTAGTCTCTCTGAAAGTAGTCGCTTTGTCTCTTTATTTAAACCATCTAGTATATCACAATTGTTTTTAAGGAAGACCATATTTGATGACTCATGGCAATCTTAATATCAAATTGGAATTTGAAGTTAAACAGCAGTAATATTTAAAAATTATACTATTAAAGTTGGATAATTTTAAACTACAATAGAATATCAAGAGAAATAACCTAATAGGAAACTTCTACTATACCAGTCACCAACACACCACAGTGATCAATCAAAGCAGACATAAAACAAGTTAAAACAAAAAAGGACTTGTATTATATCAGTAATAAAGCGCAACTAAAAGATAAATAGCAAACTCCACAGGAAAGAAATCTTTTTTTTGTCTGTTAAATATTTATTCATTTATCTCATTCTTTATTTATCCCTATCTTCTGAATGATGCCTTGCACATAGCACACACACAATAAATATTTGCTATATAGTAAACAAAGAGTATATCTTTTCAAGCATTCATAGAACAAATGCTTATATATATATATAGAGAGAGAGATTATATACTAGCTTTTGGCAAAAGTGCAAAGCAAAACTTGCAATTTAAAAAATGCACATTAAAGAAATGTTAGAATTTAGAATGAAAAGACTTTGAACTCTGGGTCCTGACTGAGAAATGGATCTGGGGTTCATTGTTGGCATTTTTTAAAAATGGCTGGGCCCCATGTGCTGATCTGGTCAAAGGCCGACAAAAATACTTGCTTCATAAGACTAAAGTGAAAAATAGGCTTAAAATAAGCCATCTAAATATTATATGAAAGATGGCACATGCTTTTTAAATGTTATTCATTACATTTACCACTGTAAAAAGAAAATTAAAAAATTTAAAAGAGATTGATTACAGGATATCCTCAGGATGCATACATGGGGAAAGCCCGAATCAGATCAAGACTCTTTCTGGAAAAGGGATGGTTAAAGGGAACATAAAAAATGACAAATGTTGCAAATGAAACAAATACAGATTCAGTTGTTAGGTTCTAAAATAGAAAGCAAGGAGACACAATTTGGAACCTGAATATAGTGATTTTATAACTAACATAAGGAAGTCGATTCATAAAACATTAAGTGCCAGATGGGATTTAAAGACTATCTGGTGGAGTTTCTTTGTGTTACAAATAAAGACTGGATTTCAACAAATGGTGCTGGGAAAACTAGGTATCTATGTGCAAAAGAATGAAACAGAATCCTTAGGCCAAACATAAAAACAATTCAGAATGGATCAAAGACCTAATGAAGGAAGTAAGTCTTATAAAGCTTTTAGAGGAAAACATGATTTCTTGAATGTGACACCAAAAGCACAAGCAACAATAGCAACAAAATAGACAAATTGAGTTACATAAAAGTAATTCTTTTGTGCATTAAGGACACAGTCAAGTGAGTGAAAAGGCAACCTAAGGAATGGGCAAAAATCATGTATTAGATATGAAGTCAACACCCACCGCCCAGGCATAAGAGCTGCCTTGACAAGCTTGAGGCCTCCGGTTTTACTCTTGGTACTTCCCCATGCATAGAATATGCTCCCAGATTCACTGTTACATAGCCCCAACACTGCAGCAGGCTGTGCCATCTCTGGTACACAACCAGGTGTGTGTGAGCACTGCAGTTGTAGTATAGAAACCCAAGGAAGCACAACTGAAATATATGTGAGCACTGTGAACAGGTGCATGGCACTCAGTGAATAAGTAGTGAGCACCACAACGAGCCCCAACAAGAACTACAAACAGAATGTGTGACACCGCTGTATAAACTCGTTAAGGGGCAGACGGGGGAGGCCCCGATGGCTTTCCCTCTCACCATCCGCGTTTGGGGGACCTCGGGCACCTCACCCAGCCGGGGAGGTCTGGGCCATGGGGCAGATGGTGGAGGAACCGAGGGCCAAGCCGGTTGGTTGATCAGATGCCGTTTATTCCATTCTCCCCAAGCGCCTGACACAGTCTCTCTGAGCCTCCCATTCTAGTCTCACACTCCCCTCATTCCTGTCTCCTCCTGTCTCTCCTGCTCATCTCTCCGCACTCCATCTCACAGTCTGGGCTCTCTCCACGTGCTTGCTCCTGTATTTGTCTTCTACATTCTTCTCTCTCTGTCCCCCTTGCTAGTCTCTCCAACGGTCCATCTTGCTGCCCTGCTTTTTCTCACTCTCTCCAACTCTCCCTTGCCTCTCCAACTCCCAGCACTCTGGGCTGACACTACACCCAGTCTGGTAGCCAAATCAACATAAGAAAGCCCTTCCTGAGGGCTCACCAAATTCAAAGGGAACACCACCTAAGAGATATTCCAAAGCCCTTCCTGACTGCCTAAGGTGTTTTTCTCCTTCCTCAGTCCAATAACTCTATCAACATCTTAATACTAGTTATTTTCGTATGGACACAGTAAGAGGTAATATTGAGGCTTGTAGGGCAGCTCTCCTGGGAACATCTTCCCAGACTCAGACTACAGCACTCAGGCCATATTAATCATTCCTAACCCTAGCAGGGTCTGAATGTAGTTACTACTTTTTGGATCACAACAGCATTTGTCCATGACCAAGCTCTTAACTTATAGTTAAGCATTATGGCACTTTGGCCGGGCCCGTCTCGATGCCAGGATAGCACATAGCTTACCACTTGCCCTGGTCCCATCCAGTCCCTTGTGGGGACCCTGCTTTTGGGGGTGCTATGAAGTAAAGGCAGCTGAGGCTTAGGTGTGAGAACAGATGCCCAGGAGGAAAATATCACTGAGAGTCACATTACAAAAGCATAGCAAATACTCTCTTCTTATGTCCATACAAAAAGGACCGAATAAACTATGCCATTGCTCTGAATAAACTATGCAAAGGACTTAGGGAGAAGAGAAAAACAATATTTACAAGTCAACAGAGCACAAAGAAAAAAGTTACAAATAAACACAGAGGAATGGGAGCACTGTGATGGAAGCAACTCAATAAATCTAAACTACCTGAGGCTATGCAGGAAAGACAGAACAGTATTATCCTACACACCACCACAACTAAGAGTGTAGCCTCTGGTGACCAAACTAAAGTGTGTGGCTCCTAGTAAGCATCATAGCTAATATGTGACTCTTATGAGCACTAAGCCAAGTATTCAAGCACCATAAGTGTGTATGTGTGTATGTGTGTGTGTGTACAGTGACCCCCCCCCACTCATCACAACAACTTAATCACTTAATCACTTAACTTCCTGTTAGTCGTCGATTTGCTCAAGCGGGCGCCAGTAACGTCTCCATTCGTCCCTGTCGCATGCCAGTGTAGCCCAATGGCATCTGTTCGCTCTGGGAACATGAAGAGCCTCAAACCGATCGTTTATGATCTTGATGAAGAAGTCTGACCATCTGGTAGGAGGGCGGCCACGCGGTCTTTTGACATCCTGTGGGATCCAGTCGGTAACAGCTCTAGTCCAGCGGTCGTCTTTAAATCTCATTACGTGACCAGCCCATCTGATTATCGACACCTTGGCAAACGAGACAGCGTCCCTGATTCTTGATCGTTGACAGATGTCGGAACTCCGGATTCTTTCTCTCATTTGAGTGAAACGTGATATCCCAAGCATAGCTCTTTCAATTCCTCTTTGGGAGACCCGAATAGCATTGTCATCCTGTTTACATAGGGCCCAGGTCTCTGAAGCATATGTTAATGCAGGAAGAACAGTGGAATCAAAGAGATGTGCCCAGAGCCAGAGGTTCTTCGTCCTCTTAGCTATTTCTTCGATGTTCTTGAAGGCGTTCCAAGCCACTCTCTTCCTCCTGCGCAGCTCGGTACCAGGTCATTTGTCATGTTGACTTCTCGACCTAGGTACACATAGCTGTTGAATTCGGAGATGGTCGTTCCATTGAGAGCGAATGGGGCATCAGGAACGAGGCTGTTTCTCATAAACATTGTCTTCGTAAGATTCAGCCGTAGTCCTACCTTTCCACACTCACGGTCAAAGTCGGCCAGCATTTGTGCCGCTTGGCTGATGTTTGGTGTCATTAAAACAATGTCATCAGCAAAGCGGAGGTGGTGTATTTGCCGACCATCTATCTTCACTCCCATTTCTTCCCATTCCAGTCATCGCATGATGTTCTCAAGGGTGGCACTGAAGAGTTTTGGTGAAATGGTATCACCCTGCCGAACCCCTCTCTTGACATCAATGATCACTTCTTTGTAGAATGGTGAGATCCTGGTAGTGAATCCGCAATACAGCTCATGGAGGATCTTGATGTATTGGGCTTGAATGCCCTGATTGGCTAGGGCTTCAATGACCGCTTCCGTCTCAACAGAATCAAAGGCCTTCTTTAAATCAATGAATGTTAAACAGAGTGGCATCTTGAACTCCCGAGAAACCTCAATGAGCTTGGTTATCATGTGGATATGGTCGATGGTGCTGAATCCTTTGCGGAACCTGGCTTGCTTGCATGGTTGTCCTTCATCTAGTGTTCTGCCAATCCTATTTAGGATGACTCGAGTGAACAACCTGTAGATGACAGACAATAGGCAGATTGGGCGATAGTTGCCAATGTCATGGATGTCTCCCTTCTTGAACAGTAGTACGGTCCTGCTGGTTTTCCGTTGGGATGGAACCTTGCATTCAGACAGGTAGCGTGTGAAGAGCCGAGCCAGTGTATTGATGAGTACTGACGGCAGGTTCTTCAGGTGTTCAGGTCTGACCTTGTCTGGGCGGGGTGCTGTTCGTTTCTTTACTGACGAAATGGTGTGTCGGATTTCGGAAAAGAGAATGTTGGAAACGACATATCCATCCTGTGGAATTTGGTATGTCGGCAAGTGATTTTGATTAACAACCCAAATCACAACAACAAAGGGGAAAAACAATATCTAGAATATATGAAGAACTCCAACAACTCATTAACATTCCACTTTATTGAGAAATGGGAAAATCATTCCAATTTTTCTCCAAAGAAGATAACCAAATAGCCAATAGAACAGGAAAACAATGCTAAAATCACTAACAATTATGGAAATACAAATTCGAACACAAAGAGATATCATTTCACATACTGTAGGAAAGCTACTCTCAAATACAAGAATATATTAAGTATGCGCGAGCATGCAGAGACTTTGGAAATCTGTCTAACTGATGGGAATTTAAAAGGGTGTGGTTGCTATAGAAAGACATGATGGCAATTTCTCAAATATTAAACATAGAATTATCGTATGTTCTAGCAATTCTACTTCAGGGTATTTACTCAGAACAACTGAAAGTAGTTACTCAGATATTTGTATATCACTGCATTGTTCATAACAGCCAAAAGTAGAAACAAACCAAATGTTCATCAACAGATGAATGAATTAAATTAAATGTGCTGTAGATATATAGCATATGGACACAGTAAGATGATTCAGTCTTAACAGGGAGAATAAGTCTGGTACATGCTCCTATACTCCTATATTAATAAATCTTGAGGCCATCAGGCTAAATGAAATAAGTCAGTCATAACAGGACAAATATTAAGTGCAAGAACTTGGGAAAGGAAGGGTAGTAGTTACTAGGGATGTAGGGAAAGAGAAGTAGGAAGTTACTGTTTCCTGGGTACTGATGTCAGTTTGCAAGATGAAAAGAATGACACGGATGGATGGTGATGAAATTACATATCAATATACTCATGTCAATGAAATAGTATAATGATAAGTTTGATAAATATTGATTTTTTTTGCTTTTAGGGTCACACCCCGCGATGCACGGGTGTTACTCCTGGCTCTGCACTCAGGAGTTACTTCTGGCGGTGCTCAGGGGACCATATGGAATGCTGGAAATCGAACCCAGGTTGGCCACGTGCAAGGCAAATGCCCTACCTGCTGTGCTATCTCTCCAGCCCCAGTATTGAGTTTTTTTAATGATATTTTTAAATAAAGAAACTCAATTCCTTAACTCAACACCTGCCCCTCTTCTTGTATCCCTCATTTCTGAGAAGGCATCCAGCTTTCTTAGCTAGATCCCTGACCTCGTCCTTAATATCGGCATCTTCTTCCCCACCCCAGGTGTTCAAGAATGTTGGGCCTTCCCTACATAAATAACTTGACTTCACAGCTCAAGATCTTAGAAAAAGACCAACAAAAGGAACCCAAGCCCGGCCGAAGGGAAGAAATACTAAAACTTAGAGCAGAAATTAATGACTTGGAAACCCAAAAAACAATCTAAGAGGTTTGAAACCAAGAGCTGGTTCTTTAAGAAAATAAACAAGATTGATAAACCACTAGCAAGACTCACAAAGAAAGAGAGAGAAAACCCTAATAAACCAAATAAGAAATGAAAAAGGGGACATCACAACAGAAACCAATGAAATTCAAAAGATGATCAGTGACAACTTTGAGAGTCTGTATGCTACAAAACAAGAGAACCTAGAAGAAATGGATAAATTCCTGGATTCCTACAATCTCCCAAGACTGAGCCAAGAAGACTTGGAATACCTTAATAGACCCATTCATATCAAGGAAATCAAAGGTGTAATCAAAAGTCTTCCCAAAAACAGAAGCCCAGGCCCAAATGGATTCACTAGCGAATTCTTCCAAACATTTAAAGAAGACCTGTTGCCAGTTCTCCTCAAGCTTTTCCAGGAAATTGGGGAAAAAAAGGAACTCTCCCAAACAGTTTCTATGAGGCACATATCTCTCTAATACCAAAATCAAACAAAGACATTACCAACAAAGAAAATTATAGGCTAATATCTCTGATGAACATGGATGCGAAGATCCTCAACAAAATATTTGCAAATAGAATCCAACAACTCATCAAAAAAATCATACACCAAGATTAAGTGGTATTCATCCTGGGGATGCAAGGATGGTTTAACATTTGGAAATCAATCAACATAACCCATCATATCAACAAAAGTAAAGATAAAAACCATATTATCATATTAATAGATGCATAGAAAGCATTTGACAAGATCTAACACCCGTTTATGATGAAAACTCTCACCAAAATGGGCTTAGAAGGAACTTTCCTCAAGATACTCAAAGCCATCTATGACAAACCTATGGCAAGCATTATCCTCAATGGGGAAAAACTAAGGGCCTTCCCTCTATGATCAGGGATAAGACTAGGATGCCTACTCTTGCCATTTCTGTTCAATATAGTACTGGAAGTAATTGCAATAGTAGTTAGGCAAGAAAAAGATATTAAGGGCAACCAGATAGGGAAGGAAGAAATCAAGCTATCATTATTCACAAATGATATGATACTATATATAGAGAATCCTAAAGCTTCTACCAAGAATCTCCTAGAAACAATAGACTTGAACAATAAAGTCGCAGGCTATAAAATCAATACCCAAAAATCCATGGCCTTCCTATACGCAAATAATGAGATAGAAGAAAGAGACATGAAAAAAGCAATCCCGTTCACAGTTGTGCCCCAGAAAATTAAGTACCTCAGAATCAACCTAACTAAGGAGGTAAAGGAACTCTACAAAGCAAATTACAAAATGCTACTCCATGAAATAAAAGAGGATATGAGGAAATGGCAACATATCCCCTGCTCATGGATAGGAAGAATTAACATTGTCAAAATGGCAGTACTCCCCAAGGCACTATACAGATTCAATATGATCCTTATAAGGATACCCATGAAATTCTTCAAAGAAATGGATCAAGCACTCCTAAAATTCATTTGGAATAACAAATGCTCACAAATGGGAGGCATCACCCTCCCCAACCTCAAATTCTACTACAAAGCGGTAACAATTAAAACAGCATAGTACTGGAACAAAGGCAGAACCACAGACCAATGGAACAAGGTGGAATATCCCTACACACAACTCCAAATGTATGAACATCTAATCTTTGATAAGGGAGCAAGAAATGTGAAGTGGAGCAAGGAAAGCCTTTTTAACAAATGGTGCTGGCATAATTGGACAACCACATGAAAAAAAAATGGGCTTAGACCTCAACTTAACACCATGCACAAAAGTCAGATCAAAATGGATTAAAGACCTCAACATCAGACCAGAATCCATAAGGTACATTGAAGACAAGATCAGCAAAACCCTCCACGATATTGAGGCTAACGGTTTCTTCAAAGATGACATGCCACTGACCAAACAAGTGGAAACAGATAAACAAATGGAACTATATTAAACTAAGAAGTTTGTGCACCTCAAAAGAAACAGTGACCAGAATACAAAGACAATCTACAGAATGGGAAAGGATATTCACCCAATATAGGGCTGGAGTGATAGCACAGTGGGTAGGGCATTTGCCTTGCAAGTGGCCACCATGGCCGACCCGAGTTCGATTCCTCCACCCCTCTCGGAGAGCCCGGCAAGGTACCGAGAGTATCTCACCCGCACGGCAAAGCCTGGCAAGCTACCCGTGACGTATTCGATATGCCAAACACAGTAACAACAAAGTCTCACAATGGAGACGTTACTGGGCCTGCTCGAGCAAATCGATAAACAACGGGAGGACAGTGACAGTGACCCATGCGATAAGGGGTTGATATCAAGGATATACAAAGCACTGGTTGAACTCCACAAGAAGAAAACATCAAACCCCATCAAAAATGGGCCGACGAAATGAACAGAAACTTTCTCAAAGAAGAAATCCGAATGGCTAAAAGGCACATGAGAAAATGCTCTACATCATTAATCATCAGGGAGATGCAGATTGAAACAACAATGAGATATCATCTCACACCACAGAGACTGGCCCAATTCTGAAAGAACAAAAGCAACCGGTGTTGGCGTGGATGTGGCGAGAAAGGGACCCTCCTTCACTGCTGGTGGGAATGCCAACTGGTTCAGCCCTCTTGGAAAACAGTATGGAGATTCTCAAAAAATTAGAAATTGAGCTCCCATTTGACCCAGCAATACCACGCCTGGGAATATATCCCGGAGAGGCAAAAAAGTATAGTCGAAATGATATCTGCTCTTGTATGTTCATTGCTGCACTGTTCACAAGAGCCAGAATCTGGAAAATACCTGAGTGCCCGAGAACAGATGACTGGTTAAAGAAACTTAGTTACATCTACACAATGGAATACTATGCAACAGTTAGAAAGGATGAAGTCATAAAATTTGCAAACAAGTGGTTCTACATGGAAAGTATTATGCTAAGTGAAATGAATCAGAAAGAAAGGGACAGACATATAAAGACTGCACTCATCTGGGGAATATAAAGTAACAGAATGAGAGACAAACATCCAAGAATAGTTGAGATAAGTACCAGGAGGTCTGCTCCATGGCTTGGAAGCCAGGAGGAAAATGTGCTGGGAGAAAATGCCACTCAGATAGAGAAGGGAACACCAAGTAAAGGGTGTTTGGAGGACTCGCTTGGGATGTGAGATGTTTGCTGAAAATAGACTATAGACCGAACATGATGGCCACTTAATACCTCTATAGCAAACCACAACACCCTAAAGGAAATAGAGAGCAAAAGAGACTGCCTTGCCATAGAGGTGGGATGGGGTGGAGGGGGGTTGGGGGGTGGGAGGGCTACTGGGTTCATTGGTGGTAGAGAATGGGCACTGGTGGAGGGATGGGTACTTGATCATTGTATAATTGAAACCCAAACACAAAAATGTGTAAGTCTACAACTGTACCTCATGGTGTTTCACTAATAATAAAAAATAATAATACACACACACACACACACACACACACAAAGAATGTTAGCCCTTCACAAGTCTTGTGCTGGTGGTTTTCCTTGAAACTACCTGGGAGTCCGTTTTGAGCACTATGTCCTATTTCAGGACACCTTCTCACCTAGATACTGCAGCCAAGCTCTCTCTTCCTTGTCTCTGTTTCTGGTCCTGTCGCTTTCCAGTTTCTTTACTTTGCAAAGAGTGCTCTTTCTTTAAAAGGGGAAAACTTGCAGTGGTCACTAAGTCATTTCCATGAGTCTTTGTTGCTACCAAAATAAAGCCTGACGTCCTCAACTTGGTAGATAATGTAGATTACCATTTGTACATCATTACTTTTATAGCTCAATTTAAGTTTTTTGCTGCCTTCTACTCACAGAGTTATTCCTGAAAGCATTTAAAACAAAAACAACAACAAACAATGTCCTTCTGTTGTTCATCGATTTGCTCGAGCTGGCCTAGTAACATCTCCAATTTTTGGAGACTTGTTGTTACTGTGTTTGACATATTGAATATGTCACGGGTAGCTTGTCAGGCTTTGCCGTGCGGATGAGATACTCTCGGTAGCTTGCCGGGCTCTCAGAGAGGAGTGGAGGAATCGAACCCGGCTCGGCCGGGCTGGCTGCACGCAAGGCAAATGCCCTACCACTGTGATATCGCTTTAGTTCTGCAAAATTCCATATTCTTTTCCTCCTCTAGTATTTAAACACACTTTCTTCTCCAAAGAACAATGCTGATCTTCCCTGATCTCATCAGGGGCTTCCAATCTCTATGATGTCCTCTAGGTCTTAAATTATCAATCACCTATTCCAGGAAGACTTATCTTCTCTAAATCTGCCGTAGGTGGCCCTCCAAGAGGGCTTGTTCTTCTGTTCTTCTGTCATGGAACCAGTTAACATTACATTATGATTGCCTCTTTCCTTGCTGGCTTATGGGAGGGAGGCTCCATAAATAATAAATGACTCAATAGCTTAGTCCACGAAGCTATAACTCAGCAAGTGTAGTGAAATCAGTAACACATCGGAAGACTGGAAACTTAATCCAGGGTCCTTTCTACCACCGGGTCAGATGAGGGTAAGAAAGCCTGGAAATTCACTGCCCCAAAAGGGTGGAACGATCTCCACATGGTACAGCTATCCTAGACTAAAGATGAAAAAAACTTTAGATTTGAACCTGTTCATGTTTCCCTTGGCTCTCTCTCTTTTGAGAGAGCTAAAAAGGCCTGAGGTTGATGGAAAACAGAACTGATCAGTCTTGAAAAGGACCAAACAGCTCATTTCATAAGCTATCCTTGCATTTATACTGTAATTCACAAGGTACTCTGTATTCTCTGGACAGTGAAATATGGCTTCCTGAATTAAAACTTTGCCTAGAGGGAATCCAGTATAGGTTGAAAAGGGAGTGTTTCCTATCATATACATGTAGACATATACACAGATGTAAGTCTATATATTTAGAATATAAATCATTAAACTAGTCAAAGTTGTCATCATTTATAAGAGGAGCTATATGGAAGAGGGAAAATAAAATCATGCCATTTATTAAACAAAATACCCCAAATATACATAAATTAAAACTATAATTTTATTTTCAGTACTTGTGACATAATTAATCTCTTACAGATTTATGTCAACACAGCTTGCCAGTGAAGTGAAAATTGTATTATGTATATAGTATAAGCATATTATTTTTCTCAGCTCTGTAACAAGCACTGCTAGACTCCAGCTGAAACTTGAAATTATTGTACAGATATCATATTCCAAATGTGTATTTATTGAAATATTTTCAGGATCACAAAAGCTGCCTACCTTCTTTATAATTCCAAGACCAAAGGGTTTAGAACTTAATTTAGGAATAAATTGTCTTTCAAAAATTAAATCATTTAGAGTTCATTTTAGGTTTGACCAAGCAATCTCTAACCCATTTTCATGAGATGGATTTTGGCTTTAAGTAATAAACAGAACACAATTCTGAAATGGTCCTTAAAAGCAAATATTTTAATGTTAATATTAAACCACAATAAAAACATAAGGGCAATATGAATATTTGGTTTATATAAATGAAAAATACCATCATTAGCGGCTTTAGTGATTGCTTTTGCTGCGTTCTTCTGAATTTCAGGAATTGTAGAGTTTTCTGCAAATGTTAGTAGCTTCTTCAGACCACCTGACTGATGGATCAATGCCATAGTTTCTGTGTCTTCGAGGCAATTGGCCACCACTGCAAGTGCCTCTATGTGAAGATCATTCCATTCCTAATAATAAAAGCAAACACAACTTTAGAAAACTATTCTAAAGAAATTTACACAGTTCAAATTTGGCTAAGAGGGGATGCATGCAGATAACAGTGTAATTGATTTTGTTGTGATAGAGACCCAAGGAAACTATTCTGTTTATCACAGTAACATCACATATCCTAATCATTTATCACACATGTAAGTGAGGTTCATAGGTATTCGCCTTCCTCTAGCTAGCTTATTTTCCTTAGCATAAGACCCTCAAGGGCCCCCAAATTGTTGCAATGAAAGAATGTCCTTTCTTGTGGCTGAATAATATTCCTATGTGTGTGTCTGTGTGTATGTGTGTGTGTGTGTGCACAGATACACCACGTTTTCTTTATTCGTTTATTCTTTTATTAATTTCTTTATTCATCCATCAGTTACAGAGCTGTTTCCATATTTTGGCTTTGGTAAATAATATGCAATAATTCCCCACAATACTAGACCAACTACCTAGTTCAGTTCTAGGACCTGAGGATTTGGTATTTGCTTGGGCCCTGTGATGCTGGGTACCTCTAAGGTACTTAGGTACCCACCAGGCCACACTCAGTAATGCTTTAGAGGCCATATAGGGCCGAAGATGAAGATCTGGGTCTATCATGTGCCAGGCATGCACCAAACCATTGCACTACTCCCAGAACTCCATTTTAAACTATTTTTTTTAAAAATGTGTTATGTGGTACTAGGATTTTAACCTAGGGTTTCACATATATTATATGTGCTCTACCTCTGAGGCACATCCCTAGGCCTATTTTTTTCTTTTGGGTCACACCTGGTGATGCACAGGGGTTACTTCTAGCTCTGCACTCAGGAATCACTCCTGGCGGTGCTCAGGGGACCATATGGGATGCTGGAAATCGAACCCGGATGCAAGGCAAATGCCCTATCTACTGTGCTATTGCTCTAGGCCCCTGGGCCTATTTTTAACTTTTGAAGGAAACTTTCAGAAGATTAAAAAATATTTTTCATTGACCTCTATCATTAGCCTTACTTAACTATGCAGATAAATTGCACTCCAAATAAGCCAATTAGTTCATTATATTTAGAGCATCATGCTTAAATATAACACAACTTTATTTAAGGCAATTCACACTTTAGGAGAGTGGTATTTCTTCATAAAGAATTGAATAAATTTTACAGTACCTTTGTTTCTAGGATCTTATTAAGCTGGTCTACTCCTTGATTATCTCTTAGCATTGTTCGTATCTCTTTATCATGTGAAATAAGACTTAAGGTTTTGAGAGCCAACAATTGAATAACTGGATATTCTGACTTCAAGAGCTCTAATATAGGAGGAATTGCATTTAGTTCTTGAAGTGCAGTTCGACACTGAAAATCCTGCCATGAAATACAAACAATTAAATAGCAAAATATCCTCTTTTCTAAAAGAGAGCACTCTAAGTTGTAACTTACCTATATTCCCTATACCTATACCTATACTTACCCTATATTTCCTTTTACCCTATATTCATCTTTTACCTTATATTCCCTTCACTAACTCACAAACCAAAAAAATAGGCAAATCCTCAATAGACAATATGAAAATATCCATTTTAAACTATGCAAACATTGTCAATGACACAAAACAGACATGAACTATGGACTTTGGCAGGTTTTGTTTTTGTATGCAGCAAATTCCTCTGCTGAGAAATATGGCAATAAGATCTATGAATAATACAATTCTTTTCCCACTCTGTTTCAAATAGAATGTGATAAAAATGAAACAAGGGCACCAATTCCTTGCCATCTGCATTCAAATGGATTAGCCGGAAAATATTTACATGCACAGTCATCCATTGGCAAGCCTGGTGCATGTGAGTTTCCATCAGGTTTAGTTTTGACATATGACCTTTATTTAGAACATTCACCACTGAGGTTCTTTGGGATCTAGACAAGTGGTTTTTCACTGTGTCCCTGTCACTTTGCGTGAGTAGTGGGGGCAGGGATTGGTTGGAGTGAGCAATGGTAGGCCAAGGCGTACCAAGCCTCCCAACTGTATTCAATCATGACCTTTTCAATCAAAGCGGGGTCAATGTAAAATAGCGTGAAGGGTAGAAAAGACTCTGCTGGCCCAGCTATCCTCCAGGCATCATCTCACTGAGTTCAACACTGTTTCCTCCAGCCACCACACTTGCAGGTTGCTCTTTGTTAACGGTTGCAGTGCATGAAGAACAATACAACTGGTATTGTATTAAAATAGGGCACGGGAATCTTCTGCTGAGAAAGAACCTTTACTCTAGTCCTCAACCTGGAGCTTCCCAGGACTGGCTCAGATGACTGACATTTAAGGAAGCCAACACTTTGAATATTCTGCCTGAAAGGACTGACAGAGGTGGCCGTGTGACCACTCCACACCTTGTGACTCTTCACCAGACCATTTCCTCACCTGTCCCCTTCTCTTCCTTTACCTTCTCCCCTCCTCTTGCTCTCTATAAGAACCCCCTGACCTGGGTTCCCCAGATACATATTTCATTTAAAATTTTTACTTATCCTTTTTAAGTTTTATTTTTTGTTTATGTAGGCACATGTCCAACAGTGCTCAGGGAATCCTACCAGTGCAATGCTTTGAGGTCACTCCCAGTGCTGCTAGATAACTGTGCAGAACTGGGGATCAAACCCAGGGCCTCCTACATGCAAAGTACATACTCCAGCCCATTAGCTATCTCTCCAGCCACACTAACCACCAAGTTTTAGGTTACATGTTTTAGTTTTAATCTGTGTACTCCAAATTTTAATGTTTTGCTATTTCCAAATGCACGTATTTCTGTAGGTCCGGTAACCACATTGTTCTCTTATTGCAGGCTAATAACTGTATCTCCCTGAAAATGATATTTTCTTTCATTTCTTATTTGGAATCCAGGTCATGGTGGAGTATCAGGAGTTAGGGCCCCGGAGGAGATGGGAGGCTCTCAATTCTGGCCCTGAAAGATAGGTGTCTTTTTAAGGGGAAGGGGGAAACAAAAGGAAAAATGGCAATGATGTAGCTTTGCCGACCAAATGCTGAGGGAGGGCAGTCTTCAGCAGAGGTCCTGAAGAGACAAGAGGGGACTCGACTGTGTCTCAGAAGGTTCATCCCTGCTGATTCCCTGTTTGCAAACTGCTAGCATTCAAGACTAGAAGGGAATCAATTACTGTCCTTTGACCTCACCCCCTGGATTGTGGTACTTGGTTTCACAGACCAATGAATGGTTACACAGAAATGAATGCCCTGCTATTAACCAGCTTTTACAAGGAGGAGTAGAGTAAATCTTTTCATTTCTAGTTGATAAAAAAAAAATAGGGAGAGAAATAAGGACTCTTAGGGGTTAAGAGGAAATACACACCTATATAGAATTATTTCTTCTCTTAACTATAATTCCTAGATTTACCTAGAACTGACAAATGAATGAAAGCCAGTGAGTTTTAAAAGCCCCCGCTTTTTTAGTCACTGTATCACTGTCTCCTGCCCCCGCACCCGGCTGTCCTCGCCAGGGCCCCTTGGAGGGGAGCGGGTTGAGTTTCCCTTCCTGACCTGATCAGGGCTCTGGCAGCCGAAGACCTCCAGAACTAGCCACCACCATGCTGAGACCACTCTCCACACGCATGAAGGTACTGGCAGAGGAACAAAGGCATGCGGGTCCCAGGGCTGAGATCTCCAAGCCTGCTTGGATCAGGACTGAGCATCCTCCACCCAGATCCTCCATATTCCAGTAGGCAGGGGTCACACCCACCAACTGGCCCCCTGGCGCTGTGTAATCCCATCAACGGCCAAGACCCAGAGACTATAAAACCCAGCTCCCGGAAGTGTGCGGTCACATTTGCGGCTGCGCGACATCTTATTACCTTATTCCTACTTTGGACAAACTGGCAGGCTACCGAATGTAACCTGCCCACACAGCAGAGTCTGGCAAACTCCCCGTGGCGTACCCAATATGCCAAATACCAATAAAAATGATGAGTCTCATTATCCTAACCCTGAAAGAGCCTTGAATATGGCACTTTTTAAAAATTCTCAGGGCTAGGACGAAGGAGGGGCCTGGGGTTTTGTTTTGTTCAAACAAAACCTGGGGCCTGCTCGAGGCAACCGACGAACAACAGGATGGTCGTTATCATAACACTGTCATCCCATTTTTCTTCAATTTACTCAAGTGGGTGCCAGTAACATCTCTATTCCTCCCAGCCTTGAGATTTTAGCAACCTCTTCTTACTCGTCTTTTCCCAATTATTGGAGGTTCTTTCAGGGTCAGGGGAATGAGCTTGCCAGGCTCTGCACATGCGGGCGGGATACTCTCAGTAGCTTGCTGGGATCTCCGAGAGGCATATATTTGTATATTTCTCTCTATGATTTGTTGCCTACTGTCTGAACCCCATCAAATATGGTGTGGTAATTATGTAAAATGGGTAGGAAGTGTTTTATAATGAGTCACGTGGTCTTAAAAGGTCCAGAAAGCGGCCTGGAGCATGGCAGCAGTTGGGTAGTGGAGGTCGGCTGTTGGGGCTGGGTCACTTGGGGCGGAGAGGGCTCTCACCACCCCACTCTGGGGTTCCCTGAGTGAAAACAGCCTGGCGCAGAGTCCAGGGAATATTAATTCTATAATTAGCTTATTCCAAAATGCCGCCAGAAGGGTCCTTACCTGGACCAGGTTGTAAATGCACTCAATGGAATTTTTCTTCACGTCCGGGTCCGGGCTGTTCAGGAGTCGAATAAGTGGCTCTAATCCACCACATTCAAATATTTGCACTTTACCCGTAAACTCGACAGACATGTTTGCTAGGCAAAGACTAGCGAACTCATGGATAACAATTTCTTCTGCATATCAAAAATAAATAACACAAGTATGCCAAAATCTTCTTCAACCCGTGCTCAAAAGCATGCCTAAAGAACTAATCCTCTATTCAAGTTCTGTATTGGTTGGAGTCCACTTGGGCCTAAGAGATTTTAATGACAAATAGCTACTGAAATTTTCTATAAACTGATAATCCACAAGTAATGAAATCAATTGGAAAAAAATCAACCAGTCTCATGTTTGAAATGGATGGAGCCCAGAAAGACAGTGCAAGTGTCAAGGCATTTTCCTTGCAAGTGGCTGGCCCCAGTTCGATTTCCAGAACCCCATGGTTCTCCAAGCACTCATGGGCCTCAGCACTGAGCTGCGAGTAGCCCACAAACATTACACGGTATGGTCCCCCAAGTCCCAAGTAATTAAGTAAAGAAAGTAAAGGCTGTAAAGTTACCATCTGGAGCTAGCTGAGCAATGATAGAGTTCATGATGTCCAATTCCCTTAGCAATTTTTTAACATCATCTGTAAAAGAAGACACTGAATATTAGTATTTGTCACACAATAGTAATTATAGTAACAGCTTCTGCTGAATGAATCTTTGAAGCAAGTGCTATTATCCAATTATACAAATAAGGAAACTGAGGCTCACAAAGTAAGTGATAGATCCAGGATTTCACACCCACACCTGCCTGACCCAACAGACTCCAGTGCATGTTTCTTGACCACTGAACTAAACTGAGCTCTACAACATGAGGAACCTCTCAGCCAGATCGAGTTACTGAACCCTGCACTAGTTAATTATACAATAATCATTCTTTCTTTGTTTTGTTGGGTAGGTATGTTTAAATTTTGATTTGGTGGGGTGAGGGGGTGGGAAAGGTTGGGTCACACCTAGTGTTGTTCAGGGCTTACTCCTGGCTCTGTACCCAGGGATCACTCCTGGCAGTTCTCAGGGGATCATATGGGACGACAGACCAACACCAAGCCCATATTGCTCACAAGCAAGGCAAGCACCTTACCTTCTGAACTATCTCTTTGACCCCTAGTTTGATTTTGAAAAAACTTGCACAGAATACAAGTAAGAATTATGTTACATTTTTATTTTAGATTAATGCATCTTGTTTATCTTCCAATTAATGATGGGGAATATCAAAATTACTTTAAGATTATTGCCGTTCTAAAGTTCATTTTCTATCATTTTTATTAACATTTGAAAGTTAGATGTATACATGTCTCTACTTCTTTTAACTATCCTTAAATTCCTCCCCCTGCCCCCATGAATTTTTCTCTCCCCTCTTCTTATTTTTTTTTTAAGAAAAAAAGCATAATTGCATCTTCAGTTCTAAAATTTTCCTTCTTGGTCAATCCTTTTTGTCTGTCAGCCAAGATTACCATTACCAGCGTTTTGGAAAAGTTTATTCTGCAGCCTCGGAAGCAGATGGTCTCTTGATGAATTCTTCCTCATTCAGCAGTGGATATACGTACTTGGCTTTCATTGGACACCTTTTCCTATGGGATCCAGGGATGGGGCTGTTCCTCAATCTGTTAAAATCTGTAGGTTCTCAGCTCATCATGTTCAAAACGACTAAAACAGGGCCAGAAAAACCACAGCTTGCTCTATGTAAATGAATAAACTTACAATACAAACTAATCAAACTTCTGGCAAAGGTAGCATCCCAGAGTAGAGAACACCATCTTTGCAATCAACTCTCATTAAAAAATAAAACAAAACAAAAAACCTTTTATCTCATAACTTAGGCCAGAGTCGTTTTGACTTAATACTCGCTCCTTTCACACATGTTGATGATATCCAGGAGTCCAAACTCTGGAAGAATGTGTTGAGATTCTCTTGTCACATGTGTGCATCTGTGTAGCACTCTGGCTTACTTTTGTGGAGCCCACAACCAACATCTATTTAACATCGTCACAAAAATATTCATGAGTTGTTGGATTTCCATGTCCATCCTGCGCCCAACATCCCAAACAGTCTTCCATATACTGTCAACACTTCCATGTGCTGACCATGAGGCCCAGGAGCCCCTGCTCTGGAGACTTCTCATTTCACTGTGGCAACTGTTCCCATGAGCCCAGTTCCTCTGCCTCCTGCTTCATTCTTTTATGACACTGGCCTTAGTCTACCCAGACATGCAAAAAGTTTTCACAGAGGCTTCTCTGTGACAAATTCTGAATATAATTTAGTCCAAATGGCCACTGATGTTCAACAATAGACCTGTTCCATTGACTCAGGTCTTTTCTTTCTAATTTTTTTGAGGGGAGGGGGCAACTTGGCAATGCTCAGCAGTTACTCTTAGCTCTGCACTCAGGAATTACTCTTGGCGGTGTTCGGAGAGCCGTATGGGATGCTGGGAATTGAACCTAGGTCAGTCATGAGCAAAGCAAGTGCTCTACCCTCTGTACTACCTCTCATGTTCTCACTTGGGCCTTTTCTTATAAATCAATGGTTGATCCGATTCTTGTAAGTTGGTGGCAAAAATTGCTCAGCACCAATTTGTCATTCTGCTTTTACTCAGCAGGTTGTTCAAAGAATCTTTTTCTTGAAGTTAAATCAGAAAAACCAAGGATAAGCTGCATCTCTTCCATAGCATAATATTGACCTCAGCCCGTCTTTCTCAGCAGAAAACACACAGATATGTAGAGAAATGAATGGAAACTGACTTGTGGTTCTAGTGAACAGTGTGATACCTACAATCCTAGGTAGTTGCTGCTCGGCTTGCAGCTCCTTCCTTTCCTGGTGGACTGTGTTGAACTCTGAGGCTGTTTTATTGGTCTCCAAAGCGGTACCCAGAGGCCCGAGTCTTCCCCTGGCTGTTGTCACAGTTCAATGGGAAAGCCCTAGGACATACTGCTTAAGTCCTGCAGAGCTGGTGACACCCTGGGCCACAATGGCAGTGCTTCAGGGCCATGCCCAGTGATTCGTGGAGACCACCATGGCTGGACCTGCGATGCTCAGGGCACCATGTGGTGCGGGGATTAAAGCTAAACCGGCTGTCTCCAAAGCATGCAGCTTCACCTGTTTTTATTGCATTCTTAACCACAATTCTTTGATTTTATAATAATGACCATATAATTTATTCAAAACAACACATACTCTTTTCCATCAAACATTTCTTGGGAAGGCAAACTCTTCAGATGGGCAGAAGCATTGTAAGACTCAGTTTTGAAAGCTTACTTTTCTCCCAACAATACTGATGAATTCTCTTTAGTGGACTTGATTTAACAAACCTCTGTCAGGGGACTTTACCAAACCAAATACAAATTGCACTCAAGACAGCAGTACCACTTCCACTTTTTTTTTAAAGGCTTTTAAAAAAAGAACTTAAATGTCACGAGTGAGTCCGACTTGGTACAGAGTTCAATCACTCTGGCTAAAGGCAAAGTAATAAAATTTAAAGAAGAAAGAACCAAGAATTGGTACACAACTGTCAAAGAGAAGGTTGATGCTCATTGCAATTTTTATTAAAAATTTCCTTTTAAATGCCACTTGACTTTTCCTTTTTTTTTTCCCACAAGGGTGACCCATTGTGAATACAGTGCTAGCTCTAAGTCTTCAAGAACCAGATGAAGATACGAATGTCGGCAGAAACATTTGTTCTAGGAAGCCTGCCTGAAGTTGATGATTCAGCCATGTGCCTGCAGCAATACATTTGTGTCCCTTGCATCAGAAACGTAACTTTTACTTAGATAGTGATGAGGAGGAAGAGGGTAATTGATGATGATGTTTTGGTTTTGAGGGGGAGGAGGGAGAGGTGGACAATATGTGATACCAGCAATTCAAACCAGCATTGTGACCACAGCAACTTCACCTTAAGCTTAAAGGACAGTACCTTACCTCCTATACACTCTCTCTGGCTCTTTATCTAATTTTTTAATACCAACTTTCCTGGAGCAGGAATCAAAGTTTGAATCATTTTTGTTACCATGTTGGCTCCTTTTTTCCTTTTTCCTTTGGGTTTATGGATCACATCCAACTGTGCTCAGGGCTTACTCCTAGCTCTGCATTTAGGGATCACTTCTGAGGTGGAGAAAAGGGGGGTCCTGGGGACAATATGTAGCTCCAGGGATAGAACCTGGGTTCACTGCATGCAAGACACACAAGTGATGTACCTGCTATACTCCCTCTATGGACCTCATATGTTGGCTCCCTTAACAGAAAGAAATTTTCCAAGCACGTGAGGAAGCCAGTATTTTATCTCTGTCATCTGAAAGATCAAAGAGAAAATCCACTCATTCAATAATGGTTTGATTTTTTTCTAGCACCCAATTCATGGAATTCAAAGAAAGCTCTTGAAGTTCATTCTTCGGGTTTGAGATCCAAGGACTTGGTGAAGATGGTGAAGGCACAGAAAAGCCCTCCCGTTTGCCAAGACATGTGGTCTGTTCCTGGTACTGCTAATAGCCCAGTCTGGTGCTGGCTGGGGTGATTCAGAAAGCCCTTTAGCATCCAAATTTAATAGTAAATATTTTCTTCATTCTTCCTTTCTTTTTTATTTTAAACTCATATAATGTTTAATCATCCATTTTTTTGCACATCACATCTGTATAGATATTTATGACACATATTTAAAGTGTCCCTTTCAGAAGGGGGGCGGTACTGGCTCGTCCTTCATGCCCGACCGAGGTCACGAGCTGCCTCCCACGAGTGGCTCTCTGGCACGGTCATTGCTCCAGAGGCAAAAGGACTTAATCCAGAGCCCGGCAGCTTGCGGCAGAAAAGTGTATGAACCATGCGTTAAACTACGGTGCCATGCATCCCTGGGAGGGAAAGGGTGTTGCTCCTGTCCGCCTTTTCCTCCCCTGGCAGCAAGGTGGCCACCACCTCAGAGCTTATTGGAAAGCCAGGTATGAACCGGCGGTGACAGGGCAACTGCAGTCTCATGGGAAGGGGGGCAGTACTGGCCCGTCCTTCATAACCTACCAAGGTCACGAGTGGCTCTCGGGTGGCAGTGCCATAACACCAGACACACAGAAACCAATCTTGTAATTATCTGGCTCTTTGCAGAAATCCAAAATCATTATATGACTCTCATAACCAGCTGTAGAAAACAAAGTATGTCACAATGTCTTTTCAGCAATTCTGATTGTTGGGGGGGGGGGGGGGGAATTCTAAACAATAATGGTGCATCTTTTGGCAAAATAATGAATGTTAATCACGAATCACGAATCACGACCATCCTGTTATTCGTCGATTGCCTCAAGCAGGCCCCAGTAACGTCTCCTTCATCCTAGTCCTGAGACTATATTCAAGGCTCTTTAGGAGAATGAGACCCATTATTGTTACTGGTATTTAGCATATTGAGTATGCCACGGGGAGTTTGCCAGACTCTGCCATGTGGGCAGGCTACATTTGGTAGCCTGCCAGTTTGTCCAAAGAAGGAATGAGATAATAAGATGTCATAATAAGATGTCATAATAAGATGTCACGCGGCTGCAACAGTCTCCTGCCCCCGCGCCTCGCTGTCCTCGCCGGGGCCCCTTGGAGGGGAGCGGGTTGAGTTTCCTCCCCGCCCCGACCAGGGCTCCGACAGCCGAAGACCTCCAGGACCAGCCACCACCACGCTGAGACCACTCTCTGCACACATGAAGGTACTGGCAGAGGGACAAAGCCACGCGGGTTCCGGGGCCGAGATCTCCAAGCCTACTCGGACTGGGGTCGAGCATCCTCCACCCAGATCCTCCAAATTCCAGTAGGCAGGGGTCACACCCACCAACTGGCCCCCTGGCGCCGTGTAATCCCATCAACGGCCAAGACTCAGAGACTATAAAAACCAGTTCCCGGAATGTTAATCAGTGTAGAGAAAAGTTAAGTAGAAATCATCTGCCTCACAGGCATTGGGAGGGGTGGGAGGGGGGTATATTGGGGTTCTTGGTGGTGAAAGATGAGTACTGGTGAAGGGAAAGGTGTTTGATCATTGTATGAGCAAGACTTAAACCTGAAAGCTTTGTAACTTTTCCCACAGTGATTCAATAAATAAATATAAGAAGAGAAAAAAAAAAAAAAACAAAGTGTCCCTTTTATATTTTGCAAAATTGCATAAAAGATTATTGTTTAACTTAAACTGTGCTTGAACATTGACTTTTTTTTAATTAGTGAATCACCGTGGGGTACAGTTACAGACTTACAAACTTTCATGCTTACGTTTTAGTCATACAATCGTCAAGTACCCATCCTTCTACCAGTGCCCATTCTCCACCACCAATGATCCCAGTATCCATCCCCTCACCCCCACCCAATCCCCCACCCCACCCTGCCACTGAGGCAGGGCAATCCCTTTTGTTCTATCTTTCCTTTGGGGTGTTGTAGTTTGCACTAGAGGCACTGAGTGGCCATTGTGTTTGATCTATAGTCTACATTTGGCTCGCATCTCCCAACCCAAGCTGGTTCTCCAAATACCCTTTACTTGGTGTTCCCTTCTCTATCTGAGCTGCCTTTTCCCCCAACATTTTAGGCTGGCTTCCAAGCCGTGGAGTAAACCTCTTGGTCCTTATCGCTACTATTCTTGGGTGTCAGTCTCCCATTCTGTTACTATAGATAGATAGATAGATAGATAGATAGATAGATAGATAGATAGATAGATAGATACAGATGAGTGCAATCTTTCTATGTCTGTCCCTCTCTTTCTGACTCATTTCACTTAACATGATACCTTCCATGTTGATCCATTTATATGCAAATTTCATGACTTCATCTTGTTTAACAGATGCATAGTACTCCATTGTGTAGATATACCAAAGCATCTTTAACCAGTCATCTGTTCTTGGGCACTCAGGCTTTTTCCAGATTTTGGCTATTGTAAACAGTGCGGCAATGAACAACAAGTGCAGATGTCATTTCAACTATACTCTTTTGCCTTTCCAGGATATATTCCCAAAAGTGGCATCTTCCTTTCTTCTTATTCTTTTCCCTCTTGCAGTGCCAGGGCTTGAACTCAGGACCTTACTATGTCAGATAAGGACTTTGCCACCGAGCCACATCCTTGGCCCTTGCAAGAGTGATTCTTCATATTTGGGAACCACAGGCTATTTTAGAAACTCATGAATCTTTACATTAAGCCCCGCTCAGAAAAATTTTGTAAACCATTTAGAGACATTCACATGTTATAAACCCCTCATGTATTGGGAAATAAGAATAATATTTGCTTAATTGATACTTATATGCAAATATTTACCAAATAAAATAATAAAAATTCAGAACAAAAGTAAGCAAGAAAAGGTTCTAGGTAACCTAGACATTAAGTTAGAAGAAACAAGTTGATATAATAAATTGTATCTCTCCTTTACAAATGTGACACAGCCTCCTCCCAGAATCAGAGAAAGAACTGGACTTTGAACATTTAGGATGTCACCATTCACTGTGACCTTGAGAGGAAAGTGCTAACCCCAGCCTGCATCAATTCCTCTCACTCACCACCTGGCAGGACTTTGAGCAAGGAACAGAATCCTGGGAGGGCTCTTTACTGTATCTGAAATGAGGGCTTGGAGCTGGAAAGGTAGTACAGCAGGTAAGGCACTTGCCTTGCACACAGATTGCCAGTTTGATCCCTGGCACCCCAGCACTTCGAGGGATCACTCCTGAACAGAGACCCAGGAATATCCCCTGAGCACTGCTGACTGTGGATCCCACCTCCTGCCCCCTCAAATAAATAATAAAATGAAAACTTGCCCAAGAGGCACTTCAAACAAAGCACATTTGGTTCTCAGATTCTGTGAATGCATGCAAATAGGGGCATGTGTGGGGTAGAGGGGTGTGTGGTGTGTGTGTGTGTGTGTGTGTGTGTGTGTGTGTATGAGAGAGAGAGAGAGAGAAAGAGAGAGAGAGAGAGAGAACATTGATTGTTCTCTTTGGGGATCCTCTGTGCCTCAGTTGTTGTGGATGGAAAGGGAGTAACAGCACCAAGGGATCCGATCTACAACTCCCCAACTCCCACCACACACACACACACATTCACACGTCACACATATAGCACTACTCTCACACCACATGTATACCCCATTCATGTCACAAATATGCATACACAAACCATACACACATACTCAATACAACACCACACAAATACCACACATCATAAACACCACACACCCCATATATGGAACTATATATATGTAATACATATATACATATACACACACACCATATCTATACAACATAAATGCATACACACATATCCCCACATGCCTCCACATATACACAGACCCATAATAAAGGAGAGTGCCTTAATTGGTCTGGTTATGATCAAATCGGTATTCTACTGACCATAAGAGCAAATTTTAACTAATAATTTCCCTTCTATATATTACTTATATATATATTCCCTTTTTATATACTACCTATACAAAATATTCATGCAGCAACAGATCCAATAAATATGTCTGAATTTATTTTGGCAAAATGTGGCTTGTAGCTTCAAAACTATAAAAATGTCAAAGCTCTTTATTCTGGGAATTATTTTATAATAATTTATAAATAAATATAATAATTATTTTATATAAAAATACATATGAAGTAGAAGTTACACATATAGCAGAGAAATTATACACTAAATATACTACAAAATAAACTACAAAATATACTACATATACTACAAAATAAACTTTTTTTTATATACTACAAAAATAAACTTTTTTAAGAAACAATAATTGCTCTCCCAATTTGTAATACTGGAACATATAACATTACCAGTTTTAAGTGTTTTTGTGTGGATCAGTTTACGTACATTTTTATATTAAAAAAAATCCCTTAAAATACAAAACCAGACATCATTGCATTATACTTAAATTTTCCTTAAAGTTATTTCAAATAGAACAAATCCTTTAAAATAAAATCTAAAGGAAAGATGATGCATTATATGAGATTATTTGATTTTTTTTCAAGTTTATACTTACTATTAGAAGCCATAATTCCAAATATCATGGTAGTATTTCTTCGGACAATTTTGTCTTCATGGGTAAGCAGTTTACTTAAGGGTTCCACAGCTCCAAGTTCAAGGAGGGTTGCTTTATTTTCCTCACCTGACACAGGTAAAATAAAATTATACAAGGGGGCCAGAGGGGAATACAGGGGTTAAGGTATTTGCCTTGCATACAGCCAACTTCAGTTTGATCCCCTATGCCACATATGGTCCCCTCAGCACTGTGCGGGAGTGGCCCCAATCATAGCCAGCGTAATCTCTGAGCATCAAGGGATGTAGTCCACTAAATAAGTAAGTAAAGAATGAAATCATCCATGGGCATCCATTTCTTTGGGTCATTGTGATTTTCTAGTGGTCATCTGCCTGTGGATTCCTCTTTGCTTCCCATGAATAAACTTTAGGACACAGTTTTCTGCCAATGTTGACAAAACTGGCTTCCTCTTGTCATCCAATTCTTGGTTCACACTGTACTTCTGAGCACCCTACCCATGTTAACAGGATACCCAAGTCTTCCTTGTCTCTGTTTGTCCTGCTCGTTTTCTTCCTGCCACCTAACCACTTCTTATTCCATATACTTTAACCCCCCCACTCATCCCACCTCTACCCCCAACAAAGAGAGATGGTCTTTTTGCTCTGTTCTATCCTAATTCCTGTGCTCACATGGTACCAGTCAGGCAGTGGTATGATAGATTGTACAATTGTATGAGTTGTTGTAAAAATCAATGAAGTACATCATCTCCCCCACACTGCACTTTCAAGTGTGTGATGGAGTGGGGGGAAGAGGCGGCTCACTTTACAACCAGTGGCATTAGAGCCCCTCTATCGCATTCAAGATAGGCAGGCCTGCAGCCAGTGTGGGGGTACACTCACTGAGGGGATCCAGAGGTCATTGGGGATCCTCAGTAGTGGAGCAAGGAAGGTCAGAAGCAATCTATTCCTCCCTGCTGAGTGGGTTATCATCTTTCAAGGCCTGGAATAAATGTTGAGGGTCTGACTCATTTCAGCTTTTCCATTTCACTGGGCTATGAATATTTCTGTTTCCCTTTTAAAACAAACTTGAGACTATAATAAGGTCAGTCTCTTTTTGCCTCAGCTATTGCACAAAATTATTTTGCACTTCAAGTTATAGGTTCATCTTCTGGAAAAGTGGTCCTCCAAAGGAAACTCAATCTTCACATAGTCCCCAGAATTGCCCTTATAACTAACCTTTTTATATAGCCTGTTGAGAATGTGCTAAAAATTAAAAAATCACAGAACAAAGCTGTTACGCATGGCCCATACTTAGTTTGTACATTTACCTACTGAAGGCCAAGCTGCTTGTTTTCTGGTTTTCGCAATTAGGAACAAAGTTACTGAAAAAACAAAGGGATTTCTCTGTGGATTTAAATTTTCAACTCCTTAAGGAAAAAAACCAGGGAGTTATTGCTGGGTCTTAGG
Source organism: Sorex fumeus (assembly GCF_029834395.1). Classification (NCBI taxonomy): domain Eukaryota; kingdom Metazoa; phylum Chordata; class Mammalia; order Eulipotyphla; family Soricidae; genus Sorex; species Sorex fumeus. Next base: position 18,802,547 of record NW_026606083.1, on the reverse strand, counting down.
GTTGAGTTGATGGTGGTTTTCCAAGAAATCACCCAGTTGTCTTTCAGAGTAGCTCCAAAATCTGAATTCCACCAGCAGTGAAGGAGATGAATGAATTCTGGTGCTCATATGCCTGACAGCATTTGCAACACTCAGTGTCTTTCAACTACTATCATTACTTCCTTTAATTTTTAGTAAAATTCATCAGTGAAACATCCCAGCTTGGCTTTATAATAACACATTTCAGTTTTTGTAATAGGTACAGAGAGAGGTTAGGTGTTGTGTGTGTGTGCGTGGTCTGTGTGTGTGTGTATGTGTGTGTGAACTTTGGGAGTTTGTGTCTTTAAATAAATACTAATAAGTCCTGTAACTTATTAGAATTAAATCATCCAGAATATTCATAGCACCCTCTTATTATGTGTAGGATCTATAGAGTTATAATCTTTAATATTGCTATTGATAAGTTGTTCTCTCCCTTTTTATGTATCAGTCTGGCTAGTAGTTTGTCTTTCCTATTGATTATCTTAAAAAGGTAGAAATTACTTCCTTACTTCCATTGTTTTTAGTATCAATTTAGCTTATCTTTTTATTTTATCATTGTTTTCTATTTCATTGATTTCTACTAAGATAGCTATTAGATTCCTATTACTAGTAACAGGTTTTAGTTTGTTCTTCTTTTTTCAGATTCTAAAGAGAAAACCAGAGGCCATTGACTTGAGCTCTCCTTTTCTAACAGGCATTTACACGCAATAAATTCCCTTCTAACTCATTCAATAACAGTCTCAAGTATTTTATAGGCTGTTTTCATTTTCAACTCTGACTTTCCATTTGAATTCTTCTTCCACTCATGGGTTATTTAGAAGTACATTATTAACTCTGTAACTATTTAATGATTTCCAGAGTTCTTTGCAGTATTGATTTTTCATTTAATTCTATTGTGGTATAACATATTTCGTGTAATTGGAATTCTTTTAAATTTATTGAGGCTTGCTTTATTGCCCAGAAGATGTCTATTTTCATAAATGTTCTATACGCACTTGAAAAATAATGTATGCTCTCACTGTTGTTGTAGTGTTCTATAAATACTAATTAGGTTAAATTAATTTATATTGCTATTCAAGTGTTTACAACCTCTATTCCTAGCAGAGTGTGGTCCATGAAGCCAAAAGTATTCAGACCCATGATATGTGAGGACCACTGGATCATAGCTGGCAGTGCTTGGGGGATCGTGCAGTTCCAGGGATTGAACTCAGGGACTTGTACATGCTGGACATATGTTCTGCCATTTGAGTTGTTTTCCTGGCCCTTCTAGTGTTCCTCTCTGTATCCAGGAAAAAGTAATCCTGTATAGCCCACAGCAAAAGAGTAGGAAATGATATCGTGCCTCCTCAAGGCAGTTAACACTGATATACATCATTTGGAATTCTTGTACATCAGAAATGTCTTTTCTTTCTTACTTATTTATCCTGCATTTATTTGTATCAGTATAAACTCATGAATAATTTATCTTCTACTTTAGGTTATAATTCAATGCTACTTAATTTTGTCACTCAACTTTTTCTAGCGTTGACTATTGGAAGTGCTGACATTGAAAATTTTAAAAGCTACACTAAAATCTTCTACCCAGTTAATAAATTGCTCCTTAAGATATTTAGTTAGGCATATGGGGAGCAGATACATTACTTGGCGATGGTACATTAATGACAATCTGATTGTCTAGGAGAATTGACAGGAAGTAAGCTAAAGAGTAGGGAGAGAAGTGCCCATGATGTAGTATATATGTTAAGAAATTAATGATTAGAAAGATAAACAGAAAAAAATTCCAAACCTTTTAAAGCAAATTTATAAATGGCTTCACATGCTTTAGCCAAAATTTCCTCTTCTGGAGAATTAAGCATTAACACCACAGTTGCAGCTTTTTTAATTTCAATTGTTATTGGATCAAACTAAAATGCAAAGAGAATAATATCAGATTCACAGTTGAGTTTCAAAAACCATAAAACAATGAATGGTGCCCTGAAAGCTAAAGAGAATATAATCTTACAAAAAGGGTGTTGTCACTACTCACTAAGTACATTATACTTTTTTTTTTAAATAATGTAGGAGTACTGCTATTTGTTCAGCCATTGATTAAGCTGATTGAATTGGTCATGAACTCCACATTATACATTTTCATTTAAAAACTATCACTGATAGACAATTTTCAACCTTGGCGACTTTGGGATTCCTAAGGTATGGCAGGTAGAGCTTTGGAATCTGACAGGTCTAGTTTGTCAACTGTGCCATGTGCAATCAAATAAATTACTTAAGCAGGTTGAATTTCAGTTTCCTTTTCTGTATAGTAGGCATATAAATTCCTACTTCAAAGGATTAAGGAGAGGGTCAGAGATCACTTTTGTCAAGCACTTTCATCTGTCACATAATAAATTTTAATTATCCTGTATATCTATAGTTCATAAGAATTATATATAGTACAAACAAGATTATGTATATGCACAGTATACATAATACATAAGACTATATAAGTCAAAATATAAGAATATTGAAGGGCTATATATGTTAGATACCCGAACAGTCTCATTAATATCTTCTTCCTAACTACAACACGTTTTCTGGAAAACAGGAACTGCATATATGAAACAACTGAAAAATCAACGAAGGGCCAGCAATCAGGGCAGGTGTGGGGCCCCAATTTAATCACCAGAACTATATGGCCCCCAGAGCATCGCCAGGTGCAGCCCTGGGGATCTCAGCACTTGTAGAATAACATTGGTTTGTCCTTTCTGCCTTGACGTAGGGAGTTTAGGTTTACTGGGTTATTCCCATCACAGTGCTCCCATTCCTCTGTGTTTATTTGTAATTTCTTTCTTTGTGCTCCGTTAACTTGTAAATACTGTTTTCCTCTTCTTAAGTCCTTTGCATAGTTAATTCAGAGCAATGTCCCTTTTGTATGGATACAAGAAGACAGTAAATGCTATGCTTTTGTAAGGTGGGAATTAATTGACTCCGAATGATATTTACCTCCTGGACATCTGTTCATCTGTTTTCTCAACTTAAGCCCCAGCTGCCCTTACTTCCTAGCACCCCAAAAGCAGGGTCCTGACGAAGGACTAGATGGACCCAGGACAAGTGGTGAGTTATGTCCTGCCCTGGCATCGAAATGGGCCTGGCCAAAGTGTCATAATGCTTAACTATAAGTTAAGAGCATGATAATGGACAAATTCTGTCATGATCCAAAGAGTAATAACTAGATTCAGATCCTGCTAGGGTTAGGAGAGATTAATCTGGCCTGAGCACTGTAGTCTGAGTCTGTGGCCAGATGTTCCCAGGAGAGTTGCCTTAGAAACCTTAATGTATCTCTTAATGTGTCCATTCAAAAATAACAAATATTAAGATGCTAATTAAGATGTTAATTAGGTTATTGACCTAAGGAGAAGAGGAATGACCCCTAGGTGGTGTTTCTGCCCTTGAGCTGTCAGGAAGGGCTTTCTTACATTAATTTTGCTACTACGGGGCATCTACCCACAGAGTGCTGGAGTCGGAGAGAGAGTTGGAAGAGAGGAGAGAGAGAGCAGGGCAGCAAAATGAAGCGTGGAGAGATGAGCGGGAGAGACAGGAGGAAACAGGAATAAGGGTCAGTGTGAGACTAAAATGGGGGGCTTAGAGAGACTGGAACAGGCAAGTGGGGAGAATGGAATAAAAGGCAACTGATTAATTATCCGACTTGGCCCTTGTTTTCCTCCTCCATGGCATGGGCCATCTTGACTGGGTGAGCGGCCCGAGACCACCAACCCGGGTGGCGAGAGGGAGAGCTGTCGGGGCTCTTCCTAGCTGCCCCAGAGGTTATACAAGCACTGAGATCTCAGAACAGCCTTGCATTCTCAGCTACTCACTCAGAACCATCTGGGCCCTGTTGACTAAGTATCCCTGAAGACACCCAGGCCCTTTAGTACTGCTTTGTAACACCCCGCATCCTCCACTTTCCCTCCCCCACAAGATGCATACTCCCCAAGCCAGTAAAAAATAGCAAAGTATAAAATTGGATAAAATAAGGACCAGGGGAAATGACTGTATAGTAAAAGAAAAAATTCCAGGACTCTAAGACAAACCCTGAATGCTGTGATGAAACCTTGGGAATTCATTCACTTGTAGCTTACAAGGACAATATAAACTCATGACTCCTGTTCAGGGTTTTCTTTGGTCAGGGAGAAAACAAGTGATTACATGACCTTTTCTGTTTCCAGAAACTGGCGAAGGGTGATGGTGGTGGCGGCGGCGGCGGTGGTGGTGGTGGTGGTGGTGTGTGTGTGGGGGGGGGGGGGGGGGGGGTGGGGGCAGGGTACTTCAGTTAAAGAAATGAAACCGGCCTTTCTCTCCTGGCCTGGCAGAATAGCTCCCACTAAGAAGGGCTGCAAGAAGGAGGACTGTTCCATCATCTATGTGGTCGTGACCCGAGAAAGAAAGCACTATCCCATCCATAAGCATATCCATAGGTAGATTCCAAGAAGCATGCACCTCAGGCACTCAAAGACATCTGGAAGTCTGATGTGAAGGAGAAGGGCACCCCAGATGTGTGCAATGGCACTGAGCTCAACAAAGCTGTCTGGGACAAAGGAATCAGGAATGTCCCATACTGAATCCATGAGCGTTTGGTCCAGAAAGCGTAATGCGAGTGAAGATTCACCAAACCAACCCTATATGTTGGTTACCTACTTACCTGTCATCACTTTAAAAAATCTACAGTCAGTGTGGATGAGGACTAAACTTATGACATAATGTATAAGATCAACACTTTTGCGCCCCCCAACAATGAAGCCAAACGTAATGTCCGAGGCCTAGCTGGCTGAGCTGAGCCTTCCAAGATGGATGCTTTGCTGCATTCTGAGAGATAATGCAAACTGAAATTCTGTCTCATCAGAGAGCAGAACTTAGATTACTCTGAATAAGGAAGCATCATTTATGAGGTCAGAAGAGGGAAAACAGACAAAGGAGCAATGACCTGGGGGGGGGGGGGGGGCGGTGTGGGGTGGGAATAGCCTTAGGGTGGTAGAATAGCATTATTCAACAGGCCTGTTCCTTTGGCATCAGACTAGAAGGGATCAGTCACCCAGGTCACATAGCTCATTGTTAAGTCTCAGACTTCCATTGAATGAGGGCCCACACCCAACTGTGCTAAGGGCTTTCTCCAGACTCTACACTCAGGGATTACTTCCGACAGGACTTGGAGGGACCATAAGTGGTGCTGGGAATTAAACCCAGGTTAACCAGTTGCTGACCTTATCCACTGCACTCTATTTTCAGCCCCTCAAACTTGATTTGAGGGGGCAAGTCTTCAAGAAAAGACTGTCTTCTGCTTCAGGCCTGTGGCACTTATAATTTCTGGGATATGATGCTGAGAGAGACAATGGTGGCCAAGAGTCTCATGGGAGTTATGGATCAGAGGAGTATATGGGCGTGGGCGGCCATAGAAATATGAGAGGGTCCTGAAAGTACTAGATACTGGCACTTGAGAACCTTTTAAAAAGTATTCAAGGGCAGGGGCTAGAGTGATAGCACAGCGGGTAGGGCATTTGCCTTGCATGCAGTCCGACTCGGGTTCGATTCCCAGCATCCCATATGGTTCCCCAAGCACGGCCAGGAGTAATTCCTGAGTGCATGAACCAGGAGTAACCCCTGTGCATCACTGGGTGTAACCCCAAAAGCAAAAAACAAAAACAAAAGTATTCGAGGGCAGCCCCAGAACACCAGAGGATTGGGCCTCAATTTTGTTACACACAGGCCTCACTGACCACATTTTATATTTATCTGAAAATTTAGGTAGGGAGCTAGATTATCTCTCATAGATCTCCTCCAGATATGAAATGCCAGGATATTATAAACTACAAAAGCAAATGACAGACAAAATCAGTACTGTGATAAAGAAGGGAAAATTCATTTTGTTTGGACTAGAGTGAATGGGAAATGGTCTACGAAGGTGTTAGAATTTTGGATATGATATAAAGTATAGGAAAAATGGGGTCGGATATTAAAGTGGGGAAGTACCTCTAAGAATGTTTAAAATGGAAAAGGATTCTATTCATAGCAGATGAAATAGGAACTAGACTAAATAGAAAACACATCATGGGAAGCAGAAATAATGAATAATGAGGAAATATGGAGGCCTCAGCAAATCACCTTGACCCTATCTTTATCTAACTGTCTTTAGAGAATAAGCAACAGAATTCAGACGGAAAGTTTGTGACCTTAAAATTTTAAATCTTGCTATGTTATCTTTCAGGTGAGGATAAAGCAATATTTGGTCTTTTATAAAAACACCAAATACATCAAATATATGTAAAAAGAAATAATTTTCCAACAACTCCATCCAACATTTGGTAGGGCAAGACATAAAAACTATAGTGGCTATATAAGATTAAGAAACTGATAATGGTGGTATGAATCATAAATTAATAATAATATTATTAAATTATAAGATTACTATTATAATACTGAAGTAATGCTGGCATTATAAATATATGTAAGGATTATTTGGAATTAACATTCTAGAATCTTTCAACAAATAACAGGTCATTGAACAAGGAATTTAGTTCAAAGGACTCAAGCACGTATTTGCGCAAGACTCTGAGTTCAGTCCCTCACACCGCTTGGCTGACCTGACCAGGTATGCCCCTGGTGGTTTCCAGCACTGTCAGATGCAAGTACCAAACCGTCAGCTCTTACCACCTGGCCAGGGAGACCCCCATGCCAGCACTGTTACCATCATCAGGTAATGAAAATTTTTTATGAAGAGATTGAGATTATTGCCTAGTTATTACTTATTGTTCATCTTGAGAGAAATACACAGGCCCAAGTACATGTATATAACTAGCTATAGATACACAATAAAATAGCCACATTACTGAAAGGAGAGGGCAACAAAGGAAATCACTCAATTCAGTAAAAAGGGAAGAAAATACAAAATGAAAACAGCATGATACAAAATAAACACAACATCACAAAGATAAAAGAAACTTTAAATTAATTACAAGAGTAAAATAAAATGTCAATGATCAAAATAAACAGCAATGGGGTAAAATAAATTTCTCTAAGATTAAAGGTTGTTTCAAAGATAAAATCTACTCTATGATTCTATTTGTTGATGCATCTTGGTCATCTCACAAAAAGAAGGCTCATGAAGATCGTTCAGTCAGTGTTCCCAGGTCTCCTATTACTTCTTGATAGTTTTATTTCATTTCCAGAAAATGAATAAGAATAGTACTTGATACTAGAGAACTTACAGGATTTTTGTCAGGCCTCTATTTTTTGGAATAAATGCCCAATAGTATTTTTATCCCTAATAGTTTGGGTCTTGAAATTCTCCCTCCTTCCCTTTCTCCCTCTCTCCCTCCCTTCTTCCTCCCTCCCTCCCTCCCTCCTTTTCTTCCTTCCTCCAGTCACTCCCTCCTGCCTTCCTGCCTTCCTTATCTGAATTCCTCTACAGCCTTGGATACACTGCAGCGGTTCTTTGATTTATTTATAAGTATATGCTATACCACCAGTTACTTAGTTGCTCAGGTGAAAAAAATCTGGAAACATTTTAAGTCCTCCTTTTCTCACACCCCCAAGTCCAATCCATAGCAAATCCTACTTTTTCTACCTACCACCCATGTCATCATTCTAGCTATGCTCTGGTCAATTGCTACCACCCGGTTTTAGATGCATCTATATCTTCACTACTCCTGTGGAGTTCAACTGTCAGTCTGCAGGTGTTAAAAGGGTTGAGAACCATTATACCAGATGATTACAAATACATCTCTCTTATTATTGCTATTACTATTAATACTATTTATAGTCTCCAAACTAATCTATTGGTTTTCACTCTTCTTTCATCCACATTGTGGCAGAAGTAATCCTTTTGAAAATATGAACCATATATAACTATTCCTCTATATCAGGTCTGAGAATGTTGTTTCATTTAACAACACTTCGTTATATTTTGTGAGAAGAGAGAGCCCAGTTACCATTCTACACTCCTAAGGCATCCCCAGCTCCCATCAAACCTTGGAGAATCCTGGCCTTGTATCACCCTGACCCAGAAAGGCTGTCTCCTCTGTGCCCTGGCTGGTGGGTGTCCCCATTCTGTACACATTTCCCTTCCATTTTTATCACTTTCACCCTTGATACATTTAATAATTCATTATTTCTAAAGCTGACTTCATAGTCTGAGTCCCTGGGAATGCATTCAAACAAAGATTCTGATCAGCATCTTCCCACCCCTCTTCCATGGATTCAGACACACTTTAGTCTTGCCAGAGTTTCCAATCAATGCAAAGAAAAGGTGGCTGAGGGAGGTGGGGGGAGGCTACCCCAGAAGCTGAAGCTGTCAGAGAAGGAGCAACACCAAGTTTGTCAGAGAGAGAAGAAACTCGGCATGACACTCATTTCCCTGACATAGCCTCCGGCATTATAGTAATTTTTTTTATTAAAGAGGGCACGGAGACCAAAATGATAGCTATCACAAAATGCCACCTGATGAAATAAATAATACTGCACTGTAATTACACATCCCATCTGTTTTCCCACAAGGGGCTCACAGTCAGTCCTCAACAAGCTGGGTGTGAAATGAGGATTTCGTGCTTCCTACAAAACAAACGGTGAGAGAACATCCTTTACACAAGCAAAGAAGTGGGGAGGCATTGAGGTTGTTCTGCATATTAAGAGCTGTAGATTTGAGAAGCTCCAGATATTTTTGTCTATCTAAGGTGATATTTTCACCTCTAAGAAATAAGACTGCATAGACTGTGCTGTCTATGGACAAGGGGTGGAAATGTTTGGATTCTGCACTGTCCAGCCACTGTGACCATCAGTGGCTACAGGAGGCTTTTGAGCACTCAAATACAACTAATTTGACTCAGGGATGGTATTATATTATTATTAATTATGAGTATTTAATTGTTATTATTATCAGTCAAATCTAAAGAATTATATGTGGCTGGTGGTTATGGTATTAAACACTAAAGGTGTAAGGGAACACAAAATGATAAAATAACTCAGTAGATTAAAAATGTTGAAAATAGTTTAATCATGATGGTTGAATGATATTCTTTAAATAATAGCACAGCAAATGAAATGTTGGGTTTTTTTTAATTTGGGGAAGCAGGCAGTCGCACCAGTCAGCATTTGGGGGTTATTCCCAGCTCTGTGTTTTGGAGTCATTCCTAGAGGCAATTGGGGGACCATGTAGTGCTAGGGATACAACTAAGGTCACCTTAACCTCTGTTTTATCTCTCTGACTTCCACAGATGCCAATTCTTTTTCTTCTCCCAACCCCCTTTTTGAGACACATTCGGCAACTCAGGGCTTACTCCTAGCTTTATACTCAGGGATCACTCCTGGCTGGGCTCAGGGGACAATTGTGTTGGGGATCGAACCTAGGTTGACCATGTGCAAGGCACGCACATTACCCTTTGTGTCATCTTCCAGTCCCTGGCACTTCTCATTTCTGCTGAAGAGTATTTACCACATCCATGGTCTCAAATAACAAGGAGACAATTAAACAGGAAGTGAGAGGCAAGTAAAACAAGAGGAACGAAACTGCACAACCTTGTTGTAACCTTGCATCAGAGAGTATCTAGACAAGAGTTTCATTCCACCTAAAAGCATAGACATTGAAATGCATAGTGAAAATGACCTCTAACTTACTTTCCAACCTGAATCGAAACAACAAACTCGTAGGTAAATGAGTTGATGTTTACTTATGTAATTTTGTACATCTGTTATTTATAAATTTTCATATACTGTTTTTATTTTATTTATTGGTACAGGCAGAGACAGATTTGAAATTAAGTGCCAACAACTTTAGTTCTGGAGGGTAGCATCAGCAACAATGCCATGGGGCTCAGGTGGAATTCTGAGGTTGACAGAGTTCTACCAAAGAATGGGGCTTGGTTTCTAGGTGAGAGAGAAGTTTTGCCCTGTGCCTTGCACTGATGCACTCCACACTGGGCTGAACTCTTCAGGGATATAAACTTAGGGGAAGACACAATTCATATGAATCTTCACTCATCTTTACTCTTAATCACTGAGATCCCAGAGCCAGGTCACAGTCTCTTGTGAGACTAGATGCTATGGACTTATCCACTGAGGCTCACTCACCTCTGAAATTTTAAGAGACTACAGTGCTCATAAATGGAAAGATCTGGCCATGAATCGTGGCAGCCATACATAGCAGTGGAGTTTTGTCTTCTGCTGCTTATACCCTGCTTCTTTGGACAGACCATGTGAACTACCAGGATGCTGTAGATGACAAAAACCATCTTCAAAGACGTCATGAATAATTCTGACATCTCCTACGTTTTTATCTCATGCCAGACACTGTTCTAAATCTCTAATATGTCTCTGACCATGTCTCACTTTTGTGAATGGTTCTGGTATGAAAATCATTATCCTTTCACTTGAGTGAAGAGAGATGAGGAAACTTGCCCCAGAAATATGGATAATAAGGTAAGTCCTCAAACTCTGGAACTGTAACTCCAGAGCTGATGCTTTTGGTTAAATACCTTGCCTTATACTAAGCATTGCCTCTCTGCCACACAACCACCCACAGTTGCAGCCAGGCTCACTCACCTACTTGGGCCTGCTCTACCAATTCATTCAAGCATATGTGAACCAAACAACTAAAATTCACAGACATCTTGGTGGCCCCCAACCCTGGTTGAGAACTCTGGGGCACTCTCAGGATGGGAGGGGGCTGAGTCCCAGGGTGCAGAAGCCCAAGCAGCCGCACGCATAACTCACCATGCACCCACCTCAACAGCTCAATTCCTCATCACAGAGACATTGAACAGTGAAGAATTTCAGGTACTCACACTATCCAAGCTGAGAACTCTGGGTTTTTACAACTGATTAGCCCAGACTATAGATCCTAAAGTGTCTGGACTGCCTGCAGCATTAGAGGCCTTGCAACACCTCCAAATTCATCAGTACTGAAATTCCATTAGGAGCACACCAAATTACTTGGGAAAGTAGCATAGAAGCCAATTAAATTCAACAAAGGAAAATAATAATACTGACGCCTCAATTAGCAACAAATTGTTTAGTAAATCCTTAGACAAGAACTTAACAACTCTGGTGAGATATAACAATTTTCACATATTTTCTTTTACTGAAGTATTTTTTATAATTCATATAGCCCTTTAATTGCAATAAGCAGTATAAAATAAGTTATTGTGTATCTGCTAAGGGTGTAGGCATAGAGGGTGGCTTGGTAAATAGGGACAATGGTGGATGGTCATTTTGGTCATTTTGGTGATGGGATTGGTGTTAGAATATTGAAAGCCCATAACAATTATATTATGAACAACTTTGTGAACCATGATATTAAAATAAAGTAGCATATGTACCAAGCAAAGTAAATAAATATATACTACTTATCACAGTCACTGTCACTGTCCTCTCATTGTTCATCAATTTTCTTGAGTGGGCCCAGTAACATCTCCATTGTGAGACTTTGTTATTACTGTGTTTGTCATACCGAATATGTCACAGGTAGCTTGCCAGGCTTTGCCGTGTGGGCAAGATACTCTCGGTAGCTTGCTGGGCTCTTCGAGAGGGGTGAAGGAATCAAACACGGGTCGGCAATGTTGACTGCATGCAAGGCAAACGCTCTACCTGCTGTGCTATTGCTCCGGCCCCATCACAGTCATTTATATTATTTATTGTTTTAGCAATAATTTTATTGTAAGCCTGTCTCAACTACTGCATCACTAACAAGCCTTGAGCCAGATATGAAAATAATTTGGGAAGAAAGAATACAGTTGTATTGGTCATTCAAACTGTATCTCTCCACATCTGGGCAGTTTCTTAGATAGTGTTCCCTTTTATGCAAAGGATCAGAGAGCCATACAACCAAATGCACACATAGAAACATATTTCTACAGTAAGAAAAATAAGAAAAGGGAATCTTTGTTTTAACCACATCACCAAATATTTTTCCTTATATTTAGCAAATAGGTGAAAGAATGATAAAAATTTAAATCTATGCAAACTTAATCACTTCACTTAATCACTTAACTTCCCGTTAGTCATCAATTTCCTCGAGCGGGTGCCAGTAACGTCTCCATTTGTCCCTGTCGCGTGCTAGTGTAGCCCAATGGCGTCTGTTCGCTCCGGGAACATGAAGGGCCTCAAACCGATCATTCATGATCTTGACGAAGAAGTCTAACCATCTGGTAGGTGGGCGGCCACGTGGTCTTTTGACATTCCGTGGAATACAGTCGGTAACAGCTCTAGTCCAGCGGTCATCTTCAAATCTCATTACGTGACCAGCCCATCTGATTTTCAACACCTTGGCAAATGAGACAGCGTCCCTGATTCTTGATCATCGACAGATGTCAGAACTCCGGATTCTTTCTCTCATTTGAGTGAAACGTGATATTCCAAGCACAGCTCTTTCTATTCTTCTTTGGGAGACCTGAATAGCGTTCTCATCTTGTTTGCCTAGGGCCCAGGTCTCTGAGGCATATGTTAATGCAGGAAGAACAGTGGAATCAAAGAGATGTGCCTGGAGCCGGAGGTTCTTCATCCTCTTAGCTATTTTTCGACGTTCTTGAAGGCGTTCCAAGCCACTCTCTTCCTCCTGCACAGCTCCGGTGCTAGGTCATTTGTCATGTTGACCTCTCGACCTAGGTACACATAGCTGTTGCATTCGGAGATGGTCGTTCCATTGAGAGCGAATGGGGGCATCAGGAACGAGGCTGTTTCTCATAAACATTGTCTTCGTAAGATTCAGCTGTAGTCCTACCTTTCCACACTCACGGTCAAAGTCGGCCAGACTTTGCCCATCTCAACAGTTTGTGCTGCTTGGCTGATGTTTGGTGTTATTAAAACAATGTCATCAGCAAAGCGGAGGTGGTGTAGTTGCCGACCATCTATCTTCACTCCCATTCCTTCCCATTCTAGTCGTCGCATGATGTTCTCGAGGGTGGCACTGAAGAGTTTCGGTGAAATGGTATCACCCTGCCGCACCCCTCTCTTGACATCAGCGATCACTTCTTTGTAGAATGCAAACAATTTTTTTTTTGTTTTTGCTTTTTGGGTCACACCCAGGGATGCTCAGGGGTTCCTCCTGGTTCATGCACTCAGAAATTACTCCTGGCGGTGCTCAGGGGACCATATGGGATGCTGGGAATCGAACCCTGGTTGGCCACGTGCAAGGCAAACGCCCCACCCGCTGTGCTATCACTCCAGTCCCTGTAAACAATGTTTTTAAGAAATATGAAAACTTCAAGTTTTTATTAGCTGGCACAGAAAGTTTATTTTCTCAAGAAGTTGTGTATTTCTCTTTTAAATCTGGTTTCACCTATTTCATAGAATAAACTTTTCATTGACTTTGAAGAGGTAGACTTTGGGGAAAAAATCCAAGTACAGATACTTTAAATTATAGCATATTTCTTTAAAGTATTGGAACTTATACGAGGGGAAGGCTGTAAGATATTTGACTACTTCTCTATTCACTTCCTTTATGACAGAGTCAGAGTAGGGGAGGGGGTGAAATTACAATAGTGAGGGACTGTTGGTAAGGGTGACACATGCTTTTGGCTGTGCCCCAAGACCGCTGAGCAAACAAGAGCTAGAGTTTTGTTAACCTAGGGTTGGTATTAGTTCTTAGGTCCTTCACTCTCCTCCTCAAGGACTGGTGTAATGAAGATGAAACCAGCAAGACATTAAAAAATTACTGAAAGTGTATTAGAGGGCTGGAGCGATAGCACAGTGGGTAGGGCGTTCGCCTTACAAGCGGCCAACATGGCCAACCCGAGTTCGATTCCTCCGCCCCTCTCGGAGAGCCCGGCAAGCTACCGAGAATATTCGATATGCCAGACACAGTAACAACAAAGTCTCCAATGGAGACGTTACTGGGACCGCTCGAGCAAATCGACGATCAACGGGAGGGCCTTTACCTTTTTACCTTTTTATTAGAGATATTAATGGTCTCCTCATTCTCATCTTAATCAGGAAGCATTTATCATCAAGCACTGAATTTTTGAGTGCCCTTTCTAGAAATACAATGTTAGCAATGGCATAGTACAACAAAAAGAGAAGAAATGTGAAGGTCTTTAATACAATGAAACTAAAGAGAATTTGGAACACTCTAGAAGTATGGCCAAAAGTGAGCAGCCAAGTTGAGGAAACCCCTTCAGGTGACCACAATTTTTTCCTCAGCAGCATGTTCTGAGACCCGGGAAAACGGGTTTCTGCAGCCTCTGTTCCAACCAGACCAAAGATCACATGGAATTTCAGTGTGCTCATGCATGTGTGCATGCATGTGTGCATGCATGTGTGCATGCATGTGTGCATGCATATGTGCATGTACACCTAAAGGATTCTCATGATGATAGGTCTTACAGTGTGTGAACTGTGTTTCAGGCACTGTGCTCTAAAATTTTTAATCCAGACAACAACCCAAATGAGTTGAACTATTACAATTCCCATTTGAGACACAAAGAAAAATTGAAACAATTTAGTGAAACTTGATAAGTTCACCCAAAACAAACAAAAACCACCCAAAATAAAATTCCATAGAGGCAGAGCTAGAATGAAGCTCATATTTATACCGAAAATGGCCCAGAGCTCTCAAGGAGATTCCTGCTGTACAATGAGACTCCTCCAAACACTACCATTGAGGGGTCAGGGATGTGTCTTGGTGGCAGAGCACTTGCCTTGCATGTGTAAGGTCCTGGGGTCAAACCTCAACATTGACAGAAGTAAAACAGAGCAAAATTATAAAATCCCTGGAGTATGTATACTCTTCATATTTTCTTTTCCGTGCACATTTTATTTGAAGAGAAGCATATCAAACATCTATTTTCTAAAATAAGTTTATAAACTTAAAAATGTTCAAGGTAACTTTTTTAAAACATAATCACTCCATAATTGGTAAACTTTAAACAGAGACAGTATAATCGGTCACTTAGAAGAGAAGGTCTGGAGCTGGAGAGAGAGTTTCAAGGGCTTTGTATAGGCTTTGCATGTGGGAGGCCCAGGTTCCATCTTTACTGCCGCATGGTCCTCTGAGCATTGCCAGGAGTGACCCTTTAGTACGGAGCTGGGAGTAGCCCCTTAGGACGGCCAAGTGTGACCACCAAACCAAATATAGATAAATGAATGAATGAGAAGAGGCAGGTCTTTGTAGTTGGGGGATGCACTAATTAAGTATTTATCACAGAAGAAGATGATCCATCATAGCTCAAGTAGTGGAACACAAGAGTCACATTTATAACATTCTAAATTCAATCTTTTATATACAGTGGCACCCCGAAGTACCTTTGAATATTAAGGGATCTAGCCCTGTTGGCTCTGAAATACCACCAGCTGTGGACAAGCAGAAGTGTCCATGGAGTGACCTCATGCCCCGACCACTTCCAGACACGGCCCCTTATACAAACAGACATGCTGTACACAGACTGCTCTCTCAGAACTGGAAAACATGCAGGGTTGGAGCTATAGTGTACTATAGGGTGTTTGCCTTGCACGCTGCCGACCTGGGTTTGATTCCCAGCATCCCATATGGTCCCCCAAGCACCATGAGGAATAATTCTTGAGTGCAAAGCCAGGAGTAACCCCTGTGCATCACCGTTGTGACCCCCAAAAAGGCCAAAAAAAAAAAGGAAATGAACTGGAAAATGCAGGTCGTCAGATACTTGAATGGTCATCTCCAGAGCACCTTTATCTCTCTTACTTAGTAGCTATGGTACAACTTCCAGTTTTGTAAAATATTTTGCTTAGGTAATTAACAATAGTGAGAGACTGGTAACTTTAAAATAAGAGAACATCCCAAAGTGTTTATTCATTAACGAGGCTTATAAACATTCCATCCACATACTGGAAAAGCTAATAATTACTCTCTAATTGTACTAATTATGTAATGACAATGTTGTAAATGTTTGTTTATATAATGTTAGATTTTTCTGACTAATCTTATCATTAGTCAGACTTTGGACCTCTGCCACCATGCACTCATGTATATACTGGGACATGCCAAACTGTTTTAACATTTTATTTTTAAAATGATTGCTAGCATGCTACTAGTTAGTATTCAAATCAGATTCTTACCACATCCTTAGGGGGAGGCTCTACTTCCTTCTTTATCTTCTTACCCATTCTGAAACAAAAGTGCAATAAATGGTTAAAGTGCAGTTTGTGAATCACGGTATCTCAGTCCTCCCATTGTTTATCGATCTGCTCAAGTGGACCCAGTAACGTCTCCATCATGAGACTTGTTACTGTGTTTGGCACATCGATACGTCACTGGTAGCTTGCCAGGCTCTGCCATGTGGGCAAGATACTCTTGGTAGCTTGCCGGGCTCTCCAAGAGAGCCGGAGGAATCGAACTCGGGTCGGCCATGTTGGCCGCTTGTAAGGCAAATACCCTACCCCTGTGCTATCACTCCAGCCCACAGTTTGTGAATAATGTATATAAATAACACATCTGTTACCTATATCCTTAGAAAGTTATTTATTTACTCTTTTAAATCTCACTTAAACAGATTTGTGATATATGCAGGAATTATTGCACATGTATGAATGCCTCTACATTCCTATTTCAGATGTCACAAATTAAAGGAAAGTAATTGAAAACTGTTGCACATTAGTCCTGGTTTTCTGTTTGAAAATAATAAAATAAGGGTGAGAAAGATGGTGTATCAGGTAAGGTGCTTCCCTTGCATGCATGCAGTTTGATCCCTAACATCCCATATGGACCTGTGAAGCCACCAGGAGTGATCCCTGATCTCAGAACCCTGAGTACAGCCAAGTGTAGACTAAACCAAATTAAACACCCTAACACACACACACAATCACAATGGAATATGTTAATGACTTGACTTTTGCTTTCTTAGCAAGAATAGTTTACTATGCTTATTACTTATGTAGAAGCTTGAAAGACAAAAACAAAAAGCATTACTTTTGAAACAGTGACCAAAATACAAAGACATTCTACAGAATGGGAAAGGATATTCACCAAATACACATCCGACAAGGGGTTGATAACAAGGATATGCAAGGTACTAGTTGAACTCCACAAGGAGAAAACACCCAACCCCATCAAAAAATGGGGCGAGGAAATGAACACAAACTTTCACAAAGAAGAAATCCGAATGGCAAAAAGACACATGAGAAAATGCTCTACATCACTAATCATCAGTGAGATGCAGATCAAAACAACAATGAGATATCATTTCACACCACAAAAACTGGCCCACATTCAAAAGAACAAAAGCAACTGGTGCTGGCACGGATGTGGCGAGAAAGGGACCCTCCTTCACTGCTGGTGGGAATGCCGACTGATCCAACCCTTTTGGAAAACAGTATGGAGTATTCTCAAAAAATTAGAATTTGAGCTCCCATTTGACCCAGCAATACCACTCCTGGGAATATATCCCAGAGAGGCAAAAATGTATAGTCGAAGTGACATCTGCACTTGTTTGTTCATTGCAGCACTCTTTACAATAGCCAGAATCTGGAAAAAACCTGAGTGCCCGAGAACAGATGACTGGTTAAAGAAACTCTGGTACATTTACACAATGGAGTACTATGTAGCTGTTAGAAAAGATTAAGTCATAAAATTTACATACAAGTGGTACTACATGGTAGTATCATGTTAAGGGAAATGAGTCAGAAAGAACAGGACAGACAAAGAAAGATTGCATTCATCTGGGGGACATAAAGTAACAAAATGGGAGACTAACACCCAGGAGTGGCTGAGATTAGTACCAGGAATTTTTCTCCATGACTTGGAGGCCAGCCACATGTGCTAGGGGAAAAGGACGCTTAGGTAGAGAAGGGAGCACCAAATAAAGGGTGTTGGGAGGATCCTCCCAGGATGGGAGAAGCATGCTGAAAGTAGACTATAGACCAAACATGATTGCCACTCAATGCCTCTCTTGTAAACCACAGGACCCAAAAGGAGAGAGAGAGAACAAAAGGGAATGCCCTGCCACAGAGGCAGGGTGGGATGGGGGGACGGGGAGGCGGGGAGGGATGCTGGGACCCGTGGTGGTGGAGGATGGGCACTGGTGGAGGGATGGGTACTCGATCATTGTATAACTGAAACCCAAGCACAAAAATTTGTGAGTCTATAACTGTACCTCATGGTGTTTCACTAATATAAATAAATAAATAAAAATTTAAAAATTAAAAAAAATTTAAAAAGCATTACTTTTGAGATCTGTAAGACTGTTTTGTAACAAAGAGAGTGGTTTTTGTCCTCTTGCATTGATCCATCCTGAATACCTCAGACAGTACCTCATACATAGTAGGTATTCACTATTTACCTCAAAAAATCATTGTCTATTTGCTTCAGGAATCATGATTTTAAAAATGGGACCCAAGATCTACCAACTACAAATTAATATTTGTGTCATTTTCCCAGCACACACAAAGTTTCCTCCAGAAGGTGAGGTTGAGATGACTGAAAAGGGAGCAATTAGAGGCTTCCAGGACCCACCACAAAAACCACATCAAAAGTGGAATTAACTACAGAATCCCAGCAGGCCAGGTTGAGAAAGTTCACTGGAGAATCCTACCACCATCTCCAGGAAATTGTCCGCTGCGGAGCAAGGATCAGACGCTGCCCAGTCAGCTGAGGACAGTCCTGCTGGATTCCAATGGAAAATGTCACTGAATCCAAGCAACCTCTTCGCCACCCTCCAGGGCAGAGAAAGTGCCCTGCAGAATTATAAGTACCTATAGCAGTAGGAGTACAGGAGAGCGGGCATGGAGAAATGCAGTTGGGTGGAGCACAGTGGCTCAGGAGTAGACTTCAGCTGCAAGCATCTGAGGCACAGGGATACAGGGTGAGGGTACTCTGAGCACTCAGATTTCCCATCTACCAGAGCTATTTCCATACCTACTGAATAGGGAAGCAAGGAACTAAGAGGAAGTTTGAGTCAGAGCTAGCACTAGGCATTGTCTTTGATGTTCCTGGGGGCCTGGCTGGGGTCCATCAGCCCAGAGGTGACCAGTAGCAGAGCAGGCTCTCTGGTGGACACTTGCTTAGCCATGCACAGCCTCCTGATGACTACCAGCGTGGGGCCCAGGTCTTCCCAAGAATTTTCAGCTAGTAAGGTGTGGAAATTCAAATCCAGAGGCAGGGTGCAGTGATGAATATGCTGCTGTCTTTTAAGCCCAGGTCTCTGCACAGGTTATCTATCCACACAGATTGCCTGTCCATCAGACCTTTGTGAATACAGTACTAAGGGGATTGTCAGGCTCTAGAACTACAGAGCTCCCACTCAGGCTCTCTCAATAGAAGTGTTCTGACACTGTGCAACATATGCGATCTGATACCTAGTTCCCCTATATATGTTGTACATATAACCACAATCCCTAGTCACTGCATGTCATGAGTATAGATAAAGGGTTAATATCTAAGATATTTACTTATGTAATAAGTCTCCTGACCCCACGCCTGGCTGTCCTCACTGGGGCACCTGGGAGGGAGGCAGTTGAGTTTCCCTTCCATCTCCCCCCGCCCCGAGCAGAGCCCCAGCAGCCGAAGACCTCCAGAACCAGCCACAGCCATGCTGAGACCACTCTCCACATGTCCGGACAAGCCTCGTGCATGAAGGCATGCGGGTCCCGGGGTTGAGATCTCCAAGCCTGCTCGGATTGGGACTGGGCCTTCTCCACCCAGATCCCCCATCTTCCAGTAGGTAGACGTCACACCCACCAACTGCCGCCAGCAGCAGGTTGGTCCCATCAATGGCCAAAACGCAGACACTATAAAACCCAGCTCCTGGAAGTCCGCGGCCGCATTTGCAGCCATACGACATCTTATTATCTCATTTTTACTTTGGAGAACCCGGCAGGCTACCAAAAGTATCCTGCTCACATGGCAGAGGCTGGCAAACTTCCCGTGGCATACCCAATATGCCAAATACCAGTAACAATGATGGGTCTCATTCTCCTAACCTGAAAGAGCATTTAATATGGCTCTTTTAAAATCTCAGGGCTAGGAAGGAGGAGATGTTACTGGTACCTGCTCAAGGCAATCGATGAACAACAGGATGATCATGATCCTAATCTAAGATATATGACCCATTCACGGAACTCAACAACTTAACAACAAAAACACAAACAATCCCAACCAAAAAAATGAGGAAAATAGCTGATTAGGAACTTCTTCAAAGAACACAAATAGATGATTCAAGGAAAAGGGGTCACTGATTATCATGGAAAGTCAACTAACAATAAGTGAGCTGTATTGCGGATTCACTACCAGGATCTCACCATTCTACAAAGAAGTAATCATTGATGTCAAGAGAAGGGTTCGGCAGGGTGATACCATTTCACCGAAACTCTTCAGTGCCACCCTCGAGAACATCATGCGACGACTGGAATGGGAAGGAATGGGAGTGAAGATAGATGGTTGGCAACTACACCACCTCCGCTTTGCTGATGACATTGTTTTAATAACACCAAACATCAGCCAAGTGGCACAAATGCTGGCCGACTTTGACCGTGAGTGTGGAAAGGTAGGACTACAGCTGAATCTTATGAAGACAATGTTTATGAGAAACAGCCTCATTCCTGATGCCCCATTCGCTCTCAACGGAACGACCATCTCCGAATGCAACAGCTATGTGTACCTAGGTCAAGATGTCAACATGACAAATGACCTGGCACCCGAGCTGCGCAGGAGGAAGAGAGTGGCTTGGAACACCTTCAAGAACGTCGAAGAAATAGCTAAGAGGACGAAGAACCTCCGGCTCCAGGCACATCTCTTTGATTCCACTGTTCTTCCTGCATTAACATATGCCTCAGAGACCTGGGCCCTAGGAAAACAGGATGAGAACGCTATTCAGGTCTCCCAAAGAAGAATAGAAAGAGCTATGCTTGGAATATCACGTTTCACTCAAATGAGAGAAAGAATCCGGAGTTCTGACATCCGTCGACGATCAAGAATCAGGGACGCTGTCTCATTTGCCAAGGTGTCGAAAATCAGATGGGCTGGTCACGTAATGAGATTTAAAGAGGACCGCTGGACTAGAGCTGTTACCGACTGGATTCCAAGGGATGTCAAAAGACCGCGTGGCCGCCCACCTACCAGATGGTTAGACTTCTTTGTCAAGATCATGAATGATCGGTTTGAGGCTCTTCATGTTCCCAGAGCGAACAGATGCCATTGGGCTACACTGGCACGCGACAGGGACGAATGGAAACGTTACTGGCGCCTGCTCGAGCAAATCGACGACTAACGGGAAGTTAAGTGATTAAGTGATAAGTGATCATGGAAAGTCAACTAACAATAAGATGTCACCTGAACAGAAATTGATTTTTATCAGAAAGACCAGAAGTAGTTAGTGTTGCTGGGGATATGAAAAGGAACCCCTCATTCACTGATGGTGGGAATATCATTTGATTTGGTCTTTGTGGACTTCTCCAAAAATTAAAAATATCAGATGACCCAGCAATCCCATTCCCTGGCATCTATGCCAAGAGCACAGAAACATTCATTTCAAAGATACACACACCTCTGTTCACTGCAGTGCTCATTACAAGAGCCAAGAGTTGGAAACAGCTCAACTGTCCCAAACAACAGATAAATGGATAAAGGAATTGTGGTGTAAAGGCAGTGAAACATATTATTATTATAAAGGAAGATGAAATCTTGCCTTTTGCTACAACATGGATAAAATTAGAGGGTTTTGTGTGGATGATATCATTCATATATACTTATATATATCATATTTTTATATATATAAAGAAAGGTAGGTAATGGACAGTGTCTAGTGACAACAAACCTTTGCACTTTGACAATAGAACTGAGGTTTCTGAGCAGAGTTTGGAGTCAGACAGGGGAAGAAAGGGATGGATTAGAAGTGACAGGAGGAGTGTGATAGATCTTTGGCACTTTGGTGGTAATGATATAAAAACTTTGTACCCCAAAAGCATAAACATTAGCAAAATTGCAAATGATCATATTGTTACCTCTATAATATCACTTAACTTCCCGTTAGTCGTCGATTTGCTCGAGCGGGCGCCAGTAACGTCTCCATTTGTCCCTGCCGCGTGCTAGTGTAGCCCAATGGCATCTGTTCGTTCCGGAACATGAAGGGCCTCAAACCGATCGTTCATGATTTTGACAAAGAAGTCTGACCATCTGGTAGGTGGGCGGCCACGCGGTCTTTTGACATCCCGTGGAATCCAGTCGGTAACAGCTCTAGTCCAGCGGTCCTCTTTAAATCTCATTACGTGACCAGCCCATCTGATTTTCGACACCTTGGCAAATGAGACAGCGTCCCTGATTCTTGATCGTCGACGGATGTCAGAACTCCGGATTCTTTCTCTCATTTGAGTGAAACGTGATATTCCAAGCATAGCTCTTTCTATTCTTCTTTGGGAGACCTGAATAGCGTTCTCATCCTGTTTTCCTAGGGCCCAGGTCTCTGAGGCATATGTTAATGCAGGAAGAACAGTGGAATCAAAGAGATGTGCCTGGAGCCGGAGGTTCTTCGTCCTCTTAGCTATTTCTTCGACGTTCTTGAAGGCATTCCAAGCCGCTCTCTTCCTCCTGCGAAGCTTGGGTGCCAGGTCATTTGTCATGTTGACCTCTTGACCTAGGTACACATAGCTGTTGCATTCAGAGATGGTCGTTCCATTGAGAGCGAATGGGGCATCAGGAATGAAGCTGTTTCTCATAAACATTATCTTCGTAAGATTCAGCTGTAGTCCTACCTTTCCACACTCACGGTCAAAGTCGGCCAGCATTTGTGCCACTTGGCTGATGTTTGGTGTTATTAAAACAATGTCATCAGCAAAGCGGAGGTGGTGTAGTTGCCAACCATCTATCTTCACTCCCATTCCTTCCCATTCTAGTCGTCGCATGATGTTCTCAAGGGTGGCACTGAAGAGTTTCGGTGAAATGGTATCACCCTGCCGCACCCCTCTCTTGACATCAACGATCACTTCTTTGTAGAATGGTGAGATCCTGGTAGTGAATCCGCAATACAGCTCACGGAGGATACTGATGTATTGGGCTTGAATGCCCTGATTGGCTAGGGCTTCAATGACCGCTTCCGTCTCAACAGAATCAAAGGCCTTCTTTAAATCAATGAACGTTAAACAGAGCGGCATCTTGAACTCCCGAGAAACCTCAATGAGCTTGGTTATCGTGTGGATATGGTCGATGGTGCTGAATCCTTTGTGGAACCCGGCTTGCTCGCATGGTTGTCCTTCATCTAGTGTTCTGCCAATCCTATTTAGGATGACTCGAGTGAACAACTTGTAGATGACAGACAGTAAGCAGATCGGGCGACAGTTGCCAATGTCATGGATGTCTCCCTTCTTGAACAGTAGTACGGTCCTGCTGGTTTTCCATTGGGACGGAACCTTGCATTCAGACAAGTAGCGAGTGAAGAGCCGAGCCAGTGTATTGATGAGTACTGACGGCAGGTTCTTCAGGTGTTCAGGTCTGACCTTGTCTGGGCCGGGTGCTGTTTGTTTCTTTACCGACGGAATGGCGTGTCGGATTTCGGAAGGGAGAACGTTGGAAACGACATATCCATCCTGTGGAATTTGGTATGTCGGCAAGTGGACATGGCTATCAAAGAGATTTGAGTAGAAGTCATGGATAATCTTCTCCATTGCCGTTCTGGAAGATGTGATGGATCCATCAGGACGTCGGAGGGCAGTCATCTTGGTCTTGTAGTTGGCGAAGGACAGGCGGGTGTTACGAATACTTTTCCCGGCTTCTGCCGCATCTACCAGTACTTCTGCTCTTCTCTCTTTGAGGTCTTCCTTGATCACATCTCTGCACTGCTTTGCGAGCTCGGATGTTAGCTTGCAGTTGCCTGAGGCATGCGCCAAACCACGCTGGCGATTTTTTGTGTCTATCTCTCTCTTGGTGTTCCTCGCACATTCATGGAGGTGCTGAACCAGTTGATCGTATTCCTCGTCAATGTTGTCAACAATGGCATCTTCCCATGTTGCCGCAATAGTACCAAAGAGTTCCCAGTTGGTAGTCATTCTGAGAGTTCTCTTTTTGAACTTTGCAGCCCTTTCTCCCCAATCTGTGAAGTAGAATTTTGCATGAAGGAGACGGTGGTCCGATCCCATTCGAAATTTTGGGACAACAGCGACATCAGTCAGGCAAAACCGTCGATTGAATATGATGTGGTCTATTTCGTTGTGGAATCGTCCACCGGGAGACTCCCATGTCCATCGTTTAGATTCTGCCTTCTGGAACTGTGAGTTACCATGAATGGTCTTGGTCGACATGATGAACTCAGACAGTCTCTCACCCTGTTCGTTCCATTCTAGGCCATGGGTCCCGATGTGAAGTTCTTCAGCTGATCTTCTCGGTCCTATCTTGGCATTAAAATCACCCACAATGATCTTGTAGAAGGTGTGGTCTTCTTTATAGAACTTCTCTAGCTCCATGTAGAACTTCTCGATTTCTCTTTCATCATAATGAGATGTTGGTGCGTAGACAACGAAGATAGAAACTGCAGGCAGTGAGCCACATCTATTCAAATGTAAACGTCCGATTCGGGTTGTTGGGCATTCGAATGAATCAATGCTCTTGGCCAAGTTTGTGTTGACAAGGACACCGACGCCTCCAACACCTCTTTTATCGCATGTTCCGAGGAACAATTCTTCTCCAGTGTCGAAAATGGCATGGTGAGATTTGTGCCTTCTTGTCTCGGTCAGACCAATGATGTCGTACTTGATCATTCGCGCTTGTACCATCAGGTCCTCAATGGATGCATCTGATGCTAGCGTACGTGCATTGAAAATACAGACGATCATTTTTGTCTTCTTCATTGTGGCAGCCTAGGTCGGCCTTGAGATTTTGTCTGCCTCTCCTTTCTCATCCTTCTCAGTGCTGCCATGTCGGTGAAGCCTTCAGGGTCAGGTGAATGAGACCAGTTGTAGTTACTGGTTTTGGCATATCGAATACACAACGGATAGCTTGACAGGCTCTTCCGTGCGGGCGGAATACTCTCGGTAGCTTGCCAGTCTTTCCGAGAGGGATAGAGGCTTTTGGGGCGACCTCTAATCACCCTTGTAGATGTTACCATATTTGAACCCTCTCAAATATGGTACGACAATTCCGGAAGATGGGTATTTAGTGTCTTATGATGTGTCGTGTGGCCACTTTGCGGCCGCACAGGTCCATAAAGCATCCTGGAGTGTGGCGATGGCTGTGGTTGGTGGGAGCAAGCAGAGAAGCTCTGTCCCTGGGTCTGCCAAGCCTGGAGTCCAAGGTCTCAGAGAGTTTCGCTTATCTTGTTCTGTGGGTCTTCAGTCGTGCGTGAGTCTCGGCCGGAGCTGCCACGCGGGTCCAGAAAGCGTCCTGGAGTATGGGCACGGCTGGGTAGTGGAAGTAGTGCCTGGGCCCGCTGGTGTGGAGGCGAGCGGAGGCCCCGAGGGGAGGAGGGCTCGAGGTGTCAGTGTCTCCCGCGAGCCGCCAAGATGAAGGTGAAGATGGTGAGCCGGAACCCGGACAACTACGTCCGTGAGACCAAGTTGGACCTACAGAGAGTTCCTAGAAACTATGATCCTACCTTACATCCTTTTGAGGTCCCGCGAGAATACGTGAGAGCTTTAAATGCTACCAAGTTGGAGCGGGTGTTTGCCAAACCATTCCTTGCTTCCCTGGATGGAGACCGAGATGGAGTCAATTGCTTGGCAAAGCACCCCAAAAGCCTGGCTACTGTCTTTTTGGGGGCATGCGACGGAGAGGTTAAGATTTGGAACTTGACTAAACAAAAGTGTATCCGTACAATACAAGCACCTCTATAATAAAATTTTAAAAATTAATTTTAAAAGGTTTTCTCAGGGCTGGAGAGATAGCACAGTGGGTAGGGCATTTGCCTTGCACGCGGCCGACCCAGGTTCGATTCCCAGCATCCCACATGGTCCCCTGAGCACCGCCAGGAGTAACTTCTGAGTGCAGAGCCAGAAGTAACCCCTGTGCATTGCCAGGTGTGACCCAAAAAGCAAAAAAATAAAAAATAAATAAAAGGTTTTCTCTATTCTAATAATTAATCAAAAGCAATTGATCATCTAAAGAAACATATTCTGGGAAAATTGTAGTTACTCCTGGCACCACCTTCTTCCACTTGCCCTCATATGTCCATTCCTGTGTGGGAAAAGTAAATAGGATTGATTGACAGAAAAAGTAACTCCATCTGGGTGCAGAAACCTGTTCAAGATGCCAGTGACTATTAGACTAACCCTAGATAGTTTTGGACCATCTCAGATGCTTCTTCTGGTTTCAAGGAAATTCCTAGCATCTCTGGGAAATGGGGAAATTTAGAGGGAATTTACAAAGTCCCCCATTTATTCAGCTGAGTTGTCAAGGGAGAAAAGCAACTATTAGGAAAATAGACACTGATCAGACATGATCAGCACATACTAGAGAGTCACTTGCTCTTAGAAACTTTAAGAAACTGCCAAAAGCTCCAGTCCAGGTCCCTAATTTAAGTTCACATAAACTTTTAGATCTTTGAATGTCTAGATATTTGCTCTGTGATGCTACCTCACAATAATTATGTTAAAGTTCCACACATTGATGTGAACATAATTTTAATATAAAAAATGTTTTGGAAGGGCTGGAGAGATAATTCAATAGCTGAGAGCACAATTTTTGTTTGCAGGAGACCCGCTGTGATATCTGGGCATTGCTGGGTATGACCCTCCAAAAGAGGTTTCCTTTTATATATGAAATTTTATATATGAAATGACTCAGCAATCAGTTTAAGAATCTGAAAAATTTCTGCAAAATGAGAAAATTATTTGCAAATGCAATGTCAATTTTTTAAAAATAATGAACAATGACTTTGTTTCTTTTTATATTTTAGAGATTTTTTTTTCAAATCTCAAACTTCTTTGAGATGCTTGAAAAAGCACAAGGCCCTGCACTTTTACCACTAATGCTTCAGCCAGACACAGAGAAAATACTCCATACAAGTGAAAATCTATCCAATAATTCACCACTAGGTAAATAGATTTCATAGTTCTTTATAGAACCAATTACAAGGTAGATTTACAAAAGAATTCCTTATGAAAAGATATCCAGGAAGCAATTGCATTATGACTGCATAAAACTGGTTTCAATCATCTGATTTTCACTTAGAATCTTATTTCAGGAGAGTGGTTTTGAATACTTGTATATTAATGAGTACAGAGGCTAGTGGAACTTAAACGTACAAGATTACTGTGAAGTGTAACATGTTTAGTTCCTATTTTTAATTGACAGGATGAGTAGACTAACTAATGGGTGAGGGAGTTTCTAGCTGGCAATATCAGAGATCAGCCTAAGGATTTAAAAAAAAAGAAAGAAAGAAAAAGAAGAAGAAGAAACAAAATAGAAATCTTCAATATTTCACTTATAAAAAAAATCATAAACCAAGATCATGTTTTGTTTTGTCATGATTCTCAGGGAGTTCAGCATGACTTTGAAACAATTTCTCTTGTATATTTTTGTAATAACTTAACCATCCTACCAAGTGTCTATCTTCTATCTCCAGTTTCCCTTCTTTGGAACATTTCCTATTAAACTCTTGGCCTAGCTCATGAAATTTTCCGTCTCCCTTTATTGCTTCAACCATTCCCAATGGATAGATCGACATATCATGTCACTTATAATATCATTAAACCCATATTATTTAGCCCATCTCTTATCATTGAGTGCTTGCCTCCAATTTTCTAGAATTACTAGGGACAAGGCTGTAATGAGCAAACAATTTTAGATATAAAACATCCATCTACACCTGTCAGTGTTTCCTTAAGATAAATTCCTAGCACTGTAATAAGCAGGTGAAAATGTACAAATTTTTTAACATTGGACATGAGACCAAGTTTGAATTTCCATCTTCTTGATTTTTTGAGGATTCACTTTTAGTTTAGCTTAGTTCCACCCCCCCCCCCCCCACACACACACACACATATTAATCATTTGTGTTTCTTCTTGGTTAACTTTCAACCTAGGAAATCTTAAAATTTTTTTTAATGAAGCAAGGTAGTTTTTATTGAAGGAAACTTGCTTAGAAAGATGTGAGAGGAGAGAAAGAGGAGAAATGTGTGTTCAAGACAGAACAAAGGTTTCTCCAGAGAGGAAATAAGTAAACAAAGAAACATGGAGACCAGCAAGTAACACTGTTGAGATTTGCAGCGCTTCTAATGGGCCGTCAGTTCTGTGAAACTTGGAGATGCAAGCAAGTGCCCAGGAGCTGCGGAGCTGTGATGATTTGGTGGCTTGACAGGTCGTGAGGTTCAGTTGTGGAGCTGGGCCATTTCTGTGCCCCGGGATATATGGTGTGCATGGAAGCTGCTGGGCCTTAAAGCAAGAAGAATCTGCCCTCCCCCATTTCGAGAAGGCCCCAGAGTTCTCAGACCCGAGAGCCGTCTAGTCAGCAGCTTAAAACTATGGAACCTTGGGGCCAGAGCGACAGTACAACAGGTAGGGTGTTTGCCTCGCACGTGGCTGAACGGGTTCGATCCCCAGAACCCCACATGGCCTCTGAGCATCACTGGGAGTGGTTACTGAGTGCAGGACCTAAACACCTCCATTTGTGGGTGTGGCGCCAAATCAAAACAGAATATGAACGCTTCAAGAATTTGCCAATCATCCTTGTGCAGGGGTGAAGCCAATCTTTCTTTTGCATCTATCCTTCCAATTTTATCCTATGAGCTGCCAAAGCGAGCACCACCTTAAATGTTTCCTAAAGGAGCAGATTAATTTTGGAAGTCCTCCAGGGGAGGAAGAAGGCTAGAGCAAGGAGGGACCTGCTTCTTGTGCGGTTCACAGTCAAGTAACAGAATACTAAATTAACCCTCTAATCGCCACCGAGTCTCGTGTTTGTCACCTGTTAAAGCGCGGGAGGGGTGGGCCCAAATGCTTCCGAACCCACAGACCCTTCTAACAGCCGGGTCAGGACTGGGTCAGACGATGCCTTACGAAGTGTCATCCCCACCAGCGGGGTTCCTCCCACTCCCTCCTTCCGTGTCTCACTGGGACCCTGTCCTGAGCCTTTCCAAACTGCTGGGGTCGCTGGGCTGTAGCCCGCCTGCCTTTACCTGCCAGGAGATCCCGCGGAGCCCGCGCAACTCCGAGCCTGCGAGCAGTACTAAGCCGGGCCCCAACGGCTCAAGGGCCAATGTTGTCCGGTTGCTAAGCAACGCCAGGACGCGCCTGCGCGTCTCCGCCCAAGGATGCCTTTGCGGGGGGGTGGGCGGCTGAAGATGTCCATTATCCTGCACGGGATTGCGGTCTAGGAGCCCGACTTCTGTGCTTGGAGGCAACGTAGACGCTAAGAAGTCTCCTGTTGCTTGTGGTTAAGGGCTGAACCGCGCGAACACAGTAAACCAGGCGGGAGTGTGGGCGGGCTGGCTGCGAACACACGGTCTATGCGAGGCTACTCGGTTCGGTCCAGTTCTGGCCCGCGCAGACCACGCGACTTCCACTTCGCCTCTTCTGCCCGGTGTCCACGTTCCGACGACCTGCACTGCCGCCTTCTCATCTGGTGGACGTCCAACTTCTCGCGCCTCTCTGCCCTTCCTCCCCCGGGTCTGTAACCACTTTCCTCTCTGCCTCCTTCAACTCCAGACCCAATCGGCGGTGACATCAACTAGCTCTCTACCTTTTTGTCGTGTTTCATCCCCTTTCTTAAATTCTCACGGACCCCGCAGGTCAGGCCATCATTTGGGTCCTCCTAAAAGATAATATGGGTTTCTCTCCTCTACCAAGATATTTCTGCTATTCACAGAGAGGTCATGCCACTCCCCTACTCCAATTCCAGTGGCTTCCTTAAGGAAAGCCTCTGAACCCTCATTGCCCTCTACATTCAGAGCTGTCTGTGCTCCCCAATATTTTCCATCCCTCTAGATTTTGGCTCACTCTGCTCCTACATCACTTCATCTAGTTAACAAAGATTTCCAATTGGCTATTTGCCACTTGTGTAACTCTGGAAAGTTTCATTTCTACTGAATTATGCCCAGTTCAATTACTATCTCCCTAAAAGTGTCTTCCATTGAGAGATTTTTACATTTCTGTGCCCCCCCAAAATCTCTCACTTTTCTAAATTGCACACACACACACTACAAATTCCATTGCTTACCTTCCCAGTGACTCAACCACCCTCTTTGGTCCTTGAGTTCTACTGTAGTAAATGCTTAAGATTCCCTCTATTAGTTCTCTTCTACATTTTTACCTGATACTTATAACCAATTCATTCTATTTTCTGTGATCAAATAATGATTTTTCTCATGCTACACTTGGTAAAATATGCTCCTCTATTTTCATCGCCCCCCCCCCCACAGAGCCTTTTCCTCATAAGTATATGCATACTATGAAGTTTCTCCTCTGTCTTACGCAAACAAAACCAAATCTCCTTTCATATTGTACTCTGTACTTGCTTTTGCAAAGCAGAGAATTCCTATGAAAACTTTCACAGGCAGAAAGGCTTACAGCAAGGAAGCAATTGCCATTAATTTATGTAGAAAATATTTTGAGCCTGCCCTGACTCCCCAGTTACTACACATGAAACACAAGTAACACAAGAAACCTAAAATCACACTGCCATATAAGAAGACAACCAGGCACATGATAAATACACAGCCTCTATGAAGTTGCTCCTGGGAAAGAATTTGAAGGTACTACTCATTGGTCCAGGTATAGTATTGTCTCTAGAAGGGCCTCAACAAAACAAACACTGAACACGTCATATTTCCTGATGGGACACCTCACTCTTGAAATGCTCTCCTTTATTTGTTGTTGTTTTTTTGGGGGGCCACTCCTGGCAATGTTCAGAGGTTATTCCTGGCTTTGTGCTCAGGGATTACTCATGACTGTGCTGAGGGGACCATACGAAATAACAAGGATCGAACCCAGGTCTGCTGCATACAGGGCAAGTACTCTACCCACTGTGCTATCACTATGTACCCATGAAACACTTCTTGGTTTTCTTGATTCTATTTCAAGGAAGTGGAATCTTAATTCCTAATTAAGATTTTTTTTTTTTTGGCTTTTTTGGTCACACCTGGCATTGCTCAGGGATTACTTCTGGCTCCACAGGCAGGAATTACTCCTGGATCTGGACTCAGGAGTTACTCCTGGCAGTGCTCAGGGGATCATATAGGATGCCAGGGATTGAGTCTGGTTGACCATGTGCAAGGCAAACACCCTTCCCACTGTACTATCGCTCCAGCCCCCAACCTTCTCAGATAAATGACCACTGTCTAGATACTTTTCCATATAGCTTTAGATGGTGATATTTCCCCTCTATGCCTGGCTCTTTTCTCATACTTTAACGGTTTCTCTTATTTATTTTTCTGCCTAAAGTGTCATATTAGCAATGCATTATATTCTAATGAGTATTAGGCTCATATGTTCTTTCTCTTACTGAAATGTTATACTGGAGTGTCCAGAGGCACATCAAATATCAACAATGGCCACCTGGGCTCACCATGCATCCAATATAAACATTAAAAAAAGTTATCAAGGGATATCACTACCCACCTAGATATACAAGCATGAAGTCTGAAAGACATCCCAGACTCTCTCTCCTTCATACAGTTATTAGATCCCATTAGTCATGTCTTGAATTTATTCCATGTTTCCATTCTCATGCTCCACATATGGAATATCACCATCCTTGACGTGATTTCATCTAACAAGCCTTCTCTTACTCATCATCTTAGCATAATCTTTAACTTCAATTAATTTTCCCTAGTATGACCAAACTGATCTTTGTAATTGGTTTCTCTCCTCTCTGACTCCCAATTAATTCCACCCCATACATGATGAAAAGTAACAAGATTCTTCAATTGGTACTCAAGACTTTGTTCTATCTGGTTACTCCCTCCTGCAATAGCTTTTCTTTTCATTCAGGAAAAAAAGAAGAGAAATTGAGCAAATTTTTCATAATTCTCCAAGGATACCATGACATTTCGTACCTTTTCCTCTCCTGCTCTATCAGAAAGCCATCTATTCATCTTTCAAATTTTATTCTAGCTGTGATTTCTCCCAGAAATCTTTATTACCTTCTTCAGAGTGAAAAATTTATCGTTTGGTGCTAGCACTAAATCTCATACTTACTTTATTTTTCCCCTTGTCATATGATATAATAAGATATTTGTTTATACATGTGCCTTCCTCCCTAGACTGTTTCTAACTGTTATTTAACTAATATTTCTCAAGTGCCCATTGTGAGTCAGGCAATTATGAAGTGGTGAAAGTGCATCAGGAAATTCCCATCATGATGCTAAAAAGGTTAAAATTAAAAAACAGGGGCTGGAGCCATAGAACAGCAGGTAGGGCATTTGCACATGACTGACTTGAGTTCAATTCCAGCATCCTATATGGTTCCCCAGAGCACTGTCATAGGAGTAATTTCTGAGTGCAAAGTCAGGAGTAACCTCTGTGCATCGCCAGGTATGATCCAAAAAGTAAAAAAAAAATCAGCATAAAGTCACTCTAGTAATAAATGGAAGAACCAAGACTGAACCAAGTCCATTTTACTACAATTTGACTCTTATTATCAAGTTGGGTTTTTTGTTGTTGTTTCTTTTCTGTGGAAGGAAAATTTATTTTGGGGGGTGTTAGTGGAGGTGGGGGACACCATCCAGTAGTGCTGGATAGGGAGTGGCTACTCCCAAAGTTGATTCTAGGGGCTAGAGTGATAGCACCGCAGGTAGGGCGTTTGCCTTGCACACGGCCGACCTGGGTTTGATTTCCAGCATCCCATATGGTATCCTGAGCACCGCCAGAAGTAACTCCTGAGTGCAGAGCCAGGAGTATCCCCTGTGCATCGACAGGTGTGACCCAAAAAGAAAAAATAAAATAAATAAAAATAAAAACCAAACTTGATGCTAGGGTTAGGCTTGGATAGAACCCAGGGCTCTGGGCTCCCTCAGGTAAAACAGCACTCCAACCATTCAAGTCATCTCCTTGGCCTCAGAAAAAGTTGTTGTTGTCCCAAAAACACAAAAATATTAATCCAAAAGGAAATATGTACAGCTATGTTTATCGTTACACTTTGTGCAAGAGAAAGGATATGGAAACAACCCAAACACCCAATACTACAGATGACTTGATCAAGAAGTTGTGATATACATACACAGTGGAATACTATGTAACTCTAAGAAAGAGCAAAATCATGCAATTTTTAGCAACATGAATAGAATTAAAGGATCTCATGCTGAGTGAAGTCAAAAGGAAGGGCAGATTCAGAAAGATCTTTCTCATATGTGTGACTTAAGGAGACACAACAAAGTAGCATTAAAGATCCAAAGGCAAGATAATGGAAGGACTGATCCACACAGTTGAGTTGGTCAGCTTGGGAGGGAGGGATCTTGTCATCTTTTGGAGAATAAAAGGGTACATTTGTGATGAATGTGGTGTTGGAATTATGAGTGTGAGAAATCTTTGGTAATACTCTAAACCACAGAAGCTCAATTAAAAGCTTATTTTTAAAAAAGAAAAAGTTGCTTTTATTGCTTTTTTTGAATGATGATACTTTTTAAAGTTTGAGGGGTGGGACAAAGGAAATATACTCTAAGAGAACACTCTGGATCTAGCCCATGGAAATACTGATGTCAGAGATCTTAGGGACAGGACTGCAACCCTCAGGCATGGAAGTAGAACCCTTCAGTTCTCACTGCTCAACAGTAATTGCCCACATTAATCAGGAAGTAACTAAAATAACTGTGAGGTTTGAAATGGCAATTGTAGATGAATATTAGCTGGGGAATATTAGCTGATCCCATTCTTAAAGGCTACCCATTCCTGATCAGCTTTCCATAAATAAGAATAAATTAAAAGATGCCATTCATGGCAACCGATTGAACGCATGCACAGCCCCACCCATGACTACCTATCCTGAGATAGGATTGATATTGACCTTTCCCTCTGCTCCAAACTTTTCTTTATCTGCGTTTTCTCTGAATAAACTATTGTTTGGCTTGTTGCCATGTCCTAAACCAATATATCAGTCTCTCCTGGAACTACAATGTTGTAAGAAACAAAAGTTTTTTAATCAAATAATTATAACTTTTGTTTTGACACTTCTCCCACAGACTTAATCTTTACTACACTTGCCTATTTTGATGGGCCCTATTTTATTTCAACAAATACATTGAATGAGTTTTGACAAAAGTTTACAGTTGTATAATCACAAACATAATGAAGTTCTGGAACATTCCCATCATCTCAAATTTCATTCATACTCTTTTGAAATCAAACCTTTCTTTTCACCCCACTTCCCTAGAAATAACTCTCCCTATAATTTTGTATTTTCTAGTATGTTCTATAAATGGGTTCATATAATATCCTGTCCTTTGTGTCTCACTCCCTTAATTTGTGCCAACACAATGCTTTGAAAATTTGTTCATGGAATCACATGTCCCTGTTACTGAAGAGCACTGCACTGCATGGTTCTATAATTCCCATTCCCTACTTGATGGACATTTGGGTTCTTTCCTATTTGGGGATGTTAAAGATAAATCTGATCAAAACATTTATGCAGAGGTCTTTATGTGACTTTATGATGATTCTCCTTACTTGGAAAATGCACACGGATGTAATTTCAGGGTTTTGACATGTGACAGGGATTTGAAGTAGAATCCACTTCATGCAAAGCAGCTGCCTTACCCTCTGTGTTCTTTCCAATCCTGTATTTAAAAAATTATTTGGCGTTTAATATAGATCTAAGTTTTCTTTTCATTATCATACATTTAAAGAAAATAGGATCATTTATCTTTCACCCAGAGCCACAATTGTGGGCTTTTGGGGGTTCCCCCACAATCATCTCTACTTCATCTTTGTGGAACTTAGAAATGTTGCCATTTTCTGTATATGCCCAGAAATAGAAAACTTTGAGTCTGAGAAACACTGATTTAAAGTTTTGCTGAATGTTAAAAATTCTGTATTGGATCTTTAGGATATTTTCCTAACAGCCCTGGTTTAGTAGTTTGACATTAGCTATACATGGAGTTCACCAAATATATCTGTAAACAATTTATAATGAGCAATATCCCGACATTTCCCAAACTAGTGTCCATCCTTTCTTGGTATTAAGGCACTTGCATATCAAATAAGCAATCAGAATACTGTGAATATGAGCTGAGACAGGAAAGGTAAGAGATCAGAAGGGTTTTTTTGTTGCGCCACGTGAAGATTATTTTTTTTTTTTGCATGAAGATTATTACTGACATTCAGACTCAACATCTAGGAACTCAAAGATAGGTAAACATTTGCCTTGCATGCTGCCAATCCCAGTCCAATCCCAGGCACTTCATATGGTTCGCTGAGCACTGCCAGGCATGATCCCTTGAGCACTGCCAAGTATGGCCCAAACCACCCCTGCAAAAAAAAAAAAAGGCAATCTCAGACTCAGCATCTTTCTCCCTTGAACTTTGCTAAAATCTACATAGTTACTATAAAGCAAAGAGATATTTTGTCTTTTCTTAGTATGTGTATTTTAAAATAAGTATCTTTAAGTCTATCTTCTTCATATACCATGTATAAGGATTGAGAGGTTTAAACTACCTGATGCTTCCAACTCTGCCATGTTAATAACTTGAAAATCCAAGGATAATAAAATTTATTTCATTCAACAGACATGTTTCAGAAAATGTGGGTTTGAAAAATATTTTTGAAGTCTAATTACACTTTCAGGATTTCACTGTCTAAAGATATCTAAGGCTGAATCACTTCATCAAGAGAAAGACAAGAGCCCTTCCGTATATGAAAAAAAAAAAGCAATCATCTATTATTTATCTACTTTATAAATCTAAATTTGCTTAAAGTGAGGGGGGGTACATCCATGTCATATTAATTTATCATAGTAGACTTGTCTTAAAGTATTTTTTGGATTCCTTTCCATCAAATTAAATTAGTCATATGGTTGCCATAAATCAGTTGAAATTAGTTGAAGACAAATAATAAAAGTGGAAGACTTCTGTTTATAACATTCAATTCTGTTTCAGTGATGTAAGGCAACCATAAACAGGATGGTAACCTTTTGCCTTTTCTAAAATGTTAGCACACAGCGTTTGCCAACATGAGCTGTAAATAATTGCTCTTTTTCTCAACAGCAGATCGCCACAAGGCAGCTTCTTCCACCACATTGTGTTATTTAAAAGTTATCTGCTTTTTTGGCCGCTGTTCAAGGGAGTTCTTTGCCTGTAAATCCTCTTTATCTCATGCTATGGCTGAAGCAAAATCTTGGCACAATTTCAGTGCATTTGTCTCGCTGTATCAGGGGAGAAAAAAAATTAAGACCCCAGAGACAAACGCTGTTCTTCAAAGGCTCATGAAACAGTGGGGAGTCCTGTTGGCTATTCAAATGGGCAATAGGACTCAGGACCCACGATGGAAATATAAGACCAGTGAACACAAAAGGCCATCATGCTACAGAGAAAAAGAAGATCATTGAACAATCTGAAAGACAGTTTCAATGTCAACAATGTTGATTGTGTACTTGACCCTTGGGCTTTAAAATCAGCTTAACATAGCAGACCAAGTCCATATGGGGCAGTGAGTCCATATGGAGCAACCATTTAGTTTTTTTATCTTGTTTTTACCTTCTTTTGACTCAACTCAGTTTCTATAATTTGAACTGTGAAGTGTCCTAGTTGTTTGCTAGAGGTAGTGAGGCTTAGGAGAAAACAGAGTGTGTTTCACTTAAAGAAAAAGTGTGTTAAGCAGTGTCCAAGAAAACAGTTTTGGGCAATAACATTTTACTCCATGCAGCATGGCTCCTTGGCCCTGTGGGGAATGTGTCTGTCATGATGTTGGAGAAATGGCTGGACAGCCAACACAACAGCCCTTTGACAGGCAGAGAGCCCCTTGGTTTAGCTTCTGGAAGTCAGTTGGTTTGCAAAAAGGAGCTGAGTAATAGTACGTATTTAAGAAATGCTCCTCTAAGTTGAGAATAAGTGGGTTTGCCTAAAAGACAACCAGATTAGAAACAACTAGATTGATTAAAAATGTGGTTGTGGACCTCAAGAAACCAGTCTGGTGACAGTAGAAGTATTATTATCAGCTCTTCCCTCATCTGTCATTATGAATTATAGAATAATCCAGGAGCAAAAGGAAATTTTCTGGCTGGAATTTTGGGTCTGATCTCTACTTGTCTCTACCTCACCAAATAGGGCCCATGAATTAGACTAGATTTCAGAAGATATATGTTTACTCATGGCAGAGCCTGTCAAGCTCCCTGTGGCGTATTTGATATGCCAAAACAATAACGGGTCTCATTCCCCTGACCCTGAAAGAGCCTCCAATATGGCACCTTTGGGAAGGATGAGTAAGGAGAGGCTGCTAAAATCTCAGGGCTGGGATGAATGCAGACGTTCCTGGAGCCAGCTCGAGCAAATAGATGAACAATGGGATGACAGTGATACAGTTATATATTTACTGCTAAGAGAAGGACTTCTGCACTCAGACCATTCCAGAGGACAGCAGTGACTATCAACTTACCATAGGACCCTTTGATGTACAAAGGCTTGGAAGATCTAGCTCCCAGACCCATCATGTGAGATACATACAGTATGTTTTGATTCTACAGATTACAGGCTTGCATCATCTGACTAATTCCTAGTATTGCATTTTATAATTTTTAAGGTTTTAAATTGCTTCTCCACATAGTTTCAATCAAAGGCCAAAGTCAAGAACATGATCTATGTCCACTAAAATTTCCATTATCTTTGTTCATACCAATAGCACTGGATTCCATTCCCATAATCATTTACCACCAGACACTGATCAAATTCCTCATGTTTAGGTAGTATATAACTCAGATAGATATACAGTTATAAATTTAAGTATAAATGTGAATTTTCTTGGTTTATGACTGTTGATAAAATTACTTGATGGCGGAAGCTACTTTATAAAAAAAGCATTGGTTGGTTGCCGAAGTGATAGTATAGCAGATAGGGCATTTACCTTGCATGCAGCTGACCTGGATTCAATAGCCCCAGCATCCCCTATGATCTCCTGAGCATTGCCAGGAATAATACCTGATTGCAGAATTAGGAGTATCTCCTCAGCATCGCCAGGTATGACCCAAAGAGCAATAAATAGATAAATAAACAAACAAACAAATAAAAAAACATTGTTATATATTTTGAGGAACATTAGTAGACAATGGAAAATTTCTTTAAAATAATGTTTTTAGGCAGTGGAAAGACAGTTCAAAGGACCAGTGTGCATACCTTGCTTGTAAGAGCCAGGTTTTATTCTCATCGTCAAGTGATCTCTCAGAAGTATACCCTAAATACTGCTAGTGTGACCCAAAATACAACAGCAATAAAAAAATGGGT
The DNA here is from genome assembly GCF_029834395.1 of Sorex fumeus. Classification (NCBI taxonomy): domain Eukaryota; kingdom Metazoa; phylum Chordata; class Mammalia; order Eulipotyphla; family Soricidae; genus Sorex; species Sorex fumeus. The sequence continues at coordinate 18,764,261 of NW_026606083.1, read as the reverse complement.
ACATTACTCTTTTGTAGTGTACACTATTTTTTCAAAGAGGGAACATCTCATTTATTGTTTGAGCAGATGTAAAGTCCATATCAAGTCATTACTAACTCCCTTGTTTTTTCTCTCTGTTGTCTCACACCAGACTTATTTGTGTTCGACCCAAACTCCACTTCTGGGCCTAAAAACCTAGTTATTAATTAGAGAGACTGTTTTATTTGAAAATAAGCAGTTATTGGGGGCTGGAGAGATAGCACAGCGGGTAGGGTATTTGCCTTGCACATGGCCGACCCGGGTTCGATTCCCAGCATCCCATATGGTCTCCTGAGCACTGCCAGGAGTAACTCCTGAGTGCAGAGCCAGGAGTAACCCCTGTGCATCGCAAAAAAAAAAAAAGAAAGAAAAGAAAAGAAAACAAGCAGTTATTGATACCAAAGGACTACTGAAATTTATATTTGATGATTTACATTTTATCTGATTTCTTTTTTGGTATTTTTGGCCCAAGACACATTTTAAGAACTAAAGTAAGGCCTGCCCATTCTGGAATATATTCTCAATACAGCAATGATACTATTTATATCAGTGCTTTAGTTTAGTAAATTGTTTAATTTTTTAAACTGTTGTCATTTCATGGGCTGGAGCAATAGCACAGCAGTAGGGCATTTTCCTTGCACACCGCCAACCGGGCCAGCCTGAGTTCGATTCTTCCGCCCCTCTTGGAGAGCCCGGCAAGCTTACAAGAGTATCTCGCCCGCATGGCAAAGCCTGGCAAACTACCTGTGACGTATTCAATATGCCAAACACAGTAACAACAAGTCTCACAATGGTGACATCACTGGGCCCGCTTGAGCAAATTGATGAGCAACGAGAGGACAGTGACAGTGTCATTTCATAGATGTTTTCTGCTTCATCTGACTGATATAAACAGGGTTAGAAATAGATAATTCATATTTGCAAGAAGGGTGATTCATACCCACAATCTTAATCTTTGACATAAATTTCATCAATAACGAAGCAGTTAGATTTTGGTTTTGGTTAATTGTGGGGTAGCCGTGGGGATTGAGACACATCAGCAGTGACCAGGGGACACATCAGGAGAGTTGCTTAGAAGAAACTTCTAACAGTGATTGGGGGACCTTGTGTTGCCAGGGATCAAAGTCAGGCCTCCAGCATGTCAAGTATGTGCTCAACACTTTGAGCTATCTCTGTAGCCCAGTTTTCATGAGACATAAAAAATACCGGGAAGAGACCAGCAAGCCAGCATACAACCAGGTCCAGAAAGAAGAAAGAAGAAAGAAGAAAGAAAGAAAGACAGGCTCCAAAACACAGAGCATTTAAACTGACTTGGGAGGAATTATGCCAGCTTTTCAAATGGATAGTAGGTGGATTCACTTGTGAGAGAATGAATAATATTAACAAAATACACAAATACACTTTGCAGGCTGCAAGACCTTATTAAGGCATGAGCTGGCAGGTCTCTGAGAAATGACAGGAGATGAGACTGGGAGAGAAAGGGCTCTCATGCCCATATGGTTAGTGCAAAGCATCAGGAGTTTTATCCTTCAACTTTGGGAAGCTCCTTTGAAAATAAGCCAAGTGGTGAATTTTAATTAAAAGCAGTATATACCAAGGAAATTCCACACACAGCGATATCTAGCTCATTGGTATAACAAGGAACCATTCTCATTCTAGAGGAATGTCTCTTGCAATACTCTCTGGTGAAGGATCATTAAACAAAATAAAAAGTTGCGGTGAAATGTCCCTTTTTGAGGGTACAAAAGTTTAGACAGTGACCTCCTGGGTGATCAGAAACGGGCACCGATCCTTTGTAAAATGCCCTGCCTTAAACCAGGCTAAACCACAATGAGCCATGACAAAGATAAAAGAAGTTTAGCAAAAATCAAAAACAAAATTGTCATTACTTCAGTGTTCCAGTAAGTATCTGCAAACTGCAGACCACCAGCCAACTGCTGTTTGGAATTTTGCTGGATAAATTCCTTTTATAGCACCAATTCTGGGGAATGTTGGTTATCCCACAAGATCAAGAACCTCATCCCCAGCTTCTTTTTTGAGCGTGTAAAAGCTGCCAACCCAGACCTTGTTGGGACTTGGTGGGCTTTCCCCTGCCCAGTTGGCTCTGGAGGGAAGAGTCTCCAGCTCCTTGAGTCAATCTGAAGTCTCTCCAAGTAATAAACTGCAGCTGGTTTCTGTAGATTTAGGATTAGGATTACTCTTTTTTTATCTGGGCATGGGGTGGGGTGGGGGGAAGAGTATTGGTAAAGAGTGAGAATTAGGATTTCTCTTTCTTATTTAGGGAGGGTATTGGTAGAGAGTGTGTGTGTGGCGTGGGGGGGGATGTTTGACAACACCTGGTGGTTGGTTCTCCAGGTGCCGACCAGGAGACCACACTATGCTGTGAATCAAAGTGGGGTGAATCAAAGTGGGGTGAGCAGCATGCAAGGCAAGTGCCTTAACCTCTCTACTGTCTCTCAAGAATTAGGATTCTCTTAAGAATCCTGGTCCGCCTCTTGCTATGTCCTGAGGGATCAATCCTACAAATTAACCCCTCTCTAAGCTAAAAGAACATTTGCCTCCTACTGGGTCTCTTCCCATTAAAATGTACTTTGCGTGTAGTTGGAAATAGCTTTTGGTGAGGGATCATTTTCTTTTCAATTTCTTCTCCTCTGATTTCCAAATTCCTTCCTGGGTGGTGAGGCGGAAGGAGAAAGGGAGTATCCCAGTTTGCATTCTTCAGCAGTTGTGATGCTTCAGAGAGAGTTCAAAGATTAAAGTGTGGTGCTTTGCCTGGGACCAACCCATGCTTTGTTCCACAAGCACCACTAGAAGTGATCCCTGAATACAGAGCCAGCAATATGTACTGAGCATTACTGGGTGGCCCTCCCCAGTTCTGCTCCCCAAGAGACTCCCAAAGAAAATAAACCAACACCTCAGTACCAATTTGCCAAGAAACTATGGAAAAGTAAAGATTGTCAATGCAGAAAAAAAAAAGACAGAAACAAGTGCAAAAAAAAAAATAAGGGATGACTTCTAATCTGAAGCTTTGAAAAGCAGAAGACAATATTAATATAGTCATACCAATTGTCTTCTGTGTTTAGAGGCCACTTTCAGCAGTGCTAGGAAGAGGGACACATGGTGCCAAGGATGAAATCCAGGGGTTCACATGCCAGCCATGTGCTCTGGCACTGGCACTATCTCCTTAGCCCCAACACCTCTCTTTAGTTATGGTTTGCATTTATATTTCCTGTACATTAACATCCAACAGCAACCTTTATTTTTAAATATATTTTTCTAAGTAAGCATTTGTCTTGTTGTTTTTACTGGTAGTGTTTCTTAATTGGAATGTTTATATCATTTACATTTGATATGACTTCTAATATAGTTCTGGCATATCGAATACTCTCGGTAGCTTTCTGGGCTCTCCAAGAGGGGTGGAGGAATCGAACTCGGGTCGGCCATGTTGGCCGCTTGTAAGGCGAATACCCTACCCGCTGTGCTATCGCTCCAGCCCCAAATATAGTTGAATTTAAGTCTGACCTCTCTGGTTTTCATTTGAAGCAAGCTTTATCCCCCAGAACCACACCCTTTTGCTCTACTTTAGTGTTTCCCTGTATCTTTTCTATGGCTTTCAATAGTGCTTTGATTTGTTGGTTTGTTTGTGTTGGCTCTTTTGTTTTGTGTGGCTTAGTATGTTGTTCTTGAGTTTGTGAGATTCACTCTTACTTAACATTCTACCATCAGATAAAATTGCACTGTTGAATGTAGAAGTTAATACAATAGTACGCATGAATTTCCCCTATCTTTCATATTTTCTGCTATCATCAAACATTTTACTTCACTATATTATAAACGCATGAAACAACATTATTAATATTCTTGCCTCAAGCTACTAACTTTTAAAGATTATTAAATGAGAAATAAGTATTTTCTCTTTACTACATATTTACCTTTACTAGCATGCTTTACTTTTTGCATAGCTTATGTTTTCATCTAGTATCATTTTTGTCCATTGCACTTGTTCTTAGCATTTCTTAAAAGACATTTCTATAAACAACACATTTTCTCAGCTTTTGATTGAACAAATCTTTATTTCATAGCTTGTTCTTGCTTTCATAATTTTAAAATACATTCTTGAACTATATTTTGGAAGGCTGAACCAATCAATAACTACTTCTGTCCATGAAACATAGCACGATATTAGACACTTTTTTCTCCCCCTATAGTTCTACCAAACTTATTCCTGCAATTTCACATCACAGTTTTGTACTGCTGTTTTTTTTAATAAGCAGACTTAAAATCAATGCTTTACTGAGTTCTTTGACTTGTTTCTTTCATTCTATATCTTTCTCTTTAAAAGGAAAAACAAATTTAATTTTGGATGTGATAGCTTTATGATGTGTTAACTTAGCTAGCCTGAACTACATTTCCCATAATGCCCTTTCATTGTATATTTTGGTTGTAATGTTCACACACACTGTTATAGATCCACTGATGTCCCACTAAGTCTGCAATTGTTCTGTCTCACCTCCATCATCCTTCCACTTCTCTGACTCCTGAGTCAAATGAGTATGAGTATGTTTACCTCTGTGATGCAGTGCCCAATTACCCTTGTCACCAATGTCAAAGGTTAAGAAAAAATGGGGGGGGGGGGTAAACTCTAAATAATAGTGGTGAATCTTTTATTGAAACAATGAATCTAATCAAAGCAGATAGAGTGTTAACTAGAATTCATCTGCCTCACAGGGACGGGGAGGGGTGGGGGGTGGGGTTTTATTGGGGTTCTTCATGGTAAAAAATAAGTATTGGTAAAGGGAAATGTGTTTGATATTTGCATGACTGAGACATAAACCTGAAAGCTTTGTAACCTTTCCCACAGTGATTCAATAAATAAATAAAAAAAAATGCGTACAGGATTCAGTCTTTCTTTCTAGGGTCCCAGCAAATGTTTGTGGATCCTGTCTTGCTTGGGATCTTTTTTTTTTTTCTGATTGCTTGCCTTGTGTGATTACTTCAAAGTACTAGCAACTGCCTCACTAGCCCTCACAAATGTGCAGATGGGTAAGTCAATTTCCTATAATAAATCTCTTTGTGCATAGCAGTATATGTCGCTTCTACTGGTCCAACTTCAGTTTGCCTAACTGATATCCTGAAATAAGTCTATTAACTCATAATGTTATAGTAGCTGCAGGGGCACTCAGATTCTTGCCCTCCATCAGTCAAAACTGAAAGCAAGGGAGTGGAGATTGAATTGGCCAGATTCTTAACAAGTTTTATTTAAGAGAAGCAAAGGGAAGGAAAAGAAGGCAAAGCTCCCAGATTATAGGGGTTGTCTCCCAGAGAAAGACAGAAAGCTTTCGAGTTTTACACCTTTTTGACAAAGGGGATGGTGTGAGCATTTTTCATTGAGTTTTAAGTAGGTGGGCAAGTAAAACTTGTAGAACAGGATGTTGAGGTAATTATCTTCTGGTATCTGTTCATCCAACTGTTCAGACATTTGGGCCATCAGGTAGAGCCTCAGTCTCTTAGGTTAGGCATCACCTAGTGCACCCTTGTGACATTAATACTTGCGATACCAATAATCCCTCTCCTTAGGGCCATGTTCCTAATCTCATTCTGCCTACTCATCTTGTGTCCCTATCAATAAAAGGTCTTTTATAAAAGTTCTTTTTACATTTCAGCTCTCGTTTCAAAAAATGTGAACCTTGCTGCTTTCCATAATTTAGAAACACCTCAGACTTGCTGGTCTTCAATTCTTCCTCGTTTTCTAGAGTAATTATGGATTCTACTAATTTATTTCATTTGTTTTCTGTTATTTCTTAGTTTAGGGTGGTGTAAGCATTCAGTGTGAATCATTTGGTTCGTTTTTTTGTTTGTTTGTTTTTGCAAAGCAAGATAATTTTTATTGAACTAAATTTGCTAGAGGAGAAAAAGGAAGGAACTATGTGCTAAAGAGAGAACACTGGCTTCCTCAGAGTGGAAAAGCAAGCAGAGTCATAGACATAATGGAGACATGTCTTGAAAAGCATGAAGATCAAACCCTGAAATTTTGTTGATATTTTTAATTCAAGTGTCTGGGTGCATTTTTAGAGAAAGGCTTATAGTTAAGCCTCTTTAGTATGGTTAGTTTGCTTAGTATGATTAAAGTAGATATTTAAACCTTTCACCAAGTTTAGATCTTTAAAAAGACATTTAAAAGAACAACGGGTAAGGGCATTACTTTCTACCAGTATAAATTACTGATGAGTTGAACAGTATAATGTCAAAGTAAATAAGTAACATTGCAGATTTTCTTCACTTAGGGAAAAGGGGGCACCTATGTAAATGTAGCTTCATTTACAGAAGAAAATTTTATTATTGAATTTACTTTTTCCTATGCCACATTCAAATAATTTTGATCTAAGATGGAAAATAAAGCTCAAAAAAACAACTGCCTATCAAATTTTTAACTTTTAAATTTATAAAATATCCTGAGCTATAATAACAAAGCATTGTCACATAACTAGAGTTCCTTCAGAGGCTTTATTAGCATAATAATTGTTATGTAAATGACATACCCTGCTGTCCTGAAAATGAAGTACAGCACAGCAGAATTCTTAAGTGAATTAAGTTGAATAATCATTTTATTCTGTTAACTGTCACTCAATTTTTGAATTATTTATATTTTCACTCTACAACTAACAAGCCAAGGAAAAAGGTGTATGAAGCATTTTCTAGTCCATAAATCTCAGGAAAAGGCAAAGTATGATTCTCCACACGTTTTGGTATCACTAGGACCTATAAAAGTGGTCATTGTTTAGAAGAATCTCTCACTTCCTTATCCAATAATATTAAATTCTCTTTGTCTATTTCCCTTTCACAATTTTCAAAGATGTGGGAAAGAATGTGGGAAAGAACTATGCAGAGGTAAATTCTGCCAAAGGCTTTCTTCCAAAATGAGCAATTGTTTTTCCCTTGGCATATAAAGGATATATATATATATATATATATATATATATATATAAATATATAAATAAATATATAAATAAATATATAAATAAAGGATATATATATATATATATATATATATAAAGGATAGGATGCTCCCACACTAATTTACAAGTCTCTTCTGATAAGATAAATTGGCTCTTGTAATGACCAGAAGATCCTGGGGCTGATCTTCATTAACATATCTTTTTTGTTTTTTTGTTTGTTTGTTTTTTTTTGCTTTTTGGGTCACACCGGGTGATGCACAGGGGTTACTCCTGGTTCTGCACTCAGGAATTACCCCTGGCGGTGCTCAGGGGACCATATGGGATGCTGGGAATCCAACCCGGTTCTGCTGCCTGCAAGGCAAACACCCTACCTGCTGTGCTATTGCTCCAGCCCCTCATTAACATATCTTACTAATACAAAAAAATTATCATTTCAGGTTTGCCTTGTACTCACTTCTAGAATAATCCTACCTCAGATTTTCCAAGTGCAAATGCAGTCTCTGATTAGCCACATTGTTAGAATGACCTTGAGTTGCTTAGTTTGGGATCAGAGGTAAAGGTAAAGGTAAAGGCCCTCCCGTTGATCGTCGATTTGCTCGAGTGGGCCCAGTAACGTTTCCATTGGAGACTTTTGTTGTTACTGTGTTTGGCATATCGAATACTCTCGGTAGCTTGCCGGGCTCTCGGAGAGGGGCGGAGGACTCGAACTCGGGTCGACCATATTGGCCGCTTGTAAGGCGAACGCCCTACCCGCTGTGCTATCGGGGTTGGGATCAGAGAGATAATACATTTGGGTAGGGAGCTTGCCTTGCACTGGACCAAGCAAGGTTTGGTCCCCCCCACACTCCACTTGAACCCTTCAGAAGTGATCCCTGAGTAGAGAGCCAGGACTGAGCCCAAGCATCACAGGGTGTGGCCTCAAAACAAAAACAAACAAAAAATTACCAAGAGTCCATCATAAAACAAACGTTTTAGTTCCTTTCTTCACCCATTTCAAATGTAAATTTCTCTCTTAACCAACTTCAAAATGGTATGTGTTTACAAAGGAAGAAAGTGCAGATTCACTTGCTTCTGCTTGTCTTCTTCCTCATGGAAGCCTTGAAAACTCTGAAGTGATTAAAGTTCCTACTTTACAAAGTTTTCCAAAGGGCAGAAATGTTTGTTTTTGATTGACAGTGAAAATTATAAAATGAAGTTTAAGTTGAGTTTGGAGAGATCATAGAGGAGGCACGCTCATCCCCCCCCCCCCCTTGCATCTGCACCCCACACACACCTCCTTCAATCCCTGGCTGTGCATATGGTCCCCCAAGCACCTCCAGGGGTCACCCTTGAGCACAGAGCCCAGAATAGCCCAGTAAGCACCACCAGGTATACACCATTCATGCCCCACAAATAAAAAAGAGGAAGCTTAAGTTATCAAAGTCAAAACTTAAAACCTTATAGCATTTGAAGACTAAAAATCTCCCTAATCTCTACTTTACTTTTCCTTGGCCTCTACTTAAAGAAGGAAGCAGTCTAACCTAGGCTCCACCCCACTACTTCTAAGATGCAGCAATATATTAACTTAGAGAGGTATGACCTTGATCTCTTCTCTGGGGTGCTCATATTTATAACTTTGGGATTTCCCCAGTCAAAGAAGTATACTTGCAGTGGTCCTTCATACCTAATAGTTGACCTGATAAGATGCTTTATGATGTGTTCTTGGTAGGTTATATGCTAAGAGGTCATTCCACGTGAATTATCTTAATGTGAGCTCTTCCCACACTAGAAAGTGACTAGACAGTTGAGACTTTGAGACATGTGGTCTGAACTCCAAGAAGGGAAGAGGGTTCAACTGAGTTGAACCTTGTGAACCAGGATTCAATCATGGCTAGTTAAATGCAGCCTCAGGGAAGTCTCTGGACACCAAAGCAGGGATGAGATTCCTAGACTGGTCACATACCATGGGCTACTACCATGCATGTGACACTGGAATAGTGATGTGTCCATTCCTGCAACATAGAAGCTTCACGTTTGGAGCTTTCTCAAACCCACAGTCAGCCCTATAAGCCAATTTCTTCAGCTGTCCAGACTTATATTCTTTTAATAAATGATAATCATATGTATAGTATTTTCCTAAATGCTGATAGCTCTTCTACCAAGCCATGAGCTCTGATAGAGTCTGTGGAGATTGCTGAATTTGCAGCCAGCTAGTTTGACTGAGAGTACTCCTGGAGGTTCCCATATTTGTACCTGGAGTCAGAAGTCTTAGGCAAACTTGGTGGTCTGGAACACTATACCCTTCATCTTGAGTTGAAGTGGATGGATTTGATATGTGATAAAATCAACACCATTAATGGTTAATTGGAAGTTGAAGTACCAACATGGGGAGGGTTGTCATCAATAAATTCAGCCTGCAAAGGCTTTATACTTCAGCTCATTCTCTTCTCGTCCTATCCGTGATTATTTCCCCCAGTTACCAGTAAGACCAATGAGTTGTATTTTTTTCTTTTATCCAACAAATGTTTTCATCCAACAAACATTTATCTGATGCCTATTATTAATCTGACAAAGTATTGAGCACTTCTTGTTCTCAAGTCCCCCACAGCCCTGTGGAAAGATACATACAGAATGATTACCCACGTTATCACAGTGGGCTCTGATCTCGTCTTAAGGATCAAGAAGATTTGCTAGAAGCAGGAGCGCAATCTAGACAAAGAGACTCACTCAACACAGAGAGACTCTGGCAGGAAGAAGTATATCATGGAGGAAGAACTCACAAGGGTTACACAGTGGTTTGGCAGCAGAAAGCAAAGCAAGCAGAGGTAAGAGAGAGAAGAAATTATTTTCTGGTTATGCACAGACTGTACATACTGTTAAAGGACATTGGGGTTTATTCTTAGAGAAGTAAGAAGCCTTTGAAGAGTTTTTAGTAGGACATCTTGATTTGCACTTTAGGTTTTTTAACTGCAGTAATATTGGATACTAGAATGAGTATGCTTTAGTAGAATGAGTTTATGGCTTTTCAGATGTGTGCTGCCACCCCAAAGTTCCAATAATTTTCCACCACAGTCCATGCACTCCTCCATCCTTGAATCCTGCTCTCTACTCATTAGATTTGTGTTTTCAATAGTTACTTATTCTGCCTGGGGAATCCCTCTACCCATCTTCAGTATATGAATGCTTTAAGATAATCCTGCTGGGAGCAAACAGTAGCAGAGTTTATAGGATGAAAAGAAATGAAGGAGAAATGAAGGACATGCCAACATCGAGCATCAGTGAGGTTTATTAACTCACTGGACACTGGACTGCTGATGTGGGAAGAATAATAGACAGCTCCCAAGTGTCAGCTTTGGGTGCCAGGGTCAAAGTGATGCCATTCACATAGAATAGTACCGAAAAGAACAGATGTGTCAGGGGAACATTCCAAACTGGTATAGACTTGCTGAATATGAAGAACTTGTGAACTATGTCTAGAGATGTCTACTATGAAACTCTAGTTACGGGTCTGGAGTTGAGAGGAAAGGTCTCTGCCATATAAGTAGTCCTAGGGTTTGGCCTATAGTTTATATCTGAATTCATAAACATGATTGAATTACCTAGGGAAAATGAACACAGACAGAAATTCTACCACAAAGCCCCATATTCTGCTCAAACACAAACCCACAGGGTTTTATCAGAGATAAAAGACAAAGATTTGTAGAAGCTCTATGATGAGAAGAGTGGAAAAGTCAGGGATGTTAGAGCTTTGTGGTTTCTTTTACACAGAGGCACCATCTTCCCCTCCTTGTTCACCTTCCTCCTCAACCTGGAAGTTAAGTTTCAGGAAAGATTTGGGGTATCTTAGTTTGGGGGAATTTGGGGGGTTTGAGGCCACACCCAGCAGTGCTCGGGTCTTACTCCTGCTTCTGCACTCAGGAATTAATCTTGTCAGGCCTTGAGGACCATACGTGGTACAGGAGGTTAGAACTAGAGTAAGCCACATACAATGGAAATAACTTATCTCTTCTACTATCTCTTTTGGCTTGCTACTTTTGTAAGTTTTCTTGGGGGGGGGGACCCAGGAATCTATTTTGTGCATAAATAGTAAGATTATACAAACTTAATTTACTCTTGAGTAATGTGACACCATGAGTCTATTGGGGAAACACGTTTTCAAGAGTACTTAATCAAACAATACTTTTCCTAGAGATTAGAAAGTTTAAGCCCAGTGTTTCCCAAGATGGGAGATTACCCCCACCTCTGGGGCTGCTGAAAGGATCTAAGAGGTGGTCATTGCCTTGGGTGCGATGCAGTAGCACTAGCTGTTCATTCAGTTAAAGAAGGTAGATTTCCAAGAGAACTCAGTCATTTTTCGTCTTAAAGGGGCTGGTAAATAAAATAAATCTCTGACTGAAGTCCTGGCTCTCCTCTCATTGTCAGCCTATTGCCATCTACCCCCAAGCACTGAGACTCCATGGTGACATGACTTCTCAGCAAGTTCTGAAACATCAGCAGTTAAATCACATTTTATAGAAGGAACACATGATATAACATGATATCCTCAGCCCCATTCCCTCAACACCAATATTATAAGATGATTTCACTCTCTTCAGAATAGGCGATGACAAAATAGTCACCAAGCTATGGAAAGACTGGGTCTTAGCCAATATCATCGTCTATCTTTAACCACTTAAATAGCTATGTGGCTGACCAGCTCTCATTATGACCTTCATTGGTCAGGCTCTTGAAAATAGCCCAGACACTTCCTCCACATCCCAAAGAAAGGCACCCTACTGAGAAGGATGAGCAGGGCCAGTGTGGGGGCAAAGAGAGAGAGGGGAAAAAGAGAAGGAGAAGGAGAGAGAGAGAGAGTGAGAGAGAGAGACAGAGACAGAGACTTTGCAGGCTCGCAGCCTGAGCAGGACATTCTGATCCCCGGGTATCATTTCAGGTATCATTTGTGCTATGGATGAGCCTGTTTTTCGTTTTGAAGGGCCTTGAAGGCCTGCATCATTCCCACCCCAGACAGATGCTCCTAAAGGTGAGGACAAGGATGTGGGCTGTAGTATCTTAACTTATTTGTTCCCTATGTTCATGTTTACCCTCTTGTCGGGTCTTTCTGTGTCCCACTGCCACCCCACCTGGCTCTAGAAAGATTTATGAAAGTCCTCTATAAACATTGGAGAGAGCCTTTCAACTTATTTTTCAGAAAAATGCCACAAATCCTTAGCTGCTTGCTCTTCCTCTCAGTGTCATGCAAACTATTTCTAGAGTATAAACTGGTGTGCCCAGTTCTTCCTGTGCCTAAAGAAAATCTGCCTGATCCAAAATACCTACAGTACTTTCAGAACCCCTTGGATGTTGATATATACAAGAACTTTTTTTCCCCACTATTACTGTACTCTCCTACTAATGATCATCAAGCAGATTAAGAAGATACTTGAATCTGAACCTTACTATATTTAAAGCTAAGTAAAAGCAAGACCAGTATAGGTTCATCTAATGTTTTAAGAACTCAGGGACCTACTTTTCTTCTTAGCTTGCTTCTTTCTTTCTTTCTTTCTTTCTTTCTTTCTTTCTTTCTTTCTTTCTTTCTCTCTCTCTTTCTCTTTCTTTCTTTCTTTCTTTCTCCTTCCTTCCTTCCTTCCTTCCTTCCTTCCTCCTTTCCTGCCTCCCTCTCTACCTACCTCCCTCCCTCCCCTCCCTCTTTCTTTCTTTCTTTCTTTCTTTCTTTCTTTCTTTCTTTCTTTCTTTCTTTCTCTATTTATTTCCTCCCTTCTTTCTTTCCCTCCCTCCCTCCCTTTCTCCTCTTTCTTTCTTTCTTTCTTTCTTTCTTTCTTTCTTTCTTTCTCACATCTGGCTATGCTCAATGCTCAGGGATTACTCCTGGGTCTTACTCTATGTGGTGCTCGGGGGAACATAAGGAATGCTGGAATACAGGTTGGGTACATGCAAGGCAAATGCCCTCCCCATTGGACCATTGTTCCAGCCCCCTGAGGGTTACTTCGTATTGGCAGTAAGCCAATTTCAAGGTCATAGGAGAAAATGTCCTGTACCAAAGGATGTTGTCTGCCTTTGACAACATCCTTTGTTGACAACCTAGGTCCCTTTTTATTATTTAAGTAAAATTAAAAGCAATAAAATTACCACATCTAAAGTGAACAGATCTGAAAGTCAGGATTCATACTGTCATTAGTCCAACTTCTCCAGCTAAGAAAAATAATGCATCCCTTCTTGGGTTTGTAGTCTTCCCCTTGGTCTAATATATCTGCTTTGTGTTTGATATTTTTCCAGGATTTATATTCAAGCTGTGAAAAACATTCTCCCATCAGCAGAATCTGGCACAATAGCAGACTCTTCAGATAGCAGGGTTGGCATTTTTTAAATTCACTCTGGATTTGTTAAGTGGTTTGCAGCTGAGAAGCTAGATGAGCTGACTTCCTACTGTATGAATTTCAAAAATGTTCGAAACAAGCATCTCCTTAAGAATTATGATATTCTGTGGACCATGTAATCAGTACATTATCAAAATATATGCTCTTTTGATTATTATAGTAATCTAAAAAGCACTAATTATATAACATTTTAACAAAACATAATTACAGACAATACGTTAGTTGATGTATATTCCTGTTCCTGGCAAACTGTGACACGAGTTACGTGTTATTCCTATAAAAATCAACATTTGTCCCCAAGTGTTAGATTCGGTGAAGGCTAGAAATGCTTCAAGTGGGGTAAGGAAAATTACAGCTTTCTTCCCAGTGACAGTCAGTGGGGAAACATCCATCAATGGGAGTTTGGGGAAATTGGATACAGTAAGCAAAAGTGAGGGAACAACTGCTGCAGTTATAATTTTTTCTGAGTTTCTGATTCCCTTTTAAATGGATTATTCCATTGCAAAGAGCTCATAGAGCCTTTGTTTGTCTTTTTGAGTCTTTTTGATTGTTTGTTAGGGGCCACACTCACAGGTATTCAGAACACAGTGCTCAGGGGAAACTCCTGGGGGTTTTCAGGGAATTGTGCAGTGCCTGGGAGATAAACTCGGACCTCCTACATGCAAAACATACGAATGAGCTTTTTGAGCCATCTCCCCAGTCTCTATATTTGCTCTTTTTATCAGCAGCTTACCTTCCCCCCCACATTAAACAGTCAACAGAGAAACCAAAAATGCCATTTCTTTAGGACAACTGATTCCCTCAATAACAGCAAAAACTAAACAATTTCATTGGATATTACACTTAACTTGAAGTCCTTTCTTCCAATGTTATTGTTAACAAAGTACAGGAAGTCCTCACTTAACCTTCTTTACAGAGTCTTGGGAGCCTCTGCTTGAAGTGAAACAATGGCTAATGAAAACAGAGCCTCCAATTAAGTGGTTTCATTCAGCACAAGCTGGGCTTGCTTTTTCTCATTAATGCTATAGTGAGTTGGATGAAAATGATGTTACTCTAGGACGTGTGATATCCGGAAACCCTCCACAAGCAAAATGGAGGTGGGGGAGGGGTGGGAAGATTGTTAAGACTGCAGGGACTGTGGGGGTGGGGCCAGAGCAATAGAATAGTTGGTTGGTTCTTGCTTTGCACACGGCCAACCCAAGTTCAATCTTTGACATTCCATATGGTCTCCTACCACAAATGATTCCTAGAGTGCAGAGTCAAGAGTAGCCCCTTAGAATTAACCTCTGAGCTGCTTACATTAAGAATTTATCTATATATTGTTCTTACAGCACACAGAAATCATCTGTTTCAGGCTTTTGTCAACTGGTTTCCATGCATATACAATCCTTACATACTAGTAAAGTCCCACATTTCCTAATATTGGCTTGAGATGGTAGCACCAGAGTTTGAATCCATGACCTTACATTTACAAGATCAGCCTTCTAAATCACAAAGCTATTCTTTCAGGCCCAGAGAGGAGTCTTCAAGAATTAATTTCATCCAACTATTAAGATGTGATCCTCCTGGGATCTCTGCCCACTGCCCCAGGTATTCTCTAACTTCTCCGTGTTCTGACTGTCTCCCAACCTGCATGGTTCCTGAGAACTGCTCTACTCAGAGCAGCCAATAATGACCTGTGCATGTGTTGGGATCGGGAGTTCCCTAGCCCTGGGAGGGGCAGAGAGACCAGATAGACACAATTCCTGCAGGAGTAAACACGGGGTTTATTTAGACCAGCATGCTGGGGCTCCACAGCATACCCCAGAGTGGGCAGTGACTGAGAGCCCCGAGCTTCTTCAAAGGGGATCTTATATAGGCCTTCACTGGCTGTTACAGCAAGGCCCGCTCATTTCATAGCCAATAGATTTGTAACAACATTCTCCAATGGAGACGTTACTGGGCCCGCTCGAGCAAATCGACGATCAACGGGAGGGCCTTTACCTTTACCTTTATACTTTCTTAACCAATCCATTTAAAAGTACCTCACTCCTTAGCCTATAGATTCAAAGATCAGCATTTACATACATCGATTGTCAGCACAAGCAAGGTTATAGCTGGAATCATTAAGCCTTAGGTAATCTCCCTTGGCCATCCTTGTTTTGAGTTACCCAAGTCTGCAGGGTGCTTTAGTGAGACAATACACTCCAGGAAAGGGCAATTTCCCCCAACCACCGCATCCTGAGTTATCCTTTACCCAAGTCTGCAGGGTGCTTTACTGAGACAATACATTTCAGGAACAGTAAATATACCTGAATCCTGTCACACTTGGTTTAGAAAGAAGTTATGCCCTGTTCACTTTCCAAGTCCCCTCTCCCCCAGGTGCAAAGCAGCCAAGCAGTTTTACAGAAAGCAATGTTGCACTTTAGCTGAAGCACGCAAAAATTTGATGCCCTAATATGGATTCTTTCACATGGTGCCTTGTTCCGCCTGTATAAAGGTTAGCGTCCAGTCACAGATTGATGGATCGTCTGCAGATGTATTCATTTCCATCACTTTTGTTCCATTGATCCTCTCCTTGGTTTTCCCTGCTTGCTTCATCATCTTAAATAGCCTGGCAGCTCCTAACTGTGTCACCTTTGCTCGGTTGGAGAATCAGCAACCATGGTTAGCGGGCTCTGAAGCACAGCCGCTCTGCCACTGCAACACACAGTGTGACAGATGGCGCCTCACCCCCGTCTCTCCTCGGGGATGGCAGTTTCCACTGTGTGGTGTTGTTGAATCTAGGAGCCTACTGAAAGAGGGTCTGGTTTGTATTTCTGAGCTCAGGGAGTAGCACCAGCGGGCAACCAGTTTGAAAATGGGCAAGACAAGGACATGGTGGCTACTCAAAGTATTTCGTGTCTTCCAAAAGCAGGCCTGACTTTCACCATCAAGGAGCAGCCATCCAGATGGGTGAATCTTTGTCTCACATGCTTCAGATGATTTTGAGGAACTTGAAATTTGAAAGCTAGAGCTAAAAATCTATTTGTACTTCTTTGCAGATTGCATTCTCTCCCTCAGAGGTATTTCTGTTTTTGAGATTTTCATTTATATTTTTATGGTGGGTGTCAGGAAGAGGCAACAAGAATGTAAAATATACAAGTGTGACTGGTATCACCCAGACTAGTTTTTAAGAATTATTTCTTATTAAAAAATATTTCTGTATGGTGTCATCCACGAAATGGGCATCTGCTTTGAGCATCCCAGTCCTAGCTCCCCTCTGAATGGAGGAATCTAGGGGGAACTTGCATCTCTCCCGCTATATCAGCTCTCAGGTTTATGTGTCTCAGTGTTCACAGATTCAAAGGGCTCACTGTCTCTGCCCATGTCTGACTGAGGCTAATGGGGACATGAGCCCACACCCTGATGTCCCAAACATCACCTCTACCAAAGTGCGTATAGATGGAATCTATGATGGTTGAAACTGTTCTGACTAAAGGAGCACAAATATGTGTAGAATCGGGGGATGGGGGTAGGGACTGAGTAATGGGGACAAAGTTCAGGGGTGTGTATTTTACCCTTGGAGAATAGATTCTCTCCCAGAATATCTAAAATCAAAGTCTCACAAACATACCCCATCCATAGAAAATTATCACTTCCCATTCATGTCACTCTACTTCTTTCTTGTCTTGTGGGGTAGGGGGATTGGAGTCACACCCAGTGGTGCTCGTGAGCTACTCCTGGCAGTGCTCCAAGGAAACATGTGTACTAGAGATCAAACCCCGGTTGACCACATGCAAGGCAAAGGCAAATACCTTGGCCCCTGTAATACCTCTCCAGCGCTAACTCTGTTTCTCATTGTTGCAAATCAATACTGGTGGACTTTTTTTTTTTATGCACAAAGAGCATTCACACCTTTCCCTAACCAGAATTCCCTCACAATGGAGTTCCTCATATGGAAACTGCTCTCCTAATTCTGAGAGAAAGAAAGAAGGATAAATGGTACAGGAAGGAAAATGTCAGGGCACAGAATTTTCCAGAATGCATCAGCAACCTAGACAAGAGGATGAGCAACCTCATACTCAAGATCTTTCCAATGCCTGAATCTAGGCTCCACCCTACTTTCTGCTTCTAATATAGTTCTACAGACATATTGTGTCAAGTGACAACCTCCACCAGGAGGAGAGAACATGTTTTTGTCAACAGGGAATTATTGTAGTGTGGTTGGGCTATCCAAAACTAGAGATATGATACTAATTGCCCCATTTTTCTTTACTTTCTTTTATTTCTGCTATGATCTTATCTTTCCAGATCTGTTGCATCTGTGGAAGAAACTGAGATTAAGCTCTAGAGTGATTTTCTGTTTCTTTCTAGTTTTATCTTTTTAAGTGACAATAGTGTGTCCACAAGAAAATTTGTTGCTACACTATTAAATTTTACAAACCAAGATATGACTACCTAATATATATATATACCCTCTTTCCAGAACTGCTTTATTCCCAAGAGGGAGAGGGAACAAAGAGATCATTGGTGGAGGTCCAGGGTCAGCTTGCAAAAAAAAAAAAGTGATTTTTCTTTTCTTAATTTAAAAGAGGGTCAAATAATTTTTCTTTTTTTAATTTAAAGAAGGTGATTTATCTGAGAAGAATTGTCAAGGAATAATTGATCTCAAGCCATGAACAATCAACTTGCCCTCAGAGTAACACATAAGATAAGCACACAGACAGAGGGAGAAAGCATTCAGGATGCAATCCCCCTTTCAGACTGAATCGATGAGTCACTCTGGGCAGAGAATTCAACTCACTGATCCTGCTCCTCATCTCAGGAAGGGGATATTATTTAACTCAAATTGTTAAGGATCATGGGTGGTAAGAGTTAGTTACCTAGACTCTGGCATTAATTCATTAGTTCATTCCATTTGTTCATCATTTACCATTCCCCAGACATCAAGAGTTTTGAAGAATAGTCTTACACTAATACTTAGAATGATGAACTTTTATCCTCTAGGGAAATCAAGATGAGTTTAAAGATTGTCTACAGTAGGTGGCTAGGAGGTGACACAGGGGTGTATGTGAGTGGGGCGGGGAAGGGGGCTCTTAAGCGCTTTGGTGGTGGTAAGTGAGGTAACTGTGTACACAAAGACCTAGTTATACACACAATCTAACTTAAAATAGTTAATAAATTTAATTTTTTTCCAATTTAGAAAGGAATAGATCCAGAATAATCTCTCTCATATGTAAAACTAAAAAGACACAACAAGGAAGTAGCTATGGTCCAAAGTCAGCGTAACTGGAGAATTGATCCACACAACTGACTTGTTGGAGGTGGGGGATGAGAGGGAGGGATTTAGGGATTCTTAGGTGAGTGAGGTATGCACTCTGATAATCAGTGTGGTGTTGGAAACACGTATATGAGAAACCATTATCAATGGTATTATAAACCACAGAATCTCCATCAATAAAAAATAAACAAATAGAAAATATAGTTTATGCTGCAAAAAACCTTCCCATTTTAATTCCAATAAAAACTGAAATAAAGGAATAAAAATTGTGCACATCAAATTTTCAACTCATTTTGCCATTAGCACAGAACTACATGACCAGGTAAACATAAGTATTCAAAACAAGAATAAACCATAAGGTATTACTTTTAGATTATCTTGGTATGCTAAGTATTATTTTAATTAATTATATTTTAGTTTCTTGCGGTGCATAATATGAAAATGATCATAAAAAGAAATGTTCTCATTCATAATAATGTTCACTGAGAGCCTCCATGTTGAAAACAGCATTAGATAATGTCAGCTGAAGTTCTGTGGAACATCTTTGCCCATTGACTCGAATTACAGCTTTAAAGAAACAATTTCATATCAGCTCTTAAATTTTGTTTCCAGCACATGCTATTTCAAGTTTGTGTCACCTTGTATGTAATAGATGGATCTTGTCCAAATAACCATCAGTAGTGGAGATGTTAAGTAAACTATAGTCTGTGTACAATGACTGGCTGAACTTGGATAAATCCACTATGTTCTACGATGTAAAAGAATATCCTACTAGTAAATAAAAAAGCAGTAGGTGTGAAATCTTTCCCACAAAATGTTATAAAGCAGTGATATTTCAGTAAGGGAAAAAAAAACAACCTTTGAAAGAAAGGGAAAGAACAAGTCAATGGGAAAATAACACAGATCAAAGGGCTGATTTGGGATCAATAAAAGGAAGTCCTTAGTGCCTGGTGGGAGGGCTCAGTGCCTAGAACACTGTTGCAGGTGTGGGTCATGAGTTCAGTGCCCAGCGCCACTGCATGTGCTGAGCTTTGCTGTCTATTCCCCCTGCGTTACACGAGATTTCCAGTCATAAGCAGCCAGGACAGTACAAGAACCACAGCTAGAGGGGCACAGCCCACAGCATCACTGTAGGGAAGAAGAATGTGCAACACCTTGGCCAGAGAGTATGACCCCTGGTGCACACTGGTGTGAGGATGTGAGCACCTCAACAAGCACATCCGTCCAGATGTGTGTGAGTGCCAGAGAAGCAGGGGTGCCAGCTCCAGTGGGGCCCACGGACAAATGTTTGAGAACCATGATCAGGCTTGTATGTTAACCCCGGATATTACAATAGCATCAACAACAGAGATAATTTTTCTAAGGAATTGTAAAAATAATTGTAATGCAATGCATAAATAAAATTCTTTCCATAACTGCACACATTCACTTCAAAATAGTCCTCTTGGACACAAACATTTACAAAAGCAACCTCAGGTGTGAAAGATTAAGGAAAGCCTACTTTTAACGTGGATAATAACAAGGCTGGAAGGCTCAAGGCAGGGCCTCAGAGGAAGCACAAAGAAGCCCCAGGAAGGGCAGACAGCAAGTGAGGCTGAAAATGTTTGCAAATAGCTGCCCGCCCCTGCCAGCCCCCACATGGAGTCAAACATGGAGCCCCTGGGAGAAGCAGGGGACAGCAGCGGCCAGCAGCGGCCAGCTGGTGAGAAATAAAATTTCAAAGAACTCGCCTAAATGAGAGAGGTAGTGAGAGTGCTTTTTTAAAGCTCTCTGAAGATAAATACAGGGTAGTGGCTGCGGGAGAGGGAAAAGCATCTACAAATAGAAGGAGGGAGGGATCCCAGGAGCCCTGAGGGAAGGGGTCAGGGTACCTGCTTTTCCAAAGGCACAAACATGCCTGGGAGAGTGAGATCATCCTGACCTCAGAGATCCCGGGGGGCCAGTCCCCAGCTCCATGATTACTGGGACATCAAGAAGGGCACAACCAAGGGAAATATGCCGCTGCCTAAATTCAACCAGCAGTGGAACTTACATTTGATGCAAAAGACAAAACACTGCGTTCTTGTTCCATGGGAGGAAGAGAAAGCCAAGAGATGATTAGATTGATTTCTGTAATTGGCAAGCGTATACACACACACACACACACACACACACACACACACACACACACACATATATTTCATATATAAATTCAGCTGGTCTCCTGGTCTCTAATTTTCACTAGGAAGCAGATTAAGTTTTGTTTAAGCTATATATTACGAACATTTGGAGTTAAATGTTAAGATAATTGTCTCCGATGGGGTTCAAACCTACTTAAAACAAAATGTTTTGAGGAAAGAGAGAGACAGAGACAGAAAGAAACAGAGAGAGAGAGAAAGAGAGAGAGAGAGAGAAAGTGATTGACATAGTGGCAGGCAGTGGGATGGGGTATGGGGTGGCAGGAGGGAAACTGGGACCATTGGTGGTGGGAAAAGTACACTGGTGAAGGCTCAGGTGTTAGAACATTACATAACTGAAATCCAATTATGAACAATTTTATAAATGTGTATGTCACTGTAATTTAATTAAAGAAAAAATAAATGGAAACTTTTTATTTGAAAAGTAAAACAAAATGTTTTGAGGAGGGTAAGAGTGATTGAGGCCACACCCAGTGGTACTCGGGGCTTACTCCTGACTCTGTGCTCTATTACTCCTGGCAGAGTGAGGGCTGTAACTGGCGTCAACCACATGCAAGGCAAGCACCCAAACCCCTGCACTATCTCTATGGTCCATGTTAAGGCAAATTCCAAGAGGAAAGTCTCCATTGCTTAGGACAGATGCTAAACCGGGAGTCTGCTTCTTCAGGATTTGATTTAGCTTAGGTTTGGTGAAAATTAGAGGCGAATGTTTTCTTCTATGATTTTTAAAAAGACATTTGTTTCCTCCAGCTTGAACTGTTGTCTTTGGTCTGTATTTGTAGCACTACTGCTTTGCTCTGCCACGCCCGCGTCTAGAGTCCTGCCAATCACCCACCTCCCTCCTCAACCCTTCCCTTCTGCCCTCAAAGAAACCCTTCCCAGGGTTCAACTCACCCTGGCCTTCCAACTTTCCTTCCTCCCTTCTCTTCTTCCCTTCTTTCCTTCTTTTCTTCCTCCTTTCCATTCTCCCTCTCTGGCCTGGGCTGAATCCTTCTGTCCACATCTTAGAGCCTTCCACACGCTCCACCTTTTCTGCCCACACAGCCCCCTGGGTAGCTTTCTCCTCACAAAGCACTTGAGTTTTCTCTCTTCAATGTCCTCTCTGTTTTTTCCTCATCTCTTCAAGTCCCCTTTAAAACTGGTCTTGCTGGGCTAGGAACAGATTCAAGGCTGGAGCAGGATCTCCAAGCCCCACTGGGTATAGGCATGGCCCCGGTGGCTGCCAGCATGGCGGGGCCCTGGCATCGGGCATCCTTAGGTCCAAGCGCTGAGCCCATCAGCCTGATTGTTCCAGAATTGCTAGCACTGGTCGCTGGTCAACCCCTGCCTAGGAGAACTCCGCTCCAATTCTGTGCTTTTCAAGGGTCTTTTTTTTTTTTAAATTTTATTGAATCACCGTGATATATAGTTATAAGCTTTCATGTTTGGGTTACAGTCACACAATGATCAAACACCCATCCTTCCACCAGTGCACATTCCCCACTACCAATATCCGCAGTATACCCCCACATTTCCCACCCTCCCACTGCTTCCATGGCAGACAATATTCCCCAGACTCTCTCTCTACTTTTGAGCATTATGGTTTGCAATGCAGATAATGAGAGGTTATCATGTTTGGTCCTTTATCTACTTCATAGACTCAAAACCATGGTTACGAGAACAACTAAATGGGCTACTTTAAGACAAGACAAGCCGCTCAAATACACCAAATTTCAGAAGAAAGATGGGACAAAACAACATAACAATCTCTCTCATTGTCAATGGGATAAATGCACCAATTAAAAGATACAGAGTGGCAGGATGGATCGGAAAATTGAACCCAACATTCTGCTGCCTGCAAGAAACATATCTCAGCAGTCAAAGCAAACACAGACTCAAAGTCAAAGGCTGGAAAACAATCCTACAGGCAAGTAACCCCAATAAAAAAGCTTGGGTAGCCATACTGGTATCAGACCACATTGATTTCAGACTGAAGAAGGTCACAAGAGACAGTGAAGGTCATTTCTTATTGATCAAGGGATCTGTACAATAGGAAGAACTTACTATACTAAATGTACATGCACCAAACAAGGGACCAGCAAAGTTATTTCCAGGGTCTTAATAAATGTTTTAACCCTCGGCTCTGTGGGCACATCTCACCCCACAACACAGCAGCATTTCCTGCTGCCCACCCCAGCCTTACAGGCAGACACTCACACTTCCCTTGTCAGAGTGATGGCAGACACCCCCATCTTCTCTTCACCTCTCTGGCTGCCTTCTCCCCTTGGCGCGCTCATCTTCCTAAACTGGCCATGAAATACTCACCCCAGGGTGCCAGACCCTCCACTTCCTTGTTTTCTTTTTCACTCAATGTTCTCTATGCGTTTTCGCTGAACACAAGCTGCCACAGATGCCTGTCTCAAGACCAGACAATCCAGTAGAGCCTGAAACCCATTGGACTGCCTGCCAACTCATATCCATCTGGATGTCTCAAAGGTAGATCGATGTTCCAGAATTTTTTTAAGTGCTTTGTTTTGTTTTGTAGTTGTAGTCACAAAACACAGAGGGCTGCTCTTAGCTTGGTGCTTGCTCCCAGTTGATGCTCAGGGGACCATAAGAGTACCGGGGATCCAATGGGGACTCCAGCACACAAAGTCTGTAGTCTGGTCCTTTGATATGTCTCCACAACACACAAATTAAACTTTTGTTTTGTTGGTGGTGGGGGGGAGGGAGCATACTACAGGGCTACTCCCACCTCAGTGCTCTGTTCTAGGGGTACTCAAGGATTGAACTAAGGGCTCCAGCATGTTTTAGATGTGTTCCAACAGACGGGGCCACATGCAGCTATGCTGAGGGCTTACTCTTACTCTACTCAGGGATCATATGCAGTGTTGGAAATCCAACAGGAGTTAGCTGCTTGCAAAACAAACACCTCAACCTCTGGCCCCAGAACTAAACTTTTGATCTTCTCCCCCAACCTCCCTCCCCCAATAAATGGCCTCTTTACTTATCTCAGTGAAAGATACTCCCATCGTTCCTGTTACGTATTCTGGATATCTAGAATTTTAACCTCCCTTTCTCCCTCTTTTCACATCTTGATTCTAATATCTGGTCTGGTCCATTTTCTTCTAAATAGCTCATAAATTCATCCTCAGCCCCTGTGGCCATCAGTTCCCATCTACATGATTTCCTCTTCCTGATACAGCCTAGCTCTCTGCCTGGTTCTCCCAGGAACCACTTTTGGGTTCCTCCACTCAAAGCCAGAGGGATCTTTGGGAAACAGTTCTGAGAATGACACTCTTGCCCTTAAAATCCTTCAACAGCTTTCATTGCTCTATAAATAAAGATCAAACTTTTGTCTTGGTACAAAGATACCCGTGATGATCTTCCACACTTCTTCAGGCCACAGGGCCTTTGTTCCTGCTGTTTTCAGTTTGGAACAGCTGATTCTTTAGTAAAATTTTCTCTCATGACTGTAAATCCCATACCCGATTATAAAATATTCTCTCATATGGGTTCAATTTGACAGTTATTGAAAGCTTGTTTAATGTTTTTCTCCCCTAGCAGGGGGGAACTGTGAACAAAGAGACCATGCTTGGCCAGACTCTGAATTGCATGATGGTGTTAGCTGACTGCAAGGCACAGTGCCCAGAGCAACACAGACTGGAACATTTGTTAAAGGAACCAATGATTGAGTCAATGAATGACTGATCAGCATTTTGCTACGTGTGACTGTACAGGAATCTGCCATCTAATTTATAACTTTGTTCTTGGGGAAAAAACAGTTTGACTGGCATTGCTGGATTTTTCTTCTTTTTCTGTCTTTCTTTCATACCTTCTTTCCTTCTTCTTCCTTCCTCCCTTCCTCCCTCCCTCCCACCCTCCCTCCCTCCCTTCCTCTTTCTTTCTTTCTTTCTTTCTTTCTTTCTTTCTTTCTTTCTTTCTTTCTTTTCCTTCCTTCCTTCCTTCCTTCCTTCCTTCCTTCCTTCCTTCCTTTCTTTCATTCTTTCTTTCTGTGATCCCAGGGTTTAAACCTAGGGTCTCCCATATGAAAACACTCACTCTACCTTTGAGTTTTTCGCCAGTCCCAGAATACTGGGGAGGTGGGGTGGTTTGCCTACATTTGGAGGCCACACCTGGTGGTGCTCAGGTCTATACCTGGCTCTGTGCTCAATAAATCCTCCCAGTGGTGCTCAGAAGTGACCATAGGTGTAAAATCTTATCACGCCGAAGGTTTTGTGTTCACGGGCTCACTGTCTCACCACCTGCGTTTGGTGCTCTTGAGCCGCTGTGTGTGGCCTGGATCGGAACGGCTGTTGGCCAAGGGCAGACGGAAGAAGAAACGAGGGCCAGGCCGGTCTATATC
Source organism: Sorex fumeus (assembly GCF_029834395.1). Taxonomy (NCBI): domain Eukaryota; kingdom Metazoa; phylum Chordata; class Mammalia; order Eulipotyphla; family Soricidae; genus Sorex; species Sorex fumeus. The sequence goes on along the minus strand of NW_026606083.1, from coordinate 18,739,167 downwards.
AATAGTAGTTTATTCCAATCCTCTTCACTCCTGTCTTTCTCTGCCTCCTTCTCTCCTGGGCCCCAATTCTTGGAACCTCTCTCCTTCTGGCTCTGACTCTGGATCTCTGGAGCCCAAGTTCTCTCGCTTCTGACTCTTTCCTCTCTCCAAGCTTACTGTCTTAGTTTATATAGCAGTCACATAAGGCGGTGACATAAAGGTGGGTTGAATATTGACGAATCAACAAAGAGAGGTAAGACCACTCCTCCAAGGAGATTAACTCAACGATAAAATCTCATCTACAGAGATTACTCCAGGTTACTAGGAGATCCGCCCAAGGGTGGGATCCCAACAAGGGTGTGTTCTTCCCTCAGTTAATAATCTACTTAAATAGTTGTAATAAATCTACTTCTAATATTTCTAGCAATGTCATTCTGTATGAGCACAGTAAGAGATATAAACTTAGTTTGGTTCTTCCTGAGAACATCTCACTATACATTTCACAGTCCTCAGGCCAGGTTAATCTTCCTAGCTCCAGCAGGGTCCTAGTCTCCTCGTTACTTACTTTTAGATCATGACAGCATTTGTCCATGATCATGCCCTCAACTTATAGTTGAGTATCGTGGCTCTTTGGCCTGGCCCATTTCGATGCCAGGGTAGCTCACTGCTTGCCCTGGGTCCATTCAGTCCCTCGTCGGGACCCTGCTTTTGGGTTGCTAGGAACTAAGGGCAACTGAGTCAAGAAATCAGATGCCCAGGAGTAAATATTATTCGAAGTCAATCAACTCCCAAGTTACAAAGCATAATATTAACTGTCTTCCTGTGTCCACACAGAAAGAACATTGCTTACAATACAAGTTCAGTGTCCTTAGATAGATGTAACCTGACAAACCTAAGCTACCTGAGGAAGGACAAAAGAGTGTTATCCTACACATAGAGACACCAAAACTCAAACCAGGATTCCAGTGACCAGTCACATGTTAAGCAAGCGCCTTAACCTTATACCATGTGTCCCCACTGCCAAAGTGTTTTAAGTCAGTTCTTACATTATAGATGTTGGATATAAACAATCCCCCATCCCACATTTCTCTTCGATTAAAGATAAAACTTACTCTGCTGGCCTGATTGTTTTATCCCAGATTTCTCTATTAGAATGTTGGGGTTTCTCTTGTTTTTGGTTTTGCATTGTAGTTTCTCCCTCTCCCTGCTGAGCAGTCGGTGCTTGTTAGCAGACCGCACCCCGGGTAAGGCTGGCACTGAGCCTTGCGCTCCGTCATGTCGGTGCTAGGCAGGCACAGAGGCTGCATTGTCCAGGGTGGCGCCTGTTACCATCAGAACCAGGATGCTCAGCTACGGTCGGGAACACATTGTCCCGGCAGCTCTTGCTCTGAAGGATGGTTTCCCAGTTGCCATCCTTGGCCTGGCCATCTGAGCTGCTCCCATTCTCCCCTCAACCTCTGTGGCTTCAACCTGCCGCCTGGCTCGGTTCCTGAGGATGAGCTAAACCTTCCCACTCTGTCCGGTAGGAAAAGGACAGAGCCCCAGGGCCAGTGACCCAGACCCAGACCTGAGCACTTGGGTCTTCTGCTCCCCTGCGTGTCCGCACCCCCTTTTGTGTTCTTCCTTCTCCCCATCCCACTTAGAGCCTACAACTGCAGAGGTAGCGCAACCTGGACGTGGGAATCTGGGTGAATGCTCCTGTGTGTTGGGAACTGAAGGCTTCTGTAAGGCTCTCAAATCCCGGAAGCAGGAGCTCCCCAGCCCACTTGGGACTTCGACCCCTTCGCAGCAGCTGCTACTTCCTTGGATCTCCCCTCTGCCCTGCAGCACAGGATTCCTTCATTCACACTCAAGCACCTGTTCCTTAGCTCCATCCCCCTTCACTCTTCCCTTTGCACTTGACCTACTCTGCTGCGGGAGATCTTGACTGAGAACCACCAGGCAGCACCAACTCAATTCTCCATCTGAGTGTGTTGATGCATAAACTCAACACCCATTTGCAGACTGATAGGTTGACTGCTGTTTTCGCTGAATAGAAGTGTGTGGCGGGAGTCAAGTGAAATAGAAGTTCAGGGAAACCCTCACTTTCAGGAGTCAGGAGCTGAAAGCCTTATAGAGGCCTTCGATTCCCAACACAAGAGACATAGGCCCTTGTTTCCAAGTCCAGTTTGCCTCTTTCTGGATGAGTACGGTGCGCAGTAATAAGCCTTCCTACAGGTCTTCTGAAAGGGCAAGGAACGTTCCTCTCACTTCATCAGTATAGTCCAAGATGTACCAGAAATTATTCTCCCTTCCATTAGGAGAGAAAGGAGAAGCCATATGGCTCCAAAAACTTTTCCTCAGATGCTCTCCCTGGGAAAAATTGTCATATGCACATCTAACTCCAGAAAATGATTTAGGTATTAACATGCAAGCCTGAGACTGAGTATGGAAATTGATAAATTGCCCTTAAAAATCAGTCTCCTGGGGCCTCTGTGAGTGCATTTGAGCTTTGAAAGTTTCCCCAGGGAGAGTGAGAAGGAGGAGGAAAGCACAGGCTTGATGCAGGCCAGGGAAGCAAAGACCCAGCAGGAAACGCTTTGGCTAAGGGGACCAGAATACTGGGCCTATCAGTGGGCGACCAACCCACTGAACTTCCGTCTTCACTTGTTCACAGACCAGCAATCACAAGCTCAACTTGGATCAGCAATGAAAAATGTCCCCCACTGGGGGCCACCAACGGAGGAGCAGTGAGCAGAGATCCAAATGCTCTCCCAGAAGCATGAGGCTGCTCACCTCACGCCAGAGTCCTAGTTCCTGTCTTCTCCCCATTTTCCAGATGGGCAAGCGGGTGAGAGCGCTGAGCTGGGGTATTTCTTTTTTTTTTTTTTCCCCTTTATTTTATTTTATATATTTTTTTTAAAGTTGTAGATTTACAATTTTTTGTGCTTTGGTTTCAATTATACAATGATCAGATACCCATCCCTCCACCAGTGCCCATTTTCCACCACCATGGATAATATCCCTCCCACCCCCATCCCCCCATCCCCCCGTCTCTGTGGCAGGGCAATCCCCTGTGTTCTCTCTCTCCTTTTGGGTGTTGTGGTCTGCAAAAGAGGCATTGAGTGGCAAACATGTTCAGTCCATAGTCTACTTTCGACATGCATCTCCCCTCCTGGGAGGATCCTCCAAACATCCTTTATTTGGTGCTCCCTTCTCTATCTGAATAGCCTTTTCCTCTAGGATACCCGGCTGGCCTCTAAGTTATGGAGTAATCCTCCTGGTGCTGATCTCAGCTATTCTTGGGTATTAATCTCATACTTTGTTACTTTACATCCCCCAGATGAATGCAATCTTTCTATGTCTATCCCTCTCTTTCTGACTCATTTCGCTTAGCATGATACTTTCCATATTGTACCACTTGTATGTAAATTTCATGACTTCATCTTTTCTAAGAGCTACATAGTACTCCATTGTGTAGATGTACCAAAGTTTCTTTAACCAGTCATCTGTTCTTGGGCATTCAGGTTTCTTCCAGTTTCTGGCTATGAGCTGGGGTATTTCATCGCCGTATCCTTGGACCTCAAAGCCACAGGGAGGGGGAGCAGGGACCCGGAGCTCATCAGGTGGCTCGGCCCCTCCATTGCAGCTTCTAAATAGGGGTTTCTGGAAGCACAAACATAACCCAGGTCCCAGCTTCCCAGGGTTATTTAGAGAAGTGTGATCTGTCCAGAAGAAAGGGAAGGAAGCTTTAGTGAATTATCCATCATCTTCCCCATAAAATGAGAGACAAAGAGACATAGAGACAAAGAGAGGAGAGGTGTCTGCCATAGAGGCAGGCTGGGATGGGGGGTGGCTTGAAGGGGTGGGAGGGAAACTGGGGACAGTGGTGCTGGAAAATTACACTGGTGAAGGGATGGGTGTTGGAACGTTGTATGATGGAAATGCAATCATGAACAATTCTGTAATGCTTTATCTCACAGAGATTCAAATATATATATATATATGTATATATATATATATATATACATACACACCGCTCCATGTGCATCCCTCCCGAAGCTGAGCGCTCGGTCGAAGAGGACGGCCTTTCTCAAATAGAGACGGACCGGTCTTCGGTCGAGGGTATACGAGTAGCTGCGCTCCCCTGCTAGAACCTCCAAACAAGCTCTCAAATATATATATATATATACATATATATATTTGAATATAAATATAAGTCACTGTCACTGTCCTCCCGTTGTTCATCGAGCAGGCCCAGTAACGTCTCCATTGTGACAACTGTTACTGTGTTGGCATATCTAATATGTCATGGGTAGCGTGGCAGGCTTTGCCGTGTGGGTGAGACACTCTCGGTAGCTTGCCGGGCTCTCTGAGAGGGGCAGAGGAATCGAACTCGGGTCGGCCATGTTGGCTGCGTGCAAGGCAAACACCCAACCTGCTGTGCTATCGCTCCAGCCCATATATAGGTATATATACATACATATGTATAAAGAGATGAGAAAAATCAGGCACCATTACAATGAAAGGATCAACTCTAATGTACTTGTTAGCTAAACAAGGTCTATTTGTTTTACAAAAGGAACCTGATCCCTGGAAGTTTGGGCTTTTGCATTTTAATTTGGTTAGTAAATTTAATATATGTCCCCTAGATTGTTCATTGTGCTTTTGCTAAAGGAAGGTGGCTAGCAAGAATTGTCAGAAGGAATCACTTACACATTGATTCTGTAAATACTTCAATACCTATACCGTGAGATTCACAGGGAAACAGGAAAGGGCAATTTAAGGACAGACAAAAGTTATGCAGGAACATCAGACTTGTCATCACCTCTAGAGAAAGATGCTTGTGGTTATACAGTTGGTGAAAGAATTGCTTGACTAACAAAGTAGATTGACTTCAGTGGGGAGGGAATACACTGTATTTTTTACTGCTCCTTATTTAATTCAAGGATAAATAATAACAATAACTAAGTTTTACAGATTTAATATAAAATAGTCAATGATAAGAATAGCATCCACATATAACAATTGGGAAGAAAAAAAAACAAATTAAAGACAATATCTAGGCAAGATTATTTCTATGTTTACCAGAAAAACTAGTGAAAGCCTGAAGAATTTGAGACTTAATAGGATGCAAAGAGGGATGGAGTGGTAGCACAGTGGGTGGGGCGTTTACCTTGCACGCTGCCAACTTGGGTTCGATTCCCAGCATTCCATATGGTCCACTGAGCACCGCCAGGAGTGATTCCTGAGTGCATGAGCCAGGAGTAACCCCTGTGCAATGCCGGGTGTGACGCCCCCCCCCAAAAAAAATAAATAAAAAGCCAAAAAAAATAGGATGCAAAGATTCAAAAAGGCTTTAGTACAATCTAAGTACCATTTTACTATCCGGGTCAATACAGGATACTGTCTCTTGCTTTCAATTGCATTTAACTCAGCCTATAAGAAGATAGATTCAAGACATAGACAGCCAACCCGTGTTTACACCCGTGTGCCCACATTGCAAGCCACAGACTCACAGTATCTCTGTCCAGATTCCTTTTCCATCACAGTCAAGTAAAACTCCCACATTAAAGCAAATCAGAGGTTAATACTGATAGGCCTTTCAACCTTTGTGCTTCCTAAATGCCACCAGGCACCATTTCTGAAGGGCTGGGCTTTTAGTTTCTCCAACACAACTTGATTGATGAAAGAAGCCTCATTCCCAGAGGCCAAGCTACAAATTCCCAAGTTTTCCACACAGGTGAGAGCCCTTTTTGCTCTGAATCACCCTTTTGATTGTATACAATGCACCTCTCCTTCTGAGAAGCTCCCGAGAGCGAAGGGTAGAGTGAATATGAGAACAGATTCGTCGGTGAATGAACTCAGAAGAGAGACAGTGAGAGGTGCGGAGCTTGGTTTTCTACGTTCTAAGCCATCTCTTTGCTTGAGATGTACCATCTCATGTAACCCTGCTCACCACCATACTCTGGCCTATTCTGAGCTCATTCTAAGGAATCAGGTTGCTTTTTTGTTCAAACTCATCCAAGTTGGCAGAAGAAATGAAACAGAAAATGTGATGGCTGGACAGAGTGACTATGGTTTTCTGTCCATTGCAGCTGTTGCCTTCACAGATTAGAACTTAACTTGGCTAGAGTTTTGTTTTTTTTCTTTCCACTTATTTTTATTAAAATACTATGATTTACGAAGTTATTTGTAGTTCAGTTTTAGACACACTATTATAGCACTGATCCCACCACCACTGTCAACTTCCCTCCACTGTGTCACCAGGTTCCCTCCCATATACTCCTTCCTACCTTGCACATCCCCCCCCCCCCCCCAGTCTGCCTTCTTGACAGGCACCTTTCTAAGTTTGGCTGTTAAAATTTGGGTCTCACCTTTATACCTGACTCTACTCTCCTGGCCCCCATTGCTTCTCATCTGTTTCTTCTCCCCCTCCCTTCCACTCATTTTTTCGTTCTCCCTGTACTCTGGGGCCAACTTGGCTAGTGTTTTTAAATAAATAATATGGGACTAGGAGAGAGAATATAAAAAATCAACTGCTTGCCTTTCATGTAGTACATCCCAGTTTAACCCACAGCGTCATATATGGTCCTCCAAGTACCTCCAGGGGTTACTTCTGAGCATGGAGTCAGGAATAGAACCAGGTATGGCCCCAAAGCAAAACAAAATAAAAATGAAAATATTGACTAGCAATCCAAACTCCAAATCACCTTCCTGTGAGAACAAAATAAGGAAGAATAGAACCTTCATGAGAAGATTTTTCAAATAACAGTACTGTGGTTTGGCTAAGATGTGGGGACTGTCACTTTGGGGTTAGTTGCAGGGTAGGGGTGATGCTTTCAGCTGCAGGGCTTCTGTCATGTTGAAGCAAGGTGAATTGTATTTTTTTGATTTTATGAATTTGAACAGTTGAGTCAATAAAGATGCTGGAATGATTCCAAATGTAATGCAGGTGACAAAAATAGTCAGTGAAGGGATGCTGACACTGGTAGTGGGTTTTTAATTGAAACACAGAGTACCTGGAACTGTTTCATCAACAGCTTTGTAAATCACGGTGAATAAATAAATAAACAGAGGCTTAGAAAAGTCAAAGAACTCTCACAGCGTGATGTTCATTATGTGCATCTAAAATTCCCAACAATGAAAAGTGAAGAAGTGGGAATTCTGGGGCCCAAGGGTGGTTTGGAGCTGAAGTCACCTGCTTTGGACTAGAAGTAACATAAGGACAATAGTGGAGGATCTTTGGAACTTTGGTGTTGGTAAAGGTGTTACAACTTTTACACCAAAACCATAAATGTCAACACTATTGGAACCGTATTACCTCAGCTACAATAAATAAATAAATAAAAGTAAAATCTCTATAAAATCACCTGCTTTGCAAGCATGAGACGGAGTCTCCCTGTCGCCACCCCAGGCAACAAGCAACTCTGGTGCTGGGATTGGGATCCCTGAGGTCACAACAGAGGATGTAATTTCAGATGAGCACCACAATCGTGTGTGTGTGTGTGTGTGTGTGTGTGTGTGTGTGTGTGTGACCACCTGGTCATAGCAAGACCATCATTACCCACAACAACAAAAGGAAAGGAAGGGGGGATTTTGTATTTTTATTTTAAAAGTAGAAGAAATAAGAATCCTGCAATTTTTTTTATCTGACCCGAAAGCAATTTAATAGTTCTTTCCATTAAAATGCAATGGTTGACATTACAAGGAAAAGAAGGAAACTCGGGTAATTCTAATTGAGAGGTAAAAGCTAGCAGAGAAGCAGGACACTAGGGCAAGATATACTGCGGATACCACCCAGATCATCAGCATTAGGGGAATAAAGCCTTCTATCCTCACATGAAAATTCTTTCATGAGTTGATCTAAGACCTCTGTTTTGAGAGATAAATGTCTTTTATGTAGGACACAATAGAGAGTTGGTATAGCCCCACCTTCTGGGGGGCATGTGATGTGCTGAAGATGCCACCTGGTCTTCTCTAGGACATGCCCTTTGTAAAGGGGCTCCTTTCCCCCAACCCCAGTATACACCACCACATGATCCTTTACCAGATAGCTGTATCTACAACTGACTAATATTGGAAAATATATGCCTTGTTACCTGCCAATTTTCCACTTTTACCCCACCAACCTTGATTTGGAATGTTCTAGAAGAGTCACTCTGATTTCAGAGAACCACTTACTTTGCTGAGGTATCTGTTGCAACAGCATGGCAGTTCAGCTTCTCTCCCAGTTCTGCCCTCCCTCCCTGGAATAATCCCTAAGCACAGAGTTGGAACTAAGCCAGAGGTGCCCCCCCCTAGTTTTTTTTTTAATTAAAAAAATTTTTTTGATGGGGAGGGTGGCATACCCAATGCTGATCAGGGCTTTCTCCTGGCTCAGGGATCATTCCTGGTGGGCTCACGGATCCATATGGAATGTTGTAGATCACACCAGTTCGCCACATGCAAGGCAAATACCTTACCTGCTGTAATATAGCTTTGTCCCCCATATAAAAATATTAACAATGAATATATGCTAGTTTTAGCATCAAGCCAAATTTACAGTGCTAATTTGAAATACTGGAGATTTATTATGATAACTGGAAGTAATTGTTTTAAGAGAAGGAAATAAAGAGGGAAATGAAGCAATCTTTTATCTTAATTATACTATCTTTAAACCTGCTACTGATCGGAATGGGAAACCAGAGTCTTGTGAAAGGGATCGTAATCTTTCCCATTGCTTAGCTGAGGTTGTGAAGTGAGTGGGAAGGAAGGAAAAAGGGAAAGAAAGGGGGAAAGGAAAAACATAAAAAGAGATATTTATACCTAGAAAGTACAAAAAAGTTGAATCTCTGTTCTGAAATTTACAGATGGGAGAAGTGTGTATCAAATGTAATTATTTATCCTGCGCATTAAGACAGGATTACACTGAACATACAGCCAAAGAGAAGGACCACATGGAGGGCGGGAACCACAGATCCCGGAGGAAAAAAAAAAAACAGGTTCCAAAAAGAGCCGAGATCACCGGGAAGTCCCAGATGGGGTAGGTATCGCATCCCGCCTCCCCCAGATGGAACTCCGGTGCCCAGAAGCTTCTACAAGCACAGCTCGAGTATGCGGGAACTAGGACTTTTTCTCAAATCTGCCAGGACTACAGCTCCCAGGTAACCTCTGATTCCAGAAGTCACGCCCACAGCCCGCCTCCCAGCGCCATCTTTACAACATAAAGCCCAAGAGAAGGACCACCATGGAGGGCGGGAACCACAGATCCCGGAGGAAAAAAAAAAACAGGTTCCAAAAAGAGCCGAGATCACCGGGAAGTCCCAGATGGGGTAGGTACCGCATCCCGCCTCCCCCAGATGGAACCCCGGTGACCAGAAGCCTCTACAAGCACAGCTCGAGTATGCGGGAACTAGGACTTTTTCTCAAATCTGCCGGTACTACAGCTCCCAGGTAACCTCTGATTCCGGAAGTCACGCCCACAGCCCGCCCCCCAGCGCCATCTTTACAGCATACAGCCGAAGAGAAGGACCACATGGAGGGCGGGACCCACAGCTCCCGGAGGAAAAAAAAAACAGGTTCCAAAAAGAGCCGAGATCACCGGGAAGTCCCAGATGGGGTAGGTACCACATCCCGCCTCCCCCAGATGGAACCCCGGTGACCAGAAGCCTCTACAAGCACAGCTTGAGTATGCGGAAACTAGGACTTTTTTTCAAAACCACACGGCCACTTACGCGGCCGCGCGACATCTCTCTATATACAAAGTGATCAATGGGAAGTAAACCACCCAACCTTTCTCCCTGAAAATCAGAGTTAAGTTTGGAGCACGGCCACAGCCCCAGAAACACAAGGCCTTAATGCAGAACCCAGCAGCTTGGAGCAGAAAAGTGAATGGACTATGCGTTAATCCAGGCCATCATGTCTGCCCGGAGGGGAAAGGGTGTTGCCCCATTCGCCCTCTCTTCTCTGGAAAGAAGGATGGCGGCCGCATGGGAGCCTTGTGGACAGCAGGTATGAGCCGGGGGTGTGGGGGCGACTAAAACCTCATGGGAAGGGGGGCGTTCCGGTCCGTCCTTCACGCCCTACCGAGGTCACCAGTTGCCCCCCACGAGCGGCTCCCCAGCACGGCCACAGCCCCAGAAGCACAAGGACTTAATGCAGAACCCAGCAGCTTGGAGCAGAAAAGTGAATGGACTATGCGTTAATCCAGGCCATCATGTCTGCCCAGAGGGGAAAGGGTGTTGTCCCATTCGCCCTCTCTTCTCTGGAAAGAAAGATGGCGGCCGCATGGGAGCCTTGTGGACAGCAGGTATGAGCCGGGGGTGTGGGGGCGACTAAAACCTCATGGGAAGGGGGGCGTTCCTGTCCGTCCTTCACGCCCTACCGAGGTCACCAGTTGCCCCCCATGAGCGGCTCTCCAGCATGGCCACAGCCCCAGAAGCACAAGGACTTAATGCAGAACCCAGCAGCTTGGAGCAGAAAAGTGAAAGGACTATGCGTTAATCCAGGCCATCATGTCTGCCGGAGGGGAAAGGGTGTTGCTCCCTTCCGCCCTCCTTCCTCTGGAAAGAAAGATGGCGGCCACATGGGAGCCTTGTGGACAGCAGGTATGAGCCGGGGGTGTGGGGGCGACTAAAACCTCATGTGTCGGGGGGCGTTCCGGTCCATCCTTCACGCCCTACCGAGGTCACCAGTTGCCCCCCGCGAGCGGCTCTCCAGCACAGCCATGGCCCCAGAAGCACAAGGACTTAATGCAGAACCCAGCAGCTTGGAGCAGAAAAGTGAAAGGACTATGCATTAATCCAGGTCATCAAGTCTGCCGGAGGGGAAAGGGTGTTGCCCCATTCGCCCTCTCCTCTCTGGAAAGAAAGATGGCGGCCGCATGGGAGACTTGTGGACAGCAGGTATGAGCCGGGGGTGTGGGGGCGACTAAAACCTCATGGGAAGGGGGGCGTTTCGGTCCGCCCTTCATGCCCTACCGAGGGCACCAGTTGCCCCCCACGAGCGGCTCTCCAGCACGGCCACGACTCCAGAACACAGAAACCAATTTCTTAACTATCTGACTTTCAGTAAAATACTTCCAGGGTCAATAGGTAAAATAGCAGAAATCCAAAACCAACATTTAATTCTTGAACCCAGCTGTAGAAAGCAAATCACTTCACAATGCTTTTTCAGCATGTCTGATTTGGGGGTGGGGGGTAAACTCTAAATAATAGTGGTGAATCTTTTATTGAAACAGTGAATCTAATCAAAGCAGATAGAGTGTTAACTAGAATTCATCTGCCTCACAGGGACTGGGAGGGGTGGGGGTGGGGTTTTATTGGGGTTCTTCATGGTAAAAAATAAGTATTGGTAAAGGGAAATGTGTTTGATATTTGCATGACTGAGACCTAAACCTGAAAGCTTTGTAACCTTTCCCACAGTGATTCAATAAAAAAAAAAAAAGACAGGATTACACTCGGGTTAGTGTAGACTGACTACAAATATCAATGTATCTGAATAATGAACAGCCATATGTTATAACCGTCAATCCTATAAAAAAATTATTATGTGAGGATGTGATAGGTAATTTTAAAATTACCAGGTATAGAGAGCAATGCTAAGGTTGTGTTTGAAATCTGAATTTCTTTTTTTTTATGCTTTTTAAAAAATTATTTATTTATTTTTATTTTCATTTTTATTTTTTAATTTTATTGAATCACCATGAGATAGTTACAAGCTTTCATATTTGGGTTACAATCACACAATGATCAAACACCCATCCCTCCAACAGTGCACATTCCCCGCCACCAATATCCCCAGTATACACCCCCCCTTCCCCACCCCCAGCCCCCGCCTCCATGGCAGACAATATTTCCCATACTCTCTCTCTACTTTTGGGTATTATGGTTTGCAATACAGATACTGATAGATTACCATGTTTGGTCCTTTATCTACTTTCAGCACACATCTCCCATCCTGACCGATTCCTCAAGCCATCATTTTCTTAGTGATCCCTTCTCTATTCCAGCTGCCTTCTCCCCTTTGCTCATGAGTCAGGCTTCCAGCTATGGAGCAATCTTCCTGTCCAGTGTATCTACTATCTTTAAGTGTCAGTCTCATGTTATGTTGTTTTATACTCCACAAATGAGTGCAGTCCTTCTATGTCTGTCCCTCTCTTTCCGATTCATTTCACTTAGCATGATACTCTCCATATCTTTCCATTTATAAGCAAAATTCATGACTTTATCTCTTCTAACAGCTGCATTGTATTCCATTGTATAGAACTGTCACATTCACTTTATTTGCACTTTAGTGAATTGTAACACTTCTTTTAAAAAAAAAGTAAGGATTTATAATACACTCTTCTTAATGCAAAGAATATATCTGTTATCACAATATTTAGACTGGAAATTTGGGCCTGATGGCTACTTAATTCCTCTACTTAGCAATGTGGTGCTGCTTCGGTCCTGCAAAGGGGATAGGGGACAACCAGATTTATACCTGGTGGTGCTGGATCTGGAGGCACATGTAGTGTCAGAGATGAAACTCTGACACTACATGTCATGAGTTTGATCTAGACCACCTACCCACTGTGTTCCTTTTTTCTTTAATTTTTGAATGTCATTTGTAAAACAGAGGTGTTTTGAGGCCATACTCTGTGGTGTTCGGGGGTTATCCCTGGCTCTGTGCTTGGGGATCACTCCTGGCAATGGTCTGGAGACTCTGTGGTGCCCAGGGTCAGCTGCATAGAAGACAAGCATGACGGGAGATGCATGCTGAAAGTAGACTAGAGACCGAACATGATTGCCACTCAATGCCTCTTTTGCAAACCACAGTACCCAAAAGGAGAGAGAATAAAAAGGGAATGTCCTGCCACAGAGGTGGGGTAGGGTGGGAGGAATGAGGTGAGGGGGTGGGAGGGATGCTGGGATCCATGGTGGTGGACAATGGGCACTTGTGGAGGGATAGGTATTCGATCATTGTATAACTGAAACCCAAGCACAAAAATTTGTAAGTCTACAACTGTACCTCATGGTGTTTCACTAATAAAAATTAAAAAAAAAAAAAGACAAGCATGACTACCCCTGCACCATTTCTTCCACAGCATGTTCTCTTTTTTTTTTTTCCGCTTTTTGGGTCACACCCGGCGATGCACAGTGGTTACTCCTGGCTCTGCACTCAGGAGTTACTCTTGGTGGTGCTCAGGGGACCATATGGGATGCTGGGAATTGAACCCAGGTTGTCCACATGCAAGGCAAACGCCCTACCTGCTGTGCTATCTCTCCAGCCCCCAGCATGTTCTTTCTTAAACTAGATATAAGCAGAGATAGTTTTCTAAGAGAACATGAAACCTAAATTAAAAAACAGAACAAAACAAGAATTATGTGAATAATGCAGCTCAGATACCTCTATGAAACCCAGAAAAGTGAGTAGTCTTTCTAAAAGAAAGAACAGAACTTTCTTCATCATCTACCCCCAATCCAGTCCTCCTACCTTCCCCCACAGATCAGCCCATCCCTTGCTTGGCTATGAAAGTGATGCCTAATGTGGGAGCTCCCTGAGCAGGGCACGTGAAAGGTAGAGATCAGGCGCTTGGGAAAAGTGCTGCTTCCGGTAAACAAGCCTGTGTTCACCAAGAAATGGAAGATGAACAATGAGATGCAGCATCCTTTAGTTAGGACCTGTTTGTCAGAAAGTCTGCAGTGAAGAGAGAGGAAAAATGTCTTCACTAAGTGCCTTTAGTCTCCTTTCATCCACTAGTCCCTATCGATTAGGAAGGAAAAGAGGTTTCTTGTCAGGGCATCTTCATCACCAAAGGCAGCAGCACCTCTCAGCAAGGCACTGAGTTTTCTGAAGTGGGGAGTGGGATTTCCCACAGCATTCCCAAACATTTTGCTTAAACACAAATCCAGAAAATCTGACTCGGCAGCTCTAAAGTGAAAATCTAGCCATGGCTGAAGCAAGGTGAGCCTGGAGCAATAACAACATTGCTATCTCCTGCATTCAATAAAGCCTCCCGCATCTGGAAGGCTGGTCAGATCTTAACATCCACAATCCCCTGTGCCTGCAAAATGTTTTTATTGCTTTAACAAAACCTCTTGCTTTATGAACTAGCTCTTAGGAAATTGATGAGAGGGCTGGAGAGGTCAAGACATCAGCTAATCTCTACTTCCTGGGAGCCTGAATTGAAGTCAGTGCCTAATGCAGAATAATATGCCTCTTATTCTATTTATTTAGGATCACTAACAATAATGACAAATATTGATATTAACCATGGAAAATATGAAAATACGATTATACTGTTTGATAAAAGTATTAATCATTGGGGTGATGTAAATATAGTTACATAAATATATAAATTAGGTAGTTATCAGAATTATCTAGAATTATTTGTGTGCATATGTGATATGTATATGTATATATCAGCTTCCATAGCACTGTAGCACAGACCTTCCATTGTTCATCGATTTGCTCGAGCAGGCACCAGTAACGTCTCCACTGTGAGACTTGTTGTTACTGTTTTTGGCATATTGAATACACCACGGGGAGTTTGCCAGGCTCTGCTGTGCATGCGGGATACTCTCGGAAGCTTGCTGGGCTCTCTGAGAGGGACGGAGGAATTGAACCCAGGTCAGCCACTTGCAAGGCAAATGCCCTACCTGCTGTGCTATCGCTTCAGCCCATCAGCTTCCATAACAATGTAAAATCCATATCACATTGTTTTTAAATACTTTTTAAAAGTGATTACGTGAGATGGTACTGTATTGTAAATGTAAAAGTGTCCCTGCCCTCCATCACTGTCACCTCAAGGCTGGAGTGAGCGCGGTCTTTCCACACGGGAGTTCAGGGTTTGATCCCTGCCACAGTACAACACTTCATCTACTGCCAGGGAACAACACCTGAGCACTGAGCCAGGAGTATTAGCTGCCCTCAAACACCACTGTATGTGGCCCAAAAACCATGAAGAAGAAGTACATTTTGAAGGTTTCTAGAAACCAGCCTCTCCATGTCTCTCAAACATTTATTCCCTTTCATACTCTATTAGGCAACCCTTTCTTCAGCATCTTTCAAAATAGTCTCTGTCCTTGTTAATTTCCTAATACTCTGACATTTCCAGCTATTCATGATGTTGACTTTCTTAATAGTTTATGATTGCTATTCAAATCATTAAGTAGCTGTGAAATAGATAAGAATATATTTAGAACTGGTCCTGAATTTTGGGTTTTCAAGCAGAAATTTATCTCCTCAAACAAAAAAAAAATGCACTGCACTGTCCTCCCGTTGTTCATCAATTTGCTCAAGCAAGCACTAGTAACGTCTCCACTGTGAGACTTGTTACTGTTTTTGGCATATCAAATACGCCATGGGGAGCTTGCCAGGCTCTGCCATGCGGGTGGGATACTCTCGGTAGCTTGCAGGGCTCTCCAAGAGGAACGGAGGAGTCAAACTCGGGTCGGCCGCATACAAGGCAAATGCCCTGCACACTGTGCTATCGCTCCAGCCCAAACAAAAAAATTTTTAAAAATTACATTAATTTTCCGAGATCAGACGAGATCGGGCGCATTCAGGGTGGTATCAGGCTGGAGCGATAGCACAGCGGGTAGGGCGTCTGCCTTGCACGCAGTCAACATGGCCAACCTGAGTTCGATTCCTCCGCCTCTCTCGGAGAGCCCGGCAAGCTACCGAGAGTATTCGATATGCCAGACACAGTAACAACAAAGTCTCCAATGGAGATGTTACTGGGCCCGCTCGAGCAAATCGATGATCAACGGGAGGGCCTTTACTTACTTACTTACATTAATTTTATCTAATTCTTATCATCCCATGAAACATTATTTAGCATTATTTGCAGCCCTAATATGTTTCTGGGTAGATTTCTAAATGATTTCTCAAAGAAATGGTGCTGTTAATTTGTTTATCCGTCATTCATTATTTCCACCAACAACACTGACTTTTGGTCTGTCGTAGCTCAGGATTGATGTGTGGCATATACAACATACTCCTGGAGCAATGAGGACATTGCTCACCTAGGGTGTCATTGCAGCTGCTACTCTCAACAGAACCTGAGACTCCTAAGTTAATTTTCTGCAGATCCCACAAAAATCAGTCCCACCCTTTCTTCAACAAGATCACCAAGAATTATGACAGAAGTTAGGGAAACCAGTTTTGGCACCAGTATGTTTAATAATAAACATTATATTCATTTCTCATTAATTTATTTCTTAAAAATTGTTTTAAAAATAGTCTTCAAATTAAGAACATGTCCCCCAAGCTTTATATATTTCACATTTCTTTGAGAAAGTGTGTTTCCTTATACTGTGTGGATTTGCAGAATTTGTTGACTTGTATTCGATTAGTGAAGTGACTCACTTTAAAGTTTTAAATAAAACAGAAAAATGTATAAAACTAATAAATTCTTAGATGTGTAAAACTGTATAAAATATCTGGGGAAAATGTTATTAAGAAAAAGCATGAATAAAAATACCAATAAAAATAATAGGCTCTTTGTAGTAAGAAAGATCTAGTTCCATATTGCTGTAGATGACAGAAATCTCTTTAATTTTTGCAAAAAGATTTACTAGCCTCATTTAAACAGTTGGAGACTCTAATCTAAATACTAATATTGGGGGGGGCAGTGAAGCTCACCGCCCCTCTCCCACCCAAAAAAAAAAAAACAGCCTCAGGAAAATTAATTCCTTAGGAGAATCTGTGTGTAGTTGAGAAATTGGAAGCTGATAGACTTTCATTCTTAGACAAGTAGCAATCTTATTGAGGAGGGTAATAATAGTGGCCATATATTTACTCCTGTTCTTTAATAATATCCAACTGTACATGAGAGGATGTTCAGTCACAATATGTTTCTGTTTATAAAGAAATTTACTTTATGTCGATTTCTTAAGGTGGAACTTCCTCACAGCAAATTAGTTGGATGGTCAGATGAGAGGTACATGAGTATGTAAAATAAATGATGGTTTATCCCATTACATTATGCTCCATTGTTTAAGCACTCCACTTTTCTTGTGCTTATTGATTGTATTTGGGGGTGGGGGGGCGTTACACCGGCGATGCACAGGGATTACTCCTAACTCTGCACTCAGCAATTATTCCTGGCGGTAGCTCGGGTGACCATATGAGATGCTGGGAATCGAACCCGGGTCAGCCACATGGAAGGCAAGTGCCATAACCGCTGTGCTATTGCTCCAGCCCCTATTGATTGTACTTTTGAAGAGACCTGTCTACCTTACTGAACTACAACCTGGGTGCCCCCCTTTTATTTTGCATTACCTATATATAGCATAAATATATATACTGATATATAATTTAATACAGATAAAGGATTTTCTGAATGTTGAATGTTGATTCAATTAAATTTTAAAGGTGTTATTTGGTAATTTTCATAAACTGTTCTTTTAGATAGGTAAATATCCTATAGTAAAGAAAGTTTCATTTTTACTGAAACAATAAACCGTCTTTGACTAAAGAAAAAAATCAAAATTATATTAACATGCACAAAATTTCTATCAGAAAGGTTTTTTTTCAATTTCATTGTGTATTAAGAAAGGGCATGTATTTTTTAAATTATAGAAGTTAATATAATTCATTGTATTCAATTTTTTAGATAATTAGATTTAAAATATTGGTTATAGTATTTAATAATTAGCAATACTATTAGTATTAAAATTACTAGTAATACCTATAATTAGCATAGTTATAATACTTAAAAGTTATATTTGGACAACAAAAAGTTTATTCCTTAGGTCTTTTCAATATATGTTCGGAAGGTCTGAATAGTTCTTAAATATCATAACACATTGTAATAAACTATGGCCTTTAAACCTCAGTCTCTTTCAATCCCAAATGGACAGCATATGTCATAACATGCATGGAGAACATAACATAAAAAGGTCTTGATTCCTATGTTAAACCAGGCAGCCCTGGGCTTTTTTGTTGATTGATTCCATTACACTAGAATCACAGATGTTTTAAGGCACGTTGCACAAGAACTTGGTCCTCTTTGCTTTTCAGAACTCTCTGGAAGGGTCCTGTGTGGACAGACACCTTATCCTGGTTGTAAATGGAGGTGTAGAAGGGTTTTGTTTCTGGATCAGCTGGTCTCAAGTCCCCACTCATATTTATATCCAGACTTCATGAACCTCACATCTGCAGGCTGAGCGACTGCCAGCCAGCCACTGAGCATTTGGAGCAGTCATTATTTATATTTGAGAGGCATGCCTGGTTGTGGAAGTGGATGGAGCCATTTTATAGCAAGTGGGGACAGCTTTGATCCCCTTATTCCTCCTTCTACCTCACTGCTTTCTCTCGTGGCCCAGGGCAAGGATTGGCCACAGAGTTCCTTATTATGTGCCTCTTAGAATGTTCTTCCATTCTCTATAAGAAACCACAGGCATAATTGATACCCACCCCCCATTTTAGTAAATATCAATGCCTAGACAATCCATCTCATCTTTGGGGTGCTAGCTCTCACTCCAGGAGTCTGCGTGCACCATTGACCCTTTTATTCCACTCCTAAGTGTTTAATGATTTCTGCCACCTCACCCACAAACTTTGATTTTGCTTTACAAAGGCAATCAATATGCTACCACTTTTTTCCTCCAGGAAGTCAAAACACATGAACAAAACTCTGACCTTCTCAACATACCATTTGAACCAAAGTCCAGGGCAAATTCATATACACTTAAAGTACTCCCAGGAATACACAGTTGGCTTTAAAATTACATCTGGGTTATCTCTGGTATCTCTAGGTATAGAAAACAATGATGTGTGTGTGGATTACAAACACACAGATTTGTGTGTGAATGTAAAAAGCAATAAGCAGAAAACCTTAACAAAATGCTATCAAATATACCATAAAACTGCCTTGGTTTTTCATTTGTCTTTTTGGTTTTTGGACCATATCCAGAAGTGCTCAGGGGACCATGGGTGCTCCAGTCTTCTGAGACATCTCCGTGGCCCCTCGATTTTGGTTTTACATTTTACATTTTAAAAACCAACAAACCTTCTGTTTTTAAAGAAGGTACTAGAACTATCGGAACGTATTTGTTCCATTTTCAGCAGGTCATTTTTCCAGAGACAGTGAGCACAAAAATAAAGGCTCTTTCAGCCACAATTCACCCACATCCTAAAGGCAGGTGGCTTTTTTTCAAAACAATCATTCCATTGTCCCTTCAGCAATAATCCACTATAACACTTTTCAATTGTTTCTGCAGAGTCAAAGGGATTCATCCACTAGTAATCGCCACAGGCAAGGCAGACAGGCGGTGTAAACACAGACTCTGTGACTTCTCTGGCAAATGCACAATCCAATAACCCAAGCACAAAATGATAAATAGATACAGGCTATTTTCACTGGGCTTAAGATATGGGTGGCACTTTCCAGAATATTGGAACCAACTAAAATAAGTCCTCCAAAGCCTAAAAGCTAGGCCGATAAAGCCTGTATTTATGTAGTCACCTCTAAATTGCCTGGTTAGTTTGTCTTTCAACACGTCCAGGATTGGCAAGATTCCTCTGACCCCAGGGGAGAATCCAAGTCATCCGGTTCCCAAACCACTGTCAACAGCCCTTCCCCTCACCCCAAGCTTTAGTTCTCCCTTATCCTATCACGTACTCTTTCATCAAGAGATTGGCAGGCTTTTATTTGATTTAGTTTTATTTCTTTCATGAAGTACCAGGGATCAAACCCAGGGCCTCACACATGAAAAGCGGGTGCTCTGCCTCTGACCCACTTCCACAGCCCAGTCATCGAGAGATTGGAAGAGGGATTTGACTTCTTTAGCCTTGAATTATATATTAGATTATACCCCAGTGAGGAAGAAGAGGCACTGGAGAGGGGGTGTGAGGAATATCATGCACAGATTTCATGACTATCTATGTCACAGACACTGCGTCAATCCAAGCAGACTCAGCTGATGTGAAAAGGATGACCATTAGTCATCCTTTTGGTCTTCCCTCACAAAGACCCAGGAGAAAGACCTTCCTTTGCCTTTCAGAATCAACCACTTTTCAGTGATGAGCCCCTGGTCATTCTATAGCTCCAATCTTAATTAGTCTTCTATTCTCCATCCCCCAAGGAACAGAATCTTTCAGAAAAGCTGGGTTGGGACCTTTTTGTTCACCAACCCAGCATCCTATAGGTGTCATCAGCAGTTTAACTTGGTACTAAAAATCAGGGCAAACTGAGGCTTGAGTATCAGTGAGGAGGCAAAGGTCGGGACAATTGTGTTTAGGATTATTCTTTCCAGTTATTCCATCATTTTTTCAGACTGTCAGAGAAATGGCTGATCACTTTGGAATGCATTCATATCTGAAACCAGGCAGCCCCTGGGGGTCTGTTGTTGTTAATGCTGTTGTTCAGTTGCTGTTGTTTTGCTTTTTTGTGGAGATTGATTCACTAAGGTAGACTCATAGCTGATTTAAGGCAAATCATATAAGAACCTGGTTCTCTTGCTTTATTTTTTTTTTTTTTAGACTTCTTCCAAATGGCTTAATAGATGTGGACAAACACTTTATCCTGCTTCTGACTGGAGAGCTGGGTGGGGAGGAAATCGACTGTGTCTTGTGTGAATTCTTGGCAAAGATTTAGGAGAATAAAAAGGAGAATAGGAGAGATTACTCAACAGATTGAATACAAGCTCTGCATGTCTTGGGTGCAACCCCCACACAACATGTTTCACCAAGTACCACTGGGAGAAAGCTCTGAAAACAAAGCCAAAAAAAAAAAAAAGAGGGACTGGAGAAATTGTATAGCAGATAGGCACTTGCCCTGCATCCCACACACCCTGGTTCAAATCTCCAGCACCACATATGATTCCTGGATCACTGCCAGGGATCTGCCATTTCTGAGCACAGAGCCAGGAATAGCCCCTGACAAAGCCAGATGTGACCTCAAAACAAAAACCAAAAAATGGGGAGATGATATCAAAAATCAGAAAGAAAATAAACTTGGAGGCAAACACATGTTTTTATCCACTAGAAGGATTCTCCCTCCTCACCCTCCATTCTAGAGTTTGCCATCCCCAGAAGGCTGGTGATTCTCAGCATCCTCGCTGTTAATTTCTCTGGTTTCACCTTGACAGCCATGGAATTTAGTGATATTTATTCCACTGTGTTGTAACTGCCTTTTGGCTTTCTCTCTTACTTTCTCTCTTTCTAAATAGTCTTTTCCATTGTTCACACAGATGCCTTGCTTCCAAATGTTGTTTAGAACTCTTGAGGTGGGAGGGAGAAATCAAAAGGCAGGGTGGGATAGAACAGAGAGTTCTAGGTCTGGAAACAGAGGATGTGGGTTTTAAATTTGGTCCTTGGCCAAAAAAACAAACCAAAACAAAAACTAACTCCTCGACTTGATGTAAACTGTACAAGTTGCTAGAGGGAAGAAGAGGGCATGTGGGGGGCGGTGGGGAGAGTGAATAGAGGGTCTTTTTCACAGGTGCTGGCACTTTGGGTGAGTCATGTGTTGGAAGCATCCGAAACATGAAGCTCCACCCCAGAGATGCTATAAAGTTGTAAACCAATGATCAATCAATTTTTAAAAGAATGTTTTTATTTCTAACGTTTTCTTTCCTCCACTTTAATCAAGTTATTAAATAATCTGAAATTAAGATACCACCCATATTTCTTGGTGGGAGGTTTGTGGAGGTACAACCCTCTGTTTTCCAAACTCTCCCCAACCCTGGCCCCCTTCTGACCTTGTTTTCTTCCTACAAGTTGTCACCCTAGATTTGTGCTGTGGCATCCCATTTATATACAGTTTTCACTCAGGTGAACAACAATAGGCCATATGAGCCCTGGATTAGCAGTTAATCAATTAGAAGGCAACAGTTCTGGGAGAAAGCCTGAATCTACCACAAGTGTTCGAAATATACATGTTGACTCCAAGGGATCAAGTTTTAAAAAGTGTATATTTTTCTTCTGGAAATTATTCACAAATGGCACAAACTAGTTTTAGCTATAATGAGTAACAGGTAATTATCAGCCTCTGTTTTATAAATAGAGCACTATTCCTACTCAGCCTAGGGTTGAGTCTCCCTGAGACAATGATGCCAATGTTGAGGGAGAATTTGGGTCAAAACACTTTCCCCCTTTCCTTTGAAGATGTTCCTCATGGGGAATTTGCATGAGAGACAATTGTCTTCTTATTCAAATAGCTGACTGAGTCACAAGTCCTTGCTGAGGGGAAGGAGAAGCCTCACAGTTCTCACTCTGAGCTCTCAGGTGTTGATGGAAAAGCCTTGAACAGAGATAGAGAAGTCACATTTGGGCAACTCCTAGGGCAAGACAGTGGTGAGCCTCTAAGAAACACTCCCCAGGAAACAGCCTGTCACCTGAACACTTATGTCAGCCATTCCTATCTGAGAGGTGACCCAGCACAGGATCCTGACTTAGCCTAGCCTGACAACATCCGGGGATAGGAAGAAGCCAGAAGACTTTTCAGAGTGGGGTGTGTGTGTGTATGTGTGTGTGTATGTGTCTTGGGGTGGGGAAGTAGGATAAGACAGACCCTGGCATATTTCCCCATCTCTCAAGTGGCAACCCCGTTTGTGAGAATTTGTTTTCTTTTTCTTTTTTTTTTTTTTAATTAATGAAACACCATGAGGTACAGTTGTAGATTTACAATTTTTGTGCTTGGGTTTTGATTATACAATGATCAAATACCCATCCCTCCACCAGCGCCCATTTTCCACCACCATGGATAATATCCCTCCCACCCCCATCCCTCCCATCCCACCCTGCCTCTGTGGCAGGGCAATCCCTTGTGGAGAACTTGTTTTCTAAGCTAAGAATCAGAACAAGAGAAATTAGTGGTACCATTCAAATGTTCAATGGCACCGAGCTGTCCAGATTCTGTCCATTTCAATTCATTCTTTTGTTGCCTTGCAGTGCCCCAGGTAAAATGAAACCCTTTCAGGCATTATTCTGGGTAACAATCTGGCCTGGGTGCACCATGACTGATGGCTCAGGTAGGATTTGAGTGCCCAGAGTGGTCAGATCAGTAAATAATAACTTCTCGGTAGACTTCAGTCTGTTGGACAGATTCTAGGGTTTTTTTAAGTGTTTAATGAAAATGGGGGCTGGGATGTATGTATATTGATCCAAATGACACAGTCTGATTATTATGGTCCTTAAGTGGGCACAGTCTTAGTCTGCTTAGAGCCAGGTGGGTTGAGAAGCTTGAATTGAACCCCGTAGCCTCATCCATGAGTGAATCTGCTGAAAAACTCAGGTACGCGGGTTTTGTGACCAAAATCTCAAGGCTCTCATGGAGTTGGGTATGGTGATCCCCCCTATCCCCCTGTTCTTCTGGGAGCCTGGAAGTCATGTCCACGAACTCTGGTGCCATATAAGCTTGTTAACCAGCAAGCTCCAGAGACTCACAAATAAATCTCAGAAGATATCAACAAGTTGCAAATATGCCTCGGACCCCCAAAGTCACCATTCAATTAAAAATTTAACTCCACTTGTATCATCTTATTTAAAATTTTAGAATTCCTGGAGCACATGGCCGTGAACGTTCTATACACATCTCATGCTCTATAGCACTAATGTACCAGAAGTAGTAAACCACATTGGATAAGATGGAAGGTAGAAGGCTACCAATCTCAATTGAAAAAATATTAGCACACAAGTTTCCACCTGTAACAACATGTTAGTAAACTCTTATACAAGGGCTCAAGGACTCCAGGGTGAGATATAACAATCTTCACACACTTTCTTCTAAGGAAACAATTTTTGATCATCTTTTGAGAATTATTCATAACAAGCAATACAAAATAAATTATTTGGGGCCTGCTCTTGGGATAGGCTTGGGTGGTGGTTGGGAAAATTCAAAATAATGATGGTGGGAAAGTGTCATGGTGGTGGTATTGGTGTTGTGAACAACCTTATAAAAATTAAATTTAATTAATAAATAAAGTTGTCTCTTGAAAAGACTCTCCTATGTAGTCAGAAGTTAGTTCTACAACTTATTTCCAAATTCCACAGGCTCCTCATCTCACCTGCACCTAAGGATTATTCTGCAACCATCCTCAGCACACTCACCTGACCATCTTGCATTTGTAGAATGGTCTGCTATGGAAAATTACTGAAGAGCTAGTTTAAACTCTCAGCCAACCTATCTGTTTTTAGGATTTGGTTTTCTAGTTATTTTATAGAATATAAAATATTTAGCTCATTATAGAATCATCTTATAATGAGCTCTTAGGCCAACTTCTTTGACAAAAATGTAAAATATTTGCAAAAATGTAAAATTTAAAAAATGTAAAATATTTCTTATAACAGAATGTATTATTCAAAAGATTAGAATAATGAAGAAGATAAATAGTTAAGGAGATCACCAAGCAACAGACGACATCTTTAACAATAGAAAGTGGGTCTAGGGAAATGACTTGAAGGGCTAGTACACCAGCTTTGCATGCAGGAGACCCAAGTCCAATCTTTGCACTACCAGGTGCGACTCAAAAAACAAAAAGACATGAGAATTGGATGTGATCATTGGCTCATATAAGGAGTCTCCCCTCCTCACCTTTACAAGTATATACATGCCAAATCATTGCATTGTGAGCTAAATATTGATGTATTTCCAAGTATTCCCTAATTGAGTAAAAAAAAAAGTATGAGGGTATGTTGTCTTCTAAAAATTTAGGTAACAGAGCTCTAGCACAGCAGGATAGGGTGCTTGCATTGCATATGTAGCTGATGCGGGTTCCATCTCTGACACCTTATATGGTCCCCCAACTCCTGCCTGGAGTGATCCCTGAGCACAAAGCCAGGAATAAGCCCTGAGCATCACTGAGTGTGGACCTAAAAACAAACAAAAATTTTTAAATTATATTGGTGTTACCCTAATTCTTTAATAGAGTGTGTAAAAGAAAGAGGAAGGACTTTTATAGGTTAAATGATGTTGTAGGGAGAGAGGTAGGGAATGCTGACCTCTCCTGAATTAATTTGCAAAATCACTTAAAACTTCATGAGCCAGCAAGAGCTGGCTTTCAAAGAAGGGAAAAAGAAAAAAGAAGCAAGAGCCTTTCAAAGGTTGCAGGTGTAGGAGTTTGTCTCTGCTCCCCTTTTATGATAAAAATCTCCATGATCCTGGTCATGCATCTGTAATCAGCAGGAAACTGCAAGGAACAAATAGAAAAGGAAGTTTCTCGTTTGACCAGGACTGAGACTGTGACCAGCATCTGTTTAAACATCTCAGATTCATGGCTAACAGCTACCCAATTCCTCCTCCCGCCCCCTCTCCCCCCCCCCAGGTTTATCTAAGCACTTCCTGTGTTTTCTCAAATGAGCTGGGAGCTTAAACCTTCCTTCTCAAGGTTTAGAATAAAACTGCCTTCTTAGCTTAAAAAAGCTTGGACTCACAATGATGGAAATGGTTAATGTATTATCATTCTGCCAGAAAAGTTGAATTGGTGGCTCTCTTTCAAAATCTGATCTTTAATGACAGTTTATTTTTGTCTTTGAACCTAATGAGATTTAACACTCAGATGGTATAGTGTGAGGCTTATTATTATTATCAAACAATTATTGGAATTAAATGAAGCAAAGATTCTTCCAGCTATTTCTCATTTCCAGCTATTGAGTACAATGATATGAAGCATTAAGTATTACATTACAATTTCTATTATGTTTAAAACCAGAGTTATGACCATTTTTAGTAAGAACAGAATGTGTGTGTGTGTGTGTGTGTGTGTGTGTGTGTGTGTGTGTGTGAGCGTGCGCGCGCGTGTGTGTGTATACCTTGAAAATATTGTTCTGGCCCTTAGGAAAATACTCTCTTCCATATCATGAACCTCAAACTATTGTTTTTTATTCCCTTCCCTGTCACCTCCCTTCATTGTTGTTGCAAATACTGGCAGTTATGCATACCTGGTTGTGATACTCACACAATAGCTGTGATGCTCACAAAGGCTCAGTCTTGGTGCTCACTGTGGTTTGCTCACAGAGAGTTAAACTCTTTAGTAGAGTCATGCATGTTTTGGTTGTAGTGATCACCAGGGGTCACTGTGGCACTCATACATTTATCTCCAAAGAGGTCACACTTTCTGAGTGGTAGTACTCACGCATATGTGGGTCTAGGTGCAATGTGACTGGAAGTTGCTTGCAGCCCAGTAGAGTTAGTTTCAGACAGCAGAGCAGTCAGGATCACAGTCAGCACATGAACATGAAGTGGCACCAGGAATTGAACTCACAACCACATACTCACAGGGTGCATTCTAAGCCACAGGGCTGTTCCTCCTGGCTCAAGTTTTCTGCTGTGTACATGTGCTGTTTGATTTTCAGAGGGGGAAAAAATAGCCCAAATTATCTTAATTTTAAATTAATAGAGAAAACAAACAAGTTATATGCCAACATTGTATTTTCAGTTTGTAAAATCAATATTTAAATGACTTACTTTTCTCCATTGCTATTCCTAAACATTGTAAGTAGCGATAATACACCAGTACCAATGTTCTTGCAATTGTTTCAGCCTGAGAAACTGTGTATTGTCTTACAAATTTAAAAAATTATTTTGATGATTCATTTAGCAAAGAGAAAGGTGGTCAGAAGGGCTTTCCATGTATCAAAGCTTGTCTATAATTATATTATCTATGTCACTGTCCTCCCATTGTTCATCGATTTTCTCTAGCGGACCCAGTAACATCTCCATTGTGAGACTTTGTTTTTACTGTGTTTGGCATATCGAATATGTCACGGGGAGCTTGCCAGGCTTTGCTGTGCGGGCGAGATATTCTCGGTAGCTTGCTGGGTTCTCTGAGGGGGCAGAGGAATCGGACTCGGGTCAGCCATGTTGGCTGCATGGAAGGCAAATGCCCTACCGCTGTGCTATCACTCCAGCCCATAAAGTATGAATAAGTTTCTTCAGTTGAATATCCAAAAAGAGAAATACAATGATAATAAATAAAATTAAAATGGTGGCACTAATTCTAAGTGAATCTATTGATGGTAATTCTATGGAGCCTCATCTTGTGTCAGTATCTAGAATTCAGAGCTTAATTGGGATGGGGTAGGAATTTCTGAAGGCTCCCCTGCTCCCAAATTCTTCATAAAGCTTTTGAGAGGGAGGACTCCCAACTCTCTGTGCTTAACACAGAAAGTCATAAGAAATAGTCTCTGCTCTCAAGAAGTTCTAGATCTAGTAAGGCTGCTGTCTGCCCCTGGAACATAGGTCCACCAGATCTCCACCCTCCTGTCGCACCTCAGCTGAGCTGTAGGAATCAACTCCCTGGGGTTTCTGAGCTTAGATGGGGTAAAAGAGGAACCATATCCCCCTGAGATCAGTGTAGGGTCCAGCAATGAAACCTTAGAATTCAAAATTCTGTGTCAAACCTTCGTCTTCCCATGCAGCATCCCGCCTCACCGCCTGGGGTACAGGGTCTGGCCTCAGGAGAGACCAGGGTCTGGCCTTCGGAGAGACCAGGGCTCACCTCTCTATTCCAGAGCCATTGCATGCCCTAAACCCCTAACTCAGTGTGGACTCTGAGGGAAGATATTTGGGGCCAGATGACGAAGCGAGGGATGGGGAGGAGCCCTGAGGCCTCCCTGGTGGCCCCACATCAGGTTTAGTCATTGACGTCTTTCTGGTTGAGCTTGTTTAGTTGCTAACTATAGGTCCCACATAGAGTAGATTTTATGAAATATATTTTACCTCCATCTCCCCACTTCCTTCAAAGATTAGCTTTTACTATTAAGTATCACAGTGGAGTTTTTCTCCCATGAGGAAAACTCATGTGGTGTCCGAGGACCTAACACAGAGGCTGGAATATCCCTGTCATTCATTATGAGCCATTTTTGAATTTTCAGGTGAAACTGAGTTTATGTTAATGGTGTGAATTCCTCAATATTCTGGTCTTTGTTTGGCCACAGAAAGGTGCTCAGGGCTTACTCCTGACTCTGTCTTTATGGATCACTACTAGGGGAGCTTGGGGGACCACATACAGTGCGAGGGATTGGACTGGGATCAGTCATAGGCAAGGCTAGTACCCTACCCACTGTACCAACTCCCTGGCTCAATATTCTTGTTAAAGGTGAATATTGAGACAAGTCCCCCAGGGAGCTGCTTTGCTCTCTGCCTGTGTGATTTACATGCTCAGAATTCAGGTACTTTCCGGTGTTCAGAGTGAGAAAAGCAAGAATATAACATTTATTCATGCATTTTGTTCCCTGGGAAAGAGGAAGTCGTCTCAAAATATGCTCCCAATGAATATTGATTTTCTTTTTTTTTCCTTTTTGGGTCACACCCAGCAATGCACAGGGGTTACTCCTGGCTCTGCACTCAGGAATTACTCCTGGCGGTGCTCAGGGGACTATATGGGATGCTGGGAATCAAACCCGGGTTGACCACGTGCAAGGCAAATGCCCTACCTGCTGTGCTATCACTCCAGCCCCCATGAATATTGATTTTCTTGCACCAACATATCCAGTTCCTTAAAAATTAAACAGCAATGACTTTTTTCCCCAGTGCAGAGAAATTTAGGCTAATAATGTTTTCTCTATTGATTTTTATATAGCTCTTTTTTTCCCCTTTTCTCCCCTTTCCTTTTCTTTCTCTATTCTTAAATCTCTGACTCTTCTATAAATTGTATATAGATATTTTGGATATGAAAACATATGCACTTAACTTCCTATAGTTTACTATGTCATATTACATTTTGAAAGTCTTATGAATTCTAGATCCTCTACCACATTAAAATATTTGAGAACCACAAATGTAACTTATTAATAAACATTTAATATTGTTGAGATCTGATTTCTATCTGTAGTAATGAATATTAAAGCAAAATGTAAAAGTACCCATACAAGTTTACCAGTTTTTTCATTCTATGTCCTCATTACATAACTGTATCACTGTATCACTGTCATCCCATTGTTCGTCCATTTACTTGAGCTGGCGCCAGTAACATCTCTATTCCTCCCAGCCCTGAGATTTTGGCAGCCTCTTCTTACTTGTTTTTTCCCAACCTAGCAATGCTCAGGGGTTCTTCCTGGCTCTACACTCAGGAGTTACTCCTGGTGGTGCTTGGGGGACCATATGGGATTCTGGGAATTGAGCCTGGGTTGGCCGTGTGCAAGGCAAATGTCCTACCTGCTGAACTATCTCTCTGACCCCGACATAACAATTTTTGGTAACAAATCATGTATGTGTGTGTTGCTTTTTAGGCAAGGGAATGATATATTGGCTTTTGAGTTTCAGAATAAATTGTCTGGTAGATAGTGTGTAGGTAAACATGTAAACACAAAAAGACAGCAACAGAGGTCTATCTCTCCCTGCCGCCTGCATTCAGTAGTCTCATGCACCCTGGGGAGATCGATGGCAATGGGCAAGCAAAGGAAGGAAATGAGGACCAGGATGGTTGGTCTTAGTTGCAGTTTATTCCAATCCTCTCTCCATTCACTCTTGTCTCTCTCCTCTGCTTCCTCCTCCCCCTTGCTACTTCATTCTCCTTCTCGATCCCTCTTCATTCTGGCTCTGGAATCTGGATCTGGAAACCTCATTCCACTCTTACTGCCTAGTTAAATCCCAAAACCATGAGGGGTTGGGGCTTACACATAGGTGTGGTCACAATCAATAGGGTTAAAGTTCTTTCCCTCAGGGAAAGCCACTTCTAGGACAGATTCTCATTTAGCAGGTCAACCCACCCTACAGCGGAATCCCATGGATGTGTTTCTCCTCTCCTTGTCCAACAAACATATAAGCATTCATAATATTAATCATTTTGTATGGACACATTAAGAGATACATTAAGCTTATAGAATTGCTTTCCTGGGGCCATTCGGTCTCAGAGTACAGTGCTCAGGCCAGATAGTCTAGTCTAGGGTCCTAGTCTCGTTGTTACTTTTGGATCATAATAGCATTTGTCCATGATCAAGCTCTTAACTTATAGTTAAAAATTGTGGCACTTTGACCTGGCCCATTTTGATGCCAGGGTAGCTCACAGCTTGCCCTGGGTCCATTCAATCCCTTGTTGGGACCCTGCTTTGGGGGTACCAGGAACTAAGGGCAACTGAGGCTTAAGTCAAGAAAGCAGATGCCCAGGAGTGAATAATATTGTAAGCCAATTAAATCCCAAGTTACAAAAGTATAATATTAACTGTCTGTATCTATACAAAAAGGACATTGCTTTAAAGTAAACTATTCAAAAGACAGGAGAGGTGAAAGACAGTATATCACTCATACATATAAAATCATAGATTTCTGAGAAATCTAACCTTACAAGTTAACAGAGTCTGATTAGGGGAAAAAGCTGATTAACTGGTTGGGGAGGAGAGCATAGGGAACAGTTTACAGATAAACACAATGGAATGGAAGTGCCTCAGGAGCATTGTAATAAACCTGAGTTCCTTGTGGCAAGGAAAGAAGGACAAAGTAATGTTATCCTACAGGTAAAGAACCAGAAGCAGGAATCAGTTTATTACTACATAGCCTAGAAAATGAACACTTGAAATGTCTGCATATAATGTTAATAAGAGAATATAAAAGCAAGAAGCACTCAAGAAAAGAAACGGTGAGCATTCAGAACTGGTGTTCTCTCTGAAACAAAGGAACAGAATAAGGCAAAGACGTTTCCAACTCCAGAATCTAAGTAATACTGACATTAGTAGAGCAGAGAGAAAACACAGTTCCACATTCCATAGCAGGATTTAAAATCCCAACTTTAGAATAATAATTTTACTAGTAGAACAGAGGGAGAGCACAGTTCTGTGTTCCATATCTTAAATCCCAACGTTAGGGCAATAATTTCAATTTTAGGTAAACAGACTGCAAGTGAAGGTCTGTTCATTTCAATGATCAGATGGATCAATTACTAAGACAAATGTAAGCAGATATTGGATAGGATTTCATTTCAGGAGCAGGGTCTACATTATTTTTAATACAGTGAGTTTATAACTCAGATTATCCATTCCAAAGTCTGACCAGCTCTCTAATTTTATCAGAGAAAAAGGAATTTTAGTGAAGCAGCCCTGTAAATAACACATTCCGAATATTGATATCATCTTTGAATTTTTAGGCCAGAGTATGTGTGAAGTACTTTATCCAAATAAAACCCAATCCAAAGGTTGAATAGTAATGCATATCTATATCAAAAGCACATTCTGAATTAGTGGTGTTTTTTAACCACTCTCAGATGGTAACTTGATGGAAACATTTAGTTTTCTGTCCTGGTGCAGTCTGGAATCAACGATCTTTCTTTGCCAGTGCTAGCAATAATATTTCCACTCCATATTATCACAATCAGGAATAGCAACTAAGCGGAACATTTGTAACCTTTTTGGATTGTTTACTTTAAAGGCTGTCCCTGGCTCTGTGCTTAGAGATCCCCGGGAAGTGACTTCTTCACTCCATGAGTACAAAAATACATGTCCCGAATGCTGATCTGAATGGTCCCCTGGCCTGGCTTTCCTGCAGCAGTTACCCACGAACCACTGCCCCTTCCCAGTGCCAGCGCACGCCCAGAGCAACACCTGCCCTAAGATGAATCCTGCGTGCTGAGGATGGTAACCGAGCTCTGCCTTGGGTGGGACAGTTGACGCTGCCGGAAAGCACCACCCTCCTCGCTTTTCAGCAGCCGGGATGCGCCTTCTGCTTTCCACATCCTTTGTTCTGACCACATGTCGGGTTGACATAGATCTCTATGTTCTTTCATAAAGTATCGCCTGCAGAACTGAACCGACTTTATTCAAATTTCTAAGCCAGAAGGGTCCCGCTGGCAGTTGTGTCTTTGTTGCCTCAGCCTCACCAGCATGAGGTTAGGGACCCTCATTTCCCCCCATTCCATCAGAGGCACCCTGGAACAGAGCTAATGCCTGGAAGTGTCGCAGCAAGTCTCAGAGGAATACATTCTTTCAAGTCTCTCACTGTGTCATTCTCTGTCTGCTTACACTAATGTTAACCTTTGCAGAGCAGTCCTTATCCTAATCATTGGTAAATCTTTTGCCAAATCTCCATCTTGAGGAGGTGTTGAAGGTCGACATTTGCCTCTTTCATTACACACTGCCCTTTAATTCATTTCTGCTCAATTAAGATTTTTCTAAGCACTTTTAATTTTATTGGATTTGGGGGCCATACATAAGAGCTACCTTAGCTGTCTTCTCAGGGGTCTCTGTGGGTGGTGCTCAGGGGACCATGTTGTACTGGAATCAAATTTGGTCTTCTGCATGCAAAGCATGCACTCTAGCCCATTGAGTTATCACTTTGGCCTACAAATGCATTTTTGGTTTATTTGAGGCCACCCTTGGTTGTGCTCAGGGCTTACTCTAGACTCTGAGCTCAAAGCACCCTACCCATTATACTAACTCTCTGGCCCCATATAAATGCATTTTAAAGTAAATTTTGCAGAAATAACTCTGGAACCGATTATGTCTTGAAAATAAGCATACTTGGATCTTTTTCAATTGCCTTCAACTGGGTTACTAAATTCTTTTTTTTTTCAAGTTCTATACTATTGCTCCATTGTCCCTTATGTCTCAGTGCTATAAAAGAGAAATCTTATCTGGGCCTTTAAGTCTCAAAAAAGACTAATATCCGTCAAAGCCTTCCCTTCCCCACCAGGGTGGGAGGATGCAAGGTCAGCTGTCAGTTGTGAGGCCAGGATGAGGCTTGGATCTCTCCAGACCAAGTCTTCTGAGGTTTATTAAAAGACAAGGCGGGGGTCTGAATAAAGCAGTAAACGAGAATGGATTCTGAGAGTCTGGTGGACCAGGATTGATCATAGCAGAGCACGGAAAAGTAGGCACAAGATCAAAGAAAGCTTATCCTTTATTTTGGGGGGTGGAATGTGATGCTAAAGGAGCCAACCTAGACTCAAGGGCTCAGCCAGAGAAGATAAGTTCCTTTCTAGACTAAAACATTTAACAGCAACGAGTCATTTTTCTAAACTATCTTTGAAGTAGCCAAGGTATGTCTT
This sequence comes from Sorex fumeus, assembly GCF_029834395.1. NCBI lineage: Eukaryota > Metazoa > Chordata > Mammalia > Eulipotyphla > Soricidae > Sorex > Sorex fumeus. The sequence continues at coordinate 18,706,318 of NW_026606083.1, read as the reverse complement.
CCCTCTTTTCCCTAATTTTATCCTTCCTGATTGCCCATCCTGAATCTTGATTCTGAGCCTCTAGTTCTAGATGCTCAGTGTTTTTAGATTTATAAGAGGTCTTTGCACTCAGCATTTTTTCATTATAATTTCAGATCTACTTGTTCTGCTTGCTTGGCCCGCTAACAATAGGTGGTAGATTAACAGTTCTCCATATTTCTTATTAACAGCTCCCACTTTGCAACTACAACCTCATGGGAAGGGGGGCATTCCCGGCTCGTCCTTCACGCACTACCGAGGTCATGAGTTGCCCCCCACGAGCGGCTCTCTGGCACAGCCATGGCTCCAGAAGCATAAGGACTTAATGTAGAGCCCAGCAGCTTGCAGCAGAAAAGTGAACGAACTATGTGTTAATCCACACCACCATGTCTGACCGGAGGGGAAAGGGTATTGGTCCCTTCCGCCTTCTTCCCTCTGGAAAGAAAGATGGCAGCCGCTTGGGAGCCTTGTGGAAAGCCAGGTATGAGCCGGTGATGATGGGGCAGCTAAAACCTCATGGGAAGTGGGGAGTTCCCGGCTCGTCCTTCACACCCTACCGAGGTCACCAGTTGCCCTCCACGAGCGGCTCTCCTGCACGGCCATGGCTCCAGAACACAGAAACCAATCTCTTAATTATCTGACTCTCAGTAGAAATACTTGTAGGGTTAATAAGTAAAATAGCAGAAATCCAAAACCGCGCAGCCGCGACATCATTTAATTCTTGAACCCAGCTATAGAAAGCAAATCATTTCACAATGCTTTTTCAGCATGTCTGATTTGGGGGTGTAAACTCTAAATAATAATGGTGCATCTTTTATCGAAACAATGAATCTAGTCAAAAGTAGATAGAGTGTTAACTAGAATTCATCTGCCTCACAGGCATTGGGAGGAGTGGGGGGTGGGGGTTTATTGGGGTTCTTCGTGGTGAAAAATAAGTATTGGTAAAGGGAATGTGTTTGATATTTTCATGACTGAGAGCTAAACCTGAAAGCTTTGTAACTTTTCCCACAGTGATTCAATAAATTAAAAAAAAAATAAAATTAAAAAAAAACAGCTCCCACTTTATTCAATTTGTTTGCTTCAGAAGTGAACCCAAGAGAACAGCTTCATGGCTTAGAGTTAGGGAGACATTTCTTAAACAGGGTATTATATTTACAAACTAGAAGGAGAAAAAGTTGATGCATTGAATTTATAGCAAAACTATAATGTTAACTTCTTAAGAAGTATCATGACAAATCAAAGGATTAGGAAAAAAGTCTATTTATAAAACACATCTGAAAAAAGAACTAGTATCTAGAATATAAAAAGAATGCTTAATAAGGCAGCAATCTGATTGGAGATTAATAAGTCAACAATCTGATGGTCAAAACGTTCAGACACTTATGTGGAAATATGTCTGAATGGCCTACATCTGGAAAGATACTTAACATGATTGACCAAAGAAGAAACACAAATTAAATCTGTACTGAAATTCCACCAAACATCCATTATAAAGGCAAAAATTGGGGGCCAGAGTGATAGTACAGCGGGTCGGGCACTTGCCTGCAAGTGGCTGACCCAGATTTGATCCCTGGTATCCCATATTCTCTGACTAGTCTTGCTAGGAATGATCCCCAAGTACAGAGCCAAGAGTAAGGCCTGAACACTGTTGGATGTGGCCCAAAACCAAAAAAAAAAAAAAAGGCTAAAATGAAAATCACAAATGAAATCAAGTACTGGTGAATATCTTCACAGGTTGTTGGTGAAAATGTGGAATGGCACAACCCTTTGGAAAAATTTTACAGTTCCTTTAAAAGATAGGAATATACTTACATATGTTTGTACTAAGTTACTAATGGATGTACCGACTTTTTAATGTTTTTTTTTTATTTTGGACCACCCCTATAGTGCATAGGGTTTACTTCTGGCTTTACACTCAGGGATCATTCTTGATGGGGCTTGGGGATGCCAGGGATCTAACCCAGGTCAGCCACATGCAAGGCATGTGTCCTACCCACTGTACTAATTTCCTGATCCCTTGTGCCAACAATTTCATTCCTAAGTACCAAACTAAGAAAAAAATTAAAGATAAACACCCATAGACACATGAACACTGACAATAACATTATTTATAATACTGCTTCCCTCCAACAAAGGAACAACCCAAACTTAACTGTGGATAAACCACACATGGTATACACCCCTTAAGGACTCTCCATTGAAAAAAAAATCTACTACAATACACAACACGAATCTGAAAAGATGCCATGCTAAGTGACATGATTCCATTCCAGGCTTTCACTTAGACATTTCTATAGAAGGCAAGAATCAAGTGATGGGAAGTTAATCAGTGCTTTCCTGGAATGAGGGACTGAGATCAGGGTGGGGGGGTGAGTGTAAGGGGACACAGAGAACTTGGGAGTGATATCAAAGTGTTTTAAAATTTGATCCTGGGCTAAAGGGATAGTATAGGGGTTAAGGTGTTTGTCTTGTATCTCACTGACCCTGGTTTGAACTCATCACTCCACATATGGGTTTCCTGAGCACAAACAGGGGTCACTCTTGAGCACAGAGCTAGCAATAGGCCTGGAGATCCAGTGCCTTCTCTTACCCCAATCCCCTCCAATTTCTTTTTAATTATGATTATATATGATTATCTATCTATTTATACATATATGTATATGTATCTGTGTCCATTTACCAAAACACACAAAATTTAATAGTGCATGGACAAGGTAGCAAACTTGAATTCGATCTCTGGTACCTCATATAGTTCCCTGATCCCTTCAGGAACATCCTGAGTACAGATCCAATAGTAAGTTCTGAGCACCAATAAGTGTAACCCCAAACCAAAATCAAAACATACCGCATGCCTGAAGAGGGTAATTTTATTGTACATAAATTACATCTGCAACAACCACGTAAAAAACTTCCTTCACTTCGTAATGTCCTTCAATTTGCTGCACATGACTCAATTCCCAACACTATTAGGTAGACTCAGACTTTTAATTTTTTTCTATTAAGTTGTGTGTGTGTGTGTTTGTGCGTGAGTTAATACCAAAAATTCTTTCTTTTTTTTTTTTTTTTACTTTTTGGGTCACACCTGGCGATGCTCAGGGGTTACTCCTGGCTCTGCACTCAGGAATTACTCCTGGTGCTCAGGGGACCATATGGGATGCTGGGAATCAAACCCCAGTCGGCCGCGTGCAAAGCAAACGCCCTACCTTCTGTGCTATGGCTCTAGCACCCCAAATATTCTTTCACTGAGAACTGTCACTATCACTGTCCTCCCATTGTTCATTGATTTGCTGGAGCAGGCTCAGTAACGTCTCCATTGTGGGCTCAGTAATGTCTCCATTGTGACAAGTGTTACTATGTTTGGCACATCGAATATGTCACAGGTAGCTAGCCAGGCTTTGCCATGCAGGCAAGATACTCTCGGTAGCTTGCCAGGCTCTCCAAGAGAGGAAGAGGAATCGAATTCGGGTTGGCCATATTGGCTGCTTGCAAGGCAAACACCCTACCCACTGTGCTATAGCTCCAGCCCAACTGAGAACTAAGAAAAGTATTTTTTGTTCTGTTTCATAAGCAATCTCTCCTGAAGGGAAGATTTTTCTCCCTTCATCTCTAAACGTGCTGGTAGATTGAGTCTTGGTCCTATTTGTTTTCTGTTCTCTCATTTTAGCATATGAATTGCTGCTCTCTTGGAGGAATTTGTTGGGAAACTGTTTTGCAAGCCTGGGAAACTGAATGGGCAGGCCTGAGGTGCAAGGAGGAGAGGCTTCTTGGCACTTGAACTTTCTGAGGAAAAGCAGAAAGCTGGAGCACACAGGAAATTTCTAGAACACACCAGGATGTGGGGAGCAGAGCTCCAAGAATGTCCCTTAGAGCAGGGCACAGCCCGAAGAGCAGGCAGAGGGAGCCAACTGCGTGCGAGCCAGCAGGTGGGTGCCCAGTCAGAGGAGAGTGAGGTACCCACTGCTTGGCACCCTCTGGTGTAGGAGAGAAATAAAGACCTGAGGGTAAAATCTAGACCACTTCAGTCCCTTCAAATCTCCCAGGGACTCCTGCAAACTCTCCCCTTTTCCAATGGGAGCCTGGGAAGAGCCTTGGAGCTTTCTTCTGGGGAGCCTCCCGCTGGACTCATTCGGCTCCTCTGTGCCGTGGCTCCCAAAACCCCTAACCAGAGTAGCTTTCCCCAGACCATTCAAGATGCAAGTGTGCTTTAGGAGCTTCTCTTTTATTTAGTTTTTTCCTTACAATTTGTATTATTATTTTGTGGAGGACTTCACTTGGCCAACCCTACTCTGACTTGGCCTACTGGGCACATGATTCAAGGCACAGACCTGTGGAGTGACGCTACTGAGGTCCAGCAGTGCTGGAGTGTGGAGGGTGGGGCCCCAGGGCCACATTCCGCAATACTTGGGGTTCCTGCCATACCAGGGCTTGAACTTGGAGCCTGATGCATGCAAGATACAGGCTCCAGACTTCCCAGGAGCTTTGTTTTTTTAAAAGATTTAAAAGGAACAATTTTCTTAGGTGTCTGAATAAAGAGCGTTTGGTTCTACCCCAGCAGCTAGCTCTGCTAACAGATCGTGGAATCTGGAGTCTCCTCAAACTGTCCCCTGTGAGGGCTGGAGAGATAGTACAGCGGGTAGAGTGCTTGACTTGTACTCCATCAACCCAGCTTCAATCCCCAGCATCCCATATGGTCCCCTGAGTACCAGGAGTGATTCCTGTGAGAGAACTAAGAGTAACCCTGGGCATCACTGGATGTGCCAACACCTCCTCCCCCACCACCACCAAATACAAGAATATCTGGGCTTCCAGTGGCCTCTAGGGGTGTCTGTCTTTAGTAACGGCTCTTGAGTGGTTGCATGATATAGAGCTGAGACAAGGAACAGCTGAAGACAGAAATCTCTTCATAGACCCGCGAAAGTGGACAGGCAGGAGAGATGGGAGTGGACTAGAGACTAATTCCAGAAAGAGGGTTGGCGGGGTAGGAGGTGAGGGTTGGCAAACAAAGGACTTGAAGGACAAACAAGCCCTTAGGAAAGAAGCAAAACCCGCCGCTGATTCCAGAAGGGAAGACTCGGGATGATGGCAAGACCCGAATGGGGGGGGGGAGGGGTGCGCAGCGTGTGGGTCCTGTGCCAGGGGCATGTGATGAGCTCTTCTGTTTAAGCATGGCTCACATGTGTGCTGAAAAAGTGTTCTTTCTCTGCGCTGGAGGTGACAGACAGCCACATCACACACCATCCCTTCTTCCCATCCTGGTTCCAGCCAGACAATAAACCCAGTCATCACCCCGTCTGTCTCAAACATGTGGTTCTGCTAGCCCGTGGAACAAAATATTTTCAGAATGTGGAATGTAAACAAGGGCCCTACTGTTAGCAATTCGGTGTCATTTGCTTGTGGTTTATTTTCTTTGCCTTTAAGTCACATTTAAATTCAAAAGATTGCCAGCCTGCACGATGCATGTAGACAAATCAGAAATATAGATTAGAATCGCTGAATGATTAGTTAGCTGTAAAAGTGTCTGAGTAAATGGAATGGGGGGGGAGCGATCTATTATGCTCCTGGGATATTGCTTCTCCACAGGAAATTCAATTGTGAAAAGAGCTTTAAAAGCAATGACTTTAGTCATCTGTGTTTTCTACACACTGGTTACAGGAAATGTTAATAGAATACCTAGGCAGGAACACCGCCCGGTGAACGTCAAACAGCTTCACAAAGAAAAATTGGGAGTGATTCTGAGATGGGAGGAAAACCTCTACAAATATGGGTTTGCAGACAAAATATGTCTCTCCCGCGCTAGGGAAGATGTTTTCCAGGAAAACACAATTTCCCAGGCCCATTATTTCCTGAATTGTTTGAAAGTATATGTCTCCCTTATATGTCGCTAAGTGATAATGGTTTGTATGAACCTTCTGGTACTTTCAGAGAATCCAAATCAAGACTAGCCTCACCTATTTATTTCCTCTGAAACACAGTCTTGTCTTCCAAACGGAGAGGTGCTAAATGAGGCAAAACAATTTCATTATTTACCTGCGGGCCTGAAAGATGGACATTTCCCTGACAATACCAGGTCTTCTGCCTTTTTAAAGATTTTTTTTTGGAAACTTCAAAGCGTGTTCACTATAGAGCTGACATGCAAATGAGCTAAGTCTACCTTTCTTTAACTATTTCCTGGGCCCCTCTGAATCGTGTTCAAACTGAAGGTCACAGATGAGTCAGCCAGGCACAGATGCCCCGGTGTGAGCTCACCAAATTCCATCTCCAGTTGCTTCTTCCTCCTTCACTCAAAAGTAATTGGCTTCCCGCTCACCCAATTAGCCTCATCACACTTTCTCAAGCGACACCAGCTGTACCATGACTCACAAAAGGATCTTCCTTAGCAGCGGGCCTAGGGGAATGCATGTGCCCTGGGAGATTAGCCACCTGGAGGAACAATCGCCCTGAGCCTCAAATTATTTGGATCATTTAGCCAAAGGGGAGGGGGGGGAAAAAAAGCAACTTCCTCTCACAGGTGAAAGAAGTTTTCATTTGAGAAGGAGAAATGGAGAAGTGCCAGTCCTGGGATTTAAACCATATGGGGAGACACAGGCAGAGTCTAATCCATGTTTTGAGTGGAACGAAGGGCGCCTCATAGAGATTTTGGTTCCACACCTGAGCGCTCTGACAAAGGAAAGTGAGGCTTAGCTATTGCCAAGTAAATGCCCGGACACCAAATAGAACCCTTTCAGGGCAGGGGGTATGGAAGGTTCATCTTCCCTCACTCTTTTCAAGCCAGTCTACTCTCGCTGTGTTCTGGGAACAAGTCCTCCATGGCCCAGCAGGACAGAATGATTGTCAGTCTGGCCGGACAACTGAGAGTCACTTTGCTATTTTCTGCTTACCATTTCCCACTTTCCTATTGCTCTGCCCCTCTCACAGCACACAGCAGGCGAGAACACTGTGGAAAGCTGGTTTGAATCAGGCATTGGCCCGAAAGGCACAGCTTGAGCGTGTCAGTGAGAACCGCTTCGTGGTGAATCATGCTCAGCCTGAGAAGAGCCTCTCTTGATCTAACGTGAATCCCCTTGATCTAAATTAGAACCATGCTTGCTCATTTTATTATGAGGAAAAGCATTTATTCCTCCTACTCGTGATTCCTGTTTGGCCCAGGCTGATGGGCCTATACACCGGGGGGTGGGGGGTGGGGGGAATGGGGGTGAGGGGGAGAGACAGAGCAAAGCTTAGCAGCCATTGGGCCCTAGCAAGACCCTTTGAAGAGTCACCAGGTTCTGGGTTTCCAAAGTTCTTTTCTTCCTGCAGGGACAAAGAAGGATCCCTGAATGTCCCAACTTTCCTCACAACCCACTCCATTATCTGTGGGATCCAGAACTCTTCAAAGAAAGGAGTTGGATGGTTGCCCTGGCCTGCAGGTTGGAGTCACACCCTTAGTCTCCTCCATCAGGAGTGGGAGGTGAGAGAGATGATCCAGTGACTTGGCCATTCCTGCATGCCTCTTGGTTCCCTTAATGTGGGACTTCACTGAGGGTATCAGCCTGAGGTGAGAGGAGAGACCATTCTCTTGCCTCTTCCTGCCATCCAAGAGTCTCAGGTCCTGCTGCAGGCTCAAGTCTGCATCCCCCCCCCCCCCCCCAAACTCACAGTTCAAAACCTAAAGCCCTGTGTGGTGGAGTTAGAACTGAGGCCTTTGGTAGGTTATTAGGCCCTGAGGTTTGTTCCTGCGTGAATATTAGCACCCTGTAAATGAGAGCTCGTTCCTCACCCCCACCTTCCTACAAGTAAGGACATGATGTGACGTTTGCAGTCGGAAGAGAAGCCTCATCCAATCACAACCCCCACCCCCACCACCCTTCCGATTCCAGCCGTCCAACTCCATAACTGTGAGAAATATGTCTCGGGGGCTCCTAACTCATTTGACAAGGAGTAATTTTGTTCCACTAGCCCTGAATGTTCTTAAACCAGGACCTAACCTCCGTGTATTCTCCAGAGAAATTCTGGTCCTCGTTGCTTGAAATACAAAATAAAGGAATCTATCTCCTTCTGTCCCCTTCCCCTCTTGCTTAATAATAGAGTTGGTTTTATAATCCATGAAGCACTTTATCCAGTCTCTGGATTTTTGTATAAAAGTGACATGGAAGAGATAGATGAGAAACCACAGGGGCAGAGGTAAGGAAATTCAGGTACAATTGATGATGTTAGGAATGATAGAGCTAAATATTTAAGCCACAGACTGAGCAACACTGAAATTAAGAGACCTGAACTTTAATAACCAGATGTAAAAGGTGGCAGGCTGGTATTGGGTTGCAGGGGTAGGAGAGGGCACATGGGAACACTGGTGGAGGGAAGTTGAGACTGGTGGTGGGATTGGTGATTGAACATTATATATCAGAAACCCAACTATGAATAATTTTGTAATTCATGGTGCTTTAATAAAATAAAATTGTGTGTGTCGGGGGAACAGGGGGGACAGAGAGATAGTACAAGAAGTAAGTCGCTTACTTTGCTGCTACAGCTTGCCATGATCCTGTTTGAATCCCCAGCACCACATATGGTCCCCCTGGGCACTACCAGGAATCACTCCTGGGCACAATGCCAGGAGTAGCCCCTGAGTACCAATCCCGTTTATCTCCCTAGAGTAGGGAAAAATGAATTAAGAGAGCTGATGCACTTGCCTTAAAACTCTATACAAGGGATGGGTACCTGATCATTGTATAACTGAAACCCAAGCACAAAAATTTGTGAGTCTACAAATGTACCTCATGGTGTTTCACTAATAAAAATTAAAAAAACTCTATACAACTAACAATAGGTATAACTATTTTTTTAATTGATATAATGTTGGTTTACAAGATTGTGTATGTGTTAGGGGTACAATTTCACACCTCTTCAAAAATTTGTCACCACACTACATCCACCACCAAAGTACTCATATCTATCCCTCCACCACAGTCCACTCTACCCCTGCTTCTGGGTCCTCCTCCCCGCTCCCCCTCTGGTAGTCTGAGTTTATTTTCATTTTGTTTGTGGCTGTTTCCTTATTTCAATTTTTAATATTCTACCTATGAATAAAATTATCTGGTATTTGCTTTCCTCCTTCTGAATTATTTCATTTAGTGTGAGCTTCACCCCCACCTATTCCATCCATGTTGTAAAAGGCAAAATTTCATCTTTTCTTATCATTGAGTAGTATTCCATTGTGTATATTGACCATGTCAGTCTGTTGTTGGGCACTTGGCTTCTTTCCAGACCTTGGAAAGACCTTCCAGACCATTCATAGAAATGAATGGTACTAGAATGAACATAGGTGTACATCTATCTTTAAAATTGCCTGACATTATTAACCAGGGCTCTTTTAGAGATCAACCCATTATCTCTAGAAGTTTTCAGTTCTGCCTCTATTGGTTGAAAGATGTGAAGGACCTTTACTATTTCCCTTAGGTCTTGTTTTAAAAGAGATGAATAATTTTATAGCTTCCTTTCTGGATAGTTTTTGTTTCTAAGCTGTGATCCTAAGAGTACCCAGAGTATTCAACTAAGATCTCATCAAAATGAAATATTACTTCCTGATCGTGCAGATTCAAAGCTTTGCATTTATGTTAAACTTTAAAAATAGCATTCTTGTCTGAACAATGGGTACCACTTGGGCTGTCTACATGGCATCTCCAAGTTCTCACTGTCATTCTCACGAGAGGAGCGGAATCCTGGCGGGAACAGATCTTCTGCAGTCAGACACATATGTGCCCTGAGCTAGCACTCAGCCATCACTTCCTGCTAATTAGCACAACAGGCACTTAAATTAGGGGCTGGAGAATTAGGACAGTAGGTAAGGCACTACCTTGCATGCAGCTGGCCTAGGTTTGATTCCCAGAATATATGGTTCCCTGAGCCTTGTCAGAATTGATCCCTGAGCACAGAATCAAGAGCAAGCCCTGAGTATGACTAGATATGGCCTCAAAACCAACCCAAATAAATAAAATTAAATTAAATAGCATTGGCTGGTTCAAACCTTAGTGCTGAACAATGATAGTTATTACAGCATCACATTTGTCCTTTCAATTTTTGGCCAAATGGCTTGAAGTTACACTAAGAGCACAATATGATACTATCTGTCATTTTAAGAAAAATAAGTTACTCCTGCTAGTTTATTCCTGGGCAGCATTCTCTCACATTGAACTAAAAGAATATTTAGGATGAATGAGAGGAAGTTACTTTTCCATTTCAAAAGCAGTTGGCAATTCTCTCAAATAATTTATCAAAAGATTGATAAACAAAATTCAGGTTATTTTGTTTGTTTGCTTTTGTTTATGGGCCACACTTGGCTGTGCTCAGGACCTATCCCTGGTGGGGAATCAAATCCTGGTGTGTCACATGAAAGGTGAGTGCTCTACCAGCTGGACTATCACTCTGGCCCTCCTCGGGGTTGTTTGTTTTTTTTTCCTAAAGGGCACACACAATGCTCACATGTCTTTAAATTAAGATGAGGACAGAGAGAGAGAGAGAAGGAAAGTGCCTGTTATAGAACCATAGAGGCAGGCTGGGGGGTGTGCTGGTGGGGGGTGGGTGGGGAACTGGGGTTACTGGTGGTGAGAAATGGACACAGGTGGAGGGAAAGGTGTTGGATCATTGTATGAGTGAAACCTGATCATCAATAGCTTTGTAATTGTATATCTCACACTGACTCAGTTAAAAGACATTAAAATAAAATTCTTGGAGCAAATTTTAAAACCATGAAGACACATATTTTATTCAATAAACACAACACATAATTAAAAGATATACTTTAAAATTGACTCTATGTTATAGGACAATTAAAAGACTCAGAGAGAGAAACAAAAAACAAGAGAAATAGTGAATAAATTAAGAGGGAAGACAAGCTCCAGACAAAGTTACAGAAAAAACTCCCACACCAATCTTAGGGAGATAAAAAAGACAGAAACTCAGAAGCATAGGCTTGGAAAAGCCATCACAATCAGTGGTTTTTGAATATTTTCCCAACAGACAGTGAAACGTTTTCACAGCTAGAATATAAATTGAGAGATGGTTCCTGGGGCCTTCAATCTCTGAGCCGATAGTTCAGGCAGAATGTGAGAGTTTCTGATCTCGAAGTCCTGCCTTAAAGAAGGAAACATTAGAATGTAGCTGGAAAATGTAGGAAGTGGGTTTGATTTAGATAGAAGCATTAGGCGAGACCATACAGTGAGTTAAGGCTCTTGCCTTGCATGTGGCAGACCTGGGGTTGATCTCTGGCATCACATATATTCCCTAAGCACTGCCAGGGGTGATCCCTGAGCACAGAGCCAGGAGAAAGTCCTGAGCACCACAGGGTATGGCTCAAACACAAACAAAGTGGAAACTCAGTTTCTAATGGAGTTGAACTTTATTTTTAAATATTGAGACTAGAAACTCCTTTTCTTAATAACGTCATCTACATCTTCCACTCTCTATGAAAGTATAGGAAAAAAATTTCTGTCTTTTTTTGTGCGTGCCACATTCATTCTGGATTCATTAAAATTCCACAGGAAATAATATGACTGGCCTTTGAACTCCCTGTAATGTAAAGGCACTCAGAAGTGAAAATGAGCCAGATAACAAATGCAATAACTAATATATCTAAAATTAGAAGCTCAGTTATTTTATGAGAATGCATCTGTTTATAATTAAACAATATATCACAATTGAAAACGTGAATTATGGAGATATTTTGGAAAATGTTTTTAAAAATTGAAATATCTTTTACCCCAGGACCTTATAATGTCACTTCTATTCATCTACGTACTCAAGACATATGTCCATAGAACTGTACATGAAAGTCAATAGCAGCATGATTCATGAGAAGCAAAATACTGGAAACACTGCAAAAATCCATCTGCTGGTGAGGGCATACACAAATTGTGGTATATCCATACAATGCCCTCAATACAAAGGACAGAACTATGGAGACATTCAGCGACAAAAATGAACTTCAGAAACACTATACTCAATGAAACCAGACATCTTAGACTTCATCTTTTGTAATTCCTAATAAATGAAATTCCTAGTATTGGTAAAACTGTATAGATCAGTAGGTGCCTGGGGAGAGATGGGAATGGGGATTATCTTCAGACAGACATGAGGGGTGCTATAGGCATGATGAAGTGTTCTACATCTAGATTGTGGTAGTGGGTGCATCACGATATGAATTTATTAAAATTTATCTAGCTGGCACTTAAAAATGGGTGCCTTTGAAGGTGGAAATACAGTTCAGAATGTATGTGGTTGCTTATAGCTGTGACTCTGGTTTGAATCCCCAGCACCACATGAGATCCTCTGAGCACTACCTGAGGCCATTTCTGAGCACTGAGCCAGGAATAGCCTCTGCGAACCACCAGGGGTGGGATTTTTTTTAAAAAAAAGGTAAATCTGGGGGTGTAATTCAGTGGAAGAAAGTACCACCTCACAGGCATGATACCATGAGTTTGAACCCACAACACCACATTACTCTACATGACTAAGTGCCATCTTGCATTTTCCAGTGGTGTAAGTGTGCAATCTCCAGCACATCCCAACCACTAATTGGTGTAAACACCACAAGGTGTGCAAACCTGCAAACCCCACTGAGCACTGTCACCAAGTATGTAGGAACACCAGCAAGCATTTTAACCACATACTCAAGTACCAACTGCAATCAAGTGTGTAGGAGCACCAGTAAGCACCTCAAACATATAATTCAAGTGTCATAAACAAGCGTGGATCATGGACATCACAACAAGGACAAAAATAAAGGGAAGGCAAAGGGAAGAAATGGAGCACATTTCAAAACTATGCAAATTATGCCTCAATAAAACTGTCTTTTAAAGAGCATACCAGGGGCAGGGGAACAACAAGAAGATGAAAATCAAAGCTTTATTACTCCTCAAACTTTACAAATAGAAACCCAGGAAGATAAACAAACAAATGAAGCTGTGAAGGTGGTTATCTATAGAAGGAATGTGGTAGTAGTGGGGGCATGGGAGGGACTGACATTTGTTTGAATATAATTTCTAATAAACAGTGTAACCACACAGAAAACAGAAAAAGAGAGGACAATCAGGGCAATGCGGGAGACAGTATTTTATTATATGCCCTTTGTTGGTTTTGTACTGACAGGACAAGGAGAGAATCCCAAATCAGTCCTGGGCTCTTTTCAGTAGGTTTGTTTGCAAGCACAAAATTGTGAAACTATTTTAGATTATTATGCCATGGAGCAAATAAATATGTTGTCTGGGGATTCAAGTTTCTCACTGAAAAAAATAAATGAGAGACAAATAAAAGAAGGATAGAAGAAGGAAGGGAAAACAATATGAGGAGGGTGGATGGAAATTAGTGCTCTGAATTGATGGTTTTTAAAATATATTTATGTTCACATGTGTCTTCATTGATCTATGCACATGTAGGTATCTTTATGTATACATGTGTATATTGGAATGCTGTGTGTATATTTACTGCATAAATATCCATTGATTTTCTAGTTTACACGATAGAAAGGTGCTAGAAGCAAAGTCCTCTTGAGTCTAAAGCATACTTTGTACCAGATCTTGATTCTTTGTTTTTGTTTGTGCATTTAGGGGTCACGCTGGCCATGCTCAGGACCCAGTCCTAGGGATCGAACCTGCGTTGGCCACGTGCAAGGCAAGTGCCCTGACTCCTGTGCCATCTCTCTGGCCCTACATCTTGGTTTATAATTTCTTTCTAATTCAAAGCAACTAGAGCTCTTCGGAGAAAGGGCAGGTCTTAGTGTTAGGTCAAACAAAGCCTGAGAAATTCTTCTAGGCCTGACACTAAGGAAGCACTATGCATAGCAGAGACATGACCAGAGACACAGAGCCAGCTGCTAACAGAGTATGGACATGAATATACATACACAGGGAAAGAGACAATGCAGAAGCAAAGGGACAGTGAGAATACCACATGAACTTGGAGAAGGTACGCTTGGAAATCTCCTCTTATTCTAGAAACTTTGTCATGTTTGAAATGAGTCTCAAGTCAGTAAAATGGCGTTAAAGGGAAATCCTGAAACTTCCCCTCACCCCCAACTCTTCTTCCAGGCAGGAGTCCCGTATTATACATAGGATTGGCATGTATTTCTAGATCCATTTATTTGCCTTTGTTTTGTGGCAAAATATACATGCCAACTCCAAACTGCTGGTTTTTCTTTTTTGTTTGTTTGTTTGTCTGTTTGTTTGTTTTTTACATTTTTAAGGTCTGGCTCAGGACATGAAGGACCAAAGATGGGGTACTTCTGAATCTCCTCTGGAATTTAGTGCTTGTGCAGCTCAAGTGAATGCTGAGACCTTTAAAACACACATGGGCCAGTGTCATCAATGCCATCACACCACACCAAGGAAGGGACGGGGGAAGGCAAAGGATAGAATTTTCTAATAAAACAGAAACAGAAACTAGTGTGTCTAGGCACATTCAAGATGTAATGCAGGGAGAAGGAAAAAAATAACAGATGGAAACTCTAATTCACACAAAGGAATAAAGAATGGCAGAACTGGTAAGTATGTGGATAAATACAAAACATTCCTTCTCCCCTTTAATGATGTTCAAGGAGAATTGGCTATTGAAAGCCAACGTAAGTGTGTGGCATCTATCATAATAAGTGTGTGGTGTGTAGAAGTGAAAGTAGGACAATAACAAGAGAAGTACATGTTGTAAGTGCTGCTCGTATGTCACACAACAGGGCGTCATATTATTTAAACATAGATTATGACTAATTATGATTGCTAAATAGTGTAAATGCTAAGTAACCACTAAAAACATTCTAAAGGAAGGATGGCTAACAAACCAATGGTGGAGAGAAAATAAAATTTAAAAATATGATTAACAGGCCAGAGAGATAGTACAGCGAGGAGGGTGTTTGCCTTGCACACAGCTGACCTGGGTTCGATCCTCGGTATCCCATATGGTCCTCCAAGCAATGCTAAGAGTAATTCCTGAGTGCAGAGCCAGGATTAGCCCCTGAGCATCGCCAGGTGTGACCCCTTTCCCCCAAAAAGTCAAAAAGAAAAAAAAAAGATTAGGATGTGGGCAAGAGTGCAAAGGGCTAGAGCAAAGAGTTTGCAGGGAGGAATCCTGGGTCTGTCCCAGGGAGTAACAGCCTCCCACTATGAGTCCGAAGTAGTCCTGAACCAGCACTAGAGGTGGCCAAAAATAAAAAAGAATATAACGACATGAACTGATAGATTAAACATAAAAGAATCATAAAATCACCAACTACAATTGTAAAATAAACAAGGGGAAGAAGCAGAGCTCAAAGGGCTGGACCATGCTCTGCATGCTGGATCTCAGGTTTGATTCCCAGCACCACACAATTGGTCCCTGAGAACCACCTGCAGCGATGCCCAAACACAAAGCCAGAAGTCCCAAGTACTACCAGATGTGGTCCCCAAATGAAACAAAACAAAAACAGGATAAAAAGGAGCAGATCAATCTATGCCATGCAAACGTTAGGTAAAAGAAAGGAACTGAGGCTCTTGGGATCAGACAAAGTAGACTTCGGAACAAGGGAACAAAACGATAAAGGGACAATTCATCACGATAGAATGCTCACAGAGCTTCAAATGACGTGAAGCAGAACACAGGGGAGAGTCCCCTTGGCTCTCAGAACCTACATTGCAAGTGCAGGATTTTGAGTTTAATCTGAGTGCCACCGAAAGTTCAGAGTAAGTCCTGAGCACTGCAGAGTGTGGCCCAAAATAAATAAATAAATAAGAAGACACACCATATTTGTCATTCAAGTATTTTTGAAAATCTTATTCTATGCATTCTTATTCTATTTATTTTTGTTTATACTTGTTTTGAACTGGAGCAATAGCACAGTAGGTAGGGTGTTTGCCTTGCACATGGCCGACCTGGGTTCGATTCCTCACCCTCTTGGAGAGCCCCGCAAGCTACCGAGAGTATCCCGCCTGCATGGCAGAGCCTGGTAAGCTCCCCATGGCATATTTGATATTCCAAAAACGCAACAAGTCTCACAATCAAGATGTTACTGGTGCCCAGTCTAGCAAATCAATGAACAACGGGAGGACAGTGCTACAGTGCTATACTTGTTTTATATAATTATTTATCATGGTCACGATTCTCCCATTGTTCATCGATTTGCTCAAGTGGGCACCAGTAACGTCTCCATTGTGAGACTTAATTGTTACTGTGTTTGGCATATTGAATACGTCACGGGGAGCTTGCCAGGCTCTGCCGTGCCGCGAGATACTCTCGGCAGCTTGCCGGACTCTCCGAGAGGGGTGGAGGAATTGAACTCCGGTCGGCCATGCTGCTGCGTGCAAGGTAAATGCCTTACCCGCTGTGCTATCGCTCCAGCCCATAATTATTTATACTCAGAGTTATGCTATTTTTTATTTAGTCTTATTCTGTTTATTAAGATTTTGCTTATTGTTTCTCCCTCCCCCTCACTTAGATTTTCCAACTCCCAGCCCACCTCAAATTGGCCCCTGTAAATGATACCAGGCTCTGCCCAGAACCTGACTCACAGTGCATGCCCAGTAATGATTTGTTGGATGATAGAATTTCATTGCTTTCCAGCATTCGGATGTATTTATGCTAACTCAGCTTGCATTTTCTGGGGCATTGGGTTTTTCTCTCAAGCACTGTGTTTTGGTGAAGGATGCCCTTTCTTTCATCTTGTGGATGACTCAGAACTGATTGGACAGTCAGGAAAACTCCTCTCTTCCCTCCTCCCGTTTCCCTCCTCCCACCCTTGCAATCCTTGAGAGGTTTGAGCTGAGATTTCATCTCTCCCTCCTCTAGGTTCTGGTATACGGCCAGCCCAGTATTCAAATGACATAGTCCCTCTGGCCAAGTTTTTGGAGCCAACTTGCAATTTGGCTGTTGCACTATGTTCTGGCTCTTTCAGAGTTTGCAGTTGGGATTCATTCATATTCATGAGTTTGGGGGCTGTCTCAGCGGGGAAAAGAGGCCCTTCCTGGGCTCTCCGTGGCAATGCCCAACTGAGAAGAGTCCCCAGGCTTCTCCGGGGATTCCTTTATTTTTCTTCTTGAAGGAATAGACTGTCCAACCTTGAGATTTGTGTATTTGGTGTCTGGAGATGAGTACCCAGAAGCTCATGGCAGCCTGGAAAACATTAAGTTTTCACCGCCTGTGGACTCTGAGCAGTTTCCATTCTCTTAAAAAAAAAGAAAAAAAGTGTTCCCAGGACCAGCATGACAGCAGCTGAGAGTTCCGAGCATGGGGACAGAGGTCATCACAGCTCAGCAGGGCACCAGGTCAGGACACTGTTTTTTGGGGGAGTGATTATCGTTTCTTCCCCACCCATCCCAATTCCATAAATGTCTGCCTTTGCTTTCCTTAATTCAGCTGATCCATTTTCCAGATTAAGCTCTGGAGCGCCTTGTCTGGTTTCATTAACTCTCTCTCTCTCTCTCTCTCTCTCTCTCTCTCTCTCTCTCTCTCTCACACACACACACACACACACACACGCATGCACGAACACATGCGTACTTACATGTGCATACACTAGGTGTCTCACCGCCAGGAAGTTCTAGCTGGAGGACTTCCCACTGGCTATAGTGAAATAATACTAGAATACATCTATTCCTATGACTGGTACAAATTATGTGTCAGGAACAGTGTTAAATACTAACTAAAACTCCCCTTTTCCTTAGGATGATTAGTGAAGTCAGCCCTATTGGTTCAGCTTCACAGAGGACGGACCTGAGTTTCCTCAAGGTCAGCCTAACTCACACTTCTGGCCACGAAGGAGCTGGTTTTGGACCTCTTCAATCCACATCAGAACTTGCATTTATCTCCACAATGTGAGATGGATCAGGGCATAAAGTTGAAGGCCAACCCCTAGCTATCATTCAGATCATTATCATGAATGTTCAAAAGTCAAGAGTTCCACTTGGAGGAAGCACTGGTTAAGTTAGCATCCATGGATTGGCTCTAGGCCCACACATCAGCTTTATCCACATCACCCTTTCCTTCCCTATTTGCCTCCAACTCTAACATTATAAAATCCCCTAGAATTTTAAGTCCCCAGAATCAGGAAGACAGATTTGGTACTTTGCTTCCTGCCTCCCATCTGTAATAAAGCTGATTTTCTTTTTCCCCTTGAAAGTGTGGGCCCATAATATTATTGAGTTCGCTGTGTGGTTGGGCAGTCAGCCTCATCTGAATACCTGGCCCGGGACATTTTTAGAGACCATCAAAGAAATAGTGTAAGCCTTTGGGGTGCTGCCAGAAAAAGATGCTGCAGAGTTTCGGGATTCTGATGTTTCTGCTGGCCGGCACACCAAGCTAAAACATTTCTTATTCTCATTGCTAATGTCAACCACACTGTTAACTGACTTTGATCTAGAGATGCTTGATTACATCCAGTCTTTACTGTTTCTTTTTTTTCTCCTCAAACATGAGTTTTATTTCATATATTGACTGCATCCTCTCATTTTCCAAAGCTGATTATTCTAAGACGTAAATTCTCGTTGGCATAGAAAGACTACCATGAAGTGACTTGGCAAAAACCAAGGGAGCAAATGCAGCAGCCATTAAAGAGAACCTCGGGGCTTCTCCAACTTTTCATCAAGTCCTCCAACACCAAAGGAGAATTAAGCCCTGCCCCTAGAAAGTCTGGAACATGGAGACACACTCACATAAATTTCTTTGAAGTTTTTGTTTTATATTCAAGCATTAGATGAACACAAATGAATTTTATGTGAACTCTGTAATATATCAGAGATGGTTTAAAATGAAAATAGCATCTTGCTTCCAAATTTTTGAGTGGTTGACGCTCCAGGAAAATGAACAGGCTGATACCCCAGGGCAAAAAAAAATTCTTTTTACTCTTTTTCATTACACATTAGCCTTTTTAGTTACTGTTTTAAACAAAAAGTGGGGTCAAGCAATTTCCCTCAGAGAGATGCTATGAGAACTAAGTTGAATTGATGTATGTAAAGTATTGATAAAATGAATGCTACATTAAAATACATAAAATTTCCTGGGTCTGGAGCAACAGTACAGCAGACAAATCATTTGCCTTGCATGTGACTGACTTAGGTTTAATCACCAGCATCCTACCTGGTCCCTCAAGTCTCACCAGGGGTGATCCTGAGCATCACTGGATATGGCCCTAAAACACACACACACAAACACACACACACACACACACACACATACACATATATAACACATATATTTATTGTTCAGACTGAGATAGTACAAAGGTTAGAGCATATGCTTTGTATAAAAGGATTTCTATTTCAATTCCTGGCACCACGTGGTTTTTTGGGTGCCATCATGAGTGAACCCCAAGCACAGAACTGGAAGTAGCCCCTGAGCACTGCCCTATCCCCAGGAAAAAAAAAACAAAAACTAAGCCAAAGAAACAAATGCTCCTTTCCAGTAAGTGCATTTCAGTGCAGTTTGAACAACCTACAAAGAAAAATACTCTTCTTCTAAATTGTTCTTCTAAATAATTCTGTGACTTCAGAATTGTTCACAGAATTATATGAAGGTAAAGGTAAAGGTAAAGGCCCTCCCGTTGTTCGTCGATTTGCTCGAGCGGGCCCAGTAACGTCTCCATTGGAGACTTTGTTGTTACTGTGTTTGGCATATCGAATACGTCACGGGGAGCTTGCCAGGCTCTGCCGTGCGGGCGAGATACTCTCGGTCAAAATATTTAAAGTTTAAAGCAGATGATTAAGGTTCTGGAACTTTAACTTTTATTTTCAATTTTTCTGTTGAGTTTGGGCTGAAGCGATAGCACAGCGGTAGGGCATTTGCCTTACAAGCGGCCAACATGGCCGACCCGAGTTCGATTCCTCCGCCCCTCTCGGAGAGCCCGGCAAGCTACCGAGAGTATCTCGCCCGTATGGCAGAGCCTGGCAAGCTCCCCGTGACATATTCGATATGCCAGACACAGTAACAACAAGTCTCATGATGGAGACATTACTGGGCCCGCTCGAGAAAATCAATGAACAACACGAGGACCATGACGGTGACCGTTCTGTTGAGTTTAGAAATTAAATAATCCTGTCCATGTAGTGATCTTTCTATCGAAAAGGTGCCAGAGAAACATGATGGAAATAAAAGAAATGGAATAAAGATACTTAAAAACACATCAGTGACTTCTCTGTGCATCATTCTTGCCCATAGTTTTCTAAGTGCATTACAGAAGTGTGATGCGTGCCATTCTGATAGATTAAGAGTTATTCTTGCAGGAATGGATGGAAATATGAAGGGAAAGGAATGAGCAGACTGCTCCAAGAGGACAGCATAACATGAGTCGGTCAAAATAAAAAACTAATGCCCCTGCCTTCCACACATTACAGAGACCGAGTGCATCTATAAAGCATTTTGCTAGCCAGTGTTAGGCTGGTAATTTAGAATATATGATCAAAGACTCCCTAAGTGCCTTAAAAAAATTATTTTGCCAAAGATTGAAGGAAGAAAAGGAGAAAATTGTCATTGGTCCTCACATCTATAATTTAGGGTTTTTAAGTCACAAAATGGAATTCTGTGTCATCAGACGACATTTAAGTGAGAGAATCAGTAATCAAATGCTATAGAAACAGGTAAATTATTAAATAAAAAAAGCGTTTAGTCAGAAAGTTTTTAGGTTTAAAAAAGCACAATAAGAATTCATGTGAGCTATGGAAGGCAAGTAATTCATTACAAATATTTTGCTCGAGCGGGCCCAGTAACGTCTCCATTATGAGACTTGTTGTTACTGTGTTTGGCATATCGAATACGTCACGGAGAGCTTGCCAGGCTCTGCCATGTGGGCGAGATACTCTCGGTAGCTTGCCGGGCTCTCTGAGAGGGGTGGAGGAATTGAACTCCGGTCGGCCATGTTGGCCACTTGTAAGGCAAACGCCCTACCGCTGTGCTATTGCTCCAGCCCTAAGCATTACAAATATGAATGATATAAAATTTCAGGTTAAATTTTCTGTGTAGTAAAATCCCCAATGTATTATTATTTCCTTATAAACAACAAAATAAATTATAAATATTAGGTATAAGTCACTAAGAGTAATTTTTATTACCACAGTCCTTTAAAAGTAAGCTTGACAACTTTAACCATTTAAATAAAGAAATATTACAGGAGGTTTTGATTGACAGCATTGAACACATAAAACCCTATGACTAATGTATGTAAAAATTCCAACCCTTTCCTTGATAAGAACAAAAATGCCTAAGTGTCCTATAAAATCCTGAAGAAATATTATATTTCTTTGATAAGCCTGATAGAAATTGCATAGATCTTAAAATTAGATATTCAGGTGCATTTTGTTGTGCGTAAGATTCTCATTTGCTATATTAGATGTGTATATATCCTATATCTATCATTAGCAATTTCTTCCATCTATTTTGTTCATATGCTACCTTTATTATGATCACCACACCCTGTAAGCAGAATATTACAAATTGCTCCTTATTAGATTGTATTCTCGTGTTTATTAGGCTTCGAGGGAAAGGTCAGAGGTAAACTTTGATGCTTGATTGTTCAATGAAGTTAAATCTATGTCCTTAAAAATAAAATGATATATTCAGCACAGGGCTATACCTTACAGAATTGAACCTAGTTTTGTTTCTGGTTGTTCATGCCATTTAGAACTTTTTTTTAATGTCTGGAAAATTTCCTTCTGCAATTATCTGGATGATATTTCATTTCCATTGCAAGAAAAGATAATCTGCATTTTTTACCACCATGTCTAGAACTACCATGTAAAAAGACACATAAACTTTCAGATAAAACACTAGTTATAAGTTCAGTAAGAGATAAACATATAGAAGCAGAAAGAGCATTATATTCCACTTAGCCTTTTATAGCTGATGCTTATTATAGAGCAGAAACTTTCGCCTTGATTTGACTTAACACTTGAAAATCACTTGAAAATCTTCCTGAAATTGGCTTGTTGTTATGAATAACAAGACATCATGATTTTAAATAAATATAGATGTGGAAGAACTACTTGTATTTCCTAAAAGTTGTAATCAGGTTCTTTTATATTGGTGCTTGTTTATATAATGCTTGTTAATATAGTAACATGAAATAATATTAATGATAACAATAATGATAGCATGAAAGAGACCGTAAATCAGTTAGGGTACTTATCTTGTATGCAACTAACCTGGTTTTGATCTCAGCACCACATACACCACATATAGTACCACCAGAAGTGATCCCTGAATGCAGGACCAGGAGTAAGTCCTGGGTACTGCTGGGTGTGGTACAAAATACAAAAACGAGACAATGCTGACATGAATTTATTCAGTACCTTCCACATGCCAATTATACTCCACGCTTTACATATTTTATCCTTTTAATCCTCACAAAACTCTAGGACAGGGGTGGAGGGCTATATGAATCTTTATAACATCACTTATGAATCAAACAATACAGACATATAGGCACTGAGCAGTCAAGGTGGAGCATTTATGTCTATTCTATCATGGACCAAAGCCAAGAAATTTCATGGGCCTTTTTATGGATTTGATATTTTCCACTCCTGCTCTAGAAAATATTCATATCCCCATTTTGCAGATGGAAAAACCAAGGTTTCATGTCAGTAAACAATTTGACCAAAGTTGCACATAAATCCAACAAGTGTGAATGAGATTTGAAATGAGACATTATGACTCCAGAACTCAGGTTCTCTCTCAGGACGTAGGTTGTCTATTGCTAACCCTCACAGCCAACACTCCTCTGTGATATTGAGAAAAGGTTGTCAGGAGTAACTACTGAAAAGTGTTCACTTGATCACTTGACTTCCTGTTAATCATCAATTTGCTCAAGCGGGCGCCAGTAACATCTCCATTTGTCCCTGTCGCGTGCTAGTGTAGCTCAGTGGAGTCTGTTTGTTCTAGGAACACGAAGAGCCTCAAACCGATTGTTCAGGATCTTGATGAAGAAGTCTGATGATTGACAAATGGGACTATCTTAAACTAAGAAGCTTCTGTACCTCCAAAGAAACAGTGACCAAAATACAAAGACAGCCTACAGAATGGGAAAGAATATTCGCCGAATACACATCTGACAAGGGGTTGATATCAAGGATATACAAAATACTGGTTGAACTCCACAAGAAGAAAACATCCAACCCCATCAAAAAATGGGGCAATGAAATGAACAGAAACTTTCTCAAAGAAGAAATCCGAATGGCAAAAAAGCACATGAGAAAATGCTCTACATCATTAATCATCAGGGAGATGCAGATCAAAACCACAATGAGATACCATCTCACACCTCAGAGACTGGCCCACATTCAAAAGAACAAAAGCAACCGTTGCTGGCGCGGATGTGGCGAGAAAGGGACACTCCTTCACTGTTGGTGGGAATGTCCACTGGTTCAGCCCTTCTGGAAAACAGTATGGACGTTCCTCAAATATTTAGAAATTGAGCTCCCATTTGACCCAGCGATACCACTCCTGGGAATATATCCCAGAGAGGCAAAAACGTGTAGCCGAAGTGACATCTGCACTTGCTTGTTCATTGCAGCACTCTTTACAGTAGCCAGAAACTGGAAGAGACCTGAGTGCCCAAGAACAGATGACTGGTTAAAGAAACTTTGGTACATCTACACAATGGAGTACTATGTGGCTCTTAGAAAAGATGAAGTCATGAACTTTACATACAAGTGGTACAATATGGAAAGTATCATGCTAAGCGAAATGAGTCAGAAAGAGAGGGATAGACATAGAAAGATAGCATTCATCTGGGGGATATAAAATAATAAAATATGAGATTAATACCCAAGAATAGCTGAGAGCAACACCAGGAGAATTACTCCATAACGTAGAGGCCAGCTGGGTATTCTAGGGGAAAGGACAATTCAGATAGAAAGGGGAACACCAAGTGGAGGGTGTTTGGAGGATCCTCCCAGGAGGGGAGATGCAGGTTGAAAGTAGACTGGACTGAACATGTTCACCACTCAATGCCTCTTTGGCTGATCACAGCGCCCAGGAGGAGAGAGAGAACAGGGGGGAATGCCCTGCCACAGTGGCAGGGGGGGATGGGGGGATGGGAGGATGGGGGGGGGGGGAGGGATATTATCCTGGTGGTGGAAAATGGGCACTGGTGGAAGGATGGGTATTTGATCGTGGTATGACCGAGATCCAAGCACAAAAATTTGTAAATTTACAACTGTACCTCATGTCGTTTCACTAATAAAAAAGAAAAAAAAAAAGAAGTCTGATGATCTGGTAGGTGGGCAGCCACGTGGTCTTTTGACATCTCATGGAATCCAGTTGGTAACGGCTCTAGTCCAGCGGTCGTCGCTAAATCTCATTAGGTGTCCAGCCCATCTGATTTTTGATGCCTTGGCAAACGAGACAGCATCCCTGATTCTTGACTGTCAATGGAGGTCGGAACTCCGAATTCTTTCTCGCATATGAGTGAAACGTGATACTCCAAGCATGGCTCTTTTGATTCCTCTTTGGGAGACCCAAATAGTGTTCTCATCCTGTTTGTGTAGGGCCCAGGTCTCTGAAGCATATGTTAATGCAGAAAGAACAGTGGAATCAAAGAGATGTGCCTGGAGCCAGAGGTTCTTTGTCCTCTTAGCTATTTCTTCCACACTCTTGAAGGCGTTCCAAGCCACTCTTCCTCCTGAGCAACTCAGGTGCCAGGTCATTCATCATGTTGACTTCTCGACCTAGGTACACATAACTGTCGCATTCGGAGATGGTCGTTCCGTTGAGAACAAATGGAGCGTCAGGAATGAGGCTGTTTCTCATAAACATTGTCTTTGTGAGATTCAGCTGTAGTCTGAGCTTTCCACACTCACGGTCGAAGCTGGCCAGCATTTGTGCTGCTTGGCTAATGTTTGGTGTTATCAGAACAATGTCATCAGCAAAGTGGAGGTGGTGTAGTTGCTGACCATCTATCTGCACTCCCATTCCTTCCCATTCCAGTTGTTGCATGATGTTCTCGAGGTTGGCACTGAAGAGTTTTGGTGAAATGGTATCACCCTGCCGAACCCCTCTCTCTTGACATCAATGATCACTTCTTTGTAGAATGGTGAAATCCTGGTAGTGAATTCGTAATACAGCTCACAGAGGATCCTGATGTATGTATGATCCTGACGGAACCTTACATTCAGACAGGTAGCATGTGAAGAGCTGAGCCAGCGTATTGATGAGTACTGACGGCAGGTTCTTAAGGTGTTCATGTCTGACCTTGTCTGGGCCAAGTGCTGTTCATTTCTTTACTGACAAAATGGCATGTCAGATTTCGGAAGGGAGCACATTGGGAACGACACATCCATCCTGCGGAATTTGGTATGTTGGCAGGTGGACTCGGCTATCGAAGAGATCTGAGTAGAAGTCATGGATAATCTTCTCCATTGCCCTTCTGGAAGATGTGGTAGATCCATCAGGACGTTGGAGGGCAGTCATCTTGGTCTTGTAGTTGACGAAGGACAGGCGGGCGTTACGAATGCTTTTCCCAGCTTCTGCCGCATCTACCAGCACTTCTGCTCTTCTCTCTTTGAGGTCTTCCTTGATCGCATCTCTGCACTGCTTTGTAAGCTTGGACGTTTGCTTGTGCTCACCTGTGGCATGCGCCAAGCCACGTTGACGAATAAGCTCAAGAGTTTTCAAAGACAGGCTTTTTTTTTTTGAGGAGAGACACATTTATGAGAGTTTTGAATAGCTCTTGGGAAAGGTAAAACATGAATATTCTCCAATGACCTTGGCCTGGAGTACATAAGTTTAATCTGTGGCCAGAGAAATAGTACAGTAGGTAGGACATTTTGTGTGCATGTGGCCAACCCAAGTTCAATCTCATATGGTCTCTTAAGCACTGCCAGGAGTAATACCTGAGTGAGCATCCAGGAGTAAGCCCTGAGCACTGTTTGGTGTGTCTCAAAAAAAGTGGTGGTTTGGGGGAGTCAAATGCATAACCATCAGTCCTGAAACTAGGAATCCCCTAAAAAATGCAGGATGGTTATCAGCCTAAATTCATAACTTCAGTTGATGTGTCATTAAATGCTTCTCCAAGCCCTTCACTCATCCCCCCCACTCCTTCCACTTTTTTTGTTTTTGGGGGGCACACCTGTCCGTGCTCAGGGGACAATATGGGATACAATGAATCTAACCTGGGTTAACAGCATGCAAGGCAAACTTCCTACTCACTGCACTGTCTCTTCACAGCTCCCTCAGCTTTTTTTGGGCATTGATAGTACAGAGATTAAGGCATTTGCCTTGAATGTGGTTCACCCCATGTGGATCTTCAACACTTTATAACTGCAGGTGATCTCAGAGCACCACCAGGAGTGATACTTGAGCGTAGAGACAGGAATAGCCACCCAGCACTGCCAGTAAAGCCCAAACTTATTCATTAAAACAAACAAACAACAAACAGGGCCAGAGGAGTAGTACAGAGAGTAAGGGACTTGCATTTCATTCAGTCAACCCAGATTCAATCCACAGAACCCTCTGTGATCCCCCAGCACCACCAGGAATGATCCCTGAGTGTAGAGCCAGGAGTAAGCTCTGAGAATCATCGGGTGTGGCCCAACAATAATAAAAGAAAAGGAGGTGTTGGATCTGAAGAGATGTACAGTGGATAGGGTGTGTGCCTTGCTAGGCCAACTTGGGTTCAATCCCTAGCATCCTATATGGTACTCTGAGCCTAGTCAGCAGTGAGCCCTGAGCACCTGCAATGAGTGTCTCCCTAAAACTGGGAGAAAAATTTAAGAAAAATAAAGAAAAAGAAATATTAAAGGCTACAGACTTATTAGGGGGGTTCTAGATGAGGAAACAAAGACTGAAAGACAGGCATTTTTTTGTGGCTATCTCTCTCTTGGCGTTCCTCGCACAATCATGGAGGTGCTGAACCAGTCAATTGTGTTCCTCGTCAATGTTGTCAACAACGGCATCTTCCCATGTTGCAGCAATAGTGCCAAAGAGCTCCCAGTTGATGGTCGTTCTGGGAGTTCTCTTCTTAAACTTGGCAGCCTTTTCTCCCTGCTCTGTGAAGTAGAATTTTGCACGAAGGAGACAGTGGTCCAATCCCGTGTGGAACTTTGGGACAACAGTGACATCGGTCAGGCAAAATTGTCGATTGAATATGATGTGGTCTATTTCGTTGTAGAACCGTCCACCAGGAGACTCCCATGTCCAGCGTTTAGATTCGGCCTTTTGGAACTGTGAGTTACCATGGATGGTCTTGGTCGACATGATGAACTCAGACAGTCTCTCACCCTGTTCGTTCCATTCTAGGCCATGGGTGCCAATGTGGAATTCTTCGGCTGATCTTCTCGGTCCTATCTTGGCATTAAAATCACCGACAATGATCTTGTAGAAGGTGTGGTCTTCTTTATAGAACTTCTCCGGCTCCGTGTAGAACTTCCCAATTTCTCCTTCATCATAATTGGATGTTGGTGAGAAGGATGAAAGTGCTCACCACAAGAAAAACTTTTTTCTTTTCTTCCCCCCCTTATTTTCCTTCAATTCAATCCACTTATATAAAAAGATGAATGTAGGGGCTGGAGCCATAGCACAGCGGGTAGGGTGTTTGCCTTGCACGCAGCCAACATGGCCGACACAGGTTCGATTCCCAGCATCCCATATGGTCCCCCGAGCACGGCCAGAAGTGATTCCTGAGTGCATGAGCCAGGAGTAACCCCTGAGCATCGCCGGGTGTGACCCAAAAAGCAAAAAAATATATAAAAAAAAGATGGATGTGAGTGGAGTCTGTCCTCGTCATGGTTTCATATATATGATATCAAACCATTGTACCATCTCCCTTAAAGCACCCAACCATGGATGTTCATACTTATACTCAATGGAACTGGAGAGAAAAAAGAGAACTGAAGGGAGATTGGATGGAGTCAGACTTAGACTTTATCTTGAAATGACATCTTTTAAGAATCTTTGTGAGAAGGAGAGAGGGTGGGGGTGGAAGAGAGAGAGAGAGAAAGAGAGAGAGAGAGAGATTATTTGTTTATTTTATTGAATCACCCTGAGATAGAGCATTACAAAATTGTTCATGATTATGTTTCAGTCATACAATGTTCCAATACACATCCCTTCACTGGTATGATTTTCCAGCGCCAGTGTCCCCAGTTTCCCTCCCACCACTTCAAGTCACCCCAACCCTACCCCAGCCTGCCTCTACGGCAGGCACTCTTTTCTCTCTGAGAGAGTTTTTTTAAAAAGCAACCAGGGACTATCTAGAGGAAAGGGCATAAAAAGTATTGCTTTTCTGAGTTTGATTCACAACTACAAATGCCTTATTATACAAACCACCCAATCAGAAGGAAAAATACAACAGTTTATATATGAAAATATATAAAAACACCTGATATGGAGATATAGCTCAATGGGCTGAGCTATCTCTTTTTACACAGGAAACCCACTTTCTGTCTCTGGCATAAAGTGAGAAGAGACCCCAAGAGACACCAGAAGCATGGAGCTGGGAGTATCCCCAGCACAACTGGGTGTGCCCCCACCAACAACAAACAGAATAATTTAGAAAGACAGTCTTGAAATAATCCTCATAAATAGCATGCTATGTGATGTGATGAAGCCCATTTCAACCGTAGCCGCATAGTAAATGTGACGGTAGACTTCACAGGATTGTGGATTATTGACCCACTGATAGAAGCAAATAGCACAGTTCAGTGACAGAAATTCTTCAGAGACCAGGACAACAGGGTCCGAATGTAAAAAGGGCCTTTAGCAAGACAAGAGGCATTAATGAAGTCAAATTGCTTTCAAACAGAAAACTGAATCTGAACACAAACAACTAATTTGTTACTAAATTTTTCTCACTAAAGAGAATAATTGGCCTAGTCTGTGATGACATATACACAATAGTTTTGGGGTGGGGCTTACACCTAGCTGGGCTGGCAGCTACTCTTACTTAAGGTTCTGCCAGGGGAGCTAATTGGGGGTGGGGTGGGGTGGGGTAACTCAAGACACCTTGAACACCTGATTCTCACACTGAGTGATTCCACTTCTGTTTCCCACTCCTCATGTTCCCAGCACACAGCACACTGTGAGAAAGCATGTGGAGCTTCCAGAAAGTCTGAAGGTGGGGATAAAAAAAAAAAAAAAAAACGAAGTTCTGAAAACCAGTCCCTACTTAGAGAGCAGGAACTCAGCTCACATTCCAGAAAGTTGGTCCGTTTTACCACCTCTGCCCCGGATTATCCTGTCAGGCACTGTCTGAATTGTCTCAGTTCACTTTGCTAGGCTGCACAAAAGAAAAAGTGAGGGGTTAGCAGGAACCTTTGTTTTAGTTTCGCTTCTTTTTACCATCCCTTTCTGCAGTGCAGAGTGAACCCAAATCTCAAGGAATGCATGCTGCTGCATCCTCAGCAGGAAGCCTCTTTTCACAACTGCAGTTTCTTCTGGAAGAGTTAATGATCTTTTATATCTAAGTATCGATTCCTTTAATCAACGACTGTTCTAGCACTTAGCTGAGAAAAGCTTCCTGGGGATACGCAGACAAG
Organism: Sorex fumeus; assembly: GCF_029834395.1. Classification (NCBI taxonomy): domain Eukaryota; kingdom Metazoa; phylum Chordata; class Mammalia; order Eulipotyphla; family Soricidae; genus Sorex; species Sorex fumeus. Next base: position 18,676,850 of record NW_026606083.1, on the reverse strand, counting down.
GCAGGGGGTACAAACCAAAGTGCCAGATTATTTCAGAATCCTTTTTCCTTTTTCTTTCTCCTTTTTTACGTTTTTGTTTGCTTGTTTTTTGGGGGGCATACCTAACAGTGCTCAGGTGCTATTCCGAGCTCATTTGCTCAGAGGATTATGCAGTGGGGAATTGAACCAATTGCCCCAATAATGCAGACTCTTTCCCAAAATAAACCTTTGTTTCACCCAAGGTGGGAAATAGTTCCCTCAGTCATTCTCTTTTTTCTGCATCTCAAACATTTAAAATCATCCAATGTGGCTGGAGAGATAGTACAGCAGGTTAAGACACTTGCCTTGCACATGTTAGACCCAGGTTCAACCCCTGGCACAGAATATGGTCCTCCAAGTTCTGCCAAGATCCTTGAGCACAGAGTCAGTAATAAGCCCTGAGCACCACTGGGTATATGATCCAGTCCTCCCTACCAAAAAAAAAAAAAGGTACAACTCAGGAACTGTTGCTGGGAAAGATGTCGGGGAAGAAATGTGGGGTTCTGAGTGATTTCTGCATGCATTTTCTAGTCCAAACTCAGAAATTTTCCTAATCCCCTCTTTATCTGGAAGGAGTCTTCATTACTCCCCAAGATTAATTAAACCGTGGGTCTTGCCATTGATTTTCCTTATGGATCCAATCCTGTCATTGGCTCCACTGACAACTAGCCAGCCTCCATTCTTCTAGCACCTTCCGTCCCACAGCTATTTTATGGAGGCTGCCGCACTCATGTTATAAAAGATGCTTCACTACTCTATTTTGAGACTTGGGGACACACTCTTGGTGCTCAGGGGCTACTCCCAATTCTGTGCTCAGAGGTTATTCTGGCCGTTCTTGGGGATCATATACTGAGGAAGAATCAGGGTTCCTGCCTATGAAGGAAGCACTTAATCCTTCAAGTTACTCTCCAGCCTGTTGGTTCACCTTATCACAGGAAATTCCAAGGGTTTGTACCTAGTGCTAGGAATTGGATGAAGACCAGCTGTATATGCATCTATACATAGCTACATATCATAAATCAAAGATTCATTTATGGTTGAGCACTCAGAGACTAGGAAGCTAAGCTTTGGAAAGTTAAGCAACTAATAAAAATTGATGCTAGAGGTGAGATACAACAATCTTCACACACTTTCCTCTAAGGAAACTTTTGGATCATTTTTAGCAGATTATTCATAATAAACAATACCTAGATAATAAGCATATTTAGATCCTGCTTTGGGGGCAGGCTTTGGGTGATGATAGGAATATTCAAAGTAATGGTGGTGAGGGTGTAATGGTGGTGAGATTGGTGTTGGAATATTAAATGTAATAAATTATTGAGAACAACTTTATAAAAACAAAATAAAATATTAAAAATTGATGCTGCAAAAAGGTAGCCTAGACAAGAGTTTAATCAAGATTGGTTGAACACCAACAACTGACATTTATTTATTTATTTAATTATTTGATCATTAATCAATTTATTTATCTACTTGGTTCTGTAAGTCCCAAGTGTTGCCAGGTGTGACTCAAAAGCCAGAGCAGAGAGTCCCAGCTGGGCGTGCATTTGTAGCAGGTGACCTAGTTTGTGGAGTCTTGGAAAATCCCTAGCCATCAGCCGTGCTGTGGGCGCTGCACAGCAGGGTGCAGGTGGGGGCCACAGTCAGGACTGACCCTCCAGTGTAGGTCACTCAGTTCAACTGCATCACCGAGAGTCCATCTGCTGAGCTTTTGGTTTGTTTCGGGGCCACACACCCAGAGGTGCTCAGGGAGCACTCCTGACTCAGTACTCAGGGAGCATTCCTGGCAGGCTTAGGGACCAGATGCAATGCTGGGGATCAAACCTGGCAAGGCAAATGCCCTGCCCACTGTACTGTCTCTCCAGCCCCAAGAGTTTTATTGACCCAGGTTCGATTCCTCCGCCCCTCTCAGAGAGCCCGGCAAGCTACCGAGAATATCCCGCCTGCACGGCAGAGCCTGGCAAGCTCCCCGTGGCATATTCGATATGCCAAACACAGTAACAAGTCTCACAATGAAGACGTTACTGGTGCCCGCTCGAGCAAATCGATGAACAACGGGAGGACAGTGCTACAGTGTTATTTGGTTTGGGGGGCCATATCCAGCAATGTTCAGGCTAATTCTGACACTGTGTTCAGGAGTGACCCCTGGAGGAACTCAGGGGAGTATATGTTGTGTCAAGGATTTGAACTAACATTGGGAGCATGCAGGGAAAGTGCCTTAACTCCTGCTCTGTCTTTCCAGCTCCACAGATGGTCTTCCAGTGGTAGCTCATCTGCCTTGCATGGTGAGGCTTGGGTTCTATCCTGGGCAACACAAGTACCAATACTCACCCTCCAATTTTACCAGATGTGGCCCGGACGACTCCTGAGTACCACTGTGAGTGACGCCCACAATTAACAACAAAACTACATTTTTAAAAATTAATGTTAAAAGAGGAACATAATGCTTTACTCCCAGTTTCCTCAGCACTTGCTAGAATTCTTGAAATGTTTGTTGTACAATACCACGGTGGCTCTAGAGATGCGAGTGGAGCTAATTCTTTATGGTTTTGTGTATGTAACTTCTATTAGATGATGTCCTTTATTTATTTGCATCTTAGGGGGATCAAACAGATGGTTCTGTCCAACACTGTTCCTTTGTTTCTTGCTAAAGCTCCAGGAGAAAATAGATTTTTTACATAGGTCTTCAAATCAGAGGCCCTCAGTGTAGAAATAAGTTGAAGGGGCTTCCTGCAACTGAAGAAATGAGACAAGCATTGTGATCATTGAGAAATTCTCAAGGAATATGAAGAAAATCATAGATACAGGGAAATATCTATGATTTAATATCTTCTATTTGTCAATTGACAAGTAAAAATCTTCACATAAGAGGGGGAATGCTGAAGGTGAGGCAAATCAAGAGAACCTAAAATTGATCTCCCCCAGTCCTCAGCCCCCAGAGCACAGACTGAGGCTGGAAGGAGAACTTTCCCTGAGCACATTTTCAGAAGCATAGACACAGAGCTGTCTTCTAGCAAGTCTAAGCACATTGGCTTGACAATGAAGAGGATCAAAAGATGTTGGAGGAAGAGACAAGACAACCTTGAGACCATGAGTTCTGGAATGACACACTGTCTCTGCCTCCTCTCTTTCTCTCCCTCCCTCTCCCTTCTCTCCCTCCTTCTCTTCTTCCCTCCCTCCCTCCCTTCCTTCCTCCCTCCTTCTCTCTCTCTCCCTCCCTCCTTCTCTCTCTCTCTCTCTCTCTCTCTCTCTTTCTGTCTCTCTCCCTCTCTCCCCTCCCTCTCTCTCCTTGCCAAGGGAAATCCCAGCCAGTACAGCCACCAGCCACCTCAGTCCTTCAGATCACAGTGGAGAGGTGAAGTGGAAAGAGCCGGCATACTTACACTTCTATCCACAACTTGGTTCCTTATATATTATAGGAGGCAAACCCAAAGGCTTAAGAAAATAATATCTTAGAATGAGCATGGGGGGAAAAAAGCTTGCTATCCTAAGAGAAAGAATATCTGGAGAACCTCTTGGACTCTTTTCTTTTAAAATGATCTCCTCCCCTTTAAAGGGGAGGAAAAACTTGTTTAATGTTCCAGAAATTCTTTTAAAACAAGCCGTTTGTCCCCTTTTTCTAAGCACAAGGCCCAAAATAGGAATTATTTGGCTTTCTTTTCTGTGACAGATCTGTGCGAGCCTGGCCTGAGAGAATCCTCTTCGCCCATTAACTGAAGGAATTCTGGGGATCACGATATGCATTTATACACAGGACGTCTGAATGGGAAACAAAGCCTGACCTGGTTTTCCTCAGCACCAGACCACACTTCTTTTTTCCTGGGCTCCCTTTAAAGCCAGAAGGAGGGGGGGGGGGGAGGGGTGAGGACAGCCACTTCAAACCACACTGCTGGCTCCGCAGCACTCAGTCAACTTGAGTCCCCCTCACTGACCAACCGCTCTGGAGGCGACCTGAGATCAGAAGTCTTTGGTCTCTTGATAGAGTAAAAAATATGTTGTTTATCAAAAGGCCGCGTTGGCTCATTCTAGCCCAGCGTGGCTGAACGCTTCCAAGGCTCACGGTGGCTCGGCTGAGCACCAAGCATGCTCTCTCCACGGCAGCCTCCTGGCCACGGGAGGAAAGTCCACAGAGGAGCGAGGTCCCAGGAAGGTGAAGAACATGGGAGCCCGAAAAAGATGGTATAACAGGCAGAGCGCTCGCTCTATACCCTCTTGTCTAATCCCTGGCACCCCACAAGGAACCCGACAGGAGTGATCCCTGACCACAGAGCCAGGAGTGAGCCCTGAGCATGGCTGGTGTGCCCCAGAAACAAACAAACAACAACAACAAAAAAAAACAGGAAGAAAGATGAAGAGCATGGTTCTACAACTATGACAACGTCCAATATGAAACCCGGTGACGCAAGGGCCACTGCTGTGACGCACTGCCGAAGCTCCTGTGAGGATTCAGCTGCTCATGAGCGCGCAGGCTTCATTGTCGCGTCATCCTTTTGGGCATCCTTCAAAAAGGATGTCAAGAGCAGAGATTTGGGAGCAGGGCGAGAGAATGGGGGTACAGTGCTGATGTTTCCATCATTGGCCTCTGAGAACACTTCTAGAAACACCTTAGGAGGCCAGAAAGGGAGTTATCTGGAGGGGAAGTCAGTTCTAGAAACAAGTATTGTGAATTCAGGGGTTGGAATCCTTCCCTCCCTCTTCTCACCCTGTAGTGGGGCAGCTTTTAGATTTCAAGTTCCTTCCGCCTGGGCCATGAGTTTCCAGCCTGTCTGTTTCTAGTGAAGGAACGCCCGGAATAAATTTGGCTGATTATATGCCCTAAGCTTGAACAGAAAGAGGAAAAGCTTTTTTCTTTTTTTTCCACTTAAAACTGTCCTGTCCTCTCTGCACTTTTTGGCAGACCTTTCAGGAAATATTCATTTAGATGGAAAATTCAAAGAGTACAGTATCTTTCTTGGCTACTTTAAGCTATTTAGCATAATAGTAATATCTAGCATATTACTAACCCAGATCAAAATGGTTGAAACATTGATATTATTTGGTTTGGCAAATACAACAGCTACGTAGGACCAGAATTGAGACAAATTATCAACTTTTACGAAGGATGAATTTTTATAGGCACTGAATTGTTTTATGTGATAAATATATTTTAGTAACTGTAGAACTCCTCACCCACACTGACTTCAAAGAAGAGTCACCTTAAACTCTGACGTTACTTCCTCCTTGGCTTCCACCCAAAGTATCAGACTTGTTCCAGTATAGTTGGACCACTGAACACAGTAAACGTAGTAAATATGCACTTCCTCCAAAGCTGCACACTCAGGCTGTTTTCTGAGGACACTTTTGGAAGCGAAAAGGAAAGAATAACTTCACCTTCCGACGTAACCAGGTATAGGTTCACCCAGAGGACCTTCAGTTTATACATAATACTGGCCTTTGCCGTGAGATCCTTTATCACCCTCATGCACCCTCGACTAGTTCTCATTCTCCGTTCTTCCCAGAGAGATGCATCTTTAATATGTGAGGGAAACTCTCCTACTGAAATTTATGACCGTCCAAATTATTGACTTCTTAATCTCACCATTGATTTGATTCTTTGCAAGTAACACACCTAACAAAATGTCTACTTTTCCCGAGATAACACATGCTCATGAATTATTTTCAGATCATGTATTTATGAAACTAGTAAAGACGCATTACTTTTGCATCTTTTTCTTGAGTAGAAAAGTGAGCACAGATTATTTATATCATACTCTAGAGACACTGGTAATTTTGGCCTGAAAGACATTTGCATTTCAAAACCATTGTGCCATCACTGACATATTTATTTTTAAAATTTAGCTTATTTACTCATCTATTTTGCAGTGACTCTAGGTTGCTCTTTGAAAGGGCTGTGTACCAAAATGCTGCCCAGTTTATAGTAATAGACCTGAAGATTCTAATGCTTTGACAAGAGTGAGGCAGTTCTCTGGACTGGTCAGAACAAAGTAAATACTTGTTATCTGTTCAAAGGAGGAAACCTAGAGTCCAGAATGAAAATTAGCCTGAGTTTTTTTCCCTCCTGCTAAAAGGGTCTTGGTGTTTTTCTTTCTTTCTTTCTTTCTTTCTTTCTTTCTTTCTTTCTTTCTCCCTCCTTCCTTCCTTCCTTCCTTCCTTCCTTCCTCCTTCCTTTCTTTCTTTCTTTCTTTCTTTCTTTCTTTCTTTCTTTCTTATCTAGAATAGACTGAGGACATGATGGAATTGACAACAGAAAGAGAAACATCCTAGTGCAGCAAGAGAGACCATCAACATCTAATAAGAAAGGTCATATGGGTGTGAGAGAATAGATAATCCAAGGACACGAATGCATCCCTGGCCTATGGGAGGTGCTGAGTGTGACTCTCTCATACCATATGCCCAGAACTACCAAGTACAGCATGGAAGCAACCACAGGAAGTGGTCACTATTAAAACTGCCTCCCCTCACACACACACACACACACACACACACACACACACACACACACTATATACGTACTACAAGAGTTAAGGACCTTGCCTTGTATGCTACTGAACTCAGTTTGATCCCAGGACTGCATATGATCCCTGAGCACTGCTAGGGGTCACTCTTGGCATAAATGCCAGGAGTAGTTTCTAAACCCAACTGAAGTGGTCTGAAAAAGAAAAAAATTTTTTTTGAAGTTTTACACATTTTCTTTTCTACCAGTTGATTTCATGAGTGTGTGTGGGTTGTGGGGGGTGTTCTTTAATGGGACTTAATGATGTTAGTTCCCCTCTCCATAGCACTACAGTTGACTTTTTCTCATTTTTCACAAGCTCCTGCAGTGCTCTAGAACCCTAAGAACCTTTTACACCAAAGAGTATAGAGTCACCTTAAGAAACAGGTGGGCACACTTGACAGAGGTTGGCAGGATGGGTCAGAACCCCACCTAGGCAGCCTGGTCACCTGATTCCGGAAACTTAGTTGTTTTCCCAGATTCCCTCCACTCAGAACCCAGCTCCTGCCTGTCCAGGATCACTGACTCAGCCTTGGACTTCCTCAGGCTGATTTGTCCAGGCTATTATTATAATTTGCTAAGTAGATCATAGCTGGGCATAGCATGGCAAATCCTAAAAGCCAAATTTAATTATACAAGTGACCCTTGACCCCTTCTTTTACTCGCCTGTCACATCTAGTTTATTTCTCTCTCCCTCAGTTCTCTGTCCACCACAATTGTGAAGTCTGTCCACTGGGCTCTACATTCACCACCACCTCCCCTTACAGCGGATGGCCTGTACTTAACTAGGTAACTGTCATAGGTCCTCTTTGACCCACTCCAGGCATGTTCTCCTGTGGGGGGTTCTTCCGAGAATACCCCTAACTACATTCTCCATCTCCTCCTATGTACAGCTATATTTTTTTTGCTTTTTTGGGTCACACCTGGCGATGCACAGGGGTTACTCCTGGCTCATGCACTCAGGAATTACTCCTGGCAGTGCTCAGGGGACCATATGGGATCCTGGGAATCGAACCGAGTCGGTCACAGTTCTCTTCCTCGGGGAAGCCTTCCTGGTCTGTTGTGTGCCCCAGCACAGGGTGAGTACAGAGCCAAGAAATAAAGGTGAAATAGCAAAATGGGAGCCTGGGGGAGCTGATAAAACTTCAGAAATTCTGAGGAAAACTGACAAGGCTCCATCAACTCCTAATCAGAAAAAGATTATATTAGTATTTGACATGAGAACAAAAGCAATGTTTTCAAAGAGCACTTTATCTTGTTTTCATTCTGGCCTCAATAATACTCTTTTTTTTCTCCTCCAATAAACATCTTCTATATTCAGGCTCCTTCTCCTGAAGCACCTCTCCAGGCCCCTAATGACCAGAGATAACAATGTGTAAGTTGCTCTTTAAAAAATTATTATTCTGTCCTAATCAACCTGAGTTTCCTGTATGTGGCTAGGATCATCTTTCCCCAGAGATACAAGCAATTGATACCCAGGCAATTAATCTAATTGAAGGGCACGGGGAGAAAAAGAAAGTGTGAAGCCAAGAGATATTTTGAGGAAATGGCTGTTTGACAAGCATAGAGTGGTAGATAACCCTGGCACTTTCCACTCTCACCCTCAGAAGGCTTTGGTTGCCATCTCTCCTCTGTCCTCACCCCATCTCTCAATTTAGCCGGAAACAAAGAGGGATGGAAAGATCAAACAAACAGATCTTTGTGAAACAACAAAGAGGAAACAAAAGGGCACAGTGGGGTGCCGTGGGAGGAGCCGGGCAGAGATGCCTCGGACTTGCATTCCCCATGGGGCGGTGGCACAAAGGGAGGAAAGAGGTGACAGTGTAGGTGTTAGAGAACTGCCCACTGTACCCTGTCACCCCCAGGTGCCAGCCCATGGTGATGGTGGTTCTTTGAACATAAGCTGATGCTGCAAAGCAACCTGGAGTCTTCGTGGTTCTGAGACCACAGGCTAAGGGATCCCCCAAGTTTCTTCACTCCTCTGGACCTCAGTTTCCCTGTCTTTAAAATGGACATGAAATTGCACTGACCTCCAGGAATTGCATTAAGACTCGCAAGTAATGGTAAATATGAAGCACTCTCAGAGGATTAAATCTCAAGAATGCAAGGGGAAAAAGTTTTTTTAAGTGGGCCTAGCCTTTTTTTCTTTGTTTACTGACCAGCCATGAGAAAAATTAGGGTGATGTTATGTAAAAGCTTCATTAACCTGCAAGTCAGTTTAAGACTTGATAGACACCAAAGCATTTGACAAAAAAGGGAAGAAATAACCCTGTCCATACTTAATCTTTCTTCTCTCAGACACATCCCTCTGGACATATCATTAATTCTGACTGGTCCACACATCGGCAGGCAGAGAGAAAACAGCCATCTGCCTTGAGGAGATAAAAATGGACTTTCCCCTGAGTTCCCAAGCAAACCAAGTCTTGATAAGGGGCCAAGTTTATGTCCTCTTAGGCAAACTGCCAGAAAATTAGAAGTTACTAATGACCTCGTATTTGTTAGGGCCATATCCTGTGCATTAGATACTTCCCATGCTGACTGACAGGAACTTTATGAGAACAACCACTGTTACTCCATTTTGCAGAAAAGAAGACTCAGGTGAAGCCAGAGAGGTGATCGAGTCTGTATGAGCACAGATACAGAGAGCTCAGTGGCTATATTATGTAGTTGCTCTTGATCCTAAGAGCACTGAATGCTACTGTTTATATTTAAACCAACATTTTTTTTTTAGATTTTTATTAGTGAAACACCATGAGGTACAGTTGTAGATTTACAAATTTTTGTGTTTGGGTTTCAGTTATACAATGATCAGGTACCCATCCTTCCACCAGTGCCTGTTCTCCACCACCACTGATCCCAGTATCCCTCCCACCCTCGCCTCACACCCCCCATGACTCCCTGCCTTTGTGGCAGGGCGTTCCCCTTTTAAACACAACATTTGATGTAGCTAGTCTTGAGACCAAGTTTTTGTTTGGGAATGAACTCGCTGGTGGTTGGGGGTTACTCCTAGTTCTAGGTTCAGGGGACCATGCAGTGCCAAGGGTCGAAACCAGGCCTGCTGCCTGCGCAGCATATACAGCCATCCTTGGAGCTATCTCTCTGGCTTGCTATTATTGATGTTGAAGCAGCCTTCATTGTCAACCCATAATCTAAGAAACACCTGCAGATTTACTAAGCATCCTTTCCTGGAAAGTTTTGGCATTCTGGAATGACATTGTCCATATTTGGGGGGGGGGGGAGTGGGGGTGAAAATTTTTCATCTAATTGATCTGATTTATCTTTCAGACTGATAATTCTGAAACCCAGTAAAACATTGCCTGTAGCACTGTCCTCCCGTTGTTCATCGATCTGCTCAAGCGGGCCCAGTAACGTCTCCATTGTGAGACTTCTGTTACTGCGTTTAGCATATTGAATATGTCATGGGTAGCTTGCCAGCTTTGCTGTGCGGGCGAGATACTCTCGGTAGCTTGCCAGGCTCTCCGAGAGGGGCGGAGCAATCAAACTCAGGCCGGCCCGGTTGGCGGTGTGCAAAGCAAGATACTCTCGGTAGCTTGCCGGGCTCTCCAAGAGGGGCCGAGGAAACGAACTCGGCTCGACCAGGCCTGCTGCGCGCAAGGCAAACGGCCCTACTCTCCAGAAATCCAAAGTGACTGTGCGTCCTAGCTTAGAACCAGAATCCTGATGCCCACGTCCTCAGGTTGAAATCCTCATGCCCACCCCTCACTGGTGTTTTAGGAGATATGGTGTGGGGGTGGTTAAGACCCGAGAAGGGAGCCCTCAGGCGGCAATGGATTTGTTACAAAGCACCGCTGGGAGCTCAGTCAGCTCTTCAGCCTGCTGAGGACCTGGCTGGAAGTTGTCTCTCAGAACCAGAAAGAGAAATCTTGCCAACCCCTGGATAAATTGTTGCCTTAAACTGGGATTTCCATCCTCCTAGGCTCTGAGAAATGAATTTCTTTTGTGTCTCCCCCGTCTTTGGTACCGTGTGGCAGCAGCCTGAACAAATCAAATGGGATGATGCCGTAACAATTTACAATCCACTCGCCACGGCCCCTTGCTCAGGATCTGCTCACCCACCTACCATCACCCCGTGAGTTAGGTTTCAATATAAAATTTTCTTTCTTTTTTGGGCACTGGGTCAGAGTACATCTGACAGTGCTCGGGGGTTGCTCCTGGTGGTGCTGAGGGGGAAAATGTGGTACCAGGACTTGAACATGGGACATAGAAAGTGTGCACTCAGCCTGTTGAGCTATCTCTCTGACCTCACTATGGAAATTTGTAAAGGTCACGTTCTGTTCATAATACAGTACTAGTAGATGGAAATTTTTTCCTTCCTTTTTAAAGAACAGAACTAGGCTGGAGAAACAGCACAACAGGCCAGAGCACATGCTCTGCATTCAAGATGCCTGGGTTCAATCCCCACCCTGTATGGGTTCCCTGAGCACTGTGAGGTATGGCCAAAGAAAAGCAAAACAAAAAATTGTTTTGATAATAATCATACAATAAAGAACAAAATCCAAGTCACCTTAGGAACTCTTACGAATCTGACAAATTAGTTTTTTAGTTGATGGACTCTGAAATTCAAATAAAAAACACTGCAGTCTACTTTGCAGAATCTCTGCTCGTTATTGAGACGGAAGCTCTTCTCAATCATCATTGCTTTGTTTTCTGGAATCACTAGAACTAGCTCAGCCATCTTGTTCAAATGCATGCTCAGGACTGACTTGAATAGACAAGATGAAAAGAGATGATGCTTCTAGGGTGATAAAGGAAATTAATGATATAGTGACTTCTCCCAAGTCTGGGGGATTGCTTGGAAAATATTTCGGTGATTATATGAAGGAAGTGAAAAATGGAGAGAAGAAACAATGATATCATCTTGATAATTTTTAATCTGGGTGAAAAAGATGTATATTACTTTTGCTGTTATTTAAAAATTTTAATAATAAGGATATACAAAATCCTATGTAATAATTAAATTATTTTATCAAGTACAGATTAATAAACAATGTGGACTTGAGAAGTTTTCTCTTCTATAAAATGAGAAACATCTAATTAAATGAAGTGCCTGGCCCCTAAGAGATATTGAATCCATTTGAGTCCTTTCCTCCAACTTTTCTCTCTCTTCCAATATTATGTGCATATTCAGAATTGTAGATGATATTTAGACAGTAAATCTTACCAGACACAATGCCACAGTCTTAAAAAAATATAGTAAATTTCACTAAAGTATTCCATTCACAGCAATAAGACTTAAAGACAAATTTTCAGAAACATGGTTTGTGTAAAGTAAGATACGGTTGGAAAAGGAAATGACAGTTTGACATCATTAATAAAAGCGCTGCTCATGAAGTGTTTAGAAAATAACTCTTCCAAAGAATTTTAGTTAAAAATGTATAATTATTCTATTTCATTAACTAATGTTCATGCTATTATAGAGTCTTGTCTCACACTAGCAAAATCCTCATCTATATCATAATTAAGTGTCCTCAATTTCTTCTTAATTTAATGAAAATGAAACTTTGAAATTAAGAGATACTAAAAATTTAACACAACTTCCCCATAGCCCCAAAAGATAGTTTTCTGTTTTACTATATACAGTTATAAACAATTTCCATAGGAAGTCATTCTTTTTATTGGTATAATGTGATTTTTAATTAATTGATAGAGGATTATTTCAAAATTAGAGAAAAACTCCTTGAAGGATTTAATGAGTCATCGCTGCAAAGAACATTTTTTTAAGTTTTTTCTTTTTTGCTTTTTGGGTCACACCCAGCGATGCTCAGGGGTTACTCCTGGCTCTGCACTCAGAAATTACTCCTGGCGGTGCTCAGGGGACCATATGGGATGCTGGGATTCGAACCCGGGTTGGCCGCATCCAAGGCAAACGTCCTTCCCGCTGTGCTATTGCTCCAGCCCCTGCAAAGAACATTTTAAGAACCCTAATCCACAGTTCCATATCTTAGTTCTCAAATCATTCTATTGTTGATTATTGAATGTAAGTATGATTTTATAGAAGGTCTTCATATTGGAAACTTCTATAAAAGAGCCAGTGAATCCACTGTGCTTCGCTATGAGGCTACTTTACAATTTTCAATTAAGAGCTAACATCCATCATTTTCACTAACACACACAAGACCCAGACACTTTTAAAGGGCATTGGAACAATTTCATAAGTTAAATCCTGTCAAAAAAAATCTATCAAGCAGATGACAAAAGGGACCCATGCTTTGAAGCTTAAAAAAAAAATTGCCTTTCAATGTTAAAAAAAAACAAAACTCATCTGTCTTTAGAATCTGTTTCATGTTCCTTCAGACGTGTCACATCAACCTCTCCCCAAAGCAAAATTTGTGATGAAGTTGTGTAATTTATTGTCATGCTTTAAACATGTTATATTTTTTTCTCCCTTTGATACTTTTTTTTCCTCTTCCAAGGTTCTTGGGAACACTGAGATCACAATGAAATGACTCTTCCTGTGAAGGGGACAGGATTTGTGGAAATCATGGCAACTGAAGGGTGAGCAAAGAGACCAAAAAAAGGGAAAGAGGAAGCAAAAGTTACTGAATAAAGATTTTCCTAGTTGGTAATTGTAGTGTAAAAGGCTTGCTAGAAGAGCAACATCTAGATAAATATAAATATGATATGTGTATGATCCTGGAGTGTAGCATAGCTTCAGCAAATCAAATCAAGCCCAAGAGTGTTTTGTACTAGAAAGAGTTGAAGAGATACCTCAAGTGGTAGAGCACATGCCTAGCATGTGTGAGGTCCTGAGCTCAATCCCAGGCTACCACATGGCACCTTAAGGATGGCCAGGTGGTCCCTATAAAATAAAATGTTAAACCATACTAGAGAAGGAAGAAGTCATATTGACAGATTTCCCTTAAGCGTCATGAACTATTGTGGTTAAGCTTTATCTGGCATCACCCTCATAGCAACCCCGTGAAATAGATCTCACTTTCCCAATGAGACTCAAAGAAATTCTAAAATAAATCTTCAGTGACTTTTGTGGCTCCGCTGAACTCCCATCTGTTCATTCTAAAGCTCATGGTTCTCCCACAACAGAAATTCTTCTTGCAACATCAAAGCTCTGCTCTCTATGGCTTGTTCTTTACTGAATTATGGTCCTAAATCAATCAACAGCAAGTAAAGAAACTTCCGTAAGAAAATCCTGTAAATTGAAGTCTTTTCAGGCATAAATTAAAGAAAATCAATGAGGAAATGCATCCAAAAAGGACAGAGATAAAAATCAGTACATTTGGTGAGATGTTTTAAATGAGCCATTGATCATCTGAATTCATGTTTCCTTAATTCTGTTTGCATCAGAGGATCCTTTGAGATACTAGTGATAACTCTGAAACTGCACATCTATTCAGAGGACTTAAGGACCATCACTTAAAGTGTGTTTGGGTTAGCAAGCCCTATGCCCTACCATTCAAACTGTGGGTAGATATGAAAAATACTTTACGCATTAATTAAGAAAATTTTGGATAACTTTATGGACTCAGTGAAATTAAATTGTTTGAATTTAACTTTGGGACTGCATAACTTCTGAATGACCCCATCAATGTCAAGGGCACCAGGGACTCAAACTATATCCATCCTTACTTCTTAAGGCGATGGCACAGAGGGTGGACCCGGGTTCAATTCCTCCCGGGTTGATTCCTCCGCCCCTTTCAGAGATCCTGGCAAGCAGCAAGAGTATCCTGCCTGAATGGCAAAGCCTAGCAAGCTACCCATGACGTATTTGATATATCCAAAACGGTAACAACAAGTCTCGCAATGGAGACGTTACTGAGCCTGCTCGAGCAAATCAACGAACAATGGGAGGGCAGTGCTACAGTACTACCTTAAGGCAACCACATTAGAAGGCAGACAGAAAAGGTTACTACTGGCATATAAAAACAGTAACAGTGTCACACCCTTCTAAATTCCAGGGGACAATATCCTACTGGGAATGCAAACACAGCTGTTCATTTCATTTTCACCTGGTAGATGAAATGACATCCTAATTATCCCATGTGAACTGGTACTCGATAGGGCAGACCTGACCCACATCTGTTTGCCCCCTGAACTGAATACACTAGTGGGTCTCCTCCTAAAGAAGAAAGAGGAACAGGAGTTCCCCCACCCCACCCCGCCTCCACCCCCCCACCACCACCACTTAATTTTCTTCCTTCCTTGAAAGTGAGAAGTATATACAAACAATGCCAATCCTTGCATTGGTGGGACAAAAGGGAGGCAGCACCCTAAAAGAGTAAAACATCAACCAAAAGAATGTCCTGAAAGGGTTGTGAGGGCCAGTGAGATAGTGTAGGCGTTCAGGAGCTTAAATCGCTTTCTTTTTGCCCATTCTCATGACTTAGCTCCGCGTGTTGTTAGACAACCACACTTACTGTTTAATACATAGACCCAGGTTTTCACACTTAGTTTAGCCACGTTTGTTTCTGCTTTGAAAACCCAAGAATATCTCTCTTGGATTGGAACATGAAGGACTCAAACAGGGTTCTTCAGGGTAAGAAATGCACTGCCGATACATATGGAAAATTTTCCAGTGGTACAACAAAAACAGGAAATAGGAAACTTCTGCACCAATTAAGATGAAGATTATTCTTGGTCCCTCCTGGCTGAACTAAAGGGCTAACTAGAAGTTTATTTGTGGGGAGGTGTGTGTGTTGGGGGGAATGGATGACTGGATGTTTAAATGGATGATTCTTTTCCCCCTTCCAAACTGAAAATGGAAGACTTGTGGCATGGGCAAAGATAGAAAATTTCATAAAGTGGGCAGATTAGAAAGTAGACTATAGACCAAACATGATTGCCACTCAATGCCTCTTTTGCAAACCACAACACCCAAAAGGAGAGAGAGAACAAAAGGGAATGCCCTGCCACAGAGCCAGGGTGGGATGGGGGCGGGGGGAAATGGGGGGTAGGAAGGATACTGGGATCCATGGTGATGGAAAATGGCTACTGGTGGAGGGATGGGTACTTGATCATTGTATAACTGAAACCCAAGCACAAAAATTTGTAAGTCTACAACTGTACCTCATGGTGTTTCACTAATAAAAATTTTTTAAAAAAGTGGGCAGATTACTCTTCACTTGACTGAACTGTCTTTCTGCCTTTTGAAGTCTGTGTTGATGCTCCAATTCTGTCCCCGTGGACATAGAGCGACACCTTTGCAGGTTCGGTTTCTCCATCCTCTGTCTGCGCTGCCTACCATCTCATAATTTTTCAGTAACCTCAGCAAACTTGGTACCCTTCATTTCTTTCATGGACTTTAAGACAAGCAACCTTAATGAGCCAGTTTCCCCTAAGATCTAAGTCCCTAAGAAGCCTTGAACATCCCAAGGGTCTGTGCTTATTTAAACAAGTTCCAGCAGTGAAGGGGAGAGGGAGCTTTTTAACTGGTCAGATATTGACGGAAGTAAACTAAAATTTACAAAAGAACAACACACCCTTTAGTCAAAGATCTCTGGGCAGAGAGATGACCCAAATCTGCCAGAGTCAGATTCCTTGTACCAGTTTTGCACAATTCCCTTCCTTCCTGCTTTTCGAAATCTGGAGAAGCTCTAACTGCTCCTTCCTGCCCCCTCCCTGCCATGGCCTGGCTTTCACGGGAATAGCTGAGGCTCCAGCCCAGGAGATAAGAGATAAACATTTGCAATTGTCTGTTATTTATAAGTCAGGAACTGTTTATATTTACAAGGATTCTAAAATTCCATTTCTAAAATTGTGACTAATGACTCCCATCTCAAACAACATGTTCATGTTTGAAAAGCAAATCAAGAATGGAAAGCATCCCTCTTTGAACCTTTTTCCTCCTATAGGGTCTTTGCTCTTCTAAATGGCGGAGGAGGAAGAAATACAAAAATTATAAGAGATTCCGAACACCTGCTAA
Source organism: Sorex fumeus (assembly GCF_029834395.1). Lineage (NCBI taxonomy): Eukaryota > Metazoa > Chordata > Mammalia > Eulipotyphla > Soricidae > Sorex > Sorex fumeus. The sequence goes on along the minus strand of NW_026606083.1, from coordinate 18,660,441 downwards.
GTTAATAACAAATACATAATTTGGGAACTCACCCTGTGTTTCAAATGACCTTTTAAGTTTTCTTAGAAATGTTTTAGAAACCAATGAAACAGGATATGGAATGTTCTAATAGTTGCTCAATATAGAAAAATAATGTTTGGATGTATATATATTCAAGAACACACACGTGTAAAATGTACATATACAGTTTGCATTTATTTTCAATCTGTAAACCATCAACCTGTAACCTTATATTAATGGATAAGGTCATTTGTGATCACTGGCGTTATTAATAATGTTTAATATGATGGTTTGAGAAGATCAAAAGCAGCAAACATAGTCCACACAGTTTTGAAGCTGAAAGCAAGAGTTTCCATCCTGTTCCAGAGTTCTATTAACACCAGAACTTTTATAGTCTTATGTAAATAAGCTGTCAACAGAAATAAATATGCAGTTGCTGTTTCTCATGGTTTGCTTTGAGAGTTGACTTAACTGTGGTTTAACAAAGGTGATTTCTATATAAGCCACAGGAGCTGTCTTCCAAAAAAAAAAAAAGAAACAAACAAACAAAAAAAAAACAAATGGAGCTTTACTGGCATAACAATAAATGACGTGCAGCATTGGTAGCAGCACAGGCTGGAGAACAAGCTTCAGAGAGAGAATAAGGATTCTGGGGTCATGTCCAGGCAAGGGACATGACTTCTCGCTGTTGTTTTTCCTTTTTTCCTCCCAGGAAGCTTACGAGGGAGAATTGTGAGCATGCGCAATGGAGGAGGCTCGGTAACAAGCATACATTGTATGTACAGAGAATGGAGGCGAACATCATCAGATGTGTTTGTTCGTATGGTCACGAAGAGCATGGAGACTAGAAGTTGAGGAGGGCTCCCCTGGCAGTCTCCAAGGGGCCCCAGAGATAGTACAGCGACTTACATGTGGCTGACCTGGGTTTGATCTCAGACTTCCCAACATCTCATAGGGTGCTCTGAGCACTGCCAGGAGTGATCCTGGAGTGCAGAGCAAGGAATAGCCCCTGAGGATCACCAGGTGTGGCCCCAAAACACTGTAACTGTCCTCCCGTTGTTCATCGATTTGTTCTAGCGGGCCCAGTAACGTCTCCTTTTTGAGACTTGTTACTGTGTTTGGCATATTGAATACTTCACGGGTAGCTTGCCAGGCTTTGCCATGGGGGTGAGATACTCTTGCAGGGCTCTCTGAGATGGGTGTAGGAATCAAACCTGGGTCTGCCCGGCTGGCTGCAGAGGCCCCAAAACAAAACAAACAAAAACCCCAGGGTCTACATTGTCCTGTCAGGGCATGGCGTAGGCTGCATATCAATGCAAAAGTGCCCTGAAGGGTCAGCCATGGCCCAATCAGAGTCCAGAGAATGCAGAGGGGCAGCTTTCCCCCCTAGGGTGAGGTCTGCTTACCCTCCCAACTGCAGGCCCAGGCCTGTCTGTTCCAGCTTTTCCCAGCCCCAGAGAGTCCTTCTAAATTGTCAGAGGGAAGAGAGAAAGGGAAAAGTGACAAAAAATCTATGAGAGAGCAATGACCAAACTTCTAAGCCCATATTTATATTTCCAAAACTTTGAAATTACCCTAAGCTGAACTATCAGAGGGTCTTTTTCTACTATCAGTGAAGGTCAGCTGGAAACTATAGGTGGTATGGGCCTCACCATAAACTGGAGAAGAGAGAATATCGCTTTTGCCTTTAAGACAAAGTGCTGTCATTTATTTGGGGAAAAGAGAAAAACAAGTTACAGATTCTTAGACCACAAAAGTTACTGACTAGATCCTAACAAATAGTAACAATCTATTATGAATAGCAAGAGAAACCTGCGTTTTTCCTCTACTGGTCTTTCTTCTTTCTTTCTTTCTTTCTTTCTTTCTTTCTTTCTTTCTTTCTTAACCTTCCTCCTCAATATTAGACGCTACTTTAAAGAGATTTAGGAAAGTGTTACAGGAGGCCAAGTGCACAAAGGGAAAGGAGAATAAAAAGATGCCAAGGCTTCCCTTGGTCTTTGACTGTGTCTTTCTCTAGTCATGTCTTCTTTCCCACGTTGGGCAAGATGAGTTACAGGTCTTGCCTCCCGCAAAGCCACACACTCCAAGGTTCGATCCATGTGCACTAAGATACCTATTTACTCGGCACAATCCAAACATGAACTGAACCAAGCAGGGGGAGTTAGGAGGCAGAAAGAGTCTGGAGCCAATCGGAGCTGAGTTCCAGTCTCACTTTGCCATTCATTGGCATGCCATCAAAGGAACATTTTTGCGTCTCTTTCTCTCATCTGCATCATGGGGAAAATGAGCCTTTCTCGTGAGTTGTTGGTAAATTCATGAATGTGACCCCTTGGGTTAAGAGCCAGAAGGTTTGGCCATGATGGCATGCCTTAAGAGTTCTAATGTGCTCTGGTCTACTCTTTGTAATCTAGCTAGGTTTCATAACTTTTGAATTTAGAATTTCTCTTCTGGATAAAGTATCACATGACAGAATAACTGGGGTGATCTTCATGGGCTCCTCAAATACACAGGGTTCTGCTTAGGATGGGGTAATGAGATACATGGTTCAAACTCTTATCTAATTTGTTTTTCTCCTTTCTCTTTCCTTTGCTTCTGTTACTATATCATTGTTGTTGTTATAACCAAATGTCACATGTACTAGTTGTGGCGTTTGAACTTGACTATGGTACACTGGAAATCACATACTTTGGCATAGTGCCAGAGATTCCAAACTCAGCATGTGGGGTGGTATCAGGGATCAAACTCTTCACCTCATAAAGCAAGGCAGGTGCTTGCCAGTGAGCCACATCCCTGAGCCACATAGGTTAATATTTTTAAACATTTGCAAAAAACGATGTGGTGGATGAGTTTGTGTTCCTTCTGATTGCCACACAGTAGATCTAGGTGAAATCCAGTTCTCGAGCTATTGGCTATGTGACCTTGAACAAATTCGCTTGCGTTTTGAAACTTTAGCCTCCTCAGAAGTTAAAAAAAAAAACACCTTACTCTTATTTCAGGGTTCCTGTGAACACTAAAATAAGGTAGTGTATGTGAAAGGGCTACAGAAATTCTACAATTCTAGACCAATTTTATTACATTTGCTATAAAAATTAAAGTCCTTTAGCACTGACATTCAAACCTTAAAATAAAATTACTTCCTAATCACAGAAATTTATGGGAAACAGATCTTTTTCAGAACTCACCAAAGATATAATTTACATAAATATCTGATTGACCCTATTTTAAGAAAATGTGGGCTATTGGGTACAGACCAATATATTGGATACGAACCTTTTGTATAGAAAGGCTCCCAACTTCTGGCTGTGTCATGTCAAAAAAGTATTTTATGTCTGCATTATAAAAGTAAAACCAACCAAGACTCAGCATATAATTCAACGATGGACTTCATATCTTACATATGTCAAGCCCTGAGTTCAATCCCTGGTTTTGCAAAAAGCACTTATAATCTTAATAATGTAATAAATGTGACTGTTTATTAAAATGAGTATCTGGGTCAGAGTCATAGTACAGAGGGGAGGGCATTTGCCTTGCATGCAGCTGACATGGGCTCAATCCCCAACATCCCATATGGTCCCCTGAGAATTACTCCTGAATGCAGAGCCAGGGGTAACCCCTAAGCATCACCAGGTGCGACCCCAAAAAGCAATTGATTAATTAAATGAATATCTATTTAATTAAATGAATATCTATTGCTGAAGTGATAGCACAGCAGGTAGGGCATTTGCCTTGCACGCAGCTGACCTGGTTCAATTCCTCCGTCCTGGCAAACTACCAAGAGTATCCCGCCCACATGGCAGAGCCTGGCAAGCTCTCTGTGGCATATTCAATGTGCCAAAAACAGCAACAACAAGTCTCTCAATGGAGAGAGACTGGTGCCCCCTCCAGCAAATCGATGAACAGCAGGAGCCAGTGACAGTGCTATTTACTTATGGTTTTGAGACCTCATCTGGCAGTGCTTAGGGATCATTCCTGCCTCTGTGTTCAGGAATTACTAGTGCCAGGGAACCATGTCGTGCCAGGGAGCAAACCAGGATTAGCCACATGTAAGGTAAGTGCTCTGGCCTCTGAACGCTTTATAAAAAATGTTTTATTTCTCATTTCAAAAAGTATATGGAGGATAAAACATTTATACAACATACATGGGTAAAGGGCTAATATCCAAGAGAAACAAGGCTTTACAAAGTTCAATGACAAAATAAATAAAATAAACAGCCTAGTCAACAACTGTAGCACTGTAGCACTGTCCTCCCATTGTTCATCAATTTGCTCCAGCGGGCCCAGTAACGTCTCCATTTTGAGACTTGTTGTTACTGTGTTTGGCATATTGAATACATCACAGGTAGCTTGCCAGGCTTTGCCATGCAGGCTAGATACTCTCAGTAGCTTGCAGGGCTCTCCGAGAGGGGCAGAGGAATTGAACCCAGCTTGGCTGGGCCGGCTGCACTAGAGGCAAACGCCCTACCACTGTGCTATCGCTCCAGCCCATCCAACAACAAAACCCAAAATAAGAAAAACTTGCTGACCACACTTCTTGAAGACATACAGATGGCCAATAGGCATATGAACAAGTGCTCATTCTTACGGATTATCTGGGAAATAAATATAGATCAAAATGACAGTGAAATATCACCTCAAATCAGTGAGAATGGCCTTCAGCAGAAAGAATGAAAACAACCAGTGATGGCGGAGAAGCAATGAAAAAGGATGTGACTGTTGGTGGAACTATTGCCTGGACTAGCCCTTACAGAAGGTGTAGAGACACTGAAGAAAATTAAGAATAGAACTTCCACATGACCCAGTGATTACTCTCCCTGGCATCTACTCCGAGAATGCTAAAACATTAATCTGTAATGATGTATGCACATTTGTTCATCACATCACTTTTCACAGCAGCCACCATTTGAAAATAACCCAAGCGTGCAATGACAGATGAGTGGATCATGGAATTATGGTCTATGTGCACAATGGAATACTACTCAGTGGTAAAGAAGATGGGAAACTGCAGTTTGCTACAATCTGGATGGAGTTGGAGGATATCATGCTAAGTAAAATGAGTCCAAAAGGAAAAAGACAGTCACCAAATATCTGTGGACTATCACTGTCACTATCACACCTGTGTTCATAGATTTGCTCGAGCGGGCCCAGTAACGTCTCCATTGTGACACTTGTTACTGTATTTGGCATATCAAATATGTCACAGGTAGCTTGCCAGGCTTTGTTGTGCAGGCGAGATATCCTCGGTAGCTTGCCGGACTCTCCGAGAGGGGCAGAGGGATCGAAACTGGGTCGGCCAGGTCGGCCACGTGCAAGGGAAATGCCCTACCCGCTGTGCTATCACTCTAAATGCCCTACTCCACTGTGGACTATAAAGAAAAAAAAAAAAATAGAACGTCCTGACACCGCACCAAGCTGTCCTCACCGGGGCAACTTACAGGGCTCAGGTTGTTTCCCTCCCCACCTCAGCAGAACACCAGAGGCCAAAAACCTCCAGAACCCAACCACTGCCATGCTCAAGGCCACCCTCCATAGGCATGCTCAAGGCCACTCTCCACAGGCTCGGACAAGCCTCACCTATGAGGGAACCTGCAGAAAACCCAGGTTTGCGAGGCCCATGACTGAGAGAGACCTCCAAGCTCACTCAGAATGGGACCGGGCCTCCTCCCCCCAGCTCCCCAGTTTTCCAGTAGCTTGGCAGTCACATCCACAAACTGCCCCCAGCGCCATATAATTTCATCAACAGCCAAGATCCAGAGACTATGAAAAAAGCTCCCAGAAGGGAGTAACACAGAACATCCTGGAGCCCACTGATGTACCAAAAGCGCACATTTGTTTGGGCTTAACATATATGCTTGTAATCTCTTGTACTAGGGCTTAAATGGCTCCAGGATAAAATACAACCATCTTCACACACTTTCCTCTTATGGTGGTGGTAAAGTGCATGTTGGTGGGATTGGTGTTTGAATATTATCTGTAATGAACTATTGTGAACAACTTTATAAAAATAAAATAAATTTTTTTTAAAAAAGGAAAAAAGAAGGGATAAGACAGTCTCCAAAGAAAACAATCTCTGAGCTAGCACCAACAGAAATGTGATCTGTGAAATAAAGAAGGGTAAGGAGAAAGGATCTCTGGACAATCATGCTGGGATTTTTGCACTATGGTGGTAAAGTAGCCTGTGAAATATTAAACAATCATATGAAACTGTTGTGGTATGCATTATCAAGAAGTTGTTTAAAGCATATGTAGGACTGGGCCTGTGATAGACCACTTGCCTATCATGTGCAAGACCCTGGGTTTGATTCCTGGAGGCACATGGTCCTCTGAGCACTACTGAGACTCAGCCCCACCACCGAGCCATGAGTAACCCCGGAGCACTGACAGGTATGGTCTCGAAACAAAGCATATGTATTGATCAGAGAGAGAGAGAGAGAGAGAGAGAGAGAGAGAGAGAGAGAGAGAGAGATTTGGAGACACAGAAACTTGGCTTTTCATATTACATAACAGTGATTGTTTTTATGGGCTGGAGTGATAGCACAGCAGATAGGGCGTTAACCTTGCATGCTGCCGACATGGCCAACCAGAGTTCAATTCCTCCGCCCCTCTTGGAGAGCCCGGCAAGCTACTGAGAGTATCACAATGTTACTGGGCCTGCTCGAGTAAATCGATGAACAACGGGAGGACAGTGACAGTGATAGTGATTGTCTTTATACATATTTTGAGAGCTAGGCATATAGATAGTGCAATGAAGCCCTGGGTTCGATCTCTGGAACCAAAAATTTTAAAAAGAGTATTCTTGAACATAAAAGGCCCCTCAATTCTAAAAGCAACAGAGTGTTCTACTAGAGATAAAAATTATTCTGACCTGGGGATGGAAAGATAGTCGAGTGGGTAGGGCACTTGCCATGCATACCAGGTTTAATCCTCGGCATTCCATATGGCCCCCTCCCCCAACTCCACCAGGAGTGATCCTGAACACACAGCCAGGAGTAAGCCCTGAACACAGCTAGGTGTGACCCAAACACAATCAAACAAAAATTTATAACCCTTATTATATCATACTAAAAAAGCCTTTTTGAAGCCAAAGTGATAGTACAGTGACTAAGGTACTTATCTTTTAAGCAGCTGACCCGGTTTTGACTCCAGCAGCACACATGGTCCCTGACGCACCCCCAGGAATGATGCCTGAGCACAGAGGCCCGGAGTAAGTCTTAAGCAATGGCAGATGTGGCCCCAATACGCAAAAAAAAAAAAAGTAACTGGAAACAAATCATCCTAACCATTCTTCTCCCCAAAACGATCTAAATGTTTGTGCTAGAGAGACAGTACAGAGGGGAGGGCACATACAGCTTACCTGAGTTTGATCCCTGGTACCATATACTATCTACCAAGCTTCACCAAGAATGACTTCTGAGCATGAGCCAAGAGTAAGCCCTGAGCAATGCTGGGTGTGACCCAAAAGCCAAAATAAACCAACAAATGCAAAAATCTTGACCTTTATTTCTCAGTACCACCCAATTGTCTGTCATGTGGAGTTCTAAATAGTAGAAGAATAGAATAGTCTTGAATTCCATCTCCTTTTCCCATCATTGTGTATTAGAGAATTGTGCAGCTTAAAGCCAGAGTCCTGTGCATGCTTTGAAGTTAATTTAAATTAGGGATGGGGGGGCTGGAGCGATAGCACAGTGGGTAGGGCATTTGCCTTGCATGGGGCTGACCCAGGTTCGATTCTCAGCATCCCATAGGGTTCCCCAAGCACCACCAGGAGTAATTCCTGAGTGCATGAGCCAGGAGTAAGCCCTGTACATTGGCAGGTGTGACCCAAAAAAACAATAAATAAATAAAATTAGAAATGGGGATGATTTAACAGCAAACAAAAATTATCTTCAAGACACAGAATAATTTCAACAACTCAGAAACATCTAAAGCTTTAGTATTTAGACCATTTTATATGTTTGAAACAATAAATTACAAATAAAACCACACTTACATGATGGTTCTTATGCCAAGAATTCTCTTAAGTGTTTTTCTCACTTTGTCCTCCAGGCAAATGATAAGAATGGATCCTCAGCTGCAAATTATTTTTTTATCCTCATTTTACATATGAGGTACACTGATGTCCAGAGAGGTTAACTGACCAGCCCAAGGGTCCACAGTTAAGAAAGAGAAAGGTGGGGCTGAAACCTGGGCATCTGGATCCCTAAGCCCATCTTCTTTACCATGACAGTGTTTACAGATTTTGACTTTATAACACAAAAGAAAGAGACAAAAAACAATGACCATGAAAGAGTGAATTTCATTTGCAGTTACCGCAGTGTTTGCCAGATGATGGAGAAAAAGCATGACTGACACATTTGAAAACTTTGAGTACCAGAAACTAAATGGGAATTTATATTTTAAAACATCATCTGACTGTTTCAAGCAAGCAAAATAGGTTGGAGATGGGAAAATAACCAGGAGAGAAACATGTATTATTAAAACATAAATTCTTGAAATCAAATGTTTGGAATAACAAAGATGAAAAAGAAATGGCAGGACATTATTGATGAACTCAATACTCTGGAACTCATTCTGAGAAATGTGTTGACAGAGAACAATAGAGGGAAGAAGAGTCATCCCTCCGGTAATACACATCCAGAAAGTACTCCCCCCTTCCATCCTACCCCCCTCCCCCATGTTTGATAAAGCCTGGTCCTAAGGTGCATTCCAATTTGACTTGCCTTACAGAGCTGTAAGTAGCCCACAGCAATTCAGACTTGATTGGAATTACAACAGATGGCCAGCTTAATGAAAGCAGTGCCAAGGAGGGAACATTTCAAGAATTAAGTGCAAAGAAGAAGAGCCAAGAATTTCAAGTGAACGTTGTCAAGCACATACTTTGGATGTAATGATCACAAGGACCTGTGAGAATATTTTACAATTTAAGAAGACTTTCAATATTACTTATACCATAGAAAATAGTATCAACCATCTACAAAGAAATGACCGTGTTTTTAAGAAGATCATATGTGACCTTTAGGTATGACGTGCTTTAGCAAAAACATATTGGACCGATACCATTTTTGCTTTATTAGCTGTCACTGATGAGCTTCTGAAGATTATTAAAACGCTGGGAATTGTATGTGGTCATTCTTCACAATTTGCAATTCACCGTTGTGCACAGTGAATCCAGTGGTTTGCTGATAATTGCCTTCCAGATATGGATTTTTCCTTTGGTGCCAAGTTTTTATTATGTACTCATACAGAAATCTTTCTAAAGACCTTCAAAAGAAGTCAGAGATATCTTTGTGTCTTCTAAACTTAAAACTCTATTCTATTATTTACTGTCTGAAAAAAAATTGAATATTTTAAAATCATTTGGAAGGGAACAGATGAATAATGCCAAAATAATCTGCAGAAGTTTCACAGTTCAAAAAAAAATGGTTCCTTTCAACGGAAAAGGAAAATTCCAAGCAAAAATAATCAGGGTCTATTTGTATAAAATGTATTCTATACTTAATAAGGAGAATGGGACAAAACTGATATAAATAGGGGGAGAACGGTGTGAAATTAAGGTATTTTTAGAACAGGACTCCAGCAGCAGAAAACAAATCCTGAGTTCACCACAGTGAATGAAGAACCACTTAAGAAGAAGCCCAACATGTGTAATAATTTTTATAACAATGAGGCAAATGTGAATCTCAAGTTTCTACTTGAATGCCACTAGGGCAAGTTCAATTGAGTCTACCCTTAACATCAACCTGAGCAGCCCTACTTATTTATTTAACAAGATTTTCTAGTGTGCCTTTGTGCCTGCCCAGAGCTCTAAAGGAGCTTGCCCTGCTTTGAAGAAGACGATCACTAAAGCAAAGTATAGGCTTCATTGGAGGCTTTTCTTCCAAAACATCTTTAGATTTAAAGCATCATTGCAGTCAAGGAAATGAAAACAATTGAGTTGGGCAGAGGTGAGAAAGTGAGTAGCAAGAAACATGTTGAAAAAGTCCATCGCTTTGAGCCTGAAAGCTTTGAGAGCTATCCCCAGAAGTCTGACCTTTATCCCTGAGAGTGCTTGAGGGTAGTGATCTGCTCAGATTGGCATTTTTGAAAAAATACTCTGGCAGCTGTCTAAAAAATGTATTGAATGGAAATAAAATTAGAAGCAGAGAGGAAAATAAGGAGATAGGAAATAGACCCAGACTTATATTGAGAGACTGGGACAGATTCAGGAGAAGTACAACTGTAAAGACGTATTATGGAGGCTGGAGCAATACTACAGCATGTAGGGTGTTTGCCTTGCATGTGGCCTACCCAGGTTGGATTCCCAGCATACCATATGGTCCCCCAAGCACCGCTAATTCCCAAGTGCAAAGCAAGGAGTAACCCCTGTGCCTCGCAGAGTGTGACCCCCCCAAAAAAAGCAAAAAAAAAAATACAAAACTGACGTATTATGCCTTGACTGGAGATACAAGCTGGAGAAGAAACCCTAAGGTTTTGATTTGGGGTCAAAGTGATAGCACAGCAGGGAGAGCATTTGCCTTGAGTGCAGCCGACCTGGGTTCAATCTCCGGCATCACATATGGTCCCCTGAGCATTACCAGGAGTGATTCCTGAGTGTAGAGCCAGGAGTAACCCCTGAGCATTGCCGGATATGACCCAAAAAGATATATATATACATATATATATATGATTCTTTTGGGTACCCCAGAATTCTACTTAGATTACTGGCTCTCAGTTAGATGGCTTCAAAATATAATATCCATGTTTTTTCCTTCTTTGTTTGGGATTAAACAATTTGCAAAGGACATAAGAGCTCAGTACTGGTGAAAGAAATAAGCGATAAAGGGTGTACCTCACATCCAAAACCAAAAGTCCCCAGAGCTCAGAGACTATCTATGAAGTCATCGTGTTGAAGCAGTCACCTACACCTGCTGAAATTGTCTCCTGGAGATGTGTCCTGTGAGGATTCCAATCCACCTGGGACTGAAAGCTATAATGGCAGCCTGGTCACTGACTCATCTGCGCTCCAACCCATCTGAGGAATCTTTAAAGGCACTGAAAAGCATAAAGGCATTTATGCCTCATGTATGCTTATGCTCCCCAAACTTCATCTTCTCTCATTGCTCTTTCTCAGTGCTTGGTATCATCCACCTAGAAAGAAATGTACTCTGTGCCCCAGAAACTTGCCATGGTTGTGAATCTATCACCAACATCAGTTACCTTCCACTCAGCTTCTCTTGAATCCATCCAGTTCTCTCCACTCCCAGCTCCCAGAGGTGCTCACACAACCCAGGGATGACCGTCTTCACAGTGGCAGAGCCTCCTCTCTGGTGTGATATAGGCAGCACTGCCCCACCAGGCCCAGATACACTGACTGGCTACAGTCAGACAGAACAGCATTATTCAGCATCTCTCCATCTGGGCCCTGCTGAATAAGTCCTCACTCTTCTGACAAATTGAAGAGCTCAAATTGAGGTAGTTTGAGAGTACCTGGCATGTGGAGGCTCCAGCAGTTTACGGTAAAACCTTAGCGGTCCTCATATATCACTAAGTATGGTATTCATTTTCTTAATAGTAATAAGAAAATCCATGATCCAAACTTATCTAAGCATCCTTGCTGCTTTAAAACCCGTCTGTGCACTCTCAGCACTCTTAGAATCAAGAGTCAAGTCTCTATTGTGGGCTACTAGGCTCTACAGAGTCCTATTCCTCGCTGTTCATCCTCCATCTCACCCCATCAATGCCCAGCTATTTCTTTCCTTCCTTCCTTCCTTTCTTTCTTTCTTTCTTTCTTTCTTTCTTTCTTTCTTTTTTTTTTTATCACACCTGGTGATGTACAGGCGTTATTCCTGGCTCTGCACTCAGGAATTACTCCTGGTGGTACTTAGGGGACCCTATGGGATGTTGAACCTGGGTTGGCCACGTGCAAGACAAATGCCCTATCCACTGTATTATATAGCCCCAGCCCACCCAAACACTTTTTTAAGCCTTGTGAACCTGCTAAGTTTCACTCCCTAATGTAGGGATTTCCTCAGTCTGTAAAGCAATAAATGCTAATTTGGGCTTGCAGATCCACAGGCTCAGTTGGATGGCCTGGTGAGGTGGGCCAGAGGATGGGTCAGGAGATTATTCAGCTGCTCCATGCCAGGCTTGGTTGATCTTGGCTGCCTTATTCATGGGTCTGTTGTCATCTTACAGGACAACTGGGGCCAGGCTGGTCTTGTATTAACATACACACACACACACACACACACACACACACACACACACACACATCTGCCAGTCAGCTGGTTGTTATTTAAAGTCTCAGAACTCACTGGGCCATGGCAGTGTCAGGATTTACAGAGTGTGAATGGTAACACACACAACTTTTTAAGGCCAGAGCTCCAAACTGACTCAACATCACTTCTTGCACATTCCGCTGGCTAAAAATCAAAGTCAACCCAGATAAGAGGGGCTAGGAAACAGATGCTTCTGACAGGAAGAGTCACAGGTCACCTTCTAAGGGGCCACAATGATGAGGACAATTTTTTCAGTCTACCACATTATCTTTGAGGTATTGGTTCCAGATAAACTTCCTCGGGGAAAGCTTTTCAGAGTCCCCCCTGCTTAGATTAAATCACACTGTTAGAGAGACGCTCCAGGAACCACTTCTTCATTGCACTTGTCACAGCTGGAATTTCATGTGTTATTTGTGTGATTATTTGCTTAAGATCTGTTGTCCCCTTCTACATACCCCCTCGCCCCAGACTTAAGAGGTCAATAAAAGGCCAATGTCCATTTGCGCTCCCCATGGTACTCTCAGTGTCTGGCACAGAGTAGGTACTCAATAAATACTTGTTTAATGAATCATTTTATTTCCCATTGTGCTGTTTTCAGAGTCTACTCCCTCTCTTCTAATAAATTTTTTTTTTAAAGAAATGACCTTTTCCTTATTAGGAGACAACAGCCAGAGAATATTGAATCCTAGCCACAGCAAAGTCCCCAAGTGATAAAGCAAGTATTATCACCTCTTTAGGAAAAGTGGCAATGAAGAAAAGAATTAAATGGGAGAGCAATTGGGGGATGGAAAGTGACTTTAGAACTTAATATACAAAGTCTCAGAAAACACACACACACACACACACACACACACAGAGGACAAACTAGGTTTTTCTAATGGTAAGAAATGAGTTCATTACAACTTGTGGGATTTAAGGTGCTGAGTGTGTGCATGCGTTTAACACTTGGGAGAGAGCTGCAGGGTAGAGATCAAGATTTGAGAGTTAGCAATAGAGATAGTGATAGCTCTTTAAACCGTGGAAGTAGAAGAGAGTCAGCAGGGAAAAAAGGGCTGGGTGAGGGTGGAAGCCAGGCAAAAATAATGTTAAAGAGGCAAGAAGAACAGGAGAGGTGAGAAGCTGTGGGGAAAGCTAAGAGAAATGAAAGCAGAAGTGAGAAAGAGCTACTCTCAGAAATTTAAGGGGGAAAGAATCTAGAGGAGGAAGTGGCCAATAGCTCTGAAAGCAGCAGAAAGGTCAAGAAGAAGTAGAGACTCGTTTCCAAATTATACGTGCTGCCAATGTCATAAATTTTTTTCTGAAAGGATTATTTCCACTGTTGTACATATATAAAATTCTTAAATTTAGGGGCTAGAGTGATAATACAGCGGGTAGGGCACTGGCCTTACACATGGCTGACCTGGAGTTGGATCCACAACATGGTGAGAAGTGATCCTTGAGTGTAGAAGCAGGAGTAATCCCTGGGCACAACTGGGTGTGCTCTACCCCCACCCCCAGAAAAATAAATAAATAAAATTCTTACATTTAGCAATACATAAGATGCAAGAATGCAATGTATGAGCACTGTAACTCACATATTATCCACTTTGATGTGCATTTGATAAGATAACCCCTGACTAAATTCCCATTTTCTTCTTACAAGGAAGTCCTAAAACTTTCTCAAGGCTCACATTTTAAACATCAAAGGTCTGGACCACATGCCTTGCATGTGTGATACCCCATGTTCAATCTTCAGTAACCTAAGGCCCTGTGAGCACCACTGGATGTGGCCTGGAGGTCAGCTATCACTGCTGGTATGGTCCCAGTGACCCTAACACTGCTGGCCATTATTTTTCAGGCCTGGGCAATGAATTCACAGGTGAGTTTGACAGAGTATCCCTTGAGACTGACTGCTTCAGAGGGCCCTCAAAATACAGTAATTTTGTACTCCCCACAAAAAAATCTAAATAGCTTATATCACAGCTGCATTCTAATTGCTATTCTGCAACTACTCCAGATGACCCAAAATAATGTTTTTCCCCACCCTTCACCATTCCTTGGATTTAATTACTTGCTCCAACAGCTCTCTGAACTCAAAGAAATGCATTTGTAGGTTGACCAGCTGAAGCAGCATGGTAATGGATGGAGAGGAACATCTAGATGAAGCAATCCACAGGGTCTGGGCTGAGAGGGGCCTGAGCAGAGCACAGAAGCTTCTGTCTCTGTGGATAGGGGTGTGTCCCCACCTGGGAAGCAGATGGATTCACTCACCCAGAAGCTCTCCCACACCCCCATGTGTTTGAATTTTTATGGAGGCTTCCTCATACCAATGAGATTGATTACTGACTCTCTTTCTAGTTCCTCTCCTTTCTTCAGAGGAACTGAGAAAGTCAAACTTCCAATCATGACTTGGTCTTTGTGGGAGAAATCCCCATCCAGAAACCAGTATCTCATTCCAAGGAATTATACTGTTCTCTCCCAGGATATTCCAGATAGAAGATTCTGGAGCTCCTTGTTAGTACTAAAGTCAGGAGCAGCCCTGTATCAGTCCAGAGACAAAAGTCAAATACCACAACAAAAGATGTTCCTAGTACACTTATCTTGAAGGGAAGAAAGAGCTCTGGGAGCACTGAGCAAGGAACTGGTGTTAGTGGCTAAACAGTGGAACAATGGGTTCTTCAAGTAACCGATGTACAAGGGAGTCAGGGACCCTAGTTCCATTTTTCTTTTAAGTTTCATCGTCTTACTTTTAAGGAGCTCATGAAAATATAAATGGCATGACTTTCCACCCTCCTAAACAAAGTCATTATTATCAAGTTGGTGAGATGTGAATTTGCAAGAATTTAGCAGTAAAATATCCAGTCTAGCCAGTACTGGGGGCGCTTCCCACAAGTGAGGCACACAGCCCCATCTCTGAGTCACATATGTCCTTTCTCTCCCCGGTTTGGAAATAGTTTGCATATTGAATTTTGATCCTCTATTTTCCACAAAGGGCCTCTCTTCACACAAGCAGCAATGCAAAACTCCTGGCCATTTTTCTGCAAGTTGAGCAGCTATCTCAGTCAAAGCCAGAATCAGCCTTCACCCGGACAGGCAGTTGTCAGGGTACTTCTCCCTGAGTTGAGAGTCTTCCAGGTGTGAGGCCATATTGTCACAAAAGGGTGATTACAAAGGCACATCAGCTTAGAGGAAATCAGTGGGAAAAAAGAGAGGCCTAAATTACCCATTAGGATGCTTAATTGGAAAATTGCAGTGGGGAGAGTCCTTATAATTAAGCTTCTCCCTTGCCCACTACTTATTTCGCTTAGCAATGAGCAATGTGATCTTGAACCTGGGTTAGAGTGGGAAATGTGTCTGCTGGTTCTGAGGGCAGAGAAGCACCCCAAGATAAATTGTGCACTCGTGAGGACCAAGGAAACCCCTTCCCCATTTAGTAAATTGCCCATACACTTCCTGCAATCTCATATGGTTTCAGGAGACAGAACTTCTACCTGCAAAACTAGCCTAGATGGACATAACAAATGAATGATCAGCTTAGGAAGTGAGGGACCTACTGAAAAGAATGCTTCAACTCTCCTGCGTTCCTTTCTGGTCTGCAGCTAAGGCTCACAACTTGCCAAACCTAAGCATCAGTTAGAGGGCAAGGGACCCCAACGAGGGTCCAGAGAGCCTTTCAAGGAAAGAACCCAGGGAGTAAGGCAAAGGGAGATTGTGGATAGAGCAAAGGGTTCAATTGTAGAGGTCATAATTTTAATTATGACATTGTAAAAGAGAAATAGTTTCCAGACCACAAGGACTAAAAGCCAAAAGTAACCACACACTTAATTAATCCAATACGATGCTGTTGGAAGAATCCCTGCCTTCAAGGTGGACACAAGCCCTGTACAATGGGACTCTGGAATTCCTCCCATCAGTGCTGTACTTTTCTACCTGTCCCCAGTTCCAGTTGGCTCTTGCTTAGTAGAAAAACGAACAAGTCAGGTAATCGGTGGTATAAGCTTAGCTGTAGGTGAAGCAGCACAGGTCCACCTCCCTGAAGCTGAGAGAATAAAGAATAGCTCTCCCCAAGAGCTCCAGAAAGGGCCTTCCAGAGACATGACACTCTGGGCACCAGAGCAATAGTACATTGAGTAGAACCTTGCACGTGGCCAGCCTAGATTCCTTCCCCAGCATCTCATATGGTCCCCTGAGCAATGCCGGGAGTGATTTCTGAGTGCAGAGCCAGGAGTAACCCCTGAGCATCACTGGGTGTGACCCAAAAAGCACTGTCTCGCCCCAAAGAGACATGCCACTTTGACAAGTAGCTTATTTTGTGCTGAGATCCATGAAGCCCTGCAGATTCTGGAGAAACTTAGAACACTCCCTTAACAACCAGAAACATGAACATCCAGAGTATTAGCCAGTGTTAGGATTTTTTTTTAACCCAAAATAACCTGTCAGAGAAACCTGTCTAAAAGGCAGGGCAAACATCTAATAACAGAGCACCTGATCTTCCTTTATCACCTGAGTCATTGTCTCCTTGTCATTTGAGTTCCCTCTTCCCTTCTTGAAGCCTCATGTCCCTATCTTATGCCACAATCAGGAATAAATATTCTGATTTTGTCCCATTTGTTGTGGTCTCTCTATGTGGACAGACTCAGATGCAATGTACTGTTCTTCCCTACTAATCTGTCTGATGTTAATCTGATTGCCCAACTAGTGTAAGGAGAATCCAGAGGGGTAAAGAAACTCCCTCTCCACCCCAAGACCATGTAGAGAGAAAGTTTCAATGGCGAGTAGACAGCATCACAAGCAGACATGCGTCTGAGGGTCCAGTGCACAGCCAGAGGTCACACTTGTATACATGGCACCAGCCTAAGAACCTCTCAGCTGAGCCCAGCTCCAATGCTGACCCACTGAACTAGTATCCCAATCAAATGGCAGTATTTTGAGATTTGGGCTGTGATTTCTAGGGTAGTCATATGTAACTAATGAATAAAGCGAAATGTTTTGAAAGACAAGCAGAAAACAAATCTAGCAGAGCTATTTACAGAGGCCACCAATCAAACCAAATGCTAGCAATAGTTCAAAAACAGAGACCGGTAATTACCAGCTAACCAAAACTAGTATAACTATTATGAAAAAATAGATAAGGCCAAAACTGCTTTAAAAATAACAAAAAAGGAATTGTTTATTGATAAACAGGATTTTACCAGAGATATGGAGAAGTCATGAACCTTTATAAACCTAATGATAGATCATCATAGAAAATAAGAACTGTTTTATTTTCATTTTGGTTTTGGGGCCACACTCAGTGATTGTCCCAGCTGCGTTTGAGGATCATTCCTAGCAGGGTTCAGGGGACCATATGAAGTGCTGGGGATCAACCTAGGTCAGTTGTGTGCAATACAAGCGCCCTACCCACTGCACTATCTGACCCTAAGAGAAATGTTCTGTACCAAAAAAAAAAAATGTGGGACTGATTCTTCAGCTGTTGGGGGGTGGGGGTGGGGGCTGTCAGGTATGCACAGGGTCCAAGTTGGTGCTTCAGTGCCACTACCAGGTGCAGTCCTAGAGGCCGCAAGAGTGCCTCTGAGGTGGTCCTGGTGGGCCCCAGCATTGCAGGGTCAGGTGAGCACTGAACTGACCTTTTCAAATGATGAGTAGCATGGGGGTAGGTCCTGTGCTCCTCCCAAAAAACAAAAAGAAAGGAAAGAAAAAGAAGAAATCTGGCAAAACAGTTCAAAAGTAGATTTCAAAGGAATGTAAAGCTGGAATATTAAACTTTAATAATTAATAAACTTAATTGAGGTTTTAATGTCTAAGAAAATCTGCATCGAACATACAGTAGTCTGAGATGGCTTTACGTTTCCAAAGTTGTGTGTATTATTACCAGGCTGAAAAGTACAGAGAATAATAGAGCAGCATGTACCTGTCAAGCTTTATTGAAAATCATTAATAAGATCTTTTTAAAGGTTACCTTTCAAAAATATTTAAGCCACTCTGTTTTTAAGAAATAAAATTCTCTAGGTTTGGAAGTTTGTTCTTATATCATTGACCTATGTTCCTACCCAGAGGTAACAAATGTTCTTAATAAACTGGTTTATTTGTCAGCCTATGCTTTTTGTTTTATTATGTATATTGTTACCATAAAATAATATATAGAATTATTTTATGTGGCTCTTATATATATTTAATATATTGATATATATTATCTATTATCATATATGTACATATGTGTGAAGAAGAAAAGTCTTTTCCTTTATCTTCCTAAATCTGCCCTTTAAACTGGAGTGCTGTGAATTAAATAGTTGAAAGATATGTCAAGAGAAGAATTGAGGGCCTTTATTTTGGAGGTATGGCCTATACCCAACAGTGCTCAAGGAATTCGTGGCTCTGCGCTCAGGGGATTATGGGGTAATTCTAGCATGCACGACAAATGCTTTAATCACAGTACTATTTCTCCAGCAGCCCCCTCCCCCTTCCAAAGAGATGAAAACATGCAGGGTAGAAAGTCAATAATGAGTAACTCAAAGGAGGTTAAGAATTAGGTCTAAAATAGCATCCTAACAAAAAATACACTTGTAGAGAAATGACAAAACAAAAGTAAATGAGTTTACAAATGCTGAGTGTAGAGAAACAAATAAAGGGATGAGACAATCTCCAATAGAAACAAAGTCTGAGATATAATCAAAGGAAGCTGAAACTAGGTGGGGTGGGGAGAGGACCATGTGATAATGGTGGGGGCAGGTGGGATCACTGTAGGAGGGATTGTTGCAGAGCCCCACAACTATAAAACAACAACTTTAACATCGTTGTAAACTAGGATACCTTGATTAAAAATACACATGTAGAGAGAGAAATGGGTTCAGGTGTTAGGGGCAGCCAACTTTAGTGTACATATTTGGGGTGATAAGGGCTGTTTCATGATTTCTCTGGGGTTAAAGAGTCTAGAAAATATGATTCTATGATTGAGAAAGATAGTAAAGCATATTGGACATTTGTCTTGCCTACAGTTGACCCTGGTTCGATCTCAAATACCTCATACGGTCCCCCAAGCTCCACCAGGAGTCACCCTGAGCATAAAGCCAGGAGTAAACCCTGAGCACTCCGAAGTGTGACCCCCCAACCACCCACCCACCCAAACTGTAACTAAAATGCAGTGATGAATATTAGCTAAATTTATGATAGTCGTTTTAGAATATAGACACATACCAATCATTATGTTGTATACCTTAAACTCAAGAGTAAAATATCAATTACATTTTAATAGTATTACCAACTTTAATTTTTGGTTTAGGGGCCATTACTTGCTGTGCTCAAGGCTTACTCCCCAGTCTTGGTGCTCTGGGATCATTCCTGGTGGCTTGGGCAACATTTTTAAAGTCAAGCACCACCACCAACAAAACAGCAAAATGACACATTTGATCTCTACTTCCAAGTACTGGGAGAGTGACCTTTACAAATGGTGATGTTTATTCTGGTTTCAGTCTGATACCAGGAAGGCTGAGAGGTTTTGTTTTGCGGGGAAGGCTGAGAGGTTTTGTTTTGCTTTTTTTCTGTTTTTCCTTGTATCTTAATTGAAATAAATGTGTGTCTTTCTCTCTCTGTGTGTGTATTTGTGTTGGGAATTGAACACAAGACCTCATAAAAGCAAGACCTGTGCTCTATCCCTGAGCCACATCCCTGGTTCCTTCCTGTGACATTTTAAAAATTCAACATTAAGTTACCGGAAAGCTACATCCATTTCTGTTTTTATTTTTCCAACTTTATTGAAATGTAGTTGACATATAAGATATTCATTTAAATTCCTAAAGTCAAGTTCATTCATTTTAGCTGTCGAGAAACTTTCAATTCAGTGAGCCGTCATTCCATGAATGAATAATGAAATCACTTACCAATCTTTTGCCCTCACAACGATTTTGCTATGTACACCTTTGTTCACCTTGTGTAAAATTGTTCTGGCACAGTGAAGTTGCTGAGCCATACATAATCTATATCTTCGATTTCATTAGACATTGCCAATTGTTCTAAGAAGTTGCACCAATTTATCCTTTACCAGTCAAGGCTCAAGATTTCTGATCTCCCCACATCTTGACCAAAACTTTATATCGTTAGATTTTTCATAATTGGTGCCATTTTGATGAAAGGGATCTGATGCACTTTAATTGGGAACAGACCCCAGGGCTGAGAGTTATTTCCCTCAGGCCCCTGTCACCTGGCAGCGTTCTGCAGGTGAAAGACACAGGGTCACAGGTGTGCTCTTAGATGACTGGTTTCCCTGTCTTGACACGATGTAGTTTGCTACAATATGATTGATATTTAGATTATTAATTATTGTTATTATTTTAGGGGTGAGAGAAAAAGTGCAGGAGGTTGCCCACATGGCTTGCATGTGGCCTCATTGATTTGCAGCCCTGGTTTGAATTCTCAGCACCACATGTGGTCTCCTGATGACTGAGCCAGGAAGAGCCCTGGGAAACACCAGGCGTGCCATAACCCCCTCCAAAACAAACAAATATATATCCTTTTTAATTATTTACAATTCGGTAACAACACCTGGCAGTGTGCGGTGGCTGCTTTGAGCTCAGTGCTTAAGATTCACTCCTAGAGCGCACTGCTGAACTTGCTGTGCCAGGGATAGAGTCCAGGTCTCCACCATGCAGACGTGTAATGGCTCTCTGACTTATGTGCTCATTATTTTGGGGGGACAGAGAGATAGTTCAGGAGGTGGGGCACTTACCTTGTATGCAGGCACGTGGGCAACTACAACCCTGGTTCGAATCCCCAGCTCCACACGGGGTCCCCTGAGCACATCAAGTCTTTGCCCACATGTTCATTTATGGTTATACGGCACTCAGTTTCTGGGCTCTTTGTGGGTCCAATTTCCTTGTTCCATGTTTCCTTTAGGGAGTCTCTCAAGCACAGAGAGGGACCTGGGGGCCATTCCTGGCCATTTAGTCAAATGGGCTGGATTGGTCAAAGTGTGGGCCCAGTGGTGCTATATGTCCCCAGGGCCATGCCAGTGATGTTTGGAATTTTATTTTTACTACAACTCTCATTCACTGTGGTTTCTTTCCTCATTCATTTTTTATTGTGAGAGAATGATCCTTGCAACTCGATATCCTGCAATTCTTCGAGACCCAGGTTTAAAATATGCTCTTTCAGAAAAAATTCCAACTGACCTTATTTTCATTTGTCAAAGATTGTAACTGTCCCCCCCAAGCTGGGTCAATGCCTACTTGTGGCTACAAATACTCAAGGGACTTTTGGCCCTCTCTTATTACTCCAGTCAGAGCCAAGGCCAAAATGGGCAATCCTTTATCGAGCTGTTTCTTTTCTAGTTCACCCTCGTACAATGTCATCATTAGGGGAAAGTCCTTCTTCTAGACTAACCCTTTGCTCTGTTTGGCTTCTTTCAGATTCTGGGCCTTTAGGGATCAACAAGCACTTTTCTAGTGCCTCTGGTCTCTGATTGCTTTCCCTAACGTACAAAGAGAGAGCATTCATTATAAACCAATCTCACTTATGATCAATCTCACATAGATATAATAAAATGCTAGCACCCAAGTTGACAGATAGTGACATGCATCCACTATTATATTATTGAAGAATGGAAAAGAGTCCATTGACACAAGGGAACGTGGGAAGAGCATAAGACTAGAAGGAAACTTAACAAGCAATGGGAAGCCCAAGTGAAGAAAATTACAAAGTTTTGAGGAAATTGATAAAAGAAAAGCTGAAATATATATTTGCAAAAATACATACATTTAGATAAGTCTCAATGTTGTCATGTTACATTTCAACTTAGCCTTTGAAGTTAATGTAATATCAATATAAAACTTTAAAAATTAATTACCGTGGAGAGCTTTGACCAACCAGATATTAAAATATACAAATGCAGTGATTTTAAAATGAAGCATTAATGCAGGGAGAATATCCACACCCCACCTCTAGCACCACTTGTGAACCTGTTCCCCTCCTCCCCCCCAAAAGTGCTAGGAGAAACAGAAAAAGATGACTGGAATTGCAAAGACAATAAATATTCCCGTGTTTGGGCCTGAGAGATAATACAGGGACTACGGTGCTTGCCTTGCGTGCAGCTGATTCCAGTTCAAATCCCTGGCACCACATATGGTCCTCCAAAACCCACCAGAATTGATCCCTGAAAGCAGACCCAGGAGTAAGCCCTGAGCAATGCTACATGTGGTTCCAAAACAAAACCAAAAACCAAAACCAAAATATTTTCATCTAAGTGAACAATTAAATTCTGGTATGGATACCCTTTCACATGACACTATAGAGAAGGACCTATTAAATGTGTCGTGTTTGGGCTTGACCTCTTATCATAAACAAAAGATAAACTCCAGAGGAACTAAATTAAAAAAGAAAGTGAAAGTAGTCAGGGCTGGGGAGATAACATAACCAGTAAGGCATTTGCTTTGCACACTGCCAACCCTGGGTTCTATCCCCAAGCACTGCCAGCAGTGATCCCTGAGCCCAAAACCAGGAGTAAGCCCTCAGCACAGCTGGGTGTGGCTCCGACCCCCACCCCCAAAATAAAAGAAAGTAGTCGAAAAACACATAAAACATTTTAATTATCTTGTTGATTATTGATTATTGGGGCTGGAGCGATAAAACAGCGGGTAGGCTGTTTGCCTTGCATGCGGCCAACCCAGTCGACCCAGGTTTGATTCCTCCACCCCTCTCGGAGAGCCCGCCAAGCTACCAAGAGTATCTCACCTGCACGGCAAAGCCCGGCAAGCTACCCATGACATATTCGATATGCCAAAAACAGTAAGAACAAGTCTCACAATGGAGATGTTGCTGGTGCCCGCTCGAGCAAATCGATGAACAATGGGAGGAAAGTGCTACAGTGCTACACTACTATTATTCCTGGGAAACAGGCAAATTTTATATCTAAAAGTGGAGTAGATCTTTCGAATAAACATACCTCTTACAAACATTCAGGACCAGAAAGTACTTGAGATAAAATACTTGCCACACATATGGTAGGATACAAAGGATTCATATACAGACTCAAGTCACTACAAATCAATTTAAAAGAAATCAAACATTAAGGCTATAAACAAGCAATTTACAAGTTAAAAAAATAAACAGAGCAGTGCAAGCTATGCCCAGTGCTGAAGGGTTTATGCCTCTGGACTCAGTTCCTGACCCGCTGCCCTCAGCTCAGAACTCTTTCTGGAAAGTCCCCTTAATGGAAAACTGTCATCTCACACAAGGACATGTCCCTCATCCAATGAGGAGCCAGGGACAGAGACAGAGCACTCGCCCTTATCCACAGGGATCCATTTCAGGGTGTCCAGGGGAAAGTCTGGAAGTATGGGTAGTACCAAGCCCCATACATTCTACTTTTCCCTACACACACATAGTTAGGATACTGGAGAACAATTCCCATGGGCCATCTCGCTTTCAGAATCACAGAAGCCTTAGTTGCAAAGCTCAACCCACCGCTCTACCCTATCTGCTTTCTTGCCTTCCTCCAGGGGTGTGAACCCAATTACTTCCTGTCCCTCTTCTTCAGCATCTTGTGTGCAACAATCAGAAAATTTGCACACCCTCCTAATAGGAATGTGAAAGGATGACAATCTAAACCTGAAACGGAGAGCCAGAAGCCAAGGCTCCCATACATACCCCACCCTCTCGGGAATTGAACTTGAGAGCAGAGACTGATTTCCTGTGAATACCTGAGTGATGGACTGGAGTGATAGCACAGTGGGTAGGGCGTGTAGGGCATTTGTCTTGCACGTGGCCAACCCTGTCAACCTGAGGTTCCTCTGCCTTGGATTCCTCCTCCCCTCTTGGAGAGCCCAGCAAGCTACCGAGAGTATCTTGCCGACACAGCAGAACCTGGCAAGCTACCTGTGATGTATTGGTTACGCCAAACACCATAACAAAAAGTCTCACAATGTTACTGGGCCCACTCAAGCAAATCAATGAACAACGGGATAACAGTGACAGTGACAGTGACCTGAGTGACAGAAAATGGAGACTCGGATCCTGACCTATAAACACCTGCCAAGAATCTCTCCCCATCTGAAGCCAATAAACTTTTTTTTTCTTTTTGGGTCACACCTGGCAATGCACAGGGGTTATTCCTGGATCTACACTCAGAAATTATTCCTGGTGGTGCTCAGGGGACCATATGGGATGCTGGAAATCGAATCCAGGTCAGCTGTGTGCAAGGCAAACGTCCTACTCACTGTACTATAGCTTCAGCCCCAAACCAGTGAACTTTCTGCTTGGGCTTAGCTGAAAGCCCCAGTTTTCATACTCTTTCCAAACTTTAACTGGCCTTCCTGTAACTTGAATGTCTAGAACAGTGATTGCTATGCTATTCCTGAACAAACCAATTTCTGGTCATTCAAGCTTGCCTTGGTTTACCTCTTTAGGTTAATAGAGGAATTCTCTCAAAATTTTGTTTTGTTTTGTTTTGTTTTGGGCCCACACCCAGCAGTGTTCAAGGATTGAACCCTGCCTCTGCTCAGGGATCACTCCTGGTCATCTCAAGGGACTTTATAGGGTGCCAGTGCCAGTAGTTGAACCAGGGCTGTCTGCGGGCTTAGCAAGCACCCTGCCAACTAAACTATAACTACCACCCTTCTCAAAATAATTTTTAAAGTCCTTTTATCTTCATTAGCTTGGACAACACTTTAGGTTTTGTTTTGGGCCCACGGCCCGTTGGTGCTTAGAAGTTGCTGGACAATTGGAGATCATTCCTGGAGGTACTTAGAGAACTGTGCAGTGAGGGGCTCCAGCTTCTGCCTGCAATGCATGCACACAAGTCCTTTGCACTAGCTCTTTGGCAACATTTTCTGAGACTCTTAAGGATACTTAGGGTTTGTTTGTGTGTAGAGAAGAGACTATTTCATATACTAAGCAAGTAAATTAATAAATTACTCTTGGAAAGCAATTTGCCTTAAATTACAAGAAATACTCCTGCAATTGTATAAAAAGGCAAATAGAAAGCCATCATAAGCCACCACTTCCTGTGATTTAGTGCGATGAAGCTGCCAATCACAAGCCTGCAGTTTGATGGTTTATTTCACATGTCACCCTAACTGGACTCAGGGTTGCCCAGATAGCCAGTAAAGGATTATTTCTGGGAGTGTTTTGAAGATGTTCCTTGAAAAGGTCAGCATTTGAATCGGAGAGAAGAGCTCCTTCCCAAGTGTTGACGGGCATCATTCAACCTGTGGAGAGGCTGAATAGAATAAAAAAGCAGAGTGGGGTGAATGTCTCTGCTCTTGAGCTAAATCAGCTATCTTCTCCTGCCCTGGACAGCTGTAAGCCTGGCTGTTAGGACTTTGAACTCATTCTGTGTGTCTTTAACTGAGTTTCCTGAGTTCTCTGACCTGTAATTGTAGACTTGCAACACACATTTAGCTTTCATGTGCAGTCATGGAACTTCTTAGCCTCATTGTCTTCGAAACCAGACCCTCATAACGTCTATGTCTTTATATCTCGGTGTGCTCTATCGACTCATTTTTCTGGGGAACTCCTGTTAATAAAAGCGCCTTCCTCCATCCAGACACCTAGTTACCTATAGCATTTTACCTTTGGATCTAGTGATAGATCCAGAGGCATGGCCCCTGCTTCCAACAGAGCCATCCCAAGTCCTTCCCGAGAGCTCAGAGACTGTACAGAGAAGCTCTTTGCAGAGGGGTTTTAAATCTTGCGGTTGACAGGGGCTCTCTTCTCTTGCTTAATATAAAGAATATAAAGAGTCTGTTGGTGGAGTGAAACCAACTCATGCACAAAGAGGTTGATGAAGAGATGGCAACAGTGATCTTCAAACTGATCATGCAGTCTCCATCTCCAGCTAGCTATGCTCCAATCTTTTATCTCCATAAGTTCACTCTTTCCCTGATTTTGCTGAAATAAGCTAAAATTAACCTTGTAAATCTTGCAACCAAAAGAATACCAACATAATTTGCAGATTGACTAGTTAAACAAGTTACAGTACCTATAAAGTATGAGTTGGCATACTTCTTTCAGTAAGGAGCCAGAGAGTAATTATTTGGGACTTTGCAGGTCATTTGGTCTGCATGGCAGTCATTCAACTCTGCTGTTATTGCCCAAAGCAGCCAGAGATGAGATGTAAATGAATGAGTCTGACTCTGTTCCCTAAAACTCAATTTAAAAACCTAGATTTGTCTCTCAGATTGCCAATCTATAGTTTGCTATATCGCACAATAGTAGAGCAAATACTAATGGTATAGCAAATAATATTTCAAGATTGCTAAAAAGAGATGTTCTTCTATGGCTTCTAACACAGTGGTCATACATATTTGGTTTGGAGGCTAGACCTGGTGGTGTTCAGAGCTTACTCCTGGCTCTGTGCTCAGGGATTAGTCCTGGTGATGCTCAGGGGACCATATGGGGTGCCGGGGAACAGCTGCTATAAAATAAATGCTGAAAGTTATTTTTGCTTCTCACATTTTGTCTTAAAAGCAAAGATCCTCTTTAAATTGTTTTTCAAGAGCAGAAATAGGCACTAATGTGGCCTTTTGTGAAAAGGTAATAGAGTAACTGAAACTTTAAGAAAACTGGAGATACCCATATTGCTGGGTTGGAGCAATAACTCAGGGGTAGGGCATTTGCCTTGCACGTGGCCCACACAGCCAACCCAAGTTCGATTCCTCGACCCCTCTTGGAGAGCCCGGCAAGCTACCGAGAGTATCTCGCCCACATGGCAAAGCCTGGCAAGCTACCTGTGACATATTTGATATGCCAAACACAGTAACGAGTCTCACAATGTTACTGATGCCTACTTGAGCAAATCGATGAACAAGGGGAGGACAGTGACAGTGATCCATATTCCTACTAATGTGGCAACAGAGGGAATGGGGTGGGGTAGGGAGGTAGGGCAGGGAGAGGCAGGCTGGGACGGAGAGAGTGAGGTGGAGTGGAGGAGTGGAGGGGAGAGTTTTCCTTTCTACTCATACTCTTTAAGCTTTTATTTTATTTACCCTTTCCCTTTTGCTGTTATTTTGATCATGGTTGGTGGAAGCTCTGTGGTGCTCACCATCTGGCACTGGGACCTCTGAGAGCTACGCACTTTTCATTTAAACTTTTTTGTTTCTTTGTTTTAGGGGCCACTCTGGGCAGTGCTCAGGGGTCAATTCCAGCTTTGCACTTAAGACTCATTCCTGGCAGTGCACCAGGGGACCATATATAACGTGGGGGATTGAACCCAGGTCAGCCAAGTGCAAGGCAAGTGTCCTTCCTGCTGTACCATGGCTCCAGCACTTCTTGTTTGAACTTTTGAAAGGAATACATTAATCTGATTATTTGGTGATTGTGTTGAATGGGGCTCGAGTGATAACACAGCAGGCAGAGTGTTTGCCTTGCATGCGGCTGACCTGGATACAATTCCTCTGCCCCTCTCAGAGAGCCCGGCAAGCTACCAAGAGTATCCTGCCCACAAGACAGAGCCTGGCAAGCTCCCCATAGTGTATTTGATATGCCCAAAACAGTAACAAGTTTCACAATGGAGATGTTACTGGTGCCTGCTCGAGCAAATAGATGAACAGTGGGAGGACAGTGCTATAGTG
Source organism: Sorex fumeus (assembly GCF_029834395.1). Taxonomy (NCBI): domain Eukaryota; kingdom Metazoa; phylum Chordata; class Mammalia; order Eulipotyphla; family Soricidae; genus Sorex; species Sorex fumeus. The sequence goes on along the minus strand of NW_026606083.1, from coordinate 18,632,648 downwards.
CTACAGTGTGTTGAATGCTTATCCGAGTCCCATAATTTCCAGTCCACCCTTTATGCTCTCACTACCCACTTTCCCTTCCTTCCCCCAGCCCACGGATGGTCAAGTGACCTTCTACAGGCATGCCTCTAATCTTGTTATCACAGACATACCAGACAGAGCTGAAAAGGCTTGATGTCACTAAATCATGAACTTCCTAGGCCAAGGGCTGTGTCTTTTTCATCTTCGTGTATTCAGAATCTTCTAGGTCCTCAACACCTATTTTATGTGCACATGGGGTGGAGGAGGGCATAAGATAATGAAACTATTTCTGACTTTCGATTTGTCCCCTAGTTCTATTTTATAAAGTTTTTAAATATCACTATTATGCTTGTCTTAAAAATTTAAATATGAAAGCCAAAACAGAAAAAGCCTACATTAATTAGGGGGAAAGCAGAATTCTTTATTGGAAGTCAGTCTTCTGCCAACTCTCTAAGGAAGAAACCCAGTGCGCTGAAGATGAAAGCACAAGACACATGAATATTCTGATTGAGTCTCTCCTGCCTGTAAAATTCAAGCCTAGCTTGATGCTTTCTTTTGTCTTTTTCGTGCTTACTCCTGGCAGGACTTGTGGTGTCCTATAGGGTGCCAGGGGTTGAACTGGGGTCAGCTGTGTGCAAGGCTATCACTTTAACCCTTCAGTCCTCTCTCTGGTTTGCCATTTTCAGTTCTGTAACCCAGACTTGCAAGTGACAGTCCTCTCAAGTTTGTATCTTTATGCTGTGACAATGGGCCACATAGAATTTTGAGGTCTTAGTACATATAGGTGTCACAGTTCAGATGTACAGACTCTACTATAATTTAACATCAGGCTGAAAGAAGGGTGCTGAAATGTCAGCGCCCCTGGTTTGGGAGGAGTGCTGTGAACACAGGTGTGCTTAAGGAGTATCATTATAGCACACCCCAACACTAGTCTGAGACACGGGGTTGTCGGCAGGCTGTCGAAACAGTGAATTTCTGGAACTGAGAAGTACAAAAGGTTGGGAAGGGATGGGAATTTCCCTAGGACCTCTTGTTTCTTTCCCCACTTCAAATCTTCCCCCTGCATGAATGGGCCCCTGCAGACAGTTAACCAGCCTTTGACATCTACAATGTCAGAGGGCTCTTGTGATTTGCTAGTGTTTTGCCTGTTCTAGTTCATGCCAGAGGGTAGCAGCAGAGAACCTGGGAACCTTCTTTTGATCCCTGACCCCTTTCCCAATGCTGATCTCAAAATTTACTTTTTTTTTTTTTTAAGTATAGCACCCAAAGCAGCCAAGGCTACGTTCTAATTGTCAAATTCCTTTGATAAAGTAGGTTTCTCTTTAGGGGCATTCTTGTATAAGAGGGTGCCTGAGTCAGGGTGACCCTTGATTACAGGCACGTGCAAGGTTCAAATGAGTGCCCTGATGTATCCACCTTGTGGAGGTCACTTGCACTTTCTCCACCTCCAGCATACCTGACCCCAAAGAACAGGTCCATTTCCTCCCTCTTTTCTCTGTAGTTATGCTTAAGTTCAGGCCACTTTCACCTTGCACCTGAATTCCTCTGAGTATTTGGTATTGGTTGCTTTATATATCTCTCTAACTCTCTAGGGTTTGGGGGCCACATCCAGCACTACACAGGGATTACTCCTGGATCTGTGCTCTAAGGTCACTCTTTAGAGGTGCCAGGGCTCAAACCCAGGTCTGTCATATGTTAGAGAAGTACCTTACTTGCTATACTTTATCTTGGGCTTCTTTGATGTGTTTTTCCTTTTTTTGCTATTTTTTTAAGGGACAGGATGGGCTAAAGGAGTTATTGGTTTATTTATTTATTTTTAGCTTTTTGGGTCACACCCGGCGATGCACTCAGGAATTACTCCTGGCAGTGCTCAGGAGGCCATATGGGATGCTGGGAAATTGAACCTGGGTCGACCACATGCAAGGCATACAACCTACCCATTGTACCATCGTTCTGGTCCCATGTTGATGTGCTTTTAATCAGTTTCTTCATATCAGCACCCACCCTTACCCCCTGCCCCTCATATCTTTCTATAAACAAATTCTTAGCTTACCCAAGACTTCACGGGTGCTTAGAATAAAGTCCAAATTTGTGCCAGAAACTCAGCCACAGGAGTCCTCCCTACCTTGCCAGTTCAGGCTCCTGGGGTCTAATGCCCTATCGTCTGACTACTTCTCATTCTTGAATGAGGAGTCTAGATCTCAGAGCAGTTTCCACTGACACTGTTGCCATTACTGTGCCACTAGAACCTCTGGATTCTCATCCCCATCCAGAGTACTGGGCTTCACTCTAGAAAGAAGAGCCAGACTTCAACCACTCTTCAGCTGGGCCCTCCTTTTTCCTAGGGTCTTTGCCATCACCACACACAGCTGGGGTCCCTTGCTTCTCATTCAGAGTGTGCCCAGAGATAGGACCAAGAGCCGGATTCTCCTGGCAGCAGGCTGGCTGAGTGCCAGCTTCCGAAGATCATACCAGATCATCACCGGCATTGTTTTCAGCTAGGAATGGGCCATCCATTCTTTTTGATTTTGTTTTGGAGCCACACGCCTTGGTGCTGAGGGGCTATTCATGGCTCTGTGCTCAGGAGCGATGAAGTTCCAGGGATTGTAGGTGGTGCCAGGATTTGAACTGACAGTGACAGTCACAGCAGGAAAAGTGTTTCCTACCCAGTAACTATCTCCTGCCCTTTCCTGGTACATCTGAAAGACTCTCTAGGGCTGCACGTTATTATTACTATTATCATTAGAAATTCTACATCCTCAATTTATTGAACATATTACAATGAGTTCATTTTATTGCCTTTTATATGCATTTAATAAAGTGCTATTGGAAGAGGTCAGGAATTAAACTTAAGGCTTTATACACTGAGGTATATATGCTCTCTATAGCTGAGCCGGGGCCTTCTACTGCTACTTGTTTTAATATATACCAGAAAATATTTTTATAATTTTGCAATTGAACTTTCAGCTATGATTAGCATTTAATTTTTGAAGGGTTCTTCGGTATCTTTATAATCTCCATATTTACTTATATAATAAAGGCTAATTCATAAATTAGATAGAAATGCAATGACATTTTCATACCAAACTTAAATTCAGTGAACCTGTTAGTAGTCCAATGAGCAAAACTTCAAAGCTAGATTATTTTTTAGGCAGTTAATATAATGTTTATTAATAGTACTAATTTTGTAGCTTTCTTCTGGGTTTTTTTTTTCTATTTTCAAACTTTTTCTTAAACAAAACAGGAAAAACAAATCAGAAGCTCTCTGATTTGGGAATGTGAGTGTAATAGAGAAAGGAGCACAACAATTTTTCTCATATTTGTAGGATTTTTTTCCCTTTATGGGGTGGACAATCACTTGGGTCTGTGCTCAGGGGTCATTTCTGGCTCTCTGCTTGGGGACCAAATGTAGTGCTGAAATTTGATTCAGGACCAGGGTCCTGCTACATGCCCCCTTAATCTATGTACAACCTCTTGACCCAGATTCCTTTTTCTTGAGGGCTTCTGGTGAATTTAGAGGTACTGCCCCTTCTCTGGCACACAGGAAAATGAACTTTTCTGCTATAGACTTTGCTTTATGCTGTTTAAATTATGCAAAAAAGAAAAAAAGAAAGAAATCAACAGCATGGAACAACTTAAAAGGTAGTTTTTAGATTGGAATTGAGGCAATATGTTAAAAGTCACTATTATGTGGTTATTTAACCAGGGAAAGTAGTTTAAAGTTTTAAATGACCTATTACAAAAGTAACAAAAATACGCAAAAGTATTTTTTAAAATCACCCCTAATCCAAACTGCACCATTAAGTATTACTGTTAGTGGATGATGCGTCTTCCTTTGGCCTCTTTATACACACATACACATTTTAAAACATGAAAATTATACAATTCACATGTTGTATCCTGTTTTTATTTCACTCATATTTAATATCATGGTGATTTTATGCTATTACATTTTCTGCGCAAATACAGTTTTTCCATGCAAACTGAGTCATTCATTTAATTGTTCTCTCAGCACTGGGGATTTCTGTTTCCTTTCTAAAGGTGTCTATGATAAAAATGAAATGTCGCCTTTCCCCCCAGCCTCTGCTTGAGGAGCACAAAATGGGTGGGAGGATGAGCCTGGCTGGGAGTCATCCCTTCTCATTTACATGCAGTTTTCTTCACATCCAGTCTCCCAAGTTAGGCCAGCAAAATATCTGCCAAAGAACAGATCTGTCATGTGCAAGGCAAGTGCCCTCCACTATCTCTTTGACCCCTAAATGAAAAGATTAAACACAAACACATACACACACACACAACCTCAATCCTATTTCGACTTTTAGTAATGCACACTTCAGCCAACAAGAACACGCTTCCACCTAACTGTTCATGAATATTGTCATTAGAAAAATAAAGTGAAAAGCCATAGTATCAAGCCAAAATCAGGGACCCTTTCAACCTTTCCAACAATTTCCTTTCTTCTGAGTGATCTTGGTGGTACTAGGGGAATCATATGGGTTGCTGGGAATTGAACCCAGGTTGGCCGCGTGCAAGGCAAATGCCCTACCCGCAGCTCAACCTGGGTTTGATTCCTCCCTCCCTCTCAGAGAGCCCAGCAAGCTACCGTGAGTGATCTTGGTCATGGGAGCATTTCTTGCATCCTTGATGAAAGACCCCCGACATGCCAAATACAAAGACTGGAGCATGGGTTCTCCTTGCTGGCCCTACCCATGACCACAAGGACCTCATGGGCCAGAATGTCCCCCTTATTTTCTCTCTTGTCCTGTCTCTCCTGGAGGCTTTTGTGGAATGACGGTGGTTTGGGCTCTTTGGGTCCTGCCAGTCTGACCAGCCTATTTAAGATACACATTCTTTCCCTACCCCACAAACTCTAAAGGGAAATAGGAAGCAGTTGCTCAATCCTAGCATCTAACCCTTGTTTAAATATATTGTCTAAACTAACCTAATTTTTAAAAATAAAGTGTTTCTCATTAGAGCCTTGAGTTTCCTGGGTAAGGAAGATATGTATATCACTTGATCATTTGACAACCCGTTATTCATCGGTTTGCTCGAGCAGGCACCAGTAACGTCTTCATTCGTCCCTGTGGCATGCTAGCGTAGCCCAATGGCGTCTTTTCATTCTAGGAATATGAAGAGCCTCAAACCAATCCTTCAGGGTCTTGACGAAGAAGTCTGACCATCTTGTAGGTGGGCGGCCAAGCAGTCTTTTGACATCCCATAGAATCCAGTCGGTAACTGCTCTTTTTCCAACGGTCGTCTCCAAATCTCATTACGTGTCCAGCCCATCTGATTTTTGATGGCAAACAAGACAGGGTCCCTGATTCTTGACTGTCGACGGAGGTTGGAACTCTGGATTCTTTCTCTCATTTGAGTGAAATGTGATACTCCAAGCATAGCTCTTTTGATTCCTCTTTGGGAGACCCGAATAGCAGTCTCATCCTGTTTTCATAGGGCCCAGGCCTCTGAGGTGTATGTTACTGCAGGAAGAACAGTGGAATCAAAGAGATGTGCCTGGAGCCGGAGGTTCTTCGTTCGTTCATCCTCTTAGCTATTTCATGCATATATATATATATACACACACACACACACACATATATATATGTGTGTATAGCCTTGCACGCGGCTGGCCCAGGTTCGATTCCTCCGTCCTTCTAGGGGAGCGGGCAAGCTATTGAGAGTGTCCTGCCCGCATGGCAGAGCCTGGCAATCTCACACTGGTGAATTCGATAAGCCAAAAACAGTAACAAGTCTCACAATGGAGATGTTACTCGTGCCAGCTGTGGCAAATAGATGAACAAAGGGAGGACAGTGCTACAGTGCTACATATATAACTTTGTTTTGAGATATGCTTGGGTTCAATCCCCACAAGTGAAAAATAAATAAATAAATAAAATGCCAGGAATGGGTTCGAGAGATAGCTCAAAGGACTACAATGCCTGTGAGAAAGCCTGCGACTTGATCCCTGACACTTACTGCATAGTCCCCTGAGCACTGCCAGTAAAGATCCTGGAGCTGGGATAAGCCCCGACACACTTCACTCCCCCTCAAAAACAGTAACAATGTTTCCTTCTCATTTATTCACTAAAAGTTTGAAGTGAATGCAACAGGGAAAGGAGGACTTCAGGTCTTTTTGGGACTGTCCACCTCTGACTCCGAGCTCAGTGTTCCTCAACAGTCAGGAAATCACTTTCATCTTAGGAGAACTCAGTTGTCTAATGGATAGAATTTGAGAACTGCCTTGTTTACTTTCTGAGGTTAGTTCTGTGACTGTAGAAATACTGCAGCTAATGTGGAAGGTCACTGACAAAATCATTTTACTATCTCTTATTTACTCATGGCATCATATTAAATGGCATTTGAACCATGCAAAATCACTTCAAGTTCTGTTCCTTAATGATTCTGTATTTTATATTTGAAAAGTTGCTAAGAAAGTAGAAGTTAACTGCTACTTACACACACACACACACACACAAATTATGTGGGATCGAGGTGTTAATCCTATTGTGGGAATCATTTCACATTATACAGGTGTATTAAATTTTCATGCCATAACCTTAAACTGATACAATGTTAGATAGCAATTATATCTTAATATAGCTGGGGAAAAGTACCCTTAAAATATTTTTAATTGAATCACTGTGAGATACATTTACAAAGCTTTCATGTTTGAGATTCAGCCATACAAAGATTGAACACCCATTTCTCCATCAGTGCAAATTTTCCCACCACCAATGTCCCCATTATCCTCCCCTCCCCCAGCCCAGTCCTCACCGTGCCTCTATGGCAGACAATTTCCCTGATACTCTCTACTTTTGGACATTGTATTTTCTCAAATTTTCCCACTACCATTCAAGCCTGCCTACCAGGGGTAGACACTAGATCATTTATTTTCCATTGCTCATCTGTATATCATGAGAGGTTGTATGGCCACAAAAGTGGCCACACGCTTCTGGAATTTTAGGATTGTAAACGTTTTGGTTTCAGAGACATCTCTGTAGGGAGCTAATCCATTTTGGGATTCAACTGGCAGCTTCTGGACCCAGGCTGTTGGTGCACTAAGATGGCATCCAGATTTGGGTTGTGGGCGTGACATCCGGCCTCAAGAGTGAATGGGAAGCCAGGGTAGGATGACATGACTCTCCTTAAAAAAATACTTTAAGGAGCTTGAGAGTTAGTATAGCAGGTGGGGCACTTGCCTTGCATGTGGGCTACCTGGGTTTGATCCCCAGCATCCCATATGTTTCCCTGAGCACGACCAAAAATAATTCCTTACTGAGAGCCAGGAGTAACCCCTGAGTATCACTAGATGTGACCCAAAAATAAAATTAAAAAGACTAAAAAGAAAAAAAGAAAACATCTAAAAAACCTATAAGTCCTGGTACCAGGGAGATAGCTTGAGGGAGCAGTGCATATGCTTTACCTGTGTAATCCTATGGTCCTCTGAGCATCACCTGTTAAAACACCTGAGTGAAGGGCCCCTGAATATGACTGGATATGGCCTAAAAACAAAACCAAAGAGAAACTACACATCTCCTCATTACTATTTGAAAATAGCACAGGGATTTTTTCTGAAGGGGGATTTGTTTGGGGTTCAACGTGCAGTGCTTAGAAGTCACTTCCAGCAGTGCTCAGAGGCCCAGCACTGGGTCTGGAAACAGCTGAGTGCATGCAAGGCAGGAATCTTAGTTTTTGTGTTAGCTTTCTAATTATACTTTTATTGGGGGAGAGGGTTTGAGCCACACTCCCAGGAGAGCTCAAAAGCTACTCTCAGTTTTGTGCTTGGGAGTTTCTCCTGGTGTGGTGTTCGGGGGACCATATGGTGCCATTGATGGAACACAGGCCTCTTGTGTGCAACGCATGTGCTCAACCCCAGTGTGTTACCTCTCAGGCCCCACGTAGATTTTTTCCAAGTTGTGTCTCTGGTGGCTCCTATTAGCGATAATCCTTTACAAAAAGCCTCTCCTAATACAGTCCCTGAGGTATTAGGAGCTCCCCTTCCTAGAAATTCGTTCAGCATGCATCATGACCAAATTCAATTTTTAAGCATTCTTAGTGATTGCCTTGCATTATTAACATTCAGTTAAACATAAGAGCAGTTATGGAGCAAATCAAGTACTATGGAAGCACTGAGGTGGATGGACTCATTTCAGCAAAGAGGTCTGTGAGAGTGAGAGGGAGGAGATGACATTCGAGAACAATTGTTTCAAGGTGGGGACGGATGGAAGGGGTGGATGTGGAGTGAGGCTGGGAAGCAGTAATCAGGGATGACTCCAATTTCAAGCGTTCCAAGCTAAGGTCAAAGACATTTTGTTAAACAAATGGGCTTCTAGCTGGGGTAGCTGAGTGATATGAATTTCATTTCCAGTGTAATAGAAAAATAAGCAACATGTGGGGAGAAGCCGTTGAACTTTGCTTGAGGTGCCTGTGAATTATTGATGTAGAGATTATTTCGTTGCACAGCAGTTCACTGAAGCACTTCTCTGAGGTCAAAGGAGACTTTTAGCGGTCACCTGCATTTTACGGCGTGTGTGTGTCTGTGTGTGTATGTGTGTGTGTGTGTGTGTGTGTGTGTGTGTGTGTGTGTGGTGCTGAATGGAGAGGGCTTCTCATTTCTCCTGTCTCCAGCTGATTTCCATTTGAACCAAGTGAAGGAGGCAGCGCAGAAGTTTATGATCAGGCCCAGAGTCATCTTTGTCACTTATTAACACAAAGAACCAGAAGCTTAGAGGTTAACTGATTTACTCAAATAAGTGTAAGAAAGAGACAATCCTGTGACTTCTCATTACACGTTTAGACGGATGCTGGCCAAGCAGGTATCAGCTGGAGGGTGTGTGTGGGGGGGGGGCGGGGGAGTATGAAGCAGAGATGGGACTCAGGCTTAAGTGCTTTCTGGTTCCAACCTTGGACCGCAGTCCCCTGAACACAGGGTTAGAAAAATATCCAAATATCCAAAGTGGGCCTCCCCGCATCTCCTCCTGAAATGTGAAGAACTAGATGAGGTCCGAGCAAAGAAAACAAAGGAACAAACGAAGGTGACCCTAAGGATGCCTACTCCAGTCCGCATGAAACTTGAGCTCCTGGGGGGGGTCTCTTAACCCCTTAGACAGCCAACGCGCTTGGTAAGAGGGCTGGCAGGGTAGGTACAAAGGACAGACTGATAATTACTGGGGGGACGTTACAGGGACAGACGGAAGACACACGTGGAAGGGAAGCTTCCTGTAGTGCTCAGGTCCTCTCAGACTGAGCTTAGGAGTACGTGGGTAAAACTGCTGAACGGGTCTCCGTGGGAGAAGGTGAGTGGACGTTCTTGCAGGGAAGGCAACAACATCGCTGAGGGTTTGAAGGGGAAGGAAGGTGCTGTCCGGGGCAGGATGCTCCAGGCTAAAGCAGAAGTTCCAAGACGAGGATTCCAGGGCTGTGGGTGAGGAGGGGCGGGGATGCGGGCGGCGGTGGGTGACAGCCTGTGAAGGTGGGTCACCTCTTCCGCGTGCGGGCAGGCCCGAGGCTCAACGGGAGTAAGAAAAATCCATTTCAGGACGCGGCCAGTGAAGCGCCCCGCGTCCTGTCCCCGCGAGCTGCAGCCGGGGACGCGCAGGTCTGCACGCCGCGCCGCGCCTCTCCTCAGCTCGATAAGCGGCGCTTCTCAGCACCGCCTTCCTCCGCCCGATCGTCGCGTTTCTGGGCGCCTCCGCTCAGGTCTCCCCGCGACCCCCATCCCGGGCTCTCGTTTCGGAGAGGAGTAGCAGGGGGGGTGCCCGGCACGATGGAGTCCCGGAGCTCCCCGCGGCGCACGCCGGGGGCGGGAGGGGGGTCGGCCGGAGCGCGGCGCAACCCGGGCAGCACCCGGGACACCGGGGCGCAGCTTAACGGTCCCGCGACCGCGCCCCGCGCCCCGCCTGCCGCGCCGCAGCTGCTGCCCGCCCGCCCCCCCTGCGTCATGACGCCGGCGCCCAACGCGGAAGCCGCCCGGGCGCGCCTGGTCCAGCCGCGGGCTGAGCGCCGAGCGGCGGCGGCGGGATCCGGGCCCGGCTCGAGCCGAGCGCAGCGTCCCTCCCCGCGGGCTGCGCGGGCGCGGCGGGCGGAGCCAGGCGGAGCGCACGGGCGGCCGGAGCGGGGCACGGCGCGCCGGGGCTGCCGCCAGGGGGATGCGGCTGCCTCCCCGGGCCGGCGTGTAGAGGGCGGGTCCCCGGCCTCGGGAACGCGGCGGTGGAGGGGGACAGAGGCGGCAGTCATGGCGACCCCCGGCAACCTGGGGTCCTCCGTCCTCGCGAGCAAGACCAAGACTAAGAAGAAGCACTTCGTGGCGCAGAAAGTGAAGCTCTTTCGGGCCAGCGATCCGCTGCTCAGCGTCCTGATGTGGGGAGTAAACCACTCGGTAAGGGCTCGGGCTGCGGCGCGCGGTCCTTTTCTTCTTCCTCCTCTTCCTCCTCCACCTTCTGCTGCTCTGCTGCTGCTGCAGCTGCTGCAGCTGCGGGCCGGGCAGTCTGAGCGGGGCCCCGGCCCTGGGCTGCACGTCCTCTGGGGCTGCCAGTTCCCCGGCCGCGAGCGTCTTGGTGCCCCCTGCCCGGTGGCGCGCGCGCACCCCTCGGGGCCACCCGGGGGCCACCTAGACCGACTCTGGAGCTAGGGCCGAGTGCAAGATGCCGGAGTTCCGTTTGCATCTGAACCCCGGGACCGATGCACCCCCCCCCTCCCCAGTTCAGTCCGGCGGGCTCCCGGGAAGTTTGTGCGGGGCACGGCTGCGGCTCGGGCGTCAGCCACGGCGGGGGCTGCTGGGCTAGTAGTCGCAGGGATCGCTGCCTTCTTGCATGGACTGTTGGGGTAGCGGGGGATGGGGGGACAGGTGTACCTGTCCGCGACTGGCAGCGTCCGGAGCATCCCGGACCTCTCCGCGGATACACTACGGGCGATCGCGGAGAGCTGAGCTGCGGCTGACATGCTCGGTGCTCCCCCTCCGCCCCCCTCTCCTTTAAAGGCGACATTAGTGGACCCCAAGGAATCCTTTGGGCAAAGATAACGCCGGTAAACATCGCGTGGGCCTTTGGCATGGTGCCCCGCACCCTCTCCCGCAGCGCCGGGGCCGCTGTGCGGGGCTGGAGAGGCGCGCCGCGGGGCGTCTTTTCGCACCCCTCCTCCCCCACCTTGGGGAGCCAGGCCCGAGTCCAGCTGCGGAAGGGCGGCCGGCGGGGTGACGGCAGGATGCGGGGGTCTCAGCGGGCGGGTCCGGGACGCTGGGGCTCGGGGAAAGCCTGGAAAGGTGAGCACCGCAGGCTCCCGCCTGCAGAACGCGCTCTGCGGGCTCTGCGGACTGCGGTGGGAGGGTCTGGAAACCGCCCGTGGCCGGGCCCCCGGGCCCCAGGCGAGGAACTCTTTTCCTCATCGCTGTGTGTGTGTGTGTGTGTGTGTGTGTGTGTGTGTGTTGGGGGGGATGGGGGAGGGGGTGTGTGGAACGCGCTAGGAACTGCTGGCCAAGCCCTGAAAGTTGCAGGATCCTGGGGAGCACGAGCGTGACCTTATCCACTGCAGTCTGGCAGCATCCGCGGGAGAGGGAAGCTGCCTCCTGGACTTGGGGTATCGACCGCGTCCCTGGGCCTTTTTGCCAGCGTGAACGAAATGACCGATGGAACCTTGGGAGGTGTTTAGAGAACACTCAATTTGATGAAGTTGTTTAAAATGACACCATCCCCCTCCAACCCCCCCTCAAGCAGCGCGTTTGGTCTTTGGCTTTTTCCTTCTTAAGTTTTTGAGCTGGGGAGAAAGAGTCAGCCGGAATCTGGAATCTGGACGCATTGTGTTTCGTTGAAGTGAGTGTTTCTAAAGGAGGTTGGAGGAAAATGACTTTCTCTTCTCTTCTCTTCTCTTCTCTTCTCTTCTCTTCTCTTCTCTTCTCTTCTCTTCTCTTCTCTTCTCTTCTCTTCTCTTCTCTTCTCCTCTCCTCTCCTCTCCTCTCCTCTCTTCTCCTCTCTTCTCCTCTCTTCTCCTCTCTTCTCCTCTCTTCTCCTCTCCTCTTCATACCTGGTCTCACTGAAGTGCATTTGAACTTCCTTTCAACTTCTTTAGCAATTTAGGGATGTCACTTCTGACAAATGCACACATCACAGCAGCCAACTCTTCCTAAGTTTTATTGCAGTAAGAAAAATACAATTTTTTCCTTTGTGATAAGCCTACAGTTTATGTAATTCTTTTAACCTTTTCTTTTCCTCTTCTAATTAATGTTAATTGCTTTTTTTAAAAATTCTATTTGTGCTTTCTTCTCCTTTGGAGTTCTGGAGTTTCCAGGAGTTTGTGCCTGAGGGTTTAATCGGGTAAAGTAGTGTCAACAATAAACCCCTGGAAAAGTGAGCTGACTGGGAATGAGTCAGAATTCCAGCTTACTTTAGCAACTCATGTAATTATGCATGTTTTACTGTAACCACTTAATGTTGCTACCTTTTATTTGTGAATTGCTACATTTGCTTGAGAGTTTCTTGCTAATTAGAAATATTTCAACCTACCTAAGACTTATGTAATGATGTTTTATTTGTAAACAGTGAGGTTTTGTGTTACTTTTCCTTTGCTTTCAAGAAAAGCTTGCAATTCTAAATTTAAGTATCCAGAGTAGTCAAGTTTTCATAGTTTGTCACACACCCATCTTTTCACCCAACACATATTTTGCTCAACTGCAAAGGATTGCTTAAACTGCTTCTCATATTTTTGTATAAATACCTTTACATTTTGAGGGCCCCGAGTCATCATAAGTGAGGTGTATCTTGCAGCCTTTTCCAAAATATTAATTTTATTATTTTCTGAAAATTAAAGGAAACATGAGATCCAAACTACAGCCACCAAACTTTAAAATGTGCCAGTTAAGGTGAGGTGGGGGAGGGAACTTGAAAACACTAGTGGAGGGAAGTTGAAACTGGTGGTAAGATTGGTGCTAGAACATTATTTGTCTAAAACACAACTATCAACAACACAAGATTGATGCTAGAACATTATATGTCTAAAACAGAACTATTGTAAGTCATAGTTCTTTAATTAAATAAATATTTTAAATGAAAGGAAATGTATATAAAGATGAAATGTAAGAACTTAGGTGCCATATATTTCTGGTCTATTTCATTTTAAATGACCAAATCTCATATCAGATAAGTGTTTTATATGATCTAGTGTGCACCAAAGTCTATAATATAACATGAGAATAAATATGTCAGCAATATTAGCAAGCAAGCATAGTGTTGTGTGCAAATGGGAACCTTGGAGAAAGTGAGCAAGGACAGAGAACTTTCTACTCTTGCCCCACTTGTCTAATATGATCAGACTTAAGTGGGAAATACTTTCAATATTTATTGCTGTTAAAATTCATTTGTTTTAAGGACAATTAGAAATAACCATACTTTTGGGGTTGATGATTTGGTTCTGTTAGCATCTTCTCAGTGTTTGGAAATCTACATACCGTCGTAAGAACTCTTTGGATCTGTGTGCCAATTCTTTTTCTACTTATGTTGACCTTGGGCATGTTCTTTCCCTAACTTCAAAATTCAAGACTAATTTTACAGACTTTTGGACACGCATGATGCAGGGATGTGCAGATGAGGAATAATTCTAGTTTACAGACTGCCTGCCGTTCAGCGATTCTGCAGCTGTGGTCAAGTAAACTGCTCATCAAAAACTTGTGTTCTGTGCTGGATCTGTGATGGCTGCTTCTGTATAGAACTTGTACACATTCTACTCACTTTCCCACAAACAATAAATATAAGATGCTTGTAACTTGGTATTTCCACTGTACTAGGTGTTATAAGTAACTCAGAGATGACTTAAAGTGTATAGTAAGGTTGTATGGATTATAGGAAAATCCCATGTTTATAATATGCAAAGAATAAAGCATCTGGAGGTTTGCTATTTGCCTCGGTCTTAGATCCAGTCTTCCTTGGATACCCAGAAATACTCTGGGGCAAGAACAACTATATGAAAAAAGTTGCATTATTATTAGCATCTGCCTTTAGTAACATGCCAGAATTTTCAGAATCATAACTAAAAGGAGGGTCTGTAGTAAGGGTGGAGTCTCTGGTGATTGTAAGAGATGTGAGAACTAGAGTTTGCTGGATTGATTTTAGTTGGACTGCAGTGTAGTCTATTAAGTCAAAGTCTATTTGATTGCGATGCAAAAGCATGTAATTAAGGTAGAAATTTTCATGTCCATTATCGTGGTGATTCTCAATGAGGAGCTAAAGCCTGACTTTGTATGGTTTGTTGGTGTTATTTTGTGTTATTGCTTTCTAACTTAAAATACCCATCAGTGTATGGATCACTGCCAATTTGTATTTCAAGTAGTTTAAGCAGGGGATATAATTGAGCACATAAAGGAAAAGATGGTTTCAGAAGGAAATTTGTCTTGTTATATTTGGAATAAGACTAAAAAATGTTCAGGCAGTTAGCTCCTTGGGATTATATTTTAACAGTATGTGAAACAAACCAAATCCACAATCCAAAATTGTCTTACAGTGGTGTTTCAAAAGCTTTTTAGGCAGAGTGCTATGTGACCCTCTTAGAAATTAGTGCTTGAACCATTCACGTGAAGGAAGATATCTGAGTAGGGGGAAAAATGTAAAAGATATGGAACTTGTTGGAGTCAAATAAAGTATTTCCAAGTTGCTAAGTCTTTTGATTGTCGGTCTTAAGAAAGCAACTTTAGGGGATCATTTAACATCTTAGAGAGGTTTGGGACATTCCCCAGGGGAAGCAGTATTGGATAAAGGAACAGCAGGGATGACTGATTGGAGCCCTGTGTCTGGAAGTTGTTGGACTTTCTGTCGCTTTTCGGATTTTTTTCTTGCTTCTTCTTGACTGCTTTCTCTGCGTGGGTCAGAGAATCACTAGTGGCTCCTGGATTGGGCGTATTTTTCTCTTCTAGCTTTTTTCTCACAAAGGGACTCATGTCTCTGATTTCTCTGCATGGGACAGGGCATTCACAAAGGGACTCATGTCTCTGATTCAGTTTTGAAATGGCCCTGAAAGTATTCCTGTTGGTCCAGCTGGGTCAGCAGCAGTATCCCCCATTCTGGACTGGAGCATTATTAAAGGTGGCAGAATTTGGGGAGGGACAGTTAGTTCCCAAAGGAAGGGGGGCTGAGGCTCGGCCAAAGGCCTGGAGTGAACTGCACAGTTGAGCTGGGTGCAGTTCTTGGTGTGTGCACTCCATGTTTGTTAGTTCTACCAGATGATGTGGTTTTTTGGATAGACCATCAATTACTTTTGTTGAATTCTCAGCACAGCCAAAGACTTTTTAACAAGGTAGAATAGCATCTTGAAGAATTAATGCTTCTCAGGGCTGTGGGTTTGTGCTTGTGCACTCAAAAAAGCAAGAGAAGGAAACCAGATGGAAAAATGAAATGACTGACTAGGAAATATGAATGGGGTAAAATACACCGAGGCAGTGAAGTTAAGATGATAATAAGCTCGGCATTAGATGAATGTAATTGAATGAAATTCAACTCACCAAACTCAGCTCTTGTGTTGAATTTTTTTCTTCTCTTTACCATTTACTCGATCAAATGATAAGCAGGCAACACACCACATCGTTTAGTTGGAAAATAATTTTATATTCTCAAAGTTTGGGAGTGTGTCCTAAGAATAGAAGGCATTTTCTTCTCCAGGTACCTTGGCCTGGAGTATTTAGATTGACGCCTGAGGCAGGCCAATAATTTTCCCATTTTTGGCTGGATGGTCTGTTCTGCTTTTAGAAAGACTACGTTTGTAAAAAACTAACAAACAGAAAGCAACAATTGTAATAAACTAACGGAATCTTAAATTGATTAGGAAATGCAGTGGACCAGAGTCATTAACTTACCAGTTTACCCTTTGGGATACGAGTATGGGGATTTGGATTTGGGGGAATTGATGCAGTTTGGTAAAATGTTTTGTGGTCATCTCAGCTCCAGCTGGCTCCTGTCTTTTCTGGGCTCTGAGTAGATGGCCCAGCTGCTCCAGTGTCAACAGACTTGTACCTAAAGTGAAAAGATGATGCTGATGGCCACATAGGATTATTTGCAGGGATAAAATAATGTATTTAAACCCCCAGCCTGTAATTAGCACATAACCAAGATTCAGTAACTAATAACCTACAAATGACGCCTACTTTATTAACAAGTAGACAAGCGTTCAATGTGTAGAGGAACTGCTTGGGTATATTAACAAGTGCAAATAAGATTGTGACTCAGCAGGTCTGGGGTCTGGGCTGTGAGTCTGTGTTTCTCAGCTCCTTGGATCATGCTGATGCTGGTGGTCAAAGGGTGGATCCTTTGCATACAAGAGAGAAGAAAGACTTTATTTTTTTAATTTAATTTTTTAAAAAAAATTATTGAATCACCATGAGATAGTTATAAGATTTCACATTTGGGTTACAATCACAGGATGATCAAACACCCATCCCTCCACTAGTGCACATTCCCCACCACCAATATCCCCGGTAAACCACCCCTTTCCCACTCTCCCCCTGCCTCCATGGCAGACATGATTCCCCATAGTCTCTCTCTACTTTGGGGCATTATGGTTTGCAATACAGACCCTGAGAGGTTATCATGTTTGATCCTTTATCCACTTTCTGCACACATCTCCCATCCTGACCGATTCTTCCAGCCATCCTTTTCTTAGTGATCCCTTCTCAATTCCAGCTGCCTTCTCCCCTTTGCTCATGAGGCAGGCTTCCAGCTATGGAGCAATCTATCTGTCCTGTGTATCTACTATCCTTAAGTGTCAGCCTCATGTTATGTTGTTTTATACTCCACAAATGTGTGCAGTCCTATGTCTGTCCCTCTCTTCGAAGAAAGACTTTAAACAGGGGGAAATGCTCCAACTTTGCCTCCTAACTATGAGCAGAGAGTGGGGAAGAACAAAGTAGGGCACAAAGGAGAAGGAACTTTGTTACCTTTGTTTATTTATGAAATGTTGAACTGCAGGTGGTGGCAAGTGGAGTGTCAGGTACCAGCTCTGTGATGGGGACAGGTAAGGGCATTAGAGCTCAGGGCAAGCTTTGGGCTTTGATAGAGGCTGGGCAGCGGGGTAGGGATGGGGGTGGTGTTCATGGGGAACTGGGAGTGGAAGTCACAGGGGAACTCTGGCGTTAAGGGAAGGATGGAGGAAGGGCAGGAGGAGGGCCAGCAGAAAGAGATGTTCTGGTGAGCCTGACATTCACCGTGTTTTGGGGGCCAGTGCTTATTCAGTGTGGGAAGGGGTGCATGTGTGGACTGATGGAGGGAGGGAGGGAGGGATGGAAGCAGAGTCAGCTTAACAGCAGGCGAGATGCTGAGAATGACAGCCACCATTTCATCTAGGACCCTCAGCTTTCCAGTTCTCCGCTCCATGTGGCCTAACTGTATAGCCAGTCCGGTTACTGTTACTTCTATTCCCCTCCCTCCCCAGATTTATTTCCCTGGGACTCCTTTTGTCCTGTTGGGGGGCCCTAGAGCCCTGTGATGGTCTAGTGAAGGCTCAGGACTCCTTTGAGAAGGCAGGTGCTGCCCACTGTATCCCTGGGGTTCCCGAACTCTGCTAGTGGAACCAGGAGACCCAGTTAGGGGCCCTTTCAAGAGTCAGGTGGGGTCAGATGGGGTCGTGTGGGTGGGACACAGAACATCCTTGGACCAGGAGAACAATGGCTTGGGGGAACTGAAGTTATAATGACAGAGTGAGGTGGGTTATCTCTCACCCACACTTACTGTGGAGACCCTAATTCTGCTGCCTGGATGGGCTCAGAATTTTCATCCCTTCCCCCCTTTTTTGTTTACTCCTCCTCCTCCTCCTCTTCCTCCTTCTCTTCCCTCCTTCCCTCCTCCTCCTCCTCCTCCTCCTCCTCCTCTTCCTCCTCCTCCTCCTCCTCCTCCTCCTCCTCCTCCCCTCTTCCTCACCCCCCTCATCCTCCTTGTTCTTTTTTGTCAAGTTGGCCAGTGCTCAGGGCTTACTTCTGGGTCTGTGTTCAGGGATCATTCCTGGCAGGCTTGGGAGACCATCTGGGGTGCTGGGAATCGAATCTGGGTCAGCCTCATGCAAGTACCTTTTCTGCTGTAGTACCTCTCTCCCTTTCTTTAGCTTTTTCTTTCTTTACTCTTAAGAGCTATACTTGAATAGGCAGAATTTAAGCTATTAACCTGGAGGAAACCTGTTAGCAAATATACACTGCACCAGCACATTTACATTTGAATCTGAGGGTGAAGGTGTTTTTGTTTGTTTGTTTCTTAGTAGAAATAAAATCATTGTTTATGTTTCAAACATGTAGAAAGAGGGTGTGTGTGTGTGTGTGTGTGTGTGTGTGTGTGTGAGACAGATTATCTGTGTATAATTTGTTCGTGTAGAGCATTGTAGAGGGATTGAAAATAGTCGCCTACCTCAAAGGCAATCTGGAAGTTGCACAGTCCTGCTTGCTGGTTCTGCATCTGCATGCAGGAGGGAAGCACAGGAGATCACAGCTTGGTTGGCCTGTGACCTTGAGCTAGCCCTGCCAACCTCTTGCTCTTATAAGTGCTTCTTTATACAAAAAGGTAATGATAGCTCTCTCGGTGGCAGGGGAGCATACAAGTGTGGATTAAATTAGTTTGGGGGGACTGGCAGACAGCTCAGAGAGCTAGTATGCATGCCTTCCATGTGGGACACCCTGAGTTCAGTGCCCACCACTGCCTGGAGGCTGTAATATATAAATAAGATGGGATTCATACGCTACCTAAATCATTGGCACATGGTTCATTATCAATAAATGTTAGCTGTCCTTATTTTACAACTATTTTGCTTTATTTCTTAAGTTTTATTTTAGTTACTGTGATTTATAATACTATCAATGACAAGATTTCATTCAGGGTGTCAGGGTCACCCTTACCTCTAGCCCAGCCAGACTCCCTCTCTATCCTCTCTACTCACCATGGTAAGCTTAGTTCTATAGACCAGCTCACAGATCCTGTTTGCTTTGGGCCTTTTGCTGTTCGCGTCTCATGCCTGAAGACCATTTTTGGTGACAGTCCCCACTGTCCAGTGCTGGCAGCTGTAGAGGAAGCAGACCTCTCTCAGCACACAGGCATGTGAATAACAGCACTGGGGCACCAGTATGGGTCAGAGTATATACTGCACCAGCACATTTGAATCTGAGGGTGAAGGAGATTGATGGAATGGCCAGGCACACAGGTGGGACATTCCCACCCTCCCCCTCAGTCCCCCATGGGAACAACTGGTGCAGAGACCCTGAGGCAACTGCGGGCTTGATAGCTAGGAAACCTTAGGAAGCTGTTTGGCTGAAGCAGAGAGAGCCTGAGAGGGAGAGATGGAGATGGGGCAGGGCTTGCAACTGGGGGCCCAGACCCTGGGAACTGATACAACGGGTTCAGGACCTAGTGGGGACTCTCTTTGCTGGAGAAGCCAGGACACTTGGCTGCAGTCAGCAGCCCGATGCGGCACGGTGTGACACTCAGGGTGGTGCCCAGGGTGAGGCTTGGCTGTCCCCATGCAGGGAGAGAAGCAGATCCCTGCTGGCTGCAGGCCCCTCCCACAGAGATCACACACCTGGTGATGTGTGAGCAGCTTCGGGCTGGAGAAGGCTCTGCTCGCAAATCCCAGGGTGTCTGGGCCAGCGGAGAGTCTGGCCTCTGCCTGAGGTCCCTGAAGATCAGTCAGCTGGACGGCTTCATAGCTTCAGTTTGGGCGGTGGAGGGTGAATGCAGATGGTCACTGTAGATGTGCTGTGTGTGACCAGAGAAAGGAAGTAAGGGGGCAGGAGAGAATCTGTAAGCGAGTAGAGAGTAGACTGCAAGCCGCACCAGGGCAGTGGTGAGAAAGCTTGGGCCGATTGGGGATGGTGAATAAAATAACTTTATACCCCCAGATCGTCAGTGATGTCACCGTTCACCTCAGGTACAGTTAAAAAGAAAAACGAGAGACCGAGAGCCACAGGGCCTGCTGATGGGAGTGTTCGGAGCTGCGTGGAGCAGAGGTTTGAATGCAGCGTGGTGTTTCCGTGTGTGAGTGTGTGTGTATGTTTGTATGCATGCGTGTTGTGCCTGCGATTACCTGGGGCTGGGCCCACACCTGACCTGTGCCAGACCACTGAGATCGCTCGCTGACTGGGTTTTAATGAGCCATGCTGCAGTGTTTGCCAGAGAGAAACCTAACAAGCTTCTGGCGGGTCCCTTTCAAGTTTACCCTTGAGCGGGATGCCATGGCTCGGTCTTGAGTTGTGAGAAAGTCCACCCGAAACACACACCATAATGCAAACCAGTGTCTCCCCAGGAAAAATCAAAAGTTTTAACCATCCAAAAAAAAAAAAAAAGAATTATCAAAAGGGCCAGGGAGATGGCTCAGGGTACACAGCACATGCTTTGCCTGTGGGAGCCCCAGGGTTCAATCCCACACCGTCCCCTCAAACACTGTCGTTGTGGCTCAGACCACTTCTCCTGGGTGGGACGCAGCATTTAGTATGTTTTCTGCTCATTGAGATGATCCAGTGTCTTTTTCTCTTTAAGGTTTTACTCTTCATATAGCCCCGCCCCTCTGCCCTCACCTGCCAAGAAAGCATCCGACACACAGGGACCTGGCTGAGCCTGAGCCAGCGGTGGCCATTCTTGCCACACCCAGTGGGTCTGGGAGGGCTGTTCCATGGGCCTGACAGTGACACAGGGCTATTTCTTTTTCTTTCTTCCTTCCTTCCTTCCTTCCTTCCTTTCTTTCTTTCTTTCTTTCTTTCTTTCTTGCGTCACACCAGGCAATGCACAGGGGTTACTCCTGCTTCATGCACTCAAGAATTACCCCTGGTGGTGCTCAGTGATCAGGGGACCAGATGGGATGCTGGGAATCGAACCTGGGTCGGCCATGTGCAAGGCAAATGCCCTACCCACTGTGCTATCACTCCAGCCCCCAAATAGGGCTATTTCAATTGCGTTTAATTCATATTTGGTCTATGGTTCTCTTTTTCATGTCATGCTCAACAGCCACCTGTGGTGAGTGCCTACAGAACTGGACAGGGGGGTGAGAGAGTTTTCGTCACTGTTGGATTTTGAGGGACCAGCTCCCGGCCCCATGCCCTGCTTTAAACACTAAGTGGCCCCTCAATGGCAGATCCTGCCCTTTTGTGTCCACTCTGCTTCTCTCTTCCTGTCACAGCCAGAATTGAAATGACTGTGTCACATATCCCCAGTTGTATCTCATGCCTGTGTCCCCTGATCCCTCCTTCCTGGAACTGCTCTATGTGTGTGGGGTGGGGGGGTGTCGGGGAGGGAGAGGGAGCGGCAGGGATGGGGATGAGGAGGTTGGATCACATCCGGTAATGCTCAGCACTTACTCCTGACTCTTCTCAGGGGACCCTGTGAGGTGCCAGGATTCGAACTAGGGTCAGCCACACACAAAGCAAGTGCCTTCACCTCTAAACTATCTCTCCAGAAGCTCCCCTGTTTTTTTTCCCTTACTTCCTACTCATCAACTATTTCTTGGGTGCCTCACGGGGCTCCTCCTCCTTTATTCAGCCTCTCAGTGGTGGAATGTCCCAGGACTCTGTCCAGGGTTTTCTAGAACTGCATATATCTTTTTTTCTTCATGACCTTATTTAGTCCTGTGGCTTTTGATACCATTTCCTGCTGCTGATTGGGAAATGCACTCATCACGCCTCACTCCCTGGCTCCATACTCAGTTTCTCAGCAGGTATCTTTACTTGAACATCTGATGGTATCTCAGAGGTGCTCCCAGACTCCCCCACTCGCATCCACCCCCACCTCCTGCACTCCCTTTGGCCCATCTCTTTCCCACTCCAGTAACTGGGCCGCCATCTACTCAGCTGCTCCAGCTTAAAACCTAGGAACCAGCTTGATTCTTCTTGGCCGCTTGGCTTCATTCCTCCTGGTTCTCAGCCCATTTGGGGAGCCCCAATTCAGCCTCCTCTCAGTTGCCTGCTAATCAGTCTCCTCCTCTCACCCCAGTCTTGTTTGCATCCAGATTCTCAGTAGCTGTGGCAGCCCAGGTCTCTCTGAAATGCAGATGTTGAATATCAGGGCCCATCTCCCCCATTGCATTGCAAATAACACCAGGGTATATAGCACCTCCCCCCCTCTTAGTTCCTGCACTCAAGAGCTCATGAGCCAGCTCCCTGCTCCCCTCTTGGCCCCCAAGTCTTATCGCTCTCTTCAGGGCTTCTTCCTTCTAGCCACTGAGGCCATAGTGCTTCTGCATTTACTTTCCTCTTCATCTCGAAGCTTCTTCTTCCCTGAGCCCTTTGCAGACCTTCCACCTCGCCCTCCCTCTCATCTAAAGTAACCCCTCTACTCTCGTGTTACTCTTGTCTTTTTGACATGACACTTAACACCAGTGGAAACTGAGTTGGCTGCATGCTTACTCTCTCTCTTCCCCGGACAAGGTTATGAAGGCGAGGAGCAGCTGTAGCTCAGTGGTACTGCACTTAGAGCCGTGCCTGTATGCAGCAGGCACCCACTGGGTGCGGTTGCACGGCTGCCCGCCGCTAAGCCTCTAGACACCACAGACCATTAGCCTTCAAAGGGAGCACTCAAGCCCCTCCATGGCCTATTTTCATCAGGGTGCGTTTTCATCAGGGCGTGAAGTTTGTTTTTGCTATGATTGAGCACAGTCTCTGGAGCCTTGTGCTGTTCTGGTTGTGCAATGCCTGGGGGAGGGGAGAGGATGGGGGAGGGCGGGGGGGTGTGCAAGAAGCTTGGTGCAAGTCGGGCAGCAGCGATAAGAGGTGTGGGGTAACCACAAGCTGGAGCCAAAGAGAGGGCTTGTGTTTACAGCAACCCGCTGGAACTCTGCCTTGTGAGCATAGCACAGAAGGCCCAGAGTCAACTTGCAGAGCCTCTGAGGTCCAGGGAGCACCGTGAAGGTCCTGGGAGTGCAGATGATGCGTCTAGGCAGCTGGAGGCACTGCTGGAGGCAGGGGTGGGTGGGTGCAGTGTCTCTGAAGTAGCCCTTCAAGCTCAGGACTTGGAGTAGCTTTGTGACCTTTGCGACCTGCTCTCCACATTAGTATTCCAAGTTGAACAGGGCCAAGAAGGATGGTGGTTCAAGCATCTTATGTCTTTGTTGGGGGGTAGGTGTGGGGGGGTGTCTCTCTGGGGCAGCATGGTTCTGCTGGTGCTTCTTCATGGAGCTATATTTGGCTGCTCCTCTTCTTTCTTTTTCTTTTTTTTTTTTTGGTATAGGAAGATAGTTTTTTGGCTAAAGCTAATTTGGAAAGATGTGAGGGGAGAGGAAGAGAGAAGTACATGATCAAAAGAGAACACAGGCTTCTCCAAAGTGAAATAAGCAAGCAAAGAGGCATGCAAGTGAGACACCTGTTTAAGGGAGAACATGGATTGAAGACCAAGCCCCTCTTCTTCATTTTTAACCCGAGCTGTGCCTTCCTTGTACACAATTATTTGGGGGGAGAATTCTTTGTGTCTGCAGTGAAAATGTGCATTCTCTCTAGAGTGCATTTTTGCCAGGGGGAGAGGAGTATTCCAAATCCAGGCTAATGACACTCAACTTCCAGCTTAGATCTCTTACAGATTGTGTCCCTGGCCTGGGGGTGGCTTATTCTGTACTCTATTTTATGGGTGGACTCTGGGATCTGTCTCTTTGTTTCTACCCAAACCCTCCCAACTGCAGTGGGCTCTCCTAACTCGGGGGTCGAGGTTGGGGGGGGAGGTATACTGCTCTTGTACCCCCACTTTTTCAGATTTTGACAGGGTAATGCCAGCATCTTTGGTATGCCTTTAAGAAAGCGGTTAGGGCTGGCGAGATGGCAAGGGCTGATGGGCATGCTTTGCATGTGGAAACCCCCTCTTCCCTCCTCAGCCCTGCATGGTGCCCCTAACACCCCCAGGGAGCAGTGAATTAGGAGTAGCTCCCAAGCATTACTGAGTGCAACCCACAGAACCACGGGGGGTGGGGAGGAATCCTTTCTATTTCAGGTGTTGTTTCCAGAGTACAGTTATTTTGAGTCCCCTGATCCCACTGTCTCTATGGATATGGAAGGTATCTTCGTGCTTTCTCAGAGAGGGAATAAAGGACAAGAAGCCGGGAACAGTGGCTCAGTGCTAATGTCCACTCAGGGCCATCGCGGGAAGGACAGGTGCGGGCTCTCGGGGCCACCGCAGGAGTTGGGGTTCAGTGAGCAGCTGTGATGGGGGAGAATGCCAGGTATGAGGAAGAGGTCCCCTGCAACGTGTTTCGGAAGTAGGAGTCCACTGGCTTGATCACTGCATGAGGGATGCGGTGGGCAGAGTTGAGGAAGTGCCAGCCTCTGCTTTGGAGATCGTTTTCTTACTGACTGGTACATTACTGCCATCTTCCAGGTTATCAGCCACAAAGTCTTTATTATAGCACCAGTATTACTTATTCAGACCCAGGAGTCTAGTTCCTAGGCTGAAGTTTTCACCATGTTCTGAGTAAACTCAGCATTTAATGTCCCTGGTCTTAGTAGATTTCCGAGACGTGTACTCATGGCCCTGATTCAGTGAGTAAGTAATTTTGTAAAAAGCTCCTCTTCAGATCAGAAATTGCTAATTGCTCCCTGTCTTCAGCCGCTGGATTCGGGTTGGCTTTTGGGAGATCTTTTCTCTAAGGAAGGCCTTAGAGAGAGACACTTGAAAAAGACAGTTTTTGCTTGGAGGGGGCACATAGCCTGCCTGGGAAGGCAGGCCGGTAATTATGGATAAACAAGATGGTAAATGAATGAATTAGCTGAAATGCTTTATTTGAACTTCATTTGCTTATCAATAACAGCCACATAAATCCGATTAATATGGGAAAGACAGGCAGGGTTATCGGAAGCCAAGGGCAGCCGTCTTCCATGCCCGCTCTCTTTCTCACTTGTCTTTGTACCATCATATTTCTGGATGCTATTCCCTTGCCTTAAACCAGCCACATCTTAGCACAACACTGCCAAAGCTAATCGGAAAAAGACCATTTTAGATTAAGCGAGAATTAAGCGAGACTTAAAATATCTCTGCAGTCTTCGCATTAACTTTTCATGAATCTTCATCCAAAGATACGTTGATTCTTCCCCTGCTGTGCACACAGATGCCACACTGCTCCAAGGTTTATTTTCTCCTAGATGGAAGCACTTTGAGGTGACCGCTGACCCCTCTGCATCCATTCTTGTGGGGTTGCGCCAGTGAGTGAAAAGGGGGCAAAGCCAGAAAGAATAGGGCATCGTGAGATGGCTCACCATGCGTGCCCCAGGAGGAAGGCCGCATCCCATGTGCAGGGAACAGGGGTGGGTGGGGCTCAAGCCACAGTCCTGGGCAGCCCCATTGCTCCAGATGCAACACAGTAACTGTGGGACATGCATTGCTCTGGGGCTAAGAGCTGCTAAGAGCTGTGTTGAATGTGGAAGCACAAGCTGAAGTGAACTGGGTGGAGAGGTTGCAGATGGGCCGTTAGGCACTGGAAGAAGCATTTATTGATGCATGAAGGCCCCTGGTGCTTTCAGGGAATGTTGGGCCTTTCTTCTCTTGCCCCCTCATCTAATCTGAGATTTTGTTTTTTATGGGCGTTACTCGTTTCTTGTTCTCATGCACATATTCCTGTTGCTGCATTCACTTTTCTTTATCTGTAAATTTATTTTGGGATCTCCCAAAAGTGCTCAGGAGACTTAGGGTTCTTCCCAGCAGTCCTCTGTTAACTGGGCGAGGGGTTCAGTGCTAGGACCTGAGGATTCGGTGCCGCTTGGACCTGGTGCTTGGGGACCTTCAGGACTGTATCTAGTGATATTTCAGGGACCATGTGGTGCCAGGGATCAAATCAGGGGCAGGTGTACACAAGACACATGCTTTGTGTGCAGGCACCAAGACACAAGACCTCATATTAATCAAGTAAAGAGTGATTTCTGTGGTGTCATCCAGAGATGAGGGTGAAACAGGGTGTGGGGTAGAAATCGCCATTGCCACCTGTGTACTCTGGCATGGGGCTGTGGCAGCCAGATGCTGATACCCTCCTCACCATGTATGCAATTGTCTAAACTCTCCAGTCCCCGGTTTTTGGTTGGGGATATTTTGGGCTATACTTGGCAGTGCACTGGGCTTCTCCTAGCTCTTTGCTTGGTGATGGGGGGTAGGGGTGAGGGTGGGAGTTTAGTGATCCTTTGTAGTACTCAGAGGACCATGAGCTACTAGGGATCAAACTTTATCGTCCTGAATGCAAAGCGTAGACTCAACCCTTGAGCTGTCTCTGCAGGCCTGTACTCATTTTTTGTGTTCGGGGATCACTCCTGGTATTACTCAGCATACCATGTTAGGTGTCAGAATCGAACTGGGTTTGGTCACATACAAGACAAGCACCATACCTGCTATACTATCTCGCCAGACCCTCCTGCATTCATTTCTTGAAACTTGGTTATTTGGGCTTCGAATTGGACCAACAGTACCAGATACCATTCCTGCCTCCAAAGTCTGGGGCTTAGTATTCCTCATAATTTTAAGAAACATTTTGTTTGGGTTTCTTGACTTGCCCTTTGAGGAAGTTACCTTATATTAATCAAGCCAAGAATGACTTCTGTGGTGTGACATTCAGAGATGTGGGTAAAATGGGGTGTGGGGGAGAAATCACCATTGCCACCTGTGTACTCTGGCACAGGGCTGTGGCAGTCAGACACTGGCACCCTCCTCACCATGTACCCAATTGCCCACATGCTCAGCGGGGTCCTGGGTGCTACTACCTGCCCTGCCCCACTCTTTGGGGGTCCAACATTGCTCTTGTCAGATTCCCAAGTGTGGAGCTCCCTGAGCAAG
Source organism: Sorex fumeus (assembly GCF_029834395.1). NCBI lineage: Eukaryota > Metazoa > Chordata > Mammalia > Eulipotyphla > Soricidae > Sorex > Sorex fumeus. Next base: position 18,605,901 of record NW_026606083.1, on the reverse strand, counting down.
CTAGCAGGTGGGGTGCAGTCTGGCCCAGAGAAGAGGAAGCAGAGTGTTTAACGAATCTGCACAATGAGGAAGGGCATGATTTTATGGACTTTCCTGCTGCCCTCATGTTCCTGTTCTTTCTCAGTGCTCCAGTGTTCTGTCATTGAAATGCTTTGCAGCCTTTTAATTCTTACGTAGCTGCGGCATCCCACCCCACTGCTATGGGGTCATCTGTGATGGCTCTGTGGGTTCTGGCCATCAGCATAGCAGCCCACATGTCTAGAAGTCCCCAGGATCTCTCTATTGCTTCTAGAAAGTTCGCCAGGCTCTGGGTGGAGGGCCTTGTTAACAGTCTTACCAACAGAGATATTTCTGGCCCAGGACATGGCTCAGCCAGAGACCACATGCCTAACATATGGGGCCCTGGGGTGTGCCCCCAGAGCTGCAGAAAAAAGGAAAATGAAGAAAGCTTAAGAAACAAAAGCCTATTTCCTGCTTGATGTTTTTCTGCTTCTGTCTCTTGCCGCCACCCTGAGGGCTTTGATGCTGAGGGGGAGCAGGTGTCTCTGCCGTGCTTGGTCACTCCAGACCCTGTCCATCCTGCTTGCCTTGGCGATGCCATCTTTTGGGAGACAGACTGGACCGAAAATCTTGGGGACCTGGGAAGACTTGATACTGACCTTTTCCCCCTGTGCACCTCTAGTGTAGGGCATTGAACCTGTTGGGCCATGGTACCATGATGGGGTGGCTGGTGTCAGGTGAAGCCAGATCTGGGACTTCTGAAGACAGTTGCACTCTGGTCTCCTCCATGGGAAAATTGCTGGCATGGTTTGACCCTGTGAATTTGTTGGCAAGGAGCGGTATGGAGGAAAAGAATGTGGGTGATGCCAGAGTTGGCCCAGACACGATTTTCTTTAAGCCCACCACAAGGTCACGATTCCAGGAATCCATGGCTGGCTGCAGGGTTTAGAGATGCTGCAAACCAGCAACCTCCTCCCCCACCTGCCTCACCTCCCCCAGTTCCCTCCTCCCCATTCTCCCCACTCGCCCAGGTAGCCAGGGCCCCATCTTAGCCATATGAATTTGGGTCTGAGCGATAACCCCAGCCTGGTTCCAGGCACCAAGGGGGCCCCTGGGCACAGCTGTGAGTGATGCCCAAACACCAAGCCAGCTGTGGCACCTGAATGGCACCCAGCATGATCTAGAAAAGCAGAGAAAAATAAAGAGAAGTACATGTTTATCACACTCTCCATCTTTGTGCTGTGTCATTTGGGGGAGGGGACATACCCAGCAGTACTCAGGACTTATTCCTGGCTCTGTGCTCAAGGAGTACTTCTGGCAGGGCACATAGTACCATATAGGGCGCAGGGAATTGAACCCAGGTTAGCTGCGTGCAAGACAAGCACCCTGCCCACAGTTCTATCACTCCGGCCCCTTCTAGGTTATTCTGAAGCACAGTTATTCCTTATATTCCGTACACCAAGCAGTCCCAATTCACTTCTTAAGGCTAAGTGCCATTTTGCATTTAATTGGAATTAAAGCTATGAAGACGGATAAGAATACTTGTCACATGTTTTGTTTTGACTCTGTAGTGTTTGAGTCATTTGATTCATTTCTTCCTATGCATATGAGCCGAAGGTTTTAGGGTACTCACAGAGTATAGTATCACAGAAACATGTGTGGTTGTTGTTTTGGTGGCCCCTTGTGAATTTCCTTGGCACCAGCTTCTTTCTGACCATGCGTGCCTCCCAAGTGCCCGGTGGGTTCTTCTGTATTTTTGGAGTCAGCCCTGACGCCTTTGGTTTCTGTGCCCCCAAAATCTCACTAGGCCACTAGTCCATTTGACCGTTTTGAAAACTTCTGTTGGAACTTAACTCCTGTGCCAAAGCATCTTTTGAGAAAAAACTTTCTTTCAACGGACACCTCCCTTTTCGAACCAAGACCCCTGGCTGAAAGTGAAACTGCAGCCTTAGGGTTAACCTAGAGCAGGCCTCTGCATAGAAAGAAACAAGCCTGCTTACAAATGAGTGTTTGGAACACAACCCATTCATAAATTGGATTCTGTCTGTGTGCAGATGAAAAGTTCGAATGCATTGGCATAGAAAGAACTGTTCAGAAACAATTTCGGTGAACCCAGAAGGCTTGACTTTCTTTTGGCACGTGGAGCTGAGCAGAGGCCTGAAGCAAATTCTAAGAAACATTTTAAATTGGGTGTGTTTGGCAGGGGGGTGGGGATGGGGGAAGTTTGGTATGATTTTGTCTTACTCATTTTTCTTTTGCACCTGAGGCATTGGATATTTACAAATTTAAAACGTGTCAACATTTTAGTAGTAATTCAGTCAATATCCAGTACTGAAAGTTTTAATTTAGAGTTTAGGCAGTGGATATTCACAAATTTAAAACACGCTAGTGTTTTTCTTAAAATTCAGTCAATAGCTAATATTGAACATTTTATTCTAATTTGAGTCTTTTAAGTTTAATTGAAACATCTCATTACATATAAAACATTATAATCTTCTAAAGCATACTATTAAGTGATTTAATATTGAACATTTTAATTTAATGTTATATAATATTTCTTTCTTTGGGGGCTAAAGAGATAGTATAGTGGATAGTGCACTCATCTTACACACAACCAGACCTGAATTTGATCTCTGGCAGCATATATGATCTCCCAAGTCCTGCCAGGAATGATTCCTGTGTGCAGAGCCAGGACTAAGCCATGAGCACTGCTGGGTGTGGCCCCACCCAAAGCCAAAATAAATAAATAATAAGAAGAGACTTACTTTCTTTTTATTAAGGTAAATTAGGAGCATTTATAATTTCAGTGAGTTTACATTTTAGGAAGTGCTGAGGGGAAAATTGCCATCTATATTTACATATGAAAAACTTGAAAAATATGGTGGAAAATTACCGTAATTATTCCCCTCTCAAAGCAGCCAGTGTTAGTGCTTCTATGTGTATCTCTTCAATATCATTTTAAAAATCTGATTGAGAGCATACTGCCTATAGCTACACTTCATTTCCATTTGTTGTTGTCAGAGTTGATATTTTTAATGGCTTCCTAATCATTTAGTGACATTTCAAGAGTCTATATGTTGTTCCCTGTTTTGCTACCATAAATGTTGTTGCCATCGACATCTCTCTGTCACTTTTTCTTACTTCCATTGATTTCCTTGGAATAGAGTCCCCTCTGCAGAGATATCTTGGCCAGAAGCAGAAAGTCTGTGAAGGTGACTGGGCGTGGTTGTTGTGAGGTGGCCACATCCCTTTGTCCTCCCAGCATTGTGGGGTGTGAGCCCTGGCCCACTCCTGCTCCCGGTGCTTCTAATTTGAATGGTAGAACTGGAATATAAAGGATTCTGGTGTGTCAGTTGTTTCTCTATGAAACTGGGATGCTTTTCTTTCTAATGTTATCATTAAAAAAAAATCATCAAGGATAAACTCTTGTTTGGAGGAATTTTTTAGGCAGTCTAAAAAGAAGGGATACATATGTATGAGGGGAGTGTTGGGGTGGGCCTGTCTGGTTGGAGAACCAGGTTTTGAGGATGTGAGCATCTGAGGAGATCTGCTTTGACACTAGCTCTGTGTATGTAAGTGTGTGTGTGTGTGTGTGTGTGTGTGTGTGTGTGTGTGTATGTGTTTCATTGGCAGTGATTGCTTCGGAAGGGTAGACCTGAATCCCGAGAATAGTTCCACACTCACAGCCAGTGGTGGTTGGTTCACTCCAACAGGCCAGACCACCCGTGACTTAAGTCACACCCAACCTTAGGCCTTTACTGGCGGGAAAGATTCCTCCAATTGCTGGTGACTTGGAATTGGTGGTTGGTGGAATGACCTTTCTAGTTCTCATCGGACCTCATCTCTGGGTAGCTCAGGAGCTGCTCTTCAGAAGCTGGGATGAAACGTCTGCTTGAATTCATTCTTGGGTGTGTTTTTATGTGTAGAGGTTGACGTGTTGGCCCTTTTGTGGTCTGCAGTGAGCTGGAGCTTGAGTGTAGTTGTGTCACCTCTGCTCCGGGTGGTCTGATGTCAGCAGCTCATTCCCCAGTGCTGACCTTACATTTGGAGGCCTTCTGGGCCAGGGAGGGGAGGTTGAGGCTTCGCCAAACAGTGGTGAGTGTCTGGTTCCTTCTGTTGTTGAGAAAGAAGAAAGATGCATAGTTTTTCCTTTCTGCAGAAGTGAATGCATACACTCTTCCTATTTTGATATTTAACTTTTTAGTCTTTTTTTTTCCTGAAGAGAAGGGACCCTGGGACCATTAAAGAGAATGGTAGCTCTTTTAGAAAGAAAGAAAAGGTCATGCCTATAGCCCAGAGCCATCAGACAAGCTGTGATTCCCACCTTCTGTGGATGTTTTATTGTGACAGGACTAACTACAGTTGCCAGTTGCCAGGAGGCTAAATTACTATTTTAGATGGATGCAGCTTTGAATTAGCCCTAGATAATGCATTTCTTTTTAAATTGAACCTTAATTGATTTTTATTTTTTTACAGCTCGAATTAAGTAGAAAATGAAGGGTCTTTTGTAAAAGATGGTAATAGATATTTAACTTAGGTAATTATCTAATAGAGTAACTATTTCTACCCTCATATTATTTTGAAATATTAAATGTTTGACACGAAAAGCAGAAAATATTCTCCTTTGTTCAAGCATGCTCTCTAATTTGTGCTTCATGAACCTCAGACCACGCCACACAGGTGCAGGGAAGGGCGTTGATTGAGACTGGACTCAGAAGGACTTCAGCATGATTAAACCCCATGCGATTCATGCTCCCGTTCCTCCCGCTAATTTCAAACTAAGAGTTTTTAGAATTATGACTCTCACTTTTTACATACTTTTAGTTTTCCAGAAAGTACCTTATTCTTTTGTGTGAAAGTTTTCTGTGACAGTTGGGAAAAAAAAAAAAAGCTCCAGTAGGTCACATGCCTGTAAGCAGATGCTTGAGTTTCTTCTTGGGCTGTAGTGGGTTGCCTTCCACATCCCCATACCTCAACCCCTTAGGACATGCTGCAAAGCGCATGTAAAGGACTCGTGACTTCACATGCATCAGAGTCTTAGATGCCATCTCAGATGTCCTAACTGATTAGCATGAGCTGTCCTTGTGACTGGTCTCCTAAGGTCTTCATTTTGTAGATAAGGAAACAGACAGGGAAGTGGCCAGCGTGTACCCTGCAGCTGAGCCCGGCTCCTGGGCTGGGGGGGGGGGGAGGTGCTCATCACTCCCTGTTGTGTATGTGACCACCCAGATTCGAACCAATGCAGCCCCACTCAGGGCTGACTTCGGGACATGCGTTCCCTTCTCCCGGCTCTCACTCTTCTTTTGCTTCCCATGTGTATGGCCTCGAAATCATCTTTCTTTTTAAACTCATAGATATATACTTTATCAGATAAAATTTTTGGTTTTGGGCCCCACCCAGCTACGCTAGGGCTTGCTTCTGATAGGCTCAGGGGACTATTTGTGGTACAGGGTTTAAACCTAGGTCAGCTGCATGCAAGGCATACTATCTCTCTTGTTGTTTCTGAATTGTGATGTTTCTGAATTGTGAAGAGTGCTCATTGATAGATCTCATTTCTAGCAAAGCTGTTTTCTAAGACAATCAAGGTTTAGTGTCAGTTTCCTGGGTCTCCATTTAGCTATCAGCCCGGAGCCCCTAAACTTGTGTATATTGAAGAGACTTTGACACTTTGAGCATTGGTGTCAGAGCTAGGCTTTTTTCAGTTCTAGCCCTCCATTTCCTTTAGTTATTGATCCTTTCAGACTTGGTTTTCTCATCTGCTGATTGGGGTGGTCCATCTTGCTATATTATGAGGGCAGAGCGAGGCAAGGAATAAAAAGCATCAGTGCATTCATAGTTTGAGGGGGGCACTCTTGTAAGGATTCAGTTCCCCTTTCTCCCAGAGTCCTGCTCCTGGAAGAGAAAGTCTCTTGAATGAAAAGCTACTTCAGTTCTTGTGTCTTCTACAAGAGGAGTCTTGGGAAATCTTAGTATTTTGAATTTAAAAAAGTCTTCTAATTAATACACATGCATTAAGTTGATGAAGGTGGTAAAATAATTTCAGAGAAACCAATGGAGTTTACTGATTTCCAAGATGGAGGGGTGCACCCTGATGATTCAGGGGTGGCTTGAAGATGTCCAGAGGATCTGAGAGTCCCCACCGTATCTGAAACTTCAGACTTAGCAGTGATACCAACTGGATTCAGATCCTTGCTCCACTTGGGCAAGATAATTAATACTCAATGCCTCAGTTTCCCCACATTGGCACAGTGGGATTAGCGTTCCCCACTCAGATCCTCAAATTGTACTGAAGACTACATATGCCAGTATACCTGAAGCCCCCTCAAACAGAGCTTGGCATGTTTGCTGCTGTTCGTTGTTATCATTTTGCCACTGCCACCACTTCTAATAAGGTTAAGATTCATGAGAGCTTAAAGAAACACTTAATTAGAATAAAATATTTTCCTGAGATAAGTAATTACCAGGCTTTGTTTTCCCTTTCCGCAGGGCCCCGGTGTTTGAGAGTAGTCGATGCTGGTGTTGGCGCTGTGCTGGCAGGCATTGTCTTTTTCTTTGGCACACATGCGGGTATTGCTCAAGGCAAGTTCACGGTCACTGTAGACTCCGTGGGTGTTGCAGCCGCACCCTTGGGGTGCAGTTGGGGTGCAGCCGTTGTTGGGATGTGCTCTTCACCTTTTCCAAGATTCTATCTTTGAATGCATTGTTTATTTTTCCAAATCAAAGACACATTTTCTGTTAGCATTGTTCTCAAAAAGAGGCAAGTGTGTGCTCTGTCTTAAGTTATTCATGCCAGGGATGAGCAGGTCATTCACAGTTTTTTGATATGGTGGTCTCTGTTCACTGTCCGCGCTGGGCTAAGCTTGGTTGCAAGCCTTGTCCTGAGGTTTTCTTTTCAAGAATCTTTCTTTCAGGTTATTGGCACGCAGGTGGGCCCTTTATTCATTGCTCATTAAACCTGAACTTGCTCATTTTCAGATTTAGAATTTTTAAAAAGCTAATACTGACATGTACCACATTCTCTATTCATAGACTAAGGTAGAAAAGTTTTGCTTGACTCAGTTATTGATTAGCTTCACAATCTTGAACATCCAACATAGACTGAAGTAGAAAAGTTTTGCTTGGCTCAGTTATTGATTAGCTTCACAAATCTCAAGCATCCAGCAGGAAGCAAGTCATCTTTTGACACTTACCGATACTTTTCCAGACTTCTAAAAGGAAGTTTAAAATCCCCCCACTTATTTACTGCGAGGGTTAATTACTTTGCAGTAGTTGGCAGGCCAGAGATGAGGCATGGTACAAGTACTTGCTTTGTATGGATGAGACCCTGGGTTGGATTTCCTGCACTGCACAGTCCCCTAAGCACTGAATTGGGAGTCATTACTGAACACTATTGGGTGTTGCCTCCAGACAAACAAAAGAAGTATGCGGAAGCTGTTGGGAGGTTGGATTTCCTTGAGGAGATGTGAACAACTATCTAGGAGTTCCAGCTACTCAAGGATGCAGTCAGATGCCTCTGGGAATAATGAGTTTCCTGTTCCTGAAATGATCTGACTTTGCACTAGTGGCTCAGCACATTTCACTGGTGGCTGATCCGGGTTTAGCACCCCAAGAAGGCACCGTCCAAACATCCCTCCGGGATGATTGTGTGACTCTGGATGGGATTCTGGGAAAGCACCAGCCTTACATGCTCAAGGCCTGGCCTGAATCCCCTGCACTGTGCCTTCCCCGGAAAAAAAAAAGGGAAGTGAATATTGAAACAAGAGGGCAAAGGGTGCTTGGTGTTGAATGTCTGGGTCATAAATAAAATGTCAGTTATTAGAACATCATAATTCTGGTAGCAAATGACCAAGTGCAGAGTTGAGAACTGAGAGTGATTAGTCACCAGTGCTCAGGGCTTATTCTTGGTCTGTGCTCTGGGGCTTGGGGGACCATAGGTGGGGCAGGATGCAGCGAGTGCCTTCTCCCCTGTCCTGTCTATCTAGCAACTGGCTTTTTTGACCTTGAAATTCTGATGCTGTGTCAGGAAGTCATTCTGTGACTTTCACAAGCAAATTTTATCTTGAATGATTCTTTTCTTCTGGAGCTTATTACAGTTGGTAGTTCAGAGAAGGAGAGATTTTTGGCCTCTCCCTTACTGCCTGCTTGGCAGTAAGTACTTGACCTTATGCATCAAAAATATTGGGGGGGGGGAAGAAAATCAGTTGCCAAGTGTGTTTGGCACATTGTTAAACTCTTTAAAATGCTATACATATATGGGGCTGGAGAGATAGTACAGTGGATAAGGCACTGGACTTGTACACAGCTGACCCAGGTTTGATCCCCAACACCCCAGATGGTTCCGTTAGGAGTGATTCTCTGAGTACAGAGCCAGGAGTAAGCCCTGAGCATAGTCAAATGTGGCCCCGAAACTGAAAATAAATAAAAGGATACACTATAATCTCTTATGTGATTGTGTATAATATTTTTCATTCTGTAATTTTCTTCTTTTAAACTTTTCTTATTTCATTTTATTCCCCCTCCCCCCGAGTCCTTGTTACTGCCATTGCAGTGATAGTGGTAGGGAGGTGGGGGTGTCTCCCATACTTGGTCACACACGTGACTATGATGCTCACATACTTCAGTTGTGGTGCCTACTGGGGCTGTGTGTATTTTGTGTGTATTGTGGTGCTCATACATACTTCAAGTCGGGTTGCCCCTGTAGGTCACTTTGTTGTGGCTCCAGATTTCAAATGACATTGTCACTGGGGCTACAAATGGTATTTGGGTGATGCTGGGGATCGGACTAGTGGCCTCAGACCTGCAAAGCCAGAAGTCAGGATACTACCTCTGAGCCATCCCCCGACCCTGATTCCATAATTTAAGAACCCTCAAAGTAGAACCGCTTCAAGAATTAGAATCCTGGGTTGGATAGTACAGTGGGTAGGGTGCTTGCCTTGCGTGTGCCTGACCCAAGTTCAATCTCTGACCCCATATAGTCCCCTGAGCAATATCTGAGTGCAGAGCTAGGAGTAACCCCTGAGTATCACCCTGTATGATCCCAAAACTTAAAAAAAAATGAAAAGAAAAGAATTAAATCCTACTGGAAAGAGAAAATTTAGAATTCTTTAATAAAGTCTGAGGAAGCTGGGCCTGAGACACATTCCCGGAACCCATTGGGTACATCTTGAGGGGGTCTGGGCGGGGGAGCAGCATGGTGCTGGGGGATAGTGGTCAGAGACATAGATGGGTATCTTCCTGGCTACAGTTTTCACAGGACTCCTGGGGACATCCCAAACGGTCGCCTCACTGAGTGGTCAGAACACAGGACTCCCTGTGAAGAGAGATTTTGCTTAGCAGAGGGATGTCCAAGAAGACTCATGCCACAGGTCAGGGATGTGTGCAGAACCAGGAATCCACGCATCAGGTTTATGGTAGATCAGGATGATGCTTGCTGCATAGTCTTTTTTGCCTGTCCAATTTTAGGCAGGAAATTTAAGAGAACAAGCAGAGCTAGTACGCATTTTTAAATTATATGTGTATATGCTGTGCCACAGAATCTCATGACCGATGCAAGCAGGGTTCAGAAAATTATGGTGAACACCTTTGAGATAAGCTCCTTGGGTGCAAGAAATTAGCTGGAAAAGTTTGGTCTGGGGATGTGGTGAGTGACAGAGCACATGTTTGTTAGAGGGGAGACCCTGGGTTTGATCCCTGGCACCAAATAGCCCCTGAGCTCTGCTGGGAGGTTCCCGGGGCCCTCAAGAGCCATTAGATGTGGCCCCTCCAGAAATGATTTTTAAAATAATTTTTAATTTTATGAAGTTGTTTGCGATGATTTATAACTTTCAGTATTCCAACACCAGTCCTGGCCACCACCATTAAGAAATGATATTTTAAGATAGTTCATGTGAGAGACAGAAAGGTCAGCCTCAGGACTTGTTGGTAACTAGGAGACTAGTTGTTAACTGTCATCACTGGACACTTGGAAGCTGCTTCCATAAGAAAATCCCAGTCAAGGCCACAAAGGAAGCTCGAGGGGGTCAGTAGCTACACCTAGTTGGTAGCATCTTGGAGACTGTGTGCATTTGCACTTTGGCCTCACATGTGTCTAGATAGTAAATGGCACAGCAGTGGGGCTGGGGGGAGGTGGGGAGAAACAGGAAGGTCATGTGCACGGATCTGAAACTGGGAGCCAAGAAGTCAGTTGTGATTCAGTTATATGTAGAAAAATGTGGCCAGTTTTAGTAAAAAAAAAAATTATTTGTAGGCAGTATTCAGTTCCAAAGGCCAAGCATGTGGCTCAGTGGTAGAGCCTATATGTTTTGCAAGTATGAGGCCCTGGGTTTGATTCCTAGAACACACACACACACACACACACACACACACACACACACACACACACACACACTTAAGTAAATATGAGGCTCCAGAGTACTTTTTTGCTTGTTTTAGATCTCACCTGGTGTTGCTCAGAGGCTCTTACCAAGCAAAGTGCTTAGGAGTCAGTCCTGGCAGTGCTGAGGGGACCATGTGGTGCTGGGGATCAAACCCAGGCTTCCCACATGCAAAGTATACACTCCAACCCTTTGAATCATCTCTTCGGGCCCCAAGCTCTTTGTTTTTTATTTTGGAACAGGATCACAGGACCATTCCGATGGCTTCCAATGTTTATTTGGTCAACAGACTGATTTTTATAGCCAGTGACTATTGAAAGCTGGGCAGGTCTTTACCTCCATAGTTTTAAGGTTTTGCAGCTTGAATTGTATGTATTGCATGTATATACTGTGAGGGCTGTGTGTAATGTGTGTGTATATGTGTGTGTGTGTGTGTGTGTGTTTGTGTGTGTTCATTTAGGGTTTGGTGGGAAGTTTATGAAAACTGTAAATAGTTAAAGAGGGATATACCTAACAAAGCTAGCAAGGGCCAGAGAGATAGTCCAGGGGTTAAGACTTGTGCCTTCATGTGGCTGATTGTGGTTTAGTCGCTGGTACCATGTGGTCCCCTGAGTATCACTGGGGGCAGCACTAGAGTCCCCTGAACATTGCCAGGGTAACCTGGGTAATCCTGGCATTGCAGGCCCCAAGCAACACCACATCTGTGGGCCCTTACATTGAACTAATTTGGCCAAGGATCTCTGGGAAAACCCCCAAGTAAATTAATATTTTTTTAGAAAGAGTTACCAAACCTTGTGAAGAAATTGAAGCAGCTTGAATGTCCAAGCTGTGACTGAAGGATGAAATGAAACCAAGACTCTGCAGACCTCCCTTCATTGACTAAGCATTGAAAAGAAGAAAACTGGCTGGACTTGAGGAGGAAGGTCCATTGTACATGATAACAACCTCAGTGCCACACAGACAAAGCAGCTGCCTCATTGCTGTTCACGCAATCTTCACACCACTGCATGTACCTCACTGACCCAGTTGATGGGGAGAAGACTTGCTGGGAGAGAGGAATGACCAAGTTGACCTGGCACATCTAGGGAAAACAGACTCAGGTACCACCCCTGGGTCCACACTATGGGGCAGGGTGGCAGACTCGGGGTCCCTGAATACTCCCCATGTGGAGTCTCTTTCCACAGTGACTTAAAATGCCACTGGTAGCTCCATATAATGAGGAGACAGTGAACAGCATGTAGACCATTGCAGCCCTGCGGGGAGCATGCTGGCAGCAGTGCTAGCACAACTCCTAAGAGTTGAGATTTCTGAGTGATGGAGCTGAGATCCAGGAGTGATGGAACTCAGATCCAGGAGTGATGAAGCTGAATTTCTGGAAGGATGGAGCTGAGATTCTGGAAAGATGGAGCTGAGATCCTGGAGTGACGGAACTGAGCTCTGAGACAGGTGGAACTGGGATCGTGAAGTGATGGAGCTGAGATTCTGAAAAGATGAAGCTGAGATCCAGGAGTGATGGAGCTGAACTCTGAGAGAGATAGAGCTGAGATCCTGAAGTTATGGAGCTGAGATTCTGGAAAGATGATGCTGAGATCCTGAGGGATAGAGCTTACATCCCGGGAGTGATGGAGCTCAGATCCTGGAATGATGGAGCTGACATCCCGGGAGTGATGGAGCTGAGATCCTGGAGTGATGAAACTTACATCCTGGGAGTGATGGAGCTGCCAACTCAGGAGTGCTGGAGCTGAGATCCTGGAGTGATGGAGCTGACATCCTGTAGTAGAGCTGAGATCCCAGAGAGATCTCTCCTTTCTGGCTCCCCTGCTGACAGGTGGTTGGTTGGAAGTGTCAGTTTATATGGACTTGATCCATATAAATTTTTCTCTTTTTTCCCTGGCTACCCCCTGCCATGGTCAGGGGCTACTCTTAACTCATGCGTGGGGCCCCTCATGCTGTCTGGGGGCCATATAGTGCTGGGGATCAGATTCAGGCACCCGGCCAGCAAAGGCCTGTGCTCATAGGGGTGAGCTTTCTCTCCTACCCAAGTTTCCAAACAAAAGTTCGTACCATACTATAATGTAACATGGCTTTAAACATTTTAATGATAACTCTTTGATTGATTCACCATTAGTTTCAACAGGACCTTTTCTTCGGAGGGGGAGTGTTTATTGGAGGTGACCTCTGTGGGGTAAAAAGATCAGTCTTGTGTGTAAAAAGGACCCCAAGTCCGGTACATGGCAGCACATTATCTGTGCCCCGGCCAGATCAACATGCCAGAATTTTCCTATGCAGACGAAGTCTATGTAAAGATTACTGGACCATCTGTCTCTTCAGATGCCTGGTGAGAACACGGAGTGGGTAATATGGTTTATTAACCCTCCTGGATGTTGGGTTTGAGGCATCACACGCTCCCTGAATAGATACTCCAGGAACCAAGGGCAGAACTGGAGGAATCCACAAATCCACAGGCGAGGCAGCTCCAGGGAAATGAGGCACTGGGCATTCAGGATCCCTGCAGCTGGCACAGTGCTGGGCTCTGGTTCCTGTTTCCCCCACTGATGGTCCCTTTCTCCCCTGTTCAGCTAAACCAACCACAGCGTTGCTTGTCAGCAATTTTTTCTTAGGTTCATGAACACCATTAAAAATATGATCCATCCTCTTCCTCATCACTTGAATTAAACACTAAATTAGGAATAAAATGATCAGTACATGGTTCACTTCCTCATCTGTAGGTTACTGGCATTTCTTAGTAAACAAGGACAAAATGTGCAGACAGGAGACTCCATGGTCATTAATTTATTGCCCCTTGGCAAAGGAAAGAAACGGACTTAAGAGTTATTAGTAACAAAACAAGTTCAAAGAAAACTAATAGCCGAGGGCCCCAAAGGGATCCTCAGAGGCAAAAGTGCCCACTCTGCAAACTTGGGACCCCCAAGTCTAGAGCCTGATTCCACCTCATACATGACTTTCCTCCTGTGGTTTCCTGTGACCTGGAGCGTATCTGATTGTGATGCGTGTGTGACTTCAAGTCCAGCCTTTAGCAGCGTGGTCACTAGGGTTTGGCTTTTGGCAACCGAGTGAAAGAGGGTTGAACTGGAAGCCAGTGATGAGAAGTGTTCGAAGGAGAAGGAAAGTACACCCCAGCCAAGAGCACTAGATTCAGCTGGAAGGGTGATGGCGACAGAGGAGCTGGCATGGGGACACCATGGGGCTGAGCCCCGCATGAATGATGATGATGACTTTTTAAATTACAAAAATATCATTATAGTTTGGGTACCATGATTTCAATAGTATAAACATGTGCAGTTTGGATGTATTAAGTTATTGGCCTTTCAGTGCCTCCAGAGTGCCTCAGACCCTTTACCCTGTCTGCTCAAATTTCTGACCCTCATAATTGTAAGTCAGTAAATAGAATGGGGGTGGTTTTCAGTCACTCCGGTGTGTAACAGTTTGTTATATAGTGTTATCGATTAGAAAAGTTTGGGGATAGATGCAACTTTTTATGATGAGAGGTGAAGTTAATAATACTACAATTGCTGCATGAGTGTGGTATATGGGGCTCCTCTGAAAACAAAGACATTTTGGTAAATATAAAAATAATGTATGGTTATTGGGGAAAATTTAGAAAAGCCGAGAGAATTCAAAAGCCCATTATTTGGATTACTCCAATTCTACCCTTCTAAAGAGAATTACTATCAGTTCCTCTTTTTCCTTTGCAATTATATCCTTGTTTAATAAAATTGTAATTATATATATATATAAAATTTTGTGCTCTGCTTTATTTGTGTCATATAACATTAAATATTTGAATTACTATAGTAAACTGAGTGGATTATGAAAAATTTACAATTCAGAGTTATTGCAAGGTATTTATTTTTTCAGGTTTATTATTTAGAGAATATTTTTTAAAGACCAGCGTTTTCCTAAACTTCTTTATTGAACTATAATTCACATACCACATCACTACATGCATATTCACATGGTATTTAAAGTATAAAGTTTAATGTTTGGTTTGGATTTCACAGGACTCTGTAACAGTGATTTTAATATAATTTTAGAATGTTTATGGGGTTTTTTGGTTGTTGTTTGTTTTTGTTTTGGGGCAACATCCAGCAGTGCTCAGGACTCCTGGCTCTGCACTCAGAAATCACTCCTGGCAGGGCTCAGGGGACCATATCAGGTGCTGGAACATTTTTATTCCCTCTGGAGAAGCCAAACTTCATTTCCCTCCCAGCTGCCCACTCCTGGATTTAGGAAGCCACAGTTCCCCCTCCTCCTCTCTATGGATTTATATTTTGTTTCAGTGGCAGCCTTTTCCCACTTAGTATCATGTTTTCAAAGTTTAGCTGCATTGTGTCCTATAGGGACATTGTGTTCCTTCCTAATGGTCAAATAATATCCCCTTGCATGGATAAGTCAAATTTAGCCATTCATCAATTGATGGGTATTTGACTTCTTGGCCATTAAGAATAATGTTGATAAGAACACGCACCAGTTTTGGGGTGGTTTAAAATATTTATTTTATTGGGTACATACGTACCTAAGATTGAAATTCTTGAGTCATTGGGTCACTGTCTTACTTTTGGAAGAATTTTCAAAGTATTCTCTAATGATATCCTACTGTCTTATATCTCTGTTACCAGTGTAGGAGGGTTTGAAGTCCAATTTTTCCCTGCCAAGAGCCGGATTTGGTTGTGGTGATGCTAGCCACTTCTAGTGGAGGTGCAGTGCATTGTGCTGTAAGTTTGGTTTGCATATCCCACAGCCCTAATGATGGGGAGCATCTTGGGTTTTTTTGTTTTTATTTTTTGCTTTTTGGGTCATACCCGGTGATGCGCAGGGGTTACTCCTGACTCATGCACTCAGGAATTACTCCTGGCAGTGCTCGGGGGACCATATGGGATGCTGGGAATCGAACCTGGGTTGGTAGTGTGCAATGCAAATGTCCTACCTGCTGTGTATCGCTGCAGCCCCTTGATGGGGAGCATCTTTGCAGGTGCCTATTGGCCATTTAGGTATCTCCTTTGGAGAAATAGCTACCTGCATATTTTGCCCGTTTTTAAATCAAGTCATTGGTATTTAAGACTGTATATTATGTGGGAAAAATTTTGGTCTTGTTCTAGTGCCTTTATTCCTGCAAGATTCACTAGTGAGGCTGGAATAGGACATTTTTCTTAAAATCTAAGTTGCTGGGATTTTCTAGTGAATTGATTAGAAAAAAAGGTGAAAGAAAGGTGCTGAACCTGCTGCAGATGAGTTGTTTTGTTTGTTACAGAAAATTCATTCTGGAAATACTCCTATCTGTTGTTCTTTCAATATGATGGTGGGGGGGCATCTTGGTTTTTTTTGTTTGTTTTTATTTTTCCTTCTTTACAGTGAGAGAATGGATCATTTTCATAGAACAAATACTTAAAACAGCTACTAAGAGAAGTATGCCACTGTGCCCCATGTTCCTCTGGCATTGATTGTATTGATTGTGTTCTTTCCCATATACTACCTGAAGGAAATTTGGGACACTCCCCTCCCCTACGTGCATGCGTATATACACACAGGTACACAGTGTTGATGTATAAATGTGGTAGTAATACTCCACGCAGTAGATTTCTTTGCAAAGATCCAGAGGTGGTATTTCATTTCTTACAGTTGTTGAAGGGAGATTGCCACAGCTAAGACTAATGGATCTGATGTTTTCCTGGCAATTGTGGCAGTTTTTCTTAAAAACAAAAACAAACTAACAAAAACTATCAAATGAAGACAGAGAGAGAATGTAGAACAAAGACTGGAGGTCATGCTCTCTATGTGGGAGACCTCAGTTCAATCCTCGGACCCCCGGGAGTGGTCCCTGAGCATAGAGTCAGGAATAGCTCCTGAGTTTTGCTATATTTTGCCCCCACCCCACTCCCTGTCATTAGAATTGCATACTTTTTCCTACCCTTTATTTGCCATGGTTAAAGGGAGTGAGAAACTTAGAGGCGTGTTAATTGGCCCTGTAAAATCATTCCGGTGTAACTTTTTGTCTAAAGGAACTCAGGTGAGTCAAGGTGACTGATACATTACATTTTGGCATTTCTCGATTCTGTTATGAGTCCTTAGTGTCCTAGTGGAATGGCTCTTCATTGGAACCTCTCTGCCTCCCTGTAAGAAACCTTCGGGCCTTGCTGTTTTACAGGATCACTGGGGTCTGGGCCAGGTCTTTCTGAGATCCTAAGTGATGTTTTATTCTGGTGGTTTTATTCTGGAATGGTTGTTGCTTGGTCTGAATTTAAACTAGGTAAACGATTTGTAAGAAACTGAAAGAAGAGAGGCCTTACTTTCTTCCTTGCCCTCTTTGAACTTTCTGTATCTGTGGAAACTTCAGGCATGTCAGAATAAAGAGAAGACCTTGCTGAAACTCCCACAAACCGATGATTCATTTTTAGGCTTCTCAGCTTCCTCAGGCAGTTGCTGGAGTCCCTCAAGGCCCAAAGCTCTGATGGTCCCACCAGGCAGGGCCCTGCACCTGTGGCTGTGCACCTGAGCTGTGGCTGGTCCTGGGGGAGAGGTGGTGGCTGTAGCACCATCCCCTAACTGCCTTCTCGCACCCCGGCTCTCCCCACGGGGGGCAGAGAAGTCTTCCCAAACGGTCTTCTCGCTTGTTTCCTTTCTAGCACTTGCCACCTGGTGACGGTTTTCACGTGTCCCTTGAGCTTCAGTCTGACTCATGTTCACCTCACCTGCTGGGGGTGGGGAGGTGGCAGCCAGGGGTATACAGGGTGGGGGGGGGTGTCCCTGTCATGCCAGGTGCATGGGCACAGTAGAAAGGGAAGGTCCAACCTGGGTACAGCCATCACCTCCTTTGCTGCAAGACCTGTCACCTGTTGTCATCTCCTGCATGTTTTTGATGTATAATTTAAGTATTGTAGAAATTAATCACATTTGAAAAAATTAAACACATTAAAAAAATCATCAACTTCCAAACAAAAAGCAAGTATATTGCCTACCCTGTAACTGTCACTATCCTCCCGTTGTTCATTCATTTGCTCGAGTGGGCCCAGTAACGTCTCCATTGTGACATTTGTTACTGTGTTTGGCATATTGAATACGTCACGGGGAGCTTGCCAGGCTTTGCTGTGCGGGCGAGATACTCTTGGTAGCTAGCCAGGCTCTCCGAGAGGGGCGGAAGAATTGAACCTGGGTCGGGCAAATGCCCTACTGCTGTGCTGTTGCTCCAGCCCCACCCTGTAACACCAAGGAGAATTGTAAATAATTTGCAGGAAAATAGGTTTTTTTTTCTGTTTTAAGTATTGGCTATTATCAGACTAAACTTCTAAATCTCTCTCTTTCTTTCTCTTTCTCTCTCTCTCTCTCTCTCTCTCTCACACACACACACACACTTGTGTTCACATGCACACATGCACTAACAGTCTTGAACTGCTTTACTTTGGTTTTCCCTTGAGGAGTTTCTGGAGGCCTTTAGGGCGCACCTCTACCTGCAGCTGGCCTTTCCCCTCTTTATCACACAGTCCTTCCCCCATAGTCCTCATGCCACCTGTACCCTTTGTGCTTTTCCCTTCATCCCTCTCCTCATGGTAAAGAGGATGGTTCTCTCAAGTTCATGACTGTGGTGTCAGCACCTCTGGCTGCCCATGCCAGGAGTGTGGTAAGTGCTCAGGACATTCCCACTGAGCAAGCAAGTTGTTCTTCTTGCTCCACGATGCTACAGTGAAAGGGCCTGTTAATGGCTGAATTGTGGGCATCTGTCAAGAACACCCACCGGCCCTCACCACACCCCAGAGAGCAGACATTCCTTCAGATTAGCATCTCTCCTAGTTCTTTTTTAGCGGGAATCCTATTAGAGGGAATTGAGGAACTCAAGGAGACAGGCTGGACCGCCTGTCGCTTTTCTCTGTCTCAGAGTTGAGATCTGGCCACAGCCATTGATTGCATTTTGTTCTGGTCTGAGGCTGAGTGCTGATTGCTGTGAAGGTCGACTCTAAACTTCACGGTGTGAAGGTGATTCAGAACTGACTGGTCCTTCACAGTGAGGGGCCATACAACAGAGAAAGACTCAGTTGGTTTAGTTCTTTTTGTGTGTTTTTAATTATTGACTTCTTCATTATAGGTTAGGTGGCATGGTTAGTATAGCATAAATTTATATGTTATTGGTGTACAAAGTTCTATAACCCACCAAAGTGCTACCCAAGTGCCTAACGTCTTTGACCACTGTGCCTTATGCCACCTCTAGACCTTCTCTTCATTCCCACCTCTTCACATCCCTTGCTGCTTGCTAATCTGGGTTTTGTAATCCAAAATTAATAATTTGTCATTGAATACTGGCAAGCTACCCGTGATGTATTTGATATGTCAAACACAGTAACAGTAAGTCTCACAATGGAGACGTTACTGGGCCCGCTCGAGCAAATTGATGAACAACCGGAGGACAGTGCTACAGTGCTACTGTCTTTTGCCTTGTTTTATTTCTTTGTATACCACAAATGAGTGCGACCATCCTGTATTTGTCCTCCCTCTGACTTCGCTAAATATTATGCACTCCATTTCATCCCTGTTGCAGTGAAATACAAGATTTCATCTTTTCTTATAGTTGCATATTACTCCCTCGTGTATAGATACACCATGACTTCTTTATGCACTCAACTTGTTGAATATTTGGGTTGTTTTCATATCCTGGCTTTTGTACTAAGTGTGACAATATACATAGGTGTACATATATATATATATATTTTGAATTAATGTTTTTGTGGGTTTTTTTGGGGGAGAGGTAGGTGCCAAGAAGTAGAATTATTGGGTCAAATAGAAGTTATATTCTCAAGTTTTTGGAAAAATTTCCATACTACTGTTTTCTACAGGGGCTGTACCAGACAACACCCAACCCACAGTGAATGAGGGTTCTTGGAAACCAGAAATGTGTTCTGATTCATTTATATGCACTCTTTTTTTTTTCTTTTTGGGTCACACCCAGCAACGATCAGGGTTATTCCTGGCTCTGCACTCAGGAACTACTCCTGGCGGTGCGTGGGGGACCATTTGGGATGCCGGGGATTGAACTTGGGTCAGCCGCATCCAAGGCAAACACCCTACCTGCTCTACTATCGCTCTGGCACCTATGTGCACTCTTAACTGTATCTGCTATTGAAGACAACTTGTTAAAGTCCCTTATTAGGCAGAAGCCGCTTTGTGTAAAATGGAAGACCATGTTTATCTGGATCGTGGTCTTTGAGCCTATGTCAATGGAATATATTTGAATCTACTCTACTTTGATCTTAGGAGGAAAGCAAAGGAGGAGAGGCATGAGCTGGAGAAAAAGCCGAGTTGCTCACTACCTTGGTGTTGGGGAGAGATGGCAAAGTTGGTTGTGTGTGTATTGGCGGAGGTGCTGGAGGGCGGGGCAAGATAGCCCAGGCCTGGGAGCTGGGAAACACAGTGCGGTGTTCCCAAGGTGTTTAAGGAACAGATAATATGGAACAACTTTTATAATCAGAACATAATGTCAGTTTCTTCCTTCCAAGTTAGGAATTGGCAAAGAAATAGTATTCTAAGATGGTGCTATTGTATGACGAAGATGCTAACATAGTCTCCCTCTTTTTCTCCACTGAACATGGCGTGTCGTGTGATACTTTTGGGGAGGCCCCCCTCCCTTACACACACACACACACACACACACACACTTGTTATTAAAATTCTTTTCCTTACTGTCCAGGCTCATTTGTTAATTTCTCTTACCTACTCTTCTTTTTCTCAGCAGCATTCTAAGCGTTCATGCCCAGATGTCAGTGATACTTCCTTATAAACATGGCTGTCAGTGAAGAATTTCATTTGCTTGCTCCTTTCTCTAGCTTATTTTAATACAGATTTTGTTTTCAATACTGCAGAAGCATGGCATGCCTACGAATCCATGTAAAAGGTAAGAATGAAGGACCAGCCCTCACATACCAGCTCGTCATCCTGAGCCATGTTCACTCTGAAGGCGATTAGACCTTCTCTTGGATTAATGGTGACTCTGGCTATCTTTTAACTGTCTGAAAAGTTTTATTGGAAATGTCATAGTGAATCTGGTTAGTAGACCAAATTAAATTTTTTTCATATTCACTGTCATTGTCCTCCCATTGTTCATCGATTTGCTCGAGTGGGCCCAGTAATGTCTCCATTGTGATACTTATTACTGTGTTTGGCACATCGAATACATCACGGGTAGTTTGCCAGGCTTTGCCATGTGGGCGAGATACTCTCAGTAGTTTGCCGGGCTCTCTGAGAGGGGCGGAAGAATCAAACTCAGGTCAGCCATGTTGGTCGCATGCAAGGCAAACGCCCTACCCCCTGTGCTATTGCTTCAGCCCTTTTTCATATTATCAGACATATTTCATTATAAAAGTCCATCAAAGAAGCTATTTGTACCCATTGTCAGCTGAGGCTAAAGAACTGTACCTTAGTGATGGACAGAAAGCAGATGCATAGTAAATATTTGTTGGCTGCTTGGCTGGATGGCTTTGAGAAGTTTAAGCAAAATCTCTTCTCTTTTTCTCCTGAGACTGACCATCTGCCTGTAAGTACCTCTTCTTTCTGTAGCATGATTCTTAGGCAATATCTGGAAAGTATGGGATCAGCTGGTTTTCTGCCCAGCGATGCTCAGGGCTTACCCCTGGCTCAGTGCTCAAGGGAACTGTGTGCAGAGCTGGGGACCAAATGGGGTTGAACCCCGAGCAAGGCAAGCATCTTATCCACTGTGCTATCTCTCTGACCCCAGTACTCTCTAACAGTACTTTTGAAGAGAGGATTTACCCAGAGAAAGTGATATAAGACCAAAGGGCGTTAATAGAAGTGAATGGTATTGTTATTGATGTCAAGGCTAGCTAATGTTTTGTAAATAGCCACCTCGCTCAAGGCAGTGTCTATTTGTTCTGAAGCATCAGATGTTAAGGGAAGTGGGAGTCTGTGTTCTTGTGGTTAAATGTTTGGCTGTCAGCGTGCACGGAGCTGATGCCACGTAAGAAACAGGAAAGGTAGTAGCAAAGCAAAGGTTCTGTGTGTGGCCAGGTGGGTTGGGTGTGGTGCATTCTGAAGAAAATAAGTTGGTCTTTCTCATGGTGAAACAACTTTTCAGTTGCTGTATGATTCCTTTAGGACGGCTCTGTGAACTCAGTAAAACAAAGCTAAAGAAGAGCCTATTCTGTTGAAAGGAATATGTAATTAACCCTTAGAAATTAGTGCCATCCAGTATATTACTAAGGAAAAAGGATTAAATACTGGTATGAATAAAAATAGTATCTATTATTGTTCTCCCTGGGATAAAATTATAAGGACTGTCAGTCACCCAGCTCAGGGGTCTAGTTTATTATTGCCTGGGCTGGGAACATGCTTTCTCTCTCCCTATTGCATAATAGTCCACAATTAGCTGAATAGCAGGATTTTTCCCCCCTCCCTTCTCTCAGAAGAGTCTGGTGTGAGATATTAAAGGAACAGAAAAGGTAGTTGTGGTTGTTTGGAATTGTATTTGTTACACGTTTACATGCAATTAGGAATGGGGCTGTGGGCGGCTGGAGAAATAGTACAGTGGGTAGGTTGTTTTTCTTTCCTGTACTGACCTGGGTTCGATCCTGGGTACTCCATATGGTCCTCTCTTTCTGCTTGAAGCCAGAACCCTGGACTAGAGCTGAGTCATATGACTCTCCTACATCTCATGTTGACTGTTGAGGTCTTCTTAGTTAGCTCATTCTTAAGCTGTGCTATGTTTTCCTACATCAAGGCAAACAGAAGGGAAAGAAACCTGCTTCCTGCCCTTCGGGGATCAGTTTAGCTGTAGAGTCATCTTTACCAGTGTCATGATAATGTGTATGTGATATAAGCAAAGGAATTCAACATATCCTTACTGGAGAGCAGTGGGGAAGACTTACTTGAAGTGGTGGCATCTGAACTTGGTCGAATTAACCACCCCATGGTTCAGGGCTCTATCAAGTATTGAGCCCAAAGCATGTTCTTGGTAAGTCAAATAATAACCAGGTATGTTCAGAAGAGATCCAGGAGGTGCCATTGACGCAGAGGCCAGGGATGAGGTGACAAGCATGAGCTCTTTTCATCTCCATTCCTGCTCTTGGGGAGGGAGTTGTGCTTATATTGGAAGAGCCTTGAGAAATTTGCTGATTGTCTTAGAGACACTTGTTTCCCCTTTCACCTATTTTAAGCTTATTGAGTGGGCCCAGTCACTTCTGACAAAAGACAGACTAGCGGGAGAAGAACACAAGTTGATTAGCATGTAGTGCACCATACCTGGATGTAATATGTAGCACAAAGACCCCTTGGTTACAATATGGGTTCTTACCTAGGTACCTAACTTAGTGAAAGAAAGAGAAGGCAAAAATGGGAACTTCTGGAAAAGCAAATGACCTCTTGGAGCTCTAAATGGAGCCTCTGGGGAGATGAGGGCATTGCTTTTGTGGAGGTCGGTCTGGATGTGGGCTTCTCTCTGAGGTCCAAGCTGCTCCAGGGGACAGGTTACAATGAGCAGGGTTCTGTAGGGAGGCTCTGCTTTGGGAGCAGATACGGGGTTTCAGGAACACTGCTGCCTTTTGCCTTCTACTTACAGTAATTTTCATGTCTGGGCTGGCATCCCCTTCACTGCTCCTTGTTTAATAGTCTGACCTGCCAGCCCACCTTCTTTAGGACATTAAGGGCCGAGTATGAACTGTCTTGGGTTTGACTGCGTTTTGAATCAGGGTTGACATGTCTCTTATTTTGGGTTGTCAGCCTGCCTTATGCTTCTTTTTCTGTACATGTAGAGCCATGCCTCCTAGATGATTTGTGGAATTCTCTCTCTCCCACTTTTGAATCTCTCTTGGAATTTACCTCTGCATCTTGCAATTTCCATGTGATTCTGGTTCCTCTGGGCTTTCCCCATGCAGATGTGAAACACTGTTTATGGAATTTGTCCCTGTACAGATTCACACCTGTTCAGATGTACTCCTGGTCGTCAAGCTTTGGATTTTCAAAACTTTGGTGTTTGTGAGATCTGTGACTGTTTAAGACACTGGAGTGAGTGCATTTGACAGGTTAAATCTACCCCGATGAGGAATCGCTACCCAGGTTTGAAATTGTCTGGAAGCAGATGTGAAGGTGTAAATGGATTCAGCGTTCAAGGGCAGTACATTGGATTCTGACTGTGTTTTTAGCTGTATCCCCCTGAGAGCTGCTGGGACTCCTAGGAGAGCTTTCTCTCCCAGCTCCGGTGCTGTAATATTATTTATAGTTCAGTGCCATTAAAGGTGTTAGATGATTAGACTTCTTTTCTCCTTTTTAACAATAGCTGCATAATGCTGATTGGTCTTTCTCAAGAGTGAGAATTACGTGGAGTGTTTCTGGAGGAAGAAAGAGCCATTGCTTAAGGCTGGGATACATCTTCCATAGTTTTGTTGCTAGAGAGGACGTGTAAAACATACCGCATGTGTTTGTAATCGTCTCCATGCATATTGAAACCTTGGTTGCCAAATGAAATTAGTTCATTCGAACACACTATCCGTTGTTTTGATGATTTCACCTACCCAGTAGGTGCTAAACCAAATGTTGTTGATGTTTCTTTCTGGCACGGCGCCAGTCTCTTTCATGAAATATCAGCTTCCTCTACAGTTAACTAGAAAAATCTTTCTGGAGGAGAGTCCTGTGGGCTGACCTGTGTGTGTGTGTGTGTGTGTGTGTGTGTGTGCGCGCGCGCGCGTGTGCATGTGTGCATGTATGTGTTTGTGCGCATGTGCATGCCCTCATGTGTGTTATCTATAATGAACTAAATTGGAACATTAAGGCAATTCAAAGTAAGACCTGTCTCTTCTTGGTGACCGTTTTTCACTCCCCCCTCCCCCCGCAAGGCTCAAGTTAAGTGACATCTCAGGAAGGTCTGCCCGGCCTAAGATTTGGCTGAACACCTTTGCCTCCCACACCTGGTGGGCAATTACTTACTTCCTGTCCCACTCAGCATGGCGGGCCCTGCTGCTGGCAGGTCTCTGACTTCTAACCACCTTCCAGCTGCTGGTCCCGATCACGTGGACTTGGGGACTGAATGAGATGGCAGATGCCTCCAGTGTAGCCAGCCATGGTCAGCAGTCAATATTCAGCAGCTCTCATCCCAAAGTAATCTTTATGTTTCTTAGCATTTTCATCTATTTGCTTGTTTGCTTAGCGCTAAGTAGATCCACGTAGAGAACAAATTCTTTGATACTATTTTAGACTGCTGGAGCAATAGCACAGCGGGTAGGGCGTTTGCCTTACAAGCGGCCAACATGGCCGACCCGAGTTCGATTCCTCCGCCCCTCTCGGAGAGCCCGGCAAGCTACCGAGAGTATTCGATATGCCAGACACAGTAACAACAAAGTCTCCAATGGAGACGTTACTGGGCCCGCTCGAGCAAATCGACGATCAACGGGAGGGCCTTTACCTTTACCTTTTACTATTTTAGACTGACCTGTTTTTGTTTTACATGTGTGTATACACACATAATATACAGATGCAGCATATGTGTGTATGTGACTGCGGACCATCTTCTCCATGATGCAGCTCTCTAAGCCATAGTTATAAGGGGCACAGTGCCAGTGGGATAGTCCATAAAGGATGCAGCGTTCACAGGCTGACAGTAGGCCTGAGGTGGCCCAGTGAGGGGGTGCCAGTCCCTTTGAACCAACGTATTTCAGGGACTTTGTGCCCCCAGCAGCCACGATGGCCACTGCGGTCAGACACGAGTTTCCAATGCCCCATACTAATGTGAGAAGTGAACCCGATCAGTCATTTTTTGGCCAGGTTTTTAATGGTTAGCGTTCTCTTACCTTGTGAAAAGTTTTTGTTGTTGAAAAGAGGTAACCAAAAGCTTACCACAGTTGGGTGGGGGTTGGGAGTGGGGTAGTTGAACACAGATGGGGAAGGGACACTGGGACAATGGTGGAGGCAAGGGGAAACTCTCATGGGGAGGGAGGTGTGGTGCTAGATAAGTTTGTTGTGCAGGTTAACTTGTCGATAGTATTTCTCATTGCTATTATTTTTATCTCTCCCCTTCCTTCCCTTTCCTATTATTTCTTCATGGCACCAAGCCATGAGTAGTCCCTAAGCACTAGTGGGTGCGGCCCCCAAAACAAAAGAATTAGAAAGGGCTCTTGAGAGTTCAGTGAGTGAAAGCTCATGCTTTGCATGCAGAGTCCCTGACTCTGAGCACTGTCAGCAGCAAGCCTGGAGTTACCCCTGAGCACTGTGGCTCCCAAACCAAACCTAACGAAACCAAAACAAAATCCAAGAATAGCAGTTAGGGAAATCATATTTTCTCATGGGGGGAAAAAAACAGAATATATGGAAGAACAAAAAGTTTAAGAACTGCAGTTGGACAGAACGTCCTGACTCTGCACTAGGCTGTCCTCATCAGGGCAACTCGGAGTAGGGTGGGTGGAGTTTCCCTCCCCGCTCCAGCAGCATTCAGGCATCTGAAAACCTCCAGAACCTAGCCACAGCCATGCTCAAGGCTGCTCTCCACACACTCGGACAAACCTCAACTATGAGGAAACCTGCAGAAAATGTGGGACCTGTGATTGAGATCGCCAAGCTGGCTCAGAATGGGACTGGGCCTCCCCCCCAGCTCCGCAGTTTTCCAATAACTTGGCAGTCACAGCTATAAACTGCCCTTGGTGCCATATAATCTCACCAACGGCCAAGATCCAGAGACTATGACATGAAGCTCCCTGAAGAGAGCAACACAGAACGTCCTGGAGCCACCTCTTATACTCTAGCCCACTAGTGTACCAACAGCAGCACACATTTGTTTGGGTTTAACATACATGCATGTAATCTCATGGATAAGGGCTTAAATGGCTCCAGGATGAAATACTATAATCTTCACACACTTTCCTCTTATGGTGCCGGGAAGGTGCACGATGGTGGAATTAGTGTTTGAATATTATCTGTAATAAACTATTGTGAACAACTTTATAAATATATATATATATATATTATTTAAAGAAAGAAGAACTGCAGTTGTTATTTATTGGCTCCTGGTGCTCAGCCCCCATGTAGTACATGTCTGTAACTGAGGATGGACTCAAGAAGCAGGCATGGTGGGCACTGGGCCGGAGGAGGCAGCACTGGCTCCCAATCTGGAGAATCAGTATGCGAGCTTGCCTTTTAGTTGTCAGATGAAGTTGTGTGTTCCTTGGGTGATGGTCACTCTCCGGGAAAGAGAGTGGATGGGAGCACATCTGTCTGGATGAGACTTCAGGTCATGCTTCTGCGTAGACAGTGATCATGCGCCTTCAGCAAAATGCTCACAGTTCTCACAAGGGATGAGTTTCAGGACGCCCTCCCCTCCCCCCCCCCCCCCCCCCCCCGCTCCAAATACACAGTGTGTCAAGTCTTCTGAACCAGGGGTCCCCTAACACCTGCACCTCGAATGTGCTGCTGAGAGCCATCTGCTTGCTGGGGTCCCACACCCTCCAGTAGTCTCCCCAGACAGGGCCCTGTGGGGCCCCAGCTTTGGCCTCTTTCCACCACAGGCTGTGTCTGTGTTTCTCACTCTCTAAAGATGAATCATGCATCCTGAGTCCCCCTTCCTCCTCCCTCCTCCTTCCCTAGCTTAGTTTCCACTTCAGATAGCTCCCCCCACCCAACTACATTTGCATAACTTACTTTCCCTCTTTAGTTTAGCCTCTCCTTCCCTTTCTTTGGGGAGGGGACCCAGGACCTCACACACACATGGCTGGTGCTCTCCTGCCCAGCTCCATCCCAGGCCTTCTTGTTTCTCTGTTCACTCTTTTTTTCCTTTTGTGTCTGGAATAAAACCTCTCCCTAGGTAGGTTAAAAGCCACTTGGTTAGCACAGCCTGGGAAGGATTTCAGAGCCAGGCTTTTCAAAGTAAAAAGAGGCTGGGATTGAGTGTCCTCCCCATCACTTGAGAGCTCAGTTGGCCCAGAAATATGCTCAAATGGTCCAGAGCAATATGACAGTGGTAGGGCATTTGCCTTGCCTGCAGTAGACCCAGGTTCAATCCTCAGCACCATATATGATTCCCCAAGCACCACCAGGAGTGATCCTAGAAGACAGAGCCAGGAATAAATCCCTGAGCTCTGCTGGGTGTGGTCCACAAACATACAAAAAAGCTCAAACCCCTCTCCTCCCCAGTTCAACATGGTTTTCCAAATAAAATTTAAGCATTTTTCTATGTAATAACGGGATCATATTCTCTACTGGCACCAAAAGATTGGCTGTGAAATCAGGAGTGCTTGGTTAAAAATAAAATATACTAAAATAGATGATTGAGTTAATGAAGATACAAAGGTGTGCTCTCAAGTTGATTATTAAGTGATGTCCTTTAGGGTTTTATTCTTTTGATTTTTATTAAGAGACCATGATTTACGAAGTTGTTCATTATAGAGTTGTTTTAGGCAGACAGACGGTGATCCAACACCACTCTCAGCACCAGAGTCCCCAGGGTCCTTCCCAGCCCCCAGCCTGCTCCATTGACTGACATATGTGAATCTTACTTCATATTCATTGCTCCAACAAAACTTAAAGGAATGACAGATGAAATTATTAAGAAATAAACCAATAGAAGTCATTTTGTTATATTTGATCTCTACAAGATTTTAACACTTCTAAATCTAGTAGAGGGCAACCAAATGAGTGCTATATCTAGAGCTACATGAGTGCTATGCCCAGTGCCACATGTTGGAAGTTTTTCCTGTCTTTTAAAGAAGCTCTTTTAATGCTTCTTGCAAAACTGGCTTTAGGGTTATGAATTCCTTACACTGCTGCCTGTCTATGATGCTCTGTATTATTTCTTCAAATCTGTATGATAATCTAGCTGGGTAGAGTATCCTTGGTGTTGTGTTCATTTCGTTAATTTTTTGTATTTTATCTATCTCTTCATTCTCCTCTGGCTCATAGAGTCCCATTTGATCTGCAATCCA
Organism: Sorex fumeus; assembly: GCF_029834395.1. Taxonomy (NCBI): domain Eukaryota; kingdom Metazoa; phylum Chordata; class Mammalia; order Eulipotyphla; family Soricidae; genus Sorex; species Sorex fumeus. Next base: position 18,577,610 of record NW_026606083.1, on the reverse strand, counting down.
TCTTAGGGATTTTCCCCTTGTACATAAGTTCCTTTTTGGATCTGGCTGCTTTCAGTTCTGTCTCTATCTTTAGAATTTGTTATTTTGAGTAAAATGTGTCTTGGAGTTTCCCTGCTTGGTTCTGTTTTCACTGGGCCCTTTGGGCCTTTTGGATCTTGGTGCCTGTATTCCTCAACTCAGGAAAATTCTTATCGATGGTTTCTTAAACTATTGTTTCTTCATCACATTTGCATTCAAGGACTTCAGTGAGTCCTATGTTGTTCCTTTTAAATTCATCCTTTAGTTCTCTAATATGCTGTCATTTCTTTTCAGACTCTTTTTCACCTAACCATTTCCTCCTTTTCCTCTTGAAGCCCTTTGTTCTTTTGCTTATCTGCTGTTATTTTGCTGTTTGGAGCTTCTCTTGAATATTACCTACCATGCTCTTTATTTCTGTCATCTTTGACTGTAGGGTTTTTTTTTTATTTTGACCTTATAATTTCTTGTGCTTTGCTGATTATCTATGCCATCATTTCTTTGAGTTCATTGAAATTCCTCATCATGTCACTGAAGTAAATCTGAGGATTTACTGAGCAGTTTGGTGTTTATGTCTTTGGTGATGTTCATTTTGCTCATTGAACTTTGAGTTCATTGAACTTCCTCATCATGATGTCATTGAAATAAATCTGAGAATTTACTGAGCAGGTTGGTGTTTATGTCATTGGTGATGTTCATTTGCTAATTGAACTTGGTGGGATTCTACATATTTTCCCTGTTGGTTTTCAAGTGTTCTTGCAGTGCTGGGGGTCAGTCTTTATCGACCCCCTGGAAGATGCTAAGGGAGTATGCTGGGGGTTGCTTTCTACCTTCTCTGCCCATCAAATGACAGGCAGCATATCTGTGAGCAGTGTGTAATTTGTTCAGTAGACCTTCGAGAACTGTGGTGTGGACCTGTGGTACAGTTGGGTGCAGAGGCTCCGGGACCTGGCTGGTAGGGAGGGGCTCTGCCTCCCGTTCCAGAGTAGGTCCAGATGTCAGGCAGAGGTGAGCCTCACTTGGGGTGGTTGAGCAGCAAGCTAAAGGTCATCATTTGATATTTTTAATAAAACAAACCAAGTCATGTTTTGCTCTGAGCTGCAGGGTTCAAGAGAAGTAAATGCTTTTTTTTTTAAATATGATTTTTAGTAGTATTTTGGTTTTTGTTTAATATCTTATGCTAGTGATATAATGGATATTGCAAAGAAAATTATTTTCAAAATTATTTTCAGATTCTACTGTGAAGCACGGCTCTTTAAGATGTGTCACATAGAATTATCTGGACTAGCTTAGAAAATCTTGAAAACTATTATGACATTGATATTTTAGGGAACTGCTATTTGGATTGCGAACTACTTTGTAAATTCACAAAAGGCTTTCCTTGTGCCATATTGAAATGTGATGAAGCCTCTAATTCATCTAGCACACCATGAAAGAAGAAAACAAAATTCTGCTGATTATTTTACAATATTCAGGTGTTGCTCTGAAATCTACTGATTGTGTTTTGGTTGTTGCTACTTGATAGAATAGATGTCTAATGAGAAACTTTCAGAACATATTAAAAAACAGTTATATGCAGAGATTTTTTAAGACCAATGAAAACACATTCAAAGCACATGGAACACTTCAGGATTTTCAATGGCTAAAAGTCCATCAATCATGAAAACATGAGTATCTTCCAAAATATTTTAGATGGCTTTTAAAAACTACTATGCAAAGTTTTTATTTTTTTATTTACTTTTTTTTGGTTTTTATTTTTTAATTAAAAAAATTTTGGACAGGTGTTAGTGGGGAAAGCTGTCTGAAAACATTTTTTTGCTAAGAAATAAAAGCTTAAGATTCACTTTTCAATAGAATTTCAATTTTATAATCTCTCATACTAATGGTGTAAAAATGAACATTCATGAAATATAAGGATATCTTACATGTTAATTGTTTTTATGATCATTAATTTCATAAATCATCTTTTGTTGAGGAAGGACTAAAACCCTAAAGCCATATAAATATGACTTTTCCACTTTAAATACTTGAATGTTAATGAATGGCTTAACAAATAGTAATACTCCTACATTATTTAAAAAATTTTATTTTTATTAAAAAAATTTATTAAAAAATTTAAAAATTAAAAACCAACACATTTAAAGCCATAATTATTTGATATTTTGCAAAATAATCTCACATTACCCAAATTTGCAGGTAACTTTCTTTTTCCTCCGTGAAAAAGTAATTTAATGCTATTGAGTGAGATGTAATTGAACTCAAATTATATGTTTTTTTTTGTTTTGAGTTTTTTCCTTTAACTTTAGGCAAGGTAGCACAAAGGACTGGGAACTTTTTTGCACGCAGGAGACCCAAGTTTGAGAGTGAGCTCACACAATTCCGCCCTGAACACCTCTGGGAGTGACTGTGGACCACATTGCAAGGAATATTCCCCATGAAATTCTGGGGGTAGTTGTCCAAATATTTTTGGGGAGCTGGAGTGATAGTACAGCGGGTAGGGCATTTGCCTTGCACACGGCAGACCTTGGTTAAATTCCCAATATTCTGGCATCCCAGCATCCCTGAGCACCACCAGAAGTAATTCCTGAGTGCATGAGCCAGGAGTAATCCTTGTGCATCGCTGGGTGTGACCCAAAAGCAAAATTTTAGGGACAGTGATCCATACCCAGTTCGTCTCTATGAGCCTGTGGTCAGTCTCAGCAGTGCTCAGTATAGAGAGTGTGGGGTCAGTCTGAGGGATGCTGGGGGATGCTAGGAGGCCAAAAGGCCACACCCATTGATGTTCAGGAGACCATGCAGCTCTGGGGATCACACTGAGGGCTTTGCATCCAGTAGGTGTGCTCTACTACTTGAGCTATCTCCCTGGCTTGAGATCTTGCTCATTTAAGTGATACATGAAATCATCAGAATCCACTTTTACGTGGTGAAGTGAAGCATGTGGTGAAAAATGTTACTTTTATTTATTTATTTATTTTCCTTTTTGGGTCACGCCCGGCGATGCACAGGGGTTACTCCTGGCTCGTTCATCAGGAGTTACTCATGGCGGTGGTCACGGGACCATATGAGATGCTGGGAATCAAACCCAGGTCGGCCTCGTGCAAGGCAAATGCCCTACCCACTGTGCTATCACTCCAGCCCCCTCAAGTGGATCTTTCTTACTTTATTTTATTTTTTGCTTTTATTGGGTCACACCCGGCGATGCTCAGGGGTTACTCCTGGCTCTGCACTCGGGAATTACTCCTAGCAGTGCTTGGGGGACCATATGGGATGCTGGGAATCGAACCCGGGTTGGCCGTATGCAAGGCAAAAATGCCCTACCCGCTGTACTATCACTCCAGCCCTGAAAAATGTTACTTTTAATCTGATGGAGGTTTTCTCTGCCACTGTTCCTACTTGTACAAAGTTATAGCCTATGGGTTAGAAACAGTGGTGGTTTTTCTTTTCATTCTGATGGGCATATAAGTATTAGTATTGTCAAATATTTTGCTCCAAGTTTTTAAGGCCAGTGGCAAATGGGTTTGGTGCCTTTTATATTTGGCCCATAGAATGATATCCCTCCGACTATTCATGTTCTTGCTGAGAGCAAATGGTTATTCTGATGCCATATTCACCTGTAGCACTTATCCTCTCAGAACTGCTCACAAATCCTTTAACAAATGTAGTGGGAAGGTATATTTTAAGGGGAGCACTGTGGTAGACTGGTGAAACTACCCTTCAAGCAAACTGAATAGTTGTGCGCCAGGAGAACTGCATTGGGGTTCCTACAGGCACCAGCTATTGATCAGCCATTGCTTGCTCGGGGAGGAATTGCTGTGTTTGCCTGGTGAGGGATTGCCCTCCAAGTAGAGTGTTAGAGATCCTCCCCGTTTCTCCCTAGGTATTTGATGATCTCTTTGGGGGTTGATAATGTTCCCAGACAGACAATGAAATTAATACTTTTCTGCTGTGTAAATTGCTGCTCTTTGGTAAACTGGGAAAGATCCAGTTTTCCCTGTCACTTTCGTACATAATTTCCCCCAATAGTTTAGATGGTTAATAGTAGGTAATCAGTAAGTCATCCAATTTTTAAAAAATGATTATAGCTCTTAATTTGTTTAGATGTTTACTTTAGGAATTTATGGTGGAAAAATTTACACAAGCTCGGTTCTGTGTTTCCTTATATATGTAGTAGTAGTACTTAGATAAGAGTGTAAATTGGAGAAACAAAGAGGATAATAAAAGTCACATCAATGCAATCACTGGAATTTGGGATGAATACATAAAATGTGTTCAGAAGATAGTTTTTCTTCCTCTGAGAACATTGCTGATAAGTCAGCTGGCCCAAGTGCGTTAGAAACCTAAATCAAGTATTGTAGACTCTGAGATGTTTATACTTTTCCTGGAAAGCCTTCTGGAAATATCTCTCAAATGAAAAATTATGTATAGTTTGTGATTCTACAGCTCCACTCCTGAGAATCTGTCTCCTAGAAATTGAAGCACTGGTTACTGAGGCTAGATGAATACTTTTACAGTTACTGGATCATTTTATAGGGCCAACACACTGAGAACAAGGTGAATGATCTTCTGCAGAAAAAGGCTCCCTAAAATGTAGTACGATCATGCTCTGGAGTATGTAGTAACTGTTAGACCAATTGTGTAAAGCAGTGATGTAGTTGTGAGAAAGTACTCCATGATCTAGTGTATGATGTAGTATATGGAGATAGAAGTTCAAAGAAGTGTAAGTAATACAATTCCATATATTAAAAGCACGGGATGGGGTCTGGAGAGGTGTGAGAACGGGGACGGCACTTGCCTTGCATGCTGCTGGCCTGGGTTCAATCTTCCACACCCCAATGGTTTCCCCCCAAGCAGTCTCCAAGCACAGACGTGGGAGGAAGTCTCAAATCTCTGTCAGATATGGCCCTCGAGTCCCCGAAGACCCCACATACTGTTTTTTTCTGTTACTTTGTCTATCGAACTCAGGTCGGCAATGTTGGCTGCGTGCAAGGCAAAAATACCCTTCACATTGTTAGCCCTCCTTGTGAGGTTTAGGAGTGGCAGGAAGGTTAAGGGAAAGAAATGTAGCAGTAAGACAGCAGAGTGCCAATTGTTCACGTGAAAGTATAGAGAAGTACATATGTGTTCATAAATGTCTATAAACATATATGTCTGTCTGGGTATGTAGAATACCTGCAGAAGGTATATTAAAATGTTCAAAATATTAATAGTGATTGTCTTTGTTGTTTTAACAGTTAGATATTTTTTCCTTAAGTTTTTTCTCTGATTATTTTTCAAAAACTCTTTGTCTTTATAATGTAAACAAAAAGAATTTATATATTAGAAACAAAAACCCATGGTGTTTAATACTCAATTTTGTCATTTTAGTGTTCTAATATATAAATCCTAAATCTCCATGGAAAGTGCTTTCAACCCATTCTTATTTACTAATAGGTACATTTTACGACCTGGAAAAATAGTTGTGCCTCATAGAGAGTGACTTGTGTTTTTAGCATACAGCTAATGTTTTCTTTTGTGTTTAATTTGTAAAACTAATAAACATTAGTATTAAAATATAAAAATAAAACGCTGCAAAATGGTGGGAATTTTTTTTTTCAAAGGACGCGAGCACCCAACTGAAAACCTAAGGGAAAATTGGATAGATTTGCCTTCATATACATCACTGTCACTGTCACTGTCCTCCGGTTGTTTGTGCTTTGTCCTTCGGGCGAGATACTCTCAGTAGCTTGCTGGGCTCTCCGAGAGGGGCAGAGAAATTGAACCCGGGTCGGCCATGTTGGCCGCATGCAAGGCAAATGCCTTACCGCTGTGCTATCGCTCCAGCTCAGTAGTTACTTTGTGATAGCTTTATATACATAAAAATAAATTTTTTGGCACATCATAAATAAAAGCAAAAGGAAAATGGAAAATATTTTGCAAATAGAAAGGCTTATGATTTTGTATGCCTGTGATCAAGAAAAGAAATAGTAGAAATTAGAAGAAACATGGAGAGAAAAAAATACCAATAAACATGAAAATTTGTCCAACCACTGTATTATTTAAAGTAAAACAACAGGTCTACATTGGTGATGAAACTCTAATGAGAACATTTGTAAATAAGTTCTGACAGTTTCAGGGGGTTATTCCCCAGTGGCTTAAGATATGCATACCTCTAACCCAGTAATTTCTCTTCCAGGAATTTATCATTATTTAGCTAATTTGAAACATCTTCCCCCCAAACAGTCTTTTCAAAAAAAAAAGTTTTGTTTTAGAATCCCAAAAATGGGCCGGGATTATAATAAATGCACAATAATAAGAGAATGGTTAAATTGTAATAAGGCTAGTGGTTGTGTCCTCTGTGATTGCTGATTATGATGTAATTATATTTGTAAAGAAAGAATTTGCAAAACAGCTTATGATTCATTATTATCAAAATGATAAATGTATGATTCCCATTTGCCACATATTTGTAGAACATTTCATAGGAAAAATGTCTGGAGGGATATTGTATTAAGGCATAGTGACTAATAGCCCTCTGTGATAGAATGAGTGATTTGTATTTTTTAAGCACAAACTTATATAAGCTTCATGTTTAACAAAATGTGATCTCTACATACATACAAATAAATTTCTCACTTTTAAGTATAATGTATAAATATAAATATAAACTTTCAGCAATCTACATGCCTTACTCTTAGGGTTAAAGAAAATAACAATTTGATACAAGAAGAAAAAGCCCAAACTCAAAATACATGAAAATAACACTCAAACTTTGGTTTCTTCCAAGTTCAGAGGGAAGAGGAGAGTCAGAGCAGTGAATATTTATTAAGCACTACTGTCTGCTAGTTCTTGGCATTTGTTATTTCCATGGAGTCTTCTTTAATTTGTGTGTTTAGAAATACATCTAGACACCCCTGCCGGTACACTCACAGCAAACAGACCCTTTTCCAGAAGAGGATATGGGCTCAGAAAAAAGTGTACTTTGAAACCAGCCAGCTACTTAAAAAGATTAAAATCCAGCTCCGTGGGCCCGAGAGATAGTACAGCAGTTAGGGTGCTTGCCTTGCATGCAGCCGACCTGGGTTCGTTCCCTGACACTCCATCAAGTCCTGGAGCCCCACTAGGATGATCCCTGAGTTGCAGAGCTGGGAAGCCCTGAGCATAGCCAGGTGAGGTCCCAACCCCTCTCCCTCAAATTAAAATAAAATCCAGTTCACATAGTCGGAATCATCTCCATTTTTGACTGGAGGCTTGAAGGGCGGATCCGCCCAGAGGTCCCAGGGAACATGCGCTGCGCCCCCGCATTCCAGGCTGATTCCAGACTTGTGGTCTCTCCACCCCCAGTGCCTGTTCTCCGGGGCCTGCGTGATCCGAGGGTGGCCCAGCTCCCTGTCTGCTGCAAGGTCTACCCCACCCCAACTAGGCCCTGCAGTTTCCTCCCCTCCTGGGCTGGCCAGGGATCACACTCTACTGAGACCAGAATCCTTAGCCATGTCCCCACCACTAGCCCCACTAGTAGTGATCCCTGAGTTGCAGATCCCTCTGTGCCCAGCTACGCTGCTGGCTGGTCTAATTTCTCCATTTCCTGCTTCTGAAATGTCTGAGCACTCCTCTAGCCTAAAGTTTACTTTCATAGAACTTCACGCCTCTTGTCAGTTGAATTTTCTGTCTAGTTCCAGAGTATCCCCCTTCCACCCCCAGATTGTCAGTGTGGCGTCCCGCATATGAAATGGGTGAAGCTGAGCCCCCGGGGCAGGACGCCTTCCTCTCTGCAAACTGGCTTCAGTGTAGTCCCTTGGCATCCTCACAGATAGCAAATGGAGGTGGTTCTCTGGAAACCTCACAGCCTAACACTTCAGAAACCCTCTTTGGTGTTCAGCAGAATCCCATGGAGTGCTTGGCCCCAGCCCAGAGAGAGAACTGCTTGGTCTTACAAAAGGCTCTTGGTTCTCGAAGTTATATTTAGGAAGGGGGGGGGGGCGGGGTTGGGGGAGGGTTGGGAGGGGTTAGCAAAGGACTTGGGAAAGAAAAGTGAGAATGAAATGATGTTAGTGACTTTACAAAATGAAGATATGTGAGAGGCAGAAAGCGGAGAATGAGGTGCATTGGCCCAAGCCGAGTGGTGCCCCGCACCCCCACCGGGGCAGCTGGAGCACCCATCCTTTCTGCGGCTTGGGGGCTGCTTGCTGGTTTCCTCTTTTTAGGCCTTACTTCCAGCTTTGCAGCCTCTTTTTCCCAGTGAAGCTCAGGGCTACTCCTGGCTTTGCACTCAGGAATTACTTCTGGTGGTGCTCAGGACTCCAGCTCCCAAACCTTCAAGTCTTTACCAAGGTAGGTAAAGACAGTGTTCAGAGTCTGTGACATCCTTTAAAAAATTCCTGCAAATGTCCTTGAGTTCTAGAGGCTCCTTAGCATATTTTAGCATTTGTTGATGTCAGGAAAGGGGGGGTGGGGATGTGCAGATTACTGAAGAAGTACAGAAATGCCCCCTTTTTTCCATTAAGGTTAAATGGAAATGATTAAGGAGAGAAATAGACTTACACAGCTGTGCGCCTTTCAGGAGCATGTATTGTTGCCAAAAAAACTGGCAAGGACTTGGTATGTGTTTAATATGTTTAATGGGATTGTCTGAGTCATCAGGCTCACAGATCACCTCTCTGCCTTTTTGCCTGCCTTAAAAAAATTTTTTTTAAATGCAAGCTAAGTATTTCACGTTCATATTTATTGGACATGTTCTGTGGGTGATGCAGGATAAGTAAGTTGGGGGTCATACGTGCAAGGAGCTCCCATCTAAGAAAATAGAACACATAGTTCCAGGGCTCAGTGACTGTGTCTTGAGCTGGAAGAGACTTTGTATTCACTGTGACTGGGAAGGAAGGTGTCCTGACCTCTCAGCTGCATTAGAGTTAACCAACTCCGCCACCACTGGAGCTCCTGGCAAATAGCCCCTCCTGGGGATTTCCTAAGAACCTTAACGGGATCTGTCCTTTATGGCTATTAAGTGGAATCCATTTTTCTAGTGAATTCTCATGGTAATGGAATCATTTATGGTTGAAAGAAGCTAAAGTAGGGACCAAGGAGAGAGCACAGGGCTGAAATGCATCACAAGTTTGATCTCTGCCATGCTGCTTCCTCACCATCTCCCCATTTACCACCTGGTATGCCCTGGTGGTCTCTAGGCTTCTCTCAGACAGTGCCATATTACCAGCCTCTAGACAGTTCTTGCTTCTAGATTCTTCAGACCTGTACCAGCTGAGTTTCACACAGACTTCTCTACCCTGCTGGGGAGGTCCCCACATTTAAAAAGGGACTCAGGGGTTGTGTATTATGGATATTTGGGTAGTTTATGCTCAGTAAATGTTGAAAATCATTCAAACTTGATGAAAGTTACGTTTTGGTCACTGAATCCAAAAGAGGGCCCCAGGTCCTATCCCATCCAGAGTAGGGGAGCCAGCCAGGTCCTTGTCCCCTGGATTCTGATCTGTGCACCTTTTGCAGTACTCAGCATCAGGGACCCAGAGATCTGCTGACCAGGAGCCCTTAGCAAAGGACAGGGAAAGTGATGGGTCTGTTAGCATGAACAAATCACCATATTGTGCTCAACTGCAAGTTAGGAACCTGGCTGATCTCTCTTTTTTTTTTTTTAATGGACATTAAGGGCTGAAGAAATAGTACAGCGGGTTGGGTGTTTGCCTTGCATGTAGTTGACCTAGTTTGATCCTAGGTACCCCATATGATCACCTGAGAGCATCGGGAGTGATCCTTGACCACAGATCCAGGAATAAGATCTGTGCACTTCTGGGTATATTGCACAAATAAAATGAAATAAAGATGAAAAGTGTAGATCTCGCTGGGGACATAGCTCAGTGGTAGAGTACATACTTTACGTGCTTTGCATGTGTGAGACTCTGGGCTTGATCCTAGTGCAGAGAGAGGGTGAGAGAGCAGGGGGAGAGGGATGGGAGAGAGAAAGGGAGAAAGAGAGAGGGGGGAGAGAGAGCGAGCGAGAGAGAGAGATATCCTATTACTGGATTTGGGATGCTGCTTAGTCTATTAAAAAGGAGGGTGCCCTCAATTCTCATTCTTTGGGATTCTTAAACTGCTTATCAACTGCCTAATCCCAGTGGAGTGAAGAAGAGTTTTGGTAAAAAGTCCCGGAGGAACCAGAAGGGTCATTCTAAAGGGTAACGCTCAAGGCTCTGGGTTTGATCCCCAGCCCAACATGACCCCAAGCAGCACCTGGAGTGATTGTGTGCCCTCCCACCCCCACCTTTCAGCACTAACATGTGTGTGGTCCCCACAGTAATAGCAGCAACAAACCCCCCCAAAGTCAAAGAACCTCCTCATTTATTTCAAATTTTTAAGAAGGGGTATTTGATATTTTTCTCTTTGTGATTCTTGAATCCAAGTTCTTATTTTCATTGTTTGACTCTTATAATTGTTTGAACCTTTTATCCTTCTTGATTATCTTTTGAGTTTGCATCATGTGAATGTGGGATTTTTACTCTTGAAATTCTCAGAATCTTTATCCATATACAACATTATTGTCCCCTGGTCCATTTTCCCCTCTGTGTGTAGTTTAGATGTTGTGGATAGTATTGATTGGCAGTGTTTCTGTTATGTCCTGGAATAAATCTCTCTCCTTACAGCTTATGTCACACTGAACACTTAGAGTCAGTTTCCCACAACTGTTTGGTTTTCTAGTGGGCAATATTTTTCTAAGATGATTCTCTTTCTTTTGGGGCCTGGAATTTTTCAGCCCTGTATTCAAAATTGAGGCCAACCCTCAGAAGCCTAATTCTGAAAATATAAACCAAAGAAGATTTTAGAAAACCATTTCCCTGCGGTCAAGTAATTTTTTTTTTGCATTTTATTCATAGCTGATTGCTGAAGGAAAAATTTTACACGGTTCTCTTCCTGTTAGTACTTTTGGCACCGTGTATTTCTGAAGTTGTGACATTAGTAGGGTTCGGAACTCCAATTATAGGTGGGTTCTATTTAGACAACCAATCGAAAACTTTTTTTGCAAGAATGCTAGCCATCAAACAGTGAAGATGGGAAACTCAGCATTATTGCACCCATTTTGTAAGTTAAGACTATTAATAGTAAGATTTCCATCTAGCCTCTTCTTGGCCTCTACTCTCAGCTTCTCAAATAGACAGACCAGTTGGGCTTCTGCCTCTTAGAATCATGTGTCATAGAGAGCCCATTCGAAACTCCAACTGCCATTAGGGGCTTGATTTCTCTCCTGGGAATATTTTTTGTTTTGTTTCAAGACCAATCTTGTGGCACTCAGGGATTGCACCAGCCTCTGCATTCTGGGATCACTCCTGGTGGGATTTGGGGCCATAGGATGTGCAGGGAATTGAACCCAGGTGAGCTGAGTACAAGGAAAGCACCCCATCCATTGGATTATCTGTCTAATGCCCTGGGCATACTCTTTTAGGAGATATTTATATTAAGAAGCAATTGTCAGGTGAGGCAGTCTTACTTTGTGCCGATTGCTAACAATAACAAATTTTATAGTGAAACGTTTAAGAGGGTCCATCTCAAGGTGTGTTCTTGCAGTGATTCTAGCAGCAGCCATAACTGGAACAATAAATGATTAACATTTACTACAGCAGGTTCTAAATGAGTTTTAGTATTGGGGGTGTGGTGGGCGGGGGTCAAAACTGTCTTACAGTGAAACAGGTCACATCCGTTGCTTGGGAGAGTAGGGGAATTAGTGACATTCTTTTGGAGATCCTGCAGCTAAACAGAAGAAGCCAAAATTGCTCTTGGGGGAATTGTTAGATTTCCACAAAAGTTAAAAAAAATAATGCTGAAGGTTGGGGAAGATAGCTCAATGGACCTGAGACCTTGTTTGATCCTCAGTAGCCCATTAGCACCATTGACCCAAGCAGCACCACTGAATCATCCAGGTAGATGGACTGTTGCCAGGAGTGTTCCCAAGAACTTCTGGGCATTGCTCAGACTGCCCTCCCCAAGTCAAATAAAGTGTAAGAAATGCCTTGAAATGTGGGTTGTTGACAGAAGATTGCTGCTTTTTTCCTTAAGCCCATTTGTTACCCTCAATGATCAGGGATTTTCCCCAGCTCCTTTCTTTGGTGTTAATGAATTCAGCTCCTATTACCGAGGGTAGGAAGCCACGTGGTCACCTCCACCAACGGGCTGCCATTGGTTGATGCTTGAGAGAATGTTTTATTCCAGCAGAAGGCTTGAGTTCTGAGAAGTAACAAAGTGACGGCTCATGTGACCATCAGCAATGACTTGTTGAGACTGACTCAGAGCAAGTGTAGCAGCCCTGGACCCAGGATGAATGTTAAATTGAGCACTCTTCTTGGTGATGCCCAAGAGGATTGAGGCTCCAAATATAAAAACCTCATTGGCAGATCGTGGAGGGGGCTCTGTTGCTAGGCTTGATCTTGCAAATGACAGAAAATGTCTCAAGCTGGCTTAATCAAGAAGGGCCCCTCCTGGCCCAGGTACACAACCACCCAAGTGCAGTTGAGATTCATATAGTTTTGCTCTCCTCAGTTCTTTTGTTTTCATCACAGTCCACTTTGTTTTTATCTTCACTTTGGGCATTGCAGGATTACCTCAACAGCTCTGCATTTTTCACCCACAAGTCTTTTTTTTTTAATTAAATCACTGTGAGATACAGTTACAAAGCTTTCATGTTTGAGTTTCAGACATACAATGATTGAACACTCATCCCTCCACCAGTGCATATTTCCCACCAGCAATGTCCCTGTTACCCCCCTCCCCTGTCACACTTCTCTTTCCCCCATACTCTCTTTCTACTTTTGGGTATTATCATTTGCAATACAGATACTGAGAGGCTTTCACGTTTGGTCCTTTATCTACTTTTCAACACACATGTCCATCCTGAACGATCTCTTCAACCATCATTGACTTAGTGATCCCTTCTCTATTCCAGCTGCCTTCTCCCCCAGCTCATGAGGCAGGCTTCCAACTATGGAGCAATATTCCTGGCCCTTGTGACAACTGTCCTTGGGTGTCAGTCTCATATTATGTTATTTTATATACCACAAATGAGTGCAGTCATTCTATGTCTGTTCCTCTCTTTCTGACTCATTTCACTTAGCATGATACTCTCCATGACCATCTACTTATAAGCAAGTTTCATGACTTTATCTTTTCTGATAGCTGCATAATATTCCATTGTGTAGATGTACCAATGTTTCTTTAATCAGTCATCTGTTCTTGGGCACTTGGGTTGTTTCTAGATTCTGACTATTGTTTACAGTCCTGCATTGAACATACAGGTGCAGTTGTTATTTCTACTGTGATTTTTGCACCCTCAGGATCACCCACAAGTCTTGCGGGGAAAGTGCTCCCTTCAAAGAAATGGAAGTCTTGGGACCAATAAGGAGGGGTTGGACTAAGCCCAGTGGTGCTCAGGAGAGCTCAGAGGTTACTCCCAGCAGAACTTAGGTGCCTACTCCAGTGCTTAGGATTGAACCAAGGTCAGCCACGTGCAAGGCAAGTGCCTTACCCTGGTACTATCTCTGGCCTGCCTCCTGCCATCTTTTGCTTTTAATTCTGAACTCCACCTATGTGAGCCTCTCCTAAGGTTGTTGTGAGTAGGACTCAAACACTCTGGTTCCTGACTATTTATATCATGGGCCACATAATTCAGTGTGTGTGTGTGTGTGTGTGTGTGTGTGTGTGTGTGTGTGTAGTGGGAGAAGAGGATCCCGAAAAATTTGCCCATGGTAAAAATTTTCTGAATGTGCAATGACCAAAAATTAGTCAGAAAACACATATACCATGAATCCGAGATGTTGCTGGCAGCGCCTGCTTGTGTGACATTTCTTGGGTGAAAGGGGTCATGCGTGGAAGCTGTTTAAGAGGCCTTGATCTGGTGTCAGATTTTTTATACTTTGTGATTTGACTCATTTGTCGACTCTAAGTCTGCTGCCTTTTCTACTCCCTTTTCCGCCTCACACCATAACTTCTGGGAAAAGGAGAGCTGTTTCCTATTTCCTCCAGGGTTGATCTTCCTCTTGGGGGATGCTCAATAAGTGCTGAGTTGCTGACCATCCGACCTGAAGGAAATAAAATAATTCATCCTTCAGGAAGGTTTTCAGAGCATTTCTGGAAACAATTATGAGACCAAGTTTTTCTGAAGTTTTTACTGAAACATCTGTTTTACAAAATGAAGCTGGATTCGGAGTGACCTGTGGCATTTGTCATTCACTCTCCCAACCCCTGGGAAGTGGTTTGTGTGAAGGGGTTTTCTTTCTCCAAAATCACTGTTGATAAAAATGCAGAGGTAATCTTTTTCTTTTTTTAAGGGGCCACCAGCGCCATACTTAGTGGTGGCATGTGCCACTGGGGATCAAACTCAGGGCCTCGGCTATGCCAGACAAGTTCCTGTAACTCTTGGACTCTTAGCCATGCAAGGCAAGTTCCTGTAACACTCATGCCCTCTCCCCGACCCCATGGGGTCAGTTCAACAGTAACAGTAACAGCTTCTTCCTGTTGGTATTGAGACTAACCTTCTTGTTGTTTATCTTGGCTAAATTCTGCACTTTTTTGGAGTGTCCAAGTGACAACTGTAAAGAAATACGCCAGCACCAGTTTACAAGGAGAGCTCCCAAGCCACCAGACAAGTGTCTCCCAGCTCCTTATTGAGCCCAGCCCAACCCTTAAGTCTCTAGCCTCAAGTTCCAAGCTCCTCAGAGGTGGGTACTCCCTGCTCTGTGCTGTTTCTTGGATATCTGCCCTGGCATTGTCTTGGATATCTGCCACAGTGAGTCATGAAGAGACAGTGGAGGTGTAGAGAGGGAACCTGAGGTTTAACCATTCACATCCCCATTGAAACCTGCCCTGGAAGGAAGACCAAAGGACTGAGATGTGAAAAGAAAGAGATTTTATTGTCTTGGCCCAAAGACTTTTGGGACCCACGTAACTGTAACTAAACTGAGGAAGGTGACCAGGTGGAGAGCGCTGAGTAGGAAGGAGCTTGGTTTTGCAGAACCTTTTTTCTTCTCTCCCAGCCCCCCAGTGCTGAGGCTAGAGGGAAGCTGTCACCAGAGAAGACACCGATAGGGTGTGGGTCAGTTGGTAGGGAGAAAGCTGGAGTCACAGCTAGTTGATCCAGGGCCTCTAATGGGTTTAATGGGTTCTGGGGTAAGACTGTCTCTGTGCCTAAGAAGTTTACAGATAAAGAGAGAGAGAGGGAGAGGGAGAGAGAGAGAGAAAGAGAGGGGGGGGGAGAGAACAGGTCAGATAGAAATGGTAAGACTGGAGGTCACGATCACGACTATCCTGTTGTTCATCGATTGCCTCGAGCAGGCCCCAGTAACGTCTTCTTCATCCTAGCCCTGAGATTCAAGGCTCTTTCAGGGTTAGGAGAATAAGACCCACCATTGTTACTGGTATTTGGCATATTGGGTATGCCACGGGGAGTTTGCCAGACTCTGCCGTATGGGCAGGTTACATTCAGTAACCTGCCGGGTTGTCCAAAGCAAGAATGAGATAATAAGATGTCCAGGATCTGGGTTTTATAGTCTCTGGGTCTTGGCCGTTGATGGGATTACACGGCACCAGGGGGCCAGTTGGTGGGTGTGACCCCTGCCTACTGGAATATGGAGGATCTGGGTGGAGGATGCTCAGCCCCGATCCGAGCAGGCTTGAAGATCTCAGCCCCGGAACCCGCATGCCTTTGTTCCTCTGCCGGTACCTTCATGCGTGTGGAGAGTGGTCTCAGCATGGTGGTGGCTGGTTCTGGAGGTCTCCGGCTGCTGGAGCCCTGGTCGGGGCGGGGAAGAAAACTCAACCTGCTCCCCTTCAAGGGGCCCCAGCGAGGACAGCCAGGCGTGGGGGGCAGGAGACTCTGGTCAATTCCCGTAGTGTGTCTGTGGGACCTCTGTGGCAAGCTGGGAGGGCAGAGGGAGGAAGTGACGAGAGCAGGACACCAAAGGGAGCTTGGACATACATGGCAGAGCAGTCGACACATTTTGGTTTGGGCCCACAGAACCTTCCTTCTTGTGTATAAGGGCTCTCCAGAGTCCCCCTCTGAACTCTGCCCTATGGACCCAATGCCCGTCTTCTCCTCATGCACCATCTGTCGCTGTCACCTTCCAGGTGCTTTCTTTAGAGGTCCACCCCCAAGCTTTCAAGCACCTTGTATCCCTGAGCTTGTGGTTTCCCCTCTCTCCTCCTAGAGCACATGGAATCCATTTTCCCCAAGATGGCCAATGGCACATGGCACCAACACAGGAAGGCAACAGGAAATGGCTGCTTCTGTTGTGTTTGGGGCTCTTTCTCTGTCATGGTGACTGGTCATTCTGCCCCCCTTTTTCAGTGGAAGATAATTCACTTGATAGCCATGGTAATCATTAAAAAATGGGGACTTAATAAAGGAAGTTCTTTTTTGAAGAGAAAAGTGATAGTCCAAGGAGAAAGAAACCCAGAGATGTTACAGACCCATCTGAGAGTGGAATACGGGAAAATGTTAAATCATTCATAAGTGGCTTGATAACCGGTGAATAAATGCATGATGGAATGTTTAGATTTGGCAGCACCTTCTAGAGAATCCATTAAACAAATGCAGTCTCAGTCTTACATCTGCAAGAATTTCTGGAGCTATTTTCATTCTTAAAAGAAAAAAAAGGAATGACATCAAACTAAATTCCAATTAGAACTAGTGGAAATATTCCACTGCCTATATGATGATACCAGAATTTTCTGACTTGTAAAAATGAGATTTTGAAGGAAGTCAGAGGATTAAGTCATGTCTTACTGAGGTGATGGCTTCTAGGACTGTATGTCATAGGGTTACAGTTTTACACCTCGGCAGAGCTGTGACACTATACTGTGCCATTGCCCAAATACCAGCTTATGGCCCATCCCCCCTTCTCTCAGGGAACCTAAATTCTGTGAGGTTTTTCATCTGGCTTTATTTTCATCTGGTTTCATTTCCTTGATTCTTGACTCTTCATTTCCTTGTTTTCTGATATTTTACCTCTGGGTAGGATTATGCTCTTCTTCTGATTTCACATAGCACAACTCTCTGTGTTCTGTTCATGTTGCCACATATAGCAAGGTTTTATCATTTCTTATCATTTCCAAGCATTCCCTGGTGCCTATCCATATACTCCCATCTTTTCTGTCCCCTCCTATCCTAGAGCACTTGGATTGTTTCCACATTTGGGCTGTTGTAAATAATGTTGCAGTGAACAGAGGTATGAATCTATTGTTTTCAATTAGTGATCTTGAGTTCTTTAGGTAGATCCCTAGGAGTGGAGTTGTTGGATCCTATGATATATGTGTATTTAATTTTTGAGAAACCTCTGTTCTGTTCTCCTTAGAGGTAGGACCAATTTCCATTCCCCACAACAGTTCTGAGGGTCCTGAGAATTCAATTTAGTAGTTATGGTTTGGTAGATTGTGCTTCCTGCTCCTAAGAGGATGTCTCTGGGCTACATTTGGATGATCACAAGCATCTCTTTGCTTTCTTTTCTTTTTTTTTCTTTCAGGAATGTGTAGCAGTCTCCAGCCTCTCTTGGCCAAATTGATCTCTTAGACACTTTGTGGTCTAGCGAAACCACTTCTTGCTCCTTAGGCTTAAGGGTATGTTTTAAATAGTGACATTCAATTATATTTGTTGCCTCAGTGCCTGTTCTAAAAAAATGTGCCTATGTCAGACCACAAGAGCAAGGGAATTTTCTAATGTTTGTGGTTTATCACTTTTATATTCTTCCTGGAGATGAACTGCATTTAAAAAAAATAATCAAGTGTTTCAAGGTTCCTCTCATAAAATCAGAGCAATGCTGTGTAATGACAGGAAGGAGTCAAATATTAATGAGTGATATGCAGTCAGAGGGGAAAATCCTTAGTAGGAGCAGAAAGTACATTGTCTGGAACAAGTGGTTAAAGATTTTCAAAGACATTCATAAAAATTTGAACAGGCAGAATAATGAAAAGAAGCTTTCCACAGAAGACATTTGCCTGCCACGACTTTCACTCTTTTTGATATGGCAATAACCTGAGGAGCATCCGATGTTAGCAGCAGACTGAGTGTTAACGGAAAGACGAGACTATCCAATTTCCTCCTCTGTTTAAGTGAGAGCTTGTTCTTATAGTTGTCCAAATATTTTTTGTACCTCATGTCACTCATTAAGTTCTTATTTTTCTGTGTGAATTGAGCGGTGTATTATAATATATGACTTTTGCAAGAAAAAAAAGGAACAAAAGTCACACATGGAAGCATTTCCAATGGTTTGGTTGGTGGCCTGCAGAAGTGGAGGGACAATCAGTCAGAACAAGGGTATCTCAGGATGACTTTGAAGGGGAAAAGTTCAAATTGTAATAGTCTGGAACAATGGTTAGATGTAGGAGGGGATTGAAAAGGGATGTCTTTTGTTTGTTTTCCTTTTTGAGATCAGGACAATCCCTTTGAGTAGAATAAGAATATGGCTGAACTGTTAATACTTTAGATTTATCTTTGAAATGCTTTTTTCTAGGCGGGGAAGTGGAGGATAGTACAGTGGGTAGGGCGCTTCCCAACCCACATTCAATCCCCAGCATCCTATATGGTCTCCTGTTCCGTGAGCACTGCTAGGTGTGGGTCAATTCCCCTCCACCATACACACGCATATACTCATGCTTTTTTTCTGAGAACACTATTTTTTACTGTTTTTATTGAGTTATTGAGTTTTATTGTTTTTATTGAGTTTGTCCTGGCCCTCTGCTTCCAGGGCTTCTCCTGGGACTGACTGGAGATGCTTGCATGGAATCCCAAAGGGGCACTTTGCATGGACCTGTCAGTGTGGTGTTTTCACTGGATCATTTCTCTGTGGTCACTTAACTGTGTCAGCTTCTTCAGAAGGCCACATGTGCTCTGACCTTGCAGGGGTAATTCCCTGCTTTCTTGGAACCAAAGTGAGATGGCTCCTTGAGCAGCAGAGGGGTCCTTTCTGGGGACCCTCACCCCACCCCCATATCCTTGCGGTGTCTTTTGAAGCACTCCAAGTCACTGTCTTTTTCCTTCCTTCATGACTGCCCTTGACTTCGAGCAGAGAAGGTGGGTCTCCTGGTGTTTAAGGTGGAGTCCTTAACCATCAAACCTAGGAGTGTATTTATTGCCTACTCCTGCCTCCTAAAGCTCCCTTATTTTCCTATCAGTATCCCCCACACCCTTTCACGAAAGAACCAAATCATGACACACGCCTACTTAAGACAAAGCAGGAAATCCATCTCGAGTCCTCTTCCTCCTTTCTGCCCTCCCTTCTATTCCTCTAGTTATTTGAACACTGAATTACAAGGAAAGCTGAGAACCTTTAAAAGGCTCCCTGAGCCCAGGCAATAAGGAGAACAGTGGTGATCATAGGAGTTATGAGGCCTTGTATTTCCTATTTGGTTTTTGCCAATGAGCAATAAAGCCTTTTTCAGAATGTGGATTTCATTTCTTGTTTGAAATAACTTTGTAATATAAGTAAGCTGTGTGGTTGATTTATTGTCACAAGAGAAAACATCCTGGGCCTGTTGAGTTTATAGCATGGTCAGTTTTCATCCTTTTTGTTTGGTTTCTGATGCCTGGGGGCCCTGGAGGCTAATCTGGACCATACTTGGGGGAACCATCAGATCCTAGGGATCAAACTCTGGGCCTTGCACATGTTAGGAATGTACTTCCTCACCCCTGAGCTACATCCCCAGTTCCTGTGACATAAAACAAATTGCTTTCTTTTTGTGATTCTTACCCATGTACTGAAAAATAGAGTGTTTTCCAAATGACCCTTGTTAGCCTGTGTGGTTACTATGCCATAGAAAGTAATAGATAATTGTTGGGGTATGGATGAAAGGGGGAGATTTGAGATTTTAAAAATAAAGAATAAAGTCTGATTACTTAGACTCTACCTACTACTTTGAGCTTTGATTGCCCTTTTCTTTCTCTGTTTTGAGGCACCAGAGACAGAACCTATTCCTTCCTACCAGTCACCTCACTGGCCTTCGTCACCTTTTCTTAAACACCCAGTGAAGAGCAGAGCAGGGATGAGGAGACCCCAAGGTCTGGCCAGCAGATGAAGGCATCAACTTTCTGTTTGTCAGGGACAGCTGGGCCTGCAAAGTAGAGAGCTGACAGGAGCTTCCCAGCAGGCTTTGCAGCCAGGGGCAGCATTGGTTGGTGTCTCTGAGGAGACAGGCCTGTGGGAGTGAGGAGTTCATCTGGGACATGGCTTCAATAAGGAGCCCCAGAGTTGCTGAGAAATTGCATGACAGAGTAAAGGGGGATATCTTGTGCTTGGGGCACCAGTCACTTGAGACAAGAGTGCATGAGTAGGGCCTATTCGGGGGTGCAGAGGGAGTAAGAAATCAGATGAGTGGGTCTGTTGGGGTTTGTCTGAGATGCTGTCTGAGCTACCCAGTTGGGGATACTGATGAAGCTGGGAGAAGAGTTTAGAGTTCAGAGGAGAGAGGAGGGGCCGGAAGTGAAAAGGTGGACCCCTGCATTAAGGATGGTGGGCGGGCTGGGTACTCAGGGGTGTTCGCTCCTCCAGGGAAGGGGAAGGAAGGCAGCAGTGCTGTGCCACAGGCATCTATGTGGTGCCCTCTGGTAGAAGGTGCTTCAAAGGTGCTGGCGATTTCAGGGAGGAGAGAGGGGCAGGGGGGACGAGCAGAGCATCCATCTGCAGTGCCCACTGCCCCAGGCCTCAGGCCACTAGAGGAAAGGCTGAGAGGGACGCCTGGTCTTGGGGACAGTCTGAGTCTGGCCAGTGCGAGCAGCTGAAAGGCTCAGGACTGAGGATAATTTCTGCTAATAATTTTTGACTTCCTAGGAGCCCTTCGAAGGATCTGGGGGTCAAGAATAAGTTTACTAGGTCGGTGTAGGGGCTATTGCACTGAGAGTTGGGATTCCTCTGAATGGAGTTAAACAGGGGTAAAAGGCCTAGTCAAACATGGTTGGACTGAAACACAATCATGAAAGTTTGTAAGTCTGTAACTGTACCTCACAGTGATTCATTAAAATGAAAAAGTAGAAAAATTAAAAAAAAATTTTTTTAATTAAAAAAATATCTAGTCTCTACTTCCTGGGCCAGATTCACAGGCAAAGCCGACCTTGTCTGGGAAAGGAATATGTTAGCATTGCAAGGCCTTAGGGTCTTCCCACACGTACTCAGCTTGGTCACTGGGGGGAACACAGCCATAGAGACCCCAGAAGTGGACCACGCAGCTGTAGTCCAGCCAAGCCATCCACAGACGCGGGAGCCCCATCTGGCTGTCCATTAGCAACTGAGGGAGTCATGATGAGAGAGTGCTATGGGGCTGCTGACTTGGACTGAGCAGAACTAGACTCAGTGCAGGAGGTACTCAGGAGCCCGTCAGGGAGAACGGCCCTTCCCAGGCCTCCACTGTGCGGCATCCTGGGAAATCTGTCTAACAAAGGAGGAAGTTCACCTCAGCCTGCCCTTCTGGAGATGGTCGGGCCCTCCTCATCCTCACAGCAGCCAGCCTGGAGGAAGCAGACTTGGCTGCAAATGGGCGGCATTTACTCTGCTGTATGTGGAAGAGAAAAACCTTTCTTGGCAGCAGTAATGATAAGAGATAGGAATTAATTCTCTAGGGAAATGTCAAGGTTATTGGGAGTTTTCATGAACAGAACCTACTTCCTTCTCATAGATGAGAGAGAGAGAGAGAGAGAGAGAGAAAGTTTAATTTGGAAGAGGCAGGTTTGTTGAGCGAAGTTATAAATTCTCTTTCTGGTGTTTGGGTCACACCCAGCAGTGCTCTGGTCTTACTCCTGGTGGTCTTACTCATGGTGAGGATCGTATATAATGTCAGGGAGTGAACCTGAGTCAAACTGCATGTAGGACAATCGCCTTACCCCTTGAACTATCTCTTGGGCCCATAAATATTCTCCTACTTTTATTTTTATTTGGAGGTCTGGCAAGTGCTCAGCCTCAGTCCTCTCCTGAGAAAACTTAGACAAGTTGAATGTCGGCTCAGTGCTTGGGCCGGGGGATGTCATGTTGCTTGTGGTGCTGGGAGGGAATGAGACTTCCTGCACCAAGGTCTGAGCTCACCCCAGCAATTGAGCTCTCCGTGGGCCCCAGCAGTGTTGTAAATATTAACTGGAGACCTTACGACGATAGAACTTCTCAAATCTGTGATTGGTTACCTTGTTCAATTCCATCCTGATTAGATTTTAAGTGACATGGTTGATTCTGGTTCTCTCTCTCTCTCTCTCTCTCTCTCTCTCTCTCTCTCTCTCTCTCCCCTCTCTCTCTGTCTCTTTCTCTCTCCCTCCCTCCCTCTTCCTCTCTCCCTCTCTTCCTCTCTCCCTCTCTCCCTTTCCTCCCATATAGTTTGACTTAACAAGATAGTTTCATCTCAAACCATCCACTGGACATCATCTCCCAGACTGTGATTGTGACTGAAACCCAATTCAGGCAGTCAAAGGAGGGTGTTGTCGTGGGACACTGGGGGGAAACAGGCTAGGAAAAGGATATAGCACCCCACCACTGTGACCTGGTAGGGGAGGTAAGGAGGGATGTATGAACTGGGTCTGCATTCATTTAGAAAATGGGGTTCTCAAAGAGCACACAATTCACTTCTGTGGTCAAAGTCTTACTGGTATCTAATAATACTAATCAAAGACAAACTCTTACCTGGATCTGCTGGGAACCGTTTTCAAAGACCAATTGTCGTGGCAGGGCTGTGTAGGCTGTAGGTAAGACCCAGGACTTCTGGCTGGCTCCTGCGTTTCACTTGGTGTAGTTTTTGCAATTCTGGGAACCAAATCCAGGACCTCACATTTGGAAAACAAGTGTGCTCTCCCGCTGAGCTCCATCCCCAGCCCTGGGCCCTGGGGTTTTGCCCCCGTTTTCTCAAATGACCTCTTTCATTTAGGAAATAGAGAGTTCACTGTAGAGGAGCCACCAAGTGTCAGCCTGCTGTCTCTGTTCACATCCTCATCTGACTGGGAATATAGTAGCTTCACAAGATTTACGCTTACCCATTTAAACCTCTGCTGCATCATGGACACCTGGAGGTTGACCTCTGTCCAGTTGATAATGCTTGATCATATTAGAGACTCAGTAGTGCAAAGAAATGTGAAGTATTCCTTATGAATTTTCAGAGGCCTATCCTTACTGCCATAAAAAAAAAACTGTCACTTTATTATTATTTTTTAAGCTAGTTTTGCTTAGTTTTGGAGCGATAGCACATTGGTAGGGCATTTGCCTTGTGCACAGCCGGCCCGGCTGAGCCAGGTTCGATTCCTCCACCCCTCTCGGAGAGCCCAGCAAGCTACCGAGAGTATCTCACCTGCACGGTGCAGCCTGGTAAGCTACCCATGACATATTCAATATGCCAAACACAGTAACAAGTCTCACGATGGAGATGTTACTGGGCCCACTCGAGCAAATTGATGAACATCAGGAGGAGAGTGCTGCTGTGCTACATATTAGAGACATGAAAAGGTTTTCTGTTTCCAAAGTGGCTCCTGAATACCATTGTGTATGTGTGTCCATATACATATATGTATATATGTAATTGCATATATTTGTCGCGTTCTCTCTCCTCCTTAGAACTCTTTGAGCTCTTTACTGCTCTCTTTTCTTAACTTCTCCATCGCCTCCATTCTTGCTGCCTTAAGTACTGTGCATTGCCTTTCATCTGAGGGCAACGACTCTGCCTCTTTCCCTGCCTCAATTTATTTTCACTTTGCCACAGGGGCTTCAATTCAGAGGGTGCATTGAAGCAACTTCTTGTCAGTCACTGGATTCTGTGCTCTCTTCACCACTCCCCACCCCATGAGAAAGTCAATCAATTAGATCCCAGAAGAGGCCTGACTCTCCGGGATGTTCCTCTACTGCTGTCTTTCTGCCCAGCTTCAGGAAGGGGCAGGAGAATTCCCCTTGCATTACCAGGTTACGGGGACCTCTGCCTGGTCCCCATTACAGCAACACCCCTGGCTCCCTGGAGGGTATTGGGGTCCACCAGGCTGACTCCCTCCACAGCTATAATAGACCCTTCTAGCCTATTCTCCCGAAACCTTTTGGTGCAGCATTCACGTGAAAAAAAAATTGCTTGTGTGGGTCAAGTGGCTGATACTTCTAAGGGATGAATCGATCCTTATGGTTCTGCCCTCCCCCTCTTAAACTGGGAGTGCTCCTCTTTCTAGAAGGTGCAGTTGATTGCTTTGTCCATTTCTGTTGGTTCTAAAATGCCCGGTACCAACTAAAGAAGCGCATTTCCAGGTGCAACGCCCTCAGCCTTCTTCCCTGACTTAAGAGTCTCAATCAGTTAAGCCCAGCAAAACATTTTTCTTCCCAATATTCTAGAGCTAATGAAAAACCCAGCAAGCCTTCGTGTCTTGGATTGTGTTTTAATAAAAGTGGTAATTCAAAACACCTGTTTAACTAGTGGCTTTCAATTCTAATCAAAGCCCTGTTAATTCTTTGGTTGGGACGTCTCTGATGTTCTCTTCTTCGCTTTTTCTATTAAAGAAAAAATAAGCCACCCACCAGTTGGATTGAAATTTGATTCTTCTTAGCGAAACTGCCAGTTTTAATTAAGTTTGAGAATTAAAATATGGCTGGAAGTTGGAGGAAATTTAGCAGAGTAATTTCCTTCACGTGCGCTGCGTGTTCTGAAGACAGGACTGGGAATTTGTACAGATAAAGACATTACATGACTAATTGTTACTACTTCTGTGAATTAAATGCAACTTTTTAGCTGGGTTGGTGTGCATAAAAATCCTTTTATGCTTATTAAAGGGAGGTGAGCACTAAAGTGGTCATTTTAAAGTTATGGCTATATTTATACTGACTAGTGCAAATTATCCATTAAAAGTGTTCAATTAGGAAAATTAAAGGCATTTTGTGTTGGGAAAATTGCTCTCTGATTTTTGTTTTTTTTTTTTTTTTGGGGGGGGGACCACCCCTGACAGCACGTTGGCATACAAAGCATACTCTTTGGCCCTTTGAGCTCTCTCTCCAGTTCTGCACCCTAATTTTATTTATTTATTTTTTGCTTTTTTTTGGGGGGTCACACCCGGCGATGCACAGGGGTTACTCCTGGCTCCTCACTCAGGAATCATTCCTGGCAGTGCTCAGGGGACCATATGGGATGCTGGGAATCGAACCCAGGTTGGCTGCCTGCAAGGCAAATGCCCTAACCACTGTGCTATCGCTCCAGTCCCCTGCACTCTAATTTTAAAAACATGTTAGCGTAAGGTATTCTCTTTGCCTTATGTGAGGTGGCACAACCCGTGTTTTTGCCAGTTTTTGTGTCCGTTGGCATATGATCTACCTTAGTTTCTTATTTCCAAGTCAACGAGGATCTGATCGAATATTGAGAATATCCTCACCTGTGTTTTAAAGCTTTTCATCCTGACTCTTGGATGGAGAAATGAAGAGAAACTCATTTATTTTGTATCTTCACCTGAATTAAAAATGCTAATTTAAGAACCTATCTGTCATTTTTCTTAAGTAGAAAGTTACTGGAGGAATCAAGTGGAGACGCTGCTTTATTTAATTTTTCTGTATGAACCCCTAAGGACTACTGGGTGTTACCTCTATAAAAATACTGAAAATAACTCAGGGCACATGTGTAATCTTGAGGTGTCTCCCCAGCCCCAATTCGGGGTATCTCTGGTTTACCTACTTTGATGTAAAGGCTGCTGAAGATCCTATTGTCCTTTAGGTCTGCTTCTTCTTTTTTCTTTTATTTTTTTTTTTTTGGTTAACATCTGGCTGAGCTTAGGACTTATCACTCCTGGTAGTGTTTGGGGGCCCATATATGGAGCCAGGAATCAAACTAGTGTCTGCAGCCTGTAAGGCAAGGACCCTACTTACTGTACTATCTTTCTAGCCAGGGTCTTCTTTTTTTGGTCCCATTAATTGATCTGTATTTGCCACTTATCATCTAATCTATATGCTTTACACTTTTATCTCTGATGTCTTTCATTTGCTGAATGTTCTGTCTTGTGGGACCTGCTCTCCTGGCTGTCTAGACGAGAGTATTTGTTTTTCCTTTCAGTAGACACTAGCTAGTTTGATTTTCCTGTCCTTGGCTGAATGGCTGAACATATAGTTTGTCAATTCTAGCCATATATGAGATAGTCTCAAGAATATATCTTTCTTTTTCAAGATTAGTATATTTAATTTTATTCATTTTTAATTACCTTATGTAGGAGTACTGCTATTTATCCAGCCATTGATTAAGCTGATTGAATTGGGCATGAACTCCACATTAGTTTTATTATTTATTTTTTAATTTCTAATTAAATATCCATGTGATAGACATCACAAAGCTGTTCATAGTTGGGTTTCAGTCACACAATGATCCAGCACCCATCCCTCCATCAGTGTACTTTTCCCATCACAAATGTCCTCGTTTCCCTCCCACCATCCCCTAACACCCCATTCCCTCATCCCCAGATCTATGGGAGGCACTTTTTACTCAAAAATGTATCTTTTATCCAGCTTTCGTATGTATCTTTTATCCAGCTTTCTATGTATCTTTCAGTGGGCGTTGACAAGAAGACTTCATTTATTTAAGTTTTCTTGAGGGACTATTATTTGCAGTGCTGTTAATGGTAGTTTCACATTTGCATCATTTCGGCTGTACACCCACCACCAGGCTGCCTGCTCCTCTCCTCCCTTTCGCCCTCCCCAGACCCACATGGAAGCTCAGTTTTGTGGACCAATCCTCCAGTTCTGTTGCCATTGGCCATTTGTTACTCCCTCATTTAATGTGCCTTTAAATCCCATACATGAGAGAGATGATTCTGTATCTGTCTCTTCTGACTGACTTTACTCAGCATGATATCCTCTAGTTCCATCCATGTAATGGCAAATTGCATGATTTTTTTCTTATAGCTTTCTGATAGCTGCATGGTGATAAGATACACACACACACTCACACACACGTGCATTTTTCAAAATCCCGGAGATCTATATGTTGGGCCCATAGTGATGGTACAGTACAGAAGACAGACACTTGCCTTTTATGTTGTCAACTCCAGTTCTATCCCTGGCATCACATATGGCCCTTTGACCCATGTCAGGAGTGATCCCTAAGCACAGAGCTATGTGCTCAAAACTATTAAAAATATAATGAATAATCATTTAAAAAATAAAAATAAAAGTAAATGAAATACAGGTAGTTCTAGAATGTCTTATTTGGGTAGATTACTTTGCATATTTTAGAAAAACTGCAATAATTTTTCAAGCCACCACAACTTTTACATCTTCTCTTTCACTGGACTTCAAGATTCTACCAAATCCATTTTAAAACAACCTCTACCCCCAGCAGAAACATATCAGAAATTTCTTGTGGTTGAATGCTGGGTAAAGGTAAAAGTAAAGGCCCTCCCGTTGATCGTCGATTTGCTCGAGCGGGCCCAGTAACATCTCCATTGGAGACTTTGTTGTTACTGTGTCTGGCATATCGAATACTCTCGGTAGCTTGCCAGGCTCTCCGAGAGGGGCGGAGGAATCGAACTCGGGTCGGCCATGTTGGCCACTTGTAAGGGAAATGCCCTACCCGCTGTGCTATCGCTCCAGCCCAAAAGGCCCTCCCGTTGATCATCGATTTGCTCGAGCGGGCCCAGTAACGTCTCCATTGGAGACTTTATTGTTACTGTGTCTGGCATATCGACTTCGTCACGGGGAGCTTGCCAGGCTCTGCCGTGCGGGCGAGATACTCTCGGTAGCTTGCCGGGCTATCCGAGAGGCGTGGAGGAATCGAACTCGGGTCGGCCATGTTGGCTGCGTGCAAGGCAAACGCCCTACCCGCTGTGCTATCGCAATATAAAATTTTAGTTTTCTTTTTCTCTGTTAGAAGTTGATCCTGAGAGGTGAGAGACAGTAGAGTGGGTAAGGCACTTGCCTTGCTTGCTGCTAATTCCATTCAAATCCCTGGCACTGGATATGGTCCCCAGAGCACCTCCACGGGTCCCTCCTGGGCACATAGCCAGGAATGGCCCCTGAACACTGCCGTATGTCACCCCCAAACCCATAAATAAATAACTTGAACCCTAAATCCCAGGAGTTTGGTAATTAACAATTACTAAAGTGTTTATGTTGAAAAATGTGCAGATGGTACCAAGAGGAAGTAGAAAATGAAGAGGGAGATAGGATGTGAGGAACTGTGCCAGCCAGCTCCTGACCCTGCTTTTCATTTCCAAGGCTCAGTTTGGAACCCTTTAGGCACACTTTAAAAATAATAAAAACAGGAAGTAAGAAGGCTGATTCTGTGCAGAGGGCGGGGAAGAGAGGAATTATTAAAAGAGGGTTAAAGTTTAGGTCACATTGTCTGTCTGTCTGTCTGTCTGTCCTCCCGTTCTTCGTCGATTTGCTTGAATGGGCCCAGTAGCATCTCCATTTTGAGACTTATTGTTTCTGTGTTTGGCATATTGAATACATTACAGGTAGCTTGCCAGGCTTTGCCGTAAGGGCGAGATACTCTCGGTAGCTTGCCGGGCTCTCTGAGAGGGGTGGAGGAATCGAACCCCGCTTGGCCGGGCTGGCTGCGCGCAAGGCAAACACCCTACCTCTGTGCTATCGTTCCAGCCCCTTAGGTCACATTAACCAAAGATTTTGAACATGGGTATATCAGAACTTAATAGGGATCCGTAAAGAAGAGATTATTCAAAGAAAAGGGACAGTGTGTTAGAGATGAATGGAGATCATCTGATACAATGTTACTTTTAATGTCCCTAACCCTAATTTTACATTAAATAGTGGTGTTTTTTTTAAAAAAACATATTAAAACCTAATGCATTTTGTTTTAGTTATATCTATTTTTAGCAAGAACAGTTATCCAGAAAGTGGAAATCTGCTTCAAAATGTGGATCTCTACCCGTCACAAACCCCTCATGGAGCCCCACTGGGCATCATTAGTGTGAATTACACTGTAGTCCTGGTCCCGGAGGACACTTTTGGAAGAGGGAAGATGAGAGAATGAGCCAACCAAATTTCAGAGCACTGGCTCTCCAAAGGACACATTTCCCAGAGATGCATTTTATTTACAGATGCATTACAGAACTGTCTTCACATTTCCAACAATCCACTCAGATGATTCTGTGAACCAGAAATGTTTCAAAGGATTCTTTGTGAGCACTTCAATAAACAAGCAGTGTACTTCCTGAGAGACTTGGTGTGTGCCTCAGGGCTCCACATTGTGTGGACACGTTTTGTGCGGTCTTAAGGAGGCAGCTCTTGATTGCTGAGGCTTTGGCCGGAATGATCTGACTTCTGGTTCCCTCTCAGCAGCTCAGTCACTGTGTGAACTTGTAGCCAGTGTGCTCCTTGCCTTGCTCTGAGGTGCTTCTTGGATCATGTGGTTGGTTCCCTTCAGCCACAGCGTGAGAGCAGGGGAAGGATGAGGCTTTCTATGACAGGAAGTGAGCTAGACTCAGTTATGCAGAGCGTGTGGATACTAGTGAGTGAGTTGTATTGGCTGAATGGTAGCAGTTCTAGATTCTTTGTTCTTGTGTGTTTGTTTTGGGGTGGTCATAGGGAATGGGGGCACACCCTATGGTGCTCAGAGGTTACTCCTGGCTCTGTGCTCAGGGATCTCAGCTGGTGGATCTCAGGGGACGGACCATTATGTGGTGCCAGGTATTGAATCCAGGTTGGCCACATGCAAACACCATACCTGTTGAGCTAACTCTCCCACCTCTGGACTCTGGTCTTGACACTAACAGTAATTAATTGCAGACATATGAGAAGTAATTCATTTTGGAAGGAGTTCCTTGGTTTTTATCTATGATCTGTTGGTCAGTGCTAGGTCCTTTCTGCTCTATAGTTTTGAACTCTGTATTTGTAGATCAGTATAGATGGAATTGGCAGGTGAGCATATTTAAGGTTGAAAGTCAGCCAACCTGAGAAGATGCTGAGTGCAGAGGGGGCAATCCAGGTCTCGGGTCTCAGGCTTGTGTGCTGTCTGCTGTGATACCCATCCCTCCATGGTGAGTCTCTGACTCCCACACATTGATTCTTCCTTGTCTCCCCAAATAGAAGTGCTCTGCCCCTAATAATTCAGAGTATTCCACAGCATTTATTTATTGCTGAACAAGTCTTATAGACTTGGTGACTTAACCACTTTTTTCTTCGGTCCTGATTCTGCAGCTTGAAGTTGGCCCTGCCCAGCAGTGCTCCTGTCCTCACTCAGGTGACAGCTTTGGCCTGGGACTTCCCAGGGCCTGGACACATCATTCCGTGCCTACCCCACCCCCACTTCCCTTCCTTCCACCAAGGACCTCCTAGTAGTTCTGGTTGTCATGGGACTGTCATAGTAACAGCAACAGCGACATTCCAGAAGGACCAGCCCCAGGCACACAGCTGCTGTTGGGTTAAGCCTGTGGCCCACCGGCCTCATGACAAAGAGCAGAGCCAGTGTGGAAGGAGCTATGTGAGGAGACAGCTCAGAGGGATGTGACTTACTGCACACCACTAATCGTATGTTTTTTGAAACCTGTCCTACAGTGGGGAGAACTGGTCAGCAATCCCTGTGCTTGGTTTTACATTTTTAGAAAGTAACAACAATAGCTTTTGGACTGCCTTGAAGGGGAGGGACATATTATTTATGATGAGAGAGATAATTGCCTATCTTGCTGAACATTTCTTTTTCTGTTGTTTTGGACTATACTTAGGGCTTACTCCTGGCTCTGCAGTCAGGGATCACTCCTAGTGGGACTCCATGGACCATATATGATGCCGGGGATGCATTGAGAGTTGGCTGCACACAAGGAGAACACCTTATCCTCTGTACTGTCACCCCAGCCAGGAACGTTTCTTACTTTTTCCTGTTTGCTCTTTTTCTCTCTTACTTGTCCTCTTCAGACTCTCCAGCCACATGGTCTTCCTGAATCCAGGCTCTTCTCTTCCTCCACCACAGGATCACTTCCTGTAGTTGCTGCTCTTCCAAACGCTTTCAGGAATCCATAATCGCTGCTCGAGATTTTTTGCCCCCAAAATGTTTTTGTAACTTCCTGTTAGACTTCAGTGTGAGTAACCTGTGCACATACCTGCAAATAATTCATGTTCAACATGACCCAGACCCACTCCCCTTTCTCTGTTTTCCCATTTCAGTGTGGCTTCACGGTGCTAGTCACAGAGGCTCCAAGTCTCATCAGTATTCTGCACCCCTAACCCGGAGTCCCCAGCCCCACATCCTGTGCCCCAGCATGTTGCCACATACCAGGTCTGTGATTCCTGTGCCCCAGTCTCTGTCCTTGCTCCAGATCCTGTCCTCCATGCGAGGGAACTGAGACGCCCTCCGCCCCCCATCCTCTCTGTGCAATAGAGGCGGCCTTTACTTGGCACCAGGCCTGGCAGCTCATCCCTTGAAATCCTTCTCTGTCATTTCCCGTGTTTAATGGCACATCCTTTTATCCAGGTCCAAGCCATTTCCCTCCTCCAGGGTCTGGCTCCACCATCCCAGACAGACTCAGTGATGAACAGTCTCTTAGACGATTACACATTTCATGCTGTGAGGTTTCTGGTTTCGTTTTTAATGAATAGGCTTTATTTTTAAAGAAGTATTTTAGACTCAGAACAAACTTGAAGGAAAGGGGCCCACCCAGCCCCCCCCCACCTCCCCACCATCCATACACAGTTACTGCACCCGCATACTGCACCCACCCACTTAACCCCCGTGTTTCACCCGACCCGCTGCACCCACACACTGCACTGCTATACTGGTGCACCCACATTCTGCACTCACATACCACACCCACGTACTGTACCCACATGTTCCACCCACACACTGCACTCATATACTGGTGTTCCCACAAACTGCACCTGCGGTTCCTATTATGACTGAGGGCCCCAGACTGACACATCGGTCCCATGCAGACTCTGTTGTGTGTCTATAACAGGTTCACCCTGTTCTGTGTATTTTATGGCCTTTGACAAGTATATACAGATATGCCACCAATATGGCGTCTCACAGAGAGCATTGCCCCTGCCTCCCTCTCTCTGCCCTCCCTCTCTGCTGCCAAGCCAAAGGCCGCTGGCACTTTCACTCATGTGAAACATGTCTTTGTCTGCCCTGGCTTTAGTCTCCCTTTAACACTGTAGATCTTTGGACTGTCTGGGTACATCGATCTTTACAGGCCCAATTAAAGTTCTTCCATAAATCAGACATTTGCGGGGGCCTCCACAGCACTCTGTTTGGAGGTTGCTTTCGATGTTTAAAGAAGGCCTCCTCTGCTGATCCCTAAGGATAGTAGATACACGGGACAGGTAGATTGCTCCATAGCTGGAAGCCTGCCTCATGAGCAAAGGGGAGAAGGCAGCTGGAATAGAGAAGGGATCACTAAGAAAATGATGGCCGGAGGAATCGGTCGGGATGGGAGATGTGTGCAGAAAGTAGATAAAGGACCAAACATGATAACCTCTCGGTGTCTGTATTGTAAACCATAATGCCCAAAAGTAGAGAGAG
The DNA here is from genome assembly GCF_029834395.1 of Sorex fumeus. Lineage (NCBI taxonomy): Eukaryota > Metazoa > Chordata > Mammalia > Eulipotyphla > Soricidae > Sorex > Sorex fumeus. The sequence continues at coordinate 18,545,189 of NW_026606083.1, read as the reverse complement.
ATTATGGGGAATATTGTCTGCCAGTAGGTAGGCATTATACCTACCAACTGCCCCTGGCACTGTGTTATCCCATCAACGGCCAAGATCCAGAGACTATAAAACCCAGCTCCTGGAAACTTATTATCTAGTTCTTACTCTTGGAGAACCCGGCAGACTACCGAGAGTATCCTGCCCATACGGCAGAGTCTGGCAAACTCCCTGTGGCATATTTCATATGCCAAAACCTTGTAACAATGATGGGTCTCATTCCCCTGACCCTGAAAGAGCCTCGAATGTGGCACTTTCTAAAATCTCAGGGCTAGGACGAAGGAGACGTTACTGGTGCCTGCTCGAGGAAATTGATGAACAACAGGATGACAATGATACAGTGATTGTCTGCCATGGAGGCAGGGGGAGGGTGGAAAAGGGGGGGATATACCGGGGATATTGGTGGGGGGATGTGCACTAGTGGAGGGATGGGTGTTTGATCATTGTGTGACTGTAACCGAAACATGAAAGCTTGTAACTACCTCACGGCGATTCAATAAAATTTAAAAAAAAAGAAAGAAAGAAAATAAAAATATTAAAAAAAATTGGAGCTGGAGCGATAGCTCAGTGGGTAGGGCATTTGCCTTGCACGTGGCCAACCCGGGTTCAATTCCCAGCATCCCATATGGTCCCCTGAGGAGTAATTCCTGAGAGCAGAGCCAGGAGTCCCTGTGTATTGCTGGGTGTGAAAAGCAAAATAATAATAATAATAATAAATTTAAAAAATAAATAAATAAAAAATAAAGAAGGCCTCCTCATTCTCCAGCTGAGGTCAAGTCAGTCAGCATGTGTTGAAATTAGAGGTAACTTTCTTTCTTTATGTAATAGGTGTATGTGCTCCTTCCTATATGGTTTGTCCATAAATTCAAACAAAAATCTGTATGCTTCCTAAAAAGAAATAAAGGCAAAACTGTAGTCTGCAAGAGCGAAGTCTACAGATTGAAGTGTCAGAAAGCAAGGCTTCAGCGAATCCTTAAAGAAGTCATATATTAGATGCAGTATTCAAGCCAGAGAGATGTTCAGGGATTCAGGTGATTGCCTTGCTTGTGGTTAACCCCGGTTAAATCCCCAAGAGCACACACGAGCATTGACGCCCATGATAAGTGTCACGTGTAGGCCTGGAGGCCCTTCAGCACAGCTCCTGTGGTCACATAATCCCCAGCACCTCAGGGCCTGAGCAGTACCACAGCTGCTGGCTCTCGTACTGGGCCCTCACCTGCTTGCCTGAGAACTCTGGGGAAGGCCCCCAGACCCCACTCCTGAGCCTCATTTGGGAATGTATAAAAAAGAGAAGGAAATATGTGATAACCACCTAGGTGGTTTTCTAAATGTGGACTTTGCAAAGAGGGTATTTAATCATTATAAACAGGCCAGCTAGCACCAAACAGGTCCGTGGTAGTTTTAGGCATGTGGCAGAATATGATATGGCTGTAAAGAGCTTTTGTCTTGAAGCTTCAGCTTCAGTGCCAGTTTCATAAAATGTTTGCAGAATATGCAGTGGTGGATGGTTTGGGGTGAGGACTCAGGAACTCTCCTCCACCCACCCTCCTGGAGCAGACCCCATCTTTCTTGGGGTTCTCTCTCCATGCCCCTCTCTCCAGGCCACTACCTGATTCCTCCTTCCTGCCGGAGGCCAGCACATCAGTGTCTAAAGCACCAGCCTGTGCTGAATGAGATGGAGAACGTTTTTCTGGCTTAACTCACTCGTGAGGCAGAGCTCGATCTCTTTTTGTACCCCACCCTAGGAAGAAGTTTTATTGTGGGTGACATAAAAGAAGCAGAAAATTGAATCCATGTAAAGAAAGTAGACCATGTGTTTTATCAAGTAGCCATCAGTTCCTTAAGAATTTTCCTCCCCCAAGTGCCCTAGGACAGATGACTGGTTAAAGAAACTTTGGCACATCTACACAATGGAGTACTATGCAGCTGTCAGAAGAGATGAAGTCATGAACTTTGCTTATAAATGGATAGACATGGATAGTATCATGCTAAGGGAAATGAGTCAGAAAGGAACAGAAATAGAAGTACTGCACTCATTTGTGGAGTATAAAACAATATAACATGAGGCTGACACCTAAGGATAGTAGATACACAGGACAGGTAGATTACTCCATGGCTGGAAGCCTGCCTCTTGAGCAAAGGGGAGAAAGCAGCTGGAATAGAGAAGGGATCACTAAGAAAATGATGGCTGGAGGAATCGGTTGGGATAGGAGATGTGTACAGAAAGTAGATAAAGGACCAAACATGATAACCTCTCAGTGTCATTATACAAACCATAATGCCCAAAGTAGAGAGAGATTATGGGGAAAATTGTCTGCCATAGAGGTAGGGGAAGGTTGGGAAAGGGGAGATATACCGGGGATATTGGTGGTGGGCAATGTGCACTGGTGGAGGGATGGGTGTTTGATCATTGTGTGATTGTAAACCAAACATGAAAGCTTGTAACTATCTCACGGTGATTCAATGAAATTTAAAAAAAATTTACCTCCCATCAGGGCTGGAGTGATAGCACAGCGGGTAGAGTGTTTGCCTTGCACGTGGCTGATCCAGGTTCGATTCCCAGCATCCCATAAAAAAAATAAAGAGAGAGAATTTTCCTCCCCATTACTTTACGTACTTGAGTAAGGTTTTTTTTTAAGTCTTTTAAAAATATGTGTCCTTTTCATTTATTGATGTGGGTATAAGGTGAGAGGCAGCTGAGTGGCAGGTCAGAGCACCCAGGTTCTTGAGTCGCACTGACCAAGTGAGTCATCTTGACCCCAATTTTCTTTGGCATAGAAGAACAGGATGGGTAATAGTTGCTGTCCACCTCCCAGAGTTGGTTTGGTCAGCTGCTGTGCTGGGAATTGAACCCAGACCTCATCCGTGCAAAGCTTGTGCGGTGTCACTGAGCTCCAACCCCAGGCTCACACAGGGCAGTTGAAGATATTTCCATGAGAAAGATTGTAAAACAATGACAGATAGGTTGCCACTGTTAATTTTCAGAAGTGGTGAATGCTGAAGATGAAAAATTGGTATACTGAAATAAAACCAAAGAATAGAAAATTTTAAAATGAACTGTTATTTTTATTTACTCAAGTAACTTTTATTTTTCTTTCTGACTAGGAAGTATTTATAATACTTGGTAATGGTATGTATGATTAAGTACAATATATTAAGGAAGAATGATTGTTTTTGTTTGTTTGGTTGGTTTTGGACCACATCCAGAGGTACTTAGGCTTTACTTCTGGCTTACTCAGGGATCACTCCCAGCCAGGTAAGGCAAGTACCTGCTGTACTATCTCTCCAGTCCCAGAGTAAGAATATCTTATGGGGGCTGGAGTGATAGCACAAGGGGTAGGGCATTTGTCTTCCAAGCAGATGACCCGGGTTCTATTCCCAGCATACCATATGGTCCCCTGAGCACCGCCAGGAGTAATTCCTTAGGACAGAGCCAGGAGTAACCCCTATGCATCTCCAGGTGTGACTAAAAAAGCAAAAAAAAAAAAAAAAAAGGAATATCTTATGCACTATAGTTTCCTTTCCTCCCCTGTAATTTTTATTTAAACTTATGCCTCAGTGAGTTATTCATTCATCCCCAAAACAGTACTAAGTGCTAAGGATATCAGTATGGACACGCATTACATACTTTTTGCTCATGGAATAGAACAGATGTTTCTACTAATCTCGTGGGGAAGGCAGACATCCTCAGTTGATATGGTATAAAATTCTTATGTGGTTTAAGAACTGAAAATGAAATTGAATCAAGCTGTCACTTTCGTAAGCTAGAGAAAGATGATGAAGGAGGAAAGTAATGGAGTATGTGCTATAGTAAAAAAAATGTAATGGGGCTTCAGGGGTGTTCGCTTTTTATTTTGAAATAATTTCATAAATATCACCCTACAAATATAGAAAATTCCATATACCCTGTATCTAGATTCTGACCTTGGATTTATGAATGAACTCTCTTCTTATACTTCCTCTTTTACAACCTTTATTTCTTTTGCTTCTTGGCTCAGAATGTATGCAGACTTCATTGTCACATCTCCCGAGCCCCCTTTATTCTAGTCCAGTTTCCTAGTCTTTACCTGGATTTTTCACACTTCTGATGAAGAACACTTATTTTGTAGAATGCCTCTGAGTTGGGCTGGAGCGATAGCACAGCGGGTAGGGCGTTCGCCTTACAAGCGGCCAACATGGCCGACCCGAGTTCGATTCCTCCGCCCCTCTCGGAGAGCCCGGCAAGCTACCGAGAGTATTTGATATGCCAGACACAGTAACAACAAAGTCTCCAATGGAGATGTTACTGGGCCCGCTCGAGCAAATCGACGATCAACGGGAGGGCCTTTACCTTTACCTTTACCTCTGAGTTGGGGTTGGGCTAGAGATTGGAGAGACTGTACATTTTCCGTCCAAATGCCAGCTGGATGCAGTGTCTACTCCAGGTATTGCATGGGCAGATGAGTGAAGCTGATTGATCTCTTTAGTGAGGATGCATAATAGGCTATTGCATTCTAGTGCTTTCTCCACTGCCAAGTGACTGTTTGGCCCTTTGTCTGAGTTAATTATAATGCAAGGAAATAGTTGAAAATATCCTTTTTCTCAGACTTCTTTTGCTTATTCTTTTTGCGAGCCATCACAAATTCTTGCCTGAAAAATTACAGTTGTATTTATCCCTTGTTTATTTTAAATTTTTCATCATGCCTTCTACATTTATAAGGAATAACTTCCTTTTGTCCCATATATAGGTACATATATATATAATCCCAGTCAATATTAGTATAATCGTAGATTCTGTGAGTTATATGCTATTGTTTGGGCTGGAGCAAATAGCATAGCAGGTAAGGTGTTTGCCTTGCATGCAGTCGATCTGGGTTTATAATTCCTCGGCCCCTCTAGGAGAGCCCAGCAAGCTGCCAAGAGTATCCCATTCACAGGACAGAGCCTGGCAAGCTACGGTGATGTATTCAGTATGCGAAACACAGTAACAAGTCTCACAGTTTGTTGTGAGATGTTACTGGTGCCCGCTTGAGCAAATTGATGAACAGGAGGACAGTGCTACAGTGCTACATACTCTATTATTTACTAAACAAGGTCATTTAAAAATCACTTGTAAGATGGGTTATTACTAAAACAAAGACATTTTATTGTCTACTAAAATCAAATGCAAGTATGTACCCTATGCGGGGCTTTGTGATCGTGTGCTGCTTCCTGAGTCAGCTGCATTAGTTACTCCCTTTTGAGTCCCCGGCTACATTCTCTCCTCGCTCTTCCCACCTTACTGGCCACTAGTATTTGCTTTTGTAAGAAGAATAAGAATAGTGGCATGTCAGTGTCAGATTTACTTTAGGCAGCCGAGATCACTGGGGTGGAAGAAAGGGGAGGTGAGAGGACTCAGAGCTCAGGTCCAGGCTTTGAGAGACCATGAGTCAGACGTTAACTCGCAGCAGCTTATCTGAACTCTAGGTAGGGCTGTCAGTCCTGAAGTCAGGACTTGTAGAACAGCATTTTGTGGTTGCTTGTTTTGCTTTATGCTGTTCTTTCTGGCTCATTTCTGTGTTTTGCTGACAAACATATATCTGCTAATGTCTAAAAACAGAACACCAGCACATTAAGATCATTGCTGCAAAGCAAATACAACAGTTCTAGAAACTGCTAACTTGATCGGCTCATTGCCAGATCTCCATTTCATATGTTACATAGATCATTTCTCTCCAGTGACTGGAGTAAGCCTTTTAGTAATTCTGTATTTCAACATGGAAGTAGCAACAGGGAATATATCCCGAGTAGCTCCATAGCAGGGTATTTAAGCCATCTTTATCACATCACAGTATATAATAGTCTCTGTCAGGACTTTCAGCTTTCATGCTTTTAATGTTCTGTGCCATCGGTTTAGAGGAAAGTGTGTAAACCACACAATTAAACAGCAGGGGCGCTGTAAGTCATTATCAAGATTAAAACTGGCTCGAGGAAACGGTATCATGAATAGCTACACACCAAACACGAGGGCTGCTGTCCTGTGTGCCCTTTGTGTGTGCGTGTGTGTGTGATCTGTGGTTGGGAATTCTTGGGAAGGCACCGTTGGAGTTAGGTGGCATTTGCCCACTTCAGAGTATTCAGAGGGTCCTGCTGACAGCCCAGCTGAAGAACCAGGCTTTTTAGGAACAACACCTAACTTACTCTCTTTAGACTGCTGTATCAAACTTCAACACCCTAGCTGGTATTCTGAGAAACGAATTACTTCTCATGGTTACTGAGGCAGAGGAAACCCAGGTTCCAGGCACTAGCCTGTTTTTTGAATACCCTGCTCTAGACCCTATTTGTGTCCTCACACAGGTGAGAAAGGGTTGGAGGTCTCCAGAGCAGGGGTCTCTTAGAGGCAGTAAACTTATTCCTAGAGATTCCACTCAGAAGAATATCACACCTCCCACAGACCTACTGTCAAATGCCAGCACCTTTTGGGGTTAAGATATCAGCATATGAAATTTGGGGGAACACAGATTTTTCAGACCATAGCAACATCTGATAAATCTACCTTTTCTTATCACTTAATAAGGATAAATATGTAAGAAAAAATATTTAATCACAATTAAAAGCAAATTTTAGACTGTAGGAAGGTTCCTAGATAATACGGCAGAGTCTGACAAACTCCCCGTGGCATATTCACTATACCAAAAACCAATAACAATGATGGGTCTCATTCTCCTGACCCTGAAAGAGCCTCGAATGCGGCATTTTCTAAAATCTCAGGGCTAGAACGAAGGCGACATTACTGGTGCCTGCTCCAGGAAATCGATGAACAACAGGATGACAGTGATACAGTGACAGCAAGAAGGTTCCTCCATTAGAGTTGAATACATTTATTGCCCTCAGTAATTATAGGCTTTGTAGTTGTCTTTGTGAAGTAGTGCTTTCTATAGGAACACTATTCCTGGAATGTTTAAAAACAAACACACAAACAAAAATTGGAGCAAATAGTCTGAGTTAACAAATCAACAAATTAGGAAAATTTTATTTCCTAAAGCTTTGCTGAAGTTAAGCCTCTGTAAAAATTGCAGACCACTCGAAATTTATGTTTAGCTATTTTACTATTTGTAGTTTATCTTTGGTTCTGTTTGTATATTAGCTAGGACTCTTGCTTTCCAAAATACAGTGTATTTTTTTAAGGACAGCCCATTTTGTTGCTAACACCATTTTGTTTACTTGCTTGAAATCAAAATTATCATCTATCCCTAATTCACTACATTGGGTTAACTACTATTGCTCTTTCTTACCCAAGTAAACCTTGGATTCAGTTTATACTTATACTTCCACAGTTTATTTACTTTTTAAAACTTTATTTAAACACCATGTTCACAATACAGTTCATAATGCTGTTGTTACAGGCATTCGACTGTAACAACATCAATCTCACCATCAGTGTAACCTTCCTTCCACCATTGTCCCTATTTTCCCAGCCAGCCCTAAGCCTACCCCCCGTAGCAGGCACACAAAAAAAGTTATTTTATATTGCTTGTTTCAACTAAATAAATTATTAAAAAATACTTCAGTAAAAGAAAAATTTTGACAATTATTGTATCTCACCATGGGATCAGGAAGTTCTTGTCTGAGGGTTTACAAAGTTGCTCATTGCTATTGAGCCTTCTGGGTGTTTTTTTAGTTTTTTGGGTCATACCTGGTGATGCTCAGGGGTTACTTCTGGCTCTGTACTAAGGAATCACTCCTGGTGGTGCTTGGGGGACCATATGGGATGCCAGAGATCAAACCTGGGTTGGCCACATGGAAAGCAAATGCCCTACCTGCAATGCTATCGCTCCAGCCCCAGTTATTATTTTTTGAGCTTCATTGGCTTCTATGTTACTTTCCCATCTGATTTGGTATGTACCTACTTGAATGACAAAATTGTGGAATTTGGAGGTGTATAGTGGCCATATATGTGGCCACATGCTCTAAAACTCCGGGATCTGTAGAAATGATGAGGTTACATGGCAGCAGCTATGGGATGTAGGTAAGGCTTCCAGGGCTTCCGGATGTATGGAATTGGGATCGTGGGGGAGAGACTGTCTGCCCCAACTCCGAAAATTACCCGGAGTTTCAGCCTGAAAATCGGCATACGTGGAAGTTTTGTTGGTTTGGTGTCTCTGCAGAGATTAATCATGTAGCAGTGAAGTTGGGCCTTTGGGCTGTTGGGATTGTGGCAGCTGTGGGCTGTGGGCAGGGCAGGGACTGGGCCCGCCTTCTCCCAAGGGCACCCCAGAGTTTTCAGCCAGAAGACTGGTATACCCATGAATTTGTCTCAGAGATATAGTCTTGAACCTGTCTACATTTATCCACGGTTTTGAAGAGTTCAAGCAGGTAGACAATTACTCACTTGTAAGTATGATATTAAGTAAATATAATAACTTTCATTATGCAGAATTTCAGCAAAATAAATTTAGAGACAATGAGTTTATTGTTTTTCTTTCGACCTCTGAGATGGTGCTCAGGGGGTTCTAGGGGCAACTCCAGGTGATTCTCAGCCAACTGATTCAGTCCTAGGACCAGATGCAGTGCTCAAGGCCTCCAGAGCCATGACAGCTGGTGTTTGGAGGCCTCTAAGACTGTATACCCTGGTAGTGCTTTGGGGATTGTGTGGTACTGAGGATAAACCAGGGCTCGCTGCATGTAAGGTATGTACTGTCTCTTTAACCCCTATAGCTGGTGAGTTTAAGGATGCTTAGCATGGTAGCACTGTCATCCAGTTGTTCATCACTTGCTTGAGTGGGCACCAGTAAAGTCTCCATTTGTCCCAGCCCTGAGATTTTAACAGCCTCTCCTCTCGTCCTTACCAACTCTGCTGTATTGGGGACTCTTTCAGGGTCAGTAACATTATTGTTACTGTTTTTGACATATCGAATACACCATGGGTAGTTTGCCATGCTCTGCCATGCAGGCGGGATACTCTCGGTAGCTTGCTGGGCCCTCCAAGAGGGATGGAGTTTTACAGGTGTTCCCAGTCTACCAAATGTAAGCTTTTGGTCGACTGACTACTTGTACGGGAGCTTTATGGCCATTGGCCTTCGATGAGATTACATGGCACTGTGGGCAATTTGTGGGTGTGACTGCCAAGCTACTGGAAAATGTGGGTCTGGGTGGAGGAGGCCCAGTCCTGGTCTGAGCAGGCTTGGAGATATCAGCCCCTGGCCCCGCATACCTGGGTTCCTCTGCTGGTTCCTTCATGGGTGAGACTTGTTCAAGCATATGTAGAGTGACCTTGAGCATGGCTATGGCTGGATTCTGGAGGTTTTCAGCTGACGGGGCTCTGTTTGGGACGGGGAGGGTGCCCCAGTGAAGACAGTCTGGCGCAGGATCAGGAGATTCTGCCTTAAGGATACTTATATATTAAAAATGAATATATCTTTGGGGGTGTAGAGGGTTAGTACAGTGGGTAAGGCCCATGCCAGGTTCAATCCCCAGCACCCCCAGATGGTCTCCCAAGCACTGCCATGAGTGACCCCTGAGCACATAGCCAGGAGTAAGCCCTGAGTACAGCCAGCTGTGCCTCCACTCCAAAAACTGATTATGACTTTAAGCATTATTGTCCTGAGTGCTGGATAAGTGTTCTGTATTGTTTGTTTGCACTCAGTAAATTATATGGGATGAGAGTCAGAGGGGAAGTTGTTTTTTTGTTGTTGTTTTATGCTTTAATATGAAGAACCACTATTTCCTTAGTATATACTTAAACTTTAAAACACTTATGGCACCATTTTTTCCTGTGATTCCTGGGCCTTTGAATGACAACAAGAGGTTATGTATTGCAAAGATGATCAGAGTAATGGATATGAACATTCTTTGCAAATTTAAAATGCCCATAAAATGGACAGAAAAGATCCCATGATCTTCCTCAAGAATTGTTCAGCTGATAAAGCTTAGAGACTTTTATTGGATTTTTAAAGTACCAGCAAAATAATATTTTATTATTTGTCTGGCATTCTGCCAGTCCAGGCTTCTGGAAATTTGAATGTAACCATTGGTACTAGAGACCTTGACTTCCTGAGTCATCAGTAGAAAATTCAGGACTTGTCTCTGCTGGATAAAAGTTCAGTTAGTATTAAAGTTCATAAGTGGAGGATTCAGTTTATAATTTGTTCAAGCTCTGTTTTTTGTGTTTGTTTCCTAGAAATGGGCAGAAAAATATGAATTAGCTCAGTAAGATCTAGCACTCTTAAGGTGCTTAAAATTGGGCACAGAAAGGAAGGCCTCTAACGACCTTTTTTTTTTTCCTTTTAATTAGAGAAATTTGGATTTTAGCTTGCTGAGAGAACACACACTTCCATCTCCATGTCCTTAGATTATCAGTAGATAACACATGGGTAAGGGTCTGGGATCATCGTCGTTACTGACTGTTCTGGGGAACCTTATGTTTAGCACTGAAGGGCTGTGGCTCCAAATACAGTTCTGAGCTCAGTACTTAGACATCACCAGTGGTCAGGATATTTGGCAAGCATCCCTGCCAGATGCAGGTGACTATCCTTACCTCTATGGGAGATTTTAGTTTCATGAACGCAGGCTCATTGAAAACTTTACTTCGTCTTTGCCTTCTTGATGAGACTGAAAGTGCCCCAGCTCTGGTTGCCTTCCTTTTTATGTCTTCCCAAGTGATTTGTGCTTTTTGGTTTTTTTTGTTTTGTTTTGGTTTGGTTTTTATTTTCAGTGGCAGCACCCAGTGCTCTCCTGCTTCATGGTCCAGGGTGTTATTAGCAGTTCCCCAAGGCCAACGCAGAGCATTTCAACTGGCGGCAGTGATACAAACTGTGCCCCACTTCCTTTCCTGTTTTTGAGGGACTTAAAGAAACTCAAGTCTCTGATCTTTCCCGAGATACACAGTACAAAATGTGACAGGACCGGAGAGACAAGTACAGCCTTGCAAATGGCTGACCTGGGTATGGTCCCTGAGCTTTACCAGGAATGATCCCTGAGCATAGAACTAGGAGGAAGCTCAGCACAACAGGGTGTGGCCCAAAAACAAAGAAAAACAAACAAAGAATAGGAATAAAAAAAAAGCCATAACAAAAGGAGGAAAGAGAACATGAACTAATTTGATATTTTAAATGAAAGAAATCTTCAATTTTGCTTTGCTAGGAATTTTTTGTAAGTGTGATTTCTGTGGAATTTTTGGAAATATTCCTAGCTTTCAGACATTCTCCTCCTTTGACTTTGAGTAGGGAGAGACAGAAAAGATCCCCAGAATTGAACTTACTCAGAGTCAACAATGAATTTTGGCTTAGTAGTCACATTGATCTCCTTATTTCTGCCCTGCCTTTGGCTGTGGTGGTTCCAGTGACTGGGCGGTGTGGGCTTAGGGGTGCACATGCTTAGTTGGGGTGTTTTCATATCTGGCTCTGGTGCTCACTGGGGACCACACATCTGGTGTAGGTGTTTGGTTGCCCTTTACTTGCTCAGCATATCCTGGTTGTGGTGCTCATGGAAATCACTGTTAAACCATGTTTGGTTGTGATGCTCATCAAGGTGGCACATGTACTGGCACAGAACTGACTGTGGTGTGCCAGAAATCACACAATGGGGTTCAGGAACTGTGGCAGATGGCAGTGGGGTCCCTGACAGTTGAGCCACCAAGACCAAGCTGGCCACATGTTTAAATCCAATGAGTGCAAACTGTCAGGAATTAAATCCGGTGGGTGACACCCTTAGTTCTTGTTTCAGCACGGAGAATGAGACATTAATGTTCATCGGTCTAAAGGGGAATTACAATTTGCTGCCATTTTATTTTCTGGGTTTGCTTATTTTTTCCTTCTTTCCTTCTTTCTTTCTTTGCTTGCTTTTCTATTTTTAACTTTGTTGTCTACATAGAATGTGTTAGGAGGAGGTGGGAAAGAGAGTGATTTATGTAAAACTCACGTGGTCACAAATGCTCTTTTCCCTAAAATAATGAAAAGAAACACAAACAGTGGAATTTTTGTTCTTTTGGAAGTTTGCAGATGAGTATTTGTGGAGAGGAGCACGTTAGTCATTAATAAGATGTGTTTTTAGAAAACTTATGGCTTGTGAAATGGGTGTTTTTTTTTAAACCAGGTTTAAGAAAAAGTGCTTGCTCTTTTTATTTGTAAAACACTTCAGTAAATTTATTTATGAGTATGTATGCATAAATGAAAAGTTAAAATACCTTATTTTCAACCGTAACAAAGACATGAGCTTATGTGCAGATATTTTTAGGTTGTACCCCTATTAATTCATAGCTGTATAAAATATTGTCTACAATTCAGTGTGAAAGCAAGCATGGTAAACCTGAACTCAAAACCCAAAACAAATTTGTTCCAAACTTTAAGAAGCATTTTCAGTGACAAAAGAAAATTATACAAGAACTATGGTCTGGTATGTGTCAGAAACAATATCCTCTTGTTGTGAATAAAATAGCCTCACACTATTGTTTGCCAAACAATTCTTTCTTTTTTAAGTTGCCTGCTGGCTTTCATTTTTTTTTTTTTTTCAGAAAAATGCACTTACACATGCTTGAAATAGTCTCTTAGGCTAAAGAATGTAACAGGATAGATTTAGCCTACCAGATAGAAAAGTTTGGAGCTTATTTGCTTCTCGGCCTTTGGCTTAGCTTGGAGTTCAGAGGCAAGTTGGACGAAAGTTTTAGAATAAGATAAATATATTTTACAAACTGTAGAGAAGAAATAATTAACCTAGAATATCAAGATTGACCACATAATCATCACAAGTATTATGACTTTGAACACAAAAAATAAGGGAATTACTAACTTCTAATAGTCACTGTCACTGTCACTATCCTCCTGTTGTTCATCAATTTGCTCGAGCGGGCCCATTGTGAGACTTGTTATTACTGTCTTTGGCATATTGACTACATCACAGGGAGCTTGCCAGGCTTTGCCATGCAGGCGAGATACTCTCGGTAGCTTGCCAGGCTCTTTGAGAGGGGTGGAGGAATCGAACCCCAGTCAACCGGGTTGGCTGCGTGCAAGGAAAATGCCCTACCCACTTATAATACTATTATGTATTATATGAAATTCTTTGTTTTTTTTTTTCATTGTGCCAGTGAGGTCAGGAGATAGAACAGCAGTTAGAGCACATGCACATGACCCGGGTTCCATTGCTGGCACTGCAGGGTCCCCTGAGCATCTCAGGGTGCAACCCTGATAACCCAGATGTTACCCCACACTACAAAGTCTTGAGAATCATTGCATCCTCTGTCCCTTACTCTAAACCATCTGCTGGCTGGTCCAGAATAGCCAGTGGGAACCCTGGACCTTGTGAGCACCCCACCACCACCACCACCACCACCACCACCACCAAATTGTGCTGGTATTACTGAAAAAGCAACTATGACAGTAAGGCAATGATGATCATGCAGCAAAATACAGTGGAAATCTAAAGTCGCATTTACTCCATGCCCTTGCTGGAAAGTTTAGCCCAGACTTCCACCATTTTAGCAAATCCCTGGCTTTACCCTCCCACATTGTAATTACCAGGTGCACCCCTCCCCCCGGAACCCAGTGAGGGACACTCAGCCTGGCTCTGCTTCCTGGCCCACAGAGGTACAATCCTGCCATCTCTCCCGTGGGGCACATTCTCCAGAATTCTAGGGTTCAGGGTCAGAAGTGTGCTTCTGAGGTTGGAACATCAGTAGAGGGCAGAGGCGAGTCATTCTGCCTTTTACTTCTCGTGATCCAAGGGAGGCATTTGTGCTTTCTGCTTAGGTGTTGGACATTTCTCATCTGCTTAGTGAGAATAATCTTACCACATTGTTAAGGGAAAAACAGGTATCTTTGAAAGGTGTTTTTTTTTTACAGTTTTTTAAAGGTGCTGTTTTCATGGCACACTGGGAACACGGGGTAGCTGACTGGGCTCTGGCAAGTCGAGAGATAATGGTACCATGATTCTTGCTCTCTGGTGCCTTCTAAATGCTCATGTAGAGGATGGTGGGGCCTTGGAGGTACAAAAGAGGAGGAGTGAGTCAGAAATAACTGAAAACATTTTATTCTCCAAAACATAGCTATCATAGGGCTGATAGATAGAGATGGTGTGTTTTGAAAAATCTCCACTAGAACAATAGATTCCCAGTACTTTGAGTCACATATCATGTGTTGGAATCTAAGCCGAACTTATAATAGTCAAGTATTGTTCGTGTGCTGATTTTGTTTCCTTCAAATCTAACACTAACGAAAGATAAAATTAAATGTTATATTTGAAGTTTTGGGGGGTTTTGGTTTTCACTGGTGATCAAACCCAGGATCTTAGACATATAAGGTAAGTGTTCCACTGCTGAGCTACAGACCCATGCTAGAAGTTTCCCTTTTTTTCTTTTTTTTTGGGGGGGGGGTCTCCCCCAGCGATGCACAGGGGTTACTCCTGGCTCATGCACTCAGGAATTACTCCTGGTGGTGCTTGGGGGACCATATAGGATGCTGGGAATCGATCCTGGATCGACTGCGTGCAAGGCAAATGCCCTACCCGCTTTTGCTATTGTTCCAGCCTCAGAAATTTCCCTTTTAGGGGCCGGAGTGATGGTACAGCAGATAGGACATTTGCCTAGCATGTGGTTGACCAGGATTTGATCCCTGGCACCCCTTATCATCCCCCAAGCACCCCCAGGAGTGATTCCTGAGTGCAGAGCCAGAGTAAGCCCTGAGTATCGCTGGGTATGACCCAGAAACAACCAAAAAAATCCAAAATTTAAAAAAAAGTTTTATCTTTTAAAATAATTTTAACACTAAAATATTTTTCTTTATTAAAAATGATTTATTCCATAATGAGAGTGGTATATTTTTGGAAAATAAAAAATAGTGGAATTTTTATTTATATAGTTTTTGGATGTCATCCTGCAGGGCTCAGGGGACCATATGTGGTGTGTGACCCAATAAGACAAAAACCCAAAATAATAAAATCCCAAATATAAAGCTATTCCCATTAGTACTGGGTTCTAGTAGTTAGTTAGGCGTGTGCTTTGCTGTTTCCACAATCTCCCTGGTCCCAGTTTTGTTTTGTTTTGATTGCTCAGCCTACCTATGAGATTCTCTATATTTGGAAGTTTTCATGCTGAATAAGCATGAAGAGCTATATTTCCTAACCATTTTTCTCACATCGTCATACCTGGTCTCAGCACATTCTACCTGGTTTAGTTGGTACAACCTGAGTTGAGTTCAAGATGTTCAATTTCATTTTCCTTGAAAACTCCTGGAGCATTGGAAGGTATTGTTGTTGGTAGTTTTCACAGGTGGGCCCCAAACTCTGGCTGGAGTTAGGTCTGGTTTCAAGTGTGCAATTGTGAGTTTTTAAAGGTGGTGGTTACATTGTTTTGGTCACAAGATGACAAAACAATTGAAATGGTTCCTAACATCTGTTTCCAGAGCCCTCTCATCCCAGTGTGTTTTTTTCCTTTGGAAAAACCTTGTTTCCTCATCACCAAGTCTCACCTTTACCTTGAAAGGAAGCTTCAGGTTTGTTTATTTCTTTGCTTCTGTTTATTTCTTTGATGCTCCATATGTTATGACAGGCCCCTCTCACCCTCGAAAAGATCCCTGAAGTTGAAACACTTGTTTTATGAATGACTTACCTCTTACACTTCACAACTTCCATTAGTTATTGGGATTCTTTCGCCTTTTAAACCTATACAGAGTAGGGTATTTTGGGTTTTTGTTATTTTGGTTTTTTTGACTCTGTGGACTAATTGAGCAAACACCAGAAGCAAATTATCATGATCATCTCTACTTAATGCAACCATAAAGCAAACTTCCCAGGCTGTGCCATTTGTTCTAATCCCTCGTGTCTTCAAATATTGACCTGTTTATTTGATGTATCTGCAACCGGTATTTGCTGACAAAGGAATTCATTTGAATTTGATGCCATATTGGTTTTCATATATTTTCAGCCACTTATACTTTGGAAAACATGAGTGGTATGTGGTTTTTCGTTTTGTTTTAGTTCATTTTTTTTCTCTTCTGCTCTTAAAGGGACCTAGAAAGAAGTATCTGTACATTGATCATCAAATTGGGAGTTGATCATCAAATTGCTCCCCAATTTTG
This sequence comes from Sorex fumeus, assembly GCF_029834395.1. Taxonomy (NCBI): domain Eukaryota; kingdom Metazoa; phylum Chordata; class Mammalia; order Eulipotyphla; family Soricidae; genus Sorex; species Sorex fumeus. The sequence continues at coordinate 18,529,137 of NW_026606083.1, read as the reverse complement.
TGGAGCACTAAAATATGGTAAAGTGCTATTACCTGATGTTAAACATCTCTGGGGAAAATGATAGAGCTTTTGTCTTGAGGGTTGATTGCTCGGGTTTCAAACAACTTGCCCTTTCTCCTAGCTGCATTCTATCATCAGTAAATATGTCAAAGCCCAACCTCTCCTTTGGGAAGTGCAGTTACACCGTTTAACAAAAATGGATGGGAGTGCACATTTTCAATAGTCTTATCAGTAATTCTGGTTGGTTTAGAACTACTCTTGTAGCCAGTAACTCCCCAGTGGCCTGGCCTGATAATGTCAGCAGGGAACCCAGGAAGAACCCAGCTCGGGGAGAGTGGCTGGTGCTGCCCGCCAGTGCTTGTCCTAGAGTCCACGCCAACTGCAGCTTCCTCCTCAGGCCTCCCTTTCTCCTTTATTTTATTATTTTTTTCATTATTTTATTTTTTGCTTTTTGGGTCACACCCAGCAATGCACAGGGGTTACTCCTGGCAGTGCTCAGGGGACAATATGGGATGCTGGGAATTGAACCCGGGTCAGCTGCATGCAAGGCAAATGCCCTCCCTGCTGTGCTATCACTCCAGCCCCTTCTCCTTTAAAAAAAATTTTTTTTATTGTATAAGTTAGTTCACAATATTTGATTACATTTAATATTCAAACACCAATCCCACCACCATTACACTTTCCCACCACCAAGTTCGGGATGTTTCCATCCCAAGCCCCAATCCCTGTCCCAAAACACAAACGAAATAATGTATTTTGTATTGTCTGTTATGAAGAACTGCTGAACTGATAAAAAAGTGTTCATGTAGGAAGCAATGTGAGGATAGTTCTATTTTGGCAGGAGCCATTAGACATTCTTTGGAGATCACTAACATGTTTTTAAAGTTTGGGTGTTGTGAGCTTTGGTATATATATCTGAAGATATGTATATATGCATATATGTTTTTTATATATATATTTCCCTCTATTATTTGTTGCCTACTGTCTGAACCCCATCAAATGTGGTATGGTAATTATGTAGAATGTGTAGGGAGTGTCTTATGATGGGAGGTCCAGGAATATGTTCGTTCACTCATATGTGAAGCTCGACCTGAGCATGTGGGGAGTGGCCTTGAGCATAGCAGCAGTTGGGTTGTGGAGTTTTTCGGCTGCTGGGGCTGGGTCCCTTGGAGAGGGGAGGGCTCTCATCCGCCCCCCTCTGTGGCACCCCGAGTGGAACATCCTGACCCAGAGTCCGGAGGCATGTCTTTGGGGACTTCATGTTATGCTCCTTTTCTCCTTGTAAGCACTGAGTGTGTTGTGAGGTGAACTTCACTTTGTTGCAACTTCACCTGGCCCATGTAGGTTTGCTCCCCGGTGTTCCATAAAATTCCCCTGAGCACTGCCAGAAATAATTCTGAATGTAGAGCCAGGAATAACCCCTGAGCATTGCTGTGTGAGGCCCAACCCCCTCGCCCCCAATTTTTTTCTTAAAAAACAGATGATAGCTACACAGCTGGGCACATGTATACAGTAGTACATTGCAGCCCACGGCCATGAGGTTTGTTCTGCTGACCCCACCATGGGGCAGGGCTGCTGTGACTCCTCCAGGGGTCAGCCCTACAATCTCCAGTGCACCACTGCTTGATAGAAGGGTGGATGAGGCCTCATATCCAGTTTATCCCCCTCCCCCAAAATGGGCTTGAAACATTAGTTTCAATCATGTGGGTTTACATACACATGAGTTTTCATTCTCAGATAATGTGAATTTAGGAGATGGATAAATCTCCCAATGGACTACTACACAAGCACTTTCTCTTAAGATTTTTCTTGTCACATTTTTCTTTCTCTAAGTTACTTTCCTGTAATAGTAGCATTGTAGCACTGTAGCACTGTCCTCCCATTGTTCATCGATTTGCTGGAGAGGGCCCAGTAACGTCTCCATTGTAAGACTTATTGTTACTGTGTTTGGCATATCAAATACATCACGGGTAGCTTGCCAGGCTTTGCCGTGTGGGCGAGATACTCTCGGTAGCTTGCCGGGCTCCCCGAGAGGGGCAGAGGTAATTTAAGTAGTACCTATAACATACGAGATGTTGTGTAATGACTGTTTCATGTTCTTGGTAAGGCTTCTGGTCGACCGTAGTATTAAGCTGTGTGGTGGGGAGAGTCCAAAATTATATGTAGATTTTATTTTATTTTATTTTATTTTTTTGCTTTTGGGTCACACCCAGCGATGCACAGGGGTTACTCCTGGATCATGCACTCAGGAATTACTCCTGGAGGTACTCAGGGGACCATATGGGATGCTGGGAATCGAACCCGGGTCGGCCACATGCAAGGCAAATGCCCTACCTGCTGTGCTATTGCTCCAGCCCCAAAAATTATATGTAGATTTTAAAATACATGGGGTGGGAGGTTGGCCCCATGTTATTCAAGGGTTAGCTGTAATAAATTTTGCACAAAGCCTTCTCTGGGCTCCTTTCTCCAGCAAAGATGCTGGGGTGTCCCCTGAGGAAGGGTCCCCAGGCACCAGGGGTGATGGCCCAAAGGGTTCCCAGGTGGTAGTAGAGATTGACACTCTCCCTTCCCCGGCTCTCTGCCTACTGTCCCCGCCTCCGGAACCTGGGGGGTTTCCTCTCCAAGGATTTCATCAGCGTCCTGTGGAGTGGGGTGAGGGTGGCAGCAGGAAGACCCTTTTTGCTGCCTGAACCCCAGAGACCACTTTCTCTCCTCCGGTCCCTGTCAGCAATCTCATTTCCTCTCTGGAAGTTTCTCTGACATTTCGCCTCTTCCATTGCCCACACTCGGGATTTCTTTGTCCCAATTGTTCAGTCCACCTCTCACTTCCTCAATTGTCTATTCAAGCGAGTTTCTGAACGGGAAGGAGAGGGAAATGCTTAGTGAATTCATCACTTAAAAGGAGATTCCAGGAAAGCCACCTAAACTGAGCCTTGGTAACCTTCCTCACATTGTTCTTTCTTGTGCTCTCAAGCAGGTTCAACTCTGTTCCTTTCATGGAAAGAAAAACAAAAGTCCAGCTCGAACCCAAATCAGGAGTCTGTCCCAGAATCTAGATATAGGTGCCCCCCTTCTACCAGCCTTCATAACCCCTCCTTTCTCCTCTTACCATTTCTCTCCCCCTTCTCCTCTCTCCACTCTCTCCCCTCTCTCCTCTCTCTCCTCTCTCTGTCCTCTCTCTCCCTTCTCCCCTCTTCTCTCTCCTCTCTCCTCTTTCCTCTCGCTCCCTTCTCTCTCTCCTCTCTCTCTTCTTCTCTCTCTTTCCTCTCCCTTCTCTTTCTCTCCTCTCTCTCTTCTTTCCTCTCTCTCTGTCTTCCCTTGCTTACTTTTCCAGCTAACATGTTTCTTCTTCTTGGGGTCTGTGGATGGGACAACTTCGTACATACCAAACTCACCCATCTTTTCCAGAGCCAGCCATGCCCCACTCCCAGAGGGCTCTTAGAGTTAGGGCCTTTGACCAGTTACTGTCTGCTTTACTCTTCCCAACCTTTAGGGTCCACTAGATTTCTGGGGTCTCCTTATCGCATGATGTGTATGCAGGAAGACACCAGAAAGCAGGAACAGCTTTCCGAGGGCTGGCTGTTTGTGGAAGTCAAAGGTACTCATTTGACATGATCAAGGTTAAATTCCTGTAATGCTGGGTTTGGATGATAGTTATGCCAACCCACCCAGTTGAATTAGGCTCATAGTCGCTCGGTCTCCTCCAGTAAATAACGAATTGCAGTTGGTTGTCTTCCATCACTAGGTACCTCCACATGCTCCAAGAATTGATTGGTCTTCATGTCTGGGGAGGTTGAATCATGATGCTCTGGGTTTGAGGTTCCAAATATGTCTTTCTCCACCTGGATTCTTGCATTCCAATATTCCCATGTGTCGGCCCCCCTGCCCTGTTGGAGACAGGAAGACATGGTGACCTGCAGATCAGTATCCCTCTCCATATGCTCATGTCAATTTCTGTGGAAGACCAAGATGGTGCAGTGCCCTCAATACAGGAGATGGGGCTTCTTTTTCTACCTTTGTCTTTGCTCCACCAACATAGACACACATATGCATAAATGCATCTTTTTTCTTCTGGGATCTTTAGACTCTCTGGGAAATGATTTGGAGATTTCTTTGTGTGTGTGTGTGTGTGTGTGTGTGTGTGTGTGTGTGTATGTGTGTGTGCATGTGGTTGGGTGACGGGGGGTGGGGGGTGACAAGGACTGCCTTGAGAGTGCAGGTTGTGGAGCCCCATGAAACCCTGGAATGAGCCAAGTCATCAAAGTAATAACAGGGCCCATGTCCAATGGGATGTGTATTCTCATCCCCAATAGGTGACACTAAGAAGCCAAAGATCCTAGTCTGTATGTAAATATTCTCAAGTCTCAAGAACCAAAGTAAGTGAGTAAAGTAAAGGCCCTCCCGTTGATCATCGATTTGCTCGAGCGGGCCCAGTAACATCTCCATTGGAGACTTTGTTGTTACTGTGTCTGGCATATCGAATACTCTCAGTAGCTTGCCGGGCTCTCCGAGAGGGGCGGAGGAATCGAACTCCGGTTGGCCATGTTGGCTGCGTGCAAGGCAAACGCCCTACCCGCTGTGCTATTCTTAACCTCCTCAAACTCATTTTTTAAAATATCTATGGTCACCCCAAGAGACTTGCTCAGGATTTGGCAGAGATAAAGTGGGAAACTCAGGTCTCAGCCCATATTTCCTGCCTAGGGCCCCATTCCTATGGACAGACATTCTCCTTATAAGACCTTCCTTTCATAGGCAAAATGTCTCTTGAATTTTTAAAAAACTTTTAGTTACCTCTATAATAGCATATACGCGTGGGAGCCTTTTCAACTTGTTGGTTTACCAGAAGTGAAATTTTAACTTGACTTTATTGTTTTGGACAAAATTGGCAGTGGGCCTACCTGCCAGGAACCTCCCTTCCAAAGTCTCTGATGAATTCGCAGACATCAAGATGGTAGATTTTGCAAGGGAAAGATGGAAGAAAGATTTAAGCAAGATTTTGAATATTTCCAATAACATTTAATTTTAGTCAAGTGGTCATTAATTGGAAGATTATCTTAATGGTTCTGTTCAACAGATAAGTCCCCTTCATTAATTTGGAGTTCTGAGTTGACAGATGCAGGATGTCAGACCTTTGTACTTACATTCAGTTCTAGACTCAGTTTTATTCTCAGAATAGTCTTAGCCACCTTGTCAAAATAATGCATTTGTTTTCTAAGTAGTCCATGTTACAGAAGAAGACTATAATTAAAATCTGCATGCACTTTTCATTTTTTCTTATCTGCACAATGCAAAGGTATTGACTTTTTAAAAATGATCGTACAAAATTGAATAGTAATAGAGCAGCTGTAGAAAATTGACCTCTGGCCTCAAAACAAATCAAAATATGTTTCAAAAACACTTTTAGTTGCCTGTTTTCCCTACATCTCTGATTGATTCTAATTGCTCAGCATGCCCTTCAGCAACCTCAAGACTTGCAATTTTTTTTTTTTCCGCTTGGCAGTGGCTGGAGCAATAGCACAGTGGGTAGGGCGTTTGCCTTGCATGCGGCCAACCCAGATTCAATTCCTCCATCCCCCTCAGAGAGCCCGGCAAGCTACCGAGAGTATCCCACCTGCATGGCAGAGCCTGGCAAGCTACCCGTATTTGATATGCCAAAAAAAGTAACAACAAGTCTCACAATGGAGATGTTACTGGTACCCGCTCGAGCAAATAGATGAACAACAGAAGGGCAGTGCTACAGTGCTACCCAGTGGAAGTTATAGAAAGAGTAATGTTTTTCCAAGCAAGGGCAGCATACTGGAGTCATGGGGAATTACATTTTCCAGAATCGTAATTATTTCAGTTAATTTCATTATACGATTATAAAAATTATTTCCAAATGAAGATTAATGCTCAGGCTATTGATTTCTATAATATAGACTAAGACTTTGCACATAAAAATTACGTTATAAAAATCAGGTTAAAATTTTACATAAACCCTTCCCCCAAGTTTGCTAAGAAACTTTGCATACTTGGGGAGAGACCAGGACAGAGAACGGCAGAACTTCAGCTGTGCTCAGTCCCTCTTTCTTCAGGAATAACCCCCACAAACACAGCCCTTTTCACCTATTACTAGTTCATTTGATCCTCTGCTCATTCACTTTCTTAATTCAACAAACCCTAGGGTAAAAATAGTCAAAGTATTTGATGAAAGAAATCCTTTTTGCTTATTAACTACAGTGACCCCAAAATATACTGTGTTTTAGGATGCATTTGTATTTGGAAAGTATTTACTTTTTAGACCCCATAAGAAGGAAAATGGAGGAAGAAAATAAAGAGATTTTTAATGTTAATGGTGAACTTGTAGCACATTTTTAATTATGAAGTCACGATCCTTTTGTAGCAGCCAGAAGCAATTGAAATCCTCAGGAAGTCTAGGGAATCTGGCATGACATATTTATGATTTGATTTCCCTGAGAAATTAATTAAGGTTAAAATAGCATCCAGAACGTCATGTTGAGTTATGCATTACAGTTATTTTTCCCATTGGGTCCTCATTGTTCTTGAATCTTCTCTGCTTATCTTGGTCAGGTTTATCATTATGCAGTTTACCCACTTATTTTTATTATCAAATTATATTTTATAACGTATACTCCTATGTAAGTAGCAGGAATGTTATTGAGGAGATAAAATCAGTTCACTTTAATCTATATCTTGAGATTTTTGAGGCAGGGTAGATTGCTCTTGTAAGATAATTCCCACTCTTGCTATCTCTTTTCTTGTCCTAGTATCAATCAAATGGACGCACTGACCTGACAATAGTTTTGCCCATCAGCTTCCAGCTGCCAGCTTTTACTGGTTTTCCCCATAACTAAAAATAGAATATTCCTATTTTGTATGATTTGTAGGTTATTTTTCGTGTCTGGGTTAAAAAATATTTCAATATAAATTAAGGGTAATAGCATCATTCCCAGACCCCCCAAGGCACTTCCAAATCATAGCAAATTGAAGCCTGCTGCTGTCGGGCAGCGGCATGACCTGGCACCCAGCAGTGGAACCACCAGCTTTTGTGCTGGGTGCTTCCCGTTCCTTCTCAGTGTGGCATGATTTGTCATGAATTAGCTGTTATAATGAGATTAAGTGTCTCAGTGTCTCCTACATAGAAGAGGTTTTCTTTTCTTCCTTCTTTTCAATCTTTTTTGCCAATGCATGATTAGCCTGAGAATTAGTGTTTAAGGTGAATGCATTTGAATTCATTACGTTTCATTGGTAATGTCTCAGATTTTATGATCGTTCCTTCACTCGCCATAAATAACATATAAATTGGTGAACTTTTTTTTTAAAAAAAAGTTTCCCTATAATGGCTTTGTGGGGCCACTTCTGTATGCCTTAATTTCAGAACCATTACTAACTGAGTCTTATTTATTCCATCTCCAGTAGTTATTACCTCCATTTTGCAGTTCAGATGCAACCTCTTTCCTCAGTACTCTGCCTGTAGGAGTTACACTCACTCCAGGGAGAGGCTGTAACTCACAAAACGACCAACCATTTAGTCTTGTTAGTGGATACTTGAAAGGGAGAGAAATTTGAATATTTTGGTAAAGAGAAAATTCTGGAAGCCTCTTCTGAGTTGGGCCCTAAAGACAGTATTTTCAATGCTCTGCACTGCACTGTCCTCCCATTGTTCATTGATTTGCTCGAGCGGGCCTGGTAATGTCTCCATTGCGAGACTCGTTACTGTGTTTGGCATATCGAATACGTCACAGGGAGCTTGCCAGGCTTTGCCGTGCGGGTGAGATACTCTCGGTAGCTTGTCAGGCTCTCTGAGAGGGGCAGAGGTCCGGCCGCACACAAGGCAAATGCCCTACCGCTGTGCTATCGCTCCAGCCCATTTTCAAATGAGTACATTTTATTTTTCATTGCATTGGCCATATTTTTCATAAAGGAAAATTCCATTGCTTTAATAAATAGTTGATTTTTGTGTCCTTAATGTAAGACAGGATGAAACAGAAGACTGTGTATGGCTCATAAAGATTTCATGGAACTTGAGGACTAGTTCCTCCACCACCTCTTTTCTCAGCTAATTTTTTTGTTGTTGAAGTAACGTTCATTTATAACATATCTATAACATTTTTTACAAGTCAGGGGTGCACCATTCTTTCTCCCTTTTTTAGAAATGGCACATAATGCCCCAGGGGAATGGTATCTTTTCAGTGATACAGGTATTTCCAAGTTCATAAGACTTACTGAAGTCACAGATGATATTGTAGTAGACTGTAGCTCCTACTCAACTAAATATGTATTTTATCATTCATTCTAAACATCTACTTAATCTCTCCTCTGTAGTTTTTGGTTTGGGTGTTTATTTGCTGTTGTTTGTGTGTGCATGGCTGCACACGCGCACACATACACACACACACATACACACACACCAGGTGATAGAGGTCTAGGGGGGCTGTTTGCCGCAAGGCTGAGGATAGGGGGCTGTGGTGTGGGGAATGAACCCAGGGCCTCCGATCTGTCAGGTGTGTACTCTGCCCCTGAACCACACCCAAATCCTTACTCATTTTTTCTGTTTATTTTGTTTTGTTTTGTTTTGTTTTGCTTTGCTTTTGGGCTCACACTCAAGACACACAGGTTTTTTTATAAACTCCAAGCCATTTTTTATGAATTAAAAAATTATTTGTGTTTTGTAATGCATAGTTATTCCTTCGCCATAAGTTTGTGCCACCAAAATTGTGAGTGCAAATAGTTTTGTTTCTGCACATGGACAGTATAGTGTGTGTGGGTGTGTTTAAGTTTATGTCATATGTAAATATCTATAACGACAGACAGAATAAAAGTATATTGCTACATTAAAAGTATTGAGGGTGTGATTCAAATGGTAGAGCACAGGAAAGCCCTGGGTTCGATCCCCAGAACCACCAGGTATAGGCCCCCAGGCAACTAAGGGAATAATCTTAGCCCCAAATAATGCTTGATGTGGCACATTTATCATAAAATCCTGACAGTATAGATAAAAATGTAAGCTCTTGAATAGTTTTGCTACATTTTCATCATGGGTCATACAGAAGGGTTGAGCTAGATAGAATGCCAAACTAATGAAGTTTTCTCAAATGGAAGACTCAGAAGCCCAAGAAGTTTTTCCTGAACTCTGAGAAGTAACAGCCAATAAATAGCCTTCTGTGGAATACAGAAATTAACACTTAGGACTAGCTTAACCTCGACTAGGAGGCTAATTCATGGTCATTATTCATCAGCTCATGAGTGTGAATCAAAAATTAGGATATATCTGGATTGACCTGGATTGTGATGACAAGGTTAAAAGGAGAGCAAACGGAGAGCACCAGGCCAGAAGTTAAAGGGTCTCTTCACTACCAGGTAGTGTGTGAGTAATACGTTCTGATAAAACTGATGAGTGCTGAACCCCACATACAATTTTTTTAAATAAGGTAAGGTAAAGGTAAAGGCCCTCCTGTTGATCGTCGATTTGCTCGAGCGGGCCCAGTAACATCTCCATTGGAGACTTTGTTGTTACTGTGTCTGGCATATCAAATACTCTCGGTAGCTTGCCGGGCTCTCCGAGAGGGGCAGAGGAATCGAACTCGGGTCGGCCATGTTGGCCGGTTGTAAGGCGAACGCCCTACCGCTGTGCTATCGCTCCAGCAGAGAAAAATTAATATACAGACTCCTGGCAGATGGTTGAGCATACTGCGCATTAATTCAAAGCCATTTTTAAGGGTTTGTTTTTAGGTCATTAAATCTAGCCATTTTATCTGACCAGTTCACCAAATAAAGCAAATGGCCAAGGAGGCAGGTGAGATAAGACACAAACAGTGAGAGCATGAGGACCATCCCAGCGTCCACCTAGATGGTGCTGCGTTACTTGCAAGGACTCTGTGTTTGTGGGGAAGGTGGATATTCTCAGAGTTGTATACAAATGGATTTGAAAATTAGAATGTTGTTGTCTCAGCTTGTCTTAAGGTTTGAAATGTGTCCAGTGGCCAACATACTGTAACTATAATTATATATATGCATATATAATGAATAGCAAATAAATGACATCCAGTATGTTGTCTAAAAATCTCTCTAGTTTTTATTTGAAATATCAATGAAGGTCTGTTGAAATCTTCCTTTATAATGACATGCTTTCCTTTTTTCTTTAGGAGATAAGAATTTTTTCTTTCTAATTTATTAGATATTTATAAAAATATAGATCCTGGGCTGGAGAGATAGTACAGCAGGGAGGGTGCTTGCTTGCACACAGCTTCACCCCAGTTCAATCCTCAGCACCACATATAATCCCCTGAGCTCAGCAGGAGTGATGATCCCTGGGCACAGAGCCTGAGAACTGGCAGGTGTGGCCCCAAAACAAAAAAACAAAAAAATTAGATTAAAAAATAATATATATATTCAGTCTTCTGGCTAAATCAGTCTTCCATCATCACACACCGACCCTCTTTATCCTTGATACTGCTTTTATCTCAACATTAGTTCATTTATCATATTAATAAAAGAAGCTAGCTTTCTTTTCAGTAGTTTTGAGAAGTACTAAATGTATACATTTTAGTTCTTTAACTGTCAGCCTGTTGAGCCTTTTCAACATATGAGTCACTTGCATTTAGTTTATCGGTTTTTTTTTGAGGGGTAGGGCCACATTCAGCATTGCTCAGGAGCTTCTCCCAAGTCAGTGCTCCCAGCAGTGCTTAGGGCACCATGTGGTAATGAGGATTAAACCAGAACTTTCATTTAAAAAGCGTATGTTCCAGACCTCTGAACCATCTCCCAACCCCATTTTCTTGGAGTTTTTAACTACCATCCAGCGTATGCCCATTGCAGTTGATTATAAATAAAGCTTTATCTCTAACATGTGTTTTCTATTTGTCCCACTTTTGCGGTACTCGTCTTTTTTTTTTTTTTGCTTTCTTTTATTAAAGCATTGAGTTTTATTTGAGTTGTTTCCCTCTCTTCTAGTAGTTTGAAAGTTGTATACACTGTTTCTGTTCTTTAAATATTTGCTCTTGAAATTTTATCATAAGTGAAGTTTCCCTAAACGATTTTTGAACAAGTCTCCTTTGACCATCTGCTTCCTGATTTTCATGCCATTGCTAGCAAGCGTTTACTTCTGTCTTTTCAATCCCAGGAACTAAATTTTATTACTTGAGGTTGGTGATGTTTGCTTATGTGTATCCTCGTATTTACTTATTTTGTTTGCTTATAATTCTTTTCCATATCCCAGACCGTCCACACATAACATTTGCTATTGTGTTTTTAAACTATATCCTTATAGTGTAAACAATATCCGCCTAAAGCTTGTTCATTCCTTTCGTGAGTCTGTTGTAGATTTGTTTCACAGTTTTTGTTTATGTGGAAAAGCTTTTGTTTTGCTTTCATATTTTGAGAGGTAGTTTTGACGGTTTACATTCCTTGTGTGTTTTCACCAAAGCCAAGCAGTCCACTGCATTCTGGCCCCACCTAGGGAGACCATATCTGCTCCCATGAGTTAATGCTCCCCATTTCTGGTGCCAACACCAGTCCAGATTATTGCTTGACAGTAAATTGGAGGTTACCACAGCATCTTTCTTGGGTTTGGTGAATTTGGGGCTAGGGCAATTCACAGGACTTATATCCATTTACGAGTTCATCATGGAGGAGGAGATGAACGTTGTGGGAGTGAGGCATAGAAGGGTGAGTTCTACTTCTCTAGAACTAGGCAGAACTTCTGGGCAACTAACCCAAAACCTTCCTAACCTAAAAGCTCAGCAGCTTTAGTTGCTTAAGAGTTTTGTTTGACTTGAAGTTTTGATGCCATAATCGAGCCCAGGGCCTCACACATGCAAAGTAAATTCTCAACAGCTGGGCCACATCCCAGCACCTGACCCCGCCAGATGGGTGGGTGAGACTGAAGGTTGCGGCCCTCAAATAATGTGGTGACTTGCCTCATTCCAGCCTATGTAAGGATCCCATTTTAAGTCACCTCAATAGGATAAACTTGGAGAGTCAAAATTAAAGCTTCTTCTGAAACACAAATAACATTGCTTTCATACTGAAAATTCTAAGGGTTTTAGAAGATTTGTCCCGGGGACCTGGTCACTGTCACTGTCACTGTCCTCCCGTTCATCGATTTGCTCGAGCGGGCCCAGTAACATTGTGAGACTTGTTACTGTGTTTGGCATATCAGATATGTCATGGGTAGCTTGCCAGGCTTTGCCATGTGGGCGAGATACTCTCAGTAGCATGCCGGGCTCTCCGAGAGGGGTGGAGAAATCGAACTCTGTTTGGCCATGTTGGCTGCATGCAAGGGGACCTGGTAATGACTAAATATATTTCTTACAGCAACAGGCTCTGGTTTTGTGGTTGAGACATTGTCAATCAGACTTTCTTTCTTTTGTGTGTTCTGTCTTTTCTCTTGGACACCTTTTCTTCTCTTTGCTTTGGATATTCTTCAGTTTCATTGCAACGTCTAGGTGTAGATATCTTATTACTTTACTTTGTTTAGATTCTTAGTCATTATACCTTCAACTGTTGCCTTCTCTCTATTCTTTCTTTTCCTTTAAGATTCTAATCTCACATTCCCTGTTGTAACTATTCTTTCTCTCACTTTTTAAAATTATCTTCTATTATATTACATTCCTATTCTCTCTTCAAGTAACTTCCTCAGACTTCCACTTCAGTATACCATTTATCTAATTGGCTGCATAAACCCTGGGATGGAGGCATTTTGTCTTTAGTTTAACGATTGAATTTTGTAGGCCAGAAGATAGTACAGGGATTTAGATTCTTTTTTTAAAAAAAATTTTATTAGTGAAACACCATGAAGTACAGTTGTAGACTTACAAATTTTTGTGCTTGGATTTCAATTATACAATAATCAAATACCCATACCTCCACTAGTGCCCATTTTCCACCACCACAGGTCCCAGTATCCCTCCCACCCCCCATTCCCCCCACCCATCCTGCCTCTGTGGCAGGGCATTCTCTTTTGTTCTCTCTCTCCTTTTGGTTGTTGTGGTTTGCAAAAGAGGCATTGAGTGGATTTAGATTCTTGGCTGGAGCGATAGCACAGCGGGTAGGGCGTCTGCCTTGCACGCAGCCAACATGGCCGACCTGAGTTCGATTCCTCCACCCCTCTCGGAGAGCCCGGCAAGCTACCGAGAGTATTCGATATGCCAGACACAGTAACAACAAAGTCTCCAATGGAGACGTTACTGGGCCCACTTGAGCAAATCGATGATCAACGGGAGGGCCTTTACTTTACTTTGCTTGCAGCCAACTCTGGTTTGATCGCTGGTACTGCTTGTGGTCTTCTGAGTACCACAAAGAGTGATCCCCAAACATAGCTAGGAGGTAGCCTAAGCACAACCAGGTGTAACCCTCCCCCCCCACACACACACAGACACACATACGTGCGCACACACACACACAAAGTATAATAACAACCAACCTTTTCAAGTTGTTTTCCTATTTTAAAGTTTAGTCAATCATTTTCAAATCCAGTTGGTCATTGTCAACGTCTCATAGTCCACTTCTGTGAGTTCATCTTTTTTTTTTTAATTTATATTAGTAAAACACCATGAGGTACAGTTGTAGACTTACAAATTTTTGTGCTTGGGTTTTGATTATACAATGATCGAGTACCCATCCCTCCACCAGTGCCCATTCTCCACCACCAGTGATCCCAGTATCCCTCCCACCCCCCATCCCTCTCATCACACCCTGTCTCTGTGGCAGGGCATTCCCTTTTGTTCTCTCTCTCCTTTTGGGTGCTGTGGTTTGCAAAAGAGGCATTGAGTGGCAATCATGTTCGATCTATAGTCTACTTTCAGCATGCATCTTTTAATTCTTTATGTATTTGACAGTTTTTGCTTTCTTTATTCAGTTGTTCTAATAGTGGGTATCTTGAAAATAATCACCAGGGGCTGAAGTGATAGTACAGAGGGTAGGGCGTTTGCCTTTCATGTGGCCAACCCAGGTTTGATTCCCAGCATCCTATATGGTCCCCTGACCACTACCAGGAGTAATTCCTGAGTGTAAAGCCAGGAGTAATCCATGTGCATCACCGGGTGTGACCCAAAAAGAAAAAAAAATAATCACCATTTTTTGTTTCTGCTGATGCCTATTCATGTGATTTTTGTGAGCCCGCATTTGGTTGATGTTTATCTGTGGGCATCTAGGAAGCCTGCATCATCCAATTGGCTGCATAAACCCTGGGTTATTTTTAGTTTAGTTCTTTTAGTTTTAGTTCTTCATTTTTTCCCTCCAGACACAATTTGTATTTATGTCCAGCAGATTGAGAGCTCCCTCCACCTCCACCTGGGGTCCTGGTTTAATAGGATGCCTTTGGTTCGGTTCTTCCGTTTTCCTTTGACCCAACAGCGTGTTGAAGTTGGCGGCTTTCTTCGAAGAAATCCCTCCTTACGGTCTTCTGTGATGATCCTCCCCACCACTCCATTGTGAATTAAATTCACTTTCGGGGAAGGACAATATTTTGAAGAGTTCTCCTTTTTTCCATGAATATCTATTTTAAAACTGTGCTTTATGAATGAAATAAAAGAGACAATGGCCAATAAAAACAAACCCTTAGATTTTTGACCACAGACTCAATGTTATGGTTGTGTTAACCCGAGGGCCCAAGGTCTCACGGGCTAATTTCAATATGAAAAATTGAAAAACACCCATTCTCGGATGACATTTTCTTTTGGAAAATTCCTGCCCCACCCCACATGTATTAATTTGGTTCCTCTATAAAAGATAAAGGCCACACAAGAAGAATAATGCTTCTGAGTTTTCGGGCATGTAAAGAAACAGTCCTATCCATGAATTCAGCCAATATGAAAAACACCCATTCTCAGATAACATTTTCATCATTTTTTTTTTTTTTTTGCTTTTTAGGTCATACTTGGCGACACACAGGAGTTATTCCTGGCTCTACACTCAGGAATTACTCCTGGCAGTGCTCAGGGGACCATATGGGATGCAGGGAATCAAATCCAGGTCGGCCGCATGCAAGGCAAACACCCTGCCCACTGTGCTCTCACTCCAGCCCCGGCATTTTCTTTTTTGAGGATGCATGTGGGAACCTGTGGCACCCAAAAGAGGGAAGTCAGGGGAGCAGCTGGAGAAGCCAGTGGGCCATGAGTGTTAACCTCCTGAATTCTCCCCTTGCCTGCTGCCATCCTGGAGGGCCCCACCCCTGCTCCCCTGCACTCCCAACCACAGTGGAGCAAGTGGAAAGGGCCAGAAGAGGGGGGGACAGGTTTGCCATCTGAACAGGGAATGAGGAAAAAGCAGGACATCTGTTTAAGGACAGCAGCTTTTCAGACCTTGTACCACTTACAATCACACACCTCTGCCTGGTTGAAAGGTCACCATTTTTTAAGTTAAGGTTAAAGAGAAAGATGGGCCAAGAAGTTGTGAGGCTTCCCAGTTTTCTTCCTAAGGTTGTGCTCAAGTTAAGCCCTTCTCACCTACCTCAGAGTAACCCGTGCTGTTTATTTCGTGTCTTTCCAGATCAATGAACTGAGCCATGTTCAGATCCCTGTTATGTTGATGCCAGATGACTTCAAAGCCTATTCAAAGATAAAAGTGGACAATCACCTCTTTAACAAGTAAGTACAAGCACCACCTTTTATAGTACTGGCGAGACTGCCAGAAGTATGATTTTTGTGTGTGCGAGAATCTATAATCACATTATTTTTCAATGGGTAGGAGTAAAGTTTTGCTGATGAAGTTAATCCTGTGATAAACATAACCATCTGTCATTTTCAGAAAAGCAGCAGCAGCTCTCCTGGGTAATATCCCTTAGCCATATGGCATATTATTCTCGATGAATATCTTATATGTTAAAAGTGATATTCTTGTTACAATTTAAATGTTTGAAGCTGTAAATTGACTGGGCTTGGAAGCAGCTCTGGACCTCTGCTGTGGCATCCAGACCTCTGATAATCATTGGTTCATGAACAGAAATGACTGCTCCTTGGTCATTTGAAGTAGCCTGTAGAACAAGAAAGGGACAAAAAGAATTGAAAGGATTTTTTGTTTGTTTGTTTGTTTGTTTTAATTAAAGCAATTGAATGCCATGTTGCACTTGGAGACTATTTCTCCATATTTATTTTGTCTGGGAAACATTATGACAAACCTGGTGCTAGGTAGTTTTAAAGAGCCAGAAAGAAAGTAATGTATGAGACAGGGCCTGTCCTCAGGGGGCTTACTGTCATGCAGGTGGTTGGAAACGAACATATATCATACAAATTAGAATCTGGTGGACAAGGTACCACAGTTGAGGTAGGCGTGTGTGCATGTGTGTGTGTGTGTGTGTGTGTGTGTGTGTGCACTTTTGTGTATGGGTATCTGTGTTTCTTCAGGAATACAAGGGAGGAAACGGTTCTAAGTGGGTGAGAAGAGCAAGAGGTCCTTTCTGCTAGAGGATCCATTACAGAACTCAGGGATAGAGTCATTGATTGTTCTAGGAGCCGATGCTCTCAAAAATTCACCTTATGATCCTAATTAGAAGCTGACCTTTGGGGGGAGATTGTTTCTGTGTGAGTTTTGCATCTATTTCTGTAAAAATAAAAAAAAATTAAAAAATAAGAAAAAGAAATAGGTCATTCAGGGAGTGGGAGAGAAACTTTGACTGTAAGCCTTCATCATCAAGTCACGGGATGTATGGCCATGCGGCTCCCTCTGCTGCCCTTCCAGAACTTTCTAAGTTCTTTACATCTTCCACCATTACCTTCCACTTCGCCTCTTCCCACCTCTGTTTTACTGGCCAAACAGCTACCATATATGGTCAGGAATAAGAAGATCCTTGGACCAAATGTTCCTAGGTAGAGGCATCTTCTGGTATCTGCCTGGCCCCTGCTCTATGTGTGTATGTTGGCCTCTAGTGCAATGTTCTGCAACCTTTTTACGCCAGCAGATCAGATCTGTGTTGCATGGGGGTCCATAAACTGGCTGTTAGAACCAAGGTTTTTACCCTTTGTACACCTGTGAACTGGTGGTGTTCCCAGACTGTTAAAGAACTCTGCCCTGCGGGGTCCTAAGCAACATACGGGGGGCTTGGAATACAGGTTCCTCTTTGGCTGCAGGTGTTTTAGTAGTTGCTTTCTGCTTCAGGATGATTTCACTCTGTATGTCTGATCTTTGTTCCACATTGTGACTGTTTCAGAGAAAACATGCCGAGCCATTTCAAGTTTAAGGAATACTGCCCAATGGTTTTTCGTAACCTGCGGGAGAGATTTGGAATCGATGATCAAGATTTCCAGGTGAGTTGCTTTCATAATATTTGCCCCACATGAGTCCCATGTGCTCCATAAAGTGGGATTTATATTTTTGGGTCACCACGCATGAATTACTGAATAGTGGCTTTCATGTCCTGAGAATGTCCCAACATTCTTTCTGACATGCCGGGTTCTCTCTGGTCATCTCTCACTGGGACCTCCTGGTGCTGTGATTTCAGCCAGGCATTCAGTGGGGAAAATAGTGTTGTGAAGGAGACACCCAGTTCTGCCTCACCCCCTCCTCTTTGGGTGAAAGTGTCCCACAGCCGGCTTTCCTAATTCCCGCTGACCACAGGGCCTTAGGAAATACATGTGTCGAATTCATGCTCTCTGTGTTTGTGGAGTCACTTAGGAATCTCAAAAATGTATTTTGTGCTCCTGCTGATTTGCTGCTTTTTCTCTGTCTGGCACCCAGCCCCCAACCCAACCCCCCCAACTCATACCCACAGAATTTTAGTCAAACGCCACATGTGGGTCAGTGCAGTGCAAGTGGCCTGGAGACCCCAGCTCTCACATCTGCATTAGAGCCCCCATTCTGGGATGATGCTCATGGTGCATATCACTATCAGGGGCACTGGCTAATGTGCCCTCATATTGTCCTGACTCTTGGCTTTGGCTCTGAAGCCTGGTGGAGCTGTCATATGACGCCTCACCCGGCAAAGCACAGGGGTTACTCCTGGCTCATGCACTCAGGAATTACTCCTGGCAGTGCTCAGGAGACCATATGGGATGCTGGGAATCAAACCCGGATTGGCCGCATACAAGGCAAATGCCCTACCCGCTGTGCTATCACTCCAGCCCCAAGCACCTAGTTTTTAAAGAACCCAGAAGTGGGAAGGGAAGCCAGTAATGCTTAGTGAATATTTCTGCTTTGGTGCTTGGGGGGTCCATGTGATACTCGAGGTCAAACCTGGCGTTCTTGCTTGTGAAGTACATGTTCCAATCCTTTGAACTGTCTTCTTAGTAATCAGTGGAAATCTTAGTCAGGAAATGCAAGGGTCCCTTTCTGATCTTCAACCCCATCTATTCATTTTATGGCCAACTTATTTACTCTAAAATGCTTCCAGGTCTGCACTTCCTCTCATTTGCCCTAAATGGGAAATCCTTGTTTATCGGGCATTAAGTGCCATTTAGCTATACTGGGTGACCTGGCAAATTAAATCTTGGCACAGTTGCCTCTCTGTTTTCTTTTTTAGTTTTGGGGCCACAGCTGGAAGTATTCTAGCCCTGTGTTTGGGAGAAACCATGAGTGCGGGGGTTCCATCAGGGTCAGCCACCTGCAGTGCCTTAACCTCTGTATTCTCTTTCTGTCCCACCAAAGGATAGACTTTCTATTTTGTTTTGGAGTCATGGTGCTTAGCAGAGTCCCGCCCTCACTGCTGTTCTCCGGGGTTGCTTCAGTGTTTGCAGGACCATGTGGTACCAGGGATGGATTCTGGCCCTCATGCATACAAAGCACACTTTGCAAACACTCTGTCCGTTGAACTGTTCCTTCAGCCTGTGGTTTACTTTAAAGAACAAGGTTCCCTGTGCAAATAGAGATTAGGACAGATCCCTAAAGATTTGCGGACCTCCCAGCCATTACCCTAACCTTGCGGAAAGTTTCTAAGAATTTCTCACTTTCTCAGATAGGCAGAAGACTCCAGAAACAGTACTGGCCAGGGTGCAGTCGGCCTTCCCTCCGCAGGGACCATGGTGAGGTTGCCAAGTGCTGAGTTGTTACTTAGGGGGGGGGGGGGGGTGTCACAGAGGATGTGTGCACTCAAGTTTACTCTGTAAACTTCAGTGGTGCCAGTGGTTAGGTATCTGGGCTTCATGTCAAGAGAGAAAGAATTTCATTCAAACTTAACAAATGTAGCATTTACTTCTGGAAGAAATTTAGGTGGTTTTGTTTGTTTGTTTAATTAAAAGCACTATAGCATTGTCCTCCCATTGTTCATCGATTTCCTCGAGCGGGCACCGGTAACATCTCCATAGTGAGACTTGTTGTTACTGTTTTTGGCATATCAAATACATCACAGGTAGCTTTCTAGGCTTTGCTGTGTGGGTGAGATACTCTCAGTAGCTTGCCGGGCTCTCCGAGAGGGGCAGAGGAATTGAACCCGGGTCAGCTGCATGCAAGGCAAACATCTTACCCACTGTGCTATTGCTCCAGCATTTAATTTTTTAAAAAAATTAATTAAAAATTGTTATTGCAGTGTCAGGACTTGGGCTGGAGCGATAGCATAGCGGGTAGGGTGTTTGCCTTGCACACAGCCAACATGGCCGACCCGAGTTCTATTCCTCCGCCCCTCTCGGAGAGCCCGGCAAGCTACCGAGAATATCTCGCCTGTACAGGCAGAGCCTGGCAAGCTACCCGTGACGTATTCAATATGCCAAACACAGTAACAACAAGTCTCATGATGTAGACGTTACTGGGCCCGCTTGAGAAAATCCATGAACAACGGAAGGACAGTGACAGTGTCAGGACTTGAACCCAGGGCCTCACACCTGAGAGGCATGTACTATCTCCCCATGCCACTCCACAGCCCTAAAAATCAATTGGGGAACCAGAGAATCAGAGAGAGAGTACAGTGAGTAGCACGTTTGCCCTTGCGAAGAGCTGACCTGTGTTCAATCTCTGGCACCCCTCGTGGTCCCTTGAGTCCTACCAGAGTATTCCCTGAGTGCAGAGTCAGGAGCAAGCCCTGAACACAGCCAGGTGTGACCCCCAAACAAAAAACTCACATTACATTTAGACATCAGTACATTATTAAACAGTTGATAACTTTACCACCCTAAAAGAAAGTGTCCTTTGTCTAACTCATGTAGAACTCAAGTGGATTCCTTCCTTTCTGTCCCTTGTTTAAAAAATAAATCAAACAGTCCCCTGTTATTTCCTAGGACTTTTAGGGATGCCCGCCCCCCACTCCACTTTTAGTACTGTCATGAAGTCCTCACGTTTCTTCCCAGAGTCAGTGCTGTTCAATGAGATCTCAGCAATCTCAGCCTTCTCCATTTCAGAAGGCAACAGTCATTTTCGAAATTTCCTAAAATGACCAGTTCTGTTGCAGGACTGCTGCGGCCTAAGGAGGGCTTCTTCCCCAAGCCCCTTTCCCCCCTACTGAAAGTGAAGGCTGTGTAAGTTGATATTTAAGTAAGTGCAAATTGCTGAGTACAAACTTTGAAGGCACATTAAGCGAGTGGAGGATGATTCACAAGGAACTAATTGGCAAGTCTGTTAAACTCTTAGCGTGAGCGATCAGACTAGGAGAGAGCAGTGTGAGTGTAATTAATCATTTGCACACCACTCCTTTCCTTAGCTAGCCTGGTGCTTTTGGCATTTAAATGACTGCTTTCTCTTCAGCAACTGTATTTCTATTTTTCAAAAAAGGCTGGGGGTAAAGGGGCTGTTCACAGTAACTTTAATAAACCAGAGCGAAACTGGCTTCCTCTACTGTGCTGTGCTTTTCTCCATAGCCTGCACCCCTTAAAATTTTTGCCGCGAGGGCAAGACCTCTGAATTGAAACTGAAGAGCAGATCATGAATCATATAGGGATTAAGGCACTTGCTTTGTACATGGCTGACTCCAGCTCGACCCCCAAGTGCTTCATGCACATGGCCCCTCCTTCCTACCCCATCACTGCCTGGAGTGATCCCTGAACAAAGATCCAGGGGTAAGCCCTGAGGATCACCAGGTGTGGCCCCAACAATAAAAATAAATGAATAAAAGATCATGGATATGGGTCAAGATCCACTTTGTTGGCTTCTTGTTGTGGGTGGTAAGGGGTGTTGTGTTGGTCCCTGCTCTGGGTCCTTGCCTGGGGAACCCCCAAGTTTCAACTGAAGGATAAACTGTGAACCTGGCAGCAAGGGCCGAGAAGCATAATCTTGGCTCCTGGCATGTGCCTAGCTCTCCATCACCATGGCAGGGACAGGCAGCCTCTGCCTATGCTTTTCCTTACGCTAGGCGGTGGCTGGGGGGTGGGTATTTCTCGGGGACCCTGGGTTGCTAATGGGTCCCAGGCTCCCACTGCTTGCTGTGTCTTGATGGGTTTCTTTTCCGAAGCATTTGCATGTTGGACAAGCCACCTTCAGTCTCCAGGGCTGTAAGGAACTCCATCATGAGCTCCAAGAAACCCAGCATGCAGGCTTTCAGCCTGCCTTGCATGGCACTAGAGAGAAACCTGGGGGGACCGCCATGACCTCCATGAGAGAAGTCACACAGGTGTGCCCCCAGCTCACTGACCTCTCAATGGATGTCAGCTTCTCCGAGCACCCCGCGAACGTGTGCTCCTTTCCTTGGTTTGGCTCTTATCAGTGTCTTTTAACAAATAAATTCCTTTCCTTGCCATTAGTGATGTAGTCAAGGGACCATTCTAGAATATTCTTCAGATCTAACAGCAGCAGCATCTGTCATACACAGGCAAACCCGTATGCAAGTGTGTGTAGATGTGCATGTGTTCTCTCTCCACTTCCAGATCCAGAACTTTCTCCAGTTCATCATTGCTCAGTAAAATGACTCCCTGGGTTTCTAAGATACTCAGAATGGGATAGTGTGCTTCTAATCAGGGTTGGGGCAAAGAAAGAAGGCTTTTTAAAACTATTACTAATTTTTTTCATTGAGACACCATGTGATACACAGTTACAAAGTTGTTCATGATTGAGTTTCAGTTATACAATCTTCAAACATCCATTTCTTTACAAAGGTACATTTCTCCACCACCAGTATCCCCAGTTTTCCTACCAGCTTGCCTCTATGCCATACAATTTTCTCCTCTCTCTTTTCCTCTCTCCTCTACCCCACCCTTTTCCCTTTTAGGCACAGCGGTTTGCAGTACTGTTACTGAAAGGGTATCCTGCATATCACTTTATTTCCCCCAGCACCCAATTTTTGTCTAGAGTAATCATTTACAACTATCATTTCATAGTGGCCCCTTCTCTGCCCTAACCTCACTCTCTACCCCACCCTCCCTTAGGGCAAACTTCCTGCCATGAGCCAGTTCTCCTGGCCCTTGTTTGGGTATCAAGAAGACATCTTTTGAGATGAATGACCCTGTGCAGGCTCCCCAATGGCTACAGCGCTGGCCTGAGTCACATCTGCCCCAAGCCCATCCCAGTCATTTCTTGCCATGTTATTGCCTCAGTGTAATTTATTTGCATCTACTGGGTGCTGGGCTTTGTGCTAGGGAGCATGAGTGCCAGATCTCACAGGAGAGAAAAAAGGGTGAAGGAACTACAGCTGCCCCACCATCACCTCATCCATGTCTCCACACCAAGATACTCTGCACATCACTGTCCAATATATTGCCTTATTAATCTGTTGTATTAGTGGTTACTGTTAATATCTTACCTAATTTCTAAGTTGATCATGGGAGTTTGTGTGTAGTGCGGGAAGTACAGTAGAGATGAGTAGCTTGGTTCTATCGAGGTTTCAGAGACCCATGAACTGGGAGGGTTGGATTGAGGAGTTAGTGTACTTTTGTTGTTATATACCTGATTCTGTATAGATGCTAATGGGATTTTCAGATATCCAAACAGTGGGGCCAGAGAGGTAGTACAGGGGTAAAGTGCTTGTCTGGCATATAGCAGACTGGGATTCAATCCCTCACACCCCATCAAGTCCCCCAAGCCCATCAGGAGTGGTTGCTGAGCACAGAGTCAGGAGTAAATCATGAAGAACATCACTGGGTGTGGCCCCAAAACAAAACTAAAAACAACAAGCATATAGACACCCAGATATTTACACTCTCAAGAAAACCTGCCTTCCCCTCCCAGAGAGTCAGAACTCTTGTAGCAGTCGTGATTTGGAGGAGTATCATTGACAGTCTGAGCTGTGGGAGGGCCAAGTCCCCTGGGACCCCACTGAGGTGGGGTGGTGGCTGCTCCCCACGAGCACATCACGGAACGGAGCTGCATGTTCCCGGGAGGATAATACCAGGTTTCCTTGTCCTCGGCTACATCTCCTGAATTAGAATCCCTCATTATTTGCACTGTATGTACTTTCTTCTTTGTGTTTGTAACAGAGCATCCTAATTTAAAATAATCCATTTTAAAAGTTAATGTTTTCAACTTTTGATGCCTTTGTTTCACACTTAAAAATAAAATTCTAAACTGGTAAAACCTTAGGGGTTTACTAAAGTTAGAGGAAAAGTTATTCTGCTCCTGTCTCTGGAAGAGAGTCTACCTCTCTGTTTTCAATGCCAGTACAGGGGTTAAGGCACATGCCGTGCATGTGGCCAGCTGAATATGATCCTGGAAGCACATGGTTTCCTGAGCTTCACTGGGTACTCAGGGAAGCCCATATAATCCCTGCACTGCAGGAACTGAGCAGCACTGTCTTTTGGGCCCTTGCATTGAACAGCAGACCAGGGAAGCTGAACATCACTAACACATGCGCGCGCGCGCGCACACACACACACACACACACACACACACACACACACACACACTCTCTCTAATTGCCCCTGTAAACTTTAATCTGACTGAGAGCAGAAATGAAGCCTGTCTCTATGACTTCTGCTCAGAGTTTTGCACCAGTCTTAGACAGGCACTTAAAAGGTTGAGGGAAGAAATGGGGGCATCATCGGGGCATAAATAAGTCCCCTATCTGGACTAAAGCATGGCATCAAAAGAGCTGAGGCAATCTGAACCTGTATAGATGAGGGAGAAAGATGGGAAGTAGAGAAGGTGAACCCAGCTGAAGACCCCGATCCAACTTCTCAAGTCAAGAGTAACCTTGCATATTTATCACAGGGAAGGGGTGGGCTAAAACTCTGGATTTTTCTTATGATAAGTGAAGAGAAAATAGAAAGAAAAACTGAATAGACACTTCCTCAGAGAAGATGCGCAAATGGGTACCAGTCTATGAAAAAGTGCTTTTCACATATCACTAGGGAAATGCAAACAAAATGGGCAGTGAGTGATCACCTCACACCAGGATATGTGTACGTCAAAAAGAGTAGAAATAATTAGTGCCAGCAGGGATGTAGGATGTAGAAAAAAGAAAACCCTTACTCACCATTGGTGCAAGTATCTTCTGATTCTGCCTCTATGGAAAGCAGTATGGAGGTTTCTCAAAAAATTTTAAACTGAGGGGCTGGAGCAATAGTACAGCAGGTAGAGCGTTTGCCTTGCACACAGATGACCCAGGTTCAATTCCCGGCATCCCATATGGTCCCCAGAGCACTGCCAGGAGTGATTCCTAAATACAGAGCCAGGAGTAACCCCTGAGGATTGCTGGGTGTGACCCTCCCCCAAAAAATAAAAATTAAAAAAAAATGTTTTAACTAAACACCCAGATGACTCAGCAATTCTATTTCTTGGCCTCTGCCCCGAAGAGCCCAAAATTTTTTGTTTGAAAATTGTTTGTTTGCACTCTGGTGTTCATTCTGGCACTATCCACAAGCCAAAATTGGAAACAACCCAAATGCCTAAGAACAGATGCATGAGAAGATGTGGTCTGAGACCCAATGAATACCACTCAGCTACACAAAAAGCTGAAATTTCATGTTCACTGATGCATATTTGGAACTAGAGGGCATCACAACTGAGTGAAGTGAGTCCAGAAGTCAAGGAAAACTACCAAATGATTTTGCCTGAGTGTGGGGTACAAAAGGAAAAGTAAGGGAATGGAAGACAACGAGTGGTAACAGGCCCCAAGAGTTGAACTGCAGAACCGAGTTTGCTAAGATAGATGAAAGGAGAAGAGGGAACACAGGGGGAGGGCGGAAGCACATACTGGCCCTGAAGGTGGGTGTGGGGTAACATCATGGCCTGCCTAAAACAGTCTATGAACAGTCTATAAAGCACAGAGCCTAAGTGTTCTTAAAACATTTTTTTATCTAATCGAGGTGATTATGTATAGAGTGACATCAAAGATCAAGAAATCAGGGTGGTATGTTGTATTTCAGTGAGTCAAAGAGAGACAGGAGTGCCCGTGGCACTGACTGGGAAGAGCAGAGAGTGCCTGACAGGACAAGGGTGAGAACCAGGTGGCAGGAGCTTCCGTCAGTGGCCCCAGAAGCTGGAAGTGTTGGAGATTGGGCAGGAAGGTTGGGATGGAGGAGAGAAGAAATGCACGTAAGTCTTTAACCTGTTGAAGGTAGAGGTGATCTCCAGGTGGCTTGTGTGATGGGCTGGCATGGATTGGGCATTGGGAGGGAGTCAGATTGGATGTGAAAGGCAAATCCAGGTGGGCAAGTGGGGGGACATTGTGGTGGCCAGTTGTACATGTGCTGCCAGTTACAAAGGTGTTTGTTTTTCCGGGAACCAACTAAGTACTTGGTTTCCTGTGTAACTGCTCATTATGGGTTTGGTTGGCCTGCTCTTAAAATGTGTCTCTACATGTGCTGGCCACCCAGATTAACTGCCATATGTGTGCCCCTCACACCGACTTGTCTCTTGACATATCTTCAGGAAAACTCCCTCAAAGCCCATCAGCATCATCATACTTGGCCTTTTTCTCCTGCTCCCATTTGGGAATTGAACCAGTGATGCCAGAGTCGGTGGTCAGTGACACCTGTCTCAGGCCCCACTGTTTGTCGCCAGACACCATGTTTGTTTCCAAGTCCCCGAATGTTTCATCTCAGTCAGATTCCAGCTTGAGGCTTTTACAGTGCCAGGGCTCGAACCCAGGGTCTCCCACATGCAAGGTCCCCATCATCACCTTGAGCCACCTCCTCCATCTCCACCCAAGTGAGATTCCTTAAAGAAGATCCGTAAAGCTCCTTAGAAAGCAGTCAACTTCTTTCTCCTCTGGCCGTTTCCTTCTGTTTCTAGATTCTTCTCTGATGAGCTGTTTTATTATTGATAAGTGCTAAATTGCCTCATGTCTTACTCCTTTTCATAATGAAAAGTCATTCCACAGCTGGGATCAGAGCACAGAGCCTATCTTTGAAATTCCCCGAAAGCCAGGCAGAGGGCTTTGAACGCAGTGGGCCCTTAATAAATCCTTGATGGTGATGTTCCAGCTAACGTTGTTGGTCTTTAACTCTGATGGGGTCAAAGGACCATCTGTGCTCTCCCAGATGTGCCAGGTGAGAACCAGGAACACAGCCTGGTCTGGGGCTGAGGGACCTGAGGCATGTCTTCACCATCCCAAGTTGTCAGCAGGGCAGCGGACGGCTTCTGGGACATAAGTCAATGAAGCAACTAGCCTGAGTGGGAAAGAAATACCATTTTCCTGGGAGTGTTAGAGGCTGGTTTCAGTCTGAGGACACGGTGACTCAGTGACACCCCACCCTGGTTGGGCTCCGGTTTCTCCTTGGTGGCATGAGCAGGGAAGCAGGACCCTGTGCTTTCTGACACCCTGCCAAGCATCTGAGCCACCCCAGTAGACAACTGTCACTGAGGCCCTTGTTCAGGTGCTGATGTGACCCTTGGATTAGGGGTGGCGGTTTCACAGTTGAGCATGGCAGGATTGAGTAAATAGGCCACCTGAGTGCTAGCAATAGAATTTACAAATTTATCCTAAAATAGGGCATGGAGAGGTGTATCCATGGGCTGTAGGAACCACTACAGAGATTTAAATGAGCAAAATGCTTGGCTATTTACAAAGTGTCCAGGGGACTGTAATGGTGGTGTGACATTTTTATGAGCGGTAGAGAAGATTGCTGGTAAGCGTGAGCTAATGAAATTGACCTTTATACTCTCTCTCTCTCCACCTTCCCTCCTACTTTCTGGAGGTGCCCCCCCTCCAATCCTCAACCTCCCACTGTGGAAATAAAAGTCTTCAAGGCAAATCTTTAGAGGAGTGGGGAGAAAGGAGGGTGGCCATTAATCCTTTTCTTAAAGGGAAGGACAATAAATTTGCAATTAGAGATGGAAGAAGGCCATGAAGTTGGGGCCTTGTCTCTCCCGAACTTTATTTCCTGTTGCAGGCTGACTCACCCTGGAGAGGTTTGACCCAGGGTAATGGACTTCTGCAGAATGGAAGTTGGTGAGAAATATATTTATGGAGCAGGTTGCCAGATGGTTTGGAATAAAGAAATTCCAGGGCACCAGAGAGATAGTTGCAGGGTTAATACGCTTGCCTGGTATATGGTCGATATAGGTCTGAGTCCCAGCACCGTAGATGATTTCCTGAGCACCGCCAGGGTGCTCTTTTCACAC
This sequence comes from Sorex fumeus, assembly GCF_029834395.1. Lineage (NCBI taxonomy): Eukaryota > Metazoa > Chordata > Mammalia > Eulipotyphla > Soricidae > Sorex > Sorex fumeus. The sequence continues at coordinate 18,501,786 of NW_026606083.1, read as the reverse complement.
AAAGCCTGGGTAGCCCCTGAGCACTTCTTCACCTGTGTGGCCCAGCCCCCCCTCCCCATTCCCCTCACACAACTTTGGTAAAGGGCTCTGTGATGGTGTTCTTACCTATCTGCAATTAGATAGCTTCAGCCTAAAGCTGAAGTCTTACATCACACTGTACATTTTCTCCCCAACAAACTCCTCCATGAACCTAAGATCCCCCGAAAGAAGCAACATGTGCTGGTTGTCACATACCGATAGACATGTCCACGTGTCTCTTAACTGGCCCAGTCACTGGCTGGCCCAGTGGCTGACCTCAGAGTGATGTATGTGTTTGGGGACTTTCCTGAGAGTGAGGGTAACAGCCATATACACTGGAATGTGTCTCCTGCTGTTTTTTAGGAGAGACCCAGACAGGCATGGCTATGAGACGGGAAGTACATAAGTCGTTTCCTAGTGGGAGTTGGGATGAAAAATGGAGGTGACCCGCACTTCCTGCTGCTGCCCTGAGGTGTCCAAAGCCACACTCCAGAAATCTCTTTTGCCAAACTTTGTATCCCTCTTAGGAATGAGTCACCCTCACCTCTCAAGCTGCCTTGCCCTGAGGTTCCTGCTTCCACTGGAAAGTTCTCACTATCCCTCTTTCCTCTATGGAAGACAGTTTCTTGGAGATACTGCTGGAAGTTGGCAGGGTCCCCAGCCTGAAGCCATTATTCGTTTTTCTTGGGAGGGCACATTGGGGCCACACCTGGTGGTGCTCAAAGGCACTCTGTGCTCAGGGTGACTCCTGGCCTGCTCAAGGGACTGTTTGTGGTGCTGGAGATTCGAACCAGGGTCAGTCCTAGGAAAGATAAGTACCTTAACCCTCTACTCTCTCTCCAGCTCTCAGCTTTGGCATGTATGCTCAAGAAAAAAACCCAGACAGTTTCAGTCAGGGAAAAGCCGTTTGGAATTAGCTGCGAAAGACAAAAGTCAGTGAGCGAAGGAAAATGAAGATTTCCAACAGTTCTCCAAACTGAGGAATTGGTTAAAAGAAACTCAATGAACTGTAGCACATGGTCAGAGTGTGACAAGGTCTCTGGGTTGGCAGCACTGCCCTCCTCAGGATTTCAGGGGACACAAATAGCCAGGCCTTCTTCAGCCCTGGCTTTGTACTCTGTAGAAAGTTCTCTGTACAAAGTACTCTGTCGTTCCTTATGAATTTTAGGAGTGTTCGATACAATTTCTTTGAAGAATTTCATGGGTATCCTTATAGGGATCGCATTGAATCTGTATAATGCTTTGGGGGAGTATTGCTATTTTGACAATGTTAATTCTTCCTACCCATGAGCAGGGGATATGTTTCCATTTCCTTGTGTCCTCTTTTATTTCATGGAGTAGCGTTTTGTAGTTTTCATTGTAGAGGTCCTTTACTTCTTTAGTTAGGCTGATTTCGAGGTATTTGATTTTCTGGGGCACAATTGTGAACAGGACTGTTTTTTTCCTGTCACTTTCCTCTCTCTCATTATTTGCGTATAGGAAGGCCATGGATTTTTGGGCATTAATTTTATAGCCTGCAACTTTACTGTACAAGTCTATTGTTTCTAGGTAGAGGAGTTTCTTGGTAGAGGATTTAGAATTATCGAGATATAGTATCATATCATCTGCAAATAGTGAGAGCTTAATTTCTTCCTTTCCTACCTGGATGCCTTTAATGTCTTTTTCTTGCCTAGTCACTATTGCAAGTACTTCCAGTACTATATTGAACAGAAGTGGTGATAGTGGGCATCCTTGTCTTGTCCCTGATCTTAGAGGAAAGGCCCTTAGTTTTTCCCCATTGAGGATAATGCTTGCCATGGGTTTGTCATAGATGGCTTTGACTATCTTGAGGAAAGTTTCTTCAAAACCCATTTTGGTGAGAGTTTTCATCATAAATGGGTGCTGGGTCTTGTCAAAAGCTTTCTCTGCATCTATTGATATGACCATATGGTTTTTATCTTTACTTTTGTTGATATGATGGATTATGTTGATTGATTTCCGAATGTTAAGCCATCCTTGCATCCTTGGGATGAATCTCACTTGGTCGTGGCTTATGATTTTTTGATAAGTTGTTGGATTCTATTTGCTAGTATTTTGTTGAGGATCTTCGCATCCGTGTTCATCAGAGATATTGCCTATAGTTTTCTTTGTTGGTGGTGTCTTTGTTTGCTTTTGGTATTAGGGATATATGTGCCTCATAGAAGCTGTTTGGGAGAGTTCCTGTTTTTACAATTTTCTGGTCAAGCTTGAGGAGAACTGGCAACAGGTCTTCTTTAAATGTTTGGAAGAATTTGCTAGTGAATCCATCCGGCCCTGGGCTTTTGGTTTTGGGAAGACTTTTGATTAGGAAAAAGACGTGGGGAGACATTACCCTCCCCAACCTCAAACTCTACTACAAAGCAGTAATAATTAAAACAGCATGGTACTGGAAGAAAGGCAGGGCCACAGACCAATGGAACAGGGTGGAATATCCCTACACACAACACCAAATGTATGAACATCTAATCTTTGATGAGGGAGCAAGAAATGTGAACTGGAGCAAGGAAAGCCTCTTCAACAAATGGTGCTGGCATAACTGGACAACCACATGCAAAAAAAGTGGGCTCAGACCTTGACCTAACACTATGCACAAAAGTCAGATCAAAATGGATTAAAGATCTCAACCTCAGACCAAAATCCATAAGGTACATTGAAGACCAGGTAAAATCCTCCACAATATTGAGGCTAATGGTATCTTCAAAGACGACACTCCACTGACTAACCAAGTGGAAACAGAGATAAACAAATGGGACTATCTTAAACTAAGAAGCTTCTGCACTGCAAAAGATACAGTGACCAAAATACAAAGACAATCTACAGAATGGGAAAGCATATTCACCTAATACCCATCCGATAAGGGGTTGATATCAAGGATATACAAAGCACAAGAAGGAAACATCTAACCCCATCAAAAAAATGGGGTGATGAACAGAAACTTTCCCAAAGAAGTAATCCAAATGTCCCTAAAAGGCACATGAGAAAATGCTCTACATCACTAATCATCAGGGAGATGCAGATCAAAACAACAATGAGAAAACTCACACCACAGAGACTGGCCCACATCCAGAAGAACAAGAGCAACTGGTGTTGGCGTGGATGTGGCGAGAAAGGGACTCTCCTTCACTGCTAGTGGGAATGCCGACTGATTCAGCCCTTTTGGAAAACAGTATGGATGATTCTCAAAAAATTAGAAATTGAGCTCCCATTTGACCCAGCAATACCACTCATGGGAATATATCCTGGAGAGGCAAAAAAGTACAGTCGAAATGACATATGCACTTCATTGCTGCACTGTTCACAATAGCCAAAATCTGGAAAAAAACCCAAGTGCCCGGAAACAGATGACTGGTTAAAGAAACTTTGTTACATCAACACAATGGTGTACTATGCAGCTATTAGAAAAGATGAAGTCATGAAATTTACATACAAGTGGTACTACATGGAAAGTATCATGCTAAGTGAAATGAGTCAGAAAGAGAGGGACAGACATAGAAAGATTGCATTCATCTGGGAAATATAAAGTAACAAAGTAGGAGACTAACACCCAAGAATAGCCGAGATAAGTACCAGGAGGTTCACTCCATGGCTTGGAGGCCAGCCGCACTTGCTAGAGGACAAGGCAGATCAGATAGAGAAGGGAGCACCAAGTAAAGGGTGTTGGGAGGATCCTCCCAGGATGAGAGATGCATGCTGAAAGTAGACTATAGACCGAACATGATTGCCACTCAGTGCCTCTTTTGCAAACCACAGCACCCAAAAGGATAGAGAGAACAAAAGAGAATGCCCTGCCACAAAGGTGGGGGGGGGGGGGAATGGGGGAATAGGGGGATAAGGGGAGGGAGGGATACTGGGATCATTGGTGGTGGAGAATGGGCACTGATGGAGGGATGGGTACTCGATCATTGTGTAACTGAAACCCAAGCACAAAAACGTGTAAGTCTACAGCTGTACCTCATGGTGTTTCACTAAAAAAAAAAAAAAGTACTCTGTTGCTAGAAGCCCAGGGTTCAGCTGCACGAGGCCTTCCTGCCTAAAAGCTCGCTCCTCCAACTCATCTGTCTCTGCTCTCACCTGCCCTACGCTCATCTGTCTCTGCTTTCGTCTCACGAGAAGACAACCACTCCTTAGCTGAAGCCATGTAATAAACTCCCAAATGAGTCAGGAGAGACAGGTCCACATGTTACAGAACACATAAATAACATCTCTGGATTGCATTAGGACTGAGGCTGTTCTTGATGATGATTTTACATGTTACACTTGGGACAGTTAAAAGCAGGCAGATGGGTTTGGTTTGGGTGCCAGCTGGCTTACATTCCAGACTGTGTGTGGATGGTGTTTGTCACCTTTGGAAAGTGTGTCATGGATCCCATCAAAATACCCCCCATGGTTAGCCCCAGCAAGGAGGCTGAGAGTCTGCAGGAGTGGAGTCTGGGTGTTCCAGGTAGTGCGCCTGGGAGGCCAGACAGACCCTCCATCCCTCTCGGAGGTTAAAGTCCCTCGTGGAATGTGCCATCTCCCCTCTCAGAGGCTCCACTGGCTTCTCTGTAAGCTGAGTGACCAGATATGCTCTACCAGGGAGGCTCCAACTTGAGTCTACGTGGATGTGCATTCACAGAGTGGGAGAGCCTTATGTACTTTGTTACAAGCAGTACTCACAAGGTCGCACCAGTGCTGCCTGTTATGGGACCATTCCAGGTTACTCAAGCGCTTCTCTCAGTGTGTGGCAAACACGGTACTTCCTGCTGCCCTCAGTCCCTGTGGGACGCCTGCGGTGTGCTTCATGCTGGTCTGAGAATAGCCGCCATCTCGTCCTTCCTAGTGACCCACTTGTCCTTTGGGTGGTTTTCACCCACTGACTTGCCATCCACAAAATAGCTATTGCCAGTGAATGTATAGGACTCCTGGATCACGTAGGGTACCATGAGAAATCTTGACATAGAAATATCCTTCTTTTAAAAAGTGGGTTTTATTTCTGTTTTAGTGTTCCTTGAAATATTATGTTTTCACTGCTCTGCAAATAGAGAAAGATTGAGAATCGTTTTCCTGAGCCATCCCTAGCCCACCCCCAATCCCTGGACATGATAGTTGTATTCTCCTCTGACTGGAGTTTTTGTCAGGAAACATGTCCAGTCAACATCTGGATTCCCTGCAGCTAGCAGCTCTCAGAGCACATGCTGTGTCTTCGAGTAGAGCTGTGTTAGCTCTCCAGAGTCTGAGGCAAAGATCTCACTCCACTCCTTAGTTTCCCTGGGCTTACTTATTCTGCACCCATGCACCCCCCATTCACAGTCCCAGAAACTGTACCTCTGTGAAGCTAAGAAATGCATCCAAGTATGGAAGAGCTCCCCAGCATCCTTCCAGACACCAGACCAGCACCCAGCCAGCAGACAAACATGCAAGCAAACCTTACTTCACAAGGCACCCCAAAACAGCCATTAATGAGACAGGAAAACAACAGCAAAAGCTTAGTGTTATCTTTGTTCAGCAGAGGAAGCCTGAGGCAGGGGTATCAGCCTAGAACTGGACTCCCTGGGAACTTGAGCTATTATTCTGAAATGGGAAACTACCTCCCTGGATATTTTCCCAAGAATGTCATGAAATTAAATATGAACTAGTGAGTTGGGGGTTTTCCCCAGACCTTACAGTCATCCCAAGGATTTTTTTTTGCCTTTTGGGTAATACCCAGCAATGCACAGGGTTCACTCCTGTCTCTGCACTCAGGAATTACCCCTGGCAGTGCTCAGGGGACCATATGGGATGCCAGGAATCAAACCTGGGTCGGCTGAGTGCAAGGCAAATGCCTAACACACTGTGCTATCGCTCCAGCCCCTGGATCATATATTTTTGTGTTACATTTTGTTATTACATTTTGTTCTTCCATTTTCTGCTTGGCAATGGCCTTCCATTAATGTTTTTAATACTATTTTAGTGATTTTGAAAAGTATTTCTTAAATTTTGACCAAGGTTCTATTCTTACTTCACAGTTTAGTTAAGAGACTTAAACTATTTTCCTGGGGCCAAAAAGACAGCAGAGGAAGTAAAGTACTTACCTTATATGCAGCTGATCCTAGTTCCATTCCAGGACAGCATATGGTTCCCCAAGTCAGATCATGGGGAACCATGGGTGACCCCTGAGTGTAGAACCAAGAATAGCCCTAAGCACTGTCAAGTGTGATCCCCGAGTTGCACCCGGGAAGGAGGGGAGGGGAACTGTGTATGTGTTACATGTCCTAAAAGTAGATGTGGTGGGTTGGTAATACCCGGGTGATTATTATAAATTGAGTAGAATTGATTTTAAAGTTAGAATCTGGTTTAGAATTTGTAATTAAGACATAACCAATGTCCTAATACTAATTGATGATTAATTCCGTCATTGTTTAAAACTGAAGAAAAGGACAAAGAATTTGGAAGGAGGTTGCATCTGGCTAAAGAAGTTCATTGAATTGACTATGTATTCTGGGATTCCACTTGAACAAAGGATGATCTGACAATTCTCAAGGGAATTAATGCAGCAGATGCAGTGAATCTCTGTTCACCATAAAGGGGTCCCGTTTTAACCAAACTGGAGTTGGACAGAATATAATGGGGTCCCTGCAGGAAGCACACGCTGTGTCCCAAGCAGCGTATACCACAGCCTCAATTGCACAAGGCTCTTGATTTCTGTATCTGACCTGTGGTCTCGCAGAGGTCAGAGAAACCTCTTAATTTGGTGGCCCCAACCCCGCACCTATAGGGCCAGACTCTGCGTGGTCACATGGTCCGTGGGTGATTCAGTTGCCCATTCCAGTTTGAGATGCACTAATTGCACAGCTTCCTGTTGGATTGTGTCCTTTGGGTGGGTCGTAGGATGTCCTGTGTCTGCTTCTGCATCTAGCATCCTGAGGCAACTGACAGCCGCTGTCATCCTGTCCTTTGCGGAATGCAGTTCATCCTGTACACCCTCTGCCCCCAATTCTTCTGCAGATTCCTAACATATAGTTTGTCCCACCTGGCTCTCATAAAGTTGATTGTTCCTGCCTTGATTTTTAGGCCTGAAAATAATTGGTAATCTTATGATTCCTCTTGTTCTGGTTTTATTTGAAATATCCTTTTACAAATCAGTGTTTAAAGGAAACAAGACTGCTAGGAAAAAGCAGTGATTGCTTTTCTGTGCTCAAGTTTCAAACCCCAAAGGTGGCCATTCACATTGATTTTCTTCCTTTTCATTCTTAGGAGGAAGTAACATAACGGATTGGGGCGGGGCGGAGAAAAAATAATGTCATTGAGAATTCAGCTCATATGGCCATTTCATTCTGGAAATCATTTTCATCATCATTCTCGGCCTAAGAAATTTTAGTTGTCTTAAGAATAATTTAACACTGCCAAATCTGGCTCATTAAAGCTTTGAGGGGGGTGGAGTGGTCACATTGATTTTTTTATTTACTCCTCTCGAGTTTTCTAATGAGCTAAAGAAGAGCAAAGTCAGTTAATTGGTAGCATTGGCTCTGCATGTGACTTGGGTCTGCCACATTCAAATCAAAATGTGGCCCTTTGGAGTGATGTAGTTCACTGCAGTTGGACCAAGAGCCATCCTGGGGAAGGAGGGTGCAGTCATGAGCACACGCCAGCTATCACACCCTGAATGTGATTGCACCTCCCTCCCCTCGCAGCTTTCATTAGCTGGACCATCTATAAAGAGGCATGTCCCCTGCCCAGTAAAAGCCACAAGTCCCCTTCCTGGACTGCTTTGGCCTTTGGTCCCCATGTTTTGAGAGGCATTTGGGGAGGGAAGGTCGCCTTTTCATCCTTAGCCCCCTGGGACCAGGCAGGGAGGAGTCGGGGTCCTGAGAAGTGAGCTCAGCTGGGTACTAGGGGCAATTCCCGCCTTTGCTTTCAGGTTCTTGGCCCTTCTCCTGGTCCCTCTGGGATCAGCTGAATTCACAGACAGGAAACATTTTCTTTCCTCCCTTTGGTAGCCCCAAAGATGAGGTACAAAGCAGTTGCCAAGGAAGACACACCTTTAGACAGAAAATGAATCTTAGGGAAGAACTTGGTGCGGAACTGACCAGACAAAGAAGGTGGGGGTGGGAGTGGGGGGCATGTGGGAGGCGGAGACAAGTTTGTTTGCACACATCTCCACACCCGGTCAATGCTGTGTGTGAGGTGCCTGTTTTGGGAGAAGGGGACCCCCTTCCTGCTTTCAGAGTGACTGAGGGAAGGGAGTTCTTCCTGAATCCATTGTTTGAGTAACTTTCGTACCATTGCACCAAAGTGGGGTGTGCGGGTGCTGTGAGCCGCTGTCTTTCAGAGAACACCCCATCTCTGACGAGTGCCGGCTGCCAGTTCAAGCAGCTTGGGGCTGGGGAGGGTCCTTGTGCTTTTCCACTCGCCTGAGGGCATTTACAAAGATTTCCACCAGAGGTTCTCCCCCAGGCACACACGGGCAACAGAGTTTCCTATATTTTGTTGCATAATTGTTATTGCATCATCATCACACCTGATTTTTAAATAATTCCATCGTTTTAAAAAAACTCAAGTTAACAGTCACACCTCAATTCTTTGCCAAAAAATAAATTATCAGAGTGGAGCGATAGTCCAGGCTCCTCTTGCCTGATACTTGCGTGGTCTGCAGCTGAGCCAAGTTTGATATCCAGCACATTATAGTCCCCTTTGCACTTCCAGGAGTGATCCCTGAGTTTAGAGCCAGGAGTAAGGCTTGGTCACCACTGGGTGAGGCCCCCAAGCAGAAAACAAAGCAAACAAATAGAAATCACCATCAAATCTGAGGTGTTTTGCAGTAAAAATATGGTATTCAGTGAATTAATTTATCAATTGAGAATTTGGTTCTATGTAATCACACTTGAAATGGAGATTTATCTCCTCCCTTCTGTATGAGCTTCACTCCATTATTCAACCTCTTTAATCCTCATCTTCTCTAAAATGATAGAATGAATTCTAACACTTTGGGGGGATCATTAGGAGGATTATTGGGGTTATACGATGAGCATAATGCCTGGAAAAATCCCTGTCATCTAGAGAAGCATTCAGTGACAGCAAAACGTTTCCAGAACCGAACCTGACTGCCCCTCGGAGTGATCCTTGCACTCTCACCCAGCTTGTGGCTTTGATGATGGTCCTAGGCACTGACCTACTTTCAGGACACTGGAACTATTATCCATCAGGCCCTAGCTATTTTCATTTCTTTTCAAAGATGGTCTAATTGGGTTCTGCTGTGCATAAAATGTTGCCATCTTGCTTACTAGTGCCTTCCAAGCACAAATGCTTTTGAAAACTAGCCACAAGCAAAGAAATTATCCAGAAAGCAGAAAGCCACATGGCTAACTGGCTCTCTTCCCTCCTTCCCACGGGGAAGAATTCCCTGACCAGGAGCGCACCCCTTCCCAACGACTCCCAGGCTCGGAGCGGGGCTCGATTCCACACTTCCTACGACAAAAGGTACATCATCAAGACCATTACTAGTGAAGATGTGGCCGAAATGCACAACATCCTGAAGAAGTACCACCAGGTAAATTTTCTTTATCTTTATATGCGGCCGAGAAGATTAACATCCATAACTAATTTTAATCACTGAGGCCAACGATGGTTATAAAATGGTGAAAACACATTGAACCTAAAAACCATTTCATTACCGACTCGCTTAGGAATGCTTATTCTATGAAAGTCGTTAGTCATTTGTATAACACAATAAACATTCATCTCTACCACAGTTTCCTTGATAATAAACCACTCCTCTTAAGTGTTAGCAGTGTTTAGCCATGATGAAAGTTAGGTGCTGACCTCTGAGTATTTATCCACCCACACCTCCAAATCTTACCCTGCTTTCTTTTGATCACTTTCCATCTGTTCCCCTTCCAGTGCTAAGAAAATTCTGTGGAATGGATGTATGCCTATTTCCCATCCCCACCTTCTTCCTCTTGGCATTGAATGACCCTTGAGAACAGGTCTCTCTCCCCCGTGCAGAATCTCCACCCCTCACTGCAGCGTGCAGAGCACCTGCTCCCTGCTCCCAGTCTTAGCTGGCTGTTGCCTCCCTTCTGGTGAAGTTGAAAGAACCCATGTTTTAATCTCAGTCTTGCCCAAAACCTGCGAACCATGTGGCTTCCAGGCTTTGAAGCCTCAATGGCTTCATTTGATGGAGAAAATAACACCTAACTACAGGAGCCCTTGATTAAACGAGAGAATGTACACCTAGCACACTGTGTGCCGTGCATGAAGCGCTCACTGTATGGTGGGGATGGGTATTACCTTCTCTCCCTCCTTTTCTCTTCTCCTTCCCTTCCCTCCCTCTCCTCTCTCTCTCCCCTTTCTCTCTTCTTCCCACTCCCCATCCTTGTCATACCCTGCCCATTTCCCTCTCCAATCTTCTCTCATTTGTCCTCCCCCTCCAATTTTGGCCTTTCATCTAAATGAGCAAATTCCCACCAGAGCTAAAGATGAGCTATCATAATGCATTCAAAATAAAGTTCTGCAACCCCAGCATTAATCAGGTGGTCCTCAGGACATTTGAACAGTCACAGTCACATTATTTTGTGTGACCTCTCCCAGGGACAGCTTTGAATGCACCATGCATTTAGATGTGTGAGTGTGGAGACATCTGTTGACAAGTCAGCTTCCTTCCTTTTTGGCCATGCTTTATGCCCCCATGGATTATTGGCATTGGCTTGGTCTTCCCGTCTTTGCAAATGTGATCAATCTCAGGTTGCTGGCAGTGAGGGCTGTCCCAACCTTTGAGCTCCATCCTGCTTCTGGAAACTTGGGGCTGCACCTAATTTGTTCCCTAAAAGCATTAGTCAGTTTCTGCATTCATTGAGCATCTAATAAATCTTTTATCACTTTTTTTTCTTCTGAAACACCCCCCACAGTGCTTATGCTCTTGCCTGTGGTAAGGGGCATTGCAGAATGTCGACTGAGTCCCATGATGTTAAAACACAAGGCTTCTGAACGCTTACAGCTTTTAACACTTCACCTTTTAAACTGTCAACTCTTTCATTTATTTTTCCCCTCTGGAACTTAATTTTATACTTAGGCATTCTTTTATGCTTTCTTTAAACTGTCTCAGAACATTCAAAGCAAAGTAATATGCTCAGTGACTGATAAAAACATTTTTCTGGTAAGTGACTGTGATAACACTCTAATACAATATGACACGACTCAGGTATCAACTATTTTGATGACAACTTTGAGTTCAGGATTTTTTGACTTTACAGAAATCAGTTTGAAATGTGTTCTCTGGGGTAGTTACTGTAACCAGATAGGCGGTTTGACAGAGCCTTGGTATTACCCAAATACACTGGGGAGCCAAAGGAGTCGATTGACAAGCTCTGGAGGTTTTCAGGCACTCAAGATTTACTTTCTTCTCTCCTCCAAAACATTTATTTGCTTGGATTTGTCTTTAGTCAGAAAAGTCTCATTTATCCAACATATCTGTTTGTCTTTATTCTTAGAAAGAAGATTTTAAGTACAATTTGAAGGGTCTTAATGATTGAGAAACTTTATTATTTGTACTATTTGTTAAGCACTTTTTCCTCAACCTTTTTCTGACCATGCTCCCCTTCTGACCTTGTCTCCTCTGCCCTCCCCACCCCCATTTTCGCAGTTTTAACCTGAGCGCCCCCACCCCTTGGAATAGCCTGGGTACCCTCAAGGGGACTGTTTGAGAAATGCGAATGTAAAGGATCCAGTGTCGAAAGTCAGGAGATGCAGACCCTTGCGTGGTATGAACTGCATGCTTAGGGATTCTCTGAACGGCAGTCCCCCCACCCAGACCTCTCCCCCTGCCATGTCTTTCACTCACTCATCCATTCCTCCCTTCCTTCAGTTATACATTTGCTCTTGTTGTAATTCCAGAAAGAATGTTAGGTGGTTTTCAGTTTGAAATACGTTATAGAGTAAGGAGTAAAGAAGCTGGGAGAGCCAAGACACAGAACATACTGCAGAGAGTGAACCTGACCTCAGGTTGGGGGCCAGCAGGCTGGCTCCTGGGGTGGCCATCCAAGTGTCCCCTTGGTAAAATGCGGCTGGACCTGTTAAGGAGGAATGTGACGGTTCTTGGTGCTGAGATGAGATAGGCTTGGGTAGAAGTCTTCCCCTGGAGAGGACCCTTGGCCCCAAGAACATCCCTGCGGGCCATCACACAGCACCCGCACCCAAACCTCACAACCTTGAAAGAGAATCTTTTTGTGTTAGTTTTTTAAATTTTATTTGTATAAAGTTGCTCACATTAATTTATTACATTCAGTATTCCAACACCAATTCCACCATTGTAACATCTTCCCAGTACCTTTATTTCGAATTTTTCTGAGCACCACCCAAGCTTGCCTCAGTAGCAGGCCCTAAATAATTTTCTTTATATTGCTTGTTATGAATAATCTGCTAAAAATGATCAAAAAAAGTTTCCTTAGGGACTGGAGCAGGGTGTTTGCGTTGCACACGGCCAACCCAGGTTCTATTCCCAGCATCCCATATGGTCCCATGAGCACCACCAGGAGTAATTCCTGAGTTCAGAGCCAGGTGTAACCCCTGTGCATTGCTGGGTGTTAACCCAAAAAGGAAAAAAAGAAAGTTTCCTTAGAAGAAAGTGTGTGAAGATTATCTTACCCTGGAGCCATTAAATCCTTGTATAAGAGATTACTAACATGTTGTTACAGGTTGAGCCTTGTGCTCTCTCTCTCTCTCTCTCTCTCTCTCTATATATATATATATATATATACACATATATACACAAATATTTGTGTAATATCAAATTTTATATCGATATTTATCTATATATCTCTCTATATATTTGATAGAGATCAGTTGCCTTCTACTTTATACTCCATCCAATGTGGTGTGTGCTCTGCTACTCCTGGTAGGTACATCAGTGGTATAGAGAATGAGGTTTTGCATGGCCATAATCTTAAATAAGAATGTTAGAGCTAGAGTTAAGTTTTTTTTAACCTGATGGTGACTGCCAGGCTCTCCAAAGAGCAGGGAGATGCAGGGAGGTCGCTCATTCCCAACTCTGTGAAAGCCTGGAGTTTTTGGTCACAAGACCTGCATGCCTGAGTTTTTTTCAACAGATTCACTCATGGATAAGGCTCATCTCCACCCTGTGGGGATCGGCCGTGAGCCTGGCGGCTGGGTTCTGGAGATTTTCAGCTGCCGGGGATTTTCAGCTGCCGGGGCTCTGTTGGGGCGGGTGGTAGGTTCACCCACACCCTCCAGGGTGCACCAGATGAGACTCAGCCTTGGGTGGGGTCTGGAGGCATCAGAAAGAGCATCCTCAGTGCACACATACCCCCAGGCATGGTTAGACAGAATGCATGAGGCACAGGAGACATTTTGAGAAAGCGAGAGGAGCCACTTTCACAGGTTGCTCTCCCAGTCACATGTGACTGTCTGTCGCTGTTACTCATCTGGCCCTGGGTCTTGTGCATGGGTCCGGCCACATCTGTGGATGTATACGTGGAGGGGGAAATGGTGTCTGTAGGGATGGTACTGCAGTGGCTTCCGGCCGTGAGGGGGCAGGCTTGGCACTTGGCCCTGAACCCTCAGATAAAGGGGCGCCTGAGACCACACCAGAGAGACTCTCCAGTTAGCACCTGCAGCCGAGGGCACAGAGGCAGGAGCCAAGCCCCCACCCTCGTGGGCAGGACCCGAATGTTCTCACTTTCCCTCCAAGGCTGCTTTCAGGTTGCTGGGTCCGGAGTCTTCTTGGTGGCCAGCTCGGCCCCAGCCCCTGCGATCAGGCACAGGTCAACTCTGCCGCATCATCCTTCCCTTTTCTTAGAAGCCCCTGAGATGGTTGGGAGATCTTTTCTTTGAGGTTGGGGAGTGGGGTCACACAAAATTGTGTGCTGGGACTGCACCTGGCTCTGTGCTCAGGGTCATTCCTGGGTGTTGATGGGACCGTGCAGGGGCCAAACCAGGGTGGGCCACATGCAAAGCAAGTGTCCTGTCCCTGGTCCTAGGGTTAGGCCTTTGCATCTTTCGGAGGTAGGCCCAGACTTGTTTTAGTTGCACTCTTGGTAATGTTCCATCTGCTGTTTCCGAGGTAGTGATCACTTCTGTTTCTCCTTCTTTTCCTTGTGCTCACTGTCTGATTTGTTTTTTGCACTCACCCTCTCATTTGCCTTTCCTTGCTCTCACGGGCTGATTTGCCTTTTCTTACTCTCACCATCTGATTTGCCTTTCCTTGCTCTCACCGTCAGATTTGCTTTTTCTTGCTCTCACCCTCTGACTTTTGTGCTCTCACCCTCTGGCTTGCCTTTCCTGTCTCTTTGCCTCTATTTGCTTTTCTCTCTCTCTGATTTGCTTTTCCTTGCTCTAACCCTCTGATTTGCCTTTCTTCTCCCACCATCTGCTTGCTCTGCTTCTCCAGTGGCCCCAGGGATAAGGGACTGGGGCGGCCCTGGTTCTGATGGCTTGGCCAGTTGAGCACATCTCCACAGAGAACATTTGATGGACCCTTTGGGCTACTCGAGGGCCTTTGATTTTTTCCTTTCCTCTCTTTCCTTTTCTTACATTATTGTTTTCTTCAAAATATAGCCGGAGTTGTGGCAATGTTCTAGAAGGTTAAAATTGCTATATAAAGGCCCATCTCTGGAGAAGGGAGACATGGCTGGGTGTTTGGATGAATTCTTCCCGGGTATTGTGGGGGGGCGGGGGGGCGGGATTTCCCAAGTCAGGGCCTTTGCCAGCTTGGGAGGGGTGGGATAGTCGGGGGCAGTATGCAGAGCAGGTAATTGGGCCCCTACTTTCTAGAACAGGAGAAACATTCCAAGTCAGATCTTTAGCTTCAGTTTTTGGTCCCCCCCCCCCCCCCACCCCAGTATCGACCAGAGAGGTCAATGGAAATGTGAAAAGTGAGTTAAAATTCTAAGTTCTGGGACCGGAGAGCTAGTGCAGGGGTCAAGGAACTTGCTGGCCGCAGTTTGATCTCGGGCACCCCAGAGATGCTCCGGGGCACAGAGCTAGGGGGTAATCCGTGAGTCCCTCCAGGTGTGCTCCCTCCAAACCAAAACCAAACAAATTCTATGTCATGCGAGCTAATGCCCTAGGACTGGGGGTCAGCAAAGGGACCTGCCCACCCTGCACAGCCCCGCACTGTATCCGGGAGCATCTGTCTTGGATGGCGTTTCCTTCTGCCTGCTCATACGGCCCCTCTGAGCTCCACTTTGCAGATCCAGAGTCAGCACCTGCCCATGGGACATTTAAAGCTGTGTTCCCCAGGATGAGAAGGACTGCCAGGTGCATGCGCCAAGATGCTGCCTATAACAAGTTTTTCTGACAGCTTCTAGGAATTCTGTCATCCTTTCTCTCTTTCTCTCTCTCTCTCTCTCTCTCTCTCTCTCTCTCTTTCTTTCTTTCTTTCTTTCAACATCACCTCTATCCTATCCTCTCCTTTCTCCCTGCATATGTGTGATTAATATATCAGCTGTGCTTATTCTGGCCTCCACCTCTCTTAACTTTCTCGTTTTCCATCCCCAGTGACTTGCTAAATTCTGGGTAAATTCCTCCTCAGCTCTTCATCCCATCTTCCCTCTTAAATCTTCGTCATCTACCATTGTGCCAGCCCAGCGATGTTTTTCTCAGTACTTCTATTTGTCCTTGGAGATATTCCATTCTTAAGAATAGTCCAGGTTCATTTCTGATAGTTTCTTGTTAGGTGCCCTCTAAAAAAAATGTATTTTTTTTCCTCTTTAAACATAACATCCAAGGGTCCGAGAGACAGTACAGCAGGTAAGGCGCTTGCCTCGTATGCAGCCAACCCCGGTTTGAACCCCAGCACCACATATGGTCCCCTGAGTCCCACTGGGATGATCTGTGAGCACAGAGCCAGAAATAAACCCTGAGCACCAGAGGCTTAGGGTATGGCCCAAAAAACAATGAAAAAGAAAAAAATAGATATAAAAAAATAAATAAAACTACCGTACAAATTTTATCTCCCACAGTCCTGCTCTCTGAAATTCTTTAGGCATTATTGCTGTTTTTCATGAGACTTGGGGGTCTGCCCAGACCCTGTGTGGAGTCCAGGTGATAAGGGAGCAGAACTATGGGGGCAGATCCGGGGAGGAGGACCGAGGGGAAAGGCAGGTGGAGTTCAACAGCCTGGCCACGCTGCCAGCTTTCTAGAACACTCTGCCCAGAAACCCCCATGCCAAAGCCATTAGGAGGCTGACACAGAAACCGCTGCCAACCAACCAGAGGCCATGAGCCACATGACGTCTGGGCAGCCAGGCTGGAAGCGAGTGCCCGTCTCAGAGTCCCACATACAGCTATGTTTGGGCCAGTCACAATGCTCTCTTCCTGCTGTCACTTGGTGAACGTCACCTATACTTGTAATCAGGTATATTTTGCCAGGTCCTTTGGTCTGTGTTCATCCTATTCCTTCCGGAATTTTAGTGTAACACTATTTTAGTGTAACAAAAGCAATTAAGAATACCATTGTTGGGGCTAGAGCAATAGCACAGCTGGTAGGGCGTTTGCCCTGCATGCGGTCAACATGGGTTCAATTCCCAGCATCCCATATGGTACCCCAAGTACCACCAGTAGTAATTTCTGAGTATATGAGCCAGGAGTAACCCCTGGTATGACCTAAAAAGCAAAAATAAAATAAAATAGAGTGTCAGTGTTTGTGTCTATTCTGCGTGATCTCAGTACTAAAATGTTTGTAAACACTCCAGAGAAATATTTGTTCCTTGAAGCCTGATTTTTCTCAGTTTAAGAAAAGCGGGAAAAGTTTTATATTTATTTTCACCTAAATGGAGTCATCCTTTCATTCTTCTGGACTGGGATGGGGGGGGGGAAATCTGTGTTAATGAACACTTCACAGACCATTATCAGGGAACTTCCCTTCAAGGGAAATTTGGATTATTTACATAGTTGGTCATTCTAAAACAAATCCTTAACTGGAGGCCTGCCTTTCCTCTTTTGTGTAAAGCATGTTGTTAAAGTGATCTATAAACATAGAGGCACAATAAGGATTACAGATAATTTAACCTTTCAAAAGCATTAAATGAGACAAGACTACATTGAAGCATTAATTTGCCGCTATATTAAATTGTCACTTCAAGCCTCTTAAAAAATGAGTGAAACATGATAATAACAGCAATTTCCCAAAGCCAGAGCCCAGGTTCACACTATCCTGTGGAGATATAAATATTTATCTGTTGCAGTACATCACTTACATTCCTCTCTGCCTAGCCCTGCAGTCAGCTGTGAATCTTCTAATGGCATTTCATTTTACATGAGGAGAGCAACAAATCAGGGAGCCATAATACTATTATTCTTGCTGAGTGCCCCAGAGCTAAGGAAACAGATCTGGAGCGGGTGGCATTTGGGGGTTTTAAAATTCCAGTTTCACTGGGTCAGTGTTTCATTGCGTTATAGTACTCATGTGTGTTCCGGGATGGTTGTTTGTTTGTTGTGGGCTTTTTTTGTGTGTGAGAAGACACCCAGAGGTACTCAGGGCTTACTCCTGGGTGTTTGCTCAGCATCACTCCTGGTGTGGCTTAGGGAACCAGGTACAGTGCCAGGGGTTGAATCTGGGTCAGTTGCATGCAAGGCCAGTGCCTTAACCCCTATATTATCTCTCACTCTCTCTCCCTCCCTCTTTCCACAACCCCCCCCCCATTTTCTCATTCATCAGTGACATTTGGGGGGAGGGGTGATAGTATTTTGTTTTGCTTTGTTTGTTTGTTTTGTTTTGTTTTATTGTGGACTACACTTGGTGATGTGCAGGGGTTATTCCTGGTTCTACACCAGGAATCACTCCTGACAGGCTCTGGGGACCATATGGGAAGTCAGGGATCAAACCCAGGTCAGCCACATGCAAGGCAAACACTCTACCCACTGTAGTATCTCTCCAGGCCCTCATCAGTGAGTTTCTGATATCCTACTCTCTGTAATCCTCTGAACACCCTTAGTGATAGGAACCGTGATGCTCGTTTTCTGCCAAATGAAGCACAGGCGAAAAGCAAATGTATCAAACATGCTCAAGACTCCTACGCTGGTGAATGGAGGAGCCACGGCCCATCCTTTCAGCTGGGAAATCTCCATCATTTGTTGCCAACTGTACAGTAAGGACTCTGGAGCCACCATGGTTTTTATTCTCAGTCAGCTGCCTTTCTCTCAAGGCAAGCACTCATAGCATTTGATTTCTTTAAAGTACAAGATTTTCTTTTCAGCCAAGGGCTATTTACTGCCAACTTTGTGTTAGCCAATGTTTTGTGGTTTGGGTTTTTTTGTTTGTTTGTTTTGTTTTGTTTTGTTTTTAGAGAGATAGAAAATGTCCTCATGTGATTGAGCAAGTCAAGGTAAAACTATAACAAGTCAGTATCCCAAGTTAAAATGTATTACTCAGGAATGGTTAGTAAGAAAAGTGTGTGTGATGGGTGGGCAAATCTTCTTTAAATTTGCCAACATTTGGGATAGAAAAAATCAAACTTGCAGACTGATGCACTTCATCTAGTCTTTACCAAAAAATTTGGTTTTTTTTCTGTTTTTTTGGGGGGCGGGGGGAGGTGTTTTGGGTTTTTTTTTTATTTTTGCTACAAAGATATGATATACATATGAGATTCAGTTTTGAGTGTTTACTACTAAAATTTTTTAAAAGACCTAACCACCTTTTTTCTAAAATGAAACTCCTTTACAAAAAAAGAAAATTTCAAGTAGTGTATTTTAATAAAAGGAAGCAAGCAAGCACAGTCTTCCCTAGTATTGCCATTACCACTGGGCTTCCCATCTTTGGGGCATCATTTGATATATAAGCACAGTGCCCACAGTCTTTCTGCGTTTGAAACCAAACTATTTGTGCTCAGAAGCTTAGAGCTGGAACACATATCCAAAGGAGCTCTTCAAAAGTATCAACTACCCCCACCCCCAACCCGATTGGCAATTAAGAAAAACCTAACACACTTTGGAAGGACCCCAGCCCCCTGTTTTATAAGGTCTGCTTGCAAGGAGAGATGTCTCCACCTGGTGGCCTTGTAGAGGACGGTCATTAAAGACTTGTCAACTTGAGTTGTGTTTTGGTAACTCTCCTTTGAAATGGGATCCAAACTGGGACTTGCCCAAGGGACCAGATGAAATCCAGCATCAGTCTCTACCCAACAGGAATGGGACCCACCGTTACTGCTCCAAGAAAGAGAACTTTGATGAAATGGAATCTCCCACATCACAATAGGGACCTCTCGTGCTTCTCCAGCCCCAAGGAATCTCCGGGGGTCTGTGGGGCAGGTGGGCTCTTGGTCCTGGTTTGGCCCGTACTCGCCGTGCCATAGCTAGAGCTTCTCGCAATCCATGAGAAACAAATAATGCCAGGACTTGAGCCGACCCCGCCAACCCCAATTACTGAGCTCTGGCCACAATCTCCTCTTTGATCTCGGTCTTCACTCTGTCCAAGCAGACCCTAATGGCCAAGTGTCTCAGTTTCCAAGTTGTGAGATCACCGGGGGCCCTTCCTGGCAGGAAGGTGAAAGACTTTGGTGGCAGGCCCTATTAACTTTTAAAAGCAATCTTGGAAAGAGCCACTTTTCTGTTCTCTTGTCTGTCACTGAACCCCTTTAGAAACAAAGTTTGAGTTTTCTTATCTGTGTCTACATGACAGACATGAATCCCATATCCTTCTGCAGGCGCTGTCCTTGTCTGCAAATAGGCCTTCCTAGCTGGAAGCTTTCACTTTGTGTCCAAGTGGAAGAGTCGCCTCAAGAGGAGTCTATTTCAGTTACTGGATGATGTTTTTCCTTTTTCTTTCTCTCCCCTGCAGTACGTAGTGGAGTGCCATGGAGTCACACTTCTCCCCCAGTTCTTGGGCATGTACCGACTGAATGTGGACGGCGTTGAAATATATGTGATCGTAACAAGAAACGTGTTCAGCCACCGGTTGTCTGTATATAGGAAGTACGACCTAAAGGTGAGAGTTGTTTGTCGGTTGTTTCTCTTTACATTGCTTACTCAGTGTGATGAAGCTTTCTCATCCAAGTGGGCAAATGTTGGCATGGATGATGCTGAGTGTTGTGGAGGTGCCCAGCCTTTGAAGTTACCAGGCAGAGAGCTGGTAGTTACCGAGAGACCCTTGGGCTTTGTCGGAAAGACTGTCATTTACTCAACAAGTGTTTGGTGAACAACAGCTACACACCAGGAACTTTTTGGGGTGCTGGTAATAGTGCAGTAACAAAAAAAAAATAAGCTTTGGGGAGGAGGTCAAAACAGATAGGAGATGACAAAAAGAAATAAGTCCTGCTGTGCAGTCCTCACAATGTAGACATTTTTGGTGATGATGGGCCTCGTCCCCACACACCAGTGACTGAGTCAGCCAGCTTAGGTGTGCCAGAGGCTGCCCAATCTCAGTGTGTGAGGACACTGTTGTGACATGATGAGAAAGTTGCCATCAGTGCCTTTCTGGACGGAACCCATGGCTGAGCCATGTGTAACTACATTATCAAGAAGTGATAATACACTTATACACTGTGGGTAGAGGGGTAGGGAAGAGACACTGTTTTAAGTAGGGCAGGAGGCAGTGGGAATGGCACATATCAAGAAGATGGGAAACAGCCAACAGTGGCAAGAAGGTGATGAGAAAGGAGCCCTCACTTACATTGGGTGCTGTCTGGATCCACCTCTGTGGAGAGCAGCATGAAGATTTCTCCATGAAGTAAGAATGCTGTTTCCATAGAACTCAGTGGTTCCAGTTCTTGGCATCTCCCCCCGCCCCAAACACAAAAACATTAATTCTAAAAGATATGTGTGCACCTGTATTTGTGGCAAGGATTGTACAATACCTGTCACTACCTGCCACTGTCCTCCCGTTGTTCATTGATTTGCTTGAGCAGGCCCAGTAACATTGTGAGTCTTGTTAATGTGTTTCGCATATCGAATACGTCGCAGGTAGCTTGCCAGGCTTTGCCGTATGGGTGAGATACTCTCAGTAGCTTGCCAGGCTCTCCTAGAGGGGTGGAGGAATGGAACTCAGGTCGGCTATGTCAGCCGCGTACAAGGCCAATGCCTACCCACTGTGCTATCGCTCCAGCCTTGTACAATACCTAGGGTAAGATTCACCCAAAACTAACAGTGCTGGGTGAATGGATAGAGAAATTATGGTCTATAGTCACAATGGAATAATACACAGCCATGAAAAACTAAGAAATCATGCAGTTCACTGCTAATTGGATGGAACTGGAGGACATCGTGTTCAGTGAAATAAGTCAGAGAGAGGACAAATACCAGATGATCTCACTCATCTGTGGCTTATAAGGAAGCAAAACAAGGGAATGGGCAGTGTCAATTGATGATAAGCCCTTGGCCTTACATTACACAACTGACAGAGGAGGGTGAAGTAGGGGCTAGAAACTGGGGACGTTGGGGGAAGGCTTGGATGTGTTGGTAGGGCTGGGGTATGGTACTATGTGTCACAAAGCCATAAATATTAACAGTAGTAAACATGTGACCTAAACTGTAATAAATAAGGTGCCAGGAAAGGTTTCACTACAAACAAGACATAGGAGCATGCCTGAAGGAGGTGAGGGAATTAGCCAAGAGAAGAACATTCCTGCCAGAGAACAGCCAGAATAAAGGCCCTGAGATGATCCATCTCAGAGACATTGAAGGAGCAGAGAGAGGAAACCACTGGAAACCCTGAGGGTGGAGGAGGTGATCTGATTTCTGGGATCCCTGACATAGAGGAGAATGTTCCAAGTTAGGGGTCTGCAGGCTAGGCCCTGGCTCCCTGTCTGGTTCCACTTGGCATTTTTCTCTGGAGCCCTGCCCTGCACCGTGCCTGTGATTTCTGTACCATGTGGGACTGCTTCTGCACCAAAACGGCAGGCGAGTACTTGCCACGGAGTTCTGATGGACCCCAGAGCACACAGTGTTTACCTCTGCACCCTTTTCAGCAAAGTGTGCCAACCATTGGTCTTTTTGTTTGTTTGTTTAAAGATGAATACACTTGCCTTTATTAAAATTAAGAACATCAGAAGGAAACTTAAAATGTGGCTCACTAGCTGGTAGAAAATAAATCACAGCACATACAGTGAGTAATAGTCAGAATGGATAAGAATTCTTCCCTCTCACTAAGGAAAATTTTTGCAGCCCCTTAGAGAAGAAGGGCCAAAGACAATGGCAGAGGGAATGGGAATGACCTTTAGCTTTTTTTTTTCATTAGTAATTAGGAAAATGCACATTAGTTATGAGCTTTCTTTTTCTTTCTTCTCTTGCCATTGAATGGACAGATAGAGAGGTTCATAGCCACAGTGCTGGGGAGACTGTGAGTTGGTGGAAACTAGATTCTTGTTGGTATGAAGGTAAATGGGGGGTGGGAGGGGAATCAGCATCCTCTTCTAAAGGGAGGCAAATATGAATGTGACTTCAGACCCAACAAACCAGTTTTTGGATCAACCATTTGTCTTAATCAGTAGTTCCCCAAAGTTTTTTAGTTACTTAACCAATACTATATAATATTTAGAAACATGGCTTCACACTGTGTTCATTGCCGAAGTTCTGGTAATCACCAGGAATTTGTTTTTTCAAATCTTGTATTTCTTCACATTATTAAAAGAGAATACGACCCAACTCCATCCCACCTCCACCCCCCCAAAAAAAAAAGTTTTTGCTTATTTACATTATCTCTATTGATATTTTCATTTGAGGTTAATGGGAGAAGTTTTTAAGTATTAGCTTACTTTATGGAACAATATGATGACATGTTAGCTATTTTTAGGGAAATAAAGGGGGACAACTTTTCACAAACAAGAAATCATAGAGTGAGACCAGTGGCATTGTTTTACCACTTTTGGAGGGAAATCTCTGTAATACCTGATAGTGCAAGATCATGTCATGACTGAGTCAGCTCTGGGTCTTGTGCAATATAAGTTGATGGAAGTATAGGAAGAAAATCTGACTACCTAGTTATTTGGAATAAAAGAGAAAGGGTATCCTAATTACTTCTTCAGAACATTGTGGGCATTCTCTTTTGATGCTACATTGAAACCTGACAGGCGGTAATTAATTGCAGAGAGCTTCGTGGCCACGTGGAATCTGAATTCACATCGTCGGTGGACTCTTCAGCTTCTTATTCATGTACTATGGTCTGTTTGCCAGCATTCCTTTGAATGCATCATGTCGAGGCGCTTCAGAACTTTGAGTTCACTGAATGAGCCGCTCCTCCAGTACTGATACATTTTTTTCCTACAGTATCACAAAGTCATATTCATATCACTACCCTCAACAGAGAAGTCTTTTGGTAAAGGGAGGATGCTTGAGCTCAGGGCCATGGTAAAAGTGTTTTAAATTTGTACTTGAAACCCAAACTTTATTCTTCGCAGCAAATATTGAGTTGCTTGAGCAGGGAAGTCTTGTAGCCCCTGGCACAGAACCACTTTGCTCTGGAGCAAGTACCTTCCACAGACAAGGATTGGAATAGGTTGTCAGTGATGCTTTTAAGTAAAAATGTACTTTCATGGGAAAAATAAGTGGCTAGTTCAGCCCATAGCTGAAAGCATCATAAATAGAACTGTTAAGAAATTATTCTTGGGAGGGGCTGGAGCCATAGTACAGCGGGTAGGGCATTTACCTTGCACACAGCTGACCCGGGTTCAATTCCCAGCATCCCATATGGTCCCCCAAGCACCACCAGGAGTATTCCTTGAGTGCAAAGCCAGGAGTAAACCCTGTGCATCACTGGATGTGACCCAAAAAGAAAAAATTATTCTCGAGAGCCTGAGTTATAGTACAATGAGTAAGGTGTTTGCCTTGTACCCAAACAACCTGGTTCCAACCCCAACACCCTATATGGTCCCCCTGCAGTGTCAGGAATGATCCTTGGGTGCAGAGATAGGAGTACACCCTGAGAACAGCTGAGTATGTACCCACCCCCATAAAAATAAATAAATAAGCAAAAATAAAAACAGAAAGAGCTTTATACATGTTTCCCACATTCAATATTGAATATTTGCCATATTGAAAAGATTTACAATTTAGGGTCAAGATTGAATTAAATTAATTTTATTGCTTCATCCTGGACATATGTGGGGGGAGACTTCCAATGGTGCTCAGGAGGCTTGGGACCACCAAGGTTACTGCAGCAGTGGCCAACCCGGGTTTGATCCCTAGCACACCATTTGGTCCTCTGAGCCCAGCCGTAGGTGATCCCTGAACCAGGAGTAAGCTTAGGGTACCATCAGGTGTAGCTCCAAAACAAAGTTATTGTTGTTGTTGCTGTTGTTTTTTAAAAAGCCTGTTTTTAAAAAATCTATCATTAATCAAGGAAAATGTTGCTGCTTAAACTCACCTCAAAAGCCCACAAAAGACTCTGGGTATGATGGGCACTTCCAGTGAGCCCTGAGGTCTTGAGAACCAGCACACAAGAGAAGTAGCCGAGGCCAAGAGCAGATTTGCTTCCATTTTATACCTCTGTGCTTGGCCTGGCTCATGGAGAAGGTAAGAGCACTGCTCATAAAGGTGTGTCAGGAGCACCCAAAGGAAACAGGACAAGTGTATTCTGTTCTCAAGGAAACTCTGCTCACCTGCAATTCCAGAAAGGCAAGCAGAGAGTGAGGACGGGCTACGTTCCCCAGGCGTTGGGCGGGGGAGGCCTTCAGGCCCAATGGCCATGGGCAAGAAGCAGAAAACAGTCGGCCCATGCATTTACTAAGTCACTAGCCATGGGCAGTTTTCCTGACTTGCAGGAGGGGAATGAGAACCAGGGAGCTCAGGGACACAGAAGGGAAGGGACTCTGGATGGTGGTCAGAAAATCCTGCAGACGAACAAAGAGTCGCTGTTGAGATTCTACCTTCCCCCAGGACCAGGCGTCAAAGCCTTGTACTCAAGCAGAAGTGCTCGCGTGTTGCACCCACAAGATTCTTACTGTGCCTTTGTGTTTCAGGGTTCCACGGTGGCAAGAGAGGCGAGTGACAAAGAAAAGGTAAGTGCTTTGCCCTGTGTCTTATCCACTGGGACCCTGGGCCAGAAACAAACAGTGCCTTCAAGAAAAAGGAAAACCCCTCATTCTTTAATTATTTTTTATGGAGTCACACTGCAATCTCACATTGGTTATAATGGCAGATATGCATTGTTATAAGTCAGTGTGTATTTGGTTTGTGGGTTTTTATTTGTCTTGAGGGCCACACCCAGCAGTGCTTACTCTTGGCTCTGCAGTAAGAGCTCTCTGTGCGGAGAGCATATGGGATGCCGGAGATCAAACCTGTGCAAGTGTCATTCCTGTGCAAGTGTCTTACCCGCTGTACTCGCTCCAACCCTCTGTGAACCTCATGGGTCCCTGGCAAATGTTCTTTACGCTTCCAACTTCCTTACAAGCCTCCCCAGGTTACCAGCTCTAAGCATAAATGATTTTGGTGTTGCTCTAACCATTTCTCATGCAGAGGCTTCTCAGTACTGGGCTAGGCCCCCTGTAGGACTCTCTGGATTATTCAGAGTTTCACAGACCTTGCAGTCTCCGAACCGGAAGCCAGGACATGTGGATCAGAGCCTGTTCCATGTTGGTTGCTGGGTTCTCCTTTGCTTCTCAAGTCCCCTGAAGCCGTTGCACCCATTTGTCTCTTCAGGTTCAGTCACCAAGGGCAAGGTCCACTCTCACTCACACCAGGAAAGACAGACTCACAGTACCCCTGCCTACTGTTGCCTTGGCTATAAAACCAAAGCATGTACGGAGGAACCTTCAGCTCTAGCCATCCCTGTCACTGCACTGTCTCCTCAGAGGCACTGGAGTACACCACTCACTTTCTAGAAACCCAGTGCCATGGCCACAGGACCACTGTCCACCATACCCAATGCCCTTATTCCCCATAGTGTGGTGTCTGTGAAAAAGAGATGAGATTAAAAAGCTGTTTCCTAGAAACTCCCTCTCATGGATTGGGGGTTCAGCTGAGATGTCCTTCTACATGACAGCTGTTTCTCCAAGCCTCTTCCAGGAGGTGTGAGGGGCCCTGAGAAACCATTCTGCTTTCCCCACCTCTCCTGGACTCCCCTCTAAGATCCAGAGGCTCCAGATCCACAGAGTATTGCACCACAAGGGGCAGAGACAAAACTTACCTTGATTGGAGTCGGGTTCAAATCAGTCTCGATGTTTGTCCAAATTGATAGTGTCATCTGTTATGTGTATAACCCTTATATGTGGATACCTCAAATTTCTGCATGAATATGGTTCTGTGATCCTTGTAGCCACGTTAGGATGTGTGTCCTATTGGGACTTCCTCAGCACAAGCTCCCTTAATAGCCAGTTTGAAGGTTCCATGCTTAGAAACTAGCTCTCTCTCTCTCTCTCTCTTTCTCTCTCTCTCTCTCTCTCTCTCCCCTCCCCCAAGTCAGGAAGATTGGACTCATTCACCACAGTGAAACCATTTTTTTTTCTGAATTACGTGGTACCAAAGCAGTTCATTCTGAATCTTGTCATCAAAATTTGAAAGTTGTGGAATTCTCTTCTTTTATACTCTTTGCAAAACAACCTGTTTCCTCCACTTGAAGAGCTTAGGTGTTTTTCTGAGTGCAGCATACAGCCAGGGTCCAGAGGTCCAAAGCCACTGGTCTATGTGATTGTCTCTCACACTATATTCGTGGGAAAACTGCAGATTCCCAAGCAGAATCCTGTGCTCTCGGCCTCTTGCGGGCTTAGTCTTTAGTTCTGCTTCTTCAGAAAGGAGCAGCTCTGAAGGATTCTGGATTACAAGCACTCACACTGGAACTGGGTGATGGGGAATATTTTGAAGATATGGAATGCGAACATAATTAAAATCAGTAATTAGTGCCTGACTTGGCAATAGGGTATTATGTTTCTGATAGAGCTGTTTGTTTATAATCTGGCTACAACTCAAGTAGCATTCACTAAACTCTCAAAACAAATAAATAAGAGGTATTCATGGAGCTGCACTCTTAAAAAAAACAGAGTTTGTTTTGGTTTGTTTCCCACTTTATTTAAACACTGTGGTTTACAAAGTTGTTCATAATTACTTGTTACAGGCATTCAATATTCCAATACCAACCCCACCCTCACTGTCACCTTCCCTCCACCATTGTCTTCATTTTCCCACCCCTCAAGCTAGGCCCACAATAATTTATTTTATATTGCTTGTTGCCACTAAATGGCTAATAAAATGATCAAAATATGTTTCCATAGAAGAAAATTAAGTCCTTGTCTGAGGATTTACTGAGCTGTTGTTGCAAATTAAGCCTTCTGTGTTAATGTTTTTGTTAGGAATTTTGTTAGAATGCTCCTGCATTACATCCCATCCAGTGTGGTGTGCTCTTACTGGGATGTCCAGGTTGTAGAGTGGAGATGTTGAAGATTTAACTGGGCTGTCCTGTAAGAGGTGTGGCAGTGGCTTTGGGGTATGGGTGTGGCTGCCAGGGCTTTGGTAGGGTGGAAGCTGGCCCATCCCCCGTTCCAAGATCACCCTGGGGGTCTCAGCTGGAAACAGATATCTCAGAAATTCTTGCAGCTAGTTGATCTCTTTCAAGGTTTATTTTTGAGTCTCTGGAACAAAGCCGGTAGATGAGCTTACATGGCCATGGCATTGGGACATTAGTATCTAAAAAATGTCAGTTTTTCTTTTCTCCCAATTTTCAAATTATATATTTCACTCCCAAGAAGCATGCAACTCTTTGTCTTCCAAAATAAAATCATGCTTGTTAGCAAGACAGTCGTTCCTAGCTCTGGTTAGAGATAATTTGGAGAAGGTCAAAACTATTGTCTATTTTAGTCTTTGGGAAAGAAACCAAATGTATTGGAAGAGCATTATTTTCAGTGCTATCATGTGGAACCATATTCTCTACTAAATGATTGTCACGGTGCAGAGAACAATTTTCACAGAAGACTTTCCATTGATGTGGCTTAATTAGTCACTGGAATTCTTCATTTTCCTTTCATTTGAGTCATTATAACTGTTTTAATTTTCCGTACTTTTAACTTGTTGATGACAAGTTTTAAAACTGTCATTTCAAATATTTGCTGTTATAGGCGCAGACAAGTCCCATCCCTGAGATTTCAGCTTGACACATAATTAGTGTGATTTGCATTAGCATAATAATGAAGATGGAACTGAAGGAAATAAAGAAGTTATATTCTAACAATAATGGAATCACTTTCATGGCAACAAGTATCAGAACACGCATGTACAGATGTCTTTAATCCCCCCCCTCAAGAACAGAGTAGTGCTTTAAATTTAAAAAAAAAAAACGCTGTTGTCAAATTCTGACAGCGGCTTTGACTTGTTTTATTCTTTAATTCTTTCCTTTTTAATGGAAGGACATCTTCCATTCACGGCTCCAGCAGTTTCACCTCCTGTAAATGAGACAGAGAAATGCGTATCTCCCTGGTGGTCGATCTTTTCACAGCTGCGCTGCAATTCCAGTGAGACATCAAATTAGTAATTATAGCCAAGCGGGCTGCTTTTTACAAATGACAGTCTTAGCATGCTGCCAGCAAGCCAGCTCCTCAGCGGGGACGCTGGGAAGTAAAAGAAAACATAACTGGACTCACTTGATTTCTGAGGGATTTGACCTGACTCTTTCAAAAGCCCGTGTTCCTGAGAGAGAGGATCCTGGGGATTGACACAAATATGCATTTTGTTTTGTAGATTCTGCCGTGTGCTCCTCAAAACTCATGTCTGATTTTATTAGGTAAAAGCCAAGCCTGTTTAATGGAGTCACAGGGTCACAATCAGAAGATTCCTTTTAACATATAACCCTTCTCCCTAGAACCCATTTGAAAGAAAACAGCTGCCCTGCAATTGGCATTTGTATAACTATATTGGCGATGATCATTGTTGACACTTGGATAATGGGCTACAAAAAGCCGCCTTGTCGATTCGTGGGCATTGTGAATTGCACAAGCAATTAAGTGACTGTCACCATCTCTGACATTTTACCTATTACAGGCACTAAGGGTTGGGGAGAATTCATCATCCATTCACATCGGAAAAATGCTTTCCTAAACCAGTTTGCAGCATTTCTTTTGTGATCTTTAAATTGTAACAAATTATAATTAATTGCTACCTCTCCACTAGTTATTGGGGCTGCAGTTGGAGACAAGGTAACACAGATGGCAGGACCGGAGCCAAAGGTACAAAAGCACAGCGGTGTGTCCTGGGAATCTTTCTTCCTCGGCTCAAAGTTAATAATAAGCGCTTCCTTTGCCACTGTCAGCACAGAGGCGTGAAAGGGAGAGTGTCAAGGTTTCAGGCCCTAAACCTACTCATGCTTTCACCGACTTTTATAAAATTCTTCATCCCAAGACAGAAGTGACTCCTACCCCTGCCGGCCTTTGTTAGGGCCACTTGTCTCAGGTCCCGAATGCTGGGGACCATTTCTTGGTGCCTGTTTCTCAAACCTGGAATTAAAGGCAACTCCAGTAGCCTCTGCCTCTTGGCCTGGAGATGCTTCAGACGGGAGGGCTTGTGGAGAGCGGGAGCCAGACCGTGGTGTTAGGGAAGCCAGTTGCCAGCCGCCCGCCTGCCGTCAGTGAGAGTTGAGATCTGGGGACAAGTCTGTCCTTATTTATAAAATTGAAGTGTTCGCTTTTCTCTCTGTTTCAGTGCTAACTTGGGTCCTTGCTCCTCCTGCTCAATGGTGGGGTCAGGTGCTTGCTTGCTGTTCGGGAGAGAGGCTATTCTGGATTCTGGGTTCTGGGTCCCTATCCTGGAACTTGGGAGGGGGCGGGTGTCCGTGTCCAGTAACCCAGGAGGGGAAGGTGTCCGTGTCTAGTACCTGCAAGGGGTGGTTGTCCCTGTCCTATAATCTAGGAGGGGGCGGGTATCTGTCCAATACCTGGGATGGGGGCGGGTGTCCCTGTCCAGTACCCAGGAGGGGGCCGGTGTCTGTGTTCAGTAACCCAGGAGGGAGCAGGTGTCCGTGTCCATTATCTCCAAGAGGGGTAGTTGTCCCTGTCCTGTAACCCAGGAGGAGGAGGGTGTCCGTTTCCAGTGCCTGCGAGTGGGGGTGGGGGGCGGGTGTCCCTGTCCAGTACCTGGGAGGGGAGCGGGTATTGGGAAGGTAGAGTTGGGGGCAGGGATGTTGCATTTGCTGCTGTTGTTGGGACTACACCTAGGGCGCTTGGAGCTCTCATGGCATATGTGTGCGAGGTATGATGTTAAACCCAGAAAAGCATGTGTTCAAGCCACTGCGCCACATGCCAGGCCCTGGGGAGATGATGGGCATTTTGAAAGTGAATTTCATGTGTCCTGGCTGGCTAGTGTCACGTGTGGAGAGGAGTTATCCCTGCTGTAGATTTGTGTGAGCATTTCCCAGCTGCCCTATGCAAATCCTCCACCAGTCTGGCCTGTGGTGGTGGAGGTGCCTGAGATCAGAGGTTTCCAGACGAATTTGATGAACTTCCCCCTTTTCAGGAGAAAAAAAAACAAACAGTGCCGTGTGGAAGTCTTCCTTCTTGAAGCAAATAGAATGTACTTCCTAAATTTATCCAAGACTGCTGCTCCCCACCCTCTCCGCCAGTTCATTCCATCAGGATACATTCCCTCTCAGGGCTTACTCCTGGCTCTGCACTAGGAATTACTCCTGGTGTGGGTTCAGGGCACCATTGGGATGCTGGGGATTGAACCCAGGTTGGCCCCATGCAAGGCAAGCCCCTACCAACCGCACTTTCTCTCTGGCCCAGATGAGTTTTTATGTCACTGGCCAGACATATGGAGCAGTGCCTGTCAGATGTTTTAAGCTGACAATTCTTAATCTCCTGGTGTCGGAAAGAGACGGGATGGGGGAAAAGAAACTTTCCAAATTGCAGTATGTGTCCTGAATGTAAGCCAAGTTGCTGCAGGTGTATTTCATTAAGATGATAAAAATGATGGTGTTGGCTGAGTTAGCCTTCAACAGGGCTGTGTAGGGGTGAGCTTGCTTGGGTCTCCCACTCTGACATTTCGTAGACCGTGTTCTGGACACTCCCGTCAGGGGGCCACAAACCTGCTGGCTTTGCCTTCTCTGCAGCGCAGCTGCATGCTGGCCTTTCTGTCACCATGGACGTTATCCCTGAGGCTAGAGGGTCATTGTGTCTTTGGAGCCCGACAACATTAGAAGAAAAGGACGTGTTACTTCAGAAGGGTTAGCCTGAGAATCTAGGGGAAAGCATCCACCCGCAGCCGGGACTCATTGGAAACAAAGCCTTTCCGGCTCTCCGCTGTCTCGCTGCTGCTTCCCATCCACTTGTACATAGATAGGAACAAGTTCAAAGTAAAAATTGTGAAATGTCAGGGCTAGAGCTATAGTACAGCGGGGAGGGTGTTTGCCTTGCACACAGCTGAACCAGGTTCAACTCCCAGCATCCCATATGGTCCCCCAAACACTCCCAGGAGTAATTCCTAAGTGCAGAGCCAGGAGAAAGCCCTGTGCATCGCCGGGTGTGACCCAAGAAGAAAAAAAAAGAATTCTGAAATGTCCACATACTGGTGCTGACCACAAATGTGCACATTTTCAGGGGGTCTGGGACACAGATAAGTTAGCAAGGACCTGTGAGGTCATATCCCAAGCCCTGAAGTTGAACACACAGGCCTGCTGGGCTGCTAAGGTTATCCATATGAAGGGCCAGAGAGAGAGAACACAGTGGGTAAGCCGCTTGCTTTGAGGAATACTTTCTGAATGGGCCGCTTGCTTTGAGGAATACTTTCTGAAAGGGCCTGAATGGTCCCCGTAGGCCCACCAGGGGTGATCCCTAAGCACAGAGCCAGGAGTAATCCCTGAGCAACACCAGGTGTGGCCCCAAACCGCCACCTCTCTCCCCAGAAATGTTTCTTCTGTGAGCAGACACCTGTGATCAGCACCTCTTCTATCTGAACTCGATCCCTCTGCCATCATTTGCCTCCTCGTGGATCTCTTATATGACTTGAATGCATTGAAGAGCACAACTGATGTGATCAGGGGTGCTGAAGCTATATTCCAGCAGGTTAGGGTGCTTGTCTTTGCACACGGCTGACCTGGGTTTGATCTCCAGCATGCAATGTGGTCCTTCGAGCACCACCAGGAGTAATTCCTGAGTGCAGAGTCCTGAGCACTGCCAGGTGTGTCCAAAAAAAACAAAAAACAAAAAACTGATTCGATCAGAAATCTCTTAAATATTTCTTATGGCCCCCTCCTTGGTAGCACCCAGATAATGCTGTTTGATCAAATCATATTTGCCCCACCTTAGTCTAAGGTTGACCTCAGTTTCTCTCCTGAAAGATTTCTGCAGTCAATTTTCAGCCCCATTAGACTGATTTTACGAAGCTTTTGGCAAGCCCAATTAAAGGTGGGTTGGGATCGTTTTTCTGCAAGTTTCTTCTCATTTAGGTGAGCTTGAACTAACAAGGCAATTGTGACCCTGAGCAGTCTCACATGAGACAATGATTAGTCCATCGTTTGTAATGCTGTGCATTCGTTCAGAGTGTCCCAGTACGGCTCTTCAAAGGGACATCAGGCAGTCCTCACTGAATCAAGACTTACAATTAGACTTTTTTTTTTAAATGGGTTGCCAATGAGCACATCGACCAAAAATTTATTTCTTTCTGAAATACAAGTCCTTTAATCACAGAGTGCTACGCTCTGTATTATCCTTTGCATTGAAACCTTCTGGTGCCAAAATCCTGTTTGCATTAAACACTCAAGTGTGACAGGACTTCATTCCATCTTCCTGTTGGGGTTTCCAGCCAGACTAAAATAAGAACTTGGCTCTGTGGTATATAGATTTTGGCTCCATGTGCTTCAAATACATCTATTTTTAATTTTCCTATTGTTAATGGCAATAGTTTTTTTTGGTGCAATATAAACTTTGTCCAATTGAGTATAATTGTAAAATGATGATAAAGCCCATATTATAGTCATTTGAGTTCTGTGTATTCAGAGCTATGTTTTTGACTATAAATACAGATATTAAATATCTGTGGTTTGTTGGATTTTAGAAGAAGATTTTAAGGGGAGGCCCTGCTTGTGGCTACACTTGGCAGAACACATGATGCTGGGGATTCAACCCAGGGCCCCGTGCGTGCCAGGCCCTGTTCCAGCATTTTCAGTTCTATCCTGACTATAAATAATTTGTGATTTTTTTATTTTGAGTTAGCAAGCTAGAGAGCTAGTATAGTGGGTAGGGCACTCTGGTTTGATCCCTACCACTCCTTAATGGTCCCTTGGGCCTCACAAAGAGTGATCCCTGAGCACAGAGCCAGGAGTAAGCCCTAAGCACTGCCAGGTGTGACCCACCCCCCAAAAAAGGTGTGTTTTAGTTATCTCAGATATACTTTAGGTCTTTCTAAAATAAATTTTCTGGCCTTACTGTTTTTAAAATACCTGATATTACTAACACCTACATCAGATCACAGAAACTAATGAAATAAGTAAAAATATAAATGTCACTATCCCCCCATTATTCACCAATTCACTCGAGCAGACCCAGTAACATCTCCATTCGTCCCTGTCACATGCTAGTGTAGCTCAATGACATATTGGGGGCTCCTTCAGGGTCAGAAGAATGAGGACCATTCATTGTTACTGTTTTTGACATATTGAGTACATGACAGTTAGCTTGTCAGGCTCTGCCATGTGGGCGGGATGCTCTCGGTAGCTTGCTGGGCTCTCTGAGAGGGATGGAAGCTTTTGGGGCAGCCTCTAATCACCTTTACAGGTGTTCCTAGTCAAGCATATAGGCGGGTATGATACTCTCAGTAGCCTGCTGGGTTCTTTGAGAGTGAGAACTAGAGAGTAAGAGGTTGTGCAGCCACAAATGCGGCCATGCGCTTCCAGGAGCTTAGTTTTAGAGTCTCTGAATCCTGGCCATTGATGGGGTTACACAACAGTTGGTGGGTGTAACTGTCTAGCTACTGGAAGGTGGGGGAACTGGGTGGAGGAGGCCCAGTCCCGAACCTAGCAGGCTTGGAGATCTCAGTAATATAAATATAACTAAATCTCAGTAATATAAATATAACTAAAAATATAAATATAACTAAAAATATATGTATGCAATATATATGCAAATAGGGTATATAAATATATATGCAAATATACACATACACAAAGATTTAACTTCCATGTGAAACAAACCTTTTGCTAGACATTTGTTTTTCTGGGGGCCTTTCTTAGAAACTTGAAGTCTTTTAATAGTTTAAAATTTTTATATTCTATAAAAAGTCCATAGTCACTGGTACATCTTGACCACTTTGGCTCCAGGTTCATTTGTGTTGACTTAACTACACATAAACCATTTTTTACTGTGACCAGTACTGTTATAGTGTTTCTTTACTATTGAAGAATTTAGACCTGATGAGGAACAACCTATAATACTGTTCTTTAAAAGGATCAGGGCTGGAGTGATAGCATGGCGGGTAGGGCATTTGCCTTGCACACGGCCAACCCGGGTTTGATTCCCAGCATCCCATATGGTCTCCTGAGCACCACCAGGAGTAATTCCTGAGTGCATGAGCTAGAAGTCACCCCTGAGCATTGCCGGGTGTGACCCAAAAAGAAAAAAAAAAAGAAAAACATCTCACCCTATAACAAATATATATATATATGAAAAATAATTGTTTTTACAACTCAGAGTAAGTTAAATGCTCCCAAGGAGTTCATTGCTTGGAGTATTTTGATTGCATGGTTCTGTCTACAAAGATCACAGTTTGTGAACTTTTGCTTTAGAGCAGCAAAATGGCACTTGCTTAAATGACTCACTTTTATTGCATAATGGCTTTAAAAACACTTATTCATGGGAAATTATGGTAAGGCAGGAGCCAATAAATTTCTGTCTTTGGCCATATATTTTTTACATATTCATTTTTATTCCATGCTACTAAATATAATGTAGATAATTTATTACTCCAAGGATTCACTTTCCCCCCATTTTTATTCTCATAGCAGTGCTTTATTCTCATTTGGCTTTCAATGAGAAAGGTGTCCCCAGTGGGTTTTCCTGGTAGGGAGGGTTTTGCTGTGACTGAAGAGAATTTTCTAACAAGATTTGACAGTCCAGTGTGGAGTGCGCAGAGCATCTAATGTACCTTATTCCATGTCCGAATGTCTGCCACAGAGATGGGATGAAATAATCTCGAGTTCCATCTGCTAGGCTTGTGTGATGTAAGGACACTAAATAGAGTCAACACTTGTGGCCCTGGAGAAAAACTGAAAACAAAGGAAATCTCAAACATGATCTGTCAGTTATATCCCAAGTAGAGAACCTATTTCCTTTATTTAAAAAAAAAGTCTGGAAGGTGGAAGGAAACAAGAAGGAAATTAGGAAGTAGTTCATCCTTTTTTTTTGAAGAACTGCCATTCTCTGTTGTATAATTCACACACGGACCTTCTCAAATAGGTGGTGAAGAAGATCCTGTTGTCCCAGGCTGCATCCTTGGCAACACAGCACCTACCCAGTGCTGTACTACAATTCCCTGTCACTGTTCCACAGTGCACTGGCCAGGGGCTCTCAATTCCCAGCAAATAAACACTTAACCTACTACCACTTGAAAAACGTTGCTGACTGCTGGCTGGCAGCCAGCCCCAAGAATCCACAGTTCAGCCTTGGGGCACTGAAGTCTTCAACCGGGTGGTTTCCTCTGCTCTCTGGCTGTATCTACGTGAGACCGGAAAAGGGATTAAAGTCACCGGTTATTAAAGAACCTGACCCCGGGACTCAAGCTCTCTCCTCGGTGCCCATCATCCAGGCTTTCAAAGAAAAGGGGGGAAATCGTTGGCTGCTTACAATTCTTTCCTAGCTTAATAGTTCTCCCTTTAAAATGAAAGAGCCCCATGGACCACAGTGTATGCTCAGCCTGCTGAGGTCCCTGCTGATTTAGAGCCCAGCACTGGCCAGCCAGCCATCTGCCCTGGTGTGGTTCAGAGACAAAATAATCATAATAAACTACAACAGTATGGTTTTAATATAAGCATTGTCCACTATCAGAAGGATAGAATGGGGGAATAATTAAGCCCAGGAATGAAGTTTTCTGGAGGGGGAAGCTTTGTTAGAGCTAGTTCATTATAATTCTTTTGTTTCCCTTTGAAGAAATTGCTCAACCTATAATAAATGCCAGTTTCAATATCATGCAACATGTTGAATATTCACATTGAAAGAAGCAACGATGGGAGACGCTGATGAGGGTAGCACCGGCAATTCTGTGTGTGAGTGTGTCACACAGGCCTGGGATAGATTATCAGGAGCAACCTGAGCAGATGTCAAGAGGGAGATTGCCTGCTTCTTAGCCCAGCATCGGAACGGGCTTACCCATGCCGCTTCCAGACTGGGAAAACTTTCTTACATAGCACAACGTCTCTGATCTCAGACTCCTTGCCTGTAAGATGTGGATAGTAATGAAGGTGCCCAGAGAGACTGGCTCACAAGAACAACCAGTGTTGGTGTGGGTGTGGAAAAAAGAGACCCTCGTCCACTGCTGGTAGGAATGTCATTTGGTACAACCTTTCACTTGATCACTTAACATCCCGTTACTCATCGGTTAGCTCGAGCAGGTACCAATAATGTCTCCGTTCATCCCTGATGCGGGACAGTGTAGCCCAATGCATTTGCTGGCTCCAGAAACACGAAGAGCCTCAAACCGATCATTCATGGTCTTGATGAAGAAGTCTGACCATCTCGTAGGTGGTCGGCCACGTGATCTTTTGACATCCCATGGAATCCAGTAGGTAATTCTCTAGTCCAGCAGTCATCTCCAAATCTCATTATGTGCCCAGCCCATCTGATTTTCGACAGCTTGGCAAACTAAACAGCATCCCTGATCTTCATCATCGACAGAGGTCGTAACTCCAGATTCTTTCTCAATTGAGTCAAGAATGATACTCCAAGTATAGCTCCTCTTTGGGAGATCCGAATAGCGTTCTCATCCTATTTTCATAGGGCCCAGGTCTCTGAGGCATATGTTAATGCAGGAATAACAATGGAATCAAAGAGATGTGCCTGGAGCTGGAGGTTCTTTGTCCTCTTAGCTATTTCTTCGATGCTCTTGAAGGCGTTCCAAGCCACTCTCTTCCTCCTGAGCAACTCAGGTGCCAAGTCATTTGTCATGTTGACTTCTCGACCTAGGTATACGTAACTGTTGCATTCAGACATGTTCATTCCATTGAGAGCGAATGGAACATCAGGAACGAGACAGTTTCTCATAAACATTGTCTTCGTGAGATTTAGCTGTAGTCTGACCTTTCCACAATCACTGTCAAAGTCAGCCAGCATTTGTGCTGCTTGGCTAATGTTTGGTGTTACTAGAATGATGTCATCAAGCAAAGTGGAAGTGGTGTAGATGCCCACCATCTATCTTCACTCCCATTCATTCCCATTCCAGTCATCACATGATGTTCTCGAGGGTGTCACTGAAGAGTTTCAGTGAAATGGTATCACCCTGCCGAACTCTTTCTTGACATGGATCAACAGAGATCCTCTGCCTGCTTCCACCAATCTCTGGCGACTCAGGGATTACACCCAGAAGCCCCATCCTACTGGTACCAGATAAATACCTCATCGGCAGACCTCCACTACCTCCACCACCTCCACAACCCAGCTGCCACCACACTCCAGGCCGCTTTCCTTTGCAGCCATGTGACACATCATAAGATATTTAAAACCCATCTTCCAAGATTACTGCACCATATTTGATGGGGTTCAAATATGGTTTGAACCATGGGAACACCTGCAAGGGCAATTAGAAGCCACCCTAAAAGCCTCTATCCCTTTCGGAGAGCCTGGCAAGCTACCGAGAGTATCCCGCCCACACGGTAGAGGCTGGCAAGCTATCCATGGCGTATCGGATATGCCAAAATCAGTAAATACCAGTTCAACCCTTCTGGAAAATAATATGGACACTTCTCAAAAAACTAAGAGTTTGACTTCCATATAACCCAGCAATCCATTACTCCTGGGAATTTTCCCTAAAGGCACAAAAACTGTACTCCGAAAAGACTTTTGCATTCCTGTGTCCATTGCAGCACAATTCACAATAGCCAAAATCTACAAACAACCTAAATGTCCAAGAACAGATGACTGGGTAAAGAAACTGTGATGCATATACACAGTGGAATGCTACTTGTTTTAAGAAAAGACAAAATCTTGCAATTTGCCACTGCATGGATAGACCTAGAGGGAATCAGGCTAAGCAATGTCACCAGAAACAGGGATGGATTCAGAACAGTCTCTCCCATATATGGGATAAAAAGAAGCATAGTAAGGGAATAACAAATTACCAAAAGTAATGAAATCCAAGAACTGATCTAGAATGGAACCCACCATGGTTGAAAGACTTGTGGCAGGGGAAGGGGGTTGAGGGGAAGGTTATGGGGGGCTGGGAGGAACTTCTGGGGACAATGGTGGAGGAAAATGGATATACTGTGAGGGGTGTTAGAATGTTGTATGCAGGAAACCCTACCATTTACAGTATTGTAAAATTGCAAAGCACAGTGACAAATAGATATTTTTAATAATAATTTAAAAGACAGTTTTAAATTATTATTAAAAATAATAATACCACAACTGCCATTGAGGCGATGTGGAATCAAAGTGCCAGTGTGACCTAGTGATTAGAGCACCTGCCTCACTCACAAGAGACCCTGGTTTGATCACTGACATCAGACATCCTCCCTCCCCCAAAGAAATAGATGCACATAGATGATTAGCACAGTGCCTTGAGGTCCAGGGGATCCCCCACATAAGCACATAAGGACCGAGGCTGGGGACCACTCCAGGAACCAGCCCCAGGTCCCAAGCAAATAAGAGGACACTCAGGACCTGAGCCTCAGATCCCTGTCCCCCACACCCTGTGCTTCCCACAGCCAGTGGGCTGTTGGTGGGCAGTGACAGTTCCTCCCAAGCCACCCTACAAAGGCTCCACGTTTATCTCTTGATCCTTTCAATGAGCCCTTATTGAACTTTTTTTAACCAAACTGGTCCATTTTTGAACTTATTCCAAACAAAATACCTGCCGAGCGCCTGTGAAATTCACAAGGGAGTTCAGCGAGGGACAACAGGGTGTTTGAAGTTTTATAAGGCCAACTCTGCTGCCCCGTGAGGCCTTTTTGATGGGATGACCCAAAAATAACCACCATCTTCATTATTGTGACTGAATTTCAAACACATGTCTGATGTGTCACTTCCCACCTGCTCTCCTGGCCTTCACATTCTCTCGAATGGAAACAAGAAATGCCTCTCCCTGCTGGCCTTCCAGAAGCGGGTGAGACTCGTAGTAGGGTGAGGAAGGGTATCACAGTCTTCACCCTTCTGCAGACAACTATAAACTCCCAAATTGTCTACTTGGAGGCTTACAATTCTTTTCCATCTTCATGCCCTTTCTCCAACAGATTTATTTTCTGTTGTTGGCTTCCCCTCTCTGCCTTCTAAGTGAGTTTGCGAAGCTTCAAGGTGTTCAGGTGCTTCCCTTTCCCTCTCCAAGAGACTTCATTGCATTTTCTGGGCTAATAGAACCCAGATAGTGATTGGCTCAAATATTCAGTATTACTGTGCTCTCTTCTCATCCAGTGATTATTTGACTCCTACTGATGTCAAATGTAGGCGATGCATCTTCCAGATCCTCCCTTAATTTTTGTGAAGAATGGTATTGCATTTATATTTATATTTTTTGAAGATTTTATGGTTCAACACAAGATTCTTTGCAAGTAGAAAAGCTCTACCAGGAATTGGGATGACTTATTCATACACCTAATGGGGCGATTTGTTCCTACATCTACATACTCCTGCAGCCATGATTTTTTCCCGACTAGCTTCATCTGGTTGAGTCAAAAACTTTTTTAGATGTGCACTTTAACTCTTTTAGTGTTACCTGATCATTTTTTCCTATACTGTGTCTGACAGTCCTTCAGTTACTGCTTATTTGATTCCATCTTTGGATTTCTGAACTATGCTCTACCTGCATTGTCAGGGTAATGGCTGTGGCAATGGTTCTGTCTCAAAATAACAGACCTTCACATGTTCTTTTCTCAGAGTTAAAAGTCGTTTTGCTACTAATTTGGAATCTGCTGCATTATAGATGTGCACATATGTGTGTGCATGTAGGTGTGAGTCATTTACGTGCATGTGAAGACGTTATAAGATAGGATAAGACAGTTTCCATTCAGGCATTTGAAAAGTTGGTCCAATGATAGACCCTGTGAATTTTCTTTTATTCTAAGAGGGGTGGGAGGCAGTGTGAGAACAAGAAAGGAACGTATGCAAATCCTGGTCCTGATGTTCTTTCATTGGGCGATTTTTGTTTTTGTTTCTTCGTTTGTTTGCTTCACACTTAGGGTAAAGGAAACACTCAGGCATCCATTAGTTGACTAACAAAGGTGATATATTCTGTTGAATCCTTTCAACTAGAAGAAATAAGCTATGTTTAGCTGCTTAGCTGAAAGGAAGCCAGGAGGCTTTGATAGGTCTAGAATTCTCCTAGAATCCAGGTTGTACAAAGTACAAAGAACAAGCCACACCATTTCCAAATGATACGCTTTTACTATCCTAAAAACCACAACCTGAACTGATAGAGGTTTCTCAGCCCTGTGTGGGAATGTCATTGCCCTTTTGCAGTTGAGCAGTTTTTCTGTCAGCCAACCATCCTGTTGCTCATTTGAAGGGTAGGACTTCTCCACTTAACAAGTTTTATGTTAAAAGATGGCGTTTTCCAAGTCAGAACAGAATAATTTTCCTGGTGGTGTGGTGTCTAGGAAGGCCAAGAAGGACAGAATGCTCACCCCTGCTGAGATCTCCTCCCTGACTCACAAATTATATATGGATTGTACCATCAAGAAAACTGATAAAGATTGCCAAGAAGAAAGAATCTATACTTAGAAGGCATTTCTTCCATTTACTTGGAAGAAAGTGAATCTAAGAACACAGTCAGGGTCAATCCCAAGAAAATCAGGAAGTGAATTACAAAGCCTGATGATCCCTCTAACCCGCCATTCCTGTTGGGAACACTGCCAGTGACCATGGCTCACTGGTGCCCCCTGGCGGTACCAAAACTGTCTCACACTTTACTGCCTAGGGTAAGACCCCTGTAGTAAATGGATGGCAACCCAGTTTCCAGGCATAGAAAACTTCAATACCAGGATTGGAATATGCACATGGGTATTTTTGTTTGATTGTCTAATTTTTTTAAATTAAAGTCTTGATTTTTTTTATGTGCTGTAGGCCAAAGAACTGCCAACTTTAAAGGATAATGATTTCATTAACGAGGGCCAAAAGATCTATATTGACGACAACAACAAAAAGGTGTTCTTGGAAAAACTGAAAAAGGACGTGGAGGTAAGAAAAATAAATAAATAAATAATAAAGGAAGGCCGTATTGGATAAGTGGGTCGACACTGCTGGTTCTGATGAGCTTTTTGAAGCATCTACCTAAAGCTGCAACCAAGGCGAAAAGATACTCTCTGCTCCTGTGGTCTTCAAACCCCTGGTCCACAGATACAGAAAGGTTGAAAAACATCAGTCTGCCACAGTAAGGATTAACTGCCAGGCCATGGGCTGGTGCACAGAACAGGTGCCATTTGCAGGTATAAAAAGGTTGTAGAAACCTGGGCTGCATTATCAGAAGCATATGCCCTATAAACAGCTGTGTCTCGTAGCCTGCGCTGACAAAGAAAAGCACCAGGTCAGCCACTGTCTGCTCTGTCAGCGCTGCTTGGAGTGGATTGATTGCACACTGGAATTACCACCCGTCACAGATGGCTCACATGGCCCTGCTCGTGGCCTGGCCCTTTACCATGTCATTAGTAGGAATATTAGAAGATGTTCGGAATTTTAGGTGCTCTGCAGGTGATTTAAGGGAAGTTCCAGAACCTCTGCTTTAGGCAAGCACCTGCTGTCTGTGTGTGGCTAAGCACTTTCATGCAAACTCACTGCCCACAGCAACCAGTGTCAGGGGGGTAGAGAATGAACCAAATAGTCGGTCAAACAACCGGGCAGCTCAAATACAGGTAGAAGACAGCTATTCATTTGGGGTTTTCTGCCTTTTAATTTTGATCTGGTGTTAAATCCTCATTCAGTTACCCAGCACTTTGAATCTATTTGCTTTCTTTCAACCAGTAAATGGAGCATCACTGTGGGCAGAGCCCCTGGGACGGCTCAAGCCTGGTGGCAAGCACAGAGGCTAGCGTGAGGGCCCAGGGCAGGGGCTGGGCAGAGAGAAACTGCTTGTGAGTACTGGGCTTTCTGCCGAGAATCGAAGGGGTTCTATTTTTAAGGGCCTTACGAATAACAAATATACCATATGCTGCCCTTTTGATTATTAGAATGGTGTTACTGTTTCTGGTGCCATTTTGTTCTCAGAGAAATAAATTGAGAAAATAAACATTTTCATCTTTGGGGTGGGGGGCAGTTGGGGGTAGCCACACCCAGCAGTGCTCAGGGGCTTCTCTTGGAGTCAGGGATTCAAACCAGGCTCATGGTTCTAGTCGCGTCAAGGCAAGCGCTTCACCTCTTTCTTCTCTCACTCTGGCCCAAACATTCTATTGTGAAAGTCTATATTATAGGACAGTACAAAAAGAATTCAGATTTGCAGTTCCCAAGTTTTTCTTCAATGTTAGTTTTGTTTTTGTGTACTTTTATTTCCCTCTTTTGCAATGCTATTCCCGGTGGCCCCCCACAGATCTGCTACGGAGAGGTTCTGGTGGATGATACTCTTTTACATGACATTAAATACAACTAATTTTATTTTAGCCAGAGAACCACTGTCATGCTTTCGATTGTATTCCCCACAAGGGCTGAAGCTTTAAGCTTATTTCCTTTGTGACATTCTTATGGCACTTTCATTATGAGACTCTTGGGTCAAGTGAGTTTATAATTATTTTTAGCTCATAAATGACTTTAAGAAAAAGAAATTTATCGGGGGGGGGGGGTCTGGAGAGAGAGTTCAGGAGGCAAAACAACGTGCCTTACATGCAACTAACCCCAGTTTGATCCCAGCATAGTATGTGGTTCCCCAAAGCACCGCCAGGGGTCACTCTGGGGCACAGAGCCTGGAATAGTCATGAACTCACTTGGTATGACCCATGCTACTCCCAGATATTTTTTTTATCTTTTTAAAATTTAGACATGAGTTTCATTTGATTCTATATTTATTATGTGTTGCATGGATTATGAAATGTTCACCACAGTTAGTCTAGTTAATACTCATCATTAAATTTTTTTTTCTGTCATAAAAATTTAAGATCTCATCTCCTCGCAACTTTTAAATATGCAATATAGTTTTATTAGCTATGGTCACCATGCTGCGCATTCAATCCCTATGACTGACTTCTCACGGGAAGTTTGTGCCTTTTGGTCCTTTTCACCAATTACTTTATCCTGCTTTCTTGGCTCAGAACCTAAATGGTGGTTATTTGTGATGGACACAAATCTGACTTTTTTTTTAAGTGGATAAGTCTTTGCTTTTATCATTTAACATTTTGTCTTTAGTCTTTCATTAATGAAGCGTTTGTTTCTCCTCCGTTGTCAGTCACCCTTATTAAAATACATATGAGTTAAGCATTTCCTTTGGAGTCAACTTGATCTGGTAACTCAGTAGCATAAGTAGACATTGTCTCTTTTGAATTTTTATTCATTAATCAGGAAATCTTTGATCCTGAATAATATTGTTTTAGCAGTTATGGCAAATAACCCTTAGGGTTATCTGTGATCTACCAGAAAAAATGTTTTCATCTTTTTTTTTCTGCTAGTCATATATCACTCTGATATTTAGACTCCAAAAATAATGTAACTGAAGCAGTTCAAATTTACAGTTGAATTACATAAGGATCCTCTTATCCCTTTTGTTGTCTCTAATAATGCCCATGATTAGAGGATTAGGATAGTTTAATCCCACGCATGGCCAAAGCTGTTTTGTTGAAATAGAGACAGGGCATAAAGTGTTCTTTCATTAAGAAATATTCTCAGTGGTTGATAAAAGTGCCTTTAGTTTTTAAATTCATGCAGAAGCATCATTAAGTTTCTAAGCAGGTAATTATGGTGAAGTAGCTTGACATCTGATCTTGATAATGAGGCTAGAATTTAATCGAGTTTAATGTTTTCATCAGTCCATACTTTTCTAATTTAGTTGACGGGCTTGTTTGAATATAGTTCTGTTTCTTTTTTTAATTTGAGGCTTTTTAAAAATTTATTTTATGTTTTGTATTATGCCCAAAGTAAAAGAGGAGTTAAATATATCTGAATAAATCATCTAATTTTTAGGGGCAAAAGGGAAGAGTAGTCACTGGAGAGGCTAGCTGCGTTTCCCCTTCCATTGCCCTTCTAACCTATTCGCCTGCCATGGCAGGGACCTTCCATTCAGATCACTTTGTCTATAACTCAATATGTGAGACTTTTCTCCAGTATCAGTTCTTTATGGAGAGGGAAAATCACTTTGGCCATTTGACCTGCTTGTTCGCCCTCCTCTGCCCCCTCCAACCCGACTGGGCAGGTGCTGTGGGTTTACCCCTCCCATCTGCCTAGCCCTCTTCAGAGTTCTTCAGGTCACAATTTTCCCTCTTCTCCTTTTTTCTGTAAATGGACCCTGACACAGGACTCTAAACAGAATATTATCTGTCGATTAAAATGCAGATGGTATTACTGACGTCAAGAAAGGGCCGGCCACCATCATAGACAGACCTAAACAGATCCCCATGCCCCAGCTGCCCCCCCCTGCCCCGACTCCAGGCTTAAGGCCCAACCTGTCCACACCCGTGTGCCCAGAGACCTTGGTGACCCTCCTCATGGGGTGGACTACAGCAGTTTCTCACAGAACTGAGGAAATCATTCTGAACACAAAGGCCAGACCATGTGAACTGAGGGTCTCAAGGTGCTGGCTGAAAATGAGCTCAATTTCCCAAGGCCCACAGAGGCATCTCTTTCTCCTGAGCCTGCAGGAGATGTGGGGGCTTCCTCCAGGGCCAGGAGGCGAACTCTGGCCCCAGCACATTCCCTGGGGCCTCCAGTTCCCACCAGCCCA
Organism: Sorex fumeus; assembly: GCF_029834395.1. Taxonomy (NCBI): domain Eukaryota; kingdom Metazoa; phylum Chordata; class Mammalia; order Eulipotyphla; family Soricidae; genus Sorex; species Sorex fumeus. The sequence continues at coordinate 18,456,882 of NW_026606083.1, read as the reverse complement.
GGCCCCCCTACCACCACCACCCCTGCCAGCTCCTACCCATGGTCGGGCTCAGAAAAAAAAAAAATGCAATGCAGTCCCATAGAGCTGCCTGTTCAGAGAGCTAAGCAAGCTAGGAAAAAGCTATTCACTGAATCCGAGGTTACAGAGGCCAGGAAGTAGGGCTGTGATTCAATGAGTTCAATTTCCGACACTGCTGGGTGCAGCCCTGGAGGACCCTGAGCCCAGCAGGGTGACCAGGTGTTCATAAGCACGGCAGGGCCCGAGTGGCACCAAGTCCTCAGACACATGCTCTGATTTCAAGTCACACATGATGACTCAAAATTTGCTTGCATGTGCCAACTCTGGTCTGACCCCGGGCACTGCGTGGTCCCCCCATGCCAAGCTGGGAGCAGGCCCCCTCCCAGAACTGCCTGGTATGACCCAAACCCATCCCCCTCAAAAAAAAAACTGGAGGTGCTGCACAAGGCCAGCACTGAACCCCCTTAGAGACCCCCAAACAGGCCCAGGAATGAAAAGGACTTGCTGGGGGAGGCCAAGCTCAGAAGCGGGAACACAGGAGCCTCTCAGAACTTCAGCCCCTAGATGCATGCAAATGTGAAATTAGGCACGAGGACCACCAGGTTCCCAGGGGAACCGCATACCCCACGGATCGGCCAATCACCCGGTGCTGCCCCACAGGCCAGTGTCCTCTTGGAAGCTGATGGACCCCCAGAACCCTTAGCGGGCTATTTGGGAAACAGCACGGGAGGGTCCAGTCACAGCCTCTCATCCTCAAGTCTCTGCCAGGCTGGACCGGGTAGGGCTCAGCCATTGGGTGAGCAGCGCTCGGGGTCTCTGTTCTGTACCCCCTCCTGGGTGGGACCCCTCTAGAAGCTGCACTTAGGCCTCACCCACTGTCCAATGTTGGCTGCTCCGGGATCATTCCTGGCAAGTTCAGGGACCATATGTGGTGCTGGGGGTCAAACTAGAATGAGCTGTGTGCAAGGCACTGTTTTCTCTCTCTCTCTCTGACCCCCATCTGCGCCCAGCCCCTACTGTGTGCATTGTTGTCCAGAAGCATTTTCTTTCATGCAGTGGGGACAGCGGAAGGCCTAACTGAGGTGTCTGTTGATCTGCAGTTTCTTGCCCAGCTGAAGCTCATGGACTACAGCCTGCTGGTGGGAATCCATGACGTGGAGCGAGCAGAACAGGAGGAGGTGGAGTGCGAGGAGAATGAGGGGGACGAGGAGGGAGAGAGCGACAGCACACACCCCGTGGGGACCCCTCCCGACAGTCCCGGAAATACGCTCAACAGCTCCCCTCCCTTGGCTCCTGGAGAGTTTGATCCCAACATCGATGTGTATGGAATTAAATGCCATGAAAGTAAGCTGAGCCCTGAAGTGCCCTTTCTTCCCGGGAGGGGGTTTGTAGCTGCCACTCTCACCCCCGTTCCACTTCAGAGCACACGGTCAAGCATGCTTCAGTCCTCCAGAGTCCCAAGAAGTTCACTGTGGGGTCCCGGAATATGTTAAAGCATCAGAAATGTAAAGGAATGTGGCCCTTGAGTTTTGTGATACCAAGGGAAATTTCTCTACATGCAGCATTTGTGGAGACAGAGAAATAACATTAATGTATATAAGAAATGCTTTAAAGCAATTTTTACCCCCTAGCAATCTTTTATGGTGACTAAAATGTGACAGATCTTTGGGGACAGAAAAAGAGTGCAGAGGTTAAAGGTTACCTCAGCCCTCTAACCTTGACTCTGATTTATTCCTGAGCATACCTATGGGCCTCATTGCACTACCAGGTTAGCCCCTTAGCACAGAGCCAGGAGTAAGCCCTGAGCATTGCCAGTGTGACCCCAAAAGTAAAATGTTACAGACCCCTAGGACTAAGTACATGCCTGTCTGCTCCATTCCAAGTCTTATTTTGTCACTCTTTGGGGCTAGGAGCTAGTGACCAGGATCTGGACAGCTGGATAGCACAGTAGACGGTCACATTCTACTGTACCTACCTACTTATTTTATATTCAAACATAACATATGTGGATATCAAGATACTATGAAAGCAGACCTGTTGTTTTCATAGTGAGGAAATAGTGATTTATCAATGATTTTTTAAATCCTGTGGCCCATCTGCCAAGTTAATTTCATATTTTGCCAGGTTGTTTACTTAACACACAAAATATGAGATGAGATGTGACCAAATATACTTTCTTATTGCTCTTTACTGAATCATCATAGTTGTGGAATTATTTAGAAGAGAGATTCTAATTATTTAGAATCATGAACAGTTCTACATAGTGATGAAATAAATAGGGATTACAAAGCATAATAGAGTATTTTGGCTTATTGTTCACTTATTTGGGGCTTGGGGAACAACATCCAGCAGTATTCAGAACTTATTCCAGGCTCTGTACTCAGGCATCACTCCTGGAGGGCTCAGGAGATTGAACCCGGATTGGCTGCATGCAAGGCAAGCAACCTACCCACTGTTCTATCGCTCTGGCCCCAATATAGAGTATTTTTTATTTGTTTGAGCAGTGGTGGTCAGGGGTTACTCCTGGCTCTGCACAAGGGAATCACTCCTGGCAGTGCACAGGGGACCATTTGGAATCCCAGGGATGGAACCAGGGACACCAGCATGCAAATGCCCTATCCTCTGTACTATCACACTAGCTCCAAGAGTATTTCTTAAACTGCACATTTGTCTATCAGAGCAAAACATATTGTGAAGGAAAGTACAGATGAACCCACAAAATAAGAAATGTCATTATTGAACCTCTGCAGTTGACACCCTGGGTTCTTTCCTTTCTAAGACTTTTTTAATGGAGAGAAAATTGGGCTCAAAGAGTGGAGTTGGGATACACGCCTTGCGTGAGTTGACCCTGGCACTGCATGCCTGCTGCCCCAGCCCCCAGCAGTACTGGACCTCTGCTCTGGTGGTCTGCTTGGCTGGTGATACTCGAGAGTGGTCCCCAGGACCCTTAAGAACTAATTGGGAGGTCCTTCCTCCAATCAAAGAGATTAAAAAAAAGGGGGGGCTGAGCCATCAGTGTCATAAACATAAGCATGGGTGACTTTGAGAAAATGTCCTTTGCTTTTGCCACATGACAGGGCTTTCGTCCCCCTACCTGGCCTCCTCAGCCTGAGCACACTGTCCCTCCAGGGTTGTCTGTCCTTTGAGCCACACTCATCTCTTATCCTTTGCAGACTCGCCCAGGAAGGAGGTGTACTTTATGGCAATTATCGACATCCTGACTCATTATGATGCAAAAAAGAAAGCTGCGCATGCTGCAAAGACTGTTAAACACGGGGTAAGTGCCTGGCCAGTGGGGTCCCTCCCTGCTCCCTCCTTGGTCCTCCCTGGCCCAGCCCAGTTCTACCCTTTTGCACGAGGGCCTCATTCTCTGTGGGACTCCAGGCGGGCTCCGTGAACTTTTGGCAAGTCACTTAAACTTCCCCTGGGAGTATGCAGGCATCAGTTGGATATTTGGCAAATTCTTTTTTGTTGTTGGAAAATGTTTCAAAGATAAGCATCTTCCAAAATGCTCAGAACCAGAGCGCTGGGACCCGGCACTGCAGACACTTCCAAAATACACAGGATTATATTTCTTTTCTAACTGTGACTGGTACTTTTTCCTATTACAGGACTCTTGAGGGCCAGATCAGAGATTTTTTGGGGTATTTTTGCTTTTGGGGTCACACCTGGCGATGCTCAGGGGTTAGTTACCCCTGGCTCTGTACTCAGGAATTACTCCTGGTGGTGCTTGAGAAACATATGGGCTGCCAGGGGTCGAACCCATGTCAGTCATGTGCAAGGCAAATGCCCATCCCACTGTGCTATCGCTCTGGCCCCTAGATCAAAGTTGAATCATGTTGAGTTTCTCACCTTCATTGGGCACACCCAGAATTGGCCAGCCCATTGTGGAATCCCTGAGGCAGCACCCTCCACATAAGCCACAATAATGGGTCCCAGCTGATGGATTGAAGGAAGGAGAGCTTAGAGCAGCTTTCCAGGGTTCCAACACTTGAAGGTGGTGGCGATAGCTTCTTGCCTAGGGGTGTGGAAGGGTTGGGGGTGGGGAGCAGGGCTCACTCTGTGTTAGCCCTGTCCCCTTTTCCCCACCAATTACACTTAACAGCCCACTTCATGGCATCCATCTTATGGGTCTTGTTGGGCACCATTCCAGCTCATTCACACAAAGGACAGTTGCTTCTCCAGCAGAGTTTAGTGAACTGAAGCATAAAACTCTATTAATGACTTTTTCTCTGGGGCCAGAGAGATAATACGGGGGTTAAGGCAGTTGCCTCTCATGGAACTGTCACTGCTTCCATTTTCATCACCACATCCACCCCCCCAACCCCCACTCCACCTCCCCAAGCACCGCCAAGGGTCACTCCTGAGTACAGGGCCAAGAAGAGTCCCTTAATACTGCTGGGTATGGCCTGTCCCCCACCCACGTTCAAAAAAAAAATTTCTATTTATTTCTGAACCAAATAGGCTTGTCTTTCCAGCAGTGGAATCAGCCTCGAACCATATCCCATTTGCCATAGAAATATTTCAGTGACAATATCGGCAACTCTTTGTAGATTTCTACTGCTTGCAGAGCACAGACCAAGCCCTCACTCACCAAGTTTGGGGAGCACCTTAGAAATTCTGCATCACCCAGAGTGGAGAGTTTGAGGGAGGATCTTTCACCACAGCATCCTGGTGAAATATGCGCATCAGGTCATACCACACCCTTTTCTGGGCAGTGCTGGAGGCTGAGAGCGCTCTCCACAATTCCTGGCCTTTATGAGGCACAGCCTGGTTGAAGTCACTGGAGAATGCAGAGACAGAGCCAAGCTTGAATCCTAGTCCACATCTCCCAGATGTGGCCCTGAGAAACCACCTGGGAGCAACACGTCCTTCAACTGGCAGAGCTGGTGGGAAGAGGTGGGGAGCAGAGTTGGGGTGAGTGGGGGTACATGAAGTGTGTAGGCTGAACCCTGGGGCCTTGCCTGGCCTTGGTTCCCATGGCCCCTCTTCCTGCTGTAAGATTCAGAACAAAGAGTACCATAGCAAACATCTGGTTCAGTCACCCCTGTAGATAGCAGCTCAGTGATGCAACAGAGTACACTGCATGGCCTAAAGTCCGGCAGAGTACACTGCATGGCCTAAAGTCAGGCAGAGTACACTGCATGGCCTAAAGTCGAGCAGAGTACAGTGCATGGCCTAAAGTAGGGCAGAGTACACTGCAGTGCCTATAGTTGGGCAGAGTACACAGCATGGCCTAGAGTTGGGCAGAGTACACTGCATGACCTAAAGTAGGGCAGAGTACACTGCATGGCCTAAAGTCATGTGAGGTTTGCCAGGTATTACTCTTAGCAAAGGAGTCTTTGTGCTTAGTTGCTGCTGGGATCTGCTCAGCCTGCAAGGGGATCTGAGCAGCCCAAACCAGGCCGTCCTCAGTGGCTGTAAGTAACACTGGGTACCTTGGCGCAGCTCTGGCATTCCGCCTCGCAGCTCAGCCGGAACCACCTGGGCCTGCCTACCAGCTCCCAGCCTTCCCGCCAGCACCCCTGACTCCAACCCCCTGCTCCTGCAGATTCCTAGGAAGTGGGAGTGACTCCCCGAAACCCCTTGCTCAGGAGCCAGCTCTTGTTCCCCTGGGTAAAATGCATTCCTCCGTGTTATGATGTCTGGGGCAGCTGAGACTGTTCCCCCATGTCCCTGTCCCCAAGTTTCCTATTAACCAAATATGGTGCCAGTAATGTCAAACTATGTCCAAGGTCCATCCTTGAGGCATCCAGGAGATCATACAGCAAGTAGGGTACCTGCCAGTAAGCACACACCCAACCCAGGTTCAGTCCCTGGCTCCACACAGTCCCTCAGGCATCACTGGGTGCAGCCCTGGAGGCCCCTCAAGCACTGCCAGGGGGTCCTCGCCAATCCCTGGCACCGAGGGGCCTGATCAGCACCACAGTCATGGATGCATGCATTGAGTTGCCATCCTGGTTGGTGATAATTGCTGGTACCACTTGGGGATCCTCCCCCCACAAAAGATAAATCCCTAAGGAGAAATGTCCTCGTGACTTCTAACCACAGCCCACATGGCTAGTGCGACAGCAGCCGGAGTGGATGCGCCATCCAGGTGCTGCCATCATTGGTTACTCAGCACTACTTCCTGGCCCGGGTTTGTGTGTCACAGGCCAGAAGGCCACACGGGCCTGCTGCTCTTTGCTCTGTGTGGCCTCCATTGACAGTAACGATACCTGTATTCCCTCTGCTCTCACACTGCACAGGCTGGTGCGGAGATCTCCACCGTGAACCCCGAACAGTATTCCAAGCGCTTTTTGGACTTTATCGGCCACATCTTGACGTAACCTTCTGCCGGGCCATGGACAGATGTGGGCTTGGGAAGGACAGAGGTGGCTTCGGTGTAAGAAGAGACAGAAACCAAACTCCGCGAAGCACACCTCCTCGTTTACATCTTCAGGCCAAGAGGACTGGCGGGGGGGCGGGGCGGGGGGGGGGGGGCGGCTACTCGCATAACAGCATTCCCAGCAGCAGCGTTCTAGCTCTTTCTGACTGCGGGCGGGCAGGCGGGCGTGCAGGCCTGCGGCGAGTTCGATCCTAACCATGAATTAATTAACTGATGAGACTCGAGCAGCTTCAGAGTGCGGGGTGGGAGGGGGTGGGGGGTGGGCAGCGACGCTGTAACTCCAGCCATGGCCGAGTGAATGAATGAAAGGGAATGAATGAGTGAATGAGATCTGCGGGGGTGGGGGGCGGGGGAGAAGGCCATGCATGTCAGGCCAACCCTGTTGGCTTCACACAATAAACTGTGGATCGGTTTATTGGGGGGGTGGGGATAGAAAGATGTGAGACAGTATTCATAATAATAATGAAGATAATAATAATGAAGATAATAATAACGATGGTGATCCCAAGGAAAACAACGTCCTGCAGATGTCGCCCCAGGCCACCCGTGCTGATATTCCTTACTAGTTACGTCCATAGCCCCCAGCCCTGGCCAGAGGGCAGCTGCCATCTCCCCCTGGCACAGGTCCTCTCTCTGAGCCCGCCCTGAGCCAGGACTGCAGACATCAGGGACCTGGTGTCCCTCCTCCGGCCAGACGCTGCTGCCCTCGCTGACACTACCTTTTCACCTCAGAGAATACATCCAGGAAAAGCGCTTCCTTCTCTTTTCTGGCCCCCAGCTTCTTTGTCATTGTTCCTTATGTTGCAATATAGGAGTTACTGCTAAAAGTCGAAAATAAAGCTGACCTGGAAAGTGCATAGTTTTGGGCAATGCTATGGACATCTCCCCCTGGACGGAGGGTGAGCAAATCTGTCCACCTCCCCATTCTCCTGTTGGCGATGGCGGCTCTGAATTATCTGATGTTTATGTTGGACCATTGTTGACACGGTGGCATTTGTCATCCCTTGAATGGAAAACCCCCAATTTTACTGTTTACATTATTAGGAAAACAGGGATATTTTTGAATCTAAAAATTTAATGTACAGCATGTAATTTTTTGACGTTTACATGTAAAGTCATTTTACAGAGTAGGTGAAATAATGTTCGTCTTACTTTGAAATGTGCCCCGCGGGTCATGTTTTGGGGTGAATGCTTTAGTCAGCGGACTGGGCAAGCCGTCTTCTATGGTCAGTGGAAAGGGTGGTTTTGTTTCACTCCAGGTGTCCATTTATCAACCTGGTTTTATTTTTTTAATGTTTAACCCAAATCTGATTGTGTAAGTTCATTGCCCTCAACTGTGCTGTTTGTGTTTTAATCAAGTTTTAAGTTTCCTGTATCCATCAAGTATTCACCAACTTTTCTGGCATTTTCCAAAAGGCGTCAAGCTCAGATATTAGACTTGCTTAGACTAGGCGATTCACTCATACACTGTGCTAAAGCTGTGCCTTTGAAATTCTTCGTTTAAAACCGGAGATGATTTTTGTAGGCAGTTTCAGAAGAGGAAAAAACAAAAAGAACAACCAAAACCCTGCCCTTCAGGAATGACGGAACCACAAGATGGGTTCCTGCCCTGCTGCCCCTCCCATACCTTCTCTTCAGGGCTGCTCAAGCCTGACTCACCGGGATAGAGGCGGGTACTGGGGGTTGCATAGCCCATGTCTGCCGGGTTCCAGAAACCCACAGAAGTACCACCTCTGCCTCTGGAAGCCAGCAGCAAGGCTCTGGTACCTGCCTCTCCTGATGTCCCATTTCATTATCCGCACCCCTGCCTGGGAGGTGACTGTCCCCACCCTCGAGACTTACTTGTGTCTTCCCCGCCATTCCTTCGGGCATGGAGTCCCAGGCAGTACTCTGAAGTGATTCTGTGGTTTCTTCCACCCCAGATAGCAGAAGGAAGTCCCTGAGGTAAAGAGCAGGCGCGTTACATGGACACGATTTGAGTAACCTGTGGCCAATCTTTGTATGCTTCTAGAAGTTTACAGAATGCTTTCTTTTTTGTCTGTGACAGTTTCTGTCATCCATTTCTGTCAAGAAACCATGTGGACAGAGGGAGGAAGTTTGCCTTGTATCTCCTTGTGCTAACAAGACACTCCAGTCAAGAGCCGGGCTTTACAAAATAAAGCACTTTGATGACTCACTGGGCAGAGCTCTGTGGTCCTTTCTCTCTTTCCCTTGCTTTCTCTCTTGCTGACATAGTTCCCATCCTTTGTGCTTGAGCATCTGTGGTTGAGTCTTGACAACGTGAAAGTAAAATGCAATCTTTATACTAAAGAGTGCCTCCAACCTATTTCATTAGTAAATACAACCTCAAAAGTTAGTCTGTCTTAGTAGGCTTAAGTCTTGGTTGACCCAGCTGGGGGTGGGGAGGTCGGGAGGCATATAGAGACAGTGGTTTACACTATAGATGCCATAGTTTCCTCAGTCCAGAGCAAACACCCCCAGACTACACCTGCCTACATGATACTAAATGAAATAAGCTCTCACCAAAAGACAAATACTTTATGGTTCTGCTTATTTGAAATAATCGACAGTGTGTCTTCGAATCAATTAAAACAGTGACTAGGAGGCTGTGACTGCTGGGATATAGCAATTATTTTGTGGAGACTTTGGGTTTTGTCAGATGAAGAGTTTTGGAAACCGCACAAGTGCGAAAGTACTTAATGCTACAGTACCATGTGCTTAAGGAGGGCTAAAGGCAGTAACATCTTGGCTTTGGGTGTTGGGCCTGGGGGTGTTCCGGACGTTCCTGGATCTGTGTTCAGGGATCAATCCTGGCAGGACTCAGGGAACCCAGTGCAGTGCCTGGGATCCAACCGAAACAGCCACATACAAGGCAAGCACCTTAATCGCTGTACTCTCTTCAATCCATAGGTGATAAATTTTGTCAGGTATATTTTTAATCACAGTTTTTTAGAAAAAGGAACAATTAGACCACTCAAACCAGATGGATCTGTTGACGATCAACTAGTGGTAACCTAGTATATTTGTTCTCAACTGGAGGTAACAAATTATCCCCAAGTTGAACAGCTTAAAATAACAGAAGTGCAGTGCAGCTCACAGGGTGCCTCTGCCCAGACATGGCTCTCACCTGGAAGGTGCATGAGGAAGGTACTCACATGGGTGCTGGCAGGCTCTGGTCCTTGTTGGCTGACAACAGTCTCAGGTCCCTGCCAAGTAGGCATCTCCAGAGTGCAGCTCACTGTGTGACAACTGAATTCCATGGCGCGTGCAAGAAGGAGAAGAGGGTGAGGAAGATGGAAGCCAGAGTCTTGTGGCAGCCTAATCTGGAAAGTGATTATCTCCTCTGTCCTACCATATTCTGTGTGTTAGAAGCGAGTCCCTATTCCAGCCTACACTTGAATGAAGGGGATTAAGCCAAGGCATGAATACCAGGAGGAAAAGTTCCTGGAAGGACGCCTGCCAAGCCTCATCAAATGATTTTACTTTAAAGAAGAAATCTTCAGGGCCTCCAGGCAAAAAGATAAGAAATTATTCCGTGGCAACCAGTCAACAGCATTCTCTGTAAAGCTAAGAAAGTCTGACTCAGAAATTATTATTCAGCCAGGTACCAAGGCTATCAAAAAGTAGTCCTGTGTGTGCAAGATTTTGGCAACTATTATAGGTGCCTTGTCCAGGGAATCTGTTAAAGCATGTGCATTAGTTTTGTCTGGAGAAGCAGAGCAGTAAGATTGATATTTAGGAAGAGACTTGGAGTTGGCTTCCACAGCTACAGAAGCTGGGGAGCCCCATAATGGACCATCACCTGCAAGCTGGAGACCCAGGAAAGCTGCGGGGTTCATTCTGTTCCAATCTGAAGGCCTGAGAACCAAGAGCACACAGGGCAGAGAATATCCATGTCCTGGCTCCCAGCTCAGGAGACCTGGCAGGGAGGAGCCAATTCTTTCCTTTTTCTGTTCTAATTGAATCCTTGTAGATCAAATGCTGCGCATCTGCATAGCTGAGGGTTTTCCTGAACACCTCCCTCCCCATTCCAGTGTTTTATCATCCCGAAATGCCTCATAGACACAACTAGAAAGAACATGGAGATAAATATCTGAGCCAGAGTCTGGGGAATGATTATCTCCTCCCTCCTACCATATTCTGTGTGTTCGAAGTGAGTCCCTATTCCAGCCTAAACTTGAGGGGATTAAACAAAGGCATGAATACCAGGAGGAAAAGATCCTGGAAGGCCACCTGCCAAACCTCAACAAATGATTTTACTTTAAAGAAGCAATCTTCACAGCCTGTGATGCAGTCAGATTAACAGGGGAAAAAATCATCTCCACAAACAAACACGCATTCCTTGGGTCCCGTGTATGGCTGTGTTGGCATAGCACTGGGCAACAGCTAGGACAGACCTAGCAGATCAACTCATAGGCTCCTTAGTGGAAAAACTCACCTACTCTTGCACCCAAGGACAGCTTTGTCCAGTAAGAGATGCTTGGGAAAAACTTGGGTGATAAGGTGGATGGTCACCATTTCCTCTGTTTATTTCAGTTAAGGCTTATTTAAAAATGGGGTTATGAGCATAGGAATATTGATATAGAGACATTCTATCTTCTGAAATGGTAGCAACATACCACCTTTGAATGGAACAGGAAGGGAGAGGAGAGTAGAATACAAGATTTTGTACTGCTAAGTAGTGAAGACACCAGATACCTGTTGATACAGTAAAAGAGTAAGCAATGAAAAGGGAAATGTGGGGCCAGAGCCATAGAATGGCAGGTAGGGTGTTTGCCTTGCATGCGGCCAACTGGAGTTCAATCCCTAGCATCCCATATGGTCCCCTGAGCATCATCAGGAGTAATTCTTGAGTGCAGAGCCAGGAGTAACCCCTGTGCATCATCATGTGTGCTGGGATGGGCTGGGGATCTAGCTCCAAGGATTCCCTTGGGCTCTCTCCACTGCCTCATCTCCAAGTGCCCACCCTTCCTTGGCTAGCTGAGCGTTCCCTGGAAACTGCTTCTCCAAGATGCCTCCTCATTTCCTGCCTGCTTTCCAGATGCTTTCCAGTGCCCCCTGCTCCAAGCTACCAGCTCCGCAGGCTTCTGTCGCCTCATCAGGGTAACTCTCTCTGATGCTGGGATGGAGAGAGCCCTCAGACACGGCACCGTTCACCTTACACCCAAGCACAGAGGCATCCCCCTTGTCTATTGTGGCTGTGCTGTGTGACTAGGAATCACTGCTAGAAGCAGCCGAAATAGCACTCAGCGGGCTCAGCAGGCCTCATGTTTACAGAGGATGCCAGAGGTACACAGTCTCATTTCCAAATAGGTGTCACCAGTCGATTGGCTGTGCGGGATACCAAGGGAGCAGGGATGGTCCCCATGGAGACTTCCCTGCCCCTTGGTTCTCTGTGTGAACATCTATTCAGCCTTCCTGGTATTAAAAAAAAAAATCTTTCCTCTGCCTCTTCTCTTCTTTCATTTTTCTTTCCTCACTTATTTTTCTTCATTTGTAATTCGCCAGGCAAAACCCCCATGAGAGTAGATACAATTGAAAGGTGTGAATCAGATGTCAGGAGCATGGGTGCTGGGAGCAGCCTTCCTGATGAGGGGGTGGGGGGGCGTGAGGGGTTATGTGGCTCTCAGAAAGCTGTTCCAGGGAGACTAGAAAATGCTGTCAAGAAACAATGGGAGGGATAAAGTTTGGGGGAGGCATATTAGGACTAGATTACTCAGAATTTGCATCTTACACACTCAGATTGTCTGGAGCACCTTCTGTGGGCGAAGCATGTGTGAGCCTCGTGATGTCAAAGCCAGTGGACTAGGGAAGACCTATGGGCTGGCACAATTGGAACTGCGCTGTCCTACAGGAAGTGGTCACCACCAGCGCACCAACAACAGAGTTCAGTGTTGGCTTGTAAGCTTACTGCACCTCTCAGCAGAAAGCCTCGTGCTTTTCTCTCCTGCTGCATTAGGAGAGGAGCAGGGGCTTGAAAGTCCTTCAGACTTGGAGAGGTAGAGCCCCAGGCTATATGTGAACCCCTAAGGCAGGCTGGGAGCTGCATTTTTTACATGTCCAAAAAAGGGATTAATGCCGTGGGCTCACTTGGTGGCCTGAGTGAGACAATAGCCATGCCTATGTTTTATGACAGTTCACAGTAAGTGTGCCTGATCCCTGAGCTCTTGGAGTATCCATAAACTAATCCTAACTTATTAAGAGCAAAAGCAATCCGTTTCCACACAGCCATCTCAGGGAAAAGCTGAGTGCAGCATCACAGATGCTGTGTGGTTAGAACGAACAGACATCCTTCTTTGGTCTCCATCCATGATTTTCATTCCTGCTTGTGAGTAACCAGATTATCACGTTAGCCTGCCTGTGCCTTCCCCCTTTTCCTTCAAACCTCTTTCCTTGGACATTCCAAGGTTGTCTGAGCCCTCGTCAGCCAGTTCTGCTATAACATCTGGCTCCAGGTCATTGGGGCTAGGAATTAATTTGAAGATCCAATCAGATGCATCCCCAAGTCAGAGGAAGCAGTAGAGCAGTGCTGAGAAGGGCCAGGAAGCAGACCTGTGTGGACAAGAGCACTAGGCTGACCTCCCTGGGTCCAAGCTCTGGGGAAAAGAAGAGGAAATTACAGCTCTCGGACTGATTGAGATCTCTTTCCCACACCTCCCAGCCAGAATTTTCTCCCAGCCAGATGATGTGACAGACTGTCACCTCCAGTGACACGTTCCACCATCAACACCCAGCTTTGTAGGGCCTGGTGTCATGGAGCTTCGATGGCATTTCTGTGGGGATTAGAATTTGATCAGAAGGTGTTGTGACAACATGTTACATATTGTTCTTCCCCTCACTAGACTTGCGTCCCTGTCAGGAAAATACATGTTCACTGCTCCTCAGAGCTTCCTCCCTGGTTAATGGCTTCCACCCTGATTTTTCCCTCTGTGCAGCCCCTCTGTCAAGTTATTCTTCAAAGTATCTATGATATGATTCAGGAAAAAGCAGAAAGCTTGATTGGAATATAAAATCCAGAGGAGCCCTGCTAATGAGCCAATGGTGTGCTCTCTGTGTTGTAGCTCATTGATCTGTAGGTGTTTTGCTACATCTAAAAAGCCAATTAAAACCTCCTTAAAAATATGCAAAAGGGCAAAGAAGACATTTTCAAAAAGACATTAGAAGGGCCCGAGAGAGATTAAGGGGTTAAGGCATTGGCTTTGTATTCCTCTTACTCCAGCTCAAATCCCTAGCACCCAATGTTGTCCCTTGAGCATCACAGGGGGTCACTCCTGAGCACTGAGCCAGGAATGGCCTCTGAGCACCGCTGGGAGTGACCCCCCCCCCCCCCGCCAAACAGGGAGGGGTGGGAGAAACACTGGAAAAAATTGAGTGACACTATTCAATTGAAGACATAGCTGAAGGTCACCAACAGAAATTCAAGGCCACAAACTCCAATGTCAGCCACAAGGTCAGACGCATCTACCAAGGTGAACACCAGGGAGGGAGTCTCAACTTTTCAAGCTAGATAGGCGTATGCTTCATGATCTAAAGAACAAAAATAAAAGTCAAACAAATTTCTATTTGTCAAGAACCAGTTTTTCTGGGGTCAGGAACTCGAGTGTGGAGAGCGAGGGCCTCTGAAGCATGTGCATTGGATCTGATGCTCCACACCAGCTGTAGGAATGCCTCATCCACCAGCAGGAGCTGCAGAAGCTTTTGGAGGACTAGACAATGACCAAGGCAGCCTAAGGGGCTTTAGAAGTCACCAAATGCACACATTACTCAGTATAACGAGCAAGAACTCTGAATCCTTTCTTGAAATGCAGTAGTTCATTTGGGACATATTAAGCAGCAGCTTTATCAGAAGCCTTACACCCCCCTCCTGCACCCCCACCCCCACCCTGCACGCCTTTAGCTTGCCCGGGGTTTCTCCAAGGAGCAGCATTGACTCTGTTTGATCGGTCTTCATGCAAACAACCTACTTTTTCTTTATTTTGTTGTAGCAGAGGTGGAAAGGTTGAGCCACACCTGACCCCGCTCGGGGCTGACTCCTGGCTCTGTGCTCAGGGGTCACACCTTGTAGGACTTAGGAGACCATATGCAGTGCTGGGGACCAGACCAGTGTCTACCTCTTAAAAGGCAGGCACCTTCCTCTCAGTACTATTGCTCTGGCTCCAAATGACCAGTCTGAGTTGGCACCTGCCTACGTAGGGTGCAGGGCCCTCTGTGGTGGGTGCGATTCCTCTATTCAGCTGACACCTCCCTGGCCATCTTCCACACACCTTTGTGTCCAGTCATTTGGGAAATGATGGCATGGCCCTCCACCCTCTCCCAAGACCTCTCATATTCTCCGTGAAGGCCTGCAACTGCCTTGTGGCCACAAAGGAATGCCTTCTTCGGAGAGATGTTTGAGGTCCTCATGAAACAGCCTTCATTTATGTCCTCCTTCACAAAGCCGTATTTCTGTTCTGATTTCATGCTCAGAACAGGCACACTTCGCCTCATTCACCTGCTACATGGGGTTCCATGTTTTTACCCCCTGGCTTTCCCTGCCCCGCTTGCTGCAAGTCACCTTCTCCTGAGTGAGGCTGCTCAAGCTTCACCCTCCACAGCCCCCTCAAGCCCTTGTGCAAAAATCAGCTTCCCAGAGAACCCGTCATCCCCTTCATAATCCCTCTAGTTAGGGGTGGGGGAGAGCCTTGATTCAGCATGAAATCTGACATAATGGAATGACTTACTAATAGCATGACAAGAGGTCACGTTCCATAGTGGGAATTAACTCTAGTAAGTCATGTAATGACTTAAATACCATTCCTTTAACCCAAAGCTTGGGAAACCCAACCAAATGTCTCTTTCCACCATTACATACAGAACAGCATGTAAACAAGGTGATATCAAGTTCTTGGGACAGACACTTCAGTAGAAGATTAAAACAGTGGATGTAAAACAAAGTGTATACATTTCACTCTGTTCCAAGTCTGGTCTATACTTTTTTTTTGGGGGGGGGGGCTCCCAAGCAGTGCTCGAGGGGTCTTGGGGCACTCCTGATGATATTCATCCAACCAGATGGGCCCAGCTGACTGCTCTAGTTTGGCCTTGTGACCTGGGGCCACCAGAGCCACCCCCAGAACTGCTGGAGGGTGGAAGGAGCCACTTAGGAGCAGGGTTTGAAATCTGGGGCCTTGAGTAAGTACAGCCTGACCTCAGCTGTCTCCTTAGTGCTATACTTTTTCTTTTTCTTTTTTGGGGGGAGGTGGGGTGGGGGTTTAAAAGTGTCAGGGATCTCCTCCTTCTACTAGCAGCTCCCTGTGAATTTAAACATTACTTCCCCCCCCCTCCCTGAAATTTTTCTTGCTAAAAAATGCAACAACCTTCACCTTAGCCTGCCCTGTTGTGAGGGCAGATACTTGTTGACACATGCAGCTCTCTCTCTCTCTCTCTCTCTCTCTCTCTCTCTCTCTCTCTCTCTCTCTCTCTCTCTCTCTCCCCCCCCACGTCCTTTCCTCCCTTCCTCTCTCCCCCTCTCCCCCTCCATCCATCTGTCTGTCTGTCTCTCTCTGCGTATTTGCATGCACATACATTTGCATGTGTGTGCACGCGCGCGCGCGTGTGTGTGTGTGTGTGTGTGTGTGTCTTTTCCCCTAAATTCTTAATCCAGGCTGACATGGACAAACTGGTCAAGTTATTTTAAGGCATTTAAAAAATGTAAAGTGTTATCACAGGGCAAATAAATAGCCCACGATAAGTGTGGAAAAAAGAGATTAGGTTGCAGCTAAACCCACATCCCACCCCCATGAAAGTGCTCAACCTCCAGGTGCTGGCACAGAGGGAGGTGCGGGGTGGGGGAGGCCAGAGCCCATGGCCAAGAGCATAGCCTTCCCCTGTCCTTTCTGTACTTGGCAGGTGTGGGAAATATTTTAAACTCTGACTCTTTCAACTCCGCTTCAGGATGGTTTTTAACCCTCCTGCCTGTCTCTAAGCCTGGCCTGAATCAACCCATGTCCCTGGGCCTTCAGCTAATCTGCCAAGGACCTGGGAGGGGATCTGATAGTTCGTGATCTGATTTCAGCTCCCTTTTGGCTTTGAGAAGAAACTTTTGGTGAGAGATGGAAGAGTACCCCCCAATCACTCTTTAGTACTCATGGACTACTCCCCATTCAGTGCTCAGGGGGTGCTCCTGGCAGTGCTCAGGGGACTATGTGGTTCTGGGGTCAAAGCCAGGCCTCC
The DNA here is from genome assembly GCF_029834395.1 of Sorex fumeus. Taxonomy (NCBI): domain Eukaryota; kingdom Metazoa; phylum Chordata; class Mammalia; order Eulipotyphla; family Soricidae; genus Sorex; species Sorex fumeus. The sequence continues at coordinate 18,440,267 of NW_026606083.1, read as the reverse complement.
CGCCTGCAAAGCATGTGCTCCACCCATGGCATCCTCATGGGAAACCCATGAAACTTGTACTACAGGCACCTCACACTTCTGGAAGGTGTGCCCCAAGCCAGACTATGCATAAAACAGAGGTTTCAGTCTGGCCTGGAAAACCTGCTACCCTTCTCATGGCCTGTAGATTAGATTAACCCAGGAACTGAGGCTAATCTCAAGCTCATCCAAAACAGTCCCAGTCAGCAATGGGGAAGGACACATATGTATAGATCACTCCCAACCCTGGGAACTCTGCTAGGGCTAAACAAAGACACCCCAAGCAGTGACATCACCAGGGGAATTCAGAATTCTTTGTTTTGAGGCCCCACCTGGCAATGCTCAGAACTTACTCCTGGCTCTGTGCTCAGGGATCATTCCTGATGATGTTCAGGGGACCATATGGGGTGTACGGGATCATGCCAGGATCAGCAGAACACAAGGCCAGCACCCTCCCTGCTGTACTAGCTCTTATCTCAGTTGGGTCCTGAATATGTAGCCAGGCACAGTATAAAAACAGGATTATGAGTTCAACACCGGTTTGTGCTAATCTATATACGAGAGAAGTGTGTGTGTGTGTGTGTGTGTGTGTGTGTGTGAGAGAGAGAGAGAGAGAGAGAGAGAGAGAGAGAGAGAGAGAGATTGCACCACTGTGGATAGCAATTTCTAATGCCTCTCTCTAAGTTCTCCTTTTAGAAGGTGAGGGTGGCCAGAATGACTATGTGGGCACAGATTTGTGTAAAAAGTGCAAATGGATGTTTTCATTATTGTGAATCTCAGGCTTAGCTCAGGCTGGGTTTTATCAAGCCTTTTATCCCACTTGGCTGAAAGCAACTCCTGACACTTGAGAAGCTAAAATGTCGTTGAAAGCCCCTACCAGCCTACCCTCACAGCTTTAAGCGTGATGTATTGACGTGTCTGCCTGGGGCCTGGGCCGGGGCAGGCTGCAGGCTGCTGTCCCCTCCCTCTGCCTGCTGTCCCTCATCTCCTTCCTGCCACCTCCAGCCCCTGTGTGCCACCTCACTGCAGGGAGAGCTGGATTGGCTCTGGAGGCTGGAAACTTTTCCCCTGAATGTTTTGTGCATGATTTTGGCAAGCACAGAAGATACCAGTGGAGAGAGAAATCCCACTGGCAAAAGCAAATAAAACCTTAACGTACTGTAATGGCCCTGAGTGATATTTTACACGTTATGCTTGCCTAAGACTGATGTGAAAATCAACCTTGCAAAAGAAGTTTGCAAAAAGGTCTCTCAAGCTGCCAACATTTAAACAGCTCTTTCTTAACTACCCAGTGACAGTTGAGCCACCCAAATGCCCTGGTACAAACTGGTATTCCATCTGCCCCCACTGCCAGCCTCCCCCTCCCCCATACTGAATACGTTTGCATTCACAAATATCTAAGTAATTAGGGGCTGGAGTGATAGCACTGTGGGTAGGGTGTTTGCCTTGCACGCGGCCGACCCGTGTTCTATTCCCAGCATCCCATATGGTCCCTTGGGCACTACCAGGAGTAATTCCTGAGTGCAGAGCCAGGAGTAACCCCTGAGCATCACCGGGTGTGACCCAAAAAGAAAAAAAAACCCTAAGTAATTAAATCTTAAATTCTCTGAGGGAGGGTAGGAAGAGTGGGGCCATGCCAACAAGGTGCTCAGCTAGCTCTGAGCCCCCAGCAGTGCGGTGTGGGGTTGGAATAAGATCTGCTGCATGCAAAGCCAAGGTCTCCACCAACCTCTCTATCTCTCCAGCCCTGCTTTTAGATTCTTACTTCGTACCCTTCCTGTCCAGCCTTGAGAGGAACCTAAGGGAAGTGCTATGGATTAATCCAGTCATTGAAATTAGGGACCATGTGTGGAAATGTTCTTGCCCACACCTTCACAGATGTCTCTGTAGGGCTGCACATTGTGAAGGATCACCCCCTCCCTACACACACACACACACACACACACACACACACACACAAGCACACAGTGCCCCTCCCCTCCTCCCCCCAGCTCACCTGGCACCTCTGAGTGCTAAGCCCTTTTTTTCCTGAGGGATGAAGTTGTTGCTATTTCAGGCTCACCAACTCCCCAGAGGGAGCATGTCCCTTAAAGGCCCTCACTGCACCATCAGGAACTTCTTCCACTCCTGGAGAGAAACAGTTTCGCAAGCAAGTGATGGCTAATGACTTTACCCTGTGACTCACACTTTTCCTATCCTGCCTCTCACAATTAGTGAAGAAATTTCCACACGTGAAGCTCCTTTGTGAGCTTGAGAATTCACTGAACGAGACCGAGCCCCGTTGTTTCTTCTCAGTTGATCCAACCACAAAGCAGGAATGTTTTTGTTCTTTCCCTGCACTCCACCCAGGAGCTGAGGGAGCAGAACAGGATGGCAGGTAATGATCTTTCCCTCTGACCCAGTGCTCAGCACCTTGACTGCCCGTGAGTGAAGAAGGGATGTAAGCAAGCGGGAACTGCATAAGAGCAGAAGTCAGTAGCCACTTTTAAGGAGGAGGGCAGGGGAACTAACTGGCTGTTGGATTTGGAACACAAACAGAAGAGAAGGAAGCCGAGCAGGAGAGATGTCCTTGCTGAGAAACACAGGCCTTCTGCGGCTCCCCAGATGACTGATTCATCCCCTCAGGAGACTCAACCACCCATGGGCATCCTCTCCATTTGCAATTTAAGAGTGTTTTGCATTTGCTTCCATAGTTTATCAACACAGGCAGCGGCCATGACCAGCAAAACAAGCGAACCACAATAGGACCCGGATTGCTAACTCTGCAGCACTTCTCATGTCACTGTGAGGGGGCAGGGGGCTGGGGGGTAGCTGTGGGAACATGTGCTGCAGGTCACATTGTCTGGAGGGGAGCACTCTGCTGTGAGTACTGAAGATGGTCAGTCAGTGGGTTCCAGCATTCGGAGAGGAAGCCACTGCCCTTTGGGGACAGGTAAAAAATGTGGCACAGGGGCTGGAGCAATAGCACAGCAGGTAGGGCATTTGCCTTGCACGCAGCCGACCTGGGTTCGATTCCCAGAATCCCATATGGTCCCCTGAGCACCACCAGGGGCAATTCCTGAGTTCAGAGCCAGGAGTAACCCCTGTGCATCACCAGGTGTGACCCAAAAAGCAAAAAAAAAAATGTGGTGCAGTGCACCCTCTGAAATACCAATACCAATACCAATACCAATACTCACATAGGCACAGGGAACAGTGTTGGAACACGGTTCCAAGAGTGAGGAGGACAGTCACCTCCAGGGGTCCAGGACTCCCAGGAACCCGAGTATCATGCTGCCTTCATGCCTATCCTAGTCTGATGGATTCGTGTGTTTGAATAAAACTAGACCGAAGACAAAAAGCACACTCTATGCTTTTACTGAACTGTATCTAACAGGGGGTGATGCATATACCTCTCACATGGCTGTCCACAGTTCAAACCTCAGCACCACATGGCCAGCCTCAAGATTTATTGATGCAGCTGTGGAGCCCCCCAGGCACCACTGGGGTGGTCGGGGAACCCCCAATACACTCTGTTCTAGCAGCACAGCTTCCACAAGGCCTCACACTGAACCCAGATTGCGGCTCAGTTGCCCGAGAGTTGCCACGAGGGCCCCCTGTCCACTTGAGTAGTGCTTGAGAGAAACTCCCACAGATAAAACCATAAACAGACAAGCCTGCCTGCCCTCACGTTCCCTCAAGTTCCCGGCCTGTATAGCAAAGTACAACCCTTCCACGGCATTCTTGAGTCTCCCCGAGTTGGTCAAGGCCTGCTGTGAGCGCGGGCACTGCCACTCTGCTCCAGGACCCTCCTCTATGCCCAAAGTCCGACCAGGGACACCTTCAGGAACACCAGGGTATGTCCTGTCCATCAGTCAGTTCTGAAAACTCTGTCACTGTTGAGACCTTGTGGATGGAACTGGAACAATAGCACAGGGGGTAGGGTGTTTGCCTTGCAAACAGCCGACCTGGGTTCAATCCCCAGCTCCCATATGGTCCCCTGAGCACCATCAGGAATAATTCCTGAGTGCAGAGCCAGGAGTAACCCCTGAGCATCGTTGGGTGGGTCCCAAAAATTATTTTAAAAAAAAGACCTTGCCTTGTGCTGCTCTGTCCATTTATACCTGTTCCCCAAGGAAGAGCCTGAATGTTCCACCCCAGATCCAGGGACTTCCTGTCACTGTGCCTCAGGACCAAGCTAAAGTACTGGCAAGTGTTGGATGTTTGAAGCGCAAAATGAGCAGGTTTCTGTGATGGGCACAGGAGGCAAAGTTTGCATTTCATGTCCGGGGTTGGCTGCCTTATTAGCTGTCTTGCAGAAAGCTGGAATTTCTCTCCCTGAAGAGAAAATGTGATGAATTTCTTTTTCCTTCCTAGTTTTTAGGCCACACCCAGAAGTATTCCAGGTTTATTCCTGGTGGCCCTCAAAAGACCATATACAGTTGTCAGGGATTCTAAAGAGGTGGGCAGGATGCAAGGCAACCACCTTAACCCTTATACTCTCTCTCCAGCCTCCCAGGATGTCTTATTGTGCGCAATATTCAGATTAGAGACCAGCTGCAAGTAACTGAAACCAGAGATAAAGAAGGGATTCTTTACTACGGGGTACACAATTTGAGCACAGAGATGGGAACTTTTTCTTCCAGCTCTTCTCCCACTCAACTTTGAGTTGAGAGAGGAAAGCAGAAGAAAAACACAGTGAGTATGGACTTATACTGAAGACTGTGGGTGCCAGAGAAAGGACCGGGTTAGGTCATCTCAAGAGAGGGGCCTTGACAGGAAAGCAGGTCACTGAGGTGTTGTGAAAGGAGACAGCCTGAGCCCAGGTGGTGGGGCATGAACCCCTACCCCCATCCCCACCCTCAGTGAGTGGGCTGAAGCTCCTGGTGTAATCTACTGGAATGACTGAAATGGAAATGATGAAGAGCCAGCGCTGATGACGAAGCAAAGTAGTCACAAGGCTCCAAGGTTGCTGCTGGGGCATCATCTGGCACAGCCACTCTACAGAACACAGAAAAGTTTAACTTAACAGTTAAACATTGCCTGACTCTGGCTAACACCATAGTACAGAGGGCAGGGAGCTTGCCTTGCATGCAGCCAACCCAGGTTTAATCCCCAACCCTGCCAAGAGTGATCCTTGAGCAAGTCAGGTATTCCTCCCCCACTCCCACCCCACCAGAAAAAAAGAAATAAAACCTTGGGTTCAATCCTCCAACTACCTCCCAACACACACACACACACACACACACACACACACACACACACGCATGCACTCACGCACGCACGCATTCACATATGCATGTGCATGCACAGTTAATGATGATTACACTCCTGGGAATTTATCTCTGAACAATTAAAATACCTACACACAGATATACACACAAATATTCCTAGCAGCTTTACTTTATTTATTCTATTTTAGAGAACTGAAAGTAACTCAGTGGTGAGTAGGTAAAGTGGACTGTCCACCCAATGGAAAATGAAGCAGACATCAAAAAGAACAGCATCTGAGGCTGGAGCAATGGCATGATGGGTAGGGCGTTTGCCTTGCATGCAGGCCGACCCGGGTTCGATTCCCAGCATCCCATATGGTAGCCTGAGCACCGCCAGGGGTGATTCCTAAGTGCAGAGCCAGTAGTAACCCTTGTGTATTGCTGGGTGTGACCCAAAAAGCAAAAAAAAAATCTGATATATACAGCTTCATAGATAAATACAGAAAGAATTACAAGTGAGAAATGGGGTGAAAGAGATAATATGGGGTAAAATTCTTGCCTTGCATGCAGCTGACCCCCATTTAAACCCCAGCACTGCAGTTGTCCTCCCAAGTACTGCCAACAGTGACCCCTGAGCACAGAGCCAAGAGTAAACCCTGAGTCAGCATCACAGGGTGTCACCAAACACTCCACTCTCCACCAAAAGAAGATAAATCTAAGGGGCTTCATACTCGAAGATTCCTTGTATGTGAAATCCTTCTAAAAAGGCAAACCTATTGACACAAAACAGATAGTTTCCAGTGACTGACAACAAGGAGGACAGTTGGAATAAAAGATGAGAAAAGTGTTCTCCATCCTAAATGATTCTATAGATAGTACATTTGTCAAAGCTCATTGAACTACACTATCAGTGAATTTTATTTTCTATAAATTATACCTTCATAAAGCAGATTCCCTCACACAGAGGGGTTTCATACATACTGCTAAGGAGATGGACTCTATCTGAAATATGCAGGGAATCTGGAAAGTGGCCTTAGCAGGGGTGTGACAAGATGAGGTGTGCATATTCAAAAGATGTTCTGACACCCACAAAAGTGAGAGCTGGAATGATTGCATCTAGCTATGGGACTGGAGGAGGAACACAAGGTGAGTGGGAAGGAAGCAGTCCCTAGGTTCATATGACACTGATATCTTAATTATCCAGGGGAAAAAGCATGATAATTTTATTTTGCTTTGCTTTTGGTTTGGGGGCATACCCTGTGATTCTCAGTGCTTAGTCCTGGTTCTGTACTCAGGGATCACTCCTGGAAGTGCTCAGGGAACCATAGGGGATGCCAAGAATAAAGCCAGGGCTGGTCATGTGTAAGGCAAGCTCCTTACTCTACTATTTCTCCAGTTCCTTCTTTCAGCATCTTATGTTCTCCAATATCTGCTATTTGTTTGCTATCAAAAAAGTTTCCTTTATTTTTTAGCTATCATTTAACTTACAGAGAATGTTTTTTTTGTGGGGAGTCCCAAATAATTTTTAAATGGGCCAGGTCCCGCAAGGTACACAAAGACTAAGTTCTGTCCTCGTGCACTTTGCATTAAGTCATGATATGTAGGCTATCTTGTAAAAGCAACTCATTGTTTTCAAAAGCTAGAGTTTATTTAAGTGGCCCATTTAACAAATGAAGTACTACATTGGTATAGTAATCTTAGTTGTATCAGGTTTTACAGTTGAAAATAATCCAACTCATGGAATGTCTTTTTGGGATATTGGGTAAGTAGTTTGGGCATCTGTCACTTGAACTTTCCATTTTTTTCCAGAACTTTCTCTTCTCAGTTTTCTTTCAGCATATTAACTGGAATTCCCTATAACTCACTCTTCCCACGACACATGTCCAAGAAATCTCACCAGATCTGGATATAGTTCTTGCACTCCTTCATATTCACTATGATGGTTGTATCTTAGTGATGATCAGGGAGGACCCACAGTATCATCAGTGCTTCTGGATAAATCTAGGTGTTCTAGAAAAGTAATGCCTTAACTTTGAGTTTTATTATATTGTATAAATCCTTCTTTTCAAAATTCTCAAGTTCCATGTACCCTTTCTTGATGGACTCACTATAGCTGTACATGTCTAGATAAGTTTATTTAATTCATGTAACTCATATCTTCTACTCATTAGACTATAGTCAGTGTTGGGCACTATATATGCCCCAAATTACAATTTTATGTCCAATATAAAGCCCATGCTCCACCAAGATCTTTGATGGTGTGAGGGTCAGGGTGGGATGGGACTGAGGGACAAGGGACAGGAAACCAGAGAAGACAGGAAAAGAGCTTGCTCAGCATCTGCAGAGCAATAGAACTTTCCCATCTGCTTTGCTTCGTGTCTACTGAGTGAAGATGAAATTGTTGCCCAGAATTCCCTTCCCACATGGCTCTGGGAGGTATTTGGGGAGAAATTTCTTTAGATTAAGAAAGCAGAAGCAAAGTGGCAGTCATGATCATCTGAAAGTCACAGTCCCACAACTTCCTTACCTGCTGTCCCCTCTTCAAGGCCCTGTAACCCAGGAGAGTGAACTGCCGTCATAATTCATGTCTTCCTTGTTTATGAGGAGCAATATGTGGCCACACATTTTTAGGACAACCTCCTGCCCTAGGGTGACCATCTGAAGTATCTTGCATGAGATGGGCCTGAAGATCCCAGGCAAAGAATGCCAGCTCCTTCTGTGGGATGCTTGTGACTTGGAGTTGTGTTAGTGAGAGAAAATTCAGGATCTGATGTCTTCTCTCTCCTGTTTGCATCTAGATTTGCTTCCTTACAGCTAGGCCTATGGCCTCAAAGTACTTCAGGATCTCCTGGTGCTGAGAGGCAGTAGCAGTATGCCACTTTTTCCCTGGAGTAAATCCTTGATTCAAATCATTCAGTGTCACACAGCCAAGGCAAGAATCTGAGTTGAGAGCCTCTGTCTTGCAGACATTTCTCTAATGCATTTCTTTCTGTGTGCTTTCTGCAGCTTCCTATTCTTTATTGAAGTCGTATTGCATGATAACATTATGTAAGTTTCAGGTGTGCATTATTATAAATCAACATCTGTATATATAACCATTAAAAGCCCAAATGTAAATTTATGTACATATATATGTATATATATGTATATATTGGGCCGGGGCAATAGCATAGCAGGTAGGGCATTTGTCTTGCATGCAGCTGACCTGAGTTCAATTCCTCTGCCCCTCTCAGAGAGCCTGGCAAGCTACCAAGTATTTTGCCCATCATGCAAAGCCTGGCAAGCTCCCCATGATGTTTTTGATATGCCAAAAACAGTAACAACAAGTCTCACAATGGAGATGTTATTGGTGCCCACTCGAGTAAATTGATGAACAATGGGAGGACAGATATATATATATATGTACATATATATACATATACATATATACATATATATGTACATATATACATATACATATATATATGTACCATGATTCACAATAGTATTAAGATTGTTTCAGGAACAGAACATTGCTATACCACAAACCCACCCCCATGCTCCCTCATTATTCCTCCATCTCTGTCTCTAAGTTTCCTATTGACCCTTCTCCCTGCCCCTCTGCACAAACTCAGTACCAGGGGCCAACTATCAGGGCCTGTTGTTGCCAGCTATTGTTTATTCTCTTGCTCTTTTTTATTCTCTATACATACCCTAATGTCACACTTGCTTTTGTATGATCAGGCTTTATCTCTAGAGGAGAATTTTGCCCCTTCATTTCCACCCATGAACCACAATAACCTGATGCTTCCTTTAAGCACGAAAACAAAATGAATCTTAGTACATGGGCTACTCAGATACACCAGGAGCCATTTCTTCAGCATTTTTTTAGAAAGGGGAATCAATAGCCTATTTGCGCATGATCTGTGTTAGGCTCCGTGAACTGAGGATGATGAAGCTGGCTCTCCGGAAGTGAGTTCGCAGAACTCTTCTTGGATTGTGTTCACTTCCAGACCACCTTCTGTGGAAGAGGCAGCTGTGGGGACTTTTTGTTGCTTCTCTAGCACCTGCCTGCACCTGACACACAGCAAGTGCCCAGTAAATGTTTATTCCACAACTCAGCTCTTCATTTAATAATCATGGTGTTTTCCTTACCTCATCATTGCTGTCTCCACCTCTCAGAAAAGTTCGGTCTATTTTTAGTGTCACAACTATGACTTCCCCTTGACTATGGTTGCTACATAGTGATATACTGAGCAACCAGGCTAGACCAAGGGAGTCTTTATGATAAAGAAGTGAGCTAAGTCTACCTTAGCTTACTTGTGACGTGTCTGCTGTGAGCAAAATCCTAAATGGAATGCAGGGATGTGACTTGGGTAGGTTTCTCCAATAGATGCTACTGTCCTTAATCCCCCCCCCCCCATGACAAATTGCATACACAGGATGGAATCTACATAGCTTCAGTATACCCTTGCCTTCGAAGGCAATCTTTTCTAAAGTAAAAAATAGTCAAATAGTTTGTGATCCCTCTCTTCTTTCGCTCTGAAGGGATGACCCCAGAGTCAATGCTGAGCATCAGAGAGCAATCTGTTTCCAAAGCAACACATGGCTTCTCCGACAGGCTCTGTCACCTGCTGTCAGTGACAGGTTTGTTAAGGAAGTTAAACTGTGACTTTCCATGCTTCTTCGCCATTTGGAATTTGACAGTGAGTTTGCTCATTTATTTTCCATAGAAAACATTTATCTGGCCTTTATGAGCCATGGACTTCAATTCTATCAGGCGGGCCTCTTGGGGGGATTAGCAAAGTGACAGTGATTTTGTGTTGGCCTTTCTGCCTGCCAAGGCCTGGCTGTTCTCAGGGAACTTAGCACATCATGAAACTATTCAGCCCTTTTCACCTCTGTGATTGCTCAAAAGCACTAAGTGGTGTCCCGACAGTTAGCAAATATTTCGGGGAGGGGGAACATGCCACATGTAAGTCCCCAGAGAGGAGACAAAGAAGTATAACGGAGTGGTTCTGTCCTGGGCAAGAAGAGGAAATTCAGGAGCCGAGTGGGGTGAAAGGTACAGAGGCCTAACAAATACATTTATTTATTGCCACAAAAAAAAACCTGTCTTCGAAATCATTTATTCTATTTCACTTATTTAGTTTTGCGGTTTGGGGGCCACAGCCGGCCATGCTCAGGGCTTACTCCTGCCTCTGCTGGCCAGGAATGTTCAGGAATCATTCCTGGGGGACCAAATGCAGTGCTGGCCATTGAACCCAGGTCAGCTGCGTGCAAGGCAAGAACCTTAAGTACTACGGTACTGTTTCTCTGGCCCGATTACTCTGTTTTAAATGAAGAATCGCTTTGTAAAGAGTGGGGGGGAGGGGGGAGGAGGGCGGGCTGTGACCAGCATCAGGGCATGATAACATGATCTATCAGGAGAGGGACAGTAAGGGCCAGAAGTGGCTTCTGTTGGCGCTGTCCATGATTTCCACCGGGCCAGGCCTCCCATCTCTATTCTGTGCTTGAAGGGGTGTGTGTCAGGGGACCATGTGAATTAAAGCCAGAGCCCAGAAGGTCCAACCCCTCCCCCAGCCCCCTTGTCCCCAGTGGGAGAGGAGCCAAGGGAGGCTCTGCTCCTGAAACCTCCCTCCCGGATAGTTGTGTGGAAGATTTGCGAAGCGGCTATCGGGCGTCCTGCACAGCACTGATGCTGGGGCTGCTCACGCGCGCATGAGGTGCGCTGACATGTCTGATGCCTTGGGCTCTCCAGTTCAGAGTGACAGGCAGCTGTTTGGACCAGCGGGGCATGCGACAGGCATGTAATAAATGTTTACTGATGGAAGGACTGAATTAATTAAACAAGGGTCCTTCCACTTCATTTAAAAGCTACTATTAAGTCAAGATGACATTTCGCCTTCTATTCTAGTGACACTTGAACTTGATCGTTTTGAAGGAAACCTGGGGGGGGGGGGGGGCGGGGGGAAATGAACCTTTTAACTCTGGAACCTTGGAGAAGATGAGTCCCCGGCACTGAGGGACCTCCAAACTTCCCAAGCACTGCTGGGAGGGAGTTCCCCCCGGCGAATGTGGGCACCAACATGGAGACAGCACCACCATCCTTTGCATTTGCGCCCAATGGCTATGAAATTCTCATTTTGAGGTATTTGCAGTTAACTCCCTTTTCCCTCTAACCAGATTTTACTGGGTCTGAGTTTTTAAAAATGCGGAAAGGGAAAATGGATGTGGGTGCAAGGAGATAGTAGAGTAGGTAAGCAACTCTTGCCATGCATGCATCAGACATAGGTTCAATCCCTGGTGCCCCACATGGTCCCTTGAGCGCCAGCAGGAGTCCTGAGCTCACTAGGTGAGGCTCAAAAGCTAAAATCAGAATGACAACAAACAAAACAAAAGATCAGTGAATATTTTTATTTATTTATATTTTCTTTTTTTGGGGGGTGAGGGGTGACACCCAACAATGCTTAGTGGTTCCCCTGGCTTTGCATTCAGGAGTTACTCCTGGAGGTGCTCAGGGGACTATATGGGATGCCGGGCATTGAACCCAGGTCGGCTGCGTGCAAGGCAAATGGCCTCCCTGCTGTACTATTGCTCCAACCACCAATGAATATTTTTTAATGTAATACATTTGTGCAAAAGCAATTGGCTTTGTCCAGCAGGGCTGGAGAGCTCATCAGGCCAAGCACATGCTCTGCATGCAGGAGCCCCAGGTTTAACCCCTAGCACCACAAGATCCCCTGAGCACCAGCAAGAGTAATCCCAAAGCACTGAGCCAGGAGAAACCCCAGAGTGCCACCACCAGATGTGGCCCCAGAACCAGAAAGGAAGATGTGCCACCCAGCAGACGAAGCTGGTTTCTTTTTTTCATTTTTTATAATTGTATTTATTGAATCACCGTGAGAGCAGTTACAAAGCTTTCGGGTCTAAGTCTCGGTCATACAATGAAACACCCGTACCTTCACCAGTACCCATTCTCCATCCCCAACAACACCAGTATACCCTCATCCCACACCCTCCCCTTACCTGTGGGGCAGATGATTTCCACATTACTCTCTCTCTCTACTTTGATCACATTCAATATTTTGACACCAGACCCACCATTATTATTTGAGATTTTACCCTTTTCAATTCTTCTCAAAACAGAGCTTTGAAAACTGCGTGTACATGGAAATTCTGAGCTGTTTACAAAGGTTTTTCAAGAAACACAGAGAAAGAGGGAGGGAAAGAGAGAACATTGGCAGCGAACTTGACTCAGGACTGATTCATTGGTATTTTGGATTCCACATGGGTCAAATTAGTCTCAGGATTCAAGAATATCTTGTATTCTGAAGCTACTGTGCTTTGAGTAACTCTCTAGCATCAGTTGGAAATAAATTTTAACCTGTTCCATCTCACTTATCTTTTTTGAACTTTGTTTCCAAAGTTCCCAGCAAGCTCCTCAGATGTTCCAAGAGTGTGTAACAGAGCTCTGGTCACCAAGAGAAATGAGAGACCTCTGTTTCCGGCTGCCTTTCCAGAGAGGAAGCCATGCAGAGGCTAACATGGCCAGTAGACCTTCAGCGCCAGGCCGGCGGCCACTTCACAAGCTAAGGTGTCCCTCTGCACAACTTGTCTTTCTTTTTCTGATTTTTTTTTCTTTTGAGCCACCTCCAGTGGTGTCAGTGCTTATTTCTGTCTCTGCACTCAGGGATCACTACTGGCAGTGTTCAGGGATCAAACCAGAGCAATCCATGTGCAAGGTAAGCGCCTTGACCCCATTCTATCTCTCTGGGCTCCTGACCTCTTTTTATAACACTCAGAATTGTTCTCTGTGTATTCACAGCAAAGAAAGTTCAAGCTGGTTGAAAACACCTTCTCCTAATAAAAAAGTGGAAAGGGAGGAATTGTTGGGGCCAGAGAAATACTACAGGGGTTAAGGTGCTTGCCTTGCACTCAGGAGGGATTGCTGAGCAAGGAGCTAGGAATAGGCCCTGAGCTCTGACAGGTGCGGGGGCCCCTCTCTTCCCCGTCAAAATCGAGTCACAAAATGAGGGACTGTTTGACTTGAGAAGCAAGCACTGATTCAGTGGAGGTGCCGGGCCAGGATAGAGTTCCATGGTTTGTCTTGATGGCCTAGAGATGGGTGGGCAACATAAGAGTGATATTGACTAAACAGGGAGCACGGTGTGGGCTGGGTGGGAACCCATTGAGGGAGCGTAACATCTTTAATTATGTGCCTTCTGTCCATGAGGGGTGCATCATTCCTGTACCTTAGGAGCCACCCCTGAAGATATTTTAAAAAGCAGAACTAGGGACCAGGGATGTGTCTCATGTGGCAAAGCACATGCCACACATGTGTGTGACCCTGGTTTGATCCCAAAACCACAGCAACAGCAATAGAACATGAATGAGTTTTAAAAGATTCAATGTGTGAGATGTCTGTGACATGTCAAATTTTATGTGTAAATGTGGGAATGTATATGCATGTGTGTAGTGTTTGGGTAAGTGTGGATGCATGTACAATATGTGTACAAAGTGTGGATATATGTATGTGTGTGATGTGTGTATATGTGTGGATGCATGCGTGGTCTGTGTATAATGTATGTGCTAAAAAATATACATTAAGGCATGCCATCAGGTATTACACTTTCAATTTGGCAAAAACAACTGTGATGTATATGGTATTTCCAACTCACAAAACCTTTATAATTAGGGGAGAACAATCAGGCATAGTCAGTCCCCAGTACTAGGAAAATCACAGAAAATTTTTCTTCTCCATTTTGGAAAGTACAGCAAGAGGAGCAGGCAGAGTCTGAGTAAGCACCATTACCTATTTTTTCTGGTTATTTCTGTTGACCCAAATGAAGCACCCTTCCTATTCATTGCTTTAAACTGTTAGGCCAGAGGTGATATAGAGATGGAGTGGAGGGTGATAAGCACTTCGCAGGAATCACTCATGGTGTTTCTCAGGGGACCAGGTGTGGTGCCAGGGATTGAACCTGCGTCAGCTGCATGCAAGGCAAACGCCTTACTGTCTTATCTCTCCAGAAGAGCAGCATCTTTTTTAAACATTACACTAATGCCACCAAGGGGAAGGTAAAATATCTCTCCCTTGTGAGAAGGAATCTACACTGCAACTCTTTTAGAAAGCATAGTGGAAGGATGGAGCCATAAGAATGTTTTTCTTGCCAGAGTGATAGTACAGCAGGTAGGGCATTTGTCTTGCACGCGGCAGACCCAGGTTCAATCTCCGGCATCCTATATGGTACCCCGAGCACCACCAGGAGTGATTCTTGAGTGCAGAACCAGGAGTAACTCCTGAGCATCGCTGGGTGTGACCCAGAAAGAAAAAAAATTCTTCTCTGGAAATTGATAAATAAAGAACTAAAGGGAGGGGCACAGCTGTGGGCACTGAGGGCTGGGCAGCCTCTCCTGCCATGAATCCCAGCTCAGACCCTGCTGCATATCCATCACTCTCCTGTCAGGCAACATCAACCAAGTCAAAGTCTGTAACGGATGAATAAAGCCCAGCTCCAAAAGACTTCTGTAAATCTGATAGGATAGCAAAGAGATTTTAAAGTACCTACCACAATTCCAGGCAGGTATTTGTTAAGTGGGAGGCTACATTATCATTTTCAATAAAAGACCACACATGTAAAAAAATAACAAATTTTAAAAATGAATCTAAACAACTTACATTTTTTTTAATATTCAGAGGCCTGTTTCCGTATATTTAGCTAAATCAGTAAGACTGATTTGCAAATTTACTGTTTGCAAATTTACTTTGCATAGTCCATAGGAATCAAGTGATCTGTAAATAATAATGTATGAATTAAAATATAGAATTATATACTTATTAAACCTATGTGAATATGCTATTTAAAAATAAAAATAATTGTCAGGGCTGGAGAGATAGCACAGCCTGTGGCCCTTGGTGAGATCCCAAACATCCCATATGTCTCGCCAAATGGAGTAAATCCTATGTGTAGAGCCTGGAATAAACCCTGAGTACCACCAAGTATGGCCTCCCCCCCAAAAAATATGTTTAGCACAATGAGGGGATTAAAATTGCTTATATATCATTTTGATGTTATTCCACTTCACTAAAAAAACGAACTACACTAAGCTAGCACTTTAGAAGTTGATTCATTCTGGCATAGATACATATAGGGTATTCCAAAACCTTGGAATTACTTTGACCAAATATGAAACAAAAAACATTTTTAAAGCTAGAATATAGATCCTTGGTCTAATTAGTCTCCTCTCCTTCCTTTTATTTACTAACATTCAAAAGCACTGGAACTAGCCACACGTTGGCATGGCTCAGGAGATCTTGAAGTGCTTGAGGTTGAACCCAGGGCTTCCACAAGCACTAACGTCCTTTGAAACTTCTCCTCAGTCTGATACAATATTTTTTAGAAAATAAGTTGTCTGACAGTAATTAACCAACCTCCTCTATTTCAGTTCCTTGAGCTATAAAAAGGAGATGATTATATCCACCACTTGGGGTTATTTGGAATAAGAAAACACCTAGAAAAGCACCAAGCTCATTGCCTGCCATTCAGAAAACTACCTTTCTTTTTCTTTCTCAATCCCACCTACTCATTTTCCAAGAAAGAATAACATATCCTAACTCCTTTGATGTTAGAATAAATGAAATAATATGGAGAAAATGCACTGACAACTAAAGCAGCACTGTAAAAACAGAAAATATGGAGAACTATACTCCATATTTGTTACTGAAAATATGGAGAACTAGAGGAAATTCACACATCTAAAAATGCCTTAAACTATAGAAGGTTTTTAATAGCTACTAAAAACAAGATAACAACTTGAGAGTGAAACAGTTCCCTGAATGTTTTTAATTGGCATTAATGAAAGTGATTTATATATTAAAGGAGTCACTGTGCTCTTATTTTCAATGAATTGTTTTGCTTTAGGTTTTATTGGGTTCACGTGTAATTTCCCTGATATTTCACTGATTTCAGATAACTGTTGCCTTTCTCATTCCTCTATTTAAGAAAAACTTGCATAAGCCAGTAATGCCAACAAGAGCTACTTGCTAGCAAGAGGCAAAAGAAAATGCCTGAAACTGTGTTTTTATTCCAGTTTGTATTTGTTCATCATGAATCTTTGTGGTTAGTTTTGATTTTTTTAAATGTAGCATAAAATGTTCTTATCTTGATTACCAAGCAAATGGGCACCTCTTTCACAAGGCAATACCTTCCTTCCCTTCCCCTCCTCCCCCCAGCACCCCTCCACGGTCCCAAAAGGGAGGTGGGTTACAAGGGTTAATTAAAATGAACAGCAGTGGAGACTGATTGACTCTTCTACACACATGAAGATGCCCCATCTCCTGTCTTGCTAGAGAAAAAGGAGGGGGATAAAAATGATGCCTGGAATTCCTTTAACACAACTGCTTTCTTGGGGAGGAGGAAGTACTCTGACATCCTGGGTTCCATCTCTTAATTAATTTTCATCTAATTTCTAGATGCATCTGAGAGCAAAAGGGACCAGAGAGGCCCCTAGCTCCATGCCATGCAACAGGCTGCCTTCCAGCCTCTTATTTGGAAGGTTGGGATGATCACGGTTTAGGGTATAACGGAATGCGACCCTTGTTGGTCAGTGGCTGGTCATTGGCCCCCTGTAGTACCTGGGTCTACACATTACATCATCCTAGTTGAGGAGGGGGAGGGCTGACACAGCAAATACTCCTTCGGAGCAGGCTGAAGGAGGCTTCAATCTCTTGAACAAGGCAGCCCACCTTCCAACCCACAAAGGCCCTAGAATACGGAGAGAAAACGTCTCCAAGGAGAGGGAGGCATGAGTGAACAGGCAGGGGAAGATGATATTTGTGGCGGCCACTACTATTAGTGATCTAAGACACAGACTGGTGGCTTCACCCCAGTCCAAGCTGTGTGGGACATAGGTTCCCAGGGGACCAGATGGAAATTCATTCATTCCAATTGAGGTGGGAGGCTCCCAAGCAGTGATCAGGGAGACAGGGACAGATGCTCTGCCCAGTGATACTTGGTTACCAGGTCAGATACAGTTCAGTGGCGTTGCTGCTCAGATGTAGCAGTGCTGGAAATTACCAGGGCCACACTGAGGTGCTCAGGGGAAGCATGCAGTGCCAGACTGAACTCAAGGCCTTGTGCACGCCAGACCTCTGAACTGTTGCATATCCATTTTTAGCTACTTACCAACTTCTTGAGGTGTGACCACAGAAATCTCAGCTCTAGGGCTGGGTGATAGCACAGAGGGAAGGGCATTGGCCTTGCACGTGGTTGACTCAATTTCCATCACCCCATACAGTCCTCCAAGCCCATCAGGAGTGATCCCTGAGCACAGAGCCAGGAGTAAGCCTGGAGCACTGTCTGGTGTGACCCCTTGGCCCCCATCAAAAAACAAAAAAAAGAAAGAAAGGAATGCTAGCTCTTGTGCGTGCGTGTGTGTGTGTGTGTGTGTGCATGTGTGTGCTGATAGGGAGGTGGAAAGGGAAGGAGCTGGAAAGAGGAGAGAAAGGAGAAGAAAAGAGGAGGAAAAACTAAATCAATCTGCCATGTGTTCTTACTAAACAGGGAACTGCCTTTCCTGATGAAGCCTCCAGAATGGGTAATGGTGAGAGCAGCGTCACCTGTTTGGTCTAAGGCACGTGCTAACTGAGTGAACAAACCAAAAAAACTTAGATCCCCTGACTCTGCTGAGCAGCACTATAACAGGCACCACAAGGTCTCCTTTGCCATCTGTAAATGGGTGTGGTCAGAATCACTACACCTGAAGAGTTGTCCCCAAGATGAACCAGTACACGTCAAGTGCCTGACATGGACAGGTACACAGCTGTGTGTGAATCCAACTCTCACACCAACAGGGCACCCTGCTAATTTACATTTATATATTATTCCACAAAACCCTTCAGAACCTCCAGTTGGCTTATTTACCCCACCCCCATCCTACCCACCCCCCAACCTATCTCCAAATGCCATTTTTTTCTCCTCTGATTGTTCCACCTTCCTACCTCATTCCACTGTTTCCTGCTCCTGAACACCACTAAGGCGAAAATCTAAAAATTCAAGTGTGTGTGAGAGAGAAAAGTGCTTTCAGACTTCAGTGCCTCAGTCTCTTCTGGAGATGGAAGTAGATGAGAGGTAGAGATCCAAGCTGGGTTTCCTCATCAGGAAGTGGGTGGGGTGTTGAGTGTCCATGTTCTATCAAATGAGGAGGGTGTCAGCTCTGACATAGGTGCTATCTGATGCTAATAACTGTCACACCCTAAAGTTTCTGAAGATAAACCAACAACAACAAAGAAACCTGTCACAGTTCCTGATCTGTGTGGCTAATCAAAGCCAGATGCCTGAACCTGCGAGCAGGGACAGACAGGAGGGTAGAGGAGAGGCAGGGAGAGCTGAGGGGGGCCTCTAGCCACTGCTCTGTTTGTGAAGCCCCAGATCTCCCTTGAACAGGAAGGGAGATATATTGGCCTAAGAAAAGCCAGATGCCAACTGTATCCTTGGCCTGGATGTCTGGACAGTCCTCAGTCCCTTGCTAGACAGCTCCTTGTCCCTCCTAGAGATGTTTCGTGCCCACCAACAGCCAAACTGAGCAGAGGGACCAAATGAATTCCCGGGGAACAACACCATCGGCTTCTCCCACTAACTTCAAAGGGGCGGGAGGAAGCAAGAGACCAAGGACAGATTTACACGACCCTCATTCCCCCGCCCCCCCCCCCAGGTCCTTTTAGCCTCATCCCTTAGGCCTTCTAAGACTTCAGTGTCCTCATCTGCAGTGCAGACAAGGAGTTGTGAAAAGTTAGCAAGAATGTTGCCAGCTGTGAGGTCCTGCAAACATGGACAAGCTATAGCTCCAGATGTGCTGGAACCATCTCTCCACCCGGCTCTTGTCGGAGACCAGACTTCCCTGGCTGGTGACAGCCCAGTGGCTTTCTGGACCCTGCTCTGCTCTTGCATCTTTCGGGACACATGGAGGGGGGAGGCTGAGCTAGAGGAACGCAAAAAAAAACTTTATCAACTTTTACTGCTAGGAGAAGACACAGAATCGTGTGCCAGGGTTTCAAAGAAGCAAGTTAGTGTATGACTGATCTTTATTGAGCTGAAAGGCTTAACTCATAACACAGACAGGCCAGATCCGTAAGGATGCATGTGGACATCTAACGGGGCACAAAGAACCATTTTTTTCTTTTCTTTCTTTTTTTTTTTTTGTTTTGTTTTGTTTTGTCTTGTTTTGGAGCCACACCCTGTGATACTCAGAGCTAATTTCTGGCTCTGTATTCAGGGGTCACTTCTGCCTCTGTGCTCAGGTATCACTCCTAACAAAGCTCAAAAGACCATCTGTAGTTCTAGGGATGGAACTTGGGTCAGGCTGATGCCTTCCCCACTGTACTATCTCTCCAGCTTGCAAAGAATTATTTCTTTATGCCTGTCTCTAGTTGTGTATAACCCTTCTTGGAATGGGAAAAATTTCGAAGGCAGAAAAGATAGTAGAGTGGGTAGGGTGCATGCCTTGCACATGGCCAACCTGGGTTCAGTCCCTTGCACTACATACACTAGGTCCCTGGAGCAATGCCAGGAGTGATCCCTGAACACAGAACTCGGAGAAAGTCTTGAGTACTGCCAGGAGTGGCCCCCAAACCAAACAAACAAAAAGGATGAGTTTCCAGAAACCTTCCCAGGAGCACATTTCCAGATGCCTTCCAGTACTCTAAGGGACAGGCACCCCTGGGGGGGGCGGGGAGGGCTGCTCACCTCCCCCACCTCCAACCTCCCAGATATACAAAGAAATTGGAGGGAGGCTTTGGGCCCAATTCTAAGCAGGGCAGCTCAGGCACTGCCCACTTTTGTCTTCATATGGCTGCGGATCTTTTCACATTTCTCAACACCTGCTGGGTACAAGGATGAGAATAAAGAACCCCCTGGTTCTGCCTGCTGCTGCCACCTCCCTCCCCCTTACTGCCACCCCCCACCCCCCAGTGATGCCACGAGAGGGAGGGGATAGGAGCAGAATCACAGGGTTGAGTGGCCTTCCACCCTTGCCATGGACCCCCCCCCCCCCCCACATCCCTAATTTACAAACAGAGCGTTGAGCCTACTTAGTTTTCAGGAAACTCTTCTCAAGTCAGAAAAAAAGAAAACAAAGCAGCAGGTTTGAGCAGGAACGACTGCCCAAACAGGCCTTCCAGGGCCCTTTCAGAAGACAATTAAGGCCAAAGAAACGGTCTGATCACTGGAAGAACACAGAGCTCCTCTTCCAATGTAAGCCTGGCCCTGGGAAGGCATTTTAAACTGAAATGCCCCACGACGTGGCCTGGAAACCCTAACTGCCGGGTGCGGTCCTGAGCAGAAAGTCGGGCTCCTCACCAGGCTACACGAGCCCAGGGAGGACTTCCGCACCAGGAGCACCAGGCACACGTGGCCTCAGGGAGCCTGAGGCGTCGTTGGCGGGAGCACTGGGAGCCAAGAAACTCGGAAGCTCGGCACCTCGTCCCTGGAACGCCGGCGGGACTCCGCTGGGCCAAGACCAGCACCCGGGCTTGGGGAAACCCCTGGGAAGGGGCAAGGGCTGCGCCTGTTTGCAGAAACGCAGGCTGCTGCGGCTTGTGGTGGGCGGGACGAACAGAGGCGGGGACACGTGGGGATAGGGCAGCAGAGGACACTGGGGTTCTGGGGTGCAGGCGTCCCTGGAGAGAAGAGAAAGCGAACTGAATCTGAGCAGTTTTCCCAGTTGGTGGGGGATGGGTTGAGGGTAGATACAACGTAAGAACGTGCACCCACGAAAACTCCAGCCACTGACCTCAAACTCTCCTTGACTTGGGTGTCAGGGCTCCTGCGGGTGGGAATGGGGCTTGGTTTTTAGATGCGTCGCTATAGAGGGAGCTCAGGGGAGGCCTCTCGGTTTACTTGTTCGACCTACCCGGCTCTTATCAGACCTTCCCTCCCGTGGCACGAGTTTTTTAGGACCAGCTTCCTCGCCAGTCGCGGGGAACAAGGACTGGGAGGGAAACGGGGCTCCCATGCTTCTTGAGTTCGCGTCGGGTGACAGCGGGTCCTGGCGGGCTGCGACCCTGGGGAGACGCGGTGGGTGCACCCGGCCACCGGCCAGGCCGCGTTCAGCACCCTCCCTAATCTGTCCTCATGGATCAGGGCAACCTCGCCTCCCCGCAAGGAGTTTCTGGCATCCGGTAGCGGCTGCGGGAGCCCTGCGCTCCGTCTAAGAGCCGGAGGGAAAGTGGGGCGGGGTGGGGGCTGGATGCCCGCGGCTCTGACTTGAGGGCTGGTGTACAGCGACATCCAAGGCAGTTCCCAACTTTCTCCAAAGCGTGTGCCATCTGCCCCGGGCGCTGCATCTCCCTGCGCCTCTCTGCACCGCGGCCAGGGGAGCGGCCCCCGGGAGGGGAGCGGGTCCGGCTCCCAGCTGCGCTTGGCGAGCGTTTGCAAAGAGCGTTTCAACCCCCGCCCCGCTCGGAGTTTGATTGTCGCGTCATAGACGCGGGTTCCCATGGCCGTTCGGGGCGTCCAGGCTGCGCGCGGGGGTGCCGCGGCGGCTGCCGGCTTCTCTCCTCCTCCCGATCTCGCTCGTCTGTTTTCCTGTCTCCCTTGGGGTCTGGAACTCGCCGGAACAGTCCGTCGCGGAACTCGGGAAGGATCCCGCCACCGCGTCCTGCCAGCGAGCCGCAGAGCGGTCGCTGTGCCTAGCCAGGACGGGGCTGCCCAGCTGTGCGCGGGGTGCGCGGCTCCCACTCCCGTTCCTGGGCAGGAAGAGGCCCTGCGCGTCGGAACGGGTCACCGGCATTTAAAGACGTGGCCGTGGGTTGTAGCTTAAAAGATTCGTTTAACGGAGACCTAGGTGGTATTATGAGTTTTCTTTACACACTTCTGTATACGCCAACCGAGAAGAAAGCATCCCCGGCAAGCAGGAAATGAAACTTTGTCTTTACCCAGGTAAAGAAGCTGTGCAAAATCCCAGGTGAGCAAATAAGCAGGACTAGGACGGTCGAGTGAACCGATTTCCAGTGAGAAATATGCTCCTTGGGGAATAAGAACGCTACCGTTTGTTCAGTCCACGGGTACTTGCATGTGGAAAGCCTTTGTAACATTAGCCTAGCTTAAAAAAAAAGTGGGGATGGTGACAATCTTCAGGGTTTGATCCTGGAAGAGTAATTCCGAGAGTTACTATTCTACTTACTCATCTACTCATAGTTAGTAAAATGCAGAGTACTTGCTCTTCGTGGCTGCTTTATCCTAATTGCTTCAAATAGATCATGGATTCCCATATTCAAATTTATGCTTTCTTGAATAACGAGTTTTTAATTCTTTAAGTAGTTTTAAACTTAAAGGAAAGTTGTAGGGTTTTTCTGTACTGGTCCCACTTCCCCGTTATTAACCTCTTTGTGGGCTCATACTCACAACTAATCAAGCACAACGGATACATTACTATTCACCAAACTCTATGTCATTAAAATTCATTTTGAAACTTTTTTCTTTTATGTTCTATCTCATGCTGGGTATCCACACTTTAGTTTTTACATTCTCTTTAGGAAAACTGACAATTTTTCACACTTTCCAAGTTTTTCTGCTGACCTTTAAAGTTTTGAGAATCTTTTAAAATTGAGATATAATGTACATACAGTGAAATTACCAAGTTATCAAGTTATAGCAGTATGAGTTTTAACAAGTGACTTAGCTAAAATAAAGCACATTGGCAAAGAAAACATTGTCTCCTTTTAAAGGTATAACAAATGTTAAGGATATATTTTAGTATATGTTGTATGTATAATATCCTAAATTTCTCTCTACATTTTATTTCCAACTTAATATTTAAATTTTTCAGTTCCAAAGAAGAGCTGTTAACCTAAAGTTATGGAGTTTATTTCTTTTTTGGAGTACAATTTAAGTTAGTGATTGCTCTCTATTCTAGCATATTTTCTTTAGGGAGAGAAGTATGGCCCTTAAGAAACCAAGCAAATTCATGTCATTCTGGGTACCTTATGAAGGTGACAGTAAATTTTTAAAGTTTCTTTATATTTTCTTCACATTAAGCCCATAATTAATATACTTATTCATGCAATTATTTTCAGAGATTTCAGTTTAAGGTCATTTTTGGCAATCTGTCACACATCACTGATTTTTCCAATTGTAAAAAGAATTCCACATTTCCTTAAGTCCTTAAAATATAACCCCCAAAAGCCATGCTTTTGAATTTTCAAATATGTATTCTTAAATGACATTCTCAAACAAGTGACATTCAAGAATGAAGATTAAAGAAGCATAGTCCCTTATACATTATACTGTAACCTCAAATTTGAATCCTACAAATTCAAATTTGTACTTTTAAATTTAATTTTTATTAGTGAACCATCATGGGGTACAGTTGTAGACTTACAAACTTTTGTGCTTAGGTTTCAGTCAAATTTTTATTTTGAGGGCTAGAGAGAGAGAGAGAGAGAGAGTACAGCAGATAGGGCACTTGCCTTGCACATGGCCAACTCGGGTTCTATTCCTCCACCATATGATCCCCTGACCCTGCCAGGAGTGATCCCTGAGTGAAAAGCCAGGAGTAAGCCCTGAACACTGCCTGATGTGGCCCCCAAATAAGCAAAAAATAATAATAATAAAGTGACTAAAGTTATCATTTAATAAAGTGAATTTTCCCTTCACTTCTAAATGGATTTTATGGTTGGTAACAGGGTAGTGGACAGCGGGGAGGGAGAGAACAATTAAGGGCTGTATTTCTCCTTACTGTTAGACTTTCAAACCATGTTTCACTGAAGCTGGACAAATAAATCAGAGGATACTTCTGTGGTAACTGCAGGAACTGCCTTCCAGAAGAAATTATTTGGCTCACATAGCTTTAGAGTCAGGCCATTTTTGTGCCAACCCAATCTGGGCCCATTTTCTTTCCCAGACCACAAGCAAAAACCAAGCTGACCAGGGCAAAGGACTGTCCAAAAGGGGTGGGGAGCAGGAAGCAGATGGTTTTCATTCCTTCAGCAGGAAAAAGAAGCTTTTTTAAAAACTGTGTAATTTAGTATAAATATATGTTCCATCAAAAAAGAAATGTCAGTTTCTCCATACACCAAATAATATGACTTACTCTCTTCCAGAATGAGCTGGAGGATGAGAATATGAGTTTTGTGCGTGTGTGAAGTCGTGCCTTTTTCATGAAGTATCAAAGGCATACTAAGGAAAGAAGTGATGGGAAGCAACTTGGCCTGTGTAATATTTTAAATTATGTGCCTGTACTTGGGTGAGCGAAGTGTGATGATCAGGATGTCAAAAACAAATCTCGCTGTTTTGCTGTGTGCCTGGCAATCCCGGGCCGCAGCTGTTGCTTCTCATGGGGGCATGGGCTGAGAGCTCCTCACGGAGATGCCCGTGTACGCTGGCTAGACAGTGGTGAAGGACAAATGTGGCCTCAGGACTAAATACCTGCTTCCAAATTCAGTGCCACCACTATCCTCTTGCAGGGTACCTTAGGCAGGACTCATAACTGTGGCTTTCAACTATAAAAATGGGATAAGACCAATTTTATAAAATTGTGGTGAGGATGAAGAGAGATAATTCTTTGCATAATCCTCTGAAGCAACAGTACAGAGTTTACAGAGTTTATTATAGGACACATTTTTATCGTTATTGGTTCTTAAATATCTTCTATAGACAGAAGGTAGATTATATAGAATGGAAACATCAGATGCAGTATTATGTGATAGAGACTGAAAATCTCAACTCCTCAGATTTGCGCCCTATTTGGCCTGTCTGTTGAATCCTATCGAATTCCCCCCACATACCCATGTTCTTATTGCACTGTCACAAAAGAGTTACAAACTAAAAGAAAGTGCAACTCCTGACAAATACACCCAGAGTCCCAGGTAAGTAAAATTCACAGAGAGACCCTAACATAAGCTTCCCCCAGAACACGGAACTCAGGATCAACTGCAAAGTCTTATTTGCCCTGAGATTCAAGAGCCTGAGGCATCCCATCCAGGAAACATGTAAGTGAAGAGGTCCAATTCCTAAAGCTGGAGTCAAAGTTCTAAAAGTGTGGATGAATGTAGGTGAAGGCAGGGTGGGGATGGCACCTGCCCCATAGTCATACATTTAAGGATGGTATACCCAAAGGCATGGAACAAAAGACACGCTAATCACAGGCACTGGCAGCAGTTGTGATTTTCATATGGAGAAGGTAGAAAATATTTTCCAAAGAAAGCCAAGAATTTCATGAGAAATGTATGAGCCAATCTCCTACAGGAAGTTTCTGTGTTGAAGATGTAATCCCAGGAACCTGGGGGTGAGGGAAAGACCCCTGGCTTGAAAACATGAAGAAAGTCTAAAGCAAAGTTTTTTAGGGTGTCTAGTATGATCATTCCTATTATCTTAGTCCTTTTAGCTCAGGATTATTTCTAGAAAAAAAAGGGGGCTTAATTATTTTAATCAATTGTAAAACTCAGTGGACAAAGTGCATAATATACTCTTTAGAAAGTTACTTGAGAAATACATTGAACAATATTTTGGTCCTCAACGTATTGCAGAACTATGGTCTAATACTGTGGTCAGTTGGTCTAAAATATTTAAGTCTTACAAAATTTCTCAAGGACTTTTTATCATTATGAAAATGATTGTAATAAATTTTACTCCTGCCTACTCTCTTGCTTACTTAGCCTGAGCAGCCCCTGACCCAAGTAGAAAGTACTTTGTGGACAAAGAAATTGCTCTGTTGAATCAAATGGCCCGACACATGGGTGTTGAGGGAGAGCCTGATGGTGTGGCTGATAAAAGCATGGCTTGAGCATGAAACTGGGAAATTTGAATCTGCCAGGCTTTACCACCTGCAAGTTGCATAACCTTGGGTAAGCTCATACTTCCAGGACCTGATTTTCTCCTGAAAAAATTCATGTACCATGTTCATATTTCTCCTTTTTATGAAGAGTCCATCAGGTAATTCATATACTATCCTTAGCATTATGCCTATAACACAGTAAGTTTCAATTTAACTACAATAATACTACACTATATTATTCTGTACTATACTCTGTGATACATAAATGTGGGCTAGAGCGATAGCACAGTGGTAGGGTGTGTGCCTTGCACACTGCCGGCCTGGCCGGGTTCGATTCCTCTGCCCCTCTCCGAGAGCCCAGCAAGCTACTGTATTCTGCCTGCAGGGCAAAGCCTGGCAAGCTACCCGTGATTTAATCGATATGCCAAACACAGTAACAACAAATCTCACAATGGAGACGTTACTGGGCCCACTCAAGCAAATTGATGAGCAACGAGAGGACAGTATGACAGTGTGATGTATATATGTACAATATGTTACTGTACATTTAGCTATTGCTGATAAACTACTTAACTGGCTTAGGCCACTCTTTTTTTTTTTTTTTGCAAAACAGGACCATTTTAATGTTTGTGCAATACAATATACACCTTTCTTGAAAACTGCAGATGTATTAGGTTACTTGGCAGTCAAGGGTGTTCTCCTGATCAGTGTAGTTCATAATTATAAGGAGCTACTTATATGAAACGTCTGTCAGTCCAGTAAGACTTCATTTATGCATCCATCATTTTCAGGATTTGGGATATCTAGGGATATATTTTCCCAAATAATCTTGCCTTCCTATGTGACAAGCCCAAGTTGCTCAAGTTCATGTCACCATTGGTGACAGTACCTTTGGTGATAACACCCAAAGTTGTAGAGAGTGAAGATGAAGCTCTATGTATTGTCAGACAAAATGTGACTTTCGGTTCAGGATGTGTTTCATGGGCTTTTTTGAAACATAAAGTCATTGGTCTAATGAGTCTTTAGGTGGTTTTTGTATAATCATCTCTATCAAAGTAAACTTTATAACCAGTATCTTCCATGCTTTCTTCTTTCTCTTTCTTGTTCAAATAACTTTTTAATACTTCTGTTTCTTACTAGGCATGAACTTTGGGCAGAGGAAATTCCCATTTTCCTGTTTCCTCTTTTCACTTGTGTTTGGTCATACTGGAAAGTACTTTAGCTGAGGATTGTTTTGCTCTGTACATCAGATACACAGGTACTGCTCCTTGTGGAGTCTTTTCCTCCTCCTCCCCGGCAGCTTTTTTTGCTGTTTCTCTTTTTGTGCATCTTAGTCTTTTTCATTTGTATTTTCTCAGCATGACACCATTCATGGTAGAGCTTAGGTTTCAGGCCAGCCCCCCTTTCTGCTTACCTTAAATGCTCATGAGTCTCTAGACCTTCTTTCTCTTTTTCTCACAGTAATCCAAATGATATCCATAGTGCTTACAATATAATTCAATATATTCATTTTGTGGCATGGTAATGGTGTTCAGGCTGCCTGTGTATACCTGGCCACCAAGAAGCTCTGAATTTTCATCTCTCAGAAATCCACGAGCTGCATCCATGCAATTCATGACAGGAAAGGGTTACTGTTAGGGCAACATTTTGTTCAGAGTAAGTCGGTATCTTGTGAGTTAAAGTCTTGTTCTTCTAAGAAATCAGATGAGGATTTTCTGCTGAGTTATGATTGTATTTAAGCAATGCTAGAAATAATACCTGACCTATCCATATCAAGGTCATCAAATGCCCTGGCCTGTAATTTTGCATCAATAAAAACACATAGAGGGCCAGAGAGATGGCTCAAGGCTTAGCCCATCCTTTGAATGCAGGAAGCTGGGTTCAATCCCTGATTCCACATGGTTCTCTTGAATCCAAGGGTAGCTTCTTGGCACCACTGAGTGTAGCCCCCAAAACAAGTAAACAACAACAACAACAACAAAACAAAGTTTCAAGCTTCCTTGCTTAAGTGAATTTGCCCTGTGCTTCTCAATGACAACGGCAGTTGCAACATCTTTCTCTTTCAGATAAAAATATCAATGATTTGAGGTGTAGTTGACCTTTCCCTCAGTGCTCCCAAGTGTTTTGAAAGAGGCCTGAAGGATAACATGCCAACCAGAAAGGGAAACCAATCCTTGGCCATCTGCTTTGGTTAAACACAAGTGTCAAATGCGGCTTCTCGGAGCACAAAACAGGCATGCCAAGCTTTGCTTCAAAAGGAAGCAGCATTTGAAATGTTTCTCGTAAGCAGTCATATTTAACTCAGCAAGTTTGCACTTGGCAGTGATGACATTTGCCCAGCACCCAGCCAGCTCGGCATCCCGGAGATCAGGGGACAGAGGCCAGGAGAGGCGGTGGCTGGCAGGAAGGCGCTGTCACTGCTCAGAGAGCCAGAGCCTTTCCATCAGGGGATTGCTGTCAGGGTACAGGGGTACAAGAGCTGTATTGCCTTTTGTTCTCAAGTTTTCTGGCACCAGTCCGGCCCGCAGGGCCTGTACGAGCCTGCTCTGTGGCTTCTGCAATTCCAAACGTTCCCCAGACACTCGGCAGACATATTTGTCATTTGCCCTGATATTTTTCTTGTGATGAAAAAAACTCTGGGATGAATGAAGAAGGGTAAGGAGTTGGGCAGGGAAGATCGAAGAACTTGGAGTGACCGTCATGGCTTTTTTCAGGCAGCAGAGTAAAGAACAATTATTTGTTGGCTGTTGGATCACAACACGCACACGTGCCTGTTCTTATACAGGGATGTTTCGCCATCTTTTACAACCAGCCCGTGGGAAGATCTGTTTATTATCCGGCTTTTGGCAGGTTAAAGTGAGCCACACCAAACCCAGCAACTCCTCAACATGGCCAAGAAGCCAGTAACTGGACTGGAATTTTAGATCCCTTCATTATTAGCAACACCAACACACACTGTTCAGTCTCCAAAATATCATTTTTAGACTCAGAGAAAATGTAGAAAATAAGTGACTTGTGACATAAATGTTTAATATTAAATTGTTTTCCTGTGTCTTGAGCCTAGAGTAGAGCAAATTCCAAGAATTCCTGGACACAGCACTTGCTTGGGCTTATTTCTACCTTTCAGGTTTAACTATATAGCTAATAGTTGTATTTTAAAATAATTATCCGTGGGGCTACATCTAGTGGTGCGCTGAGGGCCCTGGGGAAATGGAAATCAAATGCTCAAGACAAAGACTAACTCCCACAGCTCTGTTGTTGGTTTGAGGGGAGGGAGACACATCCAGCGGTGCTGAGGTTTTCTCCTGTTTCTGTGCTTAAGCAGGTAGGGCATTTGCCTTGCACGTGGCCTACCCAAGTTCGATTCCTCCGTCTCTTTCAAGAGAGCCCAGCAAGCTACCAAGAGTATCCCGCCTGCACGGCAGAACCTGGCAAGCTCCCTGTGGCGTAATCGATACGCCAAAAACAGTAACAACAAGTCTCACAATGGAGACCGTTACTTGTGCCCGCTCGAGCAAACTGATGAACAACGGGAGGACAATGCTAGAGTGCTGCAGTGCTACTGTGCTATGCGTAAGAGTAATTCCTGGAGATACTGACGGGACCTGGAAATGAGGGAGCAGGTTCAAACCCAGGCCTTCCTCATGCAGAGCATGCTTGCACTCAGCCCATTAAGCTAGTTCTCCAGCTTCCACAGTTACACATTTAAAAAAATAATTTTCAATATAATCCTAGCAGGCATTATCTGAGATACTTTCAGTATTTTCTATTATGTGAACTGAAGTACAAGCCTGTTCCAGAAGGATACATGTCAAGCAAATGTAAAAGTTTAATAGTGTTATTAGCCCACTAAATACAGTGATTAAATTTCCTAAACCAAGCCTGGCACTGATAATGATTCATGAGAATAACAGGACAAATAATGAAAGTCACAGCCATCTCAGAAAGTCTGAACTATCTTTATACTAGCAAGGGTAAAAAAAGTTATTTGGGATGACAAGGGAGTTTTTTTTCTTTTATTAGTGAAACACCATGAGGTACAGATGTAGACTTACAAATTTTCGTGCTTGGGTTTCCATCGTACAATGATCGAGTACCCATCCCTCCACCAGTGCCCATTCTCCACCACCACTGATCCCAGTATCCCTCCCACCCCCCTCATCCCCCCATCCCACCCTGCCTCTGTGGCAGGGCACTCTGACAAGGGAATTCTTAAACATTCTTTTCACATTGACTTGAATTACAGCTTTTCACTGTTGAGTGTATATGTCTATCACAAAGAAGTATTGGTAATAATGACTGAATTTAGTCTTAATATTAAAATAATAAATATCATAGTTCAAGAAACATACTGGACATTTTCTCAAGATAAACTAGGAAGATAATACTTGATTCAGGAACTGGAAAGCTGTAGACAGACCATGTTAATGTGAGTAGGCAAAAATCAGACAAAATCATCTTTTTCCCCAAGAAACTTAAAAATATTACCTCCAAATTATGTGACTGTGTTATCTACTCTGCATGTTCATTCACTGCTAGACACATCATTATTTCCTTGATTTGAAGAAAAAAACACCTCAGAGAATCACATATGATAAAACCTCTTATTTTATAGAGCATGTACTATAGTACAGTTTCAGCATCAGATACAGAAACAGAACAGAGAGAGAGAGAGAGACAAACCACTTTTGGCAAATTGGCTCCTGCATCAAGGGGCCTCTAAGGAAAGTCTGGTGAGGAGGTAATCACAATGAAATGTAACAACATTTTGAAGAGGCATGGGTAATTCCCCCCAAAGCTCCCAGGCCTCATCCCAGAGCCCATTGTGGGTAAAATCAAACAGCATGGTACTTTCTGGCACAGCTGTTAAGGGAGAGAACCATCCTAAAGTTTGCAGCAAAAGGTATTGCTCAGAATTTAGTGGAAGTCAATAGATCCTCAACATTTTGATCAATGTCAGTTTGTAAGAACATTTACAAAGGAAAAATAAAATCAGTTCTCTTTCAGGGCTGCTGTTCTTGTGGGGTTTACTTGTTCTCCCCACATCCATGAGGATTTTCATCTACCCACAACCTGTGTGGTCTGGAAATGAAAGGGTTTCCTCTCTGGGGTTGAGATCCTCTCGCCTGCATCCTGAGAGAGACTGACCACCAAATCCCTGAACTGGAATGCACAGGTAAGGCTTAATAAAACGATAACTGTTAGGAGTGTTTGTGGTCTTTATCCAGAAGTTTGTGACCAGAAATACACTACAGGAAATCCCCTCTTATTTTAAACCATCAGCCTAGGGTTAAATTGATCGTAACATCCATCATTTTGCTTCAGTTCAATTTCCAAGAATCTTATCAACTGCATTGTTATGTCTTATTGTAAATGTAATAGCTAAAAATATATGTAACAGCTAAAAATATATGTAACAGCTAAAAATATACCACGGGGTTAAGATGGGATGTCTTAAGTCACCTAGCATGCTTCCTAGAGTAATCTGTTTCTGCTCAATAAAGTTTTAATGTAGCAAAGATTTTAAAGCATTAATACTTCAAGTATTAGGAATAGATAAGGGAATGTGAAGGCTATGAAAGGCAAGTTCATTGCTTAAGAAGCTACAAATTATAAGCTCAATATAAGCCATTTTAATGGTAATAATAGTTTTGATTAAGAACTAGAAACAATGCCTTTGCTTATCTACATATTCTAGACATTTGGTATTGACCAAGCCACTCACCTCATTTTCCTCATGTACAAAATGGCATCGTATTAGTATTTACCTCAAGGGATTATAGTGAAGATGGAATAATTCATGTAAACCGCTTGAAACCTTGCTTGCCTCACAATGTGATGATATTTCAAGTCAAACACAAAGTGTATGAAGTCAGATATTAACAGAAGGGGAATGGAGGCAGTTTGAATAATTGGGGCTCAAGGCAGACTATGTATTCTGACATCTTCCTTTATTTTTGTTACTCATGTGAGAATCATGTTAAACTCAAGCCCCTATCTTTCAGAGGTTCAGACAGAAAGTATGTGTGGATGACATGATCTGATTGGGACTGGTTTAAAAATATCCCAGTGGGTGGAGGATAGAGGAGGAGGTGAGGAAATGGAACCAGATTGGCCATATGTTGTTCATTGTTGGAGCTGCCGGCACATGCACCCACAGCTTTGTGAGACAACTCTTTCTTCCCCGTATGTCGGAACCCATACCAGACAGTTCTAAAAAATAAAAATCGTAACGTCAGCCTTTGAAGGAACTGTCTGCACGGACAGGGAAGTGCTCTGATGGGGACGGAATGTCCAGCTTTTATTTGCAAACCAGGCAAGCAGGCATTTGTGTCAACCTGAAGCAGAAACCTTGTTGCTACGGCAACTCTTCCCCACATTAGATGGTGGAGTCAAAAGGCCAGCAGGCTGGCTTCAGGAGAGGCTCGAAGCATGAGAGAAAAACCCATCCCATGGAGCCTGCGCCCACTGATATCCTGCCACAAGGGTTGGAGGGGTGTGGCTTTGACAATTTTGAGCCCAGAAATCAGGGGTGGATGAGAAGACTCTGGTCAGGCTCTCAAGGAGGCCCCCTAAATTCTGGGCACTCGCTGTTTCTAGAGGATCCCCTCTGACATCCCTCCAGTCCAGGTGAGGGCTGCTGGCCAGGCAGCCCCACACTCGGGAAGACAGAATATCGGCCAACATCTGTTTTTCTCCTTTCATGTCCTTTCCCAACATGTGCTGCTGATCAATGATGAGAAACGGAGTCCAGGCCCAACTTCCTGTACGAGGGACTCTTCCCAAAGAGGCCCACTGTGTGTTTTTATTTTTTAGAAGCACAAGAAAACCATCAAGTGGCCAGGGGTCTCTGGGCATCATTAAGTCCATGGCCCTGCCTTCAGAGATTCTCTCTAAATCGTTCCAGATGGTGTTGGGCCGAGCCGCCTTAGGGCCGAGGCGTCCGAAGCAAGCCGTGTGAGGGTTAGTTCCACAGGACTGCGGGGCCCTCGGGGCTGTCCAGCCCTCAAACCATCTGCTGAATCATCCTGGGGATGTCATCTAACGTCTGAACATTCAGTTCCCCACTTCAATGGATTCCTGAGGATAGGAGTGAAACAAGACCAAATCTGAGAATGACTGGGACTACGATGGGAAATTCAAAGCTCTAAGATATTGCTTTTCTTTCCTTTTCCTTCCTGCCTCTCTCCTTCTCCCTCGCTCCCTCCTGAAATCTAGCTCTCTCCTTCCCTTCTCTCTCTCCTTATCCCTCCTTCCATTCTTTCCTCCTTCCCCCTTTTCTTCCTCCCTGATTTTTCTTCTTTCAAAAACTTCCATAACCAGCTGGAATTGAAGTATATATGGGTGGGGGGGGGGGGTGAGGGTGGAAAAAAACTGAGAAGGGAAGGTGTTCACCTGGCAGTGTTCAGGGATTATTCCTGGTTCTGTGCTCAGGAGTGACCCCTGGTGATGTTCATATACATAGTCAGGATTGAATTGGGCGTGGCCATACCCAAAGTAAGCACCTTACCTACTATACTATCTCACCAGATTGTGATTTTCTTTTTAAAAACATTCAGTAATTTCACATTTTCAGCAACTCGTTTCTGGCATTTTCCTGAGCATCTGAACACAACACACTCATCCTTGGGCTTTATCATCTATTGTGTAACCTGAAACACTGAAGTCTCCTTTCAGCCAACTGAATTCAATACCTCCTCATGCATGCTATTATTACATAATAATTAAAAACTTGAAAATGGCCTACACAGTCTAACCTGAAAAGCAACTTACCTGGGATTTCATCTGCTCAACCAACCAGGACTTCTTCTTTGCAGGAGTCAGAAAACATTTATTTTGACTAAGTCAACGTGGAGAAGGTTTTTCGTCGTTGTTGTTGTTGTTGTTCTTTTATGTTTTTCCAACACTTGGCACCGACTACAAGAAGCCCCCAACAATCCTACTTGGCATCAAAGATGCAAAACATTTTAAAGTGACAGAAAGTCTGTGCTGGAGTGGATTTGAATATATCTGCGGTTTGGAACAGGCTGGGTTTTTTTTTATGAGGCTTCTTCTGTTTTGTTGCACTTTTTTTTTTATTTTTCTAAATTACTTCAGGTAGAGATGCTAAAACTGGTTACAGTCCTGAAAGTTTTGTTTTGTTTTCCCACTCCCACTCCCACATTCCTGCCATTGGTTTTCAGACTGTTTAATGCTTGTCAGGTGGCTGAATGGTATGTTAATTATAAATTGATTGACCACGTCTTCAGTTAGTGACTGCAGCGCCCTAGCTAGGAGAAATAAAGCTCATTTCTCCCTGTGAGCTTCCACCGGGAAGACAGGATCACCCTGAGCAGATTTTGGTTATTAGGAAATGTGGCCCGCATAGCAAGAAGCCCAGGTGAGGGAAAGGAGTAAGAGCAAGAGCAATGGGAAGTCACAGAAGCTCAGGAACTTGAGAGAGATAGAATGAGAGCCCCCTAAAATAATTACTGGTTCGCCTCTGAGAATCATGCAATAAAGAACTAAACAAGACTACTACTCTCACAGTCACTTCTGGCTGCTTTAGTATGACAATCAGATCAGCAATCTCACATTGTAAATATTCTCCACCCAAGGACTTCAAAAGAATAATACAAGGTCTTCTTCATTTCTTAGAAATACAAACCAAGGATTTGTTAGGGAGAAGTTTCCCTGGAATTCAAGAGCTTGATGGAAAAGAGTCCTATCTCTTAGTAATAATTGCCACAGCTTCCTCCCACCCCCACCCCCACAACAAAACCTCAGAAAAAAAAAACAGAAAACAGAAGCCATGTCATGCTTTGCAAAATCCTAGTTTGGAAAACGCTTGAATTTCAACTCAGAAGATCTACATTGATGTGAAAGCAATGCCACCCTCAGTCAAACTGGAATCTTCTTTAAAAAGAGAAACCAACAGCTTTCATTTCATTTTTCTTCTATGATGTCTCTGAACAGAATGGAAACCAGGGAAGTTGGGTAATCTGTAATAACATTTCAGTTTGATTTGAGACAATGTGATAACTGTTTCCAATCTCTGCTCTTAGGCCTCATTAACGCTTGTTCTTAAACCATTTCTACTTCTAGGGATTGATCATATCAATACATAAAGCTCATGT
The DNA here is from genome assembly GCF_029834395.1 of Sorex fumeus. Lineage (NCBI taxonomy): Eukaryota > Metazoa > Chordata > Mammalia > Eulipotyphla > Soricidae > Sorex > Sorex fumeus. The sequence goes on along the minus strand of NW_026606083.1, from coordinate 18,405,187 downwards.
GGGGGGGGTGGAATTTCTCCTAACAGTGGCGCTCACTCATCCTTGAAAGAGCATAGGGGGAAAAAAATTAAGTGCTGGGGGGAAATGGTGTAGTAGGGTTAACAGACAACAGCATTTTAATTATGAATCTAATGTATCTGTATCACCAAACCCAGCAATTTTCATGATAAAGTACTGTGATTACAGAAAGCATTTTAAAGAAATAATAAACCTCTGCTGAGTAGACTCATAAATCACATTAAGATTCAATTTCAGCTCTCCTTAGCAATGTCAAATAACATTGGTTATTTTCCAACATGTTCATGTAAATGATTTGGTTTTACATTTATAGAAATAATACAAAGGAATGGTCTATAGTTGCTCTCCTGTGTCTTCTTGTAACTCTGAACCCATATGTTTCTTATATATTATTTTCACGGCATTTTAATTTTGTTTTTCCTGACTTTCTGAAAGACACTTGCTGTGCTCTGCTTCCCACTGACCTTGGTTTTGTCAGTTGAATACGAGCAAGGTCAGTCTGAGGTTAAGGGGTGAGCACCAAGCCCTGGGCAGAGCCTGATGAGAAGGGGCAGTGGCATTCTATTTGTAGGCTATAATGCAGTAACATCAATGTTCCAGTTTTACTCATGCAAGATTGCCTGCTCTGAACTTGAATCTAAGTCACAAAAATCATTTTGCCAGCAACCTGCATGAAGATTTTTTCTCACACTGTATCCCACCTTTCCACAGGTTCCCAGAGACCTGGAGCAGGGAATCTGTGTTCCTATAACTCCTGAGCCTGTGCATGGGGTATGGACTGGAAACACATGTTAGGTAAACATGAAAAAGTAATCACAAGATTCTTAGGAGCTTTCATCATCTTGGGACCTGAAATTTGGAAAGAAGAGAAGGAAGGGATAATAAAGACACAAGAAAAGTGAGGTCAAAATGTGAGCTCTTAAATGAGTGACTTTTAAAAAAATACATTAGATTGTTATTTATTTAATTGAATCCCCATGAGCTGCAGTTACAAAACTTTCATGTTTGAGTTTCAGTCACACATGATCAAACACCCGTCCCTCCACCAGTGAACATTTTTCACCACCAATGTCCCCAGTATCCCTCTTCCACCCCCTGTTCCCCCCAAACTAAAATATGGTTAAACCACTCCTCCCCCTGCCTCTATGGCAGACAATTTCCCTCTTACTCTCTCCCTACTTATGGGTTTAAATGAGTGACTTCATGGCACAGAAAAAACTTGCCAAGGATAGAAGCTGCACTGAGAGGGAGAAACAACAGGATTTTCTGGTCTACAGAAGAGCATGCACAAATGTTCATGCATCCAAAGGACAGGAAGTGGCCTGGTATAACAGTAGCGGCCTCATGTGGGGGTAAAGGGGTCCTGGGCATGGTCGTATATTTCCTTCAGCTCCAAAATTTTAACTTAAATCACTGAGCAGCCACTGAGGGAGGGGCTGAGGGTTTTCTCAAAAAAAAAAAAACACATTTTATACATATTTTTTTAAATGAGAAATATATACATGCCATTGTGCATAGCCTGTGTCTTTTTTTTTTTCACTTAATAGTGTATCACAAATTTCAGTGTTATTCACTAAAGTTGTGTTTTGGTCACAAGCTGGCCAGTAATTCAAGCATTCTTTTCAATACTGGATGTTTAGACATTTTTCTTGTGTCATTTATAAATTAGAGTAGTGATGTGTGACTCTGTACATTAGATTTTCCCTCCTATTTAAAGTGAATTCTGTGTTAGGATCTGTTTCTAGATGCCATACCAGTAATATATGGCGAGGTCAGCATGGCTATTTGATGGGTGAAAAATCATTATCTTGTAGTTCCAGTTCACATTCCTTTGATGACTAGGAAATTTAATAGGTCCCCATATTTTTTAGCAAGTATTCTTAGGGCAATAGGTAAAGTCATAAAGCAATTTAGTGAACAGATAAAGAGAACATCAATTTGGAATTGTACACCCCAGTAAATCTATGGAATGTGTAGACCAGCAGAACAATCCTAGATTAGGCTGAGGTCTTTTATAAAATTTTATTATTTAAAAATTAATGTGTTATTTAAAGGCTAAATTATTCTTGGAAGAAAGGCATTAAGGCAATCTAACAAGTTATATCTATAGACTTGTATAGATAGTGAAGCCAAGTACCCCTGTAGGTTCGATTTCCCAGAGTAATCTCTTGATGTGGTTTAGCACAAGTCTATGGTTAAACTGCAGCACAAATAGCTGATAACTGGTCTATTCTGCTAATAGGAACAAACCTGGCTTCTTTATACCGACCTCAGAAGTGTCCAGAACCCTCTCACTGGAGGGGGCTTCGTACAGATCTCTACTGGCTGTTAAACAGTGGATTCAAGGGTCCATCCCCATAGAGAAGCTGTAATGCTTCAGCCCGTTAGGAAAAACTCTCAAATCCATTTACAACTAGATTCATGAAAAGCTCGGAGCAAAATTGCTGCGGAATCCACTTCAAAGGCCAAGTTCTGAGAGGGAAATCCCTCTCCCTCCAACTGCCCCCGGGATAGGACCTACTCTTAAAAGAGATGTGTTTGAGATATAAGTAAAAATCAAACTGATTCACCATGCAATAATCACCAAAGCTGATGGATCAGACATCTGCAGACTTTACCACACACAAAGTCGAGTTCTATGGGTCTGATGGTGGGGAGGACTGTGCTCTGAGGGACAATTACTGGAGTTAACATGTCATGTCCGAGAGAGAGGCCAGCTCAGGACTGCCAACTTTGGGAATCCTGGAATACCAGAGCAGAACTGGCCTCCAAAAAGTACCCAAAGCCAGAAAACAGCCTCCCAAGATGCTGTGGGCAGAGAAAAGCTTTGAAGAGGGAGAGCTGAGTGAGAACTCTCATCCGTTGCTGAAGCAATCCTTCAGGTGTTGAGTCCAGAGGCCACATCCCCCACCATAAATGCCACTGTCCTGTGGAAGTTTAATGCCACGTGGAATCCATGTGATTGCTTGAAACTGGTTTTTGAGGGTCAGCATAAATAATACAGTAGGTAGGGTGCTTGCCTTGAAGGCAGTCAACCCAGATTCTATCTCCAGTACTTGAATCCCCTGAGACGTGCCAGGAGTAAGTCTTAAGCACTGCTCCATATGGCCCCCAATTCCCCAAATTTAAAAGAAAAAATTTAATCTGTTTGAATTATCCCTATTGAGTCACTGGAGTAAGGTTTTGCCTCCAAGTTGTGATCCCTTATTCTGGAGCCTCAACTGTATTGTTTTGCGTGACTCCCATATGCATCAGCTGAAGAAAACAATGTGCTGAATCCTCCGTGTGGATAGCCAGTGTGATTTGAGAGCCCTGATTTCACCATTATCTTCATTCTAGTCCACTAGTAGGTCAGTGGGCAAGAACCACGGAAGGATGAAAAGTCTCTAGGGTACTTTGGGCTTCAAATAACAGGCAATGGTTATTTGGGGCACTTACTGTTCTATTCCATGCTCCTGAAACTGGACATGGCTCTGATGCAGGAAGAGTGCAGAGAGCCAGGACTGCACAAAGGAAAGGATAATTAATCAGGTCGTTACTTGGCATCCAGCCACAGCTTCCTTGGCAACATGGATCCTTCAGCTGTCAGCAATCAGACTACGGGCAACTTTCAATTATCAACGCTATTGGAGGGGGCAGTGATGTGGATAATCCAAAACAGCAGATAATCCCTCCAAATCATTTAATTTATCTTTTGAATGGTTTTCACATGTACACACACACACACACACACACACACACACACACTTTTTTCCTTCCTCATTATGTTCTGCTTAGGTTGAAAATAAGATTCATATGCATTCCCGGAGCATACACCAATTGATAAGAAGGTTAAGTGAAGGAAGCTTGTCCTGAGATTAATCATTTTCTGTGGATCATCTACTCATGGATAATCAAGGTTTTAATATATTGATTTCATAGACTCATAACACTGTAAGGAACTGGGAAATTATCCCATTCAAACCCTCTCCTTTGCACATGGAAGAAATGAGTCCTGGGGCACTTGCATCCGACTCTGTGACAAACTAAATGCTAGTGGGTTATATAGAAACAAGGCTTCTCCTTTCACTGACTGTTCCTTTAATCAGTTGGTGCCTAATAGGGAAAGTCAGGAATTAAAGTACAGCATCTGCTCTTATGGATTGTGGTGTATGGTGCTTGAGATGTCACATCCCAGGAGCTCTGGCAGCACATCGGGATTGGCTAATGAATCATCGGCAGAATCCCTGCCTGAGGCTGAGCAGGCTCAAAGAGCTGGAGCACATGCTTTGCCTGTGAGAACCCTGGATTCCATCCCCAGCACTGCATGGTCCTCTGAGCACCATGCAAAGAGTTGCCCCTGAGTATACCCTGGGTGGGAGCTCAAAACTAAAGAAAAAACAAAACAACTATATTCAATTAAATTAGCATCTGAACTAAATATATCATCTGAATTGAACGAGGAGCGATCCCTGAACAAAGAGTAAGCCCAGAGCACAGCCAGGTGTGACCCTCAGACAAAAAAGTATTGGTTCTTACCCTCTACCCCTACTAAAAATTACCCAAACAACCCCCCGCAAAAAAGTTAAAACTGAGAAACATTTTTTATTAATTTGAAAACTAAGCTTCTATATATAACATCACTGTGTTGATTAAACACACACTTAATGACAACTATTAGTTTCAAAAACTAATGTATATAAAATGTTCACAAGTACATAACAAGAGATGGTGTGGAAGGGACCAAGATAACCTTCAGATTACTCTGGGAAAATCTGACAAAAGAAAATACAAGTTCTTATTTGTAAGCTTTAAGTTATAGAAAATATTTATTAAATATTTATAAAATAATTATCATTTAAAATTAAAGATAATATTAAATTGAATACAGGTAATAACTAAGGAACCAATATTGTACAAAATAAATCAATTGTTTGGTTTTGCTTTTTCTCACCAAAAAGGCATTGTTTCTTCTGATACCCTGTAGGTATCAGCACACCTTGTTTGACCTACTGATAAGTACTCTTGGAGACTCACTGCTTAATCATAGAACTTTGGACTTTGTGGAAGTGAACAAACTTTCGAATCTACTTATTGTTAATGTTGTTGATGATTGTGCTTAGAAACCAGTTTCCAAAAGTGCCTTTTCCCTTACAACCACCTGCAACTTCTAATAATAGTAAAACACTGTAGCTTACTAATTGATTCAAGTAGATATCAAAATAGACATCACTTAAGGGAAAAAAAGGTGCATTCCTAAAAAAAATGAGTAAAAGAGGTAAATCTCTAAATATAAACTATTTAGTTGAATTTATTTTTAAATTTTTCAAACCTCCTAAAAAATTACAATAGTATAATTTGCTCCCATGTGCTCATTATTTAGCCTTAAATATTACTCTATCTAAACTTATTTTTTTAATGATGCCCCTTTGGAAATTTTTCTAGCACAAATGTATGATAAAGTCACACATACACAAAAAACCTTCAACTTTTCCTTTTACCCTAAGGTTGAGGAGTAATAATTTAAATTTTATTTTAGAAATGACTTTTTTATTAGTAAGAGCAGGTAAGGTGCTTACCACATATAACCCCCTTAAGCAATATCAGGAGTGATCCATGAGTACAGAGCTAGAAACAAGCCCTAGGCACCACAATGTATGACCCCAAAACCAACACAAATAACTAACTATACAATAGAACGTGAATGTGTATACATTGAAGGTCTTCTAAAAATGTAATTCCTTTCAATAATACAATAAAGATTCAAACATACATAAAAAGATATAAATCACAATTCCTTCTGGATCCATCATTCAGCCCCAATAACCACTATCCCATGTCAACCATACCGCACTCACTCTCTATCCACTTCCTCCTATGTCATTTTGAAGTAAATTTCAGTCAATATAGAATTTCATCTATAAGCATTTGTCTTTCTCAAAAATAAACTTTTCAAAATAAGCATAGCACTATTTCCATAAATAAAATAACCATCACTCCATGATGTCATAAAAAAACATTCAGCAAAGATTTAGATTTACAAAGTTTCCTATGTGTTTTGATATATTTTTTCAAAAAAATCAAGCTTAGAGTCCAAGCTTAGCAAGTTGATATTGTCTAAGTCTCTTTGAAACTACTGGTCCTCGGTGGGTAGGACGCTTGCCTTGCACATGACTGACCCCATTTGGTCCTGCAACACTGTCAGGAGTGACCCGTGAGTACAGAGCCAGGAGTAAATCCTGAGCACTGCTAGCTGTGGCCCAAAATAAAAAAAAAGTTTTAAATTACCTATTGGTCCTCTTCTACCTCTCCTCATCTATTCTTTGCAATTTCTTTTTGTTTGTGAGGGAAACCATGCCCAGTAAAGCTTACAAGGCTATGTGGTACTGGATATCAAACCCAGGGTTTACACTGACAAGGCATGTGCTCTTCCTCTTGAGACACAAATTACCACTTGACATAGTCTCAAATGGCAATTGAGGCAAATTATCCTTCCTGAAATTCATATTTCAAGAAAAAATAATTGCTTCTTCTAAAGAGCTGTCTCCTTCCCCCCACCACATCCCAATATCCAAAATCAAATTTAAGATTTTACTGATTTTTTTCTTAAAGTAAAGCTAATTTTTATTAATTTTTTCTGTACTCCTTTTTACAATTAACAAAAATTATAATCCATTTGTGTGGTGTGTGGTTTTCACAAACTTTCTAGCTTTCTTTGACTTAGAATCTTTTTTCATTCACTCAAATTTTACTGAATACCTACTATGTGACTGATACTTCACTTCTGTGGAAATGAAGAAGCCTCAAGAATTAAGAATGAAGGAAATAGATGCAAACAATAAAATGTTTTTCATCTTAAATCATTTAGATGGATGCAGGACCCAGATCAGTGTGGAGCAAGTGAATAATAAACTCTTCAATTTTGTGATTAAAAAACACAAATCCCTCAAGAAAACTATCTTGCAAAAAAAAAGGAAACAGAAATGAAAAGAGTAAAAAGGTTGAAGAGGCAGAACCTGAAGAACTTGCGATGGAAAAAGTATTGAAGCAATGTGTAGGAAATGGAAGGTGTACTATTTCTGAAGTGCAAAACATTTTCAGATGCTGGTATTTGGAAATCTGAAGAAAACTGGATTGTCTGTTGAAGCATTTCTCAATTCTCAAAAATATGATAAAGAAAATAGTACAAAAAGGAAATCTTGACCTGACAGTGACTCTTAAGATAGCAAATCAAAGAAAAGAGATGACGCTGGCTTTGCCAGAAGTCTTAATAGTGCCACAGACAGCAGGAGAGAATGAATGGTTATCCTGCAATGGAAAGATTCAGATGAGACATACTTGTGTTGGCAAAAGAGTCAAATGTGAAGTGTTCTCAAATTGTAATTGCCTTTTATGAAAAGAGACTAATGTGGCATTCTCATCCAGAAGATGAAATTCAGTAATTGTATACATTATTGTACGTATGTGCGTGTGCTAGTGCATGTATATAAAATGTGGATTTGGGTTTTTATTAACTATTTTCTAATGAAAATCACATTTGATGTGTTTGTTTTGAAAGTAGTATTGGGGGAAATTGTCAGGTTTAGGGGGGCTGGTTTTATCTTTTCAGGAATGTTGGTTGGTTTGTTTTCACACCTAAAGCACTGGTTATTTTCAACAAATAAAGCTTTCTCTGATTGCTTTATTAGAATAGAACATTTGATCTCATGGATTTTTATCTCCTGTTTTAGAGAATAGCTTTACTAAGTGCTGGGGGAAATCTCCATAGTCATTATTTAATATGAATTTATTTAATTATGCATAAGATCCATTCTGGAAGGAAATGAAAAAAGTTCTTGACTAAGAGCAATTGGAGCAGTCCACTTAGCATGTTATTATGCCAGATTTTCCTAATATGGTGTCAATACCACTCCACCCCCCAGCCCTCTACCAACCACCCTCCCCACCACAACTTCAACAGGTGAATCTGCCACATATTTTCTAACACACCATGATTTTTATCTCCGATCCTCTTCTGACAGGATATTTCTATCCTGCCTTCTGTAACTGACAAACTCCTGTGTATCCTTGGAAGCCAGTTCAGGGGCCACTCCCCCTTATTCTGACGGAACCTTTTGCTGTGCCCAGGCAGAAGGAAATTCATCATTGTGCTCTCTGCACAGCACACATTCTATTACTCAGCCATGGCTCTGCTTGTAATCATGCATCTCTCTTTCATCTGAAGCCTTCAAAATAGTGAAGGCGTTCCCTTCTGTAACACTCTGTCTAGATTAGAGCTGGCACATGAAGAGATTCAGTAAGCACTTGCAGTGTGATTAATCAAAGTATTAATTAGAAATACCTTTAATTAATATAAGAAATGCTGGAATCTTTGATCCATTTTATGAATGCCTAAAGCTTTGTCTTGTTTGCTGATCAGATATGCCACCCCAACTCTAGGTTGGAGACCAGTATGTGTACAAGTGTTACAGAGGCGCAGTGAAGAAAGGGCTTTTTCTTCAGAATTATGGTGGGCTCATCTGGAGACTCTTCTTTATGATCAAAGCAAAAGCATCCTACACTGGAGAGCTCATTTCATTCATTATTCTTTGGAAATGGGGCTATGTATGATTCTCTTGACCTTTTTTTTTTTTTTGTCAATTATTACTCCAAATTGAAAAGAGCTGATTTGAGGAGATAAATTTTCCTTGTGGCACATGGCTTTTGATTTTGTGCTTCCTGCTATGCTTTGAAATAACATGCTGACATTTTTTTCTGTGTGTGTATGTGTGTGTGTGTGTGTGTGTGTGTGTGTGTGTGTGTTTTAATTCACTGGTTTGGTAAATATTTACAGAGTCTCAAGTATTTTGCCAGGTACTTTCAGGGAACCACAGTGATCAAACTCCCAGTTCTTAGGTTTATGGCAAGTGGGGAGAGATGTCAACAAATATATACGGTATGCAAAACAGCAGGTGGTTATAAACGCTCTAAGGAACATCGAAGAGGAATGTGAAAAATGAGCTGGAAACCTTGGCGTGCCTTTGGTGTTATCAGAATTAGTTCCTTTCTCTTGCCATTGCCGATTGTGGGAAGTCAACAATGGCTGCCTTCTCAGCTGATGGGAAGCCCCTTTCTTAGGTTCAGTAATCTCCCACTTTCTCTGGAGGGGCATTTTCACTAGTACTTATAAAAACGGAAGAACCTGGGGATCCCCAAAGAATTCTTCACCCCAAACTGCCCTAGGCTCTGTGCCCCACTGCTTACAGCTCCCTGGTGGGCCATTTAGTCAGGCTTCCTGCTTCAGGCCCCAACAGAGCATCTTTCTCAGCCGTCAGTAGGTAAAGCATCGCCCGTGCCATGTTCTCACTGTCTAAACTACAGAAGAGACGCGACGTTCTAAGGTCCAAAGAGCTGTGGGTTGCCCAGAGAACTGCCAGATAACTGAAGACGTACAAAGAGGAAAATCCGGAAAAGCAAAGGTGGGTCGTGAGGGCCAAGATAGCACTCTCCCGCTGTCGACCGCAACACTCGAGTCTGGGTGCAAAAGTCCTGTGGAAAACGCAGGCATTTCCTTCTTCAAAGGTCAGTTCTGAATGTGGGGAGCTCCCTTCGGTTGGCAGCCCTATGGCCATGCAGGGGAGTCCCCGCGCAGCAGCTCTTTCCCCTCAGACAAAGCCCTTCAGAGGGCTCCCTGCTATGTTCCGGCCTCTGGAGGCCTCCCTGCCCCACGCCTGTCAGCGACGTCTCCAGTCTCTGGGAAGACGACTACGCACAGGTGGCCAGAAGGGCTGGGAACTTTTCTTCTCATTCCTCACTAACCGGCCTCAGGTCCGGTGAGCGTTGGCTAGCGGCGAGGCCAGAGGGCCCACTGAGCGCGGAACCCACCTCAGGCCTTCCTCGAGCTTTGGAGACGTTGGCGTTGCTGAGCAGGCCGGAAGTAGCGCCGTCCACGCAGAGCGGGACGCCCGTTAGGTCGCCGCACAGTGTTGTAGCCTGTGGCCACTTGCACCTCTGCTCCGCGGGTCACAGTGGCACGTGGCTGCCCAACTTTGTCTTCCGGACGTCAGTTCTATGGGAATGGGCATCCCAAGCAGCCAAAGGCCAGGGAAAGGGCAGAGGATGGGCCAGAACCCTGTTCAGAAACCCTAGTTGCGTGGTCTGAGGTCTAGGCCTGCGCCTGGTACCCCTTCATGGTGCCAGCCCCGCTCAAGGCCAGGCCCCATGTGCCCACTCAGTGTGCCAATGTGAGCAGAGGTGCCCCTGACGTCCCGTACTTCAGGCCCCCTTTCCGTGAAATAGGAGGCTTGTGAGAATTTCAAGTGAGACTGTGCAGGTAAGAAGGCCCCCGTTTAACACAAGTAGGAAGTTCTCCAAAAGAGTATAGAATAGAGCACGATGTTCAGACATGTTGTAAATAGATGTACCTCAATCAGTGTCATTGGGATGGAAAACAAAAGGTCATTGACCGATTGATTTTATATAAAATTCTACAGCAGGCAAACCTTTTGGGAGGGCTGAGAGGCCAGTGGTTGGAATGAAGAGGCAAGAAAGGGCACTTGGGACTGATGGAACAATTCCATTTCTTGCTGGCAGTTAGAAGACATAGTTGCCACAGTTTATCACACTACAGATTTTAAATGGTTTCATTTTATTCAAATTTCAACTCAAAAAGTCTTGTGGAAATAAAGTTGTGACTTAGAGATAACAAGTAATAAGGGACAATTGAAGTTGGTAGGAAAACATATTACTTACAAAACCTAAGCCTGAATTTGCTCTATATGAATAGAGTGGCTTTTTGCCTATGTAGTCAGCAAACCCAAGAGTTGGGAATCACTCTCGTTGGTGACCTCATTTATCACTTCCACAGATTTGGCTCAGCCCCATTCCAAATTTGGACTCCTGGTATAGAGACCTGGCCTCCCTTACTGTTGCATCTTTTCCTCCTGGGTGAGAGTCAGACTTCAGCACTGCCTCCCTTGGGCCTGGAGGCATTGGTTCCGTCCCTTGCCCCATCCCCCATGTCCCCTTCTCTCCTTCCCAAGTGATGGATCTGTGTCCAATAGCTTCTCCTGCTTTTGCAATTATCTTGAGGGATAAGGTGCCAATGGGGCATTAGAGCCCCAAGAGACAAATTTCTAGGGCAGGAAGCAAGAAGTGACCAACATATCAACTCCTCTCACTTCCTTTCCACTAACTTATGGTCTTAATGAGTCACACTCAGCTTGGCTTGTCTGGAAGAAGTTCTTTGAGACTGTGCCATCAGTTTTACTATCTTGTCAAGTTTTTCAGCTCAAACATGCACTGCACCACCTTGTATTTGTTTTCACCCTTACCTGCTTCCAACGGACTCTGCAGTTCCTAAAAAATTTCTGACTTCTAAACTTGGCCTCAGGCTCTACTTCTAGGAAATCCTTTATCAGCAATTGGGACTTGGGGGTTGGCTTTTTTTGAAAATTTTGTAACTACAAAAAATAAATTTAGGATTATTTTTATTTTGGTTTACTGAATCACTGATCTTAACATGTTACTTTAAGACAACTAGTTGAAACAAGTGGTGTATATGTGTGTGTGTGTGTGTGTGTGTGTGTTCCTCTGAAGTTGGTAGAAAATTTTAATTTTTCCATTTATTGGTTAATAGTGGTGTTTCCCTTCAAGAGTAAGTGTGTAAGTTCAAGGAATTATATATTGTAAACATTTGGAAGTCTGAAAAACTTAATAAACATTTGGATGCAAAACAAAGAAAATATATGTTAGTCACAAGCATAAAGCAGTTAGTCTGGAAGTCTGATTATGGGTTTTGGCTCATTCATAAAGACACATTCTATCTTAAAATCGTAAATCAGGGGAGATTATACTAAAGACTTTTAAAATACAAGTCTTCTGATCCAGAATGCTTTGCAAAAAATTTTTTTCTTCATTTTATTTCAAATATCAAAGATAATAAGTATTTGAATAACTCCCACGTGCTTGAGGCCTCCCATTTATTGCAGGTTTGTCAAATCTTGCTCTTCTCTTCCACCTGGTTTGCCAACCATCTGTAATTTGATCAACAGTAAGTTGAGATGGGACTGGTAAGGGTCATATGTTAAATAGGACATTTCCACTTTCTTGACCACAAAATCCTCCCTTTCCTGACCACTTAAGCACTGTTACATAATCTACAAACACATGGATTTGATGATTTTCTGCTACATATGTTGACAAAGGTCACAGCTGCAAATCTGCTTTCCCATTGGCAAAATGTTTTTTATTAGAGATTTATTATGTTTTGCTTATAATCATGCCTATCAGAACATTTAAACATTATTTTTAAAAATATGTTCTGCCTTTGGGGCTGGAGCAATAGCACAGCGGGTAAGGCATTTGCCTTGCATGCGGCTGACACGGGTTCTATTCCCAGCATCCCATATGGTCACCTGAGCACTGCCAGGAGTAATTCCTGAATGCAGAGCAAGGAGTAGTCCCTGAGCGTCGCTGGGTGTGACCCAAAAAAGCAAAAATAAAATGTTCTGCCTTTATCTACATTATCATAGTGAATTGTTTTGCAGAGAAAATCTTGATATTCTATTATGTGAACAATTTTGTTTTTCTAGCATTATTTCATATAGCATTATATCATAAGCAAAAATTAAGCTAGGCCATGGAATTAACAAATACACTTTCACAAAAATTAAATTACAAACAAGCAGTATCAGAGGGGACCAATTATGCAAAAATAACTTTTTTTCAAGTACTTGATTCTTTCAAAATATATGAAAGCAGAAAAAGTCCTAGCAAACTCACAGGTTTTATATATATGGAGAAGTGTTAGTTCTTTCAGAACAGGTCATATGCTTGCTGCAATTCCATTACTCATATTTTCAGAATTCTTTAGAAATCTGTCACAAGAGACTGAGCCACTATTTTATATGACATCATCAATTATACTCAATCTTTATCTTCTAAGAGAAAATTAAATTTTTGGAAATAAAAGAAAGTTAACCAGACTATGCTAGTAAAATCATTTAACAGGGAAAAAAATTAACAAAGTTAAAATGAAAACAAATGGACTGTGTGAGCCTTTAAAAATAAATTGTTAAAGAAGGAGAGTTAGGAAAGACTGAAGCAGAAACTGATGTGTAAAAAACAAACATTAAACAAAATGATCACTGCCAAAAACAATTAACTGGAAGAAAATGGAAAATTTTTTGGCAAGTCTGCTGAGTACAAAGAGAAAATGTAAATAAGTGCAAATGAAAAAGAAAACAATAGATATGGAGGCTTTTTAAAAAATATGAGAATACTGTGTATAATTAAATTTGTATGAACGTTTTCTTCCTAGAAAATTGTCACCCAAATTGAACTCTAAAGAAATAAAAAAAAAAACTAGATCAAACCAAGAAAAAAACTTTTAAAAAGGCCGAGTCCTGTAGATTTACAGCAAATTCTTATTCATTTTAGCAGACATAAATGCATAGAGATATTAAAATTTAGTTCTGTAGCAAACAATTATAAAGCCTATCAAAAATGGTACTCAAAAATTTAAACTAGGGGATAGAGAGATAGTACAGCAGATACAGCACTTGCCTTGCACAGAGATGACCTGGGTTCAATACCTGGCATGCTATAAGGTCCCCTAGTCTCTGTCCAAAGTGATCCCTGAGCACAGAGCTAGGAATAAGTCCTGAATACCAGGACTTTTTTTGGGCCTCGCCCCAAATAAAACAAAAACAACATTCCTGATTTTAAAAAGTAGCACTATCTAGCACTATCCTCCCGTTGTTCATCTATTTGCTCGAGCAGGCCCAGTAACATCTCCATTGTGAGACTTGGTGTTACTGTGTTTGGCATATTGAATATGTCACGGGGAGCTTGCCGGCCTCTCTGAGTGGGGCGGAGGAATCGAACTCAGCAAACAAATAAAAAAGTAGATAAAAAGTTATTAGTTGAACAGGGAGATACCTCATGCATGTAGCCCCAAAGACAGACAGACAGACAGACAGACAGACACACACACACACACACACACACACACACACACACACACAAAACGCATGCACGCCAAGCATGGTGTCCCAAGGAGCCCCTGAGCAATGCCTGGTAGGATCCAAAACCCCACCAACAAAAGGCTCTTAGGAAATATAAAACCAGTAATCTGCTCTATATACTAATGTTTTATACTAATAATAGTGTTGATAGTCACTGTCACTGTCCTCCCGTTGTTCATTGATTTGCTCTCCATTGTGACACTTGTTACTATATTTGGCATATCGAATATGTCTGGGGTAGCTTGCCAGGCTTTGCCGTGTGGATGAGATACTCTCGGTAGTTTGCCGGGCTCTTGCAAGGCAAATGTCTAACCCACTGTAAGACAACCAAACTGCAAGGAAGAAAAAATAAAAATTTCCTCAAGAGTTCAAAGAGGCAATCTGTTCCATTTCTTACATAGTTTTCCAGAAATTTTCTGTGCACATAAAACTATGTGAATAAACTCTTTGAAAAAACCAAAGGGAATCATACTGTGGTATATAATTTAGCACTTGCTCACTATACAAAGTATCTTGGACACCATCCCACCTCAGTGTATAAATCCCCACATTTTTTCATATCAATTAATATATCATAAATAAACTAATTTTTTACTTACCTACCGGGTGGGCTGGAGTAATAGCATGGCAGTAGGGCATTTGCCTTGCGCACTGCCGGCCCGGCTGAGCCGGGTTTGATTCCTCTACCCCTCTTGGAGAGCCCGGCAAGCTATCGAGAGTACCTCGCCCGCACGGCAAAGCCTGGCAAGCTACCCATGACGTATTCAATATGCCAAACACAGTAACAACAAGTCTCAATATTGGAGATGTTACTGGGCCCACTCGAGCAAATTGATGAACAATGGGAGGACAGTGTTTGACATTGTTTGACCTTTTGGGTACCATTTACACTATTTCCTAGCCTTTGTACAGTTATAGTGAGCATCCTAGAATATCTCTGTTTATTGATACCACTGGTGTGCTCACAGGATTAATGCCTAGCAATGGAATCATTGGAGCCACATTTGTATAGATATTTCCAAATTAGCATCCCAAAAGACTGGGTTAAATTTATAATCCCACTATTAAGTATATGTAAAATCATGATAATTGTTGAGGTTAGGAGATGAGCACATGAGTGTTTATCAATTTAAGCTAACTTTGCTTACATTTTTTGTTTCCATACTTGATAATATGATGGTAGAGGTAATTAATCAAAATAAGATATAAAAATTACCACTCTCGCCATTATTTTTAAAAATTGTTGAAAATTCTGAAAGACAAGAAACAGAAATAGAGTGAAAACAGTGGGAAAAATAAGGCAGAAGAAAGTTGCCTTGAGCAGGAGACAACTCAGGGGTCAGAAGTGCTTACCTTGTGCAAGGACCAGAGTTCAATCCCCAGCACTGTGTGCCTCATCTCCACTGAGATGGCCAAATGACCCTCAGTGGGCAGGGCCTGAAAATCACTGCTACACAAGGCCCAAGTGCTGAATCATCCAGTATGGCCGGAGTGATTCCAGATCCTATGAACACTGCTTGAGAGAAACCTATCCCATATACCCCTATTTCCCTCCTACACCCCAGAAAACCAATGGGGCTCAAGAGATATCACAGAGGTCAGAAATGCATGCTTTGCATTTATGGAACTTTGGTTCAAGCCACTGTCTCAGTTGGCATTCTTGGGTATAGCCCTGAAGGCCTTCCCTCAGAGCAATGCTGGGTGGCCCTGGTGGTCTCTGGCACTGCAAGACCCCTGCAGTACCACACCCTCTCCCTGAGATTTGAATTACTGACACAGTGACTGAGTCTTACTAGGAACAGCCACATGGTCTCCTGAGCACTACTTGGGAGGTTCTTTCCACCCAAAAAAAGTTGCTTTTATTTGCAGGTGATACTTTTGCTTAGAAAATACAAGACCTGACTGGAGATCTATTATGAAGTAATTGCTAATAATCAATAATGTTTCCAGTGATATATCAATAGCCTATTTGTAAATAAGCCACTTTAAAATATCTGATTTACATATAATAATATTGACAAGGACTGGAAAGGATCTATACCAAGGAGAGAAAATATATGAAAACAGGGGGCTGAAGCAATAGCACAGTGGGTAAGGCATTTACCTTGCACACTGCCTGACCCAGGTTCAATTCCCAGCATCCCATATGGTCCCCTGAGCTCTGCCAAGGGTAATTCCTGAATGCAGAGCCAGGAGTAACCCCTATGCATCGCCGGGTGTTACCCAAAAAGGGGGGGGGAGAAAATATATGAAAACAAAAAGATTTAAATAGTTTTAGAAATCTGTTTGTTGTTTTCCTAGGTAAGTGTATCAATTTCTTATTTGACATTTTAAACAAATTTCCAGTGGGATTTTTTGAAGCTAAAAGAAAGTAAGGTGCACTTGGAGTGAAAGAAATAGGAGAAAATATACAGAAATACTTTTTAAAAGGAAGAGTAATAACAGGAGATTCACTGTACCATATGTTAGTATAAATTACTAAAGCAAAAATTACAATGACTTTGAACTTCTGAGGAAAGACTGACAAACAGATGAAAGAGATGAACATTTTCAGAACAGAGAGTCCTAAAAGAAAATCCTACATCTCAGTAAATCACCAATGAGAAGGACATAGATTATTCAATAATTGGTACCAAGGAAGCGTGTCAGTCATTTGAGATTTATGGGCTTACTTCAGACCATATGCAGCCCACATGGATTAAAAATGAAAATGTGAAAATGAAACTATAAAAGAAAAAATATTAAGGGCTTCTTAAATTTAAAAAGAACCAAACACAAAACAATGGAGGATATCATATAGACATATCTACATGAGCTTCTGGAACATTTGTGTGAGAAAAATTGTAATCACCAAATATCAAATAAGTTGCAAAGTAGGATTAGTTATAAACTGACATCTAATATTTGCACCAACATCACCTGAATGACAACACAGCATCATTCTACTGTGGCCATAAACTTGAGGCACAAACCACTTTGAAGAAGGTAGTTCATGTAGAGAAATCATTCATCCCACTTTTTTGGCTTTTTTGGGGTCACACCTGGCAATGCACAGGGGTTACTCCTGGCTCTGTACTCAGGAATTACCCCTGGCGGTGCTCAGGGGACCATATGGGATGCTGGGAATTGAACCCGGGTTGGCTGCGTGCAAGGCAAACGCCCTACCCGCTGTGCTATTGCTCCAGCCCCTCATTCATCCCATTTTTAATACCCCTAGAATCTTGTACTTCCCTTTATCTTCCAGAATACAGGATCATTTTTCCTTACAAGCCCAGAGGTAATTCTAACCCTATTTTCCAAATTCTGAAGACTGTGTCTTTAAGTACAAAGAAGTTGAACTGAAATAATGTGAACAACTCATGGGAAGTAATCATTAGAGAAACCAAGCTAAGTGGGCAAGATTTAGGGAAAGAAGAAACTGGTATACACATACATTAATACTCATGCTCAACCAAGATTCTTTTTTTTTATTTTAATGAATCACCATGAGATACAGTTACAGGCTTACAAACTTTCATGCTTACTTTTCAGTCATACAATGATCGAGTGTACCCATCCATCTACCAGTGCCCATTCTCCACCACCAATGGTCCCAGTATCCCTCCCATTTCTCCCCCCACCCCGCACCCCACCCCCACCTCTGCGGCAGGTGGATTCCCTGTTTACTCTCTCTCTCCTTTAGGGTGTTGTGGTCTGCAATGCAGGTATTAAGTGACCATCATGTTCGGTCTATACTCTCAGTACATATCTCCCATCCCTAGTGGGTCTTCCAAGCATTCTTTACTTGGTGGCCCCTTCTCTATCTGAACTGCCTTTTCCCCCAGCATGCGAGGCCAGTTTCCAGGCCGTGGAGCAATCCTCCTGTTCCTTGTCTCTACTATCTTTGTAAACCATGATTCTTACACCCAACACTATCTAAACCTGTCACAGTGACCCCAAGGATATATTTGACTTAATTATTTTTTTTCTTTCTCCTTTTTGCTCTTTTTTTGGTGCTGGTGATTGAACCCAGGACCTCACATTTGTAAGGAAGGCAAGAACTATACCACTGAACCACAGTCCTGGTCTCCCAAAGGATACAGCCTCGCTTTCTTCAGGGCCCAAAGGAGGACAGGTTCTAGAAGTTTCAGCTGGAGAGATTAAATCTGTAAGGACATTGCTGACATCAATAAGAAACAAATTTCTGATTCTGGCACTTGAGCACTTATTGGGACTTTAAGACTGTCCCAAACTGAGTGTTAAAAGGGATGTTCCTGAAATCCTTTCAGCATCTGTATTACAAATCACAATGCCCAAAAAGGAGAGAGAGAAAGAAGAAAAGCTCCTGCCATAGAGGCAGGCTAGAGGTTGGTGGCGGGGGTGATGGGGACACTGGTGCTGGGAAATGTATACTGGTGTATACTGGTGGAGGGATAGGTGTTGGAATACTGTATGACTGAACCCTAATCAGGAACAGCTTTGTAAGGGTCTATCTCACAGTGATTCAATAAAAATAAATAATATGCAACCATAAAAAAATACTGTCCCAAATATAATATGACCTTGCAGTATGCATGAATTGTCTCATAACTTTCATCAAAGAACCCCAAAATTTGAGATTTACTCTTTATGATCTATTTATTTATGATCCATTTATGATCTATTTACTCTTTATTTTCCTTGGACAGAGCTTGTTAGCCACATGTAACATGTCTAAAGTCCTTTCATCCACAAGAACTCACATGACCTTCATAACTCTGCTAGACCATGACTCTCTCCAATTTATACCAAGGCACTCAAAAGTCAGACATGGATTACTAGGGTTGATAAATTTTCCCAAAATAAAGAAGCTGACATAAGAATATATATATATATATATATATATATATATATATATATACACACACATAGTAGGAATGACTGGAAGGAAAATAATACATAAAAGGCTTGGATCAGAGAAAGCAGTGCCTGAACTTTGTTTCTGCTTATGGATCACACTGGTCATGCTGATTCTCAGGGGCTACTCTTGGTGCTCAGGAGATCATGTATTGTTGGGGATCAAACCCAGTCCTCCAGCATGCAAATATTCCCAGCTCTTGCCTTAAAATGCCCTAATAGAAGCTGCAAGGAAGGGAAGGTTGCTGAGTACTGGCTAATGGA
Organism: Sorex fumeus; assembly: GCF_029834395.1. Classification (NCBI taxonomy): domain Eukaryota; kingdom Metazoa; phylum Chordata; class Mammalia; order Eulipotyphla; family Soricidae; genus Sorex; species Sorex fumeus. Next base: position 18,386,045 of record NW_026606083.1, on the reverse strand, counting down.
GATTATCCTGAGTCCAGGGAGAATGAAAATCTTACTAGTCCTTAGGTCTAAATGGTGTGGGATGATAACCGGAGAGAGACTACAAAGAATGCACAGCATTCCTGTCATCTGCCTTCCTGAAATATATTATCTTCCATTTCAAGTAAAGGTTTGTGTGAGAATGCCTCCATTAATTTATATCTCTGTTTATATCCCTGGCCTTTGTTAGTTTAGATACCAAGCTAGAAGTTGTGTTTAAACTAAAAATGAAGTTCCCATCACACAACAGGATTTTCGTGTACTTTTTATTCATGAGAATAAGGTTTATAAAAATACTTTTAGAATTTGCTTACATAAAACTAAAACTGAAAGCTGACTTTTGTGCTTGGCTCTTTGATCACATTATTCCACAATATTGTGAGTACACAGGAACTTCAGAGAAACATGCATACTCTAAGAAACTTTTATAGATTCATCCATACTAAATGTATGGAACTCCACTTAAAAGTAGGACATACTGGTCCAGGGATGTGACAGAACACATTCATATGTGTATGTACCCCAGCATCACCGGGGTGGCCTTCACAACAACAAAGAAAAATTATTCATTTGGGTTTGAGGCCACACCCTGTGGTGCTCACAGTCGATTTCTAGCTCTCTACTCTCTACTCACTCCTGGCAATGCCCAGTGATATGCAGTGCCAGGGATTGATCTGGGGTCAAAAATACTTTCTCTTAGGAGGTATGATGCCACCCACAAGTCAACCTGTACCTGCTGGGCTAGTACATCAGTAACTTGATGGTGGCTTTAGGCCTTCTGATACTCTAAAATTGTCGCTGTGCCTCTGGCAGAACCCCAACAACTCCAGACCAAGTTTCCTGAAAAATTAAACGGACAAAAGTTAGATATGTGGAAGCCACACCTACGAACCACCTCCAGCTCAGCTATACAAGATCATTTATCGCCCTTTTTTCAGAGACCCATAAATAAATCTCCAAAGAGATCAAAATTCTCAGTTAATCTTTGACCCGTGCAAGGCTGAACAGACCCAGATAAATTGAGGGGTTGGGTTAGCCTGGTGCCTACCCAATAGAGCCCCTTGCTCCCACAATCCAAAATTGCCGCCATGCAGCTGGCTGAACTCCACCATCTCAGGATAGACCTCACCAAGATATTAACCTGTTGAAAATTTGGATATGTGGGTTTTATGACTGAAATATCCAGTCTTTCTTGGAGTTGGGACGGGCTTCCTCCCCCTACTTCCCTATACTGCTGGAAGAACCAACAGCCACCCCGACAAACCAACTCCAGTGCCACCATTTAAGCTCTTCTACCAGCCTTGATTCAGAGATCCATAAGTCATGAAAGAGTTAAAAAGCTACAGTTAATCTCAGACCAGTGCAAGGCTGAACAGACCAGGGTAAATCCGTGGGGGAGGGGAGGTGGCAGGGCGCAGGTCAGCTTGGTACCCACACAAGGAGAGCCCCTGCAGTCTCTTGCTTCCACAATACAAAATCACTGCCATGCCCCTTGGTGGACTCCACAGTCTCAGGATGGACCTCACAGATATATAATCTGCTGAAAATTTAGGTATGCAGGTTTTGTGACTGAAATCTCTGAGCTTTCTTGGGGGGTCAAGAAAGTCAGGGCAGGTAGGGGCTACCTCCTTCCACCTCCCTGTATTTCCAAAATCCTTGGCACTCATGTCCATACCCAAAAGCTGCCACCCAGTTAAAAAGCTGCTCCAGCCTTACCTTCCCAATAAAAATACTGAACGACCTGAACAAACACAATGATCCCTTGGTAACACATAGCAAACCATAATGCACAAGAGGAAAAGGAGAGAGAAAGAAGAAAAGTGCTTGCCATAGAGGCAGGCTGGGGGAAGGGTGTGGGGTGTTGGGGGAGGGTGGGAGAGCAGGCACCAGTAATGTCTCACAACAAATTGTGAGACCAGTTGTTACTGTTTTTGGCATTTCTAATATGTCACAGGTAGCTTGTCAGGTTCTGCTGTGTGGGTGAGATATTCTCGGTAGCTTGCTGAGCTCTCCAAGATGGGCGGAGGATTCGAACCCGGGTTGGTTGCGTGCAAGGCAAATGCGCTACCCACTGTAAAAAAAAAGTAATGTGGAGTTCATGCCCACTTCAGTCAGCTGAATCAGTGACTAAATAGCAGTACTCCTACACACACACACACATATATGTATATATATATATATATTTACATATATATGTATACTTTTTTTAAAAAAAAGAAAATCATCTGGTTATGTTACTGTTGCCCAATAATTTCTCTGATTTTGTTCAAATCGACCAACATGGCCGACCCGAGTTCGATTCCTCCGCCCCTCTCGGAGAGCCCGGCAAGCTACCGAGAGTATCTCGCCCGCACAGCAGAGCCTGGCAAGCTCCCTGTGACATATTCGATATGCCAAACACAGTAACAACAAAGTCTCCAATGGAGACGTTACTGGGCCTGCTCGAGCAAATCGAAGATCAACGGGAGGGCCTTTACTTTACTTTACTGAATTGGGAAGTATCATAAGAGAAATCTACTCATTTCAGTGTTCTTAAAATGGATATGCTTCATGGGGCTGGAGAGGTAGCACAGCGAGTAGTGCATTTGCCTTGCATGAGGCCAACCCAGGTTCGACTCCCAGCATCCCATATGGTCCCCTGAGCACCGCCAGGAGTAACTCCTGAGTGCAGAGCCAGGAATAACCCCTGTACATCTCCAGGTGTGACCCAAAAAGAAAAAAATTAATATGCTTCAGCAACTGCATGGAAATCCTCTTACTTCCTGTAAGTCACAGCATTAACCTCACTTTATATAATGTTATACCAGTGTCATAAGATTTTTTATTGGACTATTATGTCAAGGTATATTTTCATAAATTTTAATCTATAAAAACTATCTCAAACATGAATAAATCCCCTTTCTAAATTTTTTTTTGTTCTATACATGCATTCTTTCCTTCATTCTTGATCATCAAAATCCTTTAGTGATCTGTAGCAACCAAGTAGGTTTCTGGTATCTGATCTCAAATAATTAAAAAAAAACTGTGGGGATTGTTCAGTCTGAAATATTTGGCTATGCCTCAAGGGAAAAAATAAAAGACGTTCTTAATCCTTGGTTATAACAACATTGTTCTGATTTGGGGTAGGGGCGGGGTTGGTGCTGGCATGAATGAAATACTGGGTGATTCATCCAATGAGAATTCTGATGCAGGTGGAAAATGAGAAAATCCAGGTGAATTGAAGGAGAGAGATGGAGATGTTCTGAGGAAATAAATCAGAAAATAGAGGGTCTATGAATGCAGGGAAACAGCAGGTTTGAATTCTAATATATAAAAGCTTGCTAAAGGCCAGTGACATCTGACACCAGGGAGGGAAAAAAAAAAGCCCAAGGTGAAAAGTTTCTAAGCTATCAAATAGATGTAACTCACTGATGAGCATGCCCATGTGGGATTTTAATTACTCAGACATCTGTTTAGCGAAGTGTACTACTAAATAGGGATCAAATACAGAGATCAAATTACATGGGGAGGAGAGTGGAGATGACATTCACGACTCAGAACGAAGAGCTATCGGCCAGGGGAAAATCAATCCCGGCTTTACATCTCACCAACAGAGAAGCAATTATTTCAGATTTGGAGCTGGTTAGCATCCTTGGTCATGAATTTAATTAAATAACCCTCCTGTGGCAGAAAACAGAACAAACCACTGTATTTAACTGTCAGGAAAGACATGTTGCAAATAAATGGTCCAAATTCCTCTTCTCTTCATTTTCTCCTCCTTTGTGGAATTGATGCAGTTTCCTTAAATTCACAACTCTCTTCCGTTCCCTAATTGACTCCCCCCCACTTCCCAATGGAATCCAATAAACTCATCTGTCAATGGCTTGATCTAGAGGCAAGATTTGCCTTCCACATTCCCACAGTGAGATTCTTAAGAAGATGGAGAAAGGGGTAGAGCCCCATTGAGAGGGGCCAACAATTTGGGTATTCCCAAATTGTTTATTAATTTATTCAATTTTTTTTACTGACCAACTGTGGGCCAGACAATTATGCTAAGTTATACACTGGATACAAAGATGAATGATTCTTTCCATTATATTGCTTAACCTCAGACCCCTAACTCCTAAATGGCAACAAATGAAAAGCTTCTAAGAACACTTTTCCCCAATAATACATTTATTTTTTTAATTCCTTACTGCCACAACCACCTTTGAATGAAAAATCCAAGAATTCTGCCTGAGCTGTGAAGCATTCTGTCACTGAGGTTAAGAATTTACCCACTGTATTTAGAATGTTCATTAAGATCCATCAGATGAGCACTGCGATGGTGTCATAATTAACCAGACAGATATCACTTATTCTTATGATTTAACTTAGCAGGTATGATGTTGGTGGGTGTGGAAATATTTTAACAGAATATTTAATTGCTTGAATGATGTATCATTTTCATAATTGATTATGTTTATAGGTTTTTTTAAATTAGGGCACCATGATTTACAAAGTTATTCATAGTTTAGTTTCAGCCATGCAATGTTCCAACAACAATCCTACCATCCATGTTAATTTCCCTCCATCAGGATTCCCAGGTTTCCTCCACCTCCCCCTCAAGCTTGCCTCCTTGGAAGGTACATTTTTAAGTTTGGTTGTTGTAGTTGTATCTACTGCTTTCAGAGCTGTTCAAGGTTTAGATCTATAGACGTAACACTCCTCTATTCCACCAGTGTGCCCAAGGCCCTCTATCCCTTCCCGTTACTTCCTGTTCTCCTCTTCCCCCCTCAATTTCTTCCATTCCCTGTCCTCCTTCCTATACTCTAGGGTAAATGATGGTCTAGGTATCAACCAATTAAGAGCTTGCATTCTCTTGTTCAGTTATTCTACATATGACAGATAAGTGAGATCATCTTGTGTTTGTCTTTCTTCTGATTTCCTTCACTTATTATAGCCTCCAGTTCCATCCAAGTTGCAGCAAATTCCAGGATTTCATCATTCCTTGAAGCATCATAGTATTCCATTGTGTATCTATAACACCACATTTTCATAATCCATTCATCTGTTGTTGAACACCAAGGTTGGTTCCATAGTCTAGCTATTGTGCTAATGCTGCAATGTGGAAATACTTTTGAAAAATAATAATTTTCTTCTTCCAAGAGATAACTGAAAGAATATTAATTTTTAAATTCTAATTATTTTCTATAACCTCAAATGGGAGCATGCTTTGGAAGACATCAACTAAGTTACCAGAGGAAAGTCAGACGTTTCTAATTACCAAGATCTTGTAAAGACATGTAGGGGATAATCAGGGCTATATGTTTGGGACTTTGATTTGGGTTTAAATCTGAAAAAAAATGATGTTCTGGTATGGTTCAATTTAAATTTGAACTATTTACCTACATGTTTTTAGTTTTATGGAGGGATACTAAACATTAAAATGTTTAGCAAATATAAAACTTTTGACTAGACTATTACAGCAACTGACGGATGAAAAGGAGAACTTTGTGGCACACCTATTAAAATTCACTTCTTGTGTTGCTCAAATGCACTTGCTTTCTGTAATAAGTCTATCCTCCTAATACTCAACCACTCCAGGATTCCGGTAGACCTACTGCAAGATTATTAAAGAAAAAGTACAATTGCTACAGTTGCTTTGGATCTCATGCCTGAAGTAAAGCACTTAACCCCTCCTTCACTATCTTTTTTACATATGCCTTAGCCTCAGATAACACCTCTGCTAGATAGAGTGCCTGGTGGGGTAGTCCAGATGCTTACCTCCAAGAGTCTTATGGTCTGTTCTCATGGCCCATTCCAGGCCATGGCTTCCATTCTTGTTTACTATTTAAAATGTGCATGCTCATCTGTGTATCAGATATTCTTCCCTTATTGTATTTTATTAGATATTTATCTCCACCTAATAGCTATGTTCTCTGGTTTTTTGGTTTAAGGAAACTTAATAGCAGCTTTACTATCAAGTACAATGGAATTGTACTGAGATGCAAAAAACTGAGATGCCTACTGATCTGAGATGCAAAATTTCTTGATCCACAAAACTTAAGGTTTTGAGACAGGAAGTACAAAGTCTTCAAGTGTGCCAATAGGAGTGGCAGTCAGCATGGCCATGCCAACTATCTCCACCCCCATCCCATGGTTCAAAGGTGAATATATTCTACCTATCAGGGTATAATGTAATGGTTATAAAACATAGTATAATAGCATTTATTTAGATTGGCATCTGAACTTTGCAGCATAGACTTAAGCTAGAGCCTCAGATGTGTTTTTGAGAGGTCATTCCACCATCCAAGTGACTCAGGAGTTATACATTATGGGAAAGGATCAATAGAGTCTTGACTCCAAGGTAGTGTTATGTCATTCCATCTAGCACTTACAAATATATATATGTACATGTATATATATGTGTGTGTGTGGAGAGAGAGAGAGAGAGAGAGAGAGAGTATGCTCAGTAGACTCTGGGGGCCATCCATATCATTGATTCTTGGTCCTGTGATAACAGCTTGATGGCACAATGCTCTGGTCCTGTGATGCTAGGGCCCATATTCCTCAGGGGCCACCATGGCTACAACCAGTAATATTGGGTGAGGAAGCATGTGGTGCTGGGAATCAAACTCAAGGTTTCAAACCTGTGTGATGTTTGCTCTACTTCTTGAGCCAGGTGGTAAGTGCAGTTATTAACTGGGAAAAGTCATATCCTAATCTAAAATATATCAGAGTGGAAAAGATCAGGAGACCAGCAAATGGTTGGCTGGTCTCCTGAGTGTTGGTTTTGTATTGGGGAATCAACCTTAGTTAGTTGGACTTACGGACACCGTTACTCCATGCATGTTCCTGTTGTGTTAGCACAACACTGACTAATATCTCTATGAATGAGTCATGAATATTTATTGCCTCTTTTATAGTAGCTGCATTAATGTGATGTAGTGTGGGATACAAAATTCTTCCTTTGTTTACGCACCTTATCCAATATTCTAGTTTTCATTTAACTCCTTGACCAAACTGCATCATTCATCATAAACTTACACATGAATTATACTTATCACAAGTTTCTCTTTTTTTCACACAAAATAAGCCTTGTGCATTGCCAGGAACTTTGCCCATTAGGAGAGATTCCATCCACCTCTCTTTTAAGATCATATGGCATAGGGTTGCAGTATAGTCATATCTGTTTTTGACTGGCACTTTTATGTTGAGCCAATCCATCTGTGAATGAGGATTTCACTTTTATACTTGTGTATTTGGCTATTAAAGTGAAACTCCATGCAATCATCATTGAATTCTGAGAGCTATGAGAACTACAGCTTTAAACACCAGTGTAATTGTGGTAGAGGGCACTGGATCTGGACCCCAGTTGACATAACATGCCTGTCCTCAAGGCTTGCTCATGTCTAATCATGTGTCTACCACTTATGATGATGGCTGCTGTGCTTGCTCAACTCAAGACTTCCTGCCTCAGAAGCAGCCTAAGATCAGAGGCCTGGAAGGTGGGGAGAGCTGTGATTGCCAAGGCCTATTTCCTTCAGCACTGTTTCCTGTCTGGGAACTTCTGTGTGTTTGTGAAAGCAGTGATCTGACAGCATTCAGTTAATGAAGACTCATTCCCCTACTATAAAGTCACTTTATGTTCCATGGTCTAAGCTTCTTTCAATCAAGACGCTTAGTCTCCAAGAACTTCTTTTTGAATAGTATATAACTCTTTGCTACGGATTGTATGATCTTGCTCCACTCTCCAGGGAGTCTGTGTTGTATGCGCACGCGCGCGCGCACACACACACACACACACACACACACACACATAGATTCCTCTAATATCATAGGGTCTTCTCAGTGATATGGCAGTGCTGCTAGCTCTAGGTTCTAGAGCGACTGAGAGCTCTGTTAACCTGGGAGAAAGGGTTGAAACAACATTCTGGAGTACACAGGAAATTGCTACAGTAGCCTTTAGATTTCTGACCACCTCATCTTTATTTTTATTTTGTAAATGTTCATCCTGCTCTGTTAATGTTTATTAATGTTATTAGCTCAAATAGTACATTTGAATCCTGTCAATTGTTATAGTTCTTCATGGTTCCTGGATTGATTTTGAAATTCATCGAAATAATTGCATTTACCAGGCTTCTGAGAGATACTGTCACTTGTTCTCTGTTCTGTCAAGTTCATGTCATCCCAATTATGGAGCCTGTATTTGTAGTCTCCAATAACCAACTCTGGCATGTAAAATATTGCCGCTGAGATTCTCAGAGTGTTACCTCTTAACAAACATTTCTTATCATTTCAGTTATTCTGGAATTGTCTGCAAGTGGGTTTGCCACCTCTGTATGGGTATCCTCCAGAAACCCAAGCTATCTTCTAGTTGGCCATGGTTGTGCTTATCCACCTCACCCAGCATTGGCAGTTTCTTTCTCTGTGCTTCCCAAATCTATCCTTTAGCCTGCGGTTCCACTAGGGTTAGAAACCCTATATTCTCTTGGTGCTGACGACTTGGGACTGAAGAGAGCTAGGCACATCTCAGCTAAGAAAAAAGTCAGAATCAAGTTAGTGGGGGGAAGGGTGGGAAGATTAAAACTGATTCTCTTTGACATTTCAATTATACTATAAACTAGAGTAATATAAATATACTATAAAATAGAGTAACATATGAACTAGAGTAATATAATATAAAACATGATATAAAAACTTGAGGGCTCAGTGCTTGGGATATATAAGGCTCTAAATTTAATTAAGTACCATCAAAATAAAAAAATAGAAAACACAGAATTTGATATAGTTTGATACCAAATTCTCCCTGTTTCAACTTCAGTCATGATTGTACTGAAAATGGGTCATAATTTTTTCTACGTGAAAGAGTAATATAATGTTCCCTCAATAAAGACTAGAAGAGAATGTTTAGGTTGAAGAACTGGTTCTGGGATGAAGAAAGGCTAGTGGAGCCCCAGCAGAGTTGCTCTCCAGAATGTCATATTTAATGATAAATTCTTGATCCTGTCTTTAAAATCAAGATTAAAAGTCTGTATAGATAATTCCAAAATGTGCTTTGCTTTTTTTCTCCAAAGAATAGCTCTTCTAATCACTTTTCAGCTTTTTGGGCCAAAACCAAAATACAATATATCCTCTAATTTTGTTTTATATTCAATGTTTATAAATGCAACAGTAATGTTTAATTTCTATTTCTGCTAACTTAAATTGCAGGTTTTATTGTAGAACATACTTTTCTGTGGGGGAAGTAGGAAATGAGAAAAGCATTAAGCCCGATGTTTCTAAGCTTTATAACAAAATGCAGGTTTTTTAAAAATAGAGATTAATTTTGGCTCCTTGCTTTTGTTTCTTGTTGTTTGGGCTTTTTGGTTTTGGGACCACACCCAGCAGTGCTCAGGGCTTAATCCTGGCTATGGCTTTGTGCTCAGGGATCACTACACATGACCATATGACCATATGGGGTACCAGAGATTGAATTCAGATTGGCCACATGTAAAGCAAGCACCCCACCTACTATACTATCTCTCTACTGTGCTCCTTGATTTTTAACAGTGAATTGTTTTATACAATAGCAGTTTATCTGGAATTCTCTTTCAAATCCAAGATACAAAGGAGGGGAAAGTAGCATATACAAACTACTGAACAGTATATGCACAGTTGTGCAGGTTGTGTATTGCACAAGGATACCAACATTTCTCAGGAGGCGGAGTTCACATATTAGGCATCATGATTTGCATATTCATTAAGAGACTTTTCCAGTAGGTGGCAGTCAAGTGTCTTGCTCTAACAGATTCAGACAATTAGCACAATTTCTGCCAATGTGCCTTCAGGATTTTTTTTTCTTTTTTTTTTTCCCCCCCAAAGACAGACATTACTGTATGCCTCTGTTCCCTTATCCTTGTTTAATTCTCAGGGTCCAATGAAATAGGTGTTATTATAAGTAATTTGCTGAAATCTACTGAGTAGATTTAGTAGTTTAACCAGCTATAGTAGTTTCATGGTTTGACCACATGCAGTTGTCTCTGGGGACTTGAGAGACCAAGGCACATTTCCCTCAGCTATGAAATAATGAAGGAAAAACTGAGAGACTGAAGACATCTCTTTGAATTTTAACTACAGAGAACTTGATATGGGTTACAATAGCTCACAAAGATGAAGTTTTATATGTAACATATTATGAACATTTATTACCGTTAATGTAATAATGGGGTAAATTAGAGCCTTTAGTGCATATCAATACCAAATAAACTTAAAAAATGACTATAGTATAATGTTTTATTCCAATATTGTAAAACCAATAAGCCATAAATATCACTTAGTTTGAAATTTCTATAGCAAATGCTAGTCAATCAACAATAAAGGAAACTATTTATAAATATTTTATATTAATTCACAATTTAGCACTGAGGAAACTTTTCCCTAAACCTACTGAAATACAAAAGAAGTTAAAATTTTCATCTTTGATATAGCAGTTAAGCAAACTGCTATAACTTTCACTTTTTAAAACAGCATATATACCATGAAATTTTTTTTTTGGGGGGGTGGCATACCTGGCCAGTGCTCAGGGCTTATTCTTGACTCTGCAATAAGGGATCACTCCCGGTGGGCCTCATGGTACCATATGGGGTGCCAGGGATCAAAACCAGGTTGGCTGTGTGCAAGGCAAGTGCCCTGCACACTGTATTCCGTAACTTTTATTTTAACCCGTGGCGTATTCGATATGCCAGACACAGTAACAAGAAGTCTCACAATAGAGACCTTACTGGGCCCGTTCAAGCAAATCGATGAACAGCAGGAGGACAGTGCTACAGTGCAGTGCTACTCTTTACTCTTTAAATATTATACTTAAATATACTTTTATTTTAAAAATTATCTGTACAAAGTTTTAGAAAAGAATTTAAATATAGTTTTTTATGACAGTTATTTTCTTGTGATATTTGGAGTTTGGGTTTTAAAGCTTAGTGATGATTATAATAACCAGTATCTTTAAAGCAGTATCATTAAATTTGCATCTAATGTTTTTAAGACTGTCATTTGATTTTTTAATCTCTGAACCAGTGTTTTCTCAGCAGTAAACTTTTTGGCAAAATAGCTATCGCTATCACTGTGCTCCCGTTGTTCATCGATTTGCTCGAGCGGGTTCAGTAACGTCTCCATCGTGAGACTTATTGTTACTGTGTTTGGCATATCGAATACCTCACAGGTAGCTTGGCAGGCTTTGCCGTGCGGGCGACATACTCTCGGTAGCTTGCCAGGCTCTCTGAGAGGGGCGGAGGAATCGAACTCAGGTCGGCCATGTTGGCTGCGTTCAAGGCAAACGCCCTACCCGCTGTGCTATCGCTCCAGTCCAAATAAGCCACAGAATTGTAAATCCGCAAAAGTAGTCAATGTAACTTAAAGAATTGGCACTCTAAAACCACAACACCCAATAAGAGAGAGAGAACAAAAGGGAATGCCCTGCCACAGAGGCAGGGTGGGATGGGGGGATGGGGAGTGGGAGGGATACTGGGACCCGTGGTGGTGGGAAATGGGCACTGATGGAGGGATGGGTATTTGATCACTGTATAATTGAAACCCAAGCACAAAAACTTGTAAGTCTACAACTGTACCTCATGATGTCTCACTAATAAAAATTAAAAAAAAAAAAAAGAATTGGCACTCTAGGGAAAAAAAAAGACAGTTTTATTCTTTTAAGAACAGTGTCCAAACTTGACATCTTGGAGAAGAGATAGCCTCATCCAGAAATTTAAGGTCAGGATTTATGAAGTTAGGGAAAGGTTGAAGATCTGAAAACTCAATAGATAAAATCCCTCCTTCAAGGTTAGTTTCTAAACAAAGTCTTGGGATAGAGATGGCCTCCACCCAGGAATAGAAGGTCAGGGTTTTTGTTAAGCAGGACTTCATATTAAGTTTGGAAACAAGCAAATATTTAATCCTTTAAGAGTTGATAGTTTGAGAGGAAAAGGTTAGGAAAACAAGCCAAATTCCTGTAAATATGAAGTTGTCATTTGTTTTTACATACTAAATGAAATATGCCTGTTTTGTGTTCAGTGCCTTATGCTTATTTTATTTCCTCTGTCTTGTCAAATATGTTTATATTGAAAACTCCATGAGGGCAGGAAATGTAGCTTTTCTTTATCATAAATCACCTGGTATAAACTCCATTTATGGTAGTGTATGAGGTCTGGACCACTTAGGTTAGCGTATGAGGCCTTGTTTGTCCAATTGCTGATCCAAGCGCATACTCAGTCATTGAGAGTTAGAGTGAGAAGGCCTGTAAATCACATGCTGGTTTGCACAAAATGGAACAGTTTACAAAACTGTTGCATCTTTATTGGTTAACTTTCATAAGCTTCTTATCAGAGAACTTGTAAGATGAGGTATTAGTGCTCTTACTATTGAGAAGATATAACCAGAACCCTGATTTTTCAATCTCTTTTCAGGTACAACTGACAAAAGCCTATTTCCAAATGAACTGAATGGATAATACCATTAAGTCAATAAACAACTAATTCTATTCTTGAATTGAAGTCTTAAAAATAAATGTTCAACCACAGAATTTCAGTAAATTTTTAATAATAAAATTCAACACCATTTTAAATTCAACACCATTAGGATCTCTCATTAGTTTATCTGAAATAAACAGCAAGGAAAGTGAGACAGAAGTTGGTCTGCCAGAGAACTGGAATTGACAAAATTCAAAATGGAGATGACAAAAACATCAAAGATTATCATCAATAGGAAATACCACTTTTCCTCTAGCACAAACAGAATATATCATATATATATGCCATAAAAAATAAAATGTTTTTATTCCATTTTATTTTAGCTAGGAAACATTTCATAGCATAAAATTTCCAAATTGTATAGCACTCATTGAATACTATTAGTTTATTACTTTCTTGGCTTAAAACTATTAGATAAGTGTGAAATGATATATGAAGTACAAATATTCAATCCAACATAAAATGGCAAGAAATACATAATAATAAATTTATTATATTTGTTGAAGTTTTTCCCAGGTAGACTCATTTCTGTCATTAATATATAGTCTTAATGAAGAAAGATGAGAACTGTCTTTATTTTCTCAGATTGTTATGAGAGGTCCATAATACAAGGGGGGCAGGCAGGAAGACAAGAAAGGAAAGCTTTAAGCAGAGGAATATTAGTTTTTAAGACTGGGGATGTGGCTCAGTGGTGGAGCACATACATTGTGTGAATGAGGCCCTGACTTCCATCTCTGACACCAAAAAGAAAAAAAAAATTCTAATCAATGAGCTAAAAAAAATACTAGAAGTAAATAAAATGGGTACAATGAAGTATTAAAAAGTCAAATCAGAAGCAACCCTAAACTAGCCTGAGGCAAAAAGTATAAAATAATCTTGGGCATGATAAACTTTAAGAGCTACAACAAGTTATGGTATGTTAAGAAATAGCAGATAAATCTAGAAAATTTAACAATGCACAGATTTCATTCGAAAGTGGGGATGGGGTTGGAGGGATAGTAGGGGACACTCAAGAAAGAAACCCCAAAGTTGATCAGATTGAAACCCTGACCTAGTTCTCTGGCTATTATTCCCCTCATCTCAGTACTTACCCCCTGATCCTCTGAACTGAGTTTACCTATCGAATAGCTCATAAATACATACAGACCATTTTGTATTGAATCATAAGTCTATTGACCCATAAATAATTACATTAAACTGTCTATTATCTGTCAGAAACTAAGAAATTCCAAGATAGCTTCACATTCAGAAAACATTAGGATCAAAATATTAACAACAAAAAACTGTTTAAATGTAATAAGAATATTCCCCCAAAGGAAATAAGCTGGTCCTATCTTAGATTAACTCATAAAAGGAAAGTTTCACTAAGATTTTATTGAGAACATATCAGTCTTTTGACATTATCTTTTATACTAGCAAAATCCTCTTTCTTCTGTGTCTCTACCAGTTGTTAATGTTAAAATTTTTTTTAAAAATCTAACCAGAATAATCTTTATATTTTATATATTACTTTAAAAGTCAAATAAATATTTGCTTGTTTTCATGCCAACATAAAATGGCAACACATACATAATAAGAAATTCATCATATTTGTTGAGGTTTTATTGAAAAATAGGTATATCTACCAAACAATGTTACTAACCTTGATAGAAACAAGAATGACAATAAAGATGGTAACTCTTTCACTGTGAATTTCATTATCCTATTTATCCCTAATAATAACTATGAGTTAGATCATTTTAATTAAGTAATGTAGGGACTACAGAGGCATGCTCGCCTTGCATGCAGCCAACCCGGGTTCCATCTGTGGCATCCCATATGGTCCCCCAAGCCCACCAGAAGTGATTCCAGAGTTCAGAGCCTGGAATAAGCCCTGACTATCACAATTGTGGCCCCGAAACAAAACAAACTAAATTATGTAATTAAAAATTTTTGAAACAGTCAAAACAATTAAGCCTCAAAAGAATTATTTCAAGATAAAATCGAATGCGTAATACTTGCTCTGTAGGGGCTGGGAAGAAAATTCAAGAGTGAGGGGTGTGAGCCTTGTATACATAAAGGCTCCCAAGTTCAGGAGGTATGGCGCTGCTGGTACCACTGGGATAACTCTGGTGGACTCCAGTGCAGGGTCCTCATACTGCACTCTCTTCCAGTTATGCTGTGGATTGCTGAGCACTATTTGAAAATTAAAAACGTGCTTTGTGCACCTCCCCCCTCAAATGTTAAAGTTATTTTTCTGTGACCCAATCAGTTTAAGAAGATAACCTTGGAACTATATAGAGAAACTACGGCAGATCCAGGTTCGATCCCCAGAGCCCCATTTGGTCCTTCAGCTCCAGTAGGAGTTATCCCTGATTGCAGAGCCAAGAGTAATCCCTGAGCACCACCAGGTATGGCCCCAAAACAAACAAACTGAGAAAAGATACATGACATTCAGATGTTGGGGAAATTTTAGATGTGCTTGAAACAACTTGTGAATCTTTTTCATCTGAAAAGCCAAATTGTCTAAATAGTATAAAAATCATTTATTTCTTGGGCTGGAGTATCTGTCCATATGGTTCCCCTTGTCCCACCAGCAGTAAGCCCTGAACATAGCTGGGTGTGGTCCAAAACCAAACAAAAAATCTAGTATTTATAGTGTAATTTATCATCTGTAATTGATATGTATTAAAAAATGACAAAATATTCCCATATTTTAAATATACAACATAACAATGTAAAATAGCTTTATTAATAATCTTAATACAGTTGAAATTGTTGGGGCCTAGGACAGTAGAGACAGGGGCCAGGAACATTGCTCCACAGTTGGAAACCTGCCTCATGAGCTGGGGGAGAAGGCATCTGGGATAGGGAAGGGATCACTAACACAATGATGGTTGGAGGGATCGTTGGGGATGGGAGATGTGTGCTGAAAGTAGGTAAATGAATATTGAATACTGATATTGAATCACTCAGTGATTCAATAAAAAAAGTTTTTAAAAGTATGTTTCCATTTTACTGTTTCATTTGACTTTTTAGTGAGTGCTGCTCGGATAGTCTTCTCCCCCTTCCCAGCCCTTCTTCGCTGTGTCTAGGGGATGTACCCTTGTTCCCCAGCCGCAGCATACTTAGTCATGGCACTCACATGAATTCCGGCTGGTGAATGGGGCAGGGCTTGCTGCAGTGCTCACATACCTTACTGTAGGTCCCACACTTCAGTGGTGGTACTCACACAAACCTATCTGTGTGCAGAGGTCACATGCTCTGGTGCAGCCCAGGGATTCCAGGACAGCAGAGCCACCAACAGGCATATATGGACAGGACCAGGAATCAAGCCCATGAACCCGGCTAGCAAGGCAGGCCCTTCCTGCAGCTGAGCCATCCTCAGGCCCCAAGAACATTTTAAATTACACATGCGGCTCACATTGTATCTCTATTAGAGAGTACTGCTTTTAAAGAAAGGTCCCCAATAAATCAATTAGGATCCACCAATAATTCTTGGAGCTAATTGCCAAGCTAATTACCTCTCTCCCCAAGGAACTCAAAGACACCACAATCTCCAGTATTCCCCCTGGGCAGGAAATGGACTCAGTACTTATCCTCATCCTCTGAGCAGAGTTTACCTATCAAATATCTCATAAATATATACAGACCACTTTGTCTATCAGTCTATTGACCCAGAAATAATTACATTAAACTGTCCATTTATTTGTCAGAAACTAAAAAATTCCAAAGTAACTTCTCATTCAGAAAACATTAGGATCTCCCATAATAGCAAAAAAGAACTGTTTATAACTAGTCAGAATAATCTTGACTTATATCTTATATATTATTTTTAAAGTCAAATAAATACTGCTTGTATTCTACTATTTTGCCACCAACTGTCACTGTCCTCCTGTTGTTATTGACTTGCTCGAGTGGGCCCAGTAACATTGTGAGACTTGTTGTTACTGTGTTTGGCATATTTGAATACATCACGGGTAGCTTGCCACGCATTGCTGTGAGTTGTAAAAAATATGTGTATACATCAATGTTATGTAACCTTGATAGAAACAATGACAACAGTACCAATGAGACTATTTTATACTTGTGTTGCTGCTACACCTTACCCACAAATAGAATGCAAGGAACCCTCTCCCCATTATCCCAAGGTTCCTTCTGTTTGTCCACATTGACAAAAACTGGCCAATAAGAGTTACACAGTTTGGAATAAGTGGCTGGGAGCAAGAGAGAACTGTTTGATGCTAAGCTTCAACTTTCAGACATATTTGATTCTTTTGGGAAAAACCAAAATGAACCTAAAAAAAAGAAAAGAAAACTGGCTACCAACCACCACTTATCCCAGATTTACCCCTGTATCACTTTTAAGAAGCTAAGTGAATTCTAAGTGAATTCACCTTTCACTAGACACAGTTAAATTTATATTGTTATTATACAAGAAAATCATCCAACTAGAAAATAGTATACACTCCTTCCCCAGTTTAAACATTTCCTAAAAAAATTTCCACTTCCCAGATTAGGCAGAGAACCACAAGAAACAAGAGTTTAGAAAAAATCTCCCTGACTGTGGAGTATACCAGGACTATAATATAGGATTTTGAAACATCTAAGTAACTCGGCCCCTTCCCTTTCATCATAAGACGCACCTGTATTAAAATGTGTAAAATCTACTAAAATGGGAAGACAACATGAAATAAATGCTTATACTATTAAGATATAATAGAGCCACTGATAATTTATTTTCCAAGTAATATTTCATTCTAAAATAATCATCAAGTGATTCTTTAATATTAAGTGACTTCAAAAGTAAAACCATTTTAAGGTTTTGTTATTGTCATAGAGAAACAATGTTTCCAAGATTTCCTATCATTTTACAGAATTTAAGGTCTAAAAAATACGCAAACTTGAAAAAATCAGTCAGCTAGCTGGTGCCAGAGGACTTGCAAGCACAGAGGTGAAATGTGTGAGCACCTCAAATAGACGTGTAGCCTCAGATAAGTGCCACAGTCAAAGGTTTGAACACTACAGTCAAGCCTGTGTGTGATCCCTGGTTATTGCATAACGATAAAAAGAAGAGAAGGCTAATTCAAGAATTTAACCTCATGAAAGAAACTTCTATCTCTAGAAGCAGTTTGTTGGCAGAATGACTAAAACTTAATTTTAAGCTTAAAATTATACTTGTGCTTTAAAAATTATTGTTACCATGTGTATTAAAAAACCAGTGGCATCAAATAGGATAAATGGTTATGTAACAACCTCCATTTTAAAACAAAGGTTATATAAAATATATATAATTATAATTTATAAGCTTTTAGAACGAGTTTATTTTTTCTAACATTAATGATCAAAAACAAGAAGTGAAAGTACTCTTGAGTGTTTTATGGGCTACTTATCAAGGCTCACTTATTTAAATCATTCTTAGTAACTTTGCTTTTATATTTCTCATTCAAGCAGTAAAGACTGAGACTTAGGTTTAGTGTTCTGCAAATCAGTCTCATTTTCAAAAATATAAGTTTTGAGCCAGAAGTAAACCCAGAAAATCATTGGGTGTAGTCCCCAAACCCCTCAAATGTATATAGATAGATAAAAAACTGCCAGAAAATTCCTTGCATATTGTAAACATTAAATTTTCAAATATGTATAATAATATTATTATCCTTTAACATATCCTTTAACAAAGACTGGCAAGCTCCCCATGACGTATTCAATATGCCAAACACAGTAACAAGTCTCAAAAATGGAGACGTTACTGGGCCTGCTCGAGCAAATCGATGAACAATAGAAGGACAGTATTTGTTTTAACATATTTTATATCTCAACATATAAATTATGTAAATTTTATGCATTTATAAAATATGTCAATGTGAAATTTAGGAAGAAAAATAATACACAGGAAGATTATGAAAATCAAAATCTATAGGCCTCTTCTAAGTCAGTTTCAAGAGTAAAGATGGTGAACTTAATTTGACCTTTGAATTTGGTTGTAAAGAAAATTCGGAATTAGTTGAGAACTATCTCACGACATCCCAACTGATTTGTGTCAATCAGAGCTTATTTAATTTGAGGGGGAAAAAGATCAAGAGAAAAGTAAAAAGATAAATTGATTTCACATAGTATTCTGACAGAGACAGTAGGCATAATTTTGAGCCATTTGCCACCCTGCTATTTCCTCTGGGCAGAAATATCTAATACTGTTGGTGCACTCTTTTTTTTCTTTTTGGGTCACACCCGGCAATGCACAGGGGTTACTCCTGGCTCTGCGCTCAGGAATTACCCCTGGCGGTGCTCAGGGGACCATAAGGGATGCTGGGAATCGAACCTGGGTTGGCCGCGTGCAAGGCAAATGCCCTACCCGCTGTGCTATCTCTCCAGTCCCTGTTGGTGCATTCTTGAAGGAAAGAACCAGTCGTGTTTTTCTCTCTTATCAATTCCAACACTTATTTATAAAATTTGTTGAACTTTGCTGTCATGTGGTTGCATCGGAAAAAATGAAGACGGAAAAGTCAGCATTTCTTTTCCAAGTCAGATGAACCGATACTGAAAGCCAACAATTTAAGTGAGGAAATATAAAGGAGAATTTATGTCAAATAATGTATCTAAATTTGCCAATGATTAGAAGTCTTTTTAGAAATGTATTAACTTTCATTAGTCTGGACATAGAACAAAGTTAATGAACGCAAACAAAGGCATGGGAGAGCCACTAGAATACATAAGTAAAACATAAAGCAAAGTCCTTCTTTGCTAACAGCCTTTCAGGGCCTCTCACTACTTACATAATTAAAGGCAAGCTCCTTACAAGGTACAGAGTGCCTTTTGTGATCAAAGCACCTAAATACCTTCCTGGCTTCCTTTTCCACCAATTTTTATCCTGAATTTTGTTTCCATAACTCGAAACGCACATGCTAACATCCTTCTTTCATTTCATATGAACAGCAAACCCTACAGTAAACCCTATTGAATTATAGTATCTAGTTTAAAAATTATATATTTTGGTTTATTGTCTGTAAAACTACAGTATACAAATAGTAATCCCCTTTAAGTAGCACTATACTATTCAAATGAATTTTTCTCCCATTCATTTAATCAGTTTTACCATTTTGTGTTTTATTTCCTAAAGACAATTTCATGGCATCAGGAAGATGGCTTGAGTGGCAGAGTTTAGAAGTTGCTAAGGATATTAAATCTGGTTCATGTACCCCTGGGCCAGAGTCTGAGTCATAGGCACTGTGGTGCACTATTTCCACATACCCCATTTTTTTACATCAGACTTTCTGGCCATACTTAGCCACTCTTGACAGTTTAGGGTTATTATCCTAGTCGCTTGTGACTGGAGAATAGTCAGTTTTTAACTTTTGTCATTAGTAGATGGTTCTGCTGACTGTGTCCCCTTCAAGCAGCTTGATCTTATCTACCTTACTTCTTTAATCTGCAATGATAGAAGCAAGTGTTTTAGCTATAGCTAAAATTGCTCAAAGAAAATAAATTAATAATTTCCAAATGACTGTCTGAAAACATCTTCAGAAAACAGCATAAAATTTATAAAAACTATTTTAGGGGCTGAAGACCATCCTTTCTTTTTCTTTGCAAATGAGGGGTTTTTTTTAGAACATTCTAGTTACTCTCTGAGAAGACTAGAAAGACCATACAGAGGTTGTGAGGAAAGAAAATGTGAGGAAAAAGAAGGAAGTGAATTATTTATGTATAAATGTATCAATTTATATTAACTTTATTGTCCTATGTTAACTTCCATGTAAGATGTAATATCTTCCTTTCTTCTAATTTTTCTATTTTCCTTAAAACTAACAAACATAGGTAAATATTTATAAATAAAATTAGTAACAGGCATGTGCTTATCTCAGAAAGCTTTCATGAGTTAAAACTATGTAGCCAGGGCCAGAAAGATAGTATAGCAGGTAGGTCCTTTGCCTTGCATGCAGCCAACAGCATTCCATACAGTCCCTTGAACACCACCAGGAATAATTTCTGAGTGCAGAACCAGGAGTAACCCCTAAGAATCACAGGATGTGGCCCAAAAATCAAAAAAGAAAAAAAAAAGTATGTGGCCAGAAATACTCTACTGTATGCTTACTTACTAATAGAAATACATAGAAAGAAGCAAAACATATGGGATCTACTCAGCTGAAAAGACAGACCCCCCTCGGGAGCCAAGAGTTGGTACAGGGATTTGAAACTTGCCTTGCACACAGCCAACCCTAGTTTGAGCCTAGGTACTACATGTGGTCCCGAGCCCCACCAGGAATGACTGGTGAGCACAGAGCCAGGAGCAAACCCTGAGTAGCACCAGGTGTGGCCAAACTCCCCCCCACCCCAAATAAAAGATTTCCCACCACAATTTAAGAAGTGTATCACTCCTATGCAAATTAGGCTCCCAAAGGAAGAACTTCCATTCTCTGAGCACTCCTCTGCATTTCACAATGATGCTCTGGGTTATAACCATGCTACCACTAGTGTGGCTGAAGAAGGCCCTGATGTGACTCAGCACATTGCTGGGCCAGTTATAAGGCCATGGCTGTGCAGGGTTCTTTTCCTCTGTATGAAAGCCTGCCCTTCACAACAAGATTTGATATAGGTCTTCCCTCTAGAATTCCACTTCTGGTGGAATGTGGTTTTGTGTTTTAATGCATCTTCCTGGCCTTTCTTCGGATTACTTTCTTCCTCCAAGGCCCACCCCCTTTGTTCTCCTGAGATCTTGTCATTAGATGTTTAGGGATTTCAAGGAACACTGATTATCACACTGTGAATTTCATACTGGTAAATCAATTCATAAAAACTTTAATTATATGTGTGCTATATATATATATATATATATATATATAAAGATCTCTTGATTTTATGGTTTCCCTAGACCTAGGTTAAGAAGCCTTATATAACTGCTTATCTTTTGACACTTTTGTCCTGAAACATTGTTTTATGAACTAAATAAAACAAAGAATGTCAGTAATGCAACCCAATTCTTTTCCACAAATAGTATAACAAGAATTGTAAATAAATTCTTGATTCCCAACACACTTAGTCATGACTTTGTGAATCATCTTCTTAGCAGGCTAACAGATTTAACATGATTGCTGTAACAATCCAACCAAACCAAGAATCTCTCTGCTTATGCTTATTCCCCATCTAGTATTAACAAAATAATAGATGCCATAGATCAGCAAATAGGCAAAACCCCATTCCATTATGTCAAATAGTAAATGCGAAGGATTTTAAAATTTGTATATTCCTTTGTTTTAAAAGTTAAATTTAAAATTATTTTTAAATTGCTTTTTCATTAGGTAAAATAGATCTGAAAACAAAAATTAAAACTACTATAGATCAAAAATCATATGAATTGAGCAAAAGACCTATAAGTAACTTTTTGATAAAATCTGTTTACTAAAACCTTTCCTGAACTAGTGAATTCCCCTTAATTTGGGTCAACTTTTAAATGATAGTTTTGTCCATTTTTATTACATAGGTTAGCATGTCCATTATATATGAGGCTTCAGTTTTATCTAAATAATAAAGCCATCAATGGCTGAATAAATAGCAGTACTCCTACATTAAAGTAAAATAAATAAATAATAAAACCATAAGAACTCAAATTATATCTGTTTATATACCCAAGGAAGCAATAAATAATCAAAAATAACGATTCAAATTCTGTGTAGGGATAATTTTCTATAAATTGAGAATCCTAATCATCTCCTTAAATTGAGTACTCCAGAAGCCATGTCATATGCTCACACTACCTTGGCAAAACAAGCCATATTCTTTTATCTAAGCAATCATATATACACTTTTCCTCCCTAAAATTAGTTATCAGTATTGGAAAATTGTATGACTAAAAGCGAATCATGGACAGCTTTGTATCTGTGTATTTCACAATGGTTCAAAAAAAGTTTTTTTGTTATCAAGATCAGTTTCTTGAAGAGACCTGCTACACTTCTTCCTTGGGTTCTTTTTATAACCAAAAGTATGTGCCTACAGTAAAAAAGGTCAGCCCTGTCTTTAGAATGAGGCAAGTTAGCAGTCTGTACTTCTGGGGCACATTAATATGGAAGGGAGAAAAATATACCTGAGTTGCTAAAACCCTTACTCACTGGCCTCAGATGACATAGACAGCAGAAGAGACAGGAACATGAATGTGCTTTAAGAACTATCGAATAGCATGTGGTGCGGTTATTAGTCCTTATAGTAATCATTCAGAAAAAGAAAAAATTAATTTGTCTGTATGGTTCCCCTCCAAGAGCCACTGCCCTTGAAAGGATACAGGCAAGGTGGGAGGGGCCAGAAGTGTGTCTCAGACAACACGCAGGAAAACCTCTGGGTTTGCCTGGGGAAGAGATACAGGAAGCAAAAGTAACTGCTGCTGCTTCCATCATTCTTCCTCCATGTAAGTTTTCTGACTATCCACAAAGGAAATGAGAATAAAAAAATCCCTGTAACATCCCCACAGTAACTCTTCACAAGGCAGCATCACTGTTCTCCTCACGATCACAGTCTATGGTAATAGAAGAACAAAGGGAAAACATCGGGATAAAAAGAGAGCGAAGCAAAGAATTATCAAGGAATATGTAGAAAATAAAGATCTGAGACTCCTTTTTATTCAGAGGATTAGCAAGGGATAAAAAAAAATCCGCACTTGTGTTTTACATCCAGCAGCAGGTTTTTTAGGCTGATAAGAAACCTGCACTGGGGAGGGTCTCCAGAGATGCTGAGAGCACAAGGTCTTTTGAAGCGCTCTTTGGGAGATCAATATTGATTCATTCAACAAATATTTTAGTACCTACTATGTGCAAATATGACACTGTGGTAGGCTGATACAAACTGTAAATTGAGAAATAGTCCTTGGTTAAGAAAACAAATACTTTGCGAACAGAATTTACGTACATGTAAGAAGAGAAATTAATAGGAACTGAAATAAAATTAATAAAAAGAAATGTCTTAGTGATTTCCCATATAAATGCAGGAAAAGAGTATATGGACCTCTGATAATAATAAAAATAACGGCAAGGTATCTTATTTATTAATTTTAAACCACGCTATACTTCTGGGCCCACTTGAGCAAATCGATGAACAACAGGAGGACAGTGCTACAGTGCTACAGTGTACAGCCTGGTACACTGGGCTGGAGCCATAGCACAGCGGTAGGGCATTTGCCTTGCAGGAGGCTGGCCCAGCCAACCCAAGTTCAATTCCTCTGCCCCTCTCGGAGAGCCCAGCAAGCTACCGAGAGTATCTCGCCCGCACAGCAAAGTCTGGCAAGCTACCCATGAAGTATTCAATATGCCAAACACAGTAACAAGTCTCACAATGGAGACGCTACTGGGCCCGCTTGAGCAAATCAATGAACAATGGGAGGACAGTGATACAGTGCTGTACTTCTAAGTTTTACATGTTTGTAAAGATACACAGTCAATGCTTCAAGATTAATTGTCATCTTCAATGGAGCTGGTATTTTGTCAGTATTCAAACTTTTAAGTGTTCCACAAAATAAACTTGAAACTTTGCTTGGGGGATATGTGGTCCTACTGCAGCCCGTGAACCCCACCACAGGTTGCAAACACCACCTTTGCAAAAATAATTCAAAAGAATATGTACAAATTAAAGGGCTGGGAATCAGTGAGAATGACTCAGAGGAAGAATATAAATGTACGAGCCCTGGGTTTAATGCCAGCACATAAAAGAAAAGAAAATGGGGCCTGAGAGATGGCACAGTGAACGAGGTACTTGTCTCACAGGCAGCAGACCCAGGTTTGATCCCTGGCACCGAGTCCCACCACAAGTGATCCCTGATTGAAAAAGCAAGGACTAAGCCTGAAGTACTGTCAGATGTGGTCCCAAAACTCAACAAAAAGAAAAGGAAAAGAAAATGGAATTTCAAAAGGTATTGAGCATCACCAGGTATTGCCTCAAGAAAATTTTAAGTTCAACCAAATAAATATTTTAGGTAAATAAAATGGACTTTAAAGTTAAGTACAGTGAAATTCACTAGTCAAAATATACAAAAAAGATACAACTTCAGAAGGCAGGGAGGCTTGCTTTGTCCCTATTCCTTTCATATCTAAGATTTCACAAGCCAGAAATGAGCTCTGAGCACTGGAGAAAAATTATGTATTTTTAGTATTTTATTTTAGGTAAAAGTGACTATACTGGAAGAAAACTAGGGATTCAGGGGTACTTTTTTCAATCACTCACTACTTGCTAACCTAAAATGACAAAGATGATAAAGCACCTGGTCCCTATAATCTATGAATCGAAAGCAGGAGTGATTGAAATTGAGATTTTAAACTCAGCCTCCACTGTTATCACCCAAAGGTTTTCAAATAGAGCATTTTTGTCCTCTGGAGTACATTTGGCAAAGCATGGGGACACATTTTATTGTCCTGACAAGGGAGGAGGGGTGTCACTGGCATCAAGTGAGCAGAGGTCAAGGATGTGGCTAAACGCACATCCTACAAGTGGACAGATTCACATAACAAGGTTAGTTATGTAATCCAAACTGTCAGTGTCAATAGTGCTGCAGATGACAGAATCTGACTTAATCAGAATATGTGGTATACAGCACTAGGCCCTGTAAACAAATTGATTAAAACAACAATAACAACAACAACAACAACAACAACTAAAACTGTGAGGCCAGAAAGATAATACAAGGGTTTAGGCACTTACCTTGCATACAGTCAATTCTGGTTCCATTCCTCATAACCACTTATGGTCCCCCGAGCACCAGGAGTGATCACTAAGCAGAGCCAGGAATAAACTCTGAGCACTAGAGAAAAAACTATGTATTTTTAGTATTTTGAAACTTGTTGAACCTTAGGTGTTTTATGATCTTTATAATTAAAATAGAAGCAACTCCCCCCACATACTCATCTTCATCCTTCAAAGGAGGACAAATAGAGAAAGCCTGCTTTGATCACTATTATGTCTAATCCACAGAATGTTTTTACAATCTGATGTAGTGCTGAAAGGATCTGATGCTGTGAAGCAAAAAAACTCAAAACAGAAACACTGTGAGGTATCTGTTGCAGAGCTGAGATGCAATTTTAATAGCTTGATAAATATTCAAATGCTTTTATAAAAAGGAAAAAATTTCTACCTAAATATTGTAAGATGACTCAGTATTATGACAATCATGTCCTCTGGTTTTATTTCTAAACATTCAGTTTCTCAGATTCCCACATTTCCAAATGTCTTTGCTCTCTATTGACAAAAATCTTTAGCTATTACAGATAATCAATTTGAATTATTGATTTTAATAATTATTATTTTTTAATTATTTGAATTCTACTTCTTATTTATAAATGTGGAAATACAGTACAAAACTTATAAAGCAGAAAAAATAGTATAGGATGATACTAATATTTTAAAGAATTTTTTTCATTGCTTAGATAACATTAACTATTTGGAGACAGGATAAATAGTACAGTGGGTAGGGCATTTGCCTTGCATGTGACTGATCTGGAATCAATCCCGGGCACCACATTTGGTACTCTGAGTCCTGTCAGGAGTGTTTCGTGAGTGCAAAGGCAGGAGTAAGCCCTGAGCATTGCCAGATGAGGCCAAGAAATAAACAAAAAAGGTTTTAAACTTTAGAGAATAAAACAATTAGAATGTAAAGGTATATTGGTAACTATTAACTAAAAAAAATTTTCAGGAAGCTGTGTAAGTATATTAATATATAAATAAAATTAAAACAAAGCAAATATCACACAATAAAAACACTAAATTATGATCTTTTTCAATAGAAACAAATATTATAATAGGCTAGAAAATCTAGTTACCTACAAACCCTAATATTTACTTATTGTGTGACAGACAATAATTAAAAAACATCATTCAATTAATGTTAATACGAATCTACTTAATTGAAAACATTGCACATATTTTCCCAGTCATATTTTTATTGTCTAATCCTTATAATTTTCAGATGTTAAAAGATAAGGTACATTATATTCATGTTTTTAGTGATTACTTATTTTCAAATCTATTTTATTAGTACACATTTCCATTGTCTTAGATTAGAAGCTTATTTGCTTAATTTTATTTTTATTTATTTTCAGGTTAGCATCAGGATTTAGGATCATCTGGGCTAAGTGAGCTTCTGCATCCACTACTGTGTCAACTCTGGAGAATGCTTTGAAATTTCACTGAGGGCCAAAGCTGCAACCCTTTTCAAAGCAATTTCTGGCTCCTGGATACAAAGTACTAAAAGAGGAACAGTTCCTGCATCCACCACAGCTTGTGACAGTTCTGTGGGTCCAAGAAAAGTAATTAAGTGAGTATGGGTGACTGACCCTTGTGCAAGCCATTTTTCACCCTGACAGATACAGCAAAGGGAAAAGGGGAGGGTGTACTTCACTGTCTCGACATCTGCATTTCAAATCAGCCTTCCTGGTTTCAGAAACCATGTGGACCAATCCTGAGCTGAAAAGAATACAGGTCAATAGATGGACCTCCATTTACATGAACACATTTGAGGTAGATTAGGCTGAAATGCCTTGTTATTCTTTTTTTTTTTTTAAGAGAGTAAGCAGATGTCAGCTGTTTAAGCTTTGACAATTCTGCACTTCTCAATAGGCAAGCATTTTATGCATGGGTTACAATAACAGAGAAAATTAAAGTACCAAAAATTTACCAACCACACTAATTAGGTAGTATTTTATGCTAGTTACATGAGTAAACATTAACATGAATCTTGTGCCAATAATGCCAATTTTTTAAATTTATTTTCATCTTATAAAACTTTAAAAATATTTATTTTATATAAAAAGATTTCATTGTTCACATAAAAACACTTTTAAAAACATTATTTAGAAATTAACATACTTGTATATAATGTTAGTGTGTAGATGAAGAAATAAGGTTATAATTTTTAAGTGTCAGAAATATTTTTTAAATATGTGGTAAATTAAATTGTGTGTCTGATAATAATAACCATAAAAGCACATTTTTAAATAATGGGAGGTAAGTCATCAGATTGATATAATATACATAGAAAAATATCTTTTGAGAATCATTAGCTATCTTATGTAGTAACATATTCTATTCTCATTATACTTAATGGCATCTCTTACAGAATCATATAAACTCATTTCTAGGCTTGCTCTTTAAATCCATGTTCTTCTCACTTGAACATATATCATGCTTATCTCTGTTTTTTCTATTCTGGAGAAACCCATGTTCATTCTCTCTCTCTCTCTCTCTCTCTCTCTCTCTCTCTCTCTCTCTCTCTCCCCCCCCCACCCTAAGTTTCAGTAAAATCTGTTGCCTCACATATATTTATACAAAAATTTCTGGGATTTTATTGTAGTGCATTGACAATTTATATTTTAAGAATCAAACTAAGATATATTCAGTATCAGAAATTAGTCTTTAAAGAAAATATGTATTTAAATATTGGAAGACTGGCAATAATCACATTTTATAAGAAAATACAAGTGGTTATGGGGTATGGTGTTGCCAGCAGGGTAATCTGTATCTGTGAGGCGAGCACATCAGCAGCCTGACGGTACCTTCAGACGTCTAGATACCCCAAAATTGTTGCTCTGCCTTTGGCCAGACCCCAACAACTTGGGGCCAAGTTTACCAAGAAAGTAAACGGCCAAAAGTTAGGTATGTGGGAGACACACACCCACAAACCACCTCTGACTTAGCTATATAATTGGAGGCAAGGCCTCTCTGGTTTCTGATCAAACTACTTAACGGCCATCACCCCAGAAACGTAGAAACAAATCTCAGAACCAGCGGCCTTTAGCAGAAATGTGTTTGGTCCCCGCAATAGGTTACTAGTGCTGGGCCACCCCAGAGGAAAATGGTGCCGTCCCTCCACCTGCTCCCTCTTGACGACTCAGTGGCCGTCATTCTCCAGAGGCCATTGGACAGTCAGGTTTGGGTCCACAAGTGACAAGACATGCTGAGCCTCAGTGGGATGAAGGTAGAGCCGGCCCTTTTCTCCCTACCCCATCAAGACCCCGAGTCGCCACCCACAAATGGCCTCTCTGGCTCCTGATCAAGCTGCTTAACAGCCATGATCCAAGAGACTCAGAAACAAATCTTGGAACCCAACGGTTTTTGGCAGAAATGCATCCAGTCTCCGCAGTAGGCTACCAGCACCAGGCCACCCCAGGTGGGGATAGGTTTCGTGGCTTGGCCTGTTCCCCCGGGTGGCTTGGTGGCCACCATCCTCCAGAAGCCATTGGACAGTCTGGCTCCTGATCAAGCTGCTTAACGGCCATAATCCCAGAGAGACTCAGGATCAAATCTCGGAATCCAGCAGGTTTTGGCAGAAATCCCTCCAGATTTAATTCCTCCCCACCCCAACAAGACCCCGGTTCACTGCCCACAAATGGCCTCTCTGGCTCCTGATCAAGCTGCTTAACGTCCATGATCCCAGAGAGACTCAGGATCAAATCTCGGAACCCAGCAGGTTTTGGCAGAAATCCTTCCAGATTTGTTAAAATTTTGGAATTCCAAAATCACACAGCCACTACTGCGGCCATGCAACATCATATGTTATTCGTAACCAGCAATAGAAAAAAATTGTTTACAGTTGCCTTTTTGACAGATCTCTGAGTGTTGGGGTAAAATCCCAAATAATAATGGTGGGTCTGGTGTTGAAATATTGAATGAATCAAAGTAGAGTGGGAGTAATGTGGAAATCATCTGCCCCACAGGTAGGGGGAAGGTATGGAATGGGGTTTTTGGTGGTGGAAAATGGGCACTGGTGAAGGGATGAGTGTTTCATCATTGTATGACCGAGACTTAAACCCAAAAGCTTTGTAACTGCTCTCACGGTGATTTAATAAATTTATAAAAAAGAAAAATAAAAAAGTAAGGCAGAGTTCATGCCCAATTCAATCAGCCTAATCAATGGCTGAATAAATAGTAATACTCCTACATTAAAATTAAAAAAATAAGAAAAAAAAGAAAATACAAGTGGGCAGGGTCAGAGAGATAGCACAGCAGGTAAGGCACATACCTTGGACACAACAGACCCAGGTTCTATCCCTGATACCTCCTATGTTCCCCCCTCCAAGTCCTTCCAGGAGTGTCCCCTGAACAGAATCAGAATAAACCCTGAGGAGCTGGAGTGATAGTACAGCAGGTAGGGCGTTTGTCTTGCATGTGGCTGACCCGGGTTCAATTCCCAGAATCCCATATGGTCCCCTGAGCACCACCAGGAGTAATTCCTGAGTGCGTGAGCCAGGAGTAACCCCTGTGCATCGCCAGGTGTGACCCAAAAAGCAAAAAAAAAAAAAAAAGAGAGAGAAGAAACCCTGACCATTTTTATAACATAGTTACTAGAGTTAAGAATATGCAACAAGGGGCTGGAGCGATAGCACAGAGGGTAGCGCATTTGCCTTGCATGCGGCCAACCCAGTTCAATTCTCAGCATCCCATGTGGTCCCCCAAGCACCGCCAGGAGTAATTCCTGAGTACAGAACCAGGAGTAAGCCCTGAGCAACGCCAGATATGACCCAAAAAGCAAAACAAAAAGGAATAATAATAATAATGAATATGCAACAAATTGTATGTGTTTGAAAGTACTAATAGTAATAACAGCGGTTTGGAGCCTGGAGATAGTATAAAAACTTAATTTTTCAGGATTGAGTAGTAATACTATACTATAAATATGGTATAATCGCCAAGTTATTGACTGATGGTATACTATTCCAGTAGAATTTTAGTAATTTTTTCAAAGTTGAAGAAAATTGTTATTTTTGGATATAATTCAGCTGTTTACAGCTTGTTTAGTTATCTAATGCTATGTGACAAATCACACCAATTTTAGCTACTAAAATAGGAAACACTTATCTCATGGTTTTTGTGTACTGGGAAACTGAGAACAGTTTAACAGGTTTAGGCTGCAAACAGATGTCAGCTGGGGCTTCTGTTATCAGAGGCCTGACTACTAGGGTCAAGAAAAATTTGGCAAAAGTAAAAAGTTTCTGAATGCACAACAGAAAAACTGATTCAAAATCAACTGCAGAATGAACCCAATTTTTCTGGCAACATAAGATGTTGTAAATGGGAAAAGTTTAAGAAGCCCAAGCCTTAAGCCTGAGAGATATTAACAGGGAGAGGTTACGGTGCTTGCCGTGCAGATGGCTGATCCACAGTAGATCCGTGGTATCCCATATCGTCCCCTGAACACCACCAAGAGTCATCCCTAAGCAAGAATCAGAAGCCCTGAATATCGTCAAGTATGCACCCACCCCCTACTCCCCAAAAAGACCTGGTCTAAAATAATTTCTCAGCCTGGGGGGGTCACATGATCCCCACCGGGCTCCCAGGATATTCCAAGGGGACTCAGATGAAACCATGCATGAGAGACCACGCATAGGAGTAAGGAACCAGGACAGGACAGGGGGGCACAGGAAGGAAGGCTACAAGGGGGTCACAGTTGGAAAAACGTTGAGAAACACTGCATTAGGGGAGCACTGGGTTTAGAGCCATGTGTGAATTCCAAGTACTCTCATGGAATATTAGAAGGTTGTTTTATTTCCTCTCCCTTCTGTGACATTTCCTTACATTGCTCATGGTTAAGCATCCCCAAAAGTGATCTGAAAGAACCAAATACAAAAGCTACATATTATATTTATAACAGCAGAAGTGCAACACAATCACTTCTGCTGTATTTCATTGGTATAATATGGGAGGCTATATAAGGATATGAATAAGAAGCAGGCATCATTCCAGGCGAAGGGGACAAATTCAGAGGAGAGAGGCAACATTCTTTATAGGTAACAATGGTGCACTAGGGCAAAAATTCGGAGCTGAGATACTGACATCTCCACTTGTAAAAGGAAACAAGACAAAAATGGAGAGAAAATTTACAAATAAGAAAAAGTCTAACATTTTTATTTTTCCACCAGCTCTCCCACAAATGACATTTTTATTATTCTCATCACTTCTATTCCACTTTCTTCTTCGTAATATTTAGAATCAGAGCCACTGACCTAACTATAACTCAGGGGTTGTGTGTTTGAAAGATTGAGGGTCTATATCTATCTGTCTGTCTGTCTGTCTGTCTATCTATCTATCTAGATGCATTGGGGGCTAAATAATTCTGGCTCTTTAAAAAAGTCAAGTAAATAAACCAGTGATCTGAAGTTAATGGGGCCTTAGCAAGAAATTATAGTCAGCTGGATGAATGAAGCCCTTTTACAAGTAAAATGCTGCTTAAAAATAGTTTTTAAAAAGTCAAGTGTTAGAAGACCACTCCGCCGGTATTCTCCCTAACCCAGGACTGTTCTGGGACTTAAACTTGAAATATTGAAAGGTTTATCTTCTAATGTGGTTTATACAATAACCAGGATATGGAGAAGATCCATAAGTTCAATGACAATAAATGGATAAAGTTGTAGTATATTTACACAATGGAATACTATGAAACTGTAGGGAAAGATAAAATTGTACAGTTCATTGAAACGTAAATAGAACTAGTAGGCATCATTTAAAGTAAAATAAGTCAGAGGTAGAAGAAGAGGTCAAATACTGGTTGATCTCAATCAATTGTATATACAGAGAAAAAAATCAAGGAAGTGGTATATAATGATGAAAAATACTTGGCTCTGGTTAACAAAATTCAGGGTACCAAATAGGTACTCTGGATTTTGTCCTATAGTTCTTTGCTGTGCTGTTTATTTTCTTTCAAACTTTTCCTCATCTTCTGCTGCTTTCTAGAGGTTTTCTATATCTCATCTTGAAACTTCTTGATTTTTATCTCAGCTGCTATTAATCTACTGTTCAGCTGTTCTATTACATTTTTATATTGTTAAACATATTCTTTATTTATGTCACTTATAAATGTAATTCTTATTTTCACGTTTTCTTGTGCTTTGCATAATAAAACAAACAAACACTGTTAAAAAATCAAGTGTTAGAGAGTAGAAATAGTTAAAGTGGGAAAAGAAAATAGCATAAGATTTAAAGCAAATTTAAAAACCTACTTTTAGCACTAATTAACTAATTAAAAGCTGAAATTAAGCTGAATAAAATAAAAAATCATAAAGAGAGCCCACAGTTCTTTCTTTATGATGAATATAATAGATTTAATAATTGGGGTCAGGTCTTTACAAAATATATTTTTTGTACCTAATAGTTTTTCAGCTTCATATAATATTAGAGCCACAGTTATAGTTTCACTCTATCTACACTTGTGTATTCTCCTTTATTTAAAAGCCTTAAATGAAAATTATTTTATGATTCAAACTTCATGATATTCACTTCAATAAGTTCCAATCTTTTAAAGGGCTCAGACTAATGAGAGGAGACAACACGTGGTGGATTCCCTATGAGAACACACAAAGAGATGAGACAGAAAGTAAGGACAGAAATGAAACAATGGTTGGTTAGAAACACTCCTCCGTGTTACTTACATAAATGTGATCTCTGGTCAGATGTTTTCAGTGTGATTCTAAGTGGCTCCTTGAAGTTACTCACGGGCTTCCGCTGCCCACTGCTACTACTGAAGATGAAGCTGGCCCAACAGTTTTAATAACGGTGTAAATATATCACAATTTACTTAACCATTCTCCACTTCTGATATTAAGTTGTTCTATTTGGTTTGGATTTTGACTGCTACATAGTAAAGAGAAGTTCTTCGTCTATTATTACTATGTAACAAAAAGGCCCAAGCTCAGCAGTTTAAAACATTGTGTGTTTCCTGTGTTTTATTTATTTATATTAATTTACTGGTTGACAATACTATGGATATTTTTTTCCTTTTTGTCTTTTGGGGTCACACCAGTGGTGTTCAAGGCTACCCTGGCCGTGGTGTTGGGGGTCACTCCCAGTGATTCTCGGGGGAGCATGAAGGCTTGGGATCAATCACTGGCCTCTAGCCTGCAAATAATGTGCACTAGCCCTTTGAGCTATCTCTATGCCCCTTCTACAGTTTTGCGGGGATAACTTTATACATGCGTGTGTGTGTCTTACATCATCCAGTTATCAAAGTGCCAGTATCATACTACCACCCAAAAGACCCTTCTATCTATTCCTCTCACACCCTATCCCTCCCTTCTCTCTAGTAACCACCATCATTTTCACTAAGTCTAGGAATCAGTTTTGAACACTATCATCTATTATCTTACATTTTTCTGAGGACCAGGAACCCAGGATCTTGGTAATTTGGGCTCTGAGTTTTTCAGGAAACTGATGCACATTTTTTTACCCAGTTCAAAATAGAATCGCCCAAGATGTATGTTCTTAAGACATACTTTTTTTTTCTTTTCTTTTTTTCCCTTTTTGTGTCACACCCGGCGATGCACAGAGGTTACTCCTGGCTCATGCACTCAGGAATTACTCCTGGCAGTGCTCAGGAAACCACATGGGATGCTGGGAATCAAACCCAGGTCGAGCGCATGCAAGGCAAATGCCCTACCCGCTGTACTACTGCTCCAGTCCCAAGAACATACTTTTTTTTAAAAAATTTTTATTAGTGAGACATCATGAGGTACAATTACAGACTTAAAAATTTGGGGGCTTGGGTTTCAATTATACAATGATCAAATACCCATCCCTCCACCAGTGCCCATTTCCCACCACCACAGATCCCAGTATCCCTCCCACCCCCCTTATCCCCCCCCTTCCCACCCTGCCTCTGTGGCAGGGCATTCCCTTTTGTTCTCTCTCCCAAGAACATACTTCTTAAGAAAGTATATTTCTGTCCCATGCTGGCCCAGATGCCTGAATGACCTATTTGCTCATTTGTATAATGTTTTCTATCTTAAGTTGTAAAGTGCTAAAGGTGAGCTAACTTTAACTTGGGAGTCTGAGTGATAGTACAGTGGGCAGGAAGTTTACCTTTGCCTGTGGCCAACCCAGGCTCAGTCCCCACCATCCCAAATGGTTGCCTAATCCCCACCAGGAGTGATCCCTGAGTGCAGTTGAGGGTAGCCCAAATACAAACAAAAAAAGATGTCAGTCAATATTTTTTACTTTGTACAGTAAGAAAGATAAGGTCCTACAAACATAATGCCTCAAATACTTTTTGACTATTACAATGATGATAAGTGGAAAAAGGAATGAATGATCTTGACTAGTCTTATGAAGTTATAAGTATCAGTGATTTAGGAATTTTATATTAAAGAAGTCTATTTTATTGTTCCATATTCTGAATTCTGAGAAAACAAACACAAAAATAAATCTCAGGAGACTTCTAACAAAAAACCACAATACAGAGGACTGGGAAGATTCTATTTCCAAGAACTGGTATACCTACTTTACAGGCTAGAGATCTGAATTCAACGTCAGCACTGCACAGTCCCCTGAGCACAGCCCCCAAACATACTAGGTGTAGTCCCTGAGTACAACTGGGTGTGGCTCAAAGAGCCAAACCAAAATCACAATTTAAAAAAATACAAAATTCAACAATTTTTACCCACACATAAATTCACCTAAAAATGATTAAAATAGTTGGTAATGAAAAGTTATAATTAAACCTTGCTTTGTTATAACACATTTAAACAAACGTGTTACATATTTTCAAAGTATTTTCAAAGAACACTGAAGAAACATCTTGTTTCACTTGACCTTTTCTCATGTGCAGTTAAAAAGATATTAGAGTATTTGTGGAAAAAATGTTTGGATCAAAATAGGTGTGATATATAATCTCATATACAACGGCCTTTATTCTTAAATGTTACTCAATATCCCCAAGACAAAATGCATTTTAAAAATAACATAAATCAACATTATTCTCCATAGGCATCATCATTAAGGTCTGTTGGCTTTTAAAATAATTTTATGGGGGCTGGAGAAATAGTGCAGTGGGTAAGGCACTTGCCTTGCACGCGGCCAACCTGGTTTTGATCCTTGGCATCCCATATGGTTCCCCAAGCATTGCCAGGAGTAATTCCTGAGTGCAGAGCCAGGAGGAACCCCTTAGCATCACTGGGTGTGACCTAAAAAGCAAAATAATAATAATAATAATAATAATAATAATTTTTATGCTTTCTGTTCTTCTTCTTTTTACCATAAAATGTGCTGGGGATCAAACCTAAGTCAAATGCACATAAGGTTACCTGCTATACTTTAATCTGATCCTTAAAATAAATTTTTTTTTGTTTATGAGTCACACCCTATCAAGGACTTACTCAGGATTTATCCAGTCTCTAGGCACAGGAATCACTCCTGGCGATGCTCAGGGCACCACCTGGGATGCCGAGGATTGAACTCCAGTTGGCTACATGCAAGGCAAATGTCCTTCTCACTGTACTATCACTCCAGCCTCCATAAATAGCCTAATTATTAGGCTCTAGTCCTTTCTCTCACTCCATCCCTACTCTAAGTCACCTAATACAAAGTATTAGTTATCATAGTTATTGGCCACTAACAAATGGTTAGTTTTTAAAAATACATATTTTTTAAAGATTAACTACAGTTTTCTAAGCCCGTTGCACACCGTTTAGATTATTCGCATTTAAATGTAATCGCATGATTAACATAAGACATTTTTAAAGTCTGAATATTAAAATTCTTTTCTCCATTTATCATTTCATCATTTTATATAAGACAGAAATGAATCTATGTTGGCCAGCTGTCTAGATTACCTCTTTATATTATCTACTGAGCAAAATAAGACACAATCTCCTAAGTGTTTCTGTAGGATACAGGTTGGCCAATTCCAGTAAGTACATCTGCAGCCACAGCAGTCTCATCTCAGACTGAGCCAGTCTGGAAATTTCTCATTTGATTTAGATCCTAAGGACATAAATTAGGTTTAAAGGAGAAAGAAGAGTCACATATATGGAAGCCAGCCATCAGGGATTAAAAACAAGGGTGTCTGCTATAACTTCCAAATACTACACGGAGCTTAAGAAGAGTGATGAGATTTCATATACTTTGCTTTCTCAGTCAATAAAAAAGATTCTTTGGGGCTGGAGCAATAGCACAGTGGGTAGGGCATTTGCCTTGCACACAGCCGACCCAGGTTTGATTCCCAGCATCCCATATGGTCCCCTGAGCACTGCCAGGGGTAATTCCCTGAGTGCAGAGCCAGGAGGAACCCCTGTGCATCACTGGGTGTGACCCAAAAAGCAAAAATAATCTTTAAGAGGTCCTGAGCAATTTCCATGCTGTTTCACCATACACTGACATCTGATCAGAATAAACCCTGTAATCTCTCTACTTCATTTCCTTATCTATGACAATTATGTCAATAATTTAAAAGTTTCAGAACGCCCAACCAAATGAATTTCTGTTGCCAAGTTTAAGGACAACATTTACTTTGAGACAAAGTTTACCTGCATTCTTAGTTAATGTTCCCAAAATAAACACTCTATTCTCATTTTTTTATCCCAACGTAAAAAAGCATTCCTATCCACGATCCTCCTTTCTCATACTCCCAACTAGGTTGTTGCTCTCTCCTTATACCCAATCACGCTAGCAGTTGATAAGCTCTCCAGACAAGTTCTTTGAATGTGTTTCCCACATAGCTGTGGTGCGACAGTCAGTAACAAGGCAAGAGACAGTGGGGCCTGGTGTGATGAACGAAGCATAAAGTCGAGGGAGGCCTTCCTGAGCCCTCCAGTACATGCACATGGTAGCTGCAGACCCACCTCTTCTCCCTGCCACTCACTTCCTCAGCCCCCACAGACTACCCCAGCACCCTCGTCAATTCCAATATAAGGCTAGTCCTTAGAAATGACATACGTTAAGTGTTACTAGAACAATCTGTACAGTGGAAGGCTAGAGTAGGAAGGGAGAGACTAACTGAAGATGCCACTGCAGTTTTTAATCAAAGAGCAAAAAAAAAAAAAAAAAAAAAAAAAAACTATTTCAAAGTAAGAGGTACATACTAGTGAGGGAATTCAGTAACTGGTGATTCAATCACAGAAATTTAATGACTAGACTTGTAGAGAGTTTAAAAACAAACTACAATCACACTACCATTTGTGGTTGCTAGTAACCAGAGCCTTTGTTTAATTGTGAAATGCTTTAAGATTTATATATAGCTATGTCTATATATAGCTATATGGTTTATTTTCTTCTACTAATCAGACACCTATACTCAAAACTTATTTTCTAATGTCTTTAAAGTTATTCTTTCTTTCTGCACCTCTTTTACACCTTAAGATTTATATATCTTGGGATCAGAGCAATAGCAACCCATATGATGGTCCAGTGAGCACCATCAGAAGTGATTACTGAGTACATGCCAGGAGTAAGTCTTGAGCACCTCCAGTTGTGGCAAAAAAAAAAAAAATTAATTAGTGAGTGAATTAGGTCTGAAGAGAGTACAACAAGTAGAATGCTTACCTTGCATGTGGCTGACCCTGGTTTTATCCCAGGCACTACATATGATCCCCCAATCATGGAGTCAGCCCTTAGCATAACTAGATATTATTCAAACCCCACCCCTCCAAAAGTGATGAGGTTAATTTAGTACTTATTTTGAAAATAACTTGTTTAACTTTGGATAACATATTAAGGTACAATGCAAATTATAAGAAAGTATGTCAAAGTATACTTTACATGTGTGGTAAAGTATACTCTAGCACATTTTACCTAAAAAATGGTGTACATTGATATTATATGCTTTTATGACCCATTTTCTAGTTATTAATATAAATATGTTCAAATATTTGTTGTGAAATTTTATAGATTTATAACTATTTACTAAGTATTGTAAAGATTAAAATAGTTTTTGTTAACTACTTTATTGTAATTGTGGAAAAAAATTCTTGTCATTACCTAATACTTCAAAACTTTCAAATTTGAAGGTAATCATTGAATATCAAACTATGAACTAGTTATAATTTGTAAAATAAAGCCACCTATAATTCACATTTTCTGATTCATTCTCCCTTTCTCCTAATTTGTTTCCCCAAATTCCTAACCATCTCCTCTTTCATTCTTCACTAAAAGAATTTTGCCTTAGGGAAAAAATAAAAAGCAGAAGCAAACCAGAGGACTTTGTACCTCATAAAAAGAGATTAAATCTCCTGTGAGACATGAGTTAAAGAACTGGCAGGTAAAGGAATAGAAGCTGGTGAAAAATGCTTCACATTATCACTTTCTCCTCACCTTTCTACCCTAGGTTTTTTTTTTTCTTTTTGCAACTTCTGGACATTCGGTCACATTTAGAAAATTTCTACTAAGAACTATGACCCTGCCCTCAACAAAATGAGCTAAGTAGAAGAAAGAAGGTTCATTTGATGATAGGAATATCTACAAGAAAAATGAAAATTTTGTGACTCTTTGTAGACACAAAATGGTAATTAGTAAACAACTCTCCAATCTGGAAAACAGGCAAATTTGTTGATAATTAACATTTATTTCACATAGGAAGATACACATAGAATCTACTATTTTAACCATTTTAAAGTATATAATTCAGTGGAATTTAATAAATTCACATGCTGTAGAACCATCACCTAACTGCTACAGAATATTTTCATTACCACAAGAAGAAACCATTTCTTATTAAGCAGCCCCTCACGTTCCCTTCCACTCCTTTTGCCCCTAGCAACATCTAATCTGCTTCTAACTCTGTGGGTTTACATATTCTGAATATTTCATATAAATGGAATTAAATCATACAATATGGAAACTTTTGTATTTGACTTCTTTCTAGCATGATCTTTCAAGGTTTATCCATGTTGTAGCATGTACAGTAGTTTATTTTGCTTTCACGCTGGTAATATTCCATTGTAGGAATAAATAACATTGTTTGTCCTATTATTCTTTTTGATTATTGTGAATAATACTGCTATAAGAATTTCTTTTGAAGTTTTGTTTGAACACCTGTTTTCAATTCTTTAGAAAATATGGCTAGGAGTAGAACTATTGGGTCATGTGATAATTTTGTTTAACTTATTGAGCAACTGCAAAACTTTCCATGGCAGCTGCACCATGCTCTACTTCTAGCAAAAGATTAGGATCAAAATTTCTCCACTAATACTTATTTCCCTTTTTTCTCATTTTTTATTGTGATCATTAGAGTAGATAAAAATTGTTGCTCATTCTGATCCTTACTTGAATTTCCTACTAGTACTATTGAGCCTCTTCCCAGCACTGCTGGTCATGTATGTTTTATTTTTAAGTCAAATCCATTGCCCATTTTAGTAATATTTCTGCCCTCTGATTACACAAATAGGAATTCATTCATAACTATTCCAAATTATGATAAATTTATAGAACTCATTTTTTCAAAGTCTAATGGGATGAGGGATATGGCTCTAGTGTTCGAACACATGCCTTGTATGTGGGAGGCCTTGAGTTTGACCCCTGGCACAGCTTATGCCTCCTTTATCTAGCAACATCCAGTGTGGGCCCCATAAGGAGATCAGCAACAAACTAATTCTTACATTCTGTTCTTCCATTGCTATTGGAACAGAAAGATAAGTCAATCATCTGAGCATCTGCATTAATTCACATGAGCCCATGTTTGGTCCTGGTATTGGCACGTAGTCCCCTGAGCACTGTGAAAGTGACCCTGAACACACAGCCAAGAGTGGACCTCTGAATGTAGCCCAAAAATTTAATAAATAAATAAGCAATCCATAGAAGAGTGTAGTTCTCACAACTGCTTCTACTAGCCATCAATACAAGACAATCTGGAAAAAAGGCAAAGCATCAATTTGTTGGATCTGCAAGGCTATACCTTGAAAAAACACCTCAAAGTAACCTTTGTAATTTATGAAGTATGTTACACATTGTATAGTTTTGCTTCCCTTGTTTTCAGTGAATATTAATTCACTGAAGCTCATAATAGACATAAGTTGTGCTTATTATGTCTACAGATAAGGATAATTAAGAATGAGAATAACAAGAAGAAAAAGAACAAAAGTAATAAAATGATGGTTTGAGGTTAGAAAATTAGTCATTCTTCATTGATAGTCCACAAATAATAAGTACTGAAAACTGAGAATACAGAAATGGGAGACCAGTAATTACATGTTAGTCATTTTATCAAATATTCCAACTCTTTATATTAACTTTGCCCTAATATAAAATAACCCACTGCTTGGGGTCAAAGAGATAGTAAGGCATTTGCCCTGCACGTGGCAGACTCGGCTTTGATTAAAGGAGTAAGCCCTGAGCACAGCCAGGTGTGGCTCCAAAACAAAACAAAACAACCAACTGCTATCTGCCCCTTTAGTGATGGTGGTTTAGTCTATGGTTAAAAGAAAGATAGTAAATAGAGTTTAAACTGAAACAAAGTGTCTCTTGACTTTCTAAACTTTAATTTACAGCAGGCTAGTCAATTTGATGTTATTACAGCTTTTCTTTCAAAATATGACCCATGAGCTATAAAAGCAAATATTACCATTTTCTTTTATAATGTTACATCCAGAACACTTGGCATAGAATAAAAGAAAAACATTTATAACAACATGGAGAATTAGACAAAAAGATATAAACACTATCATCAAATAACATAAGCAGAGAAAAATGAGACTTACCACAGATAAATTTAATAATATAACCTATGCCTCTTCATAGTTTCCATTTCATTTAGGCATCAGTTTTATGTCTAAGTTGGCCTGGATAGATTATCTTAACAGGGTCAAAGCTGGAAGTTTGAATTCCACCCAGCAGGTTGGCTTTGCAGACACAACAGCACTGCTACGTGTGCTTAGATCATAGCGCACACTTAACAAAACAGCAGGCTATGTCTTATGCTCAGACTTATTATCTGTAATTTTGAATCAAGTTCATCTTAATCTGAATGATCTTACAATCAAAAGCTTAAAGCCCAGGGGCTGGGGTGATAGCACAATGGATAAGGCATGCGGCCCACCCGGGTTTGATTCCCAGCATCCCATATGGTCCCCTGAGCACCGCCAGGAGTAATTCCTGAGTGCATGAGCCAGGAGTAACCCCTGTGCATGGCTGGGCATGACCCAAAAAAAGCAAAAAAAAACCCAAAAAAACTTAAAGCCCAGAATGAGGCATTAGAATTTTACTATCAAATGTTAACTTAGGTTCCTTCTAGGAAGCTGAATTTGAAACAATTTGTTGAGCACTTCTTTGTAAATTATTTTATTAGCAGATTAGTCATACTCTTAACTGTGGTAAATGTGTTTAACTACCAAAAAAATCCATTTTGACTATTTTTAGTTATTTTCCGTATATTTGGGTGGTTTATAATGATTATGCTCTAAGAATTTTTAAACCTTTCACAGAGGTTTTTAAAGTTTCATTATTTTAAACTCTTTATCAGCAAAGTCTGAGAGTACAGAGAGATAGCACAGAGGTTAAGGCACTGGCCTTGTATAAGGCTGACCTTGGTCCAATATCACATGTGGTCCCCAAAGCACTGCCAAGAGTGACCCCTAAGCACAGAATGAAGCCCTGGGCATCACTGGGTGTGGGCCCAAAATTCAATTTTTTAAAAAAGTACAAGAATCCATCTCATTAACATCATTTATTTTTCCTTTTTTTCCTTAACTTTGGGCTGGAGCGATAGCACAGCGGGTAGGGAGTTTGCCTTGCACACGGTCGACCCAGGTTCGATTCCTCTGCTCCTCTCAGAGACTACCGAGAGTATCCCGCCCGCACAGCAAAGCTTGGCAAGCTCCCCATGACATATTTGATATGTCAAAAACAGTAACAAGTCTCACAGTGGAGAAGCAACTGGGCCCTTGAGCAAATCGATAAACAATGAGTGGACATTGCGACATTGCTCCAGTGCTCCTTAACTTTTAATAATAGCCATTATAAAGCAGTATTTCATTATGGTTTGACTTTCATTTCCTTAGTACTAATTATCATGTGCTTAATGGCCATTTGTACTTCTTCTTTGTTGAACTGTTTATTCATTTTTTAAATTGATTTGCTTTGTTTTTACTTTACATTTTTGGAATTAAGTATTACCATTTTATGTAAAATAAGTCTATACTTCAAGAAAAGGTAAAATTAAAATTCCATACCATTAATAAGAAAAAATATATGTAGTAGATATTGTATGAGGCAATGAATTACTCTTTTTCAAAATGTAACTAGGAAATCATTTCAGGGGCTGAGAGACAGCACAGCAAGTACGCCGTTTACCTTGCATGCATCTGTCCTGGGTTTGACCCCCAGGACCCCAGTAAGATCCCCTGAACTCCACAGGAGTGATCCCTGAGTGCAGAGCCAGGAGTAACTCCTGGGTACCACCAGTGTGACAAAGCAAGAAAGCAAGAAAGAAAGAAAGAAAATCATTCCATACTGGTTGTTCAACCTATATATTTTAAATTAAATCTCAAGAACTTTAAACTTTTATGGCAAGAATTTTGATAATGTATTAATTTATGATATTTAATCAGGTGTTTATTAGTTAAGTGTTAAATATGCCTCAAGTCCCTCAAACTTTGAAATTTTCAGTGTCAATTTTAGTAATAAAATGTTTTTCTCCCCAAGAGAGAGTATTTCAGTCCATATATATTGGGTGGAGAGATAGCACAGCAGGTAGGGTGTTTGCCGTGCACGTGGTCAAGCCAGGTTCAATTTCTCCATCCCTCTCAGAGAGCCCAGCAAGTATCCTGCCCGCAGGCAGACCCTGGCAAGCTACCTGTGGCTATTTGATATGCTAAAAACAGTAACTACAAGTCTCACAATGGAGACAACATTACTGGGGCCAGCTCAAGCAAATCAATGAACAACCAGAGGAAGTGCTACAGTGCTACATATACTAAAAGGGAATTTCTGGGAGGAAGGAAAGAGAAGTAAATAGGAATGCCACATGGTCCTCCCAGCACGTGCGAGGTGTGGTCCTGGCAGCTGAAGGAAGAGCAGCACCATTGCAGCTCCTGAGACATGGAACTGTAGGGCCCACAACACTGAGCTGAGCAGCACAGGAGAGTAGACTGTAAAAAATTTTTTTTAAAAAATCAAAGTTTTTAAAGTGTATGGACACTTATTTGGGACAAAATAAACACCAGTGTGCTGAAAGCAGATAAAGGACCAAACGTGATGGCCTCTCAGTGCTTGCATTGCAAACCCTAATGCCCAAAAGTAGAGAGAATATGGGGGAAATTGTCTGCCAGGGAGGCAGGGAGAGGGTGGAAAAAGGGGGGTATACTGGGGAGATTGGTGGTAGGGAATGTGCACTGGTGAAGGCATGGGTGTTTGAATATTGAACTCAAACATGAAAGCTTATAACTTTATCTCACAGTGATTCAATAAAAAAATAATAAAAATTTAAAATTTAAATAAAAAAATAGTGAATGACATAAAAATGCTAAAGGAATCAATTCCTTATGTTGAACAATATTTTTCATTATTTTATAATTAATGTAAGTGACTCATTAATCAGTACTTTGTATTGTTATAAAAAGTTGGGCTGGAGCGATAGCACAGCAGGTAGGGCGTTTGCCTTGCACACGGCCGACCTGGGTTCAATTCCCAGCATCCCATATGGTCCTCCAAGCACTGCCAGGAGTAAGTCCTGAGTGCAGAATCAAGAAATAACCCGTGTTCATCACCAGGTGTGACCCAAAAGGCAAAAAAAAAAAGTCTTTGGTCCCATATATTGGGCCTCTTCTACTATATACTTGGGAGTCTATGGACTAAACTGTATATTCACCATTCATTAAGGAAATATATATTAAGAACATATAGTGATGTATCATGGTACATTTGGAGTTGGAAGCCTGAACTGTAAACCAAAAACTGTATTAACAAAGTATCTAACTAAATTAATTTCTTAAGAAGTATAGGGGCTGAAAAGATAGTACAGCAGTTAGGGCACATGACTTGACACAGCTGACCCATGTGGTCCTCCAGGCACCACCAAGAGTGACCCCTGAGCCCAGAATCAGAAGTAATTCCTAAGTACTGCTGGGTTTGGTCCAAACCAAAACACTATAAAAGAATATATAGTGTTTAAAAACACACAATTGTTTGTTCATCACAGAACTTGTAAAAATGTCATAAGAGATAAGCAAATGTAAATACATTATGTATGCAACTCGCAGAGAAGTAGCAGGTACTCTACAAGCATCCAATAGAGCATCAAACCAGGTCTCAAGGGACACAGGGACAATGATACCTGGGGGAAGTGGCATCTAAGTTGAAATTTGGACATGCCAGATTTGCCTGCTAAAAGTGAAATGGCATTCCAACCAGACGGAACTGTATAAGTGAAATTCTTCACCAAAATCGTTTTACATGT
Organism: Sorex fumeus; assembly: GCF_029834395.1. Classification (NCBI taxonomy): domain Eukaryota; kingdom Metazoa; phylum Chordata; class Mammalia; order Eulipotyphla; family Soricidae; genus Sorex; species Sorex fumeus. The sequence goes on along the minus strand of NW_026606083.1, from coordinate 18,341,468 downwards.
TGAAAACTGAAAATGGAGTACATTTAGAGCAGAGTACTGATGGGTGAGAGGAGGTTGGACAAAGGAGGGAAAGAGCCTGAGAGAGAAAAAAAAAAGTACTGAGGGGCCAAATAAATTATTTTTTGTGTATTTTTAATTTAATCTGAACATTATGTCATCACAATGACAGGATCAAATTTGCACTTTGTAAAGAAGGACCATTCTGGTTACATTAAGGAGAAAGGATGAAAAGAGAGAAGATGGGAGGCATAAAGAGCACATCAGAATCTATAGCAGGAACCTAAGCCAAATAATACCATAAGGGAAAGGGGAAAAGTGAAAATATCGCCAGGAAAGACTCCCAAGCACAGAGCAGGGAGTCGCCCCCTCAGCACCACTTGGTGTGGGCCCCTCTCTATCCCCACCCTCCACACACAACCCCTGGCGAAAAGCCATTACACACACACACACACACACACACACAGATTTTGTGATATTATTCTAGGAAAAATGGAAAGGCATGCCATTATATCCTCTGGTTTATTTTTTGTGAAAAATGTCTATCTCCTCAATAAAACATATATCTAAAATAAAGGTGTTTTTAATATTTCTTCTCTAATTCTCAAATTATCCAGCACAACTCTAAATATATAGTTAGATCTTCTTTAAACACTTGTAGTCTTGGTTTCTAGAAACCACCATTCACTTTGGTTTTTAAGCTATTCTACCTTCTCCCATCACAGAATAACAACAACCACACAGTTAATAGATTTTTTAAGCTCTATATTTTTGAATATAAAAAATATATATTCAAAATACATTTTGAATATTCTGAATAAGACCTCTTATTGTTTAGTTCTCACTCTCAGAGAACCCGGCAGGCTACCGAGAGTCTCCTGCCCACATATATGCCTGACTGGGAACAACTGTAAAGATGATTAGAGGCTGCCCCAAAAGTCTCCATCCCTCTCGGAGATCCCGGCAAGCTACCGAAGTATCCGCCCACACAGCAGAGCCTGGCAAGCTACCTGTGGCGTACTCGATATGCCAAAAACAGTAACAATGATGGTCCTCATTCCCCTGACCCTGAAAGAGCCCCCAATATGCCATCAGGCTACACTAGTACGTGACAGGGATGAATGGAGACGTTACTGGTGCCCACTCAAGCAAATCGATGAACAACGAGGTGATAGTGATAGTGATTTATTGTTTTGTTTGGGGCCACACCTGACAGTGCTCAGGGATTACTCCTAGCAGGCTTGGGGGATTCTGGATGCCAGGGATTGAACCTGGATCTGCCACATGCAAGGCAAGCACCTTCCAGCTATACTATCTCTCTGCACCCAATTATAAACACAGTATTACATTTACATAACTGGTCTTACTGAAGTCAGTTTCTGGATACTGGTGAATTTTCCTTCATTGAAAATGAAGTGTTTATTTGAAAACAGTCCTCTACTATTTTTTCTTTAGGTTTTTGAGCCATACCCAGTTGTTTTCAGGGCTTACTCCTGGCTCTGTATTCACAGATCACTTCTGGCAGGGCCTGTAGAACTTCCTGCAGATCCTGGGATCAGACCCAATTCAGTCACAGGTGAGGCAAGTGCCTTATACACTGTACTATCTCTCAGGCCAATATATATCTATTATTATTCTAAGATATATATATTTATATATCATAATTTCAAACCCTGAACTTTCTCTTACCCACTATATTTACCTCTGTATATTTTATCACTGCCATAATTGTAAAGTCAAATACTATGGGCATATATCCCTTATAATACATGAGGTCTTATCATTTATTTAAATGGTTAAAATTAATCACAAAATTTTATATACATTGTTATGGTAACGAATATAAGAAGCACAGAATCAAGAATAACTTATTCTTTTTTAAGATATTCTTACGATCTGGGTTGGAAAAACAGTACAGGGGTTAAGAGAATAGCTTTGCATACTACTGACCCTGACTTAATATCCAGCACTGCATATGGTCCCCCCACAAGTACCACCAGAAGTGATTCCTGAGCACACAGCCCTGGAACAATCCTTGAGTGTGGCCCCAAAACAAAAGCACAGCAACAAAAAACACGGGGAAGTGTTAAGTATACTATTGTATCTGTCAACCAGTAACTATCAAGTGCTTCCCCATTAATTATGCAGTCATTCACTATACTTACTCAGAAGGCAGCTAATTGCCCTGAGCTATGACATGTCATAGCTTGACTCACATCTTCCAGTGGACTCTTTCCTTTTCCCTAGGGTTCTTTGAGACTTTTGGATTTGATAAGGCTTTCTTTAGATGCCAGAACAAGCTCAGAAATCATAGAGCTCTAATACTAAAACTGATAAAGCCCTAATTATAACTTCATTCCTTCAAACCTCCCTGATATTTATCAATTAAATTAGTCTCTACATCTGCCATCCTCTTTAAGAATCCATAATAGTCCTTGATACCCCAAAAGTCAACTACAGGTCCAGAGAGAGCTCAATGGGCTGAATGATACTTTGCATTAATAGGCACAGGTTTGGTCCCCAGTACCACACTGTCTCTGCATACTGCTGACAGTGACACCTGAGCAGAATCAGGTATAGTCCCAGAATGACTGCCAGTTATGGCCTAAAAACAGAGAGAAAGGTAAAGTAACTCCCACACAATTACTGGATAGTCATTGGTACTCAGGGCCTAAAGAGATGACTTCATTTAACAGTTAACAGTGAAACCTATTAGAAACTCATAGAACCATAAAGAAATAGTTTATTAATAGCTAACTGATTTATACAGAAAGTACACAAGGCCAGATAGAAATTAAGAAGTAGCATCTAGTCCCACATTGGCCACTCACTCACTTAGTGATGAGGGAAGCTGCCCAGTCTTCTCTGGGCTTAAGTATACACACTGAAGAAGATACTTCTCCACCTGCCTTTGCTGTTACAAGCAGCTAATTTTTTAAGAAATGTGAAAACACTCCAAAACCTAATTATTCCTTCCTTAATTCCATTTAACACACTGAACATCTGTACTATGGAATGCGGAGAAATGAAAACATTACAAAAAAGTATTATGAAAGAGGAAAAGCTAGGTGTGAAGAAAGCACTAATTAAGACACACAGACTATTGTGAAGACTCAAAGAAGATGTCTCTGAGGAATTAACACTTAAACAGAGCCATAAAGGATGAGTATAAATTTATTATCAAAAAAATATCTAGAGGGGAAAAAAATGTAGAAAAAAGTTCTAGCAGAGGGCTCAGGGCAAGAATACAGTGGGTACAGCATTTGCCTTGAATGTGACTGACCCAAAAATGAACTAATATTCAGATAACATAATAGCTAATGTAGGAACTATGGTTTGAATACAATAAAATTATGAATATTCTTTATATAGAACATTTAAAAATACAGTTTCAAAAATTTTGCTTTCATGGATTATTTTGCACTTAAGTTATATAATACAACCTAATACTTTTTAATAAAAATATTAAAAAGGCAGTGCTTTAAGTTTATTTTCTTGCATTCACAATTATAGGATTCCTATGTTGATTAAAAACACATAAAATTTAAATAGTATAATTAATTTTTTTAATCACTCTACAAATTTTCTTTTCAGTTGAAATATCCTGTGGAAAAGTCTTTGCAACTGGATCATGATGTATGTATTTAACAGGATAGGTTTTAAATATATTATTATAAATGAGAACCAGAGGTTTTTTTCCTTGTCATAGCAAAATGAAATGCTAGACAATTCATCTGAAGATTTTCCTGTTTCCCTAAGACACATGAGATTTAAAATCATTTTTATGTCAACATGTATCACTTATTTTCTTGAATTATGAACTCATTAAATTGCCTTAATTTGCACAGTACCTTTATACAGATGTGTTAAGTACTAAACAAACTTCGTTATTCCTCCTCTGCTGAAAATTCCTCTGCTCTACTGATTTGCTGTTTACTATTTTACTGTAGGTAAATATATATATATTTATAAATATATATATAAATATAAATATATATATAGCAAGGTATTATTTCTATTTTTATCCTCACATTTATATGTACATAATTTAATATCTGTTATAAGTAGTTAAAAATAATTTTCTGGGAGTTTTTAAGAGCTTATTTCAGAAGATTTCCTAAACAATGTAAGAGAGGCCTGGTAATCCACTGTGTCACAAAATTTGTTCTTATATATTACAGTTAACCAGCTAGCTCTAGTTACTGAAATTCTAAAATCAGTAGGAGTAATCATTTATCTACCATTAGTCATATATTACTGATTATTCAAAAGGGGTAATCACAGTGCATTTTCAAATAGTTGCAAGATGTCAAGCTTCATGATGGTTTAAGGATACATGAAGAGATTTTTATGACAAACTAAACTTCTTAATGTTTCTATTTATGTTATTTTGATTTAGAAGAAATAAAATATCTATGAGAAAAAATAATTCTAAGTTATAAGCACATTTTCCAGAGTTCTTTCTGAATTGATTTTAATGAGAAATCAAATATTCCTACCCAAATACTCTGAGGGAGATATTTTCCAAAACCTTGATAATTATTTTAATAAGGAAAATTCTCTTAACACATCATAATTTTCAAAGTCAAAAATAATATGTGAAAGTCAGGATTAACACACACAAGCATTTTATGCCACCAAAATAAAGTCTACTTGGTTGGGAAAAAAGTCTTAGTCATGATATGTAATGAATACATATACATCACAACTCAACTGAAATAATTTTTAAATCTATCAGGTTTATTAAATTTTGAGAAAAGTTAGTGACAAAACTAAAGGGTCATTTTAGTAAAAGAATTTACTAGAGTATTCTTAATTTGAAATTACTCAGAGTATTTCAATCTAGATAAACATAAAATATGTTCAAAGAAGTTTTCATGCAAAGAAAAAAATCTTAGTCCATGGGTAGAGATAATGCTTCTATTATACTAAAATATATTTTACCTTAAGTTCTACCCGTATTTCAGTTTCAACATTTTAATGTCTTTTTTAGAAAAATACTTTTAAATCTAGCTGTGTAATTATTATCCAGAAATTAAACAGCTGTTTAACATCCTCTGAGTAGGAGAAACAAAGTACTCTTTTAAAAGTGCATTTTAAAAATATAGTATATTTTGATAAACTTAATCCATATACATGAAACAATGTTTCCAACACTATTCCTGTTATTATGGAGAGAATACATTTATGCACACAGACCCTTGCAGAAGAAAATTAAGCCACATGAAACAATTTTATAACAAAATATGATCTTGAAAGTTTTCTTAAAAGACAGTTTTCCCAGTGGAGATTCATAGCTTCCTAGGGATTACAAGAGTAAGGAGTTAGATAAGGGCAACCAGCATGCTTTGGTTGAAAATATTCTAGATCTTGACTATTGTTGTAATGGATACACAAGGGATAAAACTGTATAGAACTACACATAAAGTACAAACAAAACTGTAGAGACCAAAGATTTTTGTCACTTTCAACATTCTAGTTGTAAGATACATAGTACAACATTAATGTACATGGAATTTCTATAATTTTTGCAAGTATTATAACTATCTCACAAATGTTCCAATTATGGAATATACTTTCTCTATTCTAAATGCAGCCCCCTGCACCCTCAAAAAGATATCAAAGAAATTGCACTCTAGGTGCAGTGATAATTCCCTTAGACATTAAATCACTGTTTAAAAATTCTTGCCCTGTTAATATGTCTTAAGTATTGTTTTAAATGTCTTAATTTAAATGAGATTTAAAGACCACATATTATAAATAATTTCTCGTGCCACCGGAGTGATAACTTGGACTCTAAATAGTGGACCTATCCTTAATCAGTCTCCCGTCCCTCCCTCCCTCCCTCTCGGTCCTTTTTTTCCTAGATGAGGTGAGGAATGAGAGCGTCCAGCGTCCCAAGTCGACCAAAGGTATGTCTTCATCTACTCTCAATGGGAGGAGGATCAAGCACGTCATTGCTCTTTTAGTGATACGCATAGAAACCCTGATTTTTTTTTTTTTTTATGAGTCAGATTAGGATTCCTGGGTAGCAAATGACTTTCAGGTTCTTCCAGTGGCCTTGATCCTCAACCTGGCACTTGCCTGGTTGTAATAAAGATGGGAACAGAGACCGCGGAGCCCCTGACTCCAGTCTGAAACCTCCGGACCTCACCTCACCCGCAAAGACCGGTTTAGTTTAGGGGTGACCGCTGTCCTCCCTTCCCCTTGGTCCCCACAAAGCTCGGCCCGACGGGCTGCGGGACGCCTGGGACCCGGGGATAAAGTAGAGGAGCCGGCGGGAAATCGGGGACCCGGAGAGAGGCAAAGCCAGCGACGCGGGACGACCAAAGAAGGGACACGAGGTGAGGGAGAGGCGGGTTTGGAAAACGGGGACTCGCGACTCCAGGTGCAGCCAGAAGCAGGATAAGGGGGTGAGCTGGGTGGCACGGGCTCGGGGTGAGGGTTCACCTGCGGGCTGCAGCCACTCGACGTTGCTGTTTGGGGGGTCTGGTCTCCAGCTCTGCAGGCTCCCCACGACGTGGATCCCGGCTCAGGAGGGAGGGACCCGCGGCCGAGGCGGCCCGTCGGGTCTCTGGCGGCTCGGCCCCGCCCGCGCCCAGCGGGGTCCGTGCCGGCCACCAGGCAGCCGTCGGGGCGCCCCTCCCGCCCGCAGCCGTAGCTTCTGCGCCCCCGACGGCGCCCGCACGCTCGAGGCCGTCGTCGAGGCGCCCAGGCTGGTCCGCGCGCAGCCGGCTCAGCCGCCGAGGGGCGACCCGACGACGACTCGACCACCTAGTGCTTAACGGTCCTCTGGTGACTCGCGTCTTCCTTGGCAACCGGCCGGAACCGGAACTCGACCACTGCCAACCGCCAGGACCGCTTGTGACGTCACGGCTTCAGGGCCGACGCCCGGCTAAGCGGGTCGGTCTTGAGGGAACGTGGCGGGCAGGTCTTCCCGGGGAAGTGCCCGAGCCTTGCCCCATCCCTTGCTAGTAGGCCAGGACCGCAGATTCATTATCAGCCTCACCCAGACAGGGTTCTCGACCGTAAGGGATGGGGGAACCCAGGGGAGCAAAAGTGCGAACAGAGGCCCGTCGAAGCGCAGACGGTCCAGTAGAACGCACCCACGACGGCTCTTGGTCTCGAAGGTCAAGGGAACTCTCTCAAAGACGTGGTGGTGGTTCCCAATCTTTTCCCCTTTGTTTAACTCTTATTTACCTGGCATTTTGGTTTCAGGATTCCTGGAAGGTCAAGATAACCACTTGCATACACATAATTATACTGTACTGAAAGCAGTTAATAAGCACTCCTAGAGAGTCAAAAGGCAAAGAGAAAAAGCCGAGGAAACAATATGACAAATGTCTTCCTTGGATTTCTCTTAATTACTGCTTACCTTGCTGTTTCCTCACTTGTGTGATTTTTAAAACACTCTGCCTTTGTCTTTTAAATTTAGGTTTAGTAAAGTTACTGAATGGCTATTTCCAAAAGAAAGGGGGAGAGAGCTATTGAAAAGATCTTCACCAGGCTTCCCTAGCTTCCAAAGTACCTTATGTCTTTACTCAGCCTCTCTTTAAAAATTACTCACCTAGTTTCTCCGTGGTTTCTATCTTGTCTGAAAACTATGCCAAATGTTTCAATGGCAGATGTCGAGTTTAAATGCTTCCCCATCAGAAACTACAATTTCACCAGGTGTCCACTGGGTACCTAGCCACAGCTGTCGTGGAGTGGTGCTAAGACAGGAAACTTCTTGATATCTCTTCCGCAGTAGAAGGAAACATGCAAACTTAGCTGGGGCTTATATTTCGGGGTAGTCTTGTATTAAGAGCCTTTGAGGTGTCCCTCTGACTTAAGCCCTCTGATGGAGTCCTGGTATTTTGTGGATTCCCACCCACCGCAAGTAGCTTATGAACAAGCAGTGAGAATATTTGGTATATTTGGTATAATGTATATTTGGTCAGATTCATGCTACAGCCAAAGGAGTTAACTGTCTTATGCTCCAGGGTTTAGAAGCCAGTGATAATAATCACAATCCCTAACACTGTTTCCCACATTTCCCTGAAGAAACGGGTTCTTTAAAAATGATTCTGTATGTTCTCATTTAGAGATGTAAGGGAAAACAACCTCAAGATGGTCATTAAAACTGCAAACAAACCATTGTAATTTTGTTTTCAGTTCCTCCTTGCATTATTTTAAGTCCCCTTAAAACTAAGAGGTTCCATGTTTGGTTTCAGTCCTTAAACAATTCAAACTCCTGCCGGTGCCATTTGAGTATTTGTTGAGATAAGAGCTCCGTAGTTAGAAGGTGTCTAACTCTGTAAACTTAATAACACACTTAAGTAACAATACAAAGTGAAAACGAGTTCAAATTGTATGTAAATTATTTTAACCAGACTCTGAGAATCAGTCATTAAGTGTCTACAGGTTACATTGCATTTTTCCTGCTAAAACACAAATTAGTGTTCCTACTTTGTATCTGAAATTGGACATACTAAAGAGCTAAATCATTACTCTTTAATCAAGCTTATTTATATACTAAATGTAACAATAAACATAACATACACTTATATGATTTAGTAATTCACATATAAAGATATTTTTGACAAAAGTGCCACTTATTTTCTGACCCACTTTTCAACTTAAAATAAATTCAAATAAAAAATGTTTTACAAATTTAATTGGATGCCCCATGGTCACGTACATACCATTAGTATTTAAGCAGTAAGAAAGAAAACTTCAAAGGAATAGTTAAAGGTGTGCTATTTAAGATTACTCTTCTTAAAATACCAGCTGACTTTAAATGCAATGTGCAATGGACTTGACACATTAAAATGTACATCTGATTAGAATGAAACACTATCTAAATAACTTAGAAAACAATTCTGTGAGAGACTTATTTGAAAGTCCTTAGCTCCTTTTGTGAAAAACTCATCACACAAAACTTTCAAATAACTTTTGTTTTTAATTTCTCTCATGAAATGAGACTGGAAAAGACAGCAGTATAAAACCAGATTGAAAATGTCTTTGTGTTACCTATTTAAAATCTTCGGAAATTCAGAAAATCTCATTATCATGGAACTATATTCTGCACATGCCTAAGGAAAGTCTGCTAATTTCACACCTGTATTTTTCAATTCCCACCTGAATTTTAAAAGGCAAAGCTTTATATGTGCTTACTGTATATGCTTAACATCTACATTTTTAAAATTGCTTTTGAAGGAATTGCTTGTATATATGTATATGTGTATTAATCCATCAAGCCAAACACGTTAAATATCAATGTGTGCCATCCAATTTGCACATTACAGGATGTACCAACATTCCAGAACATGAAGTTTAGAAGGAGATATGTATGTAAACAAAGTATTAATTCATTCAAGAAGCACATACTTCAGGCTGTAACCACTGTTTCAAGAGGTCTAATAACTAAGCTTGGGGACAAAGATGAACTTAGACAAATCTAGATAAAGATTTGACAATATCTAGAATATCACTTAAATAATAAAGAACTCCTTGTTCTTAAGAAAAAGTTTAGATAGGAAATCCTCTTCTTCTCCCCAAAGAATCAAAAACATAGTGATAGAATTTAGACACTCACCTAGTAATTGAATGTAATTATTCAAGTTATGAAACTACAATAATCATTTGACAACACCAACTCTAAAATTTCTGAAATACCCCCATGCTCACACAGTTGGATTAAAAATAGAGGTGTTACTCCATAACCAAGTTATGGACTCAAGATACCTATAATGAGGGTAGGAATCATAGGACATCTGAAAGACTGTACTGCCTCACTTTGGAAAATAACTCTAGGATTTGGGGGGTAGGAGGAGGCAGAGCATCTGTGCCATCAAGTCTGTCAAAGAGGACAGAAGAAACTTCCACCCACAAGGTAGATAGGTATTTCCATGCTTGTGCTTGTCTGTTTCCTAGCCTTTCATTCTCTGGTCTGTTAAAGTCTTTACACCTTTACATTTTAAATATTTTACGTGTGTGTGTGTGTGTGTGTGTGTGTGTGTGTGTGTCTGGATTATTGTGCTGGGTATCCAACCCAGCAAATGTTCACACATACAAGACAAGGGGGTGCTCTACCTCTGAGCTACATCTCCAGCCCCTAGAGTTTTTAAAGCTGTAAAGGCTTTACATTTCTTTTTGTTAAGACTAATAAACTATTAAGATGAACATGGTGTTTGCCCCCATCTATATGCTTGCTTTTCTATTAATTCAGTGACTGCAGAGATTGGACTCATCGTTTCCATTCCCAAAGCAAACTGGGATTAGGGGATCCACACACTATTGTTTTAAGAAGTCATAGCAAAGCATGATTAACATAATTAATACTTTCAGTGTAGAGGTTTGCGATACAACATAACATTTTCTAAGTCAGGGGACATGCATAAGAGCCAAATTATTGCTGTTTACTGTTTCATGACTATCTTATTCCTAAAGACGTGACTTTTACTTTCAACTTGTTTCCAATCCCCACTGCACCAGGGCGATCCCTCTGAGTGTCTCGCATAGAAACCTGTCCACCACACCCCTTCCACACCTGCGTGTCCCCAGCCCTCGGAAGCCCTGCGCTGGCTTTTGGACTTGTCCCGCACAAAATAGGTTCGATTGCTTTCCCGTCTTTTTTCTTTTAGAGACTGAGAGACAAGGCGGCAAAGTGCCCTACAGGGACGATTCATAGCACCTATCTAGCCCCCCCCCCCCCCCCCCGCCCGGACCAAGCTGCAGAACTGGGCCCGCAAAACACTCTGGAGCGGGGCCCGACGGGGCGGATCAGCTGCCGGCTCGAGGCAGCGGGGCACCAGCGGGACCGGGTGTGGGTGGGCGCTGGGCGCCCGGCTCTAGGGCGCTGGCCGGGCAGGCTGGGTGTCGGCCGGGGTGTCCGGGCCCGCTGCGCCCTAAGGTCCTTCGCTCTCCCCGTGTCTTCACCGCCGGCCCACACCGCTGCGGTCGGTCTCCGCGGTTTCTAATAGGGCGGGGGAGGTGGCGGGAATCGGCTGGAACTTCGAATTTGAAAACCGCGAGGCCCCGGCCCCGAAATCGAAACTTGCCGGCGGGGCCCAAACGGGGTGCGCGAGGCGCGGCGGGGCGGAAGCGCGGGCTCGGGGCCTGCTCGCCGCCTCCCGGGGCCGGGGCCGGGGCCAGCTCCCGCCGCCCCCACGCGCCCGCGTCCTCCCGGGCGCCGCAGGAGTCCTCGGTCCTCTGGCTTGGCGGCCCCGGGCCCGGCCTCCGGCGCGCACGCTCCCCGAGGGTCCCGGCGGAGCTCCTGGCGCGGGGGGCGGCCGGCCCGCCGCCAACGGCCACCCGCGGCCGGGCCGACGTTCCGCAGGGCCGAGCGGCCGCCGCGATCTCTCAGTACCAGCCGCTTCCCCCTCTCTCCTCGCAGCGCTTCCCGAGAGCGCCCCGAAGGTGGGGGAAGGGGCGGGGAGGCCCGGACTCCCCCGCGCCGGGAAGGCGACGTGGGAGCTTGCCTGTCCCGCTGCCCACCCGCTGGCGCCCCCGGCCCTCAGGGCGCGGGTGGCCCCTAGAGGGGGGCTGAGGACCAGGGACTTTGCAAAGAGAAAAAGAAACAGCTGAACCTCATTGCGCATGTGCGAACCTCAATTTTTTTTGACGTCATTTGGCTCTATCAAGTCCCTAGCCGAAACTTCTCGCTCTTTGAGTACTCTGAAGAATAATTGAACTTACACTCGGACACCTAGCAAACGCTGCCAGAGCAGAGAGGCTGTCAAGTTTCTTTACAAATGTGGTTGGTGTCCCGCATAAAAAAAAAAAACCCTCGGCACCGAAGCTGAACTGCGCTAAAACATAGCGACGCAATGGCTCGCCATCTCAGTCTTTAAAAGTTGCGCTGCAACTTTGCATCCTTTTTACCTTAGTAAGTTATAAACACAACTTCTTTCGTCTTACTTTTTGAAATTTCAAAGGAAATGTCTGAATTTAGCTAAAGCTATATTTTAAAATATTGCTAAATTGCATCCCACTCCAATATTCCCCCATATTTATTTTCCCTAAAATAGAATTTTTAAAATATGAACCACGTTAAAAATATGACTACCTGTACTAATATTCACAGTAGTAAGACGTTTACTCAAAGGGATAAATTCTGAGAAATGCTTAGTCTAGCATTTTAGTTCATGAGTACTTTTTTAAAAAATAAAATAATTGCCAGTGCTTATCACTTTATGAGACAAGAATAAAGTTCTTTGAAGTTTAGGAATAAACTTGGAAGTACACAGATATGATCAAATCCCCAAAATATATACAAACATGCCAACTTTTGGCTTAAAGGACAACAAATGAGGACAGTGAAGATAGAGACTTCTGGCAGCAAAACAGGACTAAAATTTTTTTTGGATTTTTAAAAAATCTGGTGTTTATGTATAATGTTTTAAGTGTGTGACAGGAGTTAGAGTGACATCAAATAATTGATATCAGTTATCTTTCTGGAAAAGGTTATTTCTAGAACCCACTGCAGACTATGAGAATGTATCATAGATATCTCCTGCACTGAGAAAGCCTGTATGAATTGTGTATGTTAAAGTATATTATGAAAATGCATTTTCTTAAGTATTTTAAAGATTGCTTATATTATTACTGTACATTTTACCTTACAGTAGTGAGTTTTCTTAGACGTTCTCCAAAGTGGTAAGATGTTTAAGTGAATAAGTTATGCATAGTGATTATTTGGGAAAACTGAGTAATGTTCCCTGTATCTCATAAACTCTCCTAAGAAAATGATGGGAGAGTGTGAAGAGAACCCAAGTGAAATATTTTAAGAAGATGGTCATGAAACATATTTAGAAAGAAACAGCTGGTAAACACATTTTCCCAAGCTTATTCTGACTTGAATTCTTCAGTTACACTAGGAAACAAACTGTAATGAGCCATGTTCAAAGCAAAAACACTATCCTGACTTAATTACTGATAACATTAATTCCATGATTCATGAATAGCTTAGACGCTTTCTAAACTTCACTCTATCTTCCTAGAACAATTTATACTCAAGTATTTTAGAATTGTTTGACTCAGGAGCTCTATACAAAAGGTTGGATAAGAGTCAAAAAATATGTGGTAAGATTGTATAGAAATGTAACTAATTCCAGTAAAGAGTCCTCTCTACGGAAATACATTATGGAAATGACGTGGCTGTCAGACCTAATTGCTTGGCTTTGAGTCCTCATAGAAGAAATTCTACAGCCTTAGGGGTATAGACTCAAAAGCTGCAGCGTTTCTGGTTTCAGTTTAAATAAAACAATGAAATCCATCATTATTCAAGTCAATAGCGATAATTCACATGAATATGAATGCACTTTGATCTTATCCTTCAATTCATTGAAAGACACAGTCGTAATGAAAAAGGGAGATAATCTCTTTAACTTGGTCCAAAGCAAGTTGTTGGAGCTTTTCTTTTTTGAAAGACCATAGAAAGGAACTTTTTACTAAAGCCTTACTTTCCTATTTTTTAAGGTGGATGTGGGGGTGTTTGGGCAAGCTACAGGTCATTATGTTGCCTTCAAGAACCAAGTAGTGCTAACTTTCTTCTTTGAAGTAAACTCTCATTTCATGAACTTGACATTTTGTGAAGCTTAAGGGTGAGCCTTTTTCTTAACATCATACCAAAGAGTCATTTTAGGAAGCATTGAGTTTACCTCGCAATACAATCAACCCTATTAAAAACTTTCATTATACTTTAAAGTTTATTTAAATTACATAGGATGTTCCAAGATGAATTTAGACATGCAACATGCAGGACACTTATTCCCATTTAACTCGGAAGAGTGTTAATACCTGTGCCATATGAAAGTATGCAGGTCACTCAATTATTTCATTTTACTCACAGATACTTAAGCAATTTTAGACACTTTGGGAAAGAAAATAGCAAGGCTATAAATTCTAGTATATAGTTTATCATTCTTATAACCCTGGAAATATCTACCATTTTTAAAGTTTACAATTTACCACTTTTAAATAAGGATATCTGATTGTCATTAGCAAGTTTAAATTTTCATTAAGTTTATTAAAGATATTCACTCTTTATGGTACTGATTAGCATTATTTTAAAATCTAATTGGGTTTGTTGAACTTCTGCAATCCTGTTGAAATTTAGCAAACGTTGTGATTTGGTGAGAGGACTCCGGACATACAATGATGAACGAGATTGATGCTTGTCCTCAAGGAGCTCTAAACTTTAAAGCTTATTCAGCACATCTGTGATTTCCATGAAATTCCAATCCAGGAAGAATACTCAGGTAACTAAATGTCTATTCAAGTAGGGATGCCTCTCTATAGGGAATTTAGCGGTTCATCCTACTTCTTATGTAGGATTTCCCTGAATTGTGTGAAGATGTATCTTCAATTTCAATGAGACCTGTTTAAAGCGCTCGAGTTCTGGTTTATAAAAAAAAAAAAAATCAGAGCCGCGTCTAGGTATTTGACAAGGAAGAATGATTGATTCCAAAGGGTTAGTGTCATTCATTTTCTTTATGCATCAGACCAGTCGGTCCACACTGTCAAGTGCTGATGAGACTCATCACAGGCAATGTAAAAAAGTGCTCTCTGCACTCTGAAGAACCCGTATCTTGATGTACTGTTTAGGCTAACACGAATGATTGTACAATGGATTTCATGCAAAAAATATTTGTGGGAGACAAAGAACGGGGAAGCTGGTCGCCTCTGCCCATGGCGCTAACCCAGAGGGGAAACCACGGGTGCCAGGGATGAGACACCTCATAAGCTCTTCTTTGTGTCGACGCCCTTAGAAAGGGAATGGACGTCGTGATTGCTTGCTTCACCCGCGCCCTTATTTCTGTCAAGGGAAGCTTTCCAAGGGACTGCTCCTTGACAAAGAATTTCAGCTCAAGTTGGGGGCGCGGGCAGCCGGGGCCGGGAAGGAGCCGAGTGGCCCGCGCCGGGGGCTCAGGTGTCGGTTCCGCTCGGGAGGCGCGCGCAGCCCAGTGCGCCGCGAGCCGCCCCTATTGTCTGCGTGGGGGCAGGGCCCAGCCGGGGGATCCGGCTCCCGGGAGCGGCCGCGGGGATGGGGTAGTAAGGACTCGGGGGAGGGGGCGAGAGATGCCGACCGGTAAGACTTCGCACCCCCCGGCCCCCCAGCCCGCCCCAGTTTCCATCCCGACCCCGAGGTGTCAGAGGAGGCAGAGGGACCGGCGGCGGCGGCGGCGGCGGCGGCGGCGGCAGCGGCGGCCCAGGCTGCAAATCGCCGTCGTGTGGTTGCTACTGGCAACCGAGCCTCCGCCGAGCGCGCAGCCCCGCAGCCCCGGGAAGGTGGCGGCGAGGGGGAGCGGCCGTGGCCTGGGCCGCCCACACGCCTCCCGTTCGGGTCGGACCGAGGGGCTCCCGCGGGCTGCGGCCGGCTTGGGTGGCACCGAGGGCCGTGGAGCCGCGGGGGCGGGTGGGCATCGTCTCGGAAGCGTCAAAAATTTGCGCCCACCGTGAAAGAAACATGGCAGCGTGGGCTCGAAGCCGGCTGGATTCGTTCCGTGGGGGCCGCGGCCTGGGCAGGGCGCCCCCAGCTCCTTTCCCGCGGCCCCGCACCCCGACTCCGCGCCCCGCGCGGTGGCACGCGCTCCTTCGCCTCCTATCCCCCCCACACACAGCCCTTTGTTCTCCACTCGAGGGGCGCCTCCCGTTTCCAGGGCGGCTCGCGGCGACGCTCGAGGACGCCGCGAGCCGGGCTGCGAACCCCGGACTCCGGGCCCCCGACCGAGCCGTCCCCCCGCCCAGCTCCCGTCGGCCGCTCCCGATTGGCCACGCCGCGGCTGCCCTTTCCCGCCTTGGCGTCCGAGAGGTGCGAAGCGCCAGCAGGAAACGGATCCCGGATCCCGGCACCGAGGCGAGAAAGGCGGCGGCGTCTCCTCTGACGCCACCCAAGAGGAGCCCCCGTGCCCCTCGCCGGGCTCCGTCGTCCCGGGTGCTCGGTCCAGCGGGGAAGCCGGCGCGTGGAGCCGTTTCGGAGGCGCGGGGGCGCGGGGAACCGGCCGGAAACCTGTAGAGGAAACACCCAGCGAAGCCCCCAGCCCGCGGTTTCAAATCCACCGCGCCACGTTCAGCAGCCAGTTGTGACGCCGGGCGCAACGTGCCGCTGAAAGCCCGGAATCCGCCACCAAATGGCGGCTCCTGCAGGCGCGGCCGCGATCGAGGCGACTCGCCCGGCGTCGCCCATGTTAGGCTGCTTTCAGTTCTCGGCGACTCCCTCCTCGCCTCGCCTCCCCTCGTCCTTTCTTTCTTTCCCCTTCGGCTCCGGCGTCGCCAGGGTGCGGATGCCCGGGGGGAACGGGGCCCGCGCGGGCTCTGCGGGAAGGTGGCCACGTCCCGCCCGTTCCCGCCGCCCCTTCCCCGGGTCGCAGCCCCCGCGGGCGCGGCCTCCCGGGCTCCTCGCGCCGGGGCACCCTCGTAGGCTTCGCCTCTCTCAGGCCCCAGACGCGGCCCTTGCTCGGGTCTGAGGCGTGCGGGCCGGCACCCAGCCTCTGTTGACGGCGACCCGCGGACGCGGTTGCTTTCCCGGGCGCTGGGTCAGTTTTCCGCACCCAAGAAGCTCGACTGCAAGAAAGACCCTTTCCGTCCACCTTCGCCCTCGCCGTCCACCCAAAGCCGACTCCGGGAACCCTTGAGGGGGTGGGGGGGAAACTCGATGTTTTCATCATTTAGTCAGCAGTCTCGTCACCCCAAAGCTAAACACTCCCAAGACACCCCCGTTGCCTCCCCAACCCCGTGAGTGCAGGCGGGCCACGCCAAGCGGACCCCCTGGAAGACGGCCCCGCCACGACGCATTTGTCTGCCTCCCCGCAGCGGGCTGCCTTTCCCGCGGCCCCGGAGCTCGCGGCCCGGGTCGTCGCCGCCGCCTGGGCCCGACGACTCGGTCTCCCGGCGGCCGCGCCCGCGGGGTCTGCGAATACGGCTTTCAAATTTGGCGGGAGCCCGAGCAGCCGAGCCGAGAGCCGCGCGCGGGGCGAGCGGCGCACGCGCAAAATGGCCTCCCAGTGCCCGGCGGCCTGGGCTCCCGCGCCGCGCCGCCCAATCCCCGCCGGGCGAGCGCGCCCCGGCCCGAGCCGCCGCGCCTGCCCGGCCCCCGAGAGCGGCGGCCAGAGCAGAGGGACCGCGGGCGGCCGCGTTTCCTCCTTAGCGCGTCCCTCTGCGTCAAGGCTCCCCGGCCAGAGGAGGCCGAGCGGCAGGAGGTCATTTTCTCCGGGCTGGCGTCCCGCGCCCGGCCCGTCAGGCACCGGCACCCGGGACGCGTCGGCCTTTCCCCTTCGGGAAGCCGCTCTCGCCCCCACCCTCGTCTCCTCCCCCGGGCCAGGCTTGATCTTCCCCGCCACGCCGTGCGCTCCCTTCTCTCGCTCGACCCAGCTGTCGACTAATTCGCGGGGGTCGAGCCTTGGTACCGCGGCGCCTCCACGGATCTTCGGGGGTTTTATCACCTCTCACCGGCTCTCGCGCACGCCGGAATTTTTGGACGCGTTTTCCGAGGACGTTGCCCCAAATTTCGCCCAACTTGGGCGCTAGCCGACTTGGGAGAAGAGAGTTCAGAGGGTGGACTCTTCAATGAACTTGAAATCACGTTCACTGCTGTCTGGATTTCAGGAGAACCCAACAATCAGAGCCAGAAAGTAGTATTTTTACTGCAATGTAGATAACTCGGAGGGAACCCAACCTGCTATTTAAAGGAACTTCTGAGTGTCTCTTGCAAAGGATGCTTGAAAGATTGAATTTCAAGAGTCTGGAAATGGGAGGATGGAACTCATTCTTTTTTTTTTATTGAGTGCTTATTATTTATTTGGAGGGTTAAATGAAATAGGGATGAGTTTTCCATAGGCACTTTAACTATAGAAAACTCACAAAAGATTCTAGAGTAGCTTTTCCAGTGATAAATGCCTTTTGAGGTCGTCGACTTGATGAAGCCAGAAGTTGATATTCAAGTTTCATGTGAGCCTTCTAGAAATTGCTCACTAAGAAACTGGTGCAAATAAAGGAAATCCGTTTCAAGAACCAAAGGAAGGAAAAAAAAAACACGTTAAAAAAATTAGCTGCGGAAACAGGAAACACTCAACCGTGTAAACATTTTCAGAGACTTTCATAATCAAAACTTAGCGATCTTGAGATTTCTGAGGAGATCCACAGGCTCAAGGTCTATCGCGGGAGTATTTGCCAAGTCTGGTTTACTGGGATGCTTTCTGGCTATCTCTAATTCTGATGTCCCCACTTTAGTTCAAAGTTCATTTTAAAGGCGTCGGATTTTTTTTTTCTTTTAAGAAAGACCTTAGATTGTCACCTGTTGTGTTCATTATACATGAAGGAGGGGGAAAAAATCAAGTGAAATAGTCTATTTAGCCCAAAAGCCTTCTGCTGGGAACTGCTGCTCTTAGCACCATGCTTGAAGTTATAGACTCATTTAAAACCCTTCAAAGACTCATTTAAATATATCTTTATCAAGACTGCGTCTTTTTAGATGTGAAGTCGACTGTAGAGGACAGCATTTCAGAACCAGATCTAGTCTTTCTTTTATAGCAGCACTAAACTTAATCAAAATTTCCAACTGTTACTCCAGGAACAACGTGAAGCGATTTACCAAACTTTTAAAACATAAAGGACAGTGAAAAAAAAAAAAACTGACACTCTTTACGGGAGAATTCTTAAGCACAAGGATCCATGAGCAGATTGTCTAAAGATTCTCATCCCCTGGAAAATTATCATAAGCTACTTTAAAAAAAAAATCTTTTCTTGTTGGTCAGTGCAAGCAATATTTCACATAGGTAGTTATTAAGTTCCTACTCGATTTCATGTTAGAGCTATTTTGATAGGCCTATGGAAAGAGTGAACCTAAAGACTTCACAAATAAATGAACCACAACTCCAAATCTTTGGAAAGGGTGAGAGAGAGAAGGAAAGCTGTCATTTCACTGCCCAGCAAACCTACCTCCAGAGATCATAGTTTGCACATGTAGATATGGAAACTGAGCCTCATGGTTGGTAGTTTAAGTCAACTGAAGGACAACTTTTTTTTTTAAATTAGTGTAATTAACGGCCGGCAATTTTAAAAGCAAAAAGTACTTGTAAAGTTGTATGCATGTGTAAAGCAAGATAGATCACTATTTACACAGCAGCAACCAGCCTCATTCTCCTTTTGCATTTAAGCTAAAACCTGTGAAATCAATTTAGGAATTTTCTGTGGACTATTTTGCCAACACTAACTTTGTGGTATAGAATTGTAGGATCGTTTCCAAAAGCAAAAGTCAAACTTGAAGCTAATTTTTCACATAACCT
The DNA here is from genome assembly GCF_029834395.1 of Sorex fumeus. Classification (NCBI taxonomy): domain Eukaryota; kingdom Metazoa; phylum Chordata; class Mammalia; order Eulipotyphla; family Soricidae; genus Sorex; species Sorex fumeus. The sequence goes on along the minus strand of NW_026606083.1, from coordinate 18,322,203 downwards.
GCTTTGACTTACAAAGTTAGTAGGTCTCACATGGGTTTTTCTAGTATACATTTTTAATGTACTTTAAAACCTTGTCAAAACCATGATGCCTGGTTATGAGAGAATGCAAAACAAAATTACACTAATACTATTTAAAACCTTAGCTGAAATACTCCTTAAAATGTAAGCTATTTTTAAATTAAGAAAAAAATCCTCTCTCAAATACATGGACTTTTTTTCAAGCATGGTAGAAGTTATCTGGTATGCAGTGTCTGATATTTATTAATTTCAACGATAGGTCTATTATAAAAGGATTGAGATGTGAACTCCTTTAAGTTTCATGCTGACCTTTTAACATCATTTTTTAAGTCAAAGGCCAGCCCACTAGCATTTCACATTTTCCTTTGAAAAATTTTTTCTCATCTTTTATATAAGATTGTAAAATTACTGGAAACTTACATGAAGTTTTGTAACATCAGGAAAAACTTGAGAAAAGCCTACAAAAATGAGTTAAATTCACCAAAGTTGGCAAACATGGGTAACTTTTACTTCAAAGATTGTAGAGTAAATAAACAAATACATCTTCCATTGGATTTTCAAGCAATTACAAACAAAGCATGTATTTCTTATCAACATCACTAAAACAACAATGGATCCTCATTAGCTTTTACCTGTCATAATCCACTGTAGGGTTCCAAAACTTCTGCACATTGTGCTTTTCATATCAAATTTTTATTAAAGTCTTAGCTATTTTCTAAATGAATATCCCTTTATTGGATTTTTTCCAATTACAAATGAAATTTAATTTTACATCTATAATTAGAAACAACACTTACAATGGGACTGTACAAATTCAGGTCAAAATAAAAATATATGTATTTTGTGGTTTTCATAAAACTTCATTTACTGTATCGTTAAAGAAAGCAGAAGTAACAGCAATATATGTAAAAGTAATGATTTAATGACTATAAGCAAGACAAAGCAATAGAATTGTGCTTCTTTTGCAGACTGGGACAATGAAATGTTAAGCTACAATTTTCCCATACAAACATGAAACAATATTCATATAGAATAAACACTCTCATAAATAACTGATGAGTGATGAAACACACACCAAGTTCGACCAAAGCAAAACATAAACTGAAAATGTTGGGGTTATTCATATATTAGATTCAACATGCTCACTCTATTTAAAAATGACCCATAGAAGCTTGTAATAAATTGCTTCTATTTCCAAACATTAGAGAGGACATTTTCCATTGTAGACCACTGGAAAAGCAACTCTTATGATTTGAAATAACTGTTACATCACATATTAAAATCATTTTAGATAAAATGCCTTCTTCGAGTAATTTGCTGTTTTCTTTAAAAAATTGGTTTTAGAGTTACAGTGATCAATAAGCATTCTAAAAACACAATTGCATCATAAACTATGGGAAACAAAGACACTATTTCCAAATTCCTTTGTTAAAAAGTTCTTATTTACTGCAACAATTACCTTAAAAAGTAAACATGTGTTCCTAGAAAAAAATCAGTAATAAGAATTTGCCAATTGCTTTCAATGGAACAGAATTTAGAATTTGATATCCACGTGAAAAATATTCTATGCTGATAAGGCTTAAACATTGGGTATCTGCAAAGGTCGAACCAGTTGGGAGAATTTTAACAACCATTTCTGAATGCATGAAACACAATATTTTCTTTATAGTATTTATAAATATATCATACAATACTGTTTCCTGTTATGTCATATACCAATATGGCATTGTACACAAGCATAATGCCATCAGATTCTTACAAAAGCGAATCATTTAAACAAGTCAGTAAAATAAACGGCAGTACCCGCTTTTAGGCATACAGATTGTAAAACTGAAGTTTACTTTCCTTTGATCGGTTTTGTATTATCAACAGAGAAGTAAAAATCAAACAGGAATCAAAATGGCTAAATATGCAAGAAATTGTTATTCACAGTGACATGGCTACATAGAATGCAATCTTCTATGCATATTCTGTTTGTTGAATTTCAAGATAAAAAGCACTTGTTTTCTACAGATTCACAAAACAGCATAATAACAAGAACAATCAAGGAGAATGTAATAATGTAGGCATTAGTTGAGATTAACAAACTATGGCCCAAAGTTTATATCCACCGCAGAATATTTTCAAACCCAAACAATGGTTACAGAAACCATTTCACATCTTTTCTAACACACACAAAAAAATCTTCTTTCTTAGAAACCAACTCTTTATAGGAACAATGTTCTCAATTAACGTCCATATGAATATCACATCTTAGTTCATCTTTTATAGCCAAATTCAATGTCACTACAAAAGAAAGCAAATTGGACGACAGTCACATGTATTAGCATCTATAAAGCTGTAATGGCATGAAGATATCTATATAAATCAGGAGTTTAAAATTTCCTTAATAGTCTCAGGTATCAGCCAGATGACGTTGCTGAGGACCCATTTACTGATGATTTCCGAGGTCTATTGGCAAAGGAAGATTGGTGGTTACCGCTGGGGCTGTTGCTGGTTCCATTCATAGTGCTGGAAATATGAGGAAACTGTGGATGAGGAGACTGCACTGGAGTACTGGGACTAGGCAAACAAGAAGAGGTGGAGGGCAGCCCTCCTGCTGGGCTGTTGGCCTTATCACTCCCAGAGTCACTTTCCAATTCTCCAGCATTTGTCAGTCCATCTCTCTGGTGACTGATCTTCATTCGTTTACAAGTAGGTCGAACTCTGTATTTCAAGGGAAGTGGACCATTCTACAAGGTCAAAAGGAAACAAACTGTTAGCCTTAACTCTTTTAAGTGCAGTTCACCATAGTAATCTGCTAATATTAGACATGCTACTTACTCTTCTCCAGGTATAAATGTAGGCAATATCCATTAGTGTGTAGTAATCCTTTAAAGGTTCCTCTTCATACATGACATCAATCTATTGAGACACAATTTCTCAATTAAGTATAGCAAAGATAGATGTTATTTTCGTCACTGAATATAATTCAAAAACATTTAAAAAAAACTACTCCCAACATCTGGACAAAGGACTTCCTCTTGAAACTTTCAATGAGGAAAAGTATTTCTTGAAATTAAGGGATATAAGCATATAATCGAATTCATATTGAACATTAAAAAATTATTTCCAATTTAAGTGCTAATTTAAAAATAGCTTACTTGAAATCAGAATCCAAAAAGGAAAAACGTGGTTAAAATTATAAAGTTCATGAAGACTACCAAGTAGCTACCTGGAAAGTATTAGGTATATCCATTTTACTTCTCAGAAACTTTCGTAGGTGCATCACGGTCATTGCTGCTGGACATCGTAAATATCTTTTATCATTCACCTACAAGCACATACCGGAAAACAATTATTTTTCAATTCTTTTTAGGTAATGAAAAGTTTCAATCATATTGTCAGACTATGCTAAAAGATACAATATTATAGATTACTACTAATTTTCAAAAATAATTTTTATTTACTCTTTTATCAAACTACTAAATGAACAGAATCATGCTTTCAGGAAACAGCGTATCAGAGCATGAAACAGAAAATATTTTAGGTACTTTGTAAGAATAGTAATCCTATCAAAATAAATTCGAGCTACAAACTACTGGATACGTATCACTCTTGAATATCAAACACAATTTTCTCCTATTTCACAGCTTCATATGGCAGAGCCTAAATGACACAAACCCCATAGGGCCTAGAATCCAAAAATGTTTCTTCTGTGTCTTTGTAACATCCAACATACCTCTTCCTTAGACTTCTCTTTGTCTTTGTTTACTTTCCGATCCAATCTAAGAGAAAGGGTTATTTGTTAGCATAATAATGTATCTCATAAAGAAAACAGAATAAAACACATTTCCTAAAACTTGTACCTGTTTTGGTCAAAGAATTCAATGGATAAGCTTATTATCTCATCATCAGTTATAATTCTCTTATCTTCATCTGCAACTTCTCCTCTATCTTCATTGGAGCCATTGGCAGCTAGAAAGACATTTTAGAATTAAATTTTTCAAAACTGAATAATTATTACACACAGAGTAGTATGAATATAATACTATCTATGAGTAAATAAGTTCTCCCTCCAAATAAAATGGCTTCACCCTTCCAAAGACTTTACCATCAGCTGAAGGATGAGCTGCATAAAAATCTCTTCTTCTCTTCATCTCATCTGAAGGGAGAAAGATAAGACACATTTGGTAAAACAGGTAAAGCTGATTTAGAATTTTCGATTCATTTTTAAAGCGAGTTACTTACTTTTGAAAAGCCCTGGAACTAATTTGTATACAATATCTTGAAGAGTTTTATCAGACCTAAAAAAAGAACAAATTAGAAAGGTAAATTCAGTTCATATGATAAAAAAACTAAAAATGTTTATGCTATTATACAGGCTTTGTTTTGTTTTTATTGTACTATACTATTTTACTTGGCTGACAATATCCGACTTGCTCTATAATTACGAGACTAGACATATTTAGTCGCTCTTTAAAGGCAGTTGAAAATATTTTATATTCATTAATAAATTCCTCACTTTCATTGAGTCAGTATGTCTTTCAAGTCACTAAACTACTAACAGGAATACAGAAGAGAGGTGAGAATGGAAGCCCTTGAAAGGCATTCATCCTGACAAGAAGTCAAGAAAGCATGCAAACATAGAGAATTCAATTCTTCCTGATTTTCTTTAAAAAAATTTAAAAATCATTTGAACAGCATTGAACTTTGTGTAAAGTCAGTCACTATTAAAATGGCAAGAAATTAAGAGGTACCCTACACAAAGCACATGAGCTGGCTAGGGATTCAACAGTAAACTGGCTCTGTAATAATAAACAGGATAGCATTCACTAAATTATGCAACTCCAATAACAATTACAAACAATAATTTTAAACATTTCTCTACCTTATATTCAGAAGTGGCCTGGTTTTGTGAACTTGGACATCACAGATAGGACAGTATTTGCTGGTCTCCAGGTAACGCACAATACATGTTTTACAGACTAGAAGTATCAAACAAAGTTCTTGTGAGTGAAAAAATATTAGATTGCTAAGCATTAGTGTCTGAAACAGAATTAGCAGCAGCCAAAGATATTTCTAATTCAATTAAATCATTCAATGATCCTTAAGAACTTAGAAAAGGTTTTGTAAAATATGCATTTAAAAAAATCACCATATGTGCCAAAAGAAAATTACTCCATCACTTTGTTACCCATATTCCTAAGAGCGACAGGAATTTATACTTCAGAATTTATGTTGATTTAAATTTCAGAATGAAAAGTGAAATAAAGGGGGCACAAAAGAGGTCGAAATCTCTGTACTTACAGGAATGTAGACATTCTATTATCGTTGTGGCATCGATGAAGTACCCTCCACAAAGTACACACATTAGGTGGGGATTAAGCTCAGTGATCTTGATTCTGGTTGTTCGATGCATTTCTGCTTGATAACAGATCCTGCAAGACATAGATATATTGGCCATAATTCAAAGAGAATCGAGATAATCTCCAATCCCTAGTAACCATACACCCTGAAATACTGAAGACTTCATAAAACTCTCTTAACACTGTACAGCTGGACTGTCCCACTGCTTTCCACGGGAGGAATTTACAATCAGATCTAAATTAAATCCACTGAAACGGTGGGAAAGGATCCAACAGAAGTAACTTCTGGTCCCTCAGGTCATTCCAGAAGAGAGAAGAAAAGGTCGGGGTGGGGGCTGGGAGCTGAGAGCATTCGGATCTTTCTTCCATTTGTCCTCCAGCCTCGCAGTCCCACTGGCTGCAGGAGACGCCACAGGGTCCCCGCAGATATTTACCAAGCCACTAGGGCTGGCTCCATGTTTCCACATTGAAGGTAAAACTTCCTTAGGAATCTTCAATGGAAAATCCGGGAGCATGCCCTGGCTCCCCAGAGGTTCTTGTTGTTTTAGGCGGTTCCGGCAATCAGAACCTGGCCCGTTTCACCTCGATACAAAGGGAAAGCCAATTCTGCTCTATCTGCATCCCTGGCATTTCCGGAGCTGGGGTGCCGAGGCCGCGAGCGGAGCACCTCGAGCCGGCCTCGGGTTGGGGCCTGAGCGCGGACGCTGGGGCCGCGAAGCGAGGGGCGGATCCGGCGGCGCCCCGGGCTCCGTCTCGCTCCGGATTCGGAACTCCTCTCAGTCGGGGTTTCCATAGCAACTTACACTTAGACTTGGCATCCGGCCACCTCTGCAACTCCGCGCGGAGCCCGGCCGAGCCCGGAGCTCCGGGCAGGCATGCGGGGCGGACGGGCGGCGGACGGGCGGCGGCGGGCGCGGGGGAGGGGCCGGCGCGGCGCGGGGGCGGGGCCGGCGCGGGGGCGGGGTGGGGTGCGGGCGCTGCGGCGCGGGGGGTGGGGCCGCCCCGCGAGGCCAGCGGGGCTGGAGAGCAGGAGCCTGCCCAGTGGGGACCCGGCTCGCAGCCTGGGGTACCCCGGGGCGAGCGAATGGTAAAGGAAAATGCAAACGGCGCTCCGGCCATTCCGGAGACTCTTTGGGGGGCCTCTTTCCACGTCCAGACGTGGTGCGAAGAGTTTCTTTCAAATCTGTGGAGTCCTTTGGTCTCTCCTGGTCGTAATCACTAGGTCAAAAACTTCACGGAGGGATCTTTTGAAAACTGCCAACTGTGCACTTAGCTTGAAACCGGGAGAGCTCAATTTGCAGAAATGTTTATTAAGCTGAACCTCTTTAAAGCTGCTTCCTCTAATATAAAGTTCTCCTGGGCATCAGATGAGGGATAAAAAGCTGGGCAAAGGCTGAAACTGAAGTTTGTTTTACAAGAAGCTGAAGGAGAAAGCCGTTTCATCTGAACTAAACCGGAGGCAAGAAAAACTACTTCAATCTGTGTGACAGTGGTAATATATAAAGAACCATGTGACCAGATCATTCCCAATGCTAGATCAACACCTGGTCAACCCAGAGCAACGATGGGAGAGAAAAACAAATGTCATCTCCTCAGCCTAACTTCTCTAACAACCCCAACACAACAGGATGGTATTCCCAACAGATAACACACATTACAGAAAAGCCACGGTGGGGGTCTGTCAGTCACAGCACACCATCCGACAATCAGGGCAGTCAATTACTGCACGTAATTTTCCTGAAAAACACATTTCTGCTCCCACTTCTTTCAGTTCAGAACATGAAATAAGACTGAGCTTCCAGACCTCTCTGAAGCACATTCTAAAGCTGCACTGAATAGAAATCAGGGAACCTGTGAAACTTGAAGATGCATCTGAGGTTTAAATTCTTAGTTAATTTAAATGCAGAAGAGAGAAATGCCAATCAACACACGTCAATGGCTAGGACCAAAAGCTTTAGAGTACAAAAAAAAGTTAAAAAACAAAAACACAAAGCCTCTTTTATGAATGTGGAAATACTGGCAAACCAGCGACTTCAACCAGAAAACGTCAAGTGGGACTCCTCAGTTATCTTTAGTTTACTTGCTCGGAAGAATGTTGTCAACGTATTGTTAATAGAACTCTAAGTGGGGCTGCAGAGAAGCTGTAGGTGGAGCAAAGAGTCACAATTTTAAACACATTGTACTGGTTGATTAAAGACAAACCCTGGTTTTTAAGAGAAACAAAAAACCCAACAAAAACCTCACCTTGTGAAGCCAAGGGTCCATTCCTAGAAAGTAAGTTGGCAAGGTAAAGCCTCTGTCTGCCTGTGGAAGCACAGTACACAAAGCTCTCTCATCTCCAAGTTTATAAAGGGGCTTCAGTGGAAAGGGTGGCTTTATTTCTCCTCTACTTTTCAGAAAACCAACACCAAACACAAATACTAATGCAAAGAACAATCAAATGTCAGTGAAGGGTTATCTACTGGTGGCTTTGAAAGGTTAAGTCACATGTACTTAACCAAAACCCTTTCAAATTCATCTTAAGTCTTAATTCACACAACTCCTCTACCTCCAGTTCAGAAGAACTTCGCCACAGTCCTATTACCATTTATAACGCTAGTAAATATAACTTTGTTACTTATATAAAAGTCAGCTACATAATTAAGACTTCCAAAACGTTTGACATGCCTGGTAAGGTTTAAGAAACAATCTCTTGCACCTTTGAAATGAAAACTTTCTAAGTCCCAACACAGAATCTGCCAATTAAGCAGCAAAAGTGCACCAAAGACAATGGCACAAATATTCAATAGTCAGAACTTGCCATGTAACACTCTCATTTGGGGCTGTCAGTTAGTTGGAGGCCTAACACCAGTTATGTCAAAATGAAGGAAAACAGAAGCAAATTCTTATGTTAACAATCAGCCAGACTATTGAAATCTAAGAAATGCAAATGAACCTCATAATCCCAGTTGGGGATCACAGCCCAGTACAAGCATGGGCAAAGTTGGGGTTGAGTCTAGGGAGAATTTTGCCTATCAGAGCACTTAAAGTACATCCAAGAACAACTTGATGGTAGAGGATTAGGAGATTTATCAAGTGCAATTAAATGCTCAATTTTCTTCACAAAGGCTTGTGCATATGTGTCTATACTCTCATTCATTCATAGTGACTTCTGAATGGCTTTAAAGATACCCTTAGGAAGTGTATTATCTGAGCAGGTATGTTATTTCACACACCTTCGCTCCTTGAGGCTAAAGTATAGAAATGAACTAAAACACTGAATATTTTATCAATTTACTGCTAAAACGAGTCTCTAAGGAATTCTTGATCAGTCTACTGAAAATAAAATTCAAGAGTTAGTAAGTTAATATGACTGTAACAATTTGTACCCCTGAGCATCAAGTCCTGAGTACAGCTTTATCATGTGCTTCCAGAACTTGGGGGTTTAAATTCCTATAAAATACAGGTTGAACTATTAGTAACATTCCAGGTACCACCAACTGACACTTGGATTTGGATAAATATGTCTAGAATTTTGCCTAGTTTAAGGAAAGGGTTAATGCATGCTTCTCTTTCAAATATTGAACCGTGACCACTAAGCCCACTAAATCCTTTTATTGCAATTGGGAATGATCAAAGCCTCTTTACTTGTTTACTTCCAATTATTAATTGTAATTCTCTGGGGGAAAGAGCTATGCCGTATCGCTGTCAAACCCCAAAGACTGCATAAACACACGCACTCAACTTTTTGATGCTCCTTTGCCAAAGCATCTCTTTACCACATGACCTATGCTCACATGCAGCAAAACCTAGAAAACGTTAGTCGTGGTTGTAAGAGCATCCTACCGTCGAGGTTGAGAGAGAAATTGTAGGGTGGGGGGGTGGGGAGAAGAAAAGAGGGAAAAGAAGAAAAGGAAACCTCCAGCAAGACCTTAACGTCCAGTTGCCACCATCACTTCCCAAAAAGCTCCAAATTTCAAATGCCCGCTGCCCACTGAGCACGTCCCAAGGAACGCTCGGGAAACTCATCCAAGACTCCTAACAAATCACACCTTGAAAACTTTACCCTTCGCAACACAAATGCAGGAGACCTCGGAAACAACTGGGGACCGCCATCTTACCAGCCATCCACTTTCACACAAGTGTCCCTCCAACTTAAGTTAATAACATTTTCGCGGGGGCTCCCCCCCGTCTAACAACCACCTAGGCGGGATCGCCGGCCCCCACGCAACCCGTCCCTATAAAATGGGCGCATTCTCTGGAGGTTTCGGCCCCCCCGGAGCCCCTTCTTCTGGAGAGGAGGGAAGCCACTTGACCCAAGCAGCTCCCGATTTCAGGCACCCGTCCCCGTTCCATCCAAATCTACCTCTCAACAAAGGGCGCCGTGGCCGGGCGAGCCGCGGAGGCTGCAAATACAAGTGTTCTTCTCGGGGGCCATGTGCGTCGCGAGGGTGGAGAGGGGCGCTCGGGGGAGAAAGGAACTAAATCGTGGGGCCGCGCGCGGCGCGTCCGGGGCCGGAGCGGGCGGCGGCGGCTGGAGCGGCGCCGAGCCCGGCTGGCGGCGGCGGCGCGGCGCGGGCTGCGGGTCGGTCCCGGCGCCGCGGGAGTCGGCGGGCGGCGGCGGGCGCGCGCTCGCGGGCGCGGGCGGCGCGCGGGGCCGGGCGGCGCGCGGGGCGGGCGGGCGGCGGCGGCGCGGGGCTCGGCGCCCACGCTGTCAGCGCCCTCCCGGCCGGCGCGGGCGAGGCGCGGGGGGTGGGGGGGGCCGCTCCCCGCGCCCCCGCGGCCGGCCCCGGCCCCGCGCGGCCCCCGGCGGCCCCCGGCCCCGTCCCGGAGGCGCCTCGCCTCCTACGTACCCGGAAAAAGCAGCCGGCGAGAGGCGATCGAAGCGGGCGGAAAAGACAATGAAAGTTAAAAGTCGTTCAGCAGAAAATGAATGTGAGCCAAGCGGCCATCTTGAAGCGAGCTGCAGACGCCGCTGTCAATGGGCAACGAGCGCAGCCGAGACGAGCGGCGGCCGCCGCGCTCGGCTCATGCCGCCTCCCGAGCCCGGCCTCCTCCTCCTCCTCCTCCTCCTCCTCCTCCTCCTCCTCCTCCTGCGCCTCGGCCTCCTCCTCCTCCTCGGCCTCCAACGCCTCCTCCTCCTCCTCCTCGGCCTCCTCCTCCTCCTCCTCCTCGGCCTCCTCCTCCTCCTCCACCACCTCCTCTCCTCCTCCTCCTCCTCCTCCTCGGCCGCTGCCGCCTCCTCCCGCTCCGCACTCGGGGGAGGGAGCGCGCGGAGGGGGCGCGAACAGTATTATTCTGCGGGGCTGGGAGGTGTTTCTGATCCGGATCGGGGCTCCCTCGTCCACATGCCCATTGTCTCGCCCCGGTCTCTGCCTTTAATACTACGATTATTATTTCATAGTTGCTGGGGGGGTGAAGGCGGGAGGGTGGGGGGCGCCGTGTGTGCGTGCGGAGCGGAGGGGGGAGGGGAGAGAGGATGAGGAGGGGGGAGGGGAGGGTGGAAAAAAAAATGCACCGCTGAAGGCAGAGTGGAAACTGACACCGGCTCCAAAATGGCTCGGAGTCCGCCCGCCCCCTCCCCCCGCCGCCCCCCCCGCGGGTCACGTGCTCCCCCTCATTCCTTAAGGGCGGCCTGGGAATTAGTGTCGGTGTAGTCGGGCCCGCGGTCGCCCCCTTCCCTCGGAGCCGCGCGACCCGGCCCCCTCCCTCCCCCCGCTCTGCGCGGCGGCAGCGGCGGCGGCAGACATTTCTCCACAGCGCCACTCGCGCCGCCCCGCTCGCCACCCGCCCCCCCCCCCGCCCCAGCCCCCGTTATTTCTTTCTTTCCTCCGCCCGGCCCCACGGGCCCGAGTTGGGCGCCGCGGCGCGGAACCTGCGCCCGCCCCTGTGTTCCCGCGGCCCCGGCCCCGCCCGCTCGCGGCCGGCCCAGGCGGGGCGCGCGTGGGCAGCGGCTCCCGGCCTGGCACCCCCGCCCCCCTGCCGGGCGCAGGTAACGGGACGGGTCGGCTCGGGGCCCCGAAACCGCGACCTTCCCACCCACCGTCCCGCAGGATCGCGGTCTGGCCCCGCCGCTTCCCCACAGTCCCGAGCGACGGCGACCGATCACTACAAGTTATGGGTGGCTTCAGAGGAGTCCTTACCACGCAAACTGGAACCCACACAAACTCTCCGCACTCATTTTGTGGAAACAAAGTATTTATTTGGAATACAATACTATCTAGTTACTTTGATGTGACTCGCCAAAAGATCAGTGTACGGTTAATACTAAAGATGAGCCAAATATTTAGAATTTCCCTCTTCACCCTTCAACAAGTGTAAAAAAAAAAACATGTGTCAAAAGTGATGAGTGGCACAGATTGCACAGGGACATTTTTCTTTTCAACTGAAAAGGACGGGGTTCAGCTCGCAGGGGCGGCGGCTCGGCGGACGGGTAGCTGCTCTTCGAGACCCGGTAGATCGCTGGTCCCCAGGTTACATCTGAGATGCTCTTTCCAGGCTTTTCGCAGCATCTTTAAGTTTTCCAACTAAGTCCTTTAAAAAAATTTTTTTCTTAAGGTGTAGAATACCACTATTTTTAAAAGGCTAAGAGACAGAGACAAGTATCCACTTTTGAAAGAGAGGCACGAAAAAAGTCAGAGTCACTTTCTTAAGTTTAATTTTCACAAGGATTTTAACCTTTGACAAGTCATTATCTGTCACAAGATACTCTAAAACACTTCATCTTTAAGTCAGCTACTTGCCCTCGAATTTAAAGAATTTGAAATACTACTTCTTAACCGAATCTTTCTAATGGACAAGGTCCATCTAAATTCATTTTCTCAAGTCAGTTGACAAAGATCGCTATGTTCATTTTATGCTTTCTGAAAGTTTAAAGTTTCATTAATGGTTACATTAAAACTACTTTGCCGAAGGTACCTTTTAAAAACTTCATAATTTCAAGTAATGATCTACAGTTTTTAAATGGTGGCAAGAAGCAAATTCGTTGTCATGACCATTTAATCAATGCAGGTTTTGAATTTCCCCCGTCTTATATTGAAAAGAAAAAGTTTTCGAATTTTACATACACTTCTCTTTGTGAAAGTTCACTTAAAACTAGTTTTAAAATTCTGGTTAGAAAGTTAAAGTCAGTTTCTTCAAGCAAGTAAGTTATCTTGAAAGGCATGCCTTAATTCTGCTTAGTCCTATTGGATCAAACTCAACAAAAATACACTCAACAGAAGTTTATTGTAATGGTGAGAGACTGACAAATAGGGGCTAATTCTCGACTAGTAATATCTTAATTTCAAAAATGAAGGCTATGTTAAATATTGCTTTTGAAACCCCTCCCCATTAAATCCTTAACAACCTTCATTAACTACTGAGAGATGGTTAGATTAATTTCCTTTTTAACGGGCCATAAGCATCGCTCCCAATTAAGCATCTATAAAAAGATAGGCATAGTCACAGATCTTAATACTGTACCTGTAATTGTTCCATGCTGCAACTAAAACTAATATCTGGGTGGGATCGGGAATCAGTGTTCTAAGGAAGGAAAAAAAAGTTGTCTGTTTGAAGATTTGAAATTTCATTGCACATTTGATTCTTAGACAGGACAAATGTGTGAGTACCTTTAGATTGAAGGTCACCGAATATGCAGGTCTGTACATCTTATGAAGTTGATTGGTCTAAAACATTAACATAAAACATTTCAGCTTGTAACTTGTACTGGAAAAGTTCTCCACGTCCCCACAGAGAACAGTTTGTTAAACTTTACCTTTATCTGATATTCCAAACTCCAAGAAACATCGGTTATACGAGGGAGAGATTTCCCTATACTGAAAAATACAATGATAATTTTGTACATCCTACCTTCAAAAAGTGATCAATATGTAACTTCAAAATAAGTGTCGATCTCCACCACCACTACCACCACCTTAATTCCATTCATCCATTCTTAATTTAAAACAATGTTAAACATCATTTCAACTAAGAGTTTTTAAAAGTTATGTCAAACTTCATCTTAAAAAACATTAGTTTTACTTTCTTTTAATTGCCCTTCACACTTTTTCTTTAGTCGGAGAGCCCTGATATTTTGCCCCAATTTATTTCACACAAGCAACTCTGCATTCATACCTGCAAGTGAAAAGTGGCTCAGCTTGACACCACATATAGTACCTACCTTCCCAGTAGGGTTTCTAGAGAATTCTTATTATTCTGGAAGGGGAAATAAGAAGAAAAAGAAAACCCACATTTTTTTTTGCAAATAAAGCAACAGAAGAAAAATGGCATAGTATTTAAAAAAAAATTAAGTAACCTGGAATTCCGTGCAAAACAGCTCTATGCGCTCTCTATCAAATTTACAATCTTCTAGGAAAGTGCTAGAAGTGGGGGAAGAAATCCAAAGTTCAGTCTCTTATTTTAAAAAACTGAAATTGGAAGCATAAAGCTACTATTTAAAAGTAAATGGGTATTTAGGTAAATTTTGTACCTTAATGTTGACTTGTCAGCTCTATGCTTTCCAGACTCCAGAATATAAATCGCAGCAGCTGCATGACAATGCTTTAAAACCACTGGGTCGATATGTTTCAAGTGAGGATGATCTAAAATAAATTAATTGCCATTGATGCCTGGAATAGTAAATTCTAAATAGTCATCTTTCTGAACAGGTTATTTGAAGTTAGAGAAAAATCCTTTAACAAGGTAACTAAAATAATTAAACTATATGGACTGATAATTTTAGGTAAATGAGATGAACAAGGTCAAAGGCACACAATCAGTAATTCTACGGCTACCTCAACTGCCTTCTTTTATCCTGCCTTCATCTTTTTATTGTTTTATTAACGTGTAATATTTCCAAAGAAAAAGTAATTGCATCGTGGTCTTCTACACTGGCTGAAGTGAGTTAAAAGGAAAATGGGAACGTAAAACTCTTACAAGGTGTGAACTCAAGAATGAACAAACTTTCCCTCTAAAGACTGATTCACGTTAGGGTGACTCCTTAGATATTAATACATCAAGGAGAAGCGAGGGGATGGCACGAGTTCAGAATAAAAATACACTTTTTATAACACTTGCAAGTTTTGACAGCTTTTTTTTTTTTTAAAGCTGAACCCAGGTGGTGCTTACCATTTTCGTTTCAAGAACTTCCACTTTCATACTTTTTTGACACAAGTGTTTAGTTCCTAAAACTGTCAAAATACACACAATTTGAATTGTTGGGCTATTTATATTTAAGCAATATCTAAAAGGGATTTGTTTTTTAAACATGCCTTTAATCCACCCTGCCACCGCACTCCGCAATCACCGAGGGAGCCACTTAGGAAGAGCAGCCTCCGGGCAACTGGTGCGGAACCAAACATTATGCACCAGATTTTAAGGTTCTGGGCTTGGAACCTGTGCAAAACTTACTGAACAAGAATGTGGCATTCATCAAGAGAGGCGGCGGTATTCTCTAAGCTGGGAAATGTCAACACTCTTTGACCTCGTAATTAATTTGAAAACAGACCTTTTCAATTGTTTGCCGGCCTACCACTGAAAGCTGGGATGGCAGGGAGCTCCCCTGATGAAGTCAAGTGTCAAAGGGCCTTTGCTTCAGACCGGGCTGAACATCGGAGATGTTTAGGCCACAAACAAGACTAGAACACGAGCTGTACAAAGGAACAAAGAGCCTGGGGAGGCGAGTCAGGCCAGGAACGTGTAGCTGGCAGCGTGCAGGTGCCTACAGGGGCCAGAACCATGCTCGGGGTCCACTCGGGCTCCTGGCAGCGCCACCGCCCCACACTCCGTCCGGAGCGAAGGGCAAAGCCCGCAGACTTCCTCTTCCCGGGGCTTTTCCCCCGGCCGCTCGGGCTCGCTCTGCGTCTCCGAGCGCCCCTCCACCCAGGCCGACGCAGCTCGGGGCTGAGCGGCTTACCTAACACGGCCTCGTCCGCCTGGGCGTCCAGCAGGCTCTGGAAAGCCGCCCGGACGAGAAGCGCGAAAGCCCTGGAGTCGAAGGTGCCGGGATCGGCCAGCGCCAGGAAGCCTTTCTGCACATAGCCCGAGAACTCCATTGTGAGCGCGCCGTGACCTTCGACACGCGCACCACGTGACACGCGCCGCGCGCTCAGCTGATGAGGCCGCGCGCGCACGCGGCTGGGGGCGGCGGCGCGGGCTGCGGGCCTCCCCACCCCGCGGCCTCCCCGCCGGCCTCGCGCCTCCCGCGCCCGGCTCGGGGCCCGCGCCCCCCGCCGCCCGGCCCGGCTGCCGTTTCCGTCCGGCCCTTCCGCGTGAGCCCGCCGCGCCCGCTGCGGCGCCCCGGCCAGAGACCCGCCCCCCGGTGCTTTGTGTCCGCGCGCGGCGCCGGGGCTGCCGCTCAGGGCTTCCCGAGCATCGGGTCCGGATCTCAGGGGCTCCGCGCTCCCGGCCCCCCGAAAGGCCCCCCGGAGGCTCCGGGAGGTGTGGGCATCCCGGCCCCCACCGTCGCCCAAGCCACGCCTCCTTCCTCTGGGGCTCCGCGCGAAAGCCCTTCGGGAAGCTGCAATTTCAGGCGACTGCTGGTTTCTTTCTTCTTTGAAACGCGCAACAGTCGGCCCCCACCGCACTGGGGAGGGAGGCTGTAGACACCCAACGATAGATTTCTTGTTTATTTCCCCTTTCGCATTGTCGTTTCTCGACTACGCCGGTTGATTTCTTCCTGCGAGGCGTGTTTGTGTGTGTGTGTGTGTGTGCGCGCGCGCGCGTGTGTGTATGTGTGCACGCACATATGTAGGGACAGGGTGCGCGTGGGGCAGTCCTGTACGTCAACAATTTGAGAAATGAATAAATTATTCACGGTCACACTTGACAGATTTATTCGACTTTTTAATGTGCCACTGCAAGTAAATACTTTTCCAAACCAAGCATACATTCGGCACTACTATATTCATTGCATCTGTGTTTTTAATTACTCCATAGAAGGTTTATATATTTGTAGCAGACAACTACGTAAGATACGCTCGTGAATGGCAAGATCTTTGTTAGAAGTAAATTACTCACGGCTACCCAAGAATTAAAATATTCAAAGAGTACGTAAAATGTACTTTTTACGTACTCTTTTATGACTCGACGAAATTGGAGGACAGTAGGATTTTACAAAATTGCGAAGCAAAATAGAGCACGCACTTTGAATTAAAGAATGTTAAAAGAAAAGTTGAAATGGAAGTTCTTGGGGGAGGGAATAAGGAATAGGAGGTTTTAGTCTTGGGGAGTGATTCTTTGAGTCAGACTCAACTTGAAACACTGGTGCATAATTTAGATGTTTTTGTTTGTTTGAATGGTTCTACTGAATACAGGCAACATTTAACCTTGTCCCACTATACATGAGGAACACCTGATTTCCCAACAACAAAACGCCTTGGAATAACAGCATCAGTAACAGATCCAGAAACTACTTAGTTCTCCTTTGAAGATGTTGAGAGCCATACAGTGAGGGATTTAAAAGAATCATCCTAGTATCTTTAGGAAATCACCACTTTCTGTTCATCTTTTCTTCTCATTTGTTATTTTCTTTCTAAATTCCTTATTTCTCATCAGTGGTAAAATGTCACTTGAAAAGTTTCCAGGTATCTTAATTACATAGCGATTATTTTTTTTTACATTGGACAAAGTAGCATAAATATTGACCAATCATAACAACACCCAAGTTGATTATGTTTATTATATATTTTAAGACATTACATAATGATTGGTTAATTTCTAATAGAATTTGAGTTGGCAATTCTAATCACAATCTAGTGTTGAAAAAGCACTGATGCATGAGCATAGATTTTTAATTTTTTATTTTAAGAGTAAAGTAAATGAGATTTCGTGTGATAAATTCTCAAGGATTGTTTTAACAATAACTTATTTTACTCTCTTTTACATTTAAAATACTTTCTCTTGTCAGGCATTTATCCTCTTTTGCCTAAATATATTTATGAGTTAGGCCCAAGTGATAAATGAATACATTTCCAGCTCACACAGAAATTTTAACCATAATGTCTTTAGGCACTAGAAAGACAAATTTGCCTACTTTTCTACTATAGGTATTTTTTCAACTTTTAAAGAGGATGTGAGATTATTTTAAATGTAGTTAGAACTGTAACTTTGACAAGTCGTTAAAATACACTAAATTAGGAGGATTAATTATCCAGATTGCAGCTCTTGATAGCTACAAAAGAATTAATAAATGAATCTATTGAAAAACTTTGTGTGAATAAACTCTGAAAGTATAAAATGTGCTTCAAATGCTTCTATCACTGAAAACAGCATTGGCAAGTCTCCTATCCTTTAAAAAAATTATAGCCTCCATGCCAAAAAACTAACTTTGGCTTTAAAGAGATTTTTAAAAGAACAATTATTATGTACAACTGAAAATTTCAAAATTTTCAAACATCTTGTGAATAGTTTTTGCCTTCTAAACTGCAAGTACTAAGACAATACTGATAAATTTATTCTATTTGAGAATCTAGGAATTATTTGAAGAATTAAAAAATATAATCTTATACAGTGTTTTTGAATGTTTTAAATTGCATTGAATTCTCTGGTTCAATGCAATTTGAAACATTTTTAATTACTTTGTTGTTCAACACCATTGGCCTTTTTACTAATAATACTCTTAAAATGGCTTGGGACCTTCACTGAATCTCTGAGGTTGGTTTACCCCAAAGACCTCACTGTTACATTTGTTAGATTTATAAAATATATGGTTTAAACTTACTTATTTCTTTGTTTTGAGAGGCCATGTTCAGTGGTGCTCAGGAATCATTTCTGATGGTGCTCAGGATACCATATGGGGTGCCAGGGACTGAACCTGGGTTGGCCAAGTGCAAGGCAAGAGCTCTACCTGCCATACTATTGCTCTGACCCCTTATAATTATTTTTTGTTGTGATTTTTTTTGTTTTGGGGCTACACTTAGTGGTGCTCAGGAAATACTCAGGAAATACTCCTGCAAGTACTCAGAGGATCATATGGGATGCCAGAGATTGAACCTGGATCAGCCACATGCAAGGCAACTTCCCTACCCACTGTATTATCTCTCTGGCCCCTCTACATATAATTGTTTTTAAGATTATATAAATACTGTTGCTTTAGTGCAAATAAAGCTGAAGTAAAGTATTCCTTTAAAAGTTCTTTGAACATCTGTGGGGAGAAAAATAAAAGCCAAAATGTTTAAGTACTCATGAGCCATCCAAAAGTTTTAACTGGCATGCATTTTATGTGTTCTGATGAGATTCTTTTTTCTTTCTTTTTTTCTAGGCTGGGGGTGGGGTCACAACTGGCAATGCTTAGGGGTTTTCCTTGGCTCTGCACTCAGGAATCACTCCTGGCAGTGCTTGGGGGACAATATGGGATGCCAGGATTGAACCCTGGTTTGCTGTGTGCAAGGCAAATGCCCTGCCGGTTAGACCATCACCCTGGTCCAGGATTCTATTTTATATTTGCTCATTTTTCATAAGAGGAAAAATGTTTTTCCACTTTTTTAAGCTAAAGTACTGTGATTTACAAAGTAATTCATAGTTGAGTTTTAGATATACAATATTGTGGCACCAATTCCACCACCAATGTCAACTTCCTTCCACCTATGTTCCCAGGTTCTCTCCTATCACCCCTCCCCCATCCCCCTACACCCCCAGCCTGCCCACTTGACAGGTATCTTTCTAAGTTTGGTTGTTAAGGTTTGGGTTTCTTGATTTCAGTGCTGTTGACTCTGTGGTTTGAATATTTGATTCTGTCATTCCTTAACACCATTTTTGCACCTGGCTTCTCCGTCCTGGCCCCTGTGCTTCTCACCTCACCTTCTCCCTTTCCCCTCCACTCTTTCTTTCCTTCTCCTCCCTATACTCTGAAGCCAATGTAAGAGAAAATTGTTTAAAAAACTTGGAAATTATCGATGCACAAGAAACCATTAAAGCATCTAACCATCTCTGACCCCAAAACATTATTTGATAGGTTAAAGGTCTTAAAGCTTTGAGTAAATATTCATGATAATGTGATTTATTACTTTAATGCCATTTTAACTACATGTGGACAGTTGAATGGACTATTTAACTGAGTTATATACTCCCTATAAGAATATAGGTCAAAATTATTTCAGTGATACTTATAGTAACTGTATCTGGAAAGGAAAAAATTCTATATTTGTTGAATATCTTAACCTGGAAAGTTTGAGACTTGGAATTTTAATGGTCACAGTTTTTTTTCACATTTATGACTAGAGTTCAATGGTCTCAAATCATTTTTATGTTGCCAAAGAGATAGTGCTGAGTTTTCAGAGGGGACAAGAAAACTCTGGCATTCAAATTAAACTCAAATTTAATTCTATCCCTAATTATTTGTAAATGGCCATTGCTACAATAATTAATGAGGACAAATTTAATTTATTCCCCCCCATAATACAGCTACCTTTCATATGTTGACTTTTAGGTAAAACCCAAAATCACTTTAGTGGAATTTGTGCCTTCATATTTGAAGGAGATTAAAATTCTACTATATTGAAGAAACCAGAACTCATAAAAATGAAAGGCAACGAAGTTTTAAACTGGAAAAAAAAGAAAAGAAAGTGTAGTTTGGTAAGGAATAAAGACAAATTTCAATTTAAAGGTAAGGAAATTAGGAAGAAAGTACAAAGTAATCACACCACATGTAACACTTAACAAGATAGGAATAAGGTGAAATATGTCTTGGAATTTCTCTGCATAGGAAAATACTAAGATACTTTAAATTTAATAAGTGATTTAATGATTAAATTTATTTATACGATCACGATCACGACCATCCTGTTATTCGTCGATTGCCTTGAGCAGGCCCCAGTAACGTCTCCTTTGTCCTAGCCCTGAGATTTTTAAAAAAGTGGCACATTCAAGGCTCTTCCAGAGTTAGGAGAATGAGACCCATCATTGTTACTGGTATTTGGCATATTGGGTACGCCACGGGGAGTTTGCCAGACTCTGCCATGTGGGCAGGTTACATTCGGTAGCCTGCACGGATTGTAATAGCCTGCACAGATTATAATTATTTATACACGGATTATAATAGTCAAATTTACGCCTTAAATTGTATAATTTATATCTACTTCTTTGCTAGTGAAGTGATAGGAAAATTATGAGTGGCCAATCATCTCATCAATCCTATCGAGTCTGTGAAATAGACAGTTTAGATAATAAGCACAGTTCCCCAACCCCAATAACAGTGAGTTGAGTGGGTTGATTCCCACCACCCTACATCATAAAGGTCACCCTATTTGAATTTCCTCCGTCACTGATTTCAAATGAGCCAGCCAGAATGTAGCCTGACATAACTGAAAGAAAGCAAAAGGGAAGCAAGGACACATTCAACAAGTTGTCTCTGAACATGGCTAATTCTTCCTTATAGACACAGAATATCCTTTGGGTTGTTAGTATGTTTTAAGATAGAGACTGAAAGCTTTTTATTTTGTTTTGTTCTGGGGTCATACCAGTCTTTGTTCAGGACTTTCTCCTGGCTCGTAACTCAAGGAATCACTCTAGACAGGACTTTGGGGGACCATTTGGCATGTCAGGGATTGAACCAGAATCGATTTCATGCAAGACATACATCCTACATGCAATATTATCGCTCCGACCCAAGAGATTGATTTGTTTTTGCAGAAAAAGAAGGAAGCGAGAAAAATAGAAACAGAGCAAGTAAGAAACAGACAAAGACTTTGGCTGAGGATATGGTAAGATTATTTACTATTTCCTCTAACAGTTCATTACAGCAGAAGCCTGTCAGCTACACTGAATTCCATGAGCCTCACGGTATTGCTCAAAATGAACCGAATGTTCATCTGTCATGTCCAAACCTAACCCGGTTCAAGATGCACTACCTTTACACAACAACAATAGAGACTAACAGAATGGAGACTTTTTCTTTCTTTTTGGTTTATTTTTTCTGATATTTTATTTTCTTAAATCTCAGAAAATTGGAGTTTTGATCAGATCCATGAATTTCAGCAAAAGTGGAACACCTGGGCCTATTCCATGAAACATTATTGCTTAAAATCGATACTTTTAAAAAATCTTAGGGGCTGGAGCTATATAGCACAGCGAATAGGGCGTTTGCCTTGCACATGGCCAACCTGGGTTCGAGTTCCAGCATCCCATATGGTTCCCCGAGCACCACCAGGAGTAATTTCCAAATGCATGAGAACCAGGAGTAACCCCTGAGCATTGCTGGGTGTGATCCAAAAGGAAAAAAAATCTTAATTGCAAAGTCTCACAATGGAGACATTACTGGGCCTGCTCAAGCAAATCGATAAACAACAGGAGGACAGTGACAGTGACAGTGACCTCGTTTTAATATATTAAACTTTGAAATATAATTACTGTGCAAGCATTCACATTATTTCATAAAGGAATATAATTTCTAAAACAAAATGATTAAAATTAAGAAGTATGCACATATAGACTAGCACTTAGGTTATACTTATAAAATGAAAGATTTGACCATATACATTTATCAATAAACTTTCAGAATATGTTATATGTATAAAAAATGACCATATACACATATCAATGAATGATTTTAGATTGGAAATTGAATGTATAAAAATTCATAATCTGGGTCTGGAGAGATAGCATAGTGGTTAGGATGCTTGCCTTGAAAACTTCTGACCGGGGTTGGATCTATTGTATCCCACATGGTCCCCCAAGCACTGTCAAGAGTAATTCCTGGGTACAGAGGCAAAAGTAATCCCTGAGTATTGTTGGGTGTGGCCCCCAAACAAACACAAAACAAAACAGAAAAGTAAATTCTGAGGCCAGAAGGTTCAGGGCTTTGCACACACTTGGCCTTACCCCTGTTGGAACACTGGTACCGCACATTGTCCCCTGAGCACCACCAGGAGTGATCCCTGGGAACCTAGCCAGGAGTAAGTCCTGAGCACCATTGGGGTGATCCAGCCTCTCCAAAACCAAACAAACAAAGGTAAGATTAAATACAAACACTAAACAGACTATGATAAATTACTAATTGTGCTTTTAATTCATTTAAAGTAATAATTTAAACAAAAATTAATATTTTATGAGATTACCATCAAAGAAAGGCCTACATATTTTAATATTTTGAAATATTTTTAAATGTGCTTGATATCAAGAGAATACTGCTGAAGAACTAAACATTTTAATTATGATTATCTTGAATAAATTTTCAGAAGAATACATATTTTAATTTCCCTTGTTGAAGTAAAGCAGATTTAAATAATCTTATGCAAAATTCAGTTCAAAAGTATTATTTCAAAAAGCTTGAGTAGAAATTATAGGTATTACAATTATACCCAAATCTCATAGCATTTTAATCAATAGAACTACCCAGAAAATACCTTAATTGTTTGTGCATAACCGATTTTCACATCATTATAAATGTTCAGAGTGTAATTTTATAAACTTTGTGGAAACAAGAATTTATGAAATTGATAAACATTTTTCATTGACCCTACCATAGGCTCAATTCTTCCTTCCTAAGTTTCTGTGTGATTGTTCTATTCAAGCTAATGCATAAAAGCAGTTCTAAATTTAAAAAAAATACAATTCTTTTAAATTACACTTCTTTGTTGTAACCATTTTAATCTGTATTTCATGAAAAGACTTTGGAAGCAAGTTTTATAAAAAATCGTTTTTATGTCATAAAATACCTAGAAAATAGTTACTAACAACAGGATGATAGGCATAATTTTAATTCTTCCCTTTTTGGGCCACATCCAGTGGTGCTCAGGGGTTACTTCTGGCTCTGCACTCAGAAAATAGTCCTGGAGGTCTTGAGGGAACCATGTGGGTTGCTGGGTGTCAAATCCTGTCAGCTGCATGCAAGGCAAGAGCTCTACATGCTGTACTATCTTTCTGGCCCTGAGCAGGAGAATTATTAAAATAGTCAATTTAGTCACAATATTATTATAGTTGATTTAGTCCATGTCATTAGAAACTTCTTTAGTTTTAACAAAACTTGATTTAGTTATATTTGGATAACTTCAATTTTTAAAAAATATTTTGTGCTCTGGGGCTGGAGCGATAGCACAGCGGGTAGGGCGTTCGCCTTGCACGCGGCCAACATGGCCGACCCCAGTTCGATTCCTCCGCCCCTCTCGGAGAGCCCGGCAAGCTACCGAGAGTATTCGATATGCCAGACACAGTAACAACAAAGTCTCCAATGGAGACGTTACTGGGCCCGCTCGAGCAAATCGACGATCAACGGGAGGGCCTTTACCTTACCTTTACCTTATTTTGTGCTCTAGGAAAAGCCATTGACTTTGGAGAGAGCATTGTAAATCAAAATTAATCTGAAATGGGCAACTTTTATTTAAATTGCAGGGCTCTTTAAAGCAGTGATCTTCAACCATTGATCAATGGACTGTTGCTGGTCCACTAGTAAAAGAAGGCTGAAAACCACTGGTCTACTACCTTGGTTCTAACTGCTGGTTGGTGGTCCAATATGCAGGCAGGTGCTGCTCTGAAATTGTAACATAGGCTGATGAACATTGCTGTAAAGTCTATAGCAAGATATGAGGGAAAATGTAAAGAATAACAATGAAGATGGAAATACATGGGAAAATGAAGTCTAAGAAAATTAAATTTTCTATGTTTTGGGGGGGATAAAATTAAATTTTCTGTTCTTTTGGCAGTTCTCAGGGCAATTCTCCTGGCTCTAAAAGTTGAAAGTGACAGAAAATTTTAAACAAGTCCCAAGTACAATATTTATGTGTTATTGAGAGTTTAGGAAGAGCTGCGAAATAGGCATTTAATGGAACTGTTTGTGAATCAAAATGAATCATTTTCTAAGACCAACGATATCAAAAGATAATACATGTTTTATCTTATAAATTTCTGAGGACATTAGGCTTTTTAAAATTAGTTTATTTGTTGTTTGGGCCTACCTGCAGTTGCTCAGGGGTTATCCCTCGATCTGTACTCAGAAATCACTCCTGGAGGGCTCAAGAGACTATATATGGTGCTGAGAATTCAACCCAGGTTGGTTGCATACAAGACAAGCATCCTATCTGCTGTATTATTTTCTGCCCACATTATGCTTTATTTATTTATTTATTTATTTATTTTGCTTTTTGGGTCACACCTGGCAATGTACAGGGGTTACTCCTCGTTCTGCACTCAGGAATTACTCCTGGCAGTGTTCAGGGGACCATATGGGATGCTGGGAAACGAACCCAGGTCGGCCGCATGCAAGGCAAATGCCCTACCCACTGTGCTATTCCTCCAGCCCCCCCCCCACACACATTATGCACTTTTTAAAAAGATTTTTAAATGGTATGTACTGGTATTATAATAGAAGAAAAATATTTTAACAGAAATGTTACAGTCTTGGACTTTGTCTTAAATTATGATTTGTAACAAGGTAGACATAAATTAAGATAAAAACATACGTTTGTGAGATATTTTAATTAAGGATAAAAGTGCTTTTAGAAACCTAAAACCATTTTAGATGAATAAAAATAATTTCAAAATTTTAAATAAAGATTTCTAAATTAAAGTTTTGCTTTTATTCTGTCTTGATAAGTAGTTTCCTGGTCAATATTGTACAGACAATATTCAATGACAACTGGTTTTCATATTGAGTCATAATGAGAACCTGTTACATTAAAATCAAGAGTGAGTATAGGAAAGTAGTCATTTTCCAAGCAAACATCCTGTCAAGTAATGAGGTTGTGTAAAGGGGGTTGATGTGGGTGAGTTGTTCTGTATGTCATAGAATAACAAACATACTGTTTAATTAAATCTTAAGAACTTGCCCATGGACATAAATGACATAAAGACAAGTCTAACAGTATTTGTCTTACATGTTTTCTCTCAGTTTCTTTTTATTTGGTTAGCATTTTAGATAATAGTGTAAAGACCAAGATGTGATTAGGTGTGAACATGACATGATTTCTACGACGATTTTAAAAAACATTTACATTGAAATATCATCAGGATCACGGGTCTATTATAAAAAAAAATTTTAAGTGATCATCTCACTAAATATGCATAAGAAGAAATAATACAGGGGCTGAGGAGTGACGCAGTGGATATGGTGCTTGCCTTGTACCTGGCTGACCTACGTTTGACCTCCAGTACCACTAGGATTGATCCCCACACATAGACCCAGGAGTAAGCCCTGAGTACCCTCTCGGTGTCTACCAAAAACCAAATCAAACTAAACAGATAACGCTTTTTTTTTATGTAGTTGTTGTTTGTTTGGAACACACCTAGTGATGCTCAAGGGTTAGTCCAAGAGGTGCTCAGGGAACTATATGTGGTCTCCTGGATCAAACCCAGGCTGGCTCATGCAAGGCAAGCACCCTCCCCACTGTACTATCTCTCCAGCCCCAATTGTGCTGTCTTTTGTTTGGGAAAATACTGCATCATTCTTTGGATGAAAATAGTTATTAGAATTAGAAGATTTATTGATGAGAAATGTACAGGGGCAGTAGCACAAGTAGGTAGGGCGTTTGCCTTGCACAAGGCTGACCCGAGTTCAATTCCCAGCATTCCATATGGTTCCCTGAGCACTGCCAGGGTACTTCCTGAGTGCAAAGCCAGGAGTAACCCCTGAGCATCGCCAGGTGTGACCCCCCCCCAAAAAAAGTACAAAATAATTTCAGGGGTTTATTCTGAGAGAAACATTTTTAAAATTTTGAGGCACACCAGGTAGCACTGGGGGCAATTCCTGGCTCCTGGCCAAGCTTAGAGACTACGTGGTGTTAGGATCAAACCTGAGCCTCCTGAATGCAGAGCTTATAGTTCACCCATCAAGCCACTTCACTGGTCCCTGAAGCAATATTTTTGAATAGGGAGTTTTTTTTTCACTACTTTGCTCTAGATGTTTATTTTTGCTGTTAGAACTGTTAGAAACACTATAAAGGTATGTAAGTTGTGGTGCCTTTTTAAAGTATACTAATGATCATCAGATTTCAAACCATGGTTATGAATTTTTCTTTCCTTACATACTGTCTGTTTATTAGACAGATAACTAATATACAATAATCAAGACTATTTGTTGAAATAAGTGGGTAGTCAAGAGTATGGAGTTGGAGAAAATTCGGTTCAAATCCCTAATCAACTCAATTCTAGTTCTAGTTTATGAAATTGAACTTAGTTTCTCCGAGTCTTATTTTCCTCAAATGGACAATAGAAATAGTTCTAGCTTCACTTTCATGTGATGTTATAAAGAGCATTCAGAACCCATCCTTATAGTGTTCCATGCACACAATTATAACCAAGCAATATAATTTTGTCTTTGTGAATTTTAGTTTTATTGGCACAGACTTTTTAAAAAAACATTCTAATTGACAGCTGCTGTGCACATGATACACCCACTTGAGGACCTCAAGCACATAACCCCCTACTTTGAAAATCAAATAAAAACCTTCTGGGCTGCCTAAATCTTCTTTGCTTTTAGGAACTCCAAAGTGAATCTTACAGAGCTCCTTAAAACGACAACAATAGTCATATACCCTCAAAAGCCTTAGTGACACCAGTTATCTCACCCCTCATTCACATCCTCATGCACAAGGAATCCAAGACTTCAGGCCAGTTCCCAATATGATAAGGGTTATGACCTATATTCCTCTACTCACTCCCCCCCCACCACTATTGGCTGGGAAAGCCAGAGTGAGCCACATCCCTAGCCCCTAAGTCCTTCCTTCTTAAGAAACCTCTCTTCCAGCTTGCTTGATTTCTTTCTTTCTTTCTTTCTTTCTTTCTTTCTTTCTTTCTTTCTTTCTTTCTTTCTTTCTTTCTTTCTTTCCTTTTTTGCGTCACACCCGGTGATGCACAGGGATTGCTCCTGGCTCTGCACTCAGGAATTACTCCTGGTGGTGCTCGAGGGACCATATGGGATGCTGGGGATCAAACCCAGGTCGGCCGCATGCAAGGCAAATGCCCTACCCGCTATGCTATAGCTCCAGCCCCCCAACTGTTTTTTTTAAATCATCTTGAGTTAGCAGCACCATAGAAAATCTCCAGGAACAAAATCAGTATGTCTTCCTATTTCTTTCTGGAATGTCTCTGGTCTAATTTCAGGGAATGGCAATCTCGTACTCTACTTAGAGCATATACCAATTTTCTTCTATAGTAAGTAGTGTGGATATAAAACTCTCCAACTGCAAAACAATGAATACTTTAATGAGTTTGGGCAAAAGTATGCAGTTTTATAACCATGACACACTGGAGACATAGAGTGTTGCCATATTCCCAACAATTTCTCCTCTTCCCCTTTGCACATATTTTATCTATCCTAGCCCTGATATTGGCAACCACTGAGCCATCTACTTTGTCTCACTATAATCTTGTCTTTTTAGGAATATCTTATCTATATAGAATCAATTATTCTGTTTGTAGTTTTTGTGGCTGAGTTCTCTTACCAAGAATAAGTATACCTCACATTTTGAAAGTTCATTTTAAACCACCTAGCTTTTTATTTTTTAAAATTTTTTATAGTTTTATTTATTGAATCACCGTGAGAGCAGTTACAAAGCTTCTGGGTTTAAGTCTTGGTCATACAATGAAACACCCGTTCCTTCACCAGTGCCCATTCTCCACCACCAAAAACCCCAGTATATCCCCATCCCACACCCTCCCCCTATCTGTGGGGCAGATGATTTCCACACTTCTCTCTCTCTCTCTCTCTCTCTCTCTCTCTCTACTTTGATTACATTCAAAATTTTGACACCAGACCCACCATTATTATTTGGGATTTTACCCCAACACACAGATCTGCTGAAAAGGCAACAGTAGACGATTTGTTTTCTATTGCTGGTTAAGAACAACATATGGTGTCACATAGTTGCAGTAGTGGCTGCGATTTTGAAATTCCGAAATTTTAACACTTAAATCTGGAGGGATTTCTGCCAAAATATGCTGGGTTCCAAGATTTGTTCCTGAATCTCTGGGATCATGCCTGTTAAACAGCTTGATCAGGAGCCAGAAAGACCGTTCATGGGCGGCGACTAGCAGTCTCGTTGGGGTGGGGAGGAAAGGGCCGGCTCCATTCCCATCCCGTGAGGCCCCGTGTGTCTTGTCACTGAGGGCGCAAACTTGACTGTCCAATGGCCTCTGGAGGAGGGATAACACCCTTCCCCCCCTGGGGTGGCCTGGTGACAGTAACCAACTGCAGTGTCCAGACGCATTTCTGTCAAAAGCCATTGGGTTCCGCGATTTGTTTCTGAGTCTCTTGGATAATGGCCGTTAAGCACCAGCTAGCTTTTTAAAAGACCAATAACACAGGTAACTTTCTTTAACATCAAAACCAAAGAGGATTTTTGATTTTAGGATAAGATCCATAAAGCAAAAATAAAATTCATCATTTGTTTTACAGCAGTCTTTGAGAAGCAGCTGCACCCTGAGCAGAATAGCACCACTGTCTTCTTCCCTGGAATTGTCTTTACAGGCTGTGTAAGTAACAGAAATTTTGCTTGTTTGGGGGCCATAGCCACCAATGCTCAAGGCTTACTTCTGACTCTGTGCTTAGGCTTCACTTCTAGTGGTGCTTGGGGGATCAGGGATTAAGCCCAGGTTGGCCACATACAAGGCAAGCTTCCTATCTGCTATACTATTGCTCTGGCTTTGGAGTGCCTGCAAATTTATCATATTTGAGATCTTTGGTGTTTTATTTATGCTGATATGTATATCAGGAATATATTTATTCTTATTGATAAATTCTTATGTTGTAAGGTTATACTAGAGTTTAGTCATTTGATACAGTAAAGCACCATGATTTACAAGGTAATTCCTAGTTGGATTTTAGACACACTGTTCTAGTACCAATCCCACCAGTTTCAACTTCCTTCCACTAGGTTCCCAGGTTCCTTCCTACTCACTTATTCATCCTCAGCCTGCCACCTTGACAGGTAGATTTTAAAGTTTGGTTATTGAAGTTCAGATCTCTTATTTTCAATGTTGCTGACTCTGTGGTTTGGATATTTAGCTATACCACTCCTTCACACCAACCATTGATATCCTTGACCCTTATTTCCCACTGCTCCTCATATATCTCTTCTTTCCTCCTTAATTTCTTTCCATTCTCTGCCCTTCTGCATTCAATATTCTAGGACCTGACCTAGGGGCATCCCCACCTTTCAAACATTGCATTACATCATTTAATTCTTCTTTTTTTTTAAATCTTGGGTCACATCTGATGATGCTCAGGTCTTAGTCCTGTCTCTGTGCTTAGAGATCATTCTTGGCAGTGTTCAGGGACTGTATGGGGTTTTAGGGATGGAATCTGGGTTGGCCTCATGCAAGACAAGTGCCCTACTGGCTATACTATCACTCCACTCCCTCATTTAATTATTCTATATATCACATATAAGTGAGACCATCCTGTGCTTGTCATTTGATTTATAATTAGATTGTTTCTAGTTTTTAGAGAATCTGATTGAAACTTTAAAATTTGCATGCTGGTTTTGTATAGATACACAATCTTCTTTCTTTTGAGAGAGGAAGGGAGAAACTTGGTCACACCCAGTGGTCCTCAGGCATCATTCCTGACAGTGCTTGGGGGACCATACCCGCCGCCAGGGATTGAATCAGTGTTAGCTGCATGCAAGACAAACCCTCAATTTTGTGCTCAAGGGTCAATTCTGCTGGACTCAGGGAACCATATAGGATGGCAGGGCTCAAACCTAGGTTGGATGCATGCAAGGCAAGTGACTTACCTATTGTACTGTCACTCAAGTTTCAGAATTTTAATTTGTTTTACTTTATTTAAATACCATGGTTTATAGAGTTGTACATAATGCGGTTGTTATAGACTTTCAGTGTTCTAACACCAATCCCACCATCTGAGTAACCTTCTCTCCACCATTGTCCCTTTTTCCTAGTCAACCTCTAAGCCTGCTTCCTCAGCAGGCACATAATAATTTGTTTTATTTTTTTAAATTTTGATTTGTAAACTTTTCCCCATTAACTTCTAATTTTTATTTATTTTTTTATTGACTCATAGGGAGATACACAATTACAAAGTTGTTCATGATTGGGTTTCAGTCATAGAATGTTCCAACACCCATCCCTTCACCAGTGTACATTTCCCACCAGCAATGTCCCCTGCGATGTCCAACGATCATTTTGGACAGGAACTGAGTGTTGAAAGTAGGTAAAGGTATACTTGATAACCTTTCATCAGTATCTTTATTTGAAAACCATAAGGCCCCCCCCAAAAGAGAGTGCGAGAGAGAATGGGAGAGAGAATGAGAGAGGAAGAGAAGAAAAGTGCCTGAGATAAAGGCAGACAGTGGAGGGTGTGAGAGAAACACAATGATTTGTTTTATATTGCTTGTTACAACCAAATGAATAAAGGAATTATCAAAAATACTCCAATAAAAGAAAATCTGTGAAAATTGCTTTATCTCATCACAGGTTTGTTAAGTCTTTGAGGATTTGCTAAGCTATTCATTGATAGTTGAGCCTTCCGTGTTATAGTTTTTGTTTGTTGAGTTTAGTTAATTTTTATGTTACTTTCCCATATAATTTGGTGTGCTTTTTTGAAATTTTAGTACTGTGGAATTTAGAGGTACACAGATGCAAGATTTAGAAACTTCAGGATGTAATGTTGCTTTATCTAAATTTTTAAGTCAAGTGACTCTTGTAAATTTATGATCAAATTTTATTTATATCTTCTTCAGTCTTTCTCATTATGGTTGAACATGCAGATCTTGTACTTATTTTGTCAGACTTATACTTAAATATTTAAACATTTGGTGCTACATTCATTTTTGTCATTTTTTAAAATGCTCATTGTAAGTTTATAAAAATATGGTTGATTTATATTTATTGCCCTTATGTCCTATGATCTTGTAAAATCACTTATTCCTTCTAGTAGCTTTTTCAAAAATATGTTTCATTTGGAATTTTTCTATGTGGATAATCATGACCTTTGTAAGTAGAAATAATTTTATTTCTTCTTTCCAAATCTGTACATCTTTACTGCCTTGTCTATAATGGTGATTAAGACCTCTATAGGATGTTGGAAAAGGAATGGTAAAAATGTACATTTTTGTCTTGTTCATAATATTCAGAAAATCATTTGATCTTTTGTTATTAATTGTGATTTTAGTTTAAAGTTTGTCAGAGCTGTCTTTCCTAGGGTATGGAACATTGAGACATTCCTTATATTCCTAGTTCTGGGAAGTTTTTTTAAAAATAATTAATGCATGTTGAACTTTTTCAAAACTTTTCTCTGTATATTGAGATGACCATACCATTTTTCTTTTTTAGTTTGTTGATCTGGCTGATGAATTACATTGACAGGTTTTCAACTTTTTTTATTGGTAAAGTCCAGTTTATTTATTTTTTTCCTTTAGTCCCCCCAATTTTATTTTATTAAAGCACTGTGAGTTATAAAGTTACTCATAGTTGGGACTGTAGCGATAGCACAGCAGGTAGGGTATTTGCCTTGCATGCGGCCGACCTGGATTAGATTCCCAGCATCCCTTATGGTCCCCTGAGCACCGCTAGGTATAATTCCTGAGTGCATGAGCCAGGAGTAACCCCTGTGCATTGCTGGGTGTGACCCAAACAGCAAAAGAAAAAAAGAGTTAAAGTTATTCATAGTTGGATTTTTGGCATACCATGTTCCATCACCACAACCAGTATCAACTTCCCTCCACCAGTATTCTAAGATTTTTTTTTAAAACTAACGTGTTCATTGGGTAAAGTCCACTTGTTCTTGACCTAATACCTTTTTTTATATAGTGTTGAGTATCACACACACACACACAAACACACACACACACACACACACACACACACACACATGGTTTTGAACCACACCCAGCAGTGCTCATGGCTTTCTTCTGTATAGAATTAACACTATTTTTCCATAAAAATTTATGGGTTGGAAACATAGTAAAATGGTAAGGCTCTTATCTTGCACATGGTGGACCCAGGTTCAGTCCCTGAGTGTCACCAAGAGTGATCCTTGAACTCAGAGCCACAAGTAAGCTCTGAACAAAGTCAGGTATGCCCCCCCAAATGAAATATAAAATAAAATTAATTATCTAGAATTCACAAGGGAAGTTATCTGTTCCTGAAGTTTCCTTTGTTTTCAGTTCTTGCTTATGAAATTCAAATGAATATAGTATTATTTAAGTTTGACTATTTTCTTTTCCTTTTGTTCCTGGGGCCACAACCAGTGGTACTCAGAGCTTATTCCTGGTTCTGTGCTCAGGGATCATTCTTGGCAGTGCTCAGGGAACCATGTGTGGTATTAGGGAACAAATCAAAATCAGTGACATCAAGCTCTACCAACTGTGCTATTTTTTCGAACCCTGACTATATTTTTCCCTTAAAGAAATTTTACTTACTTTACTTTTAAATTTCCTTAACATTGTCATTTATTTAAAATGTCAAAAACATTTTACATTTTACAGTTTAGAATTTTAATAAACAGAGACAGTAACAAGCCATTGTAAGCTCTTGAATAGCACATTAGTGTAAAACAGTAGTGCTTTATATTTTTTCCAAATCTGTAGGATTTATTGAGTCAAATCGTGAAACCATTGTTAACAAACCACAAATGCAACAAATGTCTATTTTTCATTTGTTGTTATAGAATGCAAATAAGAATCATAGATTCACAGGATATTAGTTGTTACAGAATACAATTATTTTTGCAAATAAAAATATTCCCTGGGGGCATCAAAACACATAGTAGAAACACCATCTGCACTCCTTTGTTCATTGTAGCACTATTCACAATAGGCAGAATCTGACAACAACATGAGTGCCTGAGAACCAGTGAATGGATAAGGAAACCATGGCACATCTATACAAAGGAATACTATGCAGCTCTTAGGGAAAATTAAGTTATGAAATTTATCTATAAATTGATGGACATGGAGAGTTATCATGCTGAGTGAAATGAATCAGAGGAGAGGAACAGATATAGAATGACTGCATTCATTTTGTGATACATACATACATATATATGTGTATATATGTAAGGTAAAGGTAAAGGCCCTCCCGTTGATCGTCGATTTGCTCGAGCGGGCCCAGTAACGTCTCCATTGGAGACTTTGTTGTCACTGTGTTTGGCATATCGAATACTCTCGGTAGCTTGCCGGGCTCTCCGAGAGGGGCGGAGGAATCGAACTTGGGTAGGCCATGTTGGCCGCTTGTAAGGCGAACGCCCTACCCGCTGTGCTATCGCTCCACAGCTAGTCCGAAAGTAGTGAGTGGTCGCAAGGTCAACCTAAAGTCAACCTGCAGCAAACTATATATATGTATATATATATATATATATATACACACACACACATATATATACCCATGGCTAGGGAACACAGGTTAGGAGGACTGGTCAATGGTTGGAATCAACTACAAGTGTGTGTGGGCAGAGAGTAGGTAAGATAGAGAAGGGAACAGTATGACAATAATAGCTGGAAAAAATTACGATGGACAAAAACTGAGTGTTAAAAGTAGGTAAAGAGATATTCGTGATAACCTTTCAGTATCTGTATTGCAAACCACAATGCTCAAAAGGAAGACAGAGGAGAGAGAAAGAGAGAGAGAGAGTGAGAGAGAGAGAGAGAGAGAGTGTCTGCCACAGAGGAAGTGCCTGCCATAGAGGAAGGCTGGGAGGTGGGGGGTGCATGGAAGGGAACCTGGGGACACTGGTGCTGGGAAGTGTACATTGGGGGAGTGATCACTGTATCACTGTATCACTGTCATCCCATTGTTCATTAATTTGCTTGAACAGGCACTAGTAACATGAGTATTGTTACTATGTTAGCGTTGTGAGACTTGTTATTACTGTGTTTGGCATATCAAATACACCACGGGGAACTTGCCAGGCTCTGTGGTATGGGCAGGATACTCTGGATAGCCTACCGGGTTCTCTGAGAGCAAGAACTAGACAATAAGAGGACGTGCACCCTTCTGAGAGCTGGGTTTTATAGTCTCTGGGATCACATGGCTCTGGGGGCAGTTGGTGGGTGTAACTGCCTAGCTACTGGAAGATGGGGGATCTGGGTGGAGGAGGCCCAGTCCCAATCTGAGCAGGCTTGGATATCTCAGCCCTGGGTCCCACACACCTGGGTTCCTCTGCAGGGGGGAGGGATGGGTGTTGGAATACTGTATGACTGAAACCTAATCATGGACAGTTTTGCAAGGGTTATCTCAAAGTGATTCAATTAAATTTTTTTTAAAAAATTAAAAAATTTGAAAAAAAAGAAACAGTAGTGCTTTATAAAGATGACTAGGAGTCAGAATCAAAGAGGATTGGAGTTAAAGATATTATCTAGTACATGGAAGTCAGAAGAGAGGGCCTGGAAGTTAAGATAAAGAGAAAAAGAAACAATTGGAAGTCACTTATTTAAAGAAGGAATTGACCCAAATCAGAGGTTAGCTCAAATGGTAGAATCCCTCCCAGTATTTGTGAGGCCTTGAAGTTTGATTCCCAAGCACCACTACACTAAGCTTCTAGCCCTCTGAGCATTTGAATGTGACCCTTATCTAAAAGAAATGGACAGAATTTAATACTGTCTGAAAGCAGAGGAACACTAACAGTGTGGTACCATGATTTAATGAAAATGGTAGCCTGGTTTATTGTTGTTGTTGTTGTTGTTATTGTTATGGGGACCACACCCAGTGGTGCTGAAAGCACGGGTGGGTGAATTGAGGTGGGTAGGATAGGGGAACATGCAGTGCCTGAGATCCAACCCAGAGCTGCGTGTTGACCAAAAATTTTAAAAAAGAAAAAGAAAATAAATCTTGAATTATCAAAAATCTATGGTTACTTTTAGGTATAAGTCATTAACACAAGTGTTAACTGCATTATGAATTTTTCCTTTGAATAATTTTTTTTGGCGTTTTGGGTCACACCCAGCAAAGCACAGGGGCTACTCCTGTCTTTGCACTCAGGAATTACTTCTGGCGGTGGTCAGGAAACCATATGGGATGCTGGGAATCGAACCTGGGTTGGCCACATGCAAGGCAAATGCCCTACCCGCTGTATTATCACTCCAGCCCCTCAATAATATTTTTAAATACCTGTTTTTAGATAAATTAGATAGCACACTTAACACAATATTAAATATATAGTTGAAGAAAATTAAAGATTGTTTCTCTTTAAAATTGCAAGACATAATGATAATCTTATCAAAAGAGGATAATTTAAAAATTGATGAAATACCATAAACTGGAATTAACAGCTTTCAAGTAATTTGCTTCATAGAATAAGTAATTTTAAAGACAATATCTTAGGTAGTAGGAGCAATAAGATATACAGACTCTCAACAAATCCCCCAGATAAATACTATTATTCTCTCGTCACAAGTAAGGCAAATGGGACTTGCGTGGGGGCTGTCTCAGTCTCTAACTCCAGGTGATAAACTATAGTGGCTTTGCGTTTTGTCTGTTTAGCTAAACTGAAATTGTGCTTCCTCAAATTCCCTGCATTGTTTAGTGTTCACCATAAATGAAATCTGTGCAAGGGAGCCAGAGAGAGATAGCACCGGGGTTAATTAAGATGCTTGCCTTGCATTCTTCCCACCCGGATTTGAATCCTCAACATATGAGCATCACCACTATATACTTTTTTTCACAGAGCTAGGAATAGCTCCTGAACCCAGCAGTGGTTCAACCCCCTCAAGTCTCCCCTAGCCCCCCACCCCACACACATACCAAATCTGTAAAATTCGTAGCATAGAAGCTAAGCATCAGCCATTACACTGCAGACATGCTCTTTCTAATCTCTGGCTCAGCTTATTGGCTGGGAACACTTTGCGCTTGCCAATCTCCTCAGCTGCTCTCAATCCTGAGCCATTAGACACAGAGAGAGGCAGTATAAAGGCGCCATCCTTTGTCAACATGAACTGGTTGGCTTGCTCTCCACTAATACATGTCTAGTTTTCCTCACTAACTGCTTGCTCTGCTGATCTGCAGTGACTTCAAAACCATTTCACAAAGCTCTTACTGGGCTCCCATTTATGGTTACAGGCTGGTGTCTTCTAGTCTTCCTCTGCTTTCCTCCCTTGACTATTCCCCAACATGATCCATGGCACTGTCCATGGAAGACAGTTATGCACAAGGAAGAACGGATGGCATGGGAGAGACTTAGGCATTGGAGGTTATGACCGCTAGAGCTGCTGCCCTTTGCTCATTCAGGAAACACCTACAGATTGTGGCAGCTGTCATAGAAACACATGACCTTGGTGTCTTTGTGTTGATACCTTTCAAGAGTGGTTTGATTCATGTAACAATCTCTTCTCACTTAGGTGCAAGGAATCCAGAAAAAAATCAGAAAAATGCATTTCATATGTTCAGCCTAGCAGGTGTCTGATTCTTCCTTATAAAGCGAGGGGTTTCCCAAATACAAAAAATAAGTCTATATGTTGCGTGAGTTAAAAAACCATGTATGTCTTCCCACTTCCATTATCTGACTGCATAACAGCAGTACACACTCTTCTTCTCACACTTAAATTTCCAGAAATAAAAAGAAGAAAAAAAGAAAAAGAAGGTGGGGAGAGAGAAAATTAAGAATAAATTATAATTTGACTAATATTATAAGCAATCCCCCAGTGAAACGGAAATGTGTTCATCTCCAAGATTCATTGGTAAATGAATCCAGTTGCTGATGAGGATCTAAGGCAGATCTCAGGAGGATGTACATTGTCTTCTATCTTCCTCACCATCCTCTCAATATTTTCTATGTGATAAATGATGAGGTTAACTTGACCCTTCACAAAATAGGGGGAGAGACAGCTGGAGATAAAGTGGAACTTAGTTGATGTATACAACTGAGTAAGAAAAGAAGAAAAGAGTTCGCATTTAGATCATGAATATCTTGGCCAGGGTAGATGTTCTAATTTTCCTTTACCTTCAAATGGTCTGGATTTTTAACTCAAAGTGATAACTCAAACCAACATTTTTGAAATATCTGAACCCTTAATGGTCCTGTATGTTAAGATTTTCCATAATCTCTATCACTGCAGTATTAGGCGGTGAACAATCTGTTTTCTTCCCTTGCCATTTCTCTGATAACATTTTTTCTTTTATAGTCAGGACTACCCATCCCAGAAGACAGTGTAAAACATCGTTGAACTGTTATCCATTGACATGCAAACCAATTTATAATCCAGGAAACACGTGGCTTATGTCTTGCAGCAGCTTTTTCACTTTGGTTCTAAGACCTTTATGTTAGAACCCAGTATCACTGGAACAGGAAGCAAACATTTAGCACATGAATCACAGGGTGTAATTATGAACAGTCAACAGGGGGAAGCCTTACTTCTATTTCTTGGTTTCCAGATTCATCTCTACTAGCTGTCTATTTCTTGGTTTCCAGATTCATCTCTACTAGCTGTTGGAGAGACATTTGTTGCATCCCCTAAGAGTATATCCAACCAAGATCCTGTATCATCATTCCACCAATGTGTCAGACTGGCTAATTCTGAGTGATGATATTTGATAGGTGAACCTTATGGCTATCAGCAAACCTGTTTTGCACTTTTACTTTCCATTTATTTATTTATTTATTTATTTTGCCTTTTGGGGTCACACCCAGTGATGCACAGGGGTTACTCCTCGCTCTGCACTCAGGAATTACCCCTGGGGGTGCTCAGGGAACCATATGGGATGCTGGGAATCGAACCCGGGTCGGCCGTGTGCAAGACAAACGGCCTACCCACTATGCTATCACTCCAGCCCTTACTTTCCTGTTATAGTTGTTGTGGCTTTTGTTTTTTGTTTGTTTCTTTTTGCTTTGCCTTGGGCCACACCCAGCAGTATTCAGGGGGTATTCCTGGCTTTCTGATTTAGGAGTGACCTGCAGCAATGCTCAGGGGACCATAATACAAGGCAAGTTCCTTAACCTTGCACTACTTATCTGGCCCTCACTGTATTTTTTTTTCCGCCTACAAAGGAAAGTAAAATTTTGATGATCCCACCTTTTTCGAGATATCTGTCAACTTCACTGACTATCCAGGTTAATTAAACTACCATGTAAAAGGAATCAATATTACTGCATCTGTTAGGTCTGTTATCATGAATTTCATCCAGGTGACTCTTCAGGGGTGGGGTAATGTTCCTGGTAACTTGTTGATATACAGGGGGACCCAGGAGATGCTCCAAGGGACTTAATGTGGCCCTTCCTGTGAGGAGAGCTCTTGTTCTAACTAAGGAGGTCAGTCTAAAGATTCAGTTTTAAGCTCATCTATTCTTTTATGCTGTGGCATCAGAATAACTAGATACAGTAGGTGCTCAGGGTCCTATGGGCATATGTGAGACAAAGTTATGAAAAACTGTATAATTTTTTATTCTATATATATTTTTTAATTGGTCATACCCAGTGATGCTCAGGGGTTACTCTTGGTTCTGCACTCAGGAATTACTCCTGATGATGCTCGGAAGACCATGTGGGATGCTGGGAATCGAACCCGGATCGGCCTCTTGCAATGGCAAACGCCCTACCCACTGGACTATCGCTCCAGCCTCAATATATATTTATTAAGTGTCACCATATACGAGTCTCCTGCCCCCGTGCCTGGCTGTCCTCACCAGGGCCCCTTGGAGGGAGGCGGGTTGAGTTTCCCTCTCCCCCACCCCCCAGCAGAGCCCCAGCAGCCAAAGACCTCCAGAACCAGCCACAGCCATGCTGAGACCACTCTCCACATGTCCGGACAAGCCTCATGCATGAAGGAACTGGCAGAGGAACCCAGGCATGTAGGTCCCTGGAGCTGCGATCTCCAAGCCTGCTCGGATTGGGATTGGGCCTTCTCCACCCAGATCCCCCATCTTCCAATAGGTAGGCGTCACACCCACCAGCTGTTGCCAGCGCCAGGTGGGTCCCATCAACGGCCAAGACGCAAAGACTATAAAACCCAGCTCCCGGAAGACATCTTATTATCTCATTTTTTCTTTGGAGAACCCGGCAGGCTACCGAAAGTATCCTGCCTTCATGGCAGAGTCTGGCAAACTTCCCGTGTTGTACTCAATATGCCAAATACCAGTAACAATGATGGGTCTCATTCTCCTAATCCTGAAAGAGCATTGAATATAGCTCTTTTAAAATCTCAGGGATAGGAAGAAGGAGACATTACTGGTGCCTGCTCGAGGCAATTGACAAACAACAGGATGATGATGATTGTGATCGTGACTGTATACGAGCATTGATCCAATTTCTTGGAGGTACAACAATGAACAAAAGAAAACAAGCAAAAAATCCTCCCTTCATGGAGCATACCCTCAGGAATTAGTTCTGAGATCATTTCCAGTAATTCCCAAGAATCTCTGTGTTTGCCTTTACAACGTTCATTTACCAATAACATGTAGATGTCTTTAAGAAAGTAGAAGGAAGTATCAATGGATACATCTGAGGTCCCTATACCTTTTCTTACGGTGACCCAGTACCCACTATGAACCTCATTCTCATTGCTGGAATTCTGTGGAAGTATTGTGGATGCAGGATGTGTATGTACTTTGAAGTGAGTTGAATCAAGTATTAGAACACAATAGGTGAGTGATTGAATCTCCGCCTTTAAGACACATAGCAAATTCCATTTATAATGACTTAGAAGTTGTTTAAAGTGTTATTATTATTGGGGGGATTGCCTTACAAATGATACTCAGGGGATCCGGGTCATTCCTGGCCATACGATGCTCCTCATGCTTATAAGTGCTAGGGGTCACAAGAACTCTCTTTGGCAGTGCTCAGGGCCTTGTGTGTGGCAGCCTTTTAAATTATCTTTCTGCCCAGAAGTTGTTGGTTATTTAGATCAAGTAAGTCCTTTGTGGACTGTCTCTT
Organism: Sorex fumeus; assembly: GCF_029834395.1. NCBI lineage: Eukaryota > Metazoa > Chordata > Mammalia > Eulipotyphla > Soricidae > Sorex > Sorex fumeus. The sequence goes on along the minus strand of NW_026606083.1, from coordinate 18,282,129 downwards.
TTGGTTCGATGGATAGACAAATCAAATAGCCTCTTGCCCTGAAGTTTGTATTCTGTGTAACACTCCCATTCTACTACCACACCAACCTTACCCCAGTGAGATCACCCTGAGTCCCATTGTGAGTTCACTGGGGAATAACACTAGAAATCCAGCACACCCTTGGGTCACAGAGTTGTTAAGTCTATTTTTATTCCTTCGTTTTTCAATGTCAGAATTAGTCTTATTCAGGAGTATTTTCTGGACCTTAAGAGGGGACGGAGTTGAGAGTTGGGAGAGCAGCCAGGTGTGATAAATTCACACCAATACACTGGTCTTGCTACCATTTGGATTTCTTACTTGACATTCCATTAAGGTATTTTTACAGCTCATCTTTATTTAGTCAGGTTTTAGCCAATTTGATTGTTGTTCACCCTCTGCTTCTCCATTCTAATTTTAGACTCAGTTTCTTAATTTCTACAAAGGAATAGAAAAAAACTAAGTGAACGTTTGATTAGATTTGGAGGGAGGTGGCGGGAATTTCTTGGGGATTTAGCCCAGGTCTCAAGCACGTAAGTCTGTAAGCCAATTCTGGGCCCCCGGCTGGATTTTCGACTGGGCCTTAATTATCTTATTGTATATTATCTTATTGGTTATCTTATTGTACTTTGAAAACAGAAGAACAAAATAGGAACATGTTTAGAATCTGGGTGCAAAACAAGAACAATACTTGTTTCAAAATTATGTGCTAGTTGGCCATGCTCTCTATGAGACATGTTGGTGGAGGAGAGGCAGTGGCAAGCAAAGCAGTGGTGGGCATCCAAGAAGCAGGCTGACCATTCTCTGACTTCCACACTTGGACTCTCCATTAAGAGATGCACCTGGCGTGTTGCTTTTTAAGCACGACAGTTTTATAATGGATGACATTAGATACATGATGAGGCATCCTATGGTCATTTATAAATGTCTTCCTGATGAAAATAGGTGTTTCCTAGAGTCTCATGACATTTCACTTAAGAAATAGAAGCCCAAGACCAGGGTTATGATTCATTAGTAAACGTTTTCCTTGCACTTGCTTCAGTTCAATTCCTGACAAAAAACACAAACAAAGACAACAACTAAATTCAGGTCCAGAGAGATAATTCAAGCAGTAGTCCATGTGTCTATAACTGTAGAGTTTGATCTTTCTCACCATATGCCCCCATCCCCAGTATTGCTAGAAGTCAGCATCACATAGTCTGACTAAATCACCACTGATTTCATGAGCTGAGCTCTGCAGGGGGTTCCTAGGAGGGGTCTAGGAAAGCAAGATATGTCCTGTATCAACTATTTTTACATGAAAAATTAGAATGTTAAAGTTTACTGAGCACTTCATAAATTATTTTATCTAATCCTCATAATACTCACTCATAATGAGGAGAGTATTATCATGCATATTTGTACTGAAGAGAACACTGTAAAGCAGTTGAATCATTTGCCCATGATCACACAATAGTTACCTGATTTATGGCAGGAGAGATACTGCAGGTCAGGAAGGGAAAAAATGGTGCTCCACATAACTGGGTATTATATGGAGAAGATATTTTTGGTCATACATTATTTGTTTGTTTGTGCTGGGGATCTGATCCATGATCTCATATAGGCAAACTATGCAATCTACCACTGGTTATATATCTAACAAAAATATATGTAGTATAACCCTTATATCACACCTTATACAAAAATAATTTCCAGGTAGATTGCACATGAAAGGCAAACATACAGAACTGCTAGAAGAAAGTATAAGAGAAATTCTTATGAAATTTGAAGCATAAAAAGGATGACTTAACCACAGCACAGCATAGAAAGGGCTAACCACAAAAAAAAAAACCCAGAAAATTGAACTATAGCGGGGAGGGCGTTCGCCTTACAAGCGGCCAACATGGCCAACCCGAGTTCGATTCCTCCGCCCCTCTCGGAGAGCCCGGCAAGCTACTGAGAGTATTGGACATGCCAGACACAGTAACAACAAAGTCTCCAATGGAGACGTTACTGGGCCCGCTCGAGCAAATCGACGATCAACGGGAGGGCCTTTACTTTTACTTTACTTAAAACTAAGAACTGAATCAAAATACACCTTAAAAATGAAAAGGCAAATTATGGAGTAGAAGAGATATTAACATGTATATGTCTGATAAAAGACAAATCCAGAATGAAAAAGCTTGTATACAAGAAAAGGACAAAATAACGATAAGAAAATGGATAAAAGAAGATACTTTCACAAAAGGTGATGCAAAAATGACCAATATACCTATGAAAAACTGTTCGACCTCTGCAAATTAAAATGACATTTATTCTACCAATATTCAAAGAACTATGAGCCAAGGATGTAGCACATTGGAGATGTAGCACATGTCTAAGGCCTGGATTTGAGTCCCAACAACTCTTCTCCCCAAAAAAGGAGGAAAAGAGGAGGAAGAGGCAGAGAGATAGCATAGTTTTGAGTGTGTAGCACTGTAGCACTGTCCTGTCCTCTCATTGTTCATCAATTTGCTCAAGCGGGCACCAGTAATGTCTCCATTGTGAGACATGTTACTGTTTTTGGTGTATCGAATATGTCATGGGGAGCCTTGATTCTCCAGGAGGGACTTGGGTAGGACTCCTGCAAGGCAAATGCCCTACCCGCTGTGCTATTGTTCCAACTCTTGATTCAGATTCAATTTCCAAATCACATATGGTCAGCTTAGTTCCTCCAGGAGTGCACAGTAAATTTTGGTTTTGGAGTATAATCCCAAAACCAAAAAAGAGAAAGGGTGTGTGTGTGAGAGAGAGAGAGAGATAAGGGAGAGAGAAGAGAGAGAACCATTTATTTTCAAACTTTTCTGAGAGACAAGAGAAAGAACCCATACTGTATTTTGTATTATCCTGATCCTGAAGCCAAAGACACCACAAAGAAAGGAAACTATAAATCAACAATCATTATAAATACAGATGACAAATTCTCAACAAAATAAGAAAAAAAATCCAGCAAAGTTGGAAAATGCAAGAAAAGCCCTTAAAGCACACATTTTTGTGTTTCTATTACATTTACAATAAGAACCTGACAAAGAAATTTGGAAGCAATTTAAATGATACTGGTATAACTGGATCTCCACAGGCAAGAGTAAAATGTTGGACACCCCATCCCACATTATACACAAAAATTAATTCAAATCTATCATGAATCTAAGTAAACAAGTTAAAATCAGACTGTTATGATATAAGTAACAGTGGATATTATTTAGTTTTATTATTTATTTATTCATTTTTTATGTAGGAGTACTGCTATTTATTCAGCCACTGATTAGACTGATTGAATTGGGCATGAACTCCACCTTACTTTTTTTTCATTTTTTATAATTTTATTTATTGATATTATTCAGTTTTAGAAACTAAGTATTGATACAATGTGAGTGATCCTTGAAAGGAGTATGCAAGTGAAAAAACAAGAAGCAAGATGTCACACAAATTTATGCTTCCCTTCATATGCAATATCCAGAATAGGCGAATTCATGTAACAGAATGCAAATTGGTGGTTTCATGAACTGGTGGGGAGAAATCATGAAAGAGTTAATGGGCAAAGGATTTCATTTATGAGTGATGAAATATTTTGAATTAGCTTTATAGTAATTGCTTGTCTATTTTCCCTTGACAGAGATGGTGACTGCATGCCACTATGAATGTGTTAAATGCTACTGAATTTTTACTTTTTGATGGGGGGGTGAAGGTTTGGGGTCACACTTTACAGTATTCATGGGCTGCTCTTGGCTCTGTGTTCAGGATGGACCTCTGAGGGTGCTTAGGCTGTTTGTGGTACCAGGGAATCAAAAAGGTCGTGGTTGCCACTGTTACATTCAAGGCAAATGCCCTACTTCCTATACTATCTTTCCGGCCCCTGAAATTTCACTTTTGTTTATTTATTTAAAAAATATTCTGGGAGCCATACTCATGATGCTCAGGGGATACGCCTATGGTCATGGATTATTCCTGATGGAATTCTGGGAACCATATGTGGTGCCAGGAAATCAAACAAGAGGCCAAGTGCCTTAAGCCCTGTGCTGTTACTCTGGCCTGTTAAAAGATTAATTTTAGGGGCTGGAGCAATAGTACAAAGGGTAAAATGTTGCATGCAGCCAACCCAGGTTTGATTATGGCATTTCATATGGTCCCTGAGCCTGCCAGGAGTGATCCTTGAGCACAGAGCCAAGATTAAGGCCTGAGTACTATTGGGTATGTTATCCATCTCCCTCCCAAAAGATTAATTTTATATCAGGTAAATTTCACTTCAATAAAAACAATGTTAAAAAAATCATGTAAAAGAAAACAAAAGCAAAATCACAACACATTGTGTAGTCACCAGGAGAGTGAGACTGAAAGAGGGCATATACCAACTGTTGATATGAATGGAGAGCAAAAAGAACCCTCATAAACTAGTGGTGAATATGCAAATTGCTTAAAATCCTTCTGAAAAATGACCATATCTCCAAAAACTGAACCATATGCACACCCCATGGCTCAGAAAATCTATGCTTTTTGTGGTGGAGGGGACATGACTGTGCTCAAGACTCAAGGATTACTTCTGGCTCCATACTTAGGGATCACTCCTGCATGCATGCGTGCTTGCAGTGACTTATATCACTCTCATAAGCACCTTACACACAGTATCATCTCTATAGCTCCCAAGTCTACTTATTGAATCAAAAGAACTGTATATATGTGTTCCTTAAATACAGATATTCAAATATATGTAGAAATACTATTTGTAATAGCCTCGATTTTTGTCTATTAATCAGACAAATAGCAATACTATGGATGGCCCTCCTGAATATAATATTGAGTGAAAGAAGCTAACACAAAAGAGCACATACAGTAGAAACCCATTTATATTAAGCTCAAAGGACAGTCATGGCTAGTCTCCCTTGCTCCAAGTCTGATGGTGATTGGTTTTCTAAGGAGATGGTGACCTTCATGAGTGGGAGATACTTTTGGGGGGTGCTGATGTTCCATTATTTTTGTGGGGATGGTGCTATTCCTGGCTCTGTTCAGGAGTTACCCTTGGCAGTGGTAGGGAAATTATTTCTCTGTCCCCTTATGTTCTGTTTCTTGATCTGTTTCTATCTTCATTGGTATATTTAGTTTATGAAAACTCATTTACGATATATGTTCTATCTGAATCTCCTATTTATAAGTAGCACTGTAGCACTGTCCTCCCATTATTCATAGATTTGCTCCAGCGGGCACCAGTAAAGTCTCCATTGTAATACTTGTTGTTACTGTTTTTGGCATATCAAATATGTCACCGGTTGTTTGCCAGGCTTTGCCATGGGGGTGAGACACTCTCGGTAGATTGCTGGGCTTTCCAAGAGGGCGGAGGAATCAAACCCGGGTCAGCCAGGTCATTCAAGTGCAAGGAAAACGCCTTACTTGTTGTGCTATCACTCAAGTCCATTTATAAGTAAAATAATTTAATTTAGTATTTGAGGTTTAAAAGATTTTTAGAAAGAAGAAAAATTATATCATCAATCCTATGATTCCTCGAATGAGCCTCCCTACATTTGAAACAGAGAATGGATCTTGGGCATTTAAAGCATTTAACAGCTGATTATATTAGGAGATTCAATTCCATTGGTCTTTTAGGATAAAATTTCTTAAGATTTATAAGTGACATTGAGACAATAAATAGAGTTTATTGCACTAAGAATGTTAACAGCACATGAGATGCCAACAAGAGGACTCTATAAAAGGATCTTGTTCTATATTGCTTTACGGGAAGTTTTAATTATCAGGAACTTTCTACAGAACTTGGGGCTGGAGCGATAGCACAGCGGTAGAGCGTTTGCCTTGCACGCAGCCAACATGGCCGACCCGAGTTCAATTCCTCCGCCCCTCTCGGAGAGCCCAGTAAGCTACTGAGAGTATCTCACCCGCAGGGCAGAGCCTGGTAAGCTACCCATGATGTATTCGATATGCCAAACACAGTAAAAATAAAGTCTCCAATGGAGACGTTACTGGGCCTGCTCGAGCAAATCCAAACACAGTAAAAATAAAGTCTCCAATGGAGACGTTTCTGGGCCCACTCGAGCAAATCTATGAACAACGAGAGGACAGTGACAGTGACAGTTCTACAGAACTTAAAAACTCGTCTCACAAAGTGCAACCACACCATTTGATGCAAGTGTCTAGGTTATTTATATGTTTGTAGTTTTTTGTTTTGTTTTTTAAGAATCAATGTGAGACTGTCAGAATATGTCAATTTTCCAAATCCCACTCCATTTGTATTAAACAAATCATGAACTGGCAAGCTCTTAAGCATACTCTTGCGGCAGTCATTTTGATCATCTCAGCTGGAATTCCTGTTTTCAACACCTATACTCAATGCACGTACATAGTCCCCTGGCTGTCATCCCTGTGCCCATCTGTTGGCATGGCTCGCTGCCCACTCACAAGTTTGGATTCCTGCCCTTAGTATGTAGGTGCCAGGGAATAACAGTTTACACCAACAGCCTGGTCAGCCGTGTAAATTCATTCTCTGCCCAAAGTCTAGACACGGTATCCCCTAAACTCGAGCACCATGTGCCTTCCTTTATTGATCACATATCTTTATTACATGTTCTTGAATGAGGTGTTTTCTAACAATGGTGGAGGTTAGGAGGAAGAGCTTGAGAGAAGTGCACTTTCTCCTTTCTTGAGCCTCCAAATGAATTTTCCTAGGCAGTTCCTCTGGGGTGGTAGAGGGGTGGTGGTACCTGGATTATCCCAGGAGTGCCACTGCAGAAGCCAGGCAGTTGCCTACCTAGACAGTGATAGTTGGAAATGATTGCTCTGCACAAGAACTGAGTGTTGAAAGTAGGTAAAGGGACTCACATGATAACCTTTTAGCACCTGTATTGCAAACCATAATGCCCCTAAGGAAAATGAAAGAGTGAGAGGGAGCGAGTGAGAGCGAGAAAAGTACCTGCCATTGAGGAAGTCTGGGATGGGGTTGGGGTGGTGAGAAGGAAACTAGGGACATTGATGGTGGAAAATGTACACTGATGAAAGGATGGCCATTGCAGCAGACAACTGAACCACAAAACCACACACGAAATAGATGGTCTTACTCTTTTAAATTACTTAAAGGACCAAAGGCTAAATTTTTTTCAAAGCATTTTTGTGGGTTTTTTTTTTTTTTTACTTTTTGGGTCACACCTGGCAATGCACAGGTGTTACTCCTAGCTCTGCACTCAGGAATTACTCCTGGCGGTGCTCAGGGGACCATATGGGATTCTGGGAATCGAACCCGGGTCGGCTGTGTGCAAGGCAAATGCCCTATCTGCTGTGCTATCGCTCCGGCCCCTCAAAGCTTTTTTGTTTGTGATGCTTCTTTATCTCAGATTTAGGTAAACAGGAATTTTCTGAGTGTTTCTGATGATAATATTAAAGGAACTACTACTTAGTTGATAAAAAGGAAATATAAAAAATCTTCTATATAGTATCTCTTAAATTTTTCTAAGGTTAACTTTTATTATTAGAAGTATGATTATGTTAAAACAAAGTTCTTGCATATAATTTGCATGCTATTTCCTCTATTTTATTATATCTAGAATATATTATGAGTAGATTATGGAATATTTTAATTTCTAATTAATTTATTTTTGTTCAGGTAACATGGTTACAATAGTACCAGCATTTATTATTGATAAACAAACTTATAGGGCCCCACCCTACCAAATTACCCCTAAATCTTTAGCTAATAAACTATTAAAAGCACTAGCACTGTCTAGTAGCACTGTCCTCCCGTTGTTCATCAATTTTGCTCGAGCAGGCAGCAGTAACATCTCCATTATAGTTACTGTTTTTGGCATATTGAATATGCCACGGGGAGCTTGCCAGGCTCTGCTGTGCGGGTGGAATACTCTCGGTAGCTTGCCAGGCTCTCTGAGAGGGACGGAGTAATCGACCCCGGGTCAACCGCATGCAAGACAAATACCCTACCCACTGTGCTATCGCTCCAGCCCCACTATTAAAAGCAAAATATTTTATTTTTGGCCACAGCTGGCAGTGCTTAAGGCTCTGTACTCATGGATTACCAGAATTCAGGTGACGAAATGTGGTGCTGGGGGTGAAACTTGGGTCTGCCATGTGCAAGGTAACTACCTTAATCATCACATTAATCCCTCTCCCTCTCTCTTTCTCTCTCTCTCTCTCTGCTCTCTGTCTCACTTTCTCTGGCCCCAAGCAAAAAACTTTAAATCCCTATATATGGTAGTTTAAAATGAAATCTTTCTGTCCCTCCAAATACAGAAGAACTAAAAGCATATATACTGAAAAAAATAGTATAAAATATGATGATACATACATTCAAAAATGACCAGAGCCATGAAACTTAGTAATCAATCTTGTAGAACTTCTGAGAGATTAACAAAATGTGTTTCCATTAGAAAAATAAATAAGCATTATACAAAACAAACACTGTCCTCCCGTTGTTCATCAATTTTGCTCTAGCAGGCCCAGTAACGTCTCCATTTTGAGACTTGTTACTGTGTTTGGCATATCGAATACGTCACGAGTAGCTTGCCAGGCTTTGCTGTGTGGGTGATACTCTCGGTAGCTTGCCGGGCTCTCGTAGAGGGGTGGAGGAATCGAACCCGGATCAGCCGGGCTGGCTGTGCGCAAGGCAAACTCCCTACTGCTGTGCTATCGCTCCAGCCAAATAAGCATTATGAATATGGATAAAAGTCATGGGTTCATTACATAGCTTTTGTATCTTAAATAATGTACTGGGAAATTAGCATGAGACTTTAAAACATTTGGAGGTTTATTTTCTGCTAACTGACATGAATTATCTTCCTTCTGTGAAAAGTCTGATTAGTCAGAGCAAACAATGATATGAAAACATTTTACATTAAGCAGTTAGTAAACATATACCTAGTATGTGCTAGGCATAAAGCACAGAAAACCCATTTGTTAAATTCAGTGCTTATCAATACAAAGTTATTGTGGAAGCAATTTATAAATTTAGTATCAGAAGAAGGTATTTTCTGGTACTGGATATACTAATTGCAACCTATAAAAATTCAAGCAAATTATTAATTCTGTTTACATCTTACTTTGTAAAATGAAGATAATAATGTCTGACCTGGTACAGCTTCTATGGAAAGCAATATGGAGATCTCTAAAAAAATTTAAAATAGAACTCCCATATGATCCAGCATAGCACAGTGGGTAGGGCATTTGCCTTACATGCAGCCGACCTGGGTTCGATTCCTCCACCCCTCTCAGAGAGCCTGGCAAGCTACTGAGAATATCTCCCCCACATGACAAAGCCTGGCAAGCTACCCACGATGTATTCGATATGCCAAAAACAGTAATAACAAGTCTCACAATTTGTTGTGAGACATTACTGGTGCCCACTTGAGCAAATCGATGAACAATGGAAGGACAGTGCTACAGTGCTACCCCTCAAAACATAATAACATTGATTTGAAAGGATATATGCGCACCTATGGTCCTCGCAGCACTTAGTACAATGGCCAAGATATGAAAACAACCCAAATGTCCAATGGATGAATGAATCAAGAAGTTGTCATGTATATATACACACAATGGAATACGATGCAGCTCTAAGAAAGGACAAAATCATACAATTTACTGTGAAATGGATGAAACTAGAAGATATCGTTCTGAGTGAAGTCAGACAGAAGGAACACTATAGACATGGAATGATTTTTCTCATATGGAACTTAAAGATACACAGCAAAGTAGCAACAAAGGGTCAAAGCAAAACAATGGAAGAATTGACCTACAGAAATGAGTAGGAGGGGTGTTGAAAAGAAGAGGTATTGGGGACTTACAGGAGAGAGAATTGCGTACACTGGTGATGGGTGTGGTGCTGGAACTATGTACACACAAAATCATCATTAACAATATTGGAAATCACAGTACCTCAAATAATTAAAAGAAAGGTTCTTAAAAGAGGTTCTCTTTTTAAATTATATTTACCTAACTTTCACAACAACTTTAGGTATATAATAATAATTATTATTATTTCCATTTTATTAAGATACTAGGCACAGAGAAGTTAATGCTTTCTCCTAGATCATATAGCTGGTAGAAGAGTGGGAAATCTGAACACAAATAATCTAGCTTCAGCCCATTCTTTCCAATAAAAACAACTTAAATTAAATGAGAATTTATTGAATTCTTTTAACATGGCAGTTACCATGCCAGATACTATGTCACAAAGATGAATAAAGCAGAGTGACTTCCCTTAAGGATTCTAACCTTTATGAAATCATCCTTTTTAATTACATTTTGCCTTTGGTCATAAATACTCTCCATTTTTATATATTCATCTAGCACATATCTATTGACTACTTTCTATATTTCAGGCGTGGTTTTAGGTCAGCAAAACCAACAAAATTATCTGCCTTTATAAAACTTATATTCTAGTGAGATAGACAATATCCCAAGTAAGTAAAACATATGCCATGAGGAACAAAAGTATTTTGGAGAACAATTTAGATGACAGGAGAGAAGAGAATGGGGCGGGGGGGGGGGGGGAGGAGAGAAACCGGGCACACTGCAACTTTCAACACTCCAATCAGGTAAAGGCTCTCTGGAGATGACTTTTAATCCAATAACTGAAGATACCTGGGGATACCTAGAGAGAGAGAATTCGTAGTAGAAAACCAATAAGTACAAAGATCTGGAGCAGTGTTGGAGGAATAGCAAGGAAGCTGATGTAAATGAAGCAGAGGTAGGGGACACAGATCATAAAGGGCCCTTGTAAAGTCTGAGATGAGAATTTACCAGAGGTGTTTTAGAAGAGGAGAAAACTTTAAAAGGATCACCTCGGACTCACAAATAAATCTTAAAAGAGAGCAACAAGCTGCAGAGATTCCTATAAACTCTGTATCATGCAGTCTTATCCAAGGCAACTCGAAGGGGGTTGAGTGATTCTTTCCACCTGCCCCAACAAAGCCCCAGCAGCCGAAAACCTCTAGAACTCAATTGCTGTCATGCTCATGGCCGATCTTCATGGCTCAGATGAGTCTCATTCATGAATGAACCTGCTGAAAAACTCAGGTATGCGGTTTTTTGACTGAGCTCTCCAGGATCACTCAGAGTCTGGATTAGGAGACCTCCTCCCATCTCCCTCTGCTTCTGGGAGCCTGGCAGTCATGTCTACAAACTGCCTCTGGTGCCATATAGCTCATTATCGTCCATGATTCAGAGATTCACAAATAAATCTTGGAAGAGAGCAACAAGTTGCATAGATGCCTCCGGACTCCAAGATCACCATTCAGTTAAAAAATTAAGTTCAATTGTATTACCCTACTTAAAATTTTAGAATTTCTGAAGGCAACAACTACCTGACATCTCGTACTCTATGTCCTGATGTACCAAGAGTAGCACAACACATTTTATGGGGAGTAAAGTAGAATGTAACCAATCTCAATTAAATATATATATAATACACACATATATACATACATATATATATGCACACAAGTCTCAACGTGTAACAACATGTTAGTAAACTCTTACATAAAAGCTTAATGGTTCCAGGGTGAGATACAACAATCTTCACACACTTTCCTCTAAGGAAACTTTTTTGGATCATTTTTAGTGGATTTTTTATAACAAGCAATACAAAATAAATTATTTGGGTTCTGCTTTGGGGGCAGTCTTGGGGGTGGAAAAATTTGAAATGTGGTGGTGGGAAGGTATAATGGTAATGGGATTGTTGTTGAAATATTGAATTAATAAATTATTGTGATCAACTTCATAAAACTAAAATAAAATTTAAAAAATTTTAAAATAAAAGAATTTTTTTCACATGCTATATTCAATATTCAAAACGACCTGAGATCTGGGTATTGGAGAAGAAGGTTGAAGAAAGAAAACAGAAACTGTGCAGAGAATATAGAGCACAGGTGATGGTAGTGTGCACTGTGACAGAGATTGTGAGAACAGCTCAAGTATGGGTAAATTACAAACATAAGACATCCTCCCAGTTAGATGTACAAGAGTAGAATTCAGTATGATACCCAGGGGCTAGAGAAATAATACAAGGGTTTAGGTGCTTGCCTTATGTTCCACAGATCCTTGAGTCCTCGACACTACATATGGTCTCCCAAGTACCCCTAGAAGTCACTCCTGAGCACAGAGCCATGAGTTAGTAGCTCTTGAGCACTGCTGGATATGACCTAAACATCACCCCCCCCACACACATACAAGTATGTTGTATGTTGTTGTTTGGGGTCAGGGGAGTATATCAGTACTCAGGGGTTCATGAGGTGCTGGGGATGTACCCCAGGGCTCCCTTGTGTCAGCATATGCAATTTTCCCCGGGCTGACACCAAGGCTTCGCCCTGATGGGTTGAGAAGTAGTAAGACTAAAAGGTTTTATTTGGGAGAGGAGGGAGGATCAGATGTTCCATTTGAAATACAGTAGGTTGGAAATGCCAGTTAGTGATGCATGCAATGCCATATAGGCAGAGGTTGGTAAAACAGAGGCCAGGGCAGAAGTCTGAGCTAGAGATAGAGCACTAGGAGTTGGCAACACAGGCAGTTTTTAAGGTCTAGGGATTATTTGCAGTCAAACCAGGACAAAGGAGGTGGGATTGATTCAAAAGCGTCTTTCTGAGGTTAGATGTGAAGATGACAAGGAGGGGAAGGTTAAAAGATTGAGAAAACATTACCAGGAAAATTAGAGCAAAGTCACTGCTGTTGTTTAAGAGAGGCAGATCTTATTCCATTTGAAGTTAGAGTCATACTTTTCCCAAACAATATCGTATTTGTTTATCCAAAACTTGACAGCACAGTGTAAAGTGGCATTGTTTCTTTTTTCAAACAAATGGCCCATTTAGTGCCATTTAGTGTTTAAGTGCTATTAAATATTTAGGTAATTAGTTGCAGAACTAATTGACCCAGGGGATCTTCGTAGCCCACTCTAGAAGGTCAAGTGGTTTTGTTTTTTAATAAATAAAAATTGTTGCTTGAAAGCATGCAAATTAAATTCCCAGTCTAATTAATTAGATATTAAGGTTGGTTAATGATGCATATGGTGAGATTGCTCGGTGGTCAGCTTTAGTGAGGAACCAGTGGATATTTGGGACCAGGCGAGTCTTTATTGCAGGAATAATGGAAATCAAGGGAAATGGCTGTGAATTATATCCTAGGAGTTGCCTTTTCACTTAGAATTGGAGTCTCCCAGGTAGTTGAGTTCGTAAGTTGTCACACAAAGAAGTTTGTCAATACTATTGGTGGATATAGGAGATTTGGAGCTAAAGTATGTCCTAACTTGACATTTGAAGTTTGATTTCTAAGGAACAAAATGAGCACATGAGGGTTTTAGCATTCAGAACTGAATAGGAAGAGAGAATTGGTAGACAAAAGGGCTGCGCCAAGAATGGAAATGATTGCAGTAAAACCACAAGCTACATCCTCCACTTCTTTGCTAGCGCAATTATTCTGCTCCTGTCTTCAATCTTGGTAACCTCATAACTCACTCATCATCCTATTCCACTTATTTCATTAGCCAAGACATTCTTGCTCAGGAACTATACCAAATCAGTTTTGGTAGCAGGACATACAAGTACTCTGCATATGAGCCAGATGGAATCTTCCTGTTAGTCTTTATACAAACCAGGTGTGACAGAACTGCTAGGGACCCCAAATCTGTTCTCCAACTCCCAGAAAACTTCTTTGGTTTTCAGCAGATACACACCATCAGAATAAACATTGCTTTTCTGAGGCTTCCCCTTGCTTCTGTTTCTTGAGAACATGCTCATTTAGTTTTGGGAAGAGCACTACATCGTTTATGAAACCCTCCCTGGATTGTGTCCCAGTAACTGACTTCAGCCTCTGTGAGTGCTCATGGGATTTCTCTGCACCTCCGTAATGCCGTGTTTAGAACTACCTGGTTTGCACTCCTTAATATCGGAGCATTTTGTAAACACCTTGAACCCAGGTAATGGTTTTTATTTACATTTGATTGTGTCACATCAAGTGTTTCACAAGTTGCAGGCAATTGACATGTTGTCCTGCATTAAATTGTCAGAGTAGTTTCTTTCATACTCTCCACCTGTTTTGGGTGTTTGTTGGTTTGGTTTGGTTTTACCAACTACAAGAAGAGGTGCTTGGGACTCCCTCAGCACTGTGCAGGGGATCAAACTAGGCTCTTGCATGCAGCCTTGCCTTTTGAGCCATCTCCCCACAACCTCCCACCCCCACCTGTTTTGGACCACATTCTACTTCTAGCATTATTTTCTTTTCTAGCCTTATTCTCTCTCTGGTGGAATAAGGGATTCTGAACTTCAACTTGAACTTTGACTTCGTGAGAGTTCTGCTTTCTCTGTGTCATCTTTTTTAATGTCAACACTACCAAATGACTCATACCTGCTTAATTTTATTTTTATTTAAACTATTGGTGAAAAGCTTCCTGAAGAATATTCTCTCCTTGTTACTGTTGTCATGGATTTTTTTTTAAAAAGGAACTTGTAATGGCCTTTTACTCTTCTCTGTGTTGAATCTGAATTCTTCTGCCTTGTTTTTCAGGTGATGTCTTCGATGTCTTCCTTTGGCCCACCACCCCTGAAATGAACTGCACTCCTATAAAGTGGTCTTCCTTCTCCCCTTGAGAGAAACCCCATGAACTTCCACTTCTATCATTTTGTTTATTCCTGTCCTCCAGCTGAGTTGTTCTAAATCCCTTGTTAAGATCCTATTCATCTCTTATTACGTACCTAAAAGTTCAGTGTCTTTTAATTTTATATGCATAAACCAGCATTTACTAATAGCTTTTTTCTCTGCTGCTATTGCATTGAAAATGTATAATTAAAAAAATTTAATTCAATTTACAATGATTTCTGTTATTTAGATCTTATATCTGCAATAAATTAGAAGCTCTTTGAATGTAGAAACATATATGTATACTTATGTCTAATTATGGTTAGTTGTAATTATATAATCACCAAATCACCAACTAGCCCAGGGCTGGGACTATGGTGGATGTTAAATAATACTTATTGATTGATGGATTGATTGCACACAGAATTATATTCTATAACTTAATTTGAATATAATAGAAATTTTTTTTATTTTAAAAGTATTCACCAAAAATGCATGTATCTAGTGCTACATGAATTTTAATTGTCTTACATTCAAGTGTATGCTTAGTTATTAACACTCCATTTTATGGTGATTTGGGTTGGAATGCTCTTTTTGAAATGAAAACAAATATATACACTGATCATTTTGAAAAAATTCAGCTGACATACAAAATTAATTTGGAATTAAAATTTGGAGATAATTTGAGAAACATATTTTTCTACTACTTAGAAAAAAATCTAGCAATCTGGAATGGAACCCTTTTCAAATTTTAAACTTTATTGATCATACATTGTATTGAGTAATTACGTATCAAATTTTTGAAAAAATTTAATAAAATAAGTGGAACAGATTATGAACTTGAGAAATAAGTAAGAACACTAATTTACAATGTAAAGACATGCATTTTTCCTAAGAGAAGTTTCTCAGTACTCCGCAGATGTTCTGACATAAAGCCATTCTCAGGGACTGTGGTAGTGATGCAATCATACTGATTAATAAAAACTCCTGAGTAAAAAACTTTCAAAATCTTATCAAGTTTGCCATCTTTTTTTTTTTGCTTTTTTAGTCACGCCTGGTGGTGCACAGGGGTTACCTCTGTTTCTACACTCAGGTGTTACTCCTGGTGGTGCTCAGGGGACCATATGGGATGCTGAGAATCAAACCTGGGTCCACCGTCATCTTCTTGTTCATTGATGTGCTCGAGTGGGCACCAGTAACATCTCCATTGTGAGACTTGTTGTTACTGTTTTTGACATATGGAATACCCCACTGGAAGCTTTCCAGGCTCTGCCATGTGGGCGGGAGACTCTAGGTAGCTTCCCAGGCTCTTCAAAAGGGGCAGAGGAACGAACTCCGGAGGCTGAGGGCAAGGCAAACGCCCTGCCTGCTATGCTATTGCTCCGGCCCACTGTGAGCTATTTTATAAAAATTTTAAAAAATTTTAAAAATGACCCCCAAAACAGAGTTGCTGCCATTTGTGTCCGGACTTTCCTGCCAGATGCTTCCTGCTGTCTCCTCTCTTAAACAGCCTGTGACTTGGCGTCTGCTACCCGCCCCGCCCCCCCCCCCCCCCACCTCTGTTGGCGGAAGGCTCAGATAGAGTCAAGGAGGGTGGAAGGTGTCCAATGCAAAGAGGCAGACCCGGGACCTCGTGGCTACGGGATTATAACCTGTGCTTCAAGCTTCCGGCGGGGTCAGCTCTGGGCCGATGGCCACTGTGGCCTCGGGCAGCCAAGACCCCCACGCCTGGGTCCAGCCGCAGCCACAGCCACAGAAGACCTTGGGAAGCCTTGATGAGATAGGACCTGCAAGGAGGAACCGGCCCCCGAGTGCAAATCACGGTGTGTGTGTGCGTGTGTGTGAGAGACTCTGGTGTGTTCGGGGATCACTCCTGGCTCTGTGTCTGTGCTCAGGGCTCACTCCTCTCTCTGTGCTCAGGGATCACACTGGCTCTGTGTTCAAGGTTCACTCTTGACTGTATTAAGGGGTCACTCCTGGTACTGTGCTCAGGGATTATTTTTGGCTCTGTGCTCAGGGCTCACTGCTGACTCTGTGCTCAGGGCTCACT
This sequence comes from Sorex fumeus, assembly GCF_029834395.1. Lineage (NCBI taxonomy): Eukaryota > Metazoa > Chordata > Mammalia > Eulipotyphla > Soricidae > Sorex > Sorex fumeus. Next base: position 18,265,469 of record NW_026606083.1, on the reverse strand, counting down.
CCTGGCTCTGTGTTCAGGGTTTTCTCCTGGCTCTGTGTCTGTGCTCAGGGCTCACTCCCAGCTCTGTGCTCAGTGCTCACTCCTGGCTCTGTGCTTGAGATTCACCCCTGGCAGTGCCCAGAGCACCATATGCAGTGCCGAGGATCCAATCAGTGTTGGCCACCGGCATGGCGAGCATTTGAACCCAGTGCTACCCGTCCAGCCCCACATCTGGAGTCCTATGGACCAGCCATCCTACGGATGCTTAGCCCCTTGAGCCTTCCCCCAGCTCAGAGCTGCCTGTCCAGTTTTCCCTCCTGACTCCTTTGAGATGTCTCACCTTGCACCCCAGGGTCCTGAGACCTGCAGCTCAGTGTGTGTTGTGTCGTCCTCCACACCAGAATCCCTGAGCTAAAGTGTGGGGATCTCTCGCCGCACCTGGGACCTTGGGCCCCTCTGATCTGTGGGACTGAGAGTCCCACCGTGGTGACTGGGGTCACGTCTAGAGATGTACCGTGACTATTCCAGCAGCTTTGTCCATGGTCACTGAACAGTGGCCCTCTCCTGAGGGACGAACAGATGGACAGAGTATGCACCACGTCCCAGCCCGTGTCTTGGCTGAAAGAGGGATGGAGGCGCCATCTTAAATATCAAAACATTTTCTTGATGTATTTATATTTTACTTTACTTGATCAATTGATCACGTGACATCCCATTACTCATTGATTTGCTCGAGTGGGCGGCAGTAACGTCTCCATCCGTCCCTGTCGCATGCTAGTGTAGCCCAATGGTGTCTGCTCACTCCAAGAACACGAAAAGCCTCAAACCGTTCATTCAGGATCTTGATGAAGAAGTCTGACCATCTTGTAGGTGGGCGGCTATGCAATCTTTTGATGTCCCGTGGAATCCAGTTGGTAATGGCTATAATCCAGCGGTCATCTCCAAATTGCATTACGTGTCTAGCCCATCTGATTTTAGATGTCTTGATAAACGAGACAGCATCCCTGATTCTCAAACATCATCGGAACTCCGGATTCTTCCTCTCGCTTGAGTGAAGTGTGATACCCTAAGCATAGCTCTTTTGAGTCCTCTTTGAGAGACCCGAATAGTGCTCTCGTCCTGTTTTCATAGGGCCCAGGTCTCTGAGGCAAATGTTAGTGCAGGGAGAATGGTGGAGTCGAAAAGATGTGCCCGGAGCCGGAGGTTCTTTGTCCTCTTAGATATTTCTTCCAGCTCTTGAAGGCATTCCACGCCGCTCTCTTCCTCCTGCACAGCTCAGGTGCCAGGTCATTCTTCATATTGACTTCTTGACCTAGGTATACATAACTGTTGCATTCGGAGATGGTCGTTCCATTGAGAGCAAATGGAACGTCAGGAATGAGTTTGTTTTTCGTGAAGATTGTCTTGGTGAGATTCAGCTACAGTCCGACCTTTCCACACTCACGGTCGAAGTCAGCCAGCATTCCTGCCGCTTGGCTTATGTTTGGTGTTATTAGAACCATGTCATCAGCAAAGCGGAGGTGGTGTAGTTGCCGACCGTCTATCTTCACTCTCATTCCTTCCCATTCCAGTCGTCGCGTGATGTTCTTGAGGGTCGCACTGAAGAGTTTCAGTGAAATGGTATCGCCCTGCCAAACCCCTCTCTTTACATCGATGATCACTTCCTTGTAGAATGGTGAGATCCTGATAGTGAATCCCTCAGAGCTCACGGAGGATCCTGATGTATTGAGTTTGAATGCACTGTTTGGCTAGGACTTCGATGACCCAGGGATTACACCTACAGTAAATATATTTAGTTAAGACAACAAATCATTATCACAGAGTTTTTTTAGGAGGCTTCACTCTTTTAAATATGTTTAATGGCCTTGTGTGCTTAGTTATTTTGGCTAGAATTTATTGCTTAATTCTTTTTGTTTTCAAAATATGCTAAACTTTGATTGCTTTTCTGTCAGATGATATAGAAGAGATAAAATGAAGAGAATATTTTCTTTTTTATGATGAGTCTAATTTCATATTCTAATTATAGGAGAATATTATTATAAATATGGAAATTTCTACTATTAGCCTGGGAAAGTATTAATTCGAGTTTGACCTTTTGAGTTCACACATCAAATATGAAAACAATCAACACAGCTTTTATATATTTATGTGCTTTTTTCATATGTTTGTATTTTATGTGTATTCTGATTTGCGAAGTGTAGATAGATAGCATTTATTTATCTGTTAAGAAAGTAGTGGGAAAAAAATCAGAGAACTGTATGATGCAAATTTTCAGCAGTACAGAAGAAATTATTGTCCTTTAATTTTTAGCACTCATGGGTCAAACTTATGTATAAATTAGGTATTAAAAATCATGGCTTAGGGTGGGATAGATAGTCCAGAGCACTGGGTACAGTGGCTGAAGAGACAGTATAGTGGATAGGGTGCTTGCCTTTCATGTGGCCAAACCCAGTGCATTTTCTGACCACCACCAGAAGTGATCCATGAGCACAGAGCCAGGAGTAAACCCTGAGCATTGCAGTGTGACCCCAAAAGTCAAACTCTAAAACTGAAAAAGCACAGAGTACCAAGTGCATGCATTATCTACAAAGAGGTCCAGGTTCTATCCTCAGTATGGTACCTGAAGCATTGCCATAAACAGCCCCCCAAACGAAACAATAAAATTGCTTCTCAGGGCCACAAACATCAGCTGCATGTACAATTTTCACCTCATAATAAATCAAGTGCAAATATTTTATAGTTCTACATGAGACTATATAGCCACATTACATGTCAACAAATCATTATCACAGAGTTTTTTAGGAGGCTTCACTCTGTTCAATGTGTTCAATGGCCTTGTGTGTTCAGTTATTTTGGCTTGAATTTATTGCTTAATTCTTTTCATTTTTTCAAAATGTGTTATATAATACCATTTCATATAAAAATGTAATTTGGTGATGGTTAATAATGAGCTTGAAGATCAAATGCTAATGGCATTACAAGGTGTTAATTTTGAACAATGTCGAGGCCAACTAAGTTTCCAAGCCTAAAACTATGCAACATTGCAAGCTTATTTTAAATTTGGAAATGCCACCATTTGATTTTAACCACTAGGTCTAAAGTATATAGTCGCTTATCCTTGAAACAACTGGTTTAAAATACTCCAAAAACAATTACTCATATTATGTAAGGCAGTGACTGACCTTGCCTCAAATTGACCTTACGTATGCATTTTTCTGCTTGTCTCCCAAGGAATGTTTAGCGTGACACCTGTCACAGGCATTTCAGAAATTAGTCAACCGTAAAGGGGAGATTCTGAAAATGCGAAATTGCTTTTTGGTACTGACATTATTTCTAAGTGATCTTTTCTTAGTTGTGTGATCTTTTACTGGGAATCCATTAGCTTGAATTTACATTGAACAGTCTTAAAAAAGAAAGAGATATTTGCTAAGAAATTTTATAAACAATTTGAGGTTATTGTGAATTGAAGATATTTAATATATTCTTTAAAATTTTTGGTTTGGGGCATACACCCGGCTCAAGGCTTTTTCCTAGCAGGACTCAGGTTACCAATGGAGTGCCAAGCTTCCAACTGGGATTGCCTTCCTGCAAGTTCCTTAACACCTCTGCTGTCTCTTTGACCCCTCTTTGTCAAATTTTTTCAGAGGCCACCCTAGACAGTGGTGACCTCATATTTTACTACTCCTCCAGGTTCTTCTCAGGATCATCACTATGGTTGCACTGTGTGTGTGTGTGTGTGTGTGTAAGGAAGATAGAACAGGAGATGCTATGGATCAAACTCAGGCCCTAAACATTCTAGAAAGATGCACCATCACTTAGACTATCTCCCTGGCCTGAATTAAAGATATTTTAACTTTTACTTCATCTTTGCAGTCTTGTAAAATTTTTTTGTCTGTTTGTTCATTTTTTGGTAAGCTGAGATTTGACATTTGAGCCTAATAATCGAATTTCTTGAAATAAAGAGAAGATGCCAAAACAAAGACAAGGAAGCTTGGGACTCAGAAGTGAAGCCACAGAACTAGTATCTTGGAACGTATTAGAGCTTGTGCGGTAGACTGCCTCCCCAGGACCCCATCCTCTGTGTCTTTGTCTTTGTCATCTGCAGTGTGGTGGAGCTTTCTGATGCATTTCTACTGAAGAGGAACAGCTGTAGTGATGGGGTGTCTCTTTTAAGCTAGGTTTTAGGGTGCTTGCATTCCCTTTTGTGTCACTTGTTTCATGCTCTCTCAGGTCCCTGTCTCTGAGGAAAGCCGGCTGCCATGTTTTAAGTGACTCTATCTTGAAGCCTGTGGAGTGAAGAATAGATGGAAGCCTTCCATCAAATTTAGGTGAAAGGGGAGGCCTCAGCTCAGCTTTTTGTAAGGAATGGAAACCTCTAACACTGAGCAGCCTGCAAGAGGGTCTCAGGCCTCACTGAATCTAGAAATGGTTCCAGCCCCAGAGAACAACCACTTGGCAACCTCTGAAGAGACGTTGAGCTGGAACAAGACAACTAACTTGTCCCCCAGTTTCAGCCTCTCAGACATTGTGAGGTAATAAATGTTTGCTGTTTCATGTTGTGAAATGTGGCAGTAATTCGTTATGCAGCAATAGAAAAGCAATGCAGGCTATAAGTGACACTTTAGTAACTAGATCCATTGTCTGGATGCCCACAAGAACCCATTTTAGACTTTAGTTCACTGTAACTAGGTCGATGTCTGATATGGATAGCAGTTCACCAAAACTTACATTTCTGACTGTGAGATTGAATTTTCCAGAATTTAGGGAAACATACTAAGAACTAGTGTCTGACACACTACCAGTTAAGAGTGTCAGTTTGGGACCTAGAGAGTATAGTGGGTAGAGGATTTGCCTTACATGTGGTCGAGCCAAATTTTGTACCTGGTCTCCCAAACAGAGTGACCCCTGAGCACTGCTAGGTGCAGTCTGAAAACCCCGGGTTGCGGGGCTGGAGCAATAGTACGGTGGGTAGGGTGTTTGCCTTGCTCGCGGCCAACTCAGATTTGATTCCCAGAATCCCATATGGTCCCCTGAGCACCGCCAGGAGTAATTCCTGAGTTCAGAGCCAGGAGTAACCCCTGAGCATCGCTGGGAGTGACCCAAAAAGCTAAATAAATAAATAAATAAAAACTCAGGTTGGTGGGGGAAAAGTCAGTTTGGACAAGTCATTTCATTCCCCAAAACTCACTCTTCCTCTTCTCCTCCCTCCTCCTCACTCCTCCTCCCCCTCCTCCTCCTCCCTCCTCCTCTTCCTCCTCCTCCTCCTCCTCCTCCTCCTCCTCCTCCTCCTCCTCCTCCTCCTCCTCCTCCTCCTCCTCCTCCTCTTTCTCCTCCTTTTCCTCCTCCTATGGAGCCAATCACAGTACAATTGTGTGAAGTGTGAGAGAATTTGTTGTAGGAACCTAGCATCTTGTACACATTTGGGAATTACTCTTTGAGAAATTAGCACACATTTAATTTTCTATTATTATTAACATCATCAGGTCAGTAAAAAGACTCCCAGTAGTACCCTGGATACCAGGTAGTGCCAGCTCTTGAACCTGAGCCTCTGCATGCAGAGCCTTGCTCCAGTCCTTCCGGGTGTCTCCCTATTCTGGATATTTTCCCCCACAACTCTTGAAACAAGAACTACATTACTTTTCACAAAATAATGTGATTGGATTAATATTCTACAGAAAGCTGTTGCTAACATTTGTTTATGTTGTTATTTAATTGCCAGGTCAACTGAGAGAGCACTGCCGCCATTCTTTTTTTTTTTTAAGAAATCAGCAAAATATTTTAAAAAACATTTTACTAAAGAAACCATACAAATGGCTTGTACGTAACCTGAAAAGATGTCCAATGTCCTGGCATTAGAAAAATGGCCAGTAAAACTACAATACGATTGTACTAGATGTCAGCGAGAATGGCAATGATCAAATTGACAGGCAATGCCCAGGAGCACTGCCACTTTTAAAGTGAGTATTTTGTTTTGTAAATTTCTGCTCTAAGCCATGATGAAGTTCTCCTATAAATTTAATATGAGTTAAAAATGCTGATAGCAGGATTTCACTGAATGACAACACTCTTTGGAAGAACTTATTAAGAAATGTGAATGTCGATACAACATGGATTTTGTCTTGAAGATAATAACTACTACTTTTTTAGGGGAGGGTTACACCTGGTGGTGCATTGGATCCTGGCATTGGATCCATGCATCCTGGCTCTGCATTCAGAGATCATTCTTGTGAGGCCCAGGTGACCATATGGGGTGATAGCAATATAACTATGGTCAGTCATGTACAAGGCAAGTGCCCTATTTGCTGTTCTCGCTCCAGCCCAATAGCTACTTTTTTTTCAGGGGTTAAGGCACTTGCTTGCATATGGCTAACTGTGTTTCGATATGGTCCCCCAACTATAATCAGGAGTGAAGGGTGAAACTGAGCTCATAACTAGGAAGAGTCCCTGTGCTCACCATATGTGGCTCCAAGAGAGAGACAGGGAAAGAATCAGTACTTTTTTCCCCAAACATAGCAAAACTATGTATCCAAATAATATTTTACTTCAGAGTAAATAACTTGCCCTTTTTTTTAAAAAAAATGTGTATCCAGCAACTTCTGTGTTCCAGACATTGTTCTCGAGGCTCAGATTGCAGTGATAAGATGGTCTGCTTCCCGGACTTTACAGCCCGAGCCAGATGAGCACACAGGTAGTTTGAAGTTATGCTAAGGTGCTCAGGAATATACTAGAAGGTGAACGGCAGGTGCCATAAAAAATGGTGGGAGGCGGGAGGGGGAACAAAGTAGATCAATTCCTGCCCTGAAACATTAGCTAGAGTCAGTGTCCAGGAAGAAGTGACATGACAGGACAATCAGTGGTCTATGTTGAGCATTTGACCCACTGAGGCCTGGTCAAGGTGTGGGAGTGACCTAAGAAGAAGCAGGGCTCTGGCCAGGAGGCCCGGGATGTTCTCCCAAGGGATTGATCTTTATGGGGAAAGTATTTGTTCAGCCAAGGACTCTTATTATGGAGAGAAGGGCTTGATCTTTATGGGGAATGTTCAACCAAGGACTCTTATTATGGAGAGAATATTGCACCAACGATGTAGTTATTCATTAATTCAAAACTTTCCAAAACTGCTTTTATTTCTTTGGAGGGGCCCACACCTGGTGGTGCTCAGGGTTTACTCCTGTCTCTGTACTCAGGAATCATTTCTGGTGGGGCTTGGAGACCATATGTGGTTCTGGGGATGGAACCCTGATTGGGTGTGTGCAAGGCAAGCACCCTATCTGCTGTACTATCCTGCAGGCCACAGAAATCCCTTTAGGTTGCATTCAGGTTTAATGCCTTTAAATGGGCACAAAGCTGAGAAATGCCTTTGAGACTGGTGTTGATGGGTGGTGAAGTGGGGATGGTAGGACACACTCAATCTAGAAATTGCATTTTGGAAACAAAATCCATGTCACCAATTGCTTCTTGCTATATTTCATAAGACATGCACACTAGACACTTTTGAATTTCACTAAATGACCACTCATGTTTTTTAATTTGGCAGCAGAAAAATCCTCCAGATGTTTCCAGCATTATGAACATGGTTCCCTGTGATGCTTGTGGGCTGGGGCAGGACTCTGGAGTGAGGGTAGACTCTGTCCCCACCACACTTTCCCATCTGGGTTGCAGCCCCACAATAAATTATCTCAGATACCACCACTGCCGTTAGCATCAAAAAGGCGGTGTTTTCTATTCTTTGGATGGTGCTGTCTTCCATTCTTTCTCTCAAAAAGAAAAAATGGATGATGCAGAGCAGTAGTATAGCAAGTAGGGTGCTTGCCTTGCATTTGGCTGACCCAGGTTTAATCCCAGCATCCCATATGATCTCCCTAATACTGCCAGGAGTAATTCCTGAGTGCAGAACCAGGAGTAACCTCTGAGCATCACTAGTGTGTACCTCCTGACCCCTGCTACCAAAAAAGAAAGAAAGAAAGAAAGAAAGAAAGAAAGAAAGAAAGAAAGAAAGAAAGAAAAGCTCACAAATTTGCACATCATCCTTGAGCAGAGGCAGTTAATCCTGAGAATTGCTTGGGAAGCACCCCCCTAATAAAAAAGGTGTGGGATTTGTACATATTGGTAAGGGATATGTGGAAGGGCTACTCCTTTAGCAAGTGCTTCCCTTTCTGAATAAAAAGACAGAACTCTTGAAGAAACTAGTTCTCTGCCTTTACCTTTCTCCCTGTCTGTAATTCAGTGGCAGTACCCAGAGCAACAGCCTTCTGGAGACCATGGGAGGGCAGGCATAAGAAGAAAAGCCAAGACACAAAGCCTGATGGGAAGGTGAGACAGAAAATCTGTATCCCAGTGACACTGCTGAGCCACTGGGAGCCACCAGGACTGACTGTGTTGGATTCCTTATATGAAGGACGAGTAAGACTCTGTTTGCCAGCTCTCTCATTGCTGAGCTTTCTGTGGTCTGCGGCCGAATGTTCCAATAGATCCTGATGGAGCACGCCAGGCTGGGACAGGGAATGGAAGATGCAACATATTTTGGAAGCAGAAACCAGGACTTGAGGACGGGTTGGCTGAAAACAAGGGTAGAGATGGAAAAAATCAAGGGTGGTTTCTAGGTTTGGGGCTCGATAGGCTGATGGAAATGTATAATCTTGTTTTAATTCAGAATGTGGGAAAAGTTTTTTTTTCTTGCCACCACAGAAATAGCTAAGGGAGAGAAAACCATCTTTGTGTGGTGGCCATGCCACCTGTTTTCCATTGAGCTGAAGAAAAAAAAAAACAACTGGGTTAAACTCATGTTAAATAATGCAGAAAAGGATTGGAAATACCTAACATTTATTCTGAATACTATAGCTAGAACATATAGAAGGCTCTTCAACACCTTCCCATCACCCAAACTTCTTTTCCATGAAAATCCAGGTGCACAAAACTAAACCCCTACCTCAACCATTATGCTCTGGCTTTTATTGCTTTCAGGAACGCTATTATAATACTAATGCTTCTGAGGATTATGTTAATATCTTGAATCAGTAGAATAATACCCCACAGCTGGGTCAAATAAACATTTCCAACCAGAGCTTATTTTTTTTTTAAAGAACTTGTTCTTTAAAAAAATATCTAGCTTATTTTTTTTTTAAAGAACTTGTTCTTTAAAAAAATATCTACCATTGTTATCTACAAATATTTTGGGGGAACCTCCTAACTGGTGCTAAGAGGGTCGGGGCCCCCTTAGTGATTCTTGCCCAGTAGGGTCATGGATTCATTGCTAGGACCCAAGATATGATGATGCTACCCCAGCCCTGCAATTCCTGGGGGGGGGGGGGGGATACTCAGGCCATCCAGTGATGCTGGGAGTGGGGGAGGGGTCTCCAGGACACATTCAGTGATGTTGGTGTTTAGTGGCCTCCAGGGCTGCACCCAGAGATGCTGGGCCAGCCGAGGTGTGGGAGGGAGGGGGGCACAGGGGGAATATGTTGTGTTAGAGATCTAGCCCTGATTGGATACAGGCTAGGCATGCCCTAACCATTGTACTATCTCCCAGCCTCTCCGTATATTTTAACTGTGAGTGAAATAAAGATGGCTTTGTATGTTTTGTACCTAGTTATTTGTGTGGCTCAGATCCTTGTTCCTTTTGTTGATGAATTACACCAGATACCAAAAACTTGCTACAACTACAATTACTATGTGAGAGGATGGGGTGGGTGTAGAAAATCAAAACCCAGGCCCTGTGTATATGAAGGTGAAGCATGTGCTCTACCATGGAGCAGTGCATGCTCCCTACACTTACCTCTAATGAAGGTGCATTACCCCCCTCCTCCCCCACACACCCCTTCTGAAAGACTTTAGTCACCTGTCTTAGTCGACCCCTCTTCTCATGTCCCAGCTCCAGCTCAAATTCATAGGCTGGCCAGATAGCCAAGGGCATTAGACTTGAAATAGTGAAAGTTTTACTCAGATGCATGCTCTCTCTCTCCCTCCCTCCCTCACCCTTCCTCCCTCTTACTCTCTCTCTTACCCTTTCTCCCTCTCTCTCCTTCTTTCACTCTCTCTTTCTCTTACCCTTTCTCCCTCTCCCTCCCTCTTTCACTCTCTCTCTTACCCTTTCTCCCTCTCCCTCCCTCTTTCTCTTCCTCCCCCTCCCTCTCTCTCCCTCCTTCTCCCCACACCCTCCCTCTCTCATTTGAATCAATGAAACAGGCTGGCATAGAATGTGAAATTGCAATGTTGTGAGGTGGAGTGAAGCCTGGGCAGTCAAGAAGGACTTGAAAGCTCAGTGGAGCCCGAGGGCTGCGGCTCTGCTGCCATGGAGGCAGGAAGCTGAAGCCTGAGTTGGAGTGGCAGCAAGACAAGGCTGGGAGCCAACAAAAGCCACCTTAAGTGATCACATCCATCAGCGCCACCTGGACAGAGGTGTGTTCAAAGTAACTGATGGTCTGTCCTTTAAAATGAAAACAGTCCAACTAAAACCCTACATAGTAAGTCTAATAGCCTTAATCCTATAAATAATCATTATTGATAATAATTATAGGAATATTACTGTTATTGTAAACAAGAATGGTTTCTGTTCTCTGTACATCCATGCTATTGAGAGTAAGAGCAAGTATTTGGAGTATTTTGAGTCACACCAGGTGATGCTAAGGGTCTATTCATGACTCTGTGCTCAGAAGGGATCCCCTAGCCAGCCTTGGAGGACCACCCTCCCAGAGATAGAGTCTGGGTTGGCTGCATTCAAGGGAAGCACTTTATTTATTTATTTTTCTTTTTGGGTCCCACCCAGCAATGCACAGGGGTTACTCCTGGCTCTGCTCTCAGAATTACTCCTGGTGGTGCTCAGGGGACCATATGGGATGTTGGGAATCGAACCTGGGTCGGCCACGTATAAGGCAAATGCCCTACCTACTGCGCTATTGCTCCAGCCCCCAGGGCAAGCACTTTAACTAACTCCTGTATTTCTCTTCTCCCAATAGCAAACAGTTGGGAAGCATGAAATTCATGGGAATAATATGAGATTCTTTTCTTCAAGATTAACCCAAACCCCTACAGAAGACTCTTCATTTTAGTCCTGTTGGAGCACTCTGGGAAACTGAGGAATGCTTTCTGGAGAAGGGATTTGTGCTGCCTTGCTCCACTGCCCTGAGCTGGCTGTGGTGAGGATGGGAGGAGAGCGCACTGGGGAGCTTGATAAAGTCGCTTAAGGCAGCTTTGGGACTGCGGCACTGCATGAAGGCAATGGTGCATTGCTTCCACAAGAGTGGATGGACAGTGTCCTCGGTCCACTATCCACCCAGTCTCTCCACTGCTCTTTCTCCCAAATGCACGATTCCATAGCTGTCAATTTACAATCTAAATAATGTGATCACAAGGACCAGAAAGATAGTACAGGAGGTAAGGCATCTGCCTTCCATGTGGCTCACCTAAGTTAAATCCCAACCATTGCATATGGTTCGCTAAGGTCTGCTAGGGGTCATTCCTGACACAGAGCCAGGAGGAAGCCCTGCGCACCACAGGGTGTGGTTCAATGCCAATGAATAAATTAAGTTAATTAGGTAAATGATTTGATCACAGTAGTTCGAATTGTGAAGGAATATGGAAAAGTAGAGTTCCCGGAAATCCAAGTTCAACTCACACAAATATATTTATGCTTATTATGGGGTGATGAGAATTTCAACTTACACAGACTGGTTTATGCCAGGAATCTGCCACCTGGGTCCTGGGAAATGGCCAAATACGCAGGAGTCTTTGCTTCTCTTCCACGTGCATTCTCTTCTGCCTGTCAGGTGTATCTCCACTACAGCATCACTTTGGTTATCCAGACTGATGGGCTTCATAATGTATTCTAAATGAAAGGCTATGTAGTCCTCACATTCTCTACCAACGACTCTAAAATAACTTCCTGGAAGAAAACACAGCAGGCCTTCCCGATTTTGTCATTTCTTTTGGACATTCTTCTAAATCCTCAGGATTCCTTTCCAACCATATTTAAGCAGTTCAAATACCCCCCCCCCCCCAAACACACACACATATTGTATGTACCCACAACTGCTAAAATGGAGGGGGAAATCTTCATAAGCCTCTGGGCACACTAAGACATTCCTGGTTTCTCAATGTCTCGATCCTATGGCAGGAAGCTGAAAAAAGTAGATGTAGAAATTACAGGAATTTTCTTTGGAAGGTGAGAACTTAGCAGTGAGAAGGAACTAGCAATCTAGCAGAGGACACTGTGCATGCTTTAAAAACAAGAGTAAGTGAGGGCCTGGAGTGATAGTACAGTGGTAGGGCTTTTTTTCTTTCATGCTACTGATCCCATATTAATCCCTGGCACCCCATATGGTGGTCCCCCAAGTACTGTCAAAAGTGATTCCTGAGTGCAGAGCCAGAAATAAACCCTGAGCACTGCCCCCAAACAAAGTAAAGCAAAACAAAACAAAATATCCCCCTAAAACTAAGCGCAAGTGAGTAGAATGTTGTAGAGGTTAGATTGTGCCAGAACTTATAAACAAAGGTAATATGTTCGTGTTTTAGTATGAGTATAAAGAAAACTTTTTTTTAAGTTCAAAGTTTCTTTTTTTTTTTTAATTTTTACTAGTGAAACACCATGAGGTACAGTTGTAGACTTACAAATTTTTTGTGCTTGGGTTTCAGTTATACAATGATCGAGTATCCATCTCTCCACCAGTGCCGATTTTCCACCACCACTGATCCCAGTATCCCTCCCACCACCCCTCCCCCGTTCCCCCATCCCACCCTGCCTCTGGGGCTGGGCATACCCTTTTTTCTCTCTCTCTCTCCTTAAAGAAAACTTTTAAAGAGTTAATGCATTTCCTTAAAAATATTACTTTAAAAAGTAATGAATTACAACAGTTTGATGAAGAAGAAGGCTAGCAGAACAAAGTAGAGGGGAGACACTCAGAGAGATTTTGTGGAGATTTTGTGGTAGTACAGACAAAAGTTGATGATGGCTAAGGGACAAGAGCAATTAAACAGAGGGTAGAGTAGAGCACTTGTCTGGCACACAACTGACCTGGATTCAAACCCTGATGTCCCATATGGTCCCTGAGCCCCAGCAGGAGTGATCCAGAGCCAGAAGTAACCCACCTTCACCACTGGTGTGACCCCAAATTTTTTTTTAAAAAGTTAATGGTGGCAAGGTATTGCTGTGAGTATTCCATTGTGTCTATATACAATATATTACAGTTTCTTTGCCCATTCATCTGTTGTTGGACATTTTATTGTTTCCATATCCTGGCTATTATACTCAGAACTGTAGTGAACATTGGTGTGGGAACATCTGTGAGAAGTCTCCATACTGTTTTCCATAGAGGCTGAACCAGATGAGGTTGTCACCAACAGTGAATGAGTGTTCCTTTATGACATCCTCACCAGTGCTGCTTTTTCTAGTCTTTTTAATATAGTCCATTCCAATTGGTATGAGGTGGTATCTAATTTGCAATTCCCTCATAATAAGTGATGACTAACATTGCGCACATTCCTAAAGGCCAAGTGTGTATCTTCTTTGAGGAAATATTTGCTCCTTTCCTATGCCCATTAAATTTTTATTTATTTGTTTATTTTGCTTTGTGATGATCAGAGGTTACTTCTGGCTCTGCACCCAGCAATTACTCCTGGCAGTGCTGGGGACTAAATGGGATTCTGAGGATCAAATCCAGCTAGCTGCATGGGAAGCAAGCGCCCTCCTCCTTGCTCTGGCCTCGCCCATTTTTTTGGATAGGGTGGTTTGCTTATTGCTGAGTTTTGTGAGTGCTTATATTTTTTGGATATCAGCTTGTATGATGTACAAATATTTTCCCTATTGAATAAGGGACGATTTTAGTCCTAGTATTTTCTATTGTGGAAAAAACTTCTTAAGTTATGAAATTTGCTTATAACTGGATGGTCATGGAGAGTATCATGCTAAGTGAAATGAATTAGAAAGAGAGGGACAGACATAGAAGGACTGCACTCATTTGTGGAATATAAAATAATATAAAATGAGACTGACACCCAAGGACAGTAGTCACAAGGACCAGGAACACTGCCCATAGTTGGAAGCCTGTCTCAAGCTGGGGGAGAGGCATCTGGAATAGAGAAAGTCTCACTAAGACAATGATGGTTGGAGAAGTCGCTTGAGATGGGAGATGTGTGCTGAAAGTAGATAAAGGACCAAACATGATAACCTCTCAGTATCTTTATTGCAAACCATGATGTCCAAAAGTAGAGAGAGAGTATGGGGGAAATTGTCTGCCATAGAAGCAGGGGGAGGGTTGGAAATGGGGGAGTATAATGGGGACATTGGTGGTGGAGAATGCACTGGTGGAGGGATGGGTATTTGATCATTCTATGACTGAAACTCAAACATGAAAGCTTTGTAACTGTATCTTGCGGTGATTTAATTAAAAAAAAGAAAAAACTTCTTAGTTTTATGTGTGAACTTTTTCGTTCAGTATGTCATTTGTTTGATTTTAGTTTTGTTTTCTTTGCCAATATATTTAAATTATTGAAATCACTGAAATCTCTGATGAAGTTGATATCCTGGAGAGTTGCAACATTGTTTTCTTCTGAGTATTTTATGATTTGGGCCTAATATTAAGATATTTAATGTATTTTGGATTAACTTTTGAGTATGGTATGAAATAGAGATCCAATTTCTTTCTTTTCTTTTTTCTTTTTTTTTACTTTTTTAAAATTGAATAAATGTGTTGGGTTTTTTTTTGCATGTGACTAATCAGTTTTTTCAATTCAATGTTGAAGAGGTACTCTTCACTTTACTTCTTGCACCCAGCTTCTCTGTCATAGACTAACCGTCTATACGTCTGATAATATGGATGGAGATAGAAGGTAACAGGTTAAGTAAAATCAATCAGAGGGAGGACAAATATCAGCTAACCTCACTCATATGTAGTATATAAAGAAACAAAGAAGTGGATTGAACAGTAACTAATGATAATAAACTCATGGACTGTGACTACAAAACTGAAGTTACCAAGTGATGGCAGGAGAGGACTTGCAGAGAAAGAACAACAACATCAACAAAAAACATAACGCTAGACTTGACATAGGACAAAGATGAAGACTCTTTGGTGGTGAACTTATAGTAATTTTGTACATCAAAAACATAAATATTAACACTACCGTAACCATGTTACCTCAACTTAAATAATTTTTTTAAGTTATTGGTTTCTTAAACTGAAATGGTGGTCATCAATATTTAAAAATCGAAAGATAGTAGGCAATTTTGAGGGAAATTGATAGAACTTAGTGATACATTGAATAGGACAATTTAAGAAAAGAATGATTTCCAGATTTCCAACTTGATGTTGTTCACTGAGAAAAAAGGAGGAACAGATTTGCAGACAGAAGGACAAGGATTCAGCTTTGGTTTTAGACATCCAGGCAGTATCCATATTTGATCTCAGGTAAATTGTTGAAGGGGCTAATTGCTGCTTAAAGACAAGATATTTGAGTGGTGTAATTGTTGTTATTGCAGAAATACAGATTAATAATAGAAGTTTTGAGAATTTTGGGGGTTTTCTAGGGAAAGAGAGAAAATAAAATAGAAACTTGTGTCAACGAATTTCATCATTCTGTGTTGAGATAAGGAAGAGGTGGCAAAGAATACCAATAAGCTAGCGGGAAAAAACATCATAATTTGTGGCATCCATCTTAGAACATTGACTACTACAAGGAGGTTAAGTAAGATAGGGATAGAGAAGAATTCTCTGCTGGTTGAAGTGGTAGAGCATATGCCTAGTATGTCTAAGGCCTGAGTTCAATCCCCACACTTGATGACCTGCTCCCTAAAACCAGCATCTATAGGGTAAAATAATCCAGTGGATTTGACAACATGGAAGGCCATTAGTAACATAGCTAAGAATCTTGGTCACTTTATTAATTACCTTGAATTTTATTTACTCTAGAAAATACCATAATAATTGTACCTATTTCATTTTATGTGTAAAGTGCTTCACAGACTTTGTACAGAGTTTGGCAGTAGATGAATTTTGATATATTTTTATATATTAACAGTGGACAAATGTGTGCATCTCTGTGAAGCAGTTTTGATAATACCTTCCTTAAAAACTCATTCTGGGTACTAAGAAGCCTTTAAAAAGTAATAAAGTCATGCACTTTGCTGCAATGTGAATGGATTTGAAGATTGAGTGAAATCAGCTGGAAGGAGAGAACACACTCAGAATGATCACTCTTATATGTGGGATATAAAGAAACTCCATAGGGGAATATCAATTATCCAATGGTAAAAGAAGCGAAGAACAGGAGAACTGGTCTTCAGAAGGAAGTTTGGCACTGGGGCAAGGGTGAAGGGAAAAGTTAGAGGCGAGAACACTAGAGCAACGGGGGAAAGGAAAAGTGCCTGCCACAGAGATAGGCTGGGGGTGGAAGAGAAAATGGGGACATTGGTGGAGTTTACTGGCCATTGGTGAAGGAATAGGTGTTGGAACAACATATGCTTGAAACTCAATCATAAATATCTTTGTAACATTTTAATTCATGGTGATTTATTTTTTTTAAAAAAAAACCTCATTCTGGTAATAAGTGAAATAACATTTCATGTTAGAAAAGCCGATTTTAAAAAACCATAAGAAAGTCTTTATTATATTCACATTTGAGTCCATTATAAGGGGGTATATGTTGGAATAGAACCAAACCAAATCTTCAAAGAAGTGGAAAACAGAGCAGTAGGGGTAGTCTCTATCATTTATTTATTTGTGTCAAAATCCTAGAGGACATATAGTTGGCTACCAGAAAAGCTGAAAGACTTTACAGAGAGCAATCTAATAAAAACAACGACATTTATTTCACTTCCTATTCAGAACACAACCTGTGTGGGGCTTCATACATTAGTGCTGCTCTGAAGATGTGTGTCTATGTGCTGGGCTTTTAGCAAAAGCTACCGCAGAGCAAAATGAAGCAGCAGCCCCTGTTTGGGGGTGGAAGCTATCTGATAACAGCAAAGACACAATAGAGCTTGCCAGTTAAGTATGAAGGTCATAACAGGACAAGGTAGTAAAGCCTTAATCGTGGCATGGCCCTCAGAGTTTTCTTGTGCCAAGTCTGGAAGAAAATAGCTAGTCATTTTGGGACCAACCCAGCACCAAGACATCAGGGACATTGGGGGGTTGTCCCTCTATTTCTTTAAACTTAAGATGAAAAAATTGACTTGGATTCTCAGGTAAACCTGGTGAAGATGATCTTTGGCAACTGGAAACAAATATTGCTCATGAATCCGGTTTCTTTAGGAAATTGAGGGAAACCCAAGCACAGTTGTGAACTGCTGCAAAGGTGATTTGTTTTCCTGGTCTGATTCATGGGAACACAGCAGAGTAGCTACTCATTCCTAGATGAATGAGTAGCACCACTGAGAGTAGATCCCAGTCAACAGAGGACCAATTTCTATTGTTACCAAAGGACAGGTGGTTGGGGAAAGTAGCATTGCTGGAACTCTGAGCCACTGTGTCAGCTGTCACTGGGATGGGAAGTCTGTGATCAGACAACAGAGAAGGATCTTTTTTAAAATAGGAACGCTAAGGGAAAATATACTCAAAATGCAGATCAGGATGTCCAGTCAAAGTTAGGAATACAGAAGGAAAAAAAATATTTAAATCACAAAATAAGGAACTAGAATCAATTCAGATGGGGGAGGAGGTACTAACAGGACAAGGCTGTTAAAATTAGACACATGAAGCATTTATGCAGCAAGGAAAGATGGAGCCTTTGATTGAATAGAACTGAGCTCAGAATGCAAACTAACCAATTCCTTCACAAATCAGCACAAATCAGCTTCTAAGCTCTTGAATTAATATGAAGAAAGGCTGTACTATTAAATGGTTTCCAGTCACTTTAAGAGTTGCTACTTTGTTGAAACACATCTTTGATCACTGATAAGATTTAGAATTGCAAAGCAGAATAATCAATTGTGGATAAATTAACTAGAAATCACACTTCATTTTTAGCTAATGAAATGATTAGTTGGTATCTGTTCCATATCTAAGAACACGGGATATACATAAATTTTACATTTAGGCCATTAGCATTTTGATGAACAATTCATTTTAGTTTGAGTTATAAAGTCAGCTTTAATTATTGATCATCCATTAATCTTCATTTATTTGGAAATTGCCTGAGAACTGTTAAATATTACTTTTAGGATAGAATATTGAATGGGATGGAAACAGTCAGATCTCTCAGCAGTTATTTCCCTCCCTAATTTCTCTGTGGTGCTGGTGATAGAACCAGAGATCTCACGTAGAGAGCTTGGTGGTTACATCCAAGCCACATCTTCTGTCCCAACAGAAAACTATGAATGATAATGTTCATTACTGACAATGTTCGAATAGAGACTGTCTTTTGTGATCATATTTGTTAATACAATAATACAGCAGGTAGAAACATAGCTATAATTTACCAATCATCTAGTTGACTTATGTAGACAGAAATGATCAGATTGTCAAATACACAACACAAATATTTCTTTTCTATTTTATAGTTATGATTTTAATTATATAAGCATTTCACATTCGAGTTTGCATCTGAAATCTTCTATTTTTCCATAACATCTTATACCAACAACATACATTTTCGGATATAAAGAATGATATAAGTGAGGTAGATTATTATTCAATTCTAATGTCAAAATGGGGTGTTATATTGTTAGTAGCTTTTGACCAGGCAAAATTGTGGACTAAGTATTTATCTCTATTTCTCGACAATTTCCCATCCTCATTATTTTTCTGTCCTTTCTCAACAACTCAAGTTCTCGGCTCCTTTACATTGCCCAGTGTCCTGGAACTTACTCTTCCTTCCACCAGCATTTGCTTCTCTCAGTCAAAAGAATAAATAATTACTGACAACCAAGAATGTAAGAGTTCTCAACACTATTTGGATTTTACCTAGGATCTACCTTTTACATTACAAAAATGTTAAAGCCGTGGATACATGGGGAACATAAGTATAAGGAAGGACGCCTCCCTTGCAATTGCCCTTGACATTATTTAGCAACTTGCCTCCACCACCTAGGAGAAGGCAACTAAGAATTCTGGACCAACCACCATTGCCCATATAACTTCCTTTTCTTTTTTACATCCAGAAAAGATTTATTTTAATCATCTATATGTGTGTTTGTTTCTGTTTTTCTCTTTGTAAGGAAGGTCATGGCAAAGGTAAACAACACTATTGATTTTTTAATAAGTATTTTAAATTAAAACTTAAAATACCATTGTTCAGATCCCATTTCAAAGAATTACTTTTATTTCACATTGTTCATAAAGATAAGAGGTTTTTATTTGGTGATCCCCCACCCCCAACAACTTTCTTAAAGTTAAAAAAATATTAGGGTGTATGAGGCCCTGGATTAAATTCCCACTAATAATGCCACCAAAAAAATTTGGTAATCACTAGTTCCCCAGTGGAAAACAAGTTATGTAAGCAAGTCAAAATATAATTAGAAAAACAAGAGGATGCCTCCACTCAAGGTTATTTTCAGTACAATGTACAGTATGCAAATGTTCATTCATTTGTTAATTTTAGAGGACAGCATTTTAGTGCAATAATTGAAAACAGCTCATAGCCTGTTCAGTGAAGAAACAAAACATTGTTTGTGTTGGTGTCAAGTAAGTTAATTATGCTTTATAGTCTTCAAATGGAGCATATAATTGATTTATGAAATTCTGTTAACATTGTATTTAGATCCTTGTTAGTAACCAAGAATTCTAGTAGTTTCTTATTATTCTTAATGT
Organism: Sorex fumeus; assembly: GCF_029834395.1. Lineage (NCBI taxonomy): Eukaryota > Metazoa > Chordata > Mammalia > Eulipotyphla > Soricidae > Sorex > Sorex fumeus. The sequence continues at coordinate 18,245,754 of NW_026606083.1, read as the reverse complement.
ACAAAATCAGCTGGGTATTCTATATGTTTAAAAACATTTCTATTGAGAACACTTGTAGTATAATAAAATAAAGAATCTAAAACAATGTTTAAAGACATTGTATGAAAACCACAGCAAAAGAGTACTGATTCTTATAAAATATTGTCTTTATTGCAGTAATAATGTCTTATTCAATAATACAACTAGAAATTTAGTGTATTACTTTATAGAATTTTAATTAGTATTACTTAAGATTTAGAGTACATATATGTTTTTTGTGTGACATAAAACCTATGCAATTTTAGCTAATTTGCATTCTTTTGTTCTTTCTCTAAAAACTGTCTGGGACTTTGAATATATTGTCAAATATATATTACAAGCAAAACAAAAGGTTTTCATATAAACATAGATTTGAAACTCATAAGATGACCCTAGTCACTGCCTCCTGCCTCACTTCCCCAACTATCACTCACCCTGTACATTTTCTTTAGGAATCTGGTAGTATATATAAACTTCCTAAGGCAAGAGTTAACAATAAAATAAAAATAACACTATTCCTTAATTCCCAGTTAATATAAGGAGTTCTATTCCTTGACCTCCTATTGTTTCAATATTTCTATTCATCACATACATTGCTCAGGTGATCTGAGCCTCAATGCATTCAGTTTATCTGATAAGTGAATGTGTCATTCTTAATTTTAGATTTAAAATTGTTAAAATTTGAGCTATACCAATTGTCATAAAAAGTTAAAATACATTAAACAGTTAAAAGGAAAATTAAAAATTTTCATTTCATTATTAACTTTATGTTTGGTAGATACAATCAGAAGAGCATTCAAAGCAATGAATTGGGAAGAAATTTTTGGAAGATGTAAATTGTACTACTTTTTTTAGGGTTTTGGTACAAAAATAAGGTGAAAACAAATTGGAAGTTAATATTTAAAAGACATTGTATGTTCTATGCCAGTAGAATATAGTAAAATAAATTATTTTTCTTTATTGTTTCTGTAATGTACATACCTATATTAAGCATTTATACTTTTATTCTATTAAAATTAAACATCCAAATGTATTGCTAACATATAACAATTTTTGGTATTAAAAATGTACTTGCAAATATACGAAACTTGAGAGCAATATAAATAAGTATCATTTAAAACATACAGAGTAGAACATTTCAGTGAATTGAAGCAATTGTGATTTAGGTAACAAAGCAGGCAGTTTTAAATATAAGAAATGCTTTAAGGTATAAATAAATTAGCAATATTAAAATTGTGAATGACAAATAAATAGGTAATGTTAATGATAACAATATAGTTTTGCAAAGATTGCATAGGTTATAAATTGACCTCTCACATTTGGACATTTTAAAATTTGTTTTTCCATGCCTCAAAACTTTCTTGCCAGAAATGTACTCTGTTGGTCATTTATATTTCCAAACTTTCTAAATGGATTTAATTTTTCCTTTGAATTCTAAGTGACTGTATGCCTTCTTTTACATGAATCTATCAAACAGAGATGCTTTTCTTTTTGTATTGATAATTAACTAGCACTATTTAACACATGAAATGGATGTGGGGTACATTAACCTGGTGAAAATAAATCAGTACAGGACTTAAAAAAAGAAACCCAAGTTTCTCTTAAGAGTTTCAGAAAGGATTTGCAATGATCAAAAAATGAAAGTAGGCCTTAATGCCTAATCAGTTGCATTCAATGGCTAGATTTAAGAAGGGATAAAGTATTTTCCAAGATACCAAGGTACAACCTCCTCCAGTTTTCATTTCTGAAGAAAGTGATCCTTGAGAGATGAGAAAGTAACTTATTTTAAGCTTTGTTTGCTCATATATTTGGCAGCAAACCATAAAAAATTCCTTCTAGTAGTGGCTTTAGGATTGATACTTTGTGAAAGGGAAATCATGAGTAAATTAAAAGAATACTGGTGTGTAAAATGAAGCTTTCCTATATGAGAGATGCACAAAAGCCTACCGTGCATATTCAAGAAACCCACCATTAACACTGGACTCGTGGTCAGCGTTATTTAGAGTTTCACATATTGTCATTCCACAGTGAGCCTCCTATGGTCCTTTTCATCTGTCTTAAAAAGAGAATCAGGAATTATTTGTGAACTAGGCCTTGTAGCTTGTCGATATTCAGCGTCTTATATTTGTGGAAGCAACTCCCTATATTAGAATCATAGCTGAATTTGAAATTCTGACTTTAGCATTTCACACACAAATAGGGGGGCAAATAATTAGCGATGTTAAAACTACTGTTTGAGCTCACTAATCAAGTTTTCTCTTGGGAAAATATTTTTATCCCCAAATAACGTGAAACCTGCATTTTAATACAATTTTTCTAAGAGAAGGAGAAAGGAAATTAGTTGTGGTTTGGGAAGGTTTTGTTTTTGTTGTTTTCCTGTTGGAGAAAGATTGGTGTTCCTCGTGGAAACCTGTACTCTGCAAAACTAAATCAAACTGTTGAAAACAACCGAAATACCATTTCAAATTTAAAAACGATGAACAGAGGGGCAGTAATTGAACAGCCGGGACACAGGGTCCAAAGCAGATGGGCATGCGCTGTCCGTGGCTCCCAGTGCAAGGGTCCGAGGACCCCCCCTGCAACCTGCGTCGCGGGAGCTTGGGAGGCATCGAGTTTGCTGATGCACCGCGGGGTCTTGCGTTTCTCCCAACAACACACCACGGCGGGTAAGGGCTGTGTGGTTGGAGGTTGAGAGAGTAACCACGGCCTGGAGCGCTGGGCGCCAGCGGGGCACAGACTTGCAAACTTCCCCGCAAGTCGCAAAACCCGCCAAGCGCTGGCACTTCTGGGAGTTCGGCAACGCGGGCGGTGATCGCGAGCCCCACAACCTGGACGTCTTCCCCTTCACCGGCCCTTACAATCCGCTCCCTTGGCTCCTCCAAGCGACCCACCTTTGCGGGAGGGCAGCAAGGCCCCGGGAAGGGCGGTGGCGGGGCGCAACCGACGGCGCAGGGCTGCGGCCTGGGAGCAGCCTGGCCTCGGCGCCCGTGCAGCCGCGCGCGCGAGGGCCCCGGGTCCAAGGCCGGCTGAAATCCGGGGTCGCGCCGCGTCCTCACCCTAGGGTACCCGGAGGCTTTGGCAGCGGGGATTTGGGGGAGGGAGGCGGGGCAAGGGTGGCCGTGGGTTGCGGGTGCGGACGCTCGGAGTCGGGGCCTTCTCCGGCGCGGGTGAGCTGGTAATCGGGCGAAGGAGACAAGTCAAGGGCACGTGGAGAAGACGCGCTTGGGGGTGCGCTGGGCTCTACCCAAGGGCCCCCACTAGAACACGACGGAAACCAGCAGACGGTGTCGCGGGTTGTCGCTGATTTTCTCTTTTCTTGCAGAACCTCTTCCAACTGCCTCCGAACTTCACCCCGATGACGCTGGAAACACCGACAGCTCCTGAGACCTCTGGATCGTGCACCCTGAAGACATGCGACCCCCGCGCCTCCCTGCAGATTCCGGCTGGGGGAGCCCAGCCGAACCCCGACCTGGGCCGGCCTTCCAGGCGCTCTGGGGCCGCGTCCCCCAGGCCGATGCCCGCGCAGGTGGAGACAGTGACAGGCGCGGGCGGCGCGTCCCGCACAACCCAAGGAGGGACCGTTTTCGGGCGCTCCCCCTAAAAACCCCCGCAGTGCGCGCCCTCCACCTCCTCCCCGCAGCTTCAGTAGGTCATTTCCCCCCCTCCCGCCCCGTTTTTCTCCGTCGCACCGCCGCACCCCTCCCCTGCGCGCGGCGCGCCCGACTCCCCGCCCCCCCCCAGTGGTTGGATTCCGGGGTGGGGGGGCTGCGTGGCCTGGAGCTGCCGCGGGTTCGGAGGGGTACGGGCTGGAGGTGCGCAGGGGTCCCCACCTCCCCGCTCCTCCGCCGCAGTCGGAGCGAGGCTGCTGAGGCTGCAGAAACGTGCTGGCGCCAGTCTATCGCCTGCAAACAAAACCAAACAAAAAGCGGCGACAGGGAAAAAGCGAACATGGCGCTGCAGAAAATGGAGCCTGGGCATCTAGAACGTCCTTCTTCCTCTCCTCCTCCTCTTCTTTTTTCTCCTCCTCCTCCTCTCCGGCTTCTTTTACCTCCCCCGCCCCCCCTGCCGTTCTTCCAGGTTCCGCTCCTCGGCTTTGCTGCCCCCCTATTTTTAGCACCCAAATCTTTCCTTGGAACAGCCTCCTTTCCCCCCCGTGCCCCCGCTTTTCCTTCTTTTCTTGCCCCCTCGGTTCCTCTTTCTCCATTTTGTGTCTCCGGAGTTTCGCTTCTCAGTTCCCTTTTCAGAGCTCCCCGCCTCCCGCCCCGTCTCACTTTCCGTTGCGTGTCAGCCGGGGGGACGGGGGGGGCGGGGGGGGGGTGAGGCGCTGGAGACTCGGGGTTCGGTGCGGCCGGCAGGTTTATTTTTAGTATTCGAGCCTCCCCTCTCCCGGGTGAGCGCTGGCCGGGCGACTGCAGGGAACTTGGCCTTGCGCCCCCCTGTCCCGCTCCGAGGGTCCGGGAACAACGCCGAGCGCGCCCACCCACCGGGCGCACGGGTCAGCGCGCACCCAGTCGCTGCACCCCACACTCTTCTTTTGCGGGGTTGGACAGGACAAGGTCCGGAGAGGTGCGGAATCGGAGTCCCACTTTCTCCCCCAGCCGTTCCCCGCCCCACCGCGGGGCTTTGAGGGAGGGTTTGGAGGGAGATGTGCAAAGGAATAATGCACGTCCACTTCGCCGGTTTTACGAACCCGAGAGAAACTCCAGGCTCTTTGGAGAGTTGGCGTTCTTTTGCAGGCGAAACTTCAAAAATAAAATTGCTTTTTCTTTTACACTCAGGACTGACTTTGCTTTTTCTTTTTTGTAGCTTCAAAGAACGAGCTCTTTCTTAAGGCCAATGCTTTTGAATATCCAACGTCCGCAAAGTGTGGTGGTCCGGCGTGATAGTGGTTCTGGAGACGTGCTATAATTTTGGAAGTGAAGGTCCCTAAGCGCGGTAGAGGGATACAATGAGAAATATGATGCTCCTGTAAAGATAAAGCAGCGGGTGATGGTTCCTGGTCGTGCTTGATCTGGGTGGTAGAGACTCGAGACTGAGCTGGGGTTGAATTGGTTTCCTGACTGGACAGAATTTGCCTTAGTTCCATGAAAGCACCAGCTGATAGAAGCTAATTTCAATGAAGGACTTCAGTCAGTACAAAGGGGGAAAAGCATAACATGAATTTCTGACCTGTTTTAGTTATGATAAAAAAAAAAGGTCATTCTACATACAAAGTATCTGAAGAGAAAAGGATTTTGCATCTATACCTATATATTGATCTTACCATTTCTGTTTCTCAGTTTTGACACTTATCAGTATGTTTCTCAAACCTGACACGTTTAACCTCCTCACGTTGTATTGTCAGAACCATATTCACTAGAAAACAAATCTGTAAGTGTTCATCATTTATGTGATTTTAATGTGGTTGGAATTATTTGGGAGAAAAATAGAAATTTAATAAGATGACTTTGAAAAGAATATTGAGGAAGAATTTTTGAAAGAATCATAGGATGGTTCTTATTTTAAATTACCTTCCTTTGTATCCATTGCTTTGATTGGAATTAGAGAGAGAGAGGGAAAGAGAGAGAGAGTGTGTGTGTGTGTGTACACATTAGAGCATGAAAGAAAGGAGAAAGTAAATAGATCCTGGCCAGAATAAAACTAATGTAGCAAGGCCGTAAATTGATTGCCTCCAACATGTTTATGAAATTGAATTTGGCACAAATTTAACTTTTCCTCTGATTCAAATAATTGTCTTGAAGTCTTCTAGAAATAGATGAAATTATGTTTTTAAGCATGACTCCTACTTATTTGTTATACTATTTCTCCTGATGGATAATCACATGAGTCTAACTTGATGAGCAGGTGATTCCCCCTGTCAGAACTTCTAAAGGAAGGCAAAGATAGGGGTTATTAGAATCCTTCTGTTTAACTGCAATGATTCACTACTGATGCCAAGTTAATCCTATTAAGATGTTATTTCCAGTTCAGAAGGGATAAATTAAGGCTCAACTCAGATTATTTTAGGTGGACAACTGTGCAAACTCTAAGCAGTGGGGACTAGAATATCATTTATGAAGATATATATACATATATATATGAGTACCAATAAAGGCCCTGGAGGCAGCATATTGAGTAGCTTATAAATCAGACATGGTATTTGTTGTTGACTTTACACTCTGGGAAGTGACTAATTCCTTCTATATTTTCTCTCATTTAAGAAAATTTACATGGGGAGAAGTAGATTAGATCCTTCCCTCACCCATTACACACAGATTAAACATCTGATAGACTTAAAACCTAAATAAGAAAAATAGAACTTTAAAAATAGTGGAAGGAAATATTTTAAAAATCTCCATATTCTTGGAATAGTAAAGGATTTCTCAAAACATAAAAACTCATTTCATAGAGGAAATTATACATAGAAATATATAACAAAAGATATCACAAAAGGTTATAAAGAAAAACAAAAAATATTCCCAAGGCATGCGCTTGACAAAGGATTAATATTCAGAATGCAAGAACTACATATAACTAACAAAGAATTTTATAAGTAAAAGATTTAGGCTATTTCACAAATGAAGGAAAAGTATAATACTATTAACTGAAGAATATTTATTCATCTCAAAAGGGATTTTTCTTATGCAGAGAAAGAAATCAGGAAGATGGGAAATAGAAAGGAGTTCAAAGGGGGTGTCAACTCTTTATTAAAAGATCAAAGGCAGCTATAGCGCAAGATATTGGCACTTTATATTCTTTGTGCTTTTTTCCAAGCTTGTTTTTGAAATTAAAAATCTCTACAATCAATTTCTAGTTACCAAAACAAATAACATCAATCCCTAGTCCCCAAAACATAGGACTTTTCTTCTTCCTGGTTGTTTGTCTTTGTAAGATTGTGTGTCCAGTATATGATAGCAGAGCATTTCCCAGGATTACCCTGGTGCAGTGGTGGAATGTTACATGATTCACAGCAGTGATGGCCTTAGGTTGAAGTCTCCCTGTTGTACACTGATAGATACAGTGAGAAGAGAAACAATCTAAAACTAGTTAAGCACAAAAGCATTTATTCCTATGTGATGAAATCAGTGAAGATGTTTTTTTTTTTTTAAAGTGAACAAATTGCCACTCTCTGTCTTGGATATTTACTCCCATTTGAGCCTGAAACCTGGGTTCTTAGCTCTCTTAGTCTTGCTTGCTTGTGTATTCTTTATTATGGAAATTCATTCACATTTCAACCTGAGATGTATACTCTTGGATTTTCCCCCTTCCAGAGAAGCCTCTACTCTCTCTTGAGCACATTTCTCTCTCCCCCCTCCTGCTTTTCTAAATAAAACTATTTTACTTCAAAAATAAAAGTGAGCAAACTTTTTAAAAAGTTCCACATAATAGAAGAAGCACTTTTAAAACATCTGCCATCCTCAGGCCTTACATAAAGATTTATTATTTAGGCATCTTTTTTTCTTCCATGTAGCCTAAACACCAGAATTTGCTATTTTGGAAATATATATATTTGCACACACAAACGTATGTAAATGTACACACACAGAGTCTCATTTTCTAAGGCAGAGTTCATGTAATGTTTATATCACCATTACTTTCCATTAACAGGAGCTCTGTTTAATTGTAACTTCCATGGGGATTATTCATATCAAGGCAGTGATGTAGCAATTCATTTGCTTTAAGACCTGAGATTTTTAGTTTTGTCAACAAGAATCATGAAATGAGATTGTTTGTTTTATTCATGTGTGATCACATATAAGCCAAACAAGTGTGTTGCACATCGTCCAGGCCAATACAGTGATGACCAATAAAGTTCAGATCAGTAGACAAAAAGAATTGCCGTTCTCTTTGGAAGATTCACATTCCACATATAAACTGCTAATTTTGCCAAAGTAGTCTTCTAAAAATCTTAAAACTCAGGCAGAAAGATAGTATAGTGGATATGAGGTTTGCCCTGCATGTAGTCAACCTGAGTTTGATCCTCAGCCCTGAATATGGTCTCCTACACTGCCTGAACAAAAAGCCAGGAGTATAAGCCCTGAGAACAGCCAGGTAGGGTCTAATTTCCATGGCTCTGTGCTCAAGTGTGACCCCTGACTGCATCAGTGGACCTTATTGCAGTGCCACAAGTTGAACCAGAGTTAAGGCCCAAGGTGGCCACATGCAAGGCAAATGCCATTTCCCTGTATTCTCTCTATTCTCCTTTGTGTTTTTATATCAGTGAGAGTTTCTGGTGTTTTCTCAGAGGTTAAGTGACTGAATTCTGTAGTTCACTGGATCTTTTCCATGTGGCAGTCAAAGGACTGCTATTTCAAGCCTCTTCGCAGCGTTCACAAGGTGGGAAGGCAGGCAAAAAGTTTATTTTTCTTCCATTTTACTTTTGTGCCATATATTCCAAGAAACTCCGCCAAAAGAAATTTCTGAGATCTCATTAGTCAGAACTTTGGTTAATAGTTTAGGGATTAGGCCCTCCTTTCCACATCAAAGGAAATCCACTCAATGCCTAAATAAATTGGGAGTTATGTTCAACAGGGAGAAATGGGAAAATGACTTAGGCATATGCACCAAATATATCTCTCAAATTTTCCTTGGCTCCCCAAAACAACTCTTCCTTATCACTCTCTTGAAACATCATTGACGAATTTATCCGTGATGTTTGGACTTTTTCATCCAATGGACAATGTTTACTTTCTATTTACTTGAACTTTTTATGAGGCTCTCCCAAACCCTCCCTAAAATGCATTCATTCATCTTTATTATGTACCAGGCTCTTTGGCTAGATGAAAGTAATCAGACATGAGCCAGGCTTAGCCTTAGTCCTCCACACATTTCCAGTTTAGTGGAAGCAGCTGGTGTATACCAAGTATGACAGACCATCAGAGATTCTGTGACTGGGGGAAGGGAGGCGGCGTAAAACGGGCACAAAGAAAGGAGCAAGAATTGATATCACTTAGGTGTGATGACCCTTTTCAGGGTAAGAAGGTTGTGTAGCCATTAACAAAAAGAATCTCACTGTTATTACATAGATGGGCATTTTGCCTCCCCTAATTGAAAGATACTGACCTCTGTAGAAGTGGGGAGTAAGCTAGCAGGACAGCACGCAGGCTCATTCTGATTCAGTCTGGGCTATCACTGCTTCTAGTCCTACAACACTATTCCTCACAGCACTTGGGTGGTGCTATTGTGTATTGCTGGTTGTCCCAAGAATTTTATGAATTTGGGGGGCAGTGTGGGGAGGGGAGGTGGAAGAGGACTGGGGATAGCTCAGTGGCAAAACTAGTGCCTTGCAAGCATGAGGTGTGAGTTCACACACTCCCCCTCCCTCCCACCACCCCCTCCTTCACCCATGCTGAGTGTGATCCTGGAGGCACTGCAGTTTGAGATCTCTGGCCATAACCAAGTATGTGTGACTGCTGGTAATCACAACAGCAACAAAACAAAAGGGGAATATGGGGCAGGGGGTGGGGTGGGGATAATGTTTTGAAAGGGTTGGGGGCTCTGGAGATGACTCAAAGGGCTAGAGTTCATGCTTTAAAAGCAAGAACTCTGGATTCGATCCTGAGCATCTCCTGGTTCCCGAAGCACCACTATGAGCAACTCCTAAGCGCACTGTATGTGGCCCAAACACACACACACACACACACACACACAGACACACAGACACACACACACACACAGAGGGAGGGAGGGGGAGAGAGAGAGAGAGAGAGAGAGAGAGAGAGAGAGAGAGAGAGAGAGAGAGAGAGATGACGGGTTTGGATTGGGTGGGGTGGACATGGTCACTTTCTTTACTTCTTTCAATCTGACAAATGCACAGTGAATTCCAAAGATTATCCAATGAATTTGGGGGAGATTGGGGGGCACACCTGGTGGTGCTCAGTGCTGATTCCTGGCTCTGTGCTCAGGGCTGACTCCTGGCAGGCCCCGGGGACCATATGTGGTGCTAGAGATTGAACCCTAGTAGATCCTGGTGTGTAATGCAAGCTTCCTACCTGCATTACTATCTCTCCGCACCCTACCTGCTGCAATTTTTTAAAACTTGGCATAATATAACTTTTATAGAACCCACCTGTATAGTACGGTTGATTTGACTTTCCCATTTTCCCGTACAAATTTTCTCATTGTCCCTTACAGATTTTCTCAGTGTCCCTGGCAGATTCCAGGTTTCTTTCTTTTTTTTTCCTCTTTTTTTTTTTTTTTACAATGATCTAAACCAAAAGAAGTGCCTGACTGCTTCATTAAGTAGTGAGACCCAATGACATGGTGGCTTTTGTGGTGTCTAGAAATGCTGTGTTTTCCTCAAAAGTGTAAAAGCAGCTAGCTGGAGTGATAGTACAGTGGGTAAGGTGCTTGCCTTGCACTCAACCAACCCTAGCTCAATCCCATATGGTTCCCCAAGCCCACCAGGAGTCATTCCTGAGTGCAGAAGCAGGAGTAACCCCTGAGCACCACTGTGTGTGACCCAAGAACAATATTTCTTTGCTTTTTGGGTCACACCCAGCGATGCACAGGGGTTACTCCTGGCTCATGCACTCAGGAATGACTCCTGGCAGTACTCGGGGGACCATGTGGGATACTAGGAATTGAACCCGGGTCGACTGCGTGCAAGGCAAATGCCCTACTCCCTGTGCTATCACTCCATCCCCAGAACAAATTTTTTTAAGTGCAAAAGACACTGCATCAAGTCCCTGAACTCACTGTAGGCTTGAGTTTCCCAAAAAGTGCCAACTCACAGTTTGACACATTTTAGGAAACTTGGTACAGAAGATTTACATCTGGAAAATTAAATATTCAGTTCCTTTATTCTGTTTATTATTTTGGTTTGGGGGTCACACTTAGGACTTCTCAGGGTTTATTCCTGGCTCTGCACCCAGGGATCATTCCTGGTGGGCTCAGGGAATCATATGGGGTGCCAGGATAGAATGGGGTTGACTGCATACAAGGCAAATGGACTGTATTACAGTACCTTTCTCCACTGTACTCTCACTCTGGCTGCTCAGTTTCTTATTTTAGAATGATTGATCTTCCTGGAATCAGCGTGGGGTTTCCCTGGAGCAAAGGCATGAGGGACTTTAGAGAGAGATCAGAACTTTGAAAAAGAATTGATTTGTATGATAATACTCTTGGATCTAAGATATATTCCAAGGGTAGACTTTCCTTGGTATTAGGGTTGGTAAGGAGAAAGATAAGATATTCTAGATTGCAGAATTGGGCTAAAGGGTGCTTGAGAGTAGGAACATAGAAGGAAACCTTGGGAGAAAGCTGCTATTTTCAGCTTGTCCAGCTTGAGATATCTGTAAGGATGAGATGGACAGATGGCACTGGACCTTTGGAGACGATCCAGGAAAGAAATGTAAATGGGTAAGTTATCAATATAGTTTAGAATTGGCAGGGTGGGAGTGGATGAGATAGGTGATCCCACAAAGGGGTTGGGAGCACGGTATCACAACTCTTGTGTGAAGCAGCATGTTTGGTGAACCCTGGACTCTTTTCCTGCTGTACTCTGAGCACTTTGGATGTATCTTTCTTCTGGTAGTGGGTAGAGCATGCTAGAAGCTATGCAAAGAACTCTGCCAGCACTTTATTCTGCAGAGGTGACAGGAGAGGGCATCTGATAGATAGTGGATCAAACAATTGAGAGGTGAACGTCACACAAGGAAGGATTCCATGTGGAACCAACCCATTGTCCAAGGAACCACCTCTTACGGGGCCTCAGAAGAACCCCATGTATAACATACCCACATTGAAGGGAAAATAAAATAAAGGTCTATTGACAATATCAAATGAATGAAAGAATTCCATCGACTCTGACAATTTGGAAGAACTCGGTGAGTTTTCTAAATACCTTTTTTGCATAAGTGGGAGGCAGAAACCTTCAGATTTCAGGGAATCGAAAGAGAGACAGTCATGTCGACTAACGTCAGTGTTATACGACAAGATAACATATTGTGTGTGGGGGGGAGGAGGTATTTTCCTTATACCTCTCTCTTAGGCTAGCCTTTCTTTTCAGTGTCTGTCCCTATCAGAGAGATTTCTCACTGGTCTGAACTATCTTACTTTCAAGATTTTATTTTTGGTCCTTATCTACATACCCCTCTGAGTGATATTATTCACTTTTAGGGTCCCTGCACACATTGACCCAGGATTTATCAATCTTAAATGTCTAATTCCTTGACACTGTGAGATTACACTTGATATATCCAGCATCTATACAGTTCTGAATCCGTGGTAGGCTCTCAGTTAATGCATACAATTTAATTCAAAAGCTGATCCTAAACAAATTGATGATATTGGAGTAAATGTAGGTATTAAATCACTGCATTTTATTTAGTGAATAAACAAAGAAATATTTCCTGCGGGCTTGTCATAAATTTCAGTATTTGGAAATCTGGGAGAGAGTCGTCAGAGAGGAGATAGGTTACATTCAAGCAGCCATAATAAAGAATAGTAGGTTGAAATACATGGTTTTGAGGATTGGGGATATAGCTTGGCATGGTGGAGCACATGCCTGTTAGGCCCTGATTTTGAACTCTGGCATTATGTAGCACCTAAAAGGCCACTAACTGTAGCCCTGGAGGACCCTGGAACTGCTGGGTCTGAGTCTCTCATTGCCAAGCCAAGTATCACAAGGAGTCACTGTCACTGTCACTGTCCTCCCGTTTGTTCATTGATTTGTTCAAACAGGCCCAGTAACATGATGAGACTGTTGTTACTGTGTTACGCGTATCGAATACGTCATGGGTAGCTTGCCAGGCTTTGCTGTGTGGGTGAGATACTCTCGTAGTTTGCTGGGCTCTCCAAGAGGGGCAGAAGAATCGAAGGCGGAGGAATTGAACTCTGGACTCAGGTCCGCCTGGTCGGCTGTGTGCAAGGCAAATGCCCTACCCGCTGTGCTATTGCTCCAGCCCATCACAAGGAGTGGCTGATAATTAAAAACAAAACAAAACATTTATCAGATGGGTATTGGGTAAATATTCTTTCCCATTCTGTGGGCTCTTTCTGTATTTTGGTCACTGTTTCTTTTGAAGTGCAGAAGCTTCTTAGTTTGATGTAGTCCTATTTGTTTATGTTTGCTTCCACTTGCATCGTCAGTGCTGTTTTATCCTTAAACATGTTTTTAGCTTCATTGTCGTGGAGAGTTCTGCCTACATTTTCCTCTATGTACCTTATGGATTCATGTCTGATATTAAGGACTTTAATCCACTTTGATCTGACTTTTGTGCCTGGCATTAGACAGTGGTCAGAGTTCATTTATTTGCAGGTAGCTATCCAGTTTTCCCAGCACCACTTGTTGGAGAGGCTTTCCTTGTTCCACTTCACATTTCTTGCTCCTTTGTCAAAGATTAAATGGTCATATATTTGGAGAGTCTGTGACAGAATATTCAACTCTGTTCCATTGGTCTGCAGGTCTGTTTCTAGCCCCATACATACCATGCCGTCTTAATTACTACTGCTTTGTAGTACAGTTTGAAGTTGGGGAGGGTGATGCCACCCATCTTCTTTTCCCCAATGATTGTTGTAGCTATTCGTGGGGGTTTATTGTTCCATATGAATTTCAGGAGTGTTTTGTATATTTCAGTGAAAAATGTCATGGGCATCCTGATAGGGACTGCGTTGAATTTGTATAGTGCTTTGGGCAGTATTGCCATTTTGATAATGTTAATCTTCCCTATCCATGAGCAGGGGATGTGTCTCCATTTCCTAGTGTCCTCTTTTATTTCCTTATTTTTTCTCTTTTTTTAATGTAGGAGTACTGCTATTTATTCAGCCACTGATTAGCTGATTGAATTGGGCATGAACTCCACCTTATTTTTTCATTTTTTATAATTTTATTTATTGAATCACCATGAGAGCAGTTACAAAGCTTTCAGGTCTAAGTCTCAGTCATACAATGAAACACCCGTACCTTCACCAGTGCCCATTCTCCACCCCCAACAGCCCCAGTATACCCCATCCCACACCCTCCCCCTACCTGTGGGGCAGGTGATTTCTACATTACTCTCTCTCTACTTTGATCACATTCAATATTTTGACATCAGACCCACCATTATTATTTGAGATTTTACCCCAACACTCAGACGTGCTGAAAAGCCAACCGTAGACTATTTGTTTTCTATTGCTGGTTATGAATAACATATGATGTCATGTGGCTGCAGTAGTGGCTGCGCGATTTTGAAATTCTGAAATTTTTAACACTTAAATCTGGAGGGATTTCTGCCAAAACCTGTTGGGTTCCGAGATTTTATCCTGAGTCTCTGGGATAATGGCCATTAAGCAGCTTGATCAGGAGCCAGAAAGGCCGTTCATGGGCGGCAACTCGGGGTCTCATTGGGATGGGGAGGAAAGAGCCAGCTCCACCCCCATCCCATGAGGCCCCACGTGTCTTGTCACTGAGGGTCCAAACCTGACTGTCCAGTGGCCTCTGGAGGATGGTGGCCACCGAGCCGCCTAGGGGGAGCAGGCAGAGGGAGAACACCCTTTCCCCCCTGGGGTGGCCTGGCAACAGTAACCTACTGCAGGGTCTGGACACATTTCTGCCAAAACCTGCTGGGTTCCGAGATTTGCTCCTGAGTCTCTGGGATCATGGCTGTTAAGCAGCTTGACCAGGAGCCAGAAAGGCCGTTCATGGGTGGCAACTCGGGGTCTCGTTGGGACGGGGAAGAAAGGGCCGGCTCCACCCCTATCCCATGAGGCCCCACGTGCCTCATCACTGAGGGTCCAAACCTGAATGTCCAGTGGCCTCTGGAGGATGGCGGCCACTAGGCCGCCAGGGAGAACAGGCCAAGGCACAAACCCTAGTCCCACCTGGAGTGGCCCAGCACTGGTAATCTACTGCAGGGACCAGACGCATTTCTGCCAAAAGCCTTTGGGTTCCGAGATTTGTTTCTGAGTCTCTGGGATCATGTCCATTAAGCAGTTCAATCAGGAACCAGAGAGGCCATGCCTCCAATTATGTAGCTGAGATGGAGGTGGTTTGTGGGTGTGTTTCCCACATACCTAACTTTTGACCGTTTACTTTCTTGATAAACTTTGCCTAAAGTTTTTGGGGTCTGGCCAAAGGCACAGCAGCAATATCTGGAAGTATCTGGAAGCCTGAAGGCACCATCAGGCTGCTGATGCACTTGCCTCACAGGTACAGATTGACCTGCTGGCGGCACCATACCCCCACTCTTTTATTATTTGAAGTAGTATTTTGTAATTTTCCTTGTATAGGTCCTTCGCCTCTTTGGTTAAGCTGATTCCAAGGTACTTGATTTTCTGAGGTACAATTGTGAATGGGATTGTTTTCTTAATGTCTCCTTCTTCTATTTTATTGTTTGTATATTAGAAAGCCATGGACTTTTGGGTGTTGATTTTGTAGCCTGCCACTTTACTAAACTGACCTATTAGGGGTTAATATCCAGGATATACAAGACACTAGTAGAATTGTAAAAGAAAAAAATCTTCAACTCCATCAAAAAATGGGGAGAAGAAATAAACAGAAGTTTCCTGAAAAAAAGAAATACAAATGGCCAAAAAGCACATGAAAAAATGCTCCACATCACTAGCCATCAGGGAGATGCAAATCAAAACAACAATGAAATATCATCTCACACCACAGAGACTGGCACACATTCAAAAGAACAAAAGCAACCAGTGCTGGCATGGATGTGAGGAAAAAGAGGCACTCTTTCACTGTTGGTGGGAATGCCCACTAGTCCAGCCTTTCTGGAAAACAATATGGACAGTCCTTCAAAAACTAGAAATTGAGCTACCATATGACCCTGCAATACCACTTCTGGGAATATATCCCAAGGATGCAAAAAAGCACTAAATGACATTTGTACCTATATGTTCATTGCAGCACTGTTCACAATAGCCAATATCTGGAAACAACTCATGTGACCTAGAATAGATGACTGGTTAAAGAAACTTTGGTACATCTACACAATGGAAAACTATGCAGCTGTCAGGAGAGAAGAAGTCATGAAATTTTCTTATAAATGGATAGACATGGAGGGTATCATGCTAAGTGAAATGAGTCAGAAAGAGAGGGACAGACATAGAAGGATTGCACTCATTTGTGGAGTATAAAACAACATAACATGAGGCTGACACCTAAGGATAGTAGATACATGGGACAGATAGATTACTCCATAGCTGGAAGCCTGTCTCATGAGCAAAGGGGAGAAGTCAGCTGGAATAGAGAAGGGATCGCTAAGAAAAAGATGGCTGGAGGAATCGGTCGGGATGGGAGATGTGTGCTGAAAGTAGATAAAGGATGAAACATGATAATTTCTCAGGGTCTATATTGCAAACCATAATGCCCAAAAGTAGAGAGAAATTATAAGGAATCATGTCTGCCATGGAGGCAGGGGGACGGTGGGAAAGGGGGGTGTATACTGGGGATATTGGTGGTGGGGAATGTGCACTGGTGGAGGGATGGGTTTTTGATCACTGTGTGATTGTAACCCAAACATGAGAGCTTGTAACTATCTCATGATGATTCAATAAAATGAAAAAAATCCAGCAAAATAAATGGTTTTGCAAATCAGCATTAAGATTCTGTGGTTAACCTGGTGAATGTCATGAATTCTCGATGCCACCACTGTTTCCTGCCTTAATTTTTATTGACATACAATTCAGATACCTTATATTCATTCTTTTAAAGTGTATATGATTCAGTCATTCAGAGTTGTATAGCCTGCAACAATAATTCCAGAACATTTTCGATACCATACTTCATCGCCCTATCAAAATAAAACACCATTCCTGTTAGAGTCCCTCTCTCTTTCCTTCATCTTCCAGTTCCTGCCTCCTGCTTTTTATTTCTACAGTGTTTTTTTTTAAAAATATGAACATTTAATGCAAATGGAATTATATAATATGTGGTCTTCTGAGTCTAATTTCTTTCAGCAAAAACAAGGGTTGGGGGGGAGGTGTATGGTGCCGCCAGCAGGTCAATCTGTACCTGTGAGGCAAGTGCATCAGCAGCCTGATGGCACCATCAGACTTTCAGATACCCCAAAATTGCTGCTGTGCCTTTGGCCAGACCCCAAAAACTTTAGGCAAAGTTTGCCAAGAAAGTAAACGGCCAAAAGTTAGGTATGTGGGAGACACACCAACAAATCACCTCCGTCTCAGCTATATAATTGGAGGCATAGCCTCTCTGGTTCCTGATTGAACTGCTTAATGGACATGATCCCAGAGACTCAGAAACAAATCTCGGAACCCAAAGGCTTTTGGCAGAAATGCGTCTGGTCCCTGCAGTAGATTACCAGTGCTGGGCCACTCCAGGTGGGACTAGGGTTTGTGCCTTGGCCTGTTCCCCCTGGTAGCCCAGTGACCGCCATCCTCCAGAGGCTACTGGACAGTCAGGTTTGGGCCTGCAATGACAAGACACGCTGGGCCTCACCAGATGGGGGTGGAACTGGCCCTTTCCTCTTCATCCCAGCGAGACCCTGAGTTGTCACCTACAAATGGCCTCTCTGGCTCCTGATGAAGCTGATTAACGGCCAGGATCCCAGAGACTCGAAACCCAGCAGCTTTTGGCAGAAATGCATCCAGACCACATACAAGGTGGCCGCTGCCTCAGAGTTTATTGGAAAGCCAGGTATGAGCCAGCGGTGACGGGGCAACTGCAGTCTCATGGGAAGGGGTACGGTACCAGCTCATCCTTCACGCCCTACTGAGGTCATGAGTTGCCCCCTACGAGCGGCTTTTCGCAAGGCCATGGCTCCAGAGGCAAAAGGACTTAGTCCAGAGCTTGGCAGCTTGTGGCAGAAAAGTGAATGGACCATGCATTCAACGACAGCACCATGCCTCCCCGAGAGGGAAAGGGTACTGCTCCATTCCACCTTTCCCCCCCTCCAGCAGCAAGCTGGCCACCGCATCAGAGCTTATTGGAAAGCCAGGTATGAGCCAACAGTGACGGGGCAACTGCAGTCTCATGGGAAGAGGGGTGGTACTGGCTCTCCTACTGAGGTCACGAGTTGCCCCCCATGAGTGGCTCTCCAGCACAGACATAACACCAGACACACAGAAACCAATCTTGCAATTATCTGGCTCTTTGCAGAAATCCAAAATCATGCGGCCGCGCAACATTATATGATTCTCATAACCAGCTATAGAAAACAAAGTATTTCACAATGCCTTTTCAGCAAT
This sequence comes from Sorex fumeus, assembly GCF_029834395.1. Classification (NCBI taxonomy): domain Eukaryota; kingdom Metazoa; phylum Chordata; class Mammalia; order Eulipotyphla; family Soricidae; genus Sorex; species Sorex fumeus. The sequence continues at coordinate 18,227,613 of NW_026606083.1, read as the reverse complement.
TCTGATTGTTGGAGGGCAAATTCTAAACAATGATGGTGCATCTTATGTTGAAATAATGAATGTAGTTGATGTAGAGAAGAGTTAAGTAGAAATCATCTGCCTGACAGGCATTGGGAGGGGTGGGAGGGGGTATAATGGGGTGCTTGGTGGTGAAAAATGAGTACTGGTGAAGGGAAAGGTGTTTGATCATTGTATAACTGAGACTTAAACCTGAAAGCTTTGTAACTTTTTCCACAGTGATTCAATAAATAAATATAAAAAGAACAAAATAAATAAAATTATGAAAAAAAAGTAAGGTGGAGTTCATGCCCAATTCAATCAGCTAATCAGTGGCTGAATAAAATAGCAGTACTCCTACATAAAAAAAAAAACAACTCAAAAATCAAGGGTTGAGCTGGGACATATTGTGGGTAGGGTGATTGCCTTGCATGCGGTTGACTCAGGTTCAATTCTCAGCATTCCATAGGGTCTCCAAACACTGCCAGTGCAGAGTGAGGAGTAACCCCTGAGCACTGCCAAGTGTGATCCCCTCCCAGAAAAAAGGGTTAGAACAAAATTTTCAGAGGTAATCCATATTCTCGCAGGGGTCTTTATTTCATTATTTTCATTATTTTATACTTAAAATTATATTACATTAATTTAATATACCATATTGTATTTATTGATTCATCAGTTTGACTAGGATAAATGTCATGGTTGTACTGAGTTGTGTCCATGTTTGCTTGCTGTGAATTATGTAACTACTAACTTTATCATGCAAGTTTTTGTGTGATCTTATTTTTATTCAATAGGTTATATGTAAATTTTTAGATTTAATAATTAAAGGGATACCATAGTTTTCCATAATGCTGAAATCACTCTATTTTCACTAGAAAAGCGTATGGGCTCCAATTTCTTCACATTTTTCTTGCCAACACTTACTCCTTTTAGTTACTATTAGCTAAATAATAATGATGCCTAATTTTTTCTTGATAGATATTAAAGACTTCCTCATGTATTTCTGGACATTTGCAAAATAAACTTTACATATGGTGTGAGTTAAGGATTCAAAATTATTCTTTTTCTTGCAGATTTATAGTCCAAGAACTATTTGTTTGAAAAGATTATCCTTTCCCTATTATTTTGGCACCATTGTCAAATATCCATTCGTGACAGTTGTATGGACTATCAATTCTATTTCATTGATCTCTGTCTATCCAGTACCACAACTACAATTCCAAAATAGCAAAGTATGTTGCATTGAAGAAATTCTCATTCTCAAATTTCTTAGTAATAAAAAGGCTACTTCTTTTTTTTTTTTTGGATGCATTTCAACTTTCTTTTTTTTTCTTTTTTAAAATTTTTTTATTAGTGAAATACCATGAGGTACAGTTATAGACTTATAAATTTTTGTGCTTGGGTTTCAGTTATACAATGATCAAGTACCCATCCCTCCACCAGTGCCCATCCCCCACCACCACGGGTCCCAGCATCCCTCCCACCCCCCATCCGCCCCGCCCCACCCTGCCTCTGTGGCAGGCAGGGCATTCCCCCTTGTTCTCTCTCTCTTCTTTTGGGTACTGTGTTTTGCAAGAGAGGCATTGAGTGGCAATCATGTTTGGTTTATAGTCTACTTTCAGCATGCTTCTCCCACCCTGGGAGGATCCTCACGACACCCTTTATTTGGTGCTCTCTTCTCTATCTGAGCTTCCTTTTCCCCTAGTACGTGTGGCTGGCCTCCAAGTCATGGAGCAAAATTCCTGGTACTAATCTCAGCCATTCCTGGGTGTTAGTCTCCCATTTTGTTTCTTTATGTTCCCCAGATGAATGCAATCTTTCTGTGTCTATCCCGCTCTTTCTGACTCATTTCGCTTAACATGATACTTTCCATGTAGTACCACTTGTATGTAAATTTCATAACTTCATCTTTTCTAACAGCTACATAGTACTCCATTGTGTAAATGTACCAAAGTTTCTTTAACCAGTCATCTGTTCTCGGGCACTCAGTTTTTTTCCAGATTCTGGCTATTGTAAAGAGTGCTGAAATGAAAAAACAAGTGCAGATGTCACTTCGACTATGCTTTTTTGCCTTTCTGGAATATATTCCCAGGATTGGTATTGCTAGGGAGCTCAAATTCTAATTTTTTGAGAATCGTCCATACTGTTCTCCAAAAGGGTTGGACCAGTCGGCATTCCCACCAGCAGTGAAGGAGGGTCCCTGTCTTGCCACATCCGCGCCAGCACCAGTTGCTTTTGTTCTTTTGGATGTGGGCCAGTCTCTGTGGTGTGAAATGATATCTCATTGTTGTTTTGATCTGCATCTCCCTGATGATTAATGATGTAGAGCATTTTCTCATGTGCCTTTTAGCCATTCGGATTTCTTCTTTGTGAAAGTTTCTGTTCATTTTCTTGCCCCATTTTTTGATGGGGTTGGATGTTTTCTTCTTGTGGAGTTCAACCAGTACATTGTATATCCTTGATATCAACCCCTTGTCAGATGTGTATTCGGCGAATATCCTTTTCCATTCTGTAGATTGTCTTTGTATTTTGGTCACTGCTTCTTTTGAGGTGCAGAAGCTTCTTCGTTTAAGGTAGTCCCATTTGTCTATCTCTGTTTTCACTTGCTTGGCCAGTGGCGTGACATCTTTGAAGGTACCATTAGCTTCAATATCATGGAGGGTTTTGCCAACTTTGTCTTCAATGAACTTTATGGATTCCGGTCTAATGTTGAGGTCTTTAATCCATTTTGATCTTACTTTTGTACATGGCGTTAGGCAGAGATCTGAGCCCACTTTTTTGCATGTAGCCATCCAGTTTTGCCAGCACAATTTGTTAAAGAGGTTTTCCTTACTCCATTTCACATTTCTTGCTCCCTTATCAAAGATTAGATGTTCATACATTTGGGGTTATGTGTAAGGAGAGAACTCTTGTACTTTTATATCAAAGTACAATCTGGCAATTTATGTATTCTATGGAGCAATTAAAAAGTCAGTTATGAATTGAGGCATTCAATTCAGTGTCTTATTGTTAGAATTACTTACTGTTAATCTAATTTAGAAACTAATATTCAACCTCAAGAAAAATCCTTCATATTATTAGTTTTAGAAAATATTTATTTGTTATATTTAGTGGACTTAGACAAAAGATCTATTTACTTATTTATTTATTTTTACTTTTTGGGTCATACCGGGCGATGCACCGGGGTTACTCCTGGCTCTGCAAGCAGGAATCACTCCTGGCGGTGCTCAGGGGACCATATGGAATGCTGGGAATCGAACCCAGGTCAGTCTCGTGCAAGGCAAATACCCTACCCTCTGTGCTATTGCTCCAGCCCTACACAAAAGATTTAAACAACTTTATTCTGTAGCACTCTAGCACTGTCCTCCCATTGTTCATCGATTTGCTTGCGCGGGCACCAGTAACACCTCCATTGTGAGACTTGTTACTGTTTTTGGCATATCAAATACATCAGGGTAGCTTGCCAGGCTTTGCTGTGCGTTGGGATACTCTCCGTAGCTTGTCGGGCTCTCTTGACTCTAGGACAATACCATCTCTTGATTCATTGTAGTCTCAATTTCTTTACTGATATCCTTGTTTTTGAAAAAAATTCTGGGCCACAGTGTTGACTCCTGACGCTGTGCCCAGGGACCATTCCTGGTGGGGTTCTAGGGACCATATGGGATGCCAGGGATCAAACCTAGTTTCCCTATGTACAAGGCAAGCACTCCCCCAACCTACTATACTATTGTTCTGACTACTAAATACTTGTAACAGAATATAAAATGACAAAATAGAGGCCAGAGTGATAGTACACCAGGTAAGGCATTTGCCTTGTACTAAGTTTACCTGAATTTGATCCCCGTCATCCCATATGGTCACCTAAGCCCTGACAGAAATGATGCCTGAGCAAAGAGCCAGAAGTAGGCCCTGAGCACTGCCAGGTGTTGCTCCAAAATAAAACAAAAACCGCAAAATATTCCCTAGTTAAAGGAGACAAGGCTGCAAGAAGAAACTTGCATAAAGGGGACATAGTTCTCCTAGTTTGTTGTATTTACTTAAGGAAAGATGTTTTTCCTTTAAAATTGAAGCAAGAGACTGGAGATATAGCCCAGCAGTAGAGTAACCTTGAATATGCAACATGATACTTTATGTCAAATTATTTTAATTTAGTGCTCAGGAAGAGCCCAACTCAACTCCTCCACAGACATAACATATAAACAGTCAGACAGAAAAAATTTGTGCATTAACCACAACACCCAATAAGAGAGAGAATGAAAGGGAATGCCCTGCCACAGAGGCAGGGTGGGATGGGGGGAATGGGGGGTGGGAGAGATACTGGGATCTGTGGTGGTGGGAAATGAGCACTGGTGGAGGGATGGGTATTTGATCACTGTATAAGTGAAACCCAAGCACAAAAATTTGTAAGTCTACAACTTTACCTCATGATGTCTCACTAATGAAAATTTTTTTTTAAAATTGTGCATTATTTCAAAATAACGAGGAAGGACAAAACAGCTCCTACAACAAAGGGTTAAAGAGAAGCAATGGGACTAGAAGCAGAGACAGAGAAGGAAGACCCTCCACTTGGGGCATTGTGCTTCACATATAAGAGGGACCCCAAAGATGTGAAAATTTCCTGTGATCAAGAAAAGGGTCCTTTCCCCACTTTTGGCTCCATAACTCCTCAACTTGGCTCAGTGGAGATAAATTCCTGGAACTCTGGCACTGTGAGCCAGCAGGAAACATACAAAGAAGAATCAAGAACTAAGGAGAAGTAAGAAACCGCCTTTAAAAGGCTTACATGTATACTCTTTCTCCCCAGGACCTGACACTATAACATCAGTCTAAAAAGGACCTCAATAAATGAGAATTCCCATTTACCACTCCTGTAGCACATCACTTGGGCTTTAAGAACAATGTCAACGTTGGATGACACTAACAGGCACCATCTTGCTAGCTTCTTGCAACTTTGCTTATACCAGTCAGTCCTGGTGGATGCCATTTGGTACCTTTCCTCCAACTGACTAGTGCCTGTGGGTGACTGAGCTACAATGTAAGCTCCACCCTGTGCCACCTGGTAGGGTGTTGTATATTAACACTCTGAAGTCCATTATAGTGTTGTATATGGTCACCAGTTGCTGTACATCGGGTCTCCAGCCATCCAGCACTAGGTCTCCCAATTTCCTTCACTGAGCCCCATCAGTAGTGGGTATAGCATTCCAAGTTCGGGGAATCTAGGATGGGCTGGCAGCCCCACCCACATGCCAAGCAATAGCAGCAAATGCATAGCACTGCCTACTCAGCATACCTCAGTCTTGTACCTGGTCTGAGCCCAACCCTTGAGATGACGGAGCTGAGATGGGACAGCATTCCTGCACACCATGTCACCCAGACTAGCAGATGGACAAGTGCATTATACCCAGGGAACTCACTGAGCTCCTAGTCCAGAAGCCAGAGGACACTTTTCACCTGAACCCTACGGGATATCATCACACAAAAACAGTCCTACAATATTCAGAGAGAGAGCAGAGATATCTAATACATAGAGAGATACTGAATGGGGCTACAAACACAGGAGGGAGACTGTTTGCAGAGGTTATAGTCCTAAATAAAAAGTCAATTCAAGCCCCTGACAAAGAACCCCCCCAAAAAATGGATATAAGGAACTATTGATGAAGAATTCAAAGTAAGGCTATACATGTTCTCCAAATTTGGGATAATAGATAACCTACAACATTACGGGCTGGAGCGATAGCACAGCGGAAGGGTGTTCGCCTTACACGCGGCCAACATGGCCGACCCAAGTTCGATTCCTCCGCCCCTCTCGGAGAGCCCGGCAAGCTACCGAGAGTATTCGATATGCCAGACACAGTAACAACAAAGTCTCCAATGGAGACGTTACTGGGCCCGCTCGAGCAAATCGACGATCAACGGGAGGGCCTTTACCTTACCTTTACCTACAACATTGAAAAAAGGTCCAGAGTTTCAGAGCTGAAGAATAAAATGATTGAACTGAGAAAACATTGGAGGGATTCAACGGAAGACTAAACCAAACAGAACAGAAAAATCAAGCCACTAAGTGACCCAGAAGCCAAAGCAATAGAACTCACTGAGATAGAACTGCAAAATAAAAAAATAATTTAAAAGAGTGAGAATAACTTAAGACAGTAAGGGTTTTCAATCATTTTACACCCCGTGGAGAAGCACTACAATTAAAAACTACTGATTTATGAGACTACTGGAACAACATAAAGAGAAATAATATTCACATTATAGAGATCCAGGGCTGGAGCGATAGATAGTACAGCGGGTAGAGCATTTGCCTTGTAAGCGGCCAACATGGCCGACCCCAGTTCTATTCCTCCGCCCTTCTCGGAGAGCCTGGCAAGCTACCGAGAGTATCTCACCTGCGTGGCAAAGCCTGGCAAGCAACCCATGACGAATCCAATATGCCAAACACAGTAACAATGGTCACAATGGAGACAATACTGGGCCCACTCGAGCAAATCAATGAACAACGGGAAGACAGTGACAGTGACAATGACAGAGATCCAGAAAGGGCTAGGTAAAAATGGTATTTGAGGAAATACTGGCCCAAAACTTCCCCAATCTGGAGAAGAAGACAGCCATAAAAGCATAGGAATCCCAGAGAGTTAAAATAACAGGAATGAAAAAAAAATTCTACCAAGATAACAATATAATTAAAGTGGCAAACTAATGTTAAGACCTAAATGATAAGATTGTAAAAAAATAAAAAATAAAAAAAGAGAACCCAAAACAACTTATGTACAAGGGAAAGCTCTGAAGTTGCAGTTAACTTTTCAGCAGAAACTTTTCAAGCCACCAATGTGAATAAGCTATATTCAAAATACTGGAAGGAAAATTTTCCAACCAACAAATCTATACCTTCAGGGATCCCATTCAGAAATGAAAGAAAAAATTAAGAGTTTCCCAGCCAAGAGAAAGCTGGAGAATTCAAGAACCTGAGAGATAGTACAGTGCGTAAGTCACTTGCCTTGCATGAGACTGACTCAATTAGATCCCTTGCATCACATATGGTTCTCAGAGCACCCCAAGAGTGATCCCTCAGCATGGTTGGGTGTGACTCGATTTCAACCTCCACCCCTGCCAAACAAAGAACTTGTCACTAATCAACTGACATTGTAAGTCATGTTAAAGACTCTTCTCCAAGTGGAGAAGAAATAGTGGTGATAGGGGCCAGAGCAATAGTACAGTGGGTGGGGCGTTTGTCTTGCATGCTGCTGACCCAGGTTCGATCCCCGGCATCCCATATGGTCCCCCACCCTCCAGCACTGCCAGGAGTAATTCCTGAGTGCAGAGCCAGTAGTAAGCCCTGAGCATTACTGGGTGTGGTCCCCCCCAAAAAAGCAAAAGAAAACGTAATAAATATTCAGAAAACAGACAAATAAAAGAATCCCACTGGAAAGGGTAACTATACAGTAAAATAGTGGATCAGGATCACTTATACAGGAAGCAAGAAGATTTAAAAGCCAAAGGTAATGAACTAAATCAACAAGAATAAGTTAAAACATAGATATAAGATAAAAATATAAATAAGATGCCCTTCCCAAAATGTAGGGGTAGGGAAGGCAAAAATGCAAAGTTTTAAAATGTGTTCAAATTTGAGATATCAACCCTTGGGTAGAGGGAGATAAGTCAGGGTCATGGACTGGATCCCTTTTTGAATCTTGGCGCTACACACCTTTCTGAGTATACCACTGGGTGTAGCGTTAGAGGCCCTTGACTGCCACGATAGCCCTATTGATCCCCACACCTAAGGACCCAAGCAGCTCAACATCCTCAAGCCCTAGAATTTAACCATAGGACCCAGTTGGCTGATTATTATTGAGATTGGTCCCTTTGCCTCCCTAAACACTGCTTGGAACACCCCCCCCCGTTATAAAACTCAAAACTAAAATAAATGTTAACACCAAACACAATTGTCATATTATTGAAGACGATCTTTAAAACTCTCGGTAATCACAAAGCAAAACCCTATAATATAAAGAAACATAGCAAATAAACAAACAAACAAACTGGTTTTTGATTCTAACAACGTAATAGTATGTTATAATAGGGGAGATAGAACTAAATAAAAAGTCAATTCAAGGATTAGGAGTGAGTGCCTGGAGAGCAAACTCCGGACTCACCCTCCCAGCCCCCGCCATACCTGGCATGTGCTCTATCATCTGAGCCATCACCCTGACCCCAATTTAAGGGATTTTAAAACAAAAATGTTAAATTGCTTCTGAAGCATTTGTGTTCAAAAGTTTAATGTGAGAGTATTCACATTGTGGAATGTTGGACTATGAAGTTCTGTTCCTGTCAAAATGGACATCAATATTACGCATTTCTCTCTTGTGCTTGTTCCAATCTATATCTCTTTCCCCCCCTCATTTTGTCAATGTTTCAGACTAATGTTATAGTATCGAGTTTAAAAATATGTCAGAATTACTGAACCTAAATATGTTCATGAAGAAATATCAGACAACTTGACTTTAAAAGGTCATTGCCAGCCTATAATCTTCTGAAATGTCAGTTAGGATCTGCTATAGACAGATTCTGGAACTGTCACAAAGTAAAGATTAAATGACATAACAAGTAAAAGGCAAACCATGATGTTGGATTTTCTTTTGCAATAAAGGACCTTATAGAAATGATTGGTGAAATCTAAATAAGATCTCTAAGTTAGGACCTAATCTCAATGATGTTGTATCAATGTTAAGATCCTTTGATCCTGTGGTTATAATGATGTTAAGATTCCTAACTAAGATCCTAAGATCCTGTGGTTATAATAAAATTTCTTAATTTTGGAAAATAGTCAGTATTTAGGAAATATCATTTCTGTACTCTTTAGAAGACTATAAAATATTAAAACTGAGAAAAAGCATAAAGTCGGAGCGATAGCACAGCGGTAGGGCGTTTGCCTTGCACGCAGCCAACATGGCCGACCCGAGTTTGATTCCTCTGCCCCTCTCGGAGAGCCCGGCAAGCTACCGAGAGTATCTCGCCCGCACAGCAGAGCCTGGCAAGCTCCCCATGACGTATTCGATATGCCAGACACAGTAACAACAAAGTCTCCAAAGGAGACGTTACTGGGCCCGCTCGAGCAGTGTAGTAATAGTAACATTAAAATTAGAATTTTTTTTATTATTCTTGCAACTTTTATTTAAGTATGAAATTATGTATACATAAATATTTTAAGTTGTGGAATATTTTTACATCTTACAAATTATTAAAATGTCTATATTACAGGCAAGAATTATTGTGAATTTTTTTAAATAATGTAGAACTACTGCTATTTGTTCAGCCATTGATTAAGCTGATTGAATTGGGCATGAACTTCACATTACTTTTTTTTTTAATTGTATCACCGTGAGATTTAGTTACAAAGCTATCATGATTGAGATTCAGCCATACAATGATGGAATACACATTCCTCCAACAGCTCTCATTTTCCACCACCCACATCCCAGTCCTCACCCTGCCTCAATGGCAGACAATTTCCCCAATACTCTCTCTCTAATTTTGCATTATGTTTTGCTCAAAATTTCCCACCATCATTCAAGCCTACCTGCCAGGGGCAGACACTTGGTCATTTATTTTCCATTGCTCATTTTGAATATCATGAGAACTCACACAGACTCGATTGTAAATGAAAATTTCTAGATTGTAAAAGGTTGGGTTCCAGAGACATCTCTGTATGGCACTAATACAATTTGGGATTCAATTGGGAGTCTCTGGCCCAGGGCTGTTGGTGTGCTAAGATAGAGCCCAGAGGTAAAATTGTGGGAGTGCCATCCAGTTTGCTGGGTAGGTGGCAACCTGAGGAGGGACAGCCTAACCAGGTCCTCTACCACCATGTGGCCTGGAACCTGCATAACTGGGCCTTGCTTATGGAAGCTCTTTGTCACCAGGATTCCATCTGGAGTAGGTGGGGAGACTGCACCTGCTCCATCTGGGGTGCCCTGGTGAAATTGGCCCAGTATGGGACCTGGAGAGATCTCCAGCGCTGTGGTGTCTTCGGGAACTTGCTGTTGTGTCTCTGGGTCAGAGCTATTGGTGTGCTAAGATCCACATTACAAAATTTACAGCAAATTATATCTTGGGGAGGTCCGTCCTGAGTCAGTGGAGTCAGGCTGGGGGTATGGCAGCGATTTTGCATTCTGGAAGCAAGTGGCTGCCAGGGGCTCTGCTTCAATCGGCCCCTTCCCCTCCAATTTACCCCGGTCTGTCCAGCCATGCACGGGTCCAAGCTTTTCTGTGGCTTTTGATCTCTTCGGAGATGTATTTAGGGGTCTCTGAAGTAAGGCCGGCAGTAGAGCTCACAGGGTGGCGCTGGAGTTGGTTCGTGGGATGACTGCCAGTGCTTCCATGTGTATTGGGAAGTGGGGGTAGGTATCCCACCCCAACTCTGTGAAAGCCTGGAGAATTCAGTCATGGAACCCACATACCAGGATTTTCAGCAGATTATATCTTGGTGAGGACTGTCCTGAAACTGTGGAGTCAGGCCAGGGGTATGGCGGCGATTTTGAATTGTGGAAGCAAGCGTTGCTGGGGGTCTGCTTTGACGGGTCACCAGGCCAACTTGTCCCCCTCCAATTTACCCCAGTCTGTTCAACCATGTGCGGGTCTGAGATTAACTGTGGCTTTGAATCTCTTTTGAGATTTGTCTACGGGTCTCTGAAATAAGGCCAATAAATGAGCTTGTATAGCTGAGTCAGAGGTGGTTTGTGGGTGTGGCTCCCACATACCTAAATTTTGGCCATCTAATTTCTTGGTTAACTTGATCCCAAGTGGTTGGAGTCTGGCCATATGCACAGCAACAATTTGGGGGTATCAGGAAACCTGAAAGTTACCATCAGGTTGCTGATGCACTAGCCTTGCAGGTACAGGTTGACCTGCTGGCAGCAGTATACCCCCTACTCTGAATTTTTTTAACAGGCAAAATATAGTGGTTAGGATCTTGTCTAGAGGAAGATGACTGGATTTAAATTTTCTATCACTTCCTAGATATACTCTTAAGAAAGTTACTTAAGGAATCTTGGGGAAATTACTTAACTTTTTATTTTGCCTCCCGGGAAAGCAGTAACACACATAAATGTTACAACTTTACATAAGTAAATATTTGCAGAGGACTTGGAACATTGAGGACACCAAATGTCATATAAGTATTTGTCAAATGAATATAGAAAGATAATCTAAACTTAAAGGTATAGAAATAATCTTTAGGAAAAGCAAAATGTTAAACTTTAAAAACTTTAAAATTAAGAAAGCTTTTCTTGGGTGCCAGAGAGACAGTACAGTGGGTAGGGTACTTGCCTTACAGGTGGTTGACTCAGGTTTTAATCCCCAGCACCCCATATGCCCCCCAAACTCACTAGGAATGGTCTCTGAGAGCAGAGTCAGGAGTAGTCCTGAGCACTGCAAAGTGTGGTCCCCAAAAGCAAAAAATAAAAATAAATAACAATTTAAAAAGGGAATTTTTTCCTCAATAAATGGATTTTAATTCTTTTCAGACACTTCTTTGATTAACTTGGTATTCCTATAATGTCCTTTATAATTTCTTGGACTTAATTTAGCACATCTAGGATAAAATTCAGGAGGAATCAAGATGGATCCTGCTTTTGTTTATTTTGGGGGTAGGCAGGGAAATAATCACACTATGGTCTTCAGGGGATTATGTGGTGTCTGGTATTGAACCCAAAGGTCCTGCATGCAAAACACATTTTCCAAACCATTGAGCCATCTTGTTGGACATGGGTCATATTTCTGACCTAAAAAAATTAGGCAAATTAAAAGGGGAATGAAATGCCAAATATGGTTCTGATGTAATGTGAGGTTGAGAAAAGGAAAATATGTTAGAGCTTTACAAGAGAGAAAGATTTTATCTAGAGTGGGGGAAAAGGCAAAATTTCTGAGAAGTCAAGGCCACTGCATGAAGTCGAAGGAGGACTTAAAGTCTTAACTTTAAAAGGCAAGCTGGCAGTGGGTGAATGTTCTGAACAGAAGGATAAACAAAAGCAACAAGGCCTTGGGCAAGGCATTGAAATTAGAGTTTAAAATTAAAATTTTTAGTTAAATTTTGAACTATTCTAAACTTGATGTTCCTTATCCATAAAGTAAGCATATAATATTTGTCTTACAGTGCAGAGAGATGAATGAGAGAAAATGCTCATGAAGTGGGTTTGTTGTTTGGGGTACACGTTGGTAGTAAATTTGCTCAAGCAGGCCCAGTAACATCTCCATTGTGAGACTTCCTGTCACTATGTTTGGCATATTGAATACTCTTGGTAGCTTGCCAGAGGGGCGGAAGAATCGAACCCAGCTCGGCCGGGCTGGCTGCGCACAAGGGAAACATCCTACCGCTGTGCTATCACTCCAGTCCCGGTAGTAAATTATAGTAAGGAAATAGGATATTGAATATATTGGATTCACATTGACAAGAATGGGGATAGAAAAGAGAGGATTAAGTCAAAGTTAAGAGACATTTCAAAGGTAAAGTCTATGATTTTAAGACTGACAAAAGGTGAGAAATACTAGAAACGTGAGATGCTATGAGGGTTTTAGCTCAGGTTGCTCAAACGTGATATTGTGCTTATAGAAACTAATTTTTACTGTATGTCATAAATACTGAGAACACTGGTTGTCTATTCATCTTTTTTAAATTTAAATTATTTAATTGAATTACAGTTAGATACACAGTTACAAAATTGTTCATGACTGGGTTTCAGTCATAAGATGTTTCAATACCTGTCCCTTGACCAGTATCAATATTGCAAACCATAATGTCCAAAAGGAACTAAATAAAGAGAGAGAGGGAGAGAAGAAAAATGCCTGTCATAAAGGCAGGAGATAGGGGGACTGAGAGGGAAAACCAGGAACATTGGTGATGGGAAATATACACTGGTGAAGGGATGGGTGTCTCTATTTGTCTTATCTCATATTTGAAACACATATTTTTGGTAGTTTCAAACTTTAAATATAAAACTATAATATTTACAATATTCTATAGTTATAATGCTCTAAAATCTTAGTTTTTCCAATATAATTTTTCTACTGAGTCTTTTAAAATCTATAGTAGCCCTTAGATCTGAATTCTTAATATAAGGCCAGAAACATTACAAGTGTTAGAGTACATGCTTTGCATTTGTGAGGCTCTAAGCTCAGTTCCAGCAGCACATGCCCCCCTACTCTGCCTGACATCTCTGGGTGTAATTCAGCAGGCCCCTGGGAACATTCCATGAGTAACCCCAACATTATTGAAAAACAAATACCTGGGCCTGAGCTGTAGTATGGTTGGTAGCGTGCTTGCCTTGCCTAAGACCAACCAGGGTTCAATCCCCTGCATCCTATATGATCCCCTGAATGGTCCTAGGAGTGATCCCAGGAGTGATTGTCATGGAGTGATTTCTGAATGCAGAGCTAGGAATAAGCCCTGAGCATACTCGAGTGTGGCCCAAGAAAATCAAAACCAAAACTAAAAACAAATATCTAATAAAATGTTTATATTCTTTGGGAAATTCTGATGTTGCAATGGTTAACAATTCTTTGAGTGAAGCATTGATTAAACACTAACATTGCTAGATATAGGCATCTTAATGATTTAGTTGGCTTTAATTCAAGATTTCCAATCCATTTTTATGGAAAGCAGCTGCAAGGAGGGAGCAATTCTTTTTTTCCCCATCTGCAAAATCTTGAAACTGGGAATAGAGGAAAATGCTGTCCCCCTTGTACCCTTTACTCTGTTCACATTGGGAATTGCTCTGACAGTTTATTGGGGATTTTCCTGAATCAATTATCTTGGTCTTAGTGACCAAAGACTTAGAGATTCTGGTTTAATCTAATTGTAGCCCTTAATTGAATTAAGATTTTTTAAATGTATGCGTATATTTAGTTTTTTTCTTCCATTTCTTTTCAACAGAACTATTAATCTTTGGGAAAATTGAAGGACAGAACTAACATTTTAGAAGTGTGAATCAGATTTTCATTTGTTATTTTCCAAAAGATCCATGAACTAGGCAACTTTGATTGTATCAAGGAAACAGAGGGACACTTACTTTCAAGTCAGGCAGTATTTAGGGTTCTCCTCTCTTTTTTCATTCCCTTTCCAAATTTATTCCACACTGGTTTCCCCTTTGAGCTATTTTGTGGAATACTCCTTTCTCCCACTCTGAGGAATTGAGTCTTCCTTTGCCATTTATTTATTTTATTTATTCTTTGGAAGCAAATGAAAAGAGGTTAGCTATTCTGGTATTCAAGACAAAGCTACTCCTAGCTCTATGCTCAGGGGTCATACCTTGCAGTGCTACAGGGACCACGTGAGGTGCTGGAACTTAAACCAAGGCTCAGCCACATGCAAGGCAATGCCTTAATCCCTGTACTATCTCTCTGGATAAATGTTAATTTTTCATAGGTAAGAGTTAAGAATGGCAGGACTGCTAGTTTATCAGACATAAAAGCCCATGGCTGCTTGTTGATATGTTATGGTCATGAGACTGATCCTCTCGTCACCCCCAACCTCCACTGCCACCACCAAAGTTACTGAGATAACTGGAGTCTTCCTGGAGAAGTTTTCCAGTACACTGAAGAAAATTAAATTTCGCCCTCTCCCCTCCTAAACTGGAACCATGATTCTAATGGTCTGGAGAGAACTGGCAAAGTTCCTTTCAGGGAATAATCTTTTCCAATGAATAAGCTAAGCAATGATCAAAAGTTCTATTCTGAATTATTTAGAAAGATCACTTAAATGATTTCCATATACAAAAGTAAAGTTAATGAAGAAAAAATATTTTTAGTAATTTTGAGTCCCACTAGATTGAATATTAGTGTATTTTTCTGCTTCCCATATTTTAAAAGATTATTTTTCTAAACCATTTTGGTTTAAATGGAGTTAGTCATCTGCAGAATTTTACAAAATTACACAAGTGATGTAATTTTTTTAAATGATGGTGGGGAAAGGCCATGATACTCTAATAGGTCTTCACTTTTCTTATTCTGTGAGCAGGGCTAACTCAAAGGTCAATTATGGGAGCAATGTTCTCTGTTAGAATTTTGTGTCATGGTGCCTTTGGCCTGCTGAACTGATAACTGGCCTTTAGACAAGTTTTGAATGAGAATGGTGTGTTTGATGAGTCTCATTTAAGCTTGAGACCACTAGAGGATTCAACCACCATTTTACAATAAATCAGTTCTAAAATGACATTTCAATTGGTTTTGAAGATTAGTTCTTTTGCTGTTACTGATACCCAAGTTAGCATTTTCTTTTGTTTCCTAATGCCTCAATTTTCCACTGATTAGAAGGGCTTCTCTAACTCACTGGATTTCTTTCAAAATTCCAACTCGATTTTTTTTCTGCATAACAACCCAATCATCATACTTGAAAATACAGTATTTAAAAGAATTAAGGCCATGCACAGTTGTGTTAATGGAAATCCTGTGAGCTGCCTATTTTGGTTGGTATTTAACCAGTCGACATGTTATCTGAAATCATTGGATTCATCATGATACCTGAAAGGTTGGTAAATATGAGTCATCTTGCCTTGCCTTTTAAAAGAGGTGGGTCCCATTAGCACGGATGTTCTTTTTAATTTCTCTATTTTTTTCCCCAAGAAGGAATTAAATAGGCCAGTGCTCTGCACAGGTCAGCTCCTTTAGTAGGGCACGTTCTTGGAAAAGGTAGAGTAGCAGTTCAGTTGTGTATGCTATACAAAAAAGGGGGTGCAAAAATGCCCATTTCCTCACTTTAAAAGGTAACTTGAGTGATCTAAAGAATGATGAAACTGTAAGAGTTATTTGTTGTGGTTTACTCTAAAATTTAAGAAGATGTTCTGGGCTGGAGTGATAGTGCAGAAAGTTGGGCACCTGCCTTACACACAGCCAACCCGGATTTGATCCCTGGCATCCCATATGGTCCCCAAGCACCTCCAGGAGTAATTCTTATTTTTGTAAGTGGGCATTTTGCATCAGTTATGTCTGAAATATTTCACTTGTTGTTTATTTAAAGGGTATGTTATATATGTATATATATATTATAGTGTTGAAGTTTTATTTATTTATTTTTTTCTTTTTAATAATTATATTTATTGAATCACTGTGAGAGCAGTTACAAAGCTTTCAGGTTTAAGTCTCGGTCATACAATGAAACATCTGTCCCTTCACCAGTGCCCATTTTCCATCACCAAAAACCCCAGTATACACCCCATTCTACACCCTCACCCTACCTCTGGGGCAGATAATTTCCACGTTACTCTCTACTTTGATTATATTCAATATTTTGACACCAGACCCACCATTATTATTTGGGATTTTAACCAAACACTCAGATCTGCCAAAAAAGCAACAGTAGACAATTTGTTTTCTATTGCTGGTTATGAATAACATACGATGTTGTGCGGCTGCAGTTGTGGCCATGCGATTTTGAAATTCCGAAATTTTAGCAATTAAATCTGGAGGGATTTCTGCCAAAATCTGCTGGGTTCTGAGATTTGTTCCTGAGTCTCTGGGATCATGGCTGTGAAGCAGCTTGATCAGGAGCCAGAGAGGCTATTTGTGGGCAGCGACTCAGGGTCTCATTAGGGCGGGGAGGAAAGGGCCGACTCCACCCCCATCCCACGAGGCCCTGTGTGTCTTGTCACTGCAGGCCCAAACCTGTCAGTCCAGTGGCCTCTGGAGGATGGCAGCCACTGAGCCGCCAGGGGGAACAGGCCAATGCACAAAACCTATTCCCACCTGGGGTGTTTCCCCTTAACCTACTGCAAGGACCGAACGTATTTCTGCCAAAAGCCGCTGGGTTCCGAGATTTGTCTCTGAGTCTCTGGGATCATGGCCATTAAGCCCTTTGATCAGGAACCAGAGAGGCCTGCTTCCAATTATAAAGCTGAGCTGGAGGTGGTTTAGGGTGTGTCTCCCACATACCTAGCTTTTGGCCATTTACTTTCTTGGTAAACTTTGCCCCAAGTTTTTGGGGTCTGTCCAAAGGCAAAGCAGCAATTTTGGGGTATCTGGAAGTCTGAAGGAGCCATCAGGCTGCTGATGCACACACCTCACAGGTACAGATTGATCTGCTGGCAGCACCATACCCCCGAAGTTTTATTTTTATTTAGTACTTACATGTTCTTTTAAAATATTTTCAAATGAACCCAAGCACAAAATTTGTGAGTCTACAACTGTACCTCATGGTGTTTCACCAATAAAAATTTTTTAAAAAAAAAGGAAAAAGAAAAGAAAAAAGAAAGAAAATATTTTCAAATGGACACATTAAAGAAGCCAGAGCTAATGAACTGTGGCAATAATCTTTTATTCTGTTAAAATATTAACAAGTATCAAATCAGACTTGAAGATTGATTTTAAAAACAATGGCACATATTTTAGCACACAATGAATTAACATTCTTTTGAGAACTTGTTTAGCTACTCTTTTCATCATTTCTCTTCTTAGAAGTTAAAATGTTAGTATGACAAGCGAGGAAAAGAGATTGGAGTGAAAATATTTGTTTACACGAATAGAACTTTTCCTAATATTATTTTAAGCAGTAGAGTAAATACTGAGTGAAAAGGTGGTGAGGTAGCTAGTTGTAGTCTGTTCTAACTGAATAACCACAGGAACAATAGAATGGAAGGAATACTCACTTTGGTATTCAGAAAAGAAAAAGCAGTGCCTGATAGTTTTAGTTCACATTAACAGGTACATAAAATACAAATGAAAATTTACCGATGTATATGAAGCTACATCATGCAGTGAAAATATTCATTAAATCGTTTTTCATAAGCATTTCCTAGATTTTAGAATTTGCAAGTGCATTTGTAAAAGTTTTTTGAAAGTAGAATTGTAGACATTGGTGTGAATTTACTGCTGTTTAATATCTCATTGTTTTCTAGGAATTCTGCTAATTGTTTCCAAAGGTAGTCAACCTTTTGTGTTTATGCTGCTTTATAAGACAATTTAAATCGACATATTGCATATGACTTCTACAATTCATGATATGAATTCTTTCTCCAGAGATTCTGAACAGAACAATGTAGTTACTGCTAAAAACTTAAGTACAGAACTGTCAAGTGGCAGCTAGCCCTTTTCCAAAGAGCGAAGAGTCTCAGGGGGAAAAAGTGGAGTTTTGAAGAGAAACTTGAAAAGCAGCAGACAATATTCACACAATGGGAAATATTTTCACATAGAGTGTTTTAAGGGATGTAACATGTTTGTCAGCCATAGTTCTACGATAGGAATTTTCAGGAGTTAGTCATAAATCATACTTTTCGATAAGCACTCTCTCCTCAAATTAGATGATAAATATCCCGCGAGGTGGGTGTTTTAAGTGACCGGGCTCAGTTGTGGGTGTAGGAATTGATCCTGGGGCAACCCAGGGCGGAACTGGGGAAGAAGTGCTGAGCACACGAAGAGAGGCATGTGGCTACAGCGTTTTCCTAAAGTTCTTTTCCAATAACAGAATGTTAGCGTGATAATTGGCATCGTAGGTCAGCCCCCAGCTAAGAGGGATTGCATCTCTGTATGCAGTAACAGCTGAAAAGAAAATAAAGAAGCCACGTACAGTCCGGATGGCCTGGTCACCCGAGGCCTTTTAGTTAGCTGCACCAAGAGTTAGACACAAAAGGAAAGTTTCTCATCTTAAAGATCACAAAATTTCTTTCCTTGGGAGAAGAAAGTCATGCTTAGAAACAGAACGTTCCAAACGGGAGCTGTGTATTAAAACACACACACACACACACACACACACACACACTTTGAATTTTCAGTCTGAAAAGTCTCTGCGGCTCTGCACTGTTGTGGATTCACACACACACACACACACACACACACACACACACACACACACACACACACACAAAGCACGCACGTACACACGCGCGCGCGCGCACACACACACACACACACAATTTGAATTTGCAGCCTGAAAAGTCTCTGCGGGCTCTGCATTGTTGGGTCTTTCCCCAAGATACCTGACAGGTGAATAAAGCACGGAGAAGGATAGAAATAATTAGTGAAAACATTCAAATCGCCACTGCATAAATCAGGTTAAGAAGGAGAAGCCAGGCGCTGCCTTTATTGTTTCTGATAGAGGCGCCGGCTGGAGGCGACAGCCACAGCGGTGTCTCTGTGGCGCAATCGGTTAGCGCGTTCGGCTGTTAACCGAAAGGTTGGTGGTTCGAGCCCACCCAGGGACGCTTCTCTTTTACAGGTTCGTCACTGGTCGTTTTTGCCCAAAACGTCTTCCCGGGCTGTGGGCAACGCTGGGGTGGACTTCCAGGCGGCGGAGAAGAGAAACGGCGGGTCTCCCTGCTCAGTTGACCTGCACGCGGCTCCTAACGCTTCCCGGCGCATTGTGGGGGCTCTCGTTCTCCCGGGTGACCCTTCGCGTGGCTCCAGCCCCTCCGTCCCGCGCCCCATTTCACTGCCTCTTCCTCTTTCCTGCTCTGGAGCCGCGTGGAGCTCCAGCACCCGGTGCTCGGTCCCGCGGGGTCTGCCTTTCCGGGCTCCCGCGGCCGCCGCGGGGGCGAGCACGAGCACGCGCACACCACGCGCGCGCGAGTGAGGGCGGCGAGAGCGCGCAGAGGCCCGATCGGCTCCTCGGCCGCGCGCGCCGCCGCGCCTCGGGCTCGAACCCCCGCCCGCCCCAGAGCCCCCCTTGCTGGGACCCGGCAGGGCGCCGCCGCCCCGCGCTGCCTCAGGTGGGGTCAAGTTCAAGTGGGAAAGTCTCGTTTCAGAACTCGGGGGCCACGGGCGCGCCCCGGGCTCTGTTTCCCACCCGCGTCCGGGTCCTAACGTCCAAACCCGGCGAGTCCTGCTCCCGGCCGGCTCCGAAGTCGCCTTTTGTCACACCCCCTTTGTGCGGGCGCGGCTGTGGAAACGTCTCCAGCCGACGCGTCCCGGCTTCCCGGGGAGCGCTGGAGCATTGCCTGCACCCCTTCGCGTCTCGTCAGCAAAGGGGGAGGCATTGCAAGCGCGTCCGGGCTTTATTCCCTAGACAGAGGGCTGTGGCCTCACCCCTCAGAGCCCCCTGTCCTCCCCCCCCAATCGCAGCTTTGGACTTGATTCTCGAGGTCTGCACGGACCTCGGAAAGGAGCCAGTTTCTTGTCTGACAGGAACGTGAAAGACGCTGGCGGAGGGAAAAGCGCGTGTCTCACTCCTGCAACTGTGTGGGCAGCCTCGTCTCCAGACCCCTCAGGTGGGCTGGTCCTCAAAGGCTGGTCCTCAAATGGACGGAGGGCTCCATTGCTTGCTGGGCGCTGTTCCCTGTCTTTGCTGGGTGCAAAGGTGTGATTCTCAACCCTGGGAAGATAGGTAGGTGCTGCTGTCCCAGAGAAGTTCTCCCTGCAAGGACCCCGAAAATTGAGTAAATCACTAAACTGTTCCTCAGATCCCAGCACCAGATTTGAACCCGGGGAGTAGAGTTCAGGAGCCCATGTGCCTCCCTGCTCAAAAGAATTCATTCCGAATCAAAGGTTTGTGACAAATGTTCTGTGACATTTTAGTATATATATTCAAATCTCATGAAGGAACAAAATCAAAACCACTCAACATTTGAGAGAAGACTAAAGGGCATTGTTGAGTCACACCTTCATTGTGCTCTTTAATTTTATTGAAACGAAAACTGTGTGGGAACATGAAATCTTAATGTGAATGGTGTTCTTGGGAAATCATTTGGTAGTATTTATGTAGAGAGGGCAAGATTAGAAATGAAGGTAGTTTGAAACTGTTGAGACAAAATATGGATGAGGAATAGAAAGAATTTAGATTCCAACCAAGAGGGAAAGAACCTAAGGGTTTCTACGCCCTGGACTGCCGGCTGTCTGAGTGCCTTGCTCACCCCGATTTCAGTACATCTTTGTGACACAGCACCGGGATTTGCACTTGACAGGTGCCTAGGCGACAGTTTTAAATTTGATCCTGAATTTCTAAGTATGTTCTACCTGACCCTCTTGGGGGGATTAGTAGGATTTAGAACCCAGAAAGAAAAAAGGAGGATTAATGAGAATGGAGGTAGGGCCAGGAGTGTGAAACTGCCCTCTAGTACAGCAGCTGATCTGAGGATGTGGTGAATGCTTTGTGCATTTCTTTATACTTGACTGTTGCACACGGATTCAGATAGGTACAAAACAGGAAAATTTACTTCAACAATTAAGGATAAATTGGCTTTGTAAAATTTTAATGCATATTGGTTATAGACATATTTACAAAAGTTATATCTGGGAAACATCTTCTTCATTTCTCGAGTCTAGACTATTGGCCAACTTCAGAAACATGTTGAGATCATTTAGAGCATTAAAGACTGAAGAACATTTTAAAGGCTACCTGGAATATGTGAGTTCGTAAATATGTTCCTACTATTGCTAAGAAACAATTGTATACTTAAACTTCATCTGTTAATCAGAGGAAAATTACTGGAGTAATGCAATAAAAGGCAACTCAGTTGCTATAGTTCACACACGTCTTAGAGAATGTAATACTGATAATATACAATTCTTAATTTTAAATATTATTAAATATTGCAGAATTTCATTAGATAGTGAAGATTGTGAGGGAAATGCATGGCTAATATGCCTTTGTTTTCATTCCTAACACCTGTGTCTTATGTCATCTGATATAAGATTTCGGGGGGAGGGTGGATAAAAGCAACACAGTCTTCTGTTTCTGCTCATAAAATATGTCATAATGAGCAATGACAAGATTTCTTTTGAATTTTTTTTCTGATTCTGGGTGGATGTGAGCCTAAAATTAACTAATAGCTACAGCTTCAGAAATAGATTGGTGGTAGAAAAACTATAATATATTTCACTAGACAATAGTTTAAGTAGTTGAAACCATTTTAGTCATTTAGAAAGTAATTTTATCAGTAGCAGCATTTCAGTTAAGTGTTTCAAATCAAACTCCTTTGGTAATGTTGATGTATTCTGGGTTTTATATTGAAAATAAGTGTGGAATTGACAAGAATGGTGTGAAAAGAAACAAAGCTGTAAAGCCCAGGTAGATAAAATTTTAGGTTATTTTCATGATATAAATTTTTAAGCAAAGTCATTGAAAACTTATATTTTATATTTAGATTAGAATATGTAGTTTATAAATTCATATCCTGATGAAAAGTCTTTATGAGAGGGAAGCCTCCATAGCAGTATTCGGTGGACAGAAGGTGCTTGGGGCCCACTGGGGCTACACCCCGTGGTAGTTGGTGGGACATGTGGTGACAGGGATAAAACTTAGAGCCTAGCACAGGCTACAAATCTCAGGACATGTACTACAGCTCTTTGAGCTCTCTCCCTAGGTCCCTGAGGACAATTCATAGTATAATTTTGAAGGAATCTATTAAATACATACAGAAACATGCACAAATCATTGTGAGTACAATTAAATAAATTTTTACAAAATAACACAGACTTGTAGGCTTTGGAAGTTGGGTCCATGTATATAAAAAAAAAATCCAGAATCCCCAAAGTTCCCTGTGGACTTTTCCCAGCCACCAAAAGATAACTTCTGAATTGTGAACATGGATTATTATGTTAAAATGTGAATTTTAACAGGTACCAACTGAAAAGTAAATTTACTATCCTGTTAGATGACTACTCATGCATAAGTTTTGGGAAAAATAGTGGAAATTAGAAGTCAGTGTTTTGTGCCTGCTCACTTATTACCTAACCACCTATTATAAACTTGATTAAAATAAATTTATACTGTTAAGGCATAATATATGATGAGTTTACTGTTTATTTGGAGATTTTGATATTTGTCTATCAACAAATAAAAATATACTCTACTCACACCTTTTAAATATGAAACAAGCAGGCCAGGGAAATGGCTCAAAGTGCTGAGACATATGTGTGCAGACCCCTAGGTTTGATCCCTGCCCCCAGCTGACCCAGGAGTGGTTCTCCCCAACACTGCCAGTTATATTATAAGACAAAAACAACCTTCTAAAAGTTATGACTTTTAAATTAATTATTTTTAATTTAATTTTCTATTGAGATATCAGAGTTTACAATGTTACTAAAGTCATTTATAACTGCAGAGTACAATCCCTCCACCAATGTTTCAAAATCCCTCCAACTTTCATTTTTTAAGATAAAATTTAACCTGTAAAGTCAAGCTGATATT
This sequence comes from Sorex fumeus, assembly GCF_029834395.1. Classification (NCBI taxonomy): domain Eukaryota; kingdom Metazoa; phylum Chordata; class Mammalia; order Eulipotyphla; family Soricidae; genus Sorex; species Sorex fumeus. The sequence goes on along the minus strand of NW_026606083.1, from coordinate 18,204,509 downwards.
TCAGATGAAAAGCTACAGCAAGAGAAGATGGCCTAAAATTTTCCCAAGTAATATATTTCAAAATCTTAAAATTTTCATCTGGTTCTCTCTTGGAAGAAAAAATGAGTACTTGTCTCATTATTTTGAAACTGTATTTATAAAGTAAAATCTGGATTTGTAATAAAAGCTATGCACAAAGTTGTGGAAAGTTCAGACTTTTTAAATCAAAAACATGTATTGTGGTTAGGTAATGTGTTTACAATGGTGTTGGCATTTATGGTCTTGGTGTTTACTATTGCCTCACTCACCACCCCAAAAGTGCCTAAGACCCCACCCCCTCATTTCCCTATGTCATCTCCTGTCTGCCTACTCCCCCTTCTACTCTGGTGATTTCAGTTTACACCCAGAGTTTTTTTTTTTTTAATCGATTGATATTCTCTATTCCTTTGATATGTTTCCCCAGGCACCACAGATAAGTGAGAGTATCTAGGGCTTGTTGAAAATCTCAGTTTCTTAATACCACAGAGAAAGTATTTTAGAAAGGGTAACCATAAAAAAAGCTAGGTCAAAGTTTTACTTTATTTTTTCAACAAGTATATATTCCTGCCACCGTGCCTGGCTGTCCCCACTGGGGTCCCTTGGAGGGGAGGCAGGTTGAGTTTCCCTCCCCACTGTGAGCAGAGCCCCGGCAGCTGAAGACCTCCAGAACACAGCCACAGCCATGTTTAAAACAACTCTCCACACTGGTTAAAGAAACTTTGGTACATCTACACAATGGAATATTCTGCAGCCGTTAGGAGAGATGAAGTCATGAAATTTGCTTATAAGTGGATAGACATGGAGAGTATCATGCTAAATGAAATGAGTCAGAAAGAGAGGGACAAATATAGAAGGACTGCACTCATTTGTGGAGTATAGAATAACACAACATGAGGCTGACACCCAAGGACAGTAGATAAAAGGCCAGGAGGATTGCCCCATAGCTGGAAGCCTGCCTCCTGAGTGGAGGGGAGAAGGCAGATGGAATAGAGAAGGGTTCACTAAGAAAATGATGGCTAGAGGAATCAGTCAGAATGGGAGGTGTGTGCTGAAAATCAATAATGGACCAAACATGATGACCTCTCAGTGTCTGTGTTACAAACCATAATGCCCAAAAATAGAGAGAGAATAGGGAATATTGTCTGTCATGGAGGCAGGGGGAGGGTGTGGAAGGGGAGTATACTGGGGAGATTGGTGGTGGGGAATGTGCACTGGTGGAGGGATAGTTGTTTGATCATTGTGTGATTGTAAACCAAACATGAAAGCTTGTAACTATCTCACGGTGATTCAATAAAATTAAAAAGAAATTAAAAAAAAAACCACTCTCCACACAGTCTGATGAGCCTCACCTACAGAGGAACCCAGGTGTGAGGGATCCAGGGCTGAGATCTCCAAGCCTGCTTGGATCGGGACTAGACTTCCTCCACCCAGATTCCCCATCTTCCAGTAGCTAGGCAATTATACCCACCAACTGCCCCCGACCCTGTGTAATCCCATTAATGGCCAAGATCCAGAGACTATAAAACCAAGCTCCCGGAAGCACTCAGCCGAAAATTGTCTAGACCTCTTATTGTCTAGTTCTCGCTCTCGGAGAACCCGGCAGACTACCAAGAGTATCCTGCCCACATGACAGAGTCTGGCAAGCTCCCCATGGCATATTCGATATGTCAAAACCCAGTACCAATGATGGGTCTCATTCCCCTGACCCTGAAAAAGCTTCCAATGTGGCACTTGCTAAAATCTCAGGACTAGGATGAATGGAGAAGTTACTGGTACCTGCTCGAGGAAATCGATGAACGATGGGATAATAGTGATACAGTGATTTATTTTTCTATGAAAATAGTATGCCTAGGAATATGATATCAGTAAAAATTTAAGAACATTGATATTTACTGCAACATTATTTGTATTAGTGGGAAATTATGAACAAGATAAACTATTCAACACTAATGGAAATGGTGACAGGAGTTATGGTATACTAACTGGAATACTGTAGCCATTTACATAATGTTGTTTTTGGTAACATTTAACATTTTTGTAGCATTTTAACATTCTTAACACCCTTTAAGAATGTTAAAATAGGACCAGAGAGATAGTACAGCAGGCAAGGTGCTTTCCTAGCACACAGCTGACCCTGGTTCCATTCCCAGCATCCCAAATAGTCCCCCAGCACCACCAGGAGTAATTAATACCTGCGAGCAGAGCCAGGAGTAATCCCTAAGCACCACTGGGTGAGGCCCTCAAACAAAACAAATACAAATGAAAACAAACAAAAAAAAATGTTAAAGTACAGCGTTAGGTATAAAAGGCTGGAAATAAAACTGTCCCAAAAACGTGATCCCAATTTTGTAATGAGAACTGAATCACCCAAATAGGTCATCAATGGGTTTCTTAGTAGTGAGCAAATTACACCAAAATAAGATGATCAAAATGATTATACTTAAAAACAAAATAAAAAATAAGAGTAATTTTTCCTTTTTAAACTTTACTTTCCACTTTATCCACAATAAATGTTGTTTTTATTTGTTAAAAAATGTTTACCTGCAATATCTGAATACATACTAAATATGCATACTGTAGAAATTGTAGAAATTTGAATTCTACTTTCACTATTAACATTGAAGAAGAATACAGTGCTCAGATATAAATATTTGCAGATATTGTTAAATGATTTTTTTCAATGGAGTGCCCAAGCCATTTTATGAAGAAAGAAAAATTTCTTCCACGGTGTGGAGAAAAATGTATATTCATAAGCCAAAGACTACAGCTGAACCTTACACCATGTATTAAAAATGAATAAAAGGATCACAAGTCTAAATGTAAGATCTAAAATGATAAAACTGCTGATTTTTTGGATGTGACACTAAAAGTTCAGAAAAAAAATAAACTGGATTTCATCAACAAATAAAAACCTTCTGTGCAACAGAGGACACTGTCACCTAAGGTCTTCTTGAAGTTTCACCAAGATGTCTTCCATGCCCTCTGGATCTGAATTTTACTCCTGAATTTGATCCCTCTTCTCTGGCTAAGATTTACCTTGAGAGACTTTTGTTGTTTGGAAACAGTGTTGCTTTCAAACCCTGTATATCCTGGTTCCTTTATATTTTCTCTAAATTCGGATAAGAGTTTTTATACTTCCTTTTTTGCTGTTCTTACCTTGCCCTTCAGGTCCTTTTCACAGGCAGTTAAAAACAAAAACAAAACCCGTGGCACTTTCAGCAGCCTGACTATAAATATCCTGTCAGACCCACAAGTTCTTGAGGTACCTTTTCTATTTCCCTTTGCACTGCAGGTGACAGTTTCACCGCGGTACTCTGTGTGTGTGTGGGGGGGGGGGGGGGGGGGGTGCTTGCGCGTGCGCTTGCGCGCGTGCTTCATACACGCGCATGCTTGTGTCACGTTCTGTTAATGCTTAATAATTCTCAGAACCCCTTGTTTAAGTCTCGAAGAGCAATTTCATTCTGTCTTTCAAACCTTCACTAACAGGAGCTCTCTCAGGAGCTTCATCTTTCCTCCGCTACTTACTCCAAATGCCTCCTGCTTTAGTTTCATCTTAAGGCAGACACTATTTTCAGATTCCAAGTTCTGTTTAGCTACCTATTGTTGTGTAATAAAACCACGATAAAATTCGATAGCTTAAAACAACAGCTGCTTTATCATATCTTTTGACTCCCTGAATCCCCAGGGCCTCAACTCAGCTGTGCCTTTACTGCGGCTACTGGGGGCTCTTGTGAGGCTGGAGGGTGTCGGGGCTGGAACCAGATGCCTGCCACCTAGCGCCCCTTTCTGTGATCTCCTCATAGCTCATCCTTCAGGGCCTCTCTTCAGGAGTGGTCTGGTTTTCTTTAAGTGCAGTTCAGATCTTCAAGAGAGAGAACTGAGAAGATAATTATTCTTTAAATAAAACTAATTTTACCTGCCCCCTGCATTTTTATTGAGAAGTAATTGATATATGTCACTGCATAGTTAAAATTATATCACCTGATAGTTTGATTTATATATACAGTTGATCCTTGAGTAGTTTGGGGGCATTGAAGTCCTTGAAGTGTGAACTTTGCAAATATTTCATAGTTGATCCTCTTAATGCATGGCTAGTTATGGAACGAACTGATAGAAAAAAAATGCAAGTGATTGGACCTGTACTGTTCAAATCTGAGTTTTTAAGAGTCAGCTATGTTATAAGGTAATTATATAGTAGGTTTATCTAACCATCCATCTGCTTAATCCATCCACCTGTCTTTTCATATGGATATACTAAAAAGAGAAGAAAGAATACAGGAAATGAGGCTGTTTTTGTGATGCAAACTCTTAGGAGTTTGCAAAAAAAAATACACCTCTTTTTTTGGGGGTGGGATAGAGATTGGGGGAGATGCTCACAGGCAGTATTCATGGACCCAGGGCCTGGAAGACCACTCCAGTGATGCTTGATAACCGGCCATGAGGTTTAATGTTGGGCCTAAGGACACGGAGCTGATCTTGGGCCCTCTGGTCCCGGGGACCTTCAGAACTACATGGGAAACTCCAGAGGACCTCCAGCGCTACACGGTCTTTCTCAACTGACATATTTCACTTAACCTACTGCCCTCAAGGTCTATTGGATCACAAAGGGTAGGGTTTTCTCTTTGTTGTTTTTAAGGATGGAAGTTCATTCCATTGTAGATACTACTACCATTCCTTCACCCATTCTTCCATCAACCAATGCAGCTGTAGTTCCATGTCTTAGCTGGTGTGAATTATGGAAAGCAGATATCTTTATGAGTTAGAATTTTTCCCATTGCATATATTTGGAATCACTAGATTCTATGAAATTTTTATTTTCAAGCTTTTGAGGGACCTTTATATTGTTTTCTGCCTTGGCTACTCTAGTTTACATTACCTTTGCACAAGTGGCCTCAATAGTACACGAGAGATTTTTTTCTCCAAACCTGTGTCAGTATGTTTTAATCTCTTGTATTTTTGATGATGGCAGTAGTCTTTTACCCAAATCATCATGAGACTGGACCTCTGTATTCTCACGCTGACCTATCATTGAATTTGGGGTGCTCCTGATGAAGGGTGTGAATTATTTGAGGTACCTTTCTTTGGTTGAGGATACCAGAGAGTGTATTCATTTCTGAACAGACAGAAGCCAGTATTCCCTCCACAGATTTGGACCTAGATGCTGGAGAGCAGGAGATGAGTGCAACCTGTAGTACCCTCTGAACAAGCCAAATGAAGAAATAATCTCCTTCTCCTTACCTTATAGAAGTGTTGTTTTGTTTTTTGGCCATACCTGGCAGTGCACGGGGATTATTCCAGACTCTGTATTGGTGGCTATTCCCTGGGATGCTCAGGGAATCATGCAGTTCTGGGGATGAAGTCTAGACCTCCCAATGCAAAGTATGCTTTGCATATACTCAGTCTGTTGAGGTATCTCTCTGGCCATACAATTGTTGTTTTTTTTTTTTACTTAAAATTTATTCAGGAGAGGGTCCAGAGCCATAATATAAGTGGGTAGAGCATTTACCTTACACATGGCTGACCCAGGTTCGTTCTCTGACATCCCATATTTTCCCCAGAGCCATACCAGAAATAATTGTTGAGCATAGAGCCAGGAGTAACCCTTAAGCATTGCCAGGTGTAGTCCAAAACACAAAGGAACAAGACAAAAAACAAAACAAAACAAAAGTTATTTAGGAAAGGTTTAAATTTTTTCAAGGTTTTGTTGTTGTTGTTGTTGTTGTTGTTGCTGCTGCTGTTTTGTTTTGGATCACACTTAGCAGTGCTCAGGGGCTATTTCTGGCAGTGCTGGGAGATCATATGTGGTGCCAGGAATAGAACCCAGATTAACCATATACAAGGCAAGTGTGTTACCCCCTAGATATCTGTCAGGTCCTCAAGTGTCCTTCTAATTGTCTTTTGTTAATTTATGGTAATACCATTCTGTTGTCGGAGAATGGTTGCCAATATGTCATTTACTTTTATAATTTATTAGTTTCCTTTGTTTCACACTACAATTTTTGTTTGGAGGTTGGAGAGATAGTTTAGTGGGTAGAGCGCTTGACTTGCATGTGGCTGACCAGTGTTTGACCCCAGCATCCCATCTGGTCACTTAAGCACTGCCAGGAGTAATTCCTGAGTACAGAGCCAAAAGTAAACCCTGAGTATTGCTGGATGTGCCCCCCCCATCAAATGTTTCATGTTAATTTTTCTCACATGCACCAAAGATATGAAATAACTGAGAAATCTGACAAAATTTATGTAATAAATATAATACGAATTATATGCAATATATATAATCCTATATTACCAAAGTATTTTGCAAACAAGAAATGAATAGAACAGGATAAAATTATTCTCTTTTTAAGTTTTTGGTGTGGGGCCATTCCCAGCTGTGCTCAGGCTTATTCCTGATGGGTTCAGATGACCATGTGGGGTTCTGGGGATCGAACCTGGGTCAGTCTCATGCAAGGCAAGTGCTTTACCAATTATAATATCTGTCTCCTGAAATGATTCTTTTTTAAAAAATTATTATTAATGAGTAACCGTGAGGTACAGTTACAGACTCACAAACTTTCGTACTTGTGTTTAGTCATACAATGATTGAGTACTCATCCCTCCACCAGTGTCCATTTCCCACCACCAATGGTTCCAGCATCCCTCCCACAACCCCCACCCCGTCCCTCCACCCTACCCCACCTCTGACAAGGCATTCCCTTTTGCACTCTCTCTGTCTTTTTGAGTGTTGTGGTTTGCAATAGAGGTATTAAGTGGTCATCGTGTTTGGTCTATAATCTACTTTCAGCTATATCTCCCATCCCGAGTGGGTCCTCCTAGCACCCTTTACTTGGTGGTTCCTTCTCTATCTGAGTTGCCTTGGAATGATTCTTTTAGCCTGTAAACCATGCTCATTGATTTGGAAAACAACCAGGAAAATAAGTTTTTATTTTAAAATGTTGACTGTGTACCAATAGACTTTAAAAAATTATTTCTAAGAAGACATTCAATGCTTTAAAACACAGCAACAGAGTTATTTTAGTTTAAGCATGAAGGTTTCCAAGGCAACAGTGGATTCCAAGTCAAGGTAAAATGAAGCATTACACAAATTTTGATTTTTAAGCTCAAAGTTCAAGTGTATTCACTGAAGTTTTCCCCTTAATCAAATAAGTTATCTTGAAGAAAATTGTGCAAATTTTGATTTTGTTAATTTTTCATATAAGGAAAGGGGAGAGAGTGGAGGGAAGTAATTTATTGGTAGTAATAATCCCTGATTAAACTTGCAGTGTTTAATAAGAAATTATAGGGAGCTGGAGAGATAGTACAGAAGATAAGGTGCTTTGGCTTGCATGCAGCCCACCCAGGATCAATCCCCAGAATCTCACATGATTACATATGGTTATCTGTGCACTGCCAGGAGTAATTCCTGAATGCAGAATTGGGAATAACCCCTGAGCATCACTAGATATGGCAAAAAAAAAAGAAAATTGAAGTATATTATTTATTTAAATTACATATAAATTGCAGCCTTTCCCAAAGCACCCTCACCTTTCCCAGTTCTAATACTATTTTCTTAAACTCTATCATTTACTGGAGAACTTTATATCACAAATTACCAGTGATGAAAATTATATAAAAATTGTGTCTTTTCTTTCAAGAATATGACTTAAGTTTTGGAACTACAAAATAAATTATCTATTGTATATAGAAAGCCAACACCTGAATTTTTTTTCCCTTTATTTTATTTTATTTTTTTTCCCTTTATTTTATTTTATTTTTTTAAAGTTGTAGATTTACAATTTTTTGTGCTTTGGTTTCAATTATACAATGATCAGATACCCATCCCTCCACCAGTGCCCATTTTCCACCACCATGGATAATATCCCTCCCACCCCCATCCCCCCATCCCCCCTGTCTCTGTGGCAGGGCAATCCCCTGGGTTCTCTCTCTCCTTTTGGGTGCCGTGGTCTGCAAAAGAGGCATTGAGTGGCAAACATGTTCAGTCCATAGTCTACTTTCGACATGCATCTCCCCTCCTGGGAGGATCCTCCAAACATACTTTATTTGGTGCTCCCTTCTCTATCTGAACTGCCCTTTCCTCTAGGATACCTGGCTGGCCTCTAAGTTGTGGAGTAATCCTCCTGCAACACCTGAATTTTTAAAAAGTTAAGAAGTCTTACATTCTGACTGTATCTTTCCTTAAAGACATTGCATATTTGATTCTACTGCATAAAATTTAAAGTAGGTCATATATTATCTTTACTTTAAAAACATAACAGTTTGGGAATACTATGAGGAGATATGGTTATTATAAACATAGTTATAGGACAGAGTGAGGATGAAAAAAATGTTTGTCATATTCTAAGTATGAATTGAGGTATACATTATCACGAACTTACTGCTTTTAATTTGTCCATTCCAGGGATGAAGTTTTGATAACTAAAAGTAACTGAATGACTTTGGTTGGTTGTGAAGAAATCTGGAAGCTGAATGCAGGTCAGATATTGAAATGCTCAGTTAGAAACTCCTCTCTTTTCAGATATCTGTGGCTCATTATAACATCCATTGGCCACACATCAAATGCTATCTTCATGATGATTATAGCTACCACTTTCTATTTTTGATATTAAAAATATAAATATGATTTATTAAAGATAATTAGAAAATACAAAAATTAAACTAAGTTTAATGATGCTATGCAAATAAATGTATGCTGTCACTTTCTCTTGATGCTATGGAATAACAACTCTGATTATGTATTTTAATATTTTTAAAATTTTGTTTTATTTTATTAATTATTTAGTTATTTCCTTTTATTTTGTTTATTATTTTATTATTCATAGTTTCCTTTTTCCTTAGGGATGAACACACTTTCAGTGCTTACTTATTTTATAATTGGATAGTTATATCTTTTGGCACATTCACTTATTTCTTCTACCCTACATACCTCTAATGCTCCAGCAGTCACCAATATGATCTCTGTATGAGTTTTTTTAATTTAATTAAGAAATCTATTTATTTTGGAGCCACATCTGGAGGTGCTTAGTGTTTACTCTTGGATCTGTGCTCAGGGATACTCCTGGTGAGTACAGGGTACCATATGGGGTGCCGGAATCAAATCCAGGTTGTCTGTGAGCACTGCAAGTGCCCTACCTGCTGTTCTATCTCTCTGGCCCTTATTTTGTTGTAGATTTTTAAAGATTCCACACATAAGTGAAATTATACAGTAGTATGGTATTTGCCTTTTTCTGTCTGATTTATTTTACTTAATACAATGTCCCTACATACTGCTTTCTAATATCATTGTTATGCTCTGAAATCAAAGTATGTGTACACAGATTTTTTTTAACATACCCAGTTTTTATTCTAGAAATTATCCAAGAAAGTTTGTAGTTGGCCTAGATTGTTGCACCGAAAATAGATCACCAAAATGGAAAGAAAAACTTTGCAATGAAACAGACATGGGATCATAAATCAATCAGTAGGTTAAAGAGGTCTCTCTGGGAACTTAGCTTATTTACAAAAAAAGATAAAGAAAACATTGGTAAGTTTGGTGTAAATATTCTACTGCTATAGCAGATTAGGGACAAAATTGTAATAGGCTATGTGAAAAACTTCATGTTTTGGAAATTTTAGAAGATGAGAGATTTATCATTTCTATCTTTCTCTTTTATGTTTTGAACTCTACTGTGAGCTATTGTAGCATGACAGAAAATTTACAATTCAAGTTATTTATTATTCCATTTAATTAGCTACCTTTTGTGGCTAGAACAAGGTTTTATTTGGGGGCTTGGGATGGCTCCATACCTGGCAGTGCTTACCTCAGACTCTATGCTCTGGTATCAATCCTGGAGGGCTCTGGGGACCATATGGGATGCGGGGGATCAAAACTGAGTCATCCAAGTGCACTACAATCACCCTACCTACTGTACTATCTCTCTAGCTTCTAGAACAAGGTTTTTAAAAACTCACAAAATCCTATAGTACCCAACCAACTTTACCAGATGCTCTATAGGTGTACCCTGCAAGCAGTCTCACCCTGCCACCTGCTTCCCTTGTCCAAGGGTTTATTTTTGTTTTGTTTGTTAATTTTCTTTGTTTCCTTTATTCTACAAATGGGTGAAGTCATATGGTATTTTTCTTTCTCCTTCTGATTCTCTGATTTTATTAGCACAATTTTCTAAACATCCACCATGTACAAGTGGCAAGATTGCAGCCCTTTATGGCGATTATTCCATTGAATATATATATGTATATATAGATATACACACACATACACACATATATGTGTGTATGTATTTTATCCAATCATCTGTCACTGGACATTTGGATTGTTTATGTATCTTGGCTAATGTGAATAGTGCTGATATTGACATTGGAGTACATATATCTTTCTAGTTCAGAATTTTATATATTATAAGGATAAATACTCATAAATGAGGTGACTGAATCATATGGAAGTTCTGTTTTTAAATTTGGTGACAAACTCCATCCCGTTTTCCATAGTCCTGCGCCAGTTCCAACACTTAGTTGTTTCCAACACTTTGATAGTAGCCATTTAACCCCTTTGAGGTAAGATCCTATTGTGGTTTTGATTGTGTTCCCCTAATAAATGGTGTAGAACATATTTGCATGTGGCTGCCAACCATCTGTATATTTTCTTTGGTGAAATAACTATATTACATTCTCTGCCAATTTTTAATTAGACTGTATGCTTCTTGTTATTGTTTATATATGTATATATACATATACACACACGCATATATATTTATTTTTTTCTATTCTTTGGAGGGGTGAGGATAATGGGACACATACCCAGTAGTGCTCAGGAGTTATTCTTGGCTCTGCTTAAGAGTAACCTCTGTAAAGGGACCAGTTTGACAACAATAGTTAGAAAGGATCACTATGGAAAAGAACTAAGTGTTGAGAGTAGGTAAAGGGATCACGATCGATCATGATCATCCTGTTATTCGTCGATTGCCTCGAGCAGGCCCCAGTAACGTCTCCTTCATCCTAGCCCTGAGATTTTTAAGAAAGTGCCATATTCAAGGCTCTTTAGGAGAATGAGACCCATCACTGTTACTGGTATTTGGCATATTGGGTATGCCACGGGGAGTTTGCCAGACTCTCCTGTGTGGGCAGGTTACATTCGGTAGCCTGCCAGTTTGTCCAAAGTAGGTAAAGGGATATACATGATAATCGTTCAGTATCTATATTGCAATAATACAAACCATGATGCCCAAAAGGTGGGGGAGAGAGAGAGAAGAAGGAGAAGGAGGAGGAGGAGGAGGAGGAGGAGGAGGAGGAGGAGGAGGAGGAGGAGGAGGAGGAGGAGGAAAAGTGCCTGCCTTCCTGCCACAGAGACAGGTAGAGGGGGTGGGGGGCAAGAGGGAAACTGGGGACATTGGTAGGGGGAATTGTACACAGGTGAAAGGATGGGTGTTGGAACATTCTATGACTGAAACAAATTATCACCAACTTTGTAGCTGTGTATTTCACTGTGGTTTAATTAAAAAAAAAAGAGTGACCTCTGCAGTGTTTGGGTCAGTCACATGCAAAACAAGTACTTTACTTCCTGATCTCTCTCTTTTTTAGTATATTTTAGATATTAAACCCTTGTTTGGTATGTGATTTGCAGGTATCTTCTTCATTTTAGTAGACTGTCTTTTACTTTAACAATTTTGTCTTGCTGTACAGAAGTTTTTTAGTTTGATGTAGTCCCATTTGTTTATATTCTCACTTGTTTCTCTTACTGAGGAGACAGACTCAGAACCACTTCATTAAAACCAGTTTCAAAGAGCTTACCACCTTTGTTTTCTTTTGTGTATTTTCTTGTTTGGGATCTTAAATTCAAGTCTTTAAACCATTTTGAACCAATTTTAGGATATAGTTTAAAATAATGTTTTGGTTTCATTCTTTTTCATATGGCTGTCCAGTTTACCCTACGTGATTTATTGAATAGTCTTTCATTTCTGCTTTGACTGAATGCCCTGAGTCTCTTTGTTGTAAATTAACTGTCAAGCACTAATTCTTAGATATACAAATAATGAAGAAACCAGGGATGTTTTTATCTAGACTTCCTCTTATTAACTTAAGACATCTATGAATAATAATTAATACTTAAACTGTTAAGATTACAATTACTAGTTAAACGTATGATGAAAACTAAATGGGACACTGAATTAAGAAATGACATAATTAGGGACTGGAGAGATAGTTCTGGGGTAAGCAGGCACCTTGCCTGCAGCTGATTCCATTTCAATCCCTGGCACCACTTGACCACCCCCCCCCCAGTATCATGTGATGCAGTGAAGAATTACCTGACGGGATGCCCCAGGTCTCTTGAGCATTACTTAGGAGCTGCCCCTCACTAAAAAAGTGACATGGTCCCATGCATTCACCTTTAAGTGACATTAATTAGCATAACGTTGAAGTGGAGGTAAAAACTTATAAAGGCATCTAAAATATAGATGCATTGTTTTCAGTTCATTGGACTTGAAGCATTTTACTTTACCAATATATATGTAAGCAAAACAAACATGTCTGTAAGTCATGTGTGTTTTCAGAATTGTTGGCCACATCAACATTCACAAAGTTTTTGGAGATTGTTGAACGAGTAAGATCTGGACGATCCTGCTTAAAAATCCTACCGTTTTGCCCCAAGAAGTAAAAGGGGAATTATTTTAAATTAATGCAAAGGAAAGGTTTCCAAGATTGATGACATGCTACCAAAATAAAAGAAACCTAAATTTGGAACAAAAGGGTGAAACAATAAAAACATAATAACCACTAATTGGGTTAAGTGGCCAGACAAAAGAAACAATTGAGGGAAAATGTAGTAATGTCTAGTCCTTTGCTGAGCTTTAATGGAATATGATGATTAGCATTGTGGTTGCTTCAACTTCAAGCTTTTATCATTGTCAATTTTTTAAAGCAGGACATGCAATATATCTTAAAAGCTCTTTAATTTTTAAAAACCCTAGTGATTTTTAAAAAGTGACTTAATTAAAGTTCTTATCAACTTTAGCAATAGCTCCGAGGTAGTTTTCAGAAGACACTACAATGCAGTCTGTGCTCAATGATTCACCCACATTTTGATGTTATCATCTTCAGCGGTTCTGACTCATCTCACTTTACTGCCAGTGACTCTGGAAACCTGTGGGACATTTTGTGTTGACAAAATTATTTGATAGGTGGGGTGCCACTGGCTCTTAAGAGGAAGAGGTGAGGTGTGCTTATCTCTTCTGAAGCTTGGCTCAGTTCTGCACAGTAGAAACTTCTCTTACGTCCTGCTGGAGGAGAAATGGAACTACAATTAGGGCAGTTCTTTATCACCTGTGTAACTCAGACCCACAGTGTTGTAAAGCAACACTAAAAAACTTTATAATAAGCTACGTAAAAAGGCTCCTAGTTTAGGGAAAAGTTATTATGGCAGTGGAAACTTAAATGACATCTCTAGCCCAGACTGTTGTATGTTATTAAGAATTTCCTCATTTCTTCTAGGTTGCCCCCCCTTTTTTCTCCATTGTTAAGTGTTTATTTTACTTTCTTAAGGTTTTTAGTATTTCTGTAATATCTGTTGTAACTTTTTTTTGCTTATGATTTTATTATTTACTTTTTTTTCTCTTTTTCTGGTGAGAACGCCTAAAATGTTTGCATGTTTTTTTTTAATACTTTCAAAGAATTAACTGTTAGTTTTATTGATCTTTTAAATTATCTTTTAATCTCTAGTTTTTGTTCTAACTCTAATTTCTGTTCTAATTTTTAATTACTTGCTTCCTTCTGTTGACTTTGATTTTGCTTTGTTATTTTTTCTTTTCTTTTCTTATGTGTGTGGGGAGAGGTGGTGGTGGAAGGGTTGTAGGAACCACACCTACGGATGCTCATGGCTTACTTCTGGCTCTGCACTTAGGAATTATTTCTGACTGTGCTTAGGGGACCAAATGGAATCCTGGGGATTCAACCAGGGCTGGCCGTGTGCAAGGCAAGTGCCCTACCCCCGTACTATCACTCTGTCCCCTACCCCCTGTACTATCACTCTGTCCCCATGTTTCTTTTTTCTTTAGTTGTAGGTTGAGATTTTTAAAAAAATTGTGACTCTTTATTTTCTGAGGCAGGCCTGTATTGCTTTAAACTTTCCTTTTGATATTATATTTGCTTCATTCCTTAGATTCTATAATTTTTATCCCTATTTTCCTTTATTCCCTTTATTTCCTTTATTTCTTACTTCAAGGTTTTATTTCCTCATATGCCCAATAGTTCAGTAGCATGTTTATTATTTTACAGAAATTTGTGATTTTATTCTCTTCCTTATTTTGATTGATTTATAGTTTTATACCATTATAATCCAAAAAGATGATTGATATAATTTCAGTCTTCATTAATTATTGAAACTTGTGTCCCAACATATGGTCTTTTCCTAAGAATGTTTTGTGAACACGAAAAGAAAGCATATTCTGTTGTGTGGAGAAAGTATGCTCTATTAAGCTCATTTCAATTAACTGTTATTTAAAGTCTTTGTCTTATTACTGATTTTCTTTCTGGATGAGCTGTCAATTGCTGTTCATTGCTGAAAGTGGGATGTTTAAATCCCTTATTATTATTATTATTATTTTTATCAATGGCTCCCTTTAGGTCTGTTAATATTTGCCTTATCTATTTTGGTGCTACTATGTTAGGTACATATTAATAATTGGGAAAATTGTTTTGTTTTGTGTTTTGGAGGGGGGTCATGTTTGGCAGTGCTCAGGACTTATTCCCGGCTCTGTGCTCAGGGATCATCCTGGGAGTGCTCAGGTGACCGTATGAGGTGTCAATGACTGAACCCAGGCCGCCACATGTAAGGAAAGTGCTCTGCCCGTGGTACTGTTTCTCTGGCTCCATATTAATAATTTTTATTCTTTTTTCACTGATACATTCACACAATACTATTTGTTCTCTTGCTATCTTTTTTGATGAGATGCATGCTGTGGCACACAAGGGCTAATTACAGTGTTGGGGGACCATGTGGTGCTGGGAAATGGTCTCAGGTCAGACGTGTGCAAGGTAAGCCCTTTGCCCACTGTGATATCTCTTCGGCCCCTGGAATTTTTTTTAAACCTAAGTTTATGGTTTCCTGCCTTTTAAAATTTGACATTGATTTGCAGCACCAATTTCTAGTACTTCACTTTATATAAGTCTTTGTATAATTTAAGCTTTTTTCTGTGCAATTGAGCTTCTTGAAATTCGTATATTGTTGGGTTTTGTTTATTTTTTGTTTGATTTGATTGGTTGGTTTTGGGGTCATATTGGGCTGTACTCAGGGCTTACTCTTGACTTTGTGCTCAGGGATCACTCCTGTAGTGCTCAGGGAACCGTAGGGAGTACCAGGGATAAAATTCAGTCAGCCATGTGCATGGCAAATGCCCTGCGCACAGTACTATTGCTCAGGCCCCTAGTTTTATAATTTATATATAAAATATATATATGTATATATATATATAATGCTTGATACTGCCATTTTGTCTTTTGTTTCCTGGTTCTACTTTTGCCTACTTCAACTTTTGTGTGTGTGAACATAATTTTTAAAAAATAATTTATAAGAAAGCCACTCTTATAAAAGAGATCTAGTGGTAGACAACTTCCTTAGCTTTTGTTTTTCTTGGAAGACCTTTATTTCTCCCGCCTATCTGAAAGATGGATCTAGTACTCTTGGCTGGCAGTTTTCGTCTCTGTGTATTTTAAATATGTCACTCCACCCCTCTTTCCCTGTAGACTTTCTATTGAGAAGTATGATGACCGTCTGAAGGGAGTATTTTCATAAGACTTGTTTTTCCCTCCTGGCTGCCTTTGAGATTCTTTCTTTGTCTTGAACTTTTGATAGTTTTTCTGCTCTATGACTTAGTATAAGCCTCCTTGCAGCTAGTGTTCTGTCGGCCAGGTGTTCTGCTAGCTCTTTGAACTTGTGTATTCGATTTACTAGCCAGGTTTGGATGTTTCCAGCAATTATTTATTTGAATAAGCTCTTTTACATTCCCTCTCTCCCCACCTTCTGGAATACCTATTATCCATTTGCTGTCTTTCCCAATTGAATGAGATAGTTCAAAGACAGTTTCTTAACTTTTTAAAAATAACATCTTATTTTTCCTTTTCCACCTGAGGTCTTTGGAGATTTATGTCTTTGAGCAAAGTAATTTGTTCTTTCATTTGTCTATTGCTAAAGCCCTGGATCTGGTGGGGGGGGGCAGGGGAGGCAGTTGAGGGTTGAGGAAGCCATACTTATGGTGCTCAAGGTCTGCTCCTGGATCAGTGCTCACAGATCATTCTTGGTGGTGCTAAGCGTACCTAGGATCAAACCAGGATTAGCCATGTGCATGGCAAGTGCCTTAACCTCTATGCTGTCTGGTCCTGTTATTTCCTTTTTCTTTTTGGAGGGAGGGAGGGTAGGCAGGAGAGGTGGGAGTGCCATATTCACCTGTGCTCAGGCTTTACTCCTGGCTCTACGATTATGGATACTCCTCGTGGGAGCACAGGGGACTACAAAGAGGTCTGGGTACCAAACCCAGGTGGGCCACAAACAAAGCATCCATCATACCTGCTTTGCTGTATCTCTGGTCCTTATTATCTCAGTTAAAGTTTCAATTTCTACTTGTTAATCTTATATTTGAGCTCATTAATTTGTCTTTTTTGGTTTTATCTCTTTGATTTGCCTTTTTACATTTCCTTCTATCACTTTGGTGTCTTTTCCAGAGTTTCTTGAATCTCTGACTCGTGGAATACAGCAAAAGTGGTGCTGTATAACTTTAGAGGGACTTGGTCTTACGAGGTTTGTAGCTTCCAGTTTTGCTGCAAACACTATTCCAGCTACCATACTTTGAAGATGCCAGCGTGGTCACATGGAGGACTCCACTGGGGAGAGAAGCCGGGTCACAAACTCGCTGGCCCCACTGAGCTGCCCTCTTGCAGCCAGCACCGGTGCCAAATGACTTAGTTGTCCTGAGGGCCACATGAGAGCACATTAAACACAATAACTGCCCTGTGAGCCCACAGAATTATGAAAGCAATAATAATTTTCTCTTTGGCATAGTTTATTTCACTGTATTCAACAAGAAAACAAGTTGTTAAAAGGACCATAAGATTTTATTTGTTATGAAAAAAGGGTTATTAAATCTGATAGTGTTGAGAATCTCTCTCTGCTATGGATAATAAATGCATAATAATTAGGAATTTCAAGATTAAACAGCTTGCAAAGATTTCTTTTACAACAGGAGATAATTTTGATTATAAACAAATCCGTTCCCACATTTAAATAAAAACCAAAAAAAAGAAGAAATTTGTCATATTTTTGTCTGAATTTTAAGAGGGAAATTAATTATCCCTCTATGTTTGGGCTTACCGATTTTTATCCAAGGGAATTATCAAATGTATGCAGATGCTATTATAAATAGGAAGATATAAATTCACATAAAATCATTACTAACTTTATAGCTTTTGTTATATATATATATACATACACACATATATATATTTCACTTGATAGGGTATTTTGACATTAAAACAGCTCTCATCCTAAAAAGGGGGGGAAATCACTGGTTTAGGTCTTTGTATCTAGCTGCTAATGGATTTGTAGTTGCAAATATTCCTTCAAATGAATCACCGTCTGCTTTCCATTTGATTTTATAGTCCATGAAAATAATTTGCTTTCTTTCTGCAAACCAAACTGAACAGTGAGTGTAAGAAATTGATTCCATTAAAAATGTTAGTAAAGAAATTTTAGTGACCCTTATAAGATTATGGATCCCTTAAATATCGTAAAGAAATTGTTTCATGTAGTATTTTTAAAAGGCATAGACTTCTATATAGAAGTCAGTAGAAAGCCATTACATGCACATGAATGGATAAAAGTTGGCAATAATTTATGGTATTTTATTTATGATATTGTATACAAGTGGGAATGTGTTTCTCAAAGTTCCAGATCAGTTAATGTTTATTGAATTTAATCGTACCTTTTGGTTGTTACTGGTTTGGGGCCACAACCCAGCAGTACTTAAGACTTATTCCTGATTTTATGTTCAGAAGTCACTCCTGGCTGTTCTCAGGGCCTGTAGGTAGTGCTGAAGGTTGAACCTGGTTCCACTGTGTATAAGGCAAGTGTCTTACCTGCTATACTATCTCTCTTGCCCTGAATCACACCTTTTAATATTTTACTTGTGGGAACCTCCAGAGCAGTGAAAATATTTTATTTGGGAACCTCCAGAGCAGAAGACCCTGGGGATACTGCAGACGATATTCAGCTAACTTGACCTAATGTTCAATGTCCAGTGAGGGTCACTAGGGCCTTGAGGGGAGAGGTTGGACACATGTAAGTGCTGCTTGGGGTCAAATTTGGGTTCAAGGCCTGGACCTTTGGCCCCTGAGATTTCTTTCTGGCTATCCTTTTAATATTTTAAAATTTCTTCATATTTTCAATGGACTTTCCTGTTATAATCCCACATGATGTCATAAAGATCTTAAAAGGTATTATTCTCCCTTTCTAGGGGCTGTAAAGATAGTATAGAGATGAAGTCATAGGCCTTACATTCAGCCAACCCAGATTTAATCCCCAGCACCACATGGTCCTTCAGACAGAGTTAGATATAGTCCTGGAGACCCTCACCACTTGAAAGACACTTACCAAACAACAAGAGAAAAATTAAAAATCTCATTCCTGCGCCGGAGGAATAGTATAGGGGCAAGGTACTTGCCTTGCATGCAGTCAACCCGGGTTCCATCCCCAGCACCCCATATGCTCCTTTGAGTCCTCCAGGAGTGATCCCTGAGCTCAGAGCCAGGAGTAAGCCTGGAGCACTGTCAGGTCTGTTTCCCCATCACCCCTCTCCCAAATAACTCATCTGTGGCATATAAAGAGACAAACCAAGGGTATGGCAATAGCAATTTGCTTTTGCTATTGCTCTGCTTCTTTATATCTCTACATATGAATGAGATCATCCAGTAATTTTTCTCTTTCCATATAGCATTTCTCTTAGCAAGGCATCCTCAAGTTCCATCCAAGTTGTAGCAAAAGGAGAGTAGATCACAACTTCTTTAGTCACACATTTGTCATTGGACACTTGGATTGATTCCAGATTGTGTCTACTGTAAGTAGTAGTGATGAACATCGTTATGCGCTTATCTTTATTGGATTAGTTTTTGGCATAAATGCATGGCATAGAATTGTTGGTTAATATGGTTATTCACTTTTAATTTTTTGAGGACTCTCCATACTATTTTTTGTAGTATGGCGGAACCAGCTTACATTTATAGCTACAGTGAATAAGAGCTTCTTTTTCTCCCTACCTGCATGAGTTGGTTTTGGCTTTTTTTATATAAATCGTTCTTATTGGTGTGAGACGATATATCTCATTGTTGCTTTAATTTTCATGCTTAAAAATCAGTAATGAACACTTTTTCAATTGTTCTTTTGGTATTTTGTATGAATTACATTTTAGGTTGTTTTTCTCTTTTCTCATTGTTTTTGTTTTTTGGGTGGGGGGGCATCTCTCCAGTGGAGCTGGGGTGCACTAGAGCTATAACCAGCAGTGCTCAGGATCAACCCAGAGTCATGCATATGCCAAACATGCACTTGTCTTTTGAGCCATCTCCCCAACCTAAAATCACATTTTCTTAAACTAATGGAGAGAGTGCATAAAAACATCTTTGTAGCTCTGGTAATGCTATTGTCATTGATCTGTAATGTATAATTGAAGTAAAGTTAGCATGCCTATTGTGTAATTTCATCTTCAAGATGAAGCTTGTATTCTGCCAATCAAGTATCTATGTAGTCCCTAGATGTTTGACCTTCACCTCAGTGCTTGTTGCATTTCAAATAACTTTTTAAAAAGTATTTAAGTACAGATCATCATAGAAGTGTAAAAATACAAGAAACAAATTGTTTAAAACAATGATGTTGAAATTATACCTGAAAAAACTGCTAGTATAAGAAAAATAGAGGCTTATTTGAATTAATTTGTGTTGATATTAGAAATCTCTAGATATCATTGAAGAGTATGTATTTTGAATTTTTTTCCTGCTATAAAAGAACATTTTTAGAAAGACAGGAGCGATAATACAGGGGTTACAGTACATGTCTTGCATACAGATGACCAGGTTCAGGCCCTGGTATCACAAAGTTCCCCAAGCATTGCTGTGTATAGAGGTGGAGGCCCCCAACACTGCAGGGCATGGCCCTCGGGGATTCTTGGCCCTGCTGGGGTGGCCTGGGTAATACTTGGAGCCACAGGACTCAGCATTGAACCGCTGGTCTGGTTGGTCAAGCATTGCTGGGAGCTCCCCCCCAATTTTTACAAATATAATCTATCACTTTTTTTATTCATCTCTCCACATTGTCTTTCTTCCCTCACACTCCCCCAGATAGCCTTAGTTCCCTTACGAGTGTCCACTGAGGTTTCTTTTTGTTGTTGTTTTTTATTCACCAGTTTCATATCCTTAACTATGACACATTGATAAAATCATTCAAAAACTTGTCTATTTTTTTTCCTTCTGCTTGAGTCTGCTTCGTGCACTCCCCTTCAGCTTCTCCCATTTTGCTGCAGATAGTAAGAAACTGGCTCTCTCTTTTTAAAATAAAAAACAGTATTCCAGGGCTGGAGCGATAGCACAGTGGGTAAGGCGTTTGCCTTGCATGCATCCAACCCAGGTTTGATTCCCAGCATCCCATATGGTCCTCCGAGCACTGCCAGGATTAATTTCTAACTGCAGAGCCAGGAGTAACCCCCTGTGCATCGCCGGATGTGACCCAAAAAGAAAAAAAAAAAAGAAACAGTATTCCATTGGATAACTAGCAGTGCTTCACCTGCTTCACCTTATCAGCTATCAATGAACAGTTGGCTTGTTGCTGATGTAGTTGAGCTCTCTGTCTTCCCTAACAGGCCCTTCTTCATTTTCTCTGCCCCCTTTTTTCTCAGTCTTTACTCTTCTCACAACTATTTCTCTTCTCAGAGAATTTCTAAAAATAATTCTTTGGAAATTCCAGTTTTGAAGTTTCATTATACTAATATTCCGGGAAGCAGTTCTGTCAGTTTTTTACACCCTACTTTGAATAAGTTCATTGGTTTCTCTCCTGATCCTTAGATCTTGTTTACTGGGCAACGCTGTAGAGAGAGTGCAAGAGAGGAGAGGGAGAAGGACAAATTGGAGAGGAAAGGAGTGAGGGGGAGTGGGCAAGGGAGAGGGAGAAGGGTGCCATCAAGTGGGGAAAATGGCAAAAGAATAGGGAGGCTAAAATTTGTGGAACATAAATTTGATCGATATACTCGCTTCTAAATGTTCTCCCCACTTTAAAAAAATCTACTTCAGTTGCTTATCTGAATAACCTCCAGACTGCCGAGCACACAAAAGAGAAATGGGAACTCTTATATTTCAACGAAACCCACAGAAAACCATGCTTTACCAAGAATCAGCACAAATACCCGCAATTAATCATGGTGGATTGGACAAATGCATTTATTTGTGTTCTTTCTATAAACCACACTGCTAGGATATTAAAGGATTAAAAAGGAACAAACCCACATGAACAAAGAGAATGGGAGAGGAAATGATAACAGACAAAAGATGTCAACAAAGATTGGCAAAGCAGATGAGTGATACCTCACTTAGCAGTGTGAAGAGGCTGAAACCCAAGATTGTGGGTACAGACCTACCTTCTTCCTCAGAATTTCAGAAAGCCACAGGAATTTTTAGAAAGCAGAACTCCCTGGGAGAAGGGGCACAACACGGCCCTGCCATTCTGAACACTGCTAAAGAATGGCCATTCCCTGCCTCTCCCAGCACTGCGCCTATCTCTCTAGCCCTTCAGAAGACGGAGGCTTGTTTTGGAGAGTGATGAGGAAGGAGCAGTCCTTTTACAGTTTCAATTGTGACCAAAAAATTTAAAGAAGAGTTTTAGGACTTTTTTTTCACACTTTTGTCTTAATCTCTGTTCCCATAGATCATGACCTGAAAGTAAGACAAGTTGTTGCTTTAAAATTATTCTTATTGTTCCAAACTTTGCTGTAACTGAGGATAAAATGTAAAAAATCATGGCAGCGTGCATCATCTTTGGAAATGTTAGCTTTTATTGCTTTTCTTTTGTCCTTCCTTGATTTTACTGGTTTCTCTGATTTTCTTTGTTGTTGTTTTGGGGCTACAGTCAGTGGTGTGTTGGGCTTACTCCTGGTTCTGTGCTCAGGGATCACCCCTGCTGGACCTCAGGGGACTATGTGTGGTGCTGGGATAGAGCTTGAGTCAGCCATGTGCAAGGCAAGTGCCTTGACCTTTGTGCAATCTCTCTGGCCCCATATTTCTTTTTGCATTTTTTATTTTGCTTGGCTCTATTTTCTCCAGGATAAAAAGAGCCTTAATAGTAACATTCCAGGTTTTGTGTTTACTAAAACAAAAAAGAATGACATGAGAGAATTAGAAAAGCTTAGGTATGTTTAATTTTTATTCTATGAACTTTGAGTGCTTAGAATAATCATCATTATGGTAGAGGTTTTAAGATTGGTTATTCTTTTCTTTTAAGCTTAGATTTAGATGTTTTCCATGTAAACAAAATAAACATGTTGAAAAGAGAGAGAACAAAGAAACAAGAACAAATAAAATCCCTCTATTTGAGCTTCTGCCATGACCTGTATACATTTGAAGTCAAAATTTACTCAAAGAGATTAAAGGATATGTGTGAATTTCTTTACAAAGGGAAGCTGATAGCTGGGTTAGACTATGTAAATTAAAGGAATTCTTTTCATTATGCATAAAGGAAAAAGAATTGAAGAATTGAAGAATATACAAATAAAGCAAATAATATTGGTATTTGTAAGGTCTGTAGAATGAATGGCATTGGATTTTCTAGATTGTGAAATTGGAGATTGAATTTTTATAACAAATTGATAGCTTTATCAAATTCGGATTAGGAAGATATTATCAAAAATATTTTCGCCAAATGCAAAATTGCTTTAGTAGAGAAACATATTTTAGATGATGAAAGAGTAGGAATGATTGGCTAAGATAAGTATCATAATAGCACTGTCCTCCCATTGTTCATCGATTTGCTTGAGCGGGCCCAGTAACATCTCCATTGTGAGACTTGTTGTTACTGTGTTTGACATATTGAATAGGTCACGGGTAGCTTTCCAGGCTTTGCTGTCCAGGTGAGATACTCTCGGTAGCTTGCTGGACTCTCCGAGAGGGGCAGAGGAATCGAACCCGGCTCAGCCGGGCTGACTGCACACAAGGCAAATGCCCTACCACTGTGCTATCACTCCAGCCCATAATATTTATTTTAAATTCTTTAGAGGATAAACTAGATCATGGAGTAAAAATAAGGACAATATACCCTATAATTATCAGTTTGGAATATGAATCAATGAGCAGATATGAATACCAATATTGTCTTTTATACTTGTATATTCTCCAATTTTCAGAATTCTCAGTGAAGTTCATGATTTCTTAGTAAAGTGCATGAATGTTAAAGTGAATGTTTCCATACAATGTGCACAATTTGTATACTTCCCATGTACTTTCTAGCTTAGTAGTGTTACACATGAAAACACTTTTTAATTATTTATATGAAATATTATTTCAACTTAAATACCCAGGTTAGTATTTTTAGTGTATCTTTGACACATTAAAAATTAAGAGAATCAAGTGTTGTACAAAACTGTTAAGAAGGAAAGTTGGTGCTTGGTATCACACTGTTGTACATGGTAAGTAGCAAGCTCTGTATTTGGTTTTGGTGACTTGGGAACCTGGCCTATGTGCAGGAACCTATGACTCCAGCTCTGAGCTGACTAGCAAAGGGCTTTGGGCATGTTCCAGTCACTGTTTCATTTCTTGGTCTTGGTCACTGTACTTAAGCTCAACTATTATCTGGTAGATAATATAGAAATCTGGCTAGTTAGGAATTGGTGCCGGAGTTGATTTTCCTGACTTTCCAATTTTTGATACTTACTTGAATAAAATTTCTGAAACTGCTCTGGGTGAGGAGGAACTGTGTAAAATTTGGTTTAGTTTTATGTTCTTCACAGCAGGAGATTAAAATGCAATTAGAGTCAATTTAAGTCTGGGCTCGCGCATGCACACACACACACACACATACACACACACACACACACACACACACCAAAATACCACCCCCTCCCCCCCCAAAAAAAACCCCAGAAAACCCAGGCTTAGGACCAATGTTGAATATATGATTCTGGGAGATTTATATAATGCAGAGAATGTCAAATTTTGTGTAGAAATGCAAAGAGTATGATGCTTGGCAAAGATGGTGTGCCTTGTGATGTTTGATTTTGATGCCATACACACACCGTGAACTTTCAATCTGTGTCAGGCATTATGCCAAGGTCTCTACACATGTGGTATCATTTAATCCTTTGTGCATTCTGAAAAGCAGACTGTGGTACCCCTATATGTCTAATGAGGAAACTCTGAAGTTCAAAGATTAGTTCATTTCAAAATATACTCACTCTGGGCCACCAGGGGATGGCTCAAAGGACTAGAATGCATGCAGGAGCCCTGGGTTCAATACCTGGTACACAATAGCCCCCAAGTACTACCAGGAAGCGTTGCCAAGCACTGCTGAGATGGCCCTTCCTAAAAATAAAAAGATCAAAATACATATACTTTAACTAGATGTCTTCCCTAATTTAGTCCTACAACTGCTCCAAGTCATTAAAGCTCAAATTTTCTTATAAAAGACAACCTAAGCTTATAAGCTTGATAAAAATATTTCAGTACTATAATTGTACCTTATTTTCCTTAAGATTTTAATATCACTTTATTTTCTCTCACAAATTATGTATTAGTTGACTATTTATATTCTGGTCAACTGCAGGCTAATAGTAGTTAAGGCTTTAAGGAGACCAAATCACATGAATTTTCAGCTGCACGGGAGTCAGTCACACTCACCCCCAGATTATTCAAGATCAACTATAGTGTATATATAGGAAAAAGAATATCATTCCATGTGTACAAAATAGGAACTCTTCCCTAACTCTCCCTATCTTTACCAGGAAGAATTGAAAAATATTTATCATAGTGACATAGATCACGTTAATAACACTGTAGCTCTTTTTCTTCCAGGGGGATCCTTATGACTTTCAGAATAGGAATAATAAAACTTTTTTCTTTTAAATTTCATGAATAATAGAAAACCTATCCCCTCCCTACCTCTATGTTTTGCTCATTACACTCTTCTAGAATAGATAAGGCCATCTTTCAGCCCTTAAGTCTGCCTCAACCCCCTCTAGGGGAGTGGGCGTTCTTATTTATGTGACATGGTTGATTGGTTGCAATATTAATTTCCAGTGACTCAGAACACTGTGCCAGACAGGCCTCCACACAGAGCCTTTGGCACTAGAGCTAGGCTGCTCCAAAAGGTTCCTTTCCATTTTTCCCACACAGGCTTAATTAAATTTGTTTTGTTCATTCCATTGACTGTTCACAGCATTTGGAGACTAAAAAATGCAGCATTTTGAACAGAAGAATGATCAGACAGAATCAGACTGTGCTCAAGTGAGGAAGGACTTCAGTATGCAATGGGAATTCCAAAGTGCTTATAGCCCAGGATTAGGAAATGACACATGTGTGTTTTACGTGTGTAGCATACCTGCAACTTAAAACCTGGTATATCTGAATGCAGCTGACTTAACAGAAAGAGGAATATAGCATATAAATTAAGGGTAGGGCACTTGCCTTTGCATGTGATGGGCCTGGGTTCAATCCCCAGAACTACCTATGGTCCCCAAGAACCATAGGATGTGAACTCTGAGTTCAGAGCCAGGAGTGAGTGCAAGAGCCAGTAATAAGTTCTGAGCACTGCAGTCTGCAGCCCCACCAAGTTGTATATCAAGTAGATTTATTTTAAACTGACAGAAGATAATATAATTGGGTGGGAGTTGGGTGGGCATGTTGGACCACACCCATAAGTGCTCAAAGCTTACTCGGCTCTGTACTCAGAGATTGCTCTGTCAGTGCCTTAGGGACCATGTGGTGTCAGGGATCCAACATAGGCTTCCTGCATGCAAGCATGTGCTCAGCCCACTGAGTTCTCTCTGGACTGTAAGACAATAAGCTTCTTAAAGCCAGAGGTTATCTTTATTTTAGTGCGAAGTCACTTTAATTCTCCATGTTTTTTTAAGACATGTTTTAAGACAGGTTTTCCTAAAAAAAATCATCTATTAATTTTAATGCTATCATGTATAAATATTAAAACATACAAAAAATTGCAATTGAAAATCAAATACATTTCTTGAGGAAAAAGTCATTATTTTTAATTTTCCATGAGATTTAACTACTGACAGTAGGCATATTTATAATAAAAGCCCTCTGTAATCCTTAGAATTAAAAATCTACTGCATGCCCCAAATATTCCAAGTTTGGGCCAAAGAGCTAGCTCAGTATATATCTCAAACATGTTTTATGCACAGGAGCCCTGGATTTGATCCCTAGCACCACGTGACCCTCCCAAGCCCCACTGGGAGTAATCCCCAAGCACTGAACTCTGGGTTGCTCCTAGGCACTGCCAGATGTTATGCAGAAGCCAATATGTTTCTTTCCATTTATTCAAAGTTTAACAATTAAAATTAGTATTCATGAATTGTTTTGATTAGTGGCTAGAAATGATATGCTATTTCATGGCTTTAATTTGTTTGCAATAGAAAGAAATGAAGAAAAATTGCTTTTTGAAAATTGCAAGAAAATTACAGCTAGGTTTTGAATCTGGTTCTGTTTAAAAGTTAGTGAGGTTCCTTCCCAGGTTTAGGCACTGAAAATAAAAATCAACAGAGTTTGAGAAAAATCTCCCTTGACATTCATTGGTATTACCTTCTTAGAACACAGTGAAAATCTAGAGGTGAAAAACTTATAACTTGGGTTTCTAACACATTCCCAGGAATGCTGATACTGTATGTGGATCCCATTTTGGTAACATCTTTATGATTTTACTCATAAAGATTTATGAAGAAGTTTTTCCGTTTTATGACAGTGATGAGTTGGTATTATTGCTAGGTTGGTTTGTTTGCTTGAGACCTTCATAGTTCTAAAAAGAACCTGCAAGAATACTGCTATGTATTATTATATTTAGGTCAAGGATTCAGCTCTACAGACTTTTACTGATTTCAGTTACTCCCATTTGATTTTGTGTGGTGATGAGGTAAGCCTCCTTCTTATCATATAACACCAATAGTTTGGTGACTTTGTCACCAACCTAATGTTAGGTTGATAACTATTCAATATATCATAATATTTAGTCCTGCTAGTCAGCTGTTTTCCATTTTATTTTATCTAATGATGATGGCATGTTTATTTTTCAAAGCATTTCTTAATGTGCAAGCTTAATGGTATTGGTAGTTGGTCTGTAAAACAAACTTTGTCCAAGTAACACAGAAACATTACTTGATTCATCATGAGTAACTAATAAATTAATGTAGGTGAAAGGAGTAGTTAATTAGCTCTAATCTTCACACTAAGGATCATTAGCATTTAATGAGAATTAATAATTTCATAAGACATGGAAATATATTGCCCCAAGCTAGTTTATAGCCATAGTATTGAAAATTGCTATTTAAAATTAATGAGTGAGTGAGTGACATTTTTACATATTCTTAGATGATCTATAATATTTTCTTTTTTATCTATAATATTTTCATGTTGTACCTCTAGGTCCGATAGAATGTATACTAGGTAATGTAATTTCATTGTAAATTATTATAGCTACCCACATTGGAGATTCTATCTTGCTCATATTCTATGCTCCCTTCCTTTGCTGACTTCTATTTCAGTTTAAATCTGTTTTCTCATTTTTCTATCACCATGCAGTCCTTCATTCTCTTTTATTGTACCTGGTTCTTACCCTTTCAGAATAGCACTGCACAGTCCTGTTGTTCATCGATTTGCTCGAGCGAGCATCAGTAACGGTCTCCATTGTGAGACTTGTTGTTACTGCTTTTGGCATATTGAATACGCCACGGGGAGCTTGCCAGGCTCTGCCTTGACCCTTTCAGAATACTTATCTTAAGTTGTAAACATATCATCACACTTGTATTTTGATATACAGTTAACATTAGTTACTATCTCTATTTGATCACACATGCCAGAAGAACAAAAAGCAAAGGTGTATGATTCAATGCAGAGAGCACGAGTGAAGGACACTGGATACCTCCACGGTCTCATTTTACTCTTTTAGCTATGATATCAAGGATTTAGTCAGAGGCACTGGAACTCATGGACATGGACATTTCTGTAGTCAATGTCAGAGTCTTCTTGAAAGGTTTAGGCTGCATTGCCTCATGTTACTTAAGACTTCGGCCACAAAGATATTTATGTAAAACCGAATGCTTACCAGTTAACATCATTTACATTGATTGCAGAATTGAATTGCAACATTAGTTTTGATTGTTTCTTTCTCTTAGTATCATTCCTATGATCTGAATAATAAAACTTTTAAAAAAATCTGAATGTTGCCTTAACTGTGACTTTGGATTAGGGGAGTTGCTAATGGGTGAACATTTATTTATGATTTGTACTCTTTGAAAGCAGTTGACACTCACTCGTATGTGATTTTTCCACGTTGCTCTGTGTTTTAGTACAGCTGTTTCATGAAGATTCATTACAAACTTCTCAAAACACCCTGAGGCTAAAACCCACATTAAGACAGAGAAAATTACCTCTCATCCTAGTTTGAGAACATCATCATTTTAAACAGGGTGTAGTGTCATTACATAATGTGATGCTGATGGTCTATTATGAGATGTCATTCCACACCCTAATTTGACAGAGCCTCATTTCTACTCACCTCTAAGTGTTCCTCCTTTCTCCATCTTCCAGAGGGTTGCCTTTGTCTTCTTGAAATACACCTGCGGTTTTTCTACTATTCCCCAATGTCCTCAGGGGCTTTCAGAATCAAATCCAAATTCCTTGTGGCATGGTCTTTGAAACTGTAACATGACCCAATTTTATTTTATTTTTTTTTTCCCCCTTTATTTTATTTTATTTTTTTTAAAGTTGTAGATTTACAATTTTTTGTGCTTTGGTTTCAATTATACAATGATCAGATACCCATCCCTCCACCAGTGCCCATTTTCCACCACCATGGATAATATCCCTCCCACCCCCATCCCCCCATCCCCCCGTCTCTGTGGCAGGGCAATCCCCTGTGTTCTCTCTCTCCTTTTGGGTGTTGTGGTCTGCAAAAGAGGCATTGAGTGGCAAACATGTTCAGTCCATAGTCTACTTTCGACATGCATCTCCCCTCCTGGGAGGATCCTCCAAACATCCTTTATGACCCAATTTTAAACAGCATTGCCAATCTTAAAAAATTCTTTATGCCCATCTATAAACCGTGCCCTTGGCACAAACCATATCCTTGCTTTTTCTTCTGAAAGCTACATTTCCCAAGCACTGTGCCTCTGATTTTCTATGTTGGTGACAGCAACTTCTTTTCTTTCTGTGTTCCAAATCCCATGTTTCATAGGTCAGTTTAGTTGTCTGCTATTTCCTAGAGTCCTTATAACCCTGAGTCTCACCTTTCCCTGCAACCAGGAACAGTATTTTTTTGTACTTCTCCTATTATAAGACTTTCTAACTTTAATTATGCTTATTTATATTCACTAGTTACATCTAAATCTAATATTGCCCTTAATTTGAAAAATGATAACTGCAAGTTGGGCTTTTATTTCCTTTTCTTATCTCCCAAAGTGCTTAGTATAGTTCTAATTTTGCAGAATGCTAGAATTCTGAATTAACTGTAAAATAAATACTACAATAAAGCAATGAAATGCTTTCAGTTCCTGTATACATCTGTTTGGTTTCTAATTAGGGATGTCTTCATTTAGAATTATAAATATAAGCTAATATCAATCTTTTTATTCATCCATAAAATCCATTTATTACAAACCTAAGATAGTTTATTACTTTGTGATTTATGTTATATGTAAATAAATTATTTTATTAATTAAATGCTAGACTATACATTTTTACTTATAATATGATCAGCAGTGAACAACTTTTTCATCTTGTAATGTATGAAAAGGGTTCAGGTTAGAAATAAAAAGGAATTCATTTTAGAAGAAAAAGCTTATGTTTTTTGGACAAAATACCCTACCAATTGCAGAGAAAATACAGGGATTTTATCTTTCACACATGATAAATGAGGCCAAAATTGTCAGTGATTATAATTAAGAAAAGTCAATATAAAACTAAGGACATTCTAAATTCATCATTTATAATATGCACCTAAATATTGACTAGCCTTATCTTTCCATGATTAAAAATTTTCCTAAGTTTATAACATTCAAATTAATATTTTAAAGTTTTACATCATGGCATGAGTGTTAGATGTACACTAAAATCTTGCTGTTTTTATGTTACATTTCAGAAAAATTTGTTAAGTGAGATTTGCAGATAATGGGGTATTAGAATCTTTTGTCCTATATGCCATTGTTGTTGTATTAATTTTTTGAACTGAAAGCTCTTAAGAATCAGCAGATTAAGGGAAGTCTTTCTGTCCTCCTTTCCTTTATAACCTAAGGCAGGTCATAAAATTTCTGAGAAGAAAGGTTCACTCTCTGGAAAAAGAAAATATTCTTAAGATGATCTTTAGTTTCCACTAGTTTACTCCATTTACTTTCTGGTTATTTTCTTACAATTTTACTGTCTATACCCATATCTCTTTTTCCTTATTTTCAATCATGTTTTCAATTTCTTGGTTTGTTCAGATGGTGGATAAATTCTCATGCCTGTGCACTTTGGGTGAAGTGCACCCTTTGATTTGTCTTATATGACACTTTCTGTTTCTGTAGTGAAATATTTATACTGGGACAATGTTTATATTTTTCACTTGCTAACTTGTTTTTTGGTCTGTTTAATTCTTGGGTCTAGTCAAAGAACCTAAAAGGGCACAGAAAAGTCCTTTATTCTCTTGACAAACATTTAATTATCAAAACATGTCTTTGTTTCCTAAACCTTGAGAACCCTGGGCTGTGTGCATGTGTGTTTGTGTGTACACACATGCATGCCTGCACACACATATTGTGCTTATAAAGGAATCCTGCTGACAAAGCCTCTAGTGTAGAGGGATTTATCTAGTACCTGATCAGCTGTTATCATTTGCTAAGTCATTGAGATCAGGAACTCACCCTTCAGATCTGCCTGGCATTTTTCATAGCCTGAATGGCATTTATTTGGATGATTTGTTAACCTTAGTTAAGTCCTAATGTTACTTTTCAACGTACCAGTTCTGCATTGCCCATATGCTGAAATTGGATGTCCTGAAAATAGCTTATACTTCAAGAACTTAATAGGAAATTCATAACTCCCTGTCTTAATTTTCCCTATCTTAACCTGCCAACTCAACACTATTGCCATTTCTAAAGAATGTGAGAATCACATCAATGGTCATAATCCAGACACTCATTGTCCTTCTCTCTCAAAGAGAGCAAAAAACAACACTGCCATAGTCATGCCCCCGGACCCCGCATCAGGCTGTTTCATTTGGGGCACCCCAGAGGTGGGTGGGTGAGGCCCCTCCCCACCCCAAGAGACCCAACCCTGGCAGTCAAAAACCTCCAGAATTGTGCAGCTGCCAAATGACATCTAATACCTCATACCACTCATACTCCAAGAGTAGTATACCACATTCGATGGGGTTTAAAGTAGAAGGCTTAGAGGGAAATATATTTTTACATATATATGTAAATATATATGCATGTATATTTACATATATATGTATATATATAAGCACACAAAGTTCAACCCTTAACAATATATTAGTAATCTCTTATAGAAGGGCTTAATGGCCCCCAGATGAAATACTCCAATCTTCACACACTCTCCTCTAAGGAAAGTTTTTTTGGAGCATTTTCAGTGGCTTATTCATAGCAAACAATACAAAATAAATTATTTCTACTCTGCTTTAGGGCAGGAGTTGGGGTTTGGGATGGAAACATCCAAATATGGTGGAGGGAAGTTATGATGGTGGTGGGATTGGCGTTCGAATATTAACAAACAAACAACAAGCACTGTCCTCCCGTTGTTCATAGATTTGCTCGAGCAGGCCCAGTAACATCTCCATTTTGAGAGTTGTTACTGTGTTTGGCATATTGAATACCTCATGGACAGCTTGCTAGGCTTTGCCCCGCAAGCGAGATACTCTCTGTAGCTTGCTGGAATCGAACCCGGCTCGCCGAGCTGGCTGTTTGCAAGGCAAACACCCTACCACTGTGCTATCGCAATATTAAATGTGATCAAATATTTTGACCTACCTTTAAAATTTAAAAAACAGTGTGAGAATCACTGCCTCCCTTATGTCTCCTTACTGCCATTTGCTGAAGAACAAAAATGTGCTACTCCAAAATTTTTCTTTGGAAAAGTTTAATTTTATAGAAGAAACCTCTGAAGACAGGCTGGAGGTCACCTTGAAAGAGGTATGTACATGTAAACATCTCCTTTATGGGTATCTCCCAGAAGACCTCATCTCCTTACCAGAACCTGCAGTTCTGGACGTGTCTCAGAGTAGAGCGGTAGAACCCTAGCCTTGGAAGTGTGAAGTCCTGGTATAGGTAGAAGAGAAAGAAGGGAGGGAGGGAAGGAAGGAAAGAAGGAAGGAAGGAAGGAAGGAAGGAAGGAAGGAAGGAAGGAAGGAAGGAAGGAAGGAAGGAAGGAAGGGAAGCAGGGAGGGAGAGAAGGAAGAAGGGAGGGAGGGAGAGAAGGAACTCTGTATGCCTTTGATTTACTGAACCTTCTCTGGTAACCTCACTGATAGTTCCCTTCTTCCCAACGTGCTCAGTTCTTAAAGATAACTTTTGGAGACCCACAATACATTATTTAGTTTGGGGCGTCTTTTCCATGAGTACAAAAGGGAATAAAGGTTTCCTTTCTTTTTCTCCTATTAATCTGTCTGATACTCGTTTGAGTATTTGTCCAGGTTCTAAAGAACACCGGGGCAGGGTGGGGGGTGAGGGCACACAAAGTGATTTCTTGTGTGTCTTGATACATCCATACTACATCCTATTGTCAGATTAGCCACCCTCCAAATTGTGAACCATCTTAGTTTTGGTCAAAATTTCTTTCATGCTGATTTTCTTAATTAATTTTTGTGGAGGGTTGACCAGACCCAGTGGTTCTCAAGGCTTATTCCTGGTTCTGTACTCAGGAATCACTCCTGGCAGGTTTCAGGGAATTGTAATTGGTACCAGGAATCTAAGTGCCTTAACTAAGTGCCTATACTATCTTTCAAGCCACTTTCATGTTGATTTACATTAGAATTCGCAGCCTAGAATTTAGGTTCTTAATAGGAAAGAACTATGATAGCATTAGCAAAACACTACCATATCTGCAGATACAGGAGGTAGATTACAGGATGATAATCTGTAACTATTTAGTAATTTCTAGAACATTCAGAATACGTGACCATATCCAAAAAGAAACATGACTTTGGTCATACTTGATGATCTCATTTACTGGTAAATAAGTTCTACACTGTGTCAGCTCAGCACATTACAAGCATACTCTTTTTTTTTTTTTTTTTTTTTTTGCTTTTTGGGCCACACCCGGCGATAAACAGAGGAACTGGCTCATGCATTCAGGAATTACTTCCGGTGGTGCTTGGGGGACCATATAGGATGCTGGGAATCGAACCCGGGTCGGCCACGTGCAAGGCAAAATGCTCTACTCGCTGAGCTATTGCTCCAGACCCTAGCATACTCATTTTTAAATTTTCTTACGTACAGAGAGAAAATTGTTAAATGGAAGCCTGAGACAAATTTTCTTCAAGAATAAACCTATGGCAGGGGAAGAAAGCAGAGAGTGTCAAACAGCTGTTCTGTGAGTTTTTTTTATCCTTGTGTAACTTAGGGTTTATTTATTGATCAAATATTTGTTAAACACCACTTTATTTTGCTTGAGGAATCATAGCTTCCATCAGTTACTGACATACCAATTGGAGTAAAATTTAAGTAGGGTTGAAATGTTTTTTTATAAGACTTATTTTGTAAGTATGGTTGAAATGTTTTGTATAAGACTTGTTTTGTTTTTTTACCTCTACTCCCATTGACATCACTGTAGAGTAAAGGTGAAAATATTGAAATGCTGTATCTGAGAGATAACTCTTCGGGCTGAGTGTTTGCTTTACATACAGGAGGCCCAGGTTCAAGCCCCCACCCCCTACCCCCTACCCCCGCCCCATTGCAAGGTCCCCCAAGTACCACCTGGAATTACTCCTGAGCACAGAGCTAGGAGTAACTTCTAAGTGTCACTGAGTGTGGTCCAAAACCCCTCGCCTCAAAAATATTGAAATGATTCCATTTTTTGTAGCATGTAAACCTCATATATTATTTTAAGATCCTGTTCATCTGAGATTAATTTACTGAGAGGAGAGCCAGACTTACTTGTAAGTCTTATCGAAATTTGACCTAGATTTAAGTTCTTAATCAGATAGTTGCCCTATAACTAAACTTAGTTAACTATTGATGCCAGAGTTAATTATTCATAATTTGCAGATTTTCAGTTAACAATTAAAGTAGTATCTCACTGATAGCCCTTTTAGTTTTGTTTAATTGCTTTTATTCCCTCTATTATATTTAGGAGTAACTAGTCTTTATATTTGTTCCTTACAAATAAAAGAGAGCAGGTTGTATCTATTTTATCTACTATTTTCCAACTTCCTTCCTTTATTAGCATAAAATGAGACTCTGCCTTTTGTTCAAACCTAGAGGGTTACAAAGCCACTGTGTACCTTCTTTCTGAAATAGTGGAGGCACCCAGCCTCCCCGGTGACAGCAGCTTTTCTGTTTTGCAGTACCAGCCTAGAACTCTGGATTTGGATCAGAAAATTTTTGTTTAATTCTACCTTTGCTTCCAGCTAAGTGTACTTGCTCAAGTGTTTATTATGTTTTCAAATTCACTATGCAAATTGAAAGCTACAGCTCTGACAAATCACCTAAATCTTTGCCACAGGGCATCCTCCCAGCCCAGGCCCAGCCTTTCCTGACCTTTGTTCTGAATCATGCATTCATACTACTTTGGTTTTTTGCTTCCATTTAATATTGCTTTCTATTATGTATATGTTTTCCTCCCAGATTTTTCTGTTGTGGTTGTTTCTAACCTTAAAAGGAAAACAGACTACTTATCAACAGATGGCTATATATGCCAGTGAATTGTCGTGTAAGCCGGTCTGAGGTAACTTTTTCTAACACTTGCAGCCTAGAGTCCCAGAACTGACTCCATGACGAGCCTTAACTAGAAGTGACGAACAGAGTCATCCCACATTTTCTTAAATGAGCTAAGAGTATTACAGATGATGGAAGAACACCATTATGCATTTGTACTTCTTACACAGCAATGATGGGCTCTGAGCATTACAAGGGAATTCCCCTTCCATCTTCAAGATAGAGATTACCTTGGCTATCACATGCTTTAATTTAAAAATGTAAGGATTGGTGTAATGATGTGGGGGGTGGAAGAGAAAAAGTTAAGTTTCTTCCTGCAATGAAGCTCCCCTGCTCCCCTTTTCATTTCTGTGTTGAGGAAGTGGGGAACAGCATGAGATTAATTTATTATGTTTTAATAAATGATACTATTTTATTTAAAGACTTCATTTTGCTATTAATGCAAGGGAAACAGTATTTTAGGATGAATCCACTAGTCAACTTAGCAGGCTTCTTCAGAAAAAGTTTTCATACACTGCTGAGTGAGTTAGTTCATTTATGTATTCAACCACTGCTTATTGAAATCTGTCATGTGATGATATTATAAAAATATAAAACTTTTTGCATGTTTTAATTGGGTATGGTAAGACACATAGAAATGAAAATTATTGCCACAACGGAAAAACTTTCCTTGGAGCCAGAAGGCAGGAAGGGCACTACGTACCATGTAGGGCCCCGTGGAGAAGCACCTGTGTTGGTCTAGAGACAGAGATAGTGAAAGGGAAATGTGGGCAAGAGTCTCTACTGCAATTTCTGTGGGTGGAACTGATGAGGTGAGTAAACAAGTCTAAGATGGACTGGTTGGGGTAAATTAGCAGGTTTGGGGATGTCTATAGCCATTTGTTATCAGGCCTCAGAGTGGTCAGTGCAGGAGAGTAGTGACCTGAAGCATCAGAACCCTTGAAAGCTTAAAAGAAGATGTTGAGGGCACAACTCTCTGACTGGTGGAATTGCACATGAAAGGCAGGCTAGTCCTTTATCACCTCTAGAAATTAAAGTGTCCCAAAAAGATCGGCTCTCCAAGATTAGGTAGGCCCTAAATGTAAAAACTTGAAAATGCGTGCTTAATGTTTGCATTAAGGTATATTCTATATTCATATGTAAAAATGAGTAAAATAAAGAAGCCCTAACTAAAGAAGCTCAGAACAACGGGGAAAGGAAACCAACAGAGACAAATTCTGGTAGAACAAGGTAGGTAGGACAGCAATAAAGATGTATATGATGTCACAATCAGGCAGCTAGGTCAGACTGAGGATGGAAAACTAGAAAAGAATTTTTAGAAGATGCAGTCCTGGAACTGAAGTAGGAATTATCTGCATAAGAAAGCCAGTGAAGAGAAACTCCCATTTAGAGGAGAGCATGGACAAAAGAACAGGAGGCAAGCAACCATGGATTTATGTGAAGAACTCTAAAAATAGTGTTGAAAGTAAAAAATTGAAAGCTGGAAGATTGGGGAGTAGGATGGTGAAATCAAAGAGGGCTTTGTATTTGTGGAGACTTTAGGTTCTTATTCTGTAGACCAGAGTGACAATAATTGGGTTCTGAGAAATGCTTATCCTCTGCAAGATGACGATAATGGGGGTTTTATTTAAAGGAAGACTTTATTCAAGACTATTGCAACAAGGGATAAAGAGGAACTTAAGCTATAAGTAACAGTTATTTTTTTCAGCTTTACCAGATTATAATTGATAAGTAATATATTTAGATGCTCTCACAAATACACACATATACCCTTTCACACTATAAATATATTATATATATGTGTGTGTGTATGTATTTATAAGGGTTGTGTGAAGTTGTTGAACTTTTATGTGAAGTAATAAGCGTTCCCCCATTACTTCACATACAAACTTTTACTTATTTTGGTTTTGTGAGGGCGTTTAAATTCTATTGCTCTAGCAAATTCAGTTATATCATGCAGTGTTATCAACTCTAGCCTCACGTTGCACATTATCCTTAGACTGTATTCATCTTTTAGCTGAGAATTTGGACCCTTTACAAACCTCTCCTTATTTCCCTGAGCTCCACCCACTGGTTTTTGCTTTTTTGCTCTCTGTATCTAATAGTATTTTAATTTACCCTTTCCCCCCACTTAAAAAAAAATAACAACAGCAAAGGTTTAGCTAGTCACCCTAAAAAATTCATCTTCTCATTCATCCATGCTGCATATTTGCACATTAAATAAATATTCTAAAAAGTAAAAGCTAAACAAAAAATTGCTTTCTCTAATGTAGTGACTCCTAGACTTTTTTGACCACAAAGCCTCTTTTTTCCCCTTTTAGAATATAATGAACACCTTGAGAACTACTACCAATGAGGAGAACTCACTGCCCAATTTGGCACCAGGGAAGGACATAGTAGACTGAATTTAACAGATTTCTTTATGAATAACTCAAGCTTTCAGAAATGATGTGAATGATCAGAACATGGAGGCAGAGATGAATTTAAAAATTGCTTAGAAGATAAATTAGTGCCTCATTATTAAATTTATAGTAAAGCTAGATCATGGGAAAATTATATTTCTCACCTTTCTCATGATCGTGGGATCAGACTCACTGGTACTTGCAGGGGGAGGGAGCAAGAATCAAAACTAGTGCCTCTTACATACAAGGCATATACTGTACCATGAATCACAGCCCTAGTTCAAAACCATGACATTTTGTGTTTGAAGACCTCTATTTGATCTTTTTTATTTTTTACTACTTATTTTTTGTGTTTTATTTAAATACAATGAATTACAAAGTTATTCATAGTTGGGTTCCATCACCAGTCCCAGTACCAGTGTCAACTTCTCTCCACCAGTGTTCCTGG
This sequence comes from Sorex fumeus, assembly GCF_029834395.1. Taxonomy (NCBI): domain Eukaryota; kingdom Metazoa; phylum Chordata; class Mammalia; order Eulipotyphla; family Soricidae; genus Sorex; species Sorex fumeus. The sequence continues at coordinate 18,166,485 of NW_026606083.1, read as the reverse complement.
ATTCCCTCTCCTACCTTCCCACCCAAGCCTCAGCCTGACGTCTTGACAAGCACCTTTTAAATTTGGTTATTAAAGTTTGGGTCTCGCAATTTCAGTGTTTTGTCTCTGTAGTTTGGATATTTAGCTCCATCATTCCTTAATTCTACCAATGTACCTGGGTCTCCTTGACCCCCTACTTCCATTGCTTTTTTTCCTCTCCCCTTCCCCTTCACTCTTTTTTTTCCACCTCCCTACACTCTAAGTCCAATGGTGATCTATTCCTTCTCCCCTTAAACTACTGCATTTCCTGCGCTGGAACCATAGCACAGCACGTAGGGCATTTGCCTCGCATGCGGCCGACCCAAGTTCAATTTCCAGCATCCTATATGGTCCCCCAAGCACCACCAGGAGTGATTCCTGATTGCAAGCCAGGAGTAAGCCCTGAGAATTGCTGGGTATGACCCCAAAAAGCAAAAAACAAACAAATAAACAAGGCTGCATTTCCTCATCCAGTTACTCTAAGTACCACAGTTACACATTTAAGTGATATCATCCTAACCATTTGACCTTTTCATTGAAATATCCATCAGAAAAGGTTGAGCTTCTGTATAAGATATTTATGTAAATATATATTATGTACCTATATGTGTTAAATTTCCTTGTAGAATGGTGAGATCCTGATAGTGAATCCATAATACAGATCATGGAGGATCCTGATGTATTGAGTTTGAATGCCCTGTTTGGCTAGGGCTTTGATGACCGCTTTAGTCTCAACAGAATCAAAGGCCTTTTTTAAATCAATGAACATTAGACAGAGTGGCATCTTGAACTTCCAAGAAACCTCAATGAGTTTGGTTATCATGTGGATATGGTCAATCGTGCTGAATCCTTTTCAGAACCCACATGGTTGTCCTTTATCTAGTGTTCTGCCAATCCTATTTAGGATGACTCGAGTGAACAGCTTGTAGATGATGGACAACAGGCCGATGGGGCAATAGCTGCCAATGTCGTGGATGTCTCCCTTCTTGTACAGTAGAATGGTTCCGCTGGTTTTCCATTGGGATGGAACCTTGCATTCAGACAGGTAGTGTGTGAAGAGCCGAGCCAGTGTATTGATGAGTATTGAAGGCAAATTCTTCAGGTGTTCAGGTCTGACCTTGTCTGGGCCGGGTGCTGTATGCTTTTTTACCAACAAAATGGTGTGTTGGATTTCAGAAGGGAGAACGATGGGAATGACATATCCATCCCACGGAATTTGGTACGTTGGCAGGTAGATGTGGCTATCAAAGAGATCTGAGTAGAAGTCATGGATAACCTTTTCCATTGCCCTTCTGGAAGATGTATAGATCCATCAGGACGTCGGAGGGCAGTCATCTTGGTCTTGTAGTTGGTAAAAGACAGGCAGGCGTTGTGAATGCTTTTCCCGGCTTCTGCCTCATTGGCCAGCACTGATGCTCTTCTCTCTTTAAGGTCTTCTTTTATCGCTTCTCTGCACTGCTTTTTGAGCTCTGATGTTTGCTTGTATTGCCTGAGGCTCGCACCCAGCCACGTTGGTGAATGAGCTCGAGAGTTTCTGAAGTGTCTGAAGACAGGTGTCTTTTTGTGGTTTTTCTCTCCCTAGGCATTTCTCACACAATCAGCAGGATGATGGCATTTCACCAAATCTCTTCAGTGCCACCCTTGAGAATGTCATGCGATGACTGGAATGACAGGGAGTGGGAGTGAAGATAGACGGTCGGCAGCTGCACCACCTCTGCTTTGCTGATGACATCGTTCTAATAACACCAAACATTTTAGTCAAGCAGCACAAATGCTGGCTGACTTCGACTGTGAGTGTGGAAAGGGAGGACTGCAGCTGAATCTCATGAAGACAATGTTCATGAGAAACGGACTCCTTCCTGACGTTCCATTCACTCTCAACGGAACGAACATCTCTGAATGCAGCAGTTATGTGTACCTAGGTCAAGAACTCAACATGACGAATGACCTGGTACTGAGTTGCACAGGAGGAAGAGAGTGGCTTGGAATGCCTTCAAGAGCGTTTAAGAAATAGCTAAGAGGATGAAGAACCTCTGGCTCCGGGCACATCTCTTCGATTCCACCATTCCTGCATTAACATACACCTCAGAGACTTGGACCCTACAAAAACAGGATGAGAACGCTATTTGGGTCTCCCAAAGAGGAATCGAAAGAGCTATGCGTGGAGTATCACGCTTAACTCAAATGAGAGAAAGAATCTGGAGTTCCCACCTCTGTCAATGATCAAGAATCAGGGATGCTGTCTCGTTTGCCAAGGTGTCGAAAATCAGATGGGTTGGACACATAATACGATTTGGAGACGACCGCTGGACTAGAGCCGTTACTGACTGGATTCCACAGGGCGTCAAAAGATCACGTGGCCTCCCACCAACGAGAGGTCAGACTTGTTCGTCAAGACCCTGTATGATAGGTTTGAGGCTGTGTTCCTAGAATGAGCAGACGCCATTGGCCACACTAGCAAGTGACAGGGATGAATGGAGACGTTACTGGCATCTGCTTGAGCAAATCGATGAGTAACGGGATGTCAAGTGATCAAGTGATTAAGTGAAGTGTTAAATTTGAAACTATAAATTGTATTTGATTTTTTATCAGCTAAGTTTGTTGAAAAAGAACAGCACTGACTAACACCTAGGGAACCTTAAGATTTAACCAAGAAAATGAAGAAGAGCCAGAAACATAACAAATAAGAAATTGTTATTTTTTATATAGGAGGACTCTGAAAGATAATGGTCTCATTGAATATATAAGAATAGAAATTGAAGTAAAGGACGAATCTGTATGCAGAGGGTTTCCTAAGATGCTTTTGTTATAGGCTCAATGTTAAGTTTTCAGGAGTTTTCCAAGTTTTGTAAGGAGACGTCAAGTTGGTAGCTGAAGTTAGATCAAGTAAATGCATTTAATCACTGAAAGTTGAATATACTACAAATTCCAGGCGCCTCCATTCTTGGTTATTTAATATTTTACTGGCATATCACTAGTAGAAGAATGCACTTTGGATTAGTCAGATAAGAAGTACTCCCTAGAAGGTTCTTTTGAATGTTGGAGTGGAAGCCAGACATAGTGGGAGAAAAAGTGGGAGGTATAGAAATGGAGAAACTTGAACATGAAAGGAATATACAAATTACATAGTAGCTAGAGAATAATATGAAGTACTAGGAGGTAAACACACGCATATTTATAAGGGTTCTTCCAAGAGAAAGAAATGAATACTGAATATACGAAATGACAGGAAGTGGGGATCTCTGGGACAGAAGATAGTATGGGATTCAGGGCTCAGAGGAAGAGACCCTGGAATATAAGGAGGGCGTCTTATCACCCAAGACTTGAAGAGATGGCATTTCCAAGAAAGAATCAACATTTGCATTTCAGCCTGCATTTTCTCACGTAACCTTGGCTGCTGTTATGTTTGAAGCTAAATAGTTGCTGCTACTACTCTTGTTTTTGGTGGTGGTGACAGCAGATAGTTGGGTGGGATAAAAAGCCTCTATCTTTCCTTCAGTTACTCACATTTAGCAGCACACATTAAAAAATACTTGGAAGGAATTAAAGGGGAAACAGCAAATGCATGAGAAGGAATAAAAATATTAAATTGCTGCAGTCTAAACTCAAACTAATGAATTTCAGCCCTGGATGTTTTAGCTGTTCTAGCTTGTGGATTTGGTTAGATAATGCTCTTTGGATAGTGCATGGGAAATGCATTAGCTTTCCTGTCCAAATTTATCCTGCTTCTCCTGCCATTTTCACTAACCTAGATTCAAGCTGCATGGAATTTTCCTTAGTTGTACACTTCTTACGAGCAAGGTCCTCTCACCAAGGCATAGGAAGTCAAGAACATGGCTGTCATCTTGTGCTTTATTGCCACTTTCAATTCTTATAAAGAAAATAGATCTTTAGGGATTGGAAGGAAAGATTTGTGAGTGTGTTTTCTGAGCCAAGATTGTGTCGTATTCATCTTTATATTCTCGTTCATCCATTTATTTCTTCAATAAATATTTATTGAGAGCACACTATTTTCTGGGCAAAATGCCATAGGTTAGTGGTAATGAGGAAAACATACAGTGCTTTTAGTATAATGGGAGAGACATATACTAAGTAGTCACACAAATAAATATATGTAATTGCAAAAGGTACTAAGTGCTTTGAAAGAAAAATGATGTTATATTAAATACTGACAAAGAAAGAGCTGACTGATTTTCTGCAGTTGTGAGAGGGCTCTCAGAGTCTTGAGTCATGACAGATGAGTAGGAGTTCCTGAGGTGTGAGGCAAAGAACATTCCCAGCAGAAGGAAGAGTCACTGAGAAGGACTTAAGGCAGGAAAAGATTATCATCTTTAGGAAATTAATGGGAGGGGGGAAGATCATGAATAAAACCTAGTGAGAAAAGAAGAGCCCAAGAGGCAAATGGTATGTCTTGATTTTATTTCATCTAATGCTATTGTAAGTCTACATTTGATCTTAGCCAAAGCGGGTAGGGCGTTTGCCTTGCACGCGGCCCATGCAGCCGACCCAAGTTCAATTCCTCTGCCCCTTTCAGAGATACCGGCAAGCCACCGAGAGTATCTCGCCCGCACAGCAAAGCCTGGCAAGGTACCCATGATATATTCAATATGCCAAACACAGTAACAACAAGTCTCACGGTGGAGACGTTACTGGGCCCACTCAAACAAATCGATGAACAACGGGAGGACAGTGCTACAGTGCTATTGTAAGTCAGAGAGTGAAAGACTTAAGGTGAAGCAATGGCATAACCTTATAGTGTTTTGGAAAGATTACTCTGACTGTGAAGTGCAGAAAGATACAAGTACTGAGTTCAGTTGGGGGGTACATTTTGGAAGTTAGATTCTTTGTTGCTGGTTGAGAGAAGAGCAATATTTGGATTTGATTTTCAGAGAAACTCTAATACCTCCTAATATTGATTCATTAGTTTTGCATCCTAGATAAGATAATAAGACATGAAAAATAAACTAAGGGAAGAAATTGGAAAATAAGAACACAATTTTTTATTTAAATTTGAATAGAGAAGTTTAATGAATACAAAAAAGTAGTGATTAGAAAATAGAGGACAATGAATAAAAAATAAAAAGGGAAAAAGAAGATAAAAGGCAGAAAATGATATTTTTTGGGGGGTCACACCCAGAGATGCAGAATAACAGGAGTTACTCCTGGCTCTGCACTCAGGAATTATTCCTGGCGGTGCTCAGGGGACTATATGGGACGCTGGTAATAGAACCCGGGTTGGCTGTATGCAAGGCAAATGCCCTGTACGCTGTGCTATCACTCCAGCCCTGAAAATGATTATTTAAGCAAATGAAAGAGGAAGAAAAAGAAGAGGCAAACCCTGTTGACAGCTTAGTGAAGCTAGTTTATGCTATGGTGACCTTATTTCCCATTTTGTCTGACCAAGTAGCCCGTGGGTGACTAGAGCTATAACACCAGTCTCCTCCTATACTTGGGAGCAACAGGCAGTGATAAACAAATGAAAGTTGGCTGTGATAAAGGTTCTCCTCTGCCTCCAACTGCCTCTTCTTCTTTCCTGGGAAAAGGCCTCTGAGGAACTTACCAAAACCTCACTCCTTTTTTGTTTGAATCAATCAACTCAACTTAACCCAGAATCCTATAATTCTCCATCTTAATAAAGGTGTGTTCCACTCCTGCTTCACACTCTACCTTTGCCTACCTGCCCTCTTATGTTATTTAGGATCTCCTCCCGCACTATTAAACATGCTTCTAATAACGGGCTTCTAATAATATGCTTTTCATAGTGGCTCTTGTGTTTCAGCCACAAGTAAAGTACAAATGTCTTTGCTTAACACAAGATCTTATAACCTCCATACTGATATATTTCTTCCTTTATCTTTCTTCTTCCAACACTCTTGAGTGCTCTTCATAAACACATTTTGATATTGCATCTTATTCTTTAGACTTATTGACTTATTTTCTTTCCTCTCGCATCAAAGTAGATAAGCTTTAAAAAGTTTAGAGATGGGGATGTGACTCAGGAAGTAGAGTATATGTGTTATATGTATGAGGCCCTTGCTTTAGTCTCTGGTCCTCTGATCTTTGTGATCACCTCTGCAACAAAAATGATGACAACATCAACCACATAAACACGTAAAGTCTTCCTTAAGGGCCAGAGAGAATGTACAGGAGGCAGCATACTTGCTTGCATGCTGCAGAATCTGCTCAACCCTGACTGTATTTACAGTCCCCTGATCACAGAGCCAGGAACAGCCCTGGACACTGCCGGTGTCCTTCCCCAGTAGTCCTCTCTAATAGCTATAAATAAATAAATAAATATATATATATATCTGTGCAGCATATTTTCCTAAGGAGAAAAATTATCCTATGAGGTTAATCTTGAATTTACCTGGGGATATGATCTCATCAAATTTATCATTCATTCTGTGAGTAGAATCTATTATTATGCCTTAAACCAATTCTTTAAAATGTTTTTGCTTTTACTAAATACTGTCTCAAAATGTGTATTATTTCCTGGGAGTGGGGAACTACATGGGGACACACCCAGCTGTGCTCAGGACTTATTCCTATCTCTGTGCTTAGGGATCACCCCTGGTGGAGACTGGGGGACTATACGGGATGCTGGGATCAATACTGAGTATTGCAAGGCAGGTATCTAATACTGCCCTGGCCCTACATTATTTCGAATGAAGGTATTTATAATTCATTTCCTTTTATTTATTTATTTAATTTATTTATTTTGGTTTTGGAGCCACACCTATCATGCTCCTAACTCTGTACTCAGGAATCAGTCCTGGCTGGCTCAGGGACCCATATGGGGTTCCAGGGATCTAACCTGGCTCAGCTGTGAGCGTGACAAGTGCTGCCCCTATAGTTTAATAAGTTTCCTGAGCAATTTGTGATGATTGTATAGTTTTTCTTTTTTATCTATAATAATAGGTGGATTGCATTGCTTGGTTTTTAGATTTTAAATCAACTTTTTCATCTAGGAATACATCTTAGTCACGGAGGACTTGCCTTTTATATATTTCCAGTTTGATATGTTAACTTTTTTGAAGTATTTTGTTTCTATGTTTATGAGAAATATTAGCCTACATTTTATCTTCTTATAATAGCTTTATTAAAGCTAATTACAATGGATCTCATTCCCCTGACCCTGAAGGAGTCACCAATATGGCAGTGTTGAGAAGGATGAGGAAGGAGAGGCTGATAACATCTCAAGTCCAAACTACGCTGCGAAAATGAAGAAAGACAAAAATGATAGTCTGTACTTTCAACGCATGTACGCTGGTATCAGATGCATCCATCGAGGACCTGATGGTACAAGCATAAAAGATCAAGTACGACATCATTTGTCTGACCGAGACAAGAAGGCATCAATCACATCATGCCATTTTCAACACTGGAGAAGAACTGTTCCTCAGAACATGCGATAAAAGAGGCGTCAGAGGCGTTGGTGTCCTTGTCAACATGAACTTGGCCATGAGCATTGATTCATTCGAATGCCTAACAACCCGAATTGGATGATTACACTTGAATAGATGTGGCTCACTGCCGGCAGTTTCTACCTTTGTTGTTTATGCACCAACATCCAATTATGATGAAGGAGAAATTGAAAAGTTCTACATGGAGCTGGAGAAGTTCTGTAAAGAAGACCACACTTTCTACAAGATCATTGTTGGTGATTTTAATGCCAACATAGGATTGAGAAGATCAGCCAAAGAACTCCACATCGGGACCCATGGCCTAGAATGGAACAGACAGGGTGAGAGACTGTCTGAGTTCATCATGTCAACCAAGACCATTCATGGTAACTCACCATTCCAGAAGGCCGTATCTAAACGTTGGACATGGGAGTCTCCTGGTGGACGGTTCCACAACAAAATTGACCACATCATATTCAATCGACAGTTTTGCCTGACCTATGTCACCATTGTCCCAAAATTCCAAACAGGATCGGACCACCATCTCCTTCATTCAAAATTCTACTTCACAGAGCTGGGAGAAAGGTCTGCAAAGTTTAAGAAGAGAACTCCCAGAATGACCACCAACTGGGAGCTCTTTGGCACTAGTGCTGCAACATGGGAAGATGTGATCGTTGACAACATTGACGGAATACGATCGACTGGTTCAGCACCTCCAATATTGTGTGAGGAACACCAAGAGCAAGATAGCCACAAAAAAAGCCCCTGTCTTTGAAAACTCTTGAGCTTATTCGCCAACGTGGTTTGGCGCATGCCTCAGGCAACCACAAGTGAATGTCCGAGCTTGCAAAGCAGTGCAGAGATGCGATAAAGGAAGACCTCAAAGAAAGAAGAGCAGAAGTGCTAGAAGTGCTGGTAGATGCGGCAGAAGCTGGGAAAAGCATTCGTAACGCCCGCCTGTCCTTCGCCAACTACAAGACCAAGATGACTGCCCTCCGATGTCATGATTGATCTATGACATCTTCCAGAAGGCCAATGGAGAAGATCATCCATGACTTCTACTCAGATCTCTTTGATAGCCACGTCCACCTGCACACATACCAAATTCCGCAGGATGGATATGTTGTTCCCAACGTTCTGCCTTCCAAAATTTGACACGCCATTTTGCCGGTAAAGAAACAAAGAGCACCTGGTCCAGACAAGGTCAGACCTGAACACCTGAAGAACCTGCCATCAGTACTCATCAATACGCTGGCTCTACTCTTCACACGCTACTTGTCTGAATGCAAGGTTCTGTCCCAATGGAAAACCAGCAGGACTGTACTACTGTACAAGAAGGGTGACATCCACGACATTGGCAACTATCACCCGATCTGCCTACTGTCTGTCATCTACAAGCTGTTCACTCGAGTCATCCTGAATAGGATTGGCAGAACACTAGATGAAGGACAACCATGCGAGCAAGCCGGTTTTCGAAAAGGATTCAGGACGATTGATCATATTCACACGATAACCAAGCTCACTGAGGTTTCTCAGGAGTTCAAGATGCTGCTCTGTTTAGCGTTCATTGATTTAAAGAAGGCCTTTGATTTTGTTGAGACAGAAGCAGTCATTTAAGCCCTAGCTAATCAGGGCATTCAAACTCAATACATCAGGATGCTCCATGAGCTGTATTATAGTTTCACTACCAGGATCTCACCATTCTACAAAGACGTGATCATCGATGTCAAGAGAGGGGTTCAGCAGGGTGATATTATTTCACCTAAACTCTACAGTGCCACCCTTGAGAACGTCATGCGACTACTGGAATGGGAAGGAATGGGAGTGAAGATAGACGGTCAGCAACTACACCACCTCCGCTTTGCTGATGACATTGTTCTAATAACACCAAACATTAGCCAGCAACACAAACGCTGGCCGACTTTGATCGTGAGTGTGGAAAGGTCGGACTACAGCTGAATCTCATGAAGACAATATTTATGAGAAACAGTCTCGTTCCTGACTTTCCTTTCACTCTGGAATGGAATGAACATCTCCTAATGCAACAGTTATGTGTACCTAGGTTGAGAAGTCAACATGACGAATGACCTGGCACCTGAGTTGTGCAGGAGGAAGAGAGTGGCTTGGAACGGTTCAAGAGCATTGAAGAAATAGCTAAGAGGACAAAGAACCTCTGGCTCTGGGCACATCTCTTCAATTCCACTGTTCTTCCTGGATTAACATACACCTCAGAGACCTGGGCCCTACGAAAACAGGAAGAGAAGGCTACTTGGTTCTCTCCAAGGAGGAATTGAAAGAGCTATGCTTGGAGTATCATGCTTCACTCAAACAAGAGAAAGAATCCAGAGTTTCGACCTCCGTCCATGGTCAAGAATCAGGGACGCTGTCTCGTTTGCCAAGGCGTCAAAAATCAGATGGGCTGGACACGTAATGAGATTTGGAGACGACCCCTGGACTAGAGCCATTACCGACTGGATTCCAAGGGACGTCAAAAGACTGCGTGGCCGCCCACCTACCAAATGGTCAGACTTGTTCGTCAAGACCCTGAACGATTGGTTTGAGGCTCTTTGTGTTCCTAGAACAAACAGACGCCATTGGGCTTCACTAGCGTGTGACAGGGACAAATGGAGACATTACTGGCACCGCTCGAGCAAATTGATGATTGATTAACAGTTAGTTAAGTGATCAAGTGGTAATAGCTTTAGAATAATACTGCTTTCATAGAATGAGTTATAAAGTGTTTTTTTCTATTTAAGTTTTGGGAAGGGTTTTTACATAATGATATTCTATATTGTCTTTAACTATTTGATAGAATTTGTCAATGAAATTATGTGGTCCTGTAATTTTACTTGTAGCACTGCACCGAAGCACTGTCCTCCCATTGTTCATTGATTTGCTCGAGCGGATACCAGTAACGTCTCCATTGTGAGACTTGTTGTTACTGTTGTTGGCATATTGAATACACCATGGGGAGCTTGCCAGGCTCTGCCATTTGAGCCAAATATTCTCGGTAGCTTGCCGGGCTCTCTGAGAGGCATGGAGAAATTGAACCCAGGTTGGCCGCATGCAAGGCAAATAAATGCCCTACCCACTGTGCTATTGCTCCAGCCCTTGTAGGAAGGATTATTAATAACAAAGGGACATTGGGTTATTTAATAGATAAAGGAATATTTGTATTAGTACTTCTTAAATGACTTTTGGTTCTTTGTGTCTTCCAATAAATTATGCATTTCTTGAATTTACTGGTATGAAATATTTACAATTTTTCCCACCAATTATTGATTTAGTATCTGTATAACTTGTAGTGATGTCAGTCTCATTTTTGGCTTTGGAAATTTGTCTTTCCTCTAATTTTTCCCATGTTCAGTATGATTAGGGTTTTCATCATTTCATAGAATTTTTTAAAAATCAAAATTGCATCTTTTTTTCAAAAGATAAGGTCTTGGTTTCATGAAATTTTTGCTTGTTTTGTTATTCCCCACACTCTGCTTTATTTCAGCACCATGATTTACAAAGTTATTCATAAGATTTGTTACAGGCATTCATATTTCAATCCATTCATCAATCCCACCACCACTGTCACCTTCTTTCCACCATTGTCTGCATTTTTCCAACCACCTCTCAAGCCTGTACCTGTAGCAAGCCCACAATAATTTTATGTATGTATTTATTTATTTAGTTTTTGGGGTCTCACCTGGTGATGCACAGGGGTTACTCCTGGCTCTGAACTCAGGAATTGGTCTTGGCGGTGCTCAGGGGACCATTTGGGATGCTGGAAATCAAACCTAGGTCATTCACATGCAAAGCAAATGCCCGACCCACTGTGCTATCGCTCCAGCCCAATAATTTATTTTATATTGCTTGTTTCCACTCACTTGTTAATGGAATGTTTAAAAATATTTCTGTAGGAGAAAATTTGTCAAAGTTGTTGTATCTCACCAATGGGACATTAAATCCTTGTCTGAGGGTTCACTAAGTGTTGTTGCAAGTGAAGCCTTCTGTGTTAATGTTTTATTAGTCTAAACTGGTTGACTTCTATGTTACATCCCATCCAATCTGGTGTGCTACTACTGGGATGTCAGTATTGTAGAGCTCGGAGATGTGTGGTGTGAATGTGTTCTAGAAGGATTTTCACTATCTTTTGTTTGTTTTCTAATTCACCCATCTCTGAATTTGATTGTTTCCTTTCTTCTGCTTACTTTGGGTTTTGTTGACTCTTATTTTTTTAGTTTTTTTTTTTTTGCTGTGAAATAGAGATAATTTAGAAAATTTTCTTTTCTAGTCTAGGTGTTGAGTATAGTAAATTTCTCTCTGTATACTACACTATAGGTTGTGCTTTTATTCTATTGTATGATGGGTGGTGGTGTTAGGCCATATCTGATGGTGCTCAGTGCTTACTCCCAACTCGGTACTCAGGGTCACTTTCGATGGTGCTCTGGGAACAATACATGGGCCAGGGATTGGACTTTGCATGCAGGGCAAGGGAATTACTAGTGGTACTAGCTCTCCAGTCCATGTTTCACCCATTAAAAATGCACCTAGCCAAAACCTTCAGTTTTACTAGTCTATTCTTCTGTTATCTCTAATTTGCCATAAACAGTATCTAGTGAATTTTTCATCTCAAGACATTATAGTTTTCATATCTGGAAGTTTGATTGGGTCTTTTAAAATAATTTTTATAACAGTTTTGGTCATCCTCTGTACTTTGAGTTTATAGAATATGGCTACTGCAGTTGTTTCTTATTTACCAATTTTATTTTTGTGCCCCAGATAGGTCTATTTTTCATTGATTGCTTTTTCTCTTAATTATGGATCATCTTTCTTTGCTTCTTTGCACTTTTAGGCATTTTTTGTTGAATGTCAAACGTTGTAGACATTTTGTTGGGTGCTGGATATTTATATCCCCATAAATAGTCTTAAATATGAAATCTTAATCCTGCTTCTGGGATAAGGTTACATTACTTGAAAACTGATCCTTTTGTTGTTGTTTTAATATAGTATATATGCTGTGGGCTGGAGTGATAGCACAGCAGGTAGGGCGTTTGCCTCACAAGCGGCCAACATGGCCAACCCGAGTTCGATTCCTCTACCCCTCTCAGAGAGCCCGGCAAGCTATCGAGAGTATCTCGCCCTCACAGCAAAGCCTGGCAAGCTACCTGTGATGTATTCGATATGAGTAACAGTCTCACAATGTTACTGAGCCCGCTCGAACAAATCGATGAACAATGGGATAACAGTGACAGATATATGCTGTATTTATTAATTTGGGGTGGGCACATCTTCCTGTTTCTGGGGGCTACTCCTGACTGGGTGCCCAGTGGTTGTTCCTGGCAGTGCTTGGAAGACCACGTGGTACCAGGGATTGGATTTGGTCCTTGTGCAAAGCACGTGCTCAATTCATTGAGCTATTTTTGCAGCTGGGCCTTAACTTCTAAAGTTTGTTAGATAGGCCCAGCACACTGGTTAGTCTAGGGCTGATTTAGGCCCAATCATTAGGCAAAAGTTCTTTCAAGTATTTTACACAATCAATTTGCTAGAGCAGGCTCACTAATGTCTCCATTGTGAGACTTGCTGTTACTGTGTTTGACATATTGAATATGTCACAGATAGCTTGCCAGGCATAGCTCATTAATTTTTTTTTACTCTGATTGGGAAAACTGGAACTCTTCTTGGTACTCTGAATTCTGAAATTTTCCCTCCTATTAGTTTTGGGTTGTTATTTCCCTGACCTTTGGTAATTTCCTCCTTGCATCTGTATTGATCTATACTCAATGTAAGATTCAAGGGATCAGCTCTGCAGTGATTGTACAGCCAGCAATTGCTTGTCTTGTACATGGACAGCCGGGGTTCAGTCTCTGGAACCTCATTTTGTACCCCGAGCACCTCCAGGAGTAATTCCTGAGTGCAAAGCTGGAAGCAACCCCTGAGCACTGCTGGGTGTGTGTGGCGGGGGGGGAAGATTCAAGGGCTCTCTACAACTGTCCAGAGTAGTCTCTCTTTGACTATCAGTTTACCCTCAGAATCTAACTGTCGTATGTTCTCTGGGTTCCAGTTTAGTCTTTTCAATGTACAGAGATTTTTGGCTTCTGCTTCCCTGCCCTGGGGACCAGAACCTTGCTCCAGGCTCTAATAGAAAATGTTAACATTCATTTCTTCTCTGTCACTTTTCTGTCAGGAGTATTCATCGTTTTTTGCCTGATATCCAGAGTCTAAACATGATTATTTCATATATTTTGTTGGATTGGAAGGGGAAATTATTTTAGTCAGCTAAAACCAAAATATACTTGGTCTTTGACCCCAGTCCTTCAAAGAGAGCTCCTAAAACCATTGAAATTTCCCAAGACTCTGAAGATTCTTTTGTTACTCATAAAGACATTTCCCTACCCCACTACCACAACAGTTGGTACTGCTGGGGTGGTGTAAAGTGGGTGTCCTCAGGTCACCTGGTCATCTCAGGAGGGGGTTATCACCAGAAAGACCAATTGGCTACAGTGCTGAAAATTCCAGCACTGTAGTAACTTACCGTAGTGAGTGGACTTCCTTGCTCACCTCCAGAGGGGACTGGGGAGCTGGAGATGGCGCTTTCTAAAGACTTGTGCAAGATCTTCAGCATCCAGGTTGAACACATTGACTTGCTGAAAAGGCAGAATGGAGTACTAGGAGGTGCCGTGAAAATTCCATGCCCTCCCGTTCTTTGTCTTGCATATTTTCCATTTGCCTGTCGCTCCTAAGTTCCTCCTCTATGATACACCAGTAAACAACATCTTTTCCTGAGTTCTAGCCATGCAAGCAAACTGTTGGATCTGATGGGAGGATTTGGAGCTGGTTAGCCTGAAGAAGCAGTGCCTGGAGCCTCAGACTGGCTGCGAAGGCATATGCAGCGTTGTGGGACTGAGTGATAATCTAAAAAGAAAACTATATGCCATCATATTAATACATATGGGGGGAGGTAACAGTTCAACACCAAACATGATTCCAAAAATAGATAATTAATTAAGAATAGATGACAGTACTAGAATATATTTTCCTTGGCTCACATGGATCGCTTCTCAGGATAAATCATGAGCTCTGCCTTTGGGACAAAAATATAACACAAGGTTACGGTCACATGCTTTACATGTGTGAGATCCAACACAGTTCAATTCCCTGTACCAGATTGCTCCCTAAGACCCACTGGATCTATCACTGGTAGTCCCAGACCACCACATGGGTGGCCCCTGGCACTGCAGGGCTGAAGCAGCTCTGCATCCTCAGACCCTAGCGTTGAACTCTCCGGAATGATTGGATGGGAATCACCCAGAGTGGTTCTGGGTCCTCCCTGAGCAGTGCTCTCTTTTTTTTCTTAATAAACCAGGGCATTGCTGTTGATATTCTGAAATCATTAACTTCCAGATTCATTGATTTGTGGTGGTTTTCTATGTTCTATTTTATTCATCTTCATCCCAATTTTTATTATTCCTTTTACATACTAGTTTTTGGTTTAGTTTGCTCTTCCTTTTCTGGTTCCTAAAGGAGGGAAGTTGGGTGATTTAAACCTTACATCTTCTTCAATAAATGCTTTTACTTCAGAGCAATAAATTTCCTAACGTTGTCTTGTTGCAGTCCATGAGATTTTGGAATATAGTTTCTTGTTTTCATTTATCTTAAAGAATTTTCTAATTTTTCTTGGGATTTCTTCTTTGACTCATGAGTTGTTTAAAACCGTGTTGTTCAATTTCCAAATATCTGTTAATTTTTCAGTTTACCTTTATCATTGACTTTTTGTTTTATTTTACTGGGATCAGAAAAGATATAATTATGTACTCTTAGTATTATAAAATTTTTAAGACTTATGACTGAAGAATTATGATGCTTCTTTAATGGTATTCCAGACTCACTTGAGAAAAATGTGTGTTCTACTGTGGAGAGTTGTTGAATATATTTTGCAATGTGGAGTGTCTTGTAGAGATGATCTTCCTACCTACTGGGTAGTCACATCTTTTATCGATCTTACTATGGGACTTTTACCTGTGTTAAATCCTGAGTCTGAAAACCTGTACCTGTAGATATTCTTATGACAGTTTCTTCTCATCACTCAACTATTGCTCAACAATACCCTCGGAGTTTTCTCTAACCACACTATTCAGAATTGCGCTCCACCACATCCCTAGCCACTCTCTGCCTTGTTTACTGGTTTGTTTCTTCACATCATTTAATAAATCTGAACATATATGATTAATTTCATTCTTTACTTTTTCCTTCATATCTCCCAGTAGAATATGAGCTCAATGAAAGCAAAGATATAGTCTCTCTTGCTTATAGTAAAAGCTAAGAAAATAATTAATAAATATATATATTTTAAACATTTGTTAAATTCACCTGCATTTCAAAATAGCACTGTGTTTTCACCTACATAAACTTTTGCTTGATTTTCATGTTGGAATATTTGAAAAGCTATTCTTATGTATATATAAAACTTTTTTCTTTACCTTTCCTCCCCTGAAATTACTACTTTTAAATTTCACCGAAACTCTTTCTGTCCTTGATTATGTCAGCAGTAGAAAGCTGGATCATTTAGGTCAGTTTATACTTTGCAATTTTACACATTTAAATCAGATCCTTAGTATCAGTTTACATATTGATATTTCAGATCTTAGAGCAGTTTTTGCAAAACTACTCTAAAAAGTTTCCAGAAAACAAGCAAATTCTTTACTTCAAGCAATGTTGCTAGTGTTTTCTGAATATTTATAATAATATAATAATTACGTTATAGCATGATACTTATTTTTCTAGAATAATTACTCATTGAACTAATAAAATCAATCTCTTAAAACTTCAGAGTAAAAGGAAATCTTAACATATATGCACATTTTGTAATGCGTATTCTACATGCATATTCTATTTTAATAGTTTAGCAGAACAAGATTTATGTAACAAATAAGAAATAATATTACACATATGTGAGATTATTTTTAATAAGATGTTATTTGCTATTTTAAAATATCAAAATTATTTGCTGTTCTAACTTTTTCTTTCTAATATAGAGCATCTTTTTCTCTTTCTCCAGTCCCCAGAGTTACTCTTAGTCTCATTTGCTTTGATTTTCAGGTACAACCAAACATCTCACTTGACCCAATTTCTGACACTTCTTTTCCTCAGTTCCTGTCTCTGACAACTTTACCCCTAGGCAATACTTTTGAATCTATTTTTAAATTAAATTAGTGTTTAAGAAGCAAGAAAGCAAAAGAGATTTTCTAATACAGCATGGGGTCAAATCACCATCTTGTTCTCATTTTTCTCCCTGGGCATATTGCCTTTTTGGGTAATGGAAAAGCAGTGGGTATAAGGGGGCTGATATAGCTCCCATGTCCTGGCAAGAAGAGAAATACAGCTCATTTAAAAATGGAATTCAGGGGCCAGAGAGAAAGTACTGCAGGTAAGAGGCTTGCCTTGCATGCTGCAGAATGCCTTCAATCCCTAGCACCACAAACAACACTGCCAGGAGTAATCCTTCAGCATAGAGCCAGGAGTAAGGGTAGCACAGCCAGGGGTGGTTCCCCCAAAACCAAAAATAAAGCAAAAAATATTTAATTCGACCCAGTTTTCATAAACCTTGTTTTTTTTTTTTTTTGCTTTTTGGGTCACACCCGGCAATGCACAGGGGTTCCTCCTGGCTCTGCACTCAGGAATTACCCCTGGCGGTGCTCAGGGGACCATATGGGATGCTGGGAATCAAACCCGGGTTGGCCGCGTGCAAGGCAAACGCCCTACCTGCTGTGCTATTGCTCCAGCCCCAACCTTGTTCTTTTTGAAGCTCAGCTTCTTCTGTTTCTTCTTAGAAAAAAAATAAAATTATCCCCCCTGCCCGCCTAACCCTTCCCCCAAACACACAATTTTTGTAGCCATGACTGTGGTGTCACATATACTTGGTTACAGTGCTCATGGCGGTGGGGAGGGGGAGTTGTACTCTTGCTTATGGTGCTGGCATCTGTGCCCGTGAAGGGCACTGCACCCTTTAGCTGTAGTGCTCACAAATGTTTTGGTTGCAGCTGGGAGTTGCAACCCTGGTCATGGTGTTCATGCCTTTTGGTTGCATTGTTCACAGGAGGTCACTCTCTCAAACTGTGGTGCTCACACACACACACTTGGCTAAGATGTACTGGTGTACTTACACACTGTTCTGGCTCAGGGATCCCAAACAGTAGTGCTCAGAATGGTCTCAGCACATGTGAGGTGGTGCTAAGGAATGAAGTCACAGTCTCAAGCTTACAAGGCAGGGAATTTTCCTCTGAGCTAGTCGAAGGACTCCTGCAACTTAGTTTTACCTAGGAAACCTTTTCCCTCTAAGGGATAGTTATTCCCATTACTCATTATAGTGCATTGTAGGCGTGTGACTGCACCAGGTCCCCTGGGACTTGTCTTTAAAATAGTCACCTGGCGGGGCTGGAGTGATAGCACAGCGGGTAGGGCGTTTGCCTTGCACGTAGCTGACCCGGATTCGATTCCTAGCATCCCATATGGTCCCCCGAGCACCGCCAGGAGTAATTCCTGAGTGCATGAGCCAGG
Source organism: Sorex fumeus (assembly GCF_029834395.1). Lineage (NCBI taxonomy): Eukaryota > Metazoa > Chordata > Mammalia > Eulipotyphla > Soricidae > Sorex > Sorex fumeus. The sequence continues at coordinate 18,148,519 of NW_026606083.1, read as the reverse complement.
AATAACCCCTATGCATCGCCGGGGTGTGACCCAAAAAGCAAAAAAAAATGGCTTATGAGAGCAAGTCTAGTCATCTAAATAAAATTTCAATTTTCTGGGCCAGAACAAATTGTGCCTTTACCTTTGTGTGTGTGTGTGTGTGTGTGTGTGTGTGTGTGTGTGTGTGTTTTCTCCTCTGTAATTTTGTATACTTGCATGATAAAACAACCAAGTTTAAATCTATACACCTTCTTTTAGAGACCATCAGACTGCACATGAGACACCATCATTTGAGACCTAAGACAGTTCTTTTCACATTTAACAAGTAAAACCTTTTGGCTGAAATTACCATTTTTCAAACTACCATTTGCAACAAGGTGGTCATTTAGAAAAGAATTCTCTTCCAAACACAAGCAATATAAACAGTGCTACTTGTAATTATATCTTGTTTGTTTGGGCATTAAAGCCTGAGTATGCCCATCCACGACTAGCTAAGCAACAAAGTGAGCAAGAGTGGACTCAGCCAAGAACACACACTAGCCCTTAGAAACAAAACAGAAGAAAATTCAAGGCTGGGGGCTGGAGCGATAGCACAGCGGGGAGGGCATTTGCCCTGCACGCGTCCAACCTGGGTTCGATTTCCAGCATCCCATATGGTCCCCCAAGCATCTCCAAGAATAATTCCTGAGAGCAGAGCCAGGAACAACACCTGAGCATCGCAGAGTCTGACCAAAAAGAAAAAAAAAAAGAAGAAAGAAAACTCAAGGCTGGACATGGCTTACCTCCAGCTCTATAGAATGCATCTCCAACTCTTACAAGGATGGTTTCATAACCAGCACCTTCTAGACACTTCAGAGAGAACTTACATCATTGCTTACACTGGCGGCCTTAGGGTATTAAGAGCTAATTTTCCCTCTGAACATGGCCAATAAAGGTTGATTAACTGGGTTAAGAGATGGGAAGACAAAAATTATCTAAATTTGGACCAATAACATCATTGTGGAAAGAATGTGAGAAACTTTGCCTACAGGTGAACTCTGTGATGATGGAATGCAGCCATTTGCTCAGACAAGCCTTGCTTTTTAAAAATAACAGTTCTCTATATGAGGAAAAACTTTTTAATAGAAAAATTAGAGAACTAAAAAAATTAATGAAAAAACGTATCACCAATAATCCCCTTCAGAGAAAAATAATTCTCCAATAGATTTTCTCCAATACATTTGGTTGTTATAGCAAACCGTCATTTTTCCTAATTATGAGTTTCTCCAGTTTTAAATTTTGAAATTTTGAAATGGCCTTTCCCTTCTACTTTCTCCCAATTATATAAGAAGTATTCAAATCTTTTTGAATATTTTTAATTGTTTTATTTTTCTCTTGATTTTAATTTTTTTTTGCCTTTTGGGTCACAGCCAGTAATGCTCAGGGATTACTACTGGCTCTACTGGCTCTGCACTCAGAATTACTCATGGTAGTGCTTAGGGGACCATATAGAATGCCTGGGATCAAACTCAGGTCAGCCGCATGCAAAGCAAACACCCTACCCACTGTACTATCGCCCCAGCCACTCTTAATTTTTTGAGAATTCCTTTTTCTGTGCAATGAAGGGTCCATTTATCCTCCCTCTATTTATTGATAATTTTTCTCACTAATTTGAAATGACTCCTTTAACTATAATATTTACACGTATGTGCACCTATTTCTAAACACACTTATGCTTTTGTCTTTTTAAAATTTTTAGTGGCAAACCATTTTATTAGTATAGTTTTATATTTTGGGTTGGTTTTTTTTCTGGTAAGTGTTGGGAGGTTTTTTGTTTTTGGACACCCAGCAGTGCTCAGGAGTAACCCTTGACACTATATTTCAGGATCACTCTAGCAGTGCTGGCAGACAATATGGGATTGACCCTGGATTAACCACATGCAAGGCAAGCTGCTGTGCTATCACTCTTACCCTTAGTATATAGTTTTAAACTTTATTACATTTTGGTTTCTGATTATGCTTACTCCTAGCTTCTTACCTTCTCCACTGAACTTCAGAATTAATGAAACAATAAAAAAGTTCCAACAGAATTTTGACTAGAATTGCATTGAAATTAGAATCAATGGGGAAAACACTGGCATTTTTATTTGTTTTTATTTTTAAGTTTTCTGATAAAACAATATGGTTTATTTTGTTAAGCATCTATGTTTTATACAATAATGTTTTATAAGTTTTCTCTTGGGCTGGAACGATAGCACAGTGGTAGGGCATTTGCCTTGCACACAGCCAACATGGCCGACCCGAGTTCGATTCCTCCGCCCCTCTCGGAGAGCCCGGCAAGCTCCCTAGAGTATCTCGCCCGCACAGCAGAGCCTGGCAAGCTCCCCGTGAGGTATTCGATATGCCAAACACATTAACAAGTCTCACAATGGAGACGTTACTGGGCCCGCTTGAGAAAATTGATGAACAATGGGAGGACTGTGACTGTGAAGTTTTCTCTTATAATTCTGGCCACTTTATCATTTATTTCTATTTTTGGAAAAGCATTCATTTGAAAAGGATCAATGTTTCATTACACAGGAGCTCCTGGCCTGTGGAGTGTGGACTCTGTACTCTCTCAGCAGAGATACACTAAGGTTCCAACCTGGAAGCTCTCAGCAATCCCTTTCTTTTGGGGTATTATGGGGACTTCCTGACCTAGGCATGATTGACTGAACTATTTGCACTGATATTCGTGCTCTGACTCCTGCCTTCCCTCCTTGCCAGAGGTCTAGGGGATGAGTTCCAAAGTTTTAGTCTCCTGGTTGGCTTGCTTGACAGCTCCTGTTTTAGTTTTCCCAAATTCCCTTCATCAATACAAACTCAGCAGGTTGAAAGGGATTGCTTGTAAACAGCGGAAGACACCTTAACAGCTCTTAACTCTCAGGCATGTCCATGAGTTGGTTTTTTTTTTTGGCTTTTTTGGGGGGGTCACACCTGTCGATGCACAGGAGTTACTCTTTGCTTTACACTCAGAAATTACTACTGGAGGTGCTCAGGGGACCATATGGGATGCTGGGAATAGAATCTGGGTCTGCTGTGTGCAAGGCCTTACCCACTGTACTATCGCTCCAGCCCCATGTCCATGAGTTTTAGGACTTCTGTGTTGGAAATGAGAATGAGGACCGTATACAAATGTGTATGTGTTTGTTTATATATTTGTATTTAAATTATAAGTGTATATATGTATATCAATGTATGTATAATTATATAAATGTATAAATATAATAGTACAGTTGTAAAAATATAATTACATAAATATCATACAATATAAATGCATATGTAAATGACATATTTTATATATAGGGGTATATAAACATATAATTTATAGATGAAGATATATATATAGACATATAATTTGAAGAATATATGCATATATATTTGTGTATAGGGAGTTTTTATCTAAGCAGTGCTCAGGGAGTCCAAGGGCCCTCCTGGTGATTCTCTGCCAATCAGGCCTGTGAGTCAGTGGGAGGGCTCAAGGATGCAGCTGGAGATTACCTGGGCCACTTCATTGTTTTTCAGGGATGCTGGTGCTGAGGGATCAAACCAGGGTCACTTACTTGAAAAGCATCCAACCCTCACTTACATTGTTCCTATGTTATTTCTTTTTTTTTTTTTAATTGAATCACTGTGAGATAAAGTTATCTCAGGGTACTATTTTATTTCTTTAATGGTTAATATTATTTTGTCATTAGTTCCCTCCACTCTGTGGTTAATATTCAGTTCCTGTATGACAGAACTGAGCTTACTTAGTGGGAAGATGGAAGGGAATCTTGGGACACTGGTTGAGGGAACAAGCTCTCTGGTGATAGGTGTGATGTTGGGACTCTGTGTGCACGAAACTATCATTAGCTGTATTGGAAACCCTGGTATCTCAATAAAAATGGGAGGAAAATTATTTTGTTTCTGAGAACTCCAGTAGCTAAAGTCTAACAGGGTTAAGTATTTTAAGTGTTGCTGCTCAATTTCTGCTTGTTTTTAATTTTGATGCCCTGTTTTGTTTATGAAGATTTAAAAAGCCTAACATTTTCATTTCTTTTATTAAAAACAAATTCACCTTTTTCATTCTCTCCTCAAATTTGTTTTGTATTTACAGACAAAATATTAATAAATTAGTATATGCCAAAAATAATAGCAACAAGTCTCACAATTTGTTGTGAGATATTACTGGTGCCCGCTCGAGAAAATCGATGAGCAACGGGAGGACAGTGCTACAGTGCTACAGTTTTAGCTATAGCTCATAGTTTACATTAGGAGTTATTCTGTGTTGTCTGAGTTTGAGCAAATACATATAGGTGTACATTACCAATATCATATGAACAGCTTCACTGATCCAAAATTCCCTGTACTCTATTAACTTCCACCTTCCTCTTGAAAACCACTTTCATTCACTGATTTTTTTTACTCTTTCCACAGTTTTGCCTTTCTCAGATAAATAGTTGGAGTTATAGTCTATGTGTGTTGTCTTTTTAGATTGGCTTCTTTTACCCAGCAATATGCACTTTTAAGTTTCCGCATGTCTTTTCATTTATTTTTGTCACTGTTGCCAGCATGTACCACAGTTTATTTATCTATTCACCTACTGTAGAACATCTGCTTGCTTCCAAGTTTTGGCAATCATGAATAAAGCTGATATAAGCCTCCATGTGTAGCTTCTTGTATGGACATAATTTTTCAACTTATTTGGGTAAGTGTCTGGAACAACACAATTGCTAGACTGAATGGCTAGAGTGTATCTAGTTTTGTAAGAAATTGCAAGACTTTTCCAAATTGACTATATGTACCTTTTTGCGTTCCTACAGAGTGTATTGGAACTGCTGTTACTACTCAACCTTGCCAATGTTTGAATTTCAGTCATTCTAACATATATGAATTGGCATTTCATTGTTTTAATTGGCAATTCACTTATGTCATATAATTCTCAGGATTTTTTTTAAAACTTTTTTTTTGCCAGGAGTTGAGGATGGGATGGACTTCAAAACAGAAGTCAGGGCTCTGGGAGTACTCCAGGCAAATACAAGACTCCTGCTTAGGCCCTACAGAGTCTGGAACCAGCGGGGTCACACCTGGCTTGCATGGGGGATCATGTGGTACCAGAGATCTACCAGAGTCAGCACATACACGGTGACTTCTCTCTGACCCTTGAACATCCTTTCACTCACTAATTTTCTATATGCACATATTTTTCAGATGGATATCTGCTCAGATCTTTTGCCTGCTTTAAGACTTGGTGTTCTTCCCAGGATGGAAGATGCATGTTGAAAGTAGACTATGGACCGAACATGATCGCCACTCAATGCCTCTTTTGCAGACCACAACACCCAAAAGGAGAGAGAAAACAAAAGGGAATGCCCTGCCACAGAGGGATTGGGGAGATGGGGGTGGGAGGGATATTGGGATCCATGGTGGTGGAAAATGGGCACTGGTGGAGGGATGGGTATTTGATCATTGTATAATCGAAACTCAAGCACAAAAATTTGTAAGTCTACAACTGTACCTCATGGTGTTTCACTAAAAAAAAAAAAGAAGTGGCAATGGGATTTAATACAGAAAAACAAATCAGGAGTGAAAGAAATGTTATTTTTTATATTTCCATATGTTACTTCTTAAAATACTTTTATGATCTTGATTAAATTGCTGTAAAATTATAAAATGGTATCAAATTAAAATTCAGCTTTCTACTAAAAAAAAAAGATTTGGTGTTCTGTTTTCATAATGTGGTTTTTGTTTGTAGTGCTGGGAACAAAACCCAAGACTCACACATGCAAGACTAGTGCTCGATCATTTAGCCACATCTCCAGGCCCTTTTATGTTATAAGAATTACTTGTATATTTTGAATAATAGCTCTTCATTAGAGATGTTTTCCAAATATTTTTTCCTCTCTCATTTTCATAATTATCTTTTGGAGAAGCTGGTTTTTGTTATTGTTGTTTGTTTTTAGATGTTTGGGCCATATCTGGTGGTTCTTGCGGGCTGCTCCTGGCTTGGTGCTCCCAGTAGGCTCCTGGCTTGATGCTTCTATTATTGCTCAGAGCACTGTATAGTACAAAGTATCTAATTGGGTTCGCTGCACACAAAACATATACCTTAACCCCTGTACCATCTCTCTGGTCCTGGCGAAGTTCTAATTTTACTTTAACAGTTCATGTTTATGGTATGGTATCTGAAAGGTTTCATCAAACCCAAGGTTGCACAGATGTTTATTCTATGTGTGTTCCAAGACTTTTGTAGTTTTGCCTTATATACTATGATTTTCTTTTTAATTTATTTTTGTGAAAGATATAAGGCATATGGAGCGATAGCACAGCGGTAGGGCGTTTGCCTTGCATGCAGCCAACTGGCCGACTCGAGTTCGATTCCTCCGCCCTCTCAGAGAGCCTGGCAAGCTACCGAGAGTATCTCGCCCGCACGGCAGAGCCTGGCAAGCTCCCCGTGACGTATTGGATATGCCAAACACAGTAACAACAAAGTCTCCAATGGAGATGTTACTGGGCCTGCTTGAGTAACTCGATGAACAACGGGAGGGCCTTTACCTTTTACCTTTAATTTTTCTTAGAATTTCTCAATGTTCATGAGAAACAGTCTTGTTCCTGACGTTCCATTCATTCTCAACGAGACAAACATCTCCGAATGCAACAGTTATGTGTACCTAGGTCAAGAAGTCAACATGACAAATGACCTGGCACCTGAGTTGCGCAGGGGGAAGAGAGCAGCTTGGAACGCCTTCAAGAGCGTCGAAGAAATAACTAAGAGGATGAAGAAACTCCAGCTCCAAGCACATCTCTTCAATTCCACTGTTCTTCCTGCATTAACATGTGCCTCAGAGACCTGGGCCCTACGAAAACAGGATGAGAATGCTATTTGGGTCTCTCAAAGAGAAATCGCAAGAGCTATGCTTGGAGTATTATGCTTCACTCAAATAAGAGAAAGAATCCAGAGTTCTGACCACTGTCAACGCTCAAGAATCAGGGACGCTGTCTCGTTTGCCAAGGCACCGAAAATCAGATGGGCTGGATATGTAATGAGATTTAGAGATGACTGCTGGACTAGAGGCATTACCGACCAGATTCCACGGGATGTCAAAAGATCGCGTGGCCGCCCACCTACAAGATAGTCAGACTTCTTCATCAAGACCCTGAACAATCAGTTTGAGGCTCTTTGTGTTCCTAGAACAAGCAGATGCCATTGGGCTACGCTAGCATGCAACAGGGATGGATGGAGATGTTACTGGCGCCCACTCGAGCAAATTGATGAGTAACGGGATATCAAGTGATCAAGTGAATTTTTCTTATATAGATTGGTCCTACATCCTTATTGAAAAGTGTTTTTCTGAAAAAGTCTTTCAACTTGCTTCAATTTTTATTTTGACTCTGTGAAGTGCAATCCTGTTATTAGTAATGCTTCATGCCTAAATTTCTAAAACCACACCCACCAGTAGAGTTTCAGCATCTATCTGCCAGTGTCTCCAGGTCCCCTACCCACTCCCTCAGGTTCCCCCTGTACATCCTTAGCAAACTCAGTAGGCTGACTCTTTCTCAAAGTTTGTTACCATTAGTTGGTTTTTGTTCATTTATTCTATTTTTTATTTTCCACATAAAAGCGATTATGTATTTGCCTCTCTTCCTCTGACTCATTTTGCTCAGCATGACAGCAAATTCATCCACATAACTGTGAACTGCAGAATTTCATCTTTCCTTAGAGCTGAGTAGTTATTGACATTGTAGATATGACGTTTTCTTTATCCACTCATCTGTCCTTGGGCACTTGGGTTATTTCCAGAACTTAATTATTTTGAATAGTGCTGTAATGAACATATAAAAAGACTTTTAAAAATTGAATTGTCTTTGCCCTTTTGTCAAAGACGAGCTGACTCCAATTATCTTGTCTATTTATGGATTCTCTGTTCTATTCTGTTGGTCTATTTGTTCATTCACCAAAATCACATTGTCTGTGTTACGATAGCTATGTGGTAAGTAGTATCAGGAATATCAGTTCTCTAACTTGCTCTTTTTTTTTCATGTTGGCTATTCAGTATCTTTGTTTCTCAGTATGAACTTAAGAATTAGTTGATATCTACAAAAAAACTTGCTGGAATTTTTATTAGGATTCCACTGAGACTATGAATCAAATTAGGAAAAACTAAATTTTAGCAATAATGAATCTTCATGTATATCAAATATCTCGCCATTTATTTAGGTTGCGTTTGATTTATTTCATCAGTTTTGTACGTTTCCTCATTTACCTCTTGTACAAATTTTGTTAAGTTATTTTCTAAGTAATTTTTTGTGGTGAATATAAATGATATTATATTTTTAATTAAAAATTCCAATTATTAACAGCTGGTACAAAGAAACCATATAAAGAAACATATAAATTGACATTTATATGTTCACTATGTATCCTGGAATCTCACGGTAAATGCTTGTTAATTCAGTAAATTATTTTGTTAAATATTTGAAATTTTCTACACCATCCTATCATCTGCAATAAAAAAGAGAGTAATGCTGGAGTTGGAGAAATAGTACAGCAGGTAAGGTACTTACCCAGAGCACTGCCAGGGAGAAATCCTGAACACAGCTGGGTGTGGACCAAAACAAAAAGAAAAGAAGAGAGAGAAAGAGAGTAATATCTTCTACCCAATCCATAGATCTTTTATTTCTTTATTTTTTTATTGCATTAGTACAGTTGTTGATATTTAGTTTGTCCTGCCTTTTATTATTGTAAGTTTAAAAGTAATAACTTTTAAACTCCTTAGATGTTGGTCTAGAAGCTGAAAGTCTGTTGCTTTATTTTTTAATTATTATATATTGCCGACCAGGGCTCTGGCAGCCAAAGACCTCCAGAACCAGCCACCGCATGCTGAGACCACTTTCCACACGCATGAAGGTAGCAGCAGAGGAACAAAGGCATGCAGGTCCTGGGGCTGAGATCTCCAAGCCTGTTCGGATCTGGGCTGAGCATCCTCCACCCAGATCCTCCATATTCCAGTAGGCAGGGGTCACACCCACCAACTGGCCCCTGGCGCTGTGTAATCCCATCAATGGCCAAGACCCAGAGACTATAAAACCCAGCTCCCGGAAGCGGAAGCACGCGGCCGCATTCGCAACTGCGCGACATCTTATTATTTCATTCTTACTTTGGACAAATTGGCAGGCTACCGAATGTAACTGCTCACATGGCAGAGTCTGGCAAACTCCCCGTCGTGTGCCCAATATGCCAAATACCAGTAACAATGACGGGTCTCATTCTCCTAACCCTGAAAGAGCCTTGAATATGGCACTTTTTAAAAAATCTCAGGGCTAGGACGAAGGAGACGTTACTGGGGCCTGCTCGAGGCAATCAATGAACAACAGGATGGTCGTTGTGATCATGATATTTCAATATTTTGAAGAATTTTGAGTGGATAACAAAACTGATTTGTTTGTTATTTAAACATAAATTAGAAATGAGGGGACTGGAGCTATAGATAGCAGGTATGATGTTTGCCTTGCACGGGGCCACCCTGGCACCCCATATGGTCCCCAAGCTCACCAGGAGTGATCCCTGAGTGCAGAGCCAGGAGTAAGCCCAAGAAGCCCAAAATACAAGATCACAATAAAAAAAGAAGTTAGAAATGAAAGTTAAAAAAATGGACACAAATATTATTCATATTGGGTATTATATTATACCCGAGTACTATACTGGGTCAGGAGTTTCCTGAATGAAACCAGAAGAGAAATATTATAGTTGCATAGTTATGTTTACCTTGTTGAGTAAACATTTCAATGTTTAAGGAAAAAAATGTTTCTCTACTTCTAAATTTTAAAGTAAATATACCCCACGGAATAAACAAATAAGCCTGAAGATGTCTCAAAAACCATTTGAAAAAAAAAAGAAAGAAACTACCTTTATTAAATGTAACTTTTCTGTTGGGCTTTAGAGATCATTGGTGTTAGCTGGGACATACCATTTTTGACCAACCTCATTGTCAATTGATTAAAGCCTAAAACATATCAGTTAACAGATGAAGGTCTCAAATACCACCTTCATTACATTTTAAGGCTGGCTTTGGGAAATCTTTAGTGGTAAAAAAGTGTTCTACTACAAAACACAGAGATGGACTGAGGAAGCCAAGGTCTCAGGTAGAGCCATGCCATGGAAAGCAACTCACATAGGATTTGGTAGAGCAGAAACTCCCCAGGAAACTAATTTCTCTTAGATCCTACATGCAGAGTGAGGCTACACTGTGATGCTACTGAGATTCTATAACTCAGAAGAAAATGGAGAAAACAAGAAAGAAGTTTTCACAAAAGTCTTCTCTGGGGCTAGGGACATAGCACAGAGATAGAGAACATGCTTTATATGTATGCGGCACTGAGTTCTAAAAAGGGCAATTCAAAGTTTCCAGTAGATAAAGTAATGATAGCTGCTGATCAAGGACATTCGTGATGCAAGTCACATTAGTGACACACTAATGTCTGTATTTCTTTTATGAATGTTAAGAGGCTAAAGTAGTTGATCACTTAAATGGATGCTTGTCACACCTTGGTCTGAGTTGGGACACAGGAGCGCCTGTCAACAAAATCAAATCCCTCCTCAAAAATTACAGACAAGTACCTGATTGAGACATCACTTCCCAAAGTGCATAAACAGAGTTCTTTTGGTTTAGGAAACAATTTACTGATGTACTCAGTACCATAGATCAATAAACCCAAGGACCTGGGGATCTAAGTTCGTTTGGTGTGAAAACTGGACTCAGCTAGCTAGGAAAATACACACACACACACACACACACACACACACACACACACTCACACACACACTTACGTACACATACTCATACACACTCACACACATATACATTCTTTCTCTCACACACACACGCTCACTCACACCATTCTTCAGTAATGAGCATAATGATATCCTGAAAAATAAAACAATTAAGAGTTCTGAAGTAAATTACATTTGAGGGAATAGTTGAAGATTTTGTGCAAAAATACATTTTGTATTCAAGGGAACAATGAGAAATCAAGATATAGGTATATAGAGAGTGTATATTTTTATTTGCTATTAAACTATTAACAAAACTGGGACCAGAGTGATAGTGAATGGGCAGGACTTTTCTCTTGCACATGGCTGATGCAGGTTTGATACCTGGCACCCTATATGGTTGCCAGAGCTCCACCAGGAGTGATCCCTGAGCACAAAGCCAGGAGTAAGCTCTGAGCACAGTTGAGTGTGGCCCCAAAACAAACTAACCAAAAAAAAATGGAAAAAAACTCTGTCTTATCAGACAATTCAGTTATTTAACGGGTTAGGTTAATTAGCCACAATTAACTTTTAGTCATATAGCTATACCATCAGCAAGGATTGAAAACTATGCGTAGGGAATGGTTTGGACAGTTTCAGAGTTGAATTTCATCTGGTTGCTCAGAGACATTTTCCTCTTTTGCAGTTTCCTTCAGAGGGTTCCACTGGGAGTTTGATATGAGCAGCTGAAAAGTGTGAGTAACGGTTAGCTCTTCCATTTCTCTCAGCAAAAGGATTTAATTAAACTGAGTTATACACATAATTCACACATCTTTGATTGTTCTTTCTAAGCCCCTTTCAATATTGCTCTGGCTGTTAATTGCAGTTTGCCTGGAGTGGAGGGGAAAGATTTATGCAGAGTAAACAAATTTAGTATGTTTTTCTTTATTTAATAAAGATGCAGCTGGTAAAGACATCCAGTAATTAGTGGAGACTGTATATGTACTGTGGAAGAACGATATTTGGACAATAATAATTTCATAAAGTTAGCAAGATTCACTATTATTATATACATTCTGGTTTGTGATAAATTGAATTTTGAGTTCTTCATGTTTGGTGGGGTTGCCATAGGTGACATCATTTCAGAATCTACATTCACCTCCATTAAACTGAAAACTCAGTTCTTTGCTAGGTAAATATCTTATAAATGTGAGAACCTATACTTTCAGCTTTTTGTAGGTTCTGATTGTTAGAGCCAGAATTATATACTAAAAGCCATATTTTATACCATTTATCTACTAAAAAATATCCATAGCTCTTTCTAGGAAGCATCATACTAAGTAGAATAATCTAGTAAAGGCAAATTCAGCGAAAGAGTTCAAGTTCTTCTATCATTTGGCCTGATTCTTTAGCTGTAGAATAGAACTCTGAGATTATTACCTAGTTAATTAGTTTTTCTTCAAACTCTATGTTTCTTTCTTCTTATCTGCAGTTCTTTGTTCAGTCATTGTTGCAGTATAGCTAAATGGCTACATGCACAACCTATGCTTCAGACCTTGCTCTGCTGCATAATACTTGAACAGTCTTGGCAAGTTTCTTAATCACTGTCTTCATGCATACATCAATAATATGGAGCTAATAATAATGTTTCCATGGGAATTAAATGAACTGATGTATATAAACTTCCTAGAGCAGTGCTTGTCTCACAGTGAACATGCAATATATATTGGCTCTTATAATGGAGTGGGGGAGAATAGATGCGGTGGTGACTGAAAGCCCTTTGCTAATATCTGCTTATTAAAATTACACTCAGTCTAGGTCAATTCAAAGATCATCTTCTGTAAATTACCATTCCTTCCCTTATCAGATTCCCCAGTGTATATTTTTATTGCTTAAAAAGGGAAACCTCCACTGTTACTTAAGAAATGCAACATAATTTTGCATGTTGATTTTATAATCTGTCATTTTACAATATTTGTTTTTTTAATTTTAGCAACTTTTCAGTGGGATTCTTTGGATATTCTATGTACAATATAATAGCATCTGAAATTAGCCATTGTTTTACTTATTTTCCAATTTGAACTCTTTTTTATTTTGACAAACTGTCACGGCTTGGATTTCCAATACTACATCAAATAACAGTGGTGAAAGCGTGGCCTTAGTGCTCCATTGCCATGAGTTACCCTGGAGCCCCCGAGCACTGCTTGGGACTCCCACTCACAAAACCATTCTATTTTCTATACTCTTAGTAAAATCAGTTTTTTACACCTGTCATAGAAAGTTACTTCTGATGGCTTAACATTTAAACATTATTTAGGGGGTGACTGAGCAGGTAAATTACTTGCCTTGCACACAGCAGACATTGGTTTCATCCCTGTCACTCCATATGGTCAACCGAGCCCCACCAGGAGCGATCCCTGAGCACAGATCCAGGAATAAGCTGTGAGCACTCTGGGTGTGGCAAAATTTTTCTAATTGAGCATCATTGCATTACAAATTATATACATTTCTTATGCATATCATTAAAAATCAATATGTGTACTGTTTGTCCTGATCTACGTTCCCCTGTAAGGGTTTTAAACTTTCTGTTGTGGTTGCTGATTAGTGTGTCTTTCTGCCATTTGCATTGTACATTCAAGATTGATAGATTAACGTTCTAGGGTTTGAACTTCCCCGGTAGTTCAATCAAGATTGAAGAAAGCCCGCATGAGAGCTGACATAGGCAAGGGATGTATGCCCCATTGTGAGTGTAAAATTATGTATAGTGACTTAGTTTAGGGAGTTACTGACTCAAATGTTTGTTAAGGAGAAACTTTCATATCCATTATTCACAAACATTGCCATCACCATTGTCGATCTTTGTCATCATCATGAGCTGACATCTTTAGATATGTTTGCAGTTTCTTGGATAGTTGGTTTTCAAAATACAAGTTCTGTGAATAAAATGCTATAGGATTGGGTGAAATAACCTTGTAGCAGTGAATGGATTTTAATTTTTCATGTGCAACTTGGTTTAGAAGCTAAATGTACCAAGCAAAATGGTAATTCAAAGTAGACTGACTATTCATTGGACAAGAAGGGTCACACCTCTTTTCTGAGAGAGCAGTTGTAAATACTTAAGAAATGGGTATCAGGGCATTCAGTAGTGAAGTATCCTGGCAGGCACCACAACACCGGAGAATTCTCCGTGCCCCAAACTGAGTCGATATCGCTGGGGTGCCCCAGATGGAGCAAGTGCAGTCTCCCTGCCTTCTTCAGATGGAATCCTGGTGACCATGAGCTTCTACAAGCATGGCTCCAGTTGTGGAGACCAGGACTATTCCTCCAAACTGCAGGGCCGCTTAAGAGGCCACTCGACCTTTCCTGATACACAAAGTGAGTAATGAAAAATAGATGATCTAGCACCTGCACCTAAAAGGCAGGCTTGAATGGTGGTGGGAATGTCCAAGCAAAATATAATGCCCAAAACTACAGAGAGAGTATCTGAACAATTGTCTGCCATAGAGGCAGGGTAAGGAGTGAGATGGAAATGGAGGGGATATTGGTGGTGGAAAGTTTGCACTGATGGAGGGATGGGTGATCGATCATTGTATAGCTGAATATCAAACATGAAAGCTTTGTAACTGTATCTCACAGTGGCACATGCTTCTGGACTGTGAATTAAGCTACGGCCCATGCCACCCCTGAGGGGAAAGGACATTGTCCATTCCGCCTTCTTCCCCTCAGTGGCATGGTGACCACCATCTTTCATAGCCTATTGGACTGCGAGGCATGTCCTGCAGTGACAAGACACGAAGGGCCTCAGGGGATGGGAGCTGAAATCAGCCCTTCTCCCACCCCGATGAGACCCTGAGTTGCTGCCCACAAATGGCTCCTCTGGCTCCTGAATGGCCATGATATCAGAGGCACACAAACCAATCTTGGAACCCAGCGGCTTCTGGCACAAATACCTTCGGATTTAATTACTAAAATAGCAGAAATCCAAAATTGCATGACCACTTTTGTGGCCACGTGACATCATATGCTCTTCATTATCAGCACTAGAAAACAAATTATCTAATGATGACTTCTCAGCAGGTCTGAATGTTGGGGGGAAATTCCAAATGGTAGGTCTTTTGTTGAAAAATTGAATGTAATCAAAATAGAGAGAGAGTAAAGTGGAAATCATCTGCCACACTGACAGGGGGAGGGGTGAGATGGGGGGTATACTGGGGTCCTTGGTGGTGGAAAATGTGCACTGGTGAAGGGAGGGTGTTTGATCATTGTATGACCGACAGTGATTCAAAAGAAAGAAAGAAAGAAAGAAAGAAAGAAAGAAAGAAAGAAAGAAAGAAAGAAAGAAAGAAAGAAAGAAAGAGGGGGCGTCTGAAGCAATAGCACAGTGGATAGGGCATTTGCCTTGCACGCGGCCAACATGGGTTTGATTCCCAGCATCCCATATGGTTCCCCGAGCACCACCAGGAGTAATTCCTGAGTGCAAGAGCCAGGAGTAACCCCTGTGCATTGACGGGTGTGACCCAAAAAGATAAAAAAAGAAGAAATGGGTGTCAGGTATGTTGGATATCTAAATGTAATTTAGCTTAATCATACTGAACACATAGCTTCTGTTATTGTTTAAATATATCCCCAGTGGAATGCATTCTATGGGAAGAATAGGGAAAACTGGAAGGCAAGGCAAACCAGTATTGCTAGGACCTAGCAAGCACTGTCTGTAGTGAGCCTGCAAGATGCAGCCCATGCTGGGGACAACGGAAAGAAAAGGAAGAAACGTCAAAAGCCAAGGCTACCCAAGCATAGTTGGGAGCTTTTGAGAAACACTCAAAGAAATTTCCTAAAGTCTGTTTCAGAGATTTCTGCAGGAGGAGGAAGTGGTTTCATTGATAAATTTCTTATTTGAAAAATTATACTTTTGAAAAGTAGAGAAAAATAGCACTAAAAAAACATTTGGACTTGAAAACCAAACAAGAAAAATGCTCATTCACCCCTGCAAACACTGAAGGATGTGCTCCAAGCTGTTAGCATCTGCACCTGCCTATTACACAAGGCGCCTTCACACTTACCTAAGGCAAGAGACATATTGTGTGTAGGATCCATTTGGAGTCTGTGTGCAGGACGAGGGCCAGGATTCAGTCCTTGTCCCCCACTTCCCCACCTACCAGGTGCACAAACACCCATTCAATCTCAAACCTTTTTTTGTCACAAATATTGCTCGAGCGGGCCCAGTAACGTCTCCATTGAAGACTTTGTTGTTACTGTGTCTGGCATATCGAATGCGTCACGGGGAGCTTGCCAGGCTCTGCCGTGCGGGCGAGATACTCTCAGTAGCTTGCCGGGCTCTCCGAGAGGGGCGGAGGAATCGAACTCGGGTCGGCCATGTTGGCTGCATGCAAGGCAGACGCCCTACCTGCTGTGCTATCACTCCAGCCTGGCAAGCTCCCGGTGACGTATTCGATATGCCAGACACAGTAACAATAAAGTCCCCAATGGAGACGTTACTGGGCCCGCTCGAGCACAAATATTGCATTTTACGATAAATATAAAGTGCCTCGAGTACTGCCTCAGAACATTTTGTTATAGTTAAAAGTGGGTATGAATAAAGAGGAGTTGTCCTCAAAACCTATAAGACAAAACTCTATTGGTGAGGAAGTCAAGCGAAATGGAACCATAGTTTGCACATTAAAAACCCATTTCTCACATACTCCTGCAACCCTGCTGTCATTCACGGGAGGCAGAACTCACTATGAACATCTGTGTTTCATTTTGTATTGATTCATTTTCATTTAAATGGTATTTCTGATTTGCTCTGTCATCAGAAGAAGTGAGTTAATAATGAAGCTGCTTTTGTGAAAATGGGAGGGGTGTGTGTGGCATGAATGCAACTCAAATAGTAGAGTACATGGCTAGCATGTGTGAGTCCCTGAGTACCATACCTGGCCCCCATGCCCGCCCCACCCACAGCCCTCTCCCTTCAGTACCGCCAGCTGCAGTTCCCACAACACTAAAAAAGGAGCAGCGTGCTGGTGACAGAGCCCGGCCTGGGTTGACAGTGGGCTGTGCAGTGCACCTCTGGTTTATGCTGAGACACAGTTCCTAGGGTATGGGACCACCGCCAGTAGCACTGCTCTTTTGTCCTCCAACCTCATGGAGAGCAAAAGAAATTGGTTGACCCTGGATGATATGATTGCTCCGTGGGGGAAGAGCAAAAAGCAGAGATGACAGGAAGAAGCTGGGTCATAGCCGCATACTGCCAGAACCAGTCAGGGGCGCTGATGGTGCCCTTCCAGCACCTTCAGTGTCCTCAGCCCTCACTGCCACCACTGCCAGGCCCAGCTACCCAAACCCCCGATATTGAATGGGCTGCCCTGGCTTGATTTTTAAATGGAGCGTTCATTTGGTCAAGTTGAAGCCAGCTTTCTGACCCCTGTTGCTATGGAAGGACTAAGAATACGGAGAAGCTTCCCCGTCAGCTCACACAGGACAGAGAATTCCTCATGGCACACCAAAATATAAGAGACAGAATACAGTTCCTTGTTACCTAACTCAAAGGATGCCAAAAGTTCCCATCAAACTATGTTGAACTTCCATGGTTGCTGGTAAAGAGAAACAGTCTATAGTTGGAAACAATGAACCTAAGCCAACAACTGAAAACTTCAGGACGCCCTGCCCCTCACCCTTCCACACGCTTTTTTAAGGGTGACTTTGTGGATAGATGCCAGGCCAGGAATACACACACACACACACACACACACACACACGCACACATACACACCCCCCCACACACACCCTGTTGGCTCAGATCTGATTGTAAGAACCCTGAAGATGAGGTAACAGGAGAATGATTGTGAGGTCAGAGTCCTCATCCTGGGATAAGGAGAAAGAAATTCAAAAGCCCAACTGAAAGACCAGCAATGTTTCCTTTCACCTTTAAGTTTTATGAAACAGGTAGGTGGATATTTACATTGTTTACCAGAATGAGTTCCTTTAGTAGGCTCTCTGGGAATCACTGGCTATATGTACATCAACCCAGGTACAAGACAGGAAATTCTGTCCAATTCAGGATACTCAAAATCAACTGGAACTGCTCCAGATAGAATGATTCCTATTTTATGAATATTATAACAGGAAAAGAGAAGTAAAATACAGTCAAGAAATGAATATCACTCTGGAGAAGGGCAAATTGTTGAAGCCAGCCAGCACTGAACAGCCTCAGGACTTCAAGCCCACGGTGTCTGCCGCCTGGTTGTTTGGGTTTTGTAACAATTCCTTCCCGAACACTCCCTGTCCAGGAGACTGTTCCCCGTTGCCACTGCTCACAGTCACAGCTGACTCACATCAGAGGCCACACTAAGTCTGCTTTCCTTGTTTACCAAGTGTTCAAGGGTGGCCTTGCAGGTGGCAGTTTGTTTTAATGTTGACTTCACATCAAGCAGCGGTCGGTCTGCCCGTGCTTCAGACATACCAAGGGCCCACTGAGCCACGGAAGGGTTAAGTTAGAATATTTCAGACGGGAATATGACATTGGCCTTACCAAAACCTGTGCTTTCAGAAAGAGGAAGTACATTTTTCAGAACCCAGCGGCAGAGAGAGAAAACTAGAATAACTCATTGTAGCTCCTTAGGCCTGGGGTCCTGCAGCAGATGTGATAACAGAATGTAAATATTGACATCCAACTGTCAGCTTCTTGGCCTTCCACACAGAGGCTTGGAGAACTTGGCTCAGCCCGCTGAGAGCAGACCCAGGGCAAGCAGGAAATTGGGAAAAGGATATAGTCACGACGATCACGACCATCCTGTTGTTCGTCGATTGACCCGAGCAGGCCCCAGTAACGTCTCCTTCATCCTAGCTTCGTCCTGAGATTTTTTAAAAAGTGCCATATTCAAAGCTCTTTCAGGGTTAGGAGAATGAGACCCATCATTATTACTGGTGTTTGGTATATTGGGTACGCCACAGGGAGTTTGTCAGACTCTGCCGTGTGAGCAGGTTACATCCGGTAGCCTGCCAGTTTGTCCAAAGTAAGAATGAGATAATAAGATGTCGCGCTGCCGCAAATGTGGCCTCGTGCTTCCGGGAGCTGGGTTTTACAGTCTCTGGGTCTTGGCCGTTGATGGGATTACACGGCGCCAGGGGGCCAGTTGGTGGGTGTGACCCCTGCTACTGGAATATGGAGGATCTGGGTGGAGGATGCTCAGCCCTGATCTGAGCAGGCTTGGAGATCTCAGCCCCGGGACCCGCATGCCTTTGTTCCTCTGCCGCTACCTTTATGTGTGTGGAGAGTGGTCTCAGCATGGTTGTGCCTGGTTCTGGAGGTCTTAGGCTGCCGGAGCCCTGGTCGGGACAGAGAGGAAAACTCAACCCGCTCCCCTCCAAGGGGCCCTGGCGAGGACAGCCAGGCATGGGGGCAGGATTTTTTTCCTTCTAAATTTGAAACTTTTAAAAAAAAAAAGTCACCACGGAGCAAGTGAAGACCCCTCCCTGTCACTCCTACCTTTCCCATCACCTCCAGTTCCCAAGGACGAAGCACCTGGCTCTTTCTGAGCACATTTCAGATAGGTAAAATGAGACCTGCATGAGTTGCTGAAGAGAATGGGTAACAACTGAGCAATTATAACATCATTACTGTGTTATACAAAACAGCATTCAGCAGGAGAAGGCAGCAGGGATAGAGAAAGGATCACTAAGTCAATAGTGATAACAGAATGTGATAACAGAATGTAAGGAATGTAAGTTCACGATGATTGGCGGGATCGCTCAGGATGGGAGATGTATGCTAAAAGGAGATAAAGAACCAAATGTGATGGTCTCTCAGTATTTGTATTGCAAACCATAATGCCCCCAAATAGAGAAAGAGTAAGAAGGAAATGGTCTGCCATAGAGGCAGGGGGAGGGTTGATATCGCCAGATACTGGGGGCACTAGTGGTGGAAAATGTGCACGAGTGGAGGGATGGGTGTTCAATCATTGTATGACTAAAACTCAAACATGAAAGCTTTGTATCTCACAGTGATTCAATTAAAAAAAAAGTATTCAGCGGAGCCAATTAGGAGGAAGGATGTAGACATATATGCTTCCCAATAGACCAAACTGCGCAGCCTTATATGGTTCAAGGCAAAAAAGCAAGGAAAATGGAGGGGTTACAGGGAGGCAAAATATTGAAGCTTTTATTCTAGTGTCCCCAAATTTGGAAGTAAAAGTATAAGATTTTTACTTTTAAAAAGTTCCACAAATAACAAGAAATTTTTAATGTTTTAGCTTTCTCCTTTATCTTTTTTTTTCTTTTTGAATCACACCCTGATTCACAGGGGTCACTCCTGGCTCTGCATTCAGAAATTACCCTTGGAGGTGCTCAGGGGACCATATGGGATGTTGGGAATCGAACCAGGTCGGCCACATGCAAGGTAAACGCCCTACCTGCTGTGCTATTGCTCTAGCCCCTCTCCTTTACATTAATGATTTTATATGTTGTTTGTATTTTTTAATTTTCAATTTTATTTTATTTGTATAAAGTTGTTCACAATAATTTATTACATTCAATATTATAACACCAATCCCACCACCATCCACCTTCCTACCATCATTATTTCAAATTTTCCCACTACCACCCAAGTCTGCCCCTAAATAATTTATTTTGTATTGCTTATTATGACTAATCCACTAAAAATTATCCCAAAAATTTTCCAAAAATTAACATTCTGCAGCTTGAGACTTTTGTGCAAATCGATACATATATATATAGATATATATAGATATATATATTATCAAGATTGGTTGCATTCTACTTAACACCCCATCTAGTTTGGTGTGCTACTTCTGGTACATCAGTGGCATAGAGGATGAGATGTTGTATGGTTATGTGCTCCAGGAATTCTAAAGTTTTAAATAGTGTGGTATAGCTGGAGTTAAATTTTTAACTGGATGTTGATTTTGGGGTCCGGAGGCATCTCTACAGCTTGTTGTTTCTTCTGAGATTTTATTTATGAGTCTCTGGATCATGGCCATAAATGAGCTTCTATGGTAAAACAGGCAGTTCATGAGCATGACTGCCAGACTCCTGGGAGAACGGGGAGATGGGAGAGGTTGCCCATTCCTGACTCCATGAGAGCCTGGAGATTTGAGTCACAAAACCTGCATACCTAAGTTTTTCAACAAATTCATTCTGATGCGTGAGCTTTGTCCCAAGCCTTTGGAGATTAGCCATGAGTCTGATGAGGTTTGGGTTCTGGAGTTTTTTTTTTTCAGCTGCCGGGGCTCTGTTGGGTCGGGTGGTGGGCTCATCCACCCCCCGCCCCCAGAGTGCTCTGAACAGGACTCAGCCTTGTGTGGAGTTTGGAGGTATCTCTGCAGCTGTTGCTCTCTTCTGAGATTTATCTGTGAGTCCTGTAACTCATATCTAATGTATGGCATTGATTTCTTCTGTAACTTCCGTTTGGGTGTTTGTAAAGAAAATAAAACAAAAGAAGCAAGTTTAAGATCACAAGTTGGAAAAAAGTTCATGTATTTCAAATCTAAATAGATGGGACTCTAAAACATTTATATCTCTATGATGGTAGTTTTAATCTGTGGAGTTATATACAAGTTTTAAAAATCTCCCGGGTTGCTGCCTGAAGAATAAACTATGTGTGCATGAAAAGAGAGAATGGAAAAAATCATCTCAGTGACAAGATGGTTGCATGGGCTGAAGCTCAGGTGGTTATCAGTATAGGGGACAATGGATGGATTTGTGTGATTTGGAGGCAAAGTTGACACACTGATGATAAATAGGATGTTGGAGATGTGGGAATTATAGAACTATGCAATGATCGAGGTGAGCAACTGAAGAAACCTACTAAGACTAAAAAAAGAGCCGATCTGTAGAGAGGAGCTCAGAAATTTCGTATTTGTCTCTGCAAACAGAGAGACCCTGAGAGAAACCAAAGTAGAAGTGTTAAATAGGCCACCAGAGACTATCCAAGAATTGATACCAGGAACTCCAGATCAGGGGCTAAAATGTAAACTTAAAAGTGAAGTGGAAAAGTACTAAGAAGAAACTAAGATGAAGGAGGAAATTCAGTAGCAAAGGAAGAAATTAAGAGCACATGCGCACACACACACACACACACACACACACACAGAACATCACTTCTGAGAATTTCAGTGTGGGGGTAGAACACTAGTGCTTCAGAAGATCATAGAAGTGAATATTTGAAAGAAGCTAAACTGTAACTAAACTGAAGTTAATCGAAAAGGACTTTAAACTATCACTAACTTAATCCCTTATTCAACAGATAAAGTCACTGAGTCACTAGGAAATTCATTATCTTACTCAGGATTACATGATATTGAGGTGTTAGTATTGTCTCTATTTTTTGGTTCAGTCGTCTTTCAGCAGAACTAAACCTGACCATTCATCCTACTATTTTCCTAATTGTGATATATAATGAAATTACTGTTTCACCATCTTAGCTCTGAGAGACAGTCAATACATATATTTTTAAAATCTAAACACGGATGGTCATTGTATCCTCTTGGTGACAGTGTATTGTTTTCAGCATGATGCTGTATTTTGTCAAATAGTATTTATAAAATAAAATGTATTTTATCATTATAAATTAGATATTTACTTTAAAATATAGAAAATCACAAAGAAAATATAGAGTAAGATGTATAAAAGAATAAATTGCTTTTATTCTTCACTGATAAATTATATCACCCAGAAATAATATTAACATTTTGATGGTTTTTTTTCCCTTGTGTGTCTATTGTTTTATAAAGCTGAGGCCATACATAACAAACAGTAGAGGGGGGCTGATTATGAAGGATAGTACATCAGGTAGGGGGCTTGCCTTGCATAGGGTCCACCCAGTTTCAATCCCAACCACCTCATCTGGTCTACTGAGCACCACTGAGAGTGATCCCTGAGCACAGAGCCAGGAATAAGCCATGGCCCTCCCCCACAGAAAAAGAACAATATGTACCCTTTATTATGTTAATTATTTATGTTAATGTATATTGCAAAAATACATCGTGGCCAACACTTTTAAATGCCTACTTAATAATTCTGTCTTATCCACAACACCCAAAAGGAGAGAGAGAACACAGGGGATTGCCCTGCCACAGAGACAGGGGGGATGAGGGGATGGGGGTGGGAGGGATATTATCCATGGTGGTGGAAAATGGGCACTGGTGGAGGGATGGGTATCTGATCATTGTATAATTGAAACCAAAGCACAAAAAATTGTAAATCTACAACTTTAAAAAAAATAAAATAAAATAAAGGGGAAAAAAATAATTCTGTCTTACCTTCTTTCTTATTGTACAACCATGAATTTATTTGGGGAGCAACGCTGCCAACTAAAATATTCACCTTCTTGAAGTTCACTGCAGCTGGCGGGGAGAATGTTAACCCAGTTCTAGAAAGTGATATATAGGGAGAGATTACTGTAGGTGGGGTGGAGGCTTTGAGAAAGTTTGAGAAAGGAACAGACACACAAACACAGCTGGTAATGCTACTTTTGACTTCTTGCCTCTTCTATCTTTTTCCTGTCTGGTCTGCACATTGGGGATGAGGGTACAGGGCTTCCTCTGACCAAGAGGATGAAAGCCACACAAATGAACTACATGGCAGAAGGATGGAAAGACTCTAAATCCTAGATCAGGTCACTTAGCCTTCCTATCAACCCTAGACTGCACTTATTTATGTGTAAGACAAAGGCCAAAAGCCAAAGTCAATCAGGTTCTGTGTGACTTCCAGCCAAAATCACTATGGATGATTGTATGTAGTGAGTAAATCTTAAACCTTCCTATTCTCCTTTGCATCACAAAATGTTACATTTAATTTTTAAGATCATGCTACATCTTCCAACAAACATTGAGATAGCCTATAATATATGGGGTGTGGAGAACTGTTCAAATCATGGTAACAAAAATGGATGTAAGGTAAGAGAAAGACTTGTTATTCTAGAAAAACTTTAAGTTTCTGATACCAAACTCTTGTTATTGAATGCTTGAAAGCATGCCAGTTAGTACAAAGTCTCTTTTTTTTCTTCTTGGGTAACACCCAGCAGTGCTCATGGGTTACTCCTGGCTCTGAACTCAGAAATTACTCCTGGCAGTGCTCAGGGATGGGATGCTGGTGATCAAACCTGGGTCGGCTGATGCAAGGTAAATGTCCTCCCCCCTGTACTATTGCTCCAGCCACATTAGTACAGTCTTAAAAACAATATATCACATGAATCCGATGAACATATTTGGAAAATCATAAACGTTGTAGATAAATTTTGCTGCAATTTATCATATATTATCTTTTGTCAAATCCGAATAAAGGACAAACTCTAAAATATTCAACTACAATTGAGTGTAACTCCTTCCCCAAAATATATAATCTCAAATTGTTTGCTGTTAGCTTTTTTTTCTTTCATTTCCAAAACCATTGAGAGAAGCTGTGTAAAATGGAAGAAATGAATGACTAGGTAGTTCCCTGGCCTTTATAGACTATGTTTCCCCCAAGATTAAGCTAGATCACATAAAAAGGTCTTGGTTGGACAATTGATCTTGAGCTTCTACATTTGCCTAAACCACTGTGGTTATTATTCACTTGAAATACACTGAAGGATATTATAGTAACCTGTCCTGACTCAGAGTCTGGAGCGATAGCACAGTGGGTAGGGTGTTTGCCTTGCACGCAGCCAACATGGCCGACCCGAGTTTGATTCCTCCGCCCCTCTTGGAGAGCCCGGCAAGCTACCGAGAGTATCTCGCCCCCACGGCAGAGCCTGGCAAGCTCCCCGTGACGTATTCGATATGCCAAACACAGTAACAACAAATTCTCCAATGGAGACGTTACTGGGCCCGCTCGAGCAAATCGATGAACAATGGGAGGACCGTGACCGTGACCATCCTGACTCAACAATTTCATTCCCTGTCCAGATTGGTAAGAACATTAGGCCACAGCAGATCTCAGTATTTCTTATAGAAAATGAAGCAAGACATTTTTCTTTTTGTTTTAAAGGTAAGAGATGAGGGCCTGGAGCGATAGCACAACGGGTAGGGCATTTGCCTTGCACACAGCTGACCCGGGTTCGATTCCCAGCATCCCATATGGTCCCCCGAGCACCTCTAGGAGTAATTCCTGGGTGCATGTGCCAGGAGCAACCCCTGTGCATTGCCAGGTGTTACCCAAAAAGGAAAAAAAACAAATAAAACATTGAGATAATATTGGTTACAAGACTGAAGATATTTTAGGAGTACCTTTTGTTCAAAGTGTACGTCATCATGCCGTACCTACCCTCAGACACTGAATCCCGTTGACTTTTTCAGCTTTCTCTCTTCTTGGTAACTTTAGTTTTTCAGCCAAAATCTAAGAGCTCATTTTAGGGGGGCTGGGGTGGGGCAGCAAGGGCATTTTGCTTTTCTCTTTTGTCTTTATATGAGTTCGATGATCTGGTATTTATCTTTCTTCTTATTTACTTTACTTAGCATGATCCCTTCCAAGTCTGTTTATGTTGTTGCAAAAGACAAAGTTTCATTGTTTTCTAATAACCAACTAGTATTCCATAAAAAACACCTTTAGAAGTATTTAAGAAGTATTTAAAGGTCAGAAAAAGCTTTATATGAACTTATATAAAAAGCTTTATATATTTATTTAGGTTCCAAAAGAACTGGTGTGCTTTCTGTTTTAGAAGGCAACGTAGATATGGAATTAATAATTTTTATCTTTTTCCTTTGGTTTTCAGGAAATCTAGAAGTAAATTTGCATCCTAACCTTACTTTTATGTCCATCCTTTTTGTGTACTATTTGTTTCACTCTCGATTTTACTCATAATTTAAACAAATTATAGCATATCATTTATATTTTAAAATATATACTATATATACATATATCACTTTTGGGCTAGAGCAATAGTATAGTGGGTAGGGCATTTGCCCTGAACATAGTCGACCCAGGTTGTATTGCTCCGCCCCTCTCAGAGAGCCCAGCAAGCTACCGAGACTATTTCCCCTTGCACAGCAAAGCCTGGCAAGCTACGATGGTGTATTCAATATGCCAAAAACAGTAACAACAAGTCTCACAATAGAGATGTTACTGGTGCCCGCTCAAGCAAATTGATGAACAACGGGAGGACAGTGACAGTGACAGTGATTCTTATACATACAATTGTTTCAATCCTTGGTAGAGTAAGATGGAGTAGAAATAATTAGATATGGCCAGTCAAAATAATTTGTTCCTATATGTGTGCTTTTGGTTATCAGGTAAAAAAAAAAGGAGAGAAAAACCAAGGTAATATTGGGTATCTCATAACTCTACTGTTGACTACCATGTTTTTGGCAAGGTTTAGGTAGCATACACTTTGAGACTACTGCTTTTTGAAAATCCTAAATAACAGAGAGAAGAATGATACTTATTATAAACCACCTGGTGTGGCACTCAATAGTTTTCATGTGTCATCTTATCTGTTCTTATCCCCACTCCTCCAGGAAGTGAGTATCATTATCCTTATCACTATTCTGTAGGTTAGGAAACCATGTAATGAGAGTCACTGTGGTTACTTGAAACTCTTGCCCTGGGTTATTTTGAGACCAGCTAAATAAATGACAAGGACTATAGCAATAGTTCAGCGAATAGGGCATTTCCCTTGGATGTGTCCACCCAAGTCTTGTCTCCAGTACCCTGTATGGTACCCCAACTCTCTTCAGGAGTGATTCCTGAGCACAGAGCGAAGAGCAAGCCCTGAGCATGGCTGGGTGTGGATGATAATCAAAATAAATAAATGGCCAGATTGAATTATGCTATTTCAGGTTGAACCTGGTGATAGACCCACTAGCACTCATCTTAGGAAACATTTTCTTGTTTATTTTCTTTTTAAATTATGCAGTAGTGTCATCAACTATAATCACCATGCTTTATGTTAGATTCTCAGACCTTATTCATCATATAGCTGAAAGTTCATCCCTTTTGCCAACCTCTCCCATGTAGGTGATTTTCTGTCCCAGAAGCCACTTTACTCTGGTACTATGAGTATGACATTTTAATTTTTTTAGATTCTACTTATAAGTGATATTATGCAATATCTGTCTTTGATTTCACTTAGCATTAGGCCTTCAATCCTGTTGCACATGCCAGGATTTCCTTCTTTAGCCTGGCTGAGTAATGTTCCATTGTGTGTATATGTGTGCTGTATGTATAGATCGATAGGCGGATAGATATACATAGATATCATATCTCTTTTTCCATTCATCCATTGACAGATCCTTTTGTTCTAAATGAGACCATAGAGCAGAGAACTCTTCAAAATACTGTTTTATTTAGCTGTTTAGCTATGTATACACGGATGTGAGATTGCTGGATCACATGATAGGGGTACGTGCATGTGTGTGTGTGTGTGTGTGTGTGTGTGTGTGTGTGTGTGTGTTTAAGGAATCTCTGTGCTGTTTTTCATGATGGGCGCACCAAGATGATTTGGGAATCATCCTAGTCAGAAAGAATTTTGGTAACAATTACTTCCATTATAGCAGCATCTCATCTTAACTCCTGTACAACATATAGCTTTGAGCAGAACTATAACCAGACCAACTCCAATTATGTCATTCCAAAACTTAGCCTAAAAGTCAGTGGAAACCAAAAAGTTTGTGAGACTCACAGGAAATAAATTCATCAGCCTTCAGCTCCCCACTGTGCTAAACCTAAGCCACATTCAGGCAGGAGGTCTCTTCATTCCTCAGGTTAAATTTTAGATCAGGACCTTCAGAAAAATCATCTTGTCTCTAATCTGAAATACTGCCTTTTTGACACAATTTTTCACATAGACCATTGCTTCTTCACTGTCCCACATGCCCGAAGCTCTGGAAAATATTGACCAGAGTCACAAGGTCAAACAGTGTAGAAAACATACAAAGTGATAGCACAGAGTCAAGAAATAAGAGAAGGCCTCTTCCTGTCCTGCCAAAAACTGTAAATTCAAACAGAATTGCCTCAACATAGAAAACAACCAAAACATTTGCCTTGCCACAATCTGTCCCTCCTCAGCCTCAGCCTCAGCCTCAGGCCCTTCCAGGCGGGCCCTGGAAGTTTCTTGTTAGTTCGAATCAGCCCTCAGCCTAGTTTTTCCCTTCCCCTCCTCCTCCTCCCCCCACCCCTCCCCCTGCCCCCGCCCCCCCAGGGTACAATTGCAAGAATCTCTTTTGTTGTTACTTCCGGAACAGGTAAATCCTTTCACCTTTCCAATTAGGAGATAAATGTCCTTGGGCAAATGATCTGGTTTAACAGGAAATAGTGCCATTTTCCCACATCTTCCCTTGGTAAGTTCAATAGTTTAAATAAGAATTTATTTTTGAAGGACTGTCCATATTGTTGTCCAGAAAGGCTGGACTAGTGGGCATTCCCACCAATAGTGAAAGAGTGTCTCTTTTTCCACACATCCAAGCCAGCACTGGTTGCTTTTGTTCTTTTGAATGTGTGTCAATCTCTGTGGTGTGAGATGGTATCTCACTGTTATTTTGATTTGCATCTCCCTGATGACTAGCTATGTGGAGCATTTTTTCATGTGCCTTTTGGCCATTTGTATTTCTTTTTTGAGGAAACTTCTGTTCATTTCTTCTCCCTGTTTTTTGATGGGGGTGGAGGTTTTTTTCTTGTACAATTCTACTAGTGTCTTGTGTATCCTGGATATTAATCGCTTATCAGATGGGTATTGGGTAAATATTCTTTGCCATTCTGTGGGCTCTTTCTGTATTTTGGTCACTATTTCCTTTGAAGTGCAGAAGCTTCTTAGTTTGATGTAGTCCCATCTGTTTATGTTTGCTTCCACTTGCATGGTCAGTGCTGTTTCATCTTTAAAGATATTTTTAGCTTCATTGTAGTGGAGAGTTCTGCCTACATTTTCCTCTGTATACCTTATGGATTCATGTCTGATATTGAGGTCTTTAATCCACTTTGATCTGACTTTTGTGCCTGGCATTAGACAGAGGTCAGAGTTCATTTTTTTGCAGGTACCTATCCAGTTTTCTCAGCACCACTTGTTGAAGAGGCTTTCCTTGTTCCACTTCACATTTCTTGCTCCTTTGTCAAAGATCAAGTGCTCATATATTTGGGGGGTCTGTGACAGAATATTCAACTCTGTTCCATTGGTCTGCAGGTCTGTTTCTAGCCCCATACATACCATGCTGTCTTAATTACTACTGCTTTGTAGTACAGTTTGAAGTTGGGGAGGGTGATGCCACCCATCTTCTTTTCCCCAATGATTGGTTTAGCTATTCGTGGGGGTTTATTGTTCCATATGAATTTCAGGAGTGTTTTGTCTATTTCTTTGAAAAATGTCATGGGTATCCTGATAGGGACAGGATTGAATTTGTATAGTGCTTTGGCAGTATTGCCATTCTGATAATGTTAATCCTCCCTATCCATGAGCAGGGGATGTGTCTCCATTTCCTAGTGTCCTCTTTTTTTTTCTTGAGCTTCCATATGACTCCGCAATACCACTTCTGGGAATATATGCCAAGGATGCAAAAAGAAATGACATCTGTATCTATATGTTCATTGCAGCACTGTTCACAATAGCCAAAATCTGCAAACAACCCAAGTGCCCTAGAACAGATGACTGGTTAAAGAAACTTTAGTATAGCTACACAATGGAATACTAAGCAGCTGTCAGGAGAGATGAAGTCATGAACTTTGCTTATAAATGGATAGACATGGAGAGTATCATGCTAAGTGAAATGAGTCAGAAAGAGAGGGACAGACATAGAAGGACTACGCTCATTTGTGGAGTAGAAAACAACATAGCATGAGGCTGACACCTAAGGATAGTAGATATACGGGACAGATAGATTGCTCCATAGCTGAAAGCCTGCCTCATGAACTAAGGGGAGAAGGCAGTGGGAATAGAGAAGGGATCACTAAGAAAAAGATGGCTGGAGGAATTGGTCAGGAGGGGACATGTGTGCAGAAAGTAGGTAAAGGACCAAATATGATGACCTCTCAGGGTCTGTATTGCAAACCATAATGTCCAAAAGTAGAGAGAGAGATTATGGGGAATCATGTCTGCCATGGAGTCAGGGGGAGGGTGGGAAAGGGGGGTATACCAGGGATATTGGTGGTGGGGAATGTGCACTGGTGGAGGGATGGGTGTTTGATCATTGTGTGATTGTAACCCAAACATGAAAGCTTGTAACTATCTCACAGTGATTCAATAAAATTTAAAAAAAGAAAAAAGAATTTTATTGTTGGCCCTGTGCTCATAAATGGGCAATGGTTTACCAGTGACCAGGAGGATGACTGCTACAGTCAGACAACCTCCCCCTGCCCCAAAAGTGGAAAGGGTAGCAGGCTACACAGTTGTCCAGAAGGCAGACCTCCTCTGTGCCCACTTCAAATCCTTATCCTCACACTGGACTTCAGAATTTCCTTGTCCCTCTCCCAAACTCGTTCAGTAGGCATTCCTGTCCTAAGGACTTGGCAAACAAGTTTAAGTCCAAGGCCAAAGGGGGAAGGGAAGTAGCGCAAGCCCACGCCAAACATGTGGTCGCTCAATCTTATGCCTTTTGCTAAACTAGTCTTCTGAGGTACCAGGCCCTCCAGCTACAAGATCTTGAACTGAGGGCTTGGCTGAAATCTCAGGGGTGGACAGGGAGCTGTCCAGGTAGGGGCTTGGGGTCAAAAATACCAAGTGCTTATTTCTGAACTCCTGGAGCAGGCCTTTGCTCCACCTGAACAAAAACCCAAAGTAATACAGCGAGCATGCCAGTGGGCACATGAAGGCTTCCAGATGGTCTCCGTTTCCCAGGGGCTGGAACCATGTCCTCAGTCCAGAGAGACTGCATCCGGCTCCTCAGATGTATACTGAGAGTCTAGGAGAGAGGACCTAAGACCCTGACAGGCCTGACACATGACCCTCCACCCCCCATGCCCTACCCCAGGCTGCCACACCCTTCCTGCTCCTAACTCCAAGGCAGGAAGGAGAATGGTAGGAGATGAGGTGGTACCACAGGGTGTGAGGTAGAGCAGAGACTGGATATTCCAAGAATGTTCTTTTAGGGGTTAACAGCTGTGAAAGCAGAAAGAGGAATAATTGAACAGAAGGAGAAATTAACCAGATGCAGGCTTAGAGAGCCCCAGTCCAGGGACACAGAGATAAGGAAGGGTTAAATGCTTGCATTCCATGCATCTCACCCAAATTCAATCCTGGGCACCATAAATGATCCCCAAGCACTGCCTGGAGTAACCCCAGAGAGTAGGGCCATATGGAGCTTCTGAGCACCACCCAGGGGGTGGCCCCCTCAAAGAAATAGCAACTAAATAAGTAAATATATTGTGACATGCCTACCACAGTAGGTTTAGCTAACATCCACCTTTCCGTATAGATCAAAAGAAAAGGAACAATTAGAGGGAAAAAAGGAAAGAGAGTTCTGATGTGAGCTGTCAGGAACTTCTTTCTTGTCACACACAGGCTTCATTAGATTTATCATGATGTGCATTGTATCTCTAGTATGAATTTCACTCATATCTAGAAATGTGTGCCATCACCTTCCCTGATTTCCCCTCCCCTCCCTTCTCCTCTGAAGTCTGATGTCTTTTCCTGCATCTTATTTTTATGAATTTTATTGATTTGTCATTGGTTTATTATTCTTGAGTTTGACTTTTTATTATATAAAAAAAAGTAAAATCATACAGTATTTGTTTTCTTCTTATTTCACTTAGAATAATGTACTCCAGGTCTACCCGTGTGGTCATAAAGAGCAAGAATGTTCTGCTTTTCATGGCTGAATCATATTCTACTGAATTTATATACCACAAATTATTTATTCATCTGTCAACAGGCTTAAACAATTTCTTTATCTAAACTAGTGTGAATGATGCTGCCATAAACAGGGGGTCCTGGGATCTTTTTGCTAGTGTGTCTCATTTATCTTTGGATGTATTCTCAGACGTGAAATTTCTGGTTCATATGGTTGTTCTATTTTTAAGATCTTCCATACTCCTTTCCATGGTGACTGCATCGATTTGTAACACCACCAGCAATGCTCAAGAGTTCTGCTTTTTCTACCTCCCTGCCACAGCACTTATTGTCTCTTTTCTTTTTTGTGATGGTCATTTTGACAGGTGTGAGGTGCTGTCTCATTGTGGCTTTAATTTGCATTTCTCTAATGACTAGTGATGTTGAACATCTTTTTGTCTATCACTTGGCTTTGTATAACTTCTTTAGAGAAATGCACTTTGCCCATTTTTAAGTTGGGTGATTTGGGGTCCAGCTTCATCCAAGTTGCAGCAAATAGCACGATTTTATCTTTTATGATAGCCGAGTGACTTTCCATTTCCATGTACTAAAACTTGTTTAGATACTCAACTGTCTTTGACATTTGGATTGTCTCCATATCCTGGTGATTGTATTTACAGGTGCAATGAACACAAGTGTACATGTATCTTTTCAAGTTGATGTTTTTGTGTCCTTGGGATAGATTACAAATGAAGTCACTGGTCATATGAGAGTATGGTTATATGAGAGTATGTTCTTAGTTTCTAAAGAAGTTTCCAGCTGTTTTGCATAGAGACTGAATCAGACAGTCCCATCATTGACAGAGGGTTCCTTTTTTTGCCACAGAAACTTTCTTTTCCAGTGGAGTCAAATCATACACTGGATAGTTCCACCTATGTTTTCTTCAATGTGTATTCTGAATTTTGATCTAATATCAAGGTCTTTAATCCACTCATAGTCACATCTTAAATATATATTTTGTGTTCTAAAATTTTAATATGTGATCAATATAAATTATTACTGAAATATTTTTGCATTCTTCTTTAAAGCCTTTAAGATGTCAATATTTAAATTAGATAAGAGCTAGCTAATCTGAGAATATAAAGTCAATACTGAACACTAATGCATCTAAGAGAAGTAATATTAAACCATCTTTGTAAATGATTGCATTCTTAACAGTGAATATATAATGAAGAGCATGAACTCAATAAACATTAGATAACTAAGTAAAAATAATAAAATGAAAGCTATTATCCTTGAAATCAGCTCAGTAGTCAAATAGGCATTTTTTAGAATATACATTTTTTTTCTCCCATGCTCTTTGAAATCCAGGGCCAGATAGTACACTTGCCTTGCACACAGTTGGTCCAGGTTCAATTCTTAGCTCCCCATATGCTCCCCCTACCCCCCAGCACACCAGAATTAAGCCTTGAGCACCATTCGTGTGGCCCCAACCCCATCCTGCCTAACAAAACATACTCTTTAAAGGCTAGCCTGCAGTTTACATTCAATACAATATCAGTTTGGAAGAGCCTTATCTCAAGTGTTCAATAGTCAGAAATGTGGTAACCGTAGTGGGAAGTTGAGATTTTAGTAGATCCCAGAGGTTGGTCAGGCAAACAATCAAAGCTGAGTCTTCTTTTAATAGTGACTCTTGTGTGTTCTTTGTCTCCATTCCTTGTGGGCACCGCCAATGTGCTTATCTCGTTCTATGCCACTTTTCTGGCAGCCCTATTAATGGGGTCCAGCCCCCTCTGGTGGGACCTACAGCTTGTCCAGGGAGAAACCATCTACCTGCTTGGCTACAGCTATATCTCAGAGTACAGCCCAGTCCAAACTCTGCCTCCCTTTTCTCGCTACACCCTTAGAGCAATTGGCCAACACTCTGGGCTTCGCGTCTACTCCTTAGGCCAGGTTAGGGACAATTCTTGCTTGGTTCTCTTTGTTTACAACTAAGGGGGCAGCATGGTGTTCTTCACAATTCCATTGAAAGCTGGCTACAAAAACAAACACTCTAACCCCCCAGCAGAGACCAGGGCGCAAAACTCTGTAGCCAACTTCTGCAAAGAACATTTGTCACAATCTCCTTGCGAAATTCTCTTCTACACTTCAACCTTTGTTTCTAAGTGAATGAGGATATTGAAGTGGGTCACAAATAATTCCTGCATCCCCACTGCTAATCCTGTACTTAGTGGGGTGGCAGTGACTTATCTCTGACTCACGTTCACATTCTAATTTCTCCTCTGTAGTCACCTCAGTTGACATAAAGGCCAGAGATTCTAACATTGTGTTCCATCTGCCTCATCTTGTTTAATTCTACATTTGTAATTAAGAAGGCACCATTATTCTCCTGTCACATATGAAAACACAGAAGCTAATGGAAGATACCTAGGTTGGAAAGCTAGACGCTGAGGCGGGTCTGATGCTGATCTGAACTCCTCACAGCCGGCCAGACCGGCTCCTTACTTTCTACTTGCCAATTGTTTTGAAGCAGAATAAAATTAGATTGTTTGGGTTTATTTTTTTATTATACTAAATGAAAAGAAATACAGCTTCAAAGGAGAGTCAGACTGTTCTGTTTTTATGTGATTTTGTTTGTTCAAATGCATTGCTATAAATTATATTTGCAAACTGCAAGATTTAGAAACTCAATGGAACAAATGCTGTTACATAAATGAGCTAAAGATTGCCTTGGTGTATCAACTCCTCAATTGTTTATTTCTTTACTGCAGACTGAAACTGCAAGTTCCAAACCCCACTGGTGCCAAATTCAATTTTTCACAGATCCAGTTATTTTTAAAAAGTCGTGCAAATAAGCAGAGTTCTAGCCATTTTAGACCCGCCTGCTTTGCATACCCTGAGAAACCTTTCCCCACCAGCTGCTGTCACTGCTTAAAGCTCTGTGTTTACAAGACCCTAAGTGGCCATCACTGGACCTTCAGAACTCTCAGACCCAGAAACTCTGCCCCTTTCTGGACAACATCACAAAGATCCATCTCTCTCTTTCGCTCTCTCTCTCTCTCTCTCTCTCTCTCTCTCTCTCTCTCTCTCTCTTCTCTCTCTGTCCCTCTCTCTCTCTTTGATGTAATGCGAATTTTATACTCACCTCTTGTCTTTTGTTTGAAAATTGTTTCTTTCTGGTCTTTGAACACCTAAGAACTTAGAGACACAGGTGTATGCATTTCTGGTGCCTGCAGTAATGCCAAACATTCAGGATATACTTGGCAAGTGTTTTTTGAATCAATGAGAGTGAGAGAATGAATATCATGAGAATCACTGCAACTCTACAGTCCTTTTATTTTTAGTAGCATTTGTTTGACCTGCAGTTTACCTGTGGGCTGGGCTGAGCTTTTGGAAGTAGGGACAGAGAAGTGGGAATGATAAGGGGAAGGGAGGAATGGTGAATCCAGGGCATTCATTTTATTGTTGTGTCTTTGAAGAATTAGAGGCCCCTACTTCCTGATATAAATTAGTGTTTCTATTTGCTTATCCTTTTTTCTTTTTTTCTTTTTTTTAAAATCTCTCTCTTAAATGCACATTTCCCCAACCTTTACTTTATTTATTTATTTTGCTTTCTTTTGGGTCACACCCGGCGATGCTCAGGGGTTACTCCTGGCTCATGCACTCAGGAATCACTCCTGGCGGTGCTCGGGGGACCATATGGGATGCTGGGAATCGAACCTGTAATGGCCATGTTGGCTGCGTGCAAGGCAAACACCCTACCCGCTGTGCTATCGCTCCAGCCCCCAACTTATCCTTTTTTCAAGGCCTTACTGAAATAGCAGAATTAATTTTCTTTTTTAAAAAAAAAAAAACTCCATTTGCTCTCAACAGAACGACCATATCACAATGCAACAGTTATGTGTACCTAGGTTGAGAAGTCAACATGACAAATGACCTGGCACCTGAATTGTGCAGGAGGAAGAGAGCGGCTTGGAACGCCTTCAAGAGCGTCAAAGAAATAGCTAAGAGGACGAAGAACCTCCGGCTCCAGGCACATCTCTTCGATTCCACTGTTTTTCCTGCATTAACATATGCCTCAGAGACCTGGGCCCTATGAAAACAGGATGAGAATGCTATTCGGATCTCTCAAAGAGGAATTGAAAGAGCTATGTTTGGAGTATCACGTTTCACTCAAATGAGAGAAAGAATCCGGAGTTCTAACCTCCATCGACGATCAAGAATCAGAGATGCTGTCTCGTTTGCCAAGGCGTCAAAAATCAGATGGGCTGGACACATAATAAGATTTGGAGACAACCGCTGGACTAGAGCTGTTACCGACTGGATTCCACGGGATGTCAAAAGACCGTGTGGCCGCCCACCTACCAAATGGTCAGACTTCTTCATCAAGACCCTGAACAATCAGTTTGAGGCTCTTCATGTTCCTAGAACGAACAGACGCCATTGGGCTACACTAGCACGCGACAGGGACGAATGGAGGCATTATTGGCGCCTGCTCGAGCAAATCGATGATTAACAGAAAGTCAAATGATCAAGCGATCAAAGAAATGAAAACATAGTGGAAAACAAGAAGGGAAGTCATCTTGGAATAAGAAGTTTGAGGAAATCCTGAATGAGGAAGCTGCAGAATACGAACGTTGGTAATTGGGGGAGGAAAGAATATACCAAAGAGCCCACAGCTATAATCCTTTCCAAGACAGCTCCAGTCCCTGACTGCAACAGTGTGAAAACTGACGATCCCAGTCCCGGAAATGCAAAGGAACTAGAATAACCAAGGGACTCTGGAGGAGTAGTGATGGAGACTAATTAGATGTCAGTACTTGTCAGATATCAATACTTATAAATTTACAGTGATTACAACAGTGGGGTAATGATGTACAAATATTCAAGGAGATATGTAGACTGCAACCTAGAGCCAACAGCAGGCAGGGATGTGTGTGTGTGTTGTGTGTGTATGTGTGTGTGTGTGTACATTTGGTTACAAAAAACAATGAGTTGGTGAGATGCATCATCCTCATGTTTCTACTCTGCCAGCTTTCTATAGTCCTATTAGAGTATAGAATTTTTATTTAGTTTTTTTTCAAATACATACACAATTTGGAAAGTCTTTCACTGTGACTCAAAATGACCTCTGCAGAATCCCCTTAATGCTTCTTATGTATGCTGTACTCACAACTCATTGATGCACAATTTTTTTCATTTTTTAAGCGCTTTTAAAAAATGCTACTTTGGGATATTTCTCCACAAAAATTTGGAGGGTAACTTAGTTATAATAAACATGAGATGGAGTTTAGAATGACTTAGGATCAACCAGAAAAATTGCATTCATTTACCTTTATTTTCTTCCGTGTATTTCATGGTTTGGGGACTAACATCCAAGTCTTTAATCATTTTGTGGTGTGGGGTGAGGGCACACCTGGTTATGTTCAGGGCTTACTTCTTCCTCTGTGGTGAAGAGTTATTCTTGGTGGTGCGTGGGGGACCATATGTGGCTCTGGGGATCAAATCCAGGTCAATCATGTACGAGGCAAGCATTGTAACCCCTCCCTTTAATTGGTTCTGAGCTAACTTTTGTGCATGGTGTGAGAAATGGATTCAGTTTCATGGAAAACAACTCATGATATTGGCTTCAGTGGTATGTTCAAGGATTCAGTTCCAATAGTAAAGGGAAAAAATGCATATGAGATTACATGTTTAAAAGTCATACACAGCAAAAGAAATGGTCATTAAAACAAAAGGGATCCTACTAAATGGGACTAAACATTCACATACCATATGCCTATCAAAGGGCTAAAATCTAAGCTATATAAGGAATTCATAAAACTCAGCAAGAAACAAACTATTCCATCAAAAAAATTGGAAGAAGGGCCAGAGCAACAGCACAACTGCTAAGACATTTGCTCTCCAGTCAATTCAGATACCCTTCCTGGCATCCCATATGGTCCCCTGAGCTCTCCAGAAATAGTCAGAAAGTAACCAGTAATGCAGAACCAGGATAACCCCTGAACACCACCAAGTATGGCCCCCAAATCAGGGCAGGGGGATGGGAAGATAACACAGTAGATGTGTACAATGAACTATTACCCAGTCTATTTTTTTCCCTAGTGGCTGAGTAGTAGTCCATTGTATACATATAGCATATACCTTCTGGTTTTAATGATCGTTTCTTTTGAACAACATGGATGAAACAGAAGTGTGTTATAGCAAGTGAAGCCAATCAAAAGGAGAAAGACAAATACTGGGTGATCTCACTCGTATGTGGGATATAGGGAAGCAGAGCAAGGAAACAGGCAAGGCCAAATGAAAACAAACCCATGGACTCTGGCAGCAGATCTGAGGTTTGATTCCCAGCGGAGCAGGGAATCAAAGTGGGGAGTGGATATACTGGACTAGCAGAGGGCTGTCAGTGCTTTGGTTGTGGGTCCAGTGTGGTAATAGACTTTTGAAAGGTGTGAAATTGTACCTCTAAAGTTAGTCTTTATAAATCAATTTACTCAAAGGGGAAAAATGCATTCACCTAATGTCATGTACAAAATAACACTAAGTTGGCAAAACCAAGCACAGCCACCTAATGTCATGTACAAAATAACACTAAATTGGCAAAACCAAGCACAGCCATAGGCAGCTGTCTGCTATTCCAGTAAGAAGCCAAACTTCAGTTATAGAGGGTTCAATAGTGTATTGCCTCGAGTTTTAGATGATGTATCAGTTAATTGATTATTATTTTATTATAATCAATTGGTTATCCAAATCACATACACTACCATTATAAGAGATGGATTTTCCTATTCATAAATGTATTGTTAACTGATATCATTGAAATACTTTAATTATACTTTTAATAAGTCAATGAAAAACTAAAAACACAGCAAGGGAAAGCAAGAGAAATCATGGAAATGGAAAAACCGCATAGATAAAAGACAGTTTAAAAGAGAAGTATCATATCATTTCTGGGAATATACCCCAGGGGCCCAAAACACACTGCAGAAATACCATTATTTGATCATTTGATCACTTGACATCCCGTTACTCATTGATTTGCTTGAGTGGACATCAGTAACTTCTCCATTCATCCCTGTCGCTTGCTAGTGTGGCCCAATGGCGTCTGTTTGTTCTAGGAACACGAAGAGCCTCGAACCGATCATTCAGGATCTTGACGAAGAAGTCTGACCATCTCATAGGTGGGTGACCACGTGGTCTTTTGACATCCCATGAAATCTAGTCAGTAATGGCTCTAGTCCAGCGGTCATCTCCAAATCACATTACGTGTCCAGCCCATCTGATTTTTGACACCTTGGCAAAAGAGACAGCGTCCCTGATTCTTGAGCGTCGAAGGAGGTCGAAACTCTGGATTCTTTCTCTTATTTGAGTGAAGCATAATACTCCAAGCATAGCTCTTTCGATTTCTCTTTGAGAGACCCAAATAGCATTCTCATCCTGTTTTCGTAGGGCCCAGGTCTCTGAGGCACATGTTAATGCAGGAAGAACAGTGGACTCAAAGAGTTGTGCTTGGAGCTGGAGGTTCTTCATCTTATTAGCTATTTCTTCGATGCTCTTGAAGGCATTCCAAGCCACTCTCTTCCTCCTGCACAACTCAGGTGCCAGGTCATTCGTCACGTTGACTTCTCTATCTAGGTATACATAACTGTTACATTAGGAAATGTTTGTTCCGTTGAGAGTGAATGGAATGTCAGGAACGAGACTGTTTCTCATAAACATTGTCTTCATGAGATTCAGCTGTAGTCCGACCTTTCCCCACTCACAGTCGAAGTCGGCCAGCATTTGTGCCGCTTGGCTAATGTTTGGTGTTATTAGAACAATGTCATTAGCAAAAGAGAGGTGTAGTTGCCAACCATCTAATTTCACTCCCATTCCTACCCATTCCAGTTGCTGCATGATATTCTCGAGGGTGGCACTGAAGAGTTTTGGTGAAATGGTATCACCCTGCCTAACCTCTCTCTTGACATGGATGATCAATCCCTTGTAGAATGGTGATGAATCTGTAATACAGCACACAGAGAATCCTAATGTACTGAGTTTTAACACCCTGTTTGATTAGGGCTTTGATAACCTCTTCAGTCTCAACAGAATCAAAGGTCTTCTTTAAATCAATGAACGTTAGACAGAGTGGCATCTTGAACTCCCAAGAAACTTCAGTGAGCTTGGTTATTGTGTGGATATGGTCGATCGTGCTGAATCCTTTTCAGAACCTGGCTTGCTCGCATGGTTGTCTTTCATCTAGTGTTCTGCCAAACCTATTTAGGATGACTTGAGTGAACAGCTTGTAGACAACAGACAAAAGGCAGATCAGGCGATAGTTACCAATGTCATGAATATCTCCCTTCTTGTACAGTAGTACAGTCCTGCTGGTTTTCCACTGGGATGGAACCTTGCATTCAGACAGGTAGTGTGAGAAAAGTCAAGCCAGTGTATTGATGAGTACTGACAGCAGATTCTTCAGCTGTTTGGGTATGACCTTGTCTGGGCTGGGTGCTCTTCGCTTCTTTACCAATGAAGTGGCGTGTCAGATTTTGGAAGGGAGAACGTTGGGAAAGACATATCCACCCTGCAGAATTTGATATGTGGGCAGGTGGACTTGACTATCGAAGAGTTCCAAGTAGAAGTCATGGATAATCTTCTCCATAGCCCTTCTGGAAGATGTGATAGATCCATCAGGACGTCGTAGGGCAGTCATCTTGGTGTTATAGTTGGCGAAGGACAGGTGGGTGTTGAAAATGCTTTGCCCAGCTGCTGCCGCATCTGCCAGCACTGCTGCTCTTCTCTCTTTGAGTTATCACTTCTCTGTACTGCTGCGGGCTCGGATGTTCACTTGCAGTTGCCTGAAGCTTGAGCCAAGCCACGTTGGCAAATGAGCTCAAGAGTTTTCGAATACAGGCATCTTTTTTGTGGCTATCTCTCTCTCTCTCAGCATTCCTCGCACAATCACGGAGGTGTTGAACCAGTCAATGAGGAAGGAGAGGCTGATAAAATCTCAACTAGGCTGCCAAAACAAAGGAGGACAAAATTGACTCTCTGTACTTTCAATGCACATATGCTGACATCGGATGCATCCATCAAGGACCTGATGATACAAGTATGAAAGATCAAATGTGACATCATTGTTCTGACTGAGACGAGAAAGCATCAATCACATCACGCCGTGTTCGACACTGGAAAAGAACTGTTCCTCAGAACATGCGACAAAAAAGGCGTCAGTGGTGTCGGTGTCCTTTTCAACACGAACTTGACCATGAGCATTGATTCATTTGAATGCCTAACAACCTGAATCAGATGACTACACTTGAATAGATGTGGCTCACGGCTGGCAGTTTCTATCTTTGTTGTCTACACACGAACATCCAATTATGATGAAGGAGAAATTGAGAAGTTCTACATGGAGCTGGAGAAGTTCTATAAAGAAGACCACACCTTCTACAAGATCATTGTCAGTGATCTTAATGCCAAGATAGAACCGAGAAGATCAGCTGAAGAACTCTATGTAGAGACCCATGGCCTAGGATGGAACAGACAGGGTGAGAAACTGAGTTCATCATATCGACCAAGACCACGCATGGTAATTCACAGTTCCTGAAGGCCGAATCTAAACATTGGACATGGGAGTCTCCCGGTGAATAGTTCCACAAAGAAATCGACCACATCATATTCAATCGATGGCTTTGCCTGACTGATGTAACTGTTGTCACAAAATTCCAAATGGGATCAAACCACTGTCTCCTTCATGCAAAATTCTACTTCACAGAGCGGAGATAAAGAGCTGCAAAGTTTAAGAAGAGAGTTCCCAGAACGACCATCAACTGGGAACTCTTTGGCACTATTGTGGCAACATGGGAAGATGCTGTCATTGACAACATTGACAAGGAATATGATCAACTGGTTGAGCACCTTCATGATTGTGCAGAAATACCATATGCATTTCTATGTTTATCACAGCACTATTTACAATAGCCAGAATCTGGAAACAATTCATGTGCCCAAGAACAGACACTGGTTAAAGAAACTGGTACATCTACACAATGTAATACTATGCAGCAGTTAGAAAAAAATGAAGTCATGAAATTCACTTATAAATTGATGGACATAGAGATTATAATGCTGAGTGAAATGAGTCAGAAGTAAAAGGACAGAAATAGAATGATTGCACTCATTTATAAAATACATATTAAAAAACATAGTATGAGACTAACATCCAAGGACAGTATAAACTAGGGCAAGGGGGATTAGTTCCTTGTTGGAAGTCTGCCTGAAGTGCTGTGGGAAAGGCAGGTGGGATAGAGAAAGGACCATTATGACAAAGATAGTTGGAAATGATCACTCTGGATAAGAACTTTGTGCTGAAAGTAGGTAAAGGAACAAACATGGTAACCTCTTCAGTATTTGTATTGCAAACCATAATGCCCAAAAGAAGAGAGAGAGAGAGAGAGAGAGAGAGAGAGAGAGAGAGAGAGAAACCTGCCATAGAACCATAGAGGCAGGCTGGGGGAGTGGGGGTGCCAGAGGGAAACTGTGGTCATTGATGGTTGGAAATGGACACTGGTGGAGAGATAGGCATTGAAACCGAATCATGAACAGCTTTGTAACTGTGTATCTCATGGTGACTCAATAAAATATATATAATAATTTTTTAAAAGAGAGAGAGAAGCATCAATAATTGTAGAAACCCAATTGGTTCTAATCAAAGCTTTCCTTGTCTCTTCTAAGGAAGTAGATTACCACAGGGATAAAAAGGTAGTTCCACAGTCTGAGCACATGCATTACATACAGGATGCCAGAGTTAGATCCCCAGTATCACCAGAAGTGAATCCCGAGCACTGAGCTGCGAGTAGCTACTGAGCGCCACAGGATGTGGCTCCCACCCTCAAAAAATGTACATGACATACTTTATTTTTATATCTGAGTACAGAGAATACTGTTATTAAAACTGAAAATAGTAGGCAGTTAAAAGAACCCAGATAAGTTTTTTGCTCCCCATGTCTCCCTGGAGCCCAGCTCATATTTCAGCATGGATTTCAGAGAGCACTAAACGTCCCTGGCTTCTGGCCACTGTTTGCTTCACATGGAGGCAAGCCCAGATCGGGGTCTAGACTGACAAACATTTTGTTAACTTGTAATTTATTTAGAAACATTAATTAAACCAAAGTGATTAAAACTTTGTGAGTGAGCAGACTTTAGGGTGGGTTACTCAGCACCTCTGTCATTTTAGAGACATACTAGAGAAGGTTTAGTATGACCATTGGGGGTTGAGCATCTGATCTGTTGTTGGATTTCATCCAGCCCCCATTTCAGTTTGATGGAATTAGCTAATTTAAATAAA
This sequence comes from Sorex fumeus, assembly GCF_029834395.1. Classification (NCBI taxonomy): domain Eukaryota; kingdom Metazoa; phylum Chordata; class Mammalia; order Eulipotyphla; family Soricidae; genus Sorex; species Sorex fumeus. Next base: position 18,105,775 of record NW_026606083.1, on the reverse strand, counting down.
AATTATTTAATAACAAGCATACCACTTCTCTCATGTGATGACTTAATTTTTCTGTTGTTGCTCTAGGACCTTACTCTGTGTACTCAGGGATTACTCCCAGCTCTGTTTAGGGAACTTCCCCCTGGTGGTGTTCAGGGGACCATGAAGTGCTGGAGATTGAACTTGGAACTCCTGTGTGCAAAGCATGTGCTCAGCCTGTTGAGCTATCACTCTGGCCCCTCATGTGGTAACTTTAAACTATACACCCCAATTTGATGTTAAGTCATATTCTTTAATCTCTAATGGATTTTTTAAATGTGGCATTTTATGTAAAGTTCAATTTGAAGTATAATTTGCTCTCATCATGACTCCAACTATTTATACACCTCAATTAATTATGTCTTCCTAGGTAAACGATTATTGTATGACTGAAATACGAAAGTTTGTAAGTTTGTAACTGTACCTCATGGTTATTCACTAATAAATTTTTTTAAAAGCATCAAAAAATTATGTCTTCCTAACAACCATACCAAGAATCACATGTTTCACATAATCTTTATATTTTATCTTCCAGCATTTGGTACTTGTGCTGTGGGACAATAGTTTAAAAGTTGCAAACTTGAAAATCAAATCGAAGGAGATTTTGAGCTCAAATTCTTGAACCACTTTTCTTTCATTCCAAGACTACTCAGAAAACTGTTCATTATTGTTGAAACCTGGAGGAGGGCCCAATTATATCTGATGCTTTGTCTTCTGTGGCATAAATTATAGTTTAGAGCATCAGTGCTTACCAAGCTAGAACTCAAATGTTGCCAAGGATGCTTGGTTTTGTGCTGGGCAAGGATAAAGGCAATAGAACTTCCTGTATCTGGGGTGAAGGATGCCAGCAGTTGAATAGAGCCTCTCTTCTCACATTGGCCTATACATTTCAGTTCTCCACTTATTGAGAATGTTATACCAAACATTGTGATGGAGAATATGAATCAGCCAACAAGGTCATTAACCATTTATCACTTGAAGGAGGCATGCTACCAAATGTTCTAAGCTGTTGGTGACTACAAAAATTGATTTCTTTGATGAGTAAAAGAGCAAGAATGTAACAACGGCTAAAGGACATATTCCTAAAGCACAGAGAAGACCTCCAAAAGAACGTAACTTGATTTTGTGCAGTTGGGTTTAAAATTCAACGATTTGTGGGTCAGGGATGTGGCTCAAGTGGAAAAACACATTCCTTGCATATGCAAGTCTCTGGTTTAGATACCTGGTAATGTGGGATATAACTTTGGTTACCCCCAAGTACTGCTAGCAGTGTTCCCACTAAAAAATTTCAGTAAGTTTTTTTAAAGGGTAAATGCTAAATACTTCATCGGAGTTCAAATAGACTAAACTGAAAACATAATATACCATATATAAGGCAAATTATGAAACTTGGAGTTGGGACGGGGGGAAGAGGAGAATAATGAGTTTTAGAAATTCCACAAGGAAAAAAATGAAGAAAGACCGGTCTTTGGATGGATCAAGATAATCAAGTAAAAAGCCAGAATAATTTTTAAAAGTTATTCCAATGAAAGAACTTGTTTTTCACTTAGTCTGATGAAATTCCTACAGTCCAAGGAATTACAATTTTTCAAAGAAAACCATTTAAGGTCATCAAATAAGTATCACTCGTCTCATTTTCAACCCTAAAATTTAGAAAATATTAAAATCACATTTAGAGAAATTCATGGGATCCAAGAACCACACAGAACCAGATGAGGACGAAAAAAGGGGCATTTTTAACATGCAAAGATCTTTAAAAAATACAGAACTATGAGGAAAGTACCCACAGAAAAAATTAAATCAAAGAACACTTTAAGATAGAAAGAAATCTATAGTACAAGAAATAGGACAGGCTCTGATTCTTGTGGTAGCTCTGGTAAAATTTATTTCTCTAGTTAAACATAAGTAGGCAATGAGAGCGTGACAATTGGACATCAGTTATCTCCTTTCTGAGTCTTCACTCTCTTCCTGCCCATCATGGGAGACCTACAAGCATGCTTAAGAAGGAGGGCAGTACAATACCCAAAAGGAAAGAGAGAGCAAAAGGGAATGCCCTGCAATAGAGGTGGGACAGGTGGGGGGGTTGGGGGTTGGGAGGCCCACTGGGTTCATTGATGGTGGAGAATGGGCACTGGTGGAGGGATGGGTACTTCCCTCATTGTATAACTTTGTATCATTGTATAACTGAAACCCAAGCACAAAAGTTTATAAGTCTACAATTGTACCTCATGGTGTTTCACAAATAAAAACTAAAAAGGGGGGGCAGGCTTCTGCCCTAAACCCACTCACAGCCCCAACAGCTGCTGCTGCTATGCCTTGGGCCAGACTCCATTGACTCAGGACTGAGCTCCACAGAGATGCTAACCTGCTGAAAATTTTATGTAAGCTAGTTAAATATTCTACCCAGCTAACTATTCTAGAATTTCTGGAGTCTTCAGCTGCATTCCCACAACATCTCCAAACTCTACAATACTGACATTCCAGTAGGAGCACACCATATTGGATGGGAATGTAAAATAAAAGCCAACTAAGCTCGACTAACAAAAACAGTGACACAGAGGCTTAATGAGCAGCAGCAGCTTAATAAACCATTGGACAAGGATGTAATGCCCCCGTGGTGAGACATAACAGTTTTACAAATTTTCTTTTCATAAAGTATTTTTGATCATTCCATTAGTCATGCAGTGGTAACAATCAATGTAAAATAAATTACTGCAGGACTACTATGGGGAAAGACTGGAGGGGTGGTTAGGGAAACAGAGATGATGGTAGAGGACAGTGACAGTGGTAGTGGGATCGGGGTAGGAATATTGAATGCCCATAATAAATCATCGTGAACAATTTTGTAAACGATGTTTAAATAAAGTGTAGAAAATGTTTTTTATTTTTTATTTTATAAGTTAGTTCACAATATTTTACTACATTTAATATTCAGATACTCATCCCACCACCATTACACCTTCCCACCACCAAATTCGGAATGTTTCCATCCCAGATCTCAATTCCTGTCTCCAAACACAACCAAAATAATATATTTCATATTGTCTATTATGAAGAACTGCTGAACATGCTTACAAAAAATTGTTCACAAAAGAAACAGTGTGAAGATTGTTCTATTTTGGCAGGAGCCAGTAAGACATTCTATAGGATATCACTAACATGCTAAAGCGTGGGTGATGTGAGTTTTGGTATATCTATCTGAAAAATATATATTTTCGATGGTTCACTGCCTCATCCTGGTGAGGGGGTGTCAACAGTCCCAACCGGCTAAGAAAGAATCAACATGCCACCTGCACGGCAGAGCCTGGCAAGCTACCCATGGTGTATTCGGTATGCCAAAAACAGTAACAAAAATGGCCTCATTCCCCTGACCCTGGAAGAGCATTGAAAAGGACTAGCAAGGAGAGGCTGCTAAAATCTCAGGGCCAAACTAGGCTGCCAAAATAAAGAAGGACTAAAATGACTGTACTTTTAACACATGTACGCTGGCATTGGAAGCATCCATCCAGGACCTGATGGTGCAAATGCAGAAGATCAAGTACAATGTCATTGGATTGACGACAAGGCATGGATCATATCACGCCATTTTCAACACTGGAGAAGAATGTTCCTTGGAACATGCGACAGTAGAGGCATCGGTGGTGTCGGTGTCCTCGTCAACATAAACTTGGCCATAGGATTAATTCGTTTGAAGGCTAACAACCTGAATTGGATGCTTACGTTTGAATAGATGTGGCTCATTGCTGGTAGTTTCTATTTTCATTGTCTATGCACCAACATCCAACTATGATGAAGAAGAAATTGAGAAGTTCTACATGGAGCTGGAGAAGTTCTATAAAGAAGACCACACCTTCTGCAAGGTCATTTTCAGTGACTTTAATGCCATGGTAGGACCAAGAAGATTGCCCGAAGAACTCCACATCGGGACCCATGGCCTAGAATGGAATGAACAGCGTGAGAGACTGTCTGAGTTCATCATGTCGACCAAGACCATTCATGATAACTCACTGTTCCAGAAGACCGAATCTAAACGGTGGACATGGGAGTCTCCGGGTGGATGATTCCACAATGAAATTGACCACATCATATTCAATCAACAGTTTTGCCTGACTGATATTGCTGTTGTCCCAAAATTCCAAATGGGATCGGACCACTGTCTCCTTTGTGCGAAATTCTACTTCACAGAGCTGGGAGAAAGGTCTGCAAAGTTTAAGAAGAGAACTACCAGAACGACTACCAACTGGGAGCTCTTTGGCACTATTGCGGTGATATGTTAAGTTGCCGTTGTTGACATCAACAAAGAATATGACTGACTGGTTCAGCACCTCCATGATTGTGCAAGGAATGCTGAGAGAGAGAAATTCACAAAAAGATACCTGTCTTCAGAAACTCGAGCTCATCCGCCAAGGTGGTTTGGCACAACCCTCGGGCAATCACAAGCTAACATCCGAGCTTGCAAAGCTGGGCAGAGAAGAGATAAAGGAAGACCTCAGAGAGAGAAGAGCAGCAGTGTTGGCTGATGTGGCAGAAGCCAGAAAAGTATTCGCAACGCCAACCTGTCCTTTGCCAACTACAAGACCAAGATGACTGCCCTCTGACATCCTGATGGATCTATCACGTTTTCCAGAAGGGCAATGAAAAAGGGTATCCACAACTTCTATTCGGATCTCTTCGATAGCCACGTCCACCTGCCCACATACCAAATTCTGCAGGATGGATATGTCATTCCCATCCCATCGTTCTCCCTTCCGAAATCCGACACTCCATTTGTCGGTAAAGAACCATACAGCACCCGGTCCAGACAAGATCAGACTGGAACACTTGAAGAATCTGCCTCCAGTAGTCGTCAATACACTGGCTCGGCTCTTCACACACTACCTGTCTGAATGCAAGTTTCTGTCCCAATGGAAAACCTGCAGGACCGTTCTGTTGTTCAAGAAGGGAGACATTCACGACATCAGCAACTATCGCCTGATATGCCTGTTGTCTGTCGTCTACAAGTTATTCACTCAAGAAATCCTGAATAGGATTGACAGAACACTAGATGAAGGACAACCATTCCTAGCAAGCCAAGTTCCAAAAAGGATTCAGCACAATTGATCATATCCACACAATGACCAAGCTCATTGAGGTTTCTTGAGAGTTCAAGATTCCACTCTGTTTAACGTTCATTGATTTAAAGAAGGCCTTCAATTCTTTTGAGACAGAAGTGGTCATCGAAGCCCCAGCCAAACAGGGCATTCAAATTCAGTACATCAGGATCCTCTGTAAGCTGTATTACAGATTCACCACCAGGATCTCACCATTCTACAAAGAAGTAATCATCGACATAAAGAGAGGGGTTCGGCAGGGCGAAACCATTACACCGAAACTCTTCAGTGCCACCCTCAAGAACATCATGTGATGACTGGAATGGGAAGAAATGGGAGTGAAGATAGACTGTTGGCAACTACACCACCTCTGCTTCACTGATGACATCGTTCTAATAACACCAAACATTAGCCAAGTAGCACAAATGCCAACCAACTTCGACCGTGAGTGTAGAAAGGTCAGACTGTAGCTGAATCTCACCAAGACAATGTTCATGAGAAATGGACTAGTCCCTGACATTCCATTTTCTCTCAACAGAATGAACATCTCCAAATGCAGCAGTTATGTGTACCTAGATCGAGAACTCAACATGATGAACCTAGCACTGAACTGCGCAGGAGGAAGAGAGTGGTATGGAACACCTTTAAGAGCATTGAAGAAGTTGTTAAGAGCACAAAGAAACTCCGGCTCCTGGCACATCTTTTCGACTCCACTGTTCTTCCTGCATTAACATACGCCTCAGAGACCTGGGCCCTACAAAAACAGGATGAGAAAGCTATTCAAATCATCCAAAGAGGAATCAAAAGAGCTATGCTTGGAGTATCACGCTTCACTGAAGTGAGAAAAGGAATCTGGAGTTCCGACCTCTGTCGACGATCAAAGATCAGGGACGCTGTCTCGTTTTGCCAAGATGTCACAAATCAGATGGACCGGACACATAATGCGATTTAGAGATGACCCCTGGACCAGAGCTGTTATTGACTGGATTCCACAGAACTTCAAAAGGACATGTGGCCGCCCACCTATGAGATGGCCAGACTTCTTCATCAAGATCCTGAAGTTTGAGGCACTTCATGTTCCTGGAGCGAGCAGATGCCATTGGGCTACACTAGCATGTGACGTGACAGGGAAAAATGGAGTCGTTACTGGTGCCCACTCTAGCAAATTGATGAGCAACGGGATGACAAGTGATACAAGTGATATCTGAAAAAAATATATATATTATATATATATATATAGAGAGAGAGAGAGAGAGAAAGAGAGAGAGACCTCTTATTGTCTAGTTCTCACTCAGGCTACCGAGAGTATCCTGCCCGCATATTTGCCTGACTGGGAACACCTGTAAAGGTGGTTAGAGGCTGCCCCAAAAGCCTCCATCCCTCTCAAAGAGCCTACCAAGCTACGAAGAGTATCCCGACTGCATGGCAGAGCCTGGCAAGCTACCCATGGCGTACCCGATATGCCAAAAACACTAACAATGATGCTCCTCATCCCCCTGGCCCTGAAAGAGCCCCCAGTATGCCATCGGGCTACACTAGCACATGACAGGGATGAATAGAGATGTTACTGGCACCCATTTGAGCAAATCAATGAACAACGGGGTGATAGTGATATATATATATCATAAATATATATATTTCCCTCTATGATTTGTTTCCTACTATCTGAACCCCATCAAATGTGGTGTTGCAATTATGCAGAATGGGTAGGGAGTGTCTTATGATGTATCCAGAAATATGTTCACTCATATGTGAGGCTCAGCCCAAGCGTGTGGGGAATGGCCCTGAGTGTGGCAGTGGTTGGGTTTTGGAGTTTTTTGGCTGCTGGAGCTGGGTCCCATGGGGTGGGGAGGGCTCTCAACCGCCCCCCTCTGGTTTTCCCTGTGTGAAACAGCCTGGCGTGGAGTCCGGTGGAATGGTTATGGGGGCCTCGTGTTATGTTCCCTTCTGGGAGAAGCAGCCATGAGATCTGGCAGTGACCAATGACGAGATTATCTGGTGCGAGCAGGGTGGCTTATGGGTGTGACCCCTGGGTCACTGGAGACTGGGGAAAGTGGACAGAGGATCTCCATTCCTTGTCCCATTGAGCCCAGAGTCCAAGGTCACAAAGTTCTGCTTTACCTGGGTTTCGTGGGACTTCACTCATGCGTGAAGCTCAGCCAGGGTGTGTGGGAAGTGGCCTTGAGCTTGGCAGTGGTTGGGTTGTGGAGTTTTTTGGCTGCTGGAGCTGGGTCCCTTGGGGCAGGGAGGGCTCTCACCTGCCCCCCTCTGCCATGCCCCGTGTAAAACAGCCTAGCTCGGAGTCTGGTGGCATGGTTATGGGGGCCTAATGTTATGCAGAAAATATTTTATAAAAAGAATCTCCCATCAAAGGGCAGCTCAGATAGAGAAGAGAGCACCAAATGAAGGGTGTTTGGAGGATCCTCCCAGGAGGGGAGATACATGTTGAAAGTAGACTATGGACTGAACATGATTGCCACTCAATGCCTCTTTTGCAGACCACAACACCCAAAAGGAGAGAGAGAACAAAAGGGAATGCCCTACCACAGAGGCAGGGTGGGATGGGGGGATGGGTGTGGGAGGGATACTAGGATCCATGGTGGTGGAAAATGGGCACTGGTGGAGAGATGGGTACTTGATTATTGTATAACCGAAACCCAAGCACAAAAATTTGTAAATCTACAACTGTACCTCATGGTGTTTCACTAATAAAAATTAAAAAAAAAAAAGAATCTCCCATCTAAATTGCCTCCTTTATTGCAGCTGGTTGAGTTTTCCTCCCCACCTCAACAAAGCCCTGACAGTCGAAACCTTCAGAATCCAATCACTGTCTTGCTCACAGCTGTTCTCCACAGGTTTGGACAAGCCTTACCCACTAGTCAATATGCAGAAAAACCCAAGTCTGAGGGACCGTGACTGAAATCTCTAAGCTCACTTGGAGCAGGAATGGGTTTCCTGCCCCCATCTCCCATGTTTACTACTATTTTGGCAGTCACACCCACAAACTGCCCTTGGTGCCAATATAATTCCATCAATGGCCATGATTCAGAGACTCAGAAATAAAGCTCCTGAAAGACAGCAACATAGGCCTCATCCATGAGTGAATCTTCTGTATAATCATGTTCTAAATTTTAGAATTCCTGGAGCACATGACTTCTCATACTCCACACCATTGATACACCAAGAGTAGCACACAATATTAGATTTCTTTAACAAACATGTTTGTAATCTCTTATACAAGGGCTTAATGGCTCCAGGATGAAATACAACAATCTCAACACACTTTCCTCTAGAGAAACTTTATTGGACCATTTTTAGTGGATTATTCATAACAAGAAATACAAAATTAATTGTTTCAGTTCTGCTTTCGGGGGCACGGTTTGGGATTTGGGTGGAAACACTCAAAATATGGTAGTGGAAAGGTGCAATGGTGGTGGGATTGATGCTTGAATATTAAAAGTAATGAATTATTTTGAACAACTTTGTAAAAATAAAATAAAATTTAAAAAATAGAAATAAATTTTAAAAAATAGTAAATTGCCTCCTTTGATACCTCTCCTCCCAGTCCTCACCTCCCATAATTTCATTCCTCTACTAAGACTCCTCCTAAGAGTCAAGGGTTACCTCCTGTTTCCTAAAGCTATGCTCATCTCTTCCAGCCAACTCTTTTCTCATTTCTGTAATGTTGACACAGCTCTGAGCAGGAGCAGCTTCCTCCTTCTCAGAAAACTTTCTTCTCTGGGATTTTAGGACACCACACTCTTCCGATTCTCTCCTCTTGCCCAGGACAGCTCTTCAGATCCCCTGGGCTCCTCTGCCTTTGTTAGCATGACCCAGGCTGGCATACTGGTTCTTGGTTCTATTTACACTGTCATAGGATTTGAAAAGTTCATTTTTTTTAATCCTATGCTTTAAAGGTCATCTTTCCAAATGTTTCTTTTGATTCATACCTCTTGTTGAGGTAATTGAGAGTTTTGCTTGGATGTCCTTCAAACAACCTGATTTCCCTCTACACTTCTCCCCAAAATGCAAACAAAGCAACTAAAACCCAGTTCTTTACAATTGTCACCATCCCATTGTTACCATCCAATTTAAGGCCCCTTCTCATCTGGGGGCTGAGAAGGAGCATATTAAATAATACTATCAAAGATTCAGTTAGAAGGATCTATTCTGTAGGCGGTACTATAGAAGAATCGACTTTATTTCTTCAATATAAATAAATTACAAGGAGAAAAAAATGGGTGTGAATAATGATTAAAAGGAGCTTGAAAGACCTGTCAAGCTATTGTGATATATGGACCTCTTTGGAATTCTGATTTGGACAAACTCCAAAAGCAATTATGAGACAATGAAGAAATCCACATCACAGACTGGATATTTATTTACATTAAGGAACTATCAATAGTGCTATGTGTGGTGATAAAATACATAATGAAATATGTGTACAAGAATAACTATAAGATACTGTGAAAAAAAGTATAAATACCCACTAAATATAAGTACATAGTAGATCTTCTAAAATCCAGGGAGAATTTTTTACTGAAACATGATCACAAATAATGAAAGGGGGGAAAAGGAAGAATTTAAATAAACTGACAAGTAGATAGCATTAAATAAAATGAAAATAATTTTTCTAAATAACCACAATAAATATGAAAAGTTTGAACTTCCCTATCAGAATACTCTGGGGTTGAAATTTCTAAAATGTCTGTCATTTATTGTTTATAGATGTGTCTGCATTAAAGTAAAAAATAAAATAAGTGATTAAGTCACAAGATTACTGTGCACATATTTTAGCAATGTGGCCGCTGGAGTGATAGCACAGCGGTAGGGCATTCGCCTTACAAGCGGCCAACATGGCCGACCCGAGTTCGATTCCTCCGCCCCTCTCGGAGAGCCCGGCAAGCTACCGAGAGTATTCGATATGCCAGACACAGTAACAACAAAGTCTCCAATGGAGACGTTACTGGGCCCGCTCGAGCAAATCGATGATCAACGGGAAGGCCTTTACTTTACTTTACTAATATAAAACAAGTGGGAAAATGAAATGATGGCTTTCAGTCTTTTGGAAAAAGATAGCACTTGATTTGGCTGATATGCTCACAACTCCAGGAATGCCCCACAATCTTCTCTCTTAAAGCCTTGGCAGAAGTTGTTTTTGCTTACTTACTAAAAGGTAAAAGGTAAAGGCCCTCCCGTTGTTCATCGATTTGCTCTAGCGGGCCCAGTAACGTCTCCATTGGAGACTTTGTTGTTACTGTGTTTGGCATATCGAATACGTCGCGGGGAGCTTGCCAGGCTCTGCCGTGCGGGCGAGATACTCTCGGTAGCTTGCTGGGCTCTCCGAGAGGGGCGGAGGAATCGAACTCGGGTCGGCCATGTTGGCTGCATGCAAGGCAAACGCCCTACCGCTGTGCTATCGCTGCTTACTTACTAGAACAACAATAAAAATAAAAACAAATCTTCAAAAATATCAAAATAAAACCAAATTCTCAAACCCATATGTAATCTCAAAGCACTCAAATAGCCAAAACAATATATTTTTAATTTTTTTAAAAAATAATTTATTGATTTATTGAATCACTGTGGGAAAAGTTACAAAGCTTTCAGGTTTAGGTCTCAGTCATGCAAATATCAAACACCTTTCCCTTTACCAATACTTATTTTTTACCACGAAGAACCCCAATAAAACCCCACCCCCCACCCCTCCCAATGCCTGCGAGGCAGATGAGTTCTAGTTGACACTTTATCTGCTTTGATTAGATTCATTGTTTCAATAAAAGATGCACCACTATTAGAGTTTACCCCCTCCCCCCACATCAGACATGTTGAGAAAGCATTGTGAAGTGATTCGCTTTCTACAGCTGGGTTCAAGAATTAAATGTTGGTTTTGGATTTCTGCTATTTTGCTAATTAACCCTGGAAGTATTTCTACTGAGAGTCAGATAATTAAGAGATTGGTTTCTGTGCTCTGGAGTCATGGCCGTGTTGGAGAGCCGCTCATGGGGGGCAAATGGCGGCCTCAGTAGGGCGTGAAGGACGGACTGGAACGCCCCCCTTCCCATGAGGTTTTAGTCGCCCCCACACCCCCGGCTCACACCTGCTCTCCACAAGGCACCCATGTGGCTGCCATCTTCTTTCCGGAGAGGAGAGGGCGAATGGGGCAACACCCTTTCCCCTCCAGGCAGACATGATGGCCTGGATTAATGCATAGTCCGTTCACTTTTCTGCTCCAAGCTGCTGGGTTCTGCCTTAAGTCCTTGTGCTTCTGGGGCCATGGCCGTGCTGGAGAGCTGCTCGTGGGGGGCAACTGGTGACCTCGGTAGGGCGTGAAGGATGGACCGGAACGCCCCCCTTCCCATGAGGTTTTTGTCACCCCCGCACCCCCGGTTCATACCTGCTGTCCACAAGGCTCCCATGCGGCCGCCATCTTTCTTTCCAGAGGGAGGAGGGCGGAAGGGAGCAACACCCTTTCCCCTCCGGGCAGACATGATGGCCTGGATTAACGCATAGTCCGTTCACTTTTCTGCTCTAAGCTGCTGGGTTCTGCATTAAGTCCTTGTGCTTCTGGGGCTGTGGCCGTGCTCCAAACTTAACTCTGATTTTCAGGGAGAAATGTTGGGTGATTTACTTCCCATTGATCACTTTGTATATACAGAGATATATACTTTGTATATACTTTGTATATACAGAGATATATACTTTGTATATACTTTGTATATACAGAGATATATACTTTGTATATACGGGATCAGAGGTTATTTGGGGGCCAGGATGGTCCCTGCGGTTTGGAGGAAAAGTCCTAGTTCCCGCATACTCGAGCTATGCTTGTGGAGGTTTCTGGTCACCAGGGTTCCATCTGGGGGAGGCGGGATGCAGCACCTACCCCATCTGGGACTTCCCGGTGATCTCGGCTCTTTTTGGAACTTGGTTTCTTCTCCGGGAGCTGTGGGGCCAGCCCTCCATGTGGTCCTTCTTCTCTCTGTACCCAAAACAATATTACACACACAAAAAGAAAAAAGCTGGAGGTGTCACATTTTTTATGATTAAAAGATGTATTGTAGGGGCCAGAGAGCTAGTACATGTGGTACAGAACTTGCCATCCCAGTTCAATGTGACCATCCCAGTTCAATCCCTGGCATCATATATGGTCCCCCAAATACTTCCAAGAGTAACCCTTAAGGAAAGAGCCATCAATAAGAATAATTCCTAAGTACAGACCATGATCCAAACAGCTCCCCAAAACATTATAAAGCTATAGTGATGAAAACAATATGGCATGGCATAGGAATAGACATATAGATCACTAAAATAGAATACAAAGCCCAGAATTAACATTCATAGATAAGGTCAAATAATCTCCAACAAAAGGGATAAGGGAATACAATGGAGAAAAAGCCATCTCTTCATCAAATGGTGCTAGGAAAATATGTCCACATTCCAAAAAATGAGGGGAGAAGGAGGAGATAAAGGAAGAGGAGTATCTCATATCAATCACAAAAACTTTTAAATATGGATTAAAGACTTAAAAACTACCATAAATACAATAGGGATAAAATCCATTACACTTAATATAGCAGTGATTTCTTTGATAGGACAAATGCATAGGCAACAAAAGTAAAAATAGACAAATGGCACTACCTCAAACTTAAAACTTCTATAACATAAAGGAAATATCATCATGATATTGACTACATAAAAAATTGAACTATAGGACGAGGAAAAAATTGTAAGCCATCCAATAAGGGACTAATATCCACAGCATATAAGAAAAACCCTGTTACATCTAAACAAATAAAAAAAACTAGATTAAAAATTAGGCAAAGGACTTGAATAGACCTCTCCCCAATGGGGATATACAAATAGTGAATAATATTTGAAAAATGCTCAGTATCATTAATAATTAGGGAAATGTATGCCAAAACCACAATGAGATATCACATTATATCCATTAGAGTAACCATTTTTAAAAAGTTTTGGTTAGTATGTGGATAAATTAGAATATTTGTTTATGGAAATATAAAATGGTGCAGCCACTATGGAAAACAGTGTAGAGATTCCTCAAAAAAAAATTAGCATTACAATTTAGTACAGCAGTCTCACTTCTGGGCATGTATCCAAAAGAATTGAAAACAGGTTCATGAAGAGATATTTACACACACATGTTCATTGAAGCATTGTTTACAATACCCAAAAGATGGAAGCGATCTAAAAATATAAATGTCTTATTAACAAAAGATGGAATAAGAAAAATATTGTATGTAAATAGCATAGAACATTGTTCAACCTTAACAAAGGACACCCTGCTGTATGTTACAACATGAATGAACCATCTGAACAGTACACTAAGTGAAATGAGTCGATCATAAAAGAACAAATACAGCAAGCATGGTCCTGCTTATATGAGGACTATAATAGTAAAACTGTTAGTAGCAGGAAGTAGACGTTGGTTTTCAGGACCTTTATGGGATGGGGGAGAAAGGAAGTTTTCAGTAGATAGAGTTTTGGTTTTGCAAGAGGAAAGTTCTAGAATTCCAACAGTACATTCATGGTTAACACTACTGTAGTGTCCACTGAGAAATAATTGAGACAGTAAATTTTAAGGGTGTATTTTTTTACCACAATTTAAAAAACTCCACCTCAAAAAGTAACAAAAATGTTTTAAAATATATTATGCCATTCCTGGTGGAGGCATGGGTACTCAATCATTGTATGACTGAAATGCAAGCATGAAAGTTTGTAAGTCTGTAACTGTACCTCATGGTGATTCACTAATAATTTTTTTAATCTAAAAATATATATGTATATTATACCATTTACATGCTACCTATGCAAACCTTTAAATCACTGTCACTGTCACTGTCCTCCCATTGTTCATCGATTTGCTGGAGCGGGCCCAGTAACGTCTTCATCATGAGACTTTGTTGTTACTGTGCTTGGCATATTGAATATGTCTTGGGGAGCTTGTCAGGCTCTGCCGTGCAGGCGAGATGCTCTCGGTAGCTTATCAGGTTCTCTGTGAGGGGCAGAGGAATCGAATTCGGGTCAGCCAAGTTGGCTTCGTGCAAGGCAAACGCCCTACCCACTGTGCTATCTCTCCAGCCCGAACCTTTAAATAATAGATAAAAACACTGGTTGCCAAAGGTTAGGGGTGCTAGAAGAGCTGCAAAAGGAAGTTTGAAGTTTTGGAGATTTGGGCACTTTTCTGTTAGCTTGTTATCTGACTACGTAATGTGGTGGCACCTGCATAATCAGATCACTGTATCACTGTATCACTGTCATCCCGTTGTTCATCGATTTGCTCGAGCAGGGGCCAGTAACATCTCCATCCGTCCTGTCACTTGCTAGTGCAGCCCGATGGCATACTGGGGGCTCCTTCAGGGTCAGGGGAATGAGGACCATCATTGTTACTGTTTTTGGCATATTGAGTATGCCACGGGTAGCTTGCAAGGCTCTGCCATGTGGGCGGGATACTCTCAGTAACTTGCCAGGCTCTATGAGAGGGATGGAAGCTTTTGGGGCAGCCTCTAATCACCTTTACAGGTGTTCCCAGTCAGGCATATATGCGGGCAGGATACTCTCAGTAGCCTGCCAGGTTCTCTGAGAGTGAGAACTAGACAATAAGAGGTCCGAGAACTTGGTTTTATAGTCTCTGGATCTTGGCCATTGGTGGGATTACACGGCAGCTGGTGGGCGTCTTAGCTACTGGAAGATGGGGGATCTGGGTGGAGGAGGCCCAATCCCTATCCAAGCAGGTTTGGAGATCTCAGCCTCGGGTCCCGCACACCTGGGTTCCTCTGCCAGTTGCTTCTTGTATGAGGCTCGTCTGAGCAGGTGGAGAGTGGTCTTAGCATGACTGTGACTGGGTTCCAGAGGTCTCCAGCTGCTGGGGCTCTGCTCTGCTCTACATAATCAGATATGCATTTAAATTCATGTATTTGTTCACCCTACTTAAATTAACCTTTCATATATGTTAACTTTTGTGGAGGAGGCAGGGAGAGGGGAACCGCACCCAGTGGTGCTCAGAACTTAAGGCTCCACATCCAGGGTATCACTCCTGGCAGGGTTTGGCGAATGATATGTGGTACCAGGATTAAACCAGAGTCAGCAGAGTGCAAAGCAAATGCCCTACTGCTGTACTATCATTCTGCCCCATCCCTCCCCGATATGCTAAATTTTTAAAATAAGATAAACTATGAAAAGTTGACACCCAGAAGCTATTTTAAAAATGGAGCCTGGTAGTCCTAACACTGGCATTGTGTCATCTCTCTCCTGTGAGCTGGGCCAGAGACCTTTGGACTGAATCAAAGCTATTGTTTTAAAAAACCGGTAAGCAAACATTGTTGAAGAAGCCATTAGGATCAAGAGAAATGATGATTAGGGATAACTTGCTGAAACATTGAATGAGTCTTTTTCCTTTCCATTCTTTCTAGAAAATCAGTAACCAATTCTGTAGAGCCTAGCTGATTTACACTGGTTAGTTAGTACTAATCAACCCTTTTACTACTTGTTTCAACTTGCTCTTAACCTTTCTTTTAAAGAAAAAAAAAATCTCAACTTTATCTTTCCTTGGAGTACATTTTGGATTTTCTGCCTGAATTAGTGTACTCTGCATTGTTTTTTGTTTTTAAACGCAAAGTAAACATTGTGTTGCCTTTTTAATTCTCTTCTGACTTTTAAAATTAACAAAACGAACATTAAATACAGAATATATGAACTTGTGCATATGATTTTATGACTAGAATAATAATACAAATTCTGTATCATATTGGCATTATGGCCAATAATGTATGTACTCTTGATAGAAATCAGAGCCATTTTAAGAAAACCCTAAATAATAAACAACCATTTTAACTTCTTTTGCACATTATCTATTGCTTTCTGTGATCGTTATCAACTACCTTCTTCCTTTACTCATTTTTTAATTTTAATAACTTACTTGACATTATGTTTACACTAAGTCATCGTTTTATACTTTTTCTTATTTATAAGGAAAAAGCAATAATCATTCCATCTATCTAAATCTACACTAGTCTTTTCCCTCATATCATGTTTAACACCTCCCAACTTGAAGTCATTTAAACATGTAATTAAAGGTTTTGGGTGTTTTTTTTTTTAAATCGGTCTTCTAGATTATTTACAAAGATGTTAAACAAAGCTGGGTTTGACCTTAAATTCTACCATGTCTGTTAGTACAACCCAGAAAATTCACTCACATGCTGCTTTCTTTTCAGCTACCATTGTTTATAGTCCAATCTAAAATCCATTTTGTAGTATCAATAACCAAAGGAATCCATTTCCATTTCTCTAACTCATATGCTACTAAATGCTTACCCAAAGGTCCAGATGTGTTATATCCTTTTTGTCTATGCATGTTATAATTGTATGAAAAATTTGATCTCAAATCCTCTTAGTGGCCACCCACAAAGAAGCAAAGAGCAGTATGAGTCCATTAGAATTGGTTTGTTCCTAAAATGTAGATAATAAATCAGTAAGTAAACAGAAGGAATGAGCAATAAGGACAGATGCTTTCTACAGATAAGCAGGTTTTCAGCTTGTAGTAAGATCATGTACTTGAAAAGACATACAAGGGAGAAAAGTAAGTCAGAGAAATTTCTTGTTATGAAAGATGATGATAGAAGGGTTTGAAACAAAAAGTTAAACAGAGCCTGTGTTGAAAAGTCCTAAGTTCTGAAACAGAAAACACAATGACATTTTAGGTTGTTTGGTTGTAGAAAGAAAGGAACAACAGATAATAGACTGGATCTTGCATTCTAAAGAGAAGATGGGGTGTTAAGGTTCTAAGTAAGAGTCATGTAATAGTGAAAGAAAGTAATTTTAAAGGAAAAGTATCTGGGCTTCTTCAATTAAGACACAAAATAGAAGACCTCAGTAAAGTAAGGGAAATTTAAAGAATTGCTTTAAAAAGTGATAAGATGCTTAGCAGTGAAATTAAAACATTACTCCAGACTGTAAAGTGCCTAGAAGTCTGAGACATAGATTAATACACATAGCTTCATCAAAAGATATTTCCAAATTGTAAAAAAAGTGAATAAAATAACACTAAACCATATAGATATGACATACTGTTACCTATTTGTGAGAGAATGATTAAATTATCTCTAATGGTGATTAATTTTTTAGAACTGTGTAATGTAAGAAGTGATGCCATTCTCCTATCTGGAGTCTTTACAGAACTGTGATTTCAAGGACCTTTGCAAAATGAGCTCAGCACCGCCCCCCCCCCCCATATCTTCTCATCTATACCTGATAACTTCCTTCTGTGCCCTTCATGTCTGCCTCATAGCATTCTTGTAGAAGAATTAATGACAAAAAGATACCCAATACCTAACATATTTAACACCATGTCCCTAGCATGGGTGCTTCACAAAATGACAAAAAGTACCCAATACCTAACATATTTAACACCATGTCCCTAGCATGGGTGCTTCACAAAGGCAGAGACCCTTCCTTCACAGAACTTACATTCTAGTCCATAGAGACTTGAGCAGAAGACAAATTTTAGATCTCTGTATTATAATACAATATTTTAATGATGCTATAATGGTGAAACTCCCTAGACATCAAAGTAATAATCAGAAGTGATCACAAAGAGGCTGGCCTGCATAAGTTATTATATTCAAGATAAAATATTTTATCTTAAAAGGTTTCTGAAGAAAGATGTCCAGATAATGAAATAAAAATTTTGTGGGTATGAGAGAAAGGAGCTGCCAGTAACTAATACCATTTACTAGTTCACATCTATTTTGTATTAACATCTATTACACATACATTTCTCATGCTTCCATTTTGTTCCTATTTTCTAAAGCAACAGATTTTTTTTTAGATTCACCCGTATAATGATGGAACACCCATCCCTCCACCAGTGCACACTCTCCACCACCCATGTCCCTAGCATTCCCCCCCGCCCCCCCCCCCCACACACACAAATCTCAGTCCTCACCATGCCTCTATGGCAGAAAATCTCCCCAACACTCTCTCTCTAATTTTGGGCATTATGTTTTGCTCGAATTTTCCCAACACTGTTCAAGCCTATCTGCCAGGGGCAGACGCTAGATAATTTATTTTCCATTGTTCATTTTTAATATCATGAGAACTCGCATGGCCGTGATTGTAAATGTAAATTTCTAGATTGTAAATGGTTGGGTTCCAGAGACATCTCTGTATGGCACTAATCCATTTGGGGATTCAATTGGGAGTCTCTGGGCCAGGGCTCTTGGTGCGCTAAGATGGTGCCCAGAGGCAAATTGTAGGCATGACAGCCATTCTGCTGGGTGGGCGGGGACACGGGGAGGGACAGCCCAGGTCCTCTGCTCCATGCAGCTTGGAGATTTAGTCCTGGAACCCGCATAACTGGACCTTGTAAAGCAACAGTTTCAGGATGAGATAGAAGTTCTTGTATAGGTTGCATTTCTTAAAAGTCACGTGAATTCTTTCTTAATAATGAAGAGGATGAATAGAATGTCTCAACTACTGTATTACAAATTCCTATTTAGTTTACTTTAAAGGACAAAATATAACCTCAATATACACACATAAGCAAGTTAAAATTGTGTGCAGTAAAATTCTCTTAATGGATTGCCTGTCTTTTCAATTTAATGAAACTAGTTGCAATCATTAAATAACTTTCTCACATTACACAATTATCCTTTGTGTAACCTCTTACAGCAGTCATTTGCCCTGTGCTGACAGAAGACCAGCTAGTCTTTATCTTACACCACATCAGACAAAGTGTGATTGGGGTGAACCGTTTATTGTTTCTGAAGAAAAATTATTTGGTAGCGCTGTCTGAGATCCCTGACCTTTTGTGGTAGTGGAGCCACGATAATGGGTTCCAGTGAACGTTGTGGGAGGGATTATACAAGTGGGCTCTAGTTCCTGCTACCTGACACTTCCTTGTTGGAGGGATTTGGGCAAGTTCCTTATATTATCGGAGCCAGACTCCTTGTTCGTAAAGCAGCAGGATTGCACTTGAGTTGTCCTTTACAAGATGTTTTCCAGAGTAAACTTAATGTGAGAGAAAGGGAGCATTAATCACCTAGGTTCCCACCTACCCATTCTTTCTTCTCCCACAACAGTTTTACCTTTCTTTACTTTCTATGATGGGTTTCTAATTAATTTTTTTAGGTAGAGTATTTTTGGCAAAAAATATTCAGTTCCTATCCTTTTGAGTTTGATCATTTTGAGATTATGTAAGTTTATTGGTGAAAGACTTATATTTCTCTGAAGAGTTGCTATATTACTAATTAGCCCCTTTTAGCTACTTATTAAGCTCCTAAACGGCCATGATTCAAAGACACACAAATGAATCTCATAACCGAGCAGCTTGCTGCAGAGATACCTCCGGACTTTGCAATAGGTTACTGTCTCCAGGCTACTCGAGACGGAGGCAAGTGCTGCCCCTCTGCCTGCCCCCTAGGAATCCCGGTGCCATCCTCCAGAACCCAACGAGAAGCCCAGGTATGCAGGACCTGTAGCTCAAACACCAGGCCTCACAGGATGGGGAAGGAGCCGGTCCCTCTCCTTCCCTTCACCCCATGGGACTCTGAGATGACACCCATGAACTGCCCCAGGCTACTTATTAAGCTCCTTAACAGCAATGATCCAGAAACACACAAACCAATCTCAGAACCAAGCAACTCACTGCAAAGATCTCTCCAAACCCTAATTATTAAAATTTTAGAATTCCAGGAACGCACAGCCAAAATAGCGACCGCAGGACATTATATGTTACTCATAACAAGAAATACAAAACAAATTGTCTAGCATTGCCTTTTTGGCAGTTTGAGTAATGGCGGGAAAATTCCAAATAATAATGGTGGGACTGCTGTCGAAATATTGAATGTAATCAAAGTAGAGAGAAATTGTGGAAATTGTGGAAATTATGAGCCACACAGACATGGGAGGGGTTGGGATTGTGAGGGGAGAAGGGATACTGATGGTTTTGGGGGTGGAAGATGTGCACTGGTGAAAGGGTGGGTATTTGATCATTGTATGACCAAAACTCAAACATGAAAGCTTTGTTAAGTATCTCACAGTGATTTGATAATAAATAAATAATCACTGTCACTGTCCTCCCGTTGTTCATCGATTTGCTTGAGCGGGCCCAGTAATGTCTCCATTGTGACAATTGTTACTGTGTTTGGCATATCGAATGCATCATGGATAACTTGCCAGGCTATGCTGTGCAAGCAAGATATTCTTGGTAGCTTGCCGGGATCTCCGAGAGGTGTGGAGGAATCGAACTCGGATTGGCCATGTTGGCCACTTGCAAGGCAAACACCCTACCCGCTGTGCTATCGCTCCAGCCCCCAAAAATAATATTAAAAAATAATAATAAGGCCCTTTCAGAGTGAAAGGAAGAGGGGCCAGTAAGGTTCATCTCAGATGAAAAGTCAGAAAGATACAGTTTTTTTCTGTGTGTCAATGCACTTTCTAGTCTCAATGGAAAATTAGAACATTGTTCAATACACAGAGATTTCAGAAACTATAGTAATCAAAACAGTATGACATAACTTGATCACTTGATCACTTGACATCCCATTACTCATCAATTTGCTCGAGTGGGTGCCAGTAACGTCTCCACTTGTCCCTGCCGCATACTTACTAGTGTAGCCCAATGGCGTCTGCTCATTCTAGGAACACGAACTGCCTCAAACCGATCGTTCAGGGTCTTGATGAAGAAGACTGACCATCTCATAGGTAGGCGGCCATGTGATCTTTTGATGTCTCATGGAATCCAGTCGGTAATGGCACCAGTCCAGCAGTCATCTCCAAATCGCATTACGTGTCCATCCCATCTGATTTTCGATACCTTGGCAAATGAGACAGCATCTCTGATTCTTGAGCATTGACAGAGTTCAGAACTCTGGATTCTTTCTCTCATTTGGGTGAAGCGTGATACTCCAAGCACAGCTTTTTCGATTCCTCTTTGGGAGAACTGAATAGTGTTCTCATCCTGTTTTCATAGGGCCCAGGTCTCTGAGGTGTATGTTAATGCAGGAAGAACAGTTGAATCGAAGAGATGTGCCCAGAGCCAGAGGTTCTTTGTCCTGTTAGCTATTTCTTTGATGTTCTTGAAAGCTCTGCAAACCACTCTCTTCCTCCTGTGCAACTCAGGTGCCAGGTCATTCATCATGTTGACTTCTCGACCTAGGTACACATACCTGTTGTATTCAGAGATGTTTGTCCTGTTGAGAGTTAATGGAACGTCAGGAATGAGACTGTTCCTCATAAACATTGTCTTCATGAGATTCTCCTGTAGTCCGACCTTTCCACACTCACAGTCGAAGTCGGCCAGCATTTGTACCACTTTGCTGATGTTTGGTGTTATTAGAACGATGTCATCAGTGAAGCAGAGGTGGTGTAGTTGCTGACAGTCTATCTTCACTCCAGTTCCTTCCCATTCCAGTTGTCGCATGATGTTCTCAAGGGTGGCACTGAAAAGTTTCGGTGAAATGGTATCACCCTGCCGAACCCCTCTCTTGATGTCAATGATCACCTCAAAGTAGAATGGTGAGATCCTGGTAGTGAATCCGCAATACAGCTCACAGAGGATCCTGATGTGTTGAGTTTGAATTCCCTGTTTGGCTAGGGCTTCAATGACCGCTTCAGTCTCAACAGAATCAAATGCCTTCTTTAAATCAATGAATGTTAGACAGAGCGGCATCTTGAACTCCTGAGAAACCTCAATGTGCTTGGTTATCATGTGGATATGGTTGATCATGCTGAATCCTTTTCGGAAACTGGCTTGCTCACATGGTTGTCCTTTATCTAGTGTTCTGCCAATCCTATTCAGGATTTCTTGAGTGAACAGCTTGTAGACGACAGACAACAGGCAGATCGGGTGATAGTTGCCAATGTCTTGGATGTCTACCTTCTTGTACAGTAGTACTGTCCTGCTGGTTTTCCATTGGGACAGAACCTTGCATTCAGACAGGGAGTGTGTGAAGAGCCGAGCCAGTGTATTGATGAGTACTGACGGCAGGTTCTTCAGGTGTTCAGGTCTGACCTTGTCTGGACTGGGTGCTGTTCACTTCTTTACCGATGAAATGGGGTGTCGATTTTGGAAGGAGAACGTTGGGAACGACATATCCATCCTGCAGAATTTGGTATGTGGGCAGGTGGACGTGGCTATCAAAGAGATCTGAGTAGAAGTCACAGATAATCTTCTCCATTGCCCTTCTGGAAGATGTGATATATCCATCAGGATGTCAGAGGGCAGTCATCTTGGTCTTGTAGTTGGTGAAGGACAGGTGGGTGTTGTGAATGCTTTGCCCAGCTTCTGCTTCATCTGCCAGCACTGCTGCTCTTCTCTCTTTGAGGTCTTCCTTTATCGCTTCTCTGCACTGCTTTGTGAGCTCGGATGTTCGCTTGTTTGAGGCTTGTGCTAAGCCACATTGGTGAATGAGCTTGAGAGTTTTCAAAAACAGGCATTTTTATGTGGCTGTCTCTCTCTCTCTGCATTCTTTGCACAATCATGGATGTGCTGAACCAGTCTATGGTATTCCTCGTCAATGTTGTCAATGACGGCATCTTCCCATGTTGCTGCAATAGTGACAAAGAGCTCCCAGTTGGTGGTCGTTCTGGGAGTTCTCTTCATAAACTTTGCAGCCCTTCTCCCCGCTCTATGAAGTAGAATTTTGCATGAAGGAGAAGGTGGTCCAATCCCGTTTGGAATTTTGTGACAACAGTGACATTGGTCAGGCAAAACCATCGATTGAATACGATGTGGTCAATTTTGTTGTTGCACTGTCCACTGGGAGACTCCCACATCCAATGTTTTAAGTTCGGCCTTGTGGAATTGTGAGTTACCATGGATGGTCTTGGTCGACATGATGAACTCAGACAGTCTTTCACCTTGTTTGTTCCATTCTAGGGGAACAGAGATCCTCTTCCTGCTCCCAGAAACCCAGCAGACCTCCACTACTTCCACTACCTCCACTACCCAGCCGCCCTCATGGTCCAGGATGCTTTCCGGACCATGCAAAGCAGCCATGTGTCACATCATAAAACACTTAGTACAAGATTACCGCACCATATTTGAGGGGGTTCAAATATGGTTTGAACCATGGGAACACCTGCAAGGGCGATTAGAGGCAGCCCTAAAAGCCTCTATCCCTCTCGGAGAGCCTGGCAAGCTACTGAGAGTGTCCCGCCCGCACGGCAGAGCCTGGCAAGCTATTCATGGCATATTCTATATGCCAAAACCAGTAAATACAATGAGTCTCATTCCTCCGACCCTGAAGGAGCCACCAATATGGCAGCATTGAGAAGGATGAGGAAGGAGAGGCTGATAAAATCTCAGGGCTGAACTAGGCTGCCAAAACAAAGAAGGATAAAAATGACTGTCTGTACTTTCAATGCACTTATGCTGGCATTGGGTGCATCCATCGAGGACCTGATGGTGCAAGAGCTAAAAATCAAGTATGACATCATTGGTCTGACCGAGATGAGAAGGCATCAATCACATCACGCCATCTTTGACACTGGAGAAGAACTCTTCCTCTGAACATGCGACAAAAGAGGTGTCAATGGTGTCGGTGTCCTTGTCAACATGAACTTGGCCATGAGCATTAATTCATTCGAATGCCTAACAACCCGAATTGGATGATTACACTTGAATAGATGTGGCTCACTGCCAGCAGTTTCTGTCTTCGTTGTCTATGCACCAACATCCAATTATGATGAAGGAGAAATTTAAAAGTTCTACATGGAGCGATAGCACAGCGGGTAGGGCGTTCGCTTTACAAGCGGCCAACATGGCCGACCCGAGTTCGATTCCTCCGCCCCTTTCGTAGAGCCCGGCAAGCTACCGAGAGTATTCGATATGCCAGACACAGTAACAACAAAGTCTCCAATGGAGACGTTACTGGGCCCGCTCGAGCAAATGGACGATCAATGGGAGGGCCTTTACCTTTACCTTTACATGGAGCTGGAGAAGTCTATAAAGAAGACCACACCTTCTACACGATCATTGTCAGTGATTTTAATGCCAACATAGGACTGAGAAGATCAGCTGAAGAACTCCCTATCAGGACCCATGCCCTAGAGTATGATACATAGACCAGTGAAACTAAACTGGAGCCTAGTGATAACTCCATGAATATATGTTCAACTAAGAGTCAAGAATATTCAATAGAGAAGGTATTCTCTTCAATGCAGTGTTGAAAAAACTGGATATTGTATAGAAGGAAATTAAATTTAGCCTCTATCCTGCCCCACTCATAAAAATTAACTTGAAATGGATTAAGTACTTTAGTATTAGACCTGAAAACTTTAAAAATAAAACATAAGGAAAGAGACTGAGATAGGAATTGGTTGTGAATTTTTTGCATATGATAGTGAAACCACAAGCAAAGGAAGCAGATATGGCATTATACCAGTGGTCACTTATCTGACAGTTTGAAAGCTCTGGGGAGAAAATTCCCAGTAGGTTTTATTGTCCCTACTCTATGCTCCACCATAGCTGTGAGCACTTTTCTCCATCGCTTTGTTTCCACTTCTCTCTGAGCATCTTAGACACAAATTCCCAGTAAGGGAAAGTTTGACTGAGCTGGTTAGACTCCATGCAGTGTGAAGGAGCTTTATTGGCTGGAATTTGGGAATATTTCAAAGTATAATCATCTGTGTCCTAGATGACAGGCTCAGAACACATGGAGCTTGGTAGCTTATGCGCAATGAGTAGCTAGGGCTGATTTGTCCTAAGGAGTCTGTAAGTATGGGACTGATTTGTCCTAAAGAGTCTGTAAGTATGTTATGTACTTGAGTTTCACGGTATGTCTTGCTTACTCTACAGTTGGTTTTCATCCAGTGACTGCTGTATTATTTGGTTTTTATAGCAGATTATCCAAGATGTTAGACAGTAAATTACTAAGTGTTTGAATGGAACAAGCAGCATATTTGGCGTCTGGAGCATTAGCACAGTGGGTAGGGTGCTTGCCTTGCATGTAGCTGACCCAGGTTTGATTCCCCAGTATCCCATACGGATCCTCCGAGCACCACCAGAAGGGATTCCTGAGCACAGATCCAGCAGTGAAGCCTAAGTACTGCTGGGTGTGGCCCCAAAAAAATTTTAAAAAGAACAGAAAAAGACAACAAAAAAGTTCTGGAGCTGGAGTGATAATATAGGAGGTAAGGTGTTTGTCTTGCACATCGCTGACCTGGGTTCGATTCCTGGCATATTATATGATTTCCTGAGCACCATCAGTAGTTAATTCCTAAGTAAAGAGCCAGGAGTAATCTCTGAGCATTGCTAAGTGTCGCCCAAAAACGGGGGGGGGGGGGTGAATATTTGATTGAAGAAAACCATGTCTTGCAATATCCCAAGGGTACCAAAATTTGGGATTCCTCTGGAAGTAAAGATAACAAACATAGGCATTATAAAACAAGATATCAAAAATATAAAGGTTGCCTAGCCCCAGTGCCATAAAAGAGAAGGTCTGATTCTGAATGGAATTCTTTGTGGAAATAAAGGCAATTCATAACCCATATGTGTTAACCCTTGTTTAAGTCAATATATTAGAAAATGTGTGAAGATACTGTTTCTTCCCAAACCAAAACAAATAGGCAAACAAACAAAACCAAGGGTCCTCATAGTATTTAGAAGCCACATCTGAATGACTCCCAGCCTCACCTCCATTTGGCTTTTCTCCCAAGTCTCAGCTGGCAGCTTCTGTGCAGAGGAAGGCATGCAGGCCACTTAAAGGAAAGAAAACCTCCACCAGACCAACTGTGTCTTCTCTCACTCATACCGATCACCATTACAAGGCAAGGAGGGTTGTCAAGCTCTCCCTCTTCACCACTTCTAAAAACGTCACCCAGGGTAGAGGATAGGAGAATGCAAAAGGAGATCAGCAAAAATTCCTGCACAGGCTATAAAATCAATACCCAAAAATCCATGGCTTTCCTATATGCAAATAGTGAGAGAGAAGAAAGTGACATGAAAAAAAATCCCATTCACAATTGTGCCCCAGAAAATAAGTACCTAGGAATCAGCTTAACTAAGGAAGTAAAGGACCTGTACAAAGAAAACTACAAAACGTTACTTCAGGAAATAAAAGAGGACACGAGAAAATGGAAAGATATCCCCTGCTCATGGATCAGGAGAATTAACATTGTCAAAATGGCAATACTCCCCAAAGCATTGTACAAATTCAATGCGATCCCTATAACTATACCCATGACATTCTTCAAAGAAATGGAGTAAACACTCCTGAAATTCATATGGAACAATAAGCCCCCACGAATAGCTAAAGCAATTCTTGGGAAAAAGAAAATGGAAAGAATCAACCTTCCCAACCTCAAACTCTACTACAAAGCAGTAACAATTAAAACAGCATGGTACTGGAACAAAGGCAGAACTGCAAACCAATGGAACAGGGTTAAATATACTGACATCTCCTCCCAAACATATGATTGTCTAATCTTAGATAAGGGAGCAAGAAATGTGAAGTGGAGCAAGGAAAGCCTCTTTAATAAATTTTGCTGGAAAAACTGGACAGCTACATGCAAAAAATGGGCTCAGATCTCTGCCTAACACCATGTAAAAAAGAAAGATCCTTTTGGGTGTTGTGATCAGCAAAAGAGGCATTGAGTGGTGAACATGTTCAGTCCAGTCTACTTTCAACCTGCATCTCCCCTCCTGGGAGGATCCTCCAAACACCCTCCACTTGGTGTTGCCCTTTCTATCTGAATTGTCCTTTCCCCTAGAATACCCGGCTGGCCTCTAAGTTATGGAGTAATTCTCCTGGTGCTGATCTCAGCTATTCTTGGGTATTAATCTCATATTTATTGCATTCATCTGGGGGATATAAAGTAACAAAGTATGAGATTAATACCCAAGAATAGCTGAGATCAGCACCAGGAGGATTACTCCATAACTTAGAGGCCAGCCAGGTATCCTAGAGGAAAGGGCAGTTCAGATAGAGAAGGGAGCACCAAATAAAGGATGTTTGGAGGATCCTCCCAGGAGGGGAGATGCATGTCGAAAGTAGACTATGGACTGAACATGTTTGCCACTCAATGCCTCTTTTGCAGACCACAACACCCAAAAGGAGAGAGAGAACACAGGGGATTGCCCTGCCACAGAGACAGGGGGGATGGGGGGATGGGGGTGGGAGGGATATTATCCATGGTGGTGGAAAATGGGCACTGGTGGAGGGATGGGTATCTGATCATTGTATAATTGAAACCAAAGCACAAAAAATTGTAAATCTACAACTTTAAAAAAAATAAAATAAAATAAAGGGGAAAAAAAAGAAAGATCAAAATGGATTAAGGACCTCAACATCAGACCGGAATCCATAAGGTACATTGAAGACAAAGTTGGCAAAACCCTCCATGACATTGAAGCTAATGTTATTTTCAAAGATCACGCCACTGGCCAGCAAGTGAAAACAGAGATAGACAAATGGGACTATCTTAAACTAAGAATCTTCTGCGCCTCAAAAGAAACAGTGATCAAAATACAAAGACAGTCTAAAGAATGAGAAAGGATATTTGCCAATACACATCCGACAGGGGGTTGATATCAAGATATACAAAGTACTGGTTTAACTCCACAAGAAGAAAACATCCAACCCCATCAAAAAATGGGGCAACAAAATGAACAGAAACTTCCTCAAAGAAGAAATCCGAATGGCTAAAAGGCACATGAGAAAATGCTCTACATCATTAATCATCAGGGAGATGCAGATCAAAACAATGAGATATCATCTCACACCACAGAGACTGGCCCACATCCAAAAGTACAAAAGCAACCGGTGTTGGCGCAGATGTGGCGAGAAAGGGACCCTCCTTCACTGCTGGTGGGAAAGCCGACTAGTTCAGCCCTTTTGGAAAATAGTATGGACGATTCTCCAAAAATTAGAAATTGAGCTCCCATTTGACCCAGCAATACCAGTCCTGGAACTATATCCTAGAGAGGCAAAAAAGTATAGTCGAAGTGACATCTGCACTTCTTTGTTATTCCAGCACTGTTTATAATAGCTAGAATCTGGAAAAAACCTGAGTGCCCGAGAACAGATGACTGGTTAAAGAAACTTTGGTACATCTACGCAATGGAGTATTATGTAGCTGTTAGAAAAGATGAAGTCATGAAATTTACATACAAGTGGCACTACATGGAAATGAGTAATGCTAAGCGAAATAAGTCAGAAAGAAAGGGACAGACATAGAAAGATTGCATTCATTTGGGGAACATAAAGTAACAAAATAGGAGACTAACACCCAAGAATAACTGAGATAAGTACCAGGAGATTCACTCCATGGCTTGGAGGCCAGTTGCACATGCTAGGGGTAAAGGCAGTTCAGATAGAGAAGGGAACACCAAAAAAGGGTGTTGGGAAGATCTGCCCAGGATGGGAGATGCATGCAGAGAGTAGACTATAGACCAAACATTATTGCCACTCAATGCCTCTTTTGCAAACCACAGCATCAAAAAGGAGAGAGAGAACAAAAGGGAATGTCCTGCCACCGAGACGAGGGGGGGTGGTGGTGGAGGGATACTGGGATCAGTGGTGGTGGAAAATGAGCACTGGTGAAGGGATGGTTACTAGATCATTTGTGTAACTTAAACCCAAGCACAAAAATTTGTAAGTCGACAACTGTACCTCATGGTGTTTCACTAATAAAAATATTTTTAAAAAATGCCTGCACACAGCCTTACTGAAAATAACAGAAGCTCAACTGTGAAATCCCAGCTTCACTCCTGCTGGTTTCCACATTTAATTAGCTTGCTCTCCCTTAGAACATAGGCAAAGGAGTAGGAAGATGTTATGTTATACAAAAGCTCATATTCACAGTGCAGAGGTTGGTGTGTTTGGGATTTTGGAGGAACGTAAGACCCATCTAGTTGCGGGGGGGGGGGGGGGTGTTGTTGTTCCAAGTATTAAGCAAATACTTATGCCTTCATTATGTGGGAATTGTACTTATTTGAGCTCCCCCCCGCCCCACTGGGTTATGGTAGTTTATAAAGCCAGTTGTTAAGCGCTGGAGAGATAGTACATGTGGTTCAGGTGGTGTTTGGCTTTGCACATGACTGACCTGAGTATGATATAGTCTCTGGAGCACCCCAAGAGTGATCCCTAAGCACAGAGCCAAGAGTAAACCCTGAGCCACCAGGTGTATCTCCCAGACCCCCTGCCCATGTTAAAAAAAAAAGACAAAAGTAAACAAATAAAAAAGCACAACAGTGAAAGAGATGCTTAGATAGTTTCGAATAACTTTTGTTTCTATTTTAATAAATCTCTCTGCTTGTGAATTTTTCCTTGCCAGGACTTTGTGCATATTTATATGTTGTTAAAGATTTAGATAGTTACTTTCGTGGTCAGAAACATTTGATTCTAAATTTATAATTTTGGGTGATTTTAGGGAAATAGATATGTGTGAACAGTCTGGAAGAAAAAATTTCACCACCACATCCAGAAGAAACAGAATTAACTCCTTCACTTCTTGTGTAACCTTTGAGGGGTTTACCAGACTCCAACACCTTACACCCCCCAGCTTGAACCTTCCCTCATACACATGGTACTTGTAAAGCCCTAGTAGCTGGAGAATTAAACAGCAATATTTTGCCCGAGTCAGACATTAGTAATTAGATATTTTGATGATGTCAGAGAAAACTGTTTACATAGATCAGACTAATGGTTTAAGAGCACTTTGTGTTTCTGTCACTATTTACCCTAGTCATAAAAATAATGGCTGACACAAATTAGACATTTTGGGGTTTTTTTATTGATATAATGTATGTGTCTAACTTTATAAGTCTGCTTAGTATATGAAATATAAATCTTTGATTTTTGGAAATTAATTTCCCTAATCATAATGATTTTACAATAAGGAGTCCTGTGGTCTTCATATACTAGAGAAAAATGAAAACATATTTCATTTGTAAAGAGGAAGAATTCTTTTCATTGAATTTTAATGTCTAAAAGAGGCTGTGGGTCAGAATGAAGTACTCAGTTATTTGTGATTTAATTAATATCTAGTTTATTCAATCTTCATCAACTTTTAGATACTGATGTTTTATTTATAAGTCAAGTACTTGTCTGTTATAATACAAATAATGGCTTTATTTTTTTTCTCATTTCCAAGAGGTCATACATCTGACAGTCTAATTTATTGGTCACTTATTTTTTTCATTTCCAAAAGTACAAAGAATAATATACAAACTGATACCCACCTTGGCTTAAGAAGTAGTGTTACTGATACTTTTCAAGTTCCCAGAGTACTTCTCCAGAAATCTATTTTCTATCCCCACCCCACTCCTATTCTGAAGTATATTCTATAAATATTTATCATAGATAATTACATATTAGCTAATATCATAGCTAGTAGCTGGAGTGATAGCACATCAAGTAGGGCATTTGCCTTGCATGTGGCCGACATGGCCAACCAGAGTTTGATTCCTCTGCCCCTCTCGGAGAGCCCAGCAAGCTACCAAAAGTATCTCTCCCACATGGCAAAGCCTGGCAAGCTACCTGTGACGTCTTCCATATGCCAAACACAGTAACAAGTCTCACAATGTTACTGGGCCAGCTCGAGCAAATCAATGAACAACAGGAGGACAGTTTCAGTGACAGTGATTACATATAACATATAGTAGTATATCATTTTGTGTACTTGAAAACTTCAAAAAAACATTGTTAAACGCTCACCTCTCCACAAGCAGATGCTTATACTGAGTTTGAAATTTTTTGTGGCTTTTTTTCACTCTTTTTAAGAATACGGGAATCATTTGCAACAATCAAGTTTTAATTTATTTGTATTTTTATGTAACTTGGAATTTTCCTTTATAAATCGTACTTTTTTGTCCCTTATTTTAAAACTCTCTCATCCCAACATCATAAAAATACTCTCCCATGTGTTAAAGTGCTTGTTGTTCCCATTTATATCTGTAACTACTGTAATAGTTAATTTTGTGTGTGGGCTTGACTGAGCCACTGGGTACCAAAGAATTGCTACAACATTAATCAGGTGTTTCTATGAATGCTTCTTTGATAAGATTAATATTAAATCCATGAATTTGAATAAAGCTGATGGCTCTTTCCAGTGCAGGTGGATTTCATCCACAATGAGTGGAAGGTCAGACCAGCACAAAAAGGTCAACTGTCCTCTGAGAAAGAACTTCCACCCATGGCCTAAAGACTTCAACTGCAACACAGGCTCAGCCGGCCTACAACCTTTGGTCTTAGACGTACATTATCACTGGACTTAAGCCATCCATACCTACTTATCTTTTCCTTTACCACCCTACCTCTGTATAGCTAGCTCCCTATCTGTCTCTCTATTCCTCTGTCTCACACGTTTTCTATCTACCCAATCTCCTCTTTGTTCTGTTTCTCTGGAGAACCCTGGCTAATATAGCCTTCCTAGAAGTCATTTTTTAAATATGTTTAGTTTATTAACTTAGGCTTTTTTCTAAAATGAATGCCTTTGATCATATTTTTTCATTAAGTATTTCTTTAGCTGAATCTTACAAGTTTTGATACATGCTTTACTATTCATCGCTTGGTTCCAACTAGTTTAAATTTATCAATGGCTTCTTTTCTCATTACGGAGGTATTATAAAATTTCTTTTCAACTGTAAAATTTTTCCTGGTTTCTTATTGTTGTTAATGATTTTAACCTATTATACTATATGCTAGGAAAATTATGTGGGCTAGAGCTACAATATAAGATGTAAGGTGCTGACCTTGCATGTGACTGACCCCAGTTAGATCCCTGGTACTGCGTGTGGTCCCATATGTACTGCCAGGGGGTGGCTCCTGAAAACAGAACAAGGAACAGCCTGTGAGCTCTGCCAGGTCTAGCCTTGTTTGTATGCACTGGATAG
Organism: Sorex fumeus; assembly: GCF_029834395.1. Taxonomy (NCBI): domain Eukaryota; kingdom Metazoa; phylum Chordata; class Mammalia; order Eulipotyphla; family Soricidae; genus Sorex; species Sorex fumeus. The sequence goes on along the minus strand of NW_026606083.1, from coordinate 18,073,810 downwards.
ATACAATCTATATAATCTAATAGATTCACTAGATTGTATCTTTAATCATGATGTTTAAATGATATATTTTGATTATTTTCACTATATTCCTCTACCAATTGCTGCATGATTTTTTTCTTTTTAATTAATTATTTTATATTCTTTAGGTAAATACCCACAGTGGGACAGCTGAATAATATGGAATTTCTATTCTTTTTACTTATTTATTTATTTATTGAATCACTGTGGGAAAAGTTACCAAGTTTTCAGGTTTAAGTCTCGGTCATGCAATGATCAAACACCTTTCCCTTTACCAGTACTTATTTTTCACCATCAAGAACCCCAATATACTCCCCTCCCACCCCTCCCACTGCCTGTGAGACAGACAAATTCTACTTAATTCTCTATATACTTTGATTACACTCATTATTTCGACAAAGATGCACCATTATTGTTTAGAGTTTACACCCAACAATCAGAACTGCTGAAAAGGCATTGTGAAATAAGTTGTTTTCTACAGCTGGTTACGAGAACCATATGATGTTGTGCGGCCACTTGTGGCAGCACGATTTTGGATTTCTGATCTTTTACTTATTAAGCCTGGAGGGATTTCTGCCAAGAGCCAGATAATTACAAGATTGGTTTCTGTGGCTCTGGAGCAATGGCCATGCCGGAGAGCCACTCATGGGGGGCAACTTGTGACCTTGGTAGGGCGTGAAGGATGAGCCGGGAACGCCCCCCCAATTGCTGAATGATTTTTAAATGCCAGTTTATACATGTGTATTTACCTGCTTTTAAGAGTTTTTTAAATAAGTTTTTTAAGACTAAGTTATTGGGCATATGCACAATTGAAATTGGTAATGCTCTCATTTGAAACGAGCCTCTTATTATTATGAATTATTTGTTTATCCTGATAGCTGGTTATTCAATGTGTAGTTGTCACAACATGTTTTTGCAGTCCAAAAATTGGCTTATAGCCTTTCAACACAACTCACCACTTAAAAAGTAACAAAGCAGCAGGATATTCACCAGTCCAGACAGAAGCATATTTGTCTTCAGGAGCACTGTGAGATACTAGCCTAGAGTTCTCAGTGCACGCTTGTTGTCAATACACGTAAACAAATCCCTTAAAGTTTGCTTGCAGTGTTTCTAGCAGTGGATGATGAGTTGTGATGATCAATTCATGTCCACTGGAAATAGAAAGTTCCCATCCTCAGAACTGTTACCCAAGTGGGGAGCTACAAGCTGGCACCTTACGGCTGGAGAGATAGTACAGTGGTTAAGGACTTGCTTTTGGTGTAGTCCAACAGGCCCAATTGCCAGCAACACATATGGAGCACCACCAGGAGTGACCCAGCACTGCTGAGTGTGGCCCAAATCTCCAGCTCCCTCCCCCAAAAATGTATGATCTTATGCAAAATGAAATAGTAGTCATAGCTTCAAAAGGACAGAAATATCGAATGCACTAGGTGGGTCTGAAGATTACACACTGGAGAGCAGTGGAGTAAAGACATGTGCCATGAGCCACAGAAGAGCACAGCAGCCGAACATGGACAATGCGATTAAGTTTTGTAAACTTGAACTTTGCAACACTTGTAAATTTTTTCAAGTGTAATACTCTGATTATAATTCACAAATCAGTAACAACTAATCTATCAACATTTTTTCTTCAGAACAGAAAAAATGTTGATTAAACTGTCACAAAGAAATAGTGTGCATCACTCATTTGTGTAATATACAGTAACAGTAAGGGAGACTAATACCCAAGAATAGTAGAGTTAAGCACCAGGAGGATTGCTCCATGGCTTGGAAGCTGGCCTTCACACGCTGGGGGGAAAGGCAGCTCAGATAGACCAGGGACCACCAAGTAAAGGCTGCTTGGGGGACCCGCTCGGGATGGGAGATGTGTTCTGAAAATAGACTACAGACCAAACACGATGGCCACTCAATACCTCTATTGCAAACCACAACACCCAAAATGAGAGAGAGAGCAAAAGGGTATGCTCTGCCACAGAGGCGGGGGTTGGGTGAGGGGTGGGGGAGAAGTGGGAGGCACACTGGGATCATTGGTGGTGGAGAATGGGCACTGGTGGAGGGATGGGTACTCGAGCATTGTATGACTGAAATGTAACCACGAAAGTTTGTAAGTCTGTAACTGCACTTCACGGGCATCTATTACAAAAAATAAATTAAAAATAAATAAATAAATGAATAAATAAATGAATAGTGTACATCAATTTGGACTATTCATTTTTAACTTATAGAAGTACATATAATGTGCTTCTAATCTTGCACCAAAAAATGTTTACTAATGGTTTATTTTGAATGGTGGCAAAATTTTTAAAAGCTTCATCCCACCTGTTTTGGTAATTAAAAAAATCAGCATAGAATCTGTGACAATTATAGGGGCCAGAGAGATAGTACAGCAGGTAGGGTGCTTGCCTTGTAGGCAGACAACCCAGGTTCTGTTTCCGGCACCCCATATATTCCTTTGGGCACTGCCAGATGTGATCCCTGAATGCAGAGTCAAGAGTAAGCCCTGCCAGTTCAGATAGAGAAGGGAACACCAAATGAAAGGTGTTTGGAGGATCCTCCCAGGAGGGGAAATGCATGTTGAAAGTAGACTATGGACTGAGCATGATTGCCACTCAATGCCTCTTTTGCAGACCACGACACCCAAAAGGAGAGAGAGAACAAGGGGGAATGCCCTGCCACAGAGGCAGGGTGGGAGGGGGGGTGGGGGGAAATGGGCACTGGTGGAGGGATGGGTATTTGATCATTGTATGACCGAAACTCAGGCACAAAGATTTGTAAATCTACAACTGTACCTCATGGTGCTTCACTAATAAAAAAATTTAAAAAAATTAAAAAAAAAGAGTAAGCCCTGAGCACTGCCAGGTGTGGCAAAGAAAATAAAAGTGTCAATTATGCAATGAAATATGGTAATGCAGTTGTCTCAAGGTCCACACACTCTAAAAATAAATTAGCTATTTATCTGGACCTTCTAATTTTCCAGTGATAGTGTTGCAGAAATTCCCACCAAAAGCCAGTGAAAAGCCAAGCAACTCACACACCTCATAACATGAGAAAACATGGTATATTACGCTAGCAGACCCAGTCAAGCTTGTGCTTCAGAAATGGGTTCAGAACAAAGGCAAAAGCTCCATTTTATGATACCTGATGGGGGGTGGAGTAATTGCAGACAGCTGCCAGGAGAGAACAGAAACAGAAACTCAAACACATGTTATTTTGCAAAGCAAGTTCTGAACCACCTCAAGGACAGGAACTCAATTGGCATATGTTCCCGGGTTACCATGGTTACAAGGGGAGGCTCTGACCCTCTCAAGGACATCCCGCAGGCACTCCCTGCCCATGTTATGTCTCCTAGCCACAGCTGTCACTTCTCAGATCCTGCCCTCTGCTGCTGGCCGCTTGAAGTCAGCCAGTTTGAAATATGGGCAAAGAGTTCTTCTCCTCATCAATGGTACAGCTGCATTCTCTTTGATTCCTTTCATCCATCATCAGGCCCAGTTTAGATCTTTCTTTTATTTTTGAATGTATTTTATTGTTATTTGGAGCGATAGCACAGCGGTAGGGCATTTGCCTTGCACGCAGCCAACATGGCCGACCCGAGTTCGATTCCTCCACCCCTCTCGGAGAGCCCGGCAAGCTACCGAGAGTATCTCGCCTGCACGGCAGAGCCTGGCAAGCTCCCCGTGATGTATTTGATATGCCAGACATAGTAACAACAAAGTCTCCAATGGAGACGTTACTGGGCCCGCTCGAGCAAATCGACGAACAACGGGAGGGCCTTTACCTTTTACCTTACCTTGGTAAAATAACACTCATCTTTTTCTCTATTTCCCTAACTAAAATTGAGTTCTTCACGGGCCACAGTGATGGTACAATGGGTAGGGAACTTACCTTGCATAGGGCCGAACCAAGATAGATTCCAACCTGCCCATATGATTCCCCAAGCCTGTCAAGAATGATACCTAAACCAAGAGCCAGGAGTAAACCCTGAGCATTCCCAGGTGTGGTCCAAAAGCAAACAAAACAAAACTAAAATTAAGCTCTTTACATCTAATTTTTGCTCCAAGTAATGATAGAAACTCCAGAGTTGACTCTTGAGAGGAATGCCTCCCAAGCAGTGCTCACAGGACCCAGGAATACTCCCAGTAGTACTCTGGCAAAAGAATCAGGTGAAATGGTTCAGTGCTAAGACCCAGCAATGCCGGGGGGCTCATGACCACAGGGCCACACCCAGCGGTGAACAGGCTTTCTTGCTGTACTGGGACCCAACTGGGTGTTCTTGTATGATCAAGGTGTGCACCACTGATTCCTGATTCTCTCCTCTCCCCCTAGATATCCTAGTTTATTTCTGAAACTATCAGTTTTCATAAATTAACAAAAGGAATTTAAGATGCAGTTGAAGGAGATTGCCTTTATGGCTAAAGAACAGTGACCATTCTGGTATCATTGCTATAGCCATAGAATCTGATTTGAGACTGATTTGGTACTGACATGTGTAATTCTAACTACACTAATGCGTTCTTTTATTTATTACTAGGTAGGTGTGGATAAAAATTATTCTATTACAAATTTAAATCTGAAGGGATGATATAAATAAAGACTCAGAAAATCATTTCAGTTTTCCTAAAGTAATCTCCAAAGTGCTCCGTAATTCTGACAGGGCATCTTATTCAATAATGCGATGCTTTCTTAATGTCATGTTTGACATTTCTATATTCCTGTAGAGTATGAATACTTGTAAGATTGTTCTGTCAAGCTAAAGATTAATGTATTTTTCTTTCACCTGCTTGATAAAAAGAATGAATGCCCACAACTCTGCCAGATTTCCCATCTAACCAAGAGATTGATTTTCTGGCCTCATTTATATTAACTAGCCTAATGACTAAGCCTCACTATTTTCACATTCTGATTCTGCCTCTAGATTTGGTAGAACTCTCATTGGGTCCACTTATATGGCTTTGGTTTAGGAACCACACCAGAGCTTAGCAAATGCTTCTGTAAAACTAGTAAGGGTAGAGGTCCTAGAGGAGGAGAGATCCTCTCTTTGCTAATTATACTTTTTTTTTTTAGGTTTTTTTTTTCTCTTTTTTTTGAATTTTTATTAGTGAGACATCATGAGGTACAGTTGTAGACTTACAAATTTTTGTGCTTGGGTTTCAATTATACAATGATCAAATACCCATCCCTCCACCAGTGCCCATTTCCCACCACCACGGATCCCAGTATCCCTCCCACCACCCATCCCCCCATCCCCCTGCCTCTGTGGCAGAGCATACCCTTTTGTTCTCTCTCTCTCCTTTTGGGTGTTGTGGTTTGCAAAAGAGGCAATGGGTGAAAATCGTGTTTGGTCTATAATCCACTTTCAGCATGGATCTCCCATCCTGGGAGGATCCCGCCAACAGCCTTTATTTGGTGCCCCCTTCTCTATCTGAGCTCCCTTTTCCCCTAGTATGTGGCTGGCCTCCAAGCCATGGAGTAAAATTTGTGGTACTAATCTCAGCCATTCTTGGGTGTTAGTCTTCTATTTTGTTACTTTATGTTCTCCAGATGAATGCAATCTTTCTATGTCTATCACTTTCTGAGTCATTTCCCTTAACATGATACTTTCCATGTAGTAACACTTATATGTAAATTTCATGACTTTGTCTTTTCTAACAGCTACATAGTACTCCATTGTGTAAATGTACCAAAGTTTCTTTAACCAGTCATCTGTTTTCAGGCACTCAGGTTTTTTACAGATTCTGGCTATTGTAAAGAGTGCTGCAATGAACAAACAAGTGCAGATGTCACTTCGACTATACATTTTTGCCTCTCTGGGATAGCTAATTATACTTTTTAATTGTTTGTTTGGGGGCCACACTCAGCAGTGCTCAGGGCTTATTTCATATTCAGGGATCACTCCTAGCAAGACTTGGGGGACCACATGATGTACCAGGGATTGAACCTGGGTAGACCATGTATAAGGCAAACATCCTACCTGCTGTATCATACTCTGGTCCCTAACTGTTCTTTAGGTTGTATCAAGCCTATGATACAGTTCAAAAGTCATGGACTTGTAGGAATGTTCTTCTCCCTGCTCTGTGGGCACCACATTTATCCTCAACGATCCTGAGCAGAGTGTAGATTTCTTCCCTTGCAGGTGATGGCATCATTTGTACTTGGTTTTACGTGGAACTTTCTATACACTGTTTGTGATGTACTGTTTATGTCTTCCATAGTTTTTTAATTTCCATTTTATAAAAAAAACAAATTCCAATTTGTCAAAAAATGTTTTTTAATTGAGGGAGAGTTTTCCCTTATTGTGTCTCCCAAGTTCTTTACCATCTTCCCAGCAAGAGAAAAAGAAGCCAACGTGAAAAGAAGCCCATTGTGTCTGACTTTCACATTGGTTTCTGCTAAGTTCCAAGTGGGTGGATGTATTAGAGGCACGTAAGAATTCAATCTCGCAGCACTATTCACCATAGCTAAAACCTGGAAACAACCTGAGTCCCCAAGAAAAGACGAATGGATAAAGAAACTAAGGCACATCTACACAATGGAATACTATGCAGCTGGCAGGAAAAATGAAGTCATGAAATTTGCCTATAAATGGATGGACATGAAGAGTATCATGCTGCATGAAATGAGTAAGAAGGAAAGGGACAGATATAGAAGACTGCGTTCATTTGTGGCATCTAAATATATATATATATATGAAGAAGAATATCCATGGCCAGGGAAAACAGGGGTTAGGAGAACTGGTTAAAGGTTGGATCTAACCACAAGTGTGTGTGGGGCTGAGGGTAGGTAAGATAGAAAAGAGACCAGTAGGACAATAATAGGTGGGAAAGATCACACTGGACAAGATCTGAGGAATAAAAGTAGGTAAGGGATATTCTCAATAACCTTACAGTATCAATATTGCAAACCACAATGCCCAAAAGAAGAGAGAGCAAGAGAGAGAGAGAGAGAGAGAGAGAGAGAGAGGAAAAGTGCCTGCCATAGAGGCAGGCAGGGGGTAGAGAGTGGGAGATGCTGGGAGGGAACCTGGGGACACTGGTGCTGCAAAACATACACTGAGGGAGGGGTGGGTGTTGGAACACTGTATGGCTGAAATCCAATCATGAACAGCTTTGAAAATATCTATCTCACAGTGTTTCAATAGAAAAGTTAAAAAAAAAAAGAATTGAATCTCACCTTCCTCTTGTTCTCCCCAACCCCGCCCAGTTCCTCACTCTCGTCACAAGATCAATCACAAGTTTGGACTTCAGCACAGACCAGGACTCAGTCCGTTTTGGTTTGAGTGCGTGAATGGAGGAATGATGAGCTACTATTCGTAAGCAGCTGATACTCTGCTTAAGGACTCTCACACCCTTATGTCATTGAACAGTGCTTTTCAAAGAACAGAGAAACATATATCCCGAGGAGTAGAAATTACATCTGTACCTATATGTTCATTGCAGCACTGTTCACAATAGCCAAAATCTGGAAACAACCCAAGTGTCCTACAACAGATGAATTGTTAAAGAAACTTTGGCACAGCTACACAATGAAATACTATGCAGCTGTTAAGAGAGAGAAAGTCATGAACTTTGCTTATAAATGGATAGACATGGAGAGTATCATGCTAAGTGAAATGAGTCAGAAAGAGAGGGACAAACATGGAAGGACTGCACTCATTTGTGGAGTATAGAATAAAATAACATGAGGCTAACACCCAAGGACAGTAAATACAAGGGCCAGGAGGATTGCCCCATATCTTGAAGCCTGCCTCATGAGCAGAGGGGAGAAGGCAGATGGAAGAGAGAAGGGATCACTAAGAAAATGATGGCTGGAGGAATCAGTCAGGATGGGAGATGTGTGCCTAACATGATGTCCTCTCAGTGTCTGTATTACAAACCATAATGCCCAAAAGTGGGAAACATTGTCTGCCATGGAGGTAGGGGAAGTGTGGAGAAGGGGGATGTACTGAGGGGGGGTATACTGGGAAGATTTGTGGTGGGGAATGTGCACTGCTGAAGTGATGGGTGTTTGATCATTGTGTGATTGTAACCCAAGTTTGAAAACTTTTTCACAGTGATTCAATAAAATTAAAAAAAAAACACAGAAAAACTTCATCGCTTTCTAGTTTGATGACAGTTTGCATACTTCTGTTGTCTTAGTAAGATTCTGAGATCTTGCCATTTATCTACATATCAATAGAAAAGGACGTATTAGTCTTCAGAGAAAGAGAAGCAAGTGGATATAAAAAGAGATTTATTAAGAGCAGCCAGCTCACCCTGACAAGGCCCCTCATCTGCTGTGTGTGAGCAGGAGATCCAGGAAACTTAATCCAGGACAGAAGGGCTGAGGAAGGTAAATCCCCTCCCAGGCAGGAGATGAGATGAGGTGCCCTGGCTCAAGCAAGGAGTCAGAAAAAAATCAGGAGAGGGGGAGATAAATTCCTCTTTCTTCCACGTTTTTGTTCTCTTGGGGGCCCTTAGTGGACTGGCATACCCAACCCAGGGAAAGGAATCTTCTGAGTTCACCAGTTCAAACGCTAACCTCTCCCCCAGACACACCCAGGAACTTGGAATCAGAGATCCAGAACCCTGCTCCAGCCAAGTCAGCACACACGGCTCACCATGAAAACCTCTGAAAGAAAGTGTCCTACCCCAGAAATGTTCAAATCTTTCCTGGAGGGGAATTTGTCAACATCTATTTAAATCCGGGGGGACTAATAATAGGAATTTACCCAAAATATACACTCACAAAGCATTAATAGGGTAATTTGCTCTAATACTATTTCGTGAAAATAATAATTCAGAAAAAGAAACTTTTCATACAAGTGATAGTGTGGCAAATTCAAATAGAGAAGCATCCTGCAGGAGGCTTAAAGCCTGGCCCAGAGCCCCGCAAGGAGAAGCCACCAGCAGAGCTCGCAGCGCCTGAGCACCGCTAGTTATGCCACAAAAACTAACAAACAAAAACAACGGCCTATAGGCAGTAGTGAACAAAGAAAATAAGAAGCTCTCTGTTGGTGCTGGAGCTACAGCACAGCAGGTAGGGCGATTGCCTTGCACGCAGCCGACCCGGGGTTCGATTCCTAGCATCCCATATGGTCCCCTGAGCACTGCCAGAGGTAATTCCTGAGGGCAGAGCCAGGAGTAATCTCTGGGTATGCCGGTGTGACACAAAAAGGAAAGAGAGAGAGGAGAGAGAGAGAGAGAGAGAGAGAGAGAGAGAGAGAGAGAGAGAAAGCTCTCTATAAACAGATCTGAATGATCTCCAAGGTCTGTTATTAACTTGGAAAAAAAAAGTTGTATAACCATGAGTATACAATGCTATCATTTCTGGAAAAAAATAAAAGGGGGAGCACATGCATTTGCTTTCATTGGCACAAACTATCTCTGGAAAGGTTTGGAAAAATACATGAGAAATGTACGTGGATTGCCTTGATAGTAAATGCCTTGCCAGGAGATGTGGTGTGCTCTTTTTATGTGTGTGTGAACCTTCTCAGAACTGGAAAGAGCGTAGGGGAGAAATTGCTTTGTATTGCACCAAAATAATAAACTACTTTATTCTCATTTGATGCACTTCAATAGTTTTCTAACTTTCTACATGGTATGTTACTTTTATGATGAGAAAAATTATTTTTAGAATTAAAACCCTGCTTGTCATTTTATTTGCTGTATGAGTTCCTCTAGCTATGACATAAGCCAACTTTGATACATATGGTGATTTGTATTTTACCAAATTTTTAGCCTTTAGAATTATGTGACTTTATAACCTAAGTACTGAGCTGTAGTGATTAATTAATGTATTTTAATTTTTTACAGGTATTTTTTTTCTTTCGGTTTGGTCATAAGAATGTACTATTCATGTAATCTAAAACAGTCACATAAATAACATATGTAGTAGACTAATTTTTGTAAATTTTGGTCATTAAGGTGACAGGTTATGACTTGAGGCTCTTCCTTCTTAGGGGAAGCTTTGAATAGGTTATCCCAAATAGACACATGTGGAAACTTTTATACCCTGTGTGAAAGTACAGAAGAATGCCCGGTATTGGCAGAGATCTTCAAGGCTCAGAACCACAATCTAGTTTCTTCATCGTCAGAAGTACTGGCAGATGCTGAAAAGATAGAATAGGAGTTAGGACTCTTGCGTGTATATAGTTAATCCTTGTTCAATCTCCTGAGCACTGCAAGAAATGAACCCTGAGCACAGAACTGGGAGTAATCCCTGAGCCCAGTTGGGTATGACTCCCAAACAAACAAACAGCAACAGCAAAATAAATACTGGCATAAATAGTTGTGCCAATGATTTGACTAACTGAAAATATTATGGGACCAGAGTGACAGAACAGTGGGTAGGGCACTTGCTTTGCATGCGACCAACCCAGATTCTATCCCTGGCATCCTGAGCCCCACCAGGAGTGATCCCTGAGCATAGATCTAGGAGTAAGTCTTGAGCATCACTGGGTGTGGTCCCAAAACAATCAAAACATATTATTTTCAAATGTACATGGTCCTCTTACTAAACTTGTTAGTCTTATTCATCTGTCTCCTAAATATTTCATGTAAGAGTGAGGGTGATGCTATGCTCCATCCTCTAATGTCCTAGAAGATAAGCACAGACCTGATATATGTAGTTACAAGTCTTGAGTCTAGCTATACAGAATCTCAAAAGGCATGAGACAATGAGCGATTTCAGATCCAAGAGAGATTAATCTGAGCTAAACATAGAAGAAATAATATAATCAGAAAAAAACACAGTTTTGCTACCATTGTAGCAATAATTTAGTTTTAAAAAAATAAGAGACTAGAGAGATAGTACAGTGGGTACGTTGCCTTCCTTGGACTTGGCTGACTTGGATTCAATGTCTGGTACCCCATATAGTTCCTCAAGCCCCTCCATAAGTGATCCCTGAGCACAGAGCTAAGAGTAAGCCCTGGTTACAGCAGGGTGTAGTCTCTCCCTCAGAGGATCAGTGGGTCAGAGATGTAGATCAGTGGAAGAGTACATGCTTCCATGTATGAGACCTTAGGTTTGATGCCCACCCAAACAAAGCAAAACAAAAACCACCAGTGGTTGCTAAAATGAATAGTTGGAAGTTTGATAACTAAGATTTTTATACAGTCTAAAACTCCCTACACAGAGGTTATTAATTATGAAAAGGAAAATGGCTACTCACAAAGATGATATTTTTAGTTCACTGGTGAATAATGTTATTACCTTAAATGAACTTGGTTCAACACAGCATCACAAGTAATGGGAAACTGATGTAAAACACTAAAAGATCATATTATCATTAATGGAAAGGTCTCACCAACAGTGCATAATATTGAGTTGAATCATTAGAAAATAGACAAACCTGAATTGAGAAATATCCTGCAGAATAACTGACTTGCACAAGCACAAGCACAAGCATCCTGTTGTTCGTCGATTCCCTCGAGCAGGCACCAGTAACGTCTCCTTCATCCTAGCCCTGAGATTTTAAAAGAGCAATTTCAATGCTCTTTCAGGATTAGAAGAATGAGACCCATCATTGTTACTGGTATTTGGCACATTGAATACGACACGGAAGTTTGCCAGACTCTACCGTGCGGGCAGGATGCTTTTGGTAGCCTGCCAGGTTCTCCAAAGGGAAAAAAAAAAGATAAGATATCGCGCGGCCGCGAATGTTGCAGCGCGCTTCTGGGAGCTGGATTTTATAGTCTCTGTGTCTTGGCCGTTGATGGGATCAACCTGGCGCTGGCAGCAGCTGGTGGGTATGACGCCTACCTACTGGAAGATGGGGGTCTGGTTGGAGAAGGCCCAGTCCCAATCCGAGTAGGCTTGCAGTCTTCAGAAATTTCAATGGTAAGAAAACAAAGATTCAGGAATGTTTCCAAACCATGAGAGACCAAAATACAGAAATATTCAATACAATGCATGACCCTGATAGGACAGGACTCTTGAGGAAGAAAAAATAATTGCTCTGAAGGATACTAATTAGTTAAATGATGAAAATTTTTAAACATGGGTTTTATATTAAATAAAAGAATCAGTGTCATATTTTCTGAATTTCATAATTCATAATTGTGGTGATGATCCTACATTCTCACACTAGCCTGGATTGGTCTTAAACAACTCATGAAAAGTTTAGGCCATTTTCTTTTTACAGGGCCACGCCCAGAAGTGTTTGTGGTGGCACAACCACTCCAGTCATACACAGGAGTCAAGGCCACTTTGGGTGGTATAGAGCATCAGTGCTGGGATGAAACTCAGGGCCTGGGATAAATAAGGCATGTAACTACCATTTGAACTAGCTTCCTGGCCTTTAGTTCACTTACTTTTGTTCTGGGTAGGAGTGGAGTTAGCTAAACCCCGTAGCTACTGCCTGCTAGGTGCTTTATTCTTAGCATTGCCCAGTGGACCATGCCACACCAGGATTAAAGCCCTAATTAATGCTGAATGTGGCCCCAATACAAAAGCAAACACGTAAACAGACAAACAAAAACCCCTGTCTCTGCCTAACTCCAGCATTCTAGACCATTTTTATTCTTCCATGGACTTGGACTCTATTGAACAGACCAAAGAAGGACAGATATTGGTCCCACAGACTATCTCTATCCTTTGCCTGTTTTTGTACAATTGGTGAACTTTTCGAAAGACAAAGAAAGAAAGACAGAAAAATATTTGAATATTTAAATTTAAATATTAATGAAATTTAAATGTAAATTTCCCTAAACAAAGGTATTTTTGAACTAGAGGCACTTTGGTTTGCTTATGCTGATGAAGAGAAGAGACCCCTGCCCACCTTACCAACAGGCTGAATCCAGAGAGCAGGAGCTTTCAAGGGGCAGCTGAGTCCGGGCAACACGACAGAACCCTGGAATGCATTCAGGATGTCCTTGAGAGGGTCAGTCTTCCTTTGAAACCATGTAACCTGGGAATGTCCTCCAAATGTGCTCATGTCCTAGAGGTGGTCCAGACCCTGCTCTGAAAAATAACATGCTTGGGGATTTCTGCTTCTGTGTTCTCCAGTTAGCTGTCTGCAACCCCCTTCAGATATTCTAGAAAATGAAGCTCTCAAATTTGTTTGAGGCCCAGTTCTGGAGCTCAAGATCTACTGGTCCACTAGGATAATATAATAATGTTTAACATGTTAGTGATATTTTAAAGAAGGTCTTAATGGCCCCTGCTAAAATAGAACAATCTTCACACTGTTTCCTCTATGGATACCTTTTTGGGTAACATTTTCAATGGTTTTTTTCATAACTAACAATACAAAATATATTATTTCAGGTCTGCTTTGAGACAGGTATTGGGGCTTGGGATGGAAATATCCCAAATACGATGGTGGGAAGATATAATGGTGGTGGGATTGGTGTTTGAATATTAAATGTAATCAAATATTGTAAACTATCTCATAAAATTAAAAAAATTTAAAAACAAACAAACAGTGTTTTCCCAGTTCTGAAGGCATGCTTCTTGGTTTTTTCACTGGCTTTTGGTGGGAATTTCAACAACAAGATAATGACTATTTTCATGTTAAGAAGGCAAGTTGACTAGTTGCAGCAGAAACCATTTGGCTCACACCTAAATTAAAGGTTTCCCGGCCATTTCCAGAAGACATTTGCCAACCTCTAGTTTAGAGAGTGAATTCTGTCACCATGTTTATGAAATGCTCTACTTGTGAAACATTTCAACTGTAGTTAATTTTTCTGGTGTCAGAAAAGTTTCTTCTCAGTGCAAGCATTTGTTCAGCAGGTTAAAGAATAATTGCACTTCTCCATGAATGTGCGATACAGAATGAAAGAGAACACTGAGACAGAAAAAGAACTGTCAAGAAAACTTCCACAGTTCTTTCTCTTTCTATCTCTCAATTGTGGGCGTAATACTACTCAAATATGCTTTTATTTCAAGGAACTAGAAGTCCTTATTATTTTGAAAGTATTAATAAATTAGTTATTTGAACATTTTCAGCTCCTAAATTGCTAGCTTCAAAGCTACTCCACACATAAATCTATTGACTCTAATGGCAATCAACTTTATTGCTCTCAGTGCCAATGGTGCGTAAAGATAATACTATTGATCAACAGACAGTTTTTTATAGATGAACAAGTGACTCTAGTTTCACCAGAGAAGAATTATATAAGGTCTACAAACATGGTTCTTCCAGTAGAAAACAAACAAGCAAACAAACAGACAAAATTTTGCAGTGATTTGGTGTGGAGGAACTCAAAACACAGAGAACAAAACCAGAACTACATATGGGAGGAGAATATTCAGTCTCTGTGCCAACAGGAAGGACTTATTTTCATACATTCCATTTTAGGCTTAGGGAGAGTTGAGAGATCTCTTTCTTGGGCAGAGGATAAATACAGAGACATCCTTCCCAGCTCCCTCTGGCATTTATATCCCAGTCAGAGTGGGTGTGGATGTAAGGAAAAAAGTTCTGCAATGGAACGGGGTCTTACCTAGGATGAGGTCTATCTTGTAACTCAAACTTCTAGGATAGGTCCCAACCACCAAGGTCTGAAAGATAGTACAACATGTAAGGCATTTCCCTTGCACACAGCCGACCTAAATTCAATTCCTGGCATCACAAACAGTCCCCTGAACACTGCCAGGAGTGATCCCTAGCACAAAGCAGGAATAAGCCCTGAGCACTGCTAGGTATGGCCCAAAAAATGGGAGGAAAAGTGATCAGACTCTCAATTTCTTTCTCAGGTACAGAGATATGAAAGAAAAGGAAAAAGGGAGGGAGATAATTTCCTACCAAACACCCAAAATGACACTAAATGAAAAGATATCTGGTTGATGAAACTTGTAAAATTTTATCTCCTGTAAACACTGTTCTTCCTTCAATTTAAAGGTTTGTATAGAATCTCCTTAATTTATAACTATTGAAATTCCATCAGAAACACACATGTAATTCTTTTAGAATGTTCAAAATGAACTTCCTGTAAAAAACGTTCTTTGCCCCCTGGTGGTGAAATTTTTGTTACTTGTGTTTTATAGAGGTTTTTTGTTTTTGTTCTTAAAGTTAAAAATGCTAATTATGGAGCCTTGGCACTAAAAACCTTTCCCAGTTGAGCAAAATTAATTATATATTGGAAGTGTAAAAGTGAAAATGGGCCATGGGAATGGTGGAAGAATTGAAAATTCCCATATCTTGCTATCTGAAATGAAGATTTTTTAAATTTCTGTTTCCATCTTGATTACATTGCAAATTTAGTATTGTTTTTTAAATTATCCTCTTTTTGGTACATTTAATGATAGGTATTTATAAAGCATGGAATTTCTCTGCATAAATTACTGATAGAGTGGTTGGCTGTTGACTGAGGTGAACAGCAACTTTGTACTATTTTCCTTTGTGTTTCAATTTGGCATTACAAACAATATTAGGGCTCAAAGGCAGAATGCCAAACCCAGGCTGTTCAGCCTGGAAGAATAGATGATGAAGAGGTCTGTTAAAATTTTCTCTTGCAGACTAATTGAAGCTTTTGTATACGAGGAAAATACAACCATTGCTGTGTCCAAGCTGAATTGAGGCATCTGTAGAAGGAAATATCATCCTTGGTTGGTTAAAGAAAGCAGGAGGAAAACTTACTTTTCAACTTAAAAAAAAGTGATTCAAGGAGTTTCTAGAAAGCATTGAAAAATGAATGATAATCATGGAATTGTGCAAGACACTAGAGAAAATAATTTGGGTCTTGTTTGTGTGACATTAAAGTTTGTGTAAAGTAGAAAACATCTTATTTTAAAATAGAGAGCTTCAGGATAGAATGGTGACCAATGAAGGAATCTTTAGTGATTAAATTGGTGAGTGTAAAAATTTCTCCTTTCTTTTGTTCAGCTGGGCACTGCTCTTCATTAGATTTCAGCTGTTTATCCTGAATTGATTTTCTAGGAACCTCAAAAAAAGATGATATGTTTTTTATGAAGTTTGAACAATATTACACTAGTAAGATGTGGTAATAGAATAGCTAATGGAATCTTTGTCTTGCATTAGGCTGACCTGAGTTTGCTGCCTGGTCAAACTAATTTTTTTAATTGAATCACCATGAGACACAGTTACAAACTTTCATGATTAAGTTTCAGTCATACAAATATCGAATGTAACTAAAGTAGAGATAGGGTTTTGTGCAAATTGTCTGCCACAAAGGCAGGGGAAGGGGTGGAACTGGGGGGGATACTGGGGATTTTGGTGGTAAAAAATGTGCACTGGTAAAGGGATGGGTGTTTGGTGATTGCATGATTGAAGCTCAAACATGAAAGCTTTGTAACTGTCTCTCACGGCGAATCAATAAAAGGGGGAGGGGGGAGAAAACAAGTTTCCGTCATACAGTGATCATGCACCCATCCCACCACCAGTGCCCATTTTCTACCACCAATACTCCAGTATCCCTCCCACCACTCCCATCAAACTGAAGTTTTTAACAAAATATTTAACTTCTTCCTAGCAGCTTGAGAGCTTTTCTACATATTTGAGTATGATTTTATTTTGCATTTTGTATTTCATCTCTCTTCTTTGGGATTTGCTTAACATATTGCATCACTGGAATTCTTTATCTTTCTTTACTTTTTTGCTTTTATACAGATTTATTAAGCTATAATTACTAAGTCACAAAATACACCCATAAAGAAATCAATGTCTTTTGTATATCTGCAGGGTAATGCAAACATGACCACAAACTAATTTTAGAACATTTATAACCCCCCAAAATAACTCCTTGCCCATTTATATCCAGTCCCAAATTTTCCTCCAGTTCAAACTCATCCCTAATTGATATTTTGTCTTGATAAGTTTGCGTCTTCTGGATATTTCATGTAAAAGGAATCAAATACTATGCAGTCTTTTGTGACTGTTTTCTTTCAGTTGACATGCCTTTTCTTAAGATCCATCTATATTATAGAATGTAAGTACATAATTCTATTTTATTATGAATAATAATATTTCATTGAAGAATGTACCACATCTAGTTCATTCACTTGTTGGTTTATGTTCATGTGTGTTGTTATTACTGGTTATTAAAAATAACCAGTTTTTTACTGGTTATTAAAAATAGAGATTCTGTGAGCATTTCTTTGACCAATATTTTTCATTTTCTAGGTGTGGTATTATGGCTATATAACTCTAGCTATAACTGTAATTTTTTGAGGCACTTTCAAATTGTTTTTTCAAAAGCTGTATTACTTTGCATTTTCCTCAGCAATATAAGGGCTCCTATTTCTCCATACCTTCACTAACACTACTTTCTGTCTTCTTGACTATAGCCATCCTAAGAGTGCGAGGTGATATCATTTTTTGCTAGATGCTTGATTTACATTTTCTTTTTGTTTTTCTTTTTCATTGTTTGTTTTGTGTTTTGGGTCCACAACTGCTGATGCTCAGGGTTTATTCCTGGCCCTGGACTCAGGGATCAATCCTGGTGGGACTTGGAATACCTTATTGGGTACTGGAACTTGAACCTGGCTCAGCTATGTGCAGGCAAGCACCTTGCCTGCTATACTATTTGTCCATCGCTTTGATTTGCATTTCTTTTTTTCCTTCTTTTTTTTTTAGATTTTGGGTCACACCTGGCAGTGCTCAGAGCTTACTCCTGGCTCTGTGCTCAGGAATTATTTCTGGTGGTGCTCAGGGACTGACCATTTGAGATGCCGGGAATCTAATCAAGGTTGGCTGCATGCAAGGCAAGAATCCTACCCACTGTGTCTCTTTACCTCTTTATCTCTTTGACCTCAATCTGCATTTTCTTAAACACTAATGATATTGATGAGCATATTTTCATGAATGACATGACTCTTTTTATATGTTCTTTAGTTAAATGTTTATTCAAATTTAATAGCGCAGCGGTTGGGCGTTTGCCTTGCACGCACTAGCCATGCTGACCCGGTTCAATTCATCCGCCCCTCTTGGAGAACCCAGAAAGCTACTGATAGTATCTCGCCCGCACTGACATATTCAATATGCCAAACACAGTAACAATAAGTCTCACAATGGAGACATTACTGGGCCGGCACAAGCAAATCGACAAACAACGGGAGTACAGTGTTATACAGTATAGTACTATACAGTGGTATTGCCCATTATTGAGAAATGTTAAGCTGTAAGAATTCTTCACAGGGCTAGAGAGATACTACAACAAATAGAGCATTTGCTTTACATAAAGACAACTCTGATTCAGTCCCAAACATCTCTTATAGGTCCCCCAAGCAGTGCCAGGAGTACTTCCTGAATGCAGAGTCAGAAGAAACCCTGAGTATCACTGGGTGTATGGTCCCAAAACAAACAAAAAAAACCCAATAAATCAAATTCTTTACATATTCTGTATATAAGTCCCTTATTGAGTGCATAATTCACAAATCTTTTCTTCCACTCTATTGTTGCTTCATTTTTGTTTGGTTTGTTTGTTTTTGGGTCACAGTTCATGATGCTTGGGGCTATTAGGGGGTTAATTTCAAAGAATTCAGCGTATGTAATTTTTTCTCATATGACTTTGAAGTAATTTTGTTTGTTTTGGGGCCATACCCAGCCATGCCCAGGGGTTTCTCCTTTTTCAGGGATCACTCCTGGTGGTGCTCAGGGGACCACATGGGATGCCAGGGATAGAACCCAGGTCAGCTGATTTCAAGGCAAAACACTCTACCCCTCTGGTGTCATATTTAAGGAACCACTGGTTAATTCAAGGTCATTATGACTTACTCCTAATTCTTACTCATCGGTCAGTCAGGGTCCTCCCGTTGTTCATCGATTTGCTCGAGCGGGCCCAGTAACGTCTCCATCTTGAGACTTGTTACCGTGTTTGGCATATCCAATACATCACGGGGAGCTTGCCAGGCTCTGCCGTGCGGGCGAGATACTCTCGGTAGCTTGCCGGGCTCTCAGAGAGGGGCGGAGGAATCGAACTCGGGTCAGCCATGTTGGCTGTATGCAAGGCAAACGCCCTACCCACTGTGCTATCATGGTTTTATTTTTGTGCAACACCTGGCAGTGATCTGGGGTTACTCCCAGAGTACTTGAGGGACCATGTATTACAGGGATTAAACTCTGACCCTTTGAGCTATCTTTGACCCAACCTTTCCCGTAAGTTTTAGCTCTTACACTTAGTTCTATGACCTATTTTGAGTTGGCTTTTTAATTTTTAGTTTTATTTCTTCCACTAGTTTTGCAAAATTCCAAGCCATTTATCCACAAATACTGTTTATGCCTTTTTTTCTCTTTTATTCTAGGACTCGGACTGGAGCGATAGCACAGTGGGTAGGGCGTTTGCCTCGCACGCAGCCAACATGGCCGACCCGAGTTCGATTCCTCCACCCCTCTTGGAGAGCCTGGCAAGCTACCGAGAGTATTCGATATGCCAGACACAGTAACAACAAAGTCTCCAATGGAGACGTTACTGGGCCCGCTCCAGCAAATCGATGATCAACGGGAGGGCCTTTACTTTACTTTACTTACTTACTTATTCTAGGACTCCAGTGACACATATGCTGATTTATTCCTTGGGTCCCATATATATTTTAAATTATTTTAGCTCTCCATATTTTTTCCATGAGCTTCAGTTTATGTATTTTTCTTGACCTGCTCTCAAATTCATGAACCCTCTGTTCTACTGTATCTAATCTGTAGTTAGACCAGCCCATTTTCTGAACTTTTGACTATAGATGCTCTATTTTTCACTTTGAGATGCTCCATCAGATTTGAGATTCCATCCTGTAAAAATTCTGCAACTTTTAAACAATTTTGTCCACTTTTACTTCTACTTTCTAATCTATCAGTATATTTTATAAGTTATTTTATAGCCTATCTAATCTCCAATTTTTGTCCCACATGTATCTTGTAATCTTGATTATTTGTCAAATTTTTTTGCTCTTCTCACATCTTCTATATGTTTTAAATTATAAGCCAAATTTATATATAAAAAGACTGTAAGAGCCAGAGAGCTAATTCAATGAGCTTTTTTGTATGTAGGAGGACTGAGTTAGACCTCTGGCACCACATGGTTCCCTGAGAAGTGAGGCAGGAATGACTCATCAACAGCAAGCCAGGAGTAAGCCTTGAGCACCAATGGACATGCCCCCCCCCCACACCACCAAAGACTGCTGTGTGTTGAAGGTAGACTCCTCCTATGAGAAAGAATTCATTTTCTATAATTGGGAATAATGCTGGGAGGTTTTGGTTTATCAGGCCAGACCCTTCAGCCTTTTGCACTACTCCTGAGTTCAGCAAGTATTGTGTGGAAAAATGATGATATTTGGGCTCCTTTACATTTCCAATCCATTACACAACTTAAATGCCTGTTCTGTATTTCATTGACTTCTCTTTTAACATGTAAAATCCCTCTGCCAGGGCCAAGCTTGATCAGTTCATGCCCAGATTTAGTAAATGTCACCAGAAAAGAAAACAGCTGGTGATTGTCAGCTTACTTAAGTCCATGCCTTGAGTAAAAGACAGTTGATTCAATTGCACTGTCCTTTGGGCAACAGTAATTAAACATGTGAAGATGCCAAACTGGAAGTCTAGATGTGAGTATCAATGAGGCCTTTGCAGAAACCGGGACCCAAAAAAGCAATAACATGATTTCATAGTAGACAAGTGTCACTGCAATTGAGGAGAAAGATCCAAAGCAATGCCTTCTGACTGTGAGAAGCAATTCCAATATTGTATGACTAGACTCCTGTTCAGCTAGGCCTTGGAAAGAAAATGGAATCTCTTCAGAAGGAGAATGCTCAGAGAAAAGTAATACACTGTCTACTAAAAGATTCAGAAAAGAATGCTAAATCTATGGGATATGGCACCAGTTTCACATGCCATGTTCAATAAATTCAACCGTCAACTTAATGTTGAATATTATGTGAGATACATAAGATTATTATGTTCATCTTATTTTGACATTTTACTTACTGAATAGACTGTAAACTAGCAATTTGGTAGATAATGCTTTCATTTCAAGAAAGCATGTATCAGAAAGCAAATTAAAACTTCATCATTGGGGAAACGGTGGTGATGGGATATCATAGGGTTCCACCCAACTACACTATCATGGGCTATGCACCTATGCACTGTGCTAGGCCCAAAGGATACACAGGAAAGAGGAAAAGTCTTGCTATGAACTAAATGTTGGAGTCTCCCCTTCAACTCAAATGTTCAATCTCTAATCCTAAATTGAATAGTATTAGGAGGTTGGTAAAAGACCCCAAAGTGGGTTCAGCCCTTTTAAGAGAAAACATGATCTCTCTTTCTCTGTGTCTTTCTCTACCCCTTTGTCCCCCCTTCCCTCCCTACCACCATTTCCCTACCCCTATCTGGTGAGAGAAAATATATCAGTCTTCCATAACCTGGAAGAAAGCTCTCTTCAGAATTTGTCCATGCTGGCTACTAAATCTTAGAATTTCTGTCCCCAGAACTGGGAGAAATAACTATCTGTTGTTCAATTCACCCAGACTGAAGTATTTCATTAGAGGGTCCCTAGCAGACAAAGAGACCCCTATTTCCTGTAAATGGAAACCTTATGATGAATTAAAATGTGGTCACATATTATTTCAAACCCATGATAGACTTGCATTTATCATGATTAGTTAAAGAGATGGTTATAACCATATGGTTATAATGACAGGTCATCAGTAAGGTTTACATCTCAGACACTGTTTTCTCTAACCTTTATCAAATATCATATACTCCTACCCTGAGAATGAAAGTAGCTTTATCATAATCCTCTTGAGCTTAACTAAGCTGGTTGAATTCAAGATGGGAAAGTATAACATCAAAATTTCAAAACTAGATGGGGCTGGAGTAATATGGTGGAAAAGGCATTTTTGGCTTTTTTTTTTGTGGCCTACCTGGATTCAATCCCTGTCGTCTCATATGGTCCCTCAAGCATGAATGCAGAGGCAGGAGTAACCCCTGAGCATTGCCAGGTTTGGCACAAAACCAAAACAAAGACGGGGGAAAAATTCAAAACTAGACAGGCATCCTGACTTATATAAGCACATTTTAGAGATGTGAAAAGTGAAAAGACTAATAGGAAAATAAGGAGCACACGAGAGAAAGCAACTGTGCTGATGGAAGAAATTAAAGAGACTAAAAAAGGACTGGGGATGAGGACTGTTGGTAGAGCACATGCTGGGCATTCGTGAGGCCCTGCTCTGGCCTATACCAACCCCTGCCATTGCCACCCCAAGAGACATTGAGCTGAAGTAATGGAAGGGCTAGGGGGAGAGATTTTGGTGGGCAAGAGGAAGGGTTTTGTTTTTGTTTTTGGTTTTGGTTTTTAGCCTAGAAGAGAACCTAAGTGAAGAGCTAGATTCAAACTAAAACCAGCCATTGGCTCATGGGTTATGGAGATTGCAAAGAATGCTGCTTTTCTGCCTTCTCCAGATGGAATCCCAGTGACCATGGGCTTCTACAAGCATGATTCCAGTATGCGGGTACCAGGACTATTCTTTCTTTTGTGGCTTATGCGGCCACGTGGCATTTCCTGATATGCAAATTGATCAATGAAAAGTAAATGATCTAGCATTTGTCCCTGAAAGACAGGCTTGAATGGTGGTGGGAAAATCTGAGCAAAATATAATGCCCAACCAAAACGCATCTGGACTGTGCATTTAACTATGGTGCTATGCTGCCTTGGGAGGGAAAAGGTGTTTGTCCCTCCTCCTGCCTTGGGAGGGAAAAGGTGTTTGTCCCTCCTCCTGTTCCCCCTTGCGGCGGCAGCATGGTTGCCTCCATCTTTTAGAGCCTAATGAAAAGTCAGGTATGAGATTGCATTGACGAGGCACATGGGGCCTCGTGGGATGGGGGGTGGAATCAGCCCTGATCCCTGCCATGACAATGCCCCGGGTTGCCACCCACAAACGCCTCCTCTGGCTCCTGAATGACCATGATCCCAGAGGCACACAAACCAATCTCAGAACCCAGGGGCTTTTGGCAGTAATACCTCTAGGCTTATTACTAAAATATAAGAAATCCAAATTCGCGTGGCCGCTATTGCGGCCACACGACATCATATGCTCTTAATAATCAGCAATAGAAAACAAATTATCAGCGCATATGCTGCCTGAGCCCATGTGCTGCTTGCACCCACATGGAGGAGCACATGTGGTGCCCGAGCGCATGTTTCACCTGCATCTTTCCTCTTGAGATGTGTATCTTCATGCTTTCGAGTCTAATGCTAGAATGTGTGTAGGGGCTCTCTCCACCCTTGGAGAAGCCTGTGTTCTCTCTTGAGTACATTACTCTCTCCCTCTCTCCCTCTCCACAACTTAAAAATCCTTCAAATAAAATCTCTTTATTTCAAAAAATAGAAAACAAATTATCTAATGATGTCTTTTTGGCAGGTCTGAATATTGGGGAAAATTCCAAATAAATAATGTTGGGTCTTTTGTTGTAATATTGAATGTGATCAACGTAGAGAGAGAGAGAGAGTAAAGTGGAAATCTGCCACACAGGCGGGGGGGGGGGAGGGGGAGGGCATACTGGGATTCTTGGTAGTGGAAAATGTGCACTGGTGAAGAGATGGGTGTTTGATCATTGTATGACTGACCGAGACTTAAACTGAAAGTCTCTGTGACTGTTCTCACAGTGATTCAATAAATAAAACTTAAAAAAAAATATTGTGATACAACACCCATCCTATTGGATATTAACCCTAAGTGTTTTAGGCTTCATCAGTGAATTGCCCCTCTTTCTCCCCCCAGAGAAGTTGACCGTGCTCTTGCTAGCATCCCTAATTTAGTTAAAATTTATCTTTAACCTTTCCTTTGTGTTTTCGCTCTCATTGTCACAGCTCCCCAAGTCAGCTTTGATTACTTATAAGCCAAACATTCTGGTAATTCTGGACTTTGTATTTGTAGTGCTTTGTATTTGAAGTGCTGTGTATTTGTACTTGCTTTTCTATTTCCCCAATACCCTTTTTATATTTTACTATAGAGCAATGTTCTTTGGTTAAATGCAGAAAGGCCATTAATGCTATGCTCCTAATATTTAGGAGTTGATTGACTGAAATATAGCTACTCCTGGGTAATGGTCATAATTACTTGACTCAGCAGTCACTGTAGTTCCTAACACCCCAAAAGGGAGGTCCTGCCGAGGAACTAGGATGAACCCGGGGCAAGTGGTGAAGTTACCCAGCATCGAAATGGGACAGTCTAGAAAACATAAATGCATGGTCTTGATGCAAGTTATTATGACTTAAGAGACAGGACTCCCATTGAGAAGGATAAGCTAAGCTGGCCCGAGGACTTAGTCTGCAATTTACAGTTAAAGCCTTGCCTGCTCTCAGAACCCAGAGAACTAAGTTTGGGATCCTTATCTCTTACTCTGTTTATCCAAACAACTGCAAGTATTGGTCACTGTCACTGTCATCCCATTAATCATCGAATACTGAGTGCGCTCCAGTAGCATCTCCATTTGTCCCAGCCTTGAGATTTTAGCATCATAAACTTTATGCTCTCTCTTCACTGATGCGGCACACCAGCTGGATGTCCTTGGGCATAATGATGACGCGCTTGGCAGAGAATGTGCAGAGGTTGGTGTCCTCAAAGAGCCCCACCAGGTAGGCCTCACATGCCTCCTGCAGCGCTATCACTGCCAAGCTCTGGGAGCTCAGGTCAGTCTTAAAGTCCTATGCAACCCTGAGCGGCAGCTGGCGGATCTCGGATCTTGCATAGCGACACGGTCTCCAGCCAGTAGTGGTGCAGCTTCTTCATGCCACCTGTGACTGGAGTGCTCTTGCAAGCCGCCTTGGTGGCCAGCTGCTTGCAGGGTGCCTTCCCGCCCGTTGACTTGCATGCCATCTGCTTAGTACTTTTGCCAATTATTGGGAAAAAGGTGAATTGTTTGATTGTTTGATGAATTGTTTGACTTAATTGATATATACGACTAGAAGGAGAGAGAAAAGCAATATAGATATCCCTGGAGGACAGAGCGGCTCATTGAGTTTATCTCCCCCAGAGAATTGCCTCTGCTGGAATGTTTTGCCTCTGTAAATCACACGGACATGTCGTTCTATAACTCTGACCCCTTCAGATACTCTATAAGTATGCCAGCAGCTCTGCACTAAATGGTCCATTTTCAACATCAGTCTGTGATCCCCGTCTCTGTCTCTCTCCTGGGGAGGCCTGGGGAGGATGGGAGGAGGATCTCGGCCACCAAAAGCATGCGTGGCGCAGCACCTACACATCTTGTGAACTCACAAGTCCCTTCACGAGTATAATTTTAAATTTTATTGATTGAAATTCTGTGTCTTACAATACTGGTAATATTGTTTCACATAAAAAAAAAAGAATGTTGCTTTTCGATACCATTCCTGGGAATATATCCCAGAAAGGCAAAAAAGTACAGTCGAAATGACATTTGCACTTCTATATTCATTGCTGCACTGTTCACAATAGCCAAAATTTGGGAAAAAACCGAGTGTCCGAGAACAGGTGACTGGTTAAAAAAACTTTGGTACATCTACACAATGGAATACTATGCAGCTGTAAGAAAAGATGAAGTCATGAAATTTATATACAAGTGGTCTACATGGAAAGTATCATGCTAAGTGAAATAAGCCAGAAACAGAGGGACAGACATAGTAAGACTGCACTCATCTAGGGAATAATATAGTAACAGAGTGGGAGTCAAACACCCAAGAATAGTTGAGATAAGTACCAGGAGGTCTGCTTCACAGCTTGGAAGTTGGCAGCACATGCTGGGAGGGGAAAGACAGCTCAGATAGAGAAGAGAACACCAAGTAAAGGATGTTTGGAGGACTCACTCGGGATGAGAGATGTGTGCTGAAAGTAAACTATAGACCAAACATGATGGCCACTAAATACCTCTATTGCAAACTACAACACCCTAAAGGAAAGAGTTAGCAAAAGGGAATGCCCTGCCACAGAGGCGGGGTGGGGTATAGGGGATGGGGAGTGGGGGGGTGGGAGGGCTACTGGGATCACTGGTGGTGGAGAACGGGCACTGGTGGAGGGATGGGTACTTGATCATTGTATAACTGAAACCCAAGCATGAAAGTTTGTAAGTCTACAACTGCACCTCATGGTGTTTCACTAATTAAAATAATAATAATAATAATAATAATAATAATAAAAGTAGGGCCTGAGAAATAACTCAACAAGCCCAGTGCACATTCTGCATGTAGGAGGCCCAGGTTCTACCCCTGGCACCATATTTGGAGCACTGCCACAAGAAGCCAGAGCATCAAGCTGAGAGTACCCATGAGCACTGCCAGAGTAGCCATGAGCACTGCCAGATGTGGCCCCCAAACCAAATCAATAATAATAAAATACCAAAAGTCTTAGATTAAGCATCTCCAATAAAATCTATGAAAAATAAAAAAAATGCTGCTTTTCCTTTTCTATCCTTCCCCAGACATTTAGGTAAAAAGCTTAACTAGAAGTCCTTCCTTCCTTCCTTCCTTCCTTCCTTCCTTCCTTCCTTCCTTCCTTCCTTCCTTCCTTCCTTCCTCCCTCCCTCCCTTCCCTCCTTTTCTTCTTTCTCTCTTTTTTAAATTTACAAAACAAATACATCAGAGCACACGGCACAAGACAAGGGAGATGAAATTTATCCGCTACCTAGGTGCCAACCAGTCTGGATCAGGCCCAGTCTAAGATACACTTGGTGGTTCTGATACGACCAAGCAGCTTCATCTGTTCGCTAGGATTAGACAGTCATCTTCCTACCTGCAAGCCTGTTCGCTAACCATTGTCCACCTCTTGGCTGAACAGTGCAGCGACCTTTGCAATTACAAAGCGTATTTAGAAACAGACCTCATTTGGTAAAGAAAACCCAACTGGAAGTGAGCTGAAGTGATTACATTCCGTCTCTCCGAAGACCATCACTTATTCTGTCAGACTGCCTGCTTTATGGTGTGCCCGTGAGGCTCCATTCATCATTTGAAATGTACGCCCTGTCTTTGTTCCAGTTCCCTTTCTGCCCCCCCCCCCTCGAGTCTGGACCACTCCATTTGCCCTTTTCAGAAAGGCCCTGGCCTTGCTCTCTCCCAGGTCTTGGCTGGTGCGATAATGAAGTGCATGTAAGAGAGACCATCATAAATCAGCCTTCAAATATGCCTTTCATTTTCAGTATCTGGAGGGGACTGTTTGGAGGGGGGGTGGGGGGGGAATATGTTCGTGGGAGGGGCCGGGTAGATGCGCCACGTCCTCGACGTCGCGGTCCCCATGAGGTGAATCGTCACCCAGGAGCTCCGTGCATGCCCCCCGCCCGCAGAGTGCTTTTCTCCTCCACCTCCCAGGCCCTGCTCCTGGGCCCGCCCAGCTTCCCTACTTCCGGCCCCGGCCCCGCCCCGCGGTTGCTAGGCGACGTGACGTCACCGGAAGCGAGGCCCGGGATAGGCTGAGGCCAGGGGCGGCCGCTCCCCTTTGCAACCTCAGCGCGGGGCGCTGCCTCTCCAGCTGTTTGTAGGCCCGGGGGCTGAGGGCCCGCCCGCCCGGCCGCCCCTCGCCGCCATCCCCCTCTGCCGCCCCCCGCCACCGCCTTCCGGGGCTGCCCGCCGGGGCCCGACGCTCCGGCTCGTGCTTCTGCCCGACTGGCAGCGTCCGCTCAGCGCGCGCTGCCCGCCACGTCCCAGCTGCCGGCCGCCGGCTCCGCGCGCCGGGTCACCTCCCCGAGCCCGGCGCGATGACGGCTCCCGGCTCGCGACCCGTCGGGCCGCCCCGGCGCCGCCTGCCGCGGCTCGTGCGGCTCGGGACGCCGCTGTCCCCGCCGTCCCCGCTGCTGGCGCTGCTGCTACTGCTGCTGGCGGCCGCCGTGGGGCCGGCGCGTGGCTGGGAGAGCGGAGACCTGGAGTTGTTCGACTTGGTGGAGGAGGTGCAGCTCAACTTCTATCAGTTCCTCGGGGTGCAGCAGGTAAGCGCCGCGCGGGGACGGGCTGCACGGTGCCAGCCGCCGCTCTGAGCGCCGCCCTTCTCGGGGCGTGAGGTAGGGGTGCATCTTGGACACCCCCGCTCCTTGCTCGCCTCTCCCCGAGGGGACAAACCCCCGTCTCGCGCCCCCCTCCCCCCTCCCTCCCAGATGCCACCTTCGCCTTGCACTGTCCCCCCGCAACTCTTGTTTCCGCCGCCTCCTGACCCCGGGCCGCAGGCCGGGCAAGGTGGGAACGCACTGGGGTCGGCGGTTCTGGTGCTCAAGGTTTTCCTTGGTCGCGGCTCTTGGGAATCTCTTCGGCCTTTTGGTTCTGGGTTCGCGGAACCTCAGAGAAAGCTGTTGAGTCGCCCAACTCCTCCAGGGGTCCCGCTCCGGGGGTCGTGACACTCCCAGCAGGAGCCAGGAAACTTCCCTGGCAGCGGAGGCGCTCCGGATGCTGCAGGAAGCGATGCCCAGCCGGAGGCACGGGGTCTTGGGCAGCTTCTTTTCCTTTCGTTTTCTTGGCTTTCGTAGCCGGTTCTTTGACTTGTGTTTCTTCTGCCTTTGGGAGAGGTGAGCGAGGATCAGTGGCCAGTCGGTTTCAGACTTCCTGCCCGCGGAGGAGATGATAGTTCGCAGGTTTCGAAATTCTGGGCTGCAAGACTAAGAATTTCACACGACTGGTGGTGTAGTCTTTCATAAAGGGCTCTGGATCCTTGGGGGGGGGGGGGGGGTAAAAATTAAAGAACACCCAGATTTTTGTGCACTAAGGACACATTTCACGTGTCTAAATACGAAATGGACCTTTCTAAGGCAGCACCAAGTTGAGACTAACACTAAATGATATTTAATTTTTGACCAAGGATGTTCTTTGCCATGACACTATAAATTTAATGAATTGCATTTCCATAAGGGTTATCAAGTATTAAATACTTAGAAAGCAATTATGTAGTAACTATCTATATTCACCATCTTCACCAATTCCTACCATGAAGTCAGAATATGTTTTTCAAGTTAATGATTGTGGGCGTAAAAGTAATACCTGTACAACTGTGAAGATTAACTTTTAAAAATGCCTTTAGTTTAGAGAGTGGTAGAATTTGTCATGGTTGATTAAATTATGTAGCTGAAGAGTCTGCTCTATAACCTACGGAAAGATCTTGAAGATGCTCTCTGGTTATTCCTGCAAAATTAAGTTCCTATCAGACAATACAGAAATTTAGGATAAGTGTAAAATGTAATCTAGTTTTGCATGTGACCACTCATAGAATTTTCTTTCATAATTTAATGAAATTTAATTTTTAGAATTATTCCATATGAACAACCAGAACATTTAAGAGGATGTTCAAAGACAGCAAGATTTTATGTGGATATAGAATTTAAAAACTAGCCAATTATGTTAAAATTGGAAGGACTTCCCAAAGAGATTTTGTTTAAACAGAGAAACTAATTGGGATTTTTTTTTCTTTTTTCCTTAAAAACTTTTTTTTAAATATAACTTTGACTCTTTGGAATCAAGCTTTGGAATATTTTCAGGGACCAAACATTTGATAGAGACAAATATAGCCTGTTTTTGTGGCATGGGGTTTGGACTATACCAGTGGTCCTCAGAGGCTACTCCTGACTCTGTCCTCAGAGATTATTCCTGGCCATTCTCAGAGACCACGTGTAGTTCCTGGATTGGTACCAGTGTCAGCTGTGTGGTAGGTAAAAATGCCTTCAATACAGCTTATGTGTGTGTGTGTGTGTGTGTGTGTGTGTGTGTGTGTGTCTTTTTTCAGTTCACAACCATGTTCAGGGCTCACTCTTAACTCTGCTTACTATTGCTCAGGGATCACTCATGGCCATGTTGGAGGACCAGGTGCAGTGCCTGGGATCCAACCTAAATCAGCAATGCACCTGATAAGCACTTTATCCACTGTACCTATCTCTCCAACACCAATACCACCTGTTTCAAAGTCTTTCATGCCAGAGCCAATCAGTTTTTTGGACGACTAGACAGGGTGTGAGAAGTCAGATGAAGTAGGTAACCTATTTCTAGACATTCATCAGTTTTGTTATTATTCACTCAGCAGAAATATGTTTGTGTCTACTAAATTTTAAATGCTAGGTGTTCACTATTGTATAAAACAAGTTTTGACACCAAGGAACTTATATTTAGGTAATGGTAAACACTAAATCATCAAACAAATACAAAGGTCTGATGGTTAGCAAAAACCTCTAAAGGAGGTAGGGGAGTGATCAGTTGCATTCAGGGAGAAGGCGTTTAATGAAGGTCTGAGGCAGAATTGTGTAGAGCTGGAAGAATAATGATGCAGGCTGTGTGACTCGAGCCCATCAAATGAACAAGAGAAGATGAAATCAGAGTCCTGGAAGTCAAGGCAAGCTCATCTATAGATATGTAAGCTGCTGTAAGGACTTTGGTTCTTATCAGGATGTTGGGGATCCAGTTGGATATACTGGGTGGTGAATATAAGAAGTACTGATTTGATTTAAGTTTCAGAATGATCATTTGGTTGTTGTTTTGTTTTGTTTTGTTTTTTGGGGGGGATCACACCTGCTAGTGCCAAGGGCTTAATCTTATCTCTGCACTCAGAGATCATTCTTGACGGTGCTATGGGGATTGAACCAGGGCTGGCTGCTTGTAAGACAAGCTAGCACCTTAGCTGCTGTACTGTTTGAATGATCACGTCCTTTATGTTGAGGATCATATATATGTAAGCCATTAGTTTCTTAGAGGGATGATTGTGTAGAATGTGGAATGGAACTAGGTAGGACAAGGTGGTAAAATTCGGGATTAAATTGGACATAGAACTGATAAAGTTTTACTAATAATTTAAGTAGGATAATTCTAAAACTTTTGGTTTTAGTAACTGAAGAAATAATTTGTCTCATTCTAGTTGCCACATAATGAACTAAAGCAGCCTGAGATCAGCAGGGTTGTTTGGGGGAAATTAGCATGACCATAATCAAATTGTGATTTTGATTATTTGATTATGGTCATGCTAATTTTGAGGCTGTTACACTTTCAGGTGGAGCTGGCATAAAGGGAATTAGTTATACAAATCTGAAGTTGCAAGGAAAAAGCTTTGTGTTACAAATATGAATTTCCCCAGATACTTCAAAGATATTTTGAAGCCACAAAACTAAGTATGTTCAGGAAAATGAAAATAAGAAGAGAAAAGAGGGGTTTATCCAAACTTTAAGACAGGTACCAGCAAAGAGAAGGAACCAGCAAAAGAGATGAAGAAGGAATAACTAGTGAAGTAGGAGGTAGATCAAAAGGATTGTCTCTTTCAAATCAAATAAGGAAAGTATTTTATTTATTTATCACAGTGAGATACGGTTACAAAGTTGTTCATGGTTGGGTTTCAGTCATACAGTGTTTGAACATCCATCTACCGACCAGTGTACATTTCCGAACTATTGTCCTGTTTCCCTGCTGCCTCAGTCCCTCCCCAGTCTCCCTCTCTCTTTGAGGCATTGTAGTTTGCAACACAGGTACTGAAAGGGTATCATGTATATCAGTCTACGTCCTTTCAGCACTCAGTTCTTGTCTAGAGTGATAATTTCCAACTATCATTGTCTTAGTAGTCCCTTCTCTATCCTAACTGCCCACCTCACCAACACACCCTGTTCCCCGCTACCTCCCCACCCCCTGTCCCCCTCCCATACACACACACACACACACACACACACACACACACACAATTTGTGACAAGCTTCCAGCCATGGACCAGCGCTCCTGGCCCATATTAAGGAAAGTAAGAGTGAAACACTCAGCTGGGTTAAAAGTTGATAATTCAAATGATTTATGAGAATTGACTTAACTCTAACAGAATGGAAATCCCATTGGAGTAGAGTGGAGAGATCAAACTTAGTCTGGTTAGAAAACTGAATTTAATTAAAGGGTGTTGGGAAGGTCTGCCCTGGATGGGAGATGCATGCTGAAAGTAGACTATAGACTGAACATGATTGCCACTCAATTCCTCTTTTGCAAACCGCAGCAGCCAAAAGGAGAGAGAGAGCAGAAGGGAATGCCCTGCCACAGAGGCAGGGTGGGATGTGGGGATGGGGGTGGGAGGGATACTGAGATCAGTGGTGGTGGAGATAGGCACTGGTGGAGGGATGGGTACTCAATCATTGTATAACTGAAACCCAAGCACAAAAATTTGTAAGTCTACAACTGTACCTCATGGTGTTTCACTAATAAAACTTTAAAAAAAAAAAACCCTGAATTTAAGCAAGAACAAAGGAAAGGAATTAGAAACAGTTTAATTTGGAAAACTATTTTGAGATTTTTATACTTCAAACTAGAAAAATGATAATGACCGAAAGAGACATTATCTTTTGTCCACCAGACCTAAGATAATTCAGTCACTCTCTATATTTTATCATTGGAATAGGAATGAATGACTTGTAGGACTTGAAAGGGCCAAACTCCTATCTTACGAACCTTCTGTGTTCCTTTATTCATTTTTTAGTGGCAAGGATCAGATCCAGGGCCTCACACCTGGGTGACATGGGCTCTGCCTCTCAGTCACATCCCCAATCCTCATTTTGTTTTTGTTTTGGGGCCACATTCAGTGGCGTTCAAGGGATGTTTCAGTCTCAGTGTTTGCTCCTGTTCCAAACATGTGGTACTGGGAATTGAGTCTGAAGTTGTTGACTCATTTTTAGTACAGATAGTATCTTTATTTACTTTATAATTAGGCACAAAATTAACACTTAAATATTCACTGAATGAAAATATATAAATATGGTAACCAAAACTCAACAGTAATTCCCCAAATGAGTGAGTAGTTCCTTAAACATTGCTATTCAAATGTTATATATATATATATATATATATATATATATATATATCATAGGTAATATATATTTGGGGTCATACCCTGTGGAGTTCAGAGCTTACCCCTGCCTCTATGCTTTACGGATCATTCCTGGCAGTGTTCAAAGACTATATATCACTTCAGGGATCGAACCCAGGTTGGCTGTGAGCTAGGCAAGTGTTTTAGTGCCTTGTGCTATCCCTCTTGTCCCTTAAGAATTATATTCTGGGGCTGGAGTGATAGCCTTGCACACTAGAGCGTTTGCCTTGCACAGAGCTGACCCTGGTTCAATTCCCAGCATCCCATATGGTCCCCCAAGCACTGCCAGAAGTAATTACTGAGTGAAGAGCCAGGAGTAACCCCTGTGCATCGCTGGGTGTGACCCCAAAAAGCAAAAAAAAAAGTTATATTCATAATTCACCTTTCAGAATGATACAGTGAAGAAATTCCTTCTGGTGTAGTGTTAAGGTTTCTGGTTGGTTTAATTCTTGGAAAGGATTCTGTAAGTCTTTAGGGGTGGCATTTACAGAGATGCTATATCAGACCTTCAGCCTGTTTTAGAATGACTCTAATTGCTTACATGATATTCTAATTTGTTTGCGGCATCTTTTCAGAGATGATAGGGTAGAAGATAAGATTGGGGGATTGGGACTATTCTGAAATACCTTTCATTAGTAACTTAAATTCTAGCTCTCCGTGCCATATTTACAGTTCCTCTAACAGCTCCCATTCCTTGGATATCTGTCTGTATTCATGGAGTGGCAATTCATTATTTTTAAAAAAAATTATCTTTGCAGCCATGACATTCCTTATACTTCGCATATGTGTCTTAGCCAACAATATTGCATTCTATTCATTAAGACATTTATCCACAGAAATTGTGACAAGCTAAGTTTTCATAAATTGGAGAGTATTAATAACTTCATCCTTTTGTTCAAATAAGTGTTGAATCTTGGTAAACAGAAGAAAAGCTATTAGTAAATGCTTATAAGATACTTGGATTTTAGATATCACATTGGAATTACTCTTTTAAGCTGTGCTGGAGCGATAGCACAGCGGGTAGGGCGTTCGCCTTACAAGCGGCCAACATGGCCGACCCGAGTTCGATTCCTCCGCCCCTCTCGGAGAGCCCGGCAAGCTACCGAGAGTATTCGATATGCCAGACACAGTAACAACAAAGTCTCCAACGGAGACGTTACTGGGCCCGCTCGAGCAAATCGACGATCAACGGGAGGGCCTTTACCTTTATTTCAAATATAAAGAGTTTATAAAATATACAGAATATCAGCCTGTGTAAAGGAAGGACAGTTATTGCTCACTCATCTACGTCTGTTGTTAGTCAGAGATTTCCCTAAAGAAACAGAGCTGATCTCTTGATGCATTGCTTATGTTTTTCCATTGAGCAGTGAATTACCTTGTTGGTGAAAGATTGCCGTTGGCCTGTTTTGCTTGATTGAGAAGAACTGATCAATCAAAACAGTTCTAAACTGGGAAATCATGCTTCGCTTGAGGTAAATATCCTAACTTAACTTTCTCTTGAGCTTGCTGTCTTTTCTCTTGAGGCTGCTTGAAATCTAGACCAGAACACAGAGGGTAAAACTTGCTAATAAACTCAGTGGTCCCTACATCTAATGTAACTTATTCGACCACTTCACAAGCAATAAAGGTGTGGTATGATTTCTACCTGTCTGACTTCAGTGCCCTCTCAGGATTTTTAGATGGAAAAAAAAATGTCAAGTACAATGGGTAGCCTTGGGTTCGATCCCTGGCATCCCATATGGTCCTCCAAGAACCGCCTGGAGTAATTCCTGAGGGCAGAGCCAGAAGTAACTCCTGAGCATTGCCAGGTGTGACCCAGAAAGAAAAAGAAAATGAGGTTCTTTTTTATAGTCGATGACTGGGGAACCAGTAGTCAGTGATCTCAGCAAACCTGGGGGATTCCACCGAGCTTGTAGGTAGTAGTTGTCTTATAATAGTAGTCTCCCCATTTCATTGTAAAATCTAAAATGCTTTGTTCATTTAGAGGGATCCGAAACCTGAGATTGGGCTGGGAAGAAGTACAAGTGCTGGGGGCAGCACTTGCCTTGCACCTAACCAACCCATGTTTGATTCCCAGCACAGATAATCCAATCCCCACAGACTACCATGAGTGGTCCCTGAGCACAGAGCTAAGAGTAAGCCCTGAGCACAGCCAGGTGTGGCCCCAAAACAAGAACAAAAAGCAAATAATATACTCCCCGAATTGCAGATAAACTTCTAGTCATTTATATTTCTGATGTAGACATATCATTATTAAAAATAGAACTAAACAGATATATCATTTTTTACTACTTTTTGTCATTATTGAGTGGTTTATTTCATATTTATAGGAAAATCAAATT
The DNA here is from genome assembly GCF_029834395.1 of Sorex fumeus. NCBI lineage: Eukaryota > Metazoa > Chordata > Mammalia > Eulipotyphla > Soricidae > Sorex > Sorex fumeus. Next base: position 18,038,768 of record NW_026606083.1, on the reverse strand, counting down.
TATTGTGAAAATTTGCCACATAATCTGTAGTTGGTGGAACAGGAATCCATCTAGTGTTGTTTTGTTTTTCGTTTTAGGTAGTTCTGAATTTTTTTCTTACAATGATTATGAAAATATTCCTAGAATATTTTGACTTTTATAGTTCACAAATACTAAGATTTAAATATATCATTGAAGTGGAAAATTGGAGTTGGCCTCTGTTATAAAAGTTATTCTTACAAAGAAACAAAATATGAGATTAATACCCAAGAATAGCTGAGATCAACACCAGGAGGATTACTCCATAGCTTAGAGGCCAGCCAGGCATTCTAGGGGAAAGGGCAGCTCAGATAGAGAAGGGAGCACCAAATAAAGGGTGTTTGGAGGATCCTCCCAGGAGGGGAGATGCATGTTGAAAGTAGACTATGGACTGAACATGTTTGCCACTCAAAGCCTCTTTTGCAGACCACAACACTCAAAAGGAGAGAGAGAACACAAGGGATTGCCCTGCCACAAAGGCAGGGTGAGATGGGAGGGATGGGGGTGGGAGGGATATTATCCATGGTGGTGGAAAATGGGCACTGGTGGAGGGATGGGTATTTGATCATTGTATAATCGAAACCCAAGCACAAAAAAATTGTAAATCTACAACTGTACCTCATGGTGTTTCACTAAAAATAAAAAATAAAAAATAAAAGTTATTCTTAAATATATAGTCTATAAACTCTCATAGGTCATCATGTTGTACAGTGATTGGGTGTTAAATGATGGATTTCAAAATTTTTTTATTCAGTGTTGAAAAGGCAGTAGAGGTTAGGAGGGAGAGGTTAGATGTTTGCCTTGAATGTTGAGAGGGGAACTTATGTAACAAGTTGTTAGTAACACTGATGCGAGTTTGATAAAATGTTGTGTCTGTGATAAGCCTCTTCTCAACTTTGTTATTTATGTATCTAATTTTTATCAATGAATCACTTATTCCATAGACCTATAAGGTTTTAGGGGTCTTTTTCTAGGCCAGGCCTTTACAGGCCGTGCTTGGATAGTAGTGATACTAATTTCACTTAGAGTAGCAAATTCCAAAGTCTTTCTTGTCAAGTGGTGTGCAGAGATGGAAGGAGTTATAGTGAAAACACACTTTCTCATTAAGAGAAACAGTCCCTAGACCAAAGGCTTACCCCTCCCTATTCAGAAAGAAAAATTGCTTCATGCTCCCCTGGAAATCTCTTTAAGCAGAAACTGCATCTGAGACTTCTGCCAGCCCCATTATCCAGGGTCAGTATCAGCCACTTTGGGAAACACTGCCATCAGCCATTTTATAATGAAAATCATATCTTTTATTTTACTTTATTGGTGAAAGTTGAGTCTTACCCTAATGAATAAAAAATGATTATCTTATTGTAATTAGCATCCAAGTTTTCTGAGAACTAAATGCTAAGTTTTTTGAGATAAATTTCTGAAATTTGGGGTCTAACGTCATTGAGACTTCAAATTTTAATACATAATTTTAAGTTTATTTCTATCTTCCACTATGTTAAATTAATATCATTGGTGTTTTGAATACTATCATTAAGCATCTGGAATCTCCTGTATTATCCGTCATGTTGCAAAAACAAGACCTTGACACAATTCTGCATACCTGGTTAAATTTTATGTGACTGTAAAATTATACTTAATTATTAGATGCCCATTTTAGTACCATTGAGGAAGGCATAAAGCTTAGTGTATCTGCTCAATTTGGTGATAGAATTTGAATGTGATATTCAAGGTAAAGGTCTAAGATTTAAAATTAAAGTCTTTATCATAGTATAACTACTATTAAAATGACAGTACAGCAATTAATAGAATTCTGAAAGGGAGTTAAACACATCCTGAAATACATTTAACTAAGGCATAAGAATTTTGAAAGATGACATGAGATCTACGGAAATATGTATGAGCAGTAGTCAGAAGAGTTAAGACTGGAAAGTTCGTTATTGTCATTTACTAGGAGATCAGAATGTTTATACTATAGGGAAATCCTAGGGCCATATACATGTCTGCTAAGGGAGGGAGATTTTTAAGTAAGTTTATAATGACTTTCTGCCATTAAAATGAATCGGGTCAGGTCCAGAGGGATATAGTACGGTAGATAAGGCTTTTGCCTTGCATGCGCCAACCTAGTTTCGACCTCTGATGCCCCATGTGGTCCCTTAAGCCCACCCAGAGTGATGCCTAAGCGCAGAGCAGATGTGTAAGTGAGGAGCACAGCTGGGTATGACCCAAAAAGTATACCTACCTGCTGTACTATAGCTCCGTCCTCAGTTGGAACTTATTTTGCATTGCCTTCCAAGCCCACCCACATTTTCGGCAGATTATCCTCAATAATAAAAATGTTGAGATGCCTAGATTTATTTATTTATTTGTGGTGGAGGTATGTACACCAGGTGATTCCTAGGGCTTACTCCTAGCTCTGTTCTCTCAGGGCTTACTCCTGGTGAGGCGATCATATGGGGTGTTTGGGAACAAACCTGGGTCAGCTGCATGCAAGGCAAACACCTTACCCACTGTACTATTGCTCCAGCCCCTCACTTGATTTCTTGTATCTATAATCATTTGGAGCTGATATCTATAATCATTTGATTTCTTACAATCTTTTGGTAGCAAAATTAAGTTAGCAAGCCTTGCTAAGTATAGTTTGGATTAATAAAGAGATGAAAATATGAATTTCAGGAAAAGCTCATACAGTGATTTGAGGATCTGGAGGAGTTTTAAACAATGTGAAAATGAAGTAAATCCATAGTTTTATAAAGCAACAGAATGTATTTCAGTGGGCCATACTCTGTTAGTAGTTAGTGCAGGGCCAGGGAGGTGGGGGGAGGGGGGTTAGAACAGGGGACACTCCTAAAGGTGATAGGGCTGGAACTCAGTGCCTCACACATGTCAGTATGTGCTCTACTACCTCAGTTAGCCTGTACCCAGGTAGAAAAGAAATTTCAATATTTTTTTGCCTGTCAGAAAAATAAAAACAGATATAAAATAATACAAGTTCCAAAGAAGTTATAGAATATTGAGCTAGGAGATTCCATTTTCCATTTTCTTCCTGCTTTTAGTGCATCATAAAAGTATTTATTTCATAATATTTCTATTTAAGAAATATAGTTAAAGTACACTGACAGAGGAACCAGAGTAAATGTTAGAGATACTAGTAGTAGCTGAGCATGCCCTGAAGAAGAAAGTAGAGAATAGAGAAGTAAATGTACACAAAGAAATGCATCCATCTAAATGTAAATTATATGGAGTAATATCTCCATCTTGTGGCCTTCTTTGGACATTGCCATTAAAGATGTTGAGTTGTATTTTCACAACTGTAGTCATAAGTAAGATCAAAATGAGTCACATGAAAATAAAATATGGAACAGAGACTTCGTGCAGTGTTTTGCACGTCCTTTAAAAGCATGCTACCCAGAGATATGCTACAAGTATGCTGAGCTAGTGATTCCCTGCTCTTCCTGCAGCAACCTGAACAGTTTCCGTCACCATCGTTCAGATAGAATTTTCTGTGAAATGCCATAGTATGACAGAGGTTGGAAAGCACTGTGAAAGCATGCAGCTGTGATGTTTTCCTCCCAAGGGAAATCTCATAACCCTCCATAGAAAGATGTAAAAACTCACAGATGCTCTGTTTGATAAAATTAGCCTATCACACAAATCTTATACTAAAGATCTTTAGTTAACATTTATAGAAACAAAGGTAGTTAATATATTGATGAGGACATTTACATCCAGATCTAAAAGGTATCAAGAAGACTTCGATGGATTGGCATCCTTAAATTACTTGATCACTTACTCTGGGTGACAGAATGACCATTTTAACACTAGCAGAGTTTGCAGTAACTCAGCGGGCTCCTTTTAATGATCTGTAGCAATCCTCTCTCTGCGTAAAGAGAATATAAGCGATTTTGTAATATAGAGCTTTATACAAATTCTGAGTTATCTAAACTAGCTATCTAAACCAGCACTCTGAGACGAGACCCTGTTTGGCTTGCAAATTCTGACAGTTCTTGGTTTTTCACTGATGATAGGTTTTTTGAATCATTGAATCCTTAAAGCAGGACAGAGCAGTATACATATCATAATGTATACACATATAATCTAAATAATTTAAGTTCATAGATACTTAAATATTTTCTAGAAACCACATTAAAACAGGTTGAAAACTGGAGAAATAATACAGTGCCTAAGGAACTTACCATGCATGTGGGTGACAGGGTTCAGTCCCTGCTACCACATACCCTAAGCTCAGGAATTAGAACCTGAGCACTGCTGGGTATAGCCCCAAACCAAAACCAAAAGAGCTAAACTAATTTTTTATTTTTAATATACCCAGCTGTGCTCAGGGCTTTCTCCTGACTCTGCACTCAGAGCCTACAGAATTAAAATCAACATTTCTGTGTTGCAAGATGTATCAGCATTTTCAAAGAAAATGATTGAGTATACTTTCTATTTTTTCATGAACACATTTTGTAGTTCAGTTTTTTTAAATGTATTGTAGTTTTTATTTTTCATTTTGTAGTTCTGTTTGCTAAGGGTGTTTTCAAGTACTCAGTTTAAATTGGTCATTACTTTTGCTTATTTGCCTGACATATATACTTAAATATATACATATTTAAATTTTATTTGAGGCATTGTGATTTTCAATACTGTTTATTATAAGATTTCACCCTTACAGTGTTCCAGCAACAGTCTCCATCAGAGTATCTACTTCCCTCTATTATTGTCCCAAGGTCCCTCCCATCTGTTGCTCTTCCCCTCCAGAGCTTTCCTCACCCCCTCACCCCTCCCAACACACACACACACACACACACACACTCTCGGTAATCTCAGTTGGATTAGCTGATAGACCAGTTCAAAGGTTCTGTTGCCTTTGGCCATTTGTTATTCCCTTATTTTGCTATGTTTCTTATATTCCATGTATGAATGAACGAGATCATTCTGTATCTGTCCCTCTCCTTGTAATTGATTTTATTCAGCATGAGTAAACTGTTTCCATCCATGCAGCAGCAAATGCCTTTTATATTTTATAATTCTTTTAGGTATTATAAATAATATAATAGGTTTTTAGTGATATCTTGATCAAGAAATCACTAGTGTTGTTACTTTGTAATTTTAACTTTGAGGTAGCCTGTTCTCTGTATTTATTCTGAAACTCATCCATCAATATGTTAGTAGCTATGAAATATTTACTATTCTCTACTGTCATTTGTTTGATTTTTATATTTCCTTTTATGTGGGGGAGGGTTGATCACACCGACTGTGCTTAGGGCTTATTTCTGCGTCTCTACTTAGGGATCACTCTTTGTGGGACGCAGGGGACGATATATGGGGCGCCGGGGATCTAATCCTGACCAACTGTGCAAGTCAAGCACTTTACCTGTCATACTATCTCTCCAGCTCGATAACTTTTTTTTAGTAAATGATTTTTAAAAGAGATTTCAAGTGCAATTCTATTTGTATAGCAATCTTTTGACCCTTTGTTACTTATACCAGATATTTCACAGCCATTTTTATTTTGTTAGTCTTCTCTGCCACCTCCCCATAGCTCCTAATAAGTCTAACTTCCCTTTAGACTAATACCAATCTTTTTTGCTTTCGCCTTTTGGGATTTCACAAGCAAATGAGGAAAAAAAGTAGATCTTAATATCTATGATTTTTTTTAACCTTAGCCAGTGGTTCTCAGAGACTTCTCCTGGCTGTCTGCTAGGGTGTTGTTCCTGTCAGTCGTTAGGGTGCTGAGAGTTTAACCAGGCCATCCAGCATGCAAAGTATGCCTTAGTTCTTTGAGCTATCTCTCTGACTCCTTGATTCTTATATCTGGCGGATAGGGAGTTTGCCTTGTATGCGGCCAACCCGGGTACAATCCCCGGGATACCATATGGTCTCCCCAGCACTGCCAGGAGTAATTCCTGAGTGCAGAGCCAGGAGTAACCCTTGAGCATCACTGGGTGTGACCCAAAAAGGAAAAAAAAGTACTATATCTGTAGTAAACAAATGGAGAATATCAATTTTATAACCTGTCTCTGATTGTTATTCTGATATGGGAAGCAGTTTTTCAGCAGAGTAGTCAGAAAATTAACAGGAAACTCCACTGGTACGACAGTCATGCACATCTTGGTAAGGTCCCACATATCCATGATGAACAGGAAGGCTTTTTATAAGACTGCATGTACCCTAAGATGGCTAATCTCACAGTTATCCCCACACTCCTAGCTGAACAACTCACACATTCTTAGGCCTTGTGCACATGCAGAGGAGACACAAGAAGCTCCCCGAGAAAATAAGAGTCTCAAAAGGACATGTAAAGTGCTTGAACTTTGAATGTATTCCATTCCCCAACTGACACAAAGATTCAGAATTAGAAATGTGGGATCCTGAGCTGGGGGTGTGGTTTAAAGTAGTAGAGCACACGCTCTGTGTGTGTGAGGCCCTAAGTTCAGTCCTCAAAACTGCTTGGCCTCAATACTGCTGGATGTGCTTCCTGGTTGCATTGACCAGGAACACATCTGGAAATACTTCCCAGTACTGCTGGGAGTACTTCCCACCCTGCCTCCACAAAGTGGAAGCCTTACTGGCCAGTATGTTTGTGCACAACCTCTGACCAGTGGTTGACAGTCACTAAGTTATTCTGACACAGGGGCAATATATAAAGATTTAAAATGAGAGGGGAAAATGATCACAGATTTCAGCAGCCTAAAATCACTTAGAAGACAAATTCCATGGAGTAATTTGAGGCCAAGTCACAAAAGAAAAAGAAAACATTGAAGACAAGTCCTAATTCAAGGCGGAAATCAGAATCTAAGACTCCAGCTTATTGTTGGATATACCCAGTTTTCAACAAAAAAATTATACCGCATATAAGGAACGAGAAAGTGTGATTCATACTTGGGAAAAATGTCAATAGAAACTCATTAAATATGTCCACATGTTATACTTGGCACAAAAAAACATCTAATTTGTTATGAGTATGTCCAGAGAAATAAAGGAAATCATGTTTATATTAAAGTATAATGACAAAGAGAGAACATCAGTAAAAACCGTAGACATTTTAAAAACAAGTAGTGGCTGGAGAGATAGTGTAGCTTGCCCTGTGTGTTATAGGGCGCTTGCCCTGTGTGTTGCCAACCTAGTTTGATCCCTGTCACCCCATATGGTTTCCTTGGGCCCGCCAGGAGAAAGCCCTGAGCACCCAAAATAAAAAACAAAACAAAAAAAAAAAATAAAACTAAGTAAAACTTCTGTAGTTGAAATTTTACTAAAGGAGATGACAAGTGTCAGTGAAATTGATGCATTAGTAGAAGTCATTCAGTTTGTTAAACCCAGAGGGGAAGAAATGGAACATTTAAAAAAAATGACTTAAAGACCTCTAGGACATCACCAGTCATGAAAACATGGGTAATAAAATTCCCTGAAAAAGATTTGGAGGGGAAAAAAAAACTACAAAACCCAAACTCATCAAATTTTATTTTTAAAATCACACATTCAGGGGGCTGGAGCAATAGCACAGCGGGTAGGGCGTTTGCCTTGTACGCGGCCAACCCAGGTTCGATTCCCAGCATCCCATATGATCCCCTGAGCACCGACAGGGGTAATTCCTGAGTGCAGAGCCAGGAGGAACCCCTGTGCATTGCCGGGTGTGACCCAAAAAGCAAAAAAAAAAAAAATCATACATTCAGAAAGCTGAATAAACACAGAGATATTCTTACTTAAGCAAATAACAAACTTATAGAAAGTAAAATATTAATTTAAAAATCTTGAAAAATTTTAAATTATGTTCAGGATGACCATGCTTTGCCGTGCGGACGAGATACTCTTGGTAGCTTGCCGGATTCTCCAAGAGGGGCGGAGAAATCAAACCCGGCTCAGCCGGGCTGGCTGCGTGCAAGGCAAACGCCCTTCCACTGTGCTATCGCTCCAGCCAGGTTTGATTCCTCCTACCCTCTTGGAGAGTCCGGCAAGCTACCGAGAGTATCTCGCCCGCATGGCAAAGCATCGCAAGCTACCTGTGACGTATTCAATATGCCAAACATAGTAACAACAAGTCTCAAAATGGAGATGTTACTGGGCCTGCTCAAGCAAATCGATGAACAATGGGAGGACAGTGGATAGTGTTTTGTTCAGGATGACAACAATATGATTAGCAGCAGACTCCTCATTAGAAATAATGGAGGCCATAAAAAAATGGGATGGCATATTTAAAGGACTGAAAGAAAAATATGAATATGAAAATATAACCAAAACTTCTTATCCTAGGAAATTATCTTTCAGAAGGAAAAAAAAGGCAAAAGAATGACATTTCCAGGAAAACAGATCAAAGGAATTCATTGCTTGTAGATATGACTTACAAGAAATGCTAGAGGATGTTCTTTATGATAAAAGGAAATGAAAGAAAATGAGTCTGTATGAAGGAAAAGCTAACGAGAAAAAATGATATGAAACATTATGGCATATTGTTTTCTCAGTTCATTAAAAATCAGTTACAGGAACTAGAGTATGTATAGTATAGTTTGTAGGGCATTTACCTTGCACACAGCCCACCTGGGTTCGATTCCCAGCATTCCATATGGTCCCCCGAGCATCACCAGGAGTAATTCCTGAGTGCAGAGCCAGGAGAAACCCCACTACATTGCTGGGTATAACCCAAAAAAGCATAAATAAATAAATAAAACAATCAATTACTGTGGCTAAAAAGAGTACAGTGGGTAAGGCGCTTGCCTGGCATGCAACTGACCCAGCTTTGATCCCCAGTATCACAAATGGCCCCTTTAGCCCCACCAGCAGTGAGCACAAAGCCAGGAGTAAGCCCTGAAACTGCCAGATGTGACTCCCTAAAACAGTTATATAAATAAGCTAATTAAAAAATAAAGAACAATTATATGAAACAGTAGTACTTGTTGAACCAAGATTACTATGTCTTATAAGGATAGCACAAAAGAAAATTGAAGAAATATTTCTGTATGGTGCAAATGTATTTGCATCTCTCCAGAATTAGTTTAGTATTAGTCTGAAATAGATTTTGACAAATTAAGATAAATAATCTTTAGAGCAACCACTAAGAAAATTAAAAGGTTGTATAGTAAAAATTCTCATAAAGTAAAATGGAATGCTAGGAAATAACTATATAACTCTAAAAAGTCTGTGAAGACAGACCTGATATAGCCTGAAGGCTAGAACACATGCTTTGCACATGGAGGACCCCAAGATCCAGACTGTCACTGCATGGTCTGCTGATTATTGCTAAGTATAGTCCTGGTGGCCCTGAACATTACTAGGATGGCTTGATAGTGCTCCCCGCCCCAGCACACAGAACCTCCACATTGAATCATTTGACTGTACAGCCTGCTCGAGTATTGCCCTGAATGGCCTTTTAAGCACTGCTTAGGAACCCCTCTCATAAACAAAAAAAACAAAACAGACCCCTGAGATTTATAGAAAAATATCGGCAGGTATAAATTTTATCATACCAATAACAGTAATATTCAGTTGAAAGACAAAGAATGTTAAAGCTGAATTAAAACACACACACACACACACACACACACACACAGTATGTTTTTTACAAACGACATCCTTTAGATTCAAAGACTGAACTTGAATGGAAAAGGATATACTACGCAAGTAGTAATTCCTAAAGAACTGGAGTACCCATACTAATATTAAGTAAAATAATCTTGAAGACAGAAATATTATGAACAAATGACATTTTACTGTCATTTTCTGACATTACTGACATTTTCTCCTGCCCCCGCGCCTGACTGTCCTCGCCGCCAGGGCCCCTTGGAGGGGAGCAGGTTGAGCTTTCCTCCCCGCCCCGACCAGGGCTCTGGCAGCCGAAGACCTCCAGGACCAGCCACCACCATGCTGAGACCACTCTCCGCACACATGAAGGTACTGGCAGAGGGACAAAGTCACGCGAGTTCCGGGGCCGAGATCTCCAAGCCTACTCGGATTTGGGCCAAGCATCCTCCACCCAGATCCTCCAAATTCCAGTAGGCGGGGGTCACACCCACCAACTGGCCCCCTGGCGCCATGTAATCCCATCAGCGGCCAAGACTCAGAGACTATAAAAACCAGCTCCCGGAACCGACATCTTATTATGACATATTATTATCTCATTCCTACTTTGGACAAACTGGCAGGCTACCGAATGTAGCCTGCCCACACGGCAGAGTCTGGCAAACTCCCCGTGGCGTACCCAACATGCCAAATACCAGTAACAATGATGGGTCTCATTCTCCTAAAGAGCCTTGAATATAATCTCAGGGCTAGGGTGAAGGAGACGTTACTGGGGCCTGCTCGAGGCAATCAACGATTAACAGTATGATTTGTGATTTTTTTGTGATTTGTGACATTTTACAGTAGAAAAAGAAGACTGTTCATCAGGCTCATTGCATATGCATCTAACAAGAAAACTCTTAAGATGCATGAAGTAATAACTTATAGAATTGAAGTGGAAAGATCTATCATTTTTTGGAATTTCTGGTTTCTGTTACAAGTAACTCATTGTAATATACTATCCTTACATGCATTATGTTTGCTTGATTTTGTTATTATTAAAAGTTTTTATAAAATAAGACAAACAGAAATTTGAAACACCCATGGAAAACTACTTTTGACATTTTTACATCACTTCAAAGATTTTCCATATATAAATGTTTTTATCTCTCAGTAACTGCTCATACCAAGATAGCACTGTAGCACTTTCCTCCTGTTGTTCATCGATTTGCTCCAGCGGGCCCAGTAATGTCTCCGTTTTGAGACTTGTTGTTACTGTGTTTGGCATATTGAATACGTCACGGGTAGCTTGCCAGGCTCTGCGTGCAGGCGAGATACTCTCGGTAGCTTGCCAGGCTCTCCGAGAGGGGCGAGGAATCGAACTCGGGTCGGCCATGTTGGCTGCGTGCAAGGCAAGTGCCCTACCACTGTGCTATCGCTCCAGCCCATACCATAACTGCTTAAAATTTTTTTCTGCTTCCCAAAGACACAGTGAGAAATTTTGTGTCAGTTTGATATGCTAACTACTTTTGGTTTATTTTTAATTGAAGTAAAATACAAACAACATAAAAGTTAACATTTGAACTCTTTTTTTCAGGGGACCATATGGGATGTTAGGGATTGAACCCAGGTTGGCTGTGTGGAAGGCAAACACCCTGTCTGTTGTAGTATCACTCTGGCTCCTTGAATCGTTTTTTAAATGTACAATTCTGTGTCATTAGGAACAGTCATAGCATTGTACAATCATCACCACTGTCCATTTCTGGAACTTGTTCATCATCATTATCCTAAACAGAATTCTGTCTGTGCCCATTTAACTAGAACTCACAGTTTCCTTCCCTCAGTCTCTGAAAATCACTAATGTATTTTCTATGTCTATGAACCTGCTTATTCCAGGCACCTCTATTATATTGACAGATCCTTCCTCTATTATTTTCCAGCTTTGTGCTGTTTTATGGAATTTTTGAAAGAAGAGTGTGGTAGGATTCCTTTTCTTTATAGGCAGGAAATAACATTGTAAGACAAAATATAATCAGTTGATGGACTGTGTATATTGTCCGTAAACATGAAGCCTGTCAGCTAGCCAGGGTTACTTCCACTGAAAGCTCTTCAAGCATAGAGGTTGATGACCCCTGTCTCACCAGATTCTGAGCTCATCTTTTCATCTGCTAATTCACTTTCCCATTTTACTAAAAGGAGAGGCTTTCAGAATTCTATAAATTACTTTATCAATATATGACTTCTACAAAATTTTCCTTCAAAAAATGGAAATTTGGGGGGACATTGGGTGGTAGTGTTGGAACATTATATGCTTGAAGCAACTCTTTTGAACAACTTGGTGAATCACGATGTTTAAATTTTAAAAAAGAGAAAAAAAGGAAATTCTTGTAGAATTTACAGGTGGTATGTTGTCTCCTTGGCTCCCTCTCTAAAATTCTCTTTCGGTGAAGGGAAATATGGTTCTAGGTCACTAGTGGCCTTTTATATTCTTTTATAGTTGTTGATTATTGTATTACTTATTAAAAAGGATCAAAGAAAACTATCCATGTATATTAGGTTGATAAGGAAGAGAATGAAGAAGGACCTTCGGTGTATAGAAGAGCTTTAGGAAGGAAATTATTGATGTTTTCCTAGATTACCAAGTAACCAGGGCTGGAGTGATAGCATAGTGGGTAGGGCATTTGCCTTGCACACAGCCGGCCCGGGTTTGACTCCTCTGACCCTCTCGAAGAGCCCGGCAATTTCCAAGAGTATTCCGCCCACACAGCAAAGCCTGGCAAGCTACCCATGATGTATTCAATATGCCAAAAACATTAACAATAAATCTCACAATGGAGACATTACTGGGACCGCTCAAGCAAATCAATGAACGGGATGACAGTGACAGTGACCAAGTAACCAAAATTTCCAATATTGAAAGAATAAGAACATCCTATTTAAAAAATTTTCCTTAAGCTTCTGTAGTTAAATGCCATCTAAATGTTGATTTGATGGTCATAATATAGAAAAGTAACTTGTCTGTGAATGTTTCCCTCTTGACACTTAGAAATTTTAAAAATTTATGTATATTTTTCAAATAATTTTTATGTTAGATGATTTGACAGCTTTCCAAAAGAGATAAAAGGATTAGTTATCAGTCTTTATTATCAGGTGGAGACCAGATTATAATTATATGCAGGACCAGCCCTAAAATCTGTATCTCCTGTTTTTTATATGGGATATATTAAAATGCTTTAGTTAATATGAAAAAAAATCATGGTAATTGACCACTAGCTCCTGAGTGTGATACTGAGCCCCTTATCAGTTCTAAACTCAAGTGCAAAATTGGTTGCAGATATTAGAGTATTCAGAAGAGAAATCGGGAGAGAGGTCTATACTTTGTAAAAACCATATAAATCCTTACGTGGGCTAAATTAATAACTATTACTTCTATAAAGCATTTCTCTTTCGGAATTTTAATCCTGATTCACAATGTAGTATATCTAATAAGGACATGAATTCCTGAAGGAAATCTGGTAATAGTTGCTTTAGAGAAATAACTTTAATTATTTATTATTACAACTTCTAGGCAATAATACATTTTCTTGGTATATCTATCATTTTGATTTTTCTTTTCATTTAGAAAAATTTTGTAGTTTTTCACAGAAGTCTCAGCTAGCAACATCAGTTTAGCAAATCCTCAGACCAGGACTGATTGTCCCCGTGATGAGATATAACAATTTTCGCAAATTTTCTTTTACTGAATAATTTTTTTGATAATTCCATTACCCAGTTAATGGTAGTAAGCGTATAAAATAAATTACTGTGGGCTGCTACGGGGGCATGCTTCAGGGTTGATTTGGAAAATGGAGGCAATGATGGAGGGAAGGTCACAGTGTTGGTGGGATTGGGGTTGGAATTTTGAATGCCTGTAACATATGCACCATGAAACAAAGTAGTGGGGAAATTTTTCTAGTTTCATTTAAAAAAAAAGATCACTACATCAAAGCTTGGATTTTGACTTGTATTTACTTAGTACTAGGATTTGTTTGTGCTTTGAGAATGTGCCAGAGTAGAATTGAAGATCTATCATATTCTCTGGAAGTATCAGTATGCACACGTTCTCTTTAAGAAGAGATTTCCCTTTCTTCTGTTACTCATCTTTAGTCCTGATGCTGCCTGTTTTGATTGGGTACTTTTGCTGCTCTGTGAGAAGAGAAAATTCAGGGAAATGTATTGGGTGGCCTGCATTGAAGAAAGACAAAACTGCTCTCTTTCTTTCTCCACTGATTTTAACATAACCTTAGAAGTCAGTAGGCTGTGTAGCAAGATGAAGATAGAATTCATTTGTTTCTCCTTTGGGTAGCACCAGGAAAAGTCGAGCTGAGAAATGTTTCTAGCTCATAAACAGCAGCTGTAACCTTTTTGAACTGGTATTGATCTTTGTTGGCTTAGAAACTAGACTGTATATTATTAAACCCCATCTCAAAATTTTTATGGGTGTGGGGTGGGATCAATAGTACAACGGGTAAACTGATTACCTTGCACGTATTCGACCTGGGTTCAAATCCCGGTGCCACATATGGTCCCAAATGCAGAACCAGAAGTAAACTCTGAGCAGAGCCTAGTGTGGCCCCAAAACAAGAAAATTCTATGGGTATTTCTCTCCATGGTATTTAACTGGTATTTTTAAAAAATAAAATATAACCATTGGTCTCAAGATTCCATGATAATATGACAGAAGACTGACATAAAATTTTAGCTTAGAGTGGGATGATATTGGTAATATTGGGAGCAAAGGATAATGGAAAAAGAAGGGGTTTGATTGTGGGGAAGGTACACCTGGCTGTGCTCAGGGCTTAATCCTAGTGTGGTGCTCAAGGGACCAGATACGGTGCCAGGGTCCAACCCCAGTGACCTGTGTACAAGTCAGGTGTCCAAGCTGCTGTACTATTTCTCCAGCTCCCCAAAGAGTTTTAAGGTTAATAAACATGTGTATGAATTGCCTTAACTTTACTATTGCGTAAATTACAAACTTTTATTGTTGGCCCTATTGAAGCTTGGCCTTTCACACATATTAATGTTTCACAGCTTGAATCCCTAGTTATTAGTGTAGAATGTTTTTCTAGGTTTTATGGAATATATAGAAGATATGTCTTTGCTCTCAAATACAAAGCTTAAAGAAGATTCATAACTGTAATGGAATCAGAAAAATATATTGCTAACAATAAGCCTATTGTTAGGATTTTTAAAAATTATATAACCATTCAAGATGCAAAGTTTCTAAAAAAATTAGAAATATAACCACGTGTGCAGAAGCTGGTTACTTTTTTTAAGCTCTTTAATGTTAATTAGGGTTTTCAAATTATATTTTTATCCATTTAAATATATTGCTCCCCCCTAATTTTCCCCTAATTTATGTAGAAGAAACAAGATATCCCCAACTCTAAAAGTATCCATTAGAGGAAAAAACTTGAATAGTAATCAATTTAAAGTTTAATAAAGGACATATGTCATTTGGGTTTCTGGATAACCTCTCCTCCTTTTAAAGTGTTTCTTAATTAAAACCAGATGACAGTAGCAAAGGAAGTATTCAGAACATTAAATAAAATGGATGTGCTTCATGAAATTTGTAGAATTCATCAATACACGTAACAATGATTTATAATTGCATTTGGTCTTCGCACATATCAGTGTAAATCTAACAGAAGCACAGTAAGTAAGATAGCTAGTATAAAACACCAAGGTGAAAGGGTTAATTGGCCTTGCACAGTTCAATTTGCCACTCTAGTGGCACTTTCTGTTGTCTGTGTAAACAGTTGCTAAGTACTTTCCCACTAAGCTGCCACCCTTTTATTTATACAGTTGAACCACCAATGAGAAATGGATCAGTTTGCCCGTTGTCAGGCCTCTTCCTGCCTTTTCAACCCACTACATGCTCTGTCCAGTCCCCTCACCCACCTTCCGCCAGCTGTTGCTACATACCTCCCTAATCTTTCTGTAGCTTTTATGATTTTAACTTTTTTTGCAGCTTTTTTCCCTCCTCATTCCTTAATTTAAATGTATGGATGTCTGTGTGGTTCTTACTCATCGATGTATCTCATTCTTTGTCAGCTCTACTCCCACTCATTCTTTCTACTCCTTGCTCTTCCAAGTATTTTCTCAAGTAACATTTAAATCTTTAAAAATCAAAACATTACATATAGATCTAAAGACTTCATTAACCAGTCTTTCCCATGTCAGTATCCCTCCCCGCTCTGAGATTATACACACACACTTCAGTCCATTTCTGTAATTTATATATGTATTCATATTACATAATGTATTGCTAGAAATCTACAAGAGTGATGTCATTCTAAAACTATTGTTTCACGTCTTTGCAGTCATACTTTTAAAATATATACATATTATTTAAAGATACCTAATTTAATCCTGTAGCTGCTTCATAATACATTTTTAATTGTCTGCCTATTGATGGACATATGCATTGTTAGTTTTTTCTTTATTTAAAACTATACCACAGTGAACAGCCATATTAATGTTGTTTTTTATTGCCACAGGTTTTGGGGCGGGGGGGGGGTGAGCCGTGTTTTCCAAAGAGTAAGTAGATAATGAAATCAATCTAGTAGGTTGAAATCTGCATCTTCAAAAAGAATGGAATGTAAAAATAAATTAGAGTAAAGGGAACTTCATTTTTTATGAAACATATAAGAAGACACAAACAGTATCATAAAGGAGGTCTCAATTAAAATTTTATTGTGATACAAAATATATTTTGTACTGTGTATCTCAGTCATCTGGATTCTATATCAGTCTCTGACTCAACTGGATTATAGGCTATATTTTGAATTTTTTTGACACGGCCAAATTACTTTCCATCCTAGTAACACTGAAATTTACAATCCCTTTACTTTCTAATAAGATTTTTGCCTTTTTAATTTTCTTTCACTCTTTTCTCTTTTAATTTATTTTCTCCCATTCCCTGTGCTTTTGGTGTTTCCACAGTGGCTAGGGTCAGGCATAAATAGTGGTAGCATTCATACTCTTGGTTGCAGTGCTCACTTGTGGTTGGTTACACACTTGGCTGTCTTATACACCAGGGATTTGCACGCCATAGTAGTGGTTGGTACTTGCACACACTTAATTGTGTTGCCCAGAAATTGCATTATTTTATTGGCGCATTGGGAAACTGCCAACAGTACTACCACCAGAATTGCACTTGGCACTTGGGTGGCACCTGGATTGAATTGCAGCCTCATGACTGCAAGTCAGATGCTATAACCCTGAGCCATCCTCAATTTTAAAAATATACTTGTTGGGGCTGGAACGATAGCACAGCAGGTAGGGTGTTTGCCTTGCACGCAGCCAACATGGCCGACACAGGTTCGATTCCCAGCACCCCATATGGTCCCCTGAGCACCGCCAGGAGCAATTCCTGAGTGCATGAGCCAGGAGTAACCCCTGAGCATCGCCGGATGTGACCCCAAAACAAAAAATTAAGAAAAAAATATACTTGTATGCTTTATAAATTGAGATAGTGTTGTTGTTATAACACTATGTTTTAGAGCTATAGCTTTGCATCTCTTCTAGTGTGTGTATGTGTGTGTGTATCATACCACATATATTTTATATATCCTTATGTGTGTATGTATGTAGAATATGTTCTGTATTATTTTTGTTGTTGTATAGGGGGATCACCCATGGCTCAGTGGTCAGGGCCTACCTTGGCTCTGCTGGGGAGCCATTTGCAGTCCTGGGATTCAAACCATCGTCACTGCTGCTGTCACATGCAAGACCAATTCCTTAAGTTCTCTATTATCTTCAAGGCCCTATTCTATATTGATAAGGGTAAAAAAATCTATCTTACTTTAATTTTCATTTTAACTAGTGAGGTTAAGCTTCACTTCCTTTTACTGAAAAAGTGTAAAGACCCATCTGGTTGCTGATTGCTATTCTTCCAAATTATGTTTCAGACTAGAGAAATCTTCTTCTCCTCAATCTTTGTCAATACTTTCCTTTTTATAAAGTAGTAAAAACTATGCGTCCTGGATGTTATTACTAAAGATAATTTTGCCAGTTTTGTCATGTTGCTAGATTCAGGTTTGTCTCTAATTTTTGTTTTGAAATATGAATATTCTTTTTAGTAACACTGTAATAGAATCTTAGTATTGAGTGGAGCTTTAAAAGATCATTTCAGTCGCTTGTTATATACCTTTTTTTTTAATTTCTCTCTGGTAATAGAGATAGTTACTTCCTTCTTAGTCTGTTTTCATTGTTAGTGGTTAGTGTTAAAATGTAAACTGATTGATACCTCTTGGTTTCATTCACTGGTGCTGTATTTGTTTTTAAGAATCACATAGAAATGCTTGTGCTTTACGCGGGGCCTCACGGGATGGGGGTGGAGCCGGCCCTTTTCTCCCCATCCCAACAAGACCCCAGTTCGTTGCCCACGAACAGCCTCTCTGGCTCCTGATCAAGCTGCTTAACGGCTATGATCCCAGAGACTCAGACACAAATCTCAAAACCCAGTGGCTTTTGGCAGAAATGCGCCCAGACTGTGCAGTAGGTTACTGTCACCGGGCCTCCGCAGGGGGGAAAGGGTGCTATCCCTCCATCTGCTCCCCCTTGGCAGCTCAGTGGCCGCCATCCGCCAGAGGCAATTGCACAGTCAGGTTTGGACCCTCAGTGACGAGATTCACGGGGCCTCATGGGATGGGGGTGGACCCAGTCCTTTCCTCCCTGTCCCAACAAGACCCCGAGTTGCCGCCCACAAACAGCCTCTCTGGCTCCTGATCAAGCTGCTTAATGGCCATAATCCCAGAGACTCAGAAATAAATCTTGGAACCCAACGGCTTTTGGCAGAAATGCGTCCGAACCCTGCAGTAGGTTACTGTCACCGGGCCACCCCACGGAGGAAAGGGTGCTGTCCCTCTACCTACTCCCTTTAGGCGGCTCTGTGGCCGCCATCCTCCAGAGGCCATTGGACAGTCAGGTTTGGGCTCTCAGTGATGAGACACGCGGGGCCTCATGGGATGGGGGTGGAGCCGGCCTTTTCCTCCCCGTCCCAACGAGGCCCCGAGTCACTGCCCATGAACGGCCTTTCTGGCTCCTGAACAAGCTGCTTAACGGCCATGGTCCAAGAGACTCAGGAACAATATCGGAACCCAGCAGGTTTTGGCAGAAATCCCTCCAGATTTAATTGTTAAGGTTTCTGAATTTCAAAATTGCACAGCCACTACTGCAGCCACGCAACATCATATGTTATTCATAACCAGCAATGGAAAACAAATTGTCTACTGTTGCCTTTTTGGTAGATCTGAGTATTGGGGTAAAATTCCAAATAATAATGGTGGGTCTGGTGTCAAAATATTGAGTGTAATCAAAGTAGAGAGAGAGTAATGTGGAAATCATCTGCCCTGCAAGTAGAGGGAGGGTGTAGGAAGGGGGTTTACTGAGGTTTTGGGGGGTGAAGAATGGGCACTGGTGAAGGTACGGATGTTTCATTGTATGACCAAGACTTAAACCTGAAAGCTTTGTGACTGCTCTCACGGTGATTCAGTAAGTAAAATTATAAAAAATGGGGAAAAAACGTAAGGTGGAGAAAAAAAAGAAAGAAAGAAATGCTTGTGCTTTAATTACTGGAAGCCACAAGGCCTTCTTCTTTGTTAGAGGAATTTTGTTCTGTCCAGAATTGAGAAACCAGGACACACACCAGTAACTGTTCCCTCATGTGACCAGCAATTAGTAGCTTTTCTTGTTTTGGCATTGTGTGTGTAATAAACATTTATTTCTGGATTTTCACTTCCTGAAGCTTTATTCCATAAATTCCAAGTTTTTAATACTATTTTATTTCAGTTAACTATGCAGTATATAGAGCTCTAAACAAAGTTGGAAGCTGGTTTGGAAAGTGGTGACTTCTTTTTTAAGCCTTTCGAAAAGTTTTTCTATTAGAGACCAAAAAAAAAAATTTGTTTTTGTATTTGCATTTTGAGTTATACCCAGTGGGTGCTTAGGGCATACTGCTGGCTCTGTGCTCAGAAATCACTCCTTTCCAAGAGCCATTGGTTTTTCTAAATATTTTTGTTTATAAAATTAAAAGGTATGTCATGTCATGTCATGTTTGTTAAGAATTGGTAACATACTTGTGGCAAGAATCATGCTTATCCTAATTTATATGGATTTATGTTTATTTGCTTTTTGTTTCTTTTGTTTTCTTGCTTTTCCTCATACCTGGCTGTGCTCAGATATCACTTCTAGCTGGACTTGGGGGATCCTATTGGTGCCGGGGATAGAATCCAGGTCTGCCACATGCAAGATCACTCAGCCCTGGGTTAAGGTTTAGAAATTTTATTTCAAAACTTTGTTGTGATATAATGAGAATAGTGAAGATTAGGCTTCCTGACAGTGTCCAGGCACTTCCAAGATAGGCCCTTAGCACATAGACTATTTTAAACTAGGGAACTAAGGTCATTTGATGCACACAAATGAAATACACACACACACACACAGACACACACACACACACACAAACAGAGCAAACAGCTAGTTTCAAACCATCTGATTTTCACAAGTTGCTTTAGGAACTCTCTCCTTAGTACCTGGATTAGAATAGAAACCTTCCTTTTGTCCCATTTGCTCCAGAATTATAGCCAGGTACAGGGAGAGAGAGAGAGAGCATCTACCTGAAGGTAAATTCTAGAGCAAATGGGAAAATACAAAGGTTTCTATTCTAATATTTCTATATTATATATGTATATATCACTGTATCACTGTATCATTATCATCCTCTTGTTCATCAATTTCCTCGAGCAGGCACCAGTAACGTTTCCTTTGTCCTAGCCCTGAGATTTTAGAAAGTGCTACATTCGAGGCTATTTCATGGTCACGAGAATGAGACCCATCATTGTTACTGGTTTTTGGCATATTGAATATGCCGTGGGGGGTTCGCTCTGCCGTGCAGGCAGGATACTTTCGGTAGCCTTCTAGGTTCTCCAGAGTAAGAGCTAGATAATAAGATGTCACGCGGCCGCTTGCTTCCGGGAGCTGGGTTTTAGAGTCTCTGAGTCTTGGCCGTTGATTGGATTATACAGCACCGGGGGCAGTTGGTGGGTATAATGCCTACATACTGGAAGGTGGGGGATCTGGGTGGAGGAGGCCCCAGTCCCAATCCTAGCAGGCTTGGAGATCTACGTTCCAGGTCCCGCACACCTGGGTTCCTCTGCTGGTTCCTTCATGCGCCAGGCTTGTCCAAACGTGTGGTAAGCATGGCTATGGCTGGAACCGGAGGTCTTCAGCTGCTGGGGCTCTACTGGGAGGGGTGAGGGAAACTCAACCCGCCCTCCTCCAAGGGGCCCCGGTGAGGACAGCCAGGTGCAGAGGCAGGAGACTGCACTGTTCTCTTCCGGGAGCTGGGTTTTATAGTCTATATATATATATATATATATATATATATATATATATATACACACATACGCATACATACATATATTTATATATCTATCTAGATATATACATACATATATAGACATATACATATATATCTAGATATATACACACGCCCCTACATTGACAATATAGAAAAGTTAGAGTATGATTTTTTTTTAAATCAAAGATATTTAGGAGTATATATTCTGAATCTTAGACCGATCATGTTTTTTTTCCTCTTTGCAAAACCAGTAGCTATACTAACTGTACCTGAAAAGATTGGTTAAGAAATATTTTTGTTAAATAACACAGCACAATCAAATCAAATCTGTATTTATTTGTGGTCCATGTTTGAAATATATCCTTGGTCTATTAACTTTAGATAGATGCTGAAAGAGGAGGAGTCTGCCAAGATCTACAAGGGAAATTTTCATTATGGAAGGAGGAAGATGTATTTGAATAGGATTGCAAGTACTTTCTTCTGATAAACTTAAAATTCCTTATTTAAAAATATTTATTTACCCATCTTGTACTTAACAATTTCCTGTTTATATTTGCATTCTTATTCCAGTGCTATTTCTACAATTTTCCTTTTCATTTATTTTTTAATTAATTGTTTTTTTAATTAAGACACTGATTTACAAAGCTGTTCATAAATAGATTTGTTTCAGGCAAACAAGGGCTGGAGCGATAGCACAGCGGTAGGACATTTGCCTTGCATGCAGCCAACATGGCCGACCCGAGTTCGATTCCTCCACCCTTCTCAGAGAGCCCGGCAAGCTACTGAGAGTATCTCGCCCACACAGCAGAGCCTGGCAAGCTACCCGTGATGTATTCGATATGCCAGACACAGTAACAACAAAGTCTCCAATGGAGACGTTACTGGGCCCGCTCGAGCAAATCATTGAACAACGGGAGGACCATGACTGACTGACCGTGACAAGGTTGCAACACCAGGGTTTCTGCCATCCCCTTGCCTGCCCCCTTGGCAGGCATATAACAAATTTATTTCATATTGTTTGCTACAATATGTAAATGAGGTTAGGCATTATACTATATTTTATTAAAAGGTAAAGCTTGCCGGGCTCTCCGAGAGGGGCGGAGGAATCGAACTCGGGTCAGCCATGTTGGCCGCTTGTAAGGCGAATGCCCTACCCGCTGTGCTATCGCTCCAGCCCATATTTTATTAAGTGATTTGAATTTCCTTTCTTACATAGATTAGAATCATACAGCAATTAATCATTACAAATTTTCCTTTTTAAAAGCAACTTATGGGGGCTGGAGAGATAGCACATCGGGTAGGGCATTTGCCTTGCACGCGGCTGACCCGGGTTCGATTCTCAGCATCCCATATGGTCCCCTGAGCACCGCCAGGAGTAACTCCTGAGTACAGAGCCAGGAGTAACCCCTGTGCATCACTGGGTGTGACCCAAAAAGCAAAAAACAAAACAAAACAATAAAAGCAACTTATATTTTAATGCCTGTTGAGAAAATGTCACCTTTTTTTTGAAGTTTTTTTCTATTGTCCTTCTTTGAACAACTTAGCATAAGAGGAAAGGAGACTTTTTTTTTTTTTAAGAATATTTGACTTTCACCTGAATGCCCAAGAACAGATGACTGGTTAAAGAAACTTTGGTACATCTACACAATGGAGTACTATGTAGCTGTTAGAAAAGATGAAGTCATGAAATTTATGTACAAGTGGTACAACATGGAAAATATCATGCTAAGCAAAATGAGTCAGAAAGAGAGGGATAGACATAGAAAGATTGCATTCATCTGGAGAATATAAAGTAACAAAATATGAGATTAATACCCAAGAATGGGCTGGAGCAATAGCACAGCGGGTAGGGCGTTCGCCTTACAAGCGGCTAACATGGCCGACCCGAGTTCGATTCCTCCGCCCCTCTCGGAGAGCCCGGCAAGCTACCGAGAGTATTTGATATGCCAGACACAGTAACAACAAAGTCTCCAATGGAGACGTTACTGGGCCCGCTCGAGCAAATCGACGATCAACGGGAGGGCCTTTACCTTTACCTTTACCCAAGAATAGCTGAGATTAGCACCAGGAGGATTACTCCATAGTTTAGAGGCCAGCCGGGCATTCTAGGGGAAAGGGCAGCTCAGATAGAGAAGGGAGCACCAAATAAAGGATGTTTGGAGGATCCTCCCAGGAGGGAAGACGCATGTTGAAAGTAGACTATGGACTGAACATGTTTGCCACTCAAGGCCTCTTTTGCAGACCACAACACCCAAAAGGAGAGAGAGAACACAAGGGATCGCCCTGCCATAGAGGCAGGCTGGGTTGGGAGGGATAGGGGTGGGAGGGATATTATCCATGGTGGTGGAAAATGGGCACTGGTGGAGGGATGGGTATTTGATCATTGTATAATCGAAACCCAAGCACAAAAAATTGTAAATCTACAACTGTACCTCATGGTGTTTAAAAAAAAAAAGAATATTTGACTTTCAGATTAACAAAATATGGAGGGCCAGAAAAAAAATTGCCTAATTTGTAGTTTTTTAATAATTCCACATTTATTTAACAATTAAAAAGTTAATAATTTATTAGTACAGTTATATCTGTAAATTTTAATTATTTTTTCTTTGCCTCTGTAGTATCTTCCCAAAAAAGAAAGTATAGCAGAACTGAAGTGTTAGTGAGAAATGCTAATATAGAATCAGTGAAATTTTAAACTTTTCATGGTAGCAATGATAATTTAAAGAGAAACAAATGCCTATAATATTTTTAGCTCTTACCCTAGCCTTGCAAATTCATATGGGTTGACAGAAAAAGCCAGGAACTGAACAAATAGAAACTCAGCAGAAAAACACTATGTCAACTAGAAAAAAATGGGAAAATACCAATGTTATGTCTCGGTCATCACATTTTCATCCTACATAAGCTCTTGGTCAGAAGATGGGTCTGGAGGAAGTAATATCATTCACATTATGCCCAAAGCTCAATTTTAAGGTTTACTATTGTGAATTATATAGTAAATACTGCTTCTGCTGTTAGCGCATGCTACACCATTATTTTGTTTACTGCTTTATAGAAAAATGTAATGTCAAACTTTCTTTGCCACTTTAGAGTTTTCATATTTATCAAAATAACTATATAGGGCTGGAGCGATAGCACAGCTGGTAGGCCCTTTGTCTTGCACGAGGCTGACCCAGTTTCGATTCCCAACATCCTATATGGTCCCCGGAGTACCGCCAGGGGTAATTCCTGAGTGCATGAGCCAGGAATAACCCCTGTGCATCACCGGGTGTGACCCAAAAAGAAAAAAAAAAAGAACTGTATAGATAGTAAGAGATTGACTACTATTTATAACTCTTGCACATACCTAAGAATGAAGTATGTATACGAAAAAAATAGTTTGGGGATTGCTAAAGTTCTGTACATCCAGAATCTAACTTTTTGGGGTTGTTTTTGTCTTAGTCATCAATGCTTAGTTTCCCTGTGGAATTTTTCTCTGTGCAATGTTTCTAAAAAGAAGCAAAATTCGTTCTGAAATCTTAAGCCAGCTTTGCAATTATGTGGGGCTAACTTAGTTTTTATTGCACAGGTTAGAAATGTTTCTAAATACATCAGATTTC
This sequence comes from Sorex fumeus, assembly GCF_029834395.1. NCBI lineage: Eukaryota > Metazoa > Chordata > Mammalia > Eulipotyphla > Soricidae > Sorex > Sorex fumeus. The sequence continues at coordinate 18,014,258 of NW_026606083.1, read as the reverse complement.
CTCTTAATATTTTAATACTTAATACTTAATTCTTAGGAGAGTCCCAGTGTCTGGACCAGGGAGGTAATGCTAGTGGTGAAGTGTGTGCCTTGCATGTGAGATGTGTGTAAGACCTGGAGTTTAATCCCTGGCACCTCACCCCCTCCCCACCTCCTCCCAGCACCAAACTGCCTCATGTTGCTGAGAGTATCTGTGAGGGGCCCCAGACCCCTTGAGCACTGTTACATATGCCAATAGTGGGAAAAAATTATTTCTAGGATTTCTTCCAACCTCAGTTATTTAGGCGTAGGTACTAGTGCTTTAGAGGCTTGAGCCCTCAAATGACAGCTGCTTTATTAATGTCACTTATTATTACTAAAACAGCAATTGTAATATGTCAACAACTCTAAGATGTGCCCTGAGGTTTGGGGAATGTTCATTTGAAAGCAGAGTGGTTAAGAGCTCAGAGTAGGTTGCTTTAATACGTACTAATTGTATGATCTTGTGTAAAAGCATAAATTCTTTCTTCCGTGAGATAATCTTTACCATATTGGGTCATTGTGATGTTTCAGTATAATGATGTATGTAAATAGGCTGCTTTAAAAGTATTAGCTATTGCTTTATCTTAGTTTTTATGAAAATGTACTTTTATTGGGACCAGAGTGATAGTGCAGCCCACCACAAGTGATCCCTGAGTACAGAGCTAGGAGTAAGTAAGCCCTGAGTACAAGAAAGGAAAGAAAGAAAAGAAGAAAGGAAGAAAGAGAGAAAGAGAGAGAAGGAAAGAAGAAAAAGGGAGGGAGGGAGGGAGGGAGGGAGGGAGGGAGGGAAGAAAGAAGGAAAGAAGGAAGGAAGGAAGGAAGGAAGGAAGGAAGGAAGGAAGGAAGGGAAAGAAGGGAAAGAAACTGTACTTTGGAGGCTTGATAGGTCACACAGTGGGTAGGACATTTCCCTTGCACGCAGCCAACCCTGGGTTCCACCCCCAGCAATCCCCTATGGTCCCCCAGCACTGCCAAGAGTAATTCCTTCCTGAGTGCAGATCCAGGAGTAAGCTCTGAGTGGCACTGCTGGGTGTCGACCAAAAATTAGAGAGGAGGGATGGGCGTGGGTGGAAGGGCCACTGGGAACATTGGTAGTGGAGAATGGACACTAGTGGAGGGATGGTACTCCATCATTGTATGACTGAAATGTGAGCATGAAAGTTTGTAAGTCTGTAACTGTAGCTCACGGTGATTCATTAAAATTTTTTAAAATTTTTTAATTATAAATAAAAATAAAGGTAGGCAATGGTGATGGGACTTGTGTTCAAAAATTAAATGTAACCGAATATTGTGAACAACTTTATAAAAAAAAATAAAATTTGAAAAATAAAAAAAAAATTAGAGAGAGAGCACTGCTGGGTGTGGACAAAATATGAGAGAGAGAAAGATTTTCATTGAGCTTCTGGTGTATTTTATGTATTTTTATGTTGAAAATACGTACCTGAAGAAAGGGAGATAACAGACAAATTTAGGAGCAGATGGCTTTGTGAAAATTCTAGAAAAAATTCAAATTAAATTTCATTGAAATTCAGCATAGAATTAGTCAAATATACATTTATAATTAAAATGTTGTATGGTATATAATGGATAACCTTAGATGCTTGATGTTAAATGATTTCTGTTGTTCTTGAAGGTCACTAATTATTTTACGTGGAAGATAATTGGCTTGTACACATGCAGAATTCCTGAGGTTCTGAGTTTTTAGTCCCTGCACCTTGTGGTTCCCTAAGGCACTGCCCACTGTGACTGTGGTGACCCAGTGTGACCTTAGCCCCAAGTCCTGCTGGGAGCTAGAGCACTGCATCCTCATCCCTTCCTTAGCATCCCTCCCAAGTAAGCACCTAACCACCTGGCCAGCTAGGAGTGTCCCCAGTCTCTCCCATACCTCTAGGTATACCCCAAGGCTGGAGATTTTGAAATGACAGATTTGTATCTGTTAGAATAGAATCTTGGAACTGTCGACTTTGTGTGTTTGTTTTTGTTACTGTTGTTTTGTTTTGGGGAGCGGCATCCAATGGTACTCCATGGCTCTGCTCTCAAGAATCGCTCCTGGTGGGGCTTGGGGGAACATATAGTGTACCAAGGGCTCAGTCCCATTCTGCTACATGTGACTCAAGTGCCCTGCCCACTGTACTATTGCTTCTGGCCCTGTTGACTTATTTTTTAACCTGAGTTTTGTTTTTTGATCTGCAGTAATTCAAAGAATCTTGAGTAGTTTGAAAGAGTGGGCAGTATATAGGACTGTAGTGGAATTGGAGGATTCTAAATGACTCCCTCATTTGGAACAATTAAAAAACGGAATGAAATATTGGGGGAGGGATTAATTACATCACTCAGATGACATAAAAATAAACATTCTTCAGGTGCTCTGTGGAGGGACAGAAACTTCTCTTCTGAGATTTTGTAGCCATAAGTCTGCCTATACAAGTTTGAGGTCCTAAGTTGTTTATATAGAATAAAACCTCAAGTGAGGAATTAAATGAAAATGTTTTCTGATTGACACAAAAGTCTGTCATGCTAGTTGTCCATAAAGATTTCCTTGGATATGAGTGAGTATTTGGCTGATGGCTGCCACTCTTGATACCACAAGTATTATCTTCCTTTGGAAACTGGTGTGACCAGGGCTAAGGTTTAGACACTGAGTTATCAATGGCAGTCATGTTTGATGCTTCTGTGTCTTAAGAAGAGATGCTTATGTTCTCATTGCCTCGCTCCCCTTTTTGTTCAATAGTAGTTGGTGAAAATGTGAATTAGAATTTGGACACAAAGATTGAAGTATGTGTTGAGCTGACCCTCAAGCTATGTACTTCTTATTTCTAGACTATTACATGAGAAGCAATTTTCTTCTTTAAACCATTGTAGTTTTAGACTTTTGTTATAGGGCCTTAGCCTATATCCTAATTAATATCCTTTAAAAAGTAATCAAATAGAATTTTTGAAGGATCAGTTAAGATTCTATATATGAAAAAATTAAGTTGAAATAAAAATTTAGTAAATACAATGAGTCTCATTCCCCTGACCCTGAAAGCAACCAATACGGCAGCATTAAGAAGGATGAAGGAGAGGCTGATAAAATCTCAAGGCCGAACTAGGCTGCCAAAATGAAGAAAGACAAAAATGACTGTACTTTCAAAGCACATACGCTGGCATTGAATGCATCCATCGAGGACCTGATGGTACAAGCGCAAAAGATCAAGTACGACATCATTGGTCTGACTGAGACAAGAAGGCATCAATCACGTCATACCATTTCTGACACTGGAGAAGAACTGCTCCTTGGAACATGCAACAAAAGACTGTCAGTGGTGTTGGTGTCCTAGTCAACACGAACTTGGCCATGAGCATTGATTCATTCAATGCCTAACGACCTGAATCAGTTCTAAATGAGCTGGAGAAGTTCTGTAAAGAAGACCACACCTTCTACAAGATTATTGTCGGTGATTTTAATGCCAAGATAGGACCGAGAAGATCAGCCACATCGGGACCCATGGCCTAGAATGGAACGAACAGGGTGAGAGACTATGAGTTCATGTCGACCAAGACGATCCATGGTAACTCACAGTTCCAGAAGGCTGAATCTAAACGTTGGACATGGGAGTCTCCTGGTGGACTGTTCCACAACGAAATTGACCATATCATATTCAATCGACGGTTTTGCCTGACCAATGTTGCTGTTGTCCCAAAATTCCAAATGGGATTGGACCACTGTCTCCTTCGTGCAGAATTCTGCTTCACGGCGCAGGGAGAAAGGGCTGCAAAGTTTAAGAAGAGAACTCCCAGAATGACCACCAACGGGGAGCTCTTTGGCACCATTGCGGCAATATGGGAAGATGCTGTTGTTGACAACATTGATGAGGAATATGATCGATTGGTTTAGCACATCCATGATTGTGCAAGAAATGCCAAGAGAGAGATGGCCACAAAAAAAATGCCTGTCTTCAAAAACTCTTGAGCTTATTCGCCAACATGGCTTGGTGCAAGTCTCAGGCAACCGCAAGCGAACGTCCGACCTCGCAAAGCAGTGCAGAGAAGCGATAAAGGAAGACATCAAAGAGAGAAGAGCAGCAGTGCTGGCAGATGCGGCAGAAGCATTTGCAACGCCCACCTGTCCTTCGCCAACTAGAAGACTAAGATGACTGCCCTCCGACGTCCTGATCTATCACATCTTCCAGAAGACCAATGGAGAAGATTATCCATGACTTCTACTCAGATCTCTTTGATAGGCACGTCCGCCTGCCCACATAGCAAATTCCGCAGGATAGATATATCGTTCCCAATGTACTCCCTTCCAAAATCTGACACGCCATTTAAGTAAAGAAATGGTTCTTTTTTTTTTTAATTATTTATTGAATCACTGTGGGAAAGGTTACAAAGCTTTCAGGTTTAGGTCTCAGTCATGCAAATATCAAACACATTTCCCTTTACCAATACTTATTTTTTACCATGAAGAACCCCAATAAAACCCCACCCCCCACCCCTCCCCGTCCCTGTGAGGCAGATGAATTCTAGTTTTAACACTCTATCTGCTTTGATTAGATTCATTGTTTCAATAAAAGATTCACCACTATTATTTAGAGTTTACCCCCCCCCAAATCAGACATGCTGAAAAAGCATTGTGAAGTGATTTGCTTTCTACAGCTGGGTTCAAGAATTAAATGTTGGTTTTGGATTTCTGCTATTTTACCTATTGACCCTGGAAGTATTTCTACTGAAAGTCAGATAGTTAAGAAATTGGTTTCTGTGTTCTGGAGTCGTGGCCGTGCTGGAGAGCCGCTCGTGGGGGCAACTGGTGGCCTCAGTAGGGCGTGAAGGGCGGACCGAAACGCCCCCCTTCCCATGAGGTTTTAGTCGCCCGGCTCATACCTGCTGTCCACAAGGCTCCCATGTGGCCGCCATCTTTCTTTCCAGAGAGGAGAGGGCGAATGGGGCAACACCCTTTCCCCTCCGGCAGACTTGATGGCCTGGATCAACGCATAGTCCGTTCACTTTTCTGCTCCAAGCTGCTGGGTTCTGCATTAAGTCCTTGTGCTTCTGGGGCCGTGGCTGTGCTGGAGAGCCGCTCACAGGGGGCGACTGGTGACCTCGGTAGGGCGTGAAGGACGGACCGGAACGCCCCCCGACCCATGAGGTTTTAGTCGCCCCCACACCCCCGGCTCATACCTGCTGTCCACAAGGCTCCCATGTGGCCGTCATCTTTCTTTCCAGAGGGAGGAGGGCGGAAGGGAGCAACATCCTTTCCCCTCTGGGCAGAAATGATTGCCTGGATTAACGCATAGTCCTTTCACTTTTCTGCTCCAAGCTGCTGGGTTCTGCATTAAGTCCTTGTGCTTCTGGGGCTGTGGCCGTGCTGGAGAGCCGCTCGTGGGGGGCAACCGGTGACCTCGGTAGGGTGTGAAGGACGGACCGGAACGCCCCCCTTCCCATGAGGTTCTAGTCACCTCCACACCCCCAGCCCATACCTGCTGTCCACAAGGCTCCCATGTGGCCGCCATCTTTCTTTCCAGAGAGGAGAGGGCAAATGGGGCAACACCCTTTCCCCTCCGGCAGACTTCATGGCCTGGATTAACGCATAGTCCTTTCACTTTTCTGCTCCAAGCTGCTGGGTTCTGCATTAAGTCCTTGTGCTTCTGGGGCTGTGGCCATGCTGGAGAGCCGCTCGTGGGGGGCAACTGGTGACCTCGGTAGGGCGTGAAGGACAGACCGGAACGCCCCCCTTCCCATGAGGTTTTAGTCGCCCCCACACCCCCGGCTCATACCTGCTGTGCACAAGGCTCCCATGCGGCCGCCATCCTTCTTTCCAGAGAAGAGAGGGCGAAATGGTTCATTTTGGTAAAGAAATGAACAGCACCTGGCCCAGAAAGTCAGAACTGAACACCTGAAGAACCTGCCATCAATCTCTTCAATACACTGGCTCGGCTCTTCACACACTACCTGTCTGAATGCAAGGTTCCATCCCAATGGAAAACCAGCAGGACTGCACTACTGTACAAGAAGAGAGACATCCACAACATTGGCAGCTATCGCCCGATCTGCCTGTTGTCTGTCGTCTACAAGCTGTTCACTCGAGTCATCCTGAATAGGATTGGCAGTACACTAGATGAAGGACAACCATGCAAGCAAGCCAGGTTCCGCAAAGGATTCAGTACAATCAACCATATCCACACAATAACCAAGCTCATTTAGGTTTCTCGGGAGTTCAAGATGTCGCTCTGCTTAACGTTCATTGATTTAAAGAAGGCCTTTGATTCTGTTGAGACGGAAGCAGTCATTGAAGTCATCGAAACCCTGGCCAATCAGGGCGTTCAAACTCAATACATCAGGATCCTCCATAGCTGTATTATGGATTCACTACCAGGATCTCACCATTCTACAAATAAGTGCTCATCCATGTCAAGAGAGGGGTTCGGCAGGGTGATACCATTTCACCGAAACTCTTCAGTGCCACCCTTGAGAATGTCATGCAACGACTGGAATGGGAAGGAATGGGAGTGAAGATAGATGGTCGGCAACTACACCACCTCCGCTTTGCTGATGACATTGTTCTAATAACACCAAACATTAGCCAAGTGGCACAAATGCTGGCCGAGTTTGACCATGAGTATGGAAAGGTCGGACTGCAGCTGAATCTTACGAAGACAATGTTTATGAGAAACAGCCTTGTTCCTGACTCTCCATTCGCTCTCAATGAAATGACCATCTTCGAATGCAACAGTTATGTGTACCTAGGTCGAGAAGTCAACATGATGAATGACCTGGCACCTGAGTTGCGTAGGAGGAAGAGGGCAGCTTGGAACGCTTTCAAGAGTGTTGAAGAAATAGCTAAGAGGGCGAAGAACCTCCGGCTCCAGGCACATCTGTTCGGTTCCACTGTTCTTCCTGCATTAACATACACCTTAGAGACCTGGGTCCTACGAAAACAGGATGAGAACATTATTTGGGTCTCTCAAAGAGGAATTGAAAGAGCTATGCTTGGAGTATCACACTTCACTCAAATGAGAGAAAGAATCTGGACTTCCGACCTTCGTCAATGCTCAAGAATCAGGGACGCTGTCTCTTTTGCCAAGGCATCGAAAATCAGATGGGCTGGACATGTAATGAGATTTGGAGATGACCACTGGACTAGAGCTGTTACTGACTGGTTCCACGGGACATCAAAAGTATAGTATGGCTGCCTACCTAGAAGATGGTCAGCTTCTTCGTCAAGACCCTGAACGATCAGTTTGAGGTTCTTTGTGTTCCTAGAATAAGCAGGCGCGATTGGGCTACACTAGCATGCGACAGGGATGAATGGAGACGTTACTAGCGCCCACTCATGCAAATCAATGAGTAACAGGATGTCAAGTGATCAAGTGATCAAAAATTAAGTGAGTAAATTAAAGAACTGATTCCAGAACTGGGGCAGAAGAGATTGAAGATAAACCAGGATCATAGTGGGACAACACAACAAAGTCCTCAGTTTTTCAGAAAAAGAAATAACAATAATAACGGATACATGCTATAGGGATGAATCTCAAAACATTATGCTAAGTGAATGAAGTCATATAATGTAAGTCTGCACATGGGATGAGTCCGTGTATGTGAATCTTCTGGTAAAGTAAGTCAGCGCTTGCTTTCAGTAGGAAATGAGAGTGGAGATTCATTGCAAATGGGCATGAAGAAAATTTTGAGGCTGTAAAAGTATTTTAAAATTGATTTTGATAAAGATTTCAGAACTGGATAAATTTATTGGAAGTTAATTGAGTCATATGCTATCAGTGTTTGGAAGTTATACCTTCAATGAGGCTGTTTTTGAGACAGGCTGTAAAAATTGGGTGTGGGTATACAAAAGCTGAAGTAAACATAGTTCTGCCAAAAACAAAAAAAGTTGGGGAGCTCAGATAGAATAGATTTTAGTGTAAAATTTGTACTCTACACATTCCTGGGAAAGGGTTAATTAAGTATGAAGTAAGAGCTGGAGCGATAGCACAGCTGGTAGGGCGTTAGCCTCACACACGGCTGATCCTGGTTCTATTCCCAGCATCCCATATAATCCCCTGAGCACCGCCAGGAATAATTCCTGAGTGTGTGAGCCAGGAGTAACCCCTGTGCAAAACCAGGTGTGACCCAAAAAGCACATATACACACACACATACACACAAAAGTGTCAAGTAAGGAGAGATTTTCTGCTTTATACTAGTTAACTCGGGCTGGAGCAATAGCACAGCGTGTAGGATTTTTGCCTTGCACATGGCCGACTCGGGTAGGATTCCTGCATCCTTCTTGGAGAGCTCAGCAAGCTACCGAGAGTATCCTGCCTGCACAGCAGACCCTAGCAAGCTCCCCATGGCGAATGCCCAAAACAGTAACAACCAGTCTCACAATGGAGACATTACTGGTGCCCACTAGAGTAAATCGAACAACTGGAGGACAGTGCTACATTGCTATACTAGTTAACTTAATTAAATTGCTGAGGAGTTACAAGAAAAAGCATTGAAGTGGGGATGGGGAGGAATGGCAAATCTTCATTGATCTTATATTAGTCTATATAAAATATTATATATAAATATATAGTCTTATATTTTGATTAGAATAATTGACTGCTAAGTACTGGCACTTATTTATTAAATTTCTGGGTTAGCGTAAGCTTCACATAAGAAAAGCCTGTCTCTACCACTACACACCAGAGCTATATCCTGGCCTTGCACTATTTTAGAAATATAGCATTAGGCAACTTTTGGTTTTTTAATGTTTTTTTATTTTTGTGGAAGAGAAAGACAATAAATATGTGAACTATAGAACTACATATTCTAGCAGCTGGTTATGATGTTATGGAAAGAAGCAAAGCAGAGAAGTGTTTGGAGGGATTTGCAGTCTTGGGTAGGGTAGTCAGAGAGCCTTCCCTGTAGGGGGATCATACTGTACCAGAGAATGAGGGTGTGATCCATGAAGATAAATGGGGAAACTGTTTCAGGCCAAAGGTTTAGCAAATGCCAAGGTTTTGAGCAGGACTGTGGTGTGTGTGTGTGTGTGTGTGTGTGTGTGTGTGTGTGTGTGTGTGTGTGTGTGTGTATAAAACACCAAAGGAGCAGAGTGTGGAAAAATCAGAGGAAAAATGGTTTAGAGATGAGATAAGAGAGAGAATAATGAGTTATCAAATCTTGGTGACATGCTAGGCCATTTTTAGAACTTCAGAGACTTTCAGTTTGATTGTAGGCTTTTAAAAGTAGGGTAAAATAGGTATAAAAAATTAACATTTTTGTGGCGGGTGGGGTTTGGGAGTATATCATGATGTTGCATGACTCAGCTGCCAGCCATTTCCAAAAGTTCCAAATCAACCCAAACTGAAATTCTGTACCCATTTAGTAGTGATTTCCTATTCTCCCTCTCTCCAGTCTCTGGTAACTTCTAACCAGTTTCTTTCTCTATGACTTTGCCTATTCTGGGTACCTCTTACAAATGGAATCAGACAAAGTGTCCTTTGACTGACTGACTGACTGACTTACTTACTTACTTAGAATGTTTCAGAACTTCTTCCATGATACAGCATTGCTATTTATGAGTTAATAGTAGTCCATTGCATGAATACACTGTATTTTATGGTATATACAGGAATTTGGATTATTTCTGTCTTTTAGCTTTTGACTATGGACATTGATATACAAATGCTGTAGACCATGCTTTCAATTATTTTTGTGTATATTCTGAATAGAATTGCATGATATAATTTGGTGATTAACTTTTTTTTTTCCTTCTTGGTGGTTGTGTTTTGGACCACACCTCGTGAGGCTTAGGGGCTATTCCTGACTCTGGGCTCAGGAGTAACCCCATGACATTGTTGCTTGGAGACCATATGCAGTACACGGATAGGAGGCTAGAAATCAAACCATGCATGAGGTCTGCCGCGTACAAGGCAAGCCCTGATCTTCTGTACTGCTTCTCACTCCAATGATCAACTTTTTTTGATGAACTGTTATACTGAATGGCTGTATTATTTAACATTCCACCAGAAATATGCAAAGTTTCAATTTCTCTACAAACTCTTCAACTAGTATTTTCTATTTTTAAAAAATCGCAATTCTATGGGCTGGAGAGATAGTGCCATGTGTAAGACACTTACTTGTCTTGTGTGTTTCTGACCCAGGTTTGATCTCTGGAACTCCATATGGTCACACAAGCCTACCAGAATGATCCCAGAGTGCAAAACCAGGAGGAAGCTCTTAGCACAATTGGGTGTGACCCCAATATAAAACAAAACAAAATCATATTTATTCTAGTAGTAGTAAAATGGAATCGATTGTGTGATTTTTTGACTTGCATTTTCTTGATAACTGGCGGCATTGAGCATCTTTTCACATATTTAAAGGCCATTTATATATCTTGTTTGAGAATTGTTTGAGTTCTGTACCATAAAAAATAGAATTTTTTTTGTTTATAGGATATAGAGATCTTAGTATGTTCTAGGTCTTTATCCCTTATCAAATATAACTTAAAATATATTCCCTCTTCTGTGTGTGTATTCTTCCCCGCCCCCCCCCCCCCCCCACTGTCTCTCAGCCCCGCTGCATCAGTTTTTAAAATGTTTTCCAAACAGTATGGAGGCTTCTCAAAAAATTGAAAATAGGTTTGGGGAGATAGCTCAAAGGGCTGACTGAAGCATATGTCTGGCTGACACAGGGCCCTTGGTTCAATCCCTGCTGCCACACTGCCTCCCACGCACCACCGAGGAGCCCCCTGCCAACGCTGAAAATTGAGCTACCATATGATCCAATAATTGGACTCTTTGGCATCTGTCCCAAGAATATCAACTCAAAAAGATATATGTACACCCATAGTTGCTTAACTCTAATGACCAAGATCTGGAAACAACCCAAGAGCCCAACAACAGATGGGTGAATAAAGAAGTTGTAGTATATACACACAATGAAATACTATTCCACTATAATAAAAGATGAAATTTTTATATTAGGCTTTGGTAGAACTGGAGGATGTTATTCATGTTAAGTAAAGTGAATCAGAGGGAGAACAAGCACCAGGTGATTTCATCAAATGTTGAGTAATAAATAAAGCAAGGGAACAGACAGTGTCCAGTGAAAACAAATACTGAGATTCCTTCAAGAGAACCTAGTTTGCCTCCCAAGGAGGGAGTGAGGGGCTAAGGAGGGACGTAGGGATAGTGTTAGAGGGACATTGGTATACTGCTGGTATGTATGCTGTAGTAGCATTGTACAGCTAAAACTAAATGTTAATGCTGTAGAAAAAAATAGAGCCTAAAATTTTTTTTACATAAAATGTGTTCCACATTTAAGAGAAACTCAGACATCTAAAGGATATGACTATTGGGTCTTTCTTTTTTTTTTTTCTTTTCCTTTCTTCCTTTCTTTTTTTCTTTCTTTTTTTTTTCATTAAACTAAGAATATGTGATGGAGTCAGTGTAAGAAGAAAGGACCATTTTGTGGAGAATGATATTTACTTAACAGTGTAAGAGTGAAAATTGTCAGAAAGTAAAGAAGAAAAGGAGGGCAGAAGAGAAAGAAGTAAAGGGTTAGTTAAGTTTGTTGTCATTACCAGGTGAGCAAACCATGTTCAAAACTTTTAGAAAAAACATCAGCAGCAGGAATCTTTATATAATTTTTATTTTCTGATAGCTTTTTCACTTGAATATGTAAAAAAAAATACTATCCCTTCCATTTATATGAAATATCCAGAAAGGGAAATCTGTCGAGGTAGGCAGTAGAAATCTATTTGGACTACTGGAACTGTTCTAAAACTAGATTGTATTGACATTTCAGAAATCTACAAATTTACAAAAACATCATTGCACACTAAAAATAATGTCCATGAAAGTATTAAAACTGTAGAGTGATCGAAGAAACAGAAAGAATTTAATTTCTTTCTGGTCTGTTTACATTATTATTTAAGTATAATTTGCAAAATACAGATGTCACCTATTAAAGTATATCACAGGTATTTAGTAGTGCCTTCTTATAGGATTGTTCAGACTACTTACTATGCAAGAACATTTAGAACATGTGTGGAACATGGTTGAAATGTTGTAAATCTTGACTGCTGCTCTTTTGTTATTGTTAATTTGAGTTTTTATTCTTGAAACCAAAGCTAAAAAAACTCCACTTCTTCAATTTATTAACAAATTTATGAGGTTAAAAAAATATCTAATCAAAGAATTAAACCAGAATGTTCCAAAATTCTTAACATACACATACATATATACACATATATGGTACATATACCAAAGTTTATTCCTGGCTGTGAGCTCAGGAATAATTGCTGGAGAGTCTCAGGGGACCATATGGAGCACCTTACCTATTGTACTAACTCAACTCCAGGAATGACTTATTAATGTGTATTTTAGCAATTGGTGGGGAGGTGCTTCTAAACATGATTATAAGATCTCATTATTTTTCTACATATTATTTTATAATCAAATTATTTTTGAAATTCATGTTTGAAAATTATGTCATGAGGTACAACCTCATTCACCTATGGAGCAGCATCCTTTGAATTGAGATATAAGTTCATTTGCCATTTCCTCAGAGTTCAGTTTCTTCTGTAACGTAATTCAGAAAGTATGTTCCTTAAAAAGAAAAAAAAGGAGATTAAATAATTTTGATTTGAAACATTGACTTGTTTCCTCATTGGAATTTTTCCTTCTTTTTTTCTTAATGCTTATCATCATTAAAAAATTGGCTTCTTAAGACATTTTTGTGGGATGTTATGATATAGAATTTTGAGCATACAATGACAGGGTTCAGTTCATTGAAATCTAGATTATTTTTATAGGTAATTAAAAATAATTATTCACATCTTGGTTTTATTTCTTTTAAATATACGATAAATTTATTAGTATACTATATAATTATAATATATGCTATGTATCCTAATATGCTATAGAATTCATTAATCTTAAGTAATTTTTGTTCTTCTATCCCTAACTGCTATTCCTATCATGATTTGATTTTGAGCTCTTGAATCATTAAGTAATCATTAATTCAAAGTATCATATAGCTTGCAAATATAAGAACACCCAGAAAAACTTTGAGATTTCCAACAATGTATTGTGCCATTTTCTAGATACTAAATGACAGATTTATTTTCTTCATTCTTAGACTAAAATGAATGGCACAGGAAGGAAAGAACACAACTCACTTCTTGAACCTTAAGAAGATGATTTTTAAGTGTACAGAATACGCACATTTCTTTTCGTCTGTGCTTTCTTAAATCCTTCCCCCACCCCCACCCCACCACACCCACTTTTTTTTTTTTTGTAAATTCAGTTTTCGTCTTTTACCACTTGATGGCAGTGATGAAGCTAGAGCTGCCCTAAGGTTAGGACATGAGCTCATTATGAATTAACAGAAGGGTAGATACAAAAGAAATCTCTGACATTTTAATATTACATTTCTAGGTGATATTACTGATATTGCAAGTGACAGTAATAGGGGGAAAGCCTCTAGATGGAGCTTCAGTACTTTCCAAGGCAAAACACTATGCCATTTCTATCAGTAACAATACTTTATATTGTTTTACATAATATATTGGAAACAGGAGAATTTTTTTAATAATATTAAAGATGAGTATCAAAATGTGAAAATCAGTTCATTATGCCTACCAATAATTTGGGGCAAAAAATGGTTTAAGTATCTTAAACCCTATTACATTGTGATATGTGTTGAAAAAGTGTGTTGAAGTTGTTAGTGAAATATTCCTAACTAGTGTTAGAATGAGCTTGCTATTTAACAAGTTATTAAAAGACAATAGGGAAATAGTTCAAGTGCTTAAAATATTGACCACAGTTAAATATGATCTTCTGTATAGTTAGTAATCACACCTATTTTGTCATTCAGCATTTCAGTTCTTGAGATAACACACATATGTATGTTTTTCCAATTTAGTTCCCCACTTAAAACTGAGTTTTTTATGTTAAGTATTCTTTGAAAAAACATACATATTCTTTTGTGATAAGTGTTATCCTCATCAGAAGTGCTTTCCTTCCATATTCAAATAAGGAACTCATAATAATATATGGAGATTACATCATTTTTAGGTTAAAAAAACATATTTATCTCAATATTCTATGTAGAACTCAAAAGTAGGTTTCAATATTTCTGTATTCGAAAATAATAAAACATGAAGAGTAAGTTTCTTTCATTTCTACCTAGAATGTTGTTACCAATCTTAATTTTTATCTTATTAAACATTTTAATAAGTTCGTTATTAGTTTACAGTAGGCATTTTTAGCACCCAAAGTATTAGAGAGAAACAGGTAATATTTAGTTTGATACAGATAAGAAATAATTTTGTATTGAAAGAGAATACATATAAGAAGCAAGAGAAATGGTTTGTAGTAATTTCACTTAATTTTCTTCAAAAAAAATTCTTAATAAATTGAAACAAAAGTTAGGTTTGATAGTTACATTCAAATGATAGCGTGATTGGTTTTATTTTTCAACAAACAACCGTGGTACACATTTATTGCTGGTCATATACAAAGTCGCTAAATTTGCTGTGTCATTTGCTTGCTCTTCACTTCTGTCGTGACAGTTTCCCAAAAAGGCTTGTGCTGCTTTTTCTCTATCTGATTACATTTTAGAGTTCTATTAGAAGAGAACACATTTTAAAAATGACTAATAATTTTTCAAGCATCTCCTTTATTATTAATATGTTTTAAACCAAGTGTAATTGCATTGAATTAGCTCAGTTGTGTGATGAAATAAACTTGAAAGATAGTCTTTTTCTCAAGGATAGAAAATTTTCAAGCAAAAGAATCGTTATATTGTCATAAATACCTATAAATAGTAGCTCACTAATAGTAGTTACGAATAAAATTAATTCAGTTGAAATAGTTTTGATTAAGTATCAGCTTAAATTGCAACTTGGAATATCTTGACAAAGGGAATCTGAAGCAGTTGCTGTTTCTCGGAAGCCCTTGCCCTGTTAATAAACTAGTATATGTAATCAGTTAATTTTACATATCAAACTTTATTCAAGGAAAAAAAGAATAAAGCATGCACTGCTATTTGCTAAAGGCAAGTTAAAAGCGGTCTTGAATTTGGTGGAGGAAAAATTCTTCTATTTTAAACTGAGGTTACTTAGTTGTATTTTTTCCTTTTTTACCAGCATATCGTTATATAATATTGTCTCAATATTTAAAGCTTATTTAGCTGGGGCCAGACTAATAGTACAGCAGGTAGGGCATTTGCCTTGCACGTGGCTGACCAGCTTTCGATCCCTCATACCCCATATAGTCCTGAAAGCACACCAGGAGTGATCCCTGAGTGATTCCCAGCAGGAAGCCCTGAGCACTGCTGGGTGTGACCAAAAATGGGTGTTGGAACATTGTACGACTGAAACCTATCATGAACACCTTTGTAATTGTGTATCGCATGGTGATTCAATACAAATAAATACATAAAAGTTTAGTTAGCTTTTTTTTAAAATCTTTCTGGTAGTACCAATACCACAATGTAGTATTTCTGTTGACTAATACTGAATATTGGGGTTTTATAATCATTCTCACTCTTATACTGTAAACATCATTGCAATTTTATCAGTTTTCATACAACAAAAACTAATGCTATCAAATAGAAAGGGCTGACACATTTTCTCTTTTAACAAAAATTTTCATTTGGGTAGAAGGTCTGCTTTTGAGCCACATCCAGTAGTACTTGGAGGTCACTACTGGTTTTAGTTTGCTCGGGGCTCCTGTGCTGGAAGCATACCTTCTGGCCCTTTGAGACATGTCCTGGCCCCTGTAAACTGCTTTTTAAGTCAAATTTACTGAAATGTGCATGCTGAAGAGACAATACAGCGAGTAAGGTGCTTACCTTGCATGCAGACAACTTGGGTTTGATCCCCAGCACCAAATTATGTCCCCAAGCCCACCAGGTGTGGCCCAAAAACTAAAAAGCAAAACAAAACAGTATAGTCTACTTGACATGCTTTTTATTAAACTGTGTATTTAAAGTAGAATAGGCAATAAAATCTGTAGCAGTTGCTATAGGGCTTAATAAAAATACCTTTTTACAGGCTACAGAGATAGATCAGTGGGTTGCAGTGCATGCTTTGCATGCAGGAGGCCCAGTTTTCATTCCCAAGATAGGGTCCTCTGAGTCCCACCAGGAATAACCCCTAAAGCATTATTACCACTATGGCTCAAAAACCAAAACCAATTTTTTTTGTTAAAAACATTCTATTAATAAAAATAAAAGACTTTGACTTAGCTCTTATTATCAATATCGACTGAATACTACAGATTGACAGTTTTTAATATATCTGGACAGCTCAGCATTCTATTTATTATGTACAAGTTTGAATTATGTACAAGTTTGATTCCTTTGTCCCTCTCGGAGAGCCCAGCAAGATACGGAGAGTATCCCGCTGCACACCAAAGCCTGGCAAGCTACCGTGACGTATTCGATATGCCAAAGAACAGTAACAAGTCTCACAATGGAGACGTTACTGGTGCCCGCTCAAGCAAATTGATGAACAGCGGGAGGGCAGTGCTACAGTGCTACAAGTTTGAATATGGTATATCTTTCTAGTCTGTTCAAGTTTTGATTTTGAACCATTATTGGATTGCTTAAAGCAATTTGGTTTTCATGTTATTTTGTTTCAGTGAAAATATTTATATCTTTCATTCTAACATTTAAAAATTCTTTATTTTAAAAATATTTAACTTCTTAAAATTCACTATCACTGTCATCCTGTTGTTCACCCATTGCCTCGAGCAGGCCCTAGTAATATCTCCTTCGTCCTAGCCCGGAGATTTTAAGAAGTGCCACATTCGAGGCTCTTTCAGGGTCAGGAGAATGAGACCCATCATTGTTACTGGTTTTTGGCATATTGAATACACCACGGGGAGTTTTCCAGACTCTGCCATGTGGGCAGGATACTTTTGGTAGCCTGCCAGGTTCTCCAGAGTAAGAACTAGATAATAAAAGGTCACGCTATAGACTCTGGGTCTTGGCCATTAATAGGATTACATGGCGCCGGGGCAGTTGGTGGGTGTAACGCCTACATACTGGAAGATGGAGGATTGGAGGAGGCCCTAGTCCCAATCTGAGCAGGTTTGGAGATCTAAGCCCTGGGTCCCGCACACCTGGGTTCCTCTTAAAATTATATATAGTAAAATAATTTATGCTTTAATTTATTTTATATCATCAAGCAGAATAAAAAACAAAACTGCTTCTAAAATCTTGATTTGTTTGAAAGAGGTCTTTGTATGAAGTTGTACTACATAAATGCTTTCTTTTAAGTGTTCCCCACCAATGCATGAATCCCCTTTCTCTGAAAAGTACATTTTTAGGAAAAAAAAGCGTGGCCACTTCTTTAGTTACACCATAACTCTTTTTTCATTCATTCATTTAAATAAAAGTCTTCTCTTGGTACTTTGAACCTATAGGACTATACTCAGGATTGAGAGGGTGGGAGACATGTGGTTCTGGGGGTTGAACTTAGGGCCTTGAGTGTGCAAAGCACACACTCCTGCACTTTTGAGCTATCTCCTCAGCACCCAGGACTTTTAAAACTAAAGGACAAAGTATATTGATGAAGAAACTCTCAGAAATTAGTCCGTAGCCTTTCATTTTTATGAAGGTAAATACCACTAAGTGAAAGGTCATATTAATTTAATTACTGTAGTGTATGTTTTATAATAAAGGTTATTTTAATTCACTTTTACATATAAATTTTATATCAATGCTCTTTTAAGTGAAGTAGTCTTGATTTATTTTAAAAAATGTATTTGCATCCAGATACCAGTGTAGTAGTCTGCAAAAATAACAGTATTACAGAATCTCCAAATTCATTGATACTTGAAAATAATTTGTTATCAAAAATAGAATCTTTTCATATGAATTCAAGGCTTATAGTAAAGACTAGTTGAATAATAAAGCCCTAGCATGTGAGACAAAGTATATATAAAACATAGAATGAATTACGTTTTTTAAGAGCATAATAGTAATATGTGTATGTTATTTTTATCATACCTTATGCAGACAAAGATAGTATAGCTGGTGAGTTGCTTCCCTTGCAAGCAGCTGACCCAGGTTTGACCCCTTGTGCTGCATTTGGTACCCTAAGCCTAGGCAAGGAAGTGCTCCACCCTCTTTGTATTATCTCTCCAGACCTTGTATTTCTTAGAAACCTTATTTGTTTTCTCTTTGTATTTTTTTTCATTTGTGGTGAATTTTAATTGCTTTTGGTCTTCAAAAAGGAAAACAAACGGAAAAACATATGGAACGCTTCACAAATTTGCATGTCATCCTTGCGCAGGGGCCATGCTAATCTTCTCTGTATTGCTCCAATTTTAGTATATGTGCTGCTGAAGCAAGCACTTCTCTTTGTATTTTAAGTAGTCACGATTATTTTTGTTTTGTTTTATTTTGGAGCCATACCTGGCTATTCTTAGGGCTTACTCCTTGTGATGCTAATGAGGTAATAAGCCATATCAGGGATCAAAACTGGGTTGGCCACGCTCATTGGTGTGATTGTTGCAAAGACTTCTGAGGGCCAGAGAGGGAATACAATGGGCAGAGTGCACAAGATACTCAGCATCATTGCAACAAAGGTCCATAGGCAGGACAGGAAAACTGGTCCACTACTGAGTTGGGCGTGGGAGGCTGTTGTGGGGGGTGGGGCTCCTTCAGGGAGGGATGTGGGCTCAATGGTAATGGGTGTGTGTTGGAGTTATGTGCATGATAAACTATTTTTAATAGTATTGTAAGGCACAGAATCTCAAAAAAATTTAAATAAAATGCCCATATTTCACTGATTGCTTTCTAATATAAAATAGGCTAGCATCTTTTTTCTTTTCTTCTTCTCTTGGTTTTTTTTTTTTTTTTTGGCATGTGCGTAGCAAGATATTTTGCTGGGGTTGAGTGTGTGGGGTGGCTTTGCAGCAAGTAATGTTTACTTCAGAACACTGAATTTTGATTGAATGATATTTACTTGGAAGGACATGTGCAGAGAGAAAGAGAGGAATCTGTGTTTAAGAGAGAACCAAGAGTTTCTCTGAGTGGAAAAAGCAGAAGGAGATACATCTTCCAGGAATACTGTGGGCTTGAAGAACTGGCCAGGTTTGGACCCTTAAGCCTCTGGGCTTCTCTATTGAGAGAAGGAATGAAAAATGCTTTGTATTAAGTTACATATTTATGTAATGTTATTTATGTTACATATTTTTATGTGATAACATACTTTGTATGATGATCAATTTCAGAAATAGGTTGGCTGAATATATATTTATATATATATATATATATATATATCAAGTCAAGTGTGACAAACTGGCAGTTTGTTATATATATATAACAAACTGGCAGGCTACCGAATGTAACCTGCCCACATGGCAGAGTCTGGCAAACTCCCTGTGGTGTACCCAATATACCAAATACCAGTAACAATGATGGGTCTCATTCTCCTAACTCTGAAAGAGCCTTGAATATGGCACTTTTTTAAAAATCTCAGGACTAGGACGAAGGAGACATTACTGGGGCCTGCTCGAGGCAATCAATGAATAACAGGATGGTCGTGTTTGTGCTGTGCTACAGTTGTTCTTGGCCTAACTCTCCATGTCATGTAGTCTTACCTCATGATAATCTAGTGATATGCCCCAGTTCTTTGGGCCGTTTCCCCAACCCACAAAAATACTGTTCAAACTAAACTTCTGATTGGGTCGTTTCTACTGTGTGGTCCTTATTCTGCTATTTTTACTTCAGATCATTGAATTTAGATGATTGGATGCTTTTTAAGTAAGCTATAAATAAAATTAAACTAATTTTGCTTTGGGGGGGCTATTGTATGTTCATTTATGTTAACTAGGTAGGCCATAACCATACTATTTAACAATTTCATAATCTCTTTAGGATATCTCCCAGAACCAACTATATTGAAGATTGTATTAAAGTACTATATAAGCACTATTCATTATATGAGTATAAATAAATATGCACATATTGATAATACATGCTCGGTATTCTTTGGTGGCCATTTCATTCATCACCTTTGTAAGATCTTATAATTGAGCTCTTATGCTGTTCATTGTAGTGCTTTTTTCCCCTTATCTTATTCTCCCCTTTCAGGAAGCCTGGCATCACTAACTGCTCCCATCTCAGACAGCTTTCGCATCTGCTAGTCTTTACCTGTCTTCCCAGATCACATCAAATGCTTAGTGAAATTCTATTCTCTTATAAAAGGCACTTTCCTCCATCTTTCCTGCCTATTTTCTATTTCACTACTGCCATAACCTTCCCACCCCATTCAGGCCATGTACCAATTCTCTGAACCATAGATGAAATGGAATTTAGAATTTATTAGCGTTCATCTCCCTTTTTCCACCCTCTTGTGATCTTTGCAAAGATGGACTTAAAATCATTACAGATAAATTGATGGAAATTTTGGTCAACAAGTCAAGTGTGACAAATATACTAAAGGAAAATACTTATTTTTTTAGAGATAAATATTAGATACTTCTAATTTGTAAGCAGCATCTATTGCAATATAAAATCCCCTTGAAGAAACAAGTCTTCTGAAATTTGTGGCTTCAAAAGCTGCAGAAATGCATAGAAAAGACATTCAGTATGAAAATATATACTCTGATATCAATTTGCTTTTATTGATTGCCTATTTGCTTCCTGAATCATAGAAATTAGACTATCTTGCAACAGGGAAGAGAAATTATAGCATATCTTCTCTCTGGTTACAGTCCTAAATTAACCACAGAGCAAAGAAGAAGAATAAATCATTCTGTTATCATGCCATATAGTTTTATCTTTTAGAATTCTACAAATGAGGTTTCTTTCCTGTTTTGTTTTATGCAGAATAGAAAAGGGAGAAAAAACACATAATCCTGTGAAATAAAGCTGGTTGGAGGAAAGTTTTGTTTAATTTGCACTCAATATTTTTTGTTTGCTTTTCTTTGAAAAAGAGGTTGCTAAAATGTCAAGACTTTATTTATTTTTGTTGCATTAATTCCATTTCTGTAAGGGACTCATTTGAGTGTCAAAACTACCAAAGTAATGTATAAGATACAGTTTTCTCAATGGCCAGGATGATTGGTCCACAGTTGGAAGCCTGCCCCAAGTGCTGTAGGAGAAGGCAGTTGGGATAGAGAAGGAACCACTATGAAAATGGTAGTTGGAAATGACCACTCCTGATAAGGACTGCAAGCTTGAAAGTACGCAACGGAACAAACATGATGATGTCTCAGTATCTGTATTGCAAACCATAATGCCCAAAAGAGGTGGGCTGGTGGGAGAACGGGAGAGAGAGGAAACTGGGAACATTGGTGGTGGGAAATGCACACTGTGTACTGGTGGAGGGATGGGTATTGGAACATTGTATGACTGAAACCCAACCATGAACAGCTTTGAAACTATGTATCTTATGATTCAATTTTTTTAAAGGATATAGTTTTGTAAAGCATACTTAATGTAGTGTTTGGAAAATACAATAATCTTAAGTATACAGTTGGGTAAAAATTTGCAAGTATCCAGCTAATCACCAAGATCATGACTGATGTTGTACCTGTCTTTTGTTTATTTTTGGGTCACGCCTCACAATGCTCAGACCTTACTCCTGGCTGTGCTCTTAGGGCTCAATTTTAGTGGGGCTTAGGGGACTATATAGGGTGCTGGGGATGGAATGCCCTTGGCTGTGCAAGGCAAGCACCCTACCAGCTGTGTGATCGCTCCAGCCCCAAGAAAAAAAAGTTGCAAACTTCAAGGTGGAACTTTTGGTAGAGTGTGTTAAATCTATAGATCAGTGTGGAGGTCATAGTTGTTGAGGTTTGCTAAAGGTTACACACACTTGGTGGCAGTGAGCTGGGGCTCATGTACTTGAGGCACTTGTGGTCACTGAGCAGTGCTGGGGTTTCATAACGGTCCAGTACCACAGACGAGACTCACAGCCTGGCACATGAGAGGTGGGAACCCCAACACTGGGCCACATCCCAGGCCTAAGTCTTGTGTTTCTTTTGTTAAATGTATTCTGTAGTATTTTATCTTATTTCTGCTACTTTAAAGGATTTGTTTACTTAATTTCCTTTTGGGATTGTATGTTGATCTTCACATTCTTTTTTTATGTTGTGTATAGAAATACAGCAAGTTTTTGTTTATAAATCTTATATCTTAGAACTCGTATTTATTTTAGCTCTTATACTTGTTTGTCCATTTCCTTAAATGCGATTATGTCATCTGCAAATACAGTCTTAATTCTTCCATTCCAATTCAAATGTCTCTTTTAACCCTTGACTAATTGCTCTGGTAGACATTATACAAAAGTGGAAAGAACTGATTTTATTATGGTGAGGGATCTTCTCTCATTATGAGGTATGAGATTGGCTACAGGTTTTTCACAGATGCCCTTTATTAAGTTAAGAAAGTCACTTCTGTTTCTAGCTTGTTTAGTATTATAAGATGGCATCAAATTTTGTTTTCTGTACGAGTTGAAATCATTATTTCAACTGGGTTTTGTTCTTCATTTTATTGTTATGGTGTTTTATTGTGATTGATTTTCATGCAGTGACTATCTTTACACTTCTGGCATTAATAGTTGGTCATTGTATATAACCTGGTTTTCAATCACTGGTCCTTGAACTAGTCCTGATCCACAGGTTAAAAACTATTGACTATATACTTCCTGCCTCGCTAGATTTTCTTTACTAAAAGTTCTTGAGAAATCTGGCATACAAGGATGTTAATGTATAGTTTTCTTCTGTTGTCTATGTTGTGTGTCTTGTTTTGGTAGCAGGGCCTCATAAGCATGGAGGACCTCTTGAGCTGAGCTCAGGAAGTTTGGGGACCAGTCCCAAAATACTTGGTCTGGCCTTGTGGGCCTGATGTGGGACATCCAGGTGCTCTAGAGACCTTACAACCCAGAGGATCCAGTTTTGAACCTAGCACATGTAAGGCACAAGCTCTTCGAGCTCTCTCCCCAGCCCATCACTTTCATTCTTTTACTACAGATCTCTATTTTCTTAGTGTTATTTTGGGAATCACAATTAATCTCTTAATTTACTGCAGTCTGGTTGTAATTAATACCAATTTAGTTTGTTATATAAAAAGTTTTACTTCTCAAAGCTCTCTTTTCTTCTGTAGTTATTGTCACAAATTCCTAATTATTGCTTTATGTAGTTTTCTTTTAAATTGTATAGAAAAGGGGCTGAGGATGTGGCTCAGTGGTAAGGAGCATGCAGAAGGTCAAAGTTCTTTATCTACAAAAATGTAAAGATAAATTACATATAAAAACTAGCACTGCTAGCCAAAAACAAATTACTACTGCTGTATACTAGCTATTGTTATTGTTTCCGGTGTTTTTATTTACCCTGAAGAATTCCTACTTGGATTTTGTGTGGGGGCCATATCTGGTGGTGTCAACGGCTTCAGTTCTATGTCACATTTTTTTTCTAGAGCTTGCTAGCAGAACTCCCAAGGTTTTTTGAACCCAGTCCCACACATGCAAAGTCTTAGTTCTTTTCTGATTAGATTATCTCATTTTCTTTCACTGGGATGGGGGGGTTCTTTTTTATTTTGAGGTCATACTTGGCAGTGCTATTCTTAGGAACCACCATGTTGTGCCAGTATGCTTTGCATGGCTTGTCCCTTTTAGCTAGATCATGTTGCCCTCTCTTTTTTGTTTGTTTTGAGCATAGTTTTGCTGAATATGAATTTTATTATTATTTGGGGACCACATCCAGCAGTGCTTGGGCTTACTCCTGGCTCCATGCTTAGGGATCACTAGGGGACCCTATGGCAAGTGCCCTGCCCTCTAGACTATGTCTGGGTAAGACCTCTCTGTCTGGAAGCATTGTGAGTTAGATAAAATAAAGATAAGCTCTTCATGCAATCCATCTAGGATGGTAGGCCAAAACAAACTATCACAGTAGGATTAAGTCTGGTTCGCTTTTTCCAGCACCAAGAAACCACACCCTGAACTCACACTGGCATCTCTTTAAGAGCCCTACTGAGAATCTGTTGCTTCCTAAGACAGTGCGTGTTTGACTGCTGTGTATCTTCAGCTAGTTTGCAGAGAACAGGTATCATTGTTTCTTTCAGATTGTGCCAGATTATGTAATGCAGGGACAGACCCTTGGAGTTCCTTACTCTTGTCATTTATTCACATCATCTTCCATTTTGACATATTACTTTCATGGTTATTTTGGGGGGGGGTCACTCCCAGTGATGCACAGGGATTACGTCTGGCTCATGCACTCAGGAATTACTCCCAGCGGTGCTCAGGGGACCATATAGGATGCTGGGGATCGAACCCGGGTCTGACGCATGCAAGGTAAACGCCCTACCCATTGTGCTATGGCTCCAGCCCCCTCGTGGTTCTTTTTCAAGTATAAAAATACAGGAGGGAGACTAAGAGATAGTATAGCAAACAGGATGCTTCCCTTGAAGGTACTCTACCTGGGTTTGATCCCCAGCACCACATATAGTCTCCCAAGCACTGCCAGGAGCGACTCTGAAGCACAGTCAGTCTTAAGACCCTGAGCACTGCTGTGTATTGCCCAACATGCCCCACACATACAAATTATTTTTGATGGGGAGGGCTTTCCCAGAGGCATTCTCAACAATTCTAATCAGTTGTTTAAGCCTAATTGTTTGGTACTCAGGTCAATGATTACTTGGGTCCTAGGGTCCCCAGCTGTGCTGGGGAGCATGCATTGCCAGATACCAAACTCAGGATCTCAGCCCTTTGAGCCATCTTTGCTGGCCATTTGGGGGCCACAGTGGCAGTTCTTAGGGACTACGTCCTGTGCAGTGCTCAGGAATCCATGCAGTGCTGGGGATCAAACTTAAGCTCCCACTCTTAAAGTAGATACTCCAGCCCTTAGAGCTATCTTCCATTATTTTTTAAAAGGAGTTCATATATCACTTCTTTACAGAGTTCACCTACACACTACTATAAGTCATGTCCAGCTTCCCCAAGACCATATCATATTTAGGAGGAAAAATGTATCTTGGTAAATGAACCTCATGATGACAGTGTTAATAATGGCCACTTTGTCTGTAGCTGTTGTGAGATAAAAGGTCTACCGTACTCCCACTGAGTCTGTGAAATGAATGTTCTAACATTCAGTTCTGCAGTACAAATGTGATATAAAATGCATTTGAAAAATAATGGGAACACAGCCCTGGCCTCTGAGTACTGCCAGCAATAACTGTCCCCTCCCTTCCCTCACACTTCTGAAGGCCATGTCTTGCATGCAACTGGCCCTGAGTTCATGCTCATAGATTTGACACATACATAAACTCTCTGCAGTGTGACTTGTTTATAGAATGTCTTTGTTCATAGGAAAGTCCTCACATATTTTTTTCACTTTTATCCACAGAAGGTGTAATAATAATCTTACTGGGACAAACATCCAGAGAAAACTAGGCAGTATTTGTGTGTAGCCTGAGAACCCAGTCAGAAGAGAATTGTCTTTGTCTATAGCTTAATGCAAAACAAAATGATGAGCTTGGGGAACTGCTTCCTGATAGGGGACCAGGAGGATGGAACAACCTGGTGGGAGATAGAGCTAAAAAGATTGGGAAAGAGACAGATGATGAAGACGCTTGGGAGCTACGAAGGATTGGAAATAGGAGAGCCATCTGGTCATATTTACATGTAAGATACCTACTCTGGCAGAAATTTGGGGGGTTGGGTTATCACGGTAAGACTCCTAACGGGAACCATGCCTTGGGTGACTTTTAGTCATTTTTAAATAAGTCACAGATATTCCATGATCATGTATTACTTTATAACACAATGAAATCAGCTCTTTGGAATAAATTTTTTTCTATGATAGAAACCAAAATTAAAGTCCCATTTAGAGAACATTTATTAATTTGATTCTTGACCTCTTTGCTTAACATAATCTCCAACAAGGATTTTTCAATAAACTTCATCACCATTTTCTACCACATTTCTAGAGAACATGTCTATTCCATTAAACAAATTAGAATGAAAATTACAGCCATACTACCTGCAAAACTTACTCTGCTATTTTTACAGCTCCTTGGCCTTCCACAAATCACAAAAATATTTACACCTTAGTTGAAACTTTTAAGAATAATTAGAGTCTGGAACAGTAAGCTCCTAGAAAATTGGTAATGAAAATAATGGTTTGTAAAGGAAGACTTGACAGACTAATTATAGTCTCACTTTGCCTCTCTACAACTCTATTTCTTAAACAGCTATTTAGTCCGAGGTACACAGATTTTTGTTTTCATTTTTAGTTATTTGAGTTTTTTTGAAAAGCAATTTTTGAAATTTGATAAATATTTAACTATAAAACTAAATAAAATTTATTAAGCAAATTTACTATCATTTAATTCTACTCTGAATATTATTGGGATGACTTCATAATGGAGGTAGATTTTTTAGTCCTACATGACATTAATTTTCTTTTTTATATGTATATTTTTATTTTTAACATTTTATTTCATTTTCATAAAGTTGTTCACAGTAATTGATTACATTTAATATTCAAACATCACATCAATCCCACCACCATTACACCTTCCCACCACCATATTTTGAATATTTCCATCCCAAACCCCAAATCCTGCCCCCAAAGCAGAACCGAAGTAATTTATTTTGTATTGTTTTTATGAATAATCCTCTGAAAATGATGCAGAAAAGTTTTCTTAGAGGAAAGTGTGTCAAGATTGTTGTTATGTATTTTATACTAGCCATTTAAATGATGCTGAGTTTACCTATGCACACAGGGTTACATAAAATGTAATTTTAACATCCGTATAATCTAAAGTACTGTTACTGAACTCGTGGCTTTTAAAATATACTTAAACTACATTATCAATATATAAATAGTAGACAACCTTATTTTTGCAAAACATTGATAACACTCTTTTAGAACCAAAAGTAAGATAATGTATGTAACTATTTCTCACTGTTACTTTGGATGAATGCAAATGTAACTGCCTTCAAGTCGGCATACTTTTTGACATGTGAAATTGAGATTCCATAGGTTGTTGCAGGCTAGTAATTCAATATAAATAACAATGAAGAAACCACATATGGTAAGCCTGGGATTCAGAAATTGGCTTTTAAGATTCTCAAATAAAGACCTTCTTTGAAGGAACACAGATGTATTAATTTTTAATTTGTTTCTTTTTGATCTCTTAATTACTAAAAAAGATTTATTGGTTAATTTTAGGAAGACAAGTGTTTGAAAAGTTTTGCCAAATACTGTCTTCTTTAAATGACTATATGGTAATGAAAAGTTAAGAGGAGAGCCAAATTAGATTGAATAATTGTTCAGTCATGTGGGTCAGGCTAGTTGCACTGCCTGGTTGTTAGGCTGATTGCTCAAATTACATTGCCTGGGGTCCTGCACTTGGTTGGCTGTCTTCTCAGATCTTAACAAGGTTCTGGGAATTTCTTTTTCTGACAAAGTTTGCTTTGTGTTTTGCCCCCTCCCCCCACCACCTCCAGGATGCTTCATCTGCAGACATTAGAAAAGCATATCGTAAGCTTTCACTAACTTTGCATCCAGACAAGAATAAGGATGAAAATGCAGAAACTCAGTTTAGACAAGTAAGTGAAATGTGTTGTTAGTACATATATTTCATGAGAATTCTACAAAAATAGTTTATCACAAACATAAAAATGTATATGTAGAATATTTCATTTGAAATTAAGGTAGCATATCTTTGCTTTTTTTAACAAAATAATCATTTTTCCAATTTTTTTGATAATTACAATCTAAATTCTTGAAGGATCTCAGTTGTCATAATTTTCTTTTCTGAATTGTAGCTTTTGCTTTAAAAAAGCTTTTTTAAGATAATTTTTTATTTTATAACTTTTGTTTCTTTCACAAAGAAAGATCACATTTTTATACGAATCATTTTTTAACTCTTAAGTTACTACTAAACAAATTATGATTTTTTTAATCTCTTCATTTTCTACATGAATACATATATTATTTTCTGTGTGTGCAGTAATTATAGTGTATTCACCTTTTCTAAGCAATTTTTTGTAGTTGAGATGATTTTTATTTTAAAGTAATGCTTCTGTTTTAGTTGGTGGCCATTTATGAAGTTTTAAAGGATGATGAACGAAGGCAGAGGTGAGTGTTTCTGCTTTTGAATTAAGACTTTAGAGTTTGATGTCTCTCCATTTATAAAGAATTGTCTCATTAAAATAATATTTATTGTAAATTAGTATTTTCCTTTTGTTCCTTCTAAGAAAAATGTTCTAAAATGTATGTTAATAGCAGAGTTCATTTCTGTTACATACTCACTAGGTTGATTCAGTACTTACAGACTTTAAGATCACAAGTCATAAATTAGCAGTCATAGCTTCATTAGATATGATTTTTATATCTTTATTTCCCTGGGAAATTTGAATACTACTTGGCTTAAAATGCCCATTCATTTCTTTGAGGCATCAGTAATAGCCCCTCTTTGCTTGGTGGTGGTCTTTTCATTGTTTCTATCCATTAAATCTTTTATAAGTGGGTTGTTAGTAACTTTCCAGATACTACTGTTTCTTAATATTTTTCACTCTCAAAATAAGAAGTCCTATTTGTGAATGAAGATATAGACTTGTGTAAAGCTATAGAAAATAGGAGTAGAAGCAATTTGTTTCTTCTTCCTATCTTTCTTGTCTCTTCTTTCCCTTGTCCTCCTTCAGTGATTCAATGTTGAGGGTTGAACTTCCAAAACAGAGGCAGTCTCCCTCCCCCACTCTCCACCCCCTTGCCCCATTCTGGGACTTACCTATTTCAGAAGAGTAGTGTTGTATCTATACTAGTGCCAGAAACCTTAGAGATTCGTTGAGGGCCCCCTTCCAATATACACTTAGAAAATGGAATGTAGACATTTATTTGGCTTCAGAGTTTTAAAATCAGACCCACAATAGGAATTGCATTTTGCATCCGGTCTTGGGACAGACAGAAAAACAGTAAAAAACCAAAATTTCTCCAGATACTTCCTTTGCATGTAAAGCAGACTGGTATTTTCTTTTCTAGTTGTTTAGTTCAGCAATTTCTAGTTGTGGCCCTCTAAACTGATTCCATGAGACACCAGTAAGCTGTGTTCTACACTTCGAAAATGGTTGTGCTACAGTAAAAGAAGGGGAAATTAGAAGAGGAGGAAACCCCAACTTTTAATCTGTGATTTTAGGCTTACAGTCTGCCTAAATACCCGTAGTTGTGGGGTATAAATAAATAAAGAAAGCCCCCCCCAAAAAAATTGTACTGACATTTGTAATCATTTTCCTATGTATTGTCTGAATTATTATGTATCTTAAAGTGTTAGTTGCCCTCCTGGTTCTCATCTTAACTCTTTCCTTTGAATACTTCAGTTTGTCACATCCCGAAGCAGGATTCAGGATACACTCTCTTGACTGAGTTCTTTGCTTTATAACAAGGATTGGCATTGGTCCAGATACCATAGCCGACATTCCTCTAGTTTGAGATAATCCGTAATGTTGAAAGAGTCCTAGAAGTGTGTTGAAAGAAGTGTTGGTCATTCTACACATATTTTCTAGTTGGTTTCTCCCTGTGAGCCCCTAGTTTGTTTCACACATCAAAAAATAGGTGTCTGATGAGATGGATTGATTTAGTCTGTGTCTTTGGCATCAGATGGTGTCCTTTTGTTACCATTATAAAAGTTAGTAAACTTTGTAACAATTTCTTTCAGTACTGAAATTACATCTTCATAGAATAAATCAGTAGGTAAAATTGTGTCTTTATTAACAAAAACTGTTCTAACGTTTTCTTTTTTTGGATTAATTCCCTCTGCATTTTTTTCAGTGTTAGTGGAGAAAGTGGCTCTGACAGTTACACAAACAGCTATAGTATTTATACCCCTTGAGGCACAAGTAACTCTTTGGTAACTGGTTTTCCTTGAGGCAAAAGTCTTAACTAATCAAGCTGAGAACCATTCCTCTAAAGCTTATGCCTGAGGCCAGGTGACCTATGAGTATTTAAACATAGGAGAAATGCACCTCAACAGACAATTACCTAATGTTTATAATTCCTTTAGGGGAAAAAGAGCACACAGTTATATCTATTTTTTTTAAAAAGATTGTCTTACACTGATTTTAAGAATTGGTTTTTGTATTCCATTTGTATATTATAAATATTCACCAAACAAGATCTTTTAAATGTATAATCGTCAAGGAGTTAGTGATAAGGGAAAGGTATAACTGTCTAGGAATTAGCAAGATGGGAAATTGCCATAGTCACGTTTCCCATATCTGATCATTTCCCATATAAATAATTTTGTTTTTACCAAAATCAGGTACATTCTTTAGAAAGAGAATAGCAATAAAATAGATCAAATAAATCAGATAACCTTTTGATTTTTTTTTTCCTTTGGTTTGGTGGCCTCACTGGGTGGTGTTCAGGTCTCACTCCGGGCTCTTCACTTAGGGATCACTCCTAGCAGGAGCAAGATAAGTTTCTTACCCAGTGTATCTCTGGCCCTCAAATAACCCTTTTCTAAGGGCAAGGCAAATTTAATTTTTTTAAATACTTTTATTTAGGTATAGTTAGCCTCCCATTTAAAACAAAAAAAATAGAAACTCAGACATTTTAGGCATCAGATCTAGCTCAAAGGACTGAGTACGGGCTTTGCATGCTGTAGACCAGGATTCAATCCCCAGCACCATATGATCCCCTGAAACATCAAGAAGCAGCTCCTAAGCACAGAGTCAGAAATGTGACCCCACAACAAACAAGAAAGTTGGCTGTTTTAAATGTTCAATTCAATGACTTTTAGTTAAGTAATAATAGCACTTTCCATCACAATTCAGTTTTAGAACATTTCCATCATGTCCAACTATTTCCTGAAACCCAGTTGCAAGAATTCTCACTCTCGCAGCCTCAATTACTGATCTCCTCTCTGTGACTCTAAGTTTATTTTTTCTGTACACTTACTACAAAGTAATGCTATAAGTCATCTTTTATATCTGACATCTTTTTTTTTACATTTTTTTTTATTATTTTTAGTGAAACACCATGAGGTACAGTTGTAGATTTACAATTTTTTGTGTTTGGGTTTTGATTATACAATGATCAAATACCCATCCCTCCACCAGTGCCCATTTTCCACCACCATGGATAATATCCCCCCGACCCCCATCCCTCCCATCTCACCCTGCCTCTGTGGCAGGGCAATCCCCTGTGTTCTCTCTCTCCTTTTGGGTGTTGTGGATCTGACATCTTTTTATCACAGCACATTTTACATTTATCTATATTATGGCATATACCAGCTGTTTTGGTGGCTGAATTGTATTCCATAAGCCACTTCATTATTCACCAAGTATTATACATTTAGGTTGTTTCCTCTTGTTGTCTATGATGAACAATGCTGCTATCAACTTTCATTTATCATAAAAAATCATATATATACTTTCATTTTTCTTGAGTAATTCCCAAGAGTACAGTAGTAAATAAATATTTCAACTTTTTTTTCCTTCCTATACTCATAAACTGCAACTTGAAAATGACTCATTTTACCTATTAGTGTAAAGAAATTTAGCATAAGGGCCAGAGAGATAGTACAGTGGGTGGGGCGCTTGTCTTGCATGCAACCAACCTGGGTTCAATTCCTGGCATCCTGTATGGTAAATGAAAAACTTCTATTTGCAAAACCAATTAAAATAACAATTATCTGAGCCTAAACCACTACACTCTTATGAATCGATTACCTAGTTATTAAAACTTTGATTATATTTGTGCTTGAATGAAAGCATACATAATCTAAAAATAAGGAATGTCTTGGTACCTTCTTTAACTACTAGATAGAAAATAAAAAATACCTATTAATGTATAAAGTGCTATATACTACAACTTTTGTTGTATGTCTATATCAAGATAGACACAGATATATAATTTATAAATTAAGCAGTTAAGTTAGACTTCCTGTTTATATTTATATAACTTTTTACTATAAAGCTCAAAATGTAACCAAGAAAGATGTTGCTCTTATTGTTTCAATCTAAAAATGGAACTTTAGTTTTACAGTTACTGTATTCTATCTCATCTCCAAATATGCTAATTTTTAATTTTACATAATTTTTCTGCTGGTTATTAAAATTTTTCTAGATTTATGCCCAGTGTTTATATTAACTAAATATATTTGATAAATTGTAAATTATAGAATGGAACTTGGTAAGATGTTATTTTATATTCATTGTATACATTTAAAAAATAAAGTAAGCTCTTACTAGCTTATGTTTTAGATGTTTGAAATTTATTAATGTTTTAATTTCTAAGATGATTCAGTTTTATGTGACTTTTTGCATAAGTAATATTTTCATAGAGATTAATTTTGTATATTCTTAATACATGTACATTCTTAAATCTCATTTTAATAAATTATTAAGAACAGTTTGAGGTCAGTTATAGAAACACTTAAAGTATGTATTTAAATATAGAAAAATATGATGTATTGATTCAAATTTTTTGTTTTTAACCTATTTTTTAATGACATG
The DNA here is from genome assembly GCF_029834395.1 of Sorex fumeus. NCBI lineage: Eukaryota > Metazoa > Chordata > Mammalia > Eulipotyphla > Soricidae > Sorex > Sorex fumeus. The sequence goes on along the minus strand of NW_026606083.1, from coordinate 17,981,790 downwards.
AATAAGTATTTTAAGAAGTAACTTCATTTTTTCAGTATTTCAGGAAGGAGTGATTTATCTTTATATATGTATTCTAAACAATGAATGATAATATGATAATAAAAGCTATCTTCCCTTAAATGGCCAGTCCTGTGAGCCATAATGTTCATTGATAGTAAAATCAATAGAGCATTGATTCTAAGCTTAATCCTTAAAGAATGTTATTTAGAGTGGCATATATAACCTAGTAAATATCTACTTCTGCTTAATGTGTTCAGTGCATAACATTTTGCTGTCTTGAATTTGGCTGTGCACTAAATAAAATTTGCATTGAGATAGAAAATTGTAGCTATTAACAGATACCTAGCATTTCAAGATATAAAGGAAAAATTCACGTGAGATTCATAGATATGAGTTCAGCCATGCTTTCTTTCAATACATTTTAGATCGGATACTAATTGAATCCTCATATATTCTTAAGGAATTGTTTCCATTTCTTAGATATTTTTAATATTTATTACTTATAAACATACTTTTTATGTGAAGCTATTTTATTAAAAAGATTAGCTGAAAATTATTACTATGTTCTGATTTTTTTTTCCTGATTGCTATGTTTGTTTATTTTCTTCTCAATAAATCTGAAGAAAAACAGATTTAGAACAAATTCAGGACTTTACGAATGTTATACTCTTTCATGAAAACACTTCAAATCTTTAACAATACATTTCTAATTTCAAATGAATTATCTTTTACCAAAGGTAGATTTAAACATGAATTTTTGAGGACAGGAACTATAGTTGTTGATGATATCATATTATGTCTTGAGTATTAAAGGACTGCTATAAATATTATAAGAGGCCATATTAACCTCAAATTTTATCTGGTTCAGCTACTACACTATCATATTTTAATTTGTAGCTTCTTGTATACCACACAATTTACCCTTTAATAATTTAGTACTAATTAATGTCTTATTTTGAACATTGGTTATTCTGATCTGCTGTTATTAATAGCCTGAAAGCCATGTTTTCTAGATTTGCTAATAAAGTTTGAATTTATAACTGATATTTTACAACTGAAGAAGTTGCCTGTAATAAATCGTTTGCTTTATTTATTTATTTTTTTGCATATCTCTAAGGTATCAGTTTAATAACTATCAAAGTAGCTAGTGCAGTTGTTGCATTTAAATTGATTTACATGTCAAGACTGGCAGTTTAGCAGCTGCGCTATTATTCCTAGATCGGTCAATTTACTTGAGAAAAACCTACTACTGAGTTCTACTGACCTGCCTGACAATATAGGCCCTATTTCTATTCCTGTAATTAGGCCTGCAACTAACTCAGAATATTTTTAATTAAAATATTTTGGTCAATGTGTTGCACCAAATTAGGCCTTTCAGTGAAGATTTAATTCGGGAAATAGTGTGATTAGAATATTTAATGAGTTGAGTTCAATTAAGATTAACAGGTTGTGTGTTTAGAATATACAGTGTTCATGACCATTTTGTGTTTTATAATCATAAATGTTACTCCTGATTTTTAACCTTCAACTAATATTTTTAAACATTTTAACCTAAACAGCCTCAGTAACTTTTTATAGGTAAATTAAACATATTGAAATTCATTTGTAAAGAAAACTGATTTAAAAGAAATTCCAGGAAGGCTTTTTATTTGTTGAGTTCTTCCCTTCCAACAAAGCCAAAAAAGAGAAAATTACCGGTTAAATGTTTACAGATAAACAGTTTTATTGAGAAATCTGACATAAACATTGGTTGCCTCCCTCTCTAATTTGGAAATTTTTAATTCACTTAAGTGTGAGCGAAACAAGATAAAGAGGTGCTCATTTTGTAGGCATTTACACCATTAAAAGGCTTTGATAATATATGTAAATATTTCTATCTGAACTGTGTAAATTAAAACACTTATGAGAAAATCTATCCTGAATTTGATTCTGCTAGTAATTACTTCATGGTAACATATGGAACTTCTGTCTTGATTTTTTTTTTCTCCCATCGAGATTCTTCCTTTTGTTGCTGATTTCCGTGTTCAGGCCAAGAAAGATATGTAGACTATATGGCTCCTTTAGCTGTCATTTGAAGAGTCACATCATTGGGTGCTGTACAAATACAGATTCCTGTATCCGTAGCATACTACCAAGTACATTTTTGAAAGTTATTACTAGACCTACGTCTACGTATCATATTTCTAATTTACAGGCAATTGTAATGCAGATAATTTCATGTATAAAATGTTGCTGATTTTAGAGAAATTCCTTTTTCTTTCATCTTTATAAATTAGTAGTATTAATAACATTTTTTACAAAATTTAAACTTCAGTGAGAAACTGTTATATTTGCTACTATAGGTATGATGAAATTCTGATCAATGGACTTCCCGATTGGAGACAGCCTGTATTCTACTACAGGCGAGTGAGAAAAATGAGCAATGCTGAGCTGGCATTACTTTTGTTCATTATTCTCACAGTGGGTCATTATGCTGTGGTTTGGTCAATCTACCTGGAGAAACAACTGGTAAGTATTGGTAATAAATCGGACAATTTTATGTGAATTTTCAGACATTTTACTTTTCAGCTGATAAAAATGAAGATTTTTTCATATATTTCCTGCTAATAGCTTTGTACTTTGTTTTCATATTTATCTAAGTTCAGACAGTAGAAACAATTATCTGTCTTTTTCTTTAATGTGGCATATGAGTTTGCTATGAAAGTTTGTGAAGGTTCAATTATCTAGCTGAAAATTAGCAGACATGCTAATTATCACCTATCAAGTAAAAAAACTTATGTAAAATAATTTTAGAAAATTTTATCAAAGTTTATATAAATTTTGATGTTAGTATAAATGATTTATGTTAACATTTTTATTTTAAAGTGTTATACAAGTAAAATGAGAATATCAGATAATTTGATTAAAAAGTTTTATTTTCCTAGTCTGTTACTGCATTATTTTGCTTTAATTTTTATTTGTATGCTAAGGACAGTAAAACATTTATCAGTGCTCATGAATTAGCATCTGTTGACTCATTCTTTTTGAAGCGACATTATTAAAGTTGGGTGAATGAGAAAAAAGTAAGTGAATGCTTTCTCTTAGAAAACTTTGATTGCTATGGAGATACACATGACTGACAGTGCTGAACTTCATGTGTGTTTAACGACTGGATACCATGGCAACAGTTATTGTTAAAGATTGATGATTTTACTTAATCACTTTGGACCTTACATGCATTTGCATAACTGTTTCTCTATAATGTTTAGCCTTCGTAGAAGACTCTTGATAACATTTGAAGAGTACATGTTAATGATAACCTGTAATCATAATTCTTTCCACATTAAGGATGAACTGCTTAGTAGAAAAAAGAGAGAAAAGAAAAAAAAGGCAAGTGGCAAGAATGTGGATGTATCCAAACTAGGTGTTTCAGAAAAAAAAGAAAGGTAAAAGCATAAAAAGTATTTTATCATTTGAAACTTTTAAAGTATTTTATATAGAATTCCATGTTATATGTATATTCTTTTCAGATATGGTGACATCATTTACAACTGTAGTAGGTTTCATAAAACTAACTGTGCCATAGTTTATGAGACTAATTCTAATCTTAAGCAAAAGTGCTACCATTTTTTCTCCTTATAAAGTTTTAATGTACAATTAAGAAATTAAATCTCAAAATTCTTAGTTTGAAATTTTTAAACTGGACTTTTAAAAAAAAAGAAAGAAAGAAAAGTATTACTCACAGAATCCATATCACTTTAGTAGCTGGCTGAAGAGTGACAACATATAGTATGTAGTATACTCAGAAAGATGCCACTATTTCGATTGATTCATAGAAAGAAATAAAGGGTTTGAATAGTTCACACAGCAGGGCGGAAACTGGATCAATGTGAGAAGACCAGAGACTGTCCTTCCTGTCTTCTGTACTGGTGGCATCAGTGAGTAATGTTTCACTGAACTGCAAATGACATTAATTTTTGTGTATGGGTTTGTTTATGCTACAGTTTTCATATCTCCTTGTCAGCACTTGAGAGTAGTTTGACGCTGCTCAGTCTTTTTTAGCTGAAGTAATCATAAAGCTTAGGAATTAAATTTGTAGGACAGAGGCAAAGTCCAGGTTGGGAAAGAACTTTTGTTTCTCTATCCTTACGACTTGATTAGAAGCCTTCTTCTCCCAAATCTTGTCTTCCGTTCCCTTACTTCATCTATAGATTGCATTTGTCATACCTGTACTATTTAATGATAGAATCAGATTCAGTTCTAGTATTCATAAATATTTCATTGAAAAATGTATTCATATTTTGTATTCATATTTTGTTGAAAATAGCAAAAAATAATTCATGGCCTTTATAAGAAATTTTTTGTCTCTCAACTTTCTATATTTTGTCCCTCCCCTCCCCCTTTCAGATTGTTGATGAAACCACAGTGGCATGATTTGCTTCCATGCAAACTGGGAATTTGGTTTTGCCTTACACTAAAAGCTTTGCCTCATCTAATCCAGGTAAAATGTACCTCTTTCATATAATATTAGATGCATTCATTTTATTTATTCATGAGGTAGTTTATGCCATGTGTGCTATCTGAATGCTGATATACTGTGGATGCTTCATCATGCCAGTTGAGTTGAAAACTGTTTTTACACATGAAAACCTAATTTAGAATAGTTCTAAAATATTTAGGTATCAGCTCCTATAATTAGTACTTCACAAACACCTTCAAATTCAAGCCACTGGGAAAATGAAAGTCTTTTTTTTTTTTTGCTTTTTCATTTTTGGGCCACATCTAACAATGCACAGGGGTTACTCCTGGCTCATGAACTCAGAAATTACTCCTGGCGGTGCTCAGAGGACCATATGGGATGCTGGGAATCGAACCTGGGTCGGCCATGTGCAAGGCAAATGCTCTACTTGCTGTGCTGTCGCTCCAGCCCCAGAAAAAATAGTCTTTCGGACAAAAATGAAAGCAATAAAAAAAAGTAATCCATATCTAGTTATAAAGAACAGGGCTTAGCTCTATCACCCTATTTAAATAGCATTTAAGTACACAGTATAAAAGTCTTTATATTAGAAGCTGTGTAATTATATAAAAATGTATGTTGTTTTTTATCTTTTTTGCATAGGAGTTGAGGATATTTTGTCTTATATTAGTAATCAAAGTTTTTGTTACTAGTTTTGATGCCTTGATCAAACAAAATGTAGGTACATATCATGCTACATGGCACTTTCTCTTATAGTTAAATTTAGTAAACCAAAGTATATTTTATTATATTGCTTTGCTAATTGTTTTGCACCGTACCCAGCAGTGCTCAGAGCTTACTCCCATCTGTCCTCAGGGATCCCTCCTGGTAGTGCTTAGGGACCATATGCAGTGTCAGGGATCAAACCTGGGTCATCTGTGTATAAGCAAGTGCTTTACATCCTTACTATTTCTGCATACGTGCTTTGCTAATTTTAATTATTGTGTCATGTTAGAAAAATCTTTGCATCTAAAATGAAATCTTTTGAAGTTTGTGTTACAGTTTTTGTGTGCAAATTTTGAGATTCTTTGATGTTGTAACTTTATGGAACAACTATTTTATCTTTGAAAATAAATATTAGAAAATAGGAATTTATGTCATTACTACCCACTTCTTTCTGCTTTTGTGTGCGTCAGAGCTATTTTTCCTAATCATTGTGAGAAATATTCCAAGTATTTTGTTTTTTCTTTTTCTTCATAGTAAAAATTTCATAATTGATGAGAAAATAAAAAGGTCATTAGTACTCTCTAGTTTTTGAAAAGTTATCTATCAGTTCTTTCATCACAGTGGTTCGTCTTGGCATTAGAAAGATAGCTCAGGTGGTAGAGTACATGCTTAGTATTTGGGAGACTCTTAATTTCCAGCCCAAGCATCACAGGCTTATCTTCAGCAATGCTGAGAAACATCCCAGAGTCCCAGAATTTGCTAGAGGTCGCCCCTTACTGTTTGAAAAAAAAGTTCATCTTAATAGTTGATGCTTACATAATCACATAATCATATCCATTTATATTTAGTAGAGGTATTTATTGATTAAAATTTTGCTTTCAAGTTGTCATGTTGCTTATTTGAAAGAAACCCACAACTTTCTTTCTTTTTTCTTTTTTTTTTTTCTTTTTAGTGAAACACCATGAGGTACAGTTGTAGATTTACAATATTTTTGTGCTTGGGTTTCGATTATACAATGATCAAATACCCATCCCTCCACCAGTGCCCATTTTCCACCACCATGGATAATATCCCTCCCACCCTCATCCCTCCCATCTCACCGTGCCTCTGTGGCAGGGCAATCCCCTGTGTTCTCTCCTTTTGGGTGTTGTGGTCTGCAAAAGAGGCTTTGAGTGGCAAACATGTTCAGTCCATAGTCTACTTTCAACATGCATCTCCCCTCCTGGGAGGATCCTCCAAACACCTTTTATTTGGTGCTCCCTTCTCTATCTGAGCTGCCCTTTCCCCTAGAATGCCCGGCTGGCCTCTAAGCTATGGAGTAATCCTCCTGGTGTTGATCTCAGCTATTCTTGGGTATTAATCTCATCTTTTGTTTCTTTATATTCCCCAGATGAATGCAATCTTTCTATGTCTATCCCTCACTTTCTGACTCATTTCGCTTAGCATGATACTTTCCATGTTTTACCACTTGTATATAAACTTCATGACTTCATCTTTTCTAACAGCTACATAGTACTCCATTGTGTAGATGTACCAAAAAAAACCACAACTTTCATAACTGTGTTACTACATATGTAAAACTTAAAGAGGAAAAGTTTATCAGCAGTCTGTTATAAGATCTGACAGAAAAATAGTTCAGGACATAGTTTCTAATGCAGTCACACCCAGCTGGGTTCAGGGCTTATTCCTGAATAAGCGACTGCTCCTGGGTTTGGAGAACCATATTGAGTGACAGGGATAGACCTGGATCAGATAGATGCAAGTCAAGTGCCTTGCTCACTATATTGTCCCTCCACCCTGAAGTCCTTTTTCTTGCATAAGCCTTATCTATACTCAGATTTGGGGCGGGGGGAGGGGCACATCTCATCTTCTCATCTAGTAGTGCTCAGTTCTTCTGACTCTGGCTCAAGGATCACTCCTGACAGGTTTGCGGAACCATATATGTGCCAGGGATTGAACCCAGGTCAGCTGCATGCAAGGAAAGCGTCCTACCCACTGCATTATTTTTTCTGTACCTACTCTTGGGGTCTTTAAGGAAACATTCTGATGATTTTGTTGTTGTTGTTGTTGTTGTTGTTGTTGTTGTTTTGGCTTTCGGGCCATTCCCTGCGGTGTTCAGGGCTTACTCCTGGCTCATGCTCAGGGATCAGTCCTGACAGTGCTTGAGGGACCATCTGTGTTGCCAGGGACCAAAGTGGTATCGACTGCACTTCAAGTACCTTATTAACCCCGTACTGTCTGTCTAGTCTCCCTAGGTGATTTGGATAAAGAAGGATCCAGCTAGATTCTCACGTATCATTGTAATTACATAATCCTTAGAAATTTTTGTTATTTCCCTCGTCTTTCATAAATTACTTATTTATTTCAGTTAATAGCAATTTTTACAGAGTATCCTCTGCTTTTCAAAGACACGGCTCTCATTTTCTACTCCCTTTTATATTTTTTAATAAAAGATTTAGGGGCTGGAGCAATAGCACAGCGGGTTTTTGCTTTGCACGTGACCAACCTGGGTTTGATTCCCAGCATGCCATATGGTCCCCTGAGCATCGTCAGGAGTAATTCCTGAGCACATGAGACTGTGCATCACTGGGTGTGATGCAAAAGATAAATAAATAAAGATAAAAGATTTAATTGACTCAAGTAACTACAAAGCAAGTATCAGCTGACAGAAACAGGTCACAACCGTAGGTGTAAGCATGCTGTATCCTAGCAAGTTGGTATCAGTTAAGAGAGTTTCATTTTGTTGTGTGATCATCTTGAATTTCACAAAGTTAATGAAAATGAGCTGCAAATGTCTTTGTGTAGCTGTCTTTGATTGAGAATGGGGTTCTCCTCAGAGAGGGAGAGAGAACTCAGTGGGTTGGAGCACATGCTTTTCATGTGGGAGGCCCAGGTTCAGGCCCTGGCACCACATGGTCCCCTGAGTATTGCTGTGAGTAGACCCCAAGGCACTGCCAGGTCTGGCCTCCAAAAGAAACCCCCCGCCCAAAAAAAACAACAAACAAAGGTGCCGGCAAAAAAGTGGGAGATTCGGAGACTTGAAGTAAATGGCCTTCACCCAGATCTTGGCCTTATCATATTATTACCTCTTCTGCATTTTCCCCCTTCTGTTCTTCCTTTAAATACTCATGTCTTTATTATGCTTCATGCACATATATAGTTGTCCAGTGGGAATTGAAAAAGTAGCTGCTCTGAATCAACTTATGCCCCAAGTTTACCGTTTAAAACTTAAAATTTCTAAACAAACTCCTTAATGCCTATTAGTTTACATAAATTATTCTCTATCCTCACCCAGAAAATACAAATGAGAATAGTTATATCATTATTTGATGTATAAAATTTCATCAGCTTTTTTTTAGAAAAATTTTAATAAAATTATATTAAACACTTATCAGAACAAGGCACCATAAGGAACAATAGAGATGAGTATGTTATTTAAGACCTTTCAGTTGGACAGTGAGAGACCAGAGCAATAGAACAGCAGGTAGGGCTCACGCAGCCAACCTGGCTATGATCTCCAGACCCCAAATGGTCCCCTGAACACCCCTAGGTATGGTCCCTGAGCACAGAGCCAGGAGTAAGCCCTGCACATCTCTGAGTGTTGCCCAGAAACAAAGACCTTTCAGTTATGCAATGAAAATAATTGAATTGGGTATAATATGGTGTGCAACATATTATAACCAGCTCTTTAAATGTTCGGAGACATATAGATTATACGTGTGTGTGTGTGTGTGTGTGTGTGTGTGTGTGTGTGTAGGTAAAGGTAAAGGCCCTCCCATTGTTCGTCGATTTGCTCGAGCGGGCCCAGTAACATCTCCATTGGAGACTTTGTTGTTACTATGTCTGGCATATCGAATACTTCACGGGGAGCTTGCCAGGCCCTGCCGTGCGGGCGAAATACTCTCGGTAGCTTGCCGGGCTCTCCGAGAGGGGCGGAGGAATCGAACTCGGGTCGGCCATGTTGGCTGCGTGCAAGGCAAACGCCCTACCGCTGTGCTATCGCTCCATATATAATGTATCTACATAAATATTGTCTTTATTTGGGATGGTCAAGGAAAAATGTAAAGAGGAATCCTCTTATAAAGAGGAGTCTTTAAAAAATGTAAAGAGGAGTCTTAAAAAATGAGCAGTGAAGTGAAATGAGTACTTCGTATTCCTGGTAGTATACAGAATTTTACTCATGGACAGGAGTTTTTGTATAATAAAATCCAAAAGAGAACTGAGAAAAATATGTCCCAATCACTTCAAAAGTGTTATATGTATCTTGCCAAGTCTAGGTTCCAGATCCCTAGTCTCTGAGTATAACCATTTTGGAGTTTATGCTGTAATAAATAAACCTAATGAAAAAATCTATAAAGCACATTTAGACAAAATAAAGTTCATTGACCATACAGTCAAGTATTTCTATCACACACATCTGTCAAAGATATGTATACACTGTTAGGAAAGTTAAAGCACATAATGAGTAGAAAATGCAGTGGCCATGTGATCAAATAAGTAGAGGTAAAAGTAATCTTTTATATCTAGTATTGTTTTTTTAGAAGGTCCTTATTATCATCAATCCTGAATTATATTTCTTTCTTCTGAAAAGGTTATTTAGGAAAATTATGAAAATTTGGTAGATTAAAAGTATGAGGTCAGAGAATGAAAAACTTATATAGTTGATAAATATAAAATATGCGATAAATTACTAGCAGTTGTTTTCTATATTGGAAAAGACCCACAAAAAAAGATGTATGGATATCTATATGGGGCATAGTAATATGTCTATTATCATCCATCCATGTGTAGTATGTTCTTTATCATCCATCACGGTCACGGTCCTCCCGTTGTTCATCGATTTGCTTGAGCGGGCCCAGTAACATCTCCATGAGAGACTTTCTTGTTACTGTGTTTGGCTTATCGAATACGTCACGGGTAGCTTGCCAGGCTCTGCCATGCAGGCGAGATACTCTCGGTAGCTTGCCGGGCTCTCCGAGAGGGGCGGAGGAATCGAACTCGGGTCGGCCATGTTGGCCGCTTGTAAGGCAAACGCCCTAATGCTGTGCTATTGCTCCAGCAAAGAAAACGGCGCTACCCAGATAGAAAAGTAAAAAGTCAAATTATAAATCAAATAGAATTAGATATTTGTAAACTGATAATTGGATGGATAGTTAAGGGGTGTGAAGAGATGTAAGAAAGCATCAGGGAAGAGTGTTTGTGTGCAGAGAAGCTGGGGAAACCTTAGGGAATGTGTCTGTATGCCTAAGAAAGCAAGTGGAATGATCAGCAGAGGATATAGAATATTAATTAAAATTTAATTAGGAATGTGGATGGTATCAAAAAAGGGATTGTATGCTTTTTTGTTTGCTTTTGGACCACACCTGGAAGAGCTCAGGGATCACTTGTGGAACAGTATGAAGTGCTAGGGATCAAACCCGGGTCGACCTGCAAGGCAAGTGCTTTACCTGTTGCTCTGTCTCTCTGGTCTCGAGATCATATGCTTTGCGGTTAGAATTACTTTCCAAATGAAGGAAGTTAGACTTACTTTTCAAGCCCTAATGATTTCATTATCTTTGTTTCTGTTCTGATGGTAGTTTTGAAGGGAGTATACTTTATCTTGGATTTGATTAAACTGATCTTTCTTGGCCATAATTAAAATGTTACCCCAAGGAATTATGCTCACCTCCAAAATACTTTTCTTGGATTTTTGTATATTTTTGGCTTGGGGGCCACACAGGCAATGCTCAGGGCTTACTCCTGGCTCTTCACTGAGGAACTACTCCTGACAGTGCTTGGGGTACCATATGGGATGTTAGGAATCAAATCGGGTAGGCCGCGTGCAAGGCAAGTGTCCCTACCCGCTCTCCAGCCCCTCTTGGATGTTTTGAGGTTAATCAGATAGTTACATAGTCAACGATGAAAACAACAACAACAAAAATTAAAAGATGAAATATAGACAACGCTTTGTACATTTTTTTTGTTGTGGTGGTTGTGTTTTTTGTGAGGGTTTGTTTTGTTTTGGGGTGACACCTGGTGATGTTCAGAGGGTTATACCTGGTTCTGCATGTGGGAATCACTCCTGGTAGTGCGGGGGTGACACTGGAGATTAAACATGGGTCAGCTGCAGGGAAGGTTAACATTTACCCACTGTACTATCTATCTAGCCCACAATGGCCATGTTTTAGTTGAACTCTTAGATTTGTATTGCTTGTCTGTATTGGAACCTTATATCTTTTCACCCAAAATAATTTGTTACTGATAGACTCATACAAAGTCAGTAAGTACCAAATATCCCAAATGATCTTTTTAAATTATATTTTAAATTTTAAAATATACTTTTCAATTATATTTTTAAACTTAAAAAATTTAAAAACCTTTTAAAATTATATTTTATAGTTATCTGTAACGGGGCCAGAGTGATAGCATAGTGGGTAGGGCGTTTGCCTTGCATGTGGCGACCCGGGTTTGATTCCTCCGCACCTCTTGGAGAGCCCGGCAAGCTACCAAGAGTATTCCACCCTCACGGCAAAGCCTGGCAAACTACCCATGACGTATTCGGTATGCCAAAAACAGTAACAACAAGTCTCACAGTGGAGACATTACTAGTGCTCGCTCAAGCACATCAATGAGCAATGGGAGGACAGTGCTACGGTGCTACAGTTGTCTGTAATGTAACTGTTAAAATATAAGATTCCTTTAGGTGTCCACTGCCTTAAGCTGTTAAATTTGTATATTGTTAAGTCCCAATCTCATGTTATCTTACTCCCAAGCTGATCTTATGTGAACACATTCAACTATAATTTATTCTAAGAAATTTCCAACATATGTTTCTCTTCCTCTATCAGGATTTATAGGTTGTCTAGGAGTAGTGGCGAGAAAATAGAGGAATTTTCTTTTAAGTGCCATGGCTTTTATCTTAAAAGGTAAAGTAAAAGTTGCATCAGAGAGTAAAGGTTTATTGAACCTTTTACAAACAGAGACATCTTCTTGCCCAAGAACCTCTGTGGAAACAGTCGTGGACAGCTGAGAGTGTTCCCTCCATCACTGGCAGTACCCTTCCTATCTAGTCCTTTTGCTTCTTTTTGCTGAGACTTTTTTAGAATTCAAATAAACAAAATATTCTTCACTGCTAATTAGTAAGAGGGGAAAACTTAAAAACAAAAACAAACACAAATAACTTAGAGGCATTTATGGTAAGCCAGGGTGCCTGTCCTGGAGTTAGACACAGATATCCCACAGTACTTTTAGTACTCCAGCAACAACAAAACTTCATGGACAAACTTTACTTAGGGAATTTGTAAGTGAATGAAAACAAAAGGTGGGCAAAAAATTATGGGACTGATCCTCTATGCCTAGTTCAAAAGAACTAAAAACAGGGCCCAGAGAGAGAGCTCCAAGGCTGTATTATATACCTTTGACAGAAGAGGTTCTGGGTTCATTCCCCCTTCAGTGTTCATCCCCGAATCCCTCCTGGTTGTGACCTTGCTGGCCCATGTACCCTGGCCCAAGGATTGAGTCTTCTGGTCTAGTTGGCTGAGTTATCACTGGAGTGGCCCTTTAGACCTCTGAGTATTGCTTGGGAAGCCCAAAAAACAAAAGGAGAAAAGGGTATAGGAAAACCAAGAAGACCTCCTAAGACTAAAATTCTTTTATTTCAGAGAGCATAAGATGTTGTTATTTGGAAGTCCAAAGATAAAATATAATTTATATAACAAACAGTAGAATTTTATAGGTTATTGCTTGATGTAGAAAAGATTTGAAAAACAGGTAGGATGTTAGAGATGTTAGATGTCATCGGTTCCACATTTTATAGATGAAAAATAATGGTGAGGCTGCTTGCTCAAGTGACACAACTCTGTAATTGTACATAATACTTAAGAGCAGATAAAAAGAAATACTAAAATACAAAAGTTAAGGCAATGGGCTGGAGCAATAGCACAACAGGTAGGGCGTTTGCCTTGCACGCGGCCGACCCGGGTTCGATTCCCAGCATCCCATATGGTCCTCTGAGCACCGCCAGGGGTAATTCCTGAGCGCAGAGCCAGGAGTAATCCCTGTGCATTGCCGGGTGTGACCCAAAAAGCAAAAAAAAAAAAAAAAGGTTAAGGCAAAAGTTAAGAAAGAAAAAAAGAATTTTTTAAACAACTGGATAATTATCTTTATAATGAGTAAATAAGCTATCTGATCTTAAATCCCCTAACAGAGTTTTCAGGCTGATGGTAATAATCATAAAAGTTGCAGAAGGATTCTTATTTGAGTTGAGTTGAATAGATGATTTTTAGCTCAAATGGAAAAAAGAAATCATGCTTTCAGTGAGCTACCTGATCACTACTGACTGATAAAGAAAGCATAGGTTTTGGTTTTCTGTCTGTGTTTATCAATTTCTTGTGAATTTAGAATTATTGTCTCCAAAATTTTTGAGTCGCTCAAAATATGCAATTCTTCTTAAATTTTTTTTAACTTAGGGGCAGAAGAGATAACACAGCAGGTAGGACATTTCCTTGTATATGGTCAACCCAGGTTCAATCCTTAGCACCCCATGTCATACCCTGAGCACCACTAGGAGTAACCCCTGAGCATCACTGGGTATGGGCCAAAAACCAAAAAAAGGCCTTTTTTTAAGTTTTGGTGAATTCTTTATTGTAAGTACTTGTAATTCTGAGATTATAATATTGTCACTAGCATAGCAAAATTTGAGGACCTATTCGTGGTCAGATCTCAGAAATGTATTTATGGTATTTTCTTGTGTTGAAGGTAAGCTCCAAACTTAAGAGGAAATTTGTGCTGTCAGACAATTCTAAGTAATAGAACCTCCTTTTTTTTTTTATTACAGCTCTCTCTGTAGAGCTCCTTTATAATTCTGGTTCCCACTAGCACAGATGATACAGCAGCCCTGATCAGGCGCTCTAGGTCAGCTCTTTTCTTTTCAAGGTTTTCTTTGTTTAATATTTTGAAGCTTATATGGAGAAGTAAAAGTAAACCGAACTTGACAAACAATGCCAGTTCAGCAAGTTGTTTTAATCACTTAAGTGATCTATATAATAGTGTTAGACAAAAGGTTTATGACATGAACATTCTTTCTTCTCATAACTCAGTTCAAGGCTTAGTGAAATTGTCATCATTATGTAACCTTTTCTAATCAGACTGGCTAAGGACTTTCCATTGAATATTTCTGTACTAATTTAATAGCACTTGCTATTTATTTGAGAATTAATATAATACAAGGTAGAGATCAAACTGACATTTTAGTGGTTTCACTTCCTTTTCGAGTTGATGCCACTTGTCTTTCCGTAGTCGATAAGAAAGGCGGCATTCTGCTCTAACTAGCCCTTGAAGGGCTCAGCATGACTATGTCTTCATCTAACTGGAACGTGTGGCTTCCTTGCTCACTATGACAAGGGTAAAGAGCTGGAGGATAACATGAGTTTCATGCTTTGGTTTGGAATGACACATGATATTTCCATCCACAGCCCATCCAGAACTAGTCCCATGACCCCACCTAATCTCAAGAGGACAAGGAAATGTGGGGAAACAGATAGAATGTTGGTGAGCACCACTCTCTCTTCCAATAATTTAGTCAATATATATTGAGTGCTTACTGTGTGCCAGAAACTCTTCTACGCTCTGGAATTTTTTTTTAAAAAAGGAAAAAGAAAAATTCCTGCATTCATGTAGTTTTAATGTTCTGTGTTCTAGGTAATATTCAATATTATTTTAACAGCATAGTTTATCTTATAATCTCCTTATATCCTTACAAAGTAAAATGCATTAATATAACTGCTTGATATTCTTGTATAGGAGTCCATGCTCTACCATTACATACAAAGAACACTCACAGCATATAAATTCTTTAAGTGAGTCAGAATTGTGCATTGTAAACTCAATCTCCCTTTTGATGTCTGTTCAGACAGTTTTGAGCCTTCTGGGGGATTTTGTTAAGTTTTAAAAGCGTTATGTATAAAGTAAAAACTTTTGCTTATGTTCTATCCACGAGGATTATTTGTTCCTCAAATAAAAGAATTCTTTCTATTTGGAAGTATGTAAACTTTATGGTTTTATTACAATATTAAAGAGTTAAATGTACGCCATCCAGAGTTCTAATCGATTAAAGTAAGCATTTATTCACTCACTAAATATTTATTAAGCAGCTATTGTGTGCCAGGTAGTATTTTCAAAAATGGTTAAGAGGTTTCTATCCATAAGACTATAATTTCTTATGTAGGAAAAAATGGGCTTATTTTGGATTCAAAATGAGACTATATTTCTTTACTACTTAACAGTTTTATGCATTCACATGCGTTATGGCTTCATAAAGTATGTGAATACATGACACTGTATAGAGGTTAAGTCCCTCATCTTGCTTGTGAACCAAGAACAACCAACTAGGTGTGGCACAATGATCCCAAAGGGAAGGGAAAGGATCAAAAACAAATGATCTTATTGAATCCATTTGAATGTATGAATTCCACTCATAAAGGTTTACCTTCTGTATATTACTTCAGTGTCAATTTCCCTTTTTCACATAAATTATTAGAAAGCTCTTCTTTATATTCATGCAAAATAAGAACTCATATCTAGAATAGTAATTTATGGTACTATTACTGGTACTGTGATTCCTTCCTTCTTTCTTTCCCTTTTTTTGGATGGAGTGTGGTTTGGATGGGGTATGGTTTTGACCCAGCTGATCATGTGCCAGAGATCAAACCAAGGTCAAGTGCATGCAAGGCAAGCACCTTAACTCTTGTGCTAATTTTCTGTCCCCTATAATGATTCTTAAAATAGTTTATGGTAGTTTCAGGTTATCCCTAATCTTCTCATCTCCAGTTCCTTTTAAGATAGAATTTCAAGCTGCCTCACCATTTGATTGCTTTCCTTTTTTAAAGTTTTCTAGTTTGGCAGTAAACTACATTTTAAAGGGTAGAACAGTGTAGTTTGTTGATTACAGTAGAATTATTTACTATTATTAATAGGCTTATTAAAGCAAAAATACTTCCTAGAATAGCATATTATAGTTACAATTGGAGAAATTACAGTAGGCTCTAAAAAACAGAAAATGTAAGAGGAACATATGAAGAACATATACTGGAGAAGTAAGAGCAAAAAGACAGGTTATTTGCCTTGAACAAGACTTTTTAGACATTTTCCTGACAACCCCTTTTCTGTGGAGACCTCCAAGTATAGGTATATACAGTATGTGTGCCCATCAAACATTTGCTGATAACAGATGGCAAATTTATTATAAGGCAAATTGTTAAAGGTTCTGCACACTTATATAGGATTACAACCCACCATTAAGAAGGGTCTAGAAAAGTTAGTAAGGTTAGGAAATGTATTAAAAGTTTTGGGATTGGTTGAAATAGATTAAGATCATTGGATGCATTGCAGTCCTCTGATAAATGTGGTTTTGCTTCTAGTGAACACTTCAAAGATGAAGTTTTAGTGAAATTCTGTGGTACAGCAGAAAAAGGAGCATTAGTAGACAAGCATTCATATTTGGCAGGACCACTTGACAGTAAAAGGTTGCAGTTACCTAGCAAAAGTTTTTTTCAATGAGATGATGCAGATAAAGACAAATCATGTAAGCAAGATTCTGTAAAAGGAATTTTGGTGAAGTGTGGATTAGAAAAACTCACCCTTAGTATGTAGTAGGTAATAAGGTGCTTGGCAAATAAAGCCATGATAAAAAATTTAAAGATAACATAAAGACCTAAGAGTTCAAATATTATTCTCTTTAATAAATATATTTGTGGAGAGAGGACACACCTATGGTACTCAGGGGCTACTCCCAGCTCCGTGCTCAGAAACTGTTCCTGGCATTGGTTCTGGTGCCAGGGACTGAACTGGGATCACCCACATACAAGGCAAGTGCCTTAACTGCTACACTATCTCTCTAGTCCTTTTTTCCCTTCAATTAGCATTTAACTTTCACATTAGCTTCTTGAATTTACTACTTTTTATTATCTCATTTTAGGGTTGGGAAAATTTATAGAGAAGTTAGTTGCTTAATACATAGCTGCTAAGATGGTAGAGCTGAGATTTAATCCTCCAGAATTTGCTCTCTTAATTATTTTATTATGCCTCACTATACTGTACTGTCATGATGTTTGGTTTCTGCCTAAATTCTTTTACCCCTCAGAAGTAATTTATCTGTTTTCTGTGTTTTATTCGGGGGTTGTACTCAGCAGGGGCTACTCCTCGTAGAGTTCTTCAAGGTTGCTCCTTGTAGTGCTCATAGAAAGATGTGGTGCCAGGCATCAAACCAGGGGCTTTCCACATACAAAGCATGTGTTCCAGCCCTTTGTGCCATCTCCCTCAGCTCATTATCTGCATGGGATTGCCTTTTCTACTCCGCTCAGTAAACCAGTGATTCATGGCCTGTTTTCTCTCTACTGTTAAAAACTGCTCTGGAAAGAAATGAGTAGATTCATTCATTCATTTTATACCAGGAGGGTTAAATAAATGATACCATTTGTTAGTATATTACAGAATTGAGTTTTTCTTAAAGACTTAGGAATACTACAGGCCCTCAAATCTTCATCTTTAACCCTGGTGAAATTTAAAGAACATGTTGGCATGGGAAGAGGAGTAAGCATTCTACACATATTCTTTTGTATATGCCAAATGATTTCTCTGGCCCAGGGATTATGGTAATCCTAGTAGAAGTGAAGAGCCATGGAGGGTGATGATGCAGAGGGTTGGGTGCTTGCCTTGCATGCACTGAATCCAGGATAAATCCTCAACTTCACAGCATAGTGCCATGAACCCTGGCAGAAGTGATCCTTGAGTACAGAGCCAGGTGTGGCCCAAAATGAGGAGGAGAAAGAGGAATAAAAGGGAGTATAGATAATATGAGACAGTTTTATTATTCATTCAGTGGTTTTAAAAGTACTTGTTATTTCTGTAATTATCTCGTAGAAAAGTTTTATATAAACCCAAGCCATAGATCCCAGGAGAATGCTTTAACTTGGACCATCATTGATGGGAAGAGATAATTCCGTTGTACAGTTTTATGTGTTCCTGGGTCAGGACCAGAGATATAGTACAGTAGGTTAGGCGCTTGCCTTTGTAGGCAACCAACCCAGGTTCAATCCCCAGCACCTCATATGGTCCTTGATCCCTGAGCATAGAGCCAGAAGTAAACTCTGAGCACAGCCAAGTGAGGCCCAAAAACAAAACTAACAAAGAGCTCTGAATCCAGGTAGAACCAAGGATTGATTTTGTTCCTTTATTTCCTGTAGAAATAAAATCCCTTCAAATGGGTCTGTGATTTTTGTTTAGAATTCTAAAATTCTGTGAGTCTAGAGTTTACTGTTATAGTGCTCTCTTATTTCACATCATTCATCATTTCTTTCTCATGCTTCAATCTAGTTCAGTTCAGTGAACATGTTTCATAAGCCATAAGGAATTAAGAAATACCTTAATATACAAGTAACCATCAAGGTATATTTAAATACTGAAGCAGTAACATAGGGTAAAATTACTCTTCCAGGTTCAAAGGGACTTGCAAAAGAGGTAATGCTTGAATAGGAGAGGGGGTTTAGGGGAGGGGGAGGGAGAGAGAGAGAGAGAGAGAGAGAGAGAGAGAGAAAGGGAAAGAGAGAGGGAAAGAGAGGGAGAGTGTTATCAGGAATGTAACCCAGGGCCTCACATATACAGGACAGTTGTTCTCCAACTGAGCCACACACTCAACCCTTGAAAAAGTTTTTCAAAGTAATAGGATTTAATCAAAATAATGTCAAGGGAGCAGAATACTCTAGAGAAAACATGCGGATACATAGCAGCTCAGCACAGTAAAGCCTGGTGACTCTACATGGTATATACACTATATATATATATATATATATATTCTATACATTAATATATGCCCCTTTATTTCTGGGGTGATGAATGATCTTTCATTTTTTTTCCTTTTTTGTCATCTTTATATGCTTAAAGCAGAAGTCCCAAGCTTATTTTCCCCATTCCCTCCGTTTTAGGGGGGGAAAAACATCACTCTGTGTTCCTAGAAATCTACTTTCTTTAAGCTTGCAAATAGAAAGTGCCCCGCAGTTGCACTAAAGGTTACTACCAGCCCCTGGGTAGTACTTTTCATGGGGACCGTATTGCCCACTTGGGAAACACAGGCCCTAGAGGGTCAGCTTGGCTGTTCTCATTTCTGTGATGCTCAAAGGTCTCATCTTTTTCCAGACTCTGTTTGTGTGGACTATGTGCCACCACCCCCGGAGACATTAGCCATTGCATCTTAATAGTGAAGTGTTTGTGCCCTTGATTTTCAGCCCTTGGTGGTGGGAACTATGTTCGAGATGAAGGAGGGACACCCTTCACCTGTATCTATCTGATCATATAGATTTCAAAATCAGATTTGCACATAATCGTGAAAGTGTTTTGGAGTTCAGGGAACTAATACAAAAACAGTGTTAGTAATTTTCAGTCACAGTAATTTAACATATCATGCAAGGTAACTCAGTGTGGTGTATTTCTGCTTTTTATTCAAGCGGTAGTACAATAGGGGGGGAGAAAATATGCAGTGGAAGTAGACAGAAAGGGATACACCTGTTAAATTGCTGAAAAACTATGATTTTCGTCTCAGTCTCTAAGAGAAAATTTAGAGGAATGTTTATTCAAATTTCTGTCTAAATTTGAAGACAAATAGAAAGGCTACATATTAAATGAATATTCTGGTTTAAAGTAAAGCTGTGGAAATCAAAACTGATTTTATGCTAATTTATTTGTAACTTCTTTTTAAGGATGCTGGGCAATTTTATGCTAAATATAAAGAAACAAAATTGAAGGAGAAGGAAGATGAACTGATAAGAACTGAACTTGAAACACTTCACAGTAAGTTTTTAAAGATGCCTTACCTGGTGTAGCAATCTCTCAAAAAAACAGATTATTGTCATTTGAAGTTTTAAATTCAGCAATCATTTAAAATTCTGTGCATTCTTAGAAGCTCTATGGTTATTTGTACTTAATTATTCTATGCATCAAATACTGCATTAGCAGTTACCCACCAGTCATTCCCTATTAGAAGAAAGGAAATCTAAAGTTACACGTCCTCAGTGCTTGGGGCATCCAAAATCTAAAAAGTCCTAAGATACATCATCTAACTAACTTGTGTTACCATAGTAAATGAAACCTAAAAATACCAATGGTTTTGTTTAAAGGGGCTTTGTGGTTTTTTTTCTATTACATATTATGAAAAAACCTACTAAATTATCAATGTATTTAATGAAATCTACCATTGAACACTAAACACAGTTCTTACCAACTTTAGGGAAAGTTGAACATTGTCCTATTGAAGAAGGCAGTTTCCGAGCCCTGATCTTTTTGTCCAGTTTTTCATGTCTGCATCTTCCCCATATATGCACAAACTATCCCTTTTTCTTCCTTTTTTTTTTATTCAGAATATTTAACACTGCTAAACATGAATTTATTTCTTCATTTTGTCTGCTGCCTTTTTCCCCAATAGAATGTAATTACCAAGAGGCTGTTGGGAAGTTGTTTTTCCCACTGCTATGTCTATCCAAGTACCCTAAAGACTTTTTGGCATAAGTAAGACTGAGCATATATTTGCATGCAGGAGGTCCCAGATTCAGTCCACCACATGGTTGCCCAAGTGATTCTGGAGTGATCCCTGAGCTCAGAACCTGAGACCCTGAACACTGCTGAAACCCCCCAACCAAAAAAAAAAAATCAAATTCAATTATGTAATTGTTTAAAGCAGAATTGCTATCAATAGGGTGAGTTTAGGTTTTTAAGGATTAAATACTAAAGATGGTTGATGTGTATGTTAAATTTAGAGTGAGCAAAGAATTATTATCATAAAAGCCTAAGATCAAAATAGAAAGTGATGCTATAGAGATTGATGAAATTTTTTCCCTTCCCGTTTGTTGCAAGAATCACAGTTCACACACTTTAGAGCACACTGTTCACAGGATTTGTATTCCTGGTGGCAGTGCTCCAGAAGTGTCACACACTTGATTTATAATACTCATACACACCTAGTCACAGTGTGCTAGAGGGAACAGTAATTGAATTGAAAGAACACTAAATACTCGTGTGTGTGTGTGTGTGTGTGTGTGTGTGTGTATGTGTGTGTGTGTTGTTAGCGGTCAAAATCAGAGCCTCACACAGAGTCACATTCCATGGCACACCTATAATTTTTATCTAATTATTACTTGTTTAAAGTATTTACAACAATTCAGAAGCCCTTTGAGAAGTGTGACCATTTTCCAAAAATTGTTCAATAATTTTTGTTCTCCCTAAAAATTTGGTAGCAATTCTCAGGCCAGTTTGACAATTATTTTATTATTATTGTCATATAAAAAGAATGTGTAATGAAATGCAAATTTTAAATATGTAAATGCCTAAACACCCTGCCAATATGAATGTGTTAGTCTCCTAAAAAGTTTGAAATTCATCACTAGAACTCAAAATGGAAAAAATAACCACAGGGAACATACGAAAACCAATACTCATTCTGAGTATTGAGTGAGTAATAAGACACATGTTTTTTAAAAACATTGGTGGTATATTTAGAAAAGGTGATGGCATTAGCATTAAGAATATTAAAGAACTTTCACATTGCTATTAATAATGTCAGAAACTGTCATGTATTTTTTAATGTAGTCTCTAATGGTTACATGCAAAGAATCTTTTAATTAATTTTGTTAACTTCATTACAGTGTTCTGCATTGTATACTTTAGAATTAATACATAAAGGCCCCAAATCCCCCAGTGTGCGTTTCATTTGCCCCTATCCTTCTTAATTTTAAAGACCATCATTGGAATACTGAGTTCATAATAACATTTCCATCTGCTTAATTGAGTAAATGCATCTCATGCAGATTAGCAGTAGCTATTTTATGCTGCCTGTTTTTCATGACCTAATTGCTAATCTGCCCTCAAGTCTATCTGCTTTACTGCTGAGATTGTGCAGTATCCTCAGAGGGCTACACTAGAACTACTTTGAGTAGTGGTGCACTAAGAAAATGGGATTTCAGAGGAGAAATATGAAGTCTGATTTCTTAAAAATGAATATCTACCTTAGAAGTCTTTATGTCAAAAAAACTGTTGTTCATATTTTGAAAAGTTTTGGCACATATTTTTATTATAAATCGATTTTGTGGTTTAAATGGAATGTTTTCAAATCAAAGAAATTTTCAGTACAAATGATACATATTCTTTATATTTTAATAGATGTGAGTTCTAAGTACTTACAATGAAATAAAACACATGAAGAAAAAATGACATATAAAGAAATTGGCTGCAAAGAGCTACTTCCCTGACCTTCGATATTTTTATTGTGGTATAAAATACATAACAAATTTTACCATTTTGACAAACGTACAGTTCAGTGGCTCTGTGTGTATACATAGATATTTTAATATAGACAAAAGAAGGATGGTTGAAGCATAGAGATAAATCTTAATATTTTCTTGTCTTTTTTCTCTGCATATGATTTAAAAGCAAAAATTGAGGTGGAGAAATAGAACAGCAGGTTGGCATTTGCCTTGCATGCCACTGACCCAGGGTTACCTTGCATGCCACTGACCCAGGGTTACCTTGCATGCCACTGACCCAGGGTTAAAGCTCTTGACTTTCACACAGCCCTTTTAGATTCAATCCCTAACACCACATATGGTCCCCTAAGCTTTGCCAGGCTTGATCACTGAGCACAGAGGCTGTCCCAGAAACATTCTTAGGCCCTTGGAGTAGATGCAAGAAGTTGAATCACTGGGACAGAGAAACCACTCTTTTTTGAAATGTTTCTATACTGTTTTCCACAGAGACAACAAAACAGCAGCCCCACAAATAGAGAATTAGAGTTCCTTTTTCCCTACATCCCCACCAGCACTAGTAGTTTCTACTCTTTTTGATTTGTGCCAGTTGCCTTGGTGTGAAGTGATGCGATTTGCATTTCCCTTATGATATGCATTTCCCTTATGATATACATTTCCCTTATGATATGCGTATGCGCTATCGCACAGCAGTAGGGCGTTTGCCTTGCACGCAGCCAACATGGCCGACCCGAGTTCGATTCCTCAGCCCCTCTCGGAGAGCCCGGCAAGCTACCGAGAGTATTCGATATGCCAGACACAGTAACAACAAAGTCTCCAATGGAGACGTTACTGGGCCCGCTCGAGCAAATCGACGATCAACAGGAGGGCCTTTACCTTTACCTTTACCTTTACCTTTACCTTTATGATATGAAGAGCATTTTTTCATACACCTACTGGCCATCTGTTTGTCCACTACTGATGTTGACAAACATACAGGTGCTTATTTTCCATCTGCATATCCTCGTCAGTAAAATTTTTCTTTGATGCCTTTGACCATTGTTTTGTTTTATTTAATTACTGCTGCATTTTAAGAATTCTTCATATATTCCAGATTATAATTCCTTTTCAGACATGAAGTTTATAGGTATTTTCGTCTAATCTATAGCTTGATTTTTCATACCTAATTAGTTTTTTATTTGGGGGCGGAGGGTGAAGTGATAGTGGTTTTTTAGTTTTTGGATCACACCCAGCAATGCTCAGGGGTACTTCTGTCTCTGCACTCAGGGATTACTCTGCACTCAGGCAAGTCAAGTGCCTTACCTGCTGTGCTACCTCTCCAGCTCCCATCATTCTTTTTTGGAGTGGAGGGTGAGGCAGTTGAGGGGAAGGGTGACCACACTATTAGTGCTCAAGGGCTACTCCCTGCTCTGTACTTAAAGGTAAGGTAAAGGCCCTCCCGTTGTTCATCGATTTGCTCGAGCGGGCCCAGTAACGTCTCAATTGGAGATTTTGTTGTTACTGTGTTTGGCATATCCTTAGGGGACCAGAAATAAGAGTTGAAGGGATGGGAGGGAAACTGGGCCTCATTGGTGCTGGGAAATTACAATGGTGAAGGGATGGGTGTTGGGACATTGTATGACTGAAACGCAATCATGTACAATTCTGTAATGCTCTATCTCAAGGTGATTCAATTAAAAGAAAAGGTAAAGTGTGTGACAGTAATTGTAAATTTGACTTATTTTAGTTCTGTCGTTTATGCAGCATGTATTCTCCAACTGTTTTCTGCTACATATAAAGCGTTTTAGAATT
Source organism: Sorex fumeus (assembly GCF_029834395.1). NCBI lineage: Eukaryota > Metazoa > Chordata > Mammalia > Eulipotyphla > Soricidae > Sorex > Sorex fumeus. Next base: position 17,957,556 of record NW_026606083.1, on the reverse strand, counting down.
GCTGTGTCTTCTTGGTGACTGACTTTTGTTTTTATTTCTTTAATTTTCCCCCTTTCCTTTCATCCTTATTATTGCAGTGACATAGATCCGAATTCTTGGTTGCAGTTCTTGCTAAGGAACACACATTTTGGTGTAGTGCTTGCCATAGAGTGTACACAATTGGTTGTCAGATAGCAGGGATCACACACTAGTTTGTGTTACCACAGATCCCAAACAGCAGAGCTGCTAGGATCATGGGGCTCTGCTGGGGTTCAGACTTATCCTCACCTCATGCTTACAAGGCAGATAACTCCCCATGAGCCATTTCCAGGCCCGGTTTTTATGGTTTGGGGAGAAGGTGGTGCTCAGGGGACCATATGTGGTGCTGGGGATTTGAATGAGGTTCACTGGGGATTTGATGAAGGCAAAGTAAGTGCCTTGATCTCTGTGCTAAGATTTTTCTTTTAAGATTTCCTTTATATTTAGTCTTCAGTCACAAATTTGGTAACAATTGTCCAAATTTTTCTTCATGGACTCCACATGATTTCTGAATATTTTTTTACTGACCATTGAATTTTTTCATTGATGTTTCGGTCAGTATTTGAAAAATCTTATACCACTTTTTTTCTAATCTACATGTTTTCTGATCCAGTGGCTAATGACATTTAAAGTGTTTTCCCTACTGGTCGGATCTCATTTCTGTCTTACTACTTTTAAGATCAGAGTTGCTTGTCATTTTGGGTTTGTTGTTGGTTTTTTTTCCCCCCCCTCCTTATTTTTTCAAGTGTAACTCTGATGATCTTGGTAATCAAATATGTAGGGCATGGGAGACTGGAGGGATAGTAAAGAGACTATCATTTGCCCTGCATGCAGCAAAGCCCAGTTTGTTCCTTGACAACACATGTAGTACCATAAGCACTGCCAGGAGTGACACCTGAGCACCATTGAATCTGTCCCGAAACCAAAAATTAAAATACTGCAGGTAGGGCATTTGTCTTGCATACGGTCGACCTGGGTTCAATTCCTCCGCCCCTCTTAGAGAGCCCAGCAAGCTACCAAGAGCATCACGCCCACACAGCAAAGCCTGGCAAGCTACCCATGACATTTTTGATATGCCAAAAACAGTAACAAATCTCACAATTTGTTGTGAGACGTTACTGGTGCCTGCTCAAGCAAATCAATGAACAGCAGGAGAACAGTGCTACAGTGCTGAGGTCAGGAGACAACTCAAATGGTAGAGCACATGTAGAATGCATGCCTAGGATGTGTGAGTGAGGTTCTGAGTTTGCTCCCTACTAACACACACACACACACACACACACACACACACACACACACAGAAATCTCCAGCTGCCCCTGGTGACCCCTGAGAACCATCCAGCTAAGCATAATTGAGAGTAGCCACTGCCCCCTGAAACCATCCCTCTCCTCCCCAGCATCAGGTATGCCTCTCTATACAGAAGAGAAATAAACAAAGAATTCAGTGGCTTTTGTAATAACATAGAATGGTAGAATGTAATAGTTTTATGTGTGCCTTTAAGACATCATTGAATAAAATATTAGACTTCATATTCTTACAAATTTTAATAACTGGTTCTCTTAAAAACATTTTTTAGAACAGAAGAAAGTTAAAGTTAAAAAACCAAAGCCTGAATTTCCTGTATACACACCTGTAGAAAGTACATATATTCAGTCTTATGATCATGGAACTTCTATAGAAGAAATTGAGGAGCAAATGGATGATTGGCTGGAAAACAGGAACAGATCACAGAAAAAACAGGTAATTAACCTTTTTTTAAAAAAATCTGGTGGGTTTTGTTTTTTTGTTTGTTTGTTTTTGTTTTTGAGCCACACCCAGTGGTGCTCGGGTCTTACTCCTTGCATGCAGGGATCGTTTCTGGCAGTGCTCAGGGGACCATATGTGGTGCCAGGGATCAAAACTGGGTCAGCTGCATACAAGACAAGTGCCCTACCCATTGTACTACCTCTCTGGCCATTGAAAATGTGTTTTGAGTAGAATACATAAAGAAAAATAACAAAAACAGAGATAAATAGCTCAAATAGAATACATTAACTGCTATACATAATTTGATCTCAGCAAATTACTGTTGCCAAGAGCAAAATTTTAAATTGGGACAGCCACTTTATCAATTTTTTTTCTTTAATATAAATTTCTTTGTTGTTGTTTTGTTTTGGGGCCACACCTGGTGATGCTCAGGCCCTATTCTGGCCCCCAAAATAGAATGAAGTAAAACCATCTCTGTTTAAAAACAATATAATCATTCATGTAAAAGTTGCCTAAAAGTTAACTTTTTTAAATACTGTGGAGGGGGTGCTGGTGCTGAACTGATAGTACAGCTGTTGGGGTACATGCTTTACGTGCAGCTGACCCAGGTTCGATCCCTGGCATTCCATATGGTCCCCCATGCAATACCAGGAGTAATTCCTGAGTGCAGAACCAGGAGTCACCCCTGAGCATCACCAGTTGTGACCCAACACTACCCACCTCACCCCAACTCCACCACAAAAATAAATAAAAGAAAAAGCTGCAGAAACTATTGAGTTTAGAAATGTACAGGGTAATAGGTCAATTTACAGAAATCAGTTGTGTCTCTGTATATTCATAAGAAACCATCAAAAACTGAACTTTACTATATAACTTAGACAGTAAAATATATTTAGGTTTAAATTTTACAGTATTCCTGAGTCAGCTTTAACTAAGGATGTAAAAGACCTGTACAAAGAAAACTACAAAACGCTACTTTGGGAAATAAAAGAGGACATGAGAAAAGGGAAGGATATCCCCTGCTCATGGTTCGGGAGAATTAACATTGTCAAAATGGCAATACTCCCCAAAGCATTGTACAAATTCAATGTGATCCCTAAAACTATACCCATGACATTCTTCAAAGAAATGGAGCAACCACTCCTGAAATTTATATGGAACAATAAGCCCCTACGAATAGCTAAAGCAATTCTTGGGAAAAAAGAAAATGGGAAGAATCAACCTCCCCAACCTCAAATTCTACTACAAAGCACTAATAATTAAAACAGCATGGTACTGGAACAAAGGCAGAACTGCAGACCAATGGAACAGGGTTGAATATACTGACATCTCCTCCCAAACATACGATTGTCTAATCTTAGATAAGGGAGCAAGAAATATGAAATGGAGCAAGGAAAGCCTCTTTAACAAATTTTTCTGGCAAAACTGGACAGCTACATGCAAAAAAATGGGCTCAGATCTCTGCCTAACACCATGTACAAAAGTAAGATCAAAATGGATTAAAGACCTCAATATCAGACCAGGATCCATAAGGTACATTGAAGACAAAGTTGGCAAATCCCTCCATGACATTGAAGCTAATGGTATCTTCAAAGATGTCACACCACTGTCCACGCAAGTGAAAACAGAGATAGACAAATGGGACTATCTTAAACTAAGAAGCTTCTGCATCTCAAAAGAAACAGTGACCAAAATACAAAGACAGTCTACAGAATGGGAAAGGACATTCACCAATACACATCCAACAAGGGGTTGATATCAAGGATATACAAAGTACTGGTTGAACTCCACAAGAAGAAAACATCCAACCCCATCAAAAAATGGGGCAACGAAATGAATAGAAACTTCCTCAAAGAAGAAATCCAAATGACTAAAAGGCACATGAGAAAATGCTCTACATCACTAATCATCAGGGAGATGCAGATCAAAACCACAATGAGATATCATCTCACACCACAGAGACTAGCCCATATCCAAAAGAACAAAAGCAACTGGTGTTGGCACAGATGTAGAGAGAAAGGGACTCTCCTTCACTGCTCATGGGAATGCCAACTGGTTCAGTCCTTTTGGAAAACAGTATGGACAATTCTCAAAAAATTAGAAATTGAGCTCCCATTTGACCCACCAATACCACTCCTGGGAATATATCCCAGAGAGGCAAAAAAGTATAGTCGAAGTGACATCTGCACTTGTTTGTTCATTGCAGCACTGTTTACAATAACTAGAATTTGGAAAAAACCTGAGTGCCCAGTCACTCTGGTTTTTTCATCTGAGAACAGATGACTGGTTAAAGAAACTTGGTTCATCTATACAATAGAATACTGTGCAACTGTTAGAAAAGATGAAGTCATGAAATTTACATACAAGTGGTTCTACATGGAAAGTATTATGCTAAGCGAAATGAGTCAGAAAGAGAGGGATAGACATAGAAAGATTGCATTCATCTGGGGGATATAAAGTAACAAAATATGAGATTAATACCCAAGAATAGCTGAGATTAGCACCAGGAGATCTGATCCACGGCTTGGAAGCCAGCAACACATGCTGGGGGGAAAGGCAGCTCAGATAGAAAAGGGAACACCAAGTAAAAAATGTTTGGAGAACTCGCTTGGAATGCGAGATGCGTGCTGGAAGTAGACTATAGACTGAACATGATAGCCATTCAATACCTCTATTGCAACCTACAACACCGTAAAGTAAAGAGTGAGCAAAAGGGAATGCCCTGCCACAGAGGCGGGGTGGGGGATGGGAGTGCTACTGGGATCATTGGTGGTGGAAAATGGGCACTGGTGGAGGGATGGGTACTCAATCATTGTATAACTGAAACCCAAGCATGAAAGTTTGTAAGTCTACAACTGTACCTCATGGTGCTTCACTGATTAAAAAAACAAATTACAATATTCCTATGAAAATAAAAGGACATAAGATGAGAGATTTATAACATGTCCATCATCTAAAAATCAATGTTAAAATTTCAGTGCTTAAATTGATCAGTAGATTCAGTTCAAACTATGTTTTTTGACAAACACTGACAACTTGATTATACCTCAAGAAACTAAAATAGCCTTTGTTATTTTGAAGAGAACAGAAAGAACATTGCACTATCTTATTTTGAGGCATATAAATAAGTGAGGCACTTTGTCCACTTTACTGTATCTCCAGCCCCTACCTAAAGTCCTTTTAATGTCATGATTTTTTGGGGGGTCGCCCCTGCAATGCTCAGGGATGCAGGTGACACGCAGCCCAGCTGCAGGCCCTTCCGCTTGATGCTTGAGCCATGAGGTGGTTGATTCCCCTGGCACTGGCTCAATGTTCTGTCCTGTCCCTTAGCATCCTAATGAAGAAACTTGGCTAAACTCAAAGTCACTTACAATTTCTCCTGCACTGTTATCTAGAAATGTTGGAGTTTTCGCCCTTATCTCTGACTACTCTCCATTTCAAGTCATTCTTCGCATATAATGCTAGGTGGAAGTCACGGTTCATACTTTGTTTTACTTTTTGTTTAATTAGTCCAATATTCTAGTACCACTTGTTTAAAAGGTTACCTTTTTTCACATCTAGTTGCCTTTGTTGAAAATCAGGAGCGATAGCACAGCGGGTAGGGCGTTCGCCTTACACGCGGCCAACATGGCCGACCCGAGTTTGATTCCTCCGCCCCTCTCGGAGAGCCCGGCAAGCTACCGAGAGTATTCGATATGCCAGACACAGTAACAACAAAGTCTCCAATGGAGACGTTACTGGGCCCGCTCGAGCAAATCGACTATATATGTGCTGGTTTATTATTGGATTTTGGTTAACTCGTTCTGTTCTATAAACCTGCATGGCTGTATTTAGAACAGCCTGGGAGGCTTTTTATACCTGTTGCCTATTTGACTGCATATAACTTCCAGTCCAGAATTTGGATGTCGAGAGGAGATATCTTTATTTCTCTCTGGAACTTGAGAAGTATTCATGAGTCAAATATTGGGAAGTATCCCCTTCTCCTTCCTGAAAACATTAGAGTTTCATCTAGATTTTTTTAAAACTAGCTTGATAGTTTGTATCTGTGAAAAGATTTTACTCTTTCATCTACATTGTTGCGTGTACTTGCATATGCTGTTTACAGTATTTCCTTATTTAATATCTGTAGTGGTCTCTTCTCATTTCATGTATTGGTCATTTATGTATTGTTTTCTTTCTGGTCAAGAGCTTTAGAAGTACATCTACTTTGCTGTTTGGGGCAGTGAGGGAATAGAAGGGGTGGTGCTCAGGGTTTATTTCTGGCTCTGCACGCAGAAATCACTGCTGGCAGAGCTGGAGTAACATATAGTGCTGGGCACAAAACCTTGCCAAGTGCAAGGCAGGCACCATATACACTGTACCATACCCATTGTACTAACTCTCTAGTCCCCAGTTTTCAGTTTTGTATTTCATTAAGTCTTGCAGTTAATTTTTCTGTCTACTTATTTTGCATTTAGTTTGCTGCTTTCAGTTTTGGAGGTTCTTGATTTAAGAAAATCCTCTTTTCTGTTAATTCTGTAAATCTCCTTTGATCAGTGGCCATAGGTGTAGTGTCCTTTAGTTGTGTCCTCCAAAATTTTAATACCTTGTTTTTATTTTCACTCATTCTAAAGCATTTTGATTTCTCTGTGATTTCTTTTTAATCCTATTTGGTTTTTAATTTAATAGATTGCCTTCTGTTTGTGTGTAATTCTATAATAATTACTTAAATGTAGCTTTTTTTTAAATCATGGATGAGTATTAATCCATTTACATTTAGTATTGTTACTAAATTTCTGTTGTCATGTCTTAATGAACTGATCTTTGACCTGTTACTTCATTTGCATTCTTCCTGAATTTGGTGTTAGAAGTTGAATTATGTCCCCTTATATTTTGTAGCCCTAACTCCTACTACTTCAGAATGTGATATTTCAAAATTAATATAGTTTTTATTCAAAATGCATCATGTATGTAGTGAGTTAAAATGAGGTCACGCAAACACAAGATGGTATATTGAATAACCAGGGAAGATAATGCAGTGTACAAAAGGGGGGATGCCTAGATCACCCTTGACCATATAAGGGAGGAGAACGGCTGAGAGGCAGACTAATCCAGAGGGAAAGTAATAAAAGAGGTGGATGGGAAGCAACCGAGGGCAGTGTTCAAGGGCTTCAGGTCCATTTGGAGTACAGAGGAGTGGTCTAGCTGCAGATCCGACCCAGAGTCAACAGTACGCAAAACATGAGGGCAGTTGGCACTGGTGGTGGGAATGGTGACAGATTGTTGTATATCTGTAACTCAACTATCAATAACTTTGAAAGTTGTGATTCTGTAATAAATTGTTTTTTAAAAGAAAACTATTATAAACAACTTTATAAATTACAATGCCTTAATAATGTAGTTAAAATTAAAAAGAAAATTTGAAGCCAAAATAATAAGTAAAATGAGGTCACATTAGAGGTTTTATATGCAGAGCTATGTGAATATGCAGCATATCCTTTTCTGGTTTGCTTCACTTAAAGTCCTTAGACTATAAAAGTTTCAGTGTTTGAACTACCATCAAAATATATACACGTTATACTCTCAATAAATACTTGTTAAATTATTCAAGCTGTCAGAGCAATTTATCATGGCGATTTCTTGTACAAGAGCATGTTAATATGAAAAGGGGAAATCAAAGCATTGGAGTTTGCTTTTTAAAATTTTTAGCCAGGATGCGGGGGGGAGGCGGCGGTCCCAGGTGGTATTCTGGGGACCCTGGGGCCACTCATGGTGATTCTTAGTCAACCAGGATAGTTAAATGCTGCTGTTCCCAAAAGTGCCGCTCCTGGTCATCCCCCTGGTATAGCTGGCATACAGCGCGTGATGCTGGGAGGGCTGTATGCAGGGTCGAGTGTGCAAGTGCTAGAACCCTGTTACTTCATCCCCCGCCCAAACCGCTGGGGTCTCAAGTTTAGGAAACCTGAGTTCCAATTTTACTTTCACTGTGTATTACTTGCATAATCTGGATTTTAATCTTATTTGTAGAGGTCTCACACACCATTGCTACAAATATTCACAACCAAAACCATGCAGCTGCAGAGAGTAGTTTGTAGGAAAGGTGCCTGGGTCGATACAGGTAGTGAGAGACTGTGGAAAGTGCCTGTGTGCGCAGAGAGAGAAATGGCACCGGAAAATACCCTGCTGGGGTTTGTTGCTGATTTGGCTGTCAATTTATGCTAACAAGGGAAAGTAGCAAGATTTTATAAGTATCAGTTCTAACACCATTTGAGTATCAAATATTGGGTAGCTCATTTACCCACTTAATCACTTAATCTCTTAACTTCCCGTTAGTCGTCGATTTGCTCGAGCGGGCGCCAGTAACGTCTCCATTTGTCCCTGTCGCGTGCTAGTGTAGCCCAATGGCATCTGTTTGCTCTGGGAACATGAAGAACCTCAAACCGATCATTCATGATCTTGACAAAGAAGTCTGACCATCTGGTAGGTGGGTGGCCACGTGGTCTTTTGACATTCCGTGGAATCCAGTCAGTAACAGCTCTAGTCCAGCGGTCGTCTTTAAATCTCATTACGTGACCAGCCCATCTGATTTTTGACACCTTGGCAAAAATCAGTGTCCCTGATTCTTGACCGTCGATGGATGTCGGAACTCCGGATTTTTTCTCTCATTTGAGTGAAACGTGATATTCCAAGCACAGCTCTTTCTATTCTTCTTTGGGAGACCTGAATAGCGTTCTCATCCTGTTTGCGTAGGGCCCAGGTCTCTGAGGCATATGTTAATGCAGGAAGAACAGTGGAATCAAAGAATTGTGCCCGGAGCCGGAGGTTCTTCGTCCTCTTAGCTATTTCTTCGAAGTTCTTGAAGGCGTTCCAAGCCGCTCTCTTCCTCCTGCGCAGCTCGGGTGCCAGGTCATTTGTCATGTTGACTTCTCGACCTAGGTACACATAGCTGTTGCATTCGGAGATGGTCGTTCTGTTGAAAGCGAACGGGGCGTCAGGAACGAGGCTGTTTCTCATAAACATTGTCTTCGTAAGATTCAGCTGTAGTCCTACCTTTCCACACTCACAGTCAAAGTCGACCAGCATTTGTGCCGCTTGGCTGATGTATGGTGTTATTAAAATAATGTCATCAGCAAAGCGGAGGTGGTGTAATTGCCGACCATCTATCTTCACTCCCATTCCTTCCCATTCCAGTCGTCGCATGATGTTCTCGAGGGTGGCACTGAAGAGTTTCGGTGAAATGGTATCACCCTGCCGTACCCCTCTCTTGACATCAACGGTCACTTCTTCTTAGAATGGTGAGATCCTGGTAGTGAATCCGCAATACAGCTCATGGAGGATCTTGACGTATTGGGCTTGAATGCCCTGATTGGCTAGGGCTTCAATGATCTCTTCCATCTCAACAGAATCAAAGGCCTTCTTTAAATCAATGAACATTAAACAGAGCGGCATCTTGAACTCCCAAGAAACCTCAATGAGTTTGGTTATTGTGTGGATATGGTCGATGGTGCTGAATCCTTTGTGGAACCCTGCTTGCTCGCATGGTTGTCCTTCATCTAGTGTTCTGCCAATCCTATTTAGGATGACTCGAGTGAACAGCTTGTAGATGACAGACAATAGGCAGATAGGGCAATAGTTGCCAATGTCATGGATGTCTCCCTTCTTGAACAGTAGTACGGTCCTGCTGGTTTTCCATTGGGACGGAACCTTGCATTCAGACAGGTAGCGTGTGAAGAGCCGAGCCAGTGTATTGATGAGTACTGATGGCAGGTTCTTCAGGTGTTCAGGTCTGACCTTGTCTGGGCCGGGTGCTGTTTGTTTCTTTACCGACAAAATGGCGTGTCGGATTTCGGAAGGGGGAACGTTGGGAACGACATATCCATCCTGTGGAATTTGGTATGTCGGCAAGTGGACATGGCTATCGAAGAGATTTGAGTAGAAGTCATGGATAATCTTCTCCATTGCCGTTCTGGAGGATGTGATGGATCCATCAGGACGTCGGAGGGCAGTCATCTTGGTCTTGTAGTTGGTGAAGGACAGGCGGGCGTAACGAATACTTTTCCCAGCTTCTGCCGCATCTACCAGTACTTCTGCTCTTCTCTCTTTGAGGTCTTCCTTGATCGCATCTCTGCACTGCTTTGCGAGCTCGGACGTTAGCTTGTGGTTGCCTGAGGCATGCGCCAAACCACGCTGGCGAATTAGCTCAAGAGTTTTCGAAGACAGGCGTTTTTTTATGGCTATCTCTCTCTTGGCATTCCTCGCACATTCATGGAGGTGCTGAACCAATCGATCGTATTCCTCATCAATGTTGTCAACAATGGCATCTTCCCATGTTGCCGCAATAGTGCCAAGGAGTTCCCAGTTGGTGGTCGTTCTGGGAGTTCTCTTTTTGAACTTTTTTTTTCTTTTTTTTTCAATTTTTTTTCTTTTTTCATTTACCCATCTTACAAAAATTTTCACGAATTTCTGTCATTCTATAAAAACTGCTTGAGGAGGCTGACCCGGGTTTCATTTGCCAGCATCCCATATGGTCCCCCAAGCACCACGAGGAATAATTCTTGAGTGCATGAGCCAGGAGTAACCCCTGAGCATCATTGGGTATGACCAAAAAAGAAAAAAAAAACTGCTTGATCAGGGCCACTGTGAAGTATTTTGTTGATCATATAAAATTGCCATCTTTTAAAGGGAAAAATACCCAAAGATTAGGAATTTTACATGACTTAAGTAGTGTAGCATTGTCCTCCCATTGTTTGTTGATTTGCTCAAGCTGGCCCAGTAATGTGTCTATTGTAAGACTTCTTGTTACTGTGTTTGGCATATCAAATACATCATGGGTAGCTTGCCAGGCTTTGCCATGCGGGCGAAATTCTCCCAGTAGCTTGCCCGGCTCTCTGAGAGGGGCAGAGGAATCGAACCCAGTTTGGCCAGGTCAGCGGCCTGCAAGGCAAACGCCCTACCGCTGTGCTATCACTTCAGCCCAAAAGTAAACAGTCTGTCCATGGGGGTTCTTGCCCTTCTTTCTGACATTTGGGAAGGGTCAAACTCAAATCATTGATCCCAGAATGTACCGGTACTTTCATTAGTGAAGAGGCTAACATAAAATAACAGATATACACATAGTAAGAAATTAGGTGAAAGGGAAATTAATAGGTTTTTTTTATAATTGGTAACTTGATTTATAGGTTATTTTGGCTTTTTTTTCTAAGTTCTGAAATAATGTAGTTCTGTATTTTAAATCAGATAAACATGTCAGTGATTACGATGTATGTGTGAAAACAATCAAATATGTAACTAGTAAAAGTGGAATTTTGGTAAACCAAACCACATCTACTGCAAAAAAAATTAATAATAATCTCTTTTAGAATAAAATTTTTCATTCTTTCTTCCCCTGGTGCCTACTACTAATCTTTCACATGTTTTATGTAGGAGACCTGTATTTCATTCTTGTTATCTCTTTCCCCGGACTGCAATGAATAAAATAAGAAATAAAATCAGTATCCCACATCCTTCCCACGTGGGGCTGTACGGGGTTTCCTGAAGGAAGGTCACGGGCCTGGCGAGGTCAGGGTAGGGGGCCCTCACGAGTGCCAGGTCGGGGGCTGGACATTGGGGCAACCAGCAGCTCCTCTCCTTGAACCGCACTCCACTCATTGTTGCTCCACTCTTTACCACTTTCATTGATTTGATTGCTCTGGAAAAAAACAAATCTTTAGTAAAAATTCAATACCTTTCTAGAAATTTAAGGCAGTGTATTTTTTTTTAATTTCGAAGACTGCTTTATTCAAAAGATACTCCTCTGTCTATCGTTTTGAAGAGACAGGATTCTTCCATGTGCTATGCTTTCTCTTGTCTAAAAAAGTACTTTCTTAGATACTTCCTCTGTATCTATCTCTGTCAGGTATTCTGTTTTTGAAAGCTAGTGTTGCCCTTGTTTTGTAAATCATGTAGTGCTGTTCATGAAATTGTTTTTAAAATAAAATAATTTTACTCTTTGAATAATGAAAACTTTAAATTTTTATTTCCTCTGAAATCTAGATTACATAATCTATGACTTTTAATCTGATTTTAGAACTTCAAATACCAATTTAATTGCATCCTAATGTTATTTAAAACACAAATAGTCGCATGCCTCTGTTCTTTAATATACTCGCTCCCTGCATGCCTATTTCTTTTTCTTCCTTCTCTCCTTCCTCATGTCCCACCTGCTGGCCCTCCTCCCCTTTATCCTTCAGAGCTCAGTTAATGTCAAAAGAAGGAAAGCTAGAGTGTTGTCCATTTGGCCTTTTCTCACCTCATTAGGCAAGACACCTTGCAACATCCTAAAACTCTTGTGTGCTCCCTCCGCAGCTTCACATGTTCCACTGAATGTTCATATTATGAAAGAGTTCACAGTGACAAAAAAAAAAAGTGAGCAAAATTGTTAAGAAGAACAGACAAAATTTAAGAAGAGAAACAGACAAAATCAGGTCATTGTGAGAAAATCACTACTTGAGATGAATAACAGAGAAAATTAATTTCTTTTTGTTGTTGTTGTTGTTGTTGTTTTGACTTTTTGGGTCACACCCAATGATGCCAGGGGTTATTTCTGGCTCTGCTCTCAGGAAATACTCCTGAGGGTGCTAGGGGGACCATATGGGATGCCGGGGATGGAACTCAGGTCGGCCGTGTCAAGACAAATACCCTCCCCGCTGTACTGTCACTCTGGAGAAAATCATTTTAGTGGAGAAAAGGGCTTTGTCTTTATCAGGAAGCTACTTCCAGAATGCCCTTTTTAGATTTTTCTGGTAACACTTAGGAATGTGACCATGGTCCTGAAAAATATTTAAGAATGACCTCTTAGACCAGAGACATAGTACAGTGGGTAAGCCACTTGCTTCTGCTTCCCACCAGAAGTGAGCCCTGGGCAGAATCTGGGCAACCCCTACAACCCCTTGTCCCCCCAGATCTCAGATTTTCTAAACAAATTTATGGCTTTAAGCTCTTCACCATCAGTGTGTGAGAAATCCACGTAGCCATTCTTTGGGATCAAGTCACCTTTTTATATGGCCTCTCCAAAATACCTATCACCCTGGGACCGCCAGTTTGCTAGTTGTATGAGATGCCCTCTGAGTCATTCTGTAATGAGTCTAATCGTGCTGGTCTTCCTACCATGTCATCTGTAGTTTCCGACATAGCAAGAGAACCACTGAGAACTGCCCTCCCACCTGCTCGGCTAAGTGGAGACCGCACCCAGCCCATCTTGCCTAAGTGAACAATGCAGTCACCCTTCTAAATCATCTTCTCGGGGCTGGAGCGATAGCACAGCAGATAAGGCGTTTGGCTTGCATGCGGCTAACCAGGTTTCGATTCCCAGCATCCCATATCGTCCCCTGAGTACTGCCAGGAGTGATTCCTGAGTGCAAAGCCAGGAGTAACCCCTGTGCATCGCCAGGTGTGGCCCGAAAAAAAAAATCATCTTCCCTCAGAATGTTGTACCAGCAGATCCACAAACCTATCTCCCTCTCCTAATTTTGAGAACTCTTTGACTATCCTCAAAGTATCTTTCCTCCCCTTCAAATCTATACCACTTATACTCAGATTTTCTGTGGACAACAGTGAAATCCAGTGGCTGCATTAGATGGTCACAAACTAGAAAAGCAAACAGTGTAGCAGGTGTTGATTGCCGGCTGTGTTACATTCTTTTTGTGTGTTTATTTCTGGTTTTGCTTTTGGGGTAGGGAGGAGGGGCACACCTTGCCATGCTCAGAACTTACTCCCGAAGGACTGGAGGAACCATGTAGGATGCCCAGGATCAAACCCTGGGCCACCTGGACAGCCTCTTCAGCCCCCAGCTGTGTTACATTCTTAGTAGTTCCTCTTGTTACAGAAGTTTTCACTAAGTGAGGTAAAAGAAGAAAACAATCAGTCTTGGTGTCAGAGTTTTACTGATTGAAATAAAGTGAAAGTAAAAGCACTAAGTTAGAAAGTACCTTTGTGAGGACTGAAGTACATACCTGAAATATATCTATAGTATTTCTTTTGTGATATTTGATTTTGTTATGAATTTGTTTAAAAATTTCTACAAGAAGAACAGTTAATAGTCAATTTGAAAAATACCAAGATGCTATTGATAATTAAGTCTTTAAAGAGGGCCTTCTGTTGGGGCTGAAGCGATAGCACAGCTGGTAAGGGGCTTGCCTTGCATGTGGCCAACCAGGGTTCGACCCCCAGCATCACACAAGGTACCCCATGCTTATCAGGAGTGATTCCTGCATGCAGAGCCAGAAGTAACCCCTGAGCACCGCCGGGTGTGACCCAGAAACAAAAAATAATTTTGTTAAGCCTGGGCATGTTTTAGTTAATGAAGGCTTCCATGCCACCTGCTCGATTCGGCCTTGACTCTTATCACAGTGACCTTGCTTTGAAATCTGAGAATACTTTGCTCTTCCAGTAACTAATATGAGACTTGCTTTCATCAGACAACATGTTACTGATTGGCTGACTATTACTTCCTGTTATTTCCATATCCCTCTACATGAACCATTTCTCTCTTAGTTAGGATTATGATGTTATATAAAAGAAGCATTAAATAAATTAGGGGTTTTTTTTGTAGGACGAAGGAGATAATAGAAGTGGCAAACATAGTAGATGACTTTCCAAGAGTAGATTTTTCATAACATCTAAAGTATAGCCAAGCGCCAAAGCGATAGTACAATGGGTAGAGCATTTGCCTTGCGTGCAGCTTACCCGGGTTTGATCCCTGCATCCCAATATGGTTCTCTGCGCACCGCCAGTGATTCCTGAATGCAGAGCCAGGAGTAACCCTTGAGCATTGCCGGGTGTAACCCCTTCCCCAAAAATAAATAAAGTATGACCAAATATTTCTATGCAGAAAGAGGTTTTTGTTGTGTTTCTAATCTTACTATTAGAATATAAGGAAATTTTTCTGTGTTCTGTATCATAAGATTTAGTTTTTGTGCTTTGTATTGTTTTTCCTGCATCCAATCTCATTAATATAGATAATTAATATTTAAGAAGCTAAAGTACAGTTTCAGAATATACTCCTGAATGCTAGTTTATTCACTTGTCATCTGTATGATTGCCTCAGCAATACTGTCAGTTTATTCTTTCCAATGTTTAATCTCTGTGTTAAGCTAAATTGCATGTGCAGACTCTGTCAAATGCTCTGAAAAATCACTTTCTCCACGTCTAGTACTCAAAGTATACAGTGAATTCTTTTTTTTTTCTTTTTTTTTTTCTTTTTTTTTTTCCCCTTTATTTTATTTTATTTATTTTAAAGTTGTAGATTTACAATTTTTTGTGCTTTGGTTTCAATTATACAATGATCAGATACCCATCCCTCCACCAGTGCCCATTTTCCACCACCATGGATAATATCCCTCCCACCCCCATCCCCCCATCCCCCCTGTCTCTGTGGCAGGGCAATCCCCTGTGTTCTCTCTCTCCTTTTGGGTGTTGTGGTCTGCAAAATAGGCATTGAGTGGCAAACATGTTCAGTCCATAGTCTACTTTCCACATGCATCTCCCCTCCTGGGAGGATCCTCCAAACATCCTTTATTTGGTGCTCCCTTCTCTATCTGAACAGCCCTTTCCTCTAGGATACCCGGCTGGCCTCTAAGTTATGGAGTAATCCTCCTGGTGCTGATCTCAGCTATTCTTGGGTATTAATCTCATACTTTGTTACTTTATATCCCCCAGATGAATGCAATCTTTCTATGTCTATCCCTCTCTTTCTGACTCATTTCGCTTAGCATGATACTTTCCATATTGTACCACTTGTATGTAAATTTCATGACTTCATCTTTTCTAAGAGCTACATAGTACTCCATTGTGTAGATGTACCAAAGTTTCTTTAACCAGTCATCTGTTCTTGGGCATTCAGGTTTCTTCCAGTTTCTGGCTATTGTAAAGAGTGCTGCAATGAACAAACAAGTGCAGATGTCACTTCGACTATACCTTTTTGCCTCTCTGGGATATATTCCCAGGAGTGGTATTGCTGGGTCAAATGGGAGCTCAATTTCTAATTTTTTGAGAATCGTCCATACTGTTTTCCAGAAGGGCTGAACCAGTGGACATTCCCACCAACAGTGAAGGAGTGTCCCTTTCTCGCCACATCCACGCCAGCATCGGTTGCTTTTGTTCTTTTGAATGTGGGCCAGTCTCTGAGGTGTGAGATGGTATCTCATTGTGGTTTTGATCTGCATCTCCCTGATGATTAATGATGTAGAGCATTTTCTCATGTGCTTTTTTGCCATTCGGATTTCTTCTTTGAGAAAGTTTCTGTTCATTTCATTGCCCCATTTTTGGATGGGGTTGGATGTTTTCTTCTTGTGGAGTTTAACTAGTATTTTGTATATCCTGGATATCAACCCCTTGTCAGATGTGTATTCGGTGAATATCCTTTCCCATTCTGTAGACTGTCTTTGTATTTTGGTCACTGTTTCTTTGGAGGTGCAGAAGCTTCTTAGTTTAAGATAGTCCCATTTATCTATCTCTGTTTTCACTTGCTCGGCCAGTGGCGTGGCATCTTTGAAGATACCATTAGCTTCAATGTCATGGAGGGTTTTGCCAACTTTATCTTCAATGTACCTTATGGTTTCTGGTCTGATGTTGAGGTCTTTAATCCATTTTGATCTTACTTTGTATACAGTGAATTCTTGGATAAAGATATATTGAGCAAAGACACCAAGGTAAGATATATTTTAGCATATAAAAGATTAAATGATGGACCACATTGTCTAGTTCCTCGAACATGAGGGAATGTACCATTAGTAAGGCAGAAACACAAGTGCATCTGAAAAATAAAAATATTTTAATTATAAGCCAAGAAGTTTAGGTTTTAATACCTATAAAGGTGTAGAGAACCTTTTTATTTTAAGCTAGAAGGAGCAGGGTGCTCCCTCTTATAATGATGACTATAAGCAACAATACTCCAAACCTGTAGAAAAGAACAGGAAAGGAATTTTAGAAATGATACATAAATAAATTCAGGCTCGCCTTTAATCATAATTAACAGTAGAACTAGTTATGAGTATTTATCTGTCGAATTACTGGGAGAGAGGAAGGCTGTGTCTTTTCATCTTATATCCTGGTTTAAAGGGTTGAGCCAGAGTGAGAGCTCAAGTAAGTGTTAACTTCATAAGCTCAATCTTTAAACTTCTTTGAACACCTACTAGGCAGTATGCCAGGATATACATATGGTTCAACTTTAGTAAATATTCCGGGTTTTCCTAAGTAATTTTAATCAGTTTACACATCTACCACCAGTTTAAAAGAGTTCTTGTGGTTCCGTAAACCAGCCAATAGTGGGTATTGAATGTCTTTTTTTCATTTCAGCTCTCATAGTAGATATGTCCCGATGTGGTTTTTTTAGACAAAAATTTTTAATTGTGGGGAAATTCCCATAATATGAAATTCGACTTTTTAACTAGGGGGCATCACTACACTCCTGGCTCAGCTGAAGGACTGAACCCAAAGTCTCCCACAAGCAAACATTTGCTCTTGTCCTTTGAATCTTCTCCCAAGGCCCCCCAAATTAACTTTTTACAGGACAGAAGCCATCTTTCTTTGACGTTTCATAGCCCCATGGGAACTTTGCTGATTAACAAACTATCCCATTCTCTGCCCTGTCCCCACTTAGTGCATTCTGTTTCTATTAGTTTGCCTCTTTTAAATATTTCTTACAAATGAAATCTCAGTAGGCGAAACTTTTTGTTTCTACCCTCTTGCACTTAGCATATTTTGGTGTTGATCTATATTATGGCGTTAATAGTTTTGATGGATGAATAATATTCAGGTACGTATAACACACACACACACACACATATATATATATATATGTATCAACGTATATCTGTACAAGATATCCTATAATTCCTTTTTCATTCTTCAGTGATAGACATTTGGGTTGATCCTGCCTTTGGTTACTGGGGAAAGTGCTGCAGTGAACATGAATTGGTGTATTATTTGCTTGAGTTCCTGTTTTCTGTTCCTTTTAGTCTATACCCGAGTGGAATTTCTGGGCAGATTCTATTGGGTCTTGGGTTTTTTCTTTCTCTTTTTTTTGGGGGGGGGACACTCCCAAACTGTTTTTCCAAGCAGCCAACTCCTTTAATATTTCACCTGCAGGAGTTGGAGCAATAGTACAGCCGGTAAGGTGTTTGCCTTGCACACAGCCAACCCAAGTTCGATTCCCAGCATCCCATACATGGTCCCCCGAGCACCACCTGAGTGCATGAGCCAGGAGTAACCCTTCTGCATCGCTGGGTGTGATCCAAAAAGGAAAAAAAAATATTTTCACCTGCAGTTTACAAGTATTTTATTTTCTGTAATGTTATTTTCTGTTGTGGTACAACCATACTGTGGATGCAGGCCATCTCATTTTGTTTTTTATTTGCTCACTGGTTTTGAGTCTCTTTTCATGTATACTGGTCGATCAGGTGGTTTTGTTTTGTTGACTTAAGAGACTGTACTTAAGAGACTATTCCTGGCTCTGTACCGAGGAGGACCCCTGGAGTGGATTGACCCAGGCAGCATGCAAGGCCCCTGGAGGGGGTACCCGGCAGCATGCAAGGCCCGTGCCTGACCCACTGCACGTACTGCTTCTCTCTGCCCCCTTCCCAGTGGTGTCTTCAGGACCTTTTTTTCCCTTAGTTAAATTTATTCCTAAGTATTTCATTCTTTTGTTTTATTTGGTGGCCACACCTGGCAATGCCCGGGATTGCACGCAAAGCTCATCCACTCAACCCACTGAGCTCTCTTTTGTGTCATTGTAAGTGAGATTTTTTTCTCAGTTTCTCTTTCTGGTATCACTATTATAAGCAACAGATCTTTTTATCCTTCAGCTTTACCATTTTCTAACCATTTTCAGTTTACTATTTTCAGTTTATTGCTGAAATTTTAAAGTTTTCTATATTCAATACCATGCCATCTGTAAATAGTGATAGCTTTACTGCCTTTTTTTTTCCAATTTGAATACTTTTATTTCTTTTTCTTGCAATTTTCTCTCTCTGTGACTTCTGATACTTACTACGTTAAGTAAAAGCAAAGTGGGCATTCTTGTGAAACTCAGTCCTAGAGGAAACACTTGGAGCTCATCATCATTGAGTATGATGATAATAATGAGCTTTATTTGAGCTGCATTGCCAATATTATTTAATGTACATTCCTGTATACATTTTTATCATAAAGTGGTACTGAATTCTTCAAATGTTTTTTCCACATCTATTAAAATGATTATATAATTGTTACTCTTAATTTTACTAATATCATGTATCACATCACTTGATTTTTTTTTTTTTTTGCTTTTTGGGTCCCACCCGGCAATGCACAGGGGTTACTCCTGGCTCTGCGCTCAGGAATTACCCCTGGCAGTACTCAGGGGACTATATGGGATGCTGGGAATCGAACCCGGGTCGGCCACGTGCAAGGCAACCGTCCTACCCGCTGTGCTATTGCTCCAGCCCCCCCCCCCCCACATCACTTGATTTTTGACTGTTGATCAGTCTGAGCGTCCCTAAATTCCCATTTGATCTTGCCGTGTGATCCTAATAATGTATAGTTGCAATCATTATGCTTAGACTGAGGATTTTGAATTTTGTAATTTCTTTGTATCAGAGATATTATCTCATAATTTTCATTTTGCGTGGCATTCTGACTGGTTTTTAGATCATGATCACCCAGCCTTGTAAATGAGTTGGGAGTCACTTCCTCTTTCATTTTTAGGAGGCATTTGTGATAGATTGGTATTAATTTTTATTTTACTCTTGGTGGAATTTCCTGTTGAAGCAATTGGTGTATGGGTACCTCTGCTATGCACTGGCAACCAGTATCTCCCAGAGGGGATAGTATTTGGTACTGTTTCTCCTGCTTCTAGGACACCACCAGAGATCCTCAGGGTGGAGAGAACAGGAAAGAATAGCATAGGGCAGACACTTGAGCCCCCATAGGACTCATTCTGTTTGCATCCTTTACAAGCTATAAGGTGGAAGGGAAAGAAATAAAATAGCTTGGACAATTATAAAGGTTTAAGAGCCAAACCAAGAGCCAGGTCAGGGCTGAAGGACTTTCATGGCGATTACACTGAATCTGTAGGTCTCTTTGGTTAGTGTTCAAAACTAACATACTAAGCTTTTAATGACTAAACATGAGATGTCTTTTATTCTCTCATTTTTTTCAACAATGTTTGTAGTTTTCATTATATAACTCACAACTTCTGTTTATTCTTAACTGTCGCTGTCCTCCCATTGTTCATCGATTTGCTCGAGCGGGCCCAGTAGCATCTCCATTGTGATGTTACTATATTTGGCATATCGAATACGTCATGGGTAGCTTACCAGGCTTTGCCATGCGGGCGAAGTACTCTTGGTAGCTTGCCAAGCTCTCTGAGAGGGGCAGAGAAATCAAACCCGAGTCGCCAAGGTCTGCTGCGTGCAAGGCAAACTCCCTACCCACTGTGCTATCACTCCAGCCAATTATTCTTAACAATTTTATTATTTTTATCCTATTCTAAACTGTCTTCATAATTTTTTTCAGGTTATTCACATCAATATATAGAAATGTAACTCGATTTGTATTTTTATACTTTAGTGTTCACGTATTATATTACAATTATGTTATAATTATAATTGCTTGGTTCACCTATTTTTATAATTATTTTGTAGAGTCTTAATTGTTTTCTATATGTGAGATGACATCATCTGTGTACAGATGCAATTTAGCCTCTTCTATACTTTGGAAGTTTGTTTGTTCTTATCTAATTCTCGGGCTGGATCTCTCAGCACTGTGTTAAGTGGTGATAGTCATCCTTGTTTTGCTCCTGGTTCCTGAGGGGAAGCTTTTAGACTTCTACGAAAGTGTCATATTAGCCAGCTTTCCCAAATATGGCCTTTATTTATTTTTTTGTTTGGGGATCATGGAGGATCATGTGGTATCAAGAATTGATCCCAGGGTTCCAGCATGCAAAGCATGTGCTATAGCACTGCAAGCTATCTTGCTGACTTCAAATGTGACTTTATTAAGTTGAAGTCATTTTTTTCTATTTATATTGAATTTGTCAAATGCTTTTTTCTGCATCAGTTGAAATGATTGTGTGGTCTTTTTCCCTGCATTGTAATAATAC
Organism: Sorex fumeus; assembly: GCF_029834395.1. NCBI lineage: Eukaryota > Metazoa > Chordata > Mammalia > Eulipotyphla > Soricidae > Sorex > Sorex fumeus. Next base: position 17,936,695 of record NW_026606083.1, on the reverse strand, counting down.
ATGGCATACTACATTGACTGATTTTTCTTGCCTGAACTGTCCTTGCATTCCTGCAAGAAACCCAGCTTTACCATGTTTATTCTGTTATTGTATTAAAGATTTTGCATAAAAGTTCAAAAGGTAGAGTAGCCTGTAGTTTTCCTTTGTTGTGTTTTTAACTGCTTTGGAATCGGGGTAATGTTGACCTCAGAATCAGTGAAGAGGTGTTACCTCTATGTAATTTTTGGGAAAGAATTAAAGGATTGGTGGCAAATTCTGCAAGTGTTTAGTAAAATCCTGCAGTCATCTAGTTCTGAACAAATCTATTGCTTAAAATTGGGAACTTTTTTTCCCGGTTGAATTTTAGGGAAGAAGGAAGGGGCCACCTCTGGTGGTGCTAAGGGCAGCACCCTGTGGGTGCTGGGGATCAAACTGGAGTTAGCTGTATGTAAGGCAAGGGCATAACTGCCTGTACTCCCTCTGGCCCCTGTTTAAATATTTTGAGACAATCAATAAGGATAGTCTGGGAAGTATTTGTAGAACTATTAATTATCCTTCTGTTACAGTTTAGAAATATCATAGAAAATGCATATGCTTAAATACTGGCTGATGATTTTTAACATTCTTTAAATCTGTAAAGTTTATTGTGTCAGAATTTGTCCATTTCATCATTCTTGGAAAAAACGAAAGAACAGTCACGACTAATTATCAAGCTAGTTTTTGTTATTTTTAAATTTTCCTTAATGTCTCCTTTATATTCATTCCTTTTTCTCATCCTCTTTAGACTTTTTCCCATTTAATTTTTATGTCATTCTAGTAAGTATATTGACACTAAAAATTTTCCTCTGAATACTATATTATCACCAGAGATTGTTGTATGAAATATTCTCTTAGATTTCTAGTCTGATTCACAATTTCATTTCCTGAATTATTTTGAAGAGATTTATTACATTTCAGAAATGGTTATTGTATTGTTATTGGCTGCCCTTTTGTTCTGAAGACCTTTTTTTCTATACTTTCTATTGTATAATCAGATTGTGACATAGGCGGTTTCTGTGTCTTAAAACTATCACGATTTTATCTTTGTGGCTAATATTTGATCTGGTTTTGGTATTTTTGTTGTTATAGCTGTTGAGATAGCTCCTTTGTGTCTTTTTAAATCAAAGTTGTGTCCTTCATCTCCTCACTTCTAAATGCCAGAGTACCCAAAGCTTTTTCTTTTTTTAAGATTTCTATTTTCTCACTCTTCTTATTTCCAGAATGATCTTCTGGTTTTAAATTCCATTTCTATGCTGATGACTCCCAAGTGTATATATTTACATAGGACTTCTTCCCTGAACTTCAGATTTATTTGACTCTCACTTATTGACACTAATTGCAGTTCCAATTAAACATGCTGTTTTTTCTGTGCTTTCTTCCCTTCTATTTGACTGATTGTTTTCTTCTGTTTTCTTCCTTCTAATAGTCTTCAAGTTATACGGTTTCTTTTTTTATTTTTTTATTGAATCCCCATGAGATAGCCCATTACAAAGCTGTTCATGGTTGGGTTTCAGTCATACAGTGTTCCAGCACCCATCCCTCCACCAGTGCACATTTCCCAGCACCAGTGTCCCCAGTTTTCCTCCCCCTACCCCCTAGTACTTTTTAAGATATAAATTGCAAACTTTCTGTTACCATAAAAATTGTAAAATTTCCCTGAATGACATTAAGATGTTGAAATACTATAACTCTATTCTACCTTAATTGTTATAGTAATGTATTTTAGTTGACTTATTTTTAATCACTACATGTAGGTTTTTGTTTTTGGTGGGGTGTTTTTTTGGGGGGGGGGTGTTGTTTACTTTTTTTTAAATTTCTCAGATTTTTCTATTGGGAATTACTTTACTTTTCCTGAGGTACATCCTTCAGACTTTATTCTAGTTGGGAATTATTCATGATAAAAATTTTCTATGTGAATATTTTCACTTTCTTTGTTCTGTTGCTTGCTTTTTGGCCCACATCTAGTATATGGGATCACTCCTGGTGGGGTTCAGGGGACCTTATGTGGTCCATGGGCCACAATCCCAGTTAAGCTGCTTACAAGGCAAGTGTCTATCCACTATATTCTGTCTCTGGCCCCTTTACTTTCATTCGTTTTGGTTTTGTTTGTTTGTTTCGGGCTATGTACAGCAGTGCTCAGGTGTTACAACTGGCTCTACAGTCAGAAATTCTATTGGTTAAGAAGACATACAGGGTGCCAGGGATTGAATCCAGGTTGGCTGTTTGCAAGGCAACTGCCCTACCCACTACAGCCCTTTTCCTTTCTTTTTTTAATTTTATTTTTGCTTTTTGGGTCACCTTTGGTGATGCTCAGGGGTTCCTCCTTGCTCGGGAATTACTCCTGGCAGTGCTTGGGAAACCATATGGGATGTCAGAGATCAAACCTGGGTTGGCTGTGTGCAGGTCAAATGCCCTCCTTGCTGTACTATTGCTCCAGCCCCTACCCCTTTACTTTCATTCTTAAAAAATACCTTCACTGTGAAATTTTAGGCTGATAGTTATCTTCTTTGAGCATATTGATGCTATCAATTCATTATCTTCTAACTTCCATTTTTACTAAGTCAGCTCTAACAGATTGCTCCTTTTAAGATATTCTGCATTTTGATACTGCATTTGGAATTTTAAAAAAAACTTGTCTCTGGTAATCTTCATCTCACAGTATATGTCTAGGTATTGATGTATTTTTATGGTTATCCTTGGAATTTGTTCAACTAATTGAATAATGGATTGATTTTTCAATTGTAGAAAAACGTCACGCCCTAAGATGATTCCTCCTGGCTCTGCACTCAGGAATTACTCCTGGCGGTGCTCGGGGGACCATGTAGGATGCCAGGAATCAAGCCCGAGTTGACTGCATGCAAGGCAAACACCCCTCCCGCTGTACTATCGCTTCGGCCCCTATATAATAATTTTGGCTCCATTTTCTACCTCTTTCTGAGGCTCTGAATAGATATTTGTTAATTGTTTGTCTTTTGGGACCATCATTCCGCACAACGTCTGCAATTGGACCTATTTACTAAGTTGTTGTTTTTTTAAATTTATTTTATTGAATCACCGTGAGATATAGTGACAAGCTTTCATGTTTGAGTTACAATCACACAGTGATCAAACAACTATCCTTCCACCAGTGAACATTCCCAACCACCAATCTAAGTTTTTTTCAGTGTAAATTCTAGAGACTCTCCATGGGACTTTGTCAAATCTTTTTGGTAAATATATTGAGATTTCTAGGTCTTGTATATATCTTATATTGTTCATTTCTTTAAACAGATAATAAGTATTTCCTAACTTTGCATGCAGCCAACCCCAGTTTGATCCCTGGCACCATGTGGTCCCCAAAGCACCCAAAATATAAAAAGAAATAATAAAGTCTCTTTCCTGCATGTCACTATCTAAAACTTCTGCTGTTATCTCTATGTCTCCTCACACAACAAACCTGCACTAGGTGACTGTAGTGTTTGGTGACTGTAGTTTCTGAACTTTGATATCTCTCGCAAAGCTCAGTCATAAACTACTGACAAAACTGAAAGTGGTGGCAGGAGCAATGGTACACTTGGGAGGGCATTTGCCTTGCATGCAGCCTACCAGGTTCAATTCCCTGCATCCTATATGGTCCACTGAGCACCGCCAGGAGTAATTCCTGAGTATAGAGCCAGGAGTAGCCCCTGTGCATCACCAGGTGTGACCCCCCCCCAAAAAAAAATAATAAAAAGGCAAAAAAAAAACTTAAAAGTGTGAGAGATGGTAAAGGGGGGGGGGAAGATGTGTGCTTTACATACCTACATGTCGTCGACCCAGTTGGAATCTCCAGCACCACATACCATCCCTGAGCATTGCCAGGTATTGCCTCCACTGCCCCCACAAAAACACCAAGAAACTGAAAGTTTGGTTAGAAGATCATTTTTAATCTTATTTGATTTATTGGAATTAAAAATGAGGCTCTTTATCTTAGCTTTTAGAACTAACAGAATTAAAATATTTGCATCATATTACTGACACATGTTTGTGACAGAAAAAAGTTTCTTTCAGTGACAATTTTTTAAAAAGCAACTTTATTTCTTTTCACTTATAAAATATCTCTTCGCAGTCCAAATAGTATACCCTTCTAAGAACTTTGTACCTCTCATTTCGACTTAATGTTACTTAATGTTTGTGTGCCATCCTGTGACAGCAAATACTGAACAGTGTTCACTGTGTTTTACTCATTCTTTCAGCTAATACTTAATCTACTGATCGCCATGTGCGAGGTGCTGAACTAAGCCCTGGGGATACATTTGAGAACATAACGACCTTTTCTCATAGAATTTACATTCCAACGAGAGCGATAGATTTTACTGGGTATTCCCAATTACTGAGTTTATATATGACCCTCATCAAAACATTCTTTGACAGTTTCAGTAACTGAACTAAAAGCCTTATGAGGGACCATGCTATACTCCATTCTAAAACCTCTCATCTGTCCTTTGTCACACCTGAAGGAACTTGCCATATCATTGAAAAATGTATCTTTGGGCTAGAGCAATAGTACAGCATGTAGGGCTTTTTGCTTTGCACACTGCTGACCTGGGTTCAATTCTCTGGTACCCCAGATGGTCCCCAAGCATTACCAGGAGTGATCCCTGAGCAGGGCCAGGAGTACATTGAGTGCAGGGCCAGGAGTAAGCCCTGAGCACCCCCAAGTATGACCCAGAAGCAAAAAAGAAAGCTGTATCTTCAGTCCAACATTCTCTCAGATTAATCATCTTCCACTTTCTCAAATCTGTACTTGAACCCTGATTTGTCACAAGGGAATTTATGGTTGTTCTTTAACTTCTTTTGTTTTATTTTAAAATTTGTTTGTTGTTTTGGGGACCATTTCCAGCAGTGCTCACGACTTACTCCTGGCTCTGCTCTCAGGAATCACTCCTGACAGTGATCAGGGAACCCTACAGGGTGCTGGGGATTAATCCCAAGTTGGCCACGTGCAAGGCAAGCTCTTTCCCCACCGTAATATTGCATTAGCCCCTTAACTTCTTTTTTATAAATCAAATTTTCCTAAGCTTTTGTTCTTCTGCTTTCGTTCCTTTAGTGACATGCTTCATAACTAACCTTGCTAATCTTGTATTTTGTCTCATGCAGAATAGTTTCTTCACTTTTATCATATCAGTTTTTCCAGTTTGCCTATCATAGATTAAACCTTTAAAATTACCATTTCAGAAGTAGGAGAGATAATCTGCTGGATAGAACCTTTGCCTTTCATACCACTAACCCGGGTTCTCTCCCTGGCACCCTACATTGTCCCCTTAGCGCCACCAGGTGTGGCCCTAAAGCCAGAAATAAATAATAAAATGCCACTTCATTGGTCTAAACTGCCAAGTGGGTTGATAATCATGTATCTAGTTGATACAATGAGACATATTTTTATTTAACATCTGCTAAGTGTTTGGTACTATTCCATGCACTTTGTATAGAGCTCATGTAATCCTTACAGCAACCCCATGTGTTATACAATGTTATTTTTCTCACGACATAGAACAAAAATAAAGTATGAAGAAGTAAAATAACTTTTCCAAATTATGTGATAAATTGTCGAGGCATGATCTAACCCATTTTATTAGCTTTCATAATTCATGTGCTTAACTGCTCTGTCATTTAGTTTGAAAGGTTTAACAGAGACCAGATAACTATATTTTGAGTTATACTGTAAGTGCTTTGTGTATTTCAAAGTACTTTTGCAATTCAGAAAGCAGAAGATTATTTCTACCCATGGGGGGCAGGGAGGGAATACTTTATGAAGAGTTTGGAAGTGAGGTGGGAGAAACAATCCAGAGAGAGGAACTTGACTGATTTAAAGCACTCTGAGACAGGGGGCTGGAGCAATAGCTGGTAGGGCATTTGCCTTGCAAGCGGCCGACCCGGGTTCGATTCCCAGCATCCCATGGTCCCCTGAGCACCACCAGGGGTGATTCCTGGGTGCACAGCTAGGAGTAACCCCTGTGCATCACCGGGTTTGACCCAAAAAGCAAAAAAATAATAAAAGTTTAAAGCACTCTGAGACAGAACTATTCAGAACATATTACTGGAAATAGAGTAATGTAGTTTAGTTAAGGAAAATAAGTTTGTAAAAGTAGATTCAGCCAAGTCTTAGATTTTGAGTAGGAAAGTGTTTTAATCCAATTTTGTAGGTAGTAAGGTCATATTATTAAATCTATATTTTAGAAATATTTAGTTGCAATGATTTATAAGACCAAGGAAGGAGAAACACCAATGAGAAATTGATTGTACTAGTGCGAGGAACCATAGCACAGCAGGTAGGGCATTTGCCTTGCACATGGCTGACCTGGGTTTGATACCTCCATCCCTCTTGGAGAGCCCAGCAAGCTACCAAGAGTATCCCGCCCTCACGGCAGAGCCGGCAAGCTACCGTGGTGTATTCGATATGCCAAAAACAGTAACAACAAGTCTCACAATGGAAACGATACTGGTGCCCACTCAAGCAAATCGATGAACAATGGGAGAACAGTGCTACAGTGCTACAGTGTGGGGAGCAGATAATTAACTACTGAATTGGGTAACTATCAGGGAAAGCCAAGACCAGAAGAGAGACTGTGAATCTTCACTCATTCAGGACTCAAAGTGGCTATCAGAAGAGGAACCAAGTATGAACATAGTTGGAAAAAAGGAAGAGAGGCATAAATGAGAACTACCAAAGGGATAGTCCCAGTATAAGGAAGTAAAGTAAAGGCCCTCCCGTTGTTCATCTATTTGCTCGAGCGGGCCCAGTAACGTCTCCATTGGAGACTTTGTTGTTACTGTGTTTGGCATATCGAATACATCACAGGTAGCTTGCCAGGCTCTGCTGTGTGGGCGAGATACTCTCGGTAGCTGGCCGGGCTCTCCGAGAGGGGCGGAGGAATCGAACTCGGGTCGGCCATGTTGGCTGCGTGCAAGGCAAACGCCCTACCGCTGGAAAATGAGGGAGCGGGATAAATGAGTCTGACAAAAATGTTAGTGACTAGGAAATCTAGATTGCAAGCATGAGTATTTACACTAACATATATGTTCTTTGTGTTCTATATTTGTCTATTTCGAGTCATTTTCTAGCTCTTATATTATCTAAGACTATTCTAGATTCTTCTCATAGCACCAGAAATGATAGGTTAAGGAACTAGAGAGATAGTATAGGGGCTTAGGAGCTTATTTTGCATATAGCCAACCCCATTTTGAATCCTAGCTCTTCATATGGCACCCTGAGCACAGAGCCAGGAGTGCCTCAACTACAACAACCAAAAAAAAAAAACAAAACAAAACATAGATTCAGGGTCTAAGCAATAGTACAATAGGTAGGGCACTTGCCTTGCCTGCAGCCGACCCGAATTTGATCCCTGGCATCTCTGTCTAGTCCTCTGAGCTCACCAGGAATGATCCCTCAGCATCCATAAGTTGACTGTAATATTTATGCAGGTCATATTGGTATGGACAAAGTGAATGTTTGGACATGAAGTTAAATGTAGACTGATCCTTGAGAAGTCTCTCTTGGGAACCTTCTAGCAACATGAAAGACTGAATAGAACCGTGCCCTTCCTGTAAAAGATTAGTAAGAACAAAAGAATATATTCATAGCCTTGATTAAAAGAATAAAAGGATAATCCAGTGTTAGTGCCAGTGACAATAGTTCAAAACCACAGAAATCAGCAGAAACTGATACCACAGAATATAAGCCTCAGTACCTGGAGTTTTGGTAACCTGAGGCCAAAAAAAAAAAGTGTCTTTGGGTCTGTAGATAGCTGAAATTGAACCTCCTGTATGAAAAAACTACTCTGAAAGGACTACCCTTTTTTGAAAGGAGAATGAGAAAAATTCAGTGGTGCTGAACCAGTAAAACCCAAAGGCCCAGACATAAGGCAAATGCAAATACTGTTCCTTATATTGCCACAAAATCTAGGACTTTTTTTGAAATCCTATTAAAAGGGCCAGGTGGGGAGGGGAGGTGCAAGCAAGCACTGTCCTCCCGTTGTTCATCGATTTGCTCGAGCGGGCCCAGTAACATCTCCATTGTGAGACTTATTGTTACTGTGTTTGGCATATCGAATACATCACGGGGAGCTTGCCAGGCTCTGCCGTGAGGGCGAGATACTCTCGGTAGCTTGCCCGGCTCTCCGAGAGGGGAGAGGGAGGGAAAACACCTCAATGAAATGTTGCTCAAGTAGGATATCAGAAACTTTGACATTGCCAGCAGATACAACAAAAAGAATGTTGAGTGCTGAGAAATAGTTCAGTGGGTAAGGCACTTGCCTCACATGTAGCTGACCCAAGCTCAGTATCCAGCACCACATATAGTCCCCCTGAGCACCACCAGAATTAAGCCCTAAACACCACTGGGTATGGCCCAAAAGACAAGCAATGGAAAAAGAAAAGAAAACTGACATACTAAGATCAGGAGACAAGACAGCCAATCTGAAAGAGACCATACAACTAATTATTTTTAAAATATGTGACTACTGGGAGCAAGAGAGATATTACAGCTGCTAGGTACTTGTCGTGAAAGTGATACCCAGGTTTGATCCTCAGCACAGCATACCATATGGCACCCTACCCCGCCGGGAGTGATCCTTGAGCAGAGCCAGGAATAAGCCCTGAGCACAACCAGATGTGACCCAAAAACAAAGAAAAAAAGATTACTGAGATAGAAAGATGAAACGGTAATGAAAGATTAGTGGTTGGATTAAGCCATAAAATAATCAGTAATTTAGAAGCTGACCTAGTCAAATAAATCTCCCAGAATGCAGAAGCAGGAGATAGGATGGAAAACATAAGAATGGTAAAGGTACAAACGTGACTCAAGCTCAAGCGGTAGAGTCACCTTCCTCAACCCCCGTGGGAGTTTGTTTAAATTCGCAGAGATCAGTGAGGACTCAACCACAGTGTAGAAAATATTATGATCTTAGAGGCTGGGAGATAGCTCTGCAAGCCAGGCACACATGTTTTGTAAGCAGGAGTCCCAGGTTCTGCCCCAACCACTGCTGGTTGTGACCCCAATAAAGTATCATTTTGAAAAATTATTCCTCTTTGTTATTTTTCTAACTGTGCTCTTGATCTTCTTTTTTTCCATAAGTTACAGAAGCCCTCTCTTTCTAAGGGTGATAACTTGAATTTACCGTGTATTATTATTCTTGAAGACAATTCAACAGATATTTTTTGAGTACTTAGGATTTTTTTTCTAAGAATCTAGAATTTTGTTCTCAGATGATAAACTTGAAGGAAATTATGAAATGTATCTTGATCAATCAAAATCACATACTATTTGGGGGCCACGCTCAGTGGTGCTTGGGAACTACCTGTGCCACCCCTGCCTGGTAGTACGGGGGGGCGGGGGCAGCAGGAGAGGCATGAACCCAGGGTTTGCACATGCAAGGCTGCCACTTGACCCATGTTTCTAAATTGCATATGTTTTGGGAAGAGGTTGCTTGTGTTTAGGTTTGGGGACCGCACCCAATGTTACTAAGGAGCTGATGACCATGCGGTGCTGGAGATCAAACACGGGCCTCCTGCGTTCAAAAATTCACTCCAGCACTCCCTGGCCTCCTAAGAAATGTTTAATATGGGGAGTAATGATAATATAGCAGGTAGGGCATTAGCTTTGCACATGGCCGACCCGGGTTTGATCCTCAGCATCCCATATGGTCCCCCTGAGCACTGCCAGAAGTAATTCCTGAGTGCGGAGCCAGGAGTAACTCCTGAGCATCACTGGGTGTGACCCAAAAAGTAAAAAAAGAAAAATGTTTAATATACACACACCACACACACACACACACACACATACATATATATTGCTTTTTGGGTCACACCCAGCGATGCACGGGGGTTACTCCTGGCTCTGCGTTCAGGAATTACCCCTGGTGGTGCTCAGGGGACCATATGGGATGCTGGGAATCGAACCCGGGTTGACCGCTTGCAAGGCAAACGCCCTATCCTCTGTGCTATTGCTCCAGCCCCGAAATGTTTAATATATTCCATGATATATGTGCCTATCATCAGTAACTACTTGACACATATTTGTAACCTAAACAACTGATAACGAATGAATTGTTCAGCTAAAATTGTAAAATGTGATGTCTTACAGGATTGTTAGGTCACATGGTTTCCAATCCCTTGTAATGCTATAAAATCCTATTAAGTACTATGACATATAGAAAAGCTATTGAGATTAGACTGTTCTAAGAGACTATAACTGGTAAAAATATTACCCATCATCGTTTAAGACAGCAAATTACACTTCAGTGTACAAAGAGGATAACAGTTAACAAAATAAGACTCAAGTATATTCTGGTGAATAAGACCATTGACCAATATTTATGACCATAATTGAATAAAATGGAAAGAATACTGCAGAATTCTAATTTCCCTATAACGTTTTCCAATCATGTATATTGGGTTTTATAAATTCCTTCAGTTTCTTTTGGTTTCAGTTATTTTTCCCAGATAAGACAATATAGCAAATTTTTGCCTGAAGATAGAATAGTTGTTCCCTTGAGACCACATTTAACTTTAAGAGCTATAAATACATAAATAAAAATTTCCCTTGAGATTTGAAATGTATCTTTGGTAGACATCTAACTTTTTTGAGCAAGAGATATACATCTCTTAATCCTAGGAGAAATGGGTAATTATTATCATTTCTCATTTGTATGTGTTATCATTTTTTTATAATACATTTAGAATTTATTTTCCTACCTTCAAAGAAGGGCCTAGTAGTCTTCCTATATATTTTTCTATGAGCACTTCTACGTTTTCCCAAAATCCTAATTCTGTAGTTATTCATTGACTTTATAATGTGCTAAAGATATGTGAATAAAAAACACAGTCACAAAACTTGAGGAGATCACACTCTATACAGAGAACAGTTACATAAAGAGAACATTATAATATAATACAGTAACTTTTACAAAACTCCATAAAAGTATGAAGCAAGCATAAGAGAAGCAGAACGTCAGTATCCTGGGAGTTAGAAAAGCTTCACTGTGGAAAACTTCCTAATGAAGAAAGATGATTAGGTAGTCGATGCAAATGAGAACATTCTTGAACAGGGAGGAAGTGACAAAAAAATCAGAGAACTGAAACAGACTGAGTGCTCCGCCAGTGGTTCTGAATATCTGAAGGATATGGTGTGGGATAGAAATTGATAAGAAATAAACTGGAGTGGAAGACAAGCACCAAATCCCAAGTCTTTAGATCCATGCATGAGTAGGAATTTGAATTCCCCCCCCCCCCCAGGAAATGGGGAGCGCTGGTGGGCTTTTAATAGTGCTGCAGATTTATGAGATCTTGAACAAGTTACATAGCTTGTCAATGTTATATAACATGGATAGTACTATCTCAAGTCGCTGTGGTTTAAATTGTTTAAAACACATGACGCTCTTACACAGGGCCACGTGCATGGTGAAGTGCGTATAGGAAAGCTTGTGGAATCCTCGTGAACTCTTGGCCTTGTGTCTCAGAATCTTCCGTAGCCCGGTTCAGATCCCAAGCTTCAAGTTCACTGTGATTTTGGTTTACATTTCCTTTGAACACGTTTGAATGTTTTACCCACTTCATTGTCTTTTATTGTTGAATAGTGAGTTTCCCTGTTTTTTTGGTAGCGGTGTTGGGGCCAGCTCAGTGACACCTCTGCCTGCATCACCACACAGCAGTGCTAAGAGGGTGCACGCGCGACCGGCTATCAAACTAGGGCCCTGGCACATGCTCGCCAGCCCTTTAAGGTACCTCCCCAACCCCTCAGGTTATGTTGTTGTTGTTTTATTTTAATGTAGACCAGACCTTTTTCAGCTATATGTCTCGTATCTATGTTTTATATCAGAGAAGTGGAATCAAAACCGTAATAACATGTCATTCACATCTGCTGGAGTCATAATTTAAGACACAATTTTACAGATTGGCAGTTACCAAGATAACAAGGTCCAGAGGAGGTTTTTTTTTTGTTTTTTTTTTTTTGCTTTTTGGGTCACACACAGGGATTACTCCTGGCTCTGCACTCAGGAATTACTCCTGGTGGTGCTCAAGGGACCATATGGGAGGCTGGGAATTGAACCCAGGTCGGCCGTGTACAAGGCAAACGCCCTACCCACTGTGCTATTGCTCCAGCCCCAGAAGAGTTTTATAAGGTGGAAAGTTGACCACAAAAATTTACCTAGGTTTCTTTGAATTGGTTTCTCAGTTCCCCAGTGGTCTTAAGCCAACCTCAGGAATAAGAGCCAAAATCCTAAACCAGACCTCACCCTTGATTTCAATCAAGTATTTTCTGTCTCTGAAAGAATGAAAACCACGAGGACCCACTTCTTAAACATCTGGTACCTTTTGTCCAATAGACTTGAGATTAGGAAACGAGACTGCAGTTGAGTCGGAAGTGTCCAGCTTATTCTCTTCCTCCTTGACAAGTTTTCCACACTCCGCCCCTCATCTCCCAAATAAAACAACCATTGTCACTGCGTGACCATGTTAATCCCCATGAATTCCTCCCCTTTGCTATTTGTTATAAGGACCTGTCTCCATGATAGTTTCTGAGAGAAAGATGAATCTCAGTAGTGCAGACCTGAGACTGATCAGGAGAGTGGCACACAATCCCCCTTTGGGCCAGAGAGGAAGGCCTAGGCAGTGCATTTGCCATGCATGCATCCAAGATTCATCACAGCCAGGGGTGGCCCAAAAAGCAAAAGACAATTTAAAAAGTTCACGGATGGCAGCCGTGTCCATAATACACAATAACCAAGACCTAGCACCTACCCAATAGAAGTGGATAAGTCACTATAATACAAATCCTTTTTTCCTGATAGATACTATTATTCATTTGCCCTCAGTTTTCCTTTTTTTTTGTTTTTGTTTTTGTTTTTTGGTTTTTTGGGGGGTTTTTTGTTTGTTTTGGTGTGTTTAGTGACTTACTCCTGGCTTTGTGCTCAAGGATCACTCCTGGAGGGGCTCAGGGGACCATAAGAGGTGTCAGGGATCATACAATCAGCATGCAATTCCTACTCATTGTACTACACTTTGCACACACACACACCCACCACCACCACTACCACCTTTTTGTTTTTCTCGTTGGGTCACAACTGGCGATGCTCAGGAGTAACTCCTGGCTCTGCACTCAGGAATTATTCCTGACTCTGCCTAGGAGACCATATAGGATGCTGGGGATCCAAACCCCAGTTGGCAACACGCAAGGCAAGTGTCCTAGCTGCTGTATTGCTCTGGCCCCTCTTCTCGTTTTTTGAGCAGCTTTTCTCTAGTGTGGTACCAGAGATTGAATCCAGGGCCTCACACATGGAAGCCAAGGGCTCTATAAACACTTTAAGAGACCAGAAGTCTTAATTTAGGAAAGTCCAAATATTTGTGGTTTGACCATTTTAAAACCATTACTCGTACACAACTGGTATTCTAACACAGAGGAGCTTGCCAAAACCTCCCCTGGAAGGAGTCCTAGGGAGAAGGGGGGCAGCACAGACAAGAATGTCTGTTGTTCTACAATTTGGATGGAATTCTAGAGCTTTCTGTGAGAGAGAGGGCCCATTCAAGGTGAGGCATCTTGCAAACAGCAGCATAAATAGGCTTATGTATATTTTGTAGATGAGGAAAGGGTTTCTTCTAGAACTCATAAAACCTAAAATAAGTGTGAGAGGTGAGAAAGTCGGGGCGGCCGCAAGACAGTGTCATGGGTGGGGAGCAGCATTCGGGTCACCAAATACCTCTTGGGATGTCAGCCATGGTGGCAGATGTTGACACCACGTGTGAGGGAGGCAATGGCCCGTCCCCTTGTGAGCTCCTTGAAAATCCTAAATGGTTTGATTCTCCGAGGAAGAAACCAGCATAGTGTCACACTCCTGACCATGGACAGCCCAGAACCCACTTAAGATCATGCCTCCGCACGTTGTTTGCCAGGACCAGGCTTCTGTGGCCCTAGTGATGGCAAAGTCAAAGTGTCTGTATCTTGTCTCTGTGCTGGTGAAGGCAAACTGCAGTCAGAGGCTATTGGCAGATGTGAAACAAAATCTCTTCACAGAATTGGTAACAGCAAAATACCACTGGCTGGTTGGAGGGAGGCAGGAACTTAAGTAATATCGGCTGTTGGGGTGTTCATGAGGTCCACAGCATGAAGGTTGAGGTAATCCACCTGGAGATACCATTCATTCTTCCCGCATTTAAGATCAGGCTAAATTGGGCTGCTAAATGGCGAAAGCAGTGGGTATAATGACCCCTTTTCTAAATATGTAATATAATGGATTTCATTCCTTAAAGGCCCTATTTTAATTTATTGGCTCAGATTAACTAATAAGGGAGGAACTAGACTATGGGGTCCCGTTTCATCGATATAATTTTTAAGTGCCAAATATTTAGTGTATTACTCATTGAGTCATATGTCTGAGACCATGTGGAATATTTTAGAACAGTGGGTGCCATGATGGTGAAGGATTTAGTAGTTCCTGTGGCACCGGCAAAGCATGCACGTTTGTCCTGTGTCCCATCACACTCAGTCACTCTTCTAAGATACTCGTTTTGGCTGGAACTCCCTGTTGCTCAACTGTCAGGCCATGGTGGTAAATGATTAGACCAGTGTGGTAAATTGCCACCGCTTCTTTGGCATGGTGCTAGATGTGGCCATCCAGGCCAGCGGTGTCCCTCCACCTGCTTTCACTCTCACCCTGTGGAAGGCCAGCACTTTGGGAATTTTCTCTCGCAGCTTCTAGCGTTCCTCAGTGACCGCACTAGCCCACCACCCCGTAGTAAATAAGCCCTCCTCAACAAACAGAACCAGCACCCAGCCAGCTGAAAGGAGGGAAGGCCCTCCCAGCGCAGAGTAAGGATGACGGAGCCTGTCTTTATAGTGACCTCTAAACTCTGCTGTGATTTTGCTCCTTATCTCTCTGGCCTCATCTTCTCCCTCTGCCCCTTCTGCTTGCTTTGTCAGTCATTCCCGTCCTCCGCTGTTTCTCAGACATCTTAGATGTGCTTTCACCGCAAGCTCTTTGCAATAGTCTTCCTGTATTAATTAACTTTTAACTGGGTGCCAGATAACCTAAACCATAATGACATTTTTAAATTTTTTTTTAAAAAAACATGGATCTTTGTGTGCATTTCAGAGGGGATTTATTGTTTCTTCCCCGAAGAGAGGTAACAGGGCAGTTGAACTATTTGTCTTGAGCAGAATTTCTCAAAGTACCTGTCGGTTAAAGAATTGTTTCCATCTGTTGCTGACCAATTTGTATTAGGCCACTGTTCTAAGTAAGAACTGATGCCTGTGCTTGGTCATCACAGTGCTGGTCATCACAGTGCTATTAAATTGCTGTGAGTTTCTAACACTATAAATTCCTAAATCTACATTTCTCTTTTTTTTTTTTTTTCGTTTTTGGGCCACACCTGGCAGTGCTCACTTACTCAGGAGTCTGGGTAAGTGAGCACTGGTAAGTACTCACCTGGCTCTGCTCTCAGGGATCACTTTTGATTGGCTTGGGGAACCCTGTAGGGTGTTGGGATAGAACTCAGGTCAGCCGTATGCAGGGCAAGTGCTTACCTGCTGTACTATCTCTCTGACCCTAGGTGGCAAACATTTTGCAGGTTTTTGCCACCTGTGGGCCACACTTTAATTTTTTATTTATTTATTTTTTGCTTTTCGGGTCACATCCAGCGATGCTCGGGGTTATTTCTGGCTCTGCACTCAGGAATTACTCCTGGCGGTGCTTTGGGGACCATATGGGATGCCGGGGATCGAACCCAGGTTGGCCACGTGCAAGGCAAATGCCCTACCAGCTGTGCTATCTCTCCGGCCCCTGTAGGGCACACTTTAAATATGATAGCCAAGCTGTAGAGGAGGAAACCTTTCTGGACGCTGTAGGAGAGAAGGGATTGTCGCTGCTAAAGGAAGACAAGATTTTTCTCCAAAATGAGTTTCTAGTCTTAAGAGATCTTTGAGATGCTTTAGCTTTTGTTTTTGTCTTTAACATACCACTTACCCCGTATATAGTCAAGGGCACGTATCACCTCCATTTTTAAATTTTAGGCAAAGAAAATTGTATAGCTAAATGCCAAGTGCATATCCTAAACTACAGAGTCAGCACAGAATATTTGTTTGTTTGGGGGCCCACACCTGGCGGTCCTTGTCCCACGCAGTGCAGAATCAAACCCAGGTGTCCTGCAGCAGAGAAGCACTCCAGCCCATGAGCTCTCTCTCTTGCCCGGATGATATTTTCTTAGTTAAATTTCTTATTAAATATTTTTAATAGATTCGGCTCAATTTACAAGTCCAAAATCGCAACACCTGAATATATATTAATCTATAATGACCAATTAATAATCTCAATGGAAATGTTGTTCATTGATTTCAATTTTTATTAAATATAGACCTCTTGTAATTGACATAAGAAAATGCTATTATTGTGTGCTTTGTGATTAACATCTTTATGGTCTAACTTTTGTGAGGGGAAAAGCACTTATAGGTTACTTAAATATATACTGTGTGTTGCCCATGGCCTCCAACTCCTGTCTCCCAACAATACTAAGGTATTTCAGGGAAACCAAATCTTTAAACCTAACTGCTTCACAACAACAACAGAAAAACTATCCCAAAGGGACATGATTTGGGAAAACAATTTAAATTTTTCTATCAGCTCTTACTTCCATATATCTGTTTGGTCGTCGTTATGTTTTTGAAATATTGAATAATTTGAAAAGTGACTTTTTATTTTGTATTCAGTATGGAGATTTATTCCCAGAGTGGGGCTTTTCTGATGCAAAATTGGAATGCTTGTGGAGTCACAACAGCTGTCCCCGCACCATGTGGCAGCTCCCATTACTTTACTGGAGAGATGAATTTTTGGCCCAGCGTCTGAGTAATATTGGACACACATGGTTTTAAGTGGCAAAGCAGTATGCTTATGCACTCATTTGACTTTCACAGCTACAGTCGGCTCCAGATTAGAACAAGGAGAAATACGTTCACACCAGGGCCCCCCTCGCGTCTGCGCTAGTCGCCGGATCACAGTGGCCCTGTTACTTCCAAAGACACAACTCACCCTTGCTGAGGAATTACACATTCACCCAGGCGCCTCACAGCTGTAGGAGAGAATCGTGAATCGCTAAAAGAATGCTCTCAATGGTGTCAGATTCAGGCACGACTTAATAGCGGTCTTTTTTTAAACATTAATAATAAAAATGATGACCATTTTTATAATTAATAATAAATAACTGAAACTGAAAGGAAAGATTGTCTTAGTGGTAAGCTAATTTGGGGATTCTCAGTACCAAGTATTTAACATTTTTTTTGTTCCAGAATAAAGAGAAAAAAGCAGGCTGTATTTTTAGACTCATTAACAGGAAATTAAAATCAGATTGATTTTTAATATTCATTGTTCAGACAGGAAGCATACTTGGAAAGGCAGTCTATTAAAAAATAGAAATGATTTCAAAGAATTATGTTGTTATGAAACAATGGCTTGTATTTTACTGACATTTTAGACAATTTTGCTTTCTCAAATTTTGCATTTTGTTATAATGCAAAAATAAGATGAGTTTACGTAGCGCTAAATTATGTTGATATATTATATGGCTTGAATACTTTGTGTTGTGGTAATTTGAGCTTTTCATGGTATGAAATAAACTCAAAGCAAAGAAGCTTTAAAAAGTATAAATTTTTCAATTATCTGACAGGGAGAATTTCTGATAATTCATTAAATATCAGAAGAATTCCAAGCATAGTCAATGTGGCCCACCTTTTTATCTCAGTGAATTTATGCATGTATCGTAAGGGTTGTACTGATGAATATGTTTAAGGCTTTCAGCTTTTAGTGGATACAATATAGAATGATTGATAAAATCCTCCCTACTATTGGCTATTATTTACTGACTCTTAAGTGGCAGGTTGTATTTATGCCAATTTATCTGCTTCAGGGAACATTCTTGATAGCAGAACAAAGTGAATAAAAGTAGTTTGCTTTGCAAATGAATGCAAATGGGAGAGCCTTTCGGAAAGCCCTTTAACAGGGGCAGTGCACTTTGATTATGAGTGAAGCTGCCATTTGGACATGGTGAAAAGAGCACGCTTGAACCATTGATTGGGGGAGACAGTAAAAAGTCAGGAAGGGCCCCGTTAAGCTTGCAGTGAGGCAGGCGGATGTCAGTGTGGTTAGAGCACAGTGGGAGAATGACAGGGAGGATTAGTGTCTGGGAGAAGCTTTGCTGGAGCTGTGGAGATAGTCCCTGGGGTCACTCACCTCTGACTGTTGTTCTGTGCTGATGCTTCTGTAATGCAAACGGTCTGATGTATGCCTGTTCATTATCGGAAATGGTGATTAGAAAAGGTATTTGTCTCAAAGATTTCCTCCTTTTTTCCCCTTCTTTTTAATTAAAGGAAAATAAGGTGAGCTTCCTCCTATCTCTCTGCTCATTGTTTAATATCAGGGTGGTTCCTGCCTATTCTGTCAGGAAGAGTCCTAAATTGTAAATGTAAAATCATTTTAACTTGGTAATGTGTTCGTTGATAGTAGTTTCTTTTGCTTTGCTCAGCTGTGGGTTTAACCAGCTGACGTTGTTGGATAAAATGCAGAAACCTTTTGCTTTTGAAACAAAGATTTTGTAGCCTTTAAGGTATTTTATATACAGCTTAAATTTTTGAGCAACTCTTCGAAACTCAAAATGAAATGTTACTTTGCCTGACATATGTGATGGTTCAAGTCTTAGTCTAGAAGTTGAGTTTTTTGTTTGTTTGTTTGCTGTTTTTTTATAAAATGCTACCATTTCTTCAGACTTCTTGAAAATGTTTTTATGATTGTTATGTAGAATGGATAAAATAAGTTGTCCGAATTCTAATGAGTACACTTTTCTGTTTAGGTTTTTGTTTATGCTTATAAAGTTTTTTGCTTACTTAAAAGTAAGTTTTAAAACTTTGAGACCTTTCATAGTTACATTTTCAGAGCAATAGTAACAGAGTGCATTTCATAGACTGAGAACATGCCTTTACTTCAATGTAAAACTGAATTCTCCTCTTTAATGCCATCTAAAGCCCGGCTGTACAGTATTTCTGCTTTCTTAGTTGGCAGACATGGACAAAGGTAAAAACTGCTGCACTCTGCTTTATATTATGGTAACTACGCAACTCAAACCCTGGCCTACAGGAATACATTTTTTTTTCCCATAAAGTCTATTGACAATAATTTGTTTTAAGGCTTATGAAATATTTTAGCAAATATTGTCCTGATTATCTTTTTTTTATGTTGTATAGGCACCTGAATGGACAGAGGAGGACCTCAGCCAGCTGACTAGAAGTATGGTTAAGTTCCCAGGAGGGACCCCAGGTCGATGGGAAAAGATTGCCCACGAATTGGGTCGATCGGTGACAGATGTGAGTTCACTCAGATTTGCATTGTACAGAGAGTGACAAACCAGAACAAGCCAACTCTGTAAAAGGCAGTCATAGATGGGCCCAACGTTATCTTTGGAGAAAGGCTATGATTCTTCTAGGACCTGGAAGTGAACCATTAATGAAATAAGCGAGAAGCAGATGTCAGCCAGTCCCCTGATCCACAATTAACAGCTGTGTGAGGAATTCCAGTGTTTGGAGACTTAAGCTACTGTAACCTAATCACAGAAAAACAATGCTAGTTTTTGTGTTTATAGTGACCCTTACACTGTGGAGTAAACAATTCTTAGACTGATCAGAATTAGAAAAGTTGTATTTCAGCTGGATCTTTTTAACGTTGAAGTACAGATTGTTGTAGATATTTAGACAGGTGGTTTGCATTAATTAAATGAGTGATCTTCCTATACTTGTATTTCTGCTTCAAGGATAGTCTACCATCCACTTTGACAAGTTGTATAGCAAAACTATAAGTATATACAGCATATACCTATAGTTATAGATATTGAATTATATATAGATATTATATGTGGGTAATAAACTGTAGATAGACTATCATTCAAACACAGAGATTAGCTTTATAAGCTAGCATTGTCTTTCTGTGATTAGGTCATAGTTACTTACTAAAGATTCTAACATTCAAAAGGCAAAGTACCTGGAAAATATTCTGCTTAACATTTTGTGTGCTTAATTGAGGAACTTTAGTGCAGAGAATCTTATAAAAACCACCTATCATAGTGCCTGATGTGTACTATATTATATTCAGTAAATGCCTTCTTAAAATGGGAAGGAATTTTTATTTTCATAATATTAAGTATTCTTTACTACCTTTTAAAAATACAATGAATTTTAAAATATTCAAGGGGTTAAAGAAACAAAGTGTATGTCATCTTTGATTTTTAGCTTGTTTGGAGTATATTTTAATAATGAACACTTTTAAAAGTCTGCATAATGAGTATTGGAAGTTATTTTTCTTATTATCATGGCTGCTTTTTAACTTAGAAACAAACTCACAAAACTTTTGAATTAATTTTTTTTCTGGAGAGGAGCTGCTTTTGAAAATTCTAAGTAATACAATAGTCTTTAGTTATTATAGCCTTTCTTAAATCACATTTAAAAGATTACTTCTTGAATTTTTTTAGAAATTTGTTTCATTATTCTGGCTTCAGATTTAAAGTTCAATCAAATGGAAGAACAGCTCTTGTACCATAGATTTATTTATTTATTGCTGTTCTTTATGAAGAGTTCAACCATCTTTGGTGACTATAGAACAACTACAAGAATACTTTTTTTTCCTGCTAGAATGCTACTGTGATATGTTTTTATCATTTTTATAAGCAGTCTTAAGATAAATTAATGATATCAACAAGTATCTAACCAAATTAAGGACGTTCTGTAATTACTGATGTTTTAAGTAACTACTACAACTCTGATTATACTGTTGATATAATTATAAACAAAAACAATTTTTAGAAAATTACAAAATACTGTTTTTAAAAGGCCCCCCAATTTTTACTTTCATCACTTAAGGAAAAATAGTTTAATGTCTTCTTTGAAAATAATGGTACCTTTAACTTTTAAAATATTTCCTGATACCTATAGCTGATTATACCAAAGAGTAGAGTAATAAGGTAACTGAATAGAGTAATATTTTAAATTAATTTTTATCATTACATTTTAAGAGGTGATAGTTGGAATGCTAAGAATATATGATGTAACTGACAGAACCTTGAAATGACTGGTTACTATCATAGACCTAGAAAAATCTATTCATAGTTTATAAGCATAGTCTTGATATAAGGAAAAACATCTTTTAAAGTGTTTGCAAATTTATCCCATGTGTTTTAATTACTTTTTCTTCTATATTTACCCAAGGGGGACTGATTCTGTATTAGTGATAGTTATTTTCACTTCCAAGTATTAGTTCTATTTTTGTAGTACCAGAAATACCTTGAAAATAGGTTTTTTGCAAATTTAAACTTTAAGCCACTACATGCCTTTGCAGTATTTCTTCCATGTCAGTGTATCTGTAGTTAGACGATTGACACTGTTTTCATTCTGTGTGCGTCATCGCCATGAGTGGACATTTTCAGTAACTGTTTATACACAAAATGCAGCTAGACTATAAATCACTCTAAAAGAGAACAGGTAGATGAGGGAGAACATCTCCCTTGTTTTAGTAAACACGATCTTTTTAAAGCCACTGAAATGGGACCGGATAAAGCAGTTCCTTTAACAGAATGTTAAGTGAAAGTTAACTGCACTTTTAAACTTGCTTACACTTATTTTGGTTTTTGGTACTAATTAGATTTGTTTTCATTAAGTGATTATGAAACAGAAACCAAGTTCAGCTTGTTGTCATCAGAAATCTCTTTATATTATCCTGATCACCTGTACCAATTCTCCATATTTGTTCTTTGACCCATTTTTCTTGCAAAATGTGTAAACTCCAGCTTAATTCTCTTTCCTTCAAGAAAGAATTGACCTTTTTGGACGCAGGGTGAAAGTGTGACCTTATAAGATCTGCACATTCTCTGTTTGGGTGAACAGATGACACTGAAAAGTCCATTTTATTCCTCAATTAAGAAAGGATTTTTGTGTGTTAATTTTGCAGTTAACGAATTTATATTGCTGAGTTCCACTTTGGATAAATACTAATAATGTTTTTAAAAATGCAAAGCATCGGGGCTGAAGTGATAGCACAGCGGGTAGGCATTTGCCCTGCATGTGGCTGACCCAGGTTCAATCTCCAGCATCCCATATGGTCCCCTGAGCACTGCCAGGAGTAATTCCTGAGTGCAGAGCCAGGAGTAACCCCTGTGCATCGCCGGGTGTGACCCAAAAAGAAAAAAAAATGCAAAGCATCTTTTAATTCAGATATACCTAACATGTAAGACCTACTTTATTATTAAGATTTTTAAAACTTTAAATGTTAATATATGCCTTTCAGCAAATAATTTTGGTAAGCACAAAGGACATTGAAATCATAAAAACAACAAGGAAACAAAAACTGTCTGGCATGTAAAACCAACTTTAATGTGATTATTAACTGCAGATTTTCTAAATTAAGGTCAGGGAGCCTCAGATTTCTTGCTTGTGAAATAATATCATTCTCTTGCCTGAAAGGATGTAAACTGACTCTGCTTCTCTGGTTGTCACTAATCTCTTGCATTCTGTTTGTGATAACAGACTGATTGGAGATTTTATCCCTTCTTGGGAAAGGCCCAGGTAGGCAGCAAAACAAAGAACAGGGGAATGGATTTAAACATTTAATTAGCTTAGTGCCACAGTGAGAGGTAAGAAGTCTGTGGTTAGATAGGTGTCCCCTCCTGTAATTGAAAGGGGGGAGGGGAAATAACATTCTCGGTTTTATTTTATGTCTCTCCACCTAGAGATGCCTATTGGGAGAATCTGTTGTTTAAGTACAGAAGCAGATTATTCAGTAGAAAAATACCAGTGACCTATACAGTAACTGATAGATTCAGATTACACAGATCGAGAAGGTGAAGAGTGTCCTCCTAACCAGGAATCCTGCTGTAGCACTTCAGTTGCTCTGGGCTTGCTCTGGGCTTGATCTCAGACTCTTTCATTGTCCTCTGTCCTTACTCTCTCAAACTCCCAACCTGAAAGAATATTTAAATTATAGAAAGGAATATTGCTTTATTGCATTCTCCTCATTAGATGATTGATTGATTTTCAATCATATTAATAGATAATGAGTTCAAATTGTTCTCACTAGAATCAAGAATAGCCCAAAACCAAACAAATAAAAAGACTTCTGTAAACATTACATGGAGTATTGTAGACTTTAGTCTCTCTAGGCATGTGACTACATGTAATGTTTCTTCTGAGTCGAACTATTGACTGTTCCAGGTACCAGGTGCCAGGGATCAGGTACATGCAAGGCTAGTGCCTTACTCCCTGTACTACCCCATTTTTCTAAACTTAAAAAAAAAGTGACAACCACATGCAAAAAAAATGTTCTTAGAACTCGACCTAACACCATGCACAAAAGTCAGATCAAAATGGATTAAAAATCTCAACATCAGATCAAAATCCATAAGGTTCATTGAAGACAAGGTCAGCAAAACCCTCCACGATGTTGAGGCTAACAATATCTTCGAAGACGACACTCCACTGACCAACCAAGTGGAAACAGAGATAAACAAATGGGACTATCTTAAATTAAGAAGCTTCTGCACCTCAAAAAAAACAGTGGTCAGAATACCCATCTGATAAGGGGTTGATATCAAGGATATACAAAGCACTGGTTGAACTCCACAAGAATTAAACATCCAACCCCATCAAAAAATGGGGCGATGAAATGACAGAAACTTTCTCAAAGAAGAAATTCGAATGGCTAAAAGGCACATGAGAAAATGCTCTACATCACTAATCATCAGGGAGATGCAGATCAAAACAACAATGAGATATCTCACACCACAGAGACTGGTCCACATCCAGAAGAACAAAAGCAACCGGTGCTGGCACAGATGTGGCGAGAAAGGGACCCTCCTTCACTGCTGGTAGGAATGCCAACTGGTTCAGCCCTTTTGGAAAACAGTATGGACGATTCTCAAAAAATTAGAAATTGAGCTCCCATTTGACCCAGCAATACCACTCCTGAGAATATATCCCAGAGAAGCAAAAAAGTATAGTCGAAATGACATCTGCACTTCTATGTTCATTGCTGCACTGTTCACAATAGCCAAAATCTGGAAAATACCTGAGTGTCCAAGAACAGATGACTGATTAAAGAAGCTGGTACATCTACATAATGGAGTACTATGCAGCTGTTAGAAAAGATGCAGTCATGAAATTTACATACAAGTGGTACTACATGGAAAGTATCATGCTAAGTGAAATGAGTCAGAAAGAGAGGAGCAGTCAGAAAGATTGCATTCATCTGGAGAATATAAAGTAACAAAATAGGAGACTAACATCCAAGAATAGTCGAGACAAGTACCAGGAGGTTCACTCCATGGCTTGGAGGCCAGCCACACATGCTAGGGGAAAAGGCAGCTCAGATAGAGAAGGGAAACACCAAGTAAAGGGAGTTGGGAGGATCCTCCCCAGTTGGGAGATGCATGCTGAAAGTAGACTATAGACTGAACATGAGAGCCATTCAGTGCCTCTTTTGCAAACCTCAGCACCCAAAAGGAGATAGAGACCAAAAGGGAATGCTCTGCCACAGAGGCAGGATGGGATAGGAGGGGGACGGGGCAGGGGAGGGGTGAGAGGGATACTGGGAATATTGGTAGTGGAGAATGGGCACTGGTGGAGGGATGGGTACTTGATCCCAAGCAAAAAAATTTCTAAGTCTACAACTGTACCTCATGGTGTTTCACTAATAAAAATTTTTAAAAAGTGAATTGGAAAGATAGCTGGTAGGACACTGGCCTAGTGCGCAGCCAATCTTGCTTCAAGCCCCACCAGGAGTGATCTCTGGGAGCCACTAAAAAAAATTGGGGTACTTTGGGACCATAGTCTGCCTCTGCTCAGAATCACCCCTCCCGCACTCACTCAGCACTTTGAGCTCTCTCCGCTTCATTTTTCTAAACACAGATTACACCCTCTATCTTGAACTAATCAGGAGCGTCCTGTGATCAATATTGTTTCTGTATTTGCTGTTTGGGGGGAATGTCCACACTCCTTTTTTTTTCCATTCACCTTTATATTCATACTTGCTTCTCCAAAAGAGCTGCTAATTCAAAAATATGGATTTTTTAAAAGACCTTTGATAACTCTAAAATTATCTTCCCAAGAGGTTATGATAAAATACAGTGCTCCTGGCAGCATATGAATGGCCACTTAGTCTCTTCCACACAGAACATATTTTTTGCTATTCATCATTGCTCATCAAGTGGAAAGTGTTATAGCATTCATTATATTTTTTGAACCTTTCTCTATTGATTAGGGTTTGATTTACGGTACTGTTGATCTGCTAATGATAGTTTCCCATACGCAAAATTCCAACACTCCACCTTCACCAGCATATTTGCCTGCCCACGGAGACCCTTGTACTCCTCCCTTTAAGCTCCCACCCACCCCCAAACTCCATTGTGTGGATCAGTTCTCCCATTGTGTTGCATTTGGACCTTTGTTTCTACTTTGCTGTGTGTCTTTAAGTCCCAAATAGGAGAGAGATCATTCTGTGTCGATCCCTTTCCTTCTGACAAACCCACTCTGCATGCTCTGGTGCCATCCATATTGCTGCAAATTACATGGTTTGGCTTTTCCTTAGAGCCACATAATATTCCATTGAGTAGAAATACTGTGCTACTTAATCCATTCATTCAGAGTTGGGCATTTGGGTTGTTTCCATATCTATTTTATTATACTAAGTGCAGTAGTGAAAGTAAGTTACATAAATCCTTTCAAATCAATGCTTTTGTGTTTGGAAAATAGATGCCAAGATTTGGTATCACTGGGTCATATGAGAATTTTGTTTCTGTTTTTTGGAGAGATCTCCATATTGCTTTCCACAGAGGCTTCCACAGATGGCATTCCCACCAAGGGGGAGAAGGGGTCTCTTCTCACAGCAACCCCACCAACACTGGATATTTTCAACTTTTTGCCATTCCCTGGCTGGAGCGATAGCACAGCGGGTAGGGCGTTTGCCTTGCATGCGGCTGACCCAGGTTCGATTCTTCCGTCCCTCTCGGAGAGCCTGGCAAGCTACCGAGAGTATCCTACCCACACGGCAGAGCCTGCAAGCTCCCTGTGGCATATTCGATATGCCAAACACAGTAACAAGTCTCACAATGGAGATATTACTGGTGCCTGCTTAAAGAAATCGATGAACAATGGGAGGACAGTGTGCCATTCCCACTGGTGTGAGATTAGATCTCAGTCTTGTTTTGGTCTGCATTTCCTGATCATGAGTAGCACTCATTTTTATAATTTGCTTCCTAATTTCCACAAATAGAGTTTGTGTCCATTAAAATTTCCAGAATGATGGTATTTTCTATAATTTTTTTATTTCATAATATGTATTGTTACCTTATTTGATTGTATAACAGTAATTAGTACATACTTTTCAGCTTTACAAACATTCTAATAAGAAAACCTAATGTTTGGGTCAGAACAATAGTAGAGCAGGTAGGCATTTGCCTTTCACACAGATGACCCAGGTTCAATCCGCAGCATCTCAGATGGTCCCTCCAGGAATAATTTCTGAGTTCAGAGCCAGGAGTAACCCCTGAGTACCACCGGGTGTGACCCAAAAAGAAAACCTAATGTTTGACTTTTAATTTTATTATTGATATAGGAGATATTCTTGGGAACTTTTCCTCAGTTTATTATTGGAATGGTGAGCTTTTTAACATCTCTTAAAATGATCACGTGTATTTTTGAGATCCCTTTATATTTCTAAGATAAATTTTACTTTGTCACATAAACAGCTGGATTTTACTTGTTAACACATTATGTTTTAAAACTGTTTTAGTATTCCCAATGCAAAATATAACCTATCAAATTGAAACATTCAACTTTTGGATAGCAGAGGAAAACTGCACCAATTTTGGTATCTAGAGTACCAAAAGATGTCGAATTTACAGAACACAGGAAAAAGGAAAGAAACAGAGTTGGGTGGTTGAAAGTTATCAGGAAAATCTCCTAAAGAATAGATCATTTAAAAATTATAGGAAAGATAAGAAATACCTTAATCCAAGAGGTTCAGTTTAAGTAAAAGGACTTGCAGTGAAGTTTTTCAGGGTGTAGGAATACCTGAGATAGATGTGTAAGAGTCTTCCAGAGCCATACAGTGCATATAAAAATGTATATACTCTGAGGTCACAGAGATCTTCAAAGCTTCCAGGGTGGGGAACTCTATAGAAACTCAGAATGTCATCAAATTGTTGAGGACACAGGACTGAGGAACAAGCTATCAGTCACACTTCTGAGGGGAATCAGTTCTGCACCCAGAGCAGAGTACAGTGAACACATGAGGATTTGTGCTCTTTCTTCTGGAGTTTTCGAGATTATAGCCCAGAAAAAGGAGAGATGGGTAGACATGGAACCCAAGAGTGGACCTAGCCCTGGGTTTTCCCAAATGGGTGATACTACTGGGTGCAACCTCGGGTGCAATTGGTGGGTGCTTTGCTCCCGTAAAGAAGGTCGATTTCCTGGGGGCATTGAGCAGTTTTTTTCCTCTGAAAAGGGTGCAAGCAGACCGAGTAGGTGTGAGAACCTCTGGTCCAGCCCAGTGAGTAGCAGTCCCTAGATCCCTGGCGGTCTAGACGTCTACACTGGAGAAAGGGCAGGCTAGAGATACGATAGACCGTTTGGCTGAGAACCTGGACGTTTTTATATGTATGAATTTTTTTTTTTAGAGACACAGTAGAAATTTAAGTAAACTAAAGATGGAGTGATGGAGCCAAAGAATTTGATACAGGAATACTTTTCCTTGAGTGGCACCAAAAATGTGGGCACAGCATTGTACTAGTCTCTGGTGAACAGTATCTGCCCCATCATAATTGCATAAGCCATTATCATAATGGAGTTTTATATTTCATACATTTTACTGATTGTTTTTTGATATAGGGGTGCTGTGGAAACCCCAGTTCCACACACCAAGCCTTGTGTGTTGAGTCTGAGCGGCCCCTCCCTGGGCCAGCATTTTAGTCTGCAGCTGTGGAAGGCGGGAGCAGATTGTTCACCAGACATGTTTTCCCCTTCTCCTCTGAGTTTTCCCGTCAGGCACATTAGGTCACTAATTTCTCTTCAGAGGAACATAATTGAAGCGATGTGTGCTCATGGGCGCTCTTGCTCACTTTTCCCTTTCACCGAGCTAGAATAACCAATTTGACTGCAGCGAAGCTTTAGCCACGCAGACAATTAAAATTGCCCCAATGAACAGATCCAGACTCCACGGAAGAAAAGAAAAATTCCAACAGTCAGGGGCCAGAGACTAAAACAAGTTGCAGTTTAGAGTTCCGAGGGAAGGCTGACAGGTAACATTCGAGCAGGGCATGGAGCGAGCTTCTCTGAAAAAGGTATTCCAGGGAGTAAGGCTCGGCCCTTCAACGGTGCCTGAGGTGGAAGCACATGGCGGGTTTGCAGAGTCCTGCAAAGAGATGGGCAGGGGGCCGCGAACAGTGAGGCCAAGGGGTCCAGAGGGAAGCCACACCACACCCAGGACTTCAGCCAGGAATGTGAGCACTGTCCTGGCCTGTGCATTTCCTGCCTGCTGTGGCGCTCAGTCAGCAGAGTGAGGCGGACGAGACACACAGCAATCACCCTCTCTGTTTAGGATGGATGGCCAGCCTGAGCATAGGACTGCCTGTGAAAGGCAGGAGAGGAGTTTTGTTTTTCTTCATTTGGGGGGCCACACCCAGCGGTGCTCAGGTTCCTCCTGGCTCTGCTCTCAGGAATCACTCCTGGCAGGCTCTGGGGACCTTATGGGGTGCTGGGATAGAACCCGGGTTGGCTACCTACAAGGCAAGCACCTTACCCACTGTACTATTACTCCAACCCCAAGAGAGAATAATATTTTTTAAAATTGATTTTGAGCAAAGGACTGAAAGATCTGAATGGATCAGTCTGACTTTTTTTGTTCATTTGTGGGTTTTTTGGTTTTCAGGTTGTACCCAGCAATGCTCTCCGGGGACCACTGGGGATCAAACCCAGATAAGCTGCATGCAAGGCAAACCCCCTACCCTCTATACTGTCGCTCCGGCCCCTCCTCTCTTTTCATAGCAAAGACACTATAGTGGAGAACCAGGATAAAAAGGGACTATTTCAAATCTCCATGCGAAAGGTGATGGTAATTTATACCAAGGGTTATTGTAAAGGTTGCATTCCAGATAATATGCCAAAAGCAAGTTCATTTAGTAGATTCTATCAGAATAACTGAAGTGAGGCATACTATTTTCACCTTGGTGTATATTGCTCGCCCCCGCCCCCAGCTATTTCTGCATATTACCTTGATTTTTAAAAACAAACTTAGAGGCTAGAGAGATAGTACTAGAGTTAAGACTTGCTATGCATGCAGCCAGGTACATTACCTTAGCACAGCTGGGTGAGGCCCAAAACAAACAAAAATTTATAACAGATTTTTTTTACTGTAAACATGTTACCTTTAATATCTTTTCTATCAGTATGTGTGTCATATATGTATATATATATATATTTGATGTGGGGGTTGGGGAGATGCTGGGCAGCTCTTGTTCAGGGACATGGGGTCATGGAGCTGGGGATGGAACCTAGGTCAGTCACATGTAAGACAGGCCTTTCCTACTGTTCTCTCTCTCTCTCTCTCTCTCTCTCTCTCTCTCTCTCTCTCTCTCTCTCTCTCTCCCCTAATTTTTTCATTTTTTTAAACCTTACAGATTTTCATGGGGCTGGAGCGATAGCACAGCGGTAGGTCGTTTGCCTTGCACGCAGCCAACATGGCCAACCCGAGTTTGATTCCTCCACCCCTCTCGGATAGCCCGGCAAGCTACCAAGAGTATCTCGCCCACACGGCAGAGCCTGGCAAGCTCCCCGTGACGTATTCGATATGCCAAACACAGTAACAACAAAGTCTCCAATGGAGACATTACTGGGCCTGCTCGAGCAAATCGATGATCAACGGGAGGGCCTTTACTTTACTTTACAGATTTTCAGAAATAGAAAATATAGCCATATTTTATTGGAAAGAGAATAAAGAGCAACCAGTACCACATTTTCTGTTTTTTTAAATGTATTATAAAACAAAGCTACAGAAATCAAAACAGTGTAACAGTGTGGTGGTATAGACATGAAGACTAGATCAGAATAGAGAACCCAGAGATAAACTCATACATACATTAAATCAATATATAACCTTTGGCAATTGGAAGAAATTTCATTGGTGTCACATCCAGTGAAACACAGAATATTTGAATTAAAAGGAAATGATTGAAATCTGTTGTTTTGTGGACCAAAAAGAAGTATAAAGAATAGAACTGAAAAGAATTTAATTTTAAACTCATCCATTTGTGAGCTATTATAACTTTGCAACTCCCGGAATTACCCAAAGCTCCCATTTCTTCATCTGTATTTTTGTTTGTTTTTGTTTTCTGGGGACCATATCCTGTGGTGTTCAGGGCTTCCTCCTGCTTCTGTATTACAGATTAGTCCTGACAGACTCAGGGATCATGTGGCATGTCAGGGATCAAACCCAGGTCTGCCACATGCAAGGCAAAGTTCCTGCCCTCTGGACTATCTCTCATCCCCCAGTTTCTTATCTATAATGTGAAATTCACAAGAAAGTTGGGAAATATTAATAGCATTATGAGAATGCTTTGTTAATATAGTATACCATTTTAAATCACTAGCACTTCTATTGCACATGAGTTCTAGAAAGGGGTGAATGTTTGTAAAATGCTGTAAAAAGTTTATAAAAAAATAATCTGAGACTAGAACACAGATTAGCTGATTCTTCTATAAATACATTGTTCTCGTAGTTTTAAAATATTTAGGCCTCAAGGCTAGTATACTGGGGAGGGTGTTCACCTTGCATGTGGCTGACCCAGGCTAGATCCCTGACATTTCATCTAGTACACTGCTAGGAGTAATTTCTGAGTGCAGAGTCAGGGGTAACCCCTGACTGAGCAACACCAGGTGTGGCCCAAAAGCAAAAACAAGTAAACAAATGAAACAAAACAACAGTTGTGTGTGTGTGTGTGTGTGTGTGTGTGTGTGTAACACTCGATTTTGAACACAAAAGGCAGTGCCATTCTCTGACATACCTAGCCAGTATCTTCAGGATGAAATGTGCTGGATTTTGAAGTGCTGAGTTAAAATGGGATGAAATTAGAGCAAACTAGTTCAGTGTTCAGTGCTGGACTTGTGATTTGTATACTCCATCATCGGGAATCCTGTGTCTTACTTACCATGAGGATAGATCTACTTTACAAACTAGATCTAATTTATTAGTTATAATCAGGTGCACTTTGAATAATAGAGATGATTTTATTCATGAGGGAATTGGTTTTACAGTATAATCTATGATCTGGTCTTAGTACCATACTTTATAGTAGAGATTTATTTTTGCCCTGAATTATTCATGTTTAACTCCTCATCTTTGAGCTTAGAGATACAGCCAGTCAATAGACTACTGGCCCTTCAGGAGATATTAAAAAGTATTAATGCAATTTTAAAATGTGTTCTTGTGCTAAAAAATTTGAGTGACTCATTTAAAAAGAGAAAAATGGGTGGACAGGGGGGCGGGTTGCTCCAGCTTCTTACTGATGGACTAACAGTAACTGCAGAGCGCGCTACTGACTGTGCGCAGAATCCTTTCCCGAGTGAAAGGTCATCTCCATGACTTACAGGCAACCATGAAGTGAATGGAAGGTCCTTTTTTTTTATAATGTTTAAGAACATTACTGGTTACAAGCAAAATAAAATAAATAAGTGTGGGCTCGCCACGGGGGCAGGCTTGAGGGGTGGTTGGAAAAACGGAGCAGTGATGGAGGGAAGGTGACACCGGTGGGCTAGGGGTGGAATATTGAATGCCTGGAACAAATCATCATGAGCAACTTTGTGAACTTTGTTCTTTGTAAACAAAACTATTTATTTTGTTTAAATAAAGTGCGGCAGGTGGAGGGAACACACTATTTCTTGAATTCTATTCAAAAAGAGAATCCTGAGGGGGGGAAATTTAAGGACAGTGGAAGACAGAAAATAAGAGTGAACCGCACTGCTTCCTACCAGTGGGATACATTTTCATGTGATTTATTTACTGTTTGGCATACCGAATACTCTCGGTAGCTTGCCAGGCTCTCTACAGTAACAAGGAGTCTCACAATGGAGACGTTACTGGGCCCCCTCGAGCAAATCGATGAACAATGGGAGGACAGTGTTTGACAGTGTATTTACTGTTCAGGTAACAGCGTGCCCTTATTTTTGAATGTTAAATAGTCTTTAGTTAAAATGTGTGAAAAATTGAAACCAAACTGGCCAGAATTAAAGACAAAACAGTAAACCTCTTGGTCAGGTTTTATCTGGAGTTATGTTTAAAACGCTGAGCTGTGGGCTGGGAGAAGGCAGCAGCTAGAGCATGGATGGGCCTCAGACCCCGGTACCGCCCAACCTCTTGAATAGCTCGGGAGGGCCCCAAACATGTCAGGCCAGTCTGAGATTCTTGTATATGTTGAATTATGAATATGCTTCACATAACCTTCCTTTTTAGTCTGCTCATTGAATTATTTCTTGTTTTCATCAGTGTTTTCACTGTCAAGAATGAGACCTAATTTAGATTTTGTTCTTTCACTCCACACTAATCCATATTGTCCATAATAAATCATAGAAACCTTCCTTATGAAAATTTTCAAGATAATTATAATCCATCCTAGTACAGTTATGGATTAAAAATGTCTTGTCTTATTTCACATCTGAATAGGCAGGGGCAGATCTTCACGCAGTCCTGTAATCTTTGTTATCACGCATCTGGATACAGTGTTGTTTATCAGAATCTCCCTGCAGTTGGGAGCCCATGTTCTGTGGTCAGTCTCTGACGAGAGCAGCCTCATTTTCGGGGCCCTCTGCAGAGCTGTGATATATGTCTTCTTCCAAGAGGAAGCTAGAAATTTTTCCTGAATATAAACCTGTCAGTAACCTTCTATAATTGCTTATAATTCAGTAGCTGAAAAATTTATTATGGGACATGTGAGAACACTAAACATTTCAAGGCTAAATTGGCTTTCGTTTCATTGAAGACAACAGATATATATGGGAGAAATAGATTTGTGGAAGACCGTATTATCTGTTTGCAGTTGACTTAGTACATTATGTAGAAACCTACAGATTCCTCAGAAAATCACTAGAACTAATAAAATATTTCAAGTTTTGAAATACGAAATGAAACAAAATTAGTTTGAGGTGCTAGCATAGTAGTGCAGAGGGGAGGGCGTTTGCATTGCACAGAGCTGACCTGGACTTGATCCCCCAAATCCTGCTAGGAGTGACCCCTGAGCACAGAGCCAAGAGTAAGCCCTGAGCACAGCCAGGCATGCCCCCCACCAAGAAAACAAAATAAATTAGTTTGTTAGTAGGGAGTATGATACGAGCATCCCAGGAGTTATCCATGTGCATAGCTGGTGTGGCCCAAAAACCAAATGATGCTGTTTTGGATGACATTTTTTGTTTCATTTTTAAGTGTTCCTTGTAAATATATAAAAATAAAATTTTTTGTTTTGCTATGAATCCTTATAGCTCTATTGAATTCATTTATTGGAGCAATAGTTTGGTGTTTTGTTTTGCTTTTTTTAAGCAAAATAGTTTTTATTAAAAGAAATTTAAAGAAGGGGCCAGAGCAATAGTAAGCCAGTAAGGCATTTGCCTTGTACACAGCCAGCCCAGCTTCAATCCCCAACACCACATATGGTCCCAAGAGCACCTCCAGGAATAAGCTCTGAGCAGTGCGGGGTGTGACCCAAAAAGTTGGGGAAGAGAGTGTATGGCGGGGGGTTGGGGGGGGAGCAGCGAAAGACAGAAACAATGACTTCTCCAGAATGGAAAAGTCTTTTGTTTGTTAATTCTGCTTTTCGTGTGAAAATGAGTGATCCATGTCATTTATTCATAAGTGGTGTTACCCATGAATATTCCAAATTGGTCAAATTTATCAAGCCCTTAATATCTGCCAGCTAGCATGTGCGAAAGGGTTATCTCAAAAGTGCAACATCCCTAAGAGGCAAATGGTTTTACATCCACCTGTTGGAGAGGTAGCCAAGAGACCGGGTCGAGAGCGTTAGGGGTAGCACTCGGCTTTCGCCCAGCCCTGCCCCATCCAGGCCTGTG
This sequence comes from Sorex fumeus, assembly GCF_029834395.1. NCBI lineage: Eukaryota > Metazoa > Chordata > Mammalia > Eulipotyphla > Soricidae > Sorex > Sorex fumeus. The sequence continues at coordinate 17,902,536 of NW_026606083.1, read as the reverse complement.
ACCTGCATTCCTAGGCCTCACTTACAAGCCTGAACACAGGGAAGTGTTGGGTACAGAGTATATGTAGAACAGTGGACCAAGTACCAAGTATAGAAAGACAGTTTATGTAGACAACAATATAATTTTGATAAAGTTCATTGATTTACTTTGTTTTGGAAACAGGTGACAGCTAAAGCCAAGCAGCTGAAGGACTCAGTTACCTGCTCCCCAGGTGAGTTGGTGCCCACGTCTAACAGTTTCTTCGAAAATAAACCAGTTTTGAATAGCTTGGTTTGCTTTGGGGACCCCAGCAAACGGTGCTCAGAAGCCACGCTCGGAAATTCAACCCGGGGTCCCTGCACCCAAGTCCGTTGCATCATCTCACCACCTTTAACACTTTCTCTGAACACGATTATTAGTCCAAATTTTACAGACATCTCTCTAACAAGGTTTGCACTACAGGCAGTAGAAAGCCGGTCCAGCCCTCAGTGGAGGCTGAGATTTCATGTTTTAGTGATTAGGGGACAGAGCTAGTCCAGCAGGCGGGGCGCTTGCCTTACATATAGCCAACCCCGCCTCACCCCTCGCCATCCCATAAGGTCCCCCAAAGGCCACCAGGCGTAATCCCTGTGGGCCAAAAACTATAAACACATGTTGCCCATGTGGAACTGGGGGGCGCATGGAGAAGGGCAGTCTGCGTGCCAGGCAGACACTGGGTATGGCTTCCACCCGTCCCTGGCGGGTCATTTCAGGGCACCTAAGAGGATGCCGTGTCTGAGGGAGGGAGTTTGTTCCTCACCATCCAACAGAGCTTCACAGGAACAGAGCAGAAGCAGACCCCCGCCCCACCACATGCCCCCTCTGACGCGCTTCCCTCACAGGCACAGTCCGACTCTCAGAGCTCAGGTCAGCGCCCCCGAAGGCCATGCTGCCCGACGATGACATCATCACCCAGCGGGAAGAGGGGGAGCCGGTGCAGGGTGAGGGGGAGCCCGAGGCCCCCGAGGGCCGGCCCCGCAGGAGGAAGACAGCACTGGCCAGGCCGGAGCCCGAGGACAAGCCCCGCGGGAGGCGGCAGAGGGATTTTGACCCATCGCAACAGAATGAGTCCAGCGACGAGGATAGCCACAGGAAAGAGCCAGCACCAGCAACCACCGAGGAGCCATGGACTCAGAGTCAACAGAAGCTTCTGGAATTAGCCCTGCAACAGTACCCGAAGGGGTCTTCAGACCGCTGGGACAAAATAGCCAAGTGCGTCCCATCCAAGAGTAAGGTGGGTGCCCGGGAAGGCCGCCTGGCCTGTAGTGCACCCGGCCTGTGGGTGCACCATGCATGGCTCCTGGCAGTGGAGTGACTCTTGGTCATGGGACCTTCCCCGGCCAGCGCGACCGGGGGTCTCACCACCAGCCCCCCAGCTCCAGCAGTGTGCAGTGGTCGTTGTTATACCAACTGCAGCTTCAGCTGCAACAGTCAACCTGCAGGGGTGCCCCAACGGCCATGTTGGTAAGCAGGGTGGTGGGTGTGAGGTGGGATTCCAGCCTCTACTTTCCCCAGGAGTCCACACATACACACACACACACACACACACACACACACACACACACACACACAAAACACCAGCCCCACCCCTGGAAGTTTTGGGGCCTTTCCCTCCCTGGCCGCTCTGTCCAGCCCAGTGGCTGCTGTCACCTCCCAGCACATGCATGGGTACTCCCCATAATTGGATTTCTACACTGGAAAACCTAGCTCCAGGCCATGGCCACCCGTACCTCCTGCCCACTTTCCTGGAGGGGCTGCAGAGTTCCTGGGCCAAGAGAGAACTCACAGTTGATCCGTGTAGGAAACATAGATTCTCCCAGCCTCTCCGCCGTCTTTCCCCTGCCCCGGTGCATCTGTCTGGGCAACACAGGCATCTGTGTGTGAGGGGCGGGGTTGGGGGGACACATAACCCTCATCCCGTTGCCCAGGCCTTTGGAGGCTGTCCCTTCCCATTTCTACAAGAACAGGCCGTGCCTCCACACCCAGCACTATCCCCACGTGAAGTCACAGCCATCAGAAGACACCCCAGGACCCCAGACTGAGCCACAGACCAGGGTACAGGCCTCCACGGCCGAACAGGCAGAGTGGGGCCAGGAGGCTTTGTGAGGCGGAAGTAGCCCCCAGTAGTGCCTGTGAGGGACAGGAAAGCCCTGGGGGGGACCCAGAATCACCCCCCCAATCACACCCCCCCCCCCTCAGTGTCCCAACACCTCCGGAAAGAACTGGTCTCTAAACCAAGTGGTTCCAGGGCTGACTGGCAGCAAGATTGAGGAGGGGCTGGAGGTGCAGATTCCAGTCTTTTCCCTGAAGCCCCTGGGGGAGAGGCTTGCCCCCAGAGAACTCCCTGGGTGGCTGGGGATGCTCTGTGTGCTGCAGTAACTCACACACTGCCCCCCAGGAACCCGAGGGCTGCCAGCCTGCTGTGACTGACAGCCAAGCAGGGAGGCTAACCTTCTCTCTCTCTTCACTGCAGGAAGACTGTATCGCCCGCTACAAGCTGCTGGTTGAACTGGTCCAAAAGAAAAAACAAGCTAAAAGCTGAATGTTCTGGAAAATGCTCACTTTCATTTTCCAGAAGGATTTTTAAAATCTTATGCAGACACCTGCATTTTGTACCTCAGTATTTCTCTACATCATGTGCCTTAGTAAAAGAATAATTAAAACATTTTTAAAGCAAATATTGTGCTGCAGTGTTTAAATTAATGCCGTGTTAAAGAGGGGGCCAGAGCCATAGCACAGCGGAGAGGGCGTTTGCCTTGCCCCTTAACCATGGCCAACCTGGGTTCGATCCCCCGCATCCCATATCATCTCCCAAGCACCACTAACTAGGAATAATTCCTGACCAGGAGGAACCCCTGAGCTGGTTGTGACCCAAAAAGCCAAAAGAAAAGAGAAAGAGGGAGCCCGGGACTTGCTGGACTATTTTCTCTCTCATCAGGTAAATATGTAGTTTTTGAACTAACACAGAAGTGTGATTGGAATCAATACCTAACATTTTCTTTGGCCAGAGATGGCTCAAGTACAGTGAGTTTGTGGGGAGCCGGATCAGGTGCTTGGGGGTGTCGTCGTGGTATCACACCAGCAGCTCTGAACAGTGTGAGAACAGTTTTTATTTAAAAAAACCCCCCAAATTTAGGGCACCTTACTTACAAGATAAGTACTCTCTCGACCACTGAGCCACACCCCACACCTTTTGTGGAGAGGTTTGGGGTGTGACATACCTGGTGGTTTTCAGGGCCTTTCGGCTCGATACTCAGGGAATGATGACACTTGGGGAACTTGTTGTGCCAGGTATCAAACCCGGGGCCTCCACATGCCAGAGCCTTCTCCCTAGCTTAACTCTCTTACCGAAGTGTAACGTGTAACGTAAAGGCAGGAACCTCCAGGTGGAGCTTAACCAATGGCAGGGTGAGCACAAGGAGGATTTTTTTTTCTCTCATCCGGGAACCAAACATCAGCATACCAGAAATTCTTGCACCGCCTCACAGACATTAATCTCCCGACTTCTAACAGGTAACCACTACCCTGATTGCTAAGCTCATAATCACCCTTGTTTCTTTATGGGGGTGGGGGGAAGGCTTGGTACAGTAATTATTCCTCAGTGTTCACTGTTTCGCCCAGCATCCTGCATGTCAGGTTGGTTCAGCGTGTTCCTGACAGAGGATCGCCCATTGCCCTGTCACCTGGGGGTGTGTGCACGCATGATTCCACGGGGACACCTGGTGCTTCCTGAAGCTCCTGCCGCTGTGGCCGCTCCCACATCCACGCCCGTCTGCCGTAGGAGCTGCAGTGGCCGAGAGCACAGGTTGCTGCCGTGTCTGAAGGCACCCTCTGACCCTGGCGCCTGTACATGCCAAAGGGTGAAGAGCAACATCTGGTTTTGCCTGGGGCTTGCCCTGCTGCCTGGATGATTGTGTGCATGTTCGTCAGGATTATTTTCATCTTCGCTGCCTTCTCGCTCACCCCCTGGGTTCTGGTGGTGGCTCTGAGGTGGTGGCTTGGCGGCCCTCTGCACTGTGGCCCACTGCGATTTGATGTCTGTCTGGAAGGGGGTGTGGCACCAGGGCCAACCGCCCAGAGAGGGACCCCCCCAACCCCCAGGACTGCGGACATGACCCCCCAGAAGTGCCTCCCAAGTCCTCACTTTGAAGCCCCACGTCATGTAGCCTCTTTTGCCCGAGCTGAGAACACAGCCCTGGGAGCCCCAACTTTGCCACGGTGAAGCCTGTACCCCTTCTCCCCACTGCCACCTCCCTCCTGTCGTCCTCCAGCTCAGCCCTCTCAGGCCCAGTTTTGTGGCTGATGGGGCCGCGTTCTCCCCGTCTGTCCCTTGGGCCGGGCTAACAGGGGTGCCCCCAGGAGCTTTCACATCCCCTCACACCTCCTAAAACTGCTATTTTTTTTTCCGGTTTTTGGCCACACCTGTTGATGCACAGGGGTTCCTCCTGGCTCTGCACTCAGGACTTACTCCTGGCCTGGCGGTGCTTTGGGGACCATATGGAATACTGGGAATCAAATCCGGGTTGGCCATATGCAAGGCAAACACCCAACCCTCTGTGCTATCACTCCAGCCCCCTTAAAATGCCTCTTGCCAGCTGCCCCCGACCTGAACCGCCCTGCGATTTGATGTCTGTCTGGAAGGAGGTGCCACCATGGTAAAGTGGGGTGCTCCTCTCCCCAACACCCACCCTGTGCCCCACCATGCTTGGGGGGCAGCACCCACCAGGACACCGGCCAAGGTTACGGGCCCCAAGGTCTCATGGCCATCTCCATGACAGCCACAGAGACCCCAGTGTTCGTGGTTTCCTTTTGCCTTAAGAAGCCCCCCGGGATGGAGCCATTCTCAGTGCTGAGCCCAACCCTCCTCCGGCCCTCACCCAGGGGAAATTGAAGCACCAAATTGCCTACCCTGGCCCTCACCCGCCCTCCCCACCTGACAGGCTGCAGTGCCTGGTGAGGGCACATTTGAGTGACAGGGAAGCCCTAGGAACCCCGCCTCACATTCCACCCCAGATGGCCCTCATCAAGGCCGGCTTCCGACATAACAGGAGTGGGCACCCCCTGCGTCCCATAGATATGCCCGGGAATGGGGTGCCGCAGACGGCAGAGTGGAGACTCCCAGATCCTGGCAGGAAGCACCCCCTCTCCCTCATCCCCACCCCCACCCTGCTCCTGCCTGAGTTCCTCGCGCTGTATGCCTGGCAGGACAGTCACAGTGGCCAGACCCCCACCTTTGACCTGGAGCAAAAGGACAACACAGGACAGCAAAGCAGCCACAGCATGACCTGGAGAAGCAGCGGAACCGAGCTAGGTCTCCAGTGGCCTTACAGGGGACCACGGCCCCCCTACTGGAGTGAGGCCCTGCGCAGGCCTCCCTGAGTCTGACGCGTGCACTTCCCCCAGCCCCTCCGTGTCCGTGAGAAGAGATTTTGTGGCTATGTCAAAAGGAAATGACACAGGAGGAGGCTCTTCGAGGGTCTCTTCCACCTGTGTGTTTTGTTACCTAGGAAAATGTTTTCACATTATTGCTCAGGAATCTGGCCGACTTTCTGCTCAGAAATGTGACCAACCAAGATATCAGATTTTTGTTTTTGGTTTTGAGTCACATCCAGCAGAGCTTACGGCTTACTCCTGGCTCTGTGCGGAGGGATCGGTCCTGGCAGTGCTCAGGGACCAAATGGGGTGCCGGGGATCGAACCCAGGTCAGCCATGGGCAAGGCAAGCACCCTACCCTACCCTACTATGGCTTTGGGCCTAAGAGCTGGTTTTTCATCCTCTGTCCTCCTTCTCGCCATCCACCCTGTTCTGTGAGGAGTGAATATCAGCTGGGACGGTGACTCGGGGGGAGCATGTGCACGTGGCGCCCTGGTGACCTGCCACCACCCCTTCCAAAAGTGGCATCATGGTGAAGCCAGGGCCATGCAGCCACCCTGCCCGGGGGTACATCGGGGGTCTGTGGGGACTCAGCAAATCAGACATGCTGCAGAAGGGGGTCAGTGCAGGTCACAAGTGACTGGGCCTCAGTGAGATGGGAGCAGCCGCCAGGGAAGTGAGCCCTACACGAGGCAACAGTCTTATTCGCTCCCCTCCTGGCTGCAGTGGGCTGCAGGCCTGGGTGGCCCCCAGAAAGGGGCTCCCGAGAGGCCGAGGGGCTGATCAGCTGAGTGCTGCAAAGTGGGTCACATGGACAGTGGCCCTTCCTGACCGTGTAGACGCACCCATGCCCAGCCCCCGCACCCAACGTCCCCTTGCGCTGGCGGAGGTGGGCGCCGGCACTGGCTCCCATCGCTGGTGCTGGAAAGAGAAGCCTGCATTCGCTCAGCCTGGCCAACTTGCCCAGGAAACGTGCCCCTTGGCTTCATGTCTGCACTCCGCTGGGGCTGAGGCACCTGCCCAGACCTGTGAGGCCACAGAACCAGAAAGACCAGAAGCGCCCAGCTCAGGCTGCGGCCCGTCCTCAGGAGCCCGTCTGCTGGCACCAGACGCATCAATCAGAAGCGTAGGGAAACCGAACTGAGTGCGCAGAAGGGGATTTTTGCCTTCCTCTAGACAGCTGAAGGCCCCGGTCATGGCAGCAAACTCCAGCTCCATGCACAACTCAGGCCTCCTGGGCCTGCCCTTGGGCCGCTGCAGACCCCAGGCCTTTCCTGCCCCAACAGGCCCCTGGGGTTCAATTCCCACAGGCCCCTGGGGTTCAACTCCCACTGTCACATCACCATTGGCCACTCATCGCTTCCCATCACCTGGTCTCTTCCTGACTGGTGGAGACCGTCTACCCTCAAGGGATACCGAGTGACATTCTGGCAGCCCTGCCGCTAACCAGCCTGGTGACAGGGCAGGTCCAGCGAAACAGGGCGGGCCTTTGAAAGCACAAGGCTTCTCCGCCAGGCTCCCAGGAGGGTCTTGCGGCTCTCGGCACAAGACATGGGACTTCCCCCAAGACCCTTTCTGGGTGAAGAGAACATTCTCGTTTTTTGGGGGGAGGAGGTTCTTTTGGAGGGCACACCTGGGCAATACTTGAGTTACTCCTGGCTCTGCACTCAGGAATTAGCCCTGGCAGTGCTCAGGGGACTATATATTGCCAGGAATTGAACCCATGTTCACCATATACAAGGCCCCCACTATACTATGGCTGACCCACAGAGAACATTCACATATAAGCTGTGGGTTAGGAGTGTATCATGATTCAACTATGCAGGAAAAGAAAACCAGAAAACTCTTATTTATGAGCCCAATTTTGGGGGTTAAAAATATAAATTTGGGGGATTAAAAAAATAAAATAGGAATGGGGGCTGGAGTGATAGCACAGCAGGTAGGCATTTGTCTTGCATGTGGCCGACCCAGGTTCAATTCCCAGCATCCCATATGGTCCCCTGAGCACTGCCAGGAGTAATTCCTGAGTGCAGAGCCAGGAGTAACCCCTGCTCATCGCCAGGTGTGATCCAAAAAGCAAATAAATAACTAAAATAGGAATACAATGATAGACCTGGTTTGCTCTTGTTCAAACTCTCACATGGAAGAACATGGCAGGGCTGGGCTCACGGTTGCGTTGGGGCAGTATAGAGGGGAGCAACCAGGAAAGGCAGAGGGAACACGCCCGAGAGTCCCAGGAAAGACCCACCATGTGGAGCCGGTGCACGAGCCACCCGTTCAAAGCAGAATAACAGGCTTTATCCGGGCAATAAATTATGCATGCTTCTAAGTATCTGTCAAAGTTCACAACTTTCATTTCTAATCTAGTTTAGATTATAAATAGTCTGGAGAGATAGCACAGCAGGTACGGCATTTGCCTTGCACGCAGCCGACCTGGGTTCGATTCCCAGCATCCCATATGGTCCCCTGAGCACCGCCAGGAGTAATTCCTGAGTGCAGAGCCAAGAGTAACCCCTGTGCATCGCCGGGTGTGACCCAAAAAGCAAATAAATAAATAGATTATAAGCAAAGCTGTGAGTCCTTTGTTCAATAACTAAAACTCAGACTAATCATTGGTCTCATTCAGTTCTGAAATTCCCAATGCCAGTACCGACTCCGGCCATGTATGTGCCTGATCTCCAGCCAGCCCCTGGCACCAGGTGCACCTCCCGAATCCCCAGCAGGCTGGGGTGGGCGGGGCCTGACAACCACCAATAGTTGACCCCAAGGGTCCCCTGGGCACTCGTGGGACCTCAGGACTGGGAAGATGGCACAGAACCGCAGTGCACGGCACCAACAGGAGCGACCCCCAAGCACCGCCTGTGCAGCCCCCGAAACAAGAATCCAGCCAGTTGCTGAGCGGAGGGAAGTCAGCTGAGCTCGCAGTGCTCAGCACTCGGCCTGCGCTGTCCCACCTGCTCCACAGCACTCGGCCTTGGCGGTCCCTCCCACAGGTGCCCCATGACAGGCCACAAAGCAAAGCAGGGGCAGATGAAATAGAGCCTCTGACAAGGGCCGAGCTGAGGGAGGCGTTTGTGAGAAACACTGAGCTGCCCAGTGAGGGGCCTTCTGCCGGGTAGACGCCCGGGTGTAACCCTGAGAACGGGGGTCCCAGGCCCTGTGCCACCAGACACCCTGAGATCCAGCACGTTGCCTTTGTATCGACCAGAGGCCCCTGTTCAGGAGCCCAAGGCCGAGCACACGTCTTCTCTGTTGGGATTCCATGCTCCGGGACTCACCCAAGGCCACAGCAGGGTCTGGTTGGTGCCAAACACGGCCCACCGCACCCAGCCGGATCTCGCACCCAACCGATTCCGGTTGCCACTGGCCAGGAACGGCGGGTGACAGCGCCACGTTTGGGGTTACGGTTGACCCCTACTCCGGTCCCCTCACAAGAACAACTGCTGCTGAGAAATCTCCCGAATATGGGGTGCGGCTAAAGCAGCCCCTGCATGCGGGCAGCGACGTCCCTGGCCCCCCTTGAAACCAGATGCTAAGGGGTGCCCCAAGGAGCCCCTGACTGTGCGCGGGGCCAGAGGCGCCCACCGAGCCCCAATTCCTACCGTCCAGGCAGCAGTGGGGAGCGGGCGTGGTCCCCTGAGGTCCAGCTGAGAAAGCGCTGGCAGAGCTGAGCACCGCTGGCCACCACCAAGCCCCTAATGCACAGAGCTGGGTCTACGCCCTGATGGCCCAGCTCGCTGCTGCGCGGAGCCCTGGCACACCCAGAACGACTCAGAACTCGGGAAGGTCCCTACAGGGCCCCTCCATGCCCCCTCCAGGTTAACCTTCCAATCTCCCCCAACACCCCGACCACGAAGCCAGGCTAGGCTTGTGGCAGGGAAGCCAACCCGCTGCCCTCTCCTAATGCCCCAGCAAGCAGGCCCCAGGCCCTGCACCCAAACGCCCGCAGACGCAACGACCCGCACCCAAACACCTGCAGACACCGCTGGCCCACGCTCTTTCCTGGGCTGCCTGCTTGGAAGCACAAACGCCAAACATACTGATGCACAAACTAGTACAGTCCCACATCTGACCTGAGAGAGACTGGGTTCCCTTCCCCAACTTTTTCAGAATTATAAAGGCCCAAAAGACATTAAGGAAGCCTTAGGGCCTCGATAGAGACGGATCCCCGCCCCCGTTCGGTCTCACATCCCTCCACTAGTGATCCCTGAGCACAGAGGAAGCCGTAAGACTGCAGGTGCGGGCGGGAGAAGCCACCAGACAACGCAGCAGGGAGGCCACTTGCCTCACGTGCGGCTGACCGGGGTTCGACCCGGCACCTATACAGCCTCCTCCCAAGCCAACCAGGAATGACCCCTGAGCACAGAGGTAGAAGTAAGCCCTGAGCACTGCTGTGTATGCACCATAACCCCCTCCACCCCCAAAAAAAGGGTGGGGGGTAGCTCAGTGGCAAAACATTTGCAGGGCCATGATCCCTGGCTCCTAAAAGCTTAAAAAAAAAAAAAGCGGGGTGTGAAGTGGATAATACACTTTATGTATCTACGCACAGTAGATAGGGCGTTTGCCTGGCCTGTGGCCGTCCCGGTTCCGATTCCTCCATCCCTCGTGGAGCCCAGCAAGCTACTGAGAGTATCCCGCCCGCCCGGCAGAGCCTGGGAAGCTCCCCGTGGCATATTGGATATGCCAAAAATAGTAACTACAAGTGTCGCAATGGAGACGTTACTGGTGCCCGATCGAGCAAATCGATGAACAACAGGAGGAAGTGCTACAGTGCTACTCCATGTTTAAGAAACTAAAGGGAAAATCACCAAAGTTACAAAGATAACAGGACAGGAAAACAGTAGAAAAGATAACTAAATCTACAATCTGTTTCTTTGAAAAAAGAACTCGACCCTCTCAACCAAGGGAAAAAGGTCCAAATCAATAAAATTACAAGAAAAATTTACAAACTGACCCGCCAACTGACCCACACTCTTCCTGCTTAGATTAAGACAAGGACGCCCATTCCCACCACACAGAGGTGGGAATAATGGGGGGCCTTTTTATCCCTTTTTTTTTGGCTTTTTGGGTCACACTCGGCTATGTTCAGGGGTCACTCTTGGCTCTGCATTCAGGGATTACTCTTGGCAGTGCTCGGAGGGCCATATGGAATGCTGGGAATCGAACCTGGGTAGGCCGCGTGCAAGGCAAATGCGCTATCCGTTGTTGCTATCACTCCAACCCTGGCATTTTTATTCTTGAGAATAAAAAGTTTAAAAATTCTAAGAAACATTAAACCCAACCAGAAATAGAAACACTTTTAATTTTAATATGGAAATCAATTTTAATAATATCAGATGACCAATCAGCAATCAATGGGAAAAAATGAGAAACAGATGGTGTAAAAGATCAATTTTACCAAACATTTAACGAATTAAAGCCAATCTTTCTCAAACTCTTGCCAAAAAGCCATACAGTAGGGAACACTCCCAGACCCATTTTATAAGGCCAGATACCAGTCAGAGAGACACTCCAAAAAATCGTGCCATTATTCTGATGAACATCTATGCAAGAATTCTCAGTGAAATAGCAAATCAAATTTAACAAATGAAAATGTTCATTCACCACGGACGGATTTAACTCAGGGATGGCTCATCATACTCAGTGTAATACATCACATTCACAGCATAAAAACTTTCTAGCCATATGATTATTTCGGAAGACACATTTGATGAAATTCATTAGACCTAACACACACTTAGGACAAAAACTCTGACAAATAATTGACAGGAGAGCAGTTAGGGTGTTTGCCTCACATGCATCAGATGGGGTTGTTCAATCCCCAGCATCCCATCATAGGGTCCACCGAGCCTGTCAAAAATAATTCTAAGTGCAGAGCCAGGAGTAACCCGAGCACAGCTGGGTGTGGCCCCAAACAAACAAACAAAAGAGAACATATCTGACTGCAAAGAAAGGACATATATGATAAGCCTAACCGTAAATGCCTGAAAGTTGGTTTTCCCCCAACTTTGTGCTACCCCAACCCTCAGATACTCAGCCAAGCAGATATGTTTAACCGCTTAAATAAGACAAGGGAGCCCATTCCCTCCACTCTAAATAAGACAAGGGAGCCCATTCCCTCCACTCCTCTCCAACACGGAACCCGGCAAGCAGAGGAAAGTGTTCACAAGGAACGATAAAAGGGGCTGGGGAGAGAGCGCAGTGGAGAGGGAGCTCACCTTGTACACATTACATCTGCCAGGTTTGGCACGCGTGTATACACACACACGCTCCCAGACACACACAGACACAGTAAAATTGCCTCAATTTGCAGCTGACCAGCTGACATTATTTTATAGAAAATGCTAAAGATAGACTGGACAGACATTACAGGGCAGGGCTCCCCTGCACCATAAATGGCTCTCTAAGCACTGAGGAATGAGCCCACGCACAAACAGGAGTAGTCCCTAAGCACTGCCAGACGTGACTAAACCACCACCCACCAATGCTAAAGATGCCATAAAAACACCTGATAGTTAATGAATTCAGTAAAACACGATACGAACTTAATATTAATGTCTTTAAATACACTTACAAATATTTATCTGAAAATGAAAAACCATCCCATTGACCACAGCATCACAAAAAAGGTAAAAGATGTTAAAAGAAATTGAAGAAGAAAATAAAGAGAAATCAAAGAAAAAAGTCAAGTACCCTGTGTTCTTCCAGGAAATACTGCTGAAATGTAGAGACTGATCCATCACAGCCATTTGACTGGTATCGAGTCAAAGCAATCCGTTATGATTCCAATGACAAAGTAAGAAAAAAACTTAAAAATTTATTTGGAACCAGAAAAGATTTGATAAAGCATTTCCAAGAAAGAAGATCAAAGCAGGAACCCTAACACTCCCTGCATTAAGGCTGTATTACAGGACAATACAATACTGGTCCAAGACTAGTGAACAAAATGAAGAGTGCAAAAATAAGCCCACCCATACCTGCACAAGGGAGGGGCTAGAGTGACAGTACCACAGGCAGGGAACTTAGCATGCACAGAGCAGCCTGCTTCGACCCCAGCACCTTGTCGGGGCCTGAGTGTGAGTGCCTCCAGGGGTGGTAAACAAATAAAACAACCTATATTGGGGTTAGAGCAACAGTCCAATGGGTAAGGTGGTTGCCTTGCAGGCGGCTGGCCCAGGTTTGATCCCCAGGGTCCCCAAGCACCGCCAGGAGTAATTCCTGAGAGCAGAGCCAGGAGTCATCCCTGGGAAATCTTGTCCTGTATGATCACAGAGACCTTGATCTTATTAGCAGCATTCTGCTGATAATGCATGATTTCACTATTTGTGGAATCTAGAAAATCAAACTCAGATCAAATTTGTGGTTATAGAGCTGGCATGTGGGGTGTGTGAAAGGAGTGATGGAGGGCTGCAGGTACGAACTCCCACTTGTAAGAAAAAGAGCTCGGGGTGTGACTGCAGCTAACCCTGCCATGCGAACTACAGAGAAAAACAGGCCACCAATGAATTTCTCAAAAAATGAAACTTTTTTTCTTTCGGTGGTAGATGATATGACGGATGCCAACTAAACTTACAATGGTAGTTTCACTCTACGTAAGTGAGATCATCTGGACCTCTTGAGCGACATATTGCCAAATAGCAATTACATCTCAATAAAATGGGTGGATGGGAGAACGGCACAGAGTTATAAACATTATTAAATTTTATTAACAAAACCTTTGTACATTTTCTTTAATACATGTGGAATTTTACATCTAGGTAAAATAACAACACATTCAAAATTTACCATTTATACAAATTGTTACAGAATAACAACCAGTGGGTTAATAAGTAAAATAAACCACACCGATTTTTTAATTATCTACAAAAGATTTGACTTTCTTTAAAATTCCCCTGAACATATAAAAATAAATTAATTTTACTTTTCAATTAAATCTACCAATTAGAAATATTACAAATCAAAATATCAATGTTATTTATGAATTTTCACAATACAAAACAGATTCACAAAACCTTATTTACAGAAATGAGGTAAGAACTGTGCAATGTTTAACCAAGAGACATATTGCAGAATTAACATGTTCTTCCAGCTAAGTACACAGTGGAGGTCTAATCACAGCTGGGTCTTTTCCACTAATAATTCACACATGTAAGAACAGTCCAGTGACCGCGTCCCTGATGGTTTCGTGTCTCTGCTGCCACTCTGTCACCCCGGGAGTGTGGCGGCCTGAACGGGAGGAGCTAGACCCTGGCTTTCACCTGTTTTCAGGAACTGTAGTGATGACGCTCTTATTTTTGTTTGGTTTAAGAAGCATTGTCAGTAACAACCTTACTGTCTTTTTTCAATTCTTACCGAATCTACTTCTATTTCTTGTGACTCATTAGTGGATAAACACCCAGGTACTAGATTTGCCTGAGCTATCTACAGTGGCATAGAAAGTTTTCAGTAAAGGCAGAAGCGCGGGAAGGCTGCTGGCGCCACGCTGACTCGCCCTCCTCTACACGGACTGACTCTAGTGAGCTCGGCTGTCCAGAGCCGCTTCAACACAATGGACATAACAGGCACTTGATCAAGGCCGGACCCTCCCGGCAGACCCCAGAGTGGCCCCCTTTCTGAAAGAAGTCTTCCGCTTTGAACTGATCTATTCTCCCCAGCAGCCCTTAGAACTCACTTAACTCAAGGTTTCTTAAAAATATGGGTAGGTCATAACACTTTTTTCAAAATTACATGTAGCATAAGCAGACATTACCATCCTAACTTGATTACCAATATTGGCCAAATTCCATTAAAGAGGAAAGTTTACAACAAAGATTGCCAAGTCCCAGTTACAACCTATTTATTTGCAATATTTAACCAATAAACCTCCATTAGGATCGGGCAGTTCCTTAAAATGCAAGATTTGACTCTCAGAGCAAGCATACTTAACCCAAATAAAAGATCATATCTCATATTCCAACTTGTACAATAAAATCAAATAGTTTATAAGTGGATTGAGACTTTAGTTTTGCTATTCATCTCTCCCATTCAGAACAAATTCAGTTGTGCACCAACTATATTAAATTTCTCTTAGGTTGATGAACTCATTGCATGTAAATTATTTCATCGGTAAAAGTTACTTATTAAATTTTCGTTTAAAGTTCAAAAAAATATGGGTGGTAAGGGTTTGGGGATATGGGAATTTCATTTCAGTGCAATAAAGCGACGAGAAATTAATCAAAGCCATACAAGAACGTCCTTGTGGCGAGTAACTCTTTGTTGTGCAGTTGGTTTCTTCAGGTGTGGCAGGAGCACTGAGCACCAGGGAAGGGCAACACAGCAGAGGCCGTTTCCAGACGCTTCTCCAGGGTCAACTTTTCTCTTGAGCAACAGGCCCAGTTTTATCACTTAATCTCTACAGTGAAAACAAACAAAGTCAGATGCATTAACTAAATTAGTTTTGGGCCCACTCTGAGTTAATATCCTCTGAAATTATAGCTGAGATAAAAATATGATACATGATATTCTTATAATCTGTAAACTGGCATGGCTACTTTTAAGCCGTGAAAAGACAAATGCGGTGGTAAATATTACAAGCAGTTTGAAAATATCAAACAACAGTGAATACATGAACACGTCGCCAGGAGGACTCTTAAGGGCGCAGAGGGCAAGCTGCACGTGGGAGACCCAGGCTCAAGCCTCAGGCCCAGGCCAGCCTAATCCCTGCCACCAGTCTACAAGCACCTAACCAGAAGCGGCCCTGACCACCACTAGGTGGGTGTGGATCAAACAAACAAACAAGAAATCCACTTATTCACAGCAGCAGTAACACCATAGTCTAGAAAACAAAATTTTTTATGGCCTAAAAATATAAAGGGCATGAGACCTGAGTCCACATTTGCTACATATTTGTCCTGGGGGAGGGAGAGGGAGAGAAGGGAAGGGGAGGAGGGAGGGGGAAGGGAGGAGGGGGAAGGGAGGAGGAGGAGAGGGAAAGAGCAAGAGGGGGAGAGGGAGAGAGAGGGAGAGGGAGAGAAAGGGGGTAGGGGGAGAGGACGAGGGGATAAAGGGAGAGATGAAAAGGAAAAGGGAGAGGGAGTTCGTAATCTGTCACTATTTGAGTTTGGGACTGGCAGGTTTGGAGGCCAGGCCCCCAGGAATCCTCTGGTAATGCTGGGGAACTAGGATGTGGCAAGGATCAAAGGCGGCCTCCTGCCTGCAAAGCATGTCCTCCAACCCTATTCTAATTTAAAGACTGAAACCACACATACTGCTGTACCTAACAAATAGTACCCTGGCAAATAGCAGGGTCCTCAAAAAAATTTTTTCCTGGCCTTACTTGTCATCATTAGTTAATTATCAGTTTATTTATATTATTATTGAGATTTTTCTATTAAGAATATATTTTTTGCTGTATAATTCAGGAACATTTAGCTTGCAACTCACTTTTTAACAAGAAAAAAAAAGATAGCACAAAAAATTCTAAATTAATACTGAATCACTGAAAATCCCCATGTCAGCAAAACAATGGCAAATTAAGTCTGCAATAATGAGTTTTCACTAGAGTCAGAGATACTGGGGCAAAAAAGGGGCACTGAATAGTAATTTAAGAAAAATTAAAAAAAAAAACCCACAGACCTATATATTTAAGAATTCTCATTACTAAACACAATAACATTTTGAAGACTAGAAAAGCGCAGCAAGGAGCAGTCCTCAGGCCCATCAGAGCAAGCTGACTCTCAACACTTCTTGTCCGCTTTGGCTCCGAGTGTCCAGTCTCCTCTACATCCCAGGACCCTTCCGCTAACAGGAGACATGAGGCTACCCTGACCGGAATTGAGGGGAGACATTTATGCTCCAGGAAGGTCAACCTAATTGAAGGGGGAAGTTAACAGAAAGTAACCGCCTTGAAATGCAGGATACTATCTAGGACACAACTGCAGTGCTCACTGGGAAGGGATGGCCACTTGTACACTTGAAGAGTAAGATGAAATTGATTATGACTTAGATTGAATTAGTAAAAAACTGAGTACATTTCAAATGTGATTATGCATTGCTCTCTTCTGATGAATAATCCAGTAAAATAATTGAATTCCTGGAAGTTTATATATTAAATTTATTATAAATATAATTCCATGTTATATACTATAGATCGACTGGACTGGTTCTACAATAAAAAACAATTATAGATCCTTAAAAAGCAGTGACAAGTGGTCCAAAGTGATAGTACGGCAGGTAGGGCATTTGCCTTGCATGCTGCCGACCCAGGTTTGATCCCCAGAACCCCATTATGATCCCCTGAGCAACGCCAGGAGTGATTCCTGACTGCAGAGCCAGGAGTAACCCTTGAGCACCGCAGGGTGTGGCCCAAAAGCCTAAAAAAGGGGGAAAAAAAGCAGCAACTATTATCTTTTGATTGGCTTGCCCCATATCCATTTATTGTAACTGTCACTGTCACTGTCTAACTGTCCTCCCATTGTTCATCGATTTTCTCGAGCGGGCCCAGTAACGTCTCCATTGTGAGACTTTGCTGTCTGTGTTTAGCATATCGAATATGTCACGGGTAGCTTGCCAGGCTTGGCCGTGCGAGTGAGATACTCTCGGTAGCTTGCCGGGCTCTCCGAGAGGGGTGGAGGAACCGAACTCAGGTTGGCCATGTTGGCTGCGTGTAAGGCAAACGCCCTACCCACGATGCTATCGTTCCAGTCCTATTGTAACTAAAACATCATTTTATGTTAAGAACTGCAGACTTATAACTGGCTTTCAAATCTCATATAGCAGCCAAAATGGCTTAGGTTCTGTGTGTTTATACTATCCAGCTACTGAAACAGCTGGTTCAAAGAATAAATTATCGAGAGAATAATACCTCTAAGAAATAAGTGAGAGCCACCAAGAGAAAACCATCGTGGATGAATGAATGCAATTTTTATCATCATTCTCCAGCAGCTGGGATAAAGCAAAGCTACTTAGGGGCTGGAGCGATACAGTGGGTAGGGCATTTGCCTTACACGCGGCTGACCTGGGTTTGATTCCCAGCATCCCATATGGTCTCCTGAGCACCACCAGGAGTAATTCCTGAGTGCAGAGCCAGGAGTAAGCCCTGAGCATCGCTGGGTGTGACCCAAAACAACAAAAAGCAAAGCTACTTACCGTTACTTTCTGACTTGCGTTCTCGCTGTGAATGGTGAGGAAGGGGTTGGTGCTGGCTGGGTGCAGTGGTGGGGCCTGAGTACCTGCAAGCAGGTTGTTGATGGGTATTTGTGTTGGTCCAGGGATTTGGAGCTGCTGCAATTCAGGCTGGTGGTGCTGCTGGTGGTGATGCTGCTGCATTAACTGATACAGAAGGGCCTGATGTTGCTCCTTAGGGAAAAATATGTAGAAGGTAATTTCCCAGTTACAGAACTCACCAGCAGGAAAGCTTACCGTTATCTGTTTTCTTCCTTAAAATTAGATATTTAGCAAGTACCCCCTTCATACTCCTACATCAGAAAATGAGTAACTCATCTGGAAAAATCCAATGGACTATATAACCATCTACCATAAAATGCTGATATCATTAATGAGTGGTTTATTTTCAAAATATGACAAATATAGGAGATCCCTATGCAAATTAGCTTGTCCATGATGTTAAAGAACAACTTAGAGGAGGCTGGAATGATAGTATTGCAGGTAAGGCACTTTCCTTGCATGAGGTGAACTGGGTTCAAGTCCTGGCATCCCATATGGTCCCCTGAGCACTGCCAGGAGTTAATTCCTGAGTGCAGAGTCAGGAGTAACCACTGAGCATTAGCGGGTGTGGCCCCAAAACCAAAACTAGACTTTAGAACATACTTTTGTGAGCCAAACACAAAATCTGGGAATTGTAAATTCTGGGATGTGTACAGTTCTCACTTATACTAACAGAAACTGAGTCTTGAATGCTGCCTTGGTACAGCACTTGCTTACTTTCTGAGGACTTCCTATGTGTCAGAAACTAGTTACAGATACTTCTCTTTTGTTTGAGCACTATGGGGCAAAGAGAGTAACCAACATACATGTCAGTGTCTTATCACTGCCAGGAGAAACCACTATCTAGAAGCGACTTGCCAGGCAGTTCTCACGTGGGCTACACAGGCACACGTCCTACAGGTTAAGGGGCACTGCGCCAGGAGAGCAGCGGGGTCAGATGGACTATGTGCACAGGCAGGGCACAACTAAATCCAGGACAGTCCAAAGTTCAGGGTGGAGGACGGAGGTGGGGACACCTGACAGGCAGCCGGTCTTACTGCCCGGTCCCCTCTAGGCCCCTGCAGTATCTTCCTTTCTTCTAGGCAGCTGTCGCTACCCTAAGTGTCTGTCTATAGTACCCACTCCCTGGGAAAATGAAGAGCCATTCTGAAAAAAGATGTCAAGGCCTGAGTGAGAGCACAGCGAGTAAGGCGCCTGCCTTGCATTCAGCCGACCAGGGTTCAATCCCTGGCATCCCAGGAGTGGCCCCTAAGCCCTGCCAGGTGAAAGATGAAAACAGATGCCCAAGCTGACTGTTCTACCACCAGGCTACAACAGCACCACCCAGCACATGCTGCTATTTGAAAATCAATCCAAAGCATGTCAGTTCCCAGGATCACCGGCGAACCTGAATGAAGACAAACCATTTGGGGATCCTGTCCCCCTCCACAGTGGTAAACCACGCCCATGCTCAATTCCAGTTTCTTTAGTTTCCCACCCTTTTTGCCTGAGAAATACAATACAGTCAAGTACTGCCAGAATATACCTCTGGTTCACTACGCAGTTAACACTGAACTAAGTTGTGAACAATGCATAAGTCTTTTGCTGTTATCAACATTTCTGTAGTCCTCACATTTAGTTACACAACCATGCATGGAGTTGCCATCAACGAAATGGTTCAGACGCTGGAGCTGGGGCCGGAGACAGTGAAGGAGGTACGACAGCGGCCGACAGCAGCCAAGAGCACTGCTGACCCAGGTTAGCAGTCCCCCGCCCCCGCCCCAATAAATAAAAAAGGAGAATCTGAGAAAACTTAGGCTTTAGATGACTTAATTCTAATTAAAAATAAAATACTATTTAAAAAAAAAGAACTTACTGGTGTGAGTTGCTGAGAATTTAGCAACTGCTGAAACTGCTGTTGATGGAGAAATATTTGTCTCTGCTGGTCAGAAAGTAATCCTAGTCCTGAGGCACTGAAAAATGATTAAGATTCTTACTTTCTACTGTGAATCTTTAATGCTTTTAAACTTCATTTTAAATAAGTTTTTAGTCGTAACACTGAAAACAGTGACGAGTAAATCTCCTCTTTACATGTGCATGCATATGTGCGCTCATGTGCAGCTGCACAAGAATTCAGTGTTGGTAAACATTCTTTACCGTAAACCAAGCAGACATGCCATTGTTTTGGAAGAGAGAAAGTCGCTCGTTCAGAACATGCCCATATAATGATCTCATCATGCAAGAGTGATGTGACCTGCACTAAGTAACATAGTTTTGGACAAAGAATCTAAACATACAACTAATGATTTGTTTCAATGATCCAGACAGTAAACTTAAACACCAACAAAAAGCGCACCAGAAGCAAGGTCCACTGGCATTCACTGCAAATCCATTTCAAATAATTTATTCCTCAAAAATACTTTTTAGTAACAACATGACTCGAGCCTTCTTCTTTTGAACAAACATTCAAACAAAGTTCTAGCACAATGATACAGTATTTCTCCTTGAGAATTACCTGATCAGATAAATATTCAACTTTCATTCTCTATCAAAATCTTTGATTACAAAGTTAACAAAATCAAATAGGTGGAATTTGAGAAACCAATATTCACATGGTCTTTGTTACAATGTTACCTTTCCTCGGAACTTATGATATATATAAAGGCAATATACAAGAAAATAAGAAAAATTAGCATTTAAAAATAGGTATCACAGGTCAATACTAAAAATTCCAGTACAGGAATATACCTAATTCTTTGATGATAAAGTGAGTTAATTTTCTTAAGTTGAATTAAACTTCAAAAATAAATATATTTGAAGCTGGAGTGATAGTACAGCAAATAAGGCATTTGCCTTGCACATGGCCAACCCAGGTTCGATTCCTAGCATCCTAAATGGTCCCCTGAGCACTGCCAGAGGTGATTCCTGAGTGCAGAGCCAGGAGTAACCCCTGTGCATCACCGGGCGTGACCCAAAAAACAAAATTAATTAATTAATTTAAAAAGCTTGGTGGATTTCATTTTCTCATCGTACATCTAAAGGAACAGACCGAAACCCCCCGGCTAAACCACAGACACGGGTGCTGGCTGCAATGAAGCCCCCTGAGATAGTTAAGGAAGTTTCTTACCTGTTTGTCAGTGTAGCTGGCATTGGATGTGTTGCATTAGGTGGTACAGTTGTGTGGGTGAGGGGGGTAGGATTCTGGGATATTGTAACAGGAGTCTGAATGACCCCATTCAAAGCTCCTACAATGCCATTAATTGCCAGTTGGTTACCTGGCAAAGCGCCAATCATTCCACCCACTCCAGGAATGGTGGGTGTTACAGTTTGCATTCCACTAGCCAGTGCGCCCACAGCCACGCCGTTGACCTGCTGAACTGCAGCCACTCCGGAGCCCGGCTGGGCGGGACTCTGCCCTGCAGGAGGGGGAGTGGAGAGAGCCGAGGAGCTGCTGGTGCTTTGTCCGCTGGAGGTCAAATCCTGAGGGAAGGGGAACAGGCGTTTCAGTTGTAAATGACCCACTTTTTAAATATCTAAAAGCCATTGAATGTAGTACTGTGGCTCCTAAGTGAGGCTCAGGGATGAGACCAGTCATACCAAACTTACCTGATTTAACACAGGCAGAGAATTATCAGGCAAAAAGCTGTTTGCTAGATGGGGGCTTTTACTGCTACTCAAGGAATCTGTAGGAGGAGCTAGAATCACAAAAGACAGAAATCTTTTTACTTCTTTAAATGGCATTACCCGTGAAAATAAAGGCTATCTAAAAGCTTCCCCTGAAGCCCACATTAAAAACACTAAAATATTAGGACTTGCTCTTCCTTAGACCAGCATAAATAGAAAAATCTGTCCTCTACTGACTGCTAAGGTTTCTAAGTCAACATAGTACAATCTACTGAAATAAATAAATCCTTAAATGATATATTACACAAGTTAGAAAATTCAAATTGATCAATACAAGGAATTAATTATGCTCATCAAAAGTAACCTACCAATTTGCTTTTTCATATGACATACCTGGTGACCAATTCCTATTCAATTAAGGAAAAATTAAGTCAGACTATATTCTTCCCATTTTCACACTTACCAGTCTGTGCTGAAAACACATGCATCTGATGGGACGGGCTGGGGTTGGTGGTTATTGTCGGGAAAGGCACTGAGAGCTGTGCGTTCAGTAACTGAAGGCGTTCCTTTTTGGCAGTCAAATTCTTAATCTGTTCCTCTAATCTACGGTTTTCAACTTGCAGTTGGTGCAATGTCTTCAGCATCCCTAGAACTAGCAAGCATTGGGATGATTCTTAATAATAAAGGAAAGTAGATATCCAGAGCTTACTATTTTCCCAGGCATGCTGTCTTCAACTCTATGCGGTTTCTTTCCTAAATATTTATGTGGATAAAAACACGCCAGGTACAAATAGCATAAAAGGAAATTTCTGGGACAAGCCTTCCAGAAACCTGTAACCCACCCTGGTTCAGATCAATTTTATTCTCAGAGAAAAAAAAGTTAAGAACACTTTACTTTGTTTCACAAAAACAAAATTAAATTTTGAAATCCAAAGAGCCTGTAACAGCTGCCATGAATGCAATTTGAACGAGAGGGGCATCATCCCATCTGGCAGAAAGAGGATACCTTTGGATCCGGGTGGCTCCCCAAGCCCCTGGTCCCACTGACTCCGGCCGCTTCCCACACGCCCCAGCAGGGAGCAGTGTGTGAGCGCGGCTGCCTCAGTCCTGCCTCGGCAGCTCAGACACTGTTCCATTCGGGCAGAGACGACTGCTAACAACACACAGTGCAGCTTTTCTGCCTCTGTGATGGACACTTAAAAAGTTCTATGTATTAAAAAGTTGCATTTGTTTAACATGCCCTCAGGGCATTCCAAAGACAATTTGACTGTTAAGAGACACATATGGTCATTTCCCAAGGATTTAACTTTTATCCCTCCTCTTCAAGATCCCACAAAGAAAGCCCCAACATACCCAAATGAGATGCAGTAACACTTGGCTAAACCTGTCCTCCAGCAATTATGTTTAAAGGATTATCCTGAGCACCATTTCCTCACAATTAGCTTTTTTTTGGTCAGGATACCAATCATAACAATACCAATGTATGGTACTTATCTGCTAACAATAAGCAAAATATTGCCATCTTCACAAAATAAAATACCAAAAACTTTTAATTTTCATTGGTTTTCGAAACTAGCAATTCCTCCTGCAACGCTCCCACCTGCATTTTTTTTTCTTCCTTAGCACTAGGTCATTTCAGCTAATCATCACCTAAAGTAATACTGCTTTTCCAGAGTCTTTCACTCATGGTATGCTCTAATACTTTAATTGGAGAGATATTAAAAAGTAAATACTCCAGAAGTAGCAAGTTTTCCTCCACTAAACTATCAGATATGTTTAATAGCAAGTCTTTAAAATTCATACAATTACAAAGCACTATAGAAAAGCAAAGTACCAAAATTATAACAATTTTAAACATTTAATACTCAGTGAGAAAATGCTGAGTTGAGCAATATTCTCTGCACAAGGAAAAACTAATTGTTTGGGGCAATGGTTCCAAAGACTCCTCTTGCTCTGTGCTCTGGGGTGACTTCTGGCAATGCTCAAGGAACACATGGCCAGGGATCAAGCCCAGGTCTCCCAGACCCTCTGAGCTCTCTCCAGCCCCTCTGATTTTTTCATTTTTTGAGATCTCAAGACAACACGCTAAAATAGGTATATTCTTACTCCCATTCTACAGATGGGAAGCTACCATTCGAAGTTACCATTAAAAAAAAAAAACTTGTTAATAATAGGGATTCAAGTTTGAGCAGTAAAACCTGCAGCAACTGAGCTATCAAAACACTCAGTTATGTTTTCTTTCCACATTAAACATGTTTCCTAATTACAATGCTGCTCCGGATGAAGTGATTTCTGCATCGGGCCCGCCTTCCTGTCCACCCACCAACTCACCTATTTCTCTTTCTTTAAAGACAAGGAAAGAATACTTACTGTCACTAGGTGTACCCTGTTCTAATAAAAATTGCTGTCCTTCACTCCACTGCCTCTCCAGAAGCTGCTCTATACTTGCTGCTACCGGAGGCAAATTTTCCAAACTGCTGTTGCCAGGTTGATCATAACGAATCTGTAAGCTGCTTACAGGGGATCTGTGGAAGACATTAATTCTCAGGTTAAACAGAAGGGGAACCTTCGGGGACCGTGCGCGATGATTTTCACATTTTGCGGACCCGTTTCCTGCATGAGGGTTCCACATCCAGGCTGCCTATGCTAGAGAAAAGTTAAACCCATAATCTACCCTCAGGATTGGTAATCATTCTTCTTCTCAAATAACAAAAGCAAGGAAATAAAAATAGCTGGCCTTACTTGATAATTAAAATTACTGAAAAATGAAAATATATAACCAATAATCTCTAAAACAGGATGCAAAAGTGCTTGATAAAAGTTTGGAGAACAGGATTAAAAAGATGTTAAAATAATTGGCCAAGCATTCTACCACTCTGAATGTATCAGAGAAACACAGCATAGCTCTACTGATATAATAAGCATTTTCACTTACAGCCAAAAACAATCAAAGTTTTTAATAATTTTAAAGGAGCTTTGTTATAAATTTTAAATGCTGCCTTGTAATTTTAATATTGAAAGTGTATTCAACGCTGTTTCAGCATGTCTGATTGGGGGGGGGGGGTGGGTCGTAAACTCTTAACAATAATTGTGCATCTTTTATCGAAATAATCTATCTAGTCAAAGTAGATAGAGTATTAACTAGAACTCATCTACCTCACAAGAATTGGGAGGGGTGGGAGATGGGGGTCTATTGGGGTTCGGGGTTAAAAATGAGTATCGGTAAAGGGAAATGTGTTCGGTATCTACATGACTGAGACCTAAACCCGAAAGCTCTGTAACTTTTCCCACAGTGATTCAATAAATAAATAAATTATAAAAAAAAAAAAAAAAAAAAAAAAAAAAAAATTGAAAGTGTATTAAGGAGTTTTATTAAGATTAAGCACAAACCCAGTTCAAATAATTTTATTAGAGGCTATCATGAAGTATTTCCTCTCGATCAGTTACTAATTGGTGCCAATTCTGGTAATCATAATACACAGGTGAAGGGCATTTGTTTCCAAGTCTCCACATGCAAGCCTCACCACAACCTAGTGAGAAATCAAATCCAGTTTATTGGCTCAATGTCTGTCCATACAGGGAAGTGTGATGAGGATGCAGAAACTTTCCGAAGAGGATGCAGAAACTTTCCCATACTCATAATTGGGAATGATAAAGCTCAGGTTCCTTACAGGCACCAGGACAAGGCACCAGTGGGCTGTCACTGCCTTCACTGTGTCTTTGCAAAAATCTCTTTAAATAAGAAGTTAAACAAATGAAGCCTTTTATTCTACATGTAAATATATGCTATGTAGAGAAGCGCATCCTACTGCAAATAGTAGATTAAACACAATTTAGTTTATCACATTCTTAGGGATTTTGTTTTGTTTTGTTTTTGGGGTCATACCCAGCAATGATCACAGGTTACTCCTGACGGTGCTCTGGGGCCCATATGGAATGCTGGGGATCAAACCCAGGTTGGTCCATTGCACAGTAAATGCCCTACCTACTGCATGATCAATGCTCCAGGCCGCCCTCAAGCTAATTTTTGAAGAGCAATATAAAGTTGGAAATGTATGCTAAAAATAATTTAGTGCTACCTACTATGTCTAATTCCATTTGGATAACGAAAAACAAAGAACTATTAGGCAAAAATAGCACTTAAGAATGTTGAATCATTTCTGGATAGTTTACATATCTTCAGTTTAAAAGGAGAACACAGAAATGCATCCTCTACTAAACATATGAACACAAATCCATTAGTTTGCTTCCCTTTTGAAAAAAATATGAAATAGTACAGAAAAGTACAGAATAAAAGCAGCACAGGATAAATTATAGATTTATCAAATGAGATTCCTAGTTCCCAAAGAATATTTTAAGCAGAAGTCAGTAATTAAATTACTTTTAATTCAAGTGGGAACTTTACAGGAAAACAGAGCTACTAGATAATGTCTTCTTTAATAGGTATTTTCAACTTTTATCGCAGGACCACTGATATTCAATAAGGTAAGTCATCTATTCAATTTATTTTTAATTTAAAGCTGAAATTATTGGAGGGCAAATTCTAGAATGGTCTAAATTTCTCTCCTCTACATTCTTATACAATCTAGTACCATGCCTGAGGCAGAGTTTACAAAATCAAAGAACAGAAAGAAAACTAGAAAGTAAAAGAAGTTGGAAGTGGAATGAAATGAATAAAAAGATAGCTAGGGGAAAAAAATGGGGGGGCTAGAGTGATAGCATAGCAAGTAGGGCGTTTGCCTTGCACGCATCTGACCTGGGTTTGATTCCCAGCATCCCATATGGTCCCCTGGGCACTGCCAGGGGTAATTCCTGAGTGCATGAGCCAGGAGTAACCCCTGTGCATTGCCGGGTGTGACCCAAAAAGAAAAAAAAAAAAAAAAAAGATAGCTAGGACCTAAAGCTCCATTTTGTTCTATAAATAATGACATTACTTTTTCCTCCTTTATTTGTAGTGAGAAGTTTGTTGTGAAGAACTCAGATTGTGTGCAGAGAAAAACAACCCTTTTCACTAAAACTCTGGCGAAATGTCAAAAAACTACAATCCCAAAGCTTTATTGACACATTTCATAGAATTTAACGTTTTTAAGGTGCCTAGATTCTTTCACATAAAAGGCAGAATGTCACAAAATAAATCTGCTATACTTTTAATTCAAATAATTTTAAGAACGAGGAGGATTTTAGAGATGAACCACAAGGGCTACATTTACTGAACTGAGAATTAAGAGTCAAAAAGGTTAGGTGCCATTGCCCACAGGGAGCTAAGGCTGGAGCACCAAACTGGAGCTATAAAAGATTTTTAAGACTTACAAGTTTTTAAAAATCACCCAAAGTACTACATTAATTTTACCAGCAGGTAAACAAACATACAGTTGATGAAAACAAGAGTTCAAACTTATTGGAAAGTTAAGAAAAGGTTTGTCTCTTAAAAGCTCATCAGAGTTCTTTCTGGATCGTGCAGATCTACTTCCCTTCCATGGCAGGGCTTAGAGATAAAGGAGCCCGATCCCCATTCCCTCTGCCCCCACTTCGCAGTGTAAATAGCACTCACCGTGGTGAGAGGCTTCCTCGGGGGGAGCTTCCTCTGCCCACCAGGCTTCGGCTATTGTCTCCAAGATCTTGATCTGCAGTGTAAATATTTCATAGTTGATAATGGACGCTCACTAGATAAGAGGTTTTAAGTTCCTGCCCTGATTTTCTTCTAAAACACACATACCCCTTTATCGTATCTTTACAGTCACTAGGAAGGCAGCGGGGCTAGAGGTTGCTAGTGTAGAACTGCTGAACTGTGGCGTGTGGACGTTGTCCCTACACGTTTGTGTGGGTGTAGAAGACCACGGATTATGTTCTGCTCTTTCATTCCTTTCAATTTTACAGCACAGAAGCGTGGTTTGCATTAGCAGTACCCTCCCCTCAGCCACTTTTAATTTCTACGGTTAAAGTAATGAATCACAGCTGTGGACAGCTAATCTGTATGCTTATCACAGAAAATCCTTACACTTTGTATTTTTTTTAACACTTTGCATCCCAAGGCAAGTCATAAACTACAAAATTTATCACACTGAATCAAACACCATGACTAAAAGTACACTGACTACACGAATCCTCATACCAAAAATTAAGTTACACAGACACAAATATCCAAATTGACAAAAACAAGAAGGAACACAGAATTCTGTCGTTAAAGGAAAAGGGAGAACACTTAAAATATTCCTCAGGTAAAACCAAATACCTCTGCTTGAAAAGTAACTTTTCTTTTATTCCCAGTTAAGGTTCCTCATAAAAATCACCCTCTTTGGCCATTCCAAGGTTGTCCGTGTGTGTCCCGCCCCCCCCCCCCCAGCCCCGTTATTCTGAGTCAGGTAACCTCTGACCCTTGTGGGGGAAGACACGAATGACCCATTGGGGAGAACTGCTAAAGCCATTCCCTTCCCCCCAAACAAGCATGACTACTTGGACATGTCAACAAATCCTCCAGGATGGAATGAAACAAAGCAAATCCAGTGGCTCATTAAAACAGTACAAGGGGCAAATGTTACAAAATGTCAACTGGCAAAAATTCACAGGATTACTAAACACAGTAGAAATTCTCTAACAGGATTTAAAACACACACACACACACACACACACACACACACACACACAGTTTGTGTAATGCAATTTCATGAATTATGCAAATGACCATTTGGGCTATTCACAGAAAAGCCCGGTGTTGTGTTACTTCCATGGCGTGGAACTGAGGATTGAACACATCAATCACAAAAGTCACAAGAGACACTGCAGCATTCCTGCCCGCTGATGGCCAGCTTAAACATTTACATTTCAGACAGTAAAAGCACATCACTATCTTTCCCAATGACGCTCACTGTTTACTTCCAACTGTGATTGTTGCAGTTAAGGGGAAAGAAGACAATTCTTTATTAACCGGATCTCTGAATTTTTCAAATAAAATGAGCCCATGGAAACGGGGAAAGGGAGAATTTCAGAGTTTAAACATTCTCAAAAACTTACCTGTTTGATTGTTTTCAGACTGAGACAGAAGGGCTGCCATTGACGAATTTGGATTTAATCTATTGCCATACACATGAGACGGTGCCTGACTAAGAGAAGATCCAGATAGGGTAGTTGCCTTTAACCAAAAAAACAGAACAAAACAAAAAACAAAAACAAAAAACAAAAAACAAATGAATTCTATTTTAAAATACCTTAATATTTTCCCTAATAGGCCTGATATTGCCTCCAACCTCAGAACACAAGCTAAAAAACCTGACTTTCTGAAGCGCTAATTTTAGTCTTACATGTTTTACTACTCTAATATTCCCACTCCAAAGTTACTTTAATTAACTACCTTTTTTTTAAGGGAGACTGGCCTAATTAAAATTAACTATTTGTTTTAATTTCAAGGTATCAACTCCAAAGTATCTACACTAAAACCTGATGACATACCAATCATATGAGCATATTAACTATTTAATCTTATTACACCATTTCTAAAATAAGGGCAGGTAGACAACAGATGTCTAAGAAATGCTTCAGTCTCTTACATCACAGGAGGTCAAAAGGTCCGATGCGTAGTACTTTAACTCTAAAGAAGCATCCAATACTTCAATTGCTTAACTCTCATTAGGAAGACCAGCACACTATTTAGTTAGATCCTATTTTGATAGACTTGGAAACCTTCTGCTTTTTCTGTTTTGTTTTGTTTTTCTTTTAAAAGAAAGCAAACAGGCATCCCAAGTATGTTTTCTATACATGCAGGGCTCAACAAATCACGGTTCTGCCCTGACCCCGTATAAGGCACTGTCTTTTGGCAGGAAGCCAGCTCTGACTGGAGAACTGGTCCAAAGTTTGTAATTCATTCATGTTAGTAACCACAATTCTCAAGGCCTCTACTGGGACTTGTGCCAAACAAGCGAAAATGAACCCTTGAACAGATGAAACCGAGACTGGCCAAAGTCTTGCGTAATCCGATGTAATAAAAATGCCTTCTTTGATGTGAATAATTTCTCCCACTTTCCAAGAATATTGTAACTTTAAAATGTGTCATTTTGGAAGCAAATCTCATACACAAAAGACTATTACTCACAGAAGACTATCACTAGCCCGAAATACTTCTCTGACATACTCGAATCTCAAATTTTAAAAGTAGATTTTGTATTCCTTTGTATGACTAAAACCAAACTTCTGTCACATGAAATCATCATAAAGTTATTTTAGAACAAAAATTTTAAAAATAATTTTCAGGAATTGAAGCACTCCTAGAAAAAGAAACTGCATAACAAGAATAAAAGATGTGGGACATTTTGACATGTATAACTGCACACAGAGACCAAGATGACATAGTAGTTATAACAAGCAAAATATTACTAAGAATAACCTGTTTCTGGAAACTCTCACCCCTGACATTTTATGTGGCCCCTAGCCAACATAGTAAACACAGACATTAGACTTTACAATTCAAAGTCTCCATGATGCAGAATTATGTCCTTCCTTTTCATTCACTCAAAGGGTATATTCCATACAGTACATACTTTTTTGTTTTTTTGGGGGGGGCCACTTGCACCTGAGTCCAGGGATCACTCCTGGAGGGGCTCAGGCGGCCATGGGTGCTGGAGACTGAACCCGGATTGACTATGAGAAAGGCAAGCACCTACCCACTCTCTCCAACCTCCACAGTTCATAATTCAGACATTAAGTTCATCTGGTCTAATTCTGGATTTCATTTTCCTCTCATTAAAAAAAAATTAGATTGACAATATCAGTAGGTTTTAAAGTCCTATTTAACAGTTAGCTTGTCCTCAGCGGAAGTCATGATTCTGACCTAAAGATTATACTAAACACCATGTATTTAGTAGCAGAATACATACAATTTATAAATGGACCTAAAGAAGTTCACCTCTCCAAAATTCAACTACTTGGGAGTCACCGCAACTCATAATCTAACTTTTAAAAGGCCAACTGGGATTGGAGAGGAGGAGCGTCTCCAGGGGGGGTCATTTTACATCTTCCCCACTGAAGAAGTATCCAGTCAAAGTAGATAACGGGAGAGCAGGAACCTCATCCAGGCACACTACAAACAGCTGAGTACAAAGGGAGGCACGGGGATCCTCCCTAGGCAAGCCCAGACACAGAGCATAGACCTGAGGGGACAGGGGGTACAGCTGAGGGGGTGCGGGGTACACTCCTATTGAGGCCCAAGAACAGAGCACTGAGCTGAAGGGATAGAGGGATGTGGGGGTACAGCCCTAGGGAGGCTCAGGAACAAAAGCACTGAGTTGAGGGGATTGAGGATCACAGGGGTACAGCCCTAGGGAGGCCCAGGGACAGAACACTGAGCTGAGTGGACAGAGGGGTGTGTATGTACAGTCCTAGGGAGGCCCAGGAACAGAGCACTGAGCTGAGGGGATAGAGGGGCACGGAGTCGGGTCCTAGGGAGGCCCAGCAACAAAGCATCCAGCTGAGGGGCCAGAGAGCACAGGGCTGCAGAGGAACAGAGCAACAAGCCCCAGCTGAGGGATGGTGCCAGAGTTCCAGCTGCCGGCCATGGACCAGGAATACACACACTGAAGAGACAACAGCACAGGAATGAGAACAGCTATTGACCACAGGAGGTGGGCAGACAGCGAGGGACAGAACCAGGACACCGCTATCTAGATGGAGCCATCAGGAGACAGTGAATGACGACTGAAAGGAGAGGACTGGACATCGGGAAGGGACCATCAACTTTGTCCTGTCTTCGGGGCCGCACTACTACTGGCTCTGTGCTCAAGAGTTACTCCTGGGGGTGCTCAGGGGACTACATGGAGTGCCACAGATAGAGCCTAGGTCAGCAAATGCCCTTCCTGCTATACTATCTCTCCAGCACCCTAAACTCTAACTTTAAAGCATCTGAATTTTGTATGTGAGTATTTCATAGAATTCTCATGATCCCACAGCTCAGGGGTAAATCCACTTGATTCGTAACAAGACCAAGAGCAAGACCAGATGTTATTAGTCCCAAATACTACAATCTTAGGTAGTAACTACACCTTAAAGGTACTCTGAACAAAGAATTTATTCTTTTTCTAGACATAATTCTAGAAAGAGCAACCATGTATAAAACTACTTAAAAGCAGAAAATCAATCAGAAAAGAAAGGAAAAGTGTCTTGAAACATTTTGTTGACAAAACTGAACAGCTGACAACAAGAAAAGAGAAATCTAAGAGTAAAAATGAGAGGCCCTCACTCGGAGTGCTGATGGGCAGTACCCAGTGAACGTGGACATGAGAATCTTCAGCATCTGCTACGTAGGAAACAAGCACATCCTTCCAAAACCCCTTTCTCTACATGTTTTGAGGGGCCGGGGGTAGGGGAGGGGAGAGCCCATGCACCAAGCACGTAAGGCCATCTGCACAGCCTGACCCCCCTGCTCCGGGCACTCCTCCACTGTCTGAATCAGAACTAGCACTATGGGCCAGAGGACAGTGCAGCAGGCAGAGCATTTGCTTTGCACGCAGCAGACCCAGGTTCAATCCCCAGCATCCCATAATGGTCCCTGAGAACCACAAGAGTAATTCCTGAGTGCAGAGCCAGGAGCAACCCCTGTGCACCGTCGTGTGTGTGTGTGTGTGTGTGTGTGTGTGTGTGTGTGTGTGAGAGAGAGAGAGAGAGAGAGAGAGAGAGAGAAATGACCTCTTTAGTTTAAGTTTTAAGTTTTATGAGCTCTCAATTCTTTGATATCAATCAAAAGAAACTACTCTAGTTCAAAATACATTCTTTGAACAGGAAGGGTTCTACCAAGAGGTTCCTAACATCTCATTAAAATTTCTGTAGTCTCCAAACTATCTTAGTTTCACTGTTACACATCAAGTCACTATAATAAAAGATCCAAGTGCAAAGCAGTTTAGCATAAGAAATGATTAATAGATACTATCATCTGAAAGGAGCCAAATCACTTTTAGCATAATTCCAAATAGGACAATACAAATTTTATCAAGGTGAGAGGCAAAAGTAAAATAAATAGAAATAGAAATATATTCATCAAACCACTCTACATTAAAACTCAAATGAGGGCTAATTTTTTTTTCTGTTTTGCTAAGTCTGGGGGCCACAGCAGCAGTGCTCACGGGCTACTCTGACATGTAGCTTCCTTGGGCGCCACACCCAGCATTGCTCCAGGAACACCGCCCATGAGCTGCTGAGGGTCAAGCAAGCCCAGTACTCCTGCATACAAAGCATGCAGAGGAGACCTGGGCTAACTCCCAGGCCCCAGAAACATTTTGAAGTCTCTGTGGCCCTCTTATAGCTCAGGTTAAAGTGCCATGTGTGTGACTCCCAGGGAACCTAACTAAGAAAAAAAAAAAATATATATATATATAGTCAATACCACAATCAAGAAAGTGCCATTAGGGGGGGCTTGAGCGATAGTACAAAGGGGAGGGCATTTGCCTTGCACACAGCTGGCCAGAGTTCAATGCCCCATATAGTCCCCTGAGTCCATGAGGATGAGCCCTGAGCACAGAGCCATGAGTAAGCCCTGAGCACAGCTGCGACCTCAAGACAAATGAAAAGAAAGTGATGTTGGTCGTGGCAAGTAGCAAGATGGGGGAGGGTGGCGCACATGCATGGCAGGGCAGGGCACAAAAACCTCTTTAGGATGTGTAACTTTTATAACGTGGTTGCAGAGACAAGCGGATTAGGTCTTAACCATAATACGCCCTTAAAGAGTTTGACTTCCCTCATTAAGTCTCCCCACGGGCAGAAACTCAGAAAGGAAGTAAAGGGATGTTGTGCTGCCCTCCTGGCTAGTGCACCTTCTGCTAGCCAGAGACCCGAGGTCAATCCCCAGCACCACCACTGCAGGCCGAGAGCTAGAACAGCATCCAAGCCTTCCAGGGTGTGGTCCCAAAGCCCCTCAAAATACTTTAGGTGTGTTCTAGATGTGTGTTCTACAATACTAAAATAGTAAAAAGACAAATTTTATTTCAGCTTGAAATTTTTTATGCTGTCATTAGCATACCTCTTATATTTTAAGAGTCTGCTTATGGCAACATATGTTTTAAAACACTGTAAACTGTAACAAAAATTCTGAGGCATGAGGCATTTGGCTCATTCTGAAGTGGTTTGTTTTGTGGAGCAGGAAAGGAAACAGTCAAAGACTACTAAATTCTCTGACTCTCAAACTTAAAACTGGGTACTGTGGGATGGAGTGACAGTACGGTTGGTAGGGTGTTTGACTTGCATGCAACCAACCAGAGTTCGATGCCAGTACCCCACATGGTGGCCTGGAGTGATAGCACAGCAGGCAGGGCATTTGCCTTGCATGCAGCCAACATGGCCGACTGAGTTCGATTCCTCCGCCCCTCTGGGAGAGCCCGGCAAGCTACCGAGAGTATCTCGCCGCACGGCAAAGCCTGGCAAGCTACCTATGACATATTCGATATGCCAAACACAGTAACAAGTCTCATGATGGAGACATTACTGGGCCCACTTGAGCAAATCGATGAACAATGGGAGGACCCATGACCCCACATGGTATACAAGCCCCAAACCCCGCAAGGATCCTGAGCACAGAGCCAGGAGTAAGCCCCAAGTAGCTCGAGGTGAGCCGCCTGGCAATCCCCCAACACACACAAAAAAAGAACCACTACATATTTTTACAAATTTCTCTTCCTGAATACAAATATTTATTTGGGGGGGGGGTGGTATTCAGGGGTTACTGCTGTCTCCACTATCAGGGATCGCTTCTGGTGGTGCTCAGAGGACCATTTGGGGTGCCAGGGATAGAACCCAGGTTGACCACATGCAAGGCAAGTGCCCTGTACTTGCCTTGTACTTCCTACTGCTCCAGCCCCCTCTTCCCTAAAATTTATAAAGGAAAAATAATAAATAAGAAAACATATATGGCTACTGGAAAGGCACCTACAAAACCCCACCTCTGGAAGTACATCATCACAGGTGAATATGCAATATCTTCATTCAGAATGGGATTCCCAGGGCACTAAGCACCAGCGGGTGTGGCCAAGCCCCACCCCCACAAGCAGACAAAAGAGAAAGCATTTTTTAAATGTGCAATTAACCTGT
Organism: Sorex fumeus; assembly: GCF_029834395.1. NCBI lineage: Eukaryota > Metazoa > Chordata > Mammalia > Eulipotyphla > Soricidae > Sorex > Sorex fumeus. The sequence goes on along the minus strand of NW_026606083.1, from coordinate 17,868,276 downwards.
CAGATGTAAGTTGAAACAATCAAATGAACTGCTCTTCAAGACTTCCAACCCTAACACATGACATTTAAGGCCTAAAAGTTAGTACAGGGGTTAAAGATCTCGCCTTGCCCAGAGCCCCAAAGGGTTCAATCCCAGCCAGAAGTCATCCTGGAGCATAACCATGTGTGGCCCAACAACCAACAACTGAGAGAGACAAAAACAGATAAATAAAAGAAAACTCTTCAAAACCTTACCAAATTTCATTAAGTTCAGTGCTGATTTTCTGTAAATGCCAATTTTACACATACAATTTTTTAAAAGCCTTTTCATTATCACTGCATCTACCACAAACCAAGCTTAACTTGACAGAGTGCTAAAACAGTAGATGTCTTTAATTTCTATTGGTAAAAATGGAGTTGGTAATAGTATTCCTTCGTAAGAATATTGACACTGGAGATAACTGTGTACAGCAAGGCCACAAACGTCATTCTCTAACCCCGCTCTGAACTATGAATAATCATGTTCTTCTAACAGACCCCATTTCTGTGTCAGCTACCACAAGTGAGGAATTCATACTACAAGTGTGGTGAGATGAAGCCAAGTGTGAACAACTTTCAGATCCCTTGGGTAGGGGGACTGTTAAAGCTGTCAGGTTCAATTGCATCAGTCCACATTATTCAATGCCCCAAATTGCTACCTAATTGTTAGGAGCTTAACATATTCAAAACCATTGTTTAGGCTGAAGCTGGAATGCCCCACAATTGAGTTTTCTATAAAGTAATAGGAGGGATTAAATTGTAGTTAAACCATCTCTGAACATTCATGATTGGACAACAGCACTGTATAGTATATTCAGCCAATTCTAAGCAGGTTATCTGACTAATAACCAATCAATGTATCACGTATCTTGAGGGCAAAATTAACCCTAGAACTAAAGTGGCTACTAAAATAATTTAAGAACTGGAAAACAGCCTCAGTCAACAGCTGAACCTAAAATGGCTAGAATTTACTCATCTATACGGAGATGGAATTATAAATTAAAACAAAAAACTATGATGCTATTTTTAGTGAAGGAACTGTAGGTAGGGTGTTTATCTTGCAAACAATCCCCAGCTTATCTTGCTTGATCCCCAGCATCCCATATGGTACTCTGAGCACTGCCAGGGGTAATTCCTGAGTGCAGAGCCAGGAGTAACCCCTGTGCATTGCCTAGTGTGACCAAGAAAAAAAAAAAAAAAAGTAACAATAATGGGCAAAGAACCATGCAACCACGCTTCTCTATTACTTTTTTTTTGTATGTTTGTAGTTTGGGGGCCATACTGGAAGTGCTCTGGGCTTACTCCTGCACTGTGCTGTGGGATCATTCCCGGCAGGGCTCAGAAAACCATACGGAATGCTAGGGATCAAACCCAGGCCGGCTGCATGCAAGACAAATGCTCTACCCATAGACCCACAGTACTATAATTCCGGCCCCGTTCTCTGGTTTTAATTTTATTTCCTCTTCCCACTCTCATCTCCCTAATTACTTTCCACAAAACAAATCCTTTTTGTTTTCTTGGCCCCCCTACCCTTGTTTTTGGACCACATTCAACAGACCCCAAGGGTTACTCCTCGTGCGTGGAGTGATCCATACACTTGCCAGGGACCAAACCCAAGTGGGCAGTGAGCAAGGAGCATGCCTCCCTGCTGGACTTCTCTTAGCCCCCTGGGAAACAATCCTTAATACAGCAAATAAGTCAAATAATCCTGTCTATCTTTTTTAAAAACAAGGTCAAAAGATCATGAATGACATCTGGATTTTTATTCTGCTGGTCCCAAGGCACTCAATAAAAATTAAGTTTTCTGCAAGGAAGAATAACATTTTCATTTTCATTCTCTCCATTCTATATTTTTTAGACTATCTACTGGTTGATGTGGTGACTTCTAAATTGTAACGATTTCTATAATTATATTCTAAATAGTAATAGCTTTAATGCAACTATTTACAGTCTTGCTTTATTTTTTTTGTGTCATTCATTTTAACAAACTACATGTATAGGCACAAAAGTCAAAAAAGGACAAATGTTATTATCTAAGCATGGCAAAATATAATTAGAAAATAAGCCAATAAGAAAGCTAAACAGAAACAAGCTTTAGTCCTTTTGACAAGAAAGTTCGATTATCACATGCACCCAATTTTTTCTTTTTTTTTTTCCCTTTATTTTATTTTATTTTTTTTAAAGTTGTAGATTTACAATTTTTTGTGCTTTGGTTTCAATTATACAATGATCAGATACCCATCCCTCCACCAGTGCCCATTTTCCACCACCATGGATAATATCCCTCCCACCCCCATCCCCCCATCCCCCCTATCTCTGTGGCAGGGCAATCCCCTGTGTTCTCTCTCTCCTTTTGGGACATGCACCCAATTTTGAATGTGATTAAAACATTTAGTTGATTCTAAGTAGTTTTCAGCCCTTTCCTTGCACTTTATAAAACAATCTGCACATTGTGTATTCAACACCATTATGTCAAGGAGCGAAAATGAAGAAAGTCTGCATGGAGTCTATCTGAGAGGTCACCGGGCCTGCTGGCTGCCTTAGCAGAGGGAGCGAGCTGCCATCGGAGGCAGACACACAGATGCAGTTGTGTCCACCTACAGTGTGAATCTGGGGACGGTCACATTTCTAAGAGACCCATCTCCTGAAACATGCGGAGAGAACAAACCAACAGTACAGACTGTAACTGGCCTGGATCCGGGATTACTTGCGACTGTAATTTCTTTGTTCCTCAGCTGAGTCATATGTTGAGTGGAATTTTCCCTCTAGCTATAAATTTTTCTTCACCACCACTTCCCCCATCCACCTCCCTAATACCGACTCCACAAACCACAAATGGAATGAATAAGAAGAAATAAGGTGTTTTTTTTTCTTAATTCAGCCTGGAATTAACCAAAGTAATTAAAGCATACAACTATTTTAAAAAGGAAAAGAAAATTCACATTAAAATGCTCATCTGAAACTATGTCCAAGGATATAGTGTCATCAAGAGCATATGGTCACGGTTAATTAAAAATATAAAGCTGAAGAGCCCTTCTCTCCTCCACTCACTCACCACCTCTACCCCAAACCCACGAGGAGACTACAACTAGCACATTTTAGCCAATAAAATGAGCTAAGAAAAATTCTTGTTCTCTACACAAACTCTCCTTATTCATGCTGTGAAGTCTATAGTAGTCAATTTTTTATATTAAAAAATAATGGCACTGGACGGGGCCAGAGCATATAGTACAGTGTGTAGGGCATTCGCTCTGCGCATGGCTGGCACAATCCTGAGATCAGAATGCTGAGCCAGGAATAACCCGAGAGCATCACTGGGTGTGGCCACAAAAAAAAAAAAAAATACCACTGAAGGGGCCAGAAAAACAGTACAGGAAGAAGAGCATTTGCCTTGCACATGGTTAACCTGGGTTCGATCCCTGGCACCACTCTGGTCCCCCAAGTATTGCCAGGAGTGGTTCCTGAATGCAGAACCAGGAGTCAGATCTGAGCACAAAGGGATATGGCCCAGAACCAATGATAATGATGATGATAATTAAAAAAAAAAAAAAACACTAACTATGCCGTTTTTTGTAGTGACTGTTTTGCACTGCACTGCTCCGATTGGGGAGGGGCTGGGGGGGGGGGGGGGACCACCAACCTTGCAGCTGTGCTTGGCTTGATGTACATCTTCCAGAAAATATTAGAAAAGGATAATAAGTACATCTATTCTAAAAGTCTTTATCATGGGAATCACATACAAGTTTACATTAACTTACTAAAAGGACTTCATTTATAATCAAATGCTTGCAGTATCATAGTTTTGGACCAAAAAAAAAAATTAGAGAATTCGAAAATTAAAAAAAAAAAAAAGAAAAGAAAAGAAAAGGATTTGGAGCGCTCACCTCGCCAGCACATGTATTAAAATTGGAATGATCAGAGAAGATTAGCATGGCCCCTGCGCAAGGATGACATGCAAATTCGTGAAGTGTTCCATATTAAAAAAAAAAAGATTTGGAAATTAATTTTTGCTTCTGGTGTTGGGATAAAATTCAGGTCTCTTATATGCAAGACATGTGTTTTTTGGTCACTGAGCCACATGTCCCGGACTCTAAAGAATTTTTACCCATTCCCCAGGGTCAGACTGGGCGGGGGAAGGTGACACACGATGACTCTGCTGGGTAGAGTCCTATTCACCTATTTACTGTCTATTCAATATTCAAGTCATTAAGTTATTCAAGATTAGGCCTTCTCTCATCTCAGCCTTCTTTTTAGAGTGATCCTGTAGGTCAGAGTTGTGCAGGAACCAGGGCTGTGTGTGACTGCAGGTCCTGATTTGATCCCCATCACCTAACAGTGCCCAGCGCACCGCTAGGAGTAGCCCCCAGCTCCGAGTCAGCAGTCACCCTCAGCACAGTCAAGGATGACCCAAAATCAAACCAAAGCACAAGATCAGTCCATGTCCTAAAGCTTCTTGTGTGGGGGTGGGCCACATGCCATCGTGCTCAAGGCTTACTCCTGAGCGGCCCCAGGATCCGTGCACGAAGCTGGCATCAAACAAAGATAATACAAAGCCAGCACCCAGCAGCTGGTAAGGAAATCTGGGTCAGCCTCTGCTTCTCAGTCCTTCTCCAACTTTTTAACATAAAACCCTTTTCTATCATCAATCTCTGTCTGGTTCATAAGCACAATGACTGGGTGTTCACATGTTTCTGTGACAAGTGCCTCCTTTAAGTCTCATTACATCAGCACGTGACCCACCCATCTGACATGGGGAGAAAATTCTTTTACATCATTAGGCCAAATTATGAACTCATAAATTGAGGACCAGGATGCTGCTCAGGGGTAAAGTGCATGCTTTGGGTATAGGAGATCCAGGTTCAAGCCCCAGCACAGCCCTAAGGCATTGCCTTGCACACCAGGGTCTGATCCCCAGCATCTCATAAGATCCCTTGGACATTCCAGGGAGTGACCTCTGCACACAGAAACAGGAGGAAGCCCTGAGCAAAACCAAGGGTAATCCCAAAACAAAACAAAGAAGAATAAAAGCTCGGTGTCAATGTGTACCTTTGACCTCTCATAAATGTCATGTTAAAAATTCTACTATTTTTACCAACGTGGTGTTTAGGGAGGTGCTTTCGGGGACCATGGGGTACTGAGGACAGAACAAAGGTTGCCACTGACAAAGGAAGTGCCTCACTCTGATATGAATCCTCTGCCAGCCGTTTCCGGTTTGGGCACCACACCCACGGGTGCTCAGCAGTCACTTCTGACGGTGCTTGGGGGCCATACAGGGTGCCATGGATGGAACCTGGGTCCACTTGTGCAAGGCAAACACCCAACCCACTGTACAACTGCTCCAGCCCTTTGATCCATTCAGCCCTCTACCCTGCTCCTAGTTTATAAATTCCATGAATTTTTTTTTTTTTTTTTTGCTTTTTGGGTCATACCTAGCCAATGCTCAGGGTTTACTCCTGGTTCTGCACTCAGGAATCACTCCTGGCGGTGCTTGGGGGACCATATGGGATGCTGGGAATCAAACCCGGGTTGGCCGTGTGCAAGGCAAACGCCCTACCTGCTGTGCTATTGCTCCAGCCCCATAAATTTCATGAATATGAGAATCCCCATTTTGCTTCCTTCATCTTTAATCAAATTACTTTTATATTGGGGGAGAGAAGGGACTTGATAACACCTGTGGTGCTGGGGCTATACCAAGCTGTGGGTTTGGAGGTCACCCTGGTGACACTAGGGGACCATGTGGTGCCATGAACTCAGGCCACTGAGGCCTCACCAGGTCCAAAGACTCACTTTTGATTTACTTTTAGTCCTTATGAATTACAAAGTTACTGATGGTTGGGTTTTAGGCAAGGAGTGTTCTAGCTCTACTCCCTTCACCAGTGTCCCTCTACCCATGTCACTTCCACTGATAGATTTTAGGCGCTGTAGTTTACGTTACTGTCTCTGCTAGGGTTTCATGCTCAACACTACACCATGCTTCAGCCCCCGACCCCCACTTCTCTCTACCACTGTCTTCCTGTGTTCTATTCCCCTTCCCCCCCCGCCCCGGCCCCAGCAAACACCCCCAAACACCCCCAACGAGTGGTGAGCAGTTTCTATTGCCTTCAGGCAACTGTCAGGCCCCTCTTTAGAGTGGCAGCCTCTCTGCATTTGGGCTCCTGATTTACCTGAGTGGTAGCGACAGCAGGGGCCGCAGCGGCCGCGGCAGATGGGGAGAGGGCTCCTGCGGGCGGCAAGTGCCCAGAAGGCTGCTGAGGTAAATGAGAGCTGGAGACAGGAGTGCTCGAGCCTGAGCCAGACACTACATTTGGAAATGACACTGCTACATCACTGCTGTTATAAATACCTGCAAGAAAAGAATGCTGACATCAATACGCTACAAGGCAGCAGCACAGTTCTTCACACACAAATTAGTAACTTTGGTCATCCACATTTCCTCGGGGCCCTCCCCAGCCACACAATGCATTTCATTGCTGATTTAAAAATATTAGTAACTGAATATTAAACTTTCCCAAATCACTGTCTAAAAGCAGTGAAGTCATCTTATGCAACAAAAACAGTATTCCAAACAGACTTCTCATCACAAAGTGCTTGTGAAAAAATAATAAGGGTTTTGGGAATTCCCATGAGCAAAGAAGCAGGAGAATGGAGCAGAGTTCGTAAGACCTGGCAAACCATTCAAAACACAGATACATGGGCCCAGGAACTGATGGCTGAGAAGACAGAGGAGTACATAGAGACTCTGTCAGACTTAGGGAATGGTATTAGCCTACAGAGTCAGAACGATAGAGAGCCTGGTAACACAGACAAGATAAGCTGTTAAAATGTAAAGGCAGATTCTAGTGATACTCAGGTCTTTATGATGGCCCACCCACAGGGCCAAGAAGAGACAATGGGGACCGGTACTACTGAGGTAACAACCAGTGTCCAATGAGTATTCACTGCAGGGAGGAGGAAGGGGGGGCGGGGCGGAGACTGAAGAGCGAGGTCAGTGGCATCACAGTGTAAACATCAGAAAGATGAAATGAGAAAGAAGTTGTTTATAGAAAATTGGGTAAAAAGAAAATGGGGAAAAGAAAATAGTGGGGACAGAGACATGGCGAGAAAGAAGTGCTTGACAGAAACTCTCCAGAGAGGGATGAAGGAAAGAGCAGCCAGAAACCCAGAGATTCTGAGTCAGGGACGATCTGGGATCCACAGGAGACACTGGTTACTATCACGGGACAGTCTGGGGTTGTCAAAAGTAGGGGGTACCTCTGACATTTATGGGTGAAAGCCAGTGACACTGGAATTCTCTGGCCCGTACTGCTCACAGTGGGAGGGTGGGGGACTGAGCCTGAGTCTGCTACAAGCAGAGAAAGCAGGAGAGAACAGGCTGAAGCCCCATGCAGTCCAAGGAATTCTTCCAGGCGGGAGGTAACAAGGACTAAGCACAAAGATTAAGGCATTCACTTTGTATCCCAGAGACCCACTTTCAATTCTCAGCACCCTCTGTGGTCCCGAGCACTGCCAAGAGTGATTCCTGAGCACAGAGTCAGGAGTAAGCCCTGAGCACCTGAGCACCACAGGATGTACCCCATACCCTCCCACATACCTCCACCAAAATCAAAGTTCTGCTTGGTACTGGTACTGCACAACAGAGCCAGAGCCAACAAAAAGTTTCCCTTCCAGAAAGAGCAGGATAGCTTCAAATTCTCTAATGGTTTCTTCAACTCCCTTAGACCTCAGGTACGATGGCTACAAGTATAAAGTTTATCAAAACCTCATTGTATTTTTTCATGAGAAACTCATCATTAGACTGTTTTTACAAACTTACTCTATTTCTATGTTTTCCAAGTTTTATTTTCTTTCATTGGGGAAGGGGGGTGGTCCACATCCAGCGGTGCTCAGGTCCCAGGCTCCATACTCAGGAATCATTCCCGGTGGTGCCAGGGGGACCATGTGCCATGCCAGAAAACAAAATGGATCAGACACATGCAAGACAAGAGCCAGCATGATTTTAATCAACATATGAGTCCCTGGACTTGATCCCCAGCACCACAGAGACACACAGACTGCCAGATAAGCTCACAAAAGAATAAAGCAGGAAAATCTGTTCAAAAGAGAAGAGAAACAACAAAAAAAATGTGTGTGTGTGTGTGTGTGTGTGTGTGTGTGTAGCCTTAATATAGTAGAGAACAGCAGAAACTAAGGTCAGATAGAGACGAAGGAGCAGATTTCCTAATTTCCTAATTGTAAACCATGTAGAATTATTTGAAATTCATGCTAAGATCAGAGGAATGACAACAAAAGCAAATAGCAGAAGTCACTTTTTCCAAAGGTCACCCCTCCGACTAAGTCTGATAAGTGCAAAAGAAGTGCGAGGGGAAGAGTGGGGACGAAGGCCATTTGGAGGCCACTCCACAATTCAGGCAGCAGTGGACTTCCTGGAGGCCAAAGGGACCCATGTCAAAGATCATTGCAACTACACCCTGATAGTCATAAGCTAATATTCTTTATAGAAAAGATGAAGGAAAGGGATCATGAATGAACCCAAGGTTCCTGACTAGTGATTTTCCAATGCACTTGGGGTCCAGTGAGATAGGACATGGGCTGGTGCTAAGGCCTGGGGGCAGCTGGCCCGGGTTCTATCCACTGCACCATGAAGGCTCACCTAAGTACCACCATGAGTGACCACTGAGCACCACTGGGTGTGCTCCTCACCCCAAAAAGAGAAATGCCATTTACCAAAGTGACAAAATGTGAACAAGAATAGTGGATTTCTGTGAAAGAAAAAAGGAGTCTAGAACAAAGTAAAAGGATGGTGAGTTGATGAGAATTTTGTAAGTGAAATCAGGGGGAGAAAAGTAAAACCCTAAGAGCAGTGTCACAGAAGCCAAGAGAGGGGAAAGAACGAGGAACCATAAGCTGTATACGGTGCTGAAAGGCCAGTTAAGATGCTAGATACAGACTGAAAAATGTAGTGAGAATTGCACACACAGCGATCCAAGAAGAAAAGAAGAATCTGAGCACGTTCAAGACCAAAGCATTTATTAGTGTGCCCAATGCAGCTGAATGAAATTGATGTGTAAGACAGCATATACCTGTGTCTTATGACAGTAGCATCCGTGTTCACCAACAAGAATCCCTACTTTTCAAACTACTTGGGAGGCAAAAATCAGTACCATATCAAGTCACTAATTCAGCAGACAAACCAAAGTAAATTAATGGAATAGTCTTGAAGAATATATAATTCAGTAAATTATCAAGCCTTGTAAAGTTTCCCTCACCAACATCCCCAAATACCAAATACTCTTTTTTGGAAGTTAACACTGTGAAAGTGACTGCTCCCACCTTATTCCATGTGGGGCCCAAATCAATTTTTTTTTACAAAAATCAAAGTACCTCTCCTGACTATTTAAATCTCGACTGCTCAAGAACAAGGGCAGAAAATAGTCACACCTTATGGCAATAATACTAAGAACCTATTTAGTCTGGTTTACCTAGTCCTGGGAATGACCTTAATTCTTCTCCTTAGAGGTCCAGAATAAGGTTTTGGTTTGGGTAGGGTTTTTGATTCTGAGCCATATCCAGTGATGCTCGGGTTACTCCAGGATCTGCACTCGGGAATCATTCCTGGTGGGGCTTGGAGACCATATGGGATACCAGGGTCGGCCATATGCAAGGCCAATGCCCCTACCTGTGTACTATTGCTCCAGTTGCTCTAAAATTCTTAAGAGGTAAAATAACAAACTAATATGAATAAAGAGATGAGTGGGGAAAAAAGTTTAAAATTACACAGACATTTTCAAGAGAAGATATGCCATACCATTGTTCGTCACAGCTGGGCAAGAATAAAATGTAAGAGAAGGTAAAGAAACATAGCAGAGTGGTAACTGAGATGGCAGAAACAGGAGAGCAGAGAAAACAGAAGTTTTTGAAAGAGAGGCTAGAGAAAAAGGAAAGTGGACCTGTTCCAGCAGGATTGCAGAGCTGGGAGATGAGGTTTTCTCTTCTGGAAGGGGCAAAGGTAAAGGTAAAAGGCCCTCCCGTTGATCATCGATTTGCTCGAGCGGGCCCAGTAACGTCTCTATTGGAGACTTTGTTGTTACTGTGTCTGGCATATCGAATACTCTCGGTAGCTTGCCGGGCTCTCCGAGAGGGGCGGAGGAATCGAACTCGGGTCGGCCATGTTGGCCGCGTGTAAGGCGAACGCTCTACCCGCTGTGCTATCGCTCCAGCCGGGCAAAAACACGTACTATATTGGGGGTGTGGAAAATGGAGAATGAAAAAAGAACTATAGCATAAAGTTTATTAGCAATGCGGAGCAATCTGAATCTGAAGACGTGAACTCGTAGCCAGTGTGTTTCTCCTGTAGCTGGAGGAACGACTCAGAAGGCTGCAGCGCATGCTATGCACGGGGCGGCCGAGGTCCCAGCAGAGCACTGCAGGAACGGCTCCTGAGCACCACAGGATGAGCCACCCCACCCCAAAATACAAAGCACAAACAAAAAGAAACACTGCCAGGGAGATACTGCGAAAGGTAAGGGTTCTGTCCCCAATACCATTCAGGACCCCTGAGAACTACCAAGAGTGACCCACCAGAGTGACCCCCAAGCACAACCCTGGAGTGGCACCCCAAAACCCCACCAGACTCAGATAGCCTAAAAACTAGGAACAGCCAGCCCGGGAGAGTTCAGCTTCAAAACTGCTGCTTTATGTGAAACTATAGCTTCCTCCCCAGCCTGAGAAATGAATTTAAGTCTAGTTAAATTGACATCATGGCACGAGCGGAAGATACGACCATTTTCACTATTTCTTTGGTGAGAGGGACTAGGGCCCACCAAGCAATGCTCAGGAGCTATTCCTGGCAGCACACAGGGAAGTCTACGGGGCTGGCGAGCAAACTTGGGCCTCCTCCTGCAGAGCATGTGCTCATCCCTCACAGGCCTGGACCTAAATTAGCATCATTAATAGGCTACGCAAGAGAGATCAGGAGGGCACTGACACAAACATTTTCTCCTGGTTTTTTCAGCTTAAGAAAATTAAAAGGTAGGTTTAGTCGGGGAGAAAATGGTTAATTAAAACAAAGAACATAATCTTATTAGATATGGCAGTCACTAAAACAATTTGTCATTCTTCATTAAAGGTTTTCTATGACTTAAATACAAACAGAAGTAATGAACACATTTATTTCTATAAAATGAAGACAAGAAATAAGAACTATGCTCAAGCCTGTAATTTTAACACAACCTATGATAATTTTGTCTAACATTTTATTCTATAATTACTCATTTATATCTGACTCTACCAATTAGAATTTAACATCATAAAAACAACCATACAGTCAGAAATTGATGGTTCTTTGCTATGCACTTAGTCTTTTAGGCTACACACACACACACACACACACACACACACACACACACGTAATTGCTCTAGATTTAGTATTAAGGAAATGTATTACACATATATTTTACATTGACTGTTGAACCTCCTAAATATCATTTGAGAATCAAATCCAGGAGGTACACACAACAGTACTCAGGCCTTACTCCTGGCTCTGTGCTCAGGGATATTCCAAAAGATCAAGTGGGGTGTGAAATGTGGTATCGCAAATCAAACCAAGGCAAGGGAAGCACCTTACCCACTGTACTATCTCTCTGGCCCGGATTTTTGTTTTGAATAAAAGGGGAGAAATAAAACAAGTCGATCCAAACAACTGTTGTAGAATTCTTTTCAGATATTATTTGTGTGACTACAACTGTTTTTCTATAGGAAAAATTGTCCAAGCTATATCAAGATTAATTCAAAACTGAATCTTGGGGCTGGAGCGATAGCACAGCGGGTAGGGCATTAGCCTTGCACGTGGCTAACCCAGGTTCTATTTCCAGCATCCCATATGGTCCCAGAGCCAGGAGTAATTCCTGTGCATTGTCAGGTATGACCCCCCCAAAAAAAAGCAGGGGAAGGGGGGAACAGAATCTCTTTTGAACCATGCTGAGGTTATAGCAAATAATTATAAAGTTAAGTCTATGCTTCGTTCCTTTTATTTGTCATCTTGGTCTCAAGAAGGGTCATCTTTAACAAAGGATGAGTGAGGAAGGGAATTTTAGGCTTTGGTGCTGCACTTTGCAGTGCTCAGGGATCACTCCATGCTCTGTGCTCGGGCAGGACTTGTGACAGTGCTGAGGGGGGACAATATACAGCCCTGGGGCCTAAGCACAGTCCCCTGCATGAGAGGCAAATGAGATCTCTCCATGCCATAATTTTCAATTCTCAATAATCAGTTTCTAAAACCTACTACTACAGATCAGGAACCAAGAGGTGGATTAGGATGATAGAATCAGTAAGATTAAACATTAAACAAATAACAAAATGTTTAGAAGTCAGTATAAATTTTTCATTAAAATTTAAAAGTTAATAGTCTAATGAGATTATTAATAGCATTACCATTTACTTAATTTAAAACTAAGTCTTAAAATTCATCCCTTTTCATGCTGATTCATTCACTGAATAGAAATTCCAGGTTCTGTCTCTTTCCGTTTCAACGGGAAGCCTATAAATTCAATTTGTGTTGAAGTAGTTAACATGCATACTGAAAATTACCTCTTCTCCCCAGTGGCTGATTCACCATCCAAATGTTATTATCCTCTATGTTTATCACTTAAGAGTATTTGAAGGCTATTTTCCAGGATCCTATAGTGATCTCAGAGACAAAGTAGTCTGGAAGCTTTGACTCACAAAGAATCTTTACTGTCTTTCTATATATTTATGCATGCAAACAAATGAGTCTTATACTACTTAGCAATGTAATACAGTAATTCTTTTCTACACAGGATAAACACTGCAACAAAAAATTACATTTGGTCTAGAATCACAGTTCGGAGGCCATGCTTTGCAGGAGGAGAATAGGTGTGATTCCTTGTGAATAATCTCTGGGTACCATCCTGGAGTGACTCTCATCTCTCACTCAGCCAGCAGAACCTTGAATATTGCCCAGGGTAGCCCCCAAATACAACAAAACCAAAAAACAAACCAACCTGTATCTTGGAATGCAACAATATATTGTATGAAAAGAATATGCCAATTAATCATTTATTGATAAGAACAGGAAGAAAAAAACAGTTCACTGTGGTGTGGTGCCAGAGATCGAACCCAGGCTGGCAGTGTGCAGGGAAAGTGCCCTACTCACAGTGCTATCACTGAAGTCTCAATTGTGATTTTTTTTAAAAATGAGACCAGAATCATCTAGATTAATGGTCCACAATCTCCACACTGCTCACTGCAGCAGCACCCTTCAGTACTATCTCATTACTAGTTCTGGATCCCTAGCTTCTCAGTGCATCCCTGAAATGAAACAAGCATTTGGTTCCCTACACACCACTCTGACAAACCTGAGCGGCATTCCCATTCATGAAGGAGAATATGCACCCCTAAAATCAATTAACACTTGTACTTATCCTCGATCCCATAGCAGATCGCTATGAATAATTGGCTGACTTTGTTTCCATCGTCAAATGAGATTTGTGTAATGAGCATGGTCATGGTAAACTATAAGCACCATAATTAAAGGGAATTTAAAAGCATAGTAAATGGGGCACAGAAATCAATTAGCAATATACTGCTGTGAAAATAGATCTAAGCTCTTTAGCTTCTTTAATCTACTATTTCAAATTTTTATTAAAAGTGAGAATTGCCAAGACAAAGAAGCAACTTTATTACAACAGCCAAGAACAAGTTACTACTCTGAGGTAAATCAAATTGTCTAATGCACTCTGATTTCCAGTAGAAATAAGCATAATATGAAGAATATGTGAAACTTATTCAAGGACTGTGTAGCTACTGACAACGTATTCAACAAATATTTATAGAATGTACTAAATAATGAACCTAAGTGATGAAATAGAGCTTTGAGTAAAGTTCAGTCTTTACTACAAATAAGTTTGTAGTCTGATAACCCTTGTAAATAAATGTATTAAAACCCTGGAAAGCATTAGAGCAAAACCTCTATCAGAAGCAGAACAATGAAAACAAGATTGATGATCGTTAGTTTTTATTGGATTAAAAAAACTTCTAAACATATGCCAACTCATCATTACTATAAGCCTTTTAAGTAAATTTACACTATATAGGTAAGCTACACTTATAATAATATCACAAACTCAAAACTGACTTCATCAAGCTAGCTAGTTCTGAGGCACAATCACAAATCCAAGTATTCATTCAAAAAAGTAAAGCCCTGACTTCCCGGAGGCTATTTTAAATTTAAATTTAAAACACCCGTGTTTCTTTACAATATGTAAATTGCTACTTTGCCTTAGCAATCTTTTAAAATTCCCCATCTTTTTCTGTTTTCTTTTTCCTTTGTTGGAACAGTACTTTCAGTGTTATTTCTTCCACTTGTTTTTCCAAAATTTTTCTAGTCAAGGGTGCTTGCCTCGTACATGGCATATCTGGGTTCCAATTTCCCGCATCCTATATGGTCTCCTGAGCCTACAAGGAATAATTGCTAAGCACAAAGCCAGGAGTTACTCCTAACTCTTAAGGTTACCCGCCCCCCCCCCCCCCGACAAAAAAAAAAAATTCTGATCAAGTAAGATTAATCCCACTGAAGTAGTTTTTTTAAAACTACATGAAATGTTTTTACAAGGTGGTTTTTTTTTTGATGATAGTTTTTTCCTTGCTGAAAATCCCATTTTCTTTTTTTTTTTTTAATTTTTTTTTTCTTTTTTTGGGGGGTCACACCCAGCAATGCACAGGGGTTCCTCCTGGCTCTATGCTCAGGAATTACCCCTGGCGGTGCTCAGGGGACCATATGGGATGCTGGGAATCGAACTTGTGTTGACCGCGTGCAAGGCAAACGCCCTCCCCGCTGTGCTATTGCTCCAGCCCCGAAAATCCCATTTTCAAAAGCATATGGGATAATATACAAACACCCAAATAACTACCACCTAAGATTCTCTAAGAAAATCATGAAATTAAGATGAAACTCCTAGCCAATGAGCAAACGAACAAGTGTTTTTGTCATTTACTATGCAAGTCAAAATAGCAACGAGATATCTCACATGAAGGACTAGAAACAACCAGTGTAAAGGGGATATGTATAAAATGGCCCCTCATTCCCTGCTGGTAGGAATGTTCTCTGTTCAGTCCCAGCAGAAAACTGTATGGAAACGAGGGGGGGGGCAGGGCGGCGCAGAAAGTAGAGGATGTGAAACTGCTGGGACATATGAACATTTTTCATATGACCCAGAAGTTTCATGACCCCAGAATGTTACTTCTTGGCATCTACACGCAAAAAAAAAAAAAAAAAAACCTTTTATTTGGAAAGTTATATGCAAGTATGCAAGCTGATGTTCAGTGCAGCACTGAGTTCCATGGGCAAGATACAGAAATCACCCAAACGCCCAAAGACAGGTGACTGGACAAAGTCCCTGAACAGATACAGAAAGGAACACGAAGCGGCTATAAGGATGAAATAGTGCTGTGTTTCGATTTCGACAGATTGGAGGGGATCGTGTTAAAAAACTTAAGTCTGTGGGAGAAAGTTAAGTACCAGATGATCACACTCCTCTGTGCCCTGTAGAGATGCAAACCGAGGGCATAAGGAGCATCTCACGCAAGTCCCTGGGCTGATGCCAAGCATTGCCCTGCGTGCAGTGCGGGAAGGTCTCGGCCCAAAGGTGGTGCTGAGGTGCTGTAACTTTGTACCTCAACCCATATACTTTGGCACTTTTGGAACCAGGTTACCTATCTCTACAAAAACTTTTAGATTTTTTTCTAATGTACTAAGTAAAATTTAAAAACACAAAATCTATGATTACCAGTGTACATTATTTCCTTGGTCTTCACATTTAATTAGTCTCAACTAATGGAATTTTTGTTTTGTTTTAATTATCATCTATGTGTGAAAATTTTTTTCCCTCTGGAGAAGCCCATGTTCTCTCCTGATCTCTCCTCCTTCCTGCCCCTCCTCCTCCAATTTCCCTAAATTTCTTTCAATAAAAGCTATTTTGTGGAGCCACAAAGATTGCAGTGGGTGGGGTGCTTGCCTGCCTCACACAAGGACAACCCAGGTTTGATCCCTGGCCCCCATGCGGGTTCCTTAGCCTCGCCAGCACTGATGCCGAGCACAGAGCCAGGAGTGAGCCTTCCGCGGTCTGTGACCCAAACATCCTCCACCAAAAAATACCAATTCTGCTTCTCTTTTTTTTTATTTTTTAAAAGTTTCATCAATATGAAACAAGCATGATTAAAATACATGCCACAGAAATGAAAACAAGTGTCTGGAGAGAGAAGCACACATTGCAACACCATGGTCAAGGACGGGAAACCGGAAAAGGAGCCAAGGGAAGAGCTCAGAAGTAAAGCATTTATTTGCCTTGCATGTATAAGACCTGGGTTCAATCCCTGGTACTGCCCAAAAAAAAAATTAATTTAATTTTAAGGACATATGGGTGTGTATTAGATGCCAATAACAAAACCTAGCCTTAGAAATGATTTACACACCTCTTAAAATAAAATGATCAGAATAGTTGTGACTGGCTGGCAAACTAATGACTCCATCTCTCAGAGACAGCCAGGCCTTAATGCCCAGCACATGGAGTGTTGTTTTACATGGCAAAAGGTACTACACAAATGTTCTTGCATTAAGCACCCTGAAATGGGGAGATTATCCTGGATTGTCTGGGGGAGTCCAATCTAACGATGAGAGTCCTGGTGATCTTTGATTATAAGAACAGACACTCGAGAGGAGCCCTGCCCAAGATTGCTGGCTTTGGGGGTGGAGGAGTGAACATCCCAGGCAGGGAAGGGAAACAGCTCAAGAAGAAACCTAAGGCAAGGAACGAAACCGACAATACCTCAAATGTTAACCCGGTGAGGGTATTGTAAAACTTCTAAGTCACAGAACAGTAAAGCAATAAGTTTATATAGTTCCAATTCTATGATATAGAAATCAAATAAAGAAAAGATTTTAAGTTATTCCCTTTCTACCCCTAGGAACAAGTCTTAAGTTTTTAACTGTTTGATAAATTAATAAAATATAATAAATATATATAAAGCTAATAGTTGATATTTTATATTAATTAGGATTACTGTGTAAACTACAATATATGCTGGCAAGAATGTGACAAAATAATAATCTTTCTGCACTGCTAGTGAAAGTGTGAACTGCAGATACTATGGCAAACAGGGTGGTACTTCCCAAAATTGCACTTCTGACTAAAATAGGGCTTCAAACAGATTAATCACAGACCCCAAGTTCAAAGCAGTTTACAGACAAATTCAAAACCAGGAATACGAATGCCCATCAAAGGCAATGCATAAATAAGAAAATGGTATGTATATATGTACATATATACAATGAAACATTATTTATCCTTAAAAAAAAAAAAGAAATTGGGGCCAAAGACACAGTATAGAAAGAGCACGTGCCTTGCATGTGGCTGACCAGGGTTCTATTTCTGACATCCTATAAGATCCATGAGCACCGCCAGGAGTGATTGCAGAGTGCAGAGCCAACAGTAATCCCTGCGCATGGCCAGGTGTGGCCCAAAACAGAAGAACAAACCCTTCTCCCCTCCCCCAAAAAAATAACTTTTAAAAAACTTAAAAAGAAATTAACACATCTTAAAAAGCAAAGCTTCTTAAATTTCCACTAGAAACCTATTTTTTACCCAGAAAAATTTTACATGCGCCTGGGTATATCAGTATATAAATTAAGTATATAAAATAGGTTTATAAAATAGGCATGAGTTATCTAGAAAAACCAACTCCATATAAACAGAAAGTGAAAGTTGGATATCAGGGGCTGCAGTGCAGAAGAGAATTATAAAACTTCTGCTAATGACTAGTTTCAATTCTGTAAGATAAAAATGTTTTGGAGACTGGTAGTATACAATAGTGCTATATTTAATACTCCTAAACTGTACATTATTATTTCTCAATATACTGAACACTGAACTGCACATTTAAAAATAGTTATGAGGTAGTAAAGTTTATCACAATTTTTTTTCTTGCTTTTTGGGTCACACCCAGCGATGTTCAGGGGTTACTCCTGGCTTTGCACTCAGGAATCACTACTGGCGGTGCTCCGCGGATCATATGGGATACTGGGAATCAAACCTGGGTCGGTCGCATGCAAGGCAAACGCCCTACCCACTGTGCTATTGCTTCAGCACCATCACAAATTAGTTTAAAGCTAACACCCAAGAGAAACTGTTGGGTGTTAAAAATCTCATACACAGACTTTTTCTTGCTAAGTACAAGAAACTCCCCCCTCAATTTACCATAGTTGAAGTATCGCTTCTTAACCTAATCTATACTTGACCTTAAAAAATTAAAAATATAAACCCATTACTTATTTCATTTTTCTCCATAAGGGATAGAAACAGCTCACTACACTATCACAAAGACTTCTCTCGAAACTACACCGCACCACAATTCTTTGGGCAATGCCAGAAACTGCATGCAGAGCCTCACATATACAAGTCATAGTCTATCAATTAGCACACACCGTAGCACCGTGTAGCACTGTCCGACCATTGTTCATCGATTTGCTCGAGTGGGCACCAGAAACGTCTCACAACAAATTATGAGACTTGTTACTGTTTTTGGCATATCGAATACATCACAGGTAGCTTGCCAGGCTTTGCCGTGCGGGCAAGATACTCTCGAGCTTGCCGAGCTCTCCGAGACAGGTGAAGGAATCGAACCCGGGTCAGCCACAAGCAAAGCAAACACCCTAACCGCCGTGCCATAGCTCCAGCCCCAGCACACACCTTAAAACCGAAAATGTTAATAAAACCTACTTGACTAAACTCAAGACATTATATACAAAGAGCATGACAACTGACCCATCAAATTAATAAAATCCAAGTACTAGTTCAGTTAATAACAAAGAATTAACATGGCAATTCTTTTACAATCTCATGATCCTTAGCTCCTTTCTTGCTGAATGTATACCTTTCTCAAACTTGCAGCATGCTCCCAAATACTAATATTCCTAGAATTTAGGCGCAAACCTAAATTTGCCCATGTAAACTGAAAAAGATGCTGTTTCTTTAGTTTTTTATATTTCTTAAATATTAAAATAACATGTTCAGTTTATTCAAGAAAACTTTCATTTCCATTTCCTCTAGATGTTCAAAATTTTCCTATTTACATGGAGCATTAATGATCTAAGATTTCCCAGCTGTAAATTGCATATTAAATAGTTACATAAACATAGTGTTTAATAAACTGATTACCAATAAAATGGATTTCCATACTGACCAACTCTGTCTATGGATGCTCATCATGCCATAAGATGTGCTGCTATGGATTTATAAAAATCTGACACCATAAACCAAGCATAATGCAAATCAACCACAAATTTAATTACATTAGCAAAGTATGCAAGATTTCATAAAATTAAATAAAGATTTGTGGGGGGTGGAGCAATAGCACAGCGGGTAGGGCATTTGTCTTGCACGTGGCGAACCCGGGTTCAATTCCTGGCATCCCATATGGTTCCCCAGGCACCGCCAGGAGTAATTCCTGAGTGCAGAGCCAGGAGTAACCCCTGTGCATTGCCAGGTGTGACCCAAAAAGGGGAAAAAAAAAGTTAAAACTCTTAAAATCATATTAATAGCCATAAAAATCAACAAAGATGATACTAGATTTAAAAGTATTTTTAATACCAAAGGATTATGGAGGGGCTGGAGCAATAGCACATCGGGTAGGGCGACTGCCTTACACGTGGCCAACCCAGGTTCGATTCCCAGCATCCCATATGGTCCCCTGAGCACCACCAGGACTGATTCCTGAGTACAGAGCCAGGAGTAACCCCTGTGCATTGCCAGGTATGACCCAAACAGCCCCCCAAGCCCCCCAAAAAAAGGATTATGGGAAACTCTTCCAAACCAAACTTATTTTCAAAAATAACCATCCTTGGGGCTGGAATGATAGCACAGCGGGTAGGAGTAACCCCTGTGCATTGCTGCGTGTGACCTAAAAAGCAAAAAAAAAAAAAAAAAAAGCCATCCTTGGGGACTGGGGAGATAGTACTACATGTAGGGCACTTGCCTTGCAGGCAGCAACCCAGGACAGACCCTGGACACCACCAGAAGTAAATCCTGAGTGCAGAGCCAGGAGTAACCCCTGAGCATTGTCAGGTGTGGCCCAATTTTTTTCAATGAAATAAAAAAAGAATCTTTAAAATTATACTGTTAAAATGAAAAATTACAGTACTTGATTTATACCCTGATTTCAGAACCCAATCCTACAATTACAACTCCACTATAAAAACTCATTTTGAAATTAAACACATAAAAGACTATTTTTCATTGATTAACTATCTGGAACATAGAGTTAAAAATAATAAAAGTATTTAAACAGAAATAAAATTTACATTCCAAAATAGTAGAAGCAGTGACAGATTCCTGATATTATAACAGTCACTATCTACAGTGTCAAAAGAGAATGCAATAGAATGAGAAGTATTTGCAAAAAAAAAAAAAAAACCAACAGAAAAGACTTTCATAATGTTAGAACAACACTATTATCATTTTACCTTACAAAGCAACAATAAAAGGCAACTGATGAACTATATTGACCTATTATCCTCCCGGAGGCAAACTACAAAAGTTTTTACTAAAGGTGTTGAACAATTGACTCACTGCAGAGCTGGATTTAACCTCCTCAATAGAACATGCAAGCATTCAATGGGGATTCTCTATAAAAGGCAATCTTTGTGATAAATGAACCACCAGAGAAGATTCTAATAAAACTTACCATTGTGTATTGCATTCAGCAACTCTGAGAACGCTTTTAAGTAAGGAAAAAAGGACTTCAGGTTAAGATCATTCTCAAACATACAAAGGAAATACACAGGCATAGACTGAATCAGTATAATAAAAATATCAGTATCACATTATTAGTCCTTAAAACATTAAAACTAAGTCTGGCTCAATTTTTCATTAGTATGAATTTCTAAATACTATAATTCCTTTGCTAACACATTACTTATTAAATATTACTACCCATACTGTCATAATTATGATAAATTACCTTAGTAATAAATACACATAATAAAATCACATTTAAAGATATGTTTAGTAGTCTATGAAATGTCTTTCATGCTGAAAGTATCTAGATAATACAATTCTACATAGATAAATCCTCTTTTGATCACCATTCAATTTAATATAAAAAAAATCTGCCTTGACCAACTATTTCCATTTCCTAAACTTCAGTATAACGGATTCAAAAAATATATAGGACTAAGCAAGAAAGCAATCGGTGTCAATATACAAGAACTGAAACTTTCTATTAACATTATTTATTAGTAGAAATAAAAGAATTCTCAAAACACATCACTAGGAAACAAATCACAGTTCTGCAATGGAAGTACCACTTTTAAAAGCCAACAATAATTACAATTAGATCACATTTTAACTATAGTAAAAATCCTGAACACACCAGACAAGCAGCAAGTTAAGATATGCCTGTGTAACAAAAATCTATTAAGAAACAACTGTATTTTAGAAAATTTAAACTTAAGAGTCTTGGAGGTGGCATAATGTACCAGGAAAAAAAAAAAAAAACAACCACCAAAAAAACCCACCAGATTAAGAATCAAAAACCCTGGGTTACTAACCCAGTTTGACAACTTACTAGTTGTGGGACAAGCTCCATCATGCCGATACTGCATGGAAATTTCTGTTGGGAGGGAGGAGAAAGGAAATCAGCTAAGAAGTTGTCAGTGACTCAAAGGAAGAAAAAGAAATAGGCCAGGAAAACGTTCACCTAAAAATCAAGCTGAGTATCGCAAGTAAGTAGACTGCATGACACAAACTATAAGCCAGTAATTGAATCATACAGAGCACTAGGACCAAAGATGACACAATCTTCAAATATTAATGAAACAGTGTGGGAATCCCGACATGTGTGCAAAGAATGAGCAAAAGAAATAAGAAGTTAGGAAATTAATCTGTATAACAACAAAGCAGTTTTACTAGTAAGAGGAACTATAGTTAAGTGATGTGATAAACCATGTTTTAAGTAATTCATCACGTAAAGAACTCCATCAAACGTATGATTACTGTGGTCAATTAGAAATTATAATTTCAGTATGGTAATTATTTAGTTAATATATGCAAATCCTTTATGACCTATATACCAGCATGAAATTCTTCAGACATTACTCAGCTTACTTTCTTGTACCTTTCATTTTCCACAATAGGAAGTCATTACACTATTATGTCACTCATATGAGGAGAATATGCATGATACAAGGAAAGAGTTAAAATGCAAAATTAACTCAGAAAACAAGGTAAATATATTTCTTCATGATGCTGTAGGGGGCGGGGAATTTCTAAAATGGACTAAGGCTGTGACTCAAAGGACTGGGCCTGCTAATCCTAGAAATCAGCATTCCCTTATGGCTAACGCAGAGGGTCGATGTTTTCTTAAAAGAAGAGATAGAAATTCTTGGGCTGGATCACAAACCTGGCCTCGAGGAGCTCTCTGTGAAACTGAGCCCCATCAGGTATATCATCTACCTCCAAAATCTAGTCTAGGGCCAAAGCCCCTGAGCATCAACGGGTGTGACCCCCCAAAAAAAAGCAAAAATAAATAATATTTTAAAAATTACATTAAGTTTGAAAGAACATTAAGGACTGTCAAGATGACACAGGATGTTAAAGGGGAGCAACGGCTACTGAAGAGACTGACAGAAAACTTTCCTGAGACCAGAGGGAGGGAACAGAATGGAAGTCATCTGCCTGTAGGCTGCCAACCCAAGAGCAGCACACGCTCATCTCCTGAGCACCAGCAGCCCAATAATCCCCCTGCCACAAAGGCAAAGATCTTCTCAACAAGGAACATTTTAGAAGTGCCCACTGTGGCTTTCGATCTAAAACAGTCAAAGTAAAAAGGCTGTAAATTTTCAAATATTTAAAGACCAATACAAAATTAGGGGGCTGGAGCAATAGCACAGCAGTAGGGCGTTTGCCTTGCACGCAGCCAACATGGCCGACCCAGTTCGATTCCTCCGCCCCTCTCGGAGAGCCCAGCAAGCTACCGAGAGTATCTCACCTGCACGGCAGAGCCTGGCAAGCTCCCCGTGACGTATTTGATATGCCAAACACAGTAACAATTAGTCTCACGATGGAGACATTACTGGGCCCACTCGAGCAAATCGATGAACAATGGGAGGACCGTGGACCGTGGACAAAATTAGGAGAGGAATTTTGGAAGAAAGCAAATTCCAGAATCTGTCTTAGGGTACCTTTCCATGTGCTGCCCAATGCAGTAAAATATCCCTCTTGTGGAGTGAAGAGTATGCGGCAGAGCCAAGCACGCTCTCGTCGCTGCTGACTGCAAAGTAGCAAACGGCCACTGGCCGAAACAGAAAATAGAATGGGGCAAAAAAAAAAAAAAGAATTAAAGTCCACATCATGTTTTCAAAACCAAACAGCGCTGCCTTCTTGGCAGAATAGGATAAACAGAAAAGGGAAAAAATTACGAAAAGTCAATCTCCCGGGAATCATCCGAGAGGTGGCTAGAACGTTGGAGAGCCGTGCTTAATGCACATTTCCAGGGACGGCAAGGGGGCTGCGGGAACACACACACTCGCAGTTTCATCATCCAAGAAGACTGTGCGCTTGGGAATCTTGCTCTTCCTGTTCTACCTCACTTTGACACAGAATGAAGGAAATATTTATAATGAAGTTGACTTTGTAATTTCAGATGCCAAAGAGCTACTATCAAGTATTATGGAAACCGTGGCTTTCATAATTTTGGTGGATTTTTTTAATGTTGGTTTAAAAAAAAAGCATATATCTTTAAAAGTAGATACCTTTCTGTGCATATGAAATGCGTACATGGAAGCACACAAGGACACAATGCATAGCTTTTCCTTCCTATTTCTATGTACAAAATTTCTCACTTCTAAACCCACTACATGAGTGCTTAATTCCAAATTAACCTTTGTAGACCATAATGATACTATTTTATAAGTTAAATTATTGGTTCATAATCTCACTGATCTCATTAAACTATGACTAAAACTACAAAAGCATGGTTTTACAAGCCTCATCAGAAAACATCCATTCAGAGGTCGGAGCGATAGTACAGTAGGTAAAGCATTTGCCTTGCGTGCAGCCAACCAGAGTTTGATTAACCAACATCCCATGTGGTAATCCGAGGGCAGTGCAAGGAGTAAGCCCTAAGCACCACAGGGGGTGTGGTTCAAAAACCAAACCAAAACAAAAAAAGAAATCCACTGAATTCTACAGTTGTAGAATACAACTGTAGAATTCATTCTACAACTGTATCTCTAGAATAAAAGGAAACTACTTAGCTCCATCACTGGAAGTGGTACATATTCTCAGTTTCTTCTTCTATGAGTAATAATACTCAATACTTGCCAAGTCTTTAAGAAGCCATATAGCACATACTGCTTCAACAGCAATTAACAATTATTCACTTCCAGGGAAGCATGACTTCTAATTACTCATGGATTATTCAATGTAAGGACAAACACATATAAAGAAGTTGATCAATAAGACAATGCTCCGATCTGGTCATAAAACTTTTGTTAAATTGTTTAAAATCAGAGCCAGAGAGGACTAACAACTGCCTTATGGGGTGGTACGGCACTTGCCCTGCATGCAACCACATCAGCAATCACCCTTCTTGCCATCCCCCGGACCCACAAACGATCCCCTCAGCACAACCAGGATCACAGCTGAGCAGAGTCAGGAATAGTGTCTGTGTGCTTCCAGGTATGGCCCAACATCCCCTCACCCCAAAAATGGATTTTTCAAATGTTTGAATAGGGAGCAGGGGCCAAAAGAGCCTGGGTACCGTGGTTAGGGCATTGGCATTGCACAGGGCCAACCTGAGTTCAATCCCCAGGGAGGACACATGGTCCCCCAGTTCTGCCTGGAATGATTCCTAGGTGTGGCCCCAAAACCAAAACAAATAATTAAAATGCTTCGATGGAGCTAGAAAGATGGTTCAAGGGGCTGTGTGTGCTTCACATGCAGGCAGCCTGGGTTCAAGTTCAACATGATCCCCTGCAAAGGGCCAGGAATGACCCTCAAGCACAAAACTAAAAGTAGCCCCCATGCACAATCCAGTGTGGCCCAATAACAAAACTATCTTGTTTAAAACAAAGTATTTTCTCAAAGAGCCTTCAGCAGCTAATCTAATTCCATGATTATAGCTTGAACAAGACATATACAATGTTCAGGCTGATTTTCTAAAAATAAAGGTCAAGATGTGTCTTCACCAGTCTAAATTTGTTAGGTCATTTTTATCAGTTTTATCAGCTGTAGATTAAGGGCATTAATATCCCGTACTCTGTAAAACAAGTGTGAGGATTAAATGAGATAATAAACACAAAGCACTTAGCAGAGACCAGCAAAAAACAAATGACAGATACAGCTACTATCTTCACAACCTGAACTTGAGCCAAGTTCTTTTTCTTGAGCCAGAAATGATTCCTGAGCCTAGAGCCAGGAGTAAGCCCTGAGGATGACCAAATTTGGCCAAAAATATATATAAACAAAAATAAATAGCAAGCAAAATAAATAAAGGAAAAGAAAAAAAACTGCAAATGAGGTTAGAGAGAGACTGCTCAAAGGGCCAGAGCGATCCTCCGTTTCACATGACAGCTGGGAGTGCGCAATGAGCCAACGGAACCTCTGAGCACCCTGTGGCTAAAAGGAGAGAGAAAGGGATGGGGAGCAGGTGCATGGGCATGTCTCTCAAAGTAAGGATGCACTAAGCTCATACCTACAGGAGGGGCAGAGGTTTCTATCGAAAAACACGAGGCTGGAGAGAGAGCACAGCGGGTAGGGCATTTGCCCTGCACGCGGCCAACCGGGGTTTGATTCCCAGCATCCCATATGGTCCCCAGAGCACCACCAGGAGTAATTCCTGAGCGCAGAGCCAGGAGTAACCCCTGTGCATCATCGCCAGGTGTGACCCAAAAAGCTAAAAAAATGAAAAACAAAAGGCGGTCTATCGAAAAAAACACACCTTGAATCTCAACGGTACAAAAGACATACGTATTTCAATATATCTTCTTCCATGTTATGACAAAGATATGGCAAAAATAAAACATACCCGGTAACAAAAATAATGTAATCAATACCCATATTGCAAACAATACCCAGGGCAAAGAGAGTGAGAAGAAAAAAATGCCTGCCATAGGGGAGAAATGACAGCAAGTGGGGAGAGTAGTGGGAGGGGACCTGGGCTCACTGGTGGTACGAAAAGGACACTGGTGAAGGAAGGGGGATCAGAACATTGGATGACTCAAACCCAACCTTGAACAACCCTAACTGTGGAACTCAGTTACATTAATGTGCTTCGATTAAAATGTAGATTTACGTAGGGGTTGGGAAAGACAGTACAGCAGCTAAGGTAAAATGACTGCAAAAGAACATGTAGTTAAATCATTTTCAGTCCTTGAAAAATGTTCTAGATAGAGAAATTCACAGGTTTTTTGGGGTGTGAGTGGGGGTCTGTTTTGGTTTTTTGGGAGTGGAAGGACATAGAAGCGAGGATAGGGATGGGGGCAGGAAAGGGAAACACAGACAGAAACTACTGTGTTTTACTGTGCAGTGCTTAGAATGGAGCTCAAAGCCTCATGCTTTTGTGGGGTGACTCACTGAGTCCCCACCCGCTCTGGAGCCAGAGCAGCAGTACAGCAGGAAGGCAATGGCCTCGTACGTGGCAGCATGCCACAAGGTCTTCCAAGTACAGGTATACCAGAAGTGATCCCTGAGTGCGGAGGCAGCGGGAAGACCAGAGCATGCAGGCTGTGCCCCCCTCAAAGAAGAAAAACAGAAATCTTTATGTATCTCACAAGAACAAACTATTCAAGTAACATCAGATTAGTGCCATATTTCCTTAAACACCAAACTGGTTTTAAGGACCACATCCAATTTAGAAATTAAGATGCTTAGATGTCACTTAGGAACTCAAAAGTGTTACCGGAGTCTGAAATAAATTTACTTTGGGGGGTAAAGGAAGAGCGATGGTGGGAATACGAACAGGAGGAGACAACCAGCATTTCCCTACCTGAGCCCACTGGAGAAGAGCCAACGCTGAGACTCTGTAAGCTCCCGTTCCTGAGCAGCGTGGGAGACTTC
Source organism: Sorex fumeus (assembly GCF_029834395.1). NCBI lineage: Eukaryota > Metazoa > Chordata > Mammalia > Eulipotyphla > Soricidae > Sorex > Sorex fumeus. The sequence goes on along the minus strand of NW_026606083.1, from coordinate 17,841,131 downwards.
TGCAGGCTAGAGCTCGTCACGCTCCCTGCAGCTGAGGCCACAGACGAAGTCGGAGAAGCCGAAGAAACTGAGAGATGAGAAACGTTCTCTTGACTCTTATTTCCTTTTGGCCTTCCAGGCCCATGCTTACTTTGTTTATTTCCTTTCCTTTTCTTTTCCTTTACAGTTTCTTCTTCTATACCAGAGGGTGGGCCCCGCTTATATCCTGCTGCAGGAAGGCTGGAGTTACCCAGCTCTCCAGGTGAATTCTCAAAGCTCTTAGGCTGTGAAATAACAGCCGAGGTCGAAGGGAGACCAATCAAGGAGCTGAAGCTGTTTACCCCCGCCTCCTGACTTCCAGACTCTCCTTTATGTACATCTTTGGTTGTCGATGACTGTTGGGAGTGGGTATAACTGTCACTGCGCAGATCAGAGTCTGTGAAGCTCAAGAAATCCTGGGGAGATTGCACTGAGCTTCCGGAAGATGACTTCACGCTGCCGGGGGTTCCGGAAAAGCTGCCTGTGAGGGGAAATCAAAGAAATTGAAAAATTAAAAAACAGGGAAGAAAAAAATTGGGTGCAGAAGTCCCTGTGACCAATAAGAAATGATACAATTATCAAAAGAGGGGGAAGCTAGCTAAGACTCAGGAAATCACTATATAACAAGTTGGATTTTAAAAAGTTATTACAGAAATCAAATTTGCCTACAAAATTACATTTTGACCATGCTATTCTATAATTTTATGGTTATTTAACTGAATACTAACTCTTAAACTCAAGCTATTACTTATAAAATCAAAAAAACATTGTGCTTTACTTAACCTTAATATCATGACACAATTCCTCAACTCACACCCCGCCCCCCCCCATGCTGTGTGCATACACTCCAAACAGGACTGAAAAATACTGAGGTCTCATAAGGAATTTGGGTAGACTACACAGACTCTGGCTAGTGTCTTTTTCCAATATTGTACAAATTTATAAATGTTCCCAACATACATAAAGAAGAACGTCTGTTAGGTTATAAATTCTGAGAAACTTGAAGAAAATGTGTTTTCCCCACATAAATAATAACTATCACACGCAACCAATCTACACCTTACATTCTCAATCCATTTCCACAAGTTGTATTTTTAAAAGTCACTAATAGTAATACTGAATGTATAAAAGATGCAATTCTCGCTAGTCAATTTTACAGTGGCTTATTTCTCTCCGTATTACAGCATCCAAAATTTCATTATGAGCTACAACACTGAGGTTCTTATTTACCTAGTAGAAAACTAATACATCTGGAATGAAAACAGTTTTAGCTCATCATCCCATTTCATGAAGCCCTCTTCATGCGTGCCAAATGAAGAAAGAAGCTGTGACCACACATGTACTACAGTTCATAAAACTAAACCGCATCATATTCTAACTAATGTGTTTAGAAATGAAAACTCAAAATCAAGTATTACTGGAGTAGAAAGGAAATTTCAGGCTAAGTGCCAGATTTTATTGTGAAGCACACTCCTTAGTTGTCAAACGTTTGAAATACACGTTAAATGTTCAGATATACTTCATACACTAAATTTCTTTTGAACTAAGATACCAAGATTCTATTATTTAATCTTAATCACTTCTGAGATGGCTTCCTAAAAAAGAACATTAAAAGTTTTGAATTTTGACTCAAAAGAATATATTTTACTATACTTACCGAGCTATTACCTATGTCAGTGTTTTCAGGCTATGTCTATGGAGAACGTACAACCCAAGAAGCCATTTACATGACATCAATCATTTAAGTACAACTGCAATTTGCCACTTAATTAGCAGCTAAAAAGCAGTTATTATTTTCTTTCTGATTGTCACCATCTGTCCTTTTTACTACACATTTTTGTTTTTACAGTTGGTGTTGAAAGCTCACTACAGTGTGGTGAATACTTCAGAACATTTAGTATTTATTTTACATTTTCTAAACTCATATATAACCTAAAGAAAAAATAATAAAACCAACTATATTAATTGCCATAGCCTTTATATATTCAATGTACGCACTGATCGCTCTGTTCTTCATGGAACACCCAAGAGTACTCAGGGCTCATTTCTGGGCTCTGTGCTCAGCAACGACTCTCGAGACAGCTCAGCATACACATACCATGTGCCGTACTTAGATTTAAACCCAGTCACATGCAAAGAAAGTACCCTGCCTCTGTTCTACCTCTCCAACCCCCACTACCCTACACTGAAATGTCAATTTCAAATATGAAAATAAAGGCGAGGCCAGCGCAATGGTACAAAGAGTAGGGCATTTGCCTTGCATGCAACCCACCAGGATTCAGTTCCCAACATTCCACTCCGAGAACTCCCAGGAGTGGTCCCTAACTGCAGTGCCAGGACTGAGCACTGATAGGCATGCCCCACTCCAACCCCCCCAAAAAAGTTTTGGTTCTCAACAATTCAAAAAAAAGAAAAAAAAACTAAAAAATGTTTTTTATAAAATAAGTTACTACACATAAAAGTATAACACATTCTCGGGGCTGGAGCAATAGCACAGCGGGTAGGGCGTTTGCCTTGCACGCAGCCAACATGGCCAACACAGGTTCGATTCCCAGTACCCCATATGGTCCCCTGAGCACCGCCAGGAGCAATCCTGAGTGCATGAGCCAGGAATAACCCCTGAGCATCGCCAGGTGTGACCAAAAAAGCAAAAAAAAAAAAAGTATAACACATTCTCTATTATACCTTGAAACAGGAGAAGATTCCTTAACTTTCTCACTTAACAAAAGGAGAAATATTTTTCTAAATGGATTAGTACTTCATAGACAGGTGAAAATTTCCAAAATGCAATTTTAATAAAAAAATACAACTTCAAAATAAACTGGGGGGAGGGCACACCTGGCAATGCTCAGGGATTATCCCTGGCTCTGTGCTCAGGCATTAGTCCTGGTGGGCTCAGGAGAGCAGTTGGAGTGTCGGGAATTAAATTCAGGACCCATGTGAGTGAGCTGCATGCAGTGCAAGCACCTGACCACTGGACTATCGCTCTGGCCCCTAGGAAATAGTCTTGTAAAAGGAGTGATTAAATACTCTCATATGCTCAATGATTGGAGGTACAACTAAAAATACATATATTATTTCCAAAATGGCAAAAAAACAGCAAAATTTATCAAAATAAAAAAGCAAATCTGACACTTTCCTACCTTACTAATTTTCTTTTTATGGAAAGCAAACTATAAATGGGACTTGAAATTAAGAGCGAAATAACTATAGTCTAAAATCTATTAAATATACTTTTTATTATTTGGAGGGTTTTGTTCTCATACCCAGTGGTACTCAGAGCTCACTGCTTGCTCTGCACTCAGCGATCAGTCCTGGCAGGGCTCAAGGAATCATATGAGATCCCAGGGATCAAACCCAGGTCAGACAGATGCCGTACTCTAGCTCCAGCCCCCATTTTAACATAATATTAAATAATCATTCTGTATATTTAAATTACATCCTCATAGATCTGGGGTTCATTTTTGTTATTAACAAAAGCTAGATAAACATAATAAAGATGATTTTTCTCATTTATTCCTAAGGAGCAAAGACAGAGGATTTATCATAGCATATTAATATATTTCTAACAATTTTAACCTTTATATATCTCAAAACATTTGTGTTCATATTAAAAATTATGCACAGGTAGAAACAATGTATTCTACACTTAGTGGAATTATTCTATTCATCAACTAGGGTTGCTCGAGGTAAAAAGGTAAAGGCCCTCCCGTTGATCGTCGATTTGCTCGAGCGGGCCCAGTAACGTCTCCATTGGAGACTTTGTTGTTACTGTGTTTGGCATATCGAATACTCTCGGTAGCTTGCCGGGCTCTCCGACTAGGGTTACCACACAAAATACAGCATATTCATTGATTTTGAATTTCAGCTGTAGTACTGTCCTCCCGTTGTTCATCGATTTGCTCGAGTGGGCACCTGTAATGTCTCACAACAAATTGTGAGACTTGTTGTTACTGTTTTTGGCATATCAAATATATCACGGGTAGCATGCCAGGCTTTGCCATGCGAGCGAGATACTCTTGGTAGCTTGCCGGGCTCTCCGAGAGGGGCGGAGGAATCGAACCCTGGTCAGCCGCGTGCAAGGCAAACTCCCTACCCGATGTGCTATCGCTCCAGCCCTGAATTTCAGCTAAAGAATAAATTATATTTTCAACATAAACATGTAATTTTGGGGGGAGCGTCAGGATGATGGTGCTATGGGAGCCCAGGACTTCAGACAGAGGAGATGAGGCATACACAACTCTACCACTGAAAGACCCATGGTAGGCAATCTAAATTGTTGGTTAAGTGAAATTCAAAATGACCTTATTGAAGGTCTCTTATTTTTTCTTTTAATTGAGTCACCATGAGGTCTTACTGAAAATTATACAGGCTGAGCAAAACCTACTTTGAGTTCAATATTTATAATAAATGCATTAATAATCAACAATTACTGAAATCTAAAAACCCTGTACTTATAAGTAAAAAAGGCACCAGAAACATTTTACAGAAAACACTAATTTTTTAAGTAATTTTACTATAATAACTATTCATGAAATAACCTCCCGTGATCATTAACATCAGCCACCAGAGACGCCACAATGCCTACCTTGCTGGAAGGGACTGGCAGCTGACGCAGTGGCTGCTGGGTTCCTTGCGCCAGGCTTCCTTCCCCTTTGACCTGAGTTGTGAGCTGAGGATTTCTTCCCTTTGCTGTCTGACCCTCTAGCCTCTGAAACTTCTTTTCCACTAGTTGTGTGGGCAGAAACTTCCTGGAAATTTGCATTTGTAAACCGTGCTGCAGTATCTTCCAAGCGTTTCAGAGTTCCAGATATCGAGTTGTTGCTAGTGCTTGTGTAAGTCTTAACATTTGATTGAGAAAACAAGCAAAGAGGAAAAAGAATACATTACATTTAGCAACCAGGGAAAGAAGTTCTATAAAAAAGTTCCACAATAATCACTGGACTTGCAAATAAACTGTCAGTTCAACGGAAAAAGTCATGTAAAAATTATTTTTTGTGGGGCTTGAGAGACAGAACAATGGGTAGGGCGTTTGCCTTGCATGCGGCCGACCCGGGTTCGGTTCCTAGCATCCCATATGGTCCCCTGAGTACTGCCTAGAGTAACTCCTGAGTGCAGAGCCAGGAGTAACCCTGTGCATCACCAGGTGTGACCCAAAAAGCAAAACCAAAAAAAAATTATTTTTTGTAAGTCAGTTAAAATGTACTTCAAAGATGCATTATCTTCCAGGGGCTAGTGGGTCAGCACCACCAGGAGTGATCCCTGAATACAGACAAAGCCAGGAGTAAGACCCTCCACACTTTAGCATGATCCAAAGCAAAAACCCAAAAAATAAGTATTAGCATTTATAGTAGGATTGAATATCAAACAGCAGCAATTGGTACAAGTTCATAATACCTGTTCAGCAACACGCTATTGAGAATATATCTCTCTTAAGCAACAACATTTTCAAGAAGTATATATATCTTCCCCAGACATGAAATTAAAAATTCTTTAATGATCAGCACTAGAAAGCAACAATTAAAGAGAAGAGATTACAAACTCTGTTGAGGTCTATATCCAGGAGATTAAAAAAAAAAAAGGATTCTTGTAACTTTCATGTGAAGGCTGCATTGCTTTTCTTTTATTAGTTTGGTTGCGGTCTGGGAGCCACACCCGGCAATGCTCAGGGGTTACTCCTGGCTCTGTGCTCAGGGATCATCCTTCAGTGCTTAGGGAATTGTATGGGATGCCAGGGATCAAACCCACATGCAAGGAGAATGCCCAATACACTATACTATAGTTCTAGTAGCTGATGGCTGCTTTTCTTTTCTTAACGTTTTTTTTATTTTATTGAATCACCGTGAGATAGTTACAAGCTTTCATGTTTGGGGTTACAATCACACAATGATCAAACACCCATCCCTCCACCAGTGCACATTCCCCACCACCAATATCCCTGGTATACCCCCCTTTCCCACCCTCCCCCTGCCTCCATGGCAGAAAATATTCTCCATAATCCCTCTCTACTTTTGGGCATTATGGTTTGCAATACAGACACTGAGAGGTTATCATGTTTGGTCCTTTATCTACTTTCTGCACATATCTCCCATCCCAACTGATTCCTCCAGCCATCTTTTTCTTAGTGATCCCTTCTCTATTCTAGCTGCCTTCTCCCCTCTGCTCATGAGGCAGGCTTCCAGGTATGCAGCAATCTACCTGTCCTGTGTATCTACTATCCTTAGGTGTCAGCCTCATGTTATATTGTTTTATACTCCACAAATGAGTGCAGTCCTTCTATTTCTGTTCCTTTCTGACTCATTTCACTTAGCATGATACTCTCCATGTCTATCCATTTATAAACAAAGTTCATGGAGCAATCTATCTGTCCCGTGTATCTACTACTCTTAGTTGTCAGTCATGGCTTGCTTTTCCAAATCAATTGAAGCATTTAAGATGACTTCTTCCAAGAATTAAGCTGAGAAACAACCGTATTTCAGTTAAGATTTTTAAAAATTGTGACAGTGGAGATCATAAAGCAGGTCGGCATTTGCCTCGCACATATTCAAACAAGGTTCCATCATCACCAGCAAGCACCTCAACCCAAATAGCTCAGGGAGTGCTCCCAAACACAGACCCTGAGCACTACAAGAAGTGCTAAAGGATGTCTCTGGGCAATAAGGAAACAGCAAAGGAAATGTTGATCTCTCTAATAAGAGAACCAAGAGGTATAATTAATTATCCTCACAAATACAACCAATTTTTCATATTATTTCTTTTATCACACCCACCAACTGGCCCCCTGGCACCGTGTAATCCCATCAACGGCCAAGATTCAGAGACTATAAAACCCAGCTCCCGGAAGAGAACAACGCAGAGTCTCCTGCCCCCGCGCCTGGCTGCCCTCGCCAGGGCCCCTTGGAGGGGAGGCGGGTTGAGTTTTCCTCCCCGCCCCGACCAGGGCTCCAGCAGCCAAAGACCTCCAGAACCAGCCACCACCATTCTGAGACCACTCTCTGCACACATGAAGGTACCGGCAGAGGGACAAAGCCACGTGTGGGTTCCGGGGCCGAGATCTCCAAGCCTACTCAGATTGGGGTTGAGCATCCTCCACCCAGATCCTCCAAATTCCAGTAGGCGGGGTCACACCCACCAACTGGCCCCCTGGCGCCATGTAATCCCATCAACGGCCAAGATTCAGAGACTATAAAACCCAGCTCCTGGAAGCGCGCAGCCACATTTGCGGCCTCACGACATCTTATCATCTCATTCCTACTTTAGACAAACTGGCAGGCTACCAAATGTAACCTGCCCACACAGCAGAGTCTGGCAAACTCCCCATGGCGTACCCAATATGCCAAATACCAGTAACAATGAAGGGTCTCATTCTCCTAACTCTGAAAGAGCCTTGAATATGGCACTTTTTTAAAAAAAAAATCTCAGGGCTAGGACGAAGAGACGTTACTGGGGCCTGCTAGAGGCAATCGACAACTAACAGGATGGTAGTGACTGTGTGATTGTGATTAGACAGCTGATAGTCTTTTAAAAAGGAAAAAATATAAGAATAGTTTATAGTGGTGTTTCCCAAAGAGGCTAACAGCCCATGACCAAAGGGTGTGAGAATAATCCATGGGGAGTTAGTAGTCACCTCTGGCAAATGGATGGAAGAAAAGTGCTTTCTGTTCAATCCCTAGAGAAGGTATATTTTTAGGGGCTGGAGTGCAGAACCCAGAGTAACCCCTGAGCACAGCCAGGTGTGGCCCCAAATAAAGACCAGGGAGGGAGGGAAAGAGGTAGAGAGAGCGAGGGAAGAAGGGAGTAAAAACATCACAGATATATATACACACACAACATGGTACTATAAAACTACTAGAAGAAAACAGAATAACTCTGGATTTTATAACACTTTTTATACAGACGATCAATCTGTATTAGTAAGATGAACTTCATTATTTTTATTTTAATTTCCCTGCCCTATGAAAAGCACTGTCTCACACACGCCTGACTAACAGGAAGAAATAATTACCAAAGTGCCATAATGAAGAGGCTACTGACAGGGGACTGGAGAGACAGAGCAGAGGGGAGGGAGCACTTGCTCTGCCTGCTGCCTACCTGGGTTCTATCCCCAGCACCCCAGAAAGTCCCTCCAACCCTATAGCAGTGACTTCTGAGTTCAGGCCCAGGAGTAAGCCCTGAGCACCTCGAGGTGTGGCCGAAAAACAAACCAAAAATATGCTACTTTTGGGGGGATATGGATCAATATAAGAAGTAAATATTTTGCACATGTGGGGTACTGGATTCGATCCCATGTAAGAGAGCAGATAAGGGAACTGTAACGAAGTACAGTGGGTACAGCATGCCTCACGTGCCACTGACCCAGGTTTGATCCTTGGCATCCCCTATGGTCCCCAAGCCTGAAAGGAGTGATCCAGGTAAGATACTGAGAAACAATGAGTGCCCAACCCCCCCCCCAAAAGCAGGTTTGTTATCCAAAATATATAAAGAACTATTTAAAAATCAACAACAGGCCTAAAATCCTTAACACCTTACCAAAAAAAAAATTATTTTTAAAGATACGCAGGTAAGAAATAAGCATAAGAAAAGTTCTACAGCAGGTAGAACTCTTGCCTTACACACAGCGGATCTGGGTTCAATTCCCAGCACCCGGCATAATCCCCTAAACCCTGCCAAGAGTGATCCCTAGAGCAGATCCTGAAGCACTGCCAAGTATGGCCCAAATCCAAAAAGAAAGACAAGACTGATACCCCAAAATTGCTGGTGTGCCTCTGGCCAGACCCCAACAACTTGGGACCAAGTTTCCCAAGAAATTAAACAGCCAAAAGTTAAGTAGGGGCTGGAGCTATTGCACATCAGGTAGGGCATTGCCTTGCACGCAGCCAATCTGGGTTCAATTCCCAGCATCCTATATGGTCCCCCAAGCACCGCCAGGAGTAATTCCTGAGTGCATGAGCCAGGAGTAACAACTGTACAATGCTGGGTGTGACCCAAAAAGCAAAAGCAAAAAAGGAAAAAAAAAAACCAGTTAAGTATGTGGGCGCCATACCCACAAAACCACCCCTGGCTTGGCTATACAAGCTCATTTACTGACCTTGCTTCAGATACCCATAAATAAATCCCCAAAGAAATCAAAAGCAGGCCGTTTAAGCGCATTCATGGACACAATTCAGAGACTCACAAATGAATCTCATAAGAGAGCAGCGCACTGCAGAGATGTCTCTGGACCCCAAATATTAAAAAAATTTAGAATTCCAAGAGTGCGTGTGGCCACTTTCTAGGCCGCATGACACCTCATACTATTCATGGTAAGCAATATGAAATAAATTATTTAGCATCTGCCTAAAGGGCAGGCTGGTATAGTGGTGGGAAGATTCAAAGTAGTAGTGGTGGGAAGTGCAATGGTGGTGGGATTGTTTTTGAATGTAAACAATTACTGTGAACAACCTTATGAAAATAAAATTTAAAATAAAAAAAAGTAAGAAAAGATACTACCTATGTACCTATGTCAGCAGAGAAATATACTTTAAAGCAAGACACCAACCGATCAGTGTGGTCATCATCCAGAATAAAGATAAAGCGAGTCCTCTGCCAAACTGTGTGATGCTCGGGGGAGCAGGTTGAGCCAGGAATCCAATCCCATGGCATCAAGAACCCAGAAGAATCACATTCTGGACCCTAACAAGGAACCGCCAGCCCAGCTGGCTATGAAGGAATCACTGGGTGTGATCCCCAAGCACCATCTACAAGGACCAACTCCCCACCAAAACTAAAAACAAAGTGAAATTTAAATTCACAAACCTCTAACAGGGCAACTTAAAAGACAAATGATAAATAATGAAGAAACAAATACCTTGAACAGTTCTGCCATCTATTCTTTTTAACACAAATCATCATTTAAGCTCCCCATAAAGAAAAACTATGCCACAGGCTTAAAAATTGAAGTCTAGCAAATATTAATAGTAAAGTAAGTAAAGTAAAGGCCCTCCCATTGATCGTCGATTTGCTCGAGCGGGCCCAGTAACGTCTCCATTGGAGACTTTGTTGTTACTGTGTCTGGCATATCGAATACTCTCAGTAGCTTGCCGGGCTCTCCGAGAGCGGCAGAGGAATCGAACTCGGGTCGGCCATGTTGGCCGCTTGTAAGGCGAATGCCCTACCCGCTGTGCTATCGCTCCAGCGGGTAGGGCATCTGCAAATATTAATAATTAAAAATATAAAATTTAAACAAATTCGTCAGGGAAAGTCAGCAATGTCTGTAAGGAAGACTAACATTACTTTTAACATCAAAACCAAAGGTATTCTAAAATTTATGACTTACAGATCATAAATGCAAATGCAATCTTTTTTACAACTTAATAAAACTGAACTAAAGGATGAAAACTAGACTTCAGGTAGTGGATATAACAAAGCATATCCCAACCCTCTCAGTTATTCTCCTCAGCACCATCAATGTAAGAAACTTAGAAACTGAGGAGCACGGCAATAGCTCAGGGGCAAGCAGGAACGCTGAGCATGTGCAAAGACCCTGGTTTAATCACTGCTCCACATGGTCCCCTGGTTAGCACCAGGAGACCTGGAGTGCTTCCTGACTCCCACGGGAAAGGAAAAACAATAGGCTGAATTCAACAATATACAAAATGGCAACTATCAATATCAAGAGAGATTAGCCCAGAATGCAAGTTTGGCTTAGCACTAAGAATTGACCAAGGTGATTCATTATACTGAAAGACTTGAAACAAGAGTAACCTAAAAAAAAAAAAAAAATCGTGTTATTTGTACTATTTGACAAATCCTAGCATCCTAATAAAAACTCCAAGCAAATGAGGCACAGAAGAACACTTCTTCAACATCTTATGTCATGCCATAAGTGTCTCTGCCCCAAGACCAGTAACTAGGCGAGGTGTGCGCTATTACCACAGCCACTCGGAGCTGCACTAGGGTTCTAGCCCAAAGAAGAAATGAAAGTCATACAGGCTGCTTTGGAAGTAAAACCGCCTTGCTTATACCCCACATTACTGTTTTTAAAGCAAATACTATGTGACTAAATTGTAAAATCATTTCTGCAAAGTTGCTGAAATTTTTCAGCAAAAGCGCAGGACTCTTGTAGCTGCTCTCACTCTGCTGTCTCTTGCTAAGAATACCACTCCCAAACTCACACCCCTTTTAAAGTCTGCACCTCTTTCCTAAATATGCATCCAACTGCCAACATTGCTACTTGGATAGCTACTACTTCAACCCTTCCAGAGTTGAGCTACTTTAATCATAACCCAGGCTTGAAATCCTGAAATATTGGTTGTTACATGTCAAAGGGACTTTGTTGTTGTTATTAAGACTCTCAAACAAGGAAATCATTCTAGATTTTCCATAGAGGTCCCATCGAATGGCAGATGCCCTGAGATGAAGAGAAACTTCTCTGCCCAGAAGCAGAAGAACGCAAGTAGCAGAAGCCAGAGGAATCCGGAGGATGGAAAGGATTTCAGCACTCACTGTAGGCTCTTCCATGGCAGGAGATGTGTACCAGAACCCAAGAGCCGTGAAGAGCTGCCAGCTGCCAGGGAGTAATAAATGAGCACCGCAGCACTATGATCATAAGCCGGCACTCTGAGTAAACAGGCCTACAATACTTCCAGATAAGAACACAGGCTCACTCCCCTGTCCTGGGCAAGACTGGCAACTGAGGCCTATCAAGATTCTGAGGCCAGTCAACCTTCCTGGTCTAAAAGAGGACAAGATAATTAACCCCTAATCTTCCCCTGCCACACCCACAGTCTATCCCATCTGGGTTGGTAGCCAACTCCCAACTCTCACAGCTAGCTAGGTCCCTACCCTTGGATGGGCTCTCCTGTACCTCCCTCTGCAACAAAGTTATGGGCTCTGCTTTTAAGGTATTCAGTATTTCTGCTTTCACCTCCTCCACTATTAAAACGTAATCTCTGGATTATTTCAACAACCTCCTCACAGCCTCTCTGCTTTTATTCTTGAACTTATCTACTCTGTAACAAAGCAGTCAGAAGTCCTTTCAAAGCCTAAATCAAACTGTTTTACATCTCTTAGTTCAGAACATTCCAATGGTTTTCACTCAAACAAAAAAACAAAGTCCTTCCCCTGGCCAGTGATACTCCAGGCTGGCTTCAGCTCCTATTGTATTCACCTGGATCCACACCACTCCATTCCCCACCCCCACTCTACTTCAGCCACTTCCAAACCTCCTCCCATTTTCACATTAACCACCTGGTAACAATCTTTTAGCAGGAAGAAAGCAGTGCATGCTGGGACTGAACCCAGAACCCCATCTATTCAGTATGTGCACTAACATGAAGTTACATTGCTGGACATTAACCTTAATACTATTTAACATTTAGGGGCCAGGGAGCGAGCAAAGAAAGGATGGAGTATAGGACTTGCATGAAGGAGGCCCAGGTTCTATTGCTGGCACTGCAGAGTGTCCAGAGCTCCTATAGGGATGACCCCTTAAAATCAGGCTGGGCTCCCCCACAACACTAATGGATGTGGCCAAAACCCTGCCCCCCAAAAATTAACATTTTACACGATCATAGTTCCTATGAATCATATATTGTTCTATTTGCCTCACAAGTACCTCGTTTAATTTCAGTGATTAAATGAGATACTTAAATGAGCTCATTTAGTAAGTGGAAGAATCAGAATTAAAAGTTAAGAGGTCTTGCCAACAGTTAAAATAAAAGTGGGGCAGGAACCTGACAAGTGCGAGGCCCTAAGTTGAGTTCCCGGAACTTCATAGACAAAACACTGTCAGGGGAGTGGCCGTGGTGAACCTCTGGGACTAAGGAGCTCCACATCACAAGGTCTGAGCACTGAACTGTGAGCCCCACAGCAGGGCTGAATCTTGCCTGGAGTGAGAGACCCAACTGCTTCCCACAACAGTAAAAAAGTCATACGAAAACCAAAAACCAACCCCGGACAAGTATTTTAATCACAGTGCCTCCCCCACACTTGTCCTTAACATTCTTTAGAACAAATCCAGAACAAACAAAAGGTGGGATTAAAAAAAAAATAGAAATCCTAAGCTGTTTGATATCGGGTAGAGAACTGAGGAAAGTTAAAGAACCGGATGCTGAAAATGAAAACACTTCTGAAAGCTAGAAATCAGACCATAAACACTATATGAGACAAAATGTGGCAATACAAACTTACTTTTTCTGTAGTAACAGTCAAGGAAGGAACCAATGCCGGTGCTGGTTCGGGTTGCTTCTTGTGTTTTTGTTTGTGTTTGTCCTTCTCTTTGTATTTCTAAACATGAATACAAGTAAAACCCAATTGAAAGTTAAATCATAAGCCAGATGTATACACAGTAAAGAGGAAATTCTTTTATAATCTTTAGTAATTTTAAATATTTATGAACACTTACTTTAAAAACTCTTCAACCTGTTCCCTGTAATCCTATTGCTTCATATATAAACTACACTAACAGTGTGTTAGTCTCCATCTAGTACTGACACAACAGCATGTACACTGCAGTATCGGCAGAAAGAGGCAGCTCCTAAACTCACTCCTTACATGGCAAAGCAGGGTTCCATCCCCAGCACTGCATGGCGCCCTGAGCACCACCGGGTGCTGAAGAAAAAGTCAAAGAATCCATTTACTACATAGTAATACTAGCATGAGTTGTTGTGTTGGGTTTTTCTTGAAAGGGCAAAGTTAGGCCCACATCTGGCAATGCTCAGGGAACTCTTTCCTAGCTCTGTTGGGACTATATGCAGTAGCTAGGACTGAACCAGGATTGGCTGTGTGGGAAGCAAGCACCTTTCCCCTCAACCTCTCTACTATCTCTCTAACGCACGTTAGTCATTGGGGAAGGGGTGCCACACCCAGCTGTGCTCAAGGCTTACAGCTTACTCTTGACTGCATTCGAGGTTCACTCCTGTTGGGGTTTAGGAACAACGTGGTGCCATGAACAAAGACCGGTTGGTAAGTGCAGGACGAGCGCCCCAGACACTGTACTCTCTGTCCAGCCCTAAGTCGTTTTAATGACTTCAGTCCCTTTATCCTATACCATAAATGTCTATTACATTCATAGGTAGCAAGCTATTTTCTTCTTAAAAACATCAAGTCTGGGCCAGAGAGATAGTACAGCAGATAGGGCGCTTGCCTTTCATGTGGCTGACCTGGGTTCAATCCCCAGCATCCCTTACGGTCCCCCAGGCACCACCAGGAGTGTGGTTTCTGAATGCAGAGCCAGGAGCACTGAGAGGGAGGGAGGGAGGGAGGGAGGGAGGGAGAGGAAAGGAGGGAAACAAGGGAGGAAGGGAGGCACCAAATACTTTTTATGGCAATACCTGACTTCTTCACTCAGGAATTGCTCCTGGCAATGTTCAAGGGGCCATACGGGATGTTGGGGATCCATCCAGGTATAACTTCGGCAGTGTTTCAGGCCACCTGCTATACTATCCCTCAGGCCCACAAAACAACAAATACTTAAAAATGTACACAAGGGGGCAGAGCAATAGTACAGTGGGTAGGGCATATTTTCTGGCACACAGCCAACCTGCGTTCGATCCCTGGCATCCCATAATGTTTCCTGAGCACCACCAGGATTAACTTCTGTGTGCAAATTCAGGAATGACCTCTGAGCATTATCAGGCGTGACCCCAAAAAGCAAAAAATACACAAAAATACCAAATTTGAGTACATTTCCAAAGAGCATTTTAAAGTTGTATCCCAGCAGAACCGTACCAGATTATCAACTAGAAGGCAATAAATTCTATAAAGACCATGCTAGAGGTGAACAGAAATTCAGAAGCAATTCTGTCCTGGGTTTACTGAGAAGTAAATTAATTACCTCTGACAAAAATAATTTAAAGTTCTGATACCATAGCTTTGCTCTGAGATGTTAAATTAATTAACAAAGGAGTTCAATTATAGGAAAGGAATTACACATTAGAACCCCAAGTTTACTAAATGTCAAAATTTTAACCAGTTTTTTCTTAATCATTTGAATCAGAAAAGAATTAGGGTTCATGGGGGCTAGAGGGATAGTACCCCAGGTAGACCATTTGCCTTGCACACTGGCAACCACCAAGGTTTGATCCCGGGCACCTCATAAGGGCCCCCTCTCCCCCCGAGTCTGCCAGATGTGACTCCTGAGTGTAAAGTGAGGAGGAACCTCTGAGTACTGCAGTGTGTGGCCCCAAATCAAAAGGAAAAATTATTAAAAAAAAAAAAAAAAAAAAGGAGGGGCATTAGGACTGGGGGACCAGAAAGATAGCATAGGGTTAGTTAGGACACACAGCACCCAAGGTCCAGACCAATGCCACCCAGCACCACCTGGCCTCCTGGGCATGGCCCAGCCATGGGTACAGCCCTGGAGGGTCTGGACTCCAGAAGGTGACCCTTGTGGTGAGTATCACTAGAGTCCCTGAGCACCACAAAGGAAACCCAAGGGGGAAAAAAAAAAAGACCTTCCCCCCTTTTTTTGGTGGGGTGGAAACAAATTAGGTTAAGGGCCAGAGAGACAGGACAGTGCAGACACGCCTGCAACTGACCCAGGTTTGATCACCAGCACCTCAAAGGATCCCCTAAGCCTCCTAGGTGTGATCCCTGGGCAGAGCCAGGCATAAGCCCTGAACAGTGCCTGGTGTGCCTCCCACCTCCAAAAAAAATAGCACTGTAGCACTGTCCTCCCGCTGTTCATGGATTTGCTAGAGCGGGCACCAGTAACATCTCCATTGCGAGACTTCTTGCTACTGTTCTTGGAATATAGAATACACCACAGGGAGCTTGCCAGGCTCTGCCATCCATAAATAAATAAATAAATAACAAATTAAATTTTTGATAGCCAAGTTCTGTGATCTTTCCTTTAATATCTAATCTAAGTAAGACTAACTACAATGTTTGTACTTTATTACTAGCAACAACAAAAGCAACAAAAAGTAACAACACAAAGTTTCGATATTTAGACTCACTATGACCTGAGGCCACTATGAACATCAGGAAGCACGTCTCTATTCACCCCAACAGGAAGCCATTACTCTATTCTCTCTCCTGAATCCTAATCTCAAAATTTTTTGTCCTTTTCATTTTCCTGAGTACTTATTTTTTTTTCTACCTAGAGTGCAATACAGACTTTAGGAAAGGAAAAGGAGAAAATGGGGGAAGGGATGACGGGGGGGGGGAGGGGGCCGCACGGCTGACTGGGAGTTATGGATAGAGACACAGAATGAATCACAAAGTGACTGCAAGAATATACGTGCAACCAGTGAAAGTATGAGCAAGCTGGTTACCTCCCAGAAAAAATTCTAGAGTAAATTATTTACAAAGGTTGCTAGTATACTCACAAAGATTTTCATTATGCCAAAAGCTCATCAAAAAGTCCAATATCAGAAGTTAATATTTAGCCATGAGAAACTAAATAAATTGCTTTGGGGTAACGTAATAATTCTATGTTGAAACCATGTAAATTTCTAGTGAGATAAGAGTGCCTATAATTCCCAGCACTTCAAAAAGTGATCTGAAATGACATCAAATTTTCCCCGTGGAATAACAGACAAAAACCTGGGGAAAAACTAACAACACCAACAGCAACCGAAATTGGCTGGCGGCAGAAGCAGATAATGATACAGTAAATAAAAAAAACTGACAAGCAATAAAAATAGAAAATTTCAGAAACAGAGCAAAACTTCCCTGGGATCAATTATAGCATTAAAATATTAATCCTGTTTCTGACTCCTTAAAACTTTAAGAGTACAGGAAATGGAGCACATGGCCAACCTGGGCTCAATCGCTCCATCCCATATGTCCTGGGAGTGATCCCAGAGCACAATGCCAGGGGTGGATCCAAAACAAAAGCAAATCTGATAGACCCCAAAATCTTGAGAGAATTATTATCTTTTTGTTTTCCTGACTACTTGAATTATTCCTTTTCTATCTAAAGCACAGCACAGACCAGGAAAAGGAGAAAATGAGGAAAGGGATGACGGGGAGGGAAGAGGCTGACTCTGTGGGAGTTAGGTATTGAGAAACAGAAAGAATAGCAAGATAACAAGGAATGAGGTACCCTCCACAGCTGAAATCAAAGCCTATTCAAGGGACAGGAAAGACAGTACAACAGGTAGCACCGCTTGCCTGGCACACGGTCAATCCAGGCTCAATTCCCAACATCCCCTATGGTTCCCCACGCACTGCTAGGATGATTCCTGAGGGTAGAGCCAGAAGTGAGCCCTGAGCATTGCTGGGTGTTACCCAAAAGACAAAAACAAATAAAAACACCTGCTCTAATTTAAGGCATTTCATCAAGTTTTAAAAATAGCTGAACCTGGGGTTCTACAAAAAAAGAAAATTTTTTTTCCATTAACTTTTTTTTTTTTGCTTTTTTTTTTGGATCACACCCAGCAACGCTCAGGGGTTACTCCTGGCTCTGCACTCAGGAATTACTCCTGGCAGTGCTTGGGGGACCATATGGCATGCTGGGAATCGAACCCAGGTTGGACGCATGCAAGGCAAACGTCAATACCCCAATAGCTGTGCTATTGCTCCAGTCCTAATTTAACTTTTATATGGCATGCTTGCCATTGACTCTTGCTTCAAAAAAAGATAAAATATAGCGACTGGAGTGATAGCACAGTGGGTAGGCTGTTTGCTTTGCACGCGGCCGACCATTCCCAGCATCCCAGATGGTTCCCCAAAAACCTCCAGGAGTAATTCCTGAGCCAGGAGTAACCCCGTGCATTGCTGTGTGTGACCCAAAAAAAAAAAAAAAGGTAAACTACAATTCTCTTAGCATGACCTCAGAGAAAAAAAAACAAAAAAACTAAGCAGATGTAGCAGATGTTCAAAACATTAAATTCACAGCAACGCAAATCTCTTAAAAGAACTTCCCAGGTGACGGAGTCAAAAATGCCGCATCACAAAAATGACTATATCCAACAAGAAAAAGCCAAGAGCATACACACTATGCGCGCACACCAAGAAACCCAAAAATGCCTTCGAGGCACTTGGCCTCTACTTGGTATGACTTAAAAATGAAGCAATTCAAGAGATCACACCTGGAAGCACCCAGGGAAACCATCTGTGGTCAAATCTGGGCTGGCCACATTCAAGGTCAATGCTTGACTGGCTGCACTTACGCTCCAACCCCAATATTGGTTTGTCCTTGCTACTACCTGAATGATTTTTCGTATGGGAGCCACTCCTGGGGATAATCAGGGGCTACCCCACCTCTGCTCAAAGGTCACTCCCAGGAGGCAGAACCTGAGCCTCCCCACAGAAAGGATATTTGTAACCTATTGAACTATCTCTCTAGCCCCCTCAGTTTATTTTCAAGTATAAAAAAAAAAAAAAGAAGTCATTTGCTTGGGGATTGGATTTTAGATTAAGTGGTAGACAGAGATCATGCCTATCATGTGTGAAATCATGAATTTAATCCCTAACCCTGAGCCAAGCCAAGTGTGTACTCAATATTAAAAAGTGTGTATATATATATTTCAGTGGGCTCCAGGGATAATTCAGCGGTACCCATGAGGCCGCAAGCTCCATCCCCAGCACCATCCCACTTATGTATCACTTTAGGAGGTCTATATGCTCCCAGAGACCAAAACATGTACAACTGGGGCCAAAGCAATAGTACAGCAAGTAGGGCATTTGTCTTCCATGAGGCCAACCAAGGTTCAATTCCCAGCACCCCATATGTTTCCCCAACCACCTCCAGGAGAAATTCCTAAGAGCAGAGCTAGGAGGAACCTCTGAGCATCACCAGGTATACCCCAAAATTTTTTTAAAAGTGCCATCTTTACCATACTACAACCAAATATGTAACCCCCAGTGAGAACTGTAACCAAGAGAGTGTGACTTTGGTCTTAGCGGAAGTAGAAGAGATTAAAAATGTTTTTGGGGGACCAGAGTGATAGCACAGTGGGTAGGGCATTTGCCTTGCACGCGGCTGAACTGCGTTTGATCCCTGGCATTCCATATAGTCCCCCAAGCACCACCAGGAGTAATTCCTGAGTGCAGAGCGAGGAATAACCCCTGAGCATTGCTGGGTGTGACCCAAAAAGCAAAAAAAAAAAAAAAGTTTTTGGGTCTCACTGGCAATGCTCAGGGGTTACTCCTGGCTCTGCACTCAGGAATCACTGCCAATGGTGCTCAGGGGACCATGCGGTATGTCGGGGACTGAACCAGGCTCAGCTGTATGCAAGGTAAGCACCTTACCCACTATATTATTTTTTCGCACACATACCCTAAAAGTACTTTTTAAAAATCACTTTCTGGTACCAGAGAAACAGTATAGTGGGAAAAGAGCGGGCCTTCCATTAAGCTGACTTAGTACAGCATATTTCCATTAAGAAATCAGGTAATAAATCCTTTTAAAGGCTTAGTAAGGGGGTGAAGAGATAGCAAAGCACGTAGTACAGCACGTTGCTTTGCATACAGCCAGCCCAGGTTCAATCCCCAGCATGACTTACTGTCCCCCAAACCGACCAGGAGTGACTCCTGAGTCAGGAGTATCCCCTGAGCGCTGCTGGGTGTGGCCCAAAAACAAACAAACATGCAAACAAACAAAAATTTTGAGTCCGACCCTAAAATGCTCATTTATTAAGTAAAAAGCTACAATTTCACAGAATGTCTTAAACTGACAAACCAAATCCACCATTTTTTCCTTTAGCAATTCAAACAATAGATAGCAAGTTAGAACCCTATGATTGTCAGTATCCAAAAACTACCTCAATTTAAAAAGAAAGATACATTATGTGCGATACTTACTATTTATACTATACAAAAATACATACAAACCACACAATCACTTTACAGTTATATATAAAGTACAAATTTTTTAAATTAACTCAAATAAAACTACTAAAACTAAGACATTTAGCTTTCAAAGTGTTCACCATAAAATAAGGCATAAATTCACTAGAGGCTCTTTTTTTTTAAATAATATTCATTTCAACCACCTTTCTAAATCCTAGTCACTTTAATCAAATTAAACCATTTTAAAAGATTAAACCATTTTAAAAGATCTAATTTCTAACACATTTATAGAAAAATTTTCCAGGTGAGTTTAAACCAAGTAGTTAAGAGTAACATTTTTTCTAATTAAACTTATCATTTGTAGTCTAACTTTGTTTTATTTTTAAAAAATTTTCATAAAAGCATCCCCGTTACTTAATTTGGCAATATGCCCTATAAATGATTCTATGGCTGTTGATGCTACAGATACTTTAGCAGCTTATTAAAAATTATTTGTATCCTTTAATATTATTAAAAACAAGCGGAAATCAAGCAAGTCAGAAGAAGACAGATTAGCATTAGGCAAGCATTTAGTGTTTGAAGAGAAGATATTCTCCAGAGTGTTATGTTTAGACATTAAAATATATATACATACAGATTAATAATAAAACACTAGTATCTCTGGGGTAGCCGCACAGAGGGTTCTATACCACACAAGAATGTATAGAACGTCATAACTAATCTGTAATAAAGGGAAATGACTGGTGAGATTTTATTTAAATGTGAAATAATTACATAACACACAGCAACAAATTATTATTGCTAAAGTCACCTGGAGATTTCACAAGATGACCAGAGTAACAAATTCAAGAAATCCCTCTTATGCTTTCCAATCACAAAATTTGCAACCTGAAATGGGTATGATCATATTCACAAATATGGCATTATTTTATACCTACTCTTTGACTAAAAACTCTTCTGCTATTCAAAATTTTTCTCTATTTCATTGTGCCCTTTAAGCTATCAAGAACTTAATTTTATCTAAAAAAGAAAAAAAATTCTATTAAGTAGATGTGCTACTACGCATACTTAGCAACAACAAATCCACTTACTTTTTTCTCTTTCTCATGATGTTTATCCTGAGAGTGAGAGGAGGAATCACTTAAACTTTGATCATATGACCTATTAGATCCCCGTTTGCTCTTTTTCTACAAAAGAAAATATATATACATATATGCATATGTATATAAAAATTTTAATAATCTGTTTTCTACACTTAAACCAAGTCATGTGTGAACTATGCTGAAATGAGGTTTTTTTTAAAGTCTACTTTAAAATATAATCCTGTTTAGACACCACTCATATATCATCTCTTGTGTTAGAAATGAAACTCTAATCCTAAAAAATTAACATTAATGCCATATTTTTGTCAATTTATTAAAATGTGTGAAACTAGATTATATTTTTGCTCTAACCAGTGGCTTATCAGTCACTTTATCATAGAATAACCTCACTAAAGAAATCAACTATAATTTAAGGCTAATGTTTTTCTTTTAAAAAAATAAAATTTCAACCAAAATAGAATGCCATATTGAAGAAGGATGCTAAGACTAGAAGAAAAGGAAAATACATAGTTACTTTATGCCACTGGGAAAAGCAGAAGCCTGTGAATGGTACTTTTAGTTTTACGGCATAGAGTTTTCAAAATATAGCTCCACAGTTAAGAAAAAATGAAAGGAAATGTCAGGCCCATGCACTTTCCAAAGCATTACTAAAAGTATTAGGTATTTGTTTTAAAATATGCAATGATATGATAAGGTATAGTGGTAAGCAGTGAGGTGTTTAAAACTTGGTGCTAGCAGAATTAGTTTCAATAAATATAATTATTAAAAATGTTCAATTTCCATGCATATATAGAGGTGATATGATTGTACTAAATTACTAACATTTTTTCTAACTAGCAAACAGAATGATCAACAGTAGCAAGCAACAAGGAAACTCTCTCCATATATACAAACTTCAAAATCAATTTATAATCATTTAGAAAATGAAGATTACAATATGCTTTTAACATCTAGAAGATTTCCATTTCACTGCCTAAACTTCTCATATCAACTCTTTCTTCCCTCTCTCTCTTTTAAATGTATGAAGTAGATTAGAGGCACTAAATACTATTTATTTTTTTTTGAAGGTCTCATTATTATCCATTTTTCAAAATTTGATAAATGAATGAAAATAGTCCTGGGACACATAAGGGAACCGTAACCAATTTTAAAACAAATTTAAAAAAATTTTTTAAATTAAGAAGCCTTAGATTTTCAGTACACAGGTATACAAAGACTGAGAGCTACATATTTAGGACATTAAATATTGTTCCATTAAAGGAACATGGGCAGAAAAATAGGAATTAAATCCTTATATATATATCTCAAACGCTTACAAAACTGTAATATTTTCAAAAATGCATCTATTTTTCTTGGGGAGATGTGGCTCAAGTGATGGAGAGCAATCCTATCACGTGTGAGTGATGCCCCCTCCCCCCCTTGGATCACCTGAGATGCTGGGCACTGGAGCACTCCCAGGTATACTGCTAGAAGCCCCTAGAGCACCACCAAGTCTAAGCTCATGGCCCAAAGCAAGAGTGTGCCTCCCTCCCCCAAAAATTAATCCCTCAAACTTGTAACCAGGGAACAGAGAGATAGTACAGCAGGCAGGGTGCTTGCCTTGCACATGGTTGGCCCAGGTTTGTTCTCCGAGATGGTCCCCAGAGCACTGCCAGGAGCAATGCCTGACCAGAGTCAGGAGTAAACCCTGAGCACTGCTGAGTGTGAAGGGGGGGGAAAAAAAGTGTAACTGAGAGTAATTAAAAGTTTTTATTCCCAAAAAAAAAAAAAAGTTTTTATTCCAGTTTTACTATGTCCAAATGAACCAAAAATATAGTAATAGCAAGAAAGGAAATAGAAAAGAAGTGTGATAGAGAAATATAAAACATATAAAAACCAAACCAACTGAAAATGCAAAATTACCATTCTTTACATATTTACTTTTTCAAAATGTATAGAAATATATTTTGTTAGTAAATGTTCTAAATTAGAATATCAGAATAAGTCAAATGTATGAGAATTTCATCTTTTAAAATTTACATCATCATTACCAGATCTCTTCATTTTCAATACAGAACATGCTAAGCAATCTTCAACAAAAATCCAGGGGAAAAAAATTGCTATTATCTTTTCTTATATGTGTCAACTCAATTTTCAAAACTTACTGTTGAAACATTAAATCAAGACAAATTCTTACCAGCTTACTAAAGTGGTATTTACAGTAGCCACAGTACTGGACATTATCTGCACCATTACCTTCTTCTTCACAAAGTAGTCCAGCAAATTGAGCACTGAAAACAAAAGCCAGGTACATAAATAAAAATTCAAACTGGAGGGTATACATAGTATGTGTGTGTGTGTGCACATATGTGTGTATAAAAAAAGGCAGGTATGTGAATAAAACTTCAAACTACAGGGTATATGTAAACTCTAGAGGATATATGTAAACTTTGTGTGTGTGTGTGTGTGTGTGTGGTGTGTGTGTGTGTAAACTCAAGTAAAATTCACTTCCAAACATATGTATCTGTATGAAAATTTCCTATGATGGTGAAAGTCGCTTGCCTTGTGCATGGCTGACCACCCTTTTTGGTCCCAGAGCCCTGCCAGGAGTGATTCCTGAGCAGAGTCAGGATTACGTTCTGAGCAACGCTGGGGGTGGCTCCTCAAAAAATTTTTTACCCGGGGCTGGAGAGATAGCACAGCGGGTAGGGCGTCTGTCTTGCACGCGGCCGACCCGGGTTCAATTCCCAGCATCCTATATGGTCCTCTGAGTGCAGAGCCAGGAGTAACTCCTGAGTGCAGAGCCAGGAGTAACTCCTGAATACAGAGCCAGGAGTAACCCCTTGCATCACCAGGTGTGACCCCCCCAAAAAAAAAATTTTTACCCATGACAAGGGGGGGAAAATAAAAAGCCTTAATTTGATGAAGTATACTTCACTCCCAATCTTGAATTGATATTTTTAGTTCTATTTATTTCTCCTCCATCTTCTAACATGTAGACTTATGTATTCTACTGTATCAAATACATTTAATTTCTTTAAGATCATTCTCAATAATCATTTCTTTTTACTTCTTTAGTGATCACTACAGGTAAATTAAAAAAATAGAATCTTCACAAGTTTCAAAAGAGCTGAAATGATATTACAGTGTCTGTTATGATCATTTCTTAAAAAGTATTTTTCGGGGCTGAAGCGGTAGCACAGCGGGTAGGGTGTTTGCCTTGCACACAGCCAACCCGGGTTCAATTCCCAGCATCCCATATCGTCCCCTGAGCACTGCCAGGTGTAATTCCTGAGTGCATGAGCCAGGAGTAACCCATGTGCATCGCCGGGTATGACCCAAAAAGCAAAAAAAAGTCTTTTTCATTCACACCCACACCCCCTCCAACAATTTGGTAACTCTAAATGGCTCAAAACATAAGCACAGTAGAGTAGGCACCAAAAAATGTAAGTAAAATTTAGCCTAAGAGCTAAACTGAATGTAAGGTGTGTTATCTGTGATGGGGGTGGGGTTGGGGATACTGGGCCACACCTGTCAGCCCTGTGTTCAGGGGTCACTTCAAGCAGCACTGAGGGGTCCTATGATGCCAGTTTCATGCAGGCAAGTTCCTGAACCCTCCCTGTACTTTCTCTCCAGCCCTGTTCCTTGTATTTTTAAATAATACACATAGCTACAATCACCCCAGCGTCAGTGGTCCTTGGCACCACAAGGCCACCTGAGCACCAATGGGAGCAACCCCCAGGCACCAAAGGCTGTGAGCCCCTACTCCAAAAGGACCCATAGACTGGGCCTGAGAGATGGGACAAGAGGTGAGTCACTTGCCATCCATGTGGCAAACCCTGCTTTAATCCCTGGCATCACACAAGGTCTCCTGATTACAACCAGGACTAGCCCCTAAACACTCGAGGGTGTGGCCCAAGTGCCCACCTTACCCCCAGAAAGAGAACTCATAATACTGACATGATGATGCTTTCCTCCCCTTGAAACACCAAAAGCAAGAAGTCTGATCATTCACTATAATCTCTCAGTCTCAGTAACAATTCAAGGGGCAGGTAATACCAATAAACGAACTGAAAGTAACACATTAGAACCAGGGTTCACCTGTTGAAAATTCCACTCTAGGGGCTGGAGCGATAGCATAGCAGTTAAGGCGTTTGCCTTGCACGCAGGCAACACGGCCGACACAGGTTCGATTCCCAGCAACCCATATGGTCCCCCGAGCACCGCCAGGAGCAATTCCTGAGTGCATGAGCCAGGAGTAACCCCTGAGCATCACCAGGTGTGACCCAAAAAGAAAAAAAGAAAAAAAAAAAAAGAAAATTCCACTCTAATAAGTATTTCCAATTAACAAAATTCTACTTACCATATGTAACAAAGTCTAAGCAAAATGCCTCAATAAAACTTACTGAAAATATCTGAGTACCTAAGGATGTCTTTAACGTAAACATATCCCCAATGTCAGTGCTGGGCAACAACAGAAACACTTACCACGTGACGTGGAATGCCTGCCGACATCCATGTTTGTTGCAAGTCATGCAAGCACCTGTGGCCGCTTTGCTTTCTCTTCCTTGTTCATCACAAATGTAGCAGGTCTGAGAGAAGAACCAAGCCAGGAATTAAAATGAAAACCCTCCTGTGCTTTATAAGTATAACTGCACAACCTTACAACTATCTTCAGAAGTCGAGAGCAGGCATACTGTCTAGGATACGTAACCTAGAAACATCACAATAATCCAAATTTGTACAAACAATGCGGATCTGAAAAGGATAGTAAGCAGGCCTTCGAGGAGCAGCGCAGAGGCGCATGAGCCTCTGACTCCAACGCTGCGTGGAAGACTCTGCACAAGCACCCCACCTCACCCCAGTCCTTAACCTCCTCACCAGGACCAACTGATTCCTGTGCAAAGGCGTTCTTTAAAAGTCTTTTTCCTTACTGCTAGAAGGAAACATCTCCAAAGAAGTCTGGTCTGACAGTGGGGACGGAAGAGCAGACAGAGTGTGTGAGGGCAGGCAACTTCACGTGAGAGTGAGTCTAAGGCCCGTCCAGCCACCCTGCCTGCTGTCCCCACTGATCACAGCTGACACTCCCACCTTCCCACGAAAGACTGAACTCCATAAATGATCATCTACAGGGAGCAATAAAAATTAGATGAAATTATCAGCTGAATAAAAGTAGGCCTTACAAAAATTAATTCCTAAATACATATATTCAGACACTTTTCAAAAAAATTTCTAAGTTTTAACATGGAAGCTCAACACCTAACCAAATAACCAACCTAACCTAAGCAGCACACGTATTCTTCATGCTAGGTCTCCTCCAGTACGCACCTTGGCTCTGAGTAATACACAGAGCGAGTGCGGCAGCTAAGCCACCTGCATGGCATGCAGCCAACTTGGGTCTGATTCAAGGACCACATGTGGCTCCCTGAGCACCGCCAAGAGTGATGCCTGAGGACCACACAAAAGCCCAGTGCCGGGCGAGAGGGATAATACAGCGGGTAGGTATTTGCTGAGCATGTGGCCAATCCGATTTCAGTCCCCAGCATGCCATATGCATATGGTCCCAAAAGCAGTGTCAGGAGAAATTCCTGAGCATCGCGGGGTGTGACAACCCTCCCCCCCCAAGAAAGCCCAGTGCCCCACACCAGATGTCACCTCAAAATCACACGCACACAGCGACCATAATTTTTTAAAAAGTGGGGAGGTCTAGGGTGAAGATGGAGTCAGTGCAAGCATCTGTCCTGCTGCTGGAGGTTCTGGGATTGAACCTTATCACTACAGAATAAAGAGGGCAAAACAGTATCCAGTAAACAAATTTAAATCCCTGGAAACAAAAGGAATCAGACTGAACTAAAATTCTCTCTTAAAAAAAGAGAAATTCCTAGGGGCTGGAGCAATAGCACAGCGGGTAGGGGTTTTTCCTTGCACGCGGCCAACCCAGGTTCAATTCCCAGCATCCCATATGGTCCCCTGAGCACCGCCAAGAGTAACTCCTGAATGCAGGGCCAGGAGTAACCCCTGTGCATCACCAGGTGTGACCCAAAAAGCAAAAATAAATAAATAAATAAAGGTAAGGTAAAGGTAAGGTAAAGGCCCTCCCGTTGATCGTCGATTTGCTCGAGCGGGCCCAGTAACGTCTCCATTGGAGACTTTGTTGTTACTGTGTCTGGCATATCGAATACTCTCGGTAGCTTGCCGGGCTCTCCGAGAGGGGCGGAGGAATCGAACTCGGGTCGGCCATGTTGGCCACTTGTAAGGCGAACGCCCTACCCGCTGTGCTATCGCTCCAGCCAAATAAATAAATAAGAGAAATTCCAGTATAGCAGACACAGCACAGGAGGGCGTAATCAGGGAGTGAAGAGAAAGAAACCCCACCTCTCATCCAGATAATGCCCATCAAAAGATTTGGAATAGGGGCCCAAGAGAGTACAGGGGATAAGGTACTTGCTTTGCAGCCAGTCAGCCTGGGTTCAATCCCCAGGATCCCAAAGGGTCCCATAAGTGACTGCAGAGTGCAGAGCCAATACTAATCCCTGGGCATCGTCAGGTGTGTCCCCAAAACAAAACAAACAAAAAAAGACTTGGTATAAATGAATAAATGAATAAACACTTAAAGATAAATAAGGTAAATAAAGCGAGCATGCATTTTTAAAGTGTGTGTGGGGTGGGGAGAAGAGAGAGAGAAGATATGGATGACCACACAGAGGGGACTGAGTTCAAAGGGCTAGCGCTCATGCTCTGCATGCCAGAAGTACAGTTTGATACCTGGCACCATATTGGTCCCTGAGCATTGCCAAGAGCAACCCGTAAGCACTGAGCTAGGAATAGTCCTTGAACATCACCTTGTATGACCGGTCCCCACCCCCATCAGAGATTACCAACAAAACTATCATGCCGAAGAAAGACATGGGCAAAGACTACCATGGCTAGGAGGGAGGACCAGCAGGAAAATCTTGAGCCCAGGAAATATTCCTGACCCCGGAATCTGTACACAAGCACAATTAGGGGTTTCCCAGCACTGGGGGAGAGGTAGGAATGTCTCCCTCAAATCCTTCCAAAGCAAAGCCTGCAACTGGGGAAAGGGAGGAGCAAAGAAATCCTAAAGGGGCAGAGCAATAACAGAGAAAGTAGGGCACTTGACTTGCACCCAGTCAGCACCCTCTAGGGCCCCTCAAGCAACACCAGGAGTGATCACTAAGTCTAAAACCCAAAGCAGGCCCTGAGCACTGAGGTACTGCCAGGTGTGACCCATAAAAGAATAAAAGAAAAATGAAAAAGAAAAGAGCCAGTCATGATGGGGCAACCGAAACCTCATGGGAAGGGGGGGGCGTTCCCGGCTCGTCCTTCACGCCCTACCAAGGTCACGAGTTGCCCCCCCACGAGCGGCTCTCCGGCACAGCCATGGTTCCAGAGCCACAGTGACCAATCTCATAATTATCTGACTCTGGGCAGAATTACTTCCAGGCTTAATAAGTAAAATACCAGAAATCCAATATCACGGCCGCGCGACATCATTTGGTTCTTGTAACCAGCTGTAGAAAAATTATTTCACAATGCCTCTTCAGCAGGACTGATTTTGGGGTGTAAACTCTAAATAATAATGGTGCACCTTTTGTCAAAACAATGAATCTAATCAAAGTAGATAGAGTGTTAACTAGAATTCATCTGCCTCACAGGCATTGGGAGGGTTGGGAGGGGGGGTTTATTGGGGTTCTTGGCAGTGAAAAATAAGTACTGGTGAAGGGAAATGTGTTTGATGATTGCATGACCAAGACTTAAACCTGAAAGCTTTGTAACCTTTCCCACAGTGATTCAATAAATAAAAATAAAAATTTTTTTAAAAAAAGTAAAAAGGAAAAGACACTGTGAAGCCTGGAGATAAAGGTATGTAATGAAGATTAAACCAAAATTTTAAAATAAATTTTTTAAAGATTGAACCAAAGTAACAAACTTCAAATTCAAACAAACAACAGCAATCTATCGCTAAGGGATAGATTAGCAACAGATTGTTAAGGGATAGATCGCTAAGGGATCGATCACTATGCTGAGAGGCCAGGGAAAGAGGTTCCAGAGCGCGCTCTCTGGCACAGGTGAGGAGCAAAGCTGGAAGCTAGAATGGCACGAAAATGCTGCAGCAAAGACCTCACTACCCAGGGGCCAGTGGGGAGTAGAGCAGGGATTTGCCTTGCATGGGCTGACCTGGGTTCAACCCCTGCACCACACATGGTCCCTGAGGCAATAATAATAACTCTCTACACTCCAGATTCCACCCCTAACAGGAGAGCGTGAGAGGGAGCCCACACGGCAGACTCCGACTCCGCCTCCGCCTCCGCCTCCGCCTCCCCTCTCCCCCGCCCCCCCTCCGTGGGCTCAGAGAATTGGTCAGCAAGCCCGAGCACTATTCTCGGAGATCAGAACAGCATTTCTCCTACTGTATTATAAAACCTCCCTTACTCCACTAACGCATTTACCTTTCCAGTATCTTCCTTCAGAACAAGAATGGCAATCATTTATCTCTACCAGTACTGCATCTGAAAAGCCTGACTTTTTGTATTATATGGTATCAGTGATAGAAATTATACCTTAGGAACCACATCCAGAGTTGTATTTTGTTTGGGAGGTGTATTTTGTTTGGGGGACATGCCCAGCCACACTCAGGGAATACTCCTGGCTCTGCACTCAGGAATTACTCCTGGGAGTGCTCAGGGACCACATGGGATGCCGGGCACTGAACCCGAGTCAGCCGCTGCAAGACAATTGCCCCACCTACTGTATTGTCACTCTGGCTCTAATACCCAGTTTTGTCCATCAGAAAATTGGGCAATTCTCTGAGATTATTATACTTAATATCGTGGATTTAAAATTTGACGCTACGCATACTCCAGATGGAATTCCAGTGATCAAGAGCTTCCACAAGCAAGGTCCAGGTATGCGGGTTCCAGGATTAAATCTCCCTGCAGGCTTCGGAGTGGCTGTCACACCCACAATATGCCTCTGGGCACCATCTTGGCCCATCAACAGCCCTGGACTAGAGATGCCCAATTGAATCCCAAAATGGATTAATGCCCTACAGAAAAGTCTCTGGAACCCAACCACCTACAATCTAGGACTCTAGAAGCAAGAGGCCGCAGCACCCATGATATTCAAAATGAGCAAGGAACAATAAATGATCTAGCATCTGCCCCTGGTAGGCAGGCTTGAATGGTGGTGGGAAAATTCGAGCAAAATATAATGCCCAAAAGTAGAGAGAGAGTATTGGGAAAACTGTTGCCATGGAGGCAGGGTGAGGACTGGGATGGGGCAAACGGTAGGGGGGAATACTGGGGACACCGGTGGTGGAAAGTTTGCACTGGTGGAGGGATGGGTGTTCAATCATTGTACACCTGAATCTCAAACATGAATGCTTTATAACTGTATCTCACAGTGATTCAATTAAAAAAAAAAAAGTAATGTGGACGTCATGCCCAATTCAATCAGCTTAATCAATGGATGAATAAATAAACAGCAGTATACCTACGTTTGAAAAAAAAATAGTTGACACTAGAGGAGCCAGTCCATGGCAAAGTGTGTTTTCAAAGGCAAGCCTGAGACCTGCTGCATTCCTCAATCTCTGATACACAAAAATTAACTTTTTAAAGGACTGATGCAAGAGTGTACTTAAGGGAAGGCTGTGTGAAATGAGTTTATTATGTGCGTGGAGAGAATAATAAGTGGGAAAACAGAAGGGACCAAGCATCAACTACTATGCGCTGCTCTGTGTCCACTCAAAAAGATACATAAATGATGCTGGGGAAAGAGGGTGATAGGGAAGGGCGTTTCCTTGCAAGCAGCTGCCGCTGGTTAGAACACTGGCTTCAGACATGGTCCCCCAAGCACCAACAGGAGTGACCCCTGAGCACACATGCAGGTTAAGAACTGGGCACAGCTAGGTGTGGCCCCCCATACAAAACCAAAACCAAATATCCCCTAGTACCTGAGAATGTAATTCACACAGATGAATGAATATAAAGAGATAAGGTGTAGTTTGTAAAAATTACCATAGTAGACGAGAACTACTGTGAACACTAGTGTTCAATATACAAAGGACAGAAAAAAACAGACGTGAATGTGTATATATTCTGCATTTATACATACACATATTTGCCACTAACACCCTGACAGAACCCCGTAACAGAACACTTTCTAAATATCATCCTCACCTAGAAGGCACCAAGCATCTTCAGAGAAATGATTCCAGGCAAAAATTATACCAGCTAAGCCCAAAAAGTACTAGTGTGTCAGAAGTGCTGAGTGAGAGAAACACATCACAAGACACTGAAGGAGAGCCCAAACATGAAAAGCACAGAGGGGAGGGCACTTGCCTCGCACGGGGCCCACCCAGGTTTGAACGAGGCACCCACATGGTCCGATCTCCTGAGCTAGGAGCAACCCCTGAGTACTGTCAGGTGTGGCCCAAAAAGCAAAACAACAAAAAGGGATTCCCACTCATTGCTTGCCGAGAGATAGTAAAGGCACTAAGAAACTGCCTGGCATGCAACCATTTATAAGTTTAAATTTACTTCAAAATGAAACTCAACAAATGTTTTTAATAAATAAAAACATTTGAGAACGCTATTCAGGTCTCCCAAAGAAGAATAGAAAGAGCTATGCTTGGAATATCACGTTTCACTCAAATGAGAGAATGAATCCGGAGTTCTGACATCCGTCGACGATCAAGGATCAGGGACGCTGTCTCATTTGCCAAGGTGTCGAAAATCAGATGGGCTGGTCACGTAATGAGATTTAAAGACGACCGTTGGACTAGAGCTGTTACTGATTGGATTCCACGGGATGTCAAAAGACCGCGTGGCCGCCCACCTACCAGATGGTCAGACTTCTTCGTCAAGATCATGAACGATCGGTTTGAGGCCCTTCATGTTCCCGGAGCGAACAGATGCCATTGGGCTACACTAGCACGCGACAGGGACAAATGGAGACGTTACTGGCGCCCGCTCGAGCAAATCGATGACTAACGGGAAGTTAAGTGATTAAGTGATTAAGTGAAATAAACTTTCAGGGGCTCCGAGAGAGCTCAAGGAGCAAAGGGCCATGCAGAAGGTCCCAGTTTCTCTCGTTTGCGATGCCAGGGTGTAGCTAGGTCCTGCTGGGATGAGCAGTGCCACTAGTGGACTCCAGCTCCCTGAGCACCAGTTGGGACACCCAGTCTCTCCTAGGAGGGTAAAGTATACACAGAAAGACATGAGTAATCACAAGTAGTGCCTCGAAACCTCACAACACTGTGTATGGTACATGGGCAGGGGATTAAAGCTTAAACCAGGAATAAAGAAAAGCCAGGTCCACCTAGGGCCACACCCAGTGAAGCTGAGGAGACCATGTGGTGCCAAGAACTAAGCCAGGTTGGGCATCTGCCCTATGCAAGCTCATTACCCCGCCAGTCCCTTCACATTTATTTTTGTTTGGGGGCCACACTCAGTGGTGCTCAGGGCTCCTAGCTCTGTGCTCAGGGGCCCCTCCTGACGGCATGGGAGACCATCTCAGCTGAGAGGTGGGAGATGGGAATACTGGACTGAGGTCAGCTGCGAGCAAGAAAACCCTATACTATTGCTCAAAACCCTTTAGAATTCTTAATAGCCACCTAAAATGAAAAAGTTACAAAAATGTATTCACACTTCCCAGTTATTAAAAAAAAACATAAATGAATATTCTAAAAGTTAGGGGAAAAATAGGCACCTTACCTTATTATAGCGATCATGTGGAACAGATTGTAAAACAATTGGCTCCATTGTAGAAACATTGGCAAACTGTACCTCTGGAATATACAGGGCACAAACCACATGAGCCCAACCTGAAAATAAAGATAGAATAATTTTCCCATTATACATTAAAGTAATTATTAAAGTCAAATCTTTTTTGTTTGTTTTGGGGTTTTGTTTTTTGTTTTTGTTTTGTTTTGTCTTTTTTGCTTTGGGGCCATACCTGCGAGGCTTAGGGGCTTACTGGTTCTGTATTCAGGGATCACTTCTGGGGATGCTAAAGGTAAAGGTAAAGGCCCTCCCGTTGATCGTCGATTTGCTCGAGCGGGCCCAGTAACGTCTCCATTGGAGACTTTGTTGTTACTGTGTCTGGCATATCGAATACTCTCGGTAGCTTGCCGGGCTCTCCGAGAGGGGCGGAGGAATCGAACTCGGGTCGGCCATGTTGGCCGCTTGTAAGGCGAACGCCCTACCCGCTGTGCTATGCTCAGGGTACCATATGGGAAGTCGGAGACGAACAGTCCCCTGATCACTGGCAGGAGTTACCCCTGAGAATCGCAGGGTTTGGCCCCACTCCCCCAAAAGAAAACAAAGGAAACAAAATTCTATGTAAATGGACTTTAAAAATACTAACAATTCTCATTACTAATTACTTAAAACTCAAGGACTCTTCATTCTAAGTCACTTCATTTTCTATGGAGTAATAGTAACCCCTTCCTTCCTGCCCCCCCCCAAAAAAAAAAACTTTATCTAATTCAGGTGCTGGCATTGACATTTCTATGAAAGTAGGATGACCTGATTTAGATCAAAACTACTTTTAAAGGGACCAGAAAAATAGTACAGTCAGCAGGGCACTTGCTTTGTATGTGGTCAACCTGGGTTCAATCCACAGCACCCCACAAAGCCCCCTGAGCACCACCAATAATGATCCCTGAATGCAGAGCCAGGAGTAAGCTCCAAGCATCAACATGTGTGACCCAAATACCAACAACAACCAAGAAATTGTACTTCTAAGGCAGCCCAAGGGATAAAGCATGTGCCTTGCACAGGACCAAGCCCAGTTTAATCCCAGGTACCACATTCTCCTGAAGAGAGAGGAGAGTACCCTTGAGATCCTTGAGCATTGCTGGGTGTGACCTCACCCCAAAAAATATCTGCTCTCAAGAAAATTATAAAAATAAAACATTCAAGGCTGGAGAGATATTACAGTAAAATGCTTTCTTTGCATTACCTAACCGAGCTCAGAGCCAGTAGTAAGCCCAGACTATCACTGGGTGTTTTCAGGGCTAGGGAGATAACACAGAGGTAAGGCACTTGCCTTACATGCAGCCAGCCTGGGTTGAATCCCCAGTATCGATTTGGTCCCCAAGTCTCAGAGCCAGGAATGATCCCTCAGCACAGAGCCAGGAATAAGACCTGAACAGACCCCAATCCCCCCCCAAGAAAAAAATAAAGATAATAAATTAAAAGCTTTGAAGTTGAATATAAAATTCAAATGTTAATGCTTTAATCTATAATATTTTCAACTCTACATTATTGTTAATATTAATACTTATTGCATCCATTTTTACTGTTTTGATATTTCAATTAAAACTTACAATTTCTAGGAAAATACAAATCAAAACAACAATGAGATATCACCTCATACCACAGACCTGCACTCATCAAAAAGAGTAACACCATGGCTTGGAGGCCAGCCGCACACTCTAGGGGTAAAGGCAGCTCAGATAGAGAAGGGAGCACCAAATAAAGATTGCTGGGAAGATCCCCCCAGGATGGGAGATGCATGCTGAAAGTAGATTATAGACCGAACATGATTGCCACTCAATTCCTCTTTTGCAAACCACAGCACCCAAAAGGAGAGAGAGAACAAAAGGGAATGCCCTGCCACAGAGGAAGGGTGGGATAGGGAGATAGGGAGTTGGGTGGGATACTGGGATTAGGGATGGTGGAGAATGGGTACTGGTGGAGGGATGGGTACTCGATCACTGTATAACTGAAACCCAAGCACAAAAATGTGTTAGTCTACAACTGTACCTCATGGTGCTTCACTAATTAAAAAGAAAAAAAAAAAGTAACAACCAGCATTCTCAGAATGTGAGAAAAAAGGTACCCTTCTGAGGCTAGAAAGAGACTGCGGGTAGGGCGCTTTGTCCTGAAGGTGGCCAAACCAGGTTTAATCTCTAAGCACCGCTAGGAGTAATTCCTAAGTGCACAGCCAAGAATAACCCTTGAGCATCAGCAAATGTGGCCCAAAAACAAAAATGAAATGAGTTTCCATACGACAGAGCTATTCCATTCTGGGGAATATACTCCAAAGCCCCTAAAGCACAATGCAGAAAAAATATCTGCACTATGGTCACTGCAGCACTATTCACAATAGTCACAATCTGGAAACAACCCATGTTCAAGAATAGATGTCTGGATAAAGAAGCTATGGAACATATACACAATGGAATATTGCTCAGCTGTAAATGCAATTTGCTACTATTTGTGGATAGATCTGGAAAGTCGGCTGAATGAAGTCAGAGGGAGAGGAACAGCCTCGGAACAGACTCAGAAAAACTTCTCACCTATAGGGAACATCAAGAAACTTTATATGGGGAGTATCAAATGCCACAGGCAGAACAGGCAGAACCCTGGTTCAATAGAAACAAAGCAGGAGAAATGGTAAGCTTGCCAAGGGGCCACTAGAACAATGGGGGATGAGGGGAAGTGCCTGCCACAGACTGAGGGTAAGGGGGTTGGGGGAGTAGGGGCACTGGTGGGGTTAGTGGGCACTGGTTAGGATAGCTACTGGGATAAAGTAGGCCTGAAACCCAATCAAAGAGTATCTTTGTAACTTTGTAATTCATTAAAAAAAAAAAAAAACTTTTACAATTTCTGGTCAGCAAAATAATCCAAGAGGTAAAGCCTGTGTGCTACCTCACTGTAGGTGATTCCATCAGGCAGAACCCTGGTTCAAATCCCAGGTACCACATACAGACCCTGGGCATGGCCAAGGGTAACTCCTGAGCACAGAACCTAGCACTCCTGGGTATGTCCCCAGCTCCCCCCCAAAATTAATAAAAATCTTTGTGACTTGGGCTGGAGCGATAGCACAGCAAGTAGGGTGTTTGCCTTGCACACGGCCGACCCAGGTTTGGTTCCCAGCATCCAATATGGTCCCCCGAGCACCGCCAGGGGTAATTCCTGAGTGCAGAACTAGGAGTAACCCCTGAGCATCACTGGGTGTGACCCAAAAGGCCCCCCCCCAAAAAAAAGTTTATGACTAATATTAAATTTTAATGGGTTGCTTTTTGTTTTTCTTTGGGGCGACACTCGACAATATTCAGAGGGTAACTCAGGAATTATTCCTGGTGGTGCTTAGAGTACCATATGAGATGCCAGGGATTGGCCCAGGGATCAAACCCAGGTCAGCCGCATAAAAAACAAGCACCCTACTGGCTGTACTCTCTCTCCCCCCCCCCCCCGCCCCATTAATGTTTCTTTTAACTTTCAAAATGTGGGTGAAGTAATCAAACAGCTGAAGAATCAATAAACCAAAACTAAATAAAAACAGAATTTCAGATAGATAAGTACAAACTTTGGCTACCTTTGCCACTGAGGAGAAATCTATTTCACAGAAATAAGCAGAAAGAATTAAAGGTGCTTTGACAGGGGCTGGAAAGATAATACACAAGGTAGGGCATATGCCTCGCATGCAGATACCCATCCGTCCCCGGCACCACATACGATCCCACTAGGAATGTAGCTGAACACTGCCAGATATGCCAAAAAACAACAAAAAATAATAAGGCTGCTTTTAAATCCATTCCAAAACCTGATTTCAAGTCAGTTTCAAAAAAAAAAACCTAACAAGGACATCAGAGGAAATCTTAATATATCCCTCAAGATGGTTAGCTTTATGCTGTAAAAATTTTAGTTTTAAGAAAACTTCACACTGGAGCTGGTGCAATAGCACAGCGGGTAGGGCGCTTGCCTTGCACGAGGCTGACCCGGGTTCGATTTCCAGCATCCCACATGGTCTCCCAAGCACTGGCAGGAGTGATTCCTGAGTGCAGAGCCAGGAGTAACCCCTGTGCATTTTTGGGTGTGACCCAAAAAGAAAAAAAAAAACTTCACAAACCACACTTCTGGCTAACAAAATAATTAAAGAGAAAACAGCTCTCTTAAGTAACCTTATTAGGAAGAACATAGAACATATAACAGGAGAGAGCAACTGAATCGGTCTCTATTCAAACCATTTCCGGGGGTGACTCCCCAGTACGGCTCAGTGGTCCCAGGTTCCACCACTCCCAGGGTCACTCAATGGTCCGCTGAATGAGTCTATACTCAGATACAGGTGCCCAGTCCTGCTCAGACCCAGCTGTGCTTCAAGACCCCCATGGCTACAGCTGGTGGAGGCGTATAAGGACCAGGCATGCACTGCATCCTCTAAGCTATCCTCCAATCTGACTTACAGCATACAGTTTGGATTTCGATCCTGGCACCACCATATGCACTCAGTACCATCCACAACCATCACAGTTTCCTTTTTTAAGTAGGGGGCTGGGGGCCAGAGTGATAATACAGTGGGGAGGAAATTTGCCCTGCATGTGGCCGACCCGGGTTGGATCCAGGGCATTACATATGGTCCCCCGAGCAACACCAAGCATAATTCCTGAGTGCACAGCCAGGAGTAACCCCTGAGCATCGCTGGGTGTGACTCAAAAAGCAAAAAAAAAAAAAAAGGGGGGGGTAAGGGGGATGGGAACTTCAAACTGCCAGCCACCAAAATTGTTCCAGATCTATAGATCTTGTACTGCGCAGCTGCATGAGGCCAAACAACATGCCAAAATTTCATAATAATTTCACAGTCAGACCACAGGATCACAGCAAATCTGATGGGAAAGTTGCACAGAAGCCCACCACGCTCAGTGAGCCTGAACAAAAAAAACTGAAGGCGACCACCAATCCACACAGTAGATCCTCACACAGTGACCTTAGTTACACCAGAATGAGATAGGACAATCCTCACAAATTGACCACTACTGATCTAAGATTTGCTAATTCCACTCGCCTGTGTTGTAACACACAATACGAGGTAAACCTGTTTGCCCTGCAAAAGGGCAGGCTGGGTGGTAGGTGGGAAACTGGGGACACTGGGAGAGGTGAAGGGGATATTGGCAGTAGGACTGGAGTTGGGACATATAAAGCCTGAAAGAACTGTATTTTGAACAACTTGATAAATCATAGTGTCATAATAAAATTTTTAATCTAAATAATTTTAAAAAAGGGAGGTGATGGTTATGACCCTTGGTGAGCATCACAACCAAAAGATGTGAGCACTGTGGCCACAAAAAGAAGCCCCAGTCAGCACCAATCAAATACATGAGCACCATAAATGCGGTGTGACCCCCAGGAAGCACAACAATGTGCGTGAATAACAGAGGTGTGTGTGAGACTCCCCCTCCCCCCATGGCAACATCAGAAACAAGGGGAAAGTGGAAAATATTACCAAATATGGAGGAGAAGGAGAAGGAGGAGAAGGAAGGAAGAGGAGGAGGAAAAGAAGGAGCAGGGAGAAGGGGGGGAAAGAGGGGGAGGAGAGGGAGGAGGAAGGTTAAATACAGACCTAAAATGCAGTCAGCATGACAGTTCAAAGGGCTAAGTGGATGCTTGCTTGCAGGAAGCTTATAGTCAATCCCCAGCACCTCAGATCCAATCCCCAGCACCTCCGTTTCCCCAAACAACATCAGGAACAACCCCCAAACAGAGCCTAAAGTGGCCCTTGAGAACCTCCAGGAATGTTCCTTGTCCACCGCCTCTTCCAAAGAGATGTTTAAAAAAAAAAAATCAATACCTAAGCTTGACAACAAAGCTTTTGATACAGTAAGAACTCATAAATGACATCAGCACTGCTAAAAATACTTTAGTGACCTAAGAGCCTCACTGTCGTGTGAGCACTGTGGCCACAAGAAGAAGCCCCAGTCAGCACCAACCAAGTACATGAACACCAAAAATGCTGTGTGACCCCTTCCCCCAGGAAGCACAACAATGTGCGTGAGCAACAGAGCTGTGTGAGACCCCCCAATCATGGCAACATCAGAAACAACGGGAAAGGGGAAAATATTACCAAATATGGAGGAGGAGAAAGAGGAGTAGGAAGAGGAGGAGGAGGAGGAGACCTTCTCCTCCCAAGACCTCCCCTCACCCTATCCCACTAAACCACAATAAGTAAAGTAAAGGCCCTCCCGTTGATCGTCGATTTGCTCAAGCGGGCCCAGTAACGTCTCCATTGGAGACTTTGTTGTTACTGTGTCTGGCATATCGAATGCTCTCGGTAGCTTGCCGGGCTCTCCGAGAGGGGCAGAGGAATCGAACTCGGGTCGGCCATGTTGGCCGCTTGTAAGGCGAACGCCCTACCGCTGTGCTATCGCTCCAGCCCTAAACCACAATGAAACCTGCTTATTTAGGGCCAGAGTGATAATAATGCTGGGAAGGCATTTGCCTTACACACAGCCAACTCGGGTTTAATCTCTAGCAGCACACATGGTCCTCTGAGCCT
Source organism: Sorex fumeus (assembly GCF_029834395.1). Taxonomy (NCBI): domain Eukaryota; kingdom Metazoa; phylum Chordata; class Mammalia; order Eulipotyphla; family Soricidae; genus Sorex; species Sorex fumeus. The sequence continues at coordinate 17,802,009 of NW_026606083.1, read as the reverse complement.
ACCAAAAGCAATCTCTGGGCATAGTGCCAGGAGTAGCCCTGAGCACTTCAGGTGTGGCCCAAAAACAAAACAAAACAAAACCCTACCTCTTTGCCCCCCAAAAATTACCTGAATGGTAAATACTATCTGATAATATTTGCTTCCAGATATTTTCAAATATTCACCTATTTGAGTGTAAGAAAGTCTGTACTTACCCCCATTATCTGTTCTTTTTAAAGCTCCATCCTTATGAGGACACAGTTCACATCTCTATATTAAAAAAAGAAAACAGATTTTTCTGATTACCAGAGTATCACGTCTTTCCCGTGAATTCAAACCAAAGATACAAAAGAGCTTCATTTGTATAGCTGCCAGCAAAAACATTTCAGAATATTTCTGACAAAATAATTGTTCTTCTTACTGTAGTCTTCCTCAGAACACAGATAACTTTCAAAGTATATTTTTACTTAGGATCTAAAACAGTGCAGTGATTTGTTAATGTTACATTAATGAAAACAAAAAATTGTTCTCTTAGTACAGAATGTGGGCACAAATTCCCTTTATATTTTGTCTAAGATCAGCTAGATGACCAGCTGTCAGTTGGGTCCACTTTCTCCTAACATACAAAGCCAAAGTTAAGAATTTGAAATGTTTGTTTAAATGTGAAGGAATAGTCCCACGTATGCTGGCTTCCCATGGGGAAAAAAGAAAAACTGCTCAACTTATCTGTCTATTCTCCACGTTCACTCATAGTGGGACTCAAAAGTTCTGTAGATTCCCCTCCAAACCATACACAGACACACACACACACAAACACACATACACACTCTAAAATCAGAAATAAACAGACTATACTATTATTTCTCTTCATTTCTGAGTATGAATAAAAAATAGAGAGTAATGCTTCATTAATATCATCTTTATATGTGTATGTTCCTATGCCATGAGTATTTTTTATGCCTTACATTTTTCCCTAAGGAGGCTTTCTAGAATATAAAGGGAAAATAAAGGTAGAGGGGCTGGAGTGATAGCACAGCGGGTAGGGCATTTGCCTTGCACGCAGGCAACATGGCCGACACAGGTTCGATTCCCAGCACCCCATATGGTCCCCTGAGCACCGCCAGGAGCAATTCCTGAGTGCATGAGCCAGGAGTAACCCCTGAGCATCGCCGGGTGTGACCCAAAAAGAAAAAAAAAAAAAAAGTAGAAAATTAAGATAATATAAATTAGTACACAAAAAACAAGTCATAAAGTCCTTCATTTCTAAAACGTTGCCAAATCACCAAAGGAAGATCGATCTCTAGGCTGGAAACTTTGCCTTCTGGGAATGGGGTCGTGTGGATTCCCTCCCTTCCAGATGGGTCCAGCAGCCGCCACACCTGACCTCCTTCAGCTATAAACGGCCCAGATCCACCACTCCTGCAACACCTCCTCTAAATTTCACGGTACTATCTATCAGCCAGGTAGGCCACAGCAAATTTGACTGGAAAGTTGAGTGGAAGCTCAATGAGCAAAAGTAATCAACACAAAAGGCTCAAACTTGGGTGGAGTGATAGCACAGCACGTGAGGCATTTGCCTTGCACATGGCCAACCCAGATTCGATTCCCAGCATCCCATATGATCCCTGAGCACTGCCAGGAGTAATTCCTGAGTGCAGAGCCCGAGTAACCCCTGTGCATTGCCAGGTGTGACCCAAAAAGCAAAAAAAAAAAAATAGAAGGCTCAACCAGCCCCAGTCAGCTCAGTTAGGAAGTAAACCTATGCCTGATGGAGTGGCAGGCTTGGGCAGAGGGGGTGACTGGAGACATTGGTGGGGAAGGTCACACGTGGTGAGATTGGTGTTGGAACACTGAATGCCTGAAATACAATAAACAACTCTGTAAATCACAGTGCATAAATTTTTTTTTAATCCTTAATTTCTTGGAGTTGGAGAAACAGTACAGGGAGTAGTTAAGGTCTTACATGCAGCTGGTATTCAACCACTGATACCACAGAATGGTTCTTTGAGCACCCCCAAGGGGTGACTCCTGAGCACAGAGCCAGGAATGATCCTGGAGCACTACTGTGGTGACCCAAAAACAAATTTTGAAAGATCCTATATTTCTTGCCTTCCAGAATGTCACTTTCCTGAATTTCCTCTTATCCCTTTGGCATCAACTTTCTTATCATCTTAACAAATCTTCTAATTTAGTGGTTTAAATGCTCCGGCTCAAGTTTCAGATGCATTCTCATTTCATGTTAAACACTAGACAAGCTCATTCACTTTACTTACACCCAAATTACTAGGTAAGGCCAGCGACTTACCAAATTTGTTTCTTTTGTGTCATACCCTGTGATGCTCAGGGCTGCTCTAGCAATGATCAAGGAACCACTCAGGAGTAAGGATCAAACTTCTGCGCCCTTATGCACGCTAGCCTCTAAGGCTGGCTCCCAGACCCCATCTCACACTTCCCTCTCATTTCAATCTAACCACAAATAAAACCTCTCTGATAAACCAATCATAGAGGGAAATACATATATATATGAATGTATGTATGTGTATGTATACACAATTTACAGATACATATATACGAAAGTTCACAAGGCTCAACCTTTAAACAACATGTGAGTGATATCTTATAGCAAGTCTTATTGGCCTCTGCCAAAATAGAATAATCTTCACACTCTTTCCTCTATGGATACTTTTTTGTAGCATTTTCAGCTATTTTTCATAACAAACAATGCAAAATATATTATTTCGGTTCTGCTTCGGGACAGGGATTGGGGTTTGGGATGAATACATCCCAAATATGATGATGGGAAGGTGTAATGGAGGTGGGATTGGAGTTTGAATATTAAATGTAATCAAATATTGTGTGAACTATCTTATAAAATAAAAAAAAATTAAAAACTTCTCTGAGGGGCTGGAGCGATAGCACAGCGGGTAGGGCATTTGCCTTGCACGTGGCCGACCCGGGTTCGATTCCCAGCATCCCATATGCCCCCCAAGCACCGCCAGGAGTGATTCCTGAGTGCATAAGCCAGGAGTAACCCCTGTGTATCGCTGGGTGTGATCCAAAAAGCAAGAAAAAAAAAAACCTTCTCTGATAGTGGCTGGAGCGATAGCACAGCAGGTAGGGCATTTGCCTCACACGCAGCAAACCCAGGTTTGATCCCCGGCATCCCATACGGTACCCCAAGCACTACCAGGAGTGAACCCTGAGTGCAAAGCCAGATGTCAGCCCTGAGCATCACCAGGTGTGATCCAAAAAGAAAAAAAAAAGGAAAACAGAAATAAAATTTCTCTGATAAATAAGCAATTTAACTCTTTCTTTTTTTTTTTCCTTTTTGGGTCATACCCAGTGATGCTCAGGGGTTATTCCTGGCTCTAGCTCTGCACTCAGTAATTAATCTTGGTGGTGCTCCAGGGACCATATGGGATGCCAGGGATCAAACCTTGGATGGGCCTCATGCAACGCAAATGCCCTACCCACTGTACTACCACTCCGGCCTCTCTGTCAAAAATTTGACACATAACTATCTTTGCAATGGTAATCATGACATCTAGATCTAATTTACTTACTCCTTGACCCTACACCTTACTGCTTAAACTCAATTTAGCCATCATACATTTTGACATTTCTTCTCCTAAATATAAGTGAGAATACAGTATTTAAGTATTTCCATACTGAAATTACTTCTCTATCTATTACTATCAGCCTACTTCAAGTCAATATCACTTCTGTGACTTCCTAAACATTCACTCATAACTGACGTCCATCAAACTATAGAATTAACTTCAAAAACTCAAGTCAATGGCCTGGAAAATCTCTCTGGAAGATTTTCTCCTGTATCTCCTGCACACACCTCTGACGACCTGAGAGAGATACCTACAATATCTGGCTCCCTGAAAAATGCCAAGAGGCAACCCCATCACCAAGCATCAGTTAGTCATGTCCACACCAAGATGAGTAGTGCTGTGAGTACCACTGGAGGCCCAATTAAAAAAAATTTAAGTCGATAACATATCACTGCCCTACAATACAGCCCTATCATTTTCCTGCATGACTGACCCTATTTTTATTTCCAAAACCTTCTCTTTCTAACATCTCACTTCCTGCTGGGAAATACTGCCTTTTTTCCCCGAGCTCTATAAATACTCCAAAGCTCATTCCTGACTTTAAATGTGTAATTTTTACTCTACTGGAAAACTATCCTTCATCCTCTTTCACAGAGGGATAAATCATGCTTCATATCTTTTTTTGGGTTTTTTGGTGAGGGAGGTATTGGGCCACACCTGCCAATACTCAGGGGTTCCTCCTGGCTCTGCGCTCAGGAATTAACCCTGGCTGTGCTTGGAGGACCAATTAGGCTGCCTGGGATAGAATGACCCAGGTTCTATCCCTGGAATCCTACATGGTCTCTGAGCACCACCAGGAGTAATTCCTAAAACCAGAGCCAGGAGTAATCCCTGAGCATGGCCGGGTGAGACCCAAAAAGCAAAAAAGAAAAAAAAATTGGGGGTCGGGCACATGCAAAAGCAAGCACCCCGTCCACAGTACTATCTCTCAGGCCCCATTCAGATCTTAAGTCATTTCAACACCCAAGCATGACCTGTTGTTACTATCCAAAAAGTTAACTAATAGACTCTTTTGACACTAATTCTTACAGAAAACACAGTCAATTGCAACCAGTTTTGTGTTTATGACTTATCAAGTGAAAATGAACCATCCAAGTCATCCTTTTCATCCTCAAGCTGAGTGGGCAGCAGAGGAAGCAGATGAGGAGGTAACGGAAGGGGAAGGGAGTGATGGTACAGAGATATGGGAACTTCAGTCTGCCTCTGTCACCGCTGCATCTCATTTCTAGGAGGTGCCAGTCTGCCATGAGTGCGTCAGCCCCAGTGCCCAGCACAGAGGATCTGTACTGTCCTGAGCAGTCCAAACCCTCAGTCATGTTAACATCAGCTGGAAGTCAGGCCCTTCTGCATCTCGCTCACCGGGCACTGGGCTCAATCTCTCTCTCGCTCTCTCTCTCTCTCTCTCTCTCTCTCTCTCTCTCTCTCTCACACACACACACACACACACACACACACAGTTGTCTTCTGTTCATGCCTCAGAGGAAGTGTCCAACAGGTGGAAATGGTCCTGGCACAGCTCAATACAAGGGGGGCTGCCAGAAAGACGGTTGGTAGGACTCATGTCTTGCATGTTACCAGCCCTGGTTTGACACAGCATGTTTCCCCCCAGCACTGTTTGGGGTCCCAGAAATACCACTGAGCACCACCCCCCAGCCAAAAAAGGGGAAGGAAAAAAATTAGAATAAAATAGAAAACAAAGTTAAAGCTGAACTCTGGGAAGATCAACTAACAGGATAAACTTTAGCTAACTGATGAAAAACTGTCACACACAAGTCACCAGTATCAGAAGTAAAGGTGGACCTCACTAGAATGCACACTTTTGTGGCTGGAGCAGTACAGCAGGAAGGGTGCTCACCACCATGCAGTCCACCTAGGTTTGATCCCTGGCACCCCAAATGGTCCCTTGAGTACAGATCCAGGAATAACCCCTGAGTTCACCAGTTGTAGGCCCCAAAAGCAAATCACAACAAATATGTGAGTGTGTGTGTGCATATGTGTGTGCACACACCCACGCCAAAAAATAAAAAGAGAGCTCAAAGAGCTAGTGCTCTTGCTTATGCATGTCAGGAGGAGGTCAAGGTTCAATCCCCAGCACAGTCTCCCAAGCAACACAGCTACTTGCCCTGAGCACCACCAGGTGTGGTCCAAAAAAAAAAGGCAAATTCAGCTCGCTAAAATTTCAGGTTGAATAGTTGACTCCTGCCTTGTATGTAGGACGCCTGGAATTGAGCCTGTCCCATGACACTGCCAGGAACAACTTTGCAACCCAGAGCTCAGGAGCCCCAGACACTGCCCAGTGCAACCCAAAAGTCACCCCTCCCCAAAAAAAGTAGTTAAATTTTAACTTAGAATATGTAAAGTGATCTTTAAAAAGTAAAGACTAAACAGCTTAGCAGGGCAGGGAAATGACTCAGGGTGTTGGAACACAGGTTCTACAAGTCAGCACAGTCGAGGCCCAGGTTCAAAGCCCAACACCCAGGCATGCACTACCAGTGAGCAACCCTGCCAGAACCATCAGGCACAACTCCAAAAAATCATAGGCTGTTTGTAAAGTCACAAAGAATCAAAAGCCTGGTAATGATATTTAAGCACAGATTAGTAGAACAGAACAATTATTAAAGGAGTCCAAAATACAGCCCACTGTATTTTACAAAAACAATCCAAGAAGGAAAGGAAGGTTACTCTGAAAATTTCCTGTTAAACAGTGATACAGAAACAATTAGCCAGGGACCGGATCAAGCGTACAGCAATCAGGGCACTGGCCTTGCACATGGCTGGCTCAGGTTCAATCCCTGGCATCCCACTTAGTCCCGAAGCCCGCCAGAGGTGATCCCTGATCACAGAGCCAGGAACTAAGTCCTGACCATTGATGGGTGTGACCCAAACCCACCCACAGCAAGAAAAAGAAAGAAAATAAACAGACATGAGGAAATAAAAATCCACTAAACCTAAATTTGAAATTCAATACAGGTCTAAATTTGAATTATCAAAAACAAAAAGACTTAGAGGAAACAAAGGAAATTACCTTCATGACTTCAGGGTTAGGCAAAAGTGTCTTACATCACAGAAAACAACAACTATAAAAGAAAAAACTGATAAATTAGACCATCAGATTTGAGTATTTCTGCTCTTCAAAAGACAGTCAAGAAAGGAAACCACAGCTTAGAGAAAGTATTGTAAAACATGTAACAAGAGGCTGGCACCCAGAACATATAAAGGTCTTCTATAGTTCAAAATAAATAAAGAAGAAAAAAAACAAGTAAGCAGGAAAGGGGGAAAGGTTTGAAGAAAATTCATAACAAACTCACAAGAAAAAACACAGGTCAGTAAGGAAATTAAAACATGCTCCAGATCACTAGTATTACAGAGATACGTACTAAAGCCACAATACCACCTTCAGTCAAATGGGCAAAAGGGAGCAGGTTCAGGTTTATTCTTAATAAAATGTATGACAAAACAGCACAACACTTAGGAAACAAATGATGGGAGACAGTGACCCCTAGACAAACAAATGACACAGGCAATCCAGAAGCCCAGCTTACTGCCTTCAGAGTTTCCAGGTCGTGGAACAGGCAGAGGGAAGCAGGGAGGGCGGCCTGAGCGCTCCCCAAGTGGAGGAGATGGAGCTGGGAATCCAAGGATGGCAAGGTGGCTAGCGCTCACAAAGGAGACCAGCACTGAGCAGACAGCTGGAGAAAGAAAGAAAATTGAAGCATCTACACAGGCTCACCCTTATAGCAACTGACTGAGCGATCATCGCTGGTATCCAAGAGAACTACCCAAGGCCAGCAGGAGAAACAGCAAAAGATTTCAAAGTACAAAGCACCCACGACTCCTACCAAGATGCAAATAAAATGCCTTTTCCCAAAAAAGCAGAACTGAAAAATCTATCAATTCTTATGGCATAGAGTATTAACAGGGATAAAGCTATGGGAAGGAAAAATTAATCCTAAAAAGAGCTATCAAATGGACTCAAAAATCCACAAGTACTGGGGCTGGGGTAGGGTGCTTGCTTTGCACACAGCTGACCCGGGTTCAAGTCCCGGCATCCCGTACGTTCTGAGCACCGCCAGGAGTGAGGAGGACAAGTCTGGCCACTCTGCCATGCCCACAACGTGCAAGCACCGGCAGCGATGTGCTGATGTGTGACAGCAGAGCACTGGGTCTGACCCCCCCCACACCTCCCCCACCCCGCAGTCAGCCAGTGCCCCAGCTGAGAATAAGCCATGAACTATGGGCCGGGAGGAACAGATCAGAGGGCTGAAGCTCACACTCTGCCCAGGGAGGCTGGGACTCAACCCCCAAAGCCACAAGGTCCCCCGAGCACCACTAAGAACAACCCCAAGCCCCAAATACTGTCCGAAAACAAAATCTAAAACTTTAAATTAAAAGGATGGGCTAGCACCACAGCCAGGAATGCAACCCCCAGAAAGAATACATGTAAACACAAGGAAAGGAGTTCTGACCTGCAGCAAGGACCACAGCACAAGGGTAAAAATATGGAAATTCCGCTCGCCCTGGAGCGCACCACAACCAAGCCCGCACAAGCTCTGGCCATACAGTAACACCAACAGAGGTGGCAGGTGAGACAAAAGCATCTGGAAAGTTCTCCAGGTAAAATGAAGCGATCCTTTCAAATGTCTCCATCCTAACTTTAAGTCAATAAGAACAGTGTAGACTTCAGGTTTTTGTTAAACACACATGGGTATACGATAGCAGAAACCAAAACAGAGCCAGACAGAAAGAACAGCAGGTAAGAGCGCTGGAGCCATAGTATAGTGGCGAGGGCATTTGCCTTGCATGTGGTTGACCCAAGTTCAATCCCCAACAACCCATATGGTTCCCTGAGCACCACCAGGAGTAATTTCTGAATGCAGAGCCAGCAGTAAGCACCGAGCTCCACTGGGTGTGGGCCAAATTTTTTTTTTATTTAAAATTTAAATTTAAAATTATTCCCAGCACCCTCTATGGTCTCCCAAATCCCTCCAGGAGTGATCCCTGAGTGCAGAGCCAGGCAGAAGTAAGCCCTGAGCACTAATGGATATGGCAACAAAAGACAGATAAGGAAAGACAGAGCTTGCATTGTGCTAGGACAATTGTAATTTCTACTGGACCTTGAACACCATACTATAAACTTCAGCTCCTACTACATAACAAGAGGACTTGATTTTTTCTGGGGTGAGATGAAGGAGGAAATTTATCAAGTCCTTTTCCGCAAAATTTAAATTTGTTAAACATGAAAAACAGTACTTTTGTTGAAAATACTGTTATCAGGAAAAACTACTTGAACTTCCATTTCAAAAACGTTACATAAAATTAGAAAGTATCAGATTTGGGGGCTGGAGCAATAGCACAGAGGGTAGGGCATTTGCCTTGCACGTGGATGACCCAGGTTCGATTCCCAGCATCCCATATGATCCCCCGAGCACCGCCAGGAGTGATTCCTGAGTGCATGAACCAGGAGTAACTCCTGTGCATCGCCGGGTGTGACCAAAAAAGCAAAAAAAAAAAAAAAAAAAGTATCAGATTTGCTCTGTAGGCACAACTTGAAATTGTGAATTGTACAACTGTACTGAAATGGAGATAAGTAAAAATAGAGTCAATGAAAATAAGTATATATGCTATTATGTTGTAGAAAAGAAAACAAGAGCATAAGCAAGAGTATAAGTATATATAAGCACATATAACCATAAATGAAAAAAATAAATAAAAACAAGTAACAACATTAGAAAAAAATTGTGAACTCGTCTACAAAAATTAGAAAAATTGGTCACGTTAAAAAGATACAAAATTTCAATGCCATGGTCAAACAATTAGAATCTGCAAAGATAAACAAATGGGATTACATCAAATAAAGGAGCTTCTGCACCAAAAAGAAATGATTATCAGAATAAAAGACTCCACCCAACTGGGAAAAAGTATTTTCCCACCACTTCTGTGACAAAGGGTGAGCAGCCAAGGAGTTACTCATGAACCAGGAGTAACTCCTGTGCATCGCCGGGTGTGACTGAAAAAGCAAAAAAAAAAAAAAATAAAAAAATAAAAATAAAAAGCACTGGGGCCAGAGACATACAGCCAGTAGGGCCCTTTTGTGCCCGTGAGATCCCCAGCATCCCATACCACCACCCACCCCAAGCCTGCCATGGGTGATTCCAGAGTGCAAAACCAGGAATAACACCTGAGTACCAAAAACAGTGGGGAGAAGAGATGAACAGAAGCTTCCTCAAAGCAGGAAAACATACGGGTCAAACAAATACATAAAAAATGCTTTGCATTACTGATTATCAGGAAAATGCAAATCAAAAGGACAATGAGAAAACACCTCAAACCAGAGTTTGACTCACATAAAAGAACAAGAACAAGCAAGTGTTGGTGAGGATGTATGAAAAAGAGACCCTAATTCAGTGCTGAAGGAAATGCTGCCTGGTTCAACCCTTTTGGAAAACAATACAAAGACATGTCTCAAAAAAAACTAAGAATTGAGCTTCCGTATAACCCAGTATATGATTCTACTTGTAGGCATCTATGCTACTCTTCAGAAAAAAACATTTGCACTCCTATGTTCATTGCAGCACTGTTCACAATAGTCACAATCTGGAAACAATCCAAGCGTCCAAGAACAGATGAGTGGATAAAAAATCAGTGGTATATATACACACTGAAATACAACGCAGTTACAAGATAGATAAAAAGATAAATACAAGCTGCCGCTACGTGGAGAGAACTGCAGTGAGTGCAGTCAGCAGAGAGAGTCAGAATGAGCTCTCATGTGAGGCAGAGCAAGGAAATCACAAATGGGCCAAAGTGGGTCGGAGCAATAGTCCAGAAGATAGGGCACTTGCCTGGGACACAGCCAACTTGGGTTTGCTCCCTGGCACCACTTATGGTCCTCCCCAAGCCCCACCAAGAGTGATTCCTAAGTGCAGAGCCAGGAGTAAGCCCTGTACACTGCTGAGGGTGGCCCAAAAGCAAATGGTCCAAGAGAACAGAATCTATGAACTCGTCTACAAAACAACTTACTATACTGGGAATAGCGTAGGCCGGAGAGGGCCGCCTGGCACACTGGTGGAGCAAAGCTAACACACTTTTGGAGTGTATGGGTGATGAAACACTATACACATGAAATTCAAACACAAACAATTTCATTTTTTTCATTTCATCATCCTGTTATTCGTCGATTGCCTCAAGCAAGCCCCAGTAACGTCTCTTTCATCCTAGCCCTGAGATTATATTCAAGGCTCTTTAGGAGAATGAGACCCATCAAACAATATTATATATTATTATATATTATATATTATGTATTATATATTATAGTGACTATGCTTTTGAAAGGGCTGGAGCGATAGCACAGCGGCAGGGCATTTGCCTTGCATGCAACCAGCCCGGCCGAGCTGGGTTTGATTCCTCTGCCTCTCTCGGAGAGCCTGGCAAGCTACCAAGAGTATCTCACCCGCACGGCAAAGCCTGGCAAGCTACCCGTGACATATTCAATATGCCAAACACAGTAACAATAAGTCTCACGATGGATCAATGAACAACGGGAGGACAGTGCTACAGTGCAGTGCTACACTTTTGAAAGGGCTGGAGTGATAGCACAGTTGGTAGGGAGTTTGCCTTGCACGCGGCCGACCTAGGTTCGATTCCTCTGTCCCTCTCGTAGAGCCCAGCAAGCTACGGAAAGTATCCCGCTCGCACGGCAAAGCCTGGCAAGCTCCCCATGGCATATTCGATATGCCAAACACAGTAACAAGTCTCACGATGGAGACATTACTGGTGCCCACTCGAACAAATCGATGAACAATGGGAGGACAGTGCTACTTATTTTTAAAAAATGTTTAAATATAGAAGAGGGAGGCTAGAGAGATAGTACAGCAGGTAGACCTTGCCTTGCACGCAACTGACCTGGGTTCAATCTCTGGGACCATATATGGTCCAAGCCTGCCAGGAGCGAGCCACAAGCACAGAACCAGTAGAAAGCCCTAAGCACAGCTTGTAGTATGGCCCAAAAAACAAATAAATATACGGCCAGCAAGACTGGACAGCAGGTACAGCACTAGCCTTGGATGCAGCAGACCTTGGTCCAGACTCTAGCAACACATATGCTTCCCAAGCCCTGCCAAGAGGCCAAGAGTGATTCCTGAGCAAAGAAGCAGGAGAAAGCCTTGAGCAATAACCAGGAATGGCACCTAAAACCTTTAAAAAAAAAAAAAAAACAGAAGAAAGAGATGGCAGAGTGATAGTATAGCAGGGAGGATTATTTGCCTTGAAAGTGGTCAACCTGGGTTCAATCCCTGGCACCCCACAGGGTCCCCCGAGCACCACCAGAAGAGATCCCTGAGTACTGAGCCAGAAGTCCTGAGCATAGCCAGGTCACCCCTCACCAAAAGAACTTTCACTGCATGTTTTACACTTTTTTGAACAATGACTGTCAATATATCACCTTTCAAATATTTAATAATTAAGTTTGTTGCAATAATCAAGACCAAGAAATTAGGATTCGGATTATGTCAGCGACTACAGAAATAGAGAAATAAAAATCAGATACCTAAAGAGGGGCCAGAGTGACAGTCCAGTGGACAGGGCACTTGCCATGAATACAGCCCACCTCAGCACCCCATATGGTCCCCCTAAGCCCTCCAGGAGAAATTATTGAGCTCAGAGCCAGGAGTAAACCCTGAACACCTTCAGATATGGTCCCCCCCCCAAAAAAAAAAAAAAAAAAGAAAAAAGGACACCTAGGGATAGCTTAAAGAGTGCTACCAAGGAATTTGAAACAAGAATCTTTTTTTTTTAATGGAGGAGTGCTATTGCTCCGCAGTAGGGCGTTTGCCTTGCACGCAGTCAACATGGCTGACCTCAGTTCGATTCCTCCACCCCTCTCAGAGAGCCTGGCAAGCTACCGAGAGTATCTCGCCTGCACAGCAAAGCCTCGCAAGCTGCCCATGAAGTATGCCAAACACAGTAACAATATGCCAAACGATATGCCAAACACAGTAACAACAAAGTCTCCAATGGAGACGTTACTGGGCCTGCTCGAGCAAATCGATGAACAACGGGAAGACAGTGATACAGTGATACAGTGAATGTAGGAGTACTGCTATTTATTCAGCCACTGATTGACTGATTAAATTGGGCATGAACTCCATGTAACAAGAATCTAAGTACTAGAAAACACTGCTTCTGAGCACATTGACGAGAGATGCCAAGAAGCATCCACATGAAGGCAGAAACTCACCTAGGACAAGGGACTCAACAGGAAAGCAAGTAACTGAAATTTTAAAGAAGGTAGAAGGAAAAGTAATGTCCAACAGGAATAAAGCAACGAGTGGTTGTAAAGGTAAGAAAAAGTAGCTTCCCAGAAGTCAGGAATGACGAGAAAGATTGAGTGACCACATTTTTAAAGCTGTTGAGAGGGAGTTAAACAGAATGAAAATTGAAAAGAACATTTGGGAATTGAGCATTTGAAGTTAACAAAAATCTAGGTTACTGACTTAGCAGCCAAATGTAATGATCTGAGGGATGATTAGGAATTTATGATTTTTTTTATTATTTATCTGCAATGTTTTCCAGGGAAGGAGGCAGCCTATAATAAAGGACCTGTGTTATAACAATAAAAAAAAATAGCAAAAAGAACATCAAAAGCCAGCATGGACATCCCCCTGCATTAGGGAAACTGCTCTTACCCCTGACTCCAACTATGCAGTTCTAGTGAGGGCTGCCATTCACAGAACCCTCCCCACGCCAGCCACAGGAATGGTGAGTACATGATCCGAGAGAGGCCAATCAGATTCCTTCCCAGGATTCTTCAAGAGAGCCCCTTCTTCTCGTAGAAAGGACTGAGAAGATGAGAGCCAAGAGCTGCCGGCAGTCATGGTTCCAGCCACATGAAGTAGAGAGTCTGCAGTGTGAGAGAATGAAATCAACACGCACAGAAACAGAGATAAGAGGTGAAGCCTCAAACCCGCAGGAGGAGGAGGAGGAGAAAACGGCCACGCTAATTACCAGATTAATGGAACTGATCTTACTCAAGATCAGACTTGGTTCTGGGCCACTTGACAGATCAAAAAGAAAAAACGGAATGTATACATCCTAGAGCCGTCACTTCCATCATTTCCGCTGCCTTTTAGCTCTTCATTCCCAGCACAGCATGACACCCCTCCCCCACCCTGTGTAGCTAGTGTGGCTGACCTGGTGGCCCCAGAGGCCCCTACACCATGCAGTATGGCCCCTGTAAAGCTAAAAAATAGAAAGGAAAAAAAAGGGCCAGGGAGATGGTACAGTATTGTAAGGTTTTGATCTCCAGCACCCCATACAGTCCCCTAAGCCTACCCAGATGTGACCTAAAGAAACCCTTCCCCACAAAAAAAAGAAAACCAGATACACAACTGTGTATCTTTTTGTGCATGAGGCCCTGATTTTAATCCAAGCTGCCAGAAATATAAGGGGAAAAAAATTTAATTTATAGACTACCTAGTTTATTAATGATAAGATTCAGGGCCAGAGAGATAGTTCAACAGGTAGGGCACTTGCCTTGCCTGCAGCTGACCTGAGTTTGATTCCCAACCCACCATAAGGTCCCCTGAGCACTGCTGGGTGTGATCCCTGAGTGCACAGCCAGGAGTAAGCCCCTGAACACCACGGGGTGTGGCCTAAAAACAAAAAAAATCCTATGAAGAAGCTACTACAGGGTACACAAAGATTTATCCTTAGAGAACACACGAAAAGTGAAAATATTAGTCCCAAAGGGAAAAGGGAATGAGAAACAAAATGCTGGGTCCAGAGAGACAGTCTATCAGGTAGGGCACTTGCCTTGCATGTGGCCAATGTAGGTTCAATTCCTAGCATAAGTGATTCCTGAGAGCAGAGCCAGGGGTAACCATTGTGCATAGGTGAGTATGCGTCCCCTCCCCACCCAGGAAAATAAAACAAAAAATGACCTTGGGAACTAGTTCCAGATCAGGGGTACAAGGGTACATGTCTTGCATTCCTGGCACCACAAATTCCTCCAGAACAAGCAGGTATAACCCATGACCAACAGGCCCCAGCAGCACCTCATCTGCAGGCTCTAGGCCTGGGGTCTCTATCACTGTCTGCCCAGTGTGAAATGGAGAATAGCTGCCAGACCCCCTTGAGACTGCTAGCAAGCCCCCCAAAATTAACAAAAACAAAAAATAATTAATGAAATTAATACAGTAATCGAACTCTACGTCAGGCTGTTCTTACTCGGGGCACCCCAGGGGGGGTGGGCAAGAGCCCTCCCCACTCCAAGGGACCCAGCCTCAGCAGCCTACCTCCACTACCCAACTGCCGCCATGCTCCAGGCCGCTTTCCGAACAGACACATCATAAGCCACTTCCTACCCATTTTCCATAATTACTACAACATGTTTGATGGAGTTCAGACAGTAGGCAAGAAATCATAGCGAGAAATATATATGCCCCTCGGAGAGCCCGGCAAGCTATTGAGAGAACCCCCCTCCCCAACGGGCAGAGTCTGGCAAGCTCCCCGTGGCACATCCGATATGCCAAAACCAGTAACTATAACAGGTATCATTCCCCTGACCCTGAAATACCTTCCAATCATTGGGAAAAATGAGTAAGGAGAGGCTGCTAAAATCTCAGTGCTGAGACAAATACAGACATTACTGGCACCCACTCGAGTAAATCAACAAACAATGCGATGGCAGTGATACTGTCACTGTCCTCCCGTTGTTCATCGATTTTCTCCAGCGGGCCCAGTAACTTCTCCATCGGAGACTTTGTTGTTACTGTGTTTGGCATATCGAATACATCACGGGCAGCTTGCCAGGCTCTACCGTGCGGGCGAGATACTCTCGGTAGCTTGCCGGGCTCTCCGAGAGGGGCGGGGAAAATCGAACTCGGGCTGGCCCTGTTGGCTGTGTGCAAGGCAAACGCCCTGCTGCTGTGCTATCGCTCCTGCCAGTGAACACAATAATCATAGCATACTTTTGGCTGAGGGATGATCTAAGCTTTGCTTAACATGTTAGGTTTTGCTTTCGGAGCCACACCCAGCAATGCTCAAGAATTACTCCATGAATTACTCCTGACAGTGTTGGCGGATGAAGAGGGGGATACCATATGGTGAGCAGGGATCAAATCCAGACTGGCCACATGCAAGGTAAGCACCCTACCTGCTGACTATCACTCAGACCTGAGCAAATAATAGCAGGATGGTAAATGCTACTTCATGGGATAAATACTGATTAAATAAAACACTGACAGACATGGCCAACCCGGGTTCAATCCCCAGCATCCTGTACAGTCCCGAACTCTTCCAGGAGTGATTCCTGAGCAACACCCAGTGTGGCAAAAAATAGAAAAGCAACATATAAAACAACATGTTGGGGCTGGAGTGATAGCACAGCAGGTAGGGCATTTGCCTTGCACACGGCAGACCCAGGTTCTATTCTCAGCATCCCATATGGTCCCCCAAGCATGGTCAGGAGTGATTCCTGAGTGCATGAACCAGGAGTAACCCCTGTGCATCGCTGGGTGTGACCCAAAAAAAAAAAACTGGTTTGTTGGAGTAGCTCTTTATAAATTCCTTTTAGAAGTCTAGAAGGAAAGGCTGTCGGGGTTGCCAGGGAGAAAGACGCACAGCTCTCTGTAAAGCAGTAAGGTTAATTGTCTGTGCAAAGTGTGTGTGGGCTGGAGCTGGAGCATGAAGGGCGTTTGCCTTGCACGTGGTCGACCCAGGTTCGATCCCCAGCATCCCATATGGTCCCCCAAGCACCGACAGGAGTAATTTCTAAGTGCAAAGCCAGGAGTAGCCCCTAAGCATTGCCAGGTGTGACCCAAAAGAGAAAAAAAAAATATTTATGTGTGTGTGTGTGCACGCGCACGCGGGCATGTGCAACATGTGCCATAAGAAATAACATCTTTTGACCAGTTAAAGAAACTTTGCTACATCTACACAATGGAATACTATGCAGTTGTAAGAAAAGATGAAGCCATGAAATTTGCATATAAGTGGATTAACATGGAAAGTATAATGTTAAGTAAAATGAGTCAGAAAGAGGGACAGGCATAGAAAGATTGCACTCATTTGTGGAATATAAACTAACAGAATGGGAGATTAACACACAAGGATAGTAAAGATAAGTACTAGGAGTTTTGTGCCATGGCTTGGAAGCCGGCCTCATATGCTAGGGGAAAAGACAGCTCAGATAGAAAAGGGATCAACAAGTAAAGGGTGTTTAAAGGGCCCACTCGGGATGGTAGATGTGTGCCAAAAGTAGACTACAGACCAAACATGATGACCATTCAATACTTGCATTGCAGACCACAACAACCGAAAGGAAAGAATAAGGGAATGTGCCGGTCACAGAGGCGGAGTGGGGGTAGGGGGGTGGGAGGGATACTGGGAGTATTGGTGGTAGAGAACGAACACTGGTGGAGGGATGGGCACTCGACCATTGTATGACTGAAACATAAGCACAAAAATTTGTTAAGTCTGTAACTGTACCAAACGGTGATCCATTAAAAAAAATTAATTGATGGGGCTGGAGCGACAGCACAGTGGGTAGAGCGTTTGCCTTGCACGCAGCCAACATGGCCAACACAGGTTCGATTCCCAGCATCCCATGTGGTCCCCCGAGCACTGCCAGGAGTGATTCCTGAGTGCATGAGCCAGGAGTAACCCCTGGGTGAGCATCACTGGGTGTGACCCCCCCCCCCCAAAAAAAAGCAAAAAAAAAAATTAATTGAAAAAAAAGAAGTAACATCTTTTGGTACTGACTTTGCTATGTGCACTTACCCCTTTAATAAACAAGAACTACTCAACAAGGGAGAGAGAACTCGGCAGCAGAACACCTGAATTCACACAGCAACGAGGCCAGGTGTTCAATCCCCAGCACTGCCGTGCATGCCACGTTAAGCCTGACGGCACTGCCAGTGGGGCCACTAGCACCAGGCATGCATCTCTTGTGAGCAACCAGCAATTAAGGTGTGAGACTTGGCAAGCACAGGTTCAAGCACTGCACCAGAAGGGGGTGAGCCTGACAAGCCCCTGGCCAACTGTGAACACTGCAAACAGATGTGCCCCCTCCAACAAGCCCTGGCCATAAGTGCCAAGAGCAGCAAAACAGGGGCTGGGACAGACAGGGAATCAAAAAAGATGAGGGGAAAAGAAGAAAAAGAAAAAGGAGCAGGGCATGGATGTGATGCAGCCACAGATCACTCTGGCCGTGCCAGTGGGGAACACAGAGCTCCTCGATCAGTCTCCAACAAGGCCCCCCTCCGTGGCCATACCATGAGATCCCTGTACACACGGAGGACACAGTCCAGAGCACCGCAACCAAGAGTGTTTGCTACCATGACCAAAGGAAGTAACGCTGGCAAGCACAGTAAGCACTGCGACTGTGGTCGGGGCCAGGCAAGTGCTACAACCACAACCACGCAAGCACCCTAACTAAAAGTGTATGCGGGGCACCCAACTGAGTATGTGATTCCCCCCAAGCCACTGCAAAAACAAAAGGAAGAAAAGGGGGATGGGAGGATGGGCGGAAGGAATTCAAGAAGGAAAACAATGAAGTGGCTGGGGAGATGGCTAAAAAGGCCACACAATGCTCAGTAGAGGCCCCCAAATTCCATCCCTGGCACCACATGGTCCCCTGAGCCTCAGCAGGAAAGGACCATGCCAGGAACATTACCAAGGAAAAATGATCCAAAGAAAAATAAATACCACATTGTCTATTTGACATTTTGTCCGTAGTAATGAGTGTTCATTGCTTACTGCTAATCTGCTAACATTCTGTTTGTTTGTTGTGGGGGACCACACCCCCCAATGCTCAGGGAGGAAAGCCATTCTCCCCTCCCCCTACTCCCTGGTACTTCTTTACACAAAGACAGTGACTGCAGCTCCCAGTACCAAGCTGTGCTTGGGGCAAACTTGAGAATAAAAACCATGTGTTCAGGAGGAAGACAGAACAAGTCTGATCCCTAATCACTTGACAACGCTGTCATTAAAAAACTTTAAATGCCTTCCAAACTCCTTTTATATTGAAAGAGGGTTTTTTGGGGGGAGGGGAGCTGGGAAGGAAGTGGGGACAGGCGGGGGGGGGGGGGGGGGGGGGGGGGGGGTAGCAAAGAATAGAACAGTGATAGTATGTGCCTTGCATGTGGCCAATCCAGATTTGATCCCCAGCACCCCACTGATCCTCTGAGCCTGCCAGGAGTGATCCCTGAGCACAGAACCAAGAGTAAGCCCTGAGCATCACCAGGTACCCCATCCACCCCCCAAAAAAAAAATTTTTTTAATTCCTAGGAAAACCAGAGCGACAGTTCAGTGGGCAAAGCGCTTGCCTTGCATGTGCCACCCCCAGTCTGAATTCCAGAACTCCACCAAGAGTGATCCCTGAGCAGAGCAAGAGGTAAGCACTGAGCACAGCAAATATGGCCAAAAAACAAAGGGGAAAAATAAAAAAGAATTTTTTAATTTCTAATTTGTAAAAAGTATGATTTTTTTTTGCTAGAAATCAGAGGTACAATGAGGGGCACAGAGTGGGGTGCTCCTAAGTAATGATCAAGGTTCCCAGAGACAGGCTGGCACTACCTGGCTGGGAGCCGCTCAGGCCCAGCAGTGCTGAGGACCAGGCCATGCTGGGAATCAAATCCACGGGCCTCCGCATGCCACACATACACCCCAGACCTTGAGCATCTCCCTAGTCCTCAAATTAATTCTCTGATGGTGGTGGTGGTGGTGGCGGAGGGGCACGCCAGCAGCGGGCTGACACGAGGATACCATCAAACTGGTATCAAACCCAGGGCCTCCCCCATGCAGAGCCTGCGCTCAGCCCTGGAAGCAATTCTCTGGTCCCCAAATCTAATTCTAAATTGAGAAAATTTAAAAATTTCACTCCAGGGGCCAGAGTGATAGTACAGCGGGTAGGGTGTTTGCCTTGTACAAGGTTGACCCAGGTTCGATCCCTGGCATCCCACATGCTCCCCCAAGCACTGCCAGGAGTAACCCGAGCATCACTGGATGTGACCCAAATAGTCAAAAATAAAAAAAAAAAATCATTCAGTAACCTGTCACACACAGGTTAGAGAAACAGAAAGATATCCTGAGGAAAATAACAGCTCCTAAACTCAAAGCCGCAGGCAGGGGAGCTAACACAGAGGCTAAGGCACTTCCCTTTCCATCCCACCAACCCTGGTTCAAGTCCCGAGCACCACATGTGGCCTTCCAAACACAGCCAGAGTGATGACCTCTGAGCACAGAGCCAGGAATAGCTGCTGAGCACTGCTAAGGGAAGCCCAAAAATAACTAATGAAGCACTTGTTTGCCCAAGAGGCTCAAGGCCCTCACAGCAACACTTTGCCCAGGAGTGTGCACCTGATCAGCTCAACGGCCCCTGGATATCACAAGGGCTCCAACCAGCAATGCTCGGTGAGGAGGAGGTAGGCGTAGGTGCAGGATCAAATGCAGCGACTCTGCAGACCAAGCTCAAGTGCTATGTACAGTCTCTGGGCCCTAAAATAATTCTGTCTAAAATGTGAATACAGAGGGGGCTGGCAAAATAGTAAAGCGGGTAGGACCATTACCTTGCACCCAGCTCAACTGAGTTCGGTCCTGAGTACTCCATATGGTTCCCAGAGCCCCACTGGAAGTCCCTGAACAGAGACCCAGGAGTAAGCCCTGAGAACCTCTGGGCGTGGCCCAAAAACAAAAGCAAAATGTTACATAGATATAAAGGAATATAAATATATAATATATAAAGGAAAGAATATAATCTTAAAATAATGACCAATGAGGAAAATAATGACTATGGGGGGAAAAGAGGCAAATTGAAAAAACTCAGAATCATTTTTAGTTATCATTTACAATAAAAACAAACTTTTTTTTTTTGCAGGGGGCATAGAGGGACCCACCAGCTACGCTCAGGCACCTGGTTATGCATTCAGGGATCACTCCTTCTGGGTTCTAGGAATCATATGGGGCGCTGGGGATGAAACCCAGTCCAGCTGCATGCAAGGCAAGTGCCTTACCTGCAGTACTATCTCTCCACCTGAATTAACATCAAATATAAATATGAAAAACCCATTAGGAATCAGGAGCATAACTCAGTGGTATAGCGCATGCTAACATATCCCTAGGCTGGATAACCTGGCCCCACAAATACATGAATAACATGAATAAGAAAATGCAGCCACAGATGTAGGGTGCTTGCCTTGCACAAGGTCGACCCAGATTCAATCCCGGGTCTTCCATCTGGTCCCCCACACCAGCCAAAAGTAATTCCTGAGCGCATAGCAAGGAGTAACCCCTGAGTATTACTGGCTGTGACCCAAAAAGCAAAATATAAAGAAACTAGAAAGGCAGGGCATTTGCCTTGCAGGCAGTCAATCAGGTTCCATTCCTGCCATCCCACAGGATTCCCCCAAGCACCACCAGGAGTAACTCCTGAGTGCAGAGCCAGGAGTAACCCCTAAGCATCACTGAGTGTAACCCAAAAAGCCAAAAACCAGAAAGAAAGTAGAAGAAATGAAGACACACCCGAGAGCCCGGCAAGCTACCGAGAGTATTCGATATGCCAGACACAGTAACAACAAAAGTAATGTTTAAGAAGAAAATATAATGAGAAGGTGCTTACCTGTTAAGAAATAGGTAAGACTGAGGAGATGGCTCCAAAGATTAGTGCACCTGCCTCCCGTGCCAGAGACCTGGCCTCTGTCCCTGACACCACAGGCATTACCAGAGAGTGACCCTGAGCACAGACCAGGAGTAACCTTTAAGTACTGAACTATGACTATGTGACCCAAACACAAGACTAGACCAAAATTTAAAAAAAAAAAAAAAAAGGAGAAAATCTCCCAAAATAAAACAAAAAATACTAGCCCGAGAGAAAAAAGGAGATCATGTCTGAGGTGTCTAAGGCAAGAAAAGCAAATTACCAATATATTTTACAAGCTCCAAAATACCAACTAGAATAAAATGTCTAGTTAGGGGAAATATCTGTTATCTTAGAATTCAATCTAGCATATAGGAAAAAATAAGATTGTAAAGACATAAAACAGAGAGACAGTACAGTCGGACAGTGCTTGCCTTACACGCGGCGAGCCTGAGTTCAAGCTTTGGCACCCCAGTCTCCCAAGTCCCAACAGGAGTGATCCCTGAGTGCAAAGCCAAGAAAAAGCCCTGAAGAGTGTCACCTGACGTGACCCAAAGCACCGCCGCCGACCTTGCAAGTCTCATTCCCTGTGCTTCCACAAACTACAAGCGAGATCCACACAGCTCTGGCCTTTGAGACCTCCAGCAATTATGTATGAGCACCACGACCAGAGTGAGCACTGTGACCAGACCATGTGCAATCCCACAGCTAACCTTTTCTCTCACTCTCTCACACAAGCACACACACACACACACACACACACACCACAGCAAAGCATTCCAGCAGCAACCACTAACAATAGGTGTGCAACTACTAACAGTCACTACAGAGCACAAATGTGAGCACAACCTAGTACGGGGCCCAAAAACCAAGAATGAAAACAACACATGATTTGTATATGGGAGGACCAATATATTTTATATAAATAATATATTTATATATTATATATTTATATATAATATATTTATATATAATAATATATAATTTATAATAATGTAATATATTTATATATTTTATATATTTCTGTGAGCACAGAAGAAGAAATATCCCCTGAAAACCCTGGGGTGTAATCCCAAAAAGAATGTGCTCAGTGTGTATGAAGTGAACACCAATGGAACGAATTATTTCCATAAAATACAAGGTAGATGAGCTGCAGAGACAGGACAGCAGGTATTGTGCCTGCCCTGCACGTGGACAACCAATGCTCCATACCCAGCAACCTATATGGTGCCCAAGCACTGGCAGGAGTGTTTCCTGAACACAAAAGCATGCCCTGACCACAGGGAGGTATGCTCCCCCTCAACAGCACCATGAGTGAGGCCAAAAGATGGTACAGCTGGTGGGCACTTGCCTACAGCCTACAGGGTTCAATCCCCAGAACCTCATATGGTCCCACAAATACTGTCAGGAGTTAAGCCTGAACACAGCAGGATGTGGCCCCCCAAAAAAATGATAGAAAAGAAAAACAGGGAAAGGGAAAAGGCACGTGCTTATAAGCAGCCAAGCAAGGTGTGATCTCTGGCTCCCTAGCACCGCAGTCTCCCGTGCTCCGTCTACACTGACCCCTGACACAGAGCCAGAAGCCAGGTGTGGACCCAGCTAGGACATACGCCGTATTGGGATCAAACCTGAGTAGGCCACATGCGAGACAAGCATCCTACCTTGGTACTATCTCACCAGTTCCTAAAAATAATCACTGAACCCTTTCAGGGGAAAAAAAATAGGTCCGGTAGATGGATCCAAGTGCATATGCTTTGCACTGCCAGCAATGAGTCCTGAACACTGAGCTGAGAAAGCAGGAGGAACAAGGCGTAGTCCAAAATGGGAAAAATACTGGGGGCCCTGAGCACACTTGGGTGTGCCCCAAAATTCCCAAGAAAATTTAAAAACTAATATAGGACCAGAGACATAGTACGCAGGAAAACACTTGTCTTGCCAGACTACCCAAGAGTACAGTGGATAGGAAGTTTGTTCGCACCCAGCAGACCCAGGTTCTATCCCAGGCACCCCATCTGAACCCTGGCGCCCACCAAGATGATCCTTGAGTACAGAACCAGAAGTAAGCCCTGAGCACCACTGAGTGTAGCACAAGAAAACAGAAAAGGTAGAGGAATTAAAAAAAAAAAAAAGTAGACCTATTAAGTAATTCAAGTCCTAAAATTTGTATGCTTGATTTTATCATCAGTTTGCAAATTCCCATTATCAACACCGAAGCAATAGTTCCATTTCTGCTAAAATGCATTCTCACACAAAGCATAACAGAATACCACACTTGACTTTCTCCATCCTAAACAGGCTACTCAACCATTACCATGCGCTGATCAAACACTGCCTAGGGAAAAATAGAAACTTCCATTTTTGCTATACATGTAGGTAGAGAACTTAAAACATTTTCAACCTTCTGCCAAATTTTCTACTCAACACCCACAAAGACGGAACTATCACATTACAAATGATAATACTTTTGTATGACTAATAAAGATTAAACCTTTCTTTCTAATAGTTCCAAAGGTTCAACTGAAAAATGCTTTTGGCCACAAAGAATAAACATAGTTTCCTCATTCCCATTGAAAGGTTTACCAAAGCGTCCAGAAAGATCCAATCATGTCAAAAAAGAATTTTACATTGCTCTGCCAAAGGAACTGATACCTGAGAACACTAAAGGTAAACTATGCATGTAGGTAAAAGGCCTGGGTAAGTAAAAGGACTCCTATTTTTATTCCTCAAACAGAACTTAGCAAAACTGTCAGGATAACTTCTTTAAGAACTACTGCCATTATATTCTAACTATAATAAATCACATTAATATTCAAACCACCAGCTAGAACTAGAAAGACCAAATACTTTATTTTCAAAATATCCATCAACATATACTTATATGGTTCAATAATAATTTAAGAACAATATCTTTTCGGATTCTATATAATCTGTTCGTAAATCCAATTAATAGTTGGGCTAAGCTTAATATTCGAACGAAATACTGATAACCCTTCAAACTGAAACATGAATATATAGCATCCTCAACTATTCAGAGGTTAATGTTTTTGATAAACAGTTCTTACCACTCTGGCTGCTCTCTCCTGAGATTCACATTTCCTACAAAACCATGGTCCAGTGGGTACTTGAACAATGCCATAGCAAGCTGTTGGGAAAGAAAATGTTTTAAAATATGTAAAGATCTTTTATTTCTAATTGGGCCAGAGATATTACAACAGATAAGGTATTTGCCTTGCACATAACTGACTCGTGTGATCACTGGCACCACAAATGGTCCCCCAGTACACTACCAGAAGTGATCCCTGAGCACAGAGTCAGGAGTAAACCCTGAGCAAAACTGAGTATGACCCCACAAAACAAAATTATTTTCAAATTATAGAATATCAAATACCCTTCCAACATCCTATAAACCTAAATGCCTCCCATATTATATACATAAACAACCTGTTTTATGAAAATAAAATATTAAGCATTTTACATTTCTATTATTCATAGCTACAACTTATTCAATTGAAAGTAGACATCTTGGGGGCAAGAGAGATAATGCAGCAGGCAAGACGCTTGCCTTGCACTCAAGAGACCCAGATTGGATCACCTGCATCCCATATGGTCCCCAGAGCCTGCCAGTACAGATAGATCCCTGAGCACAGAACCAGGAGTTAACCCTTGAGCACCACCAGGTGTGACCCAAAAATAAAAAGAAAAGAAAGTGTATGCCAGAGAGATTAACAGAGGGATTAAGGCATTTGCAATGCTGGAAGACATCCTAGTTTGAATTCTGAACATTACAGCACATACCCCAAGGACACCAAAGAGGCAGGAATAATCCCTGAGAATGACCAGGTATGCTCCCCTGCCCAACCTCCAACCTCCCACTCCCACCCCCACCACACACACACACACACACACACACACACGGTGCCCCTGCCAGCATCATTAGGAATGACCCCAGAGCACTGACCTAGGACTACCCCTTGAACAGGAGGAGATGCCAAAAATTAACAAAATACTGGGATGTTTTTATTTCTACAAAATCCCAGGGGGTGGAGACTATGATGAGTAAGGCCATCATCGCCCTGTATGAACACTGGCACCACATGTGGTTCCTCTCCAACCCCCGAACCACCAGTAGTGATCCCAGAGCACTGAAAACCTCTGAGAATGCCAGGAGTGACCGACACTATGGCCT
Organism: Sorex fumeus; assembly: GCF_029834395.1. NCBI lineage: Eukaryota > Metazoa > Chordata > Mammalia > Eulipotyphla > Soricidae > Sorex > Sorex fumeus. The sequence goes on along the minus strand of NW_026606083.1, from coordinate 17,776,592 downwards.
TACACACACCCCCCAAAAAAAAACATCCAGAACAGGAAAATTGATGGGATAGTGCTGAATGCCTAGAGCTGGGGGCGTTAGAGGGAAAACAACAGCAACTGTTAATGGTTAGAAGCTAGGAGTGATTATAATGTTCTAAACTTGATCATGCATTTAAAAAAAAAAATTGTGACCTTTTTGTTTGGGGACCACTCCCTGCTCAGTGCTCAGGAGACCATGAGGGGGATCAAGCCTGGGAAGGGCACCTGGGCTCCAGCATACCAAGTACGTGCTCCATTGAACCATCTTTCTGGTCCCTAACTATACAATTTCTGGGGCCAGACCCATGGTGTGGGGGATACTCCTGCTGCACTAGGGAACCCTCCCAGGGGTGCTCAGAGACTGTACAGTGCCATGGACTGAACCAGACGCCAGCACACAAGACCTATGCCATCCTTATGCTGTCTCGCCAACCCTAACTGTACTTCTCAAAGACCTGAATTTTGAAGTGTGAATGACTTTCATTAAAGTTATTACTTAAAAAGTAAATGCTATTAATTTGAAATGTATGTAAATGTTCCAACAATTAATCTGAGTATATATATCACACACCTAACCTAAACAGCATTTTTATAAATCTTTACTCTGTAGCACTATAGCACTGTCCTCCCTTGTTCATCGATTTGCTCGAGCAGGCACCAGTAACATCTAAAAACAAATTGTGAGGCCTGTTGTTAACTGTTTTTGGCATATCGAATACATCACAGGTAGCTTGCCAGGCTTTGCCGTGCAGGTAAGATACTCTCAGTAGCTTGCCGGGCTCTCTGAGAGGGGTGGAGGAATAGAACCTGGGTCGGCTACGTGCAAGGCAAACACCCTAATTGAAAATTTCCCCTAAACCTGAAAATATCAACTGTCACTCTCCCAAGGAGATTACTGAGAGCTTGAAATATCTTTAAAAACTAGAAAGCACTTAAACACAGAATTAGCACATCTTGGAGCCAGAGCGATAGTACAGGGGGGAGGGCATTTGCCTTGCATGTGACCAACCCGGGTTCAATCCCCGGCATCCCATACGGTCCCGAGCACCACGAGGAGTAATTCCTAAGTGCAGAACCAGGAGTAACTCCTGAGCATCTCTGGGTGTGAGCCAAAAAGCATTTAAAAAAAAAATCAGCACATCTTAAAACACATCTTAAGCCTTTTTAAAGTCTGTAAACACATCAGAATAAAAGTGTAAGAGTGTTCTATCTGTCAGGAAACTGGTGTCTGAAAACATTTTTAATCAGAAGTACTTCTGGGAAAGGGACTAGAGACAGTACAGCTGGTAAGGCACTTGTCTTGCACAGGGTAAACCCAGGTTCAACACCCAGCATCCCATATGATCCCCCAAACACCATCAGAAGTAACTCCAGAATATCACTGAGCGTGGCCCTAAAACAAAAAACAAAAAAACAGAGGTACTTCTGGAAAAGGAAACTTAACACAGGGGTCAGAAAAATAGTACAAGAGATAAGGGTGACCAAGCTTAACTCGGACATAGTCCCCAAGCCTGCCAGGAACAATCACAGGGATCTAAACTCTGAGCACCAACAGGTAGAGCTGGAAACTAAAAAACGAAAGAAAATGTAACACTAAAAGTAACATTTTCTAAGTCTGGGAAATGAGATTACCTAACAAAACTGAACACTTACCCAATTCTTAAGTTCCCAATGAAAGCTGCTATGTAAATACTACATACCAGTTTAAGACGTTAAACCCTGGGTCTGGGGTCTATATCTCAGTGGTAAAGCACATGCTTCGAATGTTTGATGCCTTGGGATCCCCTGCACCCCACAAAAGCTAGGTATCTATTTGTTTTACCGTGGGGACACACCCAGTCAGGCAGAGGAATTATTCCTGATGGTGCTCAGGGGGCAATATGGGTTGAAGGGAATCAACCCTGGACCCGAGTTCAAGCGCCCACCTGCTGTATTACCGTCTCTCCAGCCGGCTCAGTTAGTTTTGACACAAAGTTTCCAATCCTTAGGAGGAGAGCACTGACTGTGCTCCTAAAAGTAACTCAAGTGGCTACTCAAGTTCAGTTCACAATTTCCTAAGTCTCCCCAGTCTGAAATTCCATCCCATAAAAAATGCACCTTGACCCCTCTGTTTAGACTTTCCTTTCATTTGAGAGTGATTCGCGGGTTTCCTCCCAAACATTTTAATCCTTCAAGGCCAAGTTCAAAGAAAGGAGCGTGGGGCCCTTGTCTTGCACATGGTCCACCCTGGAGGATTCCTGGGATCCCATCCTATGTGGGGGGTGGAGAGGGCGCGGCACCTCCAGGAGCCATCTCTGTGAGAAAGCCCTCTAAATACAGGCGGGTGTGGACTGGGGGGGAGGGGGAGGATAATAAATAAATAAATAAATAAATGACCAAGCTACCCAAAACCAAAGTAGGCTGTGTCAGCCTAAATTCCTTACTCAATGAAATGGAGACACAGAAACTTCCAGGGCCAGAAAACTATCTCACTACAGTCTTTGCTTTAAAAAAAAAAAAAAAAAAAAAAAACCTCAACCAACAGGATGCCTCAGAAACAAACTAAAATGCTCCCCGAGCGAGCTGGAGAGCACCTCCATCTTCTGCCTGCCCCGGAGGCCTGCGGCGGCTCGGCTAAGCCACTCCCGCACGCACGACTGCGGCGCGGCCGCCTTCCGCCCTGGGCCCCGCGGGAAGCGACCAGGACGCAGCCGCACGCTCTTCCCCAGAAAGGGCTACGGCAGCGGGGGGGCTCTCCTGCACCACCCCCCCACTAATCTGCAGGACCCGGGCCGCGCCCCGGCCTCCCCAATCCGCCCCAGAGCTGCGAGTGGCGTGCCCGAGCCCGACTCCACGCCACAGGAAGTCTCCCGACACTGCGGCAGACGCCAGCAGGCGGGGCCGGGGGAGGGGTCCCCACGATCCCCGAAGACCCACGGCCACCGGGCCGCGGCGGGGGGAGGGGGGCACACACGGGCACCCTCGCGGCCCGCCCCCCGCCTCATCCCGCGGGGCAGCGGCTTCGGTGGGGGGAGAGGGGGGCGCCCACCCAACACCCCGCCCGCTTGGCACACCCCGGGGCTGCGGGCGCCGGCGGCCAAATGACACTTGAGAGAGTGAACGCAGAGTCACATGACAGTCCAGGCCACACGCACTTTCTCCCACATGCACAGCCCACACCCCCTGCGCCCCGCCGCGGACCCTCCGAGGCAATCCCCGGCCGCCGAACGCGGCGGGGGCGGGGCGGGGGAGGGGCGGGCGGGGCGCGCCGGCAGTTGCTGCCAAGGTGGGGGGACGCGGTGACGGTTGGGCGCAGGCCGGTCCGGCCTGGCGGGCGGGTGGGGGTTTACCTTGATGCACCGCGACGCTGCAGCCGTGCCCGTCGCAATAAACCAGCGGGTTCTCGGCCCAGCCTCTCTCGTCTGAGCAAACGCAACAGCCTCCAATCATCTCCTTCATACTATGGGAGACCTCGTCCTCCAGTGACACGGGCCGGTCGCTAGAGACCATCTAAGAGGGAGTCGGGGGAGGGGGCACCATTAAAAAACACATGCCAGCCAATGATTAGCGCACCCCCCCACCGCCGCACAGCCGCCCGCGCCCCCCGATCCCTCCCCGGCGCCGCCGCCGCCGCCGCCCCCGACCCCCCGCCCGCCGCTCGGCCGCTCGCTCACTCGGGCTTTGCCGCTCAGTCACTCACGTTCCGCACAGGAGTCAGGAGCCATGTCCTTGCTGACTCCCCCCACCTCCCCTCCACCGCCGCCTCCGCCTCCTCCTCGTCCTCTTCCCTCCCCACCTCCACCCGGCCGCTAACGCAGGAGCCCGGAGAGGGCACACATAATCAAGTAGGCCTCCGCACAGGCGCACTGGGGGGCTCCCGCTGGGCCAGGGGCAGCGAGGGAGGGCGAGGGGGGCTGCGCTTCCTCCTCCGAGCGTCACTCGGCGTGCGCGCCCGCCCGGGAGAGGCGCCGCCTGCGTGCGCGCCGCCGCGCCGGGCCTGCTCCGGGCTCCGCCCCCCGCGCTGCCCCGCCCCCTCGCCTCTCGCGGCCGCAGGGCCGTGCGGGGCGGGAGTAGAGCGGAGGCGGCGGCGGCGCGCCCAGGCCCGAGCCCGGCCCCCGGGAGGCGGCGGGGGCGCGCACGTGGGGGCGGAGCCGTGGGGGCGGCGCCGGGCGTTCGGGCGGCGTGTGCACGCCGGGAGCGAGGCCTTCGGAGGAGGAGGCGCGCCGGGCGGGCCGGAGGCTTCCGGGACGCGGGCGGGGTGGGGGTTTTGTCGGTAGCTGGAGGGGATCCCCGGGGGCTTCCCCGCCTCTGAGCTGGACCGGACCGGCTTTTCCTGAAAAGCTGACCCTCGGGGAACCGGGGCTGGGCGCCAGCTTCCATGAAGGGCGCAGCGGAGCATGGATTCCTGCTCCGGGCCGCGCGAATATTCACGGGACCCGCCTCCACCTCCTCCACCCCGCGGCTTCACGGCCCGGACGCACCCCCAAAGTTTGCCGCATTGAAAGGGCACCCACGGAAAAGGTCACCGGCAGTCCTCGGGGTTCCCGCGGTGCTCTGGGAACTCAAAGGCTGCCTACCCTTAACTTCCCGCGGAGGGGTTGGCAAGGGCTGTTCATCAGAAAGGAGTAAAAGGCATCTGGGAAAGGATGGGGGCGCCTATGTCCTAGCCAGTCGCCAAAGGATAATTAACAGGAGAGTAGAGTTCCAGTGTTGACAGAGGATCTACTTCTTTTTGGGTTTTTGGTGGTGGGGGTGGGGAGTTATCGTTGTCTTTTTGGGTTTGGTTTTCTTTTGGGATAACACCCAGTGATGCTCAGGGGTTCCTACTGGCTCAGCAACTCAGGAATTACTCCTGGCGGTGTTCGGGGGACCATATGGGGTGCTGGAGACCGAACCCCTTTGGGCCACGTGCAAGGCAAACGCCCTCCCGGCTGTATTATTGCTCCGGCCTCCATAGATAGAGGATCTACTTCTATACCCAGAATATGCTCTTGAAATTTTAATGTTGAATGCACAGGTGGAAAATGGATCACACTTATCTGAATTGATTAAGTAGGTAAATTACAGTGTTGAGCCATAAAATCTTACATATTACCCTAACCCCTATTTACCCCAATCCCAATTACTCATGATACTAATTATAGGCAGAAAAATATCCAAAGTTTGAGGTTGAGAAGATAGTACAGCGGGGAGGGCATTTGCCTTCAACCAGGCCGGCTCAGATTCAATCCTTGGCATCCCATTGGTCCCCGAGCACTGCCAGAAATAACCCCTGAGCATTGCCAGGTGTGATGCAAAAAAAAAAAAAAAACACTAAAAATGTGTAAAACCAGTTTCTCACATGCCCATGTGCATTACCTACTAAGAACAGAACAGAGAGAGTTGGTCCACAGAACTGACTTGGGGGAGGAGAACGCCCATATGGGGTATGGGGTGAGGTGCTGGGTGTTGAACGGGGGGTCAGCCGTGTGCAAGCCTTGTGCAAGGCACCCTGCCCACTATACTCTCTCCAAGCCCTCAAAAATAAAAACTTTTAAACTTCCTTTTTTTTCCCAAACAAAATAATATTCAGTCCTCTCCTTACTTCTACTCCTCCACTTCCTCCTCTGTTTTTGGGGGGTTTTTTGGGAAGTGGCTAGGGAGGGAACCTCTGCTGGTAGTGTTCAGGGAACAGAATGTGGTGCTGGGAGGCAGATTCAGTTTCTCACATGTCCATGTGCATTACCTACTAAGTAACTCTCTGATGCCAAAACTACCTTGTTTTGTGTTTTATTCCCTTTAAATTGTTTTTGCAGTGCTGGGGTTCCGCCTCACTCCTGCAAGGCAAGTGCATTTTACTGATCGACATTTCCTACCTATATATCTTAACTGCTTGGGTTTCTTGGGGGAGGAAGGAGTCTTTTTTGTCTTTTTTTTTTTTTTGGCTTTGTGGGTCACACCTAGTGATGCAGAGGGGTTACTCCTGGCTTTGCACTCAGGAATTACTCCTGGCGGTGCTCCGGGGACTATGTGGGATGCTGGGAATCGAACCCCAGTGGGCTCCTCATGCAAGGCAAAATGCCATACTCACTGTATTATCATTCCAGCCCCCAGGGAGGAGTCTTTTAATATGGAATGCATCACATATTTATGAGTCATCCTTGTGTGGGGCCATTCTAATCTCTGTATCATCCCAATTTTATTTATATGTGCTGTGAAAACAAGAACTCAATTGTAATCTTTCATCTTTGCAAGGGATACCAACATCCAATTCCTGTACTTGTTCAAATTTCTTTTCTTTTTTTTTTTTTTTTTTTTGCTTTTGGGTCACATCCGCCGATGCACAGGGGTTACTCCTGGTGGTGCTCAGGGGAACATATGGGATGCTGGGAATCGAACTCGCGTCGGGTTCGATTAAGGCAAAACACCCTACCCGCTGTGCTATCCCTCCAGCCCCACTTCCTCAACACTGGAGACATAGTACAGCAGGAATGGTTCTTGCTGTGGCTGACCATTCCCATACCCCTTATGGTCCCCTTGGGTCCCACCTGGAGTGATCCCTGAACACAGAGCCAGGAATAAAGCCCTGAACACTGCCAGATGTGGCCCCAAAACAAAAACAACAAAACAAAAAAGTTCTAATGAAAGAGTACCTTTGAATTAAAAATCAATGTGAAATTTCCCTCCCCAAACACTACAGTCAGGCCTTAAGGCACAAATTACTATATTAATTTATATTCATTATGTAAATTAAAATACTGAAAATACATTTGTTTTCTTTTAATGCATTCAAGTTTAGTTCTTGGAGTTAATTTATATGTAAAGAAGGATGGATTCCTTGCCTTGTTCTGTAACAGTTTTGCTAATTCCAAAAATAAGGCAAAAAAAATTGTTTGCTTTATTTAAGACTTGAAACTTTATTCTAAATTCTTAAATTTTATTCTCATAAAGTTGTTCACAGTAAGACTAGAAATTCTAAAAGTATAGAAAATATTTTTTAAAAACTTGGGAGGGGGTGATCTCACTCTTTGGTGCTCAGGGCTTAATTCTGGCCCTATGCTCAGAAATCATTCCTGGCAGTGCTGCAGGACCACATGCTAGGATTAATCAAGGTCCTTACCTCCCTCCTGTGTTATCTCTCCTATGCCACATTACTTCATTTTTAAAAGCCTATACATAGGACCACAGCAATAGTATAACGAGGTAGAGCACTTGCCTTGCTTGTGGCCAGCTGGGCTTTGCACCAAATATGGCCCTCTGAGTCTGGCCAGGAGTGATCACTGAATGCAGAGCAGGAGTTCAAGCCTAAGCACAGCTAGGTATGGCCCTAAAACCAAAGAGAAAAAACACCTTACCCTACCTAAAGTAAAAGCTTATATGTAAAAATATTATCTGAAGGAAAAAAAATTGTGTGTGTGTGTGTGTGTGTGTTATACACTATTCGTTTGAAGCTACCTGGTGGTGATCAGCTGTTACTCCTGGCTCTGCACTCAGGAAAAACACTTTACTGAGACCCAGGAACTGTATGGGATGCCTGGGATTGTAACACAGATTGACTGATTGCAAGGCAAGTACCTTACCTGCCTTACCTGCTGTACTATCTCTTCAGTCCCAAAAATTTCAGTATAGAGGGACTGGAGATATAGCACAGTGGGTAGGGTGTTTGCCTTGCATATGGCCGACCCAGGTTTGATCCCGAGCATCACATATGGTCCCCCAAGCACTGCCAGAAATAATTCCTGAGTTCAAAGCCAGGAGTAACCTCTGAGTATCTCCTGGTATAACTGAAAAAAATAAAGTTTTAAAAAGAAATTTTAGTGTAGGTATATATTCAACCATTGCCAAAATAAGTCAAATGATTAAATGTGGAGTTATAAACACATGAGCAGAAAACATAATAGGTTTTGATAAGTTATAATTTTAACACATGTACCGAATATGGAATTTTTAGTGTCTCTTATTTTATGTGGGCAGCTAAACTGTTGGAATTCAGGGCTATTCCTGGCTCTATGCTTAGGGATTACTCCTGACTGGTCTCAGGGGACTACATGTAGTGTTGGATCAAATAGAGGTTGGCCACATACAGCAAATGCCTTATGCAAACTGTACTATCTCTCTGGCCCAAATGTGGAATTTTCTTATATCTCAGAGGTATTACATTTAATATATCCTACAATGTATAAAATGAGTGGGAAGAATAATTCTTCATAGATGCAGTTAATTATGCATTCATTCACTTAATATTTATTCAACATTTACTATGAACCAAGGACTATTTGGGATACAGAAACTAGAGCTGTGACCAAGTTCTATTTGTCTTTTGTGTAATATAAGTATGTATTACATGTATGAATACAAATATATATGCACATGTGTACATGAATTTATATATATACATATATACATATACACAAACATATATATGGGAATTGACTGAATATGATAATTCTCATATTACAGAATGAATAAGGTTTACAATAAATTGCCAGAATTGTTAAAATTTTTTGTTTTCAGACCATACCCAGCCTTGTTGTGCTTAGGCATCACTCCTGAGGTGTCTTAGGACCATAAAAGATGCTGGGGATCAAATCTGAGTCAGCCACACGCAAGGCAAGTGCTTCGCCTACTGTATTATCACTCAGGTCCACAATCAAGGTATTTCTAATATACGATATCAAAAAAACACATTCCGTGAGATTTATAAACAAACTTCATAGAAAAGGACAATTTTTTTTTTGAAAAGGACAATTTCAACCTTAAAAGAGTTATTTATCTGATTCTATATATGCAAATAATATGCTTTGAAAAAGTGTATCTAGTACTTGTAGAATAAAACAAAGGTCTGTTGTTTCCACTATTCTTCACAAAACAGCAGCAAACTCGGTCCTGGCTCACCTATTTCCCTGAACTAATCATCTGAGGCAACCACAAAAAACTCAAGTAAAATATTTTACGATGTAACCTCTAACCCTACTATAATGGAAAACTGTATTTTTTCCATGGGTGATAGATCTTCTTATAATTTTCTTTATCCCTTAACTTAGCACCAAATTTTTATTTTTGATTTTCCAAAATCACTTAAGTGGTCTGCAAATATTTAAAATAAATTTTGGTTCCCAGGTTAGTAATGCTTATATGATGTCCTTTCTTAAATTAAAGCTTTGTCTTTTGTGTATATTGTTTGTCTATATTAGATTTAGTTTGACATGTCTATTGAGGCAATTTCTATCATAAAATATGGAAGTTGAAGTAAATTTCTTGAACCTTCAGACTAAATACACTTTCCCTAGCCAGGTTGACTTCCATTGAGCATTTAAATTCTGTATTAGCTCTGATAGTAATGTTTCAAACAAAAGCAATTTTTATAATTCATTTATCCACTAAACTTCATCTTCAACTTTAGTCTTGCTTCTAAATAAACTGGTTGAGAAATGTAAATTCTTATGGTCTGTTCAAATTTTTAGAAACATTCCCTTTTTACATTAAGGAATCTGAATCAAATTTTGTCTTGACCATTTACTACTCGACTTTTTTACCTTTTATATGAAAGTTTAGCATGAGCCATAAATTTATGCTTACTAATTAAAATGCTGAAGTATTTCTGAAATTAGTCTTGCTATTCATCTCACAGTGAGAAAGCATGGTGTCCTTATAGATAGAAATCATACATGGCATCTAGATTGTAGCCTATTATTATGCCATTACTAATTTCAGCCAGGAAAGTACCGCAGTGGTGCTTTGCCTAAATTGTTCCTGGGAAGAATTCTATTACTGGCACTCCAAATTTTAATTTTTTTATTAAAAGGCATTAATTTCAATTAAAATTCTTTTACCTGCTTTGGGAAATTCCACTTAAATGGCATGTGCCAGTCATACTACTTGGTTTTATTTTTTTACTCACCACATTTTCTAGCAAGTATCTTGCACATAGTAGGCCCACAATAAGCATTCAACGTACAATATTGGTATTTAAAAGCTAATTGTAGCCTGAGCTTTATTCTTCAGCATAAAGTAAGATTTAATTTGCTATTTGCAACTACAATGTTTAAGCAATGGTTAATCAAAGTGTTTAGATAAATTAGTTTCTTTACAGACTTTTAATATTTGAAATTATTGTAAGTGAATCATTTGGATTTACCAGCTAGTTTCTCATTGTCTGAATTCAAATAGCCCTCAAATGTTAGCTAACTACCTTTTCATGTTAAAATTATCACTTTCTTACGAAACAGAGTAATTCAGAATCAATCATATCATCGTTAGATACACCTAATTGCTGATCTGTTCAGTTAGATAATTCTAAAATCTAATGTAATGTAAATTTTGAAAATGTTTTTTAAGAACCAAGGCCTAATATTTAAGAGGTTTGGGCTTAGTTAATCCTTTGTTGGGCTTCAGAGCTTCTCCTCTTGCTATAAAATTGATATACATATATGTTATATTTACATTTCTGGGTAAAATGCCATGTAATTACCCATAGAAAAATAACATTTAAAAGATGAATTCAGATTTTTTAGGCATTTTATATAAACATCAATTATATTTCAGAGCTGGACAGTTTTTTTCCATATGGAACAATATTTAAAGGCATTATGCTGACTTTTCAGTCTCATCAATGTAGCATAAGTATAAAAGTAGAAGATCCTCATTCCCATTATTTACTGACACTGAAGATTTGCATTTCTATTATAATGAAAGTGTGATTAAATTGACATATTTAGGTGTCTGTTCATAAGATTCAATAATGTTAAGGTTATATAAGTGAAAAGATTCTGGGCATGGCAAAGAGGAAAATCAGTTTTTGAAATGGAAAATAACCTTGAAATAAATGAAACATACCTTTGACTCAAAAAAGCAGAAATTGCAGTAAATTGCTAAATACTCTTTGGACTAAAGGAGGTAATTTTTTTAAGATTTCAATGTTTTCCTTTTTGAAAGGGACCACTGCTTACCAAATCCAGAAACAAGCCTAAGAATATGTTAATTAACTGCATTGTGTCCCAGAAAGAATAAGCTTGACAAACTCATTTTTTTATTCCTTCAATTAATAAACTCGTACATCTCAGATTTTTTTTAAAAATCTCTACTGTGTAAATCTCTAATGCGTATATCTATCTCTTGGAATTGTACAGTAACAGTGCCAAGGACCAACATGGCCCCATAGGGTGAATCTTATGAAGCTTAACATTCCTGGCGAATTAAACACACAGCCAAAGATCACTGTTTGTCCGTCTTTACTGTGGTGCTTCAGAGCCATAATGTAGGTAATTTTGATATGGGGACACTTTGCCTCAATTAAAAAAGCAGTGGTCTTTGGTTCAAGCACAACTGGAAAATATGACATAAAAAATGTTAAGCTGTTATTAGAAAGACTAAACTGCAGAGCTCCATGTCCCTCTCCATTCCTACCCCCATTCATAACCTTTTTTTTCCGCCCATTTGTTGTTTTTCTCACAAGTATATCAAGACTTGTAATGTTTTGAGGTATGTTTTTTTCTTTAAACCAAAAGCTATCAAAACACTAAAAGATATCTAGAGATTGATTCACCTTCTCTTATCAACTACACAGCAGATAAACTTGCAAAGCTATTCTAAATATTCAAAGACTTTAAAATAAAAAATGTAAATTGAATCCAAGTCGTTGAGGAGGAGGGGATAGATGGGAGGATGAGTGTGGAAGGAAAGAGCAGATTGAGAATACTTAATTTGCAACACCATTTTCCCGTTCAAACCTCTCCACAGCTAAGTCTCACGTGGATTTCTTCTATAAGAATGCTTCCCTATACTTCGAAATAACTGGATGGTTTCAATGAGGAAATGCAAGTTTAGTAAAAAGATTCGCAAAATGAAAGTGTTAAAATGCAAACCACTTCTGCAGCATTTCAAATGCAAAATAACAACCACCTCTAACTTTAACTGACTCTAAAGGGGTCTTTTCAAACAGATGCTATTTATGAACATCATCTGTTAACTTCTTTCTTGTAATTTAAAACTCTTGTCAAATGATGTTTTCATGATGACGTGCAAATATAATATTCCATTCGAGATCAATTCTAATTGTTTTTTTTAAATCCACCTTGGGAAATGGTGCCGCATAATACAGACTGGTAATGGTTCTTTTAGAAGGAATTTCCACAAAGTCTATTATGAGTCTAAGTCGAAATTACTCTTGCCCTAGTAAGTTTTGGGCCAAAGGACTGAAATTTTTTTTCTGCATGAGTTTTTCACGCATTACGACTCTGGTGTTCAAGACTCGCAAGCACTTGTTGGAAATCGTCGTTTTTAAAAAACGGTGAAGTTTGCCAGAAATATTTTTTCCACCTCCTCACAAAGGAAAACAGGCAGCGACTTTGGTGGGTTGCAATTATTTGTTCCCCAAACGTGGCTTAAAAAGCAAAGGACGTTTTTCCCTTTAGAATCTCCCTGTTATTTTGTAAAGACATTTCACCTTCAGAAATCAAGCCTGTTTTTGTCAGGGGCAACTCAGCCCTTTCTTTTAAAATCAGACTTCTTGTACACAACAAAGAGCTGAGTGATAACAAATAAAGACAGCGAAACGTGCTTTTCCCAACTCCTTGGAGCCCGGGGCATTCATTTTCCGAATCCATACATTTAAAGGCATTTTAAATAGGCTATAATCTGCTCGAACTTTCTGGTTGCAGGGGGTGGGGTGGGGTGGGGTGGGGGTGGGCGGTTAGGGAAAGGTGCCCACATTTGTGTCTGTCTAGTTATCACTTTATGAACCTCTCCACGCGGCTCTGCCCCCTCTTTTAACGCGCGAGTTGCAGGCTTGCCCAGCTGCCTACGGTTCAGTCGCTTGTTGCAAAGGCGCCTTCCTCGCGGGTCCGGAGAGGGGGGACCCCTCGCTCCCACCGAGACGGAGGATAATCGAGCCGAGCCAACCCGGCCGGAGTTCGGGGAGGCGAGAGCGGGGGGGCGCGGCCGACTTCGGGCCACGGGCCCCCCTCCCTCGGGAAGGGCCGGCGGGGCGGCCGGCGACCGGCGGGGCCGAACAATGGGGGCGAGCGGCTCCCGCTTCCTCCGCCGCGCGGGCCGCGCGCCCGGCCCCCGCCCTCCGCGGCCTCCCAGCCCGCCGCGCGCGCCGCCCGGGCCCGGCCGCTCCCGCTCGGCCCGGCCCCGGCTGCCCGCGCCGACGCCCGCACGCCCGGCCTCGCGTCCCCGCTATTCTGCGGGCCGAGCGGGCGCTCTTGCCTTTCCACATGCGGCCGCAACGTCTCGTGTTCATCTTAATTTCACCTTCCCCTCCGGAAAGAAGAAGAAGAAAAAAGAAAGACTGCGCTGGGACGCCCCCCTACCCCCACATCTACAAGTAAATCGAGCAAGCCCCTTTACCTCGAAATAATTAAAAAAAAAATTTAACGCATGTATGGCGTTTAACCGGATCCCCCAAACTATCCCCCCCTTTTATTTTTTAATTTCTTCCTTTTTAATACTGTTATTTCAAACTCTCCAGCAAAATGCATGTTGACGAGAGGGCCGAGGTGTCCGGCAGCAAATTCGAGATCTTTCTCCTGCGCCTCCAGGGACGGGGCGTTGTGTGTGTGTGTTTGGGGGTGGGGGTGTGGAAAGTGGCAAGTGGATGAGGGAGCTTCTAGAGCACGTTGTGTGTGTGCGTGTGTGTGTGTGTGTGTGTTTAGGGTGGGGGGTGTGGAAAGTGGCAAGTGGATGAGGGAGCTTCGGGGGCAGAACAGCAACGCGATTCGCAGGGGGGAACGCGGCCAGGCCGGGCCGGGGGAGGCCCAGCAGGGGTGTGCAGGGCCCTCCAGCCCGGGGCAGGGGCGCTGCTTGGCAGGCGGGGAGGTTTTAAATAGCGGGGAGAGGCGGGGAGGGGGGCGCGCATGACGGCACTTTATGAGAAAGGATGGGGCAGCGGATGAGATTACTTTGCTTTCTCATGCCCCCCTGAAAAGGGGGGGGGGGGGGAGGGAGAAAAGGAGGAAAAAAAAAGCGAGCGAGAGAGAAAAGTTGGAAGGAGGCGGAGAAAACAGCGCCGCCGACCTCCTCCCCCGGCCGCGGTGGAAGGCGCGGGCCGCGGCGGGCGGGCAGAGGGCGCGGGCCCGGCCGGCCAATCGCAGGCAACAGGTCGGGGCCGCGGCGGGCGGCGGGGCGCGGGCCCCCGAGTCTCCGCCCCGCGCCGGGCCGGCCGTGGGGGGTGGGGCGGGGGTTCCCCGCCGGAGAATCCTCCCCCGGGGCCGGCGGCGCGGCGGAGGGGAGGGGACTCGGGGCCGGGAGGATTAAGCCGGACTCGAGCGCGGCACGAGCGCGGCCCGCGTGAGGGATCCTGGGTAAAAAGTGGCCGCGCGGCCGCGGGAGAGCGCGGCGAGGAGCCGGGGTCAGAGGTCAGGGCCTGGCGCCCCGCGCGCCGAGTCCCCCACGTGAACGCAGCGAGCAGGAGGAACGGCGGTGGGCCGGGCTGGGCTCGGGCGGTTTTGGGCCGCGCCAGCCTGCTCTCCCCTCCCGACCGTGCTGCTGGACAGGGAGCCCCGTCCCGGATCGGAGAAACCCATTCTCCCCTCCCCGCCCCGCCACTGCCAAACACAGCCCAACTCCTCTCCCCTTCCTCTCAACTCCCGTCCCAGCCCTCCGGACCCGGCTGGCAATAACGCAGTAAATTTGCTTTAACAACAAGTGGGGGTGGTTGCATTTACTCCTCCCTCTCCCGCCCCCCCGCCTCCCCCTCCTCTTGCTGCGGCTCTTGACTCTACTACAAACCAGGACTATAAACATAAACATGTGTCACTGTAACTGGGCAGGTAATATACGGATTTGGGGTATATTGGGAGAGGCGGGGGAGGGGGGCGCTTGGTCGCCGCTTGGGGGGCAGTAAAAAATGTTTCACGTGCTCGACGACTTTGGGGGCTACCCAGACTCACGCACCCGCGCGCACACACACACACACACACCCCGATGCGTTTTTATAATGCCTTTGGCACTCGGTCACTTACTCATTCAGCCACAGACTCACAAAGAGACTTGCTGATAACAACCGAACCCCAAAGCAAATACACTTCAACAGGAATCTCTCTCCTTTTCCCAGCCTCCGCTGCCATTTCTCCCAGAGCAATCAGCAGCATCCCCCACTTGAATCCCCTCTTCCCCCACTCCTTTAAAAAAAAATCTTTGCCAGAGAGCAATAGAGAACGTTTTTCGACCGAAATACTACACCACTCTCTTCCCATAGACAGCATCTACTCGTTTTGGCCACAGAAATCTTTTCCAAGAGCGAGAAAGGTTATTTAAATGACTGAGTTCGAAATCTGGTGTGTTTCAGTTATTTCTTGGGCTTTGCCTTTCTGCATTTAGCAACTTCTGCTCTAAGTTGCTGTGCCTGGCGCTGGGGAGATTCGCCACAGCAAGCCTTCATTATTATTATATTTAGTCTATATTTACACTGCCGCTCAACTCCCCCCACCCCATTCTTAGTTCAACAAGCTTAGCAACATCCACTAAGATAGTGGAAAGCGGAATCTCCTCGTGGTCCTTTTGACTTGAAACCGAAGGAGACACAGAAAATGTTCAGATGGAGAAGTGGTTCCCTTTGTTCTTTCATTGTTTCTCTACGAACTGGTGGATACAAGGACAAACACTTACCTTCTCTTCTTTTTGCTCCAAAAACCAGACGCTCCCATCAGCCTTAAAATACGACAATCCACCTTGAAAGTAACTACGAATGTCGGGAGAGTTTGTATTCCATTCTTTTTAGGTCTCTGCCCTCTTTTAGCGTAGGATTAAGTTGCCGAGCACGTTGCTGCAAGCCTTAGCCCCCCGCCTTAGTGAATCGGTCACGTTTAGGACCCTCTAAGTCCTTCCTAATTCTGCCAGTAGAATCCAGGGCATTGGAGCTCTAAACTTTGAAAAAGAAAGGGGCCTGCAAGGATTCAGAAAACTTAGGGATACCCCAAAATTTTTTCACAATTGTATTGTTGTACCTCATCATCAAACAGAATTTGCCAGGATATATTCGATTTTATTCAAAGAAAGTTTTATTTTTTTTTTAAGTTTGTAATCAGCGATGTTCTATTTAGACAGCTGGGGTGAAAAGGAAGGTTTGTGTGGGCATTTCACGGAGGGAGTATTTTCCATGTTTGTTGTGCCATGCATTTTTAAAAAATACAAACAAAACACCACTAAAACTGAGAGGAAAGAAATCTCATCTGTCTTACAATGTTCAAGAGTGACTTTTAAAAAAAGGCGTTTATTTATAATTTCTTAGTATAAAACTTGGCCTCAAAAGAGAAACATTAGCTTTTCAAAGTTGAAAGACTTAATTTTCCTCTATGATTACAAAAAATTTGAAGTGACTTTTCTGGTTCAGTGTGTGATACTTGTCACTGTTTGGTACTCAGCCTGGGGAGCATTACTGCCCAAACCTTGTTCAAATCTGATTATGGTGTGATTTGTTGAAGTCATGAATATGAAATGATTGCTGTGTATCCATAAATGTGAACTTGGGATTTTTTGATCTCCCGCTTTTTTGTGTGTGTGCCCAGTAGCTGGAGCTTTGCAAGACAGTGATTGGCTCCAGTGTTCCTGGAAGGACTTGGGCTCACGCCAGGGGAACAGAACCAGAGGATTCCCTTTCTGGAGTCCACCAGGTCCACAGACATCCTTCTTTCCCCCCTCTTGGGTGCTCATATTTCCAGGGTGCCTTCAACCACCCCTAGGTAGGCCTCAACACTGAATGTCATCACATCAGTTTCTACACATTTGACTCTTGAACATAAGCAAAAAATTGGAGCAACCCAAATAAATTGTGTATCTTGATTTTTTTTAATGATTTGATATATCAACCTTGAACTCTACTTTCTCAGATTTTTTTTTATTCCCCCCACAGACAGGATCAATTGTGGGAGGCCCTGGTATCTCAGAGGAAAATATTGCAATAAAACAAGATAATTGGGGGGAAAGGCGGTTGCAATAGGAAAAGTGGCTTTTCTTTGATAGCATTTAATTGGAATTAAAAGATTCTTGAGCTGTAAACATTCTTTATTTATTCAGCACACATAAGCAGACATTGTTTTATCACCATCATAATTATGGTGTCCTTTAAACTAGCTGATAGCAGGAAAGATAAGTGAATGTGCCTTAGATTCAGATCAGGTCCCCCTTCCTTTCTTTCCCTTCCTCCCTCCCTTCCTCCCTCCCTCCCTCCCTCCTCTCCTATCTCTCTTTCTCTCTCTCTCTCTCCCCCCCCCCACAACCACCCTCTACCCAACCCCCATTCCTCCCTTGGTCACTAGGGTCCCCCACAGCCCTTGAGATGAGGAAAGCAGGAAGATTGTAGCCTAACCATTTCTTACATCATGAAAGTGATTTGTATCACACTCTAATTTGATGCAATCTATAACCTTCTTCTCTCTATGCTTATAACTGCCTTTTAGCTTACAGTGTGTTATTTGAAGACTTGCCTATTGCTTACCTGTATAAATCTTGTCCACTAGCGTTTGTTGCTTTACATTTGTCTAATTTAGAAAGCACACTCTTAGGGCTTTTGCAGAACAAAGCCTCACAAAAACTCCTTTACCTCCAAGGATTTGCAAATTTATAAAGGCTGCATTGAATTCAAGATGGGTCAGGGAGCAAAAAAAGGGTAGAAGGTCACTGCATTTTGATTATGGGTCAGTAGACAACATGGCATATACTCTGTCCCAAACTTCTGTTAAAAAACAGGATTTTAAAATACCTTGGAACAGAAGGATGGACCCTTTTGGAGACTTGCCCTATTTTGTTTGGATGAGAGAAAAAGAAAAATTAAGGAAAATATACCAAGCACCAATTTAAGTTGTTCCTTAATTTAGCCACTTCCTTCTCCTCCATTCTCATTTTCCCTTTTCCCCTAAGCAGTGAGCATTTGATATTATATAATTTTAGGTAAGGAACTATCATACAAGATTTATTGTCTTATATTCTCAATTCAGCCATATGAGACTTTAAATTATTATTATTTTAGACTTCGTAAAAGGTAATGTTAGTCACTTCTGACTAACAGGACAAGGGGTTTCATTTATTCAACAATGTAAGTCGAGGCCTTTGTTATATTCCTTGGTCTTTTCTGAATTCACTTTGAACAAACTGTGCCTAGCAATCACTAAAACAAATGTATATGGTGAAGAGTTAGATGGTGGTGGTGGTGATAGTTCTGGTGTGTGTGTGTGTGGGGAGGGGGGTATTTCTCATTTAAATTATACAAGTAAGGGCAAAACTTGGAAGGAGGGGATTATTTTAATGCACTTCAATACTTTAATTATATGACAGTTGTAGTGTAGAAATGCAAAGGTACTCTTTGGTTTTCCTTCAGGTTTTCAAAAGAACTTTTCCCATTAGTAAACTACTCCTGCAAATTGCTGTTGCATTTCCCAGCTAACCATTTAAAAGACTGTAAATGCCTTGTGCATTACTTCGCTCCAGAGGAAAGAGGTCAGACTGAATTGCAATGGTATTGAAACATAAAATACACCGAAAATAAATCAAAATAGAACATCTGAAGGTAAATTTATCATATTCATACAGGAAAAGTAAAGACAAATATGTTCATATCTTCATAGTCCATCACTTTAGAAACTGAAAGTACTGGTTTTGGTTTTTTTTCTTTTCTTTACATCAATGCAGAAGTGAGTGTTCACCAAGAATATATTTTCATCTGCATTTGCCACTGAGGATTTTCTTAGCAAGAAGCTTTGTTTTCAAAGCTCAAGTACTTTTTATGATACTATGTAGATTATACATTCCTGAGGAAATAACAACAATTAACAAACTCAGGGCACATACTATCTACATACCTAAGTCTTCAATAAGCAATTCCCTAAGACTCTCAGAGATGGATATACCTGCAATGTTAATTTGGGTGAATCCATCCACATGGATAGTATATGCATTTGAGAAGAATAGGAGTTGATATATCTTTTCTGGAAAAAAGAATCAGAATACAGTCCATCATCTGAATTGGGTTCATCTTTGATTGTAGAGGCGGCTGACATGATCAACAAATTTATCAAAGACACCTCCTGGCTTTTGAAGAATAGTACTTTATACATCTGGAACCGTACATCCATGCAAAGTAAGTAAATTATTGCATAACTTTAAGCATAATTGATAACAGACACCTTTAATTTTTCATCCCCATTCTTTTGGCCAGCTTTCACATTAATAATCTAAGCCATAAATGTTGGTAGCTATTGATCGAAATCCCTTGTGTGCATGCAAATCCATCTTAAAGTCCCCTGCCTTTCATGTGTGAGCGCTCAGGGGCCTCTGCTAGATCTTTTTATCGGGATTGACCCCCAAGGTGCCTGGAGAAGACCCCGGATATGCAACGTGTGCTGATGGCCGCAAGAAAGCTGTCTGTCACATTCTGTCTATATGTATGTGTGTGTGCCTGTGCGCTAGTGTGCGTATTCATGCCTTAACACATACACACATGCGCGCACATGCACACATCCAAGGATGAGGAAGTTCAAGGAACAAAAGAATGTATCAGACAAGAGGAAAGATGTGTAACAGGAGTATTAAAAATGTATAAGTGAAAAGGTGTCTCAGTGCACAAAGGTAGCAGCACAAATTGTATATCTGGACATGTTTTCCTAATCTCCTGACCTTTATTTTTTCTTTTCTGACCCAACCAATTGTACCTTTAGCTGAAAAGCAATACCAAACAACTTAATATTCTGATAGTTTTTAAAGCTATATATATTGCCAGTATTGTAAAGGTGGAAAGAGGGGTAGGGAGAGAAAAAGAAGGTAATTTTGAACTAGTTACTAAATCATGTTGCCATGCGCAGGAGGAATAAGAGTATGTCAGAGAGAGAGAGAGAGAGAGAGAGACAGTGAGAGGGAGTGGGAGAGGGAGAGAAGGAGGGAGGGAGGGGGAGAGAGAGAAACGTGTGTAAATCTAAATGGGAATCAGGACTGACTAGAACTACCTGGAAAGGAGGTGGGGGTGGGGAGGGGACGCTCTAGCCAACCTTTTGTAATGTCCTCCTAAAGGTTTTTTTTTTCCTGAGTTTACAATTTCTTGGCTGTTCCACTCGTTGGTGGAAATCCTAAAGCTGGGGGAGGGGTATTAGACGGGAGGGTGGGTGGGAGGAAGAGGCTGGCTGTATATAAGTGCATCAGGGGGAATTTTTAAACGACATTATTGTCACCGGCAGTAAAAAGAGTCCGGGCATTCCACCTTAAAAAACAAACACCAGCATCTGCTTTTCCTGGAAACTTCGCTTTCTGCTGAAACCTTTTGCATTTTGCTTCCTGTGAAAGTGAAAGAGAAAAACGCGGTGTGATAGATCCAGATGCAAAAGAAAGCCAACTCGGGGGATGGTATTAGCTGTGACGAGGCATTGTTCATTGCTGCCTCTCCGTTACGTTAAAGCCTGAAATATCACGAGATCCATTCAGTGATCCTTCTCTCATTCAAGGGACAAAAATGTAATTTGCTGTAGCTCTGATTTCTTGGATGAAAATGCTAGCCTAAGATTTCAAAGGAAAGAACTAGACATCGCGGTTTGTACACACATTGATTAAGTTGAAGAGCGGCGATTACATCTGTGCTGAGTGCAACAGTAGTCCAGGGCTGACTTTTCAAATCCCAACCTCTGAGTTACAGACTCTCCTAAATAGACTTCCTTTAATTTCCGGATGCACTTCTTGAAATTCCCAATTCTCTTCAAAATTCCTGGGAAATTGAAAGAGAGATGAGGGTGGGGGTGGGGAACTATGGCGGGGATCTCATGCAAACTACCTTTTTGTATATTTGATTCCTGTTTCTTTTTTTCTTCTTTCTTCTTTTTTTAAAAAGCCATCCCTGCTGTTGCTAGTCAGACCAGAGTAGGAGAAGCCGAAACTTTTGAATATAAAGAGATTATTGCATTTCTCCCCCTCTCTCACAGGCTCAGAAATATTCCTTTATTCTTTTAACCACACGGATGTGTCTATTTTTGGAGGAACAAGGAAGCATATAAATGTCTGGGTTGCATTTATGCTCTAGTTGCAAACACCGGATAGTGAAGATTTTGCTGAATTTTGCAGTGCAGCCAACACACCGCCCTGGGATCGTGGTCATGCAACTGGAAGACCCCTGCTCTCATTTGGCAATATTTCGAAGATCCTTGAAAATGACACACAGGAAAATGCCTTCATTTGCCTAAGAAGAGGTTCAATAGTATTGATCCTCATCCAAAGAGATTGTTTAAAACAAATACTTGACTTTCATGGGGGAAAAATGGAGAGTTGTGGAAGATTCATTTAAACTACGGAGCAGAAGCATTGTAGACCACTGGAAGAGTCTGCATCCTACACCAGCACTTTCTTTTCATCTTTATTACATAAAACCTCTGGAAGCACCTTGGGCGGTTTACATTTTCTTTCTTTGCAGCAGAAGCAATCTACTCCCTGGAATTCTGACCTGTGGTGAAACAGGACCCTGGCAAAGGCTGTACTGGGGACTCTAGGACAATCCCGCCTCCAATCTAGTCTGGTTAATTGTGAAAAGTGTACACATTTCTGGCTTATCTATGCTTTGTTATGAGTCTGACGTGAAACTACCTCCTCCCCACCCCACCCCCCAGCATAGAACCAAAATCTAGTTGAATTGTTACAGTGTTTCAGAGCTGGAGCCTTGAGCTGCTTCTTGGTCAAATAACTTTGTTTCTGGTTGTGAAAAGGCATATCTGGGGAGGAAAAACCAAAACAAAAAAAAAAAGAGGAAAATCGAGAGAAATTCAAAACGTAAGTCCATACCGGGATGGTTCGCCAGGAGGGTTTAACTTTGGAGCTAGCAGCGGTTGCTGCCCCCCCTCCCAGAAGGGAAATACCAGGCTATTCTGTACATTTTCCTCTTAAGCTTTTTTTTTCTAAAGGAAAAGGGTGTGGGGTGTATATATTTAGGCTTGATAATGTTTTTAAAATGCCTTTCTTTAAAATGATAATAGCTGTAGCGGTAAAATGCAAATAAAGCAAAAAATAGGCAATATTCCTTTAAAGGCGAATATACAGGTTTTTTTTTTTTTTAAACGTACACACACTCTCCTGATGAAGTCTGAGTCAGGCTGTTTCTGAGCTCCGATAGTTTAATGGAAAGATTTATATACCGACTGTATTATTTACTTTGGGAGGGGAGGTGGCAGTATAAGGGTATGCTAATTAGTGGGAGATTTTGGGGGGAAGGGGTGGAATATCAATTTTTATTGCATCACCTGTCAGGAGTGTCCAATCAGCGCTGGCTTTAGGGGAATTAATTGATGAAGGTGTCTCCGGACGAGCTCACTTCACTCTGTCATTTTATTTGTAGCTAAAGCAGCGGCGGGAATAGCAGCTGCATTTCTTTTCTCTTTCTCCCTTCACATTCCATTATCATAGTGCTCCAATGGAGAAGGAAGGAAGAGAGGGGCCCAGGTACTGATCTGCAGCGGGAACTCAGACCAACACACTGGCAGATCAGAAACCGGATGGTTTTTTCCCTCTTTTTAAAAAAAACGAAAACCAAAAAAAAAAGCAAGAATCAAGTCAGTGTAATTTCATGGCTTTTTTTTTTTCTTTTCCTTTTTCCAATAATTTCGTCTAGAGTTTGGCACTCCCTTGGCCGGGAATAACAGTCTTTGTTATTTTATTAGCAGGATGGCTTGAGACACACGCAGCAGCTGGTGGAGGATTAACATACATACATGTGTATGTATGCGTCACGTATATATTTACTGCAAATGGTGGGGATCATTTAGTGCCCGAGATGGGAGACCTGAAGTCAGGTTTTGAAGAGGTGGATGGCGTGAGGCTCGGCTACCTCATCATTAAAGGAAAGCAAATGTTTGCCCTCTCCCAAGTCTTCACGGATCTGCTGAAAAACATCCCGAGGACAACCGTGCACAAGCGCATGGATCATCTGAAAGTGAAAAAGCACCACTGCGATCTGGAGGAGTTGCGGAAACTCAAGGCCATCAACAGCATTGCCTTCCACGCCGCCAAATGCACGCTTATTTCCCGGGAAGACGTGGAAGCGCTCTACACCTCCTGCAAGACCGAGCGCGTCCTCAAGACCAAGCGCCGGCGGGTCGGCCGGGCCCTGGCCACAAAGGCGCCGGCGCCGGAGCGCGCGGCCGCGACCGCCGGCCCCCGCCCGGCCTTCTGGAAGGAGCGGCCGCAAGTTTGGCGCGGCCTGAGCGGAGCGGCGCGGGCGCTGCCAATCAGCGCGCAGACCCCGCGCCCCGGCGCCGCCGCCGCGCGCCCGGCCACCCAGCTACCTCAGCTTTTCAGCAAATACCCGGGCTCGCACTACCCGGAAATCGTGCGCTCGCCTTGCAAACCCCCTCTAAACTACGAAACTGCCCCGCTGCAGGGAAACTACGTCGCTTTCCACTCGGACCCGGCTTATTTTCGAAGCCTGCTGTGCAGCAAGCACCCGGCCGCCGCCGCCGCCGCCGCGGCCGCCGCCGCCGCCGCCGCCGCCGCGGCCGCCGCCTACTACCAGGCGTCGGCCGGCCGGCCGCAGCCAAAGGCGGCGGCGGCGGGCGCCGGGGCCCCGGTGAGCCTCACCTACCGCTGCAAGCGCAAGCGCGGGCCCACCAAGGACTGCCTGCTCGCGCCCCACGCCGGCGCCCGCCGCCTGCTGCTGCTGCCCAGGTCCTACAAAGCCAAGGCGGCGGCAGCGGCGGCGGCGGCGGCAGCGGCGGCGGCGGCCGCCGCGGGGGCCACTTGCCTGGAGAGGTTTCATTTGGTCAACAGCTTCTGCCCGCCTCCCCACCACCACCACCACCACCATCACCACCACCACCACCATCACCACCACCACCACCGGGCCCAGCCGCCGCCGCCGCCGCCGAACCACCCACCCCCTCGTCACCACCGACCGCAGCCCCATCTGGGCAGCTTTCCCGAGAGTTGCAGCAGCGACTCGGAGTCCAGCTCCTACTCGGACCATGCCGCCAACGACTCGGATTTTGGCTCCAGCTTGTCCAGCTCCAGCAACTCTGTGTCCTCAGAAGAGGAGGAGGAGGAGGAGGGAGAGGAGGAGGAGGAGGAAGAGGAGGAGGAAGAGGAGGAAGAGGGGGGCAGCGGGGCCTCGGATTCCAGTGAAGTCAGCTCGGAGGAGGAGGACTCGTCCACGGAGTCGGACTCCAGCTCCGGCTCCAGCCAAGTGTCGGTGCAGAGCATCCGTTTCAGGCGCACCAGCTTCTGCAAGCCGCCCAGCGTGCAGGCACAGGCCAACTTCTTGTACCATCTGGCCTCCGCCGCCGCCACCAAACCCGCTGCTTTCGAGGACGCCGGCAGACTTCCCGACCTCAAGGGTAGTGTCAAAGCGGAGTCGCCCGAGGAGTGGAATCTGCAGGACTGGGCCCCCAAAGCGTCTCCGGTGTACTGCCCGGCCAGCCTGGGGAGTTGTTTCCCAGAGATAAGGAACGATAGGGTATCTGAGGTTACATTCCCACACTCTGAAATTGCCAGTACAGTAAAGAGAACAGACCTGACAATTAACTGCCTGTCGGAGGGGGCCTCTTCACCTAGCCCAAAGACAAACAATGCATTTCCACAACAAAGAATACTCCGAGAGCCTAGGAAATGCTTACCAGCAACTCCTGCTACACATTGTGCAGATAACAACACAATAGCCTCTGCGTTCTTAAAGAATGGTTCTTCGGGAGCAGCAGCAAATTCAGAAAAAGATTCCAAAATCCCTCATTGTCCCGAGTTTGCTACGGATTTGCCCACTTCGCAAACTGGTCTAGAGGTGGAAGCAGCAGCAGCAGCTAAAGGAGAGAATCTCTGCACTGACTCGGCATTGCCATTTCTGCACAATATTAAAATCAAAATAGAAGACAGTAGTGCTAATGAAGAATATGAACCTGACCTTATTGCAAATAAGCTAAAGTGTGAGTGCAATGATACAAAGGGTGAGTTTTACAGTGTGACTGAAAGTAAAGAGGAGGACGCCTTGTTAACCACAGCCAAGGAAGGTTTTGCATGCCCTGAGAAAGGAACTCCTTCCTTAATTCCACTGGCTCGGAGTCAGGGCCTCTCATGCACTTTAGGTTCTCCAAAACCTGAGGATGGGGAATATAAATTTGGTGCCAGGGTGAGAAAAAATTACCGGACACTTGTACTGGGAAAGCGACCTGGACTTCAGACACCTCCAGTCAAACCAAATTTGAAATCAGCTAGAAGTCCTCGTCCTACAGGTAAAACTGAGACACAAGAAGGATCACTGGATGATTTTACAGTTATAAGCAGACGCAAAAAGGTAGCCAGCAATGTAGCATCAGCGGTGAAAAGGCCATTTAATTTCATGGCAAATTTTCCCTGTCCACCATCACTCATTATTGGGCAGGATGGGGATTTGTGGCCGGCGTATTCCTTAAACACCACTAAGGATTCCCAACCTCCTCACAAGGCCCATCCTATATGGAAATGGCAGCTGGGCGGTTCCGCAATACCTCTTCCACCTAGTCACAAATTCAGGAAATTTAATTCATAAAAGTGTTTTGGAAGATATTTTCTTGAACCATATTACCTTCCTTTTGTTGTAAATGGCACAGGATGGTTTGTACAAGTCCATTAATGTGTTACACCCCCTTTGGAGTCCCGGTTTATTGCATTTTGAAGACAGAAATCGGATTACTTTTTTTTTTCCCATTGCGGGTTTTTTTTTTTTTGAGTTAGGGTGGGGGCGGGGTGGGAGAAGGGTTGGTTTACATTCCACAGACTACTTCAGGCTAAAGACTCAAGTAAAACTCAGTTATTACGGTAGAGCTGGAACACTTTACTGTTTCAATGCTAATAATGCACCCGGTACCTCAGTTCAACTGCTACAAATAAATGTCAAAAGGTTGAATAATAAATATTACAATGAGCCATTAAGTTTATGCACTAGATTTCAGACCTGAAAATGTAACTGTTAATTCAGTGAAAGTTTGTTAGGTTACATGGTTACACAGTGAGGTTGCAAGAAGTTTCTATGAGCCCAAAATGTTCTTTTCTGGAGCTCTTGTTTATGGGGTATCTTTTCCTTTTCCTTTTTCTCTTTTTTTAACTCCCCTTATTTCCTCTCCAAGAGTATTTGCACTTAATTTTTTTTTGAGTGGAAAAATTGGGGAGTCCTGATTGAATGCTGAAAAAAGCTGCCTCATCTATACTGAGTAAAATAAATATGAGATTGTATTTTTTCGTAAAGGGTGTGGTTTTACTTTTACAGCCAGTCCTTACAATTGGTACAAGTCCTTTTTGTGTTCTCACCCAAAGGTTTTTAATATGGTGGCCCTCACCATTGTCCTGCTTATCTTGTGCTCTGAACACAACTCCTCAAACTTGCAAAACAACTAAAACAGTTCTCTTCATAGCAGGATATTGTATGGTCTGACTCTTCCTAGTATCAAAGCAGTAACTATGAGCAAGAAAAATCAAATGGGTCAGAGTTGTAAGAAAACCCCAAATGAAAAATAGCACAGTTACTTCAGGGGTTTTTTTTTTGGGGGGGGGGTACCAGAACTCAGGCACTTGGGTTTTATTACCTGTTACTTTTTTTCTGCCTCTCTCTCAACTTCTGTTTTCAGACCATCCTGTATATTGAGCAAGAGAGTTTCTACTGCAAGTGACAATCAGAGGTGACTATCTATATTTGCACTTAAAAATCAAAGTAGTTGATTTTGAACATGCAAATGGCTATGGTCTAGCCCTTGGTAAGGGCCATGCTGGTATACTATGTTGTGATGATGGAAGCAGTAAATCAAAATTATGGAAATTTGCACTGTTGAAAAGCATGCTTTAGCTTTATTTTCAATTAAAAACACTGTTAAAAATTTCCGATTCCACACATTTCTACTTATTGCAGATTGAAGAATGGTTAATAGGAATGAGTGGCTTTGTTGACATTTTCAGATGTAATGTTTTTGCCTAAAAAGTAATGCATTTACTGGGGGTATAGTGTTTTGTTGTAATATCATGGCCAGTCAGGTTCTGTGCAAAAACACTGGTGGAATTCTTCTTAGATTACAATAAAACTTTATAAACTTGTTACAAATCAAGTGCCAACGTTTCAGGTTTAGGAAAGTAAAGCAGAAATCAATTGTTATTTTAATGAAAGATGAATCTAATCATCTTTGGTCCATCGTCTATCTGATAAATTATGTATCTCATATCTTTGCCATCTTAAACCTAAGAAGTTGCATCTAAAGATCACAAATCTCAAGACAGAACT
The DNA here is from genome assembly GCF_029834395.1 of Sorex fumeus. Taxonomy (NCBI): domain Eukaryota; kingdom Metazoa; phylum Chordata; class Mammalia; order Eulipotyphla; family Soricidae; genus Sorex; species Sorex fumeus. The sequence continues at coordinate 17,749,421 of NW_026606083.1, read as the reverse complement.
ACATCAGTGAAATGTTTACTGTGTGAATTTAAGTCACTATTTCTCATGGAAATGCAGCCTCCCCTCCCCCTCTTTTGCCTTTTAATTCCTACTCCCTTTGAAATTATTCTTTTGTCTATAAATGTTTCAAATGGATCTGGATGGGCTCAGCCCTAATTGCTGTACATGCTCTGTGGTTTTACTCTTATTTGTAAAGGACAGAGGCTGAGAATACCTGCATCCAAATATATTTGGATGGAGTAAACAGATGCTTTGAACTGCCTCCCTTCCATTCCTTCTTGAATGTTGCCAGATGTAGGTTTACTGGATCCCCCCAACCTCCTGCTCACCTTTTTAAAAAAAAAAATCTGGAAAGATAGATATGGTCAAAGCAAAAATTGGGGCTTGTTATCCTTGAATTCATGCTTGTGTGTAATTCCCAAGACCAGTCCATGTTGTAGTTATAGCTGAACAACTGACCTCTCAGTCTGAGTTGTTTCCTCTTTGGAAGGCAAAACAGAATTTGGGTGCAGTAAGTTATTCTGCAAAATCAATCTGTAAAAAGTGTGACATACACCCTGGAAAGTCTGTAATTTCTACTCTTTAATTACTGCTAAGTCATGGAAGTTCAAACCCTTGATGACTACTATTTTGCTTGTTGACTTGTGACATCATTATTTCTAAATTATAAACTGAGAATACATATGTGAAGCCTACAGATTTTGGTATGGGATGACCAGGAGATGGAATAAGCACAAATTAAAACAAATATGCCCTGTGGAATTTCTGACATAAAATATTGGCCTCTAGCTTGACACTTGGTCTTCAGCCCTTAGAGAATCAATAGTTTCAGTTTATAGGAGATGGAGAATGAGCTGTATGGAGGTTGGGCCATTCCAGAGTGATACCATCAAAAGGAGAGAAGTAGTCAACACAAATTTTACCTCACACTACTACTACAAGCCAACCAACCACAGTAAAACCTGAGTTGGGGCTTCTGTTAGGAAAGTGTACCCAATAGGATTCAGTAACTTGCAAAGCTAAGGTGTTCTTTCCATTCATGGGAGCCCCTCAGCTGTTTGACCATTCTGCTGTGGGGCCTGTTCTCAGTTTAGTTTATTCTGCTTGTTTTATGATGAATGACAGTATCAAGGTATTCTCAGGTGCCACAATCACCATGATCAGGTTCAAAAAGTTATGCCTTACTGAAAGGAAAACAAAAGTTACCTCCAAACATTGAAGTGTTTTCAGATGATAGCTGGTTTTAAGGCACTGTCCGGTTCGCTGGGTCACTGGCGTTGTGTCTAAGAGGATTCACAGGCTTAAGGAAAATGTGGGAAAAGGTTCATTCTCTGACATTTTGGGGAGGCAAGTTTTTTGGGGGTCTCCTATGAAAGCAGTTTACTGATAAAACTGTGAAATGCAGATTTAAGTATTTTTAAAAAGATCTATGTGCTCTGTCTTCCAGTAAGGTTATCTGCCTTTCTAGAAAACACAGCTTGCTCTTTTTCCCCCAACTATTTACGTTTTAAAGTGGGTGTTCTTTTCTACTGGCTTCCTTGATTACAGTGGAGTAATCTCAATAATGGTTGTTTATTTTAAAATCAACAACAAGGAGCCACTGCTAACAGCAATAGCACAAACTAGATGAGCTGGTGTGTGGATTTTTATCTTATTCGTGTCTGGGTGACTTCCAATGGTCTAGAAATTCTTCAAAGTTCAGGCACGAGCATTAGAAGTTCCTGCAGAGAGGAGAAGGAGAATTTTGTGTGCTTGGAGGATGAGATGTAGACTAATTCCTCAAAAGCAGTCCCCTCCCCTTCAAAGAAAAACAAAAAATCCTCCAGGGTGACAAAAAACACTTTTTAAAAATAAAGCCTTAGCATCTACAAAAGACAGAAAAGGTGGTGAGTTTTGCTTCACCTTGAAAATAACTTCCTGCTGGAAAGGATGTGGAAAGGGGAGTTCCTAAAGCTAAACTAGGGGCGTCTGTGTGTGTGTGTGTGTGTGTGTGTGTGTGTGTGTGTGTGCGCGCGCGCGCGCGCGCGTGTGTTTAAATGCTCCCCATCAACTAACCTCAGGAAATTGGCTAGGAGGAACAAGGCATCCCCCTTAGGGAGTCCACCCGGTCACCCCATCTTCCCCAGGATTTTCCCCTTCCCAGTGAGAAAGAACTGTGTTTTTATGCTAGCTTTGGTTTTGGTTTGCTCCCTGGGCCAAAGGGCATTTTGCAAGCTCTTCTAGGGGGTGGGGACGTAGGACCGATCCAGAAGGTGGGGGAGGGCAGCATTTTACCTGTTTAGCAGGCCCTCTTCTACTTAAAAAAAAAAAAAGCGGAGTTGGGGTGGGGGAGAAGGGGGCAGCTATCACTCTTCGCCCCTGCCCTAGGCCCCCGCTCCTCTCCCGCTCCCTTTCAAACGGGCGGCCTCACAAGCTCCCACTTTAAAAGGCCTGAGATGTTTTGCATGAAGCCCTCACAATAGGGGTTGAGGGAATTGACAGTTTCAAAAACAAGGCCTTCAGTCCTTTCCAGCTGCCGGGCCGCTCTCTCGCACCGACGCCCTGGCCCTCGCCGCTGGTGGCGTCCCCGGCAGCGGCCCCGGCCCCCAGCCCGCCCCCCGGCGGTGTTTGTAAACAGGGTCAGTGTCCAGGGGCTGCGGGCCAGGGCTGCGGGCCTGGCGGGCTGCGAGCGGAGGCGGGGAGGCCGGGCGGGCCCGGGACCCGAGGAGGGGGTGCGGGGTCCCTGCCCCCCACCCCAGGCCGCGACCTCCCCCGCGGGGGTGGGGGGCGGCCGGGCTCCGGGCCCCGCGCTCACCCCGGGGCCAGCACCCTGGAGGGATGGCCATGCCGCCATCTTGCCCGGTGCCACCCCATCCCTTTGTGACTTCTTGTTTTCCCGCCCAGATCGTGTTCTCCTCGGCAGGCATGACGGGCTCGCTCCCGGGGCGCCCGCGCCCGCACCTCCCGCGCGCGGCCCCCCGGCGGCCCGGGCCCGGCCCGCGACGCCCGCCGCGGCGCCTTTGTGCGCGGGGCAGGCCTCGGGCACCCCCGCACGCGCCCCGCGGCCTCGCCCCTTCTCACCTCCCGGCCCGGCCCCGCGCGCGCCTCCCCGCCCCGAGGCCGGGCCCGGGCTGGGGGGCACCGCGGCCGGCGGCGCCCGAGCCCCGGGCCGGGGAGCGGCGGGGCCCGCGGGGACCCCGGAGGGAGGGCGGCCGGGCGCGGGCGCGGGCGAGGAGCCGGGCGGCCCCCGCCGTCAAGCGTGTGAAATTACGCACCGGGCTCTTAAAGAGCGCCTAATTTCTAGTAAATAGCGAGGTCTTTGTAAATGGCTTTATTATGTTGTTTCTTGTTAATTGTTGAGAAAATCCCCATTGTTGAGTGTGAAAGGCTTTATGAGCTAACCTGGGCCCCGGCGCGATCCCGGGGCAGTAAATGGCCGCTCGGCCGGCGAGGCCCGCGCGGGGACAGCGACGCGAGGACAGCGCCGCGCCGTCGCCCCCGCCCCGCCCCCAGCCCGGGATGCCCCGGGGGCCCGGCCCGCGGGGGCCCCCGAGGGTCGCCGCCGGAGTGCGGCCCGGTCTGGGGGGTGGCGGGGAGGAGGAGCGGGCCGGGGCGCCCCTCTCGGGTCACCGCCGCGACCCCGGCCGCCCTCTCCGGCCGCGCCCGGCCCGGATGGTTCCCGGGCTTTGTCTCGGCGCGGCGGCCGCGGGTGGAGCGGGCCGGGCCGGGGGAGGCCCGAGGCGGCCGGGCCGGGGCGCGGGGCTCCGCCGAGCGGCCTCCAAGGCCCGGCCAGCGCGCCTGCTCGCGCCTAGCTTTTGTCTCCAGCTCTCTCTGCCTCCCTCCTCTTCTTCCCTTCTCTTTCCCATGCAGGATGACCTCTCTCCCTCCCTCCCTCCCTCTCTCTGTCTCTCTCCCCCCCCCCCCCCCCCCCCCCCGTCTCTCTCCCTGTCTCTGTCTCTGTCTCCCCCTTCCCCCACCTTGGAAACCTGAAATAGACTTAGAAGACAGAAGAAACCAGAAGCGCGTCTTTGGGTAGCTTTTGGTGCGTGCGCGCGCGCGCGCTTGTGTGTGTGTGGTTGTGTGTGTGTGTGTGTGGTTGTGTGTGTGTGTGTGTGTCTTTGGGTAGCCTTTGGTGCTGGGTGCTGGTGTTGTGTGTGTGTGTGTGTGTCTGAAAACAGGAGCCAGGCTTTCTTCTTCAGTCGAAGATAAGACATTCCTCTCTCTTTCCCCGTCTCCTGCAGTTGTTTTTTTTTTCCCCCTGCTAGGAGAGACCGGGAAGAGGAGCTGGGGCGCTTTTGATTAACTTCGAGGCGGGGGCCCCCGACGCGGCCTGCAGGCAGGGAGGTGGGGGCGGGCGGAGGGCGCCTCCCCGGACTCGGCCCCGGGGCCTGGCCCGGGCCTTCAGACTCTCAGAGGGGTCGAGGGGGAAAAGCAGCCGCCGCCGCCTCTGAGCCCTGGCAGGGCCAGTGAGAGGCCCGAGAATGTCTTCGCGAGCCCGCACTGCGGGAGCAAACCCTGGGCTAGCTGGCCGCCAAGGGCGGGGTTTGGATATTAGCAGATGCAAATCGCAAGGAAACGTTTCACTCCGGGCAGGAAAACCTATATTCTGCTAGCTTCTCCCCCTTCGAAGACGGCCCTACGCGCTCTTTCACCAAATTAGCTATTACGTGAAAGCCCCCTGGGTTTAAAGCACTTGTTTCATGCATTCACGTACAACCCGTATTAACTATGTACTTTCTGCTATTCCTCTTGTGGCTGTCCCTGCCTCTTCCTTCTTTGCGGAGAGTATGATGCGTTTTATTTTAGCCCAATCGATGCTTGCAAATACGGGGATAACGCAACACACACTTCTGCCGGGGAGGCCGTTTTCAAAATTGAGTTTAGCAATCAATACTCAGTCGAAATACTCCAATTGCACGGCCTCACCAAATTCAAGCCTTGGGCTCCCGCTTCCCTTTTTCTCTCTGATGAACGTCCTCTCAGAACAGGATGTTTTTATCCCGTGTATTTGGACTTTTCCCCCAAAGCTCACTGCAGACTGATTGGAAAAACACGACCCCAAATCTGTGTGGCGTTCAACCCGTCAATAGCTTCCAGGCAGAGCTCTCTCCCACTTGCAATGAGACCCTTCCTTTCTCTTCCCAGATCCTAAGGAGTAGCACCTAGGAGTGCCTCTGAATAAGGTTTCTGATCCCCACCCCAGGGGGCAGCTCTGACGTGGGCCACAGGTCCAGTCCTGGACTTCTTCACCCAAAGCCCAGTTGTTTGTGTGTGGAAGTTGCAGCTCTCTATTTTTGAGCTGTGCCAAGGACTGGGGCTGTGTCCACTGGGGGAAGTGCTGTGGTTGTCTCCTTGCAAGGGACCTTAAACCCGAGAGCTATAGGGTGAGGGATTTTGAAAGAAAATTAGAAAATAGGCTGTCCTGAGAGAGAGAGAGAGAGAGAGAGAGAGAGAGAGAGAGAGAGAGAGAGAGAGAGAGAGAGTGTGTGTGTGTGTGTGTGTGTGATATTCTGAAAAGAAAATCTATAGGGGAAGCTGAGGGTGGGGAGGAGGGGATAGAACAAATCCTGAGGACCCTAAGATCATACTCGATTCCACCTCCTGCCTGGATCTCCCTTTAGCTGAGGTGTCCAGAGCAACATAGAAAGAGGTGGAGAGAAACAGTGGCAGACAGCCTAGAGACAGACTCTCTAGGAAGCTTCAGTTACTCATCTAATCAGTGGTGTCAATATGGTAGTGTTTGACCCTTTTGGGAAGGAAGAGACTTAGCAGTTAAGAGACTTAGACCCTAAAAGACTGGCCACCTAGCAGAGTATCTATCTAGCCACCTAGCAGAGTATCTGGCAGTGTATCTACGGGTCTCCAAAAGGCCTCCCTAGCCCAGAGACCAGTGGGGAAAGGGGTCACTAGAGTCACGGCTTATCATCTTCCCCAAGCATTCAAAAAAATGAACAAGTCAACAATTGTCCTGGAGACTGGGGCTAGTGGAGGGAGAAATTGGAATATAATTTCCATTATTGGATCCTGCCCTCTTTAAGAGTAATTTAGATTAGCAGCAGGAAGGACACAATACTTGTGATAAGTGATGAGTAGCAGAGAAGAAACGGCATGGACAAGACTGAGCTGGGGCAGCATTGGCCCCTGTCCTGAAAGACGCGTAAGTATGTGAGAGTCTCTTGGCCCTGACATGGTCCAGCTCTGAAATGACCAAGAAGACCCTGGATCCTTGGGTCTGCCTGGAAGAAAGGCTCATTTTCTATTCATTCTCCCTCAAGTATCCCTCTCTTTCCCCTCCCTTTCAAATGAGTACCCTGATTGTCAGTGATGCAAACATGGAAGACAGTCCATTTTCTTCCTCTCTATTGGCTCCACATGGACAGACCAAACCATGGGTGGGCTTTCAGGTGCCTGGTTTCTCGCACCCATTCCAAGTCAAGCCCTCATGACCTAGTGGGAATTGACCTGACAGTTTATTTACCTTTTTTCCCCTAACATTTTCTTTCCTTCTTGGCTTTTAATAGTCTTCACCTTTTCTGATTAAGCCCTTGCATCAGGTGAAGATTTGATGGGGAAGAAATGCAGTGGTTTGGAAGACCTTCCCTGCGGAGGGGGAGAGGGCGAGCCCTGATGGAGGCCATCTGGGAGCTTCCTGTGATCCCACAGATACTTCCTTGCTTGGGTGAGAGGCCAGAGCTGCCCAGCCTCTGGTCCTGCTTGTGCTGAGCTATTCCGATTAGGCTATAAAACCCAGCATGTATCTCAAGACCAGGAGAGCTCAACTCCATAAACACGTGGCTAGGGTTCTAACATGGAGCACATTGCCAGATGCAAATGCAAAGAGGTGCTTTTCATTCTGGTCCAAGTGTTGTACATTCAGTGGCCAGTGGCAAATTAGTCTCCAGAAAGCCAATTTTGATTTTTTTAATCAGTAATGCTTTAAAAGAAAAAAAACAAACTTATACGATTGATAATTAAAAGGGTGTACATCACTACCACCAGAGTGTTTTTATCTAAATTTAAAAAGAAAGGCTGCCAAACACTGTCCCCTTAAATAAAACATTTAAGTAGAAAAGTATGATTAACATTTGACTTGTTTGACTGTTTTGGCTGCTCCTAACATTTTAAGAAGAATAAAAATCATTTAACTCCCCTGTTAAAATCTTTTTTACAGGTTGATGTACTGTGCATTTAAAAATAAATTAGCAATTTCATCATATACCCCTTTCATCTTCTCTAGGCCAACTACCTCTGAAACACTTTTCTTAAACATCAGCATTTTTTATATTATCTTAAACATTTTTGTCTGTGCTTTCACATTGAACATAATTATTAAATAGGAAAATGGAACTTATTTCTGTGCAGTTAGGGAGTTGCCAGGGTTTCTTGCCCTTTGCACAACCTCTAGCCAGTTTATCTGAGTAGAATGCCATCCGACATAACATGCAGCCCTCATATAATATCCTGACACTATGAAAGGATTTCCAGATGAATTGGAAACATCCTGATTGTGAATTTTCTATCTTTTTCTATTTTGAACCAATACTTGAGTGTATACCGAAGTTGATTTTAAATGTAATCTACTGCAAGCGGAAAAAAAGTACAAAAATAATAAGGAAACAAACAAAAAGAACTGGCGATCTATGATAAATACCATTAGAACCATTGATACCAGTTACCTGCTATAACGCGAATGGGATCGTGATGACAATTCCATTGACACAGTCTCTTCATTCAGGATCCTAGCCAAAGGAATACCATGTCAATGTATAAAATTCTAACCAAAGATAAGCCATTTCAATGGAAATCGCAATGTGCAAAGTCTCATTGAAGCCAATGAGATTGAGTGTAATATCCATACCACATTCTCATCTGCTTGCCCCGGGATTTAGTATGCAGCTCAGCACTGAAATGAGATTATGCATATAAAATACCAATATAGAATACAATGCCCAATAAAACATTAGAAAAGAAACTTACAGACCATATACACAGGCTTTACTTAAATTTGAACTTCATGTGCATACCCTCCTACCATCAGAACATTAAATCTACAAAATGTCCTTACTCTGTTTTTTTTTCTCACTTCTTTCTGCATGATTCCCCCCACCCCCACCCTCTCCTATCCAAACACAATTCTTTTAAGGGCACTCTTCAAATCATCTAACATTTCCCAAAGGATCTTCCAGGAGTCTCTTAAAGTGTCTTTTTAAATTAAAAGGCCCCAAACAATTTCAATGCCTTTTTCTTTTTGCACCAAAAAATATCGGAAAGTATTTGGACTTGCAAACCTATGGGTGTGTAAAAAGAAGAAAGGGACCAAAGAGAAAACGCCCCCACAGTGGATTACAAGGTTATGGGACAGGTCACTGGGAAAGGGAAATAAAACTGAATGTTAGGTCGGGCTTGTAAATTATGCACCTTTCAGGGAAAGCGGTTTAAGGTCTCTTCACTCAAGGTTCCCCCCCCCATCCATTTTGCTATTAATTCTTAACTCTTGGTAGGCAGTTCTTTAATGAGGTTGTTTGTGGCAGGTTAATTTTCTCCAATCTACTGAGCGCCTCATTTTCCCTTTTAAGTGCAGTGCTGCCTAGAGCTTTCAGTATTTTCCATACCAGAAAACAAAATAAATGTGAAGTTGCCGGGGCTGAGAATTAAAGGCGTGATGTGGACAGAAAAACAGAGGCCCTGGACAGATGGGAGAGGGAGGGTCGAAGCCAGGCTGAGTGAGGGCATGAGGGAGAGAGATTTCGGTCTTAGGAGAGCAATGAGCCTGGGAGTGTAATATATTAAATATTGCAGCGATCGATTTCAATACCCCAAGTGGACACGGGAATAAAAATTCACCCACAAGCTGAAGTGATTAGGAATGCTTTGTTGCGAGGGGGGAAAATGTGATTTTCTTCAGATCCTTTTTGTTCAGGTTCGAAGAGGCCTGGCCAATCCAAGGGTAAGCCCTGGACTCCCGGTTTGGGATCTAACTCGAAAGGTTAGTCGTATCTCAATGGTGCTTCTGCACAGGGCAAAGATGGGCCTTTGTACTGAGGGGGATTAAATATCAACCACAATTACGGCCTGGTCACTCTAGGAGCTTTGCTCCCAAATCAGAGGAGAGTCCATTTGGGAGAGGCCGCTCCTTCCTGTGTATCAGTCTTTGTTTCAGCCCCGGGGACAAAGAAGTTGCTTTTGCACAGTTCTTCTTTCATTAAAACCAGGAGAAAATGCACAATATGGTTTACAGAAGGTTGACTCACAATAGCTGGACGTCAAAACAGTCTTTGGGACTATGTCGGGGAGAAATATTTTTGAAATGTCATTCTGGGGTCAAAAGTATGCAACTGACAAATAGCCGGGCACCAATGCCCACTGCCACACATGATTTCATTAGTGACTGCAGAATGGGGTGGGATTTTCTGTTCTTTTCTCCTGCCAAATCCAGCTGTTAGACATTCATGCTATGAACTGTGTTTCTCTCAGGCCAGGAATCTGTTGGAGGATTTGAGGTAGTCACTTCGGAGGCTGCTTCGAGGGAGGGAGGGATGGGGGATTGTTTTCACTCGCAGCCTAATGGGCCAGGCCCCGGCTCTTCTCACTGGGGACACGGGGTGTGTTGTGAGGGACACAGCGCCCTGCCACATGCCTGCGTGCAGCCACCGCATCTGCCTCCTCCACCAGCGTGGCCGCTGCAAATCAGGGAGAGAAAGGCAGCACCATACAAAAGATCTCTTTAAGGAGGATGGGCTCTCAGAGTGACTGGGATATCTGTGGCTGCCTCTGCATGGCCTCCTTGGCCTCTGCCAGATCTTCCCCTACCGGTGATTACATCTTTCTTTCACACCAGCCTAGGCTTGTAAGGGCACCCCCTGCCCCCTGCTAACCAACTCCCCCTGATAACCCAGACACTGATTTCTCTTCTCCCCAGGTGGTTACATGAGGCTGGACTGCAAGATCTGAGTAAGCTGGAATCCCGGAATGGGGCAAAAGCAGTGTATGATGGGCCTGGAGCTGAAGTACAGTAGGGAGGGCGCTTGCTGTGCACACAGCTGACCTAGGTTTGATCCCTGGCACTCCAGATGATCCCCTGAGCCTGCCAGGAGTGATCCCTGAGCACAGAGGCAGGAGTAAGCCCTGAGCACTGCTGATGTGGCCCAAACAAAACCAAGCAAACAATAAAGCAGTATAGGATGTCTCCCCAGCTTCCTCTCTTTTCTTCTGGTGCCCCCTCCCCCACCGCAGGTTCTGTCTCCTTCCAGCTAGCTAGCTCTTAGGAGGATGAGAGCCTGCATGGTGGGCCCAGGAGACTAGTCCTATTTCTGTGGGCAGGTCTCCTAAATGAAAAGTGCTCGGGCCCAGAAGGAAGCTCAGCGACCAGTTCCTTTGGATCCAACTGGGCTGATGATGCCTGGGTGGAGGCTGAGGTGGGTGGAGGAACAGAGCACATAGGCTCCCCTAGAGAAAGTCGCAGAGGCCTGGAGTGGCCGGAAAGAGGCCTGGGTGTCTTTTCAGGAGTTTTATCTCCCTTCAGCCACCTCACTCTTTCCTCTCTTCACACTGAGAGAGTTAGACTGGATTATTTGGCCCAAGAGCAAAGTACCAGTCAAAGAAACTCTCTTTAAAGGGCTGGAGAGATAGAGCAGTAGGCTGGAGTCTATGCCTCACACGCATAGTCCCGGGCTTGATCTCCAGCACTGCATAGTCCCCCCCCAGACTGCCTGAAGTGACCGCTGAGCTGGGAGTTGCTCCTGAGTGTCGCAGGGCATGACACCGAAAATCAGAAACGGTTACTCTCACTGTCAGAGATAGCCCAGAGGGCTGAGCACATGCAGGACCTACGGAATGCCCAGCACTGCCTGGTCTCCTGAGCACCATGAGCAGCAACCCAGAGCACTACACGTGGAGTAGCCTTTGAGCACGACGGGATGGCCGCCAAACAAAAACCAAACCAGAAAGTTGCTTTGAGGAGCTAGACTGATTGAAAGTGGTCCTCTATCTTCTTGAGTTACTTAATAACGGCAGGGACAGGGAGAGCAAAGGAATTGTTCTGGGGGTTGCTGCTGTCCTCCCTAGGCCTTGCTGGAGTCGGCCCTTCTCTGACTTCCTCCTTCTCCTCTAAATCATGTCAGGAAGAGGCAGGTCGAATGAAAGCATGTGAGGAGATGGATGGGTAGGGTGGGGGCTGAGGCCTCAATGAGGGCTGGCTGGTCTGCGCAGGTGCAACCCCAGCTTTTGTGTGACTGATTGCTAACATTGGGAGAAGAATTCAATAGGGGGGCAGTTCAGGTGAAGGGTTCCCCTGCACTAAGGGGAAGGTTCTGGGTACAGTGCCTGAACCCTGGGACCTCCATAGCCTGTCCCATGGGCAGTATCTGTTGCTTCTTCAAGCAACAGTCAAAGCAACTTTCTGGTTTTGCTGGGGTCCTGGGCTATTGTCAGTCTTGGGGCCTAGGTCTGCTGCCCCTAGGGCTACTGGATTCACCTTCACTCTGGGAACCCCAAATAAACTTCCACAACATGGGTCTGAAAGGGCCGCTTAAGGCTCACCGATCTGTGGAAAGAACTTTGCAAAACTGCAAGCAAGCGAGAAAAATTGTCTATTCTTGTGAGAGAAATACAAGTTTGCACTTCACATAGGCGCTTGAGAGAAAGGGTGGGTGTGGAGGGCTGGCGAAGGAGAATCTTTCTCCTGGCCCAAAGCCCCACTGTAATCTCCAGAACAATTTCATTTCCTCCGCAGCACCCTGGCTCAGAAAGCTCAGGCCAGAGAGAGCTTAAAGCCCGGGTGGGGAACAGAAAGTGGCTAGCCTGGGCTAGGGCACAGGTGAGGTCTGGCCCTGTGGGTACCCAGGGCTCCGAGGGTCTGGAAGGCAGCAGGAAAACGGCAGGATGTGGCAGACTGAGGCACGCCTCTCTCTGTCACTCTCTGTCTCTGTCTGTCTGTCTGTCTGTCTCTCTGTCTCTCCTGTCTCTGTCTCACTGTCTCTGTCTCTCTCTCACTCCGTCAGCCTTCGGCCTCTGGCTGGCCTGTCCCCGCCCCTCTTGCAGGTCAGGTCGCCCGGAGCTCGGGTTTCGGCAGAGACCTCCCCCCCACTCCGGGCCGCCAGGCCGCTGCCGCTCTGCCTGCCCGGCGCCCAGGCCTCTCCCCGCTTGCTGAGAAAGGGAAAAGCGCGCGTCCCGCCTGGTGCAGGCTGGGGGCGCGTGTGTGCCGAGGGGGAGCTCGTGCTCCCGGAGACGGGGAGCCAGCTCGGTAAAGCTTCGCTCTGCGTTCTCCGGAGGGCCGGTGGAGGCAAATGGTTCCTGCGGTCGCCCTCCGCCAGTCCCAATTACTGCGCGGCTGCTGGAAACGCAGCGGGCCGCGGGGAAGAGAGGCAGGCCGGGGGAAGCCGGTCCCTGTTCCTCCAAAAGGGAGACTGGAACTTTTGAACCCTTTAAAGTGATTGATCAGGTCCCAGCAGAGAGCGGCTCCCCTCCCCCCACCCCGCTGTCCCCAGCTCTGCTGCCTTCCGCAGCCCCCTGGGCTCGGACCGCGCGTGGGGTGGCGCGGGGCGCCGGGGCCGGTGCGTGCGGAGACGCGCGCTGCCCGTGGCGCTGATGCACCCGGGCGCTTGCTGCGCGCGGAGCCCGAGCATCTGGCGCGGCCCGGGACGAGGCCAGATGGGAGAATTCCTAGTGCGAGGGGTGCTTCGTGCCTCCGGCGTCGCAGCCCTCGAGGTGAAAGACACCGGCCACCGCTTTTCCCACGAACCCAGCCCCTGCAGCCCGCCGCCCAGCTAGCGGGTGCTCGCACGAGCCGGGCTGGGTGCGGTGCGGCCGCAGGCTCCCAGCCGCCGCAGGAAGAGGAGTTGATTATTAATTCGGCTGGCTCGCAGCGAACTACACACTCAAAGCCTCTGGCTTTGGGAATGGGCCCGGAGCGGGAACCCAGACAGAGCTGACCCCAGGGCCGGGACTGGGAAAGCCGAGCGGAGGAGGTTCCCGGGCGCGTCTGAGCGGGTTGGGTAGCACTCCCGAGGGCAAAGGTTGACTCTTCCTCGCCCCCCAATAAATTCTTGGCTAACTAGTGTAGACTAAACACATTAGGATTATTAAATGGGGGCAGAATAGGAAGGTTGGATGTATGTCAACTGGACGCAGGCACGGTGGACAAATCAAGGTGCTTCCAACCCTCAAATAGAAATGTAATGTTCAACTGGACGAATTAATTTTTGACGGATTTACGGTATGATTTTCTTTCAAGGGGTATTCATTGGTTTCTTTCGATCCGCAGTGCGGCCCAAAGACAGAAATATATACAAGCACTTTCTGCTTTTGCGGACACCCCTTAACAGTATCTCCCAAAGAAAGATCAAGACACTTTGTGAATTTTCCCCAGATAATGCCTCATATTCCGAATGACTGATCAGAGAACTCCGGTATTGTTGAATAAAATGAGAGGAAGGCGAGTGACGTGGGAGTGGAACAATGGCATTTCTGAATCAGTTTGCTTGATTGACATTTGGGAGCTTCATGACCCCAGGGAATGGGACTCATTACGGTGAATACACCAAAACATCAACCAAGATTAGAACTCTAGATCCTGTTTTAATCCCATTTCAGTCTAAATTATAGTGGGAAAATATAAAATCCGAGAGGAGAGAATTACTCTGTCATATATTCACCTAAAGTTTTAATTGTACTAAGGGGGAATAAAAAATGAAAAACCAGATGTAGTTTTAATCATTTTGAGGAAAAGCACCCACAATGTAGTATAGTGTATGGGTTTGGTGGGGTAGAAACTAAGAATATTCATGTGATATAAAATATTTTTTCTTTGCTGGGGAGACAATTTAACGGAGATGTACGTAGGAAGCTTTTTAATTCTTCCTTTGCATGCTTGTGATACACACACCCTTTTACTGGATTACAAAACTTGAGGATCATTAATAAATTAATATTAACAAATAATTAGATACCTTAAAGGTGGAGACTAAATGCTCAATATGATTTCAAAGACTTCTCTGTTTTTTGAAAGGGATTTTCTTTTAATGTAAAAAATTGCTAAGAGGTATGTTTAACTCAGAAACTTGTGAGAACCTTTCTTCAGTTCTTAGAAAACTGAATGTGTTTGAGTAAAGTTTATTTATAGCAGCAGAAAAGTGTGGTGAGATCATATGTGTTAGGTGGCGTATCAGCTGTAGAAACTTCACTAAAGCAAAAAGAGAGAATTGATTCCTCAATGAAACTTATCCTTGATTCTCAGAAACTTGAAAAACTGAATATCTCAAGCAAAGCTGACCCACAGAAGACAGTAGAGCTAAGCTATAGATTAGTAACAGTTATGTCAATAAAAGTTATGTTACTTTATTTTTAATAGGTAAAGTACAGCAAAGGGAAATGTAAGAGGAAGATAGGAAACTGGAGGAAATGTGTTATAAATCATGGACCAGAAAGGATGGCTGAACACAATAGCTTCACAATGTTATATTTTGAGAGGTAGATTTTTTAATGAAAATCTCTGCATTGCACGGGAACTGGGAATCCTAAGAGTTATTTATGCAGCAAGAAGGGACAAAAATTAATTATTAGAAGCTCAGTAATCACCAAATAAACTCTGAGCTTTGAGGTTAAAAATAGACGACTATCTTCATGTTCAATTATACTGTATCAATTACTAATACAACGGATGTTTCAGCGTCTCAGCGCGACCAGATATCATCTTCTATGGAGATATCTTGGTATTAATTAATGACTGCTTTATTCTCATTATTCACAAGGAAAAATAGGGGTCGTGTCACATTAAAATTAAGATTATCTCAGTTTATCTGGGCTCTTAAACAAAGATCAAAGTAATTATATTTTGAATTAACAGAGGTAGGCAATTTATCTCGTTATTTTTTGTTCTGAGACAGAAAATCAAGATCAGCAATAAGCAAAGTTTCATTTTGGAGACAGAAACGAACCAAACAAATATCTCTTGACTCTTGCCATATTTCCCTTGCTAAAGGGGGAATGAGGGAACTGTAAAAGACGTGACTTTGCAAAGTCAAGTCCTTTTTAAAAGACTCGGATCGAAATTCTTGCTATGCAACAAGGATTCAGGTTTGATTAATTTTCTGCAAGCGACGTGACAGCGGTGTTTTAAAAGATTAATTAAAATTGAAGTGATACGGAGCAGGAATTCAACCTGCAGAGGCGTCCCTGGCGCCTTGGGGGGCTTTGCAAGCAAGTCCCTAGCCCGAACGGCGGGCTTTCCCGAGCCTGGGACGCAACTCTCGGTCTCCTGGAGAGGAACGCGGAATTTGGCAGGGCGCCCGCCCGGCCGCCTGGCATCCCGAGCTGGCCGCCAGCTCTCAGGGGTGGGGACGGGGTGTGTCCCGGGGAACCCGCCGCCGAGAAAACTGCTGGCTCGGCTCTCGCTGTGCCAGTGAGGTCCAGGGTCACGCCGAGAGGCCGGAGGCTACTCGGGATGCCTCGAGCTCACCGCCCCGGGCTGTGTGCGCGCACTTCTAGGGGAGAAGGCGGGGGGAGGGGGAGCGCCTACTTGGGACCCGGCTGGTGCGGCGCCTCCACTGCCTGCGCGCGCCTGCGGACTGCGTGCACCTCGCTCCGCTCTGGCGCCTGGGCCGAGCCCCGGGCGTGCAGCCCTCGGTCACCCGGTGCGGGCCTGGAGCGCGCAGCCCTCCCTCGTGAGCTCGGATCCGGGCTGCCGGCGGCCCTTCCTTGAACAGCCGCCGAGCTCCACGCCGGCACCTCTCGGCCCCTTTTCGGGTCCCGGATCCCCACCGCCTCACCCCCATCCCTCCCCCGGCTTCACTGCGCGACAGTCTTCGCTCGAGTCCGAAGGGAAGCTCGGAGCAATTGTAACCGGAGGAGCAGAGCGACCCTACGGCTCCCGGGGCGCGCGCGGCGGAGCAGCGATGCGGGTGGCGCCCGAGAGGGTGGGGTGGGGGTGGGTAGCAGTGGGGGAGGGGGCAGCCGTTTGCGATCGGCCTTCCTCCCCAGTGCACGATCTACGTTTACCATGTTCCCTGCTCTTTTTAACAAGTGGGGAAAAGGATCGCCCGTGGGGACCCCGAGGTCGAGCCATGGGGAGCTCTCGCTTCGCTGCCCAGGACCGCCGGGCTGCCCGCCCAGGGGGACCCGTAACCACGCGGGGTGGGTGCGGATCAGGCTACTGCCCCGCAGGGACCTGCCTTCCGACCCAGGTCCTCGCCGGGAAACCCCCCTATCCCCATCCCTGCCCCCCAGCCTCCTGGCGGGTCCCAGGGCTCGGGGCCTAAAAGGGTCCCCCGGGAGTCTCCGCGCCGCGCAGGCGACGTGGCTTCCCCACCCCCCTCACGTCTGCCTCTCCCACACTCATCCCTGAGAGCTGGGGGGAGGAAGGGAGGGAGGCGGGTGCACTGACGAGGACGGGGGAGTCAGGGTCAGAGAGAAAAAGGAGGTGAAGGGGACGTGGGGGTGGGGTGGGGGGCGAGCCGGAGGCCCTGCGGCGGGGAGGGGGGGGGAAAGCCGGGGTCCCTTCCCTTCCGAGGGGTGCGGTGGCGCCTTTCCCCCGGGGAACCCCAACACCGCAGCTCCCAACCTGGAGAACAAAGGGGTCTGGGAAGCCCGATCCGGGTCGGGGAGCCGCGTTGGAGGGAGGCAGAAAGGCCGGCGGAGGGGCAGGGGCGGGCGCGTCCCCACGTTTCCTCTGCTGGCCCAGGCGGAAAGCGCCCTCCTGGTAAGTGCCGCGCGGAAGTGGCGGCAGAATCCCGGCGAGCTCGGGCTCCCCACGGAACAACCACGCTCTTCTCCCTTCCTCCCGCGGCGTCCCCACCCCCCTCCCGGGACCGTGGCCCGAGCGTCGGAGGCAGCTGCGGGAGCGGCGGCGGCGGCTGCTCGGCGCGGCTCGGCGCGGGCGGAACCGCGAGGCAGCAGCGCCCCCTGCAGGGCCCGGGCGCCAGGGCCGGCGCCGCGCCGCCTCTTAAGGTGGAACCTGCCGAGTTAGTTCCCCACCGAGCGCCGGGGCTTTCCCACACCCGCGGCTCTCCAGCCGAGCCGGGCCAAACGGTCCGCAGCGGCCGGCGCCTGTGCGCTCCTGCTGCTATTTTCTCGATCCCTTGACCCCGCTACCTGCAGGACTTCCTCGGCGGATGCCCTGCTATCGATTTCCACCGTCACAATTGATAATTCCCTGCTGGTATAAAAAGGATGCGTAACTGGCGCGCCCGGGTGGAAAAACCAAACCGGCGTCTCTTTAACTTGAGATAAAATAAAAGCAGGTAATTTCCCCCCCCTATATTTATGAAAAGTATTAAGTAGGCCAGCAGGAAGGGGTCGCCGAGCATTGACCTGTCCATGGGTCTTTCGGACCCGAGCGTTCCAAGGGTGAGACTGGCTCGGTTGGGAATCGCACACAACCCGTCAACAATCAGGGCGGATGCTGAGGGAGCCCAGAGCCGGGCAGCGGTGGCAGGCCCACAGGGCACCCCTCCGGGTGTATCTCCGACGTCCCAGCTCCCACCAACTTTCGCCCGGATGCTTTATTACTTTGCAGAGAGCAGGGAATGGGGAGAGCACCGCAGGACAGCTTTTAACTAACCCTGCGCGTGCACTCAGGGTTTCTTGGATATGAATGAGGGTCTTCCCCTGCAAACTCGAGGTTCTTTGCGGGGAAGGAGGGGGGACAGACGAGCACGGCGCAGGACAGGAACTCTGATTCCTGAAACCCCTTCCTTCACCCGTAGCTATTTCGAAGCCTTCAGGGGTTGTCCTGGGAGCCAGCAGCGCGGTCCGTACCGTGGGAACCTGCGTCCCGGGGGGCTCGCGGCCTTGGCTCCGCCCCCCACGGCCAGGGGCCGACCTGCTCGCCGCAGGGGCCGCGACGAGGGAAGCTCGTTCCCGGCAGGTGCCCCTGGGTCAGACCCGCCTGGGCGCGGGGGAAGGTGGTGGCAAACCGCAAGCGAAAGTCGAGAGGGGCCGGAGCTCTTTTGCTCTAATCCGTTTTACACGGTGGAAACCGCAGATCTGTCGCCTCGGCGGCCACTTTTTTAATTGCGAGGCGAATATGAACAACTAAAACGAACGTGCGAGCTGACTTTTTTCCCTGCGGGACTAAAAGCCAGCGCGCCCGTGGGCGAAGACGGAGACCGATCCGAGCTCCCGTGCGCTTGCTGCGAGGACTGGATTTGGGGGGCGCAGGCGGCGTCTCGACACCCACCAGGCTTGAGCCTCTGCTCGGAGAGATCCGGTCTCGACCCGCCTTGCATACCCTCCAGGCTCTCCTCCCTAGCCGGGCGCCCCCCTTTCAGCATCTTTCCACGCTTCTGGCTGGCACTGCGGGTCAGAGGTGGGCGCGTGGGGTTTGAGGGCTGAACTGGCTTCTGGTTGGCAGAAGCCCCGCAGCCAGCTTACAAAGACAAGGGGTTTGGTTGTGCAGGACCGAGGATTCGGAGACTTTCAAGCCCACCCGGAGCAGCCCCCGCAGACTCGCTGCTTTCCCCGCGGACCAGTAGGCGCAGGCTGCGGTGGTGACCGAACCACCAACTCTGCTCAGCGCGCCTGGTCCTCGCGCGCTCAGTTCCTCGGCGGGACCCATCCCGGGAGAAGCCAGGAGCGCAGCGCCCGAGGGAGACCAGAGAGTGGGGATGCCTTTCCCAAGTTGATGTATTCAGGGTCCACAGGAAAACCTTCGTTAGCCAAGCTGGTGGTGGTGGAGGTAGGGAGAAGGCTGAGCAGAAGGAAGGCGAGCTGAAGCTAAATGGAGTGATCAGATCGCCGATGGGGAGGGCAAGAGGGAAGAAAACTCGCCCTCTTTGTTTCTTTCAAAAGCCCGAGCACGTTTCTTCCCAAATCAAACCGCGATGCAGCACTCCTCCGAGCGCTTCTGTAGTGGAGAGGCGCTGCTCGTTGGTGGGGTCACTTGCAAAGCATTTGCTGAGCAAACTTTTTCGAAGGTGCTTTCTCACCCAGCCCATTCGAAGTTCAGCGCGTTGTGATTCAAAGCAATTCCGGAAGGGGAAGATCTGTGCAGAGATGCACACACAACAGATTGTGTAGTCCCTCTAGGAGAGTAAAGCAAATCTCTAAGAGAGAATTCTCCTCTAGATGATAGCTGATTTCCCCAAGTACTTAGTTCCTAGTGTTTGCTCCCATAGTCCCGAGTTACCATTTTTCTCCACTCCCCGTTAATAAATCTCCTGAGAGAACTGATTTTATTTTCCACATAAGAACACACAAAATTATTTGCATACTGATTTCTTAATCACCTTCCCCCCCCCGCCCCCCCAGTTGGTTTTGGGGCCACACCCAGCAGTGCTCTGGGCTTACTCTTGTCCTGCTTTTAGGATGACTGGTGATGGGGCTGGGGCAGTAGAGGTGAAACCAGGGTCACCCACATGTAAGGCAAGCGCCCTACAGGCTGTACTATCTTCCTGGCGCCATCCTTAGTCATCTTGTAATGTCGGATCTGTCCATCTATGTCCATGTGTTAAGTTTCCATTGAAGTTTAGAGCAATGTGGAAAGCTCTACTTTTGGTCTTCCAGTCTGGGAACTTGACCAGGAATTTTTGACAAACCAGTAAAATAAATAATTACCTTTGTTTAGAATTTTTTCTGAGTAAATGGAAAATAACATTAATGAATGACTTTGAACACAATTTTTATGTTAAGATAGCTACAAACATTATAAAGAAATAAATCACCGCTCCTAAGGTTTAGAATAATGGCTTCTCACTTGCTGTCATATTTTGCAAAAAATGACTTCCCATTAATTGAAAATGACCAACAGTACATGTATTTCACATAGCAAGGTTGATCCACTGAACTTTACTTCCAACAACTTACACTATCTGGTTTCAATTATGTGAGTAATTCCTAGGGAAAATTAGAAACTGTGGAATAATTTGTGTTTTTTGTATATTTTTGTCTTTTCATCGAAACATTGATTAAATCTGATTTCATGAAAAATAAAAACACTACAGCAAATCCCTTGAGTCATCTTGAAGAATAATATGTAATGGTTATGTACGAAATGTGTGTCTCCAGGATTTTAATGAAACTAGGATGAATGAATCAAGGATGAATGCAAATATAACTGTTGCTGCTTTTTTCCCCCCAGTGATTTTTTTCTTTCTGGGATATAAGACATATAGAACTCCAGAAAGAAGTATTTAAATTGACTCTGATAGTAAGGCAACCATTGTTGGTTTTCTCAGAAGAGCCCAGGAATCTAGGGGCAATGCCAAAATCATTGGCTTAAGCATCATTTTCCTATCCCGCCTGTCTGTGATACCAATTTTGGGGATATGTGAAAATATACATTTATTTCCCAAGTTTGAGAATACAACCGAATTCCAAGTGCTGAAAGTATGATTCTTAGTTGACAGTGTCTTAGACATTTGAGGGGTATCTGTCTGAGATGACTTTCATAATGATGACTTTAATGATACTGGAAAGTAAGGAAAGGCTTCCATTGCAGGCAAGATATGATGAATGGATGCAAGGAGCTATTGATAACACATGCTAACTTTTAGAGTTCTGTCTAAATGATTATTTCCCCTACCATTGCAGAGGAAGACAGAAGTGCATCAATGTTCATCAGATGCAGGGTAATAAAAATGTGAGTGACAGTCAATGGACTGTGACGATTATGTGATTGTTAGTGGAGGTGGCTGTGCTCTGAAATGTTTGTTCCTATTCAAAGGTCTATGGTCCTCATAGAGAGAGAAAGGAAGTTTGCAGGAAATTGAGAACAAGCAGGAGAAGAGGAAAGAAAGGCTAAAAAAAAGTAAAGCAAATTCTGTAATTAAAAAACTTTTTTTTTTTACTTTAGCTTTGATTTTAGTCAGTTGCTTCTACTGGCTATTTAGATGAAATAAATAGAATATTGTTTAATAGGCAGATACTCTTATGATACATTTTCCTCTTAAAGGATCTGATTTCTGACATCTGAAAGAAACTGGAATTCAAGTTAGTATTAGAACTTGAATTTGTTCTGCCAGAGTGAAAATTGGTTCCATTAGGCGTCAGTCACAGAACTCTTACAGAGCTGGCTAGAGCGGTAGATACGATATATCCAACTAGCTGAAATAATAAAGTCTTAAGTAATGCTGGAGATGCTTTGGGAAACCATCCAGGGGGTTTAATTTTTTTTTAAACGAAAGTTTCTTAATTTTATGTCCTCATAAATCTGGAACAAGCCTAATTAATGTTATCAGGCAAAGCCTAATACCTGATTCGTTGGAGAGAACACAGTAAGAAGGACTTAAAATGCAGAATTTTCAATTGTCTGCAATATTTAGCAAGGGTATGTTTCTGAACATTTTTCTTCTTCACTTGCCTCTCTTTCCTTCTCATTGCAGATTTATAATGCTCTAGGGGAAATCCTTGGAAGAAATGATATATCAGACTTACTATCCCAAAGCTTAGAAGTTAGTGTCTGAATTTATAAAAATCTAAACAATAACCACCACAAGAATTTACTTTTCCTTAGATAGATAATTATACCCAAAATATTGAGGAGTGGGGAAAATGAGCATGTTATTAAAAAGTTCATGTTTTTAAGCATTGGAGAGCTTCAAAGAAATTAGATTCATAAGATGCATGTGGGTTTATATACATAAACAATTTTTTCATAAATTGATTGGAACCCCTTGCATATTTGTTACATGAGAATATTTGATATCTTTCCTCACATAATTATCTGTTATAATCATTTAAAATTGCTAATGAAAAGTAGAATAGTAAACAAATAAAATTGAAAACGAATAAAATTCTCCTGAATTTATTGTAGAAATAAATCTTCTATTCTGCTTTCTATTGCTTTTCTTTTGAGCAAAAAATCACTAACTTATTACTTTTGCCATCACTTTGTCCTTCCATGTGTTTTATTTGTTGTTGAACAAATGCTATAGTTAATATACCAAACACAATAATTACAATTTCCTAGAGGTAAAGTCTTTATGGGAATAGCAATTTAAATTTACAAATAATCATGAACAATTTAGGAAACTTACTGCTTTAATTATTTATTTTCTTATTCAGGACTTATTTTGTTGCCATATTTTCAGCCTCATTTGTCTACAACAATGACAGACACCTGTGTTGTCTTTTTCCTTTCCTCCTTTTCTTTTGCTTTTGTGCTATCCTGAAGGTGCTCAGAGTTTACTCTCTGGCTCTGGGGGCTATATGGGGTGCCAGAGATTGAACCAAGGGATGGTCATTTACAAGGCAAACGCTTTATGTGTATGCTATGTCTCTGGCCTCTGTATTTTTAATTTTTTGTTTTTTTGGCTGCACTTAATTGATGATCAGGGTCTATTTCTGCTCAGTACTTAGAGGTTGCTCCTGACAGTGTTTGAGGGACCATAGGCAATGCCAGGGATCAAATCTGGGCCTTCTGCATGCAAATCATTGAGTTATCTCTCAGACCACAGTGGTTTACATTTCTTTTGTCCATTAAGAATTAAAATTGTTCAGGAGTAACCCTTTGATATATTTAGATATATTTTTTTAGATCTCATCTCAAAGCAACAAAAAGAGCTGTTTAAAACTTAACTCCTGGGGTCAGAGGGATAGTACAGTGGGGAGGGCATTTACCTTGCACGTGGCTGACCCAGGTTCGATCTCCAGCATCCCATATGGTCCCCACTGCCAGGAGAATTCCTGAGTGTAGAGCCAGGAGTAACCCCATGAGTCTCACTGGGTGTGACCCAAAAAGAAAAGAAAAAAAAAACAGCTTAACTCCTGGAGTTCCGAGGGCCATGACTCAGTGGTAGAACACTTGTATTGTGTATGTGAGGTTTTCGGTTCCATTCCTTGTGCTTGGACACAAATGTCAAGACCCGGAGTGAGGGGGGAATAGCTCTCAAAAGACTGGAGTGCCTGCTTGCATGTTAGAGCCTCAGTTTCCATTCTGGACAAGCACTGTTCCTTTCCAGTAGGAGAGGACTCTTGAGACCAAGAATCAAGTGCACTGCTAAGTGTGGCCCCAAAGCTAACGGAGAGTTAGGGCTATGGATCAGAAATGTAGACCTTGCCTTGCATATGTGAGGCACTGAGTTTGATCTCCAGTAAACCAAACAACCAGCCAATCAGCCAACAAACAATCCAAACAACCAACCAACAAACACACACTATTAAAAGTTAAAAATAGGTTGTAATCATAGTACAGAGAGAAGGGTGCTTGTCTTGCACAAGGCTAACTCACGTTCGATCCCTACTACCTCATATAGTCCCCTGAGCCCATCAGGAAAGATCCCAAAGTGCAGAGTCAGGAATAAGCCCTGAGCACCATTAGGTGTGGCCTCCAAACACTGAAAGTTAAAAGTAACTTTATAGGGGCTGGAATGATAGTACAGTGGGTAGGGAGGTTGCCTTGCACGCGGCCGACCTGGGTTTAAACCCTGACATCTCATATGGTCCCCTGAGCACTGCCAGAAGTAATTTCTGAGTGCAGAGCCAGGAGGAACCTCTGAGCATTGCTGGGTGTGACCCCCCCAAAAAAAACAAAAAAAATGATAAATTTTAGGGGTTTTATTTTTTGAGTCACACCCGGCGATGCACAAGGGTTACTCCTGGCTCATGCACTCAGGAATCACTCCTGGCTGAGCTCGGGGGACCATATGGAATACTGGGAATCGAACCCGGGTTGGCCACGTGCAAGGCAAATGCACTACCCACCGTGCTATCACTCCAGTTCCAAAAAATTATAAATTTTAGAGAGAGGAGAGAGAGAGAGTTGTTCAAGAGAACACAGGATTCTCTTCCGAAGGGAAAAAGGAAAGAAGGCACATTCTTTCAGGTTGAGAGATGGGCGAATTCCCAAGCTGGAGAATGTGCCACTTGACATATCTTAGCAGAAGTTGCCTCTCCGATCACAGTTCAGCCCTTCTGGGTCTTCCCTTCTAGATCTAGAGGAGAATGCTTTGCACGGTGGGAGCCTTGCTCTTCCCGACAAGTGTAGGGGAGATGCAAGAGGCAATTCCAGAAATGCTGCTTTTGACAGCGTGCCTCAGGGGAGTTAATATTCAGGTGGCAATTGGCCAAAGTAAGTAGGAAATTTAAGAAAGGGTGAAGCTTCAATAGTGGTGAAAGAACTGCTCAGCTAACTAGAAATAGGAAGTTTCTACAAGAAAAAGAATTTGAGCTCTTTGGGGTTGGAGCAATAGTATAGCAGGGAGGGCATTTGCATTGCATATGGCTGGCCTGGGTTCAATCCCTGGCATTCCATATAATCTCCAGAGCAATGCCAGGAGTAATTCCTGAGTGCAGAGCCAGGAGTAACCCCTGAACATCTCCGAGTGTGACCCAAAAAGAAAAACAGAATTGAACTCTTTTTTTTTTTAATGTAGGAGTACTGCTATTTATTCAGCCACTGATTAGCTGATTGAATTGTGCATGAACTCCACCTAATTTTTTTTTATTTTTTATAATTTTATTTATTGAATCACCATGAGAGCAGTTACAAAGCTTTCGGGTCTAAGTCTCGGTCATACAATGAAACACCCGTACCTCCACCAGTGCCCATTCTCCACCCCCAACAACCCCAGTATACCCCCATCCCACACCCTCCCCCTACCTGTGGGGCAGATGATTTCCACATTACTCTCTCTCTACTTTGATCACATTCAATATTTTGATACCAGATCCACCATTATTGTTTGAGATTTTACCCCAACACTCAGATCTGCTGAAAAGGCAACAGTAGACAATTTGTTTTCTATTGCTGGTTATGAATAACATATGATGTTGCGTGGCTGCAGTAGTGGCTGCGCGATTTTGAAATTCCAAAATTTTAACATTTAAATCTGGAGGGATTTCTGCCAAAACCTGCTGGGTTCTGAGATTTACTCCTGAGTCTCTGGGATCATGGCCGTTAAGCAGCTTGATCAGGAGCCAGAGAAGCTGTTCGTGGGCGATGACTTGGGGTCTCATTGGGGTGGGGAGGGCAGGATCGGCTCCACCTGCATTCTGTGAGACCCAAAATGTCTTGTCACTGTGGGCCCAAACCTGACTGTCCAATGGCCTCTGGAGGATAACGGCCACCGAGCTGCCAGGGGGAAGCAGGCGGAGGGACAACACCCTTTCCCCCCGGGGTGGCCCAGCGACAGTAACCTACTGCGTGGTCCGGATGCATTTCTGCCAAAAGTTGCTGGGTTTTGAGATTTGTTTCTGAGTTTCTGGGATCATAGCCGTTAAGCAGCTTGATCAGGAGCCAGAGAGGACATTAGTGGGCGAAGACTTGGGGTCTCATTGGGATGGGGAGGACAGGACCGGCTCCACCCCCATCTCGTGAGGCCCTGTGTGTCTTGTCACTGCAGGCCCAAACCTGACTGTCCAGTGGCCTCTGAAGGATGGCGGCCACCAGGCCACCGGGGGAACAGGCCAAGGCCTGAAACCTATTCCCACCTGGGGTGGCCAAGCACCGGTAACCTACTGCAGGGACCGGATGCATTTCTGCCAAAAGCCACTGGGTTTCGAGATTTGTTTCTGAGTCTCTGGGATCATAGCCATTAAGCAGTTCAATCAGGAACCAGAGAGGCCATGCCTCCAATTATATAGCTGAGCTGGAGGTGGTTTGTGGGTGTGTTTCCCACATACCTAACTTTTGGCTGTTTACTTTCTTCGTAAACTTTGCCCCAAGTTTTTGGGTCTGGCCAAAGGCACAGCAGCAATTTTGGGGTATCTGGAAGTCTGAAGGCGCCAACAGGCTGCTGATTAACTCGCTTCACAGGTACAGATTGACCTGCTGGCAGCACCATATCCCCTTAAAATTGAATTCTTGCCATACCAACCCAGTTTTGATTCCTGGCACCAGATTTGTCAGTCACCTGAACCCCACCAGGAGTTATAACTAAGTGGAGAGTTATGTTATACCTGAACATTGCTGAGTGTGACCCCCAAACAAACAAAAAGAATTTGAAGAGTCAGGGGTGCCTGTGTATGTGAAATGATAAGGTAAAGGTAAAGGCCCTCCCGTTGATCATCGATTTGCTCGAGCGGGCCCAGTAACGTCTCCATTGGAGACTTTGTTGTTACTGTGTTTGGCATATCGAATACGTCACAGGGAGCTTGCCAGGCTCTGCCGTGCGGGCTCGATACTCTCGGTAGCTTGCCGGGCTCTCCGAGAGGGGCGGAGGAATCGAACTCGGGTCGGCCATGTTGGCTGCGTGCAAGGCAGACACCCTACCCGCTGTGCTATCGCTCCAGCCCATATGTGAAATGATAGATTTAAATTTTTATTTATCTATTATTTAACTTAGAACAATTAAATTTGGGGTTGGAGAGATGGTGCGTAGGGTGCAAGAGCATGCAGTAGACCTGGGTTTAATCCTTGGCATGCCATATGAAGCCCATGTTGGCACAGAGCCTGGAGTAAGCCCCAGTATCGACAGATATGGCCCAAAAACCAAAAAAAAAAATGGGGGGGGGAGGAAGAGAAAAAATTTAATTATAGCTGGGGCCACATATTTACAATACTTTAAACATCTATTTATTTATTTTGTTTTGCTTTGTTTGAAGCGTTTTTATTTTGGGGGTGGGGAGGCCCCACACCCGGCATGTTCCTGGTACGTGGAATCCATGCAGTGCAAGGATTGGAATATGCAAGGAAAGCACCTCAACCCCTGAACTAGCTCTCAGGCCCCTTGTCGCGGCTCTTTCCTGCTCTCTGCCACTCCTCTCTACCCTGTGAGACACATTCTGGGCCTTCCTTTGATGAATCATGTGCGGTGGAAGTGAAGTTGGACAAACTCTGGAAACTAGGCCTCAGAAAGCTTTGCCACTCCCATCTTTTCTTTCCCTTCTGGAATACTAAAAGGTAAAGGCCCTCCCGTTGTTCGTCGATTTGCTCAAGCGGGCCCAGTAACGTCTCCATCATGAGACTTGTTGTTACTGTGTTTGGCATATCGAATAGGTCTCGGGGAGCTTGCCAGGCTCTGCTGCGCGGGTGAGATACTCTCGGGAGCTTGCCGGGCTCTCCGAGAGGGGCGGAGGAATCGAACTCGGGTCGGCCATGTTGGCTGCGTTCAAGGCAAATGCCCTACTGCTCTGGAATACTGTGTCACCAAAAAGTCTGGGGTAGAAGATCACGAGGGGGCTGGGGGCGGAAAGAAAGCACAGTTGATAAGGCGTTTGCTTTGCAAGTGGTCAATTTGGGTTGAATCCTCAGCATCCCGTATGGTCACCAGAGCTCCACCAAGCATGATCTCTGAGTGCAGAGTCAAGAGTTAGCTCTGACACGGCTGTGGTTCGCTCTTTCCCTGGCCCCCATCATGAGGGCCTCAGTCCAAGAAAACACACCAATTGGATGCTGGTACATGATGAAACAGGTGCTGCCCAGAGACGCAGGCAGATGCGTGTTTGTCAGCATCCAGATCATTAAAACAAGCCAGCCGACCAAAAGCTTGCATTTGGTAGACTGGGAGCACCTGTAAAGGTTGACCCAAAAGCCTCCGTCCCTCTCTGAGAGCCCAGCAAGCTACTAAGAGTGTCCTGCTTGCACAGCAGAGCCTGGCAAGCTCCCTGTGGCATATTCAATGCTCCCAAAACATCTTGAATCCCCGACCTTGAAAGAACCTCCAATACAGCAGCTTTGGGAAGGACGAATAAGGAGAGGCTGCTAAAATCTTGGGCTGTAGCGATAGCACAGCAGGTAGGGCGTTTGCCTTGCAGGTGACCGACCTGGCTGGCCCAGGTTTGATTCCTCCGCCTCTCTCGGAGAGCCCGGCAAGCTACTGAGAGTATCTCGCCTGCACGGCAAAGCCTGGCAAGCTACCTGTGATGTATTCAATATGCCAAACACAGTGACAAGTCTCACAATGTAACTGGACCTGCTCGAACAAATTGATGAACAACAAGAGGACAGTGATACAGTGATACTGGTGCCCGTTCATGGAAATCGATTAACGACAGTGATAGTGATACATGATGGAACTGAGGCGAAATCAGCACAGCACAATTGTGAAAAGCAGCAAGTCACCAGTTCCAACCCCTAAGCTTTGAAGTGGTTTCTTTCACAGCAACAGACAGGGGACTCCACTGTTTGAGTCATCCTAAGTGGTGATCAAACCCAAGTGTGTTTGGCTGGAGGTGTGGCTCAGTACCACTGCACGGACCTGGGAAGGGTCCCAGTCATCCTGTTGTTTGGGATCCTTGGGACCCCCCACAAAGTGTGTCATCTCTGCTGTAGCACAAGCCAGTGTTAGCTCCACAACCCAGAAACTTCTGGTCTTCTCTGAAACAACAAAAGAAGGGAGGGGGAAAAAGAAATCTTAAAAAATGTCCACTCGAGGGGCTGGAGTGGTAGCATAGTGGGTAGGGTTTTTGCCTTGCACGCTGCTGACCCGGGTTCAATTCTTAGCATCCCATATGGTCCCCTGAGCACTGCCAGGAATGATTCCTTAGTGCAGAGCCAGGAGTGAACCCTGTGCGTGGCCAGGTGTGACCCAAAAAGAAAAAAAATGTCCACTTAAGATAAGTTTCAATACATATTCACTCTTCCTTCCCCACTGCAAACATCGTGGTTCCATCGTTCTCTGGGGTGGGAGCTGTTGGCATTGGGACAGGTCGATCCATCATGTAGGCCAGTGTGTAGGCGGCTATACACAGAACAAACCCGGCCCCACCTCCTCAGACATTTCCAGAAGTCTAAAACTGTCCTGTGTCAATTAAAACTTGCAGAGAAACAAATGATCCAACCCTTAGTGGCTTAAAACAAAAAGCACTTAGGACCAGAGAGATAAGACAGTGGGCAAGATAGTGGGTAAGACACCTTGCATGTGGCTAATCGGGGTTTGATCCCAGGAACCACGAGGCTTGCAGGGGTGATCATGGAACACAGAGTCAGGAGTAAGCCCTGAGCACCACCAGGTGTGACCTATAAAACAAAACAGAACAAAAATGGATTCTTTCTCCTGAGAGACAGAGTTGGACTCTGGGTATTTCAGTCTGAGCCAGACTTGGTGGTCTAGAATGGTCTCCCTTAGCTCTCTGGAATCTCAGTGCCAGAGACAACTCAGGAGGGTGTGACTCTTTTTAAAAATCTTTTTTGGCTTTTTAGGTCACACCCAGTGATGCTTAAGGATTCCTCCTGGCTCTGTACTCAGAATTACTCCTGGCAGTGCTTGGGGGGATCATATGGGATTCTGGGGATCGAACCTGGGTGAACCACACGTAAGGCTAATGCCCTATCCCCTGTACTATTGCTCCAGCCCCAAGGAGCTCTCCTAGGGCCCTAACCTGGTCTCTTCCCTGCCTACTCACCCTCTTCTGCTTTCAGGTGGTTATTACCAATGGTACTCAAGGGTTACTCTCAGCGCAGTGATCAGATTTCCTTCCTGGAGGTGCTTGCATGTTGTGTAGTGGCATGTAGTCCCATGCAGTGCTAGGGATTGAACCTGGGGCTTCTTCAGGCAATGTGTGTGATCCAACCTTTTGAACTGGTGAGTGAGTGTGTGTGTGTGTGTGTGTGTTTGCTGCACCTGGCAGTGCTCAGGGTTTACTCCTGGTTCTGGGATCACTCCTGGCAGGCTCAGGGTACCTTATTTTAGTGACAGGATTTGAGGCTGGGTTAGCTGTGTGCAAGGCAAGCGCAACTACCCACTCCACTGTACTATCTGGTTTCAGAATTTACATTAAAATAATTTTTTTAATAGCACTCAGTGATCCTCAGAGGTTATTCTTGGCTCTGCACTTAGGAATTACTCCAGTGGTGCTCAGGGGACCATATGATATGCCGGGGATTGAACTCGGGTCAGTCACATGTAAGGCAAGCACCCTGCCTGTTCTCTGTACTATTGCTCTGGCCCCACAAAATTTACAATTTTAAGTGTACAGTTTGGTGGATTAAGTTTATCATATTGTTGTATATCACTGAGCACTATCTCATTCTGCAAAAACAAGCTATGCACATAAAACAACTCCCCATCCCCCCTCCCCCTACCTATACCTCTTCTCCTCCAAAACCACATTCTGCTTCCTATCTTTTTTTTTTGGCAAATAAATAGTATTTTATTTCTTTCTTAAAAAATTGAATCACCATGAGATATACAGTTTTGCAGTTGTTCGTGATTGAGTTTCAGCCATACAATGTTCCAGTACCCGTCCCTTCACCGGTTCACACTTCTGCCACCATCTGCTTCCTATCCTTATACGTATCTGCTCTAAGTACCTATATGTGTAGAATGATAAATGATACAGATGCCTCATCTGTGACTTCCTTCATTTACCATCGTGTCATCAATGTTTGTCTGTATTGGGTTGGAGAGAAAGCATAAAGGTTATGGTGCTTGCCTAGCTTGTGTCTGCAACCGTGATCTTTGTTGGATTCCTGGTAACATACATGATCCCCTGAGCATAAACCCCAGTATGGCCCCAGAGCACAAAGCTAGGAGTGGCCCCTGAGCACAGGCTTAGCATGGCCCAAAACACAAAAGAAAAATAAGTTCTTTCTATTAAAGCACATATCAGAGTTGTCTTCTTCCTTTTGAAGGCCAATCCTCTTCCATTATATGTAGATTCCACATTTTGTTTATGTGATTGTGTAGCTTGCAAGGGTTGATGGTTGATTCTGGCAACTCTGCAGCTGAGGGTGCACAGGTCCCTGTCCCACCCCCACGCCCCTTTGGGACTCGGGTAGGGCTGTTTTTTTCTGTGGAGTAGCTTTCTAGTCTCTTGCTCTGTGGGGCTCTGAACTAGCTTATTCTCCATGAAAAAAAGAGAAGACCCTCTGTCTCCAAGCAGTTTCCTAGCCTCAAGGTCTACTTGCAGCTTGGACAAACTCAGTCTTCTTTGGGCTACTTCAGGTCCCTTCAATAACCTTGTGGGCTACTGAGCACTGCAGGATGTGAACCATATCTTAAAAAAAAAAAAGAGGGGCTGGGGAGATGGCTAGAAAGGCTAGCGCCCTTGCTTTGCATGTAGGAGGCCCAGGTTTGACCCCTGCAACCACTAGAAGCAACATTCCCTACCTCACGCCCCCCCCCCCCCCCACACACACTTTTGGGTGTGGTCCAAACACTTCTGGGTGAGGACCAAGCTGAAACAAATGTAAACTTTGGGCTATTTGGCTATTTGTCAGATTTATACTTCACCGCATGTGGTGACAATCATACAGTCATACAGTTTCTTTTAAAATTTTTTTACTTTTATTTATTTATTTTTTGTTTTTTTGGTCACACCAAGCGATACTCAGGGGTTACTCCTGGCTCTGCACTCAGGAACTACTCCTGGTGATGCTTGGGAGTCCATATGGGATACTGGGAATCGAACCTGGGTTGGCTGCGTGCAAGGCAAATGCCCTACCTGCTATGCTATAGCTCCAGCCCCCAGGGTTGTTTTTTTTTTTTTTCTTTTTGGGTCACACCTGGAGATGCTCAGAGTTACTCCTGGCTTTGCACTCTGGAAGCACTTCTGGAAGTGCTCAGGGGACCATATGGGATGCTGAGAATGGAACCTGGGTTGGCCGCATGCAAGGCAAACGCCATACCCCCTGTGCTATCACTCCAGCCCTCCCCCGCCAGTTTCTTTTAGGCTTTGGGATCATACCAAAGGCTATCTGGGGATTATTCCTGGTTGTGCCAGGATCAAACCAGGGTTGGCTGCATGTAAGGCAAGTGATTTCATCCCTGGACTATTTCTTTGTCTCCAAGTTTTCGTCTTTGTTTTTGTTTGTTTTAACTTAAAAAAAATATCTAGGGTCTGGAGTGATAGCACAGTGGGTAGGGCTTTTGGATGTGGCCGACCCAGGTTCAATTCTCAGCATCCCATATGGTCTCCTGAGCATCGCCAGGAGTAATTCCTGAGTGCAGAGCCAGGAGTAACCCCTGTGCATTGCCGGGTGTGACCCAAAAAGTAAAAAAATCTATCTATCTGTCTATCTACTGATATAGTAAGTAAGCCTTGAGCATCACGGGGTATGGCCCAAAAAACCCACTAGCCAATCACGGAGGTAAGGTGCTGCCAGCAGGTCAATCTGTACCCATGAGGCGAGTGCATCAGCAGCCTGATGGCACCTTCAGACTTCCAGATACCCCAAAATTGCTGCTGTGCCTTTGGCCAGACCCCAAAAACTTGGGGCAAAGTTTACCAAGAAAGTAAACGGCCAAAAGTTAGGTATGTGGGAAACATACCCACAAACCACCTCTGGCTCAGCTATATAATTGGAGGCATGGCCTTTCTGGTTCCTGATTGAACTGCTTAATGGCCATGATCCAGAGACTCAGAAACAAATCTCGAAACTCAGCAGCTTTTGGCAGAAATGCGTTCGGACCACGCAGTAGGTTACTGTTGCTGGGCCACCCCAGGGGGAAAGGGTGTTGTCCTCCGCCTGCATCCCCCTGGCGGCTCGGTGGCCAGCATCCTCCAGAGGCCATTGGATTGTCAGGTTTGCGCCCGCAGTGACAAGACATTTTGGGCCTCATGGGATGGGGGTGGAGCCGGTCCTGTCCTCCCCATCCCAACGAGACCCCAAGTCTTCGCCCACGAACAGCTTCTCTGGCTCCTGATCAAGCTGCTAACAGCCATGATCCCAGAGACTCAGGAGCAAATCTCGGAACCCAGCAGGTTTTGGCAGAAATCCCTCCAGATTTAAATGTTAAAATTTTGGAATTTCAAAATCGCACAGCCACTACTGCAGCCATGCAACATCATATGTTATTCATAACCAGCAATAGAACACAAATTGTCTACTGTTGCCTTTTCAGCAGATCTGAGTGTTGGGGTAAAATCTCAAATAATAATGGTGGGTCTGGTGTCAAAATATTGAATGTGATCAAAGTAGAGAGAGAGTAATGTGGAAATCATCTGCATGATTTCCACATGCAGGAAGGGTAGGGGAAGGGTGTGGGGTGGGGGTATACTGGGGTTGTTGGGGGTGGAGAATGGGCACTGGTGGAGGTACGGGTGTTTCATTGTATGATCGAGACTTAGACCTGAAAGCTTTGTAACTGCTCTCATGGTGATTCAATAAATAAAATTATAAAAAATGAAAAAAAAGTAAGGTGGAGTTCATGCACAATTCAATCAGCTAATCAGTGGCTGAATAAATAGCAGTACTCCTACATTAAAAAAAAAAAACAACTAGCCAATCAAACAAACACCTACCAGGGACCAGAGTGAAGAGCACAGCTGTGCTATCGCTGTAGGGCGTTTGCCTTGCACGCAGTCAACATGGCCGACCCGAGTTCGATTCCTCCGCCCCTCTCGGAGAGCCCGGCAAGCTACTGAGAGTATCTCGCCCACACGGCAGAGCCTGGCAAGCTCCCCGTGAAGTATTCGATATGCTAGACACAGTAACAACAAAGTCTCCAATGGAGATGTTACTGGGCCCGCTTGAGCAAATTGATGAACAATGGGAGGGCCTTTACCTTGAGGTACAGTTGTAGGCTTAAGGAAATTTTTGTGCTTGGGTTTCAGTTATACAATGATCGAGTACACACCCCTCCACCAGTGCCCATTCTCCACTACCACTGATCCCAGTATCCCTCCCACCCTCCATCCCCCCATCCCACCCTTCCTCTGTGGCAGGACATTCCCTTTTGTTCTTTCTCCTTTCGTTTGCTGTGGTTTGCAAAAGAGGCACTGAGTGGCAATCAGGTTCGGTCTATAGTCTACTTTCAGCGTGCCTCTCCCATCCTGGGAGGATCCTCCCAACACCCTTTATTTGGTGCTCCCTTCTCTATCTGAGCTGCCTTTTCCCCTAACGTGTATGGCTGGCCTCCAAGCCATGGAGTAAACCTCCTGGTACTGATCTCGGCTATTTTTGGGTGTTAGTCTCCTATTTTGTTACTTCATGTTACCCAGATGAATGCAATCTTTCTATGTCTATCCCTCTCTTTCTGACTCATTTCACTTAGCATGATACTTTCCATGTAGTACCATTTGTATGTAAATTTCATGTCCTCATCTTTTCTAACAGCTACATAGTACTCCATTGTGTAGATGTACCAAACTTTCTTTAACCAGTCATCTGTTCTTGGACACACAGGTTTTTTCCAGATTCTAGCTATTGTAAACAGTGCTTCAATGAAGAAACAAGTGCAGATGTCACTTCAACTATACTTTTTTGCCTTTCTGGGATGTATTCCCAGGAGTGGTAATGCTGGGTCAAATGGGAGCTCAATTTCTAATTTTTTGAGAATCCTCCATACTGTTTTACAAAAGTCAGCCCCTCAGTCTTTCGTCCCCTACCTGGTGATGCTCAGGATTTACTACAGGCTCTGTGCTCAGGGGTCACTCCTAATGGGCTTTAGCGTACCATACGCCATGTGAGCATGAACTGGGATTGGTAAGACAAGCGCCTTAACCCAAGTTACTATTTCTCCAACTCTCAGTCATCTATTTTTTTGTGGGTGGGAGGGCTACACCAGTGGTGCTCAGTGCTACTCCTGGCTCTGTGCTCAGCGATCATTCCTGGTGGCTCTGGGAAACCATATACAGTGCCAGGGATCAAACCCTGGTCAGCTGCAGGCAAGTCAAGTACCTGACCTGCTGTACTATCTCTCCAGCCCTTATCTTATCTTATTTATTTATTTTGCTTTTTGGGTCACACCCAGCAATTCTCAGGGGTTACTCCTGGCTCTGCACCCAGGAATTCCTTCTGGTGATACTTGGAGGACCATATGGGATGCCAGGGATCGAACCCAAGTTGGCTGTGTGCAAGGCTAATGCCCTACACACTGTACTATCACTCCGGCCCTCTTAACTCTTTTGGCTAAATATTCTGTACACATGGTATAATACTCAGAAAGTTGAAAATGGGGTACAGCGAAATAGAAGTCCCCTTCCCTCCCATTGCTCACTCTTCAAACCCTCTTGTTCTCCGTTTTTTGAATTTCCTTCAGGCGATCTTGTTAGCATTTTTATTAAACACGAGTTTATATGTAATTTTCCCCTGTACAATGGTGGCATATATTATGTAATTTTCTACATTCTTTCTTTTTACTTGCTATATCTCAAGTACAGTTTGTCATATTTCCTTGTGGAGGGATTTTGTTCTGTTTTTTTGGGCCACACCTGACTGTACTCAAGGCTAACTCCTGGCTCAGTGCTCAGAGGTCATTCCTGGCAGTGCTCAGGCGATTGAACCCAGTATAGCCTTATGCAAGGCAGTGCCTTACCTGCTGTACTATCTCTCTGGTCCAGAAATTATTATTTTTTGGGGGGCCACACCCGGCTGTGCTCAAGGTTTACTCAGGTCTCTCTGCCTAAGGGCCACTCCTGGCAGACTTAGGGGGACCATATGGGTTGCTGGGGATTGAGCCTTATTTAGTGGGTGCAAGACCAGCACCTCTTACCCACTCTGTGTGATCATTCCTGTGCCAGAAATAATTTTTCTAATCGACTTAAACATTTTTTTTTTAAGGAGAAGTCACATTGTGGAGGGTGAAAACAGTTTTAATAAGAGACAATGGTCAAATAAATAAATGACAATGGTTAAATCTGAGTGTGTGAATGTAAACAAACAAACAAACAAACAAAAGAATTCCTTCTCGTTCTCTGTCTTTCGTCATGCTTCCCAGGTTTAAGTGAGGCGGGGTCTTCCCATCTCCTGGCTGGCAAATGTTCACATAAACCAATTCAGCTGTCTTTGTACAAAATGATTTTTAAAAATCCTGGTGACCTTTTTCTGCCCTCAAATAACTTTAAGAACAGTTGGACATAAAAACTTCAAGCTTTACATATTCATAGCTCTCTGAGGAATACAGTCATTGTGAGTTTGAGAAAAAGCTTAGCATATTTTTTGGGGGGTGGAGTTGGAAAGCTCTATATTACATGCTTGCACATGCTTGGGATGTAACTCTTAGCCTGCTGATGAAAATTGATATGAGACCTTAATAGCATATGTGCAAATGCTGTTTTTTTTACTTTATTTACCATGTCATAGACCTTACAAAGGCCTGTGGAATTTATGTTGTAACCTCGATATGAAGTTAAAACTTCACATCTGTCCAACAATATAAAAACAGAGATCCTACTTCAACCACGCAGAAGTCATCAGAAAGTCTTGCTGGGGCTGCCTCTGAAAAATTGATCTTCCTTATGTTCATGTCTCATTAAAGAGGCCCCAGTGTCTGGCATCCATGGGAAAACTTTTTTTTTTTTTTGAGGCCCCGTAAAAGATTTTCACGTTCATTCTGGATAGAGCCTAGGTAAAGACTGTTGTTACTTGCTGGTGCCACCAATTTCTCACACCTGGGTATAAACATAAATTTCCTCTGCGTTTCTTTCAGAACAATGAGGGAGTGAAATCCTTAGTCACTTAGAATTCCCTCTCTCCCTTCCAATGTGTGGCTACAATTCCAAAGTCTGCCTTTTCTGCCCTTTTTTGGGGGTGGTGGTGGTGGTATTGGGCCACACCTGGCGGTGTTCAGGGCTTACTCCTCTCTCTGCACTCAGGGGTCACTCCTGGAGGGCTTGGGAGACCATATGGGAGGCTGGGGATTGAACCCTGGTTGGCTGCATGCAAGGCAAACACCCTACCAGCTGTCCTATTGCTCTGATCCTGTCCTCATCTTTGTTTTGGGGACACAGCCAGCAGTGCTTAGCGGAGGTATGGTGGGGTGATTCTCTTTTGGTTGTGTGTGTGTGGAATGTGGGTCAGGGGATAGAAGCTGGGGCTCCCGCATGCAAAGTATGCTTTGCACTTAGCCCACTGAGCTCTCTCTCCAACCCAAACATTTATTTATTTTTTGGTTTGGGGGGCCGCTGGAACTGTGCTCAGGGGTCATTCCCAGTGGTGCTTGGGATCCTACCAGG
This sequence comes from Sorex fumeus, assembly GCF_029834395.1. Classification (NCBI taxonomy): domain Eukaryota; kingdom Metazoa; phylum Chordata; class Mammalia; order Eulipotyphla; family Soricidae; genus Sorex; species Sorex fumeus. The sequence continues at coordinate 17,712,731 of NW_026606083.1, read as the reverse complement.
TGAGGAACTGGGGACCAAACCAGAGTTAACTGCATACAAGATCCCTGGTTCCTATTCTTATTATAATTAATTGATCTGATGTGTTTAAGATTGTCCTCAGCGGCTGGAGTGATAGCACAGCGGGTAGGGCATTTGCCTTGCATGCAGCTGACCCAGGTTCGATTCCCAGCATCCCTGAGTTCAGTCAGGAGTAATTCCTGAGTGCAGAGCCAGGAATAACCCCTGTGCATTGCTGGGTGTGACCCAAAAAGCCAAAAAAAAAAAAAGATTGACCTCAGGTCTCCACGCATGGAAGGCTCATGGGCCCCCCAGACCTGTTTCACATTTTCTGTTAAGAATAGAGATTTCCGCTTCTGGGAGATGCTGTATGGGGCAATAATGCTGTTACCTTGCATGCAACTAACCCCAGTTTGATTCCTGCCACTGCATATGATCCCCTGAGCACTGCAACTGCAGTGAGTGATCCCTGAGCACAGAGTCAGGAGTAAGCCCTGAACACCACCAGGTGTGGCCCCAAAATTAAAAAAAAAAAGTATTGCAGACTCAGGAGCCTTTCTTTTTTTTTTTTTTTTAATTTTTTGATCTTTGGGCCAGTGGTGATGAGAGCTTACTCCTGGTTCTGATCTAGGCCCTTACCCCATCATGTTGCTGGAGCTTCTCCACTGCTGTCTGTCCCTCTGGAGTGTGGTGAGTCACTGGTCACTGGGATCCGAATTGTTCATGGGTGCCGCCTCCCCACCTCCGTGCCCTGTGCCTAATATTCTCATTCACGTGAAGGTTTTAATCACCTTAAAATGAGCTCAGTCAACAGTTGCTGGCTCACTGACAACCTTCACATCTGCTGAGTGGAAATCTTTTATTATAAAGAGGTAATTTGTTTGCCTTAGCATTTTTCCTCAGGCTCTTGTATCTCCAAACGACTATTTCTTGAGTGTTCTTAGTCGTTCATCAAATCCAATTTCTTTCTTTCTTCTTTTAGTTCACACCCATTGGTAGTGGGGCCACTCCCAGGTTCTGTGCTCAGGGGCCTGTGTGATCATGTGATTTAGGGAACACCCAGCTCCCACAGGCAAGCAGCCACTCTAGCCCTGGGAGCAGCTCCAAATCCAGGGGTTTTGTGTTTTTCGTTTGTTTTTGTCTTGAGGCCACATTGGCCTGTGCTCAGGACTCTGCACTTGGGGACCACACCTGGCTCTGCACTTGGGGGTCACTCTTGGTGGGCTGGGGAGAACATCTGTGGTACCAGGGATTGAGTGTGGGTCAGCCATATGCAAAGTAAGAGCTCTATCTGTACTATCTCTGTGGCCCTCAAATTCATCATCATCATTATTATTATTTTTAAAGAACCCTACTAAAGAAGAGAGACTTTTGGTTTTCTTTGTTCTTATTCAAAAAACCTTTTTTTTTTTTTTTTTGAGGCCCGAGAGAAAGCACGTGGGTGGTGCTTGCTTTGCATGTAACCAGCCCAGATTTGATCCCTGGTATCCCATATGGTCCCCCGAGCCTTGCCAGGAGTGATCCCTTAGTTGTATTGCCAGGAGCAAGCCCTCATCATCATTGGGCATAGCGCTCTCCCTCACAACCCAAACAAAACCTGTAACAACAACAAAAAAAACCCCAATTTTTTTTGAGGGGGTGGTAGAGGGAGAGTGTTTGGGCCATACCTAGAGGTGTTTGGAGACTATTCCCGACTGTGCTCACTGGCAATATTTGGGGAACCGCTTGTGGTGCTGGGGATGGAATGGGGTCAAATGCATGCAAAGCAAGTGCCTTACCTCCTGTATTATCTCTCCGGCTCTTAGTGTTCTTAATTTTTATTTCTTAATTTTTTTTATTGTAACACCATGATTTACCAATTGTTCATAACACAGTTGTTTCAGGCATCAAAAGTTCCCAAAACTTGGGGCTGGAGCAATAGCACAGCGGGTAGGGCGTTTGCCTTGCACTCGGCCAACCCGGGTTCGATTCCCAGCATCCCATATGGTCCACTGAGCATCGCCAGGGGTACTTCCTGAGTGCAGAGCCAGGAGTAACCCCTGTGCATTGCCGGGTCTGACCCAAAAAGCAAAAAAAAAAAAAAGTTCCCAAACCTATCCCACCACCGGTGTGACCTTCACTCCCCAGTTTCCTCAACACCACCCTTGCCTGGACCCTTGCAGGCACAAGTAAATTTACTTCATATTGTTTGTCATAATACAGAGGCAAATAGAATTATCAAAACTTAGATGAATAGGGGCTGGAGTGATAGTACAGAGGTAGGGCATTTGCCTTGCACGCGGCCAACCTGTGTTTGATTTCCAGCATCCCATATGATCTCCTAAGCACTGCCAAAAGTAATTCCTGAGTGCATGAGCCAGGAGTAACCCCTGTGCATCGCTAGGTGTGATCCCCCCCAAAAAGAAAAAAAATCTTAGATGAATAAGAGCCAATTTCTGGAATTGTCCTATCTTACACTGATGTTGCTGCAGTCATTCTTTCAGGATCTATTATGCTCGCTAGTGCTGGTTGTGCCTTCTGTGTTATTGTTTAGGCTTCTCTGAAACTTCTTAATCCTATTTGCTCTGATTCTGCTGGGTAGATAATACTGTGAAATTTTGAGGTGTCAGCCAGACAGTCCAGGAACTATAGATCTAGAACAATTGGTGGCCTGGCAGTTTGACAAAGTTCAGTTGTACTGCTGGGCCATTTCAATGTGGAAGGGTGCCAGGGATGCCTTTGGACCAAAAGGGAACTCTGCCGCCCCCACTCTGAGAAGGCCCCAGTGTTCTCAGCCCTGGCCAGTCTACCTGGGAAGATTTGGTAGTGTCATGCTCTCTCGGACACATGGCACCGGCCTTTTCTCTGGCTGCAGGATATTCTCTTAATTTGTAGAACGGGAACAAGAATCCCCAAAGTGTTTCATTTGAAAGACTCTGTTGAAGACAACAACAAAGCCAGGTCTGCTCTGCTAATTTTGTTGTTGTTGCTGGTGGTGGTGTGGGATGTTTCACAACCAGTGCTGGGGACCATGAAGTGCCAAGGATGAAATTGGAGGGGCTAGAGTGATAGTACAGTGGGGAGGGTGTTTACCTTGCATGCAGCTGGCCCAGGTTCGATTCCTGGGATCCCATACGGTCCCCCGAGAACCGCCAGGAGGAGTAATTCCTGAATGCAGATCCAGGAGGAACCCCTGAGCATTGTTGGGTGTGACCCAAAAAGCAAAAAAAAAAAAAAAGGATGGCATTTGGGGGTCCCACATGCAAAGCATGTACTTTAGCTCTCTGGGCCATCTCCCTGGACCCACCAAGTAGAATTTAAGATGGTCAAAAATGGGCTGGAGAGATAGTATAGCAGGTAAAGTGCTTGCCATCATCCTGGGTTTGATTTCTGGCATCCCATATGGTCCCTGGACCCCCAGGGGTGTTTCCTGAGCACTGCCAGTCACTGTCACTGTCACTGTCATCACTGTCACTGTCCTCCCATTGTTCATCGATTTGCTCGAGTGGGCACCAGTAACGTCTCCATTGTGAGACTTGTTACTGTTTTTGGCATATCAAATATGTCACGGGGAGCTTGCCAGGCTTTGCCATGCAGGCAGAATACTCTCGGTAGCTTGCCTGGCTCTCTGAGAGGGGCGGAGGAATCGAACCCAGGTCAGCTGTGTGCCAGACAAACGCCCTACCCGCTATGCTATCACTCCGGCCCAGCACTGCCAGTATGGATAAAAAAAAAAAATCAAAGAAAGGGCCAGAGAGATGGTCCAGCAGGTAGAGAGCTTGTCTTTGCACCTGGGAAGCCTGGGTTCAAACCCTGGCAGCACCTATGGTCTTCTAAGGACAGCCAGGGTGGCCTCAAAACCATACCCAAGAAGGTCAGAGAGTGAAGTCAAGTTTGGTTTCCCCTTGCCTTTCTTGGGTTATTACCCAAGCAGGTCTTTCCAACAGAGTTAACCAAAGAAGAATGAACAACTGAGGAGGAAAAAAAAAAGAATTTTGGTTGCCTCAGGGAAGATAGAACTAGACAGTGAAAATCCAATCCACATTGCACAGTGAGCAGCTGACTGAGATGAGAGCATAGGAAGAGGAGCCCAGGAAATCCCTCCGACTCTGTCCATCTTCCAACATGGCACTGAAAGCAATGCTCGCCACTTAGCTTAGCATTTCACTGTGGCTTTCAAGATAATATGCTGTCCATTTTTTAATAACATTCAACATGTTCTTCTCCCTTTGACTGAGCACTTATAGCAAAATTATTAGTGGTTATGGCTTACTGCAGACAGTATTTATGCTGCTTTTCAGAAGCCACTTTTATCTGTTAGGAAAAAAAATCCTACAGTAGGATTTCCAACCTTTTAGGCTAACATCTGACTCTATTAGCTCCTAAAGAGAAGAACCATAAATAATCTTCCCATTTTACACTCTATGCTTTTAGCTAAAGCATTAATCATAGAGGTTTTCCCCCACCCTTTACCTCATGGCAAAAAAAATAACCCCACAGTTTTAGAGTTTGCAGATTTGGTTTACAAAATATGATTTTTAGGGGATACAAGAGAGGGGGTTAGACATAAAAGGAAGAAGGGCAATCTTTGCTGGCCTTTATAGTTGAAGACCCTGGGGACAAATGGACGTTTGTCCTTCTAGGACCACAGAGTATGTCAGGATCTGCCTTGTAGTAAATTTGGGGACAGCACCTTAGAAACTCTTTCAGGTTGCTAAGGCCATTAATTCATTGCAGACAGAACTGGGGGCTGACCCGCGGCCTCACGCTGTTGGCGTATCTCCTGAAGAGCTTCATGTTTAAAGCTTCTGTAGGGGGTAACTTTAGAACGTGATTATGCCTGATTAACTGTATTTCTTTTTTACCAGGGTTTTCTCTGAAAGTCACATGCGTACAATTTAATTATTATCATTATTTTCCTTGACATACAAGTGACAGGTATTGTTGGATATATTTAATTAAGTAAATAGGCATTTTCCTTCTCTTACCAGGTGATCAAGGAGAGCATTTTTAAACACCAGTCTTGAATTTCTCTTTTTCTCCACAGTTACTCTATCATCTCTAGGCGTTGGCTTGGTGTGACTGGTTCTGGCTCAACCGCCAATTCCTTACATTACCTGCATTTTAAACTAGGTATATGCCAGGTCAGTAACTCATTTCTGTGCCTTGAAAATTGCTTGATTTTATTTTATCTACTGACGAAATTTGTATTTTAATTTTTTTAATGCTCTCATAGTCTTTCAGATTTGACTTAGGTTAGTTAGCTCAGACTTTTAAAGGAACAATTTCAATTGACTTGGATTAATAGCGGTAATAATTTACTAAATGGCAGTGTTATTCATCTTTAAATATGCAGCTGGTCTTGAAGGTTCCAATTTCTCTAATGGCTGTAAGTGGGAATAGAATGAGTCAGCTACCACATACAAATTTTCTTTTTCTTTTTTTTTCTTTCATGGGGGGCCCAACTGGTGGTACTCAGACTTTACTCCTGACTGTGCTCATAGATCATTCTTGGCAGGTTTGGGGGATCATATGGAGTGTTGGGATTGAACCTGGATTGGCTGTGAACAAGGCAAGTGTCCTACCCTGATCCTAGCCCACTTTTAATTTTTTTTTTCGCAGTGGAAGGGATTGGGGGGGGGGCACACCTGGCAATGCTCAAGGGTTTCTCCTGGCTTGGCAGTGCTCGGAGAACCATATGGGGTGCTGGGGATCCAACCCAGATTGGCCGCATGCAAGGCAAATGCCCTACCTTCTGTACTATTGCTTCGGCTCCTAGCCCACCTTTCTTATGCATCCTTAGAAAGTTCCTGGGGGTCTTGACAGAACAGGAAAGGGGGAAGGGAGATCCTAAAGAATTCAAAGATAGTGTTGCCCATCCAATTAATGGGATGAGGGTGTAAAATGAAAATTTAAGAGAGATGAAGGATGCGGAAATTCATGATGGGCAGAATCTATTGATCAGGATTTGTGTCCAGTGTGTTCCACTAATTAAAATCGAGTGTTAGTGAAGAGACGGGGTCAGATGGCTCCCTCTCCTTGTTCTGTACTTACTCCCTATCACTAGCTTCAAGAAACACTCCCCCAGAAAAAGGTTCTGCTGCGCATTGGATGTTGTAAGCTGAAAGAGTTGCAGGAAGATTTTTCCTGTGTCCCCTTGAAAGCAGGTGGTGAGATCTTATGGGGGTGGGAGGACAGAAGGGGTATATCAGCCAGTGGGTCAGATCAGCTTTTCCTAGATGGGTGACACTCGTCCCCTTGACATGAGAAGCTCAGGTCCCCCAGGGCCTGGGGAAAAACACTATAAACTTCAACGACTGTACGGATTTATGGTCCCTGTAGAAAGACCCTTTACTGGAGACACCTTGCGTTAGTGGGCAAGGCAGGCCTCCCTAGCTGATTCGAAACACTCCTTGTCTGAGGAGACTTCTTCCTCTCTCCTTAACATCCCCTGGCTCCTTCCTGCTCCTTGCCTGAGCTCAGGACATGGGTCCTTTTCACTGTTGAGTCCACAGCCCCGCAAACTCTCCATATGTATCTAATTAAAACTGTTCTTCTCCCCCGCAGTGTGTCTGATATTAATTTGTTTGCTTGTAAGACACAAAAAGAAGCAGCCTGAGGATCCAGAGGGCGAGGCCCCTGCCCCTGCCCCCAACCCTAAGGCAGCCTTGTCATCAGGGCAACTGAGAGGCCCTCAGAGGGTGTGGTGTGGCCTTGGGGAAGGGTCCCCCTGTTAACTCTTTTTAGCGTTGGCATCGTGTTCTCCACAGTGATCACTGTTCCTCAAATCAAATCGTATCAGACATGATCATCCTTCTTTCCTCCTATTTTTCTCTTATTTTAGTGGCTAACAATTGTGCTACTCTTCATGCTTCTGATGGTCTTGGACTTAGGGGTCACAGAGAAAGATCGTACCAAGGTTACGGTTACCACACTTGTCTTACATCCTGATGACTGTGGTTCAAATGCTGGACACCACATGTGAGTCATTGGGTCCAGAGCCAGGAATAGCATTGGAGCATTGGTAGTTGTGTTCCGAGCTACCCTCCCGCACACAAGGAAATGTTGGCTCTGCCTTTGGTGTACTAACTTACTCCACTGTCACCTCCCCAAAACACCACAAATCCTCCACCTCTGTCCTGTGTTCATCAGACCTATCCCTCCCCACCCTCCACCCTCACTTGGTCACTTCAGTTCTCCAGTCAGAGTCCAGGGATTTATTTGCTCGGCCACGGGCCATTTCCTTGCTTTGCTTTCTTATGTTTCACATATGAATGGGATCATTTGATATTTGTCCTCTCTCTGACGTGATGTAATTTCATTTAACATGACCCCCATCCAGTTCCATCCAAACTGAAGCCAAAGGCAAGAGGGCTTTGGTTTACAGTTTTCTCATGAGGGTAACTGCGCCACAGAGAACTGTGTGTGTGTGTGTGTGTGTGTGTGTGTGTGTGTGTGTGTGTGGAGGGGGGAGGGCGAGCAATAGTACAGTGAGTAGGGCATTTGCCTACATGCGGCTGACCCAGGTTCGATTCCCAGCATCCCGTATGGTTCCCCAAGCACCGCCAGGGGTAATTCCTGAGCATCACTGGGTGTGACCCAAAAAGCTAAAAAGCAAAAAAAAACCCAAAAACCAAAACAAAACAAAAACAACCCCCCCCCCCCCAAACAACAACTTAACTGTGGGTAAACTTGATGTTCTTCTCTTGTGACTCTGATAAGTATTTTTTCATTCATGTATGTGGGGCTCGGGTGGGTAGAGGAAGAGACAGACCCCTTCCCCCCGCACACTCTATCTCCAAACACTGGAAACTCTTTCAAACAGTTGTCCAGTCCTTGCTGTAAGCGATCACTTTTGTCCTCACTAACCCAGGGGGCTATTTTGTGCTGAGGTCTCTGATTTCTCCATAAAGTCCCCTTCCTCGGTGTGGCTGGGCTTTGTAAGAATAGGTCGCATTGGGGAGGCTGGAAGGTGTGACATTTTCTTTCCAGCTCTGTCATCCCAGACTCAGCATGCGTGTTCTCTGGGAGCCTGGAGGGGCCTGTATCTGCCAACACTGGCAATTCCATCTTCCTGGCACCTGGTGAGGGCTGGGTTTCAAGTTTCTCTCGGTGACTGGGTTTCCAATCATGGGAGGAAGTTTCTCAGCGGTTCCCTCAGGTGGGGCGGAGTTTTTCCAGACTCTCCTCCCAGTATGCCATGCGGAGCCAGTTCTTCCTCACTTAGGTTGTTCCTGTCACCAACTCCGACTGTGCAGGCCTCCTTTCAGCCTGGACTCCCCAGGATTTCAGTTCCTGGTGTTCACTGGGTTCTGCTATGTTCCTAGGAGTTGAGCATTTTTTTGGGAGGGGGGGTGGGATAGGAGGGTGTTTGGGCTGCAACTCAGCAATGCTTACTCCTGGCTCTGTGCTCACAGGGATCACTCCTGGGGCTGGGGCTGGAGCCCGGTGTTGGCCGCAGTCACGCAAGCACCCTGCCTGCTGTGTTACTTCTCTGGTCCCCAATATTGAGCTTTTTAAATTGATACCTGTATGTTTTAAATTTAAATTATTTTTTAAGTTGTTCTCAATAATTTATTACATTCAATATTCCAACAACAATCCCACCCTCATTACACTTTTTCACCACCATTATTTTGAATTTTCCCACTACCACCCAAGCCTGCTCCCAAAGCATCACCTGTATCTTTATGTTAAAAACATTTTTCTTCCCTGGTGCAATAGCTGAGGGGTGCTTATGTTCAAGACTCTGAGTTTGATGCCTTGCGTGGCCCCCTAAGGAATGCTCGGCGTATCTTGGAGGCTCAGAGCATCACTGGGTCACCTAATTGGGCCAAGCCTGAAACACCTGGCCTGGTTGACTGAGCATTGCTATGAGGAGACCTCGGAGGCACCCCCATCCCCCACCACTCCAGCACTTTAATATATACAAAATTCCTGAGGCTGAAGAGATAGTACAGCAGAGAGGGTGTTTGCCTTGCCCATGGCCAGCACTAGGAGTCCTTGCATGTTCTTTGTCTTGCATGTGACTAATCTGGGTTCTATCCCTTGCATCCCATATAGCTCCAGGAATGAACCCTGAACATAGAGCTAGGAGTAAGCCTTGAGCACAGAGGCAGGAGTGATCCTTGAGCACAGAGCCAGGAGTAAGCCCTGAACACTGCTGGGTATTATCAAAAACCAACCAAAACAAAAAAAGTGGACACTTAGGTTTTGGTTTTGTGTGTTTGGATAAAATATATACACATATATGTATTCTTTTTAAAAAACTTATTATTGATTTTGATTTTAATAGGTCATGATTTTAATTCAGTATTTTATCAGAAGGATAGCATTGATAGCAGTACAACAATGCCTTGGGAAATTGTTTGCTCATAGTGCAATTAAATAATAGAGGGGTCTCCCAAGACGCCCAATTAAGGGATCCTAGATGAGTCAGAGGAGAATCTAAAATAGGTGCTATGAAGACAAGTTTAGTGATCAAAAATTTCCCATAAAGATGGCAAGATTTGAGCTGACAAATGTTGAATGATATGACCCATATGTGCTATGTAAGGATATAAAATTGATGAAGTGACAAGAGGAAATAAACAGGAAACCAGTGGACACTTACCATAGACCTCAGAGGGAGGGTGAGAACCAAGAGGAGTGGTGGAAGAAAGGTGCTGTGTTTTGTTTATTTGTTTCATTTTTCTCCCTTCCCTTCCTTTGGTTCTCACTGTGTGGTGGTCACTGGGGCTCACACGTAGTTGCAGGGGGCAGTGTGGGGCAGTGAGAGGGTCAGATGTGTGGCCTCACCTGTAAGAAGCAGTTGCACTGCCATTGAGCCCTACTTGCAAATTCATGTTTTTATTTTGAAACATCCTCATGGGTCTGGGGAGATGGCTCAAAGGATTGGGGCTTTTGCTTTGCATGTGGAAGCTCTGGGTTGGGCCCTTGGCCTGGCGAGCACTGCCAGGCATTGGGCTTTCCCTGTCTTCCACATTCACAGAACTGGAGAAATAGCTCAAGAGCAAACACTTAGTCAGTGTGAGGGCCTGAGTCTGTCCCTGGCACTGTGTGCGCTGCCTCCAGTTCTTCTGGGAATGACCTTGGTGGCCAAATTGTGCAACTATCTCCAGAACTGAATCATTAGTTCTCACCACTATGAGTGGTGCCCCATGCCCCAAGTGCCAGCAAGGGGTGGCCCTGATTAAAACACTGCTCCCAACTGGGCTGGAGCAATAGTATGGTCAACAGAGCGTTTGCCTTTCATGCTGCTGTTCCATGTTCAATTTCCTGACATCCCATATGGTTCCCTGAGCACCACCTGGAGTACTCAGTGTACAGCACTGATTCCTGAGTGTAGATTACTCAGTGTAGATCCAGGAGTAACCCCTGAACATCGCTGAGTGTAACCACAAAGCAAAACAAAAATCCTCCTTGTAAAAAAGAATGGAGAGACATGGCTCTACACCAGAGGTTTGAAAGGAAAGCCTAAAAGATCAGACCTGAACTTTGTGAGCTCTTACACAACTGGCTAAAGGAGCTGTGTAGACAGTACAGGTTCATAGTTGTTGGTCTGGCTAGGCAATGTCCCAGCAGATGCCTGGGGGCAGGCAATCCATGCCAACATTGCAGGAAGGACTGACAAAACTCAGGTTTTGGTCTGTTACATGGCCTGGGCTAATGGGGACCCTGCCACTCCATGCCGGGGCCGAGGGGTGAGGGTGGGAGGGGGGAGGCTTCGTCTGAGAAGGAATTCAGGTTCCTTCTTGTTGGGCAAGAAATCATGTGTGCGCCAGTTGGAGTGTTTTTGGCTCTACTCGGAGAATCAGACAGAAAGTGACTTGGACTTCTATGAAGCAGCTTTAAAGGTCTATAACTTTGGTTATGACATTACATAGATTTCAGGTGTCCAGCAGTATCATAAGCTTCTGTACATCCAATCTCAGTCATCTGCCATAGTCACTGTTTTAATCTCATAGTTTGTTTCATCGGTTCATTTGTTTTCTTTCTTTTTTTCTCACCTGAGTGAAATCACACAGTGCTTGTCTTTCTCGGCCTGATTCCTCAAAACCCATTCGAGATGCATTGCCATGTCTCAGTACAGTGTCATCTTTTTTTTTTCTTTTTCTTTTTGGGTTACAACCAGCAATGCTCAGGGTTACTCCTGACTCTGCACTCAGGATTTACTCCTGGTGGTGCTTGGAGGATCATATGGGATTCCAGGGATCAGACTTGGGTCACCCACATGTAAGACAAATGCCTTACCCCTTGTGTTATCACTCTGGCCCCCAACGTCATCTTTTACTGTAATGCTGAATAGTATTTATGTATAGATAGGCCACTTCTTTGTTTTTGTTCTTGTTATTAGCTGCTTAGGGTTTACTCTTGGCTCTGTGCTCAGGGATCACTCCCAGCTGAACTCCAGGGACCATATGGGGTGCCAGGGATTGAACCCAGATTGGCTGCATGCAAGGTGAGCGCCCTTGTTCTAGGGCTCTGGCCTCAGCTAAGCCACGTCTTTTATCCTGTTGATAGACATTTAGGCTGTTTCCAAATCTTTGGGAAAAAAATGCTGTGACCAACATAGGGGTATGTATCACTTCAAATTATTATTATTATTATTATTATTATTTATATTCTTTAGAGAAATACCCAGAAATTGCACTGCTGGATCATATGGGAATTCTAGCCTTAATTTTCTTTCTTTCTGGGGAGTTGGGGTGGGCCACACCTGGCAACACTCAGGAGTTACTTGGAACATATCAAACATATTAAACATCTTCTCTTATGCGTTTATCCATCTGCTTTGAAGACTCAGCATAAAATCTGGGATACATCAAGGGTTTGGTATCAACTTCAGGTTTTCTACTTCTGGTTTCATGTATTTTGACTAATTGGTAACTGGCACCAACTTACTCTCAGAAAGCAGTAATTTTTGTTATCCAAATAAATAGTTTATTGGGGCTGGGGTAGGGCATTTGCCTTGCACGCTGCCAACCTGGGTTCGATTCTCAGCATCCCATATGGTCCCCTGAGCACCGCCAGGAGTAATTCCTGAGTGCAGAGCCAGAAGTAACCCCTGTGCATTACTGGGTGTGACCCAAAAAGCCAAAAAAAAAAAAGAAATAGTTTATTAATTTGGTTTTTGGGCCACAACCTGCGGTATTCAGGCCTCACTCTTGGCTATGTACTCAGGAATCATTCCTGGCAGGCCTTGGTAGAACCATATGGGTTGCTGGGAGTCAAATCTGGGTTGGCTCCTTGCAAAGCAAGTGTCCTCCCCACTGTACTATTTCTCTGGCCCCAAGAAATACTTAACTTGAAGGGGGACGTTTCCGGCTCATCCTTCACGCCCTACTGAGGTCACGAGTTGCCCCCCACGAGCGGCTCTCCAGCAGGGCCATGGCTCCAGAAGCACAAGGACTTAATGCAGAGCCCGGCAGCTTGCGGCAGAAAAGTGAATGGACTATGCGTTAATCCACGCCACCATGCCTGCCCAGAGGGGAAAGGGTGTTGCTCCCTTCGCCTTTTTCCCTCTAGAAAGCAAGATGGCAGCTGCCTCGGAACTTTTTTGAAAGCCAGGTATGAGCTGGTCATGATGGGGCGACTGAAACCTCATGGAAAGGGGGCATTCCTGGTTTGTCCTTCACACCTTACTGAGGTCACAAGTTGCCCCCATGAGTGGCTCTTTGGCATGGCCATGGCTCCAGAGCCACAGAAACCAATCTCATAATTATCTGACTCTTGGCAAAAATACTTCCAGGCTTAATACGCAAAATACCAGAAATCCAATATCGCGGCCGCGCGACATCATTTGGTTCTTGTAACCAGCTGTAGAAAACAAATTATTTCACAATGCCTTTTCAGCAGGTCTGATTTTGGGGTGTAAACTCTAAATAAAAATGGTGCATCTTTTGTCGAAACAATGAATCTAATCAAAGTAGATAGAGTGTTAACTAGAATTCATCTGCCTCACAGGCATTAGGAGGGTTGGGAGGGGGTATTTATTGGGGTTCTTGGTGGTGACAAATAAATATTGGTGAAGGGAAATGTGTTTGATGATTGTATGACCGAGACTTAAACCTGAAAGCTTTGTAACTTTTCCCACAGTGATTCAATAAAAAATAAATAAATAAATAAATAAATAGATACTTTGTGAGGAGTGTCTATGTTGAACAAAGTTACGTGTATTATGAACCAGAGAAATAGTACAGGAAGTGAAGGCATTTGCTTTGAATGTGGCCAACTCTGGTTGGATGTCTGGAACAGTTCCTTGAGCACTGCCAGGAGTCACTCCTAAGCATAGAAGAAGGAATAGCCCCTGAGCACTGTTGGGTGTGTCCAAATCCCTTATCCTTAAAAAAAAAAGTGTCCATAAATGGGGGGACTAGAGATAGAACAGCTGGTAGGAAACTTGCCTTGCATATGTCCAACTTGGCTTTGCTCTGTAGTACCCCACATGGCCCCCCAAGACCCACCAGGAGTGATCCCTGTGTGCAGAATTAGGAGTGAGCACTGAGCACTGCAGTGTGTGGCTCCCCAAACAATGACAAAAAGTGTCTGTCTTGTACCTGAAGACATGATCTTTGACCCTCAGCCTGAATGAGGGTCCGCTCTCCCCTTTCCTCTTTTCCATTTCTGGTTTGGGCTCATTGGCTCCTACTGGTAACCTTTCAGATTTCTAGGACTGTCTCCCATAGCTCTTTCAAACTTGGTGCTGAGTAGGGAGACTGTGTGCGCTGGAAAGAACTTGGTATCTTTCTTTCTTTCTTTCTTTCTTTCTTTCTTTCTTTCTTTCTTTCTTTCTTTCTTTCTTTTGCTTTTTGGGTCACACCCAGCGATGCTCAGGGGTTACTCCTGGCTCATGCACTCAGGAATTGCTCCTGGCAGTGCTCAGGGGACTATATGGGGTGCTGGGAACCGAACCTGTGTCGGCCATGTTGGCTGCGTGCAAGCAAACGTCCTACTCGCTGTGCTATCGCTTCAGCCCCAGAACTTGGTATCTTTAACCAGGGCAGTTGCATCCCATTGGCACTAGGATTGGGCAACAATTCTTTTGAGAAGTCAAGGGTGTTTGATGCTCTTGGATCTTCCAGTTTTTCATGTAATTCTGAATGCAGTTCTTATGGGAAACATCTTGCTTTTAATAATGCAGGGGAATAATTTAATTTAAAAATTAACATTTTGAGGGGGCTGGACCGACAGCACAGTCGTTAGGGCATTTGCCTTGCATGCGGCCGACCCAGGTTTGATTCCCAGCATCCCATATGGTCCCCTGAGCACTGCCAGAAGTAATTCCTGAGTGCAAAGCCAGGAGTACCCCCTGTGCATCGTTGAGTGTGACCCAAAAAGAAAAAAAATAGTATTGTGAGGGTACAGAAAATTCATTTCTCTGTGTCATAATGGATCAAAAAGTTGCCACTTTCTGGTGTTTATTGCTCTCCAGGACTAGACTTGTTGCACATAGTAGGCACTAAGTATTCTTCTTCTTCTTCTTCTTTTTTTTTTTTCTTTTTCGGTTTCACCTGGCGATGCACAGGGGTTACTCATGGCTCACGCACTCAGAAATCACCTGGCAGTGCTCGGGAGACCATATGGGATGCTGAGAATTGAACCTGGGTCAGCACGTGCAAGGCAAATGCCCTACCCGCTGTGCTATTGCTCCAGCTCCATGCACTAAATATTCATTGACTTAATGGAAAGAAAGAAAGGGAGGAAAGAGGATAAGGGACTACAAGTTCCTTTTTTTCTCCATAATGAATTATATTGGGAGCTGGAGATATAGTAGAGGGGTTAAAGTGATTGCCTAGTATGTGACTAACCACAGTTTGATCCCTGGTACTGCCAATGGTTCCCCTGAGCCTGGCTACCCACTAGGAGTTATCCCTGAGCACAGAGCAGGAATGAGCCTCCAATCATCGACAAGTGCAACTGAGAATTCAGAAGAAAAAAAGGAATTATATTGGAAAAATTGCGAATATTGAGAATATTAGAGGGTCTGGGCAAGTTTATCGCTTTCATATTTAGGAATCACACGATAGTTATTATAAACCAAGGAAGAAAAAAATAATACTGACTTCTCTTTATTGCTTTTGCTAGGAAAAAATAGAAAAATGAACTTTGTTAGAATGCGGCGGTGTTAATAAAATGAAAATGTTTTGACTATCTTGGAAGCAAAATTTGCCTTGTGTAAGTATGATATGGAGTGAATGTGGGCTGCGTCTTGTCAAACCAATTTTTCTTTCCTGGGAAATAGAATTTAATCTCTGACCTCAAGTTTTATTGTGTAATGAGCTCACCAAATCCACGGAACTGAGATTTCCATGGAAGTATGATTTGTGTGCTGACTGAACCCTGGAAACTGTGGCAGCTGTCATTCGGTGAAAAGTAAGAGGAGAGGGGCTTTGGGAAGCTTAGCTCTATATGGCCAGTGGAAGGGAGAAAACCTCAAATGCCAGATTATTCAGAGACTGTCTAAATTGGAGTGGCTATCTTTGACATTTTTGCAAATTTAAGGATTCCTAGAAATTTGTCTCTGGGGACACAAAATATGCACCAGAAACAAGAGTGGTCTGCTGGTCAGATTACTGAATTACAAAAATGAAGACCAAGAAATGTTCCTAATATGTACTTATTATGGCTCCATGCTACAGTAGGCATGATGGCCCCTCAAAAGTAAGCACTGGGACTGAGAATGTAGCCCAGTGTTTGAACGCTCTCCCTGTGTGTGTGAGGCCCTGCATTTTGTGGGTTGGCATCCCCCTACCCCAGTGTATGAGTGTAAGAGGCAGTGGAGGAGCAATTTCTGGAGTCAAGGAGCGTATATCCTGAATTTGGGGCCAAGATCAATAATTGGGGGAGAAATAAAAGACTCTGAGTAGGGGCCAAGTCATGTTTTGACTTTCAGTGTAACAGGAAATAAGAAGTTGAGAGAAAGTGGGAGGGCTGGGGAGGGAGTAGAGCAGGTAAGACCCTTCCTTTACAACCCAGGTTGGAACCCTGGCACTATCAGGAGTAAGCCCCATGCATCGCAGGGTGTGACCATAAACAAATAAATAAGCAACATAAAAGAACACAGAAGGGTCCAGGAAGATGCTCAGAGGGTAGAGCACAAGCCCTGTGTGCACGGAGTCCCCTGGACTCATATGCTCTCCTCCCCATTCCCCCTCCCAGGATGGTAGGTGACAGGCAGGGATGAACAGAATGACTCCCCCATGCCACTTCTCCCCCAACACCTCCGCCCACCCCTGGCCAGGGAGCAAAGCTGGAAAGGTCCCTGTCTGTATTAAAATCACAACAGGGGGGCTGGAGTGATACTACAGCGGGTAGGGCGTTTGTCTTGCACACAGCCAACCTGGGTTCGATTCCCAGCATCCCATATGGTCCGCCAGGAGTAATTCCTGAGTGCAGAGCCAGCAGTAACCCCTGTACATCGCCGGGTGTGACCCAAAAAAGAAAAAAAAAGGCAATGGGTGAAAGCTGGAAAGATTGAGCAGAGTTTAAGAGAGGCTCTTGTAGACCCTGGTAAGGAGTTAAGAAGAAATCGCAAGCCCTGAAGCAGCCCCAGGCTGAGGATCACATTCCCTTGGGATGCATATCCTGAGCTCTTTGTAGAGAATTCAAATCATTGCCCACTCAGAGAAATTGAGGCACTACTCAGGGAAAGGAGGGGCTCCCTTTCCCTCCTCTTTCCACTCCTCTTCTCTCTCCTCCTCCTCCTCACCTCTCCTCCATCCCCACCTTTCCTTTCCTGGAACGTCTGTGCCAAGGTTAGGACTCACTTCCTTTGCTTGCAAAGAGCTATTCCTCTCCCTGGCCTGAGTCCATGGCTCCCCGAAACTTGGGTGGTAGGGACCAGTTCCTGTGGGTTTCAGGCGTGGTGTGACAGCTGCCTCCTGGGGCTGGTGGGATGCGACTGTCACTGTTGCTGAGGTCTTGTAGCTGGCTTGACCAGCCCTGACCCGCGCCAATCACTTCCCTGGTGGCCAAGGAGGTGAAGCACTGCTTCTCCAGCCATCTCCACCCCACCCCCCCCCCCGCAAGTCATCTCTATCTTTGGGAGATCCTAGGAGCCCAATGACCTGAATCAATCCAGCAGGAGTGCCACTGCTGGCAGGGCTACCACCCTGCAACAAAATGCTTGCATCTCCCTGACCTGAATGTATTATGGGTAACAGGGACGGATATTGTGTCTGAGTAAGGAATGCCTTACCTACCTGGTGTCGCAAAACAGAGGCATGTTAAATCAATATTGACCCTCCAGTCAATATTGATTTAACGTGCTCAATGGAAACCACTACGATTGCTCAAGATCACACGGGTGTTAATTGGAAACAATACTACAGAATTCCTCGTCGACAAAATAAATAAATATAGAGGGCAAAATTTAATTAATGCTCTGTTAGGAGCCTAAGTGCTGGCACTGTGGGCATACTCTCATCCTCCAGCCTGTGTGCCATGCAGACCAAGGCTTATGATAAAGGCCAGTGGGTATCAACCAGCAGTGGCTGCTGGGGTTTAGGACTAGAAAACTCACTTTGAAGTTCCTAGCTTGCTATCAAACATTAATTGAATTATCTCATATGACTGAAGGACTTCATGTTAACCACCCCTACCCCACCAAACAATGTCCAAACACTGTCCTCCAATTGTTCATCGATTTGCTTGAGTGGGCCCAGTAATGTTTCCATTTTGAGACTTGTCTCCATTTTGAGACTTGTTATTACTGTGTTTGGCATATTGAATAATCTCTCGGTAGCTTGCCAAGCTCTCTGAGAGGGGCAGAGGAATCAAACCCGGCTCGGCCGAGCTGGCTGTGTGCAAGGCAAATGCCCTACCACTGTGCTATCGCTCCAGCCCCACCAAAAAGAAACACAAACATATTGGAGGCAGAGCCCAGAAATACTTTATTTTACTTTTTTTGGCTTTGGGTTCCACCTGAGGGTGCTCAGGGTCTAACTCTGGCATCCCTTCTGGGGTTCATGGAACCTCCTTGTTGTGCTGGAGAGTGGACCCAGGCCTCCTGCATGCCAAGCATGGCCTTCAGACTTGGAGCTACCTCCCTGGACCTGGAAGTACTTTTGGATACAGTGCAGTGATTTAAGTAGGTCCTTACTCCCAGGGAACACAGAGGCACTTGCTGGTTTGTGCTGAGAAAACATGGCAGAGTTGTTTGGGTAGCTACTGTGGGACTTGGGTCAAGTGGGGAGGAGGGGTGGGACGAGTCGGTTTACTTCCACCTCTCTCTGAGCCCACCCAGCTCAGTGTCAGGGAAATGCCTGGTGTGGGTTAGGAGTGGTCAGTCTGTACAATGATCTACACGGCTTGGACACCAGTGTCCTACCAGCCTCCCGAGATGAGTCCAACTTGTTCTGCTCAGTGTGGGAACTCATCCACCACCTGTGGTCTGGGGAGCTGCGGACTCAGATCAGAGAAAGTAAGTGCTCTTTGCAGGCTAAGGAAAGTCAGTCCACACCTTGGCACAGGTGCTCCAGGCATGTGTGGCCTTCCCTAGCAGGGAAGAATTTCAGGAGGAGGTGAAATAGTGAAGTAAAAGAGTTTTCAGTGAAAGAAATTCACTTAGGGAAATGTGAGGGGAGAGAAAGAGAGATACGTGTTCAAGAGAGAGCACAGGCTTCTGGGGGAATGGGGGGGGGGGAAGAAAGCAGATTTTGCCATTTTTGGGGGATATTATTATACCATTTTTCCAAATTGCTGCACCTGCAGCTTTCTGCATACACAAATCTGCTATTGTCACAGGGAAAGCTTTGGACTCTTGATGGACTTTTTTCATATTCTTACCTTTAGGTTTTCCTGAATGTTCTCGTTTTCTGGGTAGGGGTGAGACTCTTCTCTGGGTGGTACCTCAGTTTCTCAGTTCCTCCAGAGCTCAATTTGCATCTCAAAGGGATGTGTTCCTTGTGCTGTAGGGCTGGCATTTTCTTCTCTTTCTTCCCCCTTGACTTTTTGGGTCACACCCAGCAATGCTCAGTGGTTACTCCTTGCTCATGCACTCAGGAATTACTCCTGGCAGTGTGGAATATCGTATGGGATGCTGGGGACCAAGTTCGGGTCGGCTGTGTACAAGGCAAATGACCTCCCTGCTGTACTATCACTTGGGGCAAGAATTTTTTCCCTTTTTGGGGGGTTACACCTGGCGATTCACAGGGGTCACTCCTGGCTCATGCACTCAGGAATTACTCTGGGCGGTGCTCGGAGGACCATATGGGATGCTGGGAATCAAACCCAGGTCAGCCGCGTGCAAGGCAAAGGCCCTACCCGCTGTGCTATCACTCCAGCCCCGAAAATTTTTTCTTAAGCGTTATTATTTCTGGGAAGGGCCAGGAGGGGTGAGAAAAAAATGTGTAATTCCCCCCACCCCCAGACTTATTACCAGTATCCTTCTATCTTTCTGCCTGCAACATCACAAAGGGCTAGGGCACATGGTTGAGCACTTGACCCACCCTGGGTCATTTCTAGCACTGAATGGCTCCCCAGGCACCTCCGCACCTCAGAGAGAAGCTGGCGATGTAGGCAGGTAGATAGGGAAAGGTCCTCGGCAATGAAACTCAGTCAACAAAACTTCTGGGAGGAAAATTCTAAAGCTGATTTATCCTGTGGATACAGATAAGACCTAGAGCAGCAACGGACCCTGAGAAGATTGGACCCCTCCTCATGAAGAAAATTCCCTCGGAACTCTCCCTTAATCTGATTAGCTTTAGTGATTCAGCCCAAAGAAGACCATCACCACTCCCAGCCTCCCTGGTAACCTTCTTAGCAACGGACTTCTACCTCGGAAGAAGCCCCACATGGGGGGAGGATGGAGAAACCCTATAAAAGCCACTTTGAGGGGTTGGAGTGATAGTACTGTGGGGAGGTGTTTGCTTTGCACGTGGCTGATGCGGGTTCAATTCCCAGCATTTCATATGGTCCCCCAATCACCTCCAGTAGTAATTCCTGAGTGCAGAGTAGGGAGTAACCTCTGAGCATCACTGGGTGTGACCCAAAAAGCCAAAAAAAAAAAAAAGAAAAGAAAAAAAGTCACCTTGGAAAAGGAAGGGTGCGCTGCCTGAGCCCATGTGCTGCTTGTGCCCATATGTGTAAGCACATGTGGTTCCTGAACATATGTGTCGCCTGCATCTCCCCTCTTGAGATGTGTACTTTCATGCTTTCACATCTAATGCTGGGATGTGTCTAGGGGCTCTCCAGACTTGGAGAAACCCATGTTCTCTTTTGAGCACATTATTCTCTCTCTCTCTCACTCTCCTTCAAAAACCCTCCAAATGAAATCTATTTATTTCACTGCTTTTTTTTATTACTGTGAATAAATTATTATTCACAGAAATTATTATTCACAGGATTGAGTTTCCCTTGAGAACAGCGCAGAATCTCCTGCCTCCGTGCCTGGCTGTCCTCACCAGGGTCCCTTGGAGAAGGGTGGATTGAGTTTTCCTCCCCACCTCGAGCAGAGCCCCAGCAGCTGAAGACCTTTGGTTCCAGCCACAGCCATGCTTAAGATCACTCTCCACACGTTTGGACGAGCCTCACACATGAAGGAACCAGCAGAGAAACCAGGTTGTGCAGGACCCAAGGCGTAGATCTCCAACCCTGCTCAGATTGGGACTGGGCCTCCTCCACCCAGATCCCCCATCTTCCAGTATGTAGGCATTACACCCACCAACTGCCCCCCATCCTTCCCTGGCCCGTGTAATCCCTTCAACGGCCAAGACCCAGAGACTATAAAACCCTGCTCCCGGAAGAGCGTGGCCACAAATGCGGCCATGCGACATCTTATTATCTAGTTCCTTCTGTGGAAAACCTGGCAGGCTACCAAAAGTATCCTGCCCACACGGCAGAGTCTGGCAAACTCCCCGTGGCGTATTCAATATGCCAAAACCCAGTAACAATGATGGGTCTCATCCTCCTGACCCTAAAAGAGCCTCAAATGTGGCACTTCTTAAAATCTCAGGGCTAGGACGAAGGAGACATTATTGGGGCCTGCTTGAGGCAATCGATGAACAACAGGATGACAGTGATACAGTGATAGAGTAATACAGTGAGTTTCCCTCCCCGCCCCTAGCAGAGCCCCGGGAGCTGAAGACCTCTGAAACCCAGCCACAGCTATGCTTAAGACCACTCTCCACATGCTCGGACAAGCTTCACGCATAAAGAAACAGGCAGAGGAACCCAGGTGTGCAGGACCCGGGTCTGAGATCTCCAAGCCTGCTTGAACTGGGACTGGGCCTCCTCCACCCAGATCCCCCATCTTCCAGTAGCTACCACCAGCTGCCCCGGCAGCTGTGTAATCCCATCAATGGCCAAGATCCAGAGATTATAAAACCAAGCTCCTGAACCACGCGACCTATTGTCTAGTTCTTGGTCTCGGAGAACCCAGCAGGCATTCCAGAGTATCCTACCTGCACGGCAGAGTCTGGCAAGCTCCCCGTGGCATATTCGATATGCCAAAACCCAGTAACAATGATGTGTGTCATTTCCCCTGACCCTGAAAGAGCCTCCAACGTGGCACTTGCTAAAATCTCAAGGCTAGGAAGAATGGAGACTTTACTGGTGCCTGCTCGAGAAAATCAATGAACAATGGATGACAGTGATACCGTGATACAGTGAATAAATTATTCACTTATTTATTATTTCCTGAAGTTCCTTTCTGTGAGGCGAGACAAGAACCCAGTAACCCTGGGCCCTGAGTGGCAGAGGCAGATGGGGGAGAGGTGACCTTCTTTCTCCTCCCCACTTCACATAAGTCACCCTTGGGACCCATCACTGCTACTTCCAGCACTGCTGCACCTGGCCACAAAACCAAACCAAACACCATGGCAAGTAAAACATCTAACCTTGCCTTCAAGCTTCTTCTTGCCAGCATTTTTTGTTTGTTTGCTTTTGGGTCACACCTGGTGTGCTTAGGGCTTGCCCTTGACTATATGAGGTGCCAGGAAACTGAATCTGGGTTTGGCGGCATGCAAATCAAGCCTACGTGCTGTACCATCTTTCCAACCCCTTCTCCTTCTTTAATTGTATTTGAGTAGCATTCAATTTAATTAAGAATATATTCTGAGGGCCAGAGAGATGGTACAGTGGGTAGGTTGCTTGCCTTGCAAGGAACCCTGACCTGCATTCGACCCCCAATATCCCATTTGGTCCCCCCAAACACCACCAGGAGTTATTCCTGAGTGCAGAACCAGGAGTAAATCTGGACTCTGGTTTTGGCTGTGACCCCCAAAATTTATTTTCAATACTTCATGATTTGCTCGAGCGATAGCACAGCGGTAGGGCATTTGCCTTGCACGCAGCCAACATGACCGACCCGAGTTCGATTCCTCCGCCCCTCTCGGAGAGCCCGGCAAGCTACCGAGAGTATCTCGCCCGCATGGCAGAGCCTGGCAAGCTCCCTGTGACGTATTTGATATGCCAGACGCAGTAACAACAAAATCTCCAATGGAGACGTTACTGGGCCCGCTCGAGCAAATCAATGAACAACGGGAGGGCCTTTACTTACTTTACTTCATGATTTAAAGGCAATTGGTCATACCACTTTATTTATTTTGCTTTTTGGGTCACATCTTGTGATGCACAGGGGTTACTTCTGGTTCTGCACTCAGGAATTATCCCTGGTGGTGCTCAGAGGACCATATGAGATGCTGGGAATTGAACCTGGGTTGGCCGTGTGCAAGGCAAGCGCCCTATCCCCTCTGCTTTTGCTCTAGTACCCGAGTTTGATTTCTCTGTCCCTCTTGGAGAGCCCAGCAAGCTACCAAAAGTATCCCATCAGCATGGCAGAGCCTGGCAAGCTCCCCGTAGTGTATTTGATATGCCAAAAACAGTAACAAGTCTCACAATGGAGACGTTACTGGTGCCTGCTTGAGCAAATCAATGAATATTGGGAGGACAGTGCTACAGTGCATGATTTAAAAACCCTTAAACTTTATAGAAGGTCTTTCATTTATTAATAGGTTGAAGAGCTCACCTGAGCAAACAGAGGGACAGAAAAGAGTAAGGTGAAGAAATAGGAGATGCTTATTGGGGTGTGCTCCCGCGAGGATTCTACAGACCTCTGGCAAGGCTGAAGTAGAGCCGATCCCTGGGAGAGGCCAAAGGGCATTTTAAGTTGTCTTGTGTGAGAAAGGAATCAAAGATGAGTGGGAGTGATGCAGACAGTTATAGGATTTAGCACAGGATATAGCCTGGGGGATACCAGGCTTGGGATGGGCCATGGACCTGCCTTAGGTGCAGGAGGAGAAAGGTGATAGTTGATTCTGAGATATCAACATTTCATCAGTCATTGCCCTTTGGTTCCAAGCAAACCTTGCATTTGTTTTTGGAGGTGATTAGGGCTTACTCCTGGTTCTGAGTTCAGGGATAACTCCTGGCTGACGGGTTCTAGGGACTTTATGGGATACTGGAGATCAAACCTGGTCCACCATGTGCAAGGTAAGTGTCCTACTTGCTTTACCATTTCTCTGACCTATAATAGTTTCTGAAAAAGGATTAAGGTCTTACAGTTATTTTGTGATTGATTAAAATGACTTAAGAGAGACTGGAGCAGTAATATAGCAGGTAATGTGTCTGCCTTGCATGCCACTGACCCAGGTTCGATCCCTGGCATCCCATATGATCCTCCCCGTGTCCCACCAGGAGTGATCCCTGAGTGTAGAACCAGGAGTAAGCCCTGAGCAGAGACAGAAAGAGGGGGGGGGGGAGAAAAAGAGAGAGAGAGAGAGAGAGAGAGAGAGAGAGAGAAGGAGAGGAGAGGGTCACTTTCTCCCAATCCACCTCTGCCACCTCCCTGAAACCCTTGCAGAAAAGAATTTCAGGAATAGATGAGCAGTGATCAGTGAAGTAAAACATATTTTATTTAGGAGGTTTTTAGGTAGGGGAAAATTTTTGGGGGGGTGGCCGGAGCCATAGCCCAGAGGGTAGGGCTTTGCCCTGCACGCGGTTGACTGGGCTTTGATCCCCAGCATCACATATGGTTCCCCGAACATCACCAGGAGTGAGTCCTGAGTGAAGAGCCAGGAGGAACCCCTGAGCATTGCTGGGTGTGACCCAAAAAGCCAAAAATAAAAATAAAAACAGTCGTTTTTGTAGCTTGCTAAACTATATAGCTCTTTTGTCCAGGGGACGTTTCATCACTGTTCATCAGCCATAGATGCTCAAGAGGACAAACAGGGGCAGGGATCAAACTTGGGGTTCTGCTCAGGAAGCCTGGGGTGATTTGTGGTGAACCAGTTCAATGTAAGGACCCAAAAATGAGGTGCTGTTTGGGCCCTGTGGTGATTTGTGGTGAACCAGTTCAATGTAAGGACCCACAAATGAGGTGCTGTTTGGGCCCTGTGGTGGTGGGGGTTAGCTGGGCCATTCTGGGGGTGCTTCTAGGGATGATGGGGGAGGGGTCCTGTGGTGCCAGAGATCAGACCAGTGCCTGCCACATGCCAAGCTTGAGCTTTAGGCCTTATGCTATCTTCCAGGTCCCCCTAGTGCAACCTTTCATACATATAATTTGTGCTTGCATTTGAAAAGTAAAATTTCATCTCAGTCCAGCCCCTGTGCTTGTGGCTTCCAGAAATTTGTAGGCTAACTGTTCGAAGTCACCTCCAGCAGCTGAGAGCTTATTTCTCCCAGGTGGAAAATACGTCATTTTTCACCCACTTGTGAGTGCTGCCAGACAGACCCGATGTCCCCGAGCAGGGAAGGGGACTCTTGGGAGAAGCAGAGAGGCTGGCTGGAGCAGAAACATTTGACACCAGATGGTTCCTCCCAAACAGAGAAAGCCTCTGCTAGAGACATTATGTGACCTTCTCTTCATAAAAATATATTTTCAACACACCGCTATTGAACTGTTGCGGAAATAAGCGGCTCCAGAGCAATACAATCCTGGATGACGCTATCAGTGTGAAATCTAGCTGGGAAAGGGGAAAGCTCTTTGGCTCATCTGGAAGTCGCTGTCCATACGCCTACAGTCATGCTGGGGAGATAGTACAGCAGGGACTGTGCTTGCCTTGTGTGGTGGGTTTGAATCCCCTAACCACATAGCTGTGAACTGTGCCAGGAGCGACCCCTGAGTGCAGAGCCAAAGAAAAACAACACTCTTCTCATACAAAAAAAGCAGCAGCAGCAGCAGCAGCAAATCCCTCCACTTTTTTTTTTTCAAAAAGGGAAAGATACTGGTGATTTTTGAATCATTGGTGTCATGGTGGCCTTAAAAATGACTCAGGTCTGCTGTGTTTGTGTCTCAACTCGGTGACTTTGGCGTGAGCAAGGAGAGGAAGAATCAATTTTGTGCTATAAAATAAAAGATGCCCTCACACTTGAGTAATGTCATGGGCTGCACTGGTGGCATTTGAATTGTGAATATTGCAGCTGTTGAAAGGGAAGAACGAAACTGAAAAAACTAGGGATGAGGAAGATGGAGGAAGATTATAGGTTGTGCTTCCACAGTTTATGGCCAAGGGAAAGCTGCGGAATTTAGCTCAGGACCGGGTCTGTGCGGGTCCAGCTGCAGGTAGTAATTGAAATTTATATAGACTTTGGCTGCATGGGGACCACCCCCCCATGATCCCCATAATCTCCCAAACCAGACATTAAATGTGAAGTGATCATGCTCACAACAGGAGCTGCGAGTTAGGAGCATCGAGATGGTTCCTGAGGGGCCGGAGGGGAAACAAAGGACGAAGAGAGCACCTTGGCTTCAGCGAGGAAACAAGAGTTTGCCACAGCCCTCAGGTGACGGTAAGGCAAAGGATCTTCGTCCTCAGGACCCCAGGGCAGGATCTCGAAGGTTCCATCGAGTGTTTCGTTTTATTTTATTTTTTGATTTTTGATAGTTTTGGCTTTCGATGTCACACCCGGTGATGCTCAGGGGCTACTCCTGGCTCTGCACTCAGGAATCACTCCCAGCAGTACTCAGGCACCATATGGGATGCTGGGGATGAAACCCGGGATTGCCATGTGCAAGGTCATCACTTTACCTGCCATGTTATCGCTCCGCCCCCACTCTATCTTTCTTGATGTTTTGTTTTTTTGGACCCCAGCAGGTGCCCTGGTTGAGTGCTTGGGGTCACTCTTGGTGGTACTAGGGATGGAACTGGGGTTGGTGGTGTCCAAAGCAAGCGCCTTAGGCCCACACTCTCTCCTACCTGAGTCTGGCATTTGGATGACCATTATCTCCTTCTTTTTGGTTCCTCCTCAACTGGCTCTGGTGGCATCCTTTCAGCACCCCCAAAAGAGGAAACTCAGTTCAGCTAATATATGTGAGATCTGACCAACTCTATCTCCATGGTCTGGGTACCTGACCTTTTTTGGAGTATTTATATTTCTTACCTTTCAAAGGATGATTCACACATCTCTCCCTCTAAGATTTTTTTTTTTGATTTGTTCATTCTGGGCTACACTGGGCAGTGCTCAGGGATCTCTGCTGGAGGGACTCAAGGCACCATATGGGGTGCTGGGGATTGTACCCAGGTTGTCTGTGTCGGCCCTCTTTTCGGATTGTTATATGAATACAATAAGAAAATAATCAAGAAGGATTTTATAGCAATGTGTGGTGCAATTGAAAAGAAACAGATTTCAGTTCACTTGACATGAGTCCAGTTAGGCAGAAAATAGTTACACACACATCATGTCTTGGGCCTAATTGAGGAATTCATAAAATGAATTTTCTGAGTTAGCTCACCCCTTGGAATGCTGACACAAGAAAATGATACTACCTAGGGCCAGAGCAATAGTATAGTGGATAGGGTGTTTGCCTTGCAAACCCAGCCTACCTGGGTTCAATCCCTGGCACCCCGTATGGTCCCCTGAGCCTACCAGAAGTGATCCCTGAGTGCAGAGCTAGGAATAAGTTCTGAGCACCACTGGATGTGACCTTCCCCAAACTAAAAACCAACAACAAAAGAGAAAATGATACTGAGTTCATGCCCAATTCAGTCAGCTTAATCAATGGTTGAATGAATAGCAGTACTCCTACATAAAAAGAGAGAGAGAGAGAGAGAGAAAATGATACTGTACATAACTGACAATATAGCACAGTAGCACTGTCCTCCCGTTGTTCATTGATTTGCTCAAGCGGGCACCAGTAACGTCTCCATTGGGAGACTTGTTACTATTTTTGGCATATCGAATAAGCCATGAGGAGCTTGCCAGGCTCTGCCATGTGGGCAGGACACTCTTGGTAGCTTGCCGGACTTTGCGAGAGGGACGAAGGAATATAACCCAGGTTGGCCGTGTGCAAGGCAAATGCCCTACCTGCTGTGCTATCATTCCAGCCCAACTGACAATATATTAAGTGAAAATTTCCAGACAGGGAAAAGGGAGGTGGTTTGGTGGGCTGGACACATGCTTTGCATGTAAGAGGCCCAGGCATGGGCAACCCCAAGCACCAGGATGGGCTCAGAAAGAAAATGTCCCCAACGACCCTGAGTTCTGCACTCCCTTTTTCTCCTCCCACCCCTTGAAGCCCATTACCATTAAATCAACTCTAAATATGCAAGTGGACATTATTGGGAGGCATTATTACATATGGTCTTCCTCCTTTATTCTTTACTTGAACATGCTGAAAATAATTAAAACATTTCTGGTGTCTTGCTTATCACAGTAAATTGTGTCATGCGTTCCTGTAATGCCTAGTGTATCATACCTAATGCCTTGGGTATCATACAGGCAGGCTATGATACACCCTGCTCAGTCCCCACAGTGCATAGCCCGCAGCGGATAAGCCTTGCTGAATTATTGAATTTGCTCATTATAGCTTATCTGGCTTTGCCTTTCTACCAGGCTTTCCAGGATCATTTTTCCTCTTGGACTTCTGAGAACCAGTGATTCTTGGCCTTTCTTTTAATCTGCCTTGGGTTAGAAAGCCAGCACAATCAAACTTGGGTGAATCATATGTGCTTCCCAGGCCACCAGTCAAGGGGAAGAAAAGAAGATCATCAAAATGGCTATAAAGGGGCTGGAGCGATAGCACAGCGGGTAGGGTATTTGCCTTGCATGCAGCCAACATGGCCGACACAGGTTCGATTCCCAGCATCCCATATGGTCCCCCGAGCATCGCCAGGAATGATTCCTGAGTGCATGAGCCAGGAGTAACCCCTGAGCATCGCTGGGTGTGACCCAAAAAGCAAAAAAAAAAAAAAATGGCTATGAAACAAAGGGCCAGGGACATAGTTCAGGATTGGGGGGTATGCAAGGCACCCAGGTCAATCACTGACACTAAGTGGCCTCCTGAACACAGCTGGAGTGACTATGGAGCACAGCTGGAAGGAATTTTGTGGCCCCCAGCATAGCAGGGCCCGAGCAGTAGGTCCTGCTGGGCCGCTAGCACTGAACCACATGTCCCGCTGGCTGAGTACCACTGAGTATCCCCTGTGTTTCACTTAGAGAACAGAAAGAAACAACAATAAAAGGAAACTAAATAGTGTTCAGAGCGATAGTACAGCAGGGAAGGTTTTTGTCTTGCATTTGGCTGATGATCCCTGGCACCCCGATAAGGTCCCAGAAGCCCACCAGGAGTGAGCGCAGAGCAAGGAGTAAGTCCTGAGCAGTACCAGGTGTGCTCCGCACCCCCCAAAAAATACCAAAAAAGAAAAAAAAAGAAAGGAAAATAGAGAACTTAAGAGAATTATTTTAAAATGTGTCAGTGTTTTTGTTTCAGAGTAGAAATAAAGAATTTTGGACCAGAGTGATAGTGTAGTGGGTAGGGCGCTTGCCTTGCACATAGCTGACTTGGGTTTGATTCCTGGGATCCCATATGGTCCCTAAGCATGGCCAGGAGTGATTCCAGAGTGCAGAGCCAGGAAGACGACCTGAGCACCACCTGGTGTGGCCTGCAAACAAAATACCCAAAATTCATGAATTTAATCTCATTTACTATCATCTCTGAAAATGTGTCACTAAAATATTAGGGGGTGACAATTGCCACTGAAAATTAAATTATTTTTTTTTATTCTTTGAGCTGGTAATGAAAGATGATGAATATCACTTTAAAAATGCAAATAAGCAATTTTAAAAGGAAATAAAAATCACTTAATCTGACTTCTAGACACAGCTGCTAATGCCCTATCATCAGTCCTCCTGGACTTTGTGAGCGCAGACATTCACTGGAGTCTGCAAATATGGATGCAAACTTAGCTCCCCTCCAACTTACATTTTTCTCCAATTAGTAGGTTAAAAGGTCCCCAACGCAGGGGACTACATCTATTTCATTGTAGACAATTAAGTCATTTTTATGGTGGTTGGCTCGACATGCTTTGGGGATGAGGGTAAAATATGATCCGTAAGAAAGACCAGTGACTCCATCTCCATTCAGTGATGCTTCCTCATCAGAAAAACACAGTCAGTTCCTCTAAGCCTGGAAAGGGGGTGTGGTCCACGAAGACAGAAAAGACCTGTTGGTAGTTAGCAGGTTTACCAAACCACGCATGTCCGTTGGTGAAAGTTACTCTCTTCCAACTCTGGACCATGTGGATATTATCATTCTCCAAGTGGAGAATGTTGCTCCCAAAGAATTCTGTACCCTCAGCCTGGCTCACGTGTGTTTTAAGGCATTTACAATTCATTGGAATCCGCAATGGAATGAAGACAGCAAGCAAGCTGGTGTAAGAAACAGATGGTTTTCATTAAAAGTAACCATTAATCTTGTCCTGATTATTTACTGGAATGTGTTAGATTGCAATGTTTCCTTAATCTATGGATGAACTATCACCACGAAATATGTCACTGAAACAGAATAATTGTTGATGTGTTAATGAGAACCATTATATAGACCAGAAGCCTTCCCTCTACAGAATCAGACAAATGAAGAATTTATTTGAGAAGATAAAAGGAGGTAGTTACAATCTCAGGTTGTACTACCTCTTTAAGAGCAGTTTTAGGATTGTGGAACAAAAGCTATGTGGATGACTTGCTGGATTATCAGAGTATTTCTAGTTAAGTGCTTTTTATAATGAAAATTATAAAGTGCTCAACTAAAAAAGCAGTTGTAAAGGTTAATCCTTCACTTTACAAATGATTTACAATATGGTTAACAATATTGAATAGCACACTTAAACCTTTCCTAAGAAGTTACGTTTATGCTAAGTGTTCTCATCACAAATAATAGTAATAATACATACATGCCAGAGCAGAAGGAGATCATAGATACAGTTTTTCTTTTTTGTTTGTTTATTCTTATTTTGGGGCCACACCTGGCAGTGCTCAGGGCTTGCTCCTGGCTCTGCTCTCAAAGGTCAGGAGTCATTCCTGCAGGTTCAGGTAACCATACAGGGTGACAGGGATTCAACCCAATAAGGCTGCATGCAAGGCAAACACTGTGCCTGCTATACTAGCTCTCTGGCCCAGAAGATGGATAGATTTGGTGTAGAGTCTGATTATGGTTTCATGAATGTGTGTGTGTGTGTGTGTGTGTGCGTGCATGTGTGTGTGTGTTTGGGCCAGCCATGCCCAGCAGCGCTCAGTGCTTACTTCTGGCTCTGTGCTTAGGGATCACTCCAGGAATGTATTGGGGGATCATATGGGATGTTGGGAATTGAACCTGGCTAAGCTGCCAACAAAGCGAGTGCCCACTCATTGTACTACTGCTCTGGCTCTGTCATGGGTATATATTTATTTCAAACTTATTAAGTTGAGCACTTTACACATAAATAGCATTTTGCACACCAATTTATCTCAACAAAGTAGCGTACAAATAATAAGCATAATATTTAAGAGCAACACAGATTCACAGTGGAATTTTTAATTTTTTGGTTTTGGGGCATACCCAGTGATGTTTGGGGTTACTTCTGGCTCTGCACTGAGAAATTACTCCTGGCAGTGCTCGGGGGAACTCATGGAATGTCAGGGATTGAACCTGGGCTGGTTGTGTGCAAGGCAAGTGCCCTACCCAGTGTATTATCACTCCGGCCCCACAGTAGAATTTTTTTTAAAAAAAGTCTTAATTTACCTGTAAAATTAACATTATATATATATATTTTCTTTTCTTTTTGGGTCACACCCGGAATTTCACAGGGGTTACTCCTGGCTCATGCACTCAGGACCATATGGGATGATTCCCCGAGAACTGCCAGGAGTAACTCCTGAGTGCATGAGCCAGGAGTAACCCCTGAGCATTGCTGGATGTGACTCAAAAAGCAATAAGGTAAAGGTAAGGTAAAGGCCCTCCCGTTGATCGTCGATTTGCTCGAGCGGGCCCAGTAACGTCTCCATTGGAGACTTTGTTGTTACTGTGTCTAGCATATCGAATACTCTCGGTAGCAATAAATAAATAAATAAAATTAAAAAAACTGTATAAGGTCATACCTAAAATGATAGAAAGTTTAAGGGCTGGAGAGGTAGTACAGTGAATAAGGTGTTTGCCTTGCATTCTGTGACCCAGGTTTGATCCCTGGCATCCCATACAGTTGCCCAAGCACTGCCAGGAATAATTCCTAAGTGCAGAGCCAGGAGCAATCTGGGAGCATTGCTGGATGTAACCACCAAACAGAACCAACAGCTCCCACCTCCGCCCCACCCCCCACCCCACAAAAAAAAAAACACCCAAAAACCACCAAACCCCTCCTGCCTGAAGTTTAAAAGGGAGGAACTACAGTAGAGATAACTCAGGGGCCTGAACACAGGCATTGCATGTGGGAGGTGGTGTCCAGTGCCTGAGCACTGCTGGGTGTGGCCCAAATCCGAAAGAAATGTAAGTATCATCGACAGTAAAATAACCAAGAGAAGTGGCCCAGTCACATGAAGAGATTGCTCAGAGCAAACATTTTGTGAATGGCAGGCTGGCACCACGTGCAGAAGTACAAGTTCTTTGGCCAGGTGCCAATCCTGGCTTCTCATCCTATTAGCTAATAAACACAGGCAACTTCCTTCATTTCTCTGAGTTTAGGTTTTTTTCTTTTTCTTTTTTTTCCCTCAGTGCCAGACATCAAAACTAGGCCTCCTATATGAAAAGTGGGCACTCTACCATCGATAAGGCGGCAACTCTACCATTGATCAGGAAGACACTCTACCATCTATAAGGTAGGCACTCTACCATTGAGCACCTCCCTGACCCTGTCTGCATCTTTCATTCTTTCTTTCTCTCTTATTCTCTCTTTTATCCTTCCTTCCTTCCTCCCTCCCTCCCTTCCTTCCTTCCTCCCTTCCTTCCTTTCTCTCTCTTTTTCTGTCTTCTCCCTCCCTCCCTCCCTCCCTCCCTCCCTCCCTGTCTCTTTCTCTCCTTCCTTTCTTTCTTTCTTTCTTTCTTTCTTTCTTTCTTTCTTTCTTTCTTTCTTTCTTCTTGAGTGCAGCAGTGCTCAGGGTCTACTCCCAGCTCTGTGCTTAGGGTTGCAGTGCCAAGGGTGGACCCCAGGGCCTTCTGCATGCACTCTGTCTATGGTGGTATCTCTCCAGCCAAGGTTTTCTTACTAGTTGAGTAGAAGCTTAGATTCTTGAGTGTCTCTGGGTACTATGAGAGTGCCTTGAGGGTCACATAGTGTTGAGACATAGCTCTAAATATTTTAGGCTTAACTTTGGTTTGCCCTTTCTCCATGGCGGTAGGGAGCTTGGGTTTATTGGGTTACACCCATCACAATGCTCCTGAGGCATTCCCATTCCTCTGGGTTTATCTGTAACCTCTTTGTGCTCTGTTTCCCGGATGGATCAGTTATCACCTTTATCCCCTAATTAAACTCTATTGACTTGTAAGAGCAGAACCTTCTGGGACACTGGATTTGTACTTGTAAGTGAAATATTGATTTTCTCTTCTTATGTCCTTTGCATAGTTAATTCAGAGCAACTTCCTTTTTGTATAGACACAGGAAAACAGTTAATGCTATACTTTTGTAACTTGGGATGTTTTGACTCCAAATAATATTCTCTCCTGGGCATCTGTATTCTTGACTTAAGCCTCAGTTGCCCTTAGTTCCTAGCACCCCAAAAGCAGCATCCTGACGAGGGACTGGATGGACCCAGGGCAAGCTTTGAGCTACGTTGGCATCAAAATGGGTCAGGCTAAGTGCCATAATACTTAACTATAAGTTAAGAGCGTGGGCATGGACAAATTCTGTCATGTTTCAAAGAGTAACAACTGGATTAGGACCCTGCTAGGGTTAGGAAAGATTAATCTGGTCTGAGCACTGTAGCCTGAGATCTTTAGTGAGATGTCCCCAGGAAAGCCACACTATAAGTTTAATGTATCTCTTACTATGTCCATGCAAAATGACTAATATTTTTTTTTCTTTTTTATTAGTGAAACGACATGAGGTACAGTTGTAGATTTACAAATTTTTGTGCTTGGATCTCGGTCATACCACGATCAAATACCCATCCCTCCACCAGTGCCCATTTTCCACCACCAGGATAATATCCCTCCCCCCCCCCATCCTCCCATCCCCCCATCCCCCCTGCCACTGTGGCAGGGCATTCCCCCCTGTTCTCTCTCTCCTCCTGGGCGCTGTGATCAGCCAAAGAGGCATTGAGTGGCGAACATGTTCAGTCCAGTCTACTTTCAACCTGCATCTCCCCTCCTGGGAGGATCCTCCAAACACCCTCCACTTGGTGTTCCCCTTTCTATCTGAATTGTCCTTTCCCCTAGAATACCCAGCTGGCCTCTAAGTTATGGAGTAATTCTCCTGGTGTTGCTCTCAGCTATTCTTGGGTATTAATCTCATAAAATGACTAATATTTTTAAGGAGTAGAATTAAGATGAATGTTTAAATGGTTGTTGGATTAAGGAAAGGAGAAACGCACCCCAGATGGTATTTTGCCCTTAGGTGGGTCATCTTGCTGTATGAGAATTTGTCCTAGAAGAAGCTTCCCCTGAGGGAAGGACTTTACATATGTTGATTGTATGACCACACCTATGTGTAATTGCTATCCCAACCCCTCATGATCTGGGATATAACTAAGGCTGTAAGAGGCGCAGGGAGAGAAGAATCAAGGAGAAGAAGGAAGGAGAGAATCGAGAAGAATTGAGGAGAATCAAGGAGAATCAGGGGAAGGAGAATCAGAAAAGAATGGAGATGATATTGGAATAAACTGCAACTGATACCAACCAGCCTGGCCCTCCTTTCCTCCTTCGTCTGCCCATTGCTTTGTCTGTCCTGGGTTGGGGAAGTGGCCCAAGATCATCCAACGCAGGAAGCAACAGTGCCGCAGTTTCGTATTCATTTTTTGAATACACAACGTAGGAAGTTGCCTAGTTCTCAGAAAGCACTCAGGAAGCATTCGAAAAGATGGATGCAGTATTATTAATAAAAACATACAATGAGGACCGAGAGCTAATACAGAGACTAAAGCTCTTGCCTTGCAGATGGCTGATGCTGATTTCATCCCCGTTACCACACATGGTCACCTCAGCACCTCCGAGCACAGAACCAAGGTAACCTCCAAACTCTGCCTGATGTGGCGTCAAAGCACAACCAAATAGAAAAGACTAGCACTCAAGTTTCCTGATCCTTCTCCAGGGTCTTTTCCTTTATACATAGTATCAAGAATGAGATTCAGGAATTCATTCTAACTCAGGCTCCAACTGGTCAACATAATTATACCCACCCACCAGGAAGGCAGATTGGGGTCTGTCTCCCAAGGTGGGCGGGGGTGAGGACCAAGAGCGGCCCCTGGCATCAGACTGGGCTGCCTGAGCAAAGCCATGAAGGAGTCAGCTCTTGTCCTTGCCCGTCAGGGCATCTGAGGAGTGAAGACTATGCTGTGTCTGGGCTGCCCCGTGCCAGTAAGTGGATCAGGTTCAAGGCCGCACCCCTCTGGCTGTGAAATCCCTTGAGGAGGTGACTGTGGCCACTGGTGTTACTGTTTCCCTAGCCAAGGTCTGCATCGTTTCCATGCAGCGAGGCAAGCCCCACCCATCCCTTATATGGTGACTGCCACGGTGGGCTGGTGGCACTTAGCCCTGTCCTGGGGCCCCAGTCTGGTCTCATGGAAGAGCAGCTGCCTTTTACGCAGCTGCCCCTGGTTTGATCCGTGGTACCCCCGTATGGTTCCCTGGAGCCCAAACAGGAGTGATTCTTGAAAACACAGCCAGGAGTAAGCCCTGAACAGGGCTGGGTGTGACCCTAAACAAAAATGCCACTGCTGGCCTTGATGGCGAGGGCCGCACTGCCAGCCTGGGAAGCACCACCAAGGCCGCCTCTGCTGCCATCTCTAACCGACAGCTCTGTCACCCCCAACCAAGGGAACAGCTTTCATGTTGGAAAATCTTCTGAAGATGCACCCGGAGTCCCCTGCTCTTGGGGGATGCTTGGGGACCTCCAGGGCTGCCCTGGGAGGGGAGCTGCCTGCCCAACCCCTACCCCCGTGCTGGGACTCAAACTCAGGGCCTCCCAGATGTGAGACAAGTTCTCTCTGACCAGCCACACCCCCATGCCCCGCAATGAGCTATTTTATAATTGCTGTGATAATGAAAAAAAGTCACAAATTATGTCTACTGTGTTTTTTGGTAAGGTTTTTCTTAAGCCTGACCCAAACTTCTTTCACATGTGAATGACAAATGCCTGAGCCCATCATGGCTGGTAAACCTGTTTTAAACTTGGTTCATAGAGGGAATTCTTTTAAAATGTCACAGCTGCGTAGCAAATGCTTTTAACTGGTGGGAAGCATCTATTTCCAATTATGGCTTTTGTGCCTCTTCCCTAAGATGTGAGCCTTTTTCCTGTTCTGACTCAATTTCCTTTCTGCTTCTTATTTTTTTTTTTGCAGATTGTTTCAATCTGTTTCCCTGCGGAGCTGTATTTTTGAGATTAGGATACTGTTCAGGATCCTTACCAACGCCTCATGTACATGCTTTGACGAACATTGACCCCCATGGTCACATATGTAACTCGATCACTTGATCACTTGATATCCCGTTACTCATCAATTTGTTCAAGTGGGCGCCAGTAACATCTCCATTCGTCCCTGTCGCATGCTAGTGTAGCCCAATGTTGTCTGCTTGTTCTAGGAACACGGAGAGCCTCAAACTGATCATTCAGGGTCTTGATGAAGTCTGACCATCTCCTAGGTGGGTGGCCACATGGTCTTTTGAGTCCCATGGAATCCAGTCAGTAACGGCTGTAGTCCAGTGGTCGTCTCCAAATCTCATGACGTGTCCAGCCTATCTGATTTTCGACGCCTTGGCAAATGAGACAGCGTCCCTGATTCTTGGTTGTTGATGGAGGTCGGAACTCCAGATTCTTTCTCTCATTTGAGTGAAGCGTGATACTCCAAGCATAGCTCTTTCGATTCCTCTTTGGGAGACCCGAATAGCGTTCTCATCCTGTTTGCTTAGGGCCCAGGTCTCTGGGGCGTATGTTAATGCAGGAAAAACAGTGGAATTGAAGAGATATGCCCGGAGCTGGAGGTTCTTCATCCTCTTAGCTATTTCTTCTACGCTCTTGAAGGTGCTCCAAGCCGCTCTCTTCCTCCTGCACAACTCAGGTGCCAGGTATTCATCATCTTGACTTCTCAACCTACATACACATAACTTGCATTTGGAGATGTTCATTCCATTGAGAGCGAGTGGAACGTCAGGAACGAGACTGTTGCTCATAAACATTGTCTTCGTGAGATTCAGCTATAGTCCGACCTTTCCACACTCACGGTCGAAGTCGGCCAGCATTTGTGCCACTTGGCTAATGTTTGGTGCTGTTAGAACAATGTCATCAGTAAAGCAGAGGTGGTGTATTTGCCGACCGTCTATCTTCACTCCCATTCCTTCCCATTCCAGTTGTCCCATAACATTCTCGAGGGTGCCACTGAAGAGTTTCGGTGAAATGGTATCACCCTGCCGAACCCCTCTCTTGACATGGATGATCACTTCTTTGTAGAATGGTGAGATCCTGGTAGTGAATCCGTAATACAGCTCACAGAGGATCCTGATGTATTGAGTTTGAATGCCCTGATTGGCTAGGGCTTCGATGATTTCAATGACTGCTTCTGTCTCAACAGAATCAAAGGCCTTCTTTATTTTTTTTTAATCTAGAATGAAAATTTTATTTTATTATTTTTATTTATTTATTTTTTATTAGTGAAACACCATGAGGTACAGTTATAGAGTTACAAATTTTTGTGCTTGGGTTTCAGTTACACAATGATCAAGTACCCATCCCTTCATCAGTGCCCATTTTCCACCATCACGGGTCCCAGTATCCCTCCCACCCCCCATCCCACCCATTCTACCCTGCCTCTGTGGCAGGGCATTCCCTTTTGTTCTCTCTCTCTCCTTTTGGGTCCTGTGGTTTTCAAGAGAGGCACTGAGTGGCAATCATGTTTGGTCTATAGTCTACTTTCAGCATGCTTCTCGCATCCTGGGAGGATCCTCCCAACATCCTTTACTTGGTGCTCCATTCTCTATCTGAGCTCCCTTTTCCCCTAGCACGTGTGGCTGGCCTCCAAGCCATGGAGTAAAATTCCTGGTACTAATCTCGCCTACTCTTGGGTGTTAGTCTCCTATTTTGTTACTTTATGTTCCCCAGATGAATGCAATCTTTCAAAGGCCTTCTTTAAATCAATGATTTTGTCTGCCCAAACAAAGAAAGACAAAAATGACTGTCTGTACTTCCAATGCACATACACTGGCACCGGATGCATCCATTGAGGACCTGATGGTACAAGCATGAAAGATCAAGTACGACATCATTGGTCTGACCGAGACAAGAAGGCATCAATCACATCATGCCATTTTTGAAACTGGAGAAGAACTTTTCCTCGGAACTTTGCGACAAAAGAGGCGGCGGAGGTGTCGGTGTCCTTGTCAACATGAACTTGGCCATGAGCATTGATTCATTCAAATGCCTAACAACTCAAATCGGACGATTACACTTGAATAATCGTGGCTCACTGCCGGCAGTTTCTATCTTTGTTGTCTACGCACCAACATCCAATTATGATGAAGGAGAAATTGAGAAGTTCTACATGGAGCTAGAGAAGTTCCATAAAGAAGACTACACCTACAAGATAAGATCGTTGTCGGTGATTTTAATGCCAAGATAGGACCAAGAAGATCAACCGAAGAACTCCACATTGGGACCCATGGCCTAGAATGGAACGAACAGGGTGGGAGACTGTCTGGGTTCATCATGTCGACCAAAACCATCCATGGTAGTTCACAGTTCCAGAAGGCCGAATCTAAATGTTAGACATTGAAGTCTCCCGGTGGACGGTTCCACAACGAAATTGACCACATCATACTCAATTGACGGTTTTGCCTGACCAATATCACTGTTGTCCCAAAATTCCAAACGGGATCGGACCACCGTCTCCTTCATGCAAAATTCTACTTCACAAAGCAGGGATAAAGGGCTGCAAAGTTTAAGAAGAGAACTCCCAGAACGACCACCAACTGGGAGCTCATTGGCACTATTGCGGCAAAATGCCGTTGTTGACATTGACAAGGAATACGATCATTGGTTCAGCACCTCCATGATTTTACAAGGAACATCAAGAGAGAGATAGCCACAAAAAAAAAAAAAAGGTCACATATGTACACAGAACTAATTACACAGGGACGAGGCACCACTCCTGAGCCTGTACTCAGGAGTGTCCCCTGGTGGTGCTTCAGGGACTAAATGGCATGCTGGGAATCTAATTTGGGTCAGCAGCACACAAGGAAAATGCTGTACAACATTATTCTCTCTCTCTCTCTGACTCCTTTTCTGTAAATTTTTTTTTTTAGCTACAGCTAGCATGCTCCTGTCTCTGCACTGAGGGATCACTCCTGTAACTATATAAGGTGGTGGGGATAGAACCTAGGTTGACTACATGCAAGGCAAGCACCTGACCTGCTGTACTATTGCTCCAGTTCCATCCATTACCTTATCCAGCTGTGTTCAGGGCTTACTCTTACTCTGTGCTCAGGGACCACTCCTGCAGTGGGGAGATGGGGCAACCATATGTGATGCTGATGAACAAATCTGGGTTGGCCTTATGCAAGCACCTTTATTTTTTTGGAGGGGGTCAGATCACACTCAGCATTCCTCAGGGGTTGCCTCACGCTCTGTGCTCAGGAGTTGGTCTTGGTGGACTTGAGGGACTATAGAGGATGCTGAGGATCAAATTCAGATAGGCAAGTGCCCTACCTGCTGTACCTGCTCACAGAAAGGAGTAGATAAGGAGTGAAATAAATAGATTTTATTTGGAGGGAGGGAGGGAGAGAGAGAGAGAGAGAGAGAGAGAGAGAGAGAGAGAGAGAGAGAGCAGAGAGCCCCTAGATGTATCCCAGCATTAGATATAAAAGCATGAAAGTACACATCTCAAGAGGGGAGATTTTCCTGTGGCACCATGTCCTCGTGTGGCCTTCCTGTGGACACATTAGGCACCTGGACTCCTGAGCCTGCATGCCTGGGACTAAGGAGCTAGCAGGGAGGAGGCATCACTAGGAGCAAGGAGGATGGGGAGTCCTCAGGCCTTTATTGTCTATGGATGAATGGGGAAAGATTTGTGATCAAATTAGGGCCCAGAATGAGACAGTCTGTAATCTCTGCTTATTCCCCTTTTTGCCTCGCTCTCCCCACTCCTCATTCTTTTTCTTTCTTTCTTTTTTTTTTAAAATAGGTGCTGATATTGGTGGACCCCACGGGTGGCTCACGTGAGCAGGGGAGGAGAGAAAGACGGTCACCTTCTCCCACTCCGTCTCCGCCACCCAGGTCCCGCTGGGAAGACTAGGACTGGTCAAGTCTGTGATAAGCCCCTGCTTGGCAGGGGACCTGAGCCCCGCCAGCCTTACCAGGGGCCACCAGGCCACACCTGAAGGCTGCTTGGTCTTCCAGGCGTGGGAGTTCATCCCCATTACCTGATTTCTCGGGGACCCATGAACTCAGGCTGGAGCAAGGATTTGCTCTTTGCAGGAAAGAAGAGGCCCGTCTTACCCAGTTTAGGGGGTTCTCGTCTCGCATTGAAGAAAAGAATTTCAGGAGTAGACATGCAGTGAAGTAAAACAGACTTTATTTGGAAGGTTTTTGAAGGTGTGGACAGGGAAAGAGAGAGAGAGAGAGAGAGTGTGTGTGTGTGTGTGTGTGTGAGAGAGAGAGAGAGAGAGAGGGAGAGAGAGAGAGTAACATGCTCAATGAAGACCCCGGGTTTCTCCAAGGGCAGAGAGAGCCCCTACACACAGCTCAGTATTATACACAAAAGCATGAAAAGTCCACATCTCAAGAGGGGAAATGCAGGAACCACATGTGCTCAGCCACATGGGCACAAGCAGTACATGGGCTCAGGCAGCATATGTGCGCCCCTCCTTTGTTCAAGGTGGCCTTTATAGGGTATCTTCTCAGGATCTGGAATGTTCTGAAGTCTTCTCTAGGCTGAATCACTAAAGTTAATTGGATTAGGGGAGAGGTTGAGGGTATTGGAGGAGTTTTCTTCATGGGAGGGGTCCAATCTCCTCAGGGTCCGCTGCTCAAGGTCTTGTCTTGGGTCTTGCTTTCTGTAGCCGCAAGGTGAGTCAGCCTTAGAACTTTCCTTCCCAGAAATTTCAGTGCCATCATGTTGGAGGGCCCTTCCCTAACCTACCTGCCTGCATCAGTGCTACACTCACGGGTGCTGAGGAGGACCCTGGCGTCACTCGTGTTGTTGCTGCACCTTGATAGTGTGTTGCTGGGGGAAGGTGGTACTTGGCGGTACTGGGTGGGGGTAGTGCCAGGGATGGAGCTCAGGGCCTCTCGGGCCCTGGGCGTGCACTCTATTACTTGAGTACTTGCTGTAATTTTTAAAAGATCTTGTTCTCTTTTGCATCAGATTGGCTTTGCGAGAGCTGGGGTACGCGGGGAGCTGCCTGGGATCAAACTTGTGGCCTTAAGCTTGTCAGGCAGTCTCTCTTGGCGCCTCATTGTTTGGGCTCCCGGAGGGTCTGATGTGGACCAAGGAAGTCATCTGTGAAGAACTAGGTGCCCTGTCTCTTGCCCTTTGCCTGATTGTTGCTCCGTGCTGCAGAATCCAGGTGGAGATGAAAAAGAAAGGCCAGGCCAGGAAGGCGGATGGGTGGGAGAGCGCATGCTCTGGCGGGTGTGAGGCCCTGAATTCTGTCCCCAGTGGCAGGTCCCCATGCCAGCTGCCCCCTGCCACAGCCCCATCACAGTGAAAGAGCATAAAAAGACAGGAATTTGGGGCTGGAGCAATAGCACAGCAGGTAGGGCGTTTGCCTTGCACTCGGCCGACCCGGGTTCGATTCCCAGCATCCCATATGGTCCCCTGAGCACCGCCAGGGGTAATTCCTAAGCGCAGAGCCAAGAGTAACCCCTGTGCATTGCTGGATGTGACCCCCCCAAAAAAAAGAAAAAGAAAAAAAAAGACAGGAATTTGCAGAAGCTTGGTTGGGTGATCTTTT
Organism: Sorex fumeus; assembly: GCF_029834395.1. Lineage (NCBI taxonomy): Eukaryota > Metazoa > Chordata > Mammalia > Eulipotyphla > Soricidae > Sorex > Sorex fumeus. The sequence goes on along the minus strand of NW_026606083.1, from coordinate 17,671,471 downwards.
TTTTTTTTTTAATTAGTGAAACACCATGAGGTACAGTTATAGACTTACAAATTTTTTGTGCTTGGGTTTCAGTTATACAATGATCAAGTCCCCTTCCTCCACCAGCGCCCATCCTCCACCACCAAGGGTCCCAGCATCCCTCCCATCCCCATCCCCCCATCCCACCCTGCCTCTGTGGCAGGGCATTCCCTTTTGTTCTCTCTCTCTCCTTTTGGGTCCTGTGGTTTTCAAGAGAGGCACTGAGTGGCAATCATGTTTGGTCTATAGTCTACTTTCAGCATGCTTCTCCCACCCTGGGAGAATCCTCCCAACGCCCTTTATTTGGTGCTCTCTTCTCTATCTGAGCTTCCTTTTCCCCTAGCACGTGTGGCTGGCCTCCAAGTCATGGAGCAAAATTCCTGGTACTAATCTCGGCCACTCCTGGGTGTTAGTCTCCCATTTTGTTGCTTTATGTTCCCGGTTGGGTGATCTTTTGCATATGTACTCTCTTCCTGGGAGGAATTGCACAGCAGGCAGGGTGTTTGCCTTGCATGTGGCTGACCTGGGTTTGATTCCTCTGCCCCTCTCGGAGAGCCTGGCAAGCTACTGAGAGTATCCCACCCGCATGGCAGAGCCTGGAAAGCTCCCCGCGGTGTATTAAATATGCCAAAAACAGCAACAACAAATCTCACAATGGAGACATTACTGGTGCCCGCTCGAGAAAATTGATGAACAACGGGAGGCAGTGCTACAGTGCTACTCTCTTCCTGAAAGGCAGGTATTTGATCCTGCTGACTAGTAAAGAATTTTTCTTTCTGAATATAATGGACCATTTGCCAGAGTCTAGGAGACAGAAATACTTTACAATGATCCCAATCAAGGCAGATCCCTTGATCCTGTTAGAAGTGATGTAGGCAGGTAGATAGGGAAAGCAGCAACGGGCCCTGAGGAGATTGGACCTCTCCCCATGAAGGAAATTCCTCGAATACCCTCAGACCTCTCCCTCAATCTGATTAACTTTAGTGATTCAGCCCAAAGAAGACTGTCACTACTCCCAACCTCCTTGGTAACCTCCTTAGCAATGGCCTTTTACCTAGGAAGAAGCCCCACATGGGGCAGGTTGGAGAAACCCTATAAAAGTCAAGTTGAACAAAGGAAGGGCCCACATATGCTGCCCGAGCCCATGTGCTGCTCGTGCCCACGTGGCCGAGCACACGTGTTGGCTGAGCACATGTGTCACCCGAGCACATGTATCACCTGCATTTCCCCTCGTGAGATGAATATTTTCATGCTTTCCTATCCAATGCTGGGATGTATGTAGGGACTCTCTCTGCCCTTGGAGAAGCCCGCATTCTCTCTTGAGCACATTACTCTCTCTCTCTCTCTCTCACTCTCTCTCCCTCCACACCTCAAAAACCCTCCAAATAAAATCTATTTACTTCACTGTTGGGCTGGAGTGATAGCACAGTGGGTAGGGCGTTTGCCTTGCACGCGGCCGACGTGGCCAACCCGAGTTCGATTCCTTTGCTCCTCTCGGAGAGCCTGGCAAGCTACTGAGAGTATCTCGCCTGCACGGCCAAGCCTGGCAAGCTACCCGTGACGTATTTGATATGCCAAACACAGTAATAAGTCTCACAATGTTACTGGTCCCACTCGAGCAAATCTATGAACAACAGGAGGACAGTGACAGTGACTTCATCTTTTGTTACTCCTAAAATTCCTTTCTGTGAGGTGAGACAAGAACCCAGTAACCCTGGGTCCCGGGTGACAGAAGCGGATGGGGAGAAAGTGATTGTCTTTCTCCTTCCTGCTTCACAGAAGTCACCCGTGGGCCTACCAACATCAGAAGGTTAGTAGGATCCGGTTCTCAAACCTTCTGGGAATCTATACCAGAAGGTTCTTGTTGGGAAGAAATAGCCCCAACTCCAACCCACTCTTTCTCTCTCCACACACACACACACACACACACACACACACACACACACATACACACACACATGTATGCATACATGCCAATAATACATAGCGTGTTCTTTTTGCACTGGAGACCATTGGAAGAAAAATATAAAAAAAACTTTTTTTGGGGGGAAATACATGTCAACTTTATAGTAAGAACAATAGCAGTAGTATAGCTTAGTTTTATTTATTTTTATCATGCTTTTGAGAAAGAAACTAACCTTTAAAAGAGTTATCTCTTTACACCTTGACCAACTCTATTTTTCTATTTTTTTTTTTTGGCTTTTGGGGTCACACCTGACAATTCTCACCGGTTACTCCTGGCTTTGCACTCAGGAATTACTCCTGGCGGTGCCCAGGGAACCATATGGGGTGCCAGGGATCGAACCAGGGTCTGCCATGTGCAAGGCAAACGCCCTCCTGCTATACTATCTCTCTAGCTCCTTGACCAACTCTTTTAGTGAGGAAACTAACCCAGGTTCAAGTGATTTAATATCATTTTGATTTTGTTGGGGAAAAATGGCCTTAGTGGAGGAACAGAGCACGTACACACTTCCCCCAGCAGAACTCAGAAGTCCTACAAAAACGGAACACAGTTCAGAAAAAAATGACCGATGGCAGGAAATTTCTTTTAAGTTTGTCATTTCCCCTTCTTCTCCTTTTTTTGGGGTAGGTCTGTTTTAGGGCTAAATGACAGAGCTTTATCATAGCTCACCATCAAGTGCTTATTTTCTTGGTTGCATTTCCATCACCTCAAATGGCCTCTGTGTACACACACATTGCTCTTCTTTAATAGAAACCTGATGAACTTCAGAATTTATTTGAAATATGTATTCAATAGAAACCATGGCTCATTTTTTACCCAGGGAGAGCGGCACGGCAGCCTCCATTTGTTTTCAAATTTTTTCCCCTTATTCTCTCATCTCATTCCTCAGAGCAGTCCTGTTCAGGCTGAATGGAAATATTGATAAACATGAAAACAGGCCCAACTTGCCTAATAATCAAAGAAATGCATATTAAAATGAGATAGTATCATTTCTTCTATCATGGTGGCAGAAATGAAAGAAATGAATCATATCCCTTGTTGGTGAGGGAGCAGGCAGAGGGCGGGGGAGCACCCATCCTCGCCCCTGCCCTTCCTGGGGTGCCTGCTCCCTTCCTGCTACTAGGTCTGTAAACTGTCCTCCGTTCTTGTGGTCACCTCTTCTTTTGCTTTTAGCTTTTGCTTCTCTTTCTTTTTATGGGTAGGGGTGGGGCTGGGGGGTTGGGCCACACCCAGCGGTGCTCAGGGCTCACTCCTGGCTCTGTGCTCAGGGCTTACTACTGGCTCTGTGCTCAAGGCCCACTCCCGGCTTCGTGCTCAGGGCTTATTCCTGGCTCTGTGCTCAGGGTACACTCCTGGTTCATTGCTTCTGGCTTACTTCTGGCTCTGTGCTCAGGGCTCACTCCCGACTCTGTGCTCAGGGCTTACTCCTGGGCCTGTGCTCAGGGCTCACTCCTGTCAGTGCTCAGTGGACCATACGTGGTACTGGGAATGAAGGAGGGTCCATGCACGCCAACAAGCGCCTCATCCCTGTGCTATCTTTCTGCTCTTTTCCTTTTCTTAGTATCAACCAATATAATGAGTGTTTTTGCCTTTACCCCAACCTGTTTCCTCTTGGCGGTACTTCAGCTTGTTTGTTTGGGGGCTGTGCTGTGGCGGTGCTCAGGCTTCATTTCCCCACGCCGGGCAAGTGCCTTACCTGCTCTCTCCACGCTCTCTTGTCATTTTTGAAAAAGTAATGGGTGTGTGTGGCTTAGCCAGAGACCACTTACCTTGCTCCTGTGAGGGTCTGGGTTTGACCTTCAGAAACACACACACACACACACACACATTCACACACACACACACACACACACACACACACACAAAGTGTTTTTTTGTGTCCAGAGCGTGTTTTGTATGTGGAGATCTGTGTTTAATCCCTGACACTGCGTGGATCAGGAGCACTGCTGGGAGTGAGCACCAGGCAAGGAACTGGGAGTAAATTCTGCAGAGCATCAGGTCTGGCCCAAATCCCCCACTCTAAAAACTAAGGGGGCAGGTTCTGGTTCTGCCCACAGTGACATGCAGTCCAGCACTCAGGCCTCTGCTGGTGCTTGAGGGCCAGCAGGCCCAGGCAGCTGTGCGGGCTATTGGGACTCTGCCCCTCACCAGCCAGGCACCTGCCCAACACCTGAGCTGCAACCCTGGCTTGTCCTTTCCTTCTCCAAGCCCGAGGGACAGGGGCATGGAAGCCATTCCCAGCCAGACCCCATGGTCAGGTGCTGCCCCCCACAGTTCTTAGCTGCCTCCAGGAGGCTGGGCATGCAGCTGCAGGGAACCCCTTCCTGATCAGTATCCCATCTTTGGGGGGCCACCCAGGTCCCCATTTCTGACACAGGACACAGGCCCTGTGGGAGGTGTCACAGGTCTGATTGTCCCCCTCACCCCAAACCAGGTTCTGGTTAGAGTTTTCTCGACTCAGTTCCGCCAGCAATCATAGTGGGTGGAAATTTCCAGCAGGGTTTTGCATGAGGTCATTTCTCTATCTGGGTGACCCCTGGAGAGGAAGGAAGTGATGAGGACACCAGTTCTTCCCCACAGAGTTCCATGCAATCTCCTGAATGCCCACTGCAGGACGTGGGGCTCCACAGGCCATGTGTGGCCAAGCCCTGTATCCCTGCTTTTTGTGCAGCTGCTGGCCGGGCTTCCCCAGGAGCTCTGTCTTTCTTCCTAGCAGCTTCCCTTTCTCTGCAGTGAAATCTTCCCAGGAAATATTCAAGTCAACTTGCATCTCCTTCAGGAAGCCTTTGGATAGTTCCAAAGACTCTTGGTCCAAGTTCTCTATTTGAATTTGTTTATTGATTTCTGAATCGAACCATTTCTTCATGGCAGAAATATTTACTTTTCAGACTTACTAGGAATCTCCGGGTTAAAAAGGGTCATTTGGTTCCTACCTTCATGAGGCTGAGAGTTTAGGCATTAAACACACACACACACACACACACACACACACACACACTCACACACACACGCCACATAATAACTGGCTGGGGATCTTAATGAGCTGAGTGCATGCTTTGTTCTTTGGGGCCCTGGGTTTGGTATCTGGATGCCCCAAGCATCACCAGGAGTGAACCTTGAGAACCTCCAGGCATAACCCAAGTACCACCTTATTATACCCGTCCCTCCCCCTACCACACATTCAAATCACATAATAGATTGTTTTTGTTTGTTTGGGGACCAACTTGGCTGTGCTGAAGGCATGCCCCTGGCCCTGTGCTCAGTTCTCCTGGCAGGGCTCAGGAAGCTGGGTGAGCTGCATCTTCTCTGCTGCACTGCAGCTGTGACCCCATAGTAACGGATTCTACCCATTCTTGGTGTAATCCTAATTTATTAATTCAGCTAAAACATTCCCTTTTTTTTCAATCAACAACAAAAATCAACAGTTCTGATTTGACCAAATATGGATTTCCTGGGTGCTGAAAGGCTCCCGTAGGTGTGGGGAGGGCCACATTGACTAGTCAGGGACTACAGGTTCTAAAGAAGCTCTTAGCAGGCCCTTCACTAGGGAAGGGCTAGAGGTGGGCTGTTATGCAGACTTTGGATTATTATCTTTCCAAACAGCCGTTCTATAGGGACCTGCTCTGTGACAAAATGTCTGACCTTCCTCCTGTGGACCCCCATGCTCCCATCCCCTTGAGCTGTGGACTCCTTCCCATTTCTTAGTTCCAGATAAAGACCCTCATTTTGTCACACACATCTTAGAATTGACTTATTTGTAGCCTCTGTGTAACAAACTTTGTTCTTTTCTCCTACTAATCTGCTGTTCATTATTTTTCCTTTCGGGTTCTATGCAAGGGGCTCAGGGCCCACCCCCAGCTCTGCACAGGTTCATTCCTCAGGAGTGCTTGGGGTCCACGACATGCAGGGATTAAAAGGTGTCTGGTGCCTGTGACACACGTTCTTGGTCTGTCGCACTCTCTTCCACCCACCTGACATTTGCTGTCTTGTCTAGCCCCCCCCAAAGCCCTATAGGGGTTGGAGCGAACTTTGTCTCACCCACTAGGCCCACCCTGACCCCTGCTATGAATGGGAAAACGTTCTTTGGGGCTCTAGGACAGGCCAGATCCTCTCCAGGCACAAAGAACTCGCTCCCTGCTGCTGGGAGCAGAGGCTCCAGGTAAGTGACCGGCCTCTGTGTGGGCCCTGGGAACTGTTTAAAGGACTGTTTCTTTGGCTATTCCTAAGCCACCTTGCCCAGTGGTGAGGGGCCACTGTGAGGGGCCAGCCCGAGAATGGGATGAGACAAATATGACAGAATGATTCCCTTCCCGAGGGCCTGGTGCATCTGCCTAGCCTGACTCCTGGCTCTGTCGCATGGGTGTGGCTGCGCAAAGGACTCCCCAGAATCTTCTTCTTGGAGACACCCCGTTTCCCCATGGAATTCAAAGCCCCCATGAGTCTCTCCGGGGGCCATTGTAGGGTAGCTCAGTTGGGACACTGTGTTCCTCCCCGGGGTCTCAGTGCCTTCCAAATCAGGCCCCACACTTCTCAGGAGGGGGAACCTCAGTTTCCCTTTGTTGCAGCCTGAGGTGCCGTGCCCACTTGAGGGACAAAGTCAGACCAAGTCTGGGTTGGTTGGGTTCATGGCTGACTAGTTGGGAATTTTTTGGCTTTTGAGGATATACTCAGTGATGCTCAGGGGTTACTCCTGACTCTGCACTCAGGAATTGCTCCTGGCGGTGCTGGCGGGGGGGGGGGGGGGGGGGGGCGGGGGGACCTATGAGATGCCAGGGATTGAACCTAGATTGTCTGCATGCAAGGCAAATGCCCTCCCTGCTGTGCTGTTACTCTGGCCTCCAACTAGTTGGTGTTAGGGAGCAGACATTTGGCCTCAGGGAGAAGGCGCCCCTCTGGCTCTCTCTCCATAAGCTCTCTCACCAGCTTGGCTTTCCTTTGCTTCTGTTTCTGGGCATGGAGATGGAACCACATTAACTTATAAAACATACTGAAGAATAGGATTTGAAGGACTATTTCTTTCTGCACCGGTGAGTGCTTGTGGGTGTGACTGCGGTGTTGTTCTGTGTATATCAATCACAATTGCCCAGTGCCAGGAAGAAGGAAAGTTGGTAAGGGACTCCTGGTCTTTGATCTTTAAAATAAAGCTTTGGGCGGGGGTGGGGAATGGATGGGTGGGTGGCTGGAGTGATAGTACAGCTAGTAGGGCAGGTAGGGCGTTTGCCTTCTATGTGGCTGACCCGGGTTTGATCCCCAGCATCCCATTTGGTCCCCCAAGTACTGCCAGGAGTAATTCCTGAGTGCAGAGCCAGGACTAACCTGAACATCACTGGGTATGATGTGAAACAAAAAGTTTTTTTTTTTTCAAGTTGTGATGATTTAGGAAGAGAACATCTTCACACAGGCTTTTGTCATTCCAGTTTCCAAGATTGATAATGCGAGATTCCTTTGACCCAGAAAATATTCTGTCTTAAAAATGAAAACGAAACCTGATTTTCTTAGTCACTTTTCCAGCCCCTGAACCGCTGCCTTCGCCCGTCCCCACCCCCATGCCAAGTGACACTTGCAAAGAGAAAGCTATTCCCTCCTGCCCAGCAGCTCAGCTCAGAGGCCCTTGGTGTAATCGTATTTCACAGCGAGGCCCCAGGAAGCCTTGCATTGTCCACACCCATCCACAGTGCAGCTTCCTGTCATTTCAGAACGGCTTCGTGGTGAGCACAGCCGGAAGAATCTTCCAGTGCGTTTCCTCTCCTAAGGAATGTGCTTTCAGGATTTGCTTTTTAATTGATGAAGAGGTGAGGGTAATAAATGAATGAACATCTGATCCAAATTTCAGGAAAGACCCTGTATGGAAGGATAAACTCTAAGAAAGTTAGCTCAGGCAAGTTCCCAGAGCAAATCTTTTGGGGTCCAGGTTACATCTGGTGATGCTCAGAGCTTCCGCATGAATCTGGGTTCAGGAAACTATGGGGATCAAACTTGGGTCTGCCAGGTACAATGCAAGAGTCCTACCCACTGTATTATCTTTCCAGCCCCTAATACTCTTTTTTGGAAATATCCAGATTTTGACTATGTAATAGGGGTGGAAAGTTACATAGACATACACACAGAGATGCATACTCCCCATTCAAAAATATGTCCTCTGGGCTAGAACAGTAGTACAGTTTGTAAAGCCTTGCACACAGCTGACCTGGCATCCCAGATGGACCCCTGAGCCACCAGGGTGATCCCTGAGCACAGAGCTGGGAGTAAGCCCTGAGCACCGCCAGGTGTGGCCCACCTCCACCTCCTATCCCACAAACCACACACATGCACACACACACACACACACACACACACACACACTCACAAATCACCTCAAATTGTTCCTGAAAGACCAGGCTATCTGTCAGGCATATGTTTGCACAAAGTTCTTAAGAAATAATCACCCGTGCAAATACCATTTAAATAGTACACACCTTTGACTTTTCATGGCTTTTCATAAAGAACAGTTTTTACAGTTTTTATCTCCCCTATATGTTTTTTTTCTTTTTTGGGGCCACACCCGGCAATGCACAGGGGTTATTTCTGGCTCTGCACTCAGGAGTTACTCCTGGCTGTGTTCAGGGGACCATATGGGATGCTAGGAATCTAACCCAGGTCGGCCATATGCAAGGCAAACGCCCTACCCGCTGTGCTATCACTCCAGACCCACCCCTATATGTTTTAGAATGGAAGCTTCCTTTTCACGTCAAGGTTGAGGTCCAGGGCATATGGTTGTCTCCAGGCTTTGGAAGGCAGGAATCATGGAGAGAACCCTGCTGGCATCAGGCCATCGTAGGACATATTGTGATCCCCAGGCTTTGGGAAGCAGGGGCTATGGAGAGAGCCTTGTAGCATTATTGGACTGCCCCACTGTACAGGACCAGCTCAGCCACCCTTTGCAGGCTGCAGTTCCCGTCTTCCTCAGACACCCCAGGGCGTGTGTCAGAGTATAGTAAGTAAGTGAGATGAGAGTAAAGTTTGTTGGGTTAATCTTGATTTTCTCCTACTAAAGTATAAAAGATAGTTCACTTCTTAATCATTTTTGTTAAAATGATGATTGTTCAAATTTTATGTTAAAATGACCATCTGAACCATTTAAAAACATGGGATTCAGAAAGCATTAAATAATATATAGTGTGTGACCACCAGAATGAGTCTCTTTCATCTTGTAAAACTGAAATTCTGGGGGCTGGAGTGATAGCACAGCGGGTAGGGCATTTGCCTTGCACGCGGCCAACCGGGGTTTGAATCCCAGCATTCCATATGGTCCCCTGAGTACCTCCAGGAGTAATTCCCAAGTGCACAGCCAGGCAGGAGTAGCCCCTGAGCATTGCCGGGTATGATTCAAAAAGCAAAAACAAAACAAAACAAAAAAAACCGTGAAAATTTGGTTTTCTTTTTTTTGGTGGGGCCACATCCAGTGATGCTCAAGGGTCACTCCTGACTCTTTACTCAGGAATCACTTCTGCCAGTGCTTGGGGGACCTTATGTGGTGCCGGGGATTGAACACAGGTTGACTAGTGCAAGGCAAGTGCCCTACCCACTGTATCACTCCAGCCCTAAAATTGAAATTCTGGAATCCTGCCTAGAAGACTCTTCCTGCATTATGGGAGCCTTCCTCCCACCTCTTTTCTTCTTCTTTTTCGGTGTTTACTGAGATACTGTGATTTCTATCTCTTTTTGGTGGGGGAGGAACACAGCCAGTGCTGCACTGGTTCTGTGCTCAGGGATCCCTCCTGGCAGGCAGGGGGACCATATAAAATCTAGGTCAGTGGTATGCAAGGCAAGTGCTCTACCTGCGAAGCCATCATGCTAGTCCCCGTGATTTCTGTCATTTTAAATAAAATGTCTTCTGAGGGCCTGGAGCACCAGTCTTCTTTACAGGGACAGTGATAGTCAATCACCCTACCTGCTGTTCTAGCTCTCCAGCCCCCCCAGCTTTGTTTATTCTTGTTCTTCTTGGTGTTTTTAGCTGTCATAGCAATCTTTTTCTGTGTTCTAACTCAGATGACTATCGAATTAGCTTCAATTGAATTTGGCACATTTGGTCCTATAGGGGAGGAAAAGTAATTTCTCCTCTACTCTTCTGACTTCTTTTGTGAACGGCCTGGAACAAAAGACAGATGAGGAAGAGAGAAACAGACATGTTTATTAACATTTATGCCTCAAATATTGATATCAGGGAGGGACCGCTGGAAGAGAAGGGAAGTCAACTTCCTTAGATGACAATTCAGACAGAAATTTTTTGATTTTTGTTTTTGGTAATTCAGTTGTACTGATTTATCATTGGCCTACAATTCTATACTCTGTAATGCCTCTGGAGTCTCATGCACCTGTCATGAAGTCCCATTCCCATTCCCATTCTCATTCTCAGGCCTCTCTCCTCTCCCCTCACAAGTCATGCCTCCCCCTTCTGCAAAGCCTTGATGTTATCTTTGTCATGATTTCCTAAAGAGCATATATGGGAATCTACAACATATTCTCCACAGAGTTTTTAGATTTCTCATGCACCTCTTCTGCCTTTTCCTGAAGGCTAAGAAATGTTCCTGCTGCAAGTAGCTTGGCACTGGGGTGGGGGTGAGTGGGAAATGTTAGGGGAGGGAACTCTAGGACAATGGGGGAGGGGAAAAGTGCCTGTCAAAGAGGCAGGCTGGGAGGTAGGAGGGAAAATGAGGACATTGACGGAGGATAGTTGGCACTCGTGAAGGGATTGGTGTTGGAACAATATACGCCTGAAATGCAAACATAAATATCCTTGTAACTTTCCAATTCATGGTCATTCAATTAAAAAGAAAGAAAGAAAGAAAGAAATGTTCCTGCAAGCTGTGTATTTAATATTAAAGTAGAAGTCAGTTGCTGTGGGGAGGAAAAGAACAACAGATGTCCAGCCCCGAATGGCCTCGACCTCAAAAGACAGGCCTCGCATGGTGAGGTCATCAGGGCTTTACCATGAGCGGGCCTGCTGGCCTACTGGTTTTGTTAGTGTTGTTACTGGTTTATAGCATTATTCATGTTACAATTGCCGGTATCCTTTATTCTATGCAGAATATTGCTTTAGTGACTTCCAGATATACCTGTCTATTTATTCACTTATTTTTAGGCCACATCCAGCTATTCTCAGGGACTTACTCCTAGTTCTGGGCTCAGAGATCACTCCTGAGTGATCAAAAGGGGTGCTGGGGACTGAACCTGGGGTGGTCACATGCAAGATCCCTATCTGCTGTACCGTCACTCTTGTGAGAATTTATTTTTTATAGGAAAGATCTGATTTTGTAGCAAATATTTCTTTTTTTTCTTTTCGGGTCACACCTGGCGATGGACAGAGGTTACTCCTGGCTCATGCACTCAGGAATTACTGAGGTGCTCGGGGACCATATGGGATGCTGGGACTCGAACTTGGGTCGGCTGTGTGCAAGGCAAACGCCCTACCCGCTGTGCTATTGCTCCAGCCCTCAGTAATAAATATTTCTGATATTTATAAAGGTTACCTCTGGGGGCTAGTGATACCCGCTGTACTATCACTCCAGCCCCCAGAGGTAACCTTTATAAATATCAGAAATATTTATTACTGGGGGCTGGAGCAATAGCACAGCCGGTAGGGCATTTACCTTGCTACCCGGGTTCATCCCCAGCATTCCATATGGTCCCCTGAGCATTGCCAGGGGTAATTCCTGAGTGCAGAGCCAGGAGGAAGCCCTGAGCAATGCCGGGTGTGACCCACAAATAAATAAATAAAATAAAATGATGAAACTATTAAAAAATGTTATCTCTGTCTTCGCTGAGGTAAATGTCCTTGATCTGTTTTGTGTTTTGGCCACGTCTGGCAGGGCTCAGGGCCACTCTGAGCAGACGCTGGCCTGAGTTGCTGGGCTTGGAACCAGAGCTACTCTATATAAAGCAGACACTCAGCCCACCCAGCCATCTCTCTGACCCAACAGCGTGTCCTTGGAAAGACATCATGGCGAGATTCAGGAAAGCAGAACTGCAGAATCCAGATCCAGAATTAGAAACGCGGACTCTCACTTTTTGGGGGGAAAGGAAAATGGCCGAGGGCATCTGTCGGAGGAGGAATCAGAGCAAATGAAGAATTCGGGAGGAAAAGGTCCAAAAGGTCACCTAGCCCCTACCCCCTTGCTTCTACCCCCACCCCCACTGACCGGTGGGGGTGGAGGGTGTTCTTTTTATGTTTCAAAATAGAACTGGAATGAGACCCGAGAGCACTTAAAGGGTGAATTTGCATGAGAATGGGGGAACTGGAGAGCTGAGTAATGTCAGGGAAATTTGTATGAACTCTGAAGGCCACTGGGGTGTGTGAGAAGCTTTATGTTAAGCAGGGGCTGAGGGAGCACAAAGGGAAGACTAAAATAATTGTTGAGTCTCTTCTGCAGTCCCCTTCCTGGAAAGGACACTGTCTTGCTTCGAGCTGGCTGCCGGGGGGACCTGGGATTTCATCCATCTTCCTTTCCTTGCTGGCTCGCAGGTCGCGGTCCGAGGGTCCGGCCACAGGCCCGGGGACACTCTCACCCCCCAGCCCACTCTGTCCGGCCTGGGAGTGGGGGTGGGGGGGTCGTGGTGACACCAAAGCGGGAGGGCTACATCGTTGGGGCTTGCCTCGAGCTAATAAAGGCATTAATTACGGATGCCCAAACCCACGGGAGGACCGGGACCCCGGTGCCTTTTCCTCGGCACGAAGGTGAGCACCGTTTTTCAGATAAGGACCACAAATAGCGGGCCTCGTGGGTCGGCTATTAATTTATAATCCCTCGCTGCTGGGGACTGGGGGAAACCTTTCGCTGTGCGGGCCTGAGGGAAGGGTGGCTGCTGCGGGCCTATTCTCCTCTTTGTCAGCTCCGGGCTCTGGGTTTTGTCTGCTGACCTTTTCAGAGCGTCCCTGGCCGCCCCCAGCCCGCACCAGCGTGCGGCGGGAACGGCCGCTCCTCTCGGAGCAGGCGCGGCCAGATGCGCGCAAAGCCGCGCTCCCGGGGTGGGGGTGGGGGAGCGGAATGCTCGAGAACCCGGCACCCCCCCCCCACCCCCACCCCAGCCCAGCAGAAAGCTGCTAGGCCAGCACCACCCAAAAGCGTTGATTCCGACGCCTCATCACTTTGGAAAGTGGACAGGACGCGCGTGCTCCCCTCCCTGCCGCGGGCTGGCGGAGGTGCGGGGCGGCTCACTTGTAGGTTTTTTTTTTTTTTCCTTTTTTGGGTCACACCCCGCGATGCTCAGGGATGACGCCTAGCTCTGCACTCAGGAATCACTCCTGGCGGTGCTCGGGGGACCTTATGGGATGCCAAGGATCGAACCCGGATCAGCTGCTTGCAACGCAAACACCCTCCCCACTGCGCTATCGCTCCAGCCCCACTGCTCACATTTGAATGTTCCTGCAGATCGCCCGTGGTGGAACTTGTTAGGATGCAGCTTCAGACTCACGCAGGCCTCAGTTTCTGCGTTTCTAAGCCACGGCTTGCTAGTGCCGTCAGCCGACGGTAATTAGTAAAGCACCAGCCGCCTCAACACTGGCAAGCTAAATCTGCATTTAAATCTGAGCCACGCTGAGAGCAAGGATTCTCAGCAGAGCTTCCCAAACTTAATTGGCCTGCTCCCCCTTTTCAGGAAAAAATAATAAATGACTCCGTTCCCCACCCTGAAAACCTACCTCTCTAAGCAAAGAGAATGCACCCCCACCCCTTAATTGCACTCGAGGCTATTACAGCCGGCCCTAGCCACTCCCCCCCCCCCCCCCCCCCACACACACACACTTTCGTTTTGGGAGGATCCTTATGGCCCACTTTGAGAAAGGCCATCTACAGTAATTGAAAACAAAAAGTACTCTGTCTATTTTGTTTTGGGGCTACACCCAAGACTGGGTGTATATTACAAATGCCCCAAAACATTGAGTAAAATCTCATTTCTTGATCTGGAACGGTTCCAAAAGATAAATCAGGGGTTGTGGCAGATATCCTAGGCAGTCATATATTTTCAAAAGATGATTCAGAGCTAATGAATAAAGAAAACAAAACCAAACGCAGATTCTGAGAGCAAAACCATGGTTTTTAGCTGCACAGGGTGAAGGGGGTAGGTAGAATAAATACAGGTGGACGGAAACAAGATTTTCGGTGCTCTAAATATAGCCTATAGATGCTGAAGGATAGAGCTGTACACTCAAAATGTATGTAACTTTGTTTTGGGATCATACCCTTCAGTGCTCAGGGCTTGCTCCTGACTCTGTGCTCAGGGATCACTCTTGACCTGGTGCCAGGAATTGAAGTCGGGAATTATGCAATGTTGTCTCAAGTGAAGAAAAGGAAAGGTAGGGCTGGAGTAGTAGGAGACGGCAGGTAGGGCTCTTGCTCTGCATGCGGCTGACCAGGGTTTGATCCTCAGCATCCCATATGATCCTCCAAACCGGCTAATGATTTCTGAGCACAGAACCAGGAGTCACCCCTGAGCACCACAGGGTGTGGCCCCAAAACAAACAAGCAAACAAAAAAGAAAGGTGTGGTAGGAAAAATCATAGCCCCTCCAAGATGTTCAGGAGCTAACACTTAGAATCTGGGGTCACCCACCATGCAGCATGAAGTTGCAGGTGTAACAGGGAAAATCAAATACACATGAAGCTCAGCTGGCAGTTCCCGGAGCCGACAAAAACAGATTGGTCATACAAACATCTCTCAATTTAGCTTCTTTTTCAAGATTAACTTGACCTGGGTCATTTCTTATGCTCCTGGAAATCAAGCAAAATTCTGTGCTTCCAACACTTAATAAGAAGCAACCATTAGCCTGTTCCCTGTCATTTAAGAAAGTTCTAATACTCTAATCACTTTAAAGAATAAACTAGTGCCTTCTCACTAAGTAAACTGTTAGAACAGTGTTATTTTTTCCTTCCTTCCTTCCTTTCTTTTTCTCTTTTTCCATGGGGGGAGGCGATGGGGGATGGGGTCCAGGCCAAACCTGGCAGTGCTCAGGGGTCACTACTGGGGCAAGGAGGCCACTGCTGGGGAATGTGGTCAGCCGCACGCCAGGCAAGCACCTTTAACCCCTGTACTAGCCCTCCAGGCCCTCCTTAGTGTGTTTTGGTTTGTATGCTCCAGGTCTGCAAACTATTTGGTGTGTGCATAATGAACTTTTACAATCCATCTCTTTGGTACTTTGGTTATTTTTGCTATGATGGAGTGTTGACAAGATTCATCTTAAAAGGATCTCAATGGAGAGTTTTTTTTTTTTCCAGGACTGTCCAGGTGGGTGCAGTGTAATCACTAAGGAGCTTAAAAGCTAGGCATTCCAGCCCCCAGCTCCAGTTAGATAGCCAGAGAGAAGCAAGAGCATGAGTGCAAGCGAGGGCACCTCTCTAGCCTGGCCCCCTCTTGCAGGCCTTGGAAGAAGGGGTGTAGGGGCCCATCAGCTGAATAATGAAGCAGCAAAGTCTAGAAATGGGTTCTCCTAGTGTCTCAATAAACCCATTCAGCTCAACCTGATTTTATCCCTGTGAGTCTCACAGAATGGTAAGATGAAAAAAAATTTTTTTTTGGAGGGAGGAGGCACTCTCCTAAGCAGTGTTAGGGGGCCCAGGGAACACTCCTGATGATTGATTCTCAGATAACCAGGCTCAGAGCCGGGACCTGGTGATGTCGCACTGCTAGTGACGCTGGGCCCCTCCAGGCATATCCCGTGAGCATTCACAGGCTACCAGAACAGCATCCACAGATGCTTGGGGACCACGAGAGGCAGGGGTAAAACTAAGTATCTTCTATATACCAGATCTGTGCCACTAACCTCTGATTTATCTCTTAGCAACTTGCAGACAAAGTGGTGTGTTTGGACCTTGTTGGGGTTGGAGAGGGAGCACAGAGCATAGGGCCCTTCCCTTGTATCTGGCCAACCCTGGTTCTATTCTTGGTACCACATGTGATTTCCCCAACTGTGCCAGGAGTGATCCCTGAGCATAGAGCCAGGACTAAGCCCTGGGCACAGCTGGGTGTGGCCCCCCGCTGAACCTGCACAAATAGTACTCTGAGTATTAGCTTCAACCTGGGAGTGGTACCGGCAGTGGCATTTCTGTCAGAGATGGAGGCCTGGTGGGTCCGGAGTTGGCTGCCTGCACAGACGCTCGTTTCTCCTCTCCCAACTTCACTGACTAAGGATTTCTGCATAATTTCAGTGTTTTTGCAGTGTCAGAGTTCGAACCCAGAGCCTCCTACCACTGAATTCCGGCTGATCACTAGACCTTTTTACTGTCAGAAATGATTCATGAGCTCTAAGCTGTAGGCAGAAGTAGCTGCTCGTCTCCTTAAAAACAGATTTACAGGTTTCTGGTTGCTCATTTGTGCCTGAGTTTGCTCAGGGATCACTCCTTGTGGGCTTGGCAGGGACCATATGTGGTGCCAGGGATTGAACCTGATTTGGCTGCATTCCAGGTAAGTGTCCTCCTACCTGCTGGACTATTGTTTGTCCCTAAATTAGTATTAATGACTGTCACTTATTTTTCTGTCTAGTCATCTAATAAGACCAAGTGAAGTAAAGTTGGAGGAATTCAGGACAGGAATAGAAGACAAGGCTGAATGCAATATGGTTTCTCTGTTTTACAGTGTGAAGCTTTGTTTTTGTCAACTTGGAAAAAGCTTTAAGATATAAAACTTGAATATACAACTGTCCCAGGGATAGAGGAAATAGGAAATAGCCCAATGTCTATTCATAACATTGAATCACATATTTAAAATGTAATATCTAGAGTCACATACTGGAAACAATTTATATGATGTACTTGTTGGCGTCTGTTTCTCTCATTACCAGAGCGAGGTTTTTAGTGCACTTGGATTTCTGTCTAAGTACTTTGAGATGTAGCACTTTTTGAATCCATGAATGCGGTCACTGGAAATTATACCCCACGTCATAAGTAGCTATTCATATAATGTGCTTGCCAGTGGGTTTTTCATTTCTCCTCCTGGTTTTCTGGTTTATCTATACTTACCACAGTCTAAGTACTTTTTATATTGCTTCAGGTGCTTTTGAAAGGCTTGATTATAATGACTTACAACTTTCATACTTCCAGGAGCAATTAATGCATAAGAATATGCTCTTGAAGGAATGAGTATTGTTAGATAATAGGCATCCAAACTAATAAATATTAATGTTAGGCTCATATGCCTACTTCAAACAGTACCTTTGTTCAGACTGCAGCAATAGCACAGCCTTGCATGTGGCAGACTGGGTTTGATCCCGGCATCCCATATGGTCGGTCCCCTGAGCACCATCAGGAGTAAGTTCTGAGCACTGTTGGGTGGTGTGACCCCAAAGCCAAAACCCAGACAGATAAAAACCTAGTACTTTGGTTCACTATTAAGTAATTAAGATCATATAAAATGCAAGACTTCAAAGGACTAAATGTAAAAATTTTCTAGCTTTTCTGAGGGTTAATTTAGAAAGACTTAAACTTGCATTTGAGCCTTTGAAGCTTTTCCTACTGGATATTAAAGGTGGGTTTAGGTAGGGCTTATCTCCACTGATTAATTCACTGGATCATTTCTAATTCCTTAGGTCATCTTTAACCAGCAAACTTTTAATGGGGAATATTTGGCAAATGACTTAATTTTTGTTTGTTTTTTGGTCACACCCAGAAATACTCAGAGGCTCCTGCTAGATCCATGCTTGGCCCCATGCTTGTGGTCAGTTTTGGTGGTACCGGGGGTGCAGTGCTGGATTCCAATCTGGGCCTCTGGCATGCAAAGCATCTGCACTAACCTCCCTGGCCTCAATGAGTGACACTTAAATATGTTATTAGTAATCTGACTTGTTACAGATGAATTTGAAAGAAGAGTATTTGTATTTTCTAAATTGTTCCTTCCCTGGACCATTTAAGGTGTCCTCCCCAATCCCCCTCCCCCCTAAGAATGTTATAAACAAAATAGCCCTTCAATATTGTTCTGAGCAAAATCCCATATTAAAAAAATTCTAACACTTCTAACACTCTTATTTTCCCTCCCTTTTATTTTTATGACCGTGGCAGGGAATGAACCCAGAGACATGCAAAGCATGCCCTGAGGCCATGAGGCCACTACCCTATTCTCCCCCCTCTGGCCCCCTCCCCTGCCATTTTAATAACTCTGAAACCAAGATGTGTCTTCTGATTAGCAGCATCCTAGAATGACTGTTCTGAGGCACAAGTTGAGGTATGGCTGGAGGAACCTGATCAAAGCTATTGCTCTTGTTGTCACTGTAATTGAGTTACATGTATTTCATTACCACTTATGATGTCATTAAAATAATTGTGGTATGCACTGCATCGAAATAAAAAGATCCCAAAATGTGTGGGGAAACGATGGTGTGATTATCTAATGAAAATATATGATTTAAGAAGTTGAAGATCTCTTTCCGTAAGTAATAAAATGATGCTAACTGATTAGGAAAGTGTGGCTGGGCCAGAATGGAGAGCAGTAACAGTGCTTGTCAGGCAGACAGGAGGCGACTGTCTCATCCCCGGATTCCCTATGTGTTGAGTGTGATTCCTTGCAGCATTGACAATGGGCCTCCCGAAGCCACAACAAAAGTGTGTGATGGCTGATGACAAACCACAACAACCAAATGTGTGTAAGCATTGCAACCAAGTGTGAGTCCCAGACATCACGCTAGCCGCAGAGGGAAGGAGAAATATACCCGAGTGTAGTCCAAGAGCAAGATGTTAATGAAAGCTTAAATTATTTTTATTTATCTTTTTAATTGATTTTCGGTTTGGGGCTACACCCAGCTGTGCTCAGGGATTACTCCTGATTCTGTGCTCAGACATTCTTTTAGGTGGTGCTTGGGGGATAAATACTGGGTTGGCCACATGCAAGACAAACACCCTACCTGCAGCACTACCTCTCTGGCTGAGTTAAATTTTTTTAAAAAATAAAATGAAAGCAGGGGCTGGAGCGATAGCACAGTGGGTAGGACGTTTGCCTTGCATGCGGCTGACCCGGGTTCAATTCCCAGCATCCCATATGGTCCGTTGAGCACCGCCAGGAGTTATTCCTTAGTGCAGAGCCAGGAATAACCCCTGTGCATCGCCGGGTGTGACCCCCAAAAAAAAGGCATGGGGGGAACGCATTTATTCTCTTTCACATGGCTGACTGGGGTTTGACTGCCAGTACCCCATATGGTCTCCCCAAGCCTCCCAAGACTGATCCCTGAGCTCAGAGTCAGGAGTAAGACCTGAGTGTGGTCTAAAAAACCAAAACCAAACAAAGTGAAAGCTTTGTGTCAGGGTTTAACTGATACCATTTTCTCTGTAGGGCTCAGTTGTAGGAAATCTAAGGATCAATAGCATGTTTGACTTAAAGAAATAAGATTGTGTTTGCTTTAGGCAGAAAAGCTGAATCTTCTGTCCATTTATTGGTAAATTCCTAGTTCTGATGTGTTTCATGTATTCCTAGTTTCTCAGATCACATTTCAAGAAAGTTGTCTGCGTTCTGTTTATTACAATCTTAATGCAAGTTCACACTGCAGCTCTTTAATCATCGTCCCCTTCAAAGCTTTATGAAGGGGAACTTAAAATCTGGGGAACGTGTGGTAATGACAAGTAGTATCCAACCCGTGAACACGTGCCAGGGTGGAGATGGTGGCATGTCATAGTTTAGTAAGGTACTCAGTGCCCACTTTTCTCTAAAAAATCTCTCAAGGCTTCATAAGGAATTGTTTGAAGTCAAATTAACAAGATTGGGGTCATTTCAACAAGCCAGACACACAGAGAAACCGAGTTGTCATTTCACCCTACTCGTTCATGCCTCCTGTCTAGTGCTATTTGCCAGGCTGTAAGAATCCAGGGGACTGTGAAGGACCTGACCCTCTTGGAGCTTTCTTTGCCTTAGGGAAGGCCTGTCTGTGTTTGCTGGACAAGGAAGTGTTGTACCTTTTTCATACTGATGAGTGTGAAGCGCTCTTGGATCACTGTCCTGCCTTGTGGATGTGAGCAGGAGAATTGGATCAGACCCCCAGGACAGGACATAGGGGCTCACCTTCCACAGGGACTTGGCAAGGTGTGTTCAAGGGACTGTTCTTGGGGCTGGTGCCGTCAGGAGAACCACTTGTGGAATTTTGCATTTGAGCAATAGTTTAAGGTGGGATGGAGAGGAAAGCTCTGAGGTTGGAGGAGTCATCCCCCACACAACAGCTGGATGGAAATCACTGATGTCAAGGAGAGCTGGTTTGCAGTTCTAGAGCAGGAGAGAGTACAAAGCAGGAGAGAGTACAGCGGCTAGGGTGCTTGCCTTGCACAAAACTGATCCAGATTTGACCCCCAGCACCTCGGAGCCCCAGCAGCACTGATTTCTGATTCCTGAGCAGTGATTTCTTATACCTGAGCCCAGGTCCAGGAATAAGCTCTGAGCATCTCGAGGCATGGCCCAAAAACCAAAAAGGGAAGGAGAGACAGATTGCCTGATGTGCAGTGAGACACAAAAAGGTGAATAAGAAAGTGGGTGCTGTAGGGCTGAGCAAGGACAGCGGGGAGGGCATTTGCCTTGCACGCTACTGACTTGGGTTCAATCCCTGGTATCCCATATGGTCCCCTGAGCACTGCCAGGAATAATTCCTGAGTACAGAGACAGGGGTAACCCATAAACATTGCTGGGTGTGGCCCCAAAAAGAAAAAAAAAAGTGCTGCATCCAAAGCCCCACCTGTTGCGGGATTGAGGTGAGGTGTGGTAATCATTTGTTGATCTTCTGAGACTCCGCTCTCCCCAGCAGCTCCTCCTCCTCCTTTCAGGAAAACCATGTCCTCAAATTTCATGTGGTTGTGTAAATCCTCAGCTATAAGTCATGCTGCCCAGGCAACTCTGCATATATTCATAAATGTTTTTTTTTTTTTTTTTTTTTTTTTTGCAGAGGATGGTTTGGGCTACACCTGGCAGGGCTGGGAGCTGCTCCAAGGTTTGAGCTTGAGGAATCTTGTTGCAATGCTCCGTGGGCCCTGTGCAGTGCTGGGGACGGTACTGGGGTTGGCTACATGCAAGATAAGCCCCTGAATACTGCACTTCATCTCCACAACCACGTGTCTAAATTTGGAACCTGGAGGGCTGAGGGATCGCTCAGCGCAGAAACACCTGCCTTGCAAGTGTGGTGGGGCTGAGAGACGTCCAGGTGCCACCTTTTAATTTATTGAGACTTACTTTATATTTTCATATTGATCCTTACTGTAGCACTGATGTCCCCTAAAAAAAGTGTATATTCTATTGTTATTAGATGTAGCTTCCATAAATGTCAACGGAAACAACTTGATTGATTTTGTTAGTCCAGTTTTCCGTCTCCTTACTGATTTATTGTTCTATGAATTACTGAATAAGGACTGTTGAAATCTTTCATGGCAAATGTGAAATGTGTCTATTGATCCTTTCGCTTCTGTCAGTGTTGGACTTATGCTCTTGAAAGCCTGATTTTCAGGTGCTTCCAAATTAAAGATCTTCAGGTCTTTGTGGTGAAGTGACTTTTTGCACAAACGAAGTGTCTCCATCTCTGATGCCACATCTGGCCTAGCGTCAGCCTTGGCTGGCAGTGACAAGTCATTCTACAGTTCTTGTGACTAGCACCAGCAGGTGACGCTTTTTTTTCTTTTCTTTTTTGGGATTCACCTGACTTTGCACTCAGGAATTAACTCCTGGTGGTGCTCAGGGAGCCATATGGGAGGCCAAGGATCAAACCTGGGTGGGCTAAATGCAAGTCAAAGGCCCTACCCACTGTACTATCAATCTGGCCCCAGGTGAAACCTCCTTTTGTTTATTTTCACTGATTTCTGAATTAAAGTCTCCGTGCCCCCCACCCCCCCCTGCTTTCCTTTGCTGCGCTGTTGTTGCCATGAGCAGGGGCTGCTGACATGCGGGTCTGTGCTCTCGTGCCTGGATATGGTCCTTGCTAAGGCACACACCCTTTAATCTCGATGCATAGACACACACTCGTGGGGGGACGAGCACAGTGTGCATGGTGTGTACAGATACACTTGGCAGGGATGGGAGGCAGGTTGCACTCCTAGGCTTGGTGCTCACTGAGGGATGCACACTTTAGTGGCTGCTCACCTTAGCCGTGGTGCTTCCACATGTCTGGCAGTGCTCCAAGACGCCTGAATGCTTTGTTGGGCTCCAGGGATACCAGATCTTCAGCTGCTCTACTATTTCTCTCGTCCCCCACTATTTTTTTTTATTAGACTTATTTTAAATTAAGAAAAAAATGGGGGGTGGATGAAATGATAGTGCAGCGGGAAGGACGTTTGCCTTGTATGTGGCTGGCCCAGGTTTGATACCAAGTATCCCATGTACTCCCAAGCACCGTCAGGAGTAACTCCCGAGTGCAGAGCTAGGAAGAACCCCTGAGCATTGCCGGGTGTCACCCGTCCCCCGAAAACATAAATAAAAATTAATTATTTAAATTATTTATTTAAATTATCTGGGCCGGAGCGATGGCACAGCGGGTAGGGCATTTGCCTTGCACACGGCCAACTGAGCTGACCTGAGTTCGATTCATCTGCCTTCGATTCCTCTGCCCCTCTCAGAGAGCCCGACAGGCTACCAAGAGTATTTCGCCGGCACAGGCAAAGCCTGGCAAACTCCCTGTGACATATTTGATATGCCAAACACAGTAACAACAAGTCTCACAATGTTTTTGGGCCCGCTCGAGCAAATCAATGAACAATGGGAGGACAGTGACAGTGATTTAAATTATTTATTTAAATTAATTTACTATCACTGGAGTGATAGCACAGCGGGTAGGGCATTTGCCTTGCACATGGCCAACTCAAATTCGATTCCTCCGCCCCTCTCGGAGAACCTGGCAACCTACTGAGAGTATCTCGCCGGCACAGCAAAGCCTGGCAAGCTACCCGTGATGTATTCGATATGTCAAACACAGTAACAACAAGTCTCACAATGTTACTGGGCCCGCTCAAGCTACAGTGCTAATTAAAAAAAAATTATGCTGCTCATGGGTGGTTCCCAGCTCTGTACTCAGGAGTGACCCCTAGCGGTGCCGGGGGAAAATCATAGGTGTTTCTAAGGCCGCGGAAGGCCTTTCATCCTGTACTATCTCTTGGCCTCTTTTTTTTTTTTTTTTGATTTGATAACCTTTTCTTAAAACATTTTTATTTATTTTTAATTTTTATTAGTGAAACAATTTAGCAGTCACAAACTCGATCTGCCAGATGGCTGCGGGAGCACTTGCTTTTGGTTTCCTGACTTGTTCTGCTGTGGCTCAGTCACGGGATAGTTTGTGGCCTGGTCTGGGATTCCTGTGGTCTCTTGGAGTTGTAACATTCTGTGCTTTATTTCACGTGCGAAGAGTTGAGCCATGAATTTACAGGAGAACCCCTCCATCACACATGGATGGATTCAGCAGCATATTAATTAAAGCCTCGCATGTGTGGGCTGAACGCAGGCTTTTCAGAGCTGTCTTAAAAACAGTCGCTGTCCTTAGTGACTCCACGTAGTGGGGAGCTGGCATTCTTGGTCATGGTCTGGAAGGACATTCGGAGGGTGACAGGGGAACCCTGTGGGTATGGGCCAAAGAACCCAGGAGGGGACTGGCTGCTATTGGGGGAGAAGGCAGGAAGGTTCTGTAAAGGATCTGATTTTTTTTTTTTTGGCCACAGCCTGTGGTGCTCAGCAATCACTCCTGGTGATACTTACAGGACTATATAAGGTACAGGATTGAACCTGGGTTGGATGCATGTAAGACAAATGTCTTAACCACTATTCATTTTTGGGGGGAGCACACCCAGATATGCTCAGGGGTTACTTCTGGCTCTGTGCTCAGGAATTACTCCTAGGCAGTGCTCAGGGAATGCTGGGGAAAGAAACCAGGTTGGCCATGCAAGGCGAGCACCCTCCCTGCTGTACTTACCCGCTGTGCCATCTCCAGCCCCACGTTCTTTTCACTATACACTACAGCTTTGGCCCCAGAGGATGTGACCTTGAAGCCACAAGAGGCCACACATATGTGGGAAGACGCAGGGAGAAATGAATGAGTCAAAGATACCTGACAAAAGTTTTTTTTTTTTTTTTAGTTGGTGTGCTACCTTTGGTGGTGCTCAGGAGTTACTCAGGGGGACCCTGTGGCACTGGGGATTAAAGCAGGGCTCTCATATGTAAAAACATGTGCTCCAACCCTTTGAGCTTTTTCTGGCCCCTGACAGATTTCTTTTTTGTTTTTGGGCCACACGTGCCCAGGGCTCACTCCTGGTAGTGCTTGAGGGACCATATATTGTGTCTGCCAGGGATCAAATCCGGCTTGGTCATTTGCAAGGCAAACATCCTACCACTGTACTATTACCCTGGCCCCTCTTTTGTGATTAATTATTTTTTTTTGTTGTTGTTCTTTTTGGGTCATGCCTGATGGTGCTCAGGGCTTACTCCTGGCTCTGTATTCAGGAATCACTCCTAGTGGTGCTCAGGGGACCATGTGGGATGCCTGGGATTGAGCACAGGTAGGCTATGAGCAAGGTGAATGCCCTACCACTGTACTATCAGTGAGTTCTTCTCAGCATTCCCTTCCTTGATCTCCTTCCTTCAGGGAAACCGTAACTCCCTATTTCATGCA
This sequence comes from Sorex fumeus, assembly GCF_029834395.1. Taxonomy (NCBI): domain Eukaryota; kingdom Metazoa; phylum Chordata; class Mammalia; order Eulipotyphla; family Soricidae; genus Sorex; species Sorex fumeus. The sequence continues at coordinate 17,646,915 of NW_026606083.1, read as the reverse complement.
GTTCTTTGGGTCTGTCAGTTCTCTGACACTGCATCCAGGTGGTCCAGTTCTGACCAATCACACGGCCCCTTTCCCTTGACTGCAGGGACTGGGCCAAGGGTGGACACCGCGTTGCAGTCTGCACCAGTCAGAATTGGTCACGGAGTGTGTATATATGTTTATTGGGAAGAAAAAGCAATGTGCTCGTTTTTTTTTCATAATTTCTGAGCCTGGGTGGGGGAAGTTATGAGTGAGAGGAGAGGAAGGGGGAAATTTCCTTAGGTTAATGGGCCTGGGAACGCCAGAAGGCTCTGAGTCTGTATACCTCACTGTTGAGTATTTGAGCCCTGTGCATTTCTGTCCTGTCATTTGCAATCCCAAACAACACGAGGGCTGACGTAGATTTTGAGAGTGACGGTGTGTTCTTGTGCAGGTTAGGTGCTTCTGGGACTGAGTCATTTACCGGTCGGTTGAAATTATTTAGGACTGGTTTGGGTCGACTGGGTCGAGCCAAGAGAACTGCAGTGTGTGCCCTGCCTGCCCTTTCCTCAAACCCACTAGGTGTCAACATGTCCAGCAAATGCCAACAAGTCAGATTTCTGCGAGAGTCCGGGGCAGGGCTGGACAGCCTGACCTTCGTGAGGATTTGCAGGGAGGAGCAGGGCTCTGAACTGAACATGGGCGAGGCTTTCAGGAGAAGGTTATCTGGTGGGAAGAGCCCAGACCAGAAAATTTTCTGTAGCAGGATGGTAGGAGATGAAAGGGGAAAGGCGACACACACTTGATGGACTCTTGAAATTTTTGTTATAGAAGCTTCCAACATACTCTGGGGAAAATAGCCTGGGGGCATTAGCCAGCCGTGCCTATCAATAATAGCTGAGCTTCTCTTCTTGGAGACTCACAGCTGGTGGTGCTCAGGGGCTAGTCTTGGCCCAGTGTTGGGGGCCCACGTGGTCCTTGTCCACAAAGCTGGCGCTTGAGTCAGGTCGTCTCCAGCTCCATCATTCCAGTTATACCTACTGCCCCGCCCTTTCATCTTTCCCCCACACTCCCTGGGGTTATTTTAAAACAAACCCCAAACATCACACCATCTTATTCTTGAGTATTTCAGTTTAAGAAGCTAAAAATAATTAGCCAGGATAAGTGCCAAAACATTACTGATCCTCTCTTGTGCTTTGGGCACATCTGGTACTCAGGGGCTACTCGTGGTTCTGTGGTCAGGGGTCACTTGAGGCTGTGCTCAAGGGATCATCTGGGGTGTCAGGGATTGAACTGGGTTATCTGCATGCAAGGCAAGTGCCTTACAAGTTATACTCTGGCCTAGGTCCCTCCCTTTCTTTTCCTTCCTTTTCCTTCCTTTTTCCTTCCTTTTTCTTTCCTTTTTCCTTCCCTTTTCCTTCCCTTCCCTTTTTCTTCCCTTTTTCTTCCCTTTTCCTCCCTCCCTCCCTCCCTCCCTCCCTCCCTTCCTTCCTTCCTTCCTTCCTTCCTTCCTTCCTTCCTTCCTTCCTTTCTTCCTGTGTTTTTTGGGCCACATCTGGCAATGCTCAGAGCTTAGTCCTGGCTTTGTGCTTGGGAATCCCTCCTGGTGGGTGTGGGGGACCATAAGAGGTTCTGGTTGACTATATGCAAGGCCAAGTCCCTCCTCTTTGTACTATCTCTCCGACCCCCCTGGCCTAGTATTTTAATTTGCCGATTCTCAGTCCACATTCAGTTTTCTCCAGGGCTCTGGCACATGCTTGGTTTTGAGCCCTCTAGGGTCCCAGGGTAGGTGGTGGTGCCCACATATGAGCTCTCCCGGGGGGAGGGGGTTTCACTCCATAATGGTGATGCTCATATACACCTGGCCACAGTGCTCCCATTTCTGTTCAATTGTTAGTGCTCATAGAGGGTCTTGCCAGGACCTCTGTCTCGTTGGCAGCTGAAAATCTCTTGCATTAGGTACCAGGGACCCTGGACTACAGAGCTGCCAGCATCATTCTTGACACACGCAGAAGCCCAGCTAGGACCAAAATCTGCTTGAGAGATGGGTGGATTGGCCACTGAGCCCTCTTGGTCCCCATGGTCACAACCCTCGAGGCTTTTGTTGTCCATGAGAATGAGAAGGAAAATAATTGGTAAAAGCAGCTCATCTCTTGTCCTCTGGAGTTTTTCACGTGCTGGATTTGACTGATTCTGACTGTTGTGCTTCAGTTCAAAATGCAACTCTGCTCCCTAGAAACTGTTCAATAATGATCTTGGAGGCTCTCTCCAAGTTTTGCTCCCATTGTGGTTGGTAGGGTTTTTGGGGTGGGGTGGAAAGAATATTTCTTAGGTGGTGTCCACTCACAGCTCATCAAGAAACACCCTCTATCGTGATGGTCCTGGTGGTCAGCACCTTTCCGTACAAGGCTGTGGCACTTTCCAGTGTCTGTGTCTGGGATGCTGTGCTGAGTCCATGGAGGTTGGGCTGGTGGACAGATCTAATTCTCAGACCAGCCTTGCTCTGGGGCCTGTATTGTTGCTGGGCCAAGCTGATGTCTGACCTTTGAGCGCTTCCCTTGGGTTGTAGAATTTCCCAGGAAGCTATTCAAGGCCTCAGGCAAAGAAGGTTCCCGCTGGCTACCCCCTACCCCCAAGACCCTCCATGTCTGAATCTTTGAATAAAGTGAGGATGGTCCGAGGAGATTTGTCAGGATGTGAGATATTACATTTCTTTAACAAGAATGCTTGTCACATTGCCACTCTTCCCTCCCCCGAAGACAACCCCCACTGATTGTGTCTGAAAATGCAAAATAAAAAGAAAGCATCCAGACCTGTCCCTGTGACAGTAGTGAGCTGGGGAGACTTACCCAGCCATACAGGGGATCTTTCTCTTCCTCTCTGCTCTCGATTCTGCTTGCCCTTTGAGCTGGATAATTTGATTTCATTGTCAGCTCCCCTGGGCAATTTCGGTTTGCCCCCCAGATAATTATGAAGATATTTGAGTCAGCTTCCGACTTTTTTAAACCTACAGTAGATTTTGGATTATGGGAGGCTTTCCAGATAGGAAAGTTGTTTGATGCATTGATGAGTAATTTAACTTTTAATGGTTTTGGCTCTGCCCCCCAAGTGTGTTTCAGCTTTAGAGATGATAAAACACAAAACTTGTTTTTTGACTTTTAGATGATTTTGAGATTCTTTGCAAGAAATGCAGTAAAAATGATTGTTCTATCTTTGTTTTGCTTCTTAGTATCTTGCTTGTTGGGGTGTTTCTGTTTCTCTCTGGGGCCTTCTTTTGTGTTAGATACAGCCTGTCTTGGCCAGAGCTTCATAATCAGAAAGACTTCCTTTGACCAGAAAATATCAATATGTTCTTAGTATTCCAGCATCTGGAGATGTGGTATTGAAGGATTTAACATATATCCTGCATCTTTTTAAATTGTGTGTGTGTGTGTGTGTGTGTGTGTGTGTGTGTGTGTGTCTCAAATGTATTTATTCCATCCTAGGTTTGAGCCTGTGAGAGCAATGCTTATCTCATACACCCCCGGCCCCCAGTTCCCAGCAGTTACTGGTCCTTGGCCATGTGCAGCAAATATTTACTGAATGAGTTTAATGAGTGAAAAATAAACTCTGGGAATTTTCTTCCCTCCTTCCAACCCTGAATTCTGCCGAATAGGACACCCTGATTTATACCGGCTTTTCTAAAAGCCTTAATATTGATTACAACCCACTCCTTCAGCCTAGGGAGATCTGGAGGTTTATTTTTCTTAGGTAAATGCTCCGTTAAATTTCAATTGCTAACTCCAATTTATAGGTAATGCTAGAATCAGGTTGGAACATTTTTGACTAAGGGTGATTGTTAGGAAAAAGCTTCTAGCACGACAAAAGCAAGGGCGCTGGATTAATTTCCTGTGGCTGTTGGAAAACCGCAAGTGGTGGCTTCGAACGGCAGCACTTGATTCCTTACAGTCCTGCTGGCTGAAGTGCAGAGTCAGTTTTCCTGGGCCGAAGCCGCGGAGGCGGGGCCAGGCTCTCTGCAGAGGTACCCGGGGCGGGTGGGCGGGAGAAGCCCCCCTTTCTCCCAGGAAGCTTGGCGGCCAGCGCTAAGGTTTAGCAACTGAAGCCTGAGCACCAGTGAGTGGATGGAAAAGAATGTGAGATGTGAACCCTCCCATGCCGAACAGCCGAACAGCCGAGCTTTGCAGCCCACATTGCAGCGTGGCCGGCAGCCAGCAGGCTGGGGGGGGGGGGGGTGCTCTTTCCTGTGGGTTGTCTCCCCATCCTGGAGGTTTGGCCCTTGGGCTCAGGCTGCCAAGGGAGGAGATAGTGCTCAGAGCACTCCAGGAGGCCCCAGACGAGCCCTGGAGTTACCCAGGGTGTGAACCCCAGATGGGGCCTATTTCCACATCCTTTCTTCTTCCCTCCCGTCCCCTCTTCCTCCCCAATCCCCTCCCCTCCCCTCCCTTCCCCCTCATTCCCCCTCCCCTCCCCCTCTCCTCCCAGCTCCTTCACCTTATTTTTCTTCCCAAGTAGAGACTGTCCACACCTGGCATTGCTCAGGATCCAGGGCCACTTCTAGCTACAGTTAGACCCACTAAGGGCTGGTGGCCTTTGGGGACCACCGGGGCCACCCTAAGTGGTGCTCCGGTGGCAATGTGATCTCCCACATACACCTTAAGCTGCTTCCCCTGCCGCCTTTTTTTGGGGGGGTGGGGGAGGGGGATCATACCCAGCGATGCACAGGGGTTACTCCTGGCTCATACACTCAGGAATCACTCCTGGTGGTGCTCAGGGGACCATATGGGATGCTGGGAATCAAACACGAGTTGGCCACGTGCAAGGCAAACGCCCTACCCACTGTGCTATTGCTCCAGCCCTCTCCCCTGTCCTCTTCCATGTGGCAGGCTCTGGCTGTGCACAGGGACAGCTTCCAGTTTGGTGCTTAGGGGGGTGCTGTGCAGTGCTGGGATGGACACCAGGCCTGCAAAACAAAACAGAAAAAGCCAAAGGGAAAAATGGTTTCTCCCTCAATAGAAAATTAGTATTTGTAGCAGCAGAGCTCAGCCTGGGCTTTGAGAGAAGGTGAGTGACCCCCGGGGTGGATTTGGGGGCCGTTAGTGGAGACTGAGGGAGCCAGCAGCAGCTGCTGGATCCTTTGCAAAATCCTTACTCATCATTTACAACCCTCTGTATCAGCTGTGAGTTAGAGTCTCTTGGATCACAGTAATAAGAGGGTTATTTGCCTCCTTCAACCAAAATAAGAATCTGATAGGAACCTGGTCACGTGACTCAGTGGTAAAGCATTTCCCCTTGCAGGTGTGAGGCTGCAAGGTGCTGTTCTTTTTTTTTGGGGGGGGGGCATAGCTGGGGGGTGGTTTTCCTGGCTCTGTACTCTGGAATCACTCCTGGCAGGTTTAGGGGACCATATGGGATGCTGGGGATGAGACCCAGGTGTGTGCAAGACCAGCACCCTCCCTTCTGTACTGTCTCCCCAGCCTCAAGGTTGCAGGTTTGACCTGGGATATTGCCCCCCATGCCTAGAATAACCTAGGGGGCACTGTTGTGGGGTTTCCTTGTGTTACAACTGAAGTGAGTGGGTTTGAACACACTGTAGCCAAGTGCTTAACAACAGGACAAAGAATGCATGCACACATACACACACACACACACACACACACACACACACAGCCGTTGCAACAGTTGAACAGGGGTTGGAGTGATAATACAGTAGGGTGCTTGCCTTGCATATGACTGGTCTGGGTTTGATGCCCGAGTGCAGAGGCAGGAGCACCACTGGGTGTGGCCCAGAAAGAAAAAACAAGGGGGGGGGATTAAAAAAAAAACAAAAACAGTTGAGGGACCGGAGCAATAGGACAGCGGGTAGGGCGTTTGCCTTGTACGCAGTCGCAGTAGACCCAGATTCAATCCCCGGCACCCCATATGATCCCCTGAGCACCACCAGAAGTGATTCCTAACTGCAGAGCCAGGAGTAACCCCTGAGCATTGCTGGGTGTCACTCAAAAAGCAAAAAAAAAAAAAAAAGGTTGAAAGTAAAAGCGAAAACATCTGCCATTGTTTTCTGTGCTTCTTGCAGCCTTTCCTTTGGCCAAGGAGGGCTGGAGCATGGCCTGGGGCCTCTAGCAGCTCCTCTACCTCAGAGTCCTACCAGGCAAATTTTGTGAGTCCTGGAGTCCAGTGTTTTTTTTTTTTTTTTTACATTAGAATGTGGGTTACACAGAGAGATGGAGCCACTTTTCCAAGTTATTAGAGCTAGTAAGTGTCAGAGCAGAAATTTAAACCCGCGCTGCGATTTCTCAGCCCACCTTTTAATCACCAGGCTTACTGTCTCCCCGAGCAAAACTAATTTACTTTGGCTGCTTATTCTTCAAATACCCAAATTCCATCAAATCTCTGACACCATCGGTGGCGCGGCACATCATTATTTCATATTCCAGTCACAAAAGAAAAGAGCCACTCACTGCAACTTGAAGATGCAGTGCCCAGGTTGCAGTGTGAGAAATAGGGGAATCTTGGGGTCTCTGGACTTGGACACAGTGAGCGAAGGCCTTCTAGAAATTGGGGCCAGCCTAGTGAGACCAGCAGCACTTGCTTCTCATGGGTGAGGCGCTGGGTCCAACTTCCAAACAAACCAAAAGGATCAAGAGGTTGACACTGTGTTCCCTGCTAGTGCGGGCGGTGGTGTAGACCCAGTGAATGCAGAGTCACTTGGTGCATGTATATACACTCTCGGGGGTGCGCTCTAGCAAGCAGGCCCATATATAATTTTCAACTCCCTTGCAGACATAGTGGTTGTGTGACTGGATTTGTTGCCGCAGTCGGATAAGTCATTATTATTCCTGCCAATGGTCCCAGAAGCTTGGAAGCACCGAGCTGCCGCGAGCTACTTGGAAATAATAATAGAGCGAGAGGAGAGGGAATAATGGATGAGGTGTGTGCTGCGCTTTGTATCTGCACGGCTGGGCGCGGGACAGCCGCATTGAGCGGCACTTTCCCAGCCGTGATGGATGGTGCGGGGGAAGCAGACCGCGGGACTGGTGGTTTCTAGGAAACTTTCTGGCCAAAAACGGATCATGGGAGGTGGAGGACATTCAATCAGCCTGGCAGAGCCGGTCCAGAAGACGAGGAGGGAGCTCGGGGCCAGGAGAGAAGGTGAGAGAGACGCAGACGTGCATGTGGGCTTGGATGCTGGCCAGGGATGTCCTGTGGTCTTCTGACTCCAGAGTCCCCGTGCTCCCACCTGCTGCCACGGGGGTGGAACATTCGCCCTCCCCTTGATGTTTCTTGATCTGCTCTCTCTACCTGGGGCATTGATACCTCTTATTTTTTTTTAATTGCCTTTTAAATATTTAGCTTTTTTTAAATTAATGTAGGAGTACTGCTATTTATTCAGCCACTGATTAGGATGATTGCATTGGGCATGAACTCCACTAAATATATAGCTTTTGAGTCATACCTCAGGGATGCTCCTGGCTCTGCTCTCAGGAACTACTCCTGGCAGTGCTTGGGGGGCCATATGGGATGCTGGGAATTAAACCTGGGTCAGCCGCGTGCAAGGCAAATGCCCTACCCACTGTGCTATCCCTCCATGAACTGTATTCTGGCCCCATCACATTTTTCATTTAATCTCTAGAGCTCTTCACTTGGTTCTTCCATTTCGCTCCAGAGCATCTCCTTGCTACTCAGGGCTTCTGGTAACCATTCTACTGCTCTCCACACCCCTTTCCTTCCCTTGGCACTGCCCCAGGTGGCACACCTTGAGTGGTGTGGGGCCCCAGAGATCACACACTTAGTGGTGGTGCTTGAGATTCCAGATGATGCTCTGCAAATGGGATGGCTCTGGGGATAGAACACGAGGCCTCATGCTTTCAAGGCAAGGTACTGTACCCCCAAGGTCGTCATCTGTTCTTTTATATCTTTTATTTTTTGGCTTTTTGGTTCACTCCTGGCTCTGCACTCAGGAATCACTCCTGGCGGTTCTCGGGAGACCATATGGGATGCTGGGGATCGAACCAGGTCAGCCACGTGCAAGGCAAACACCCTCCCTGCTAGACTATCAGTCCGGTCTCCCTCATCTGTTCTCGATTCCTAAAATGATTTTCTAACCTTAGGTTTTCTCCTCAATTTCTGACCCAGCTTGCGCCCTCCTTCATCCTTTCCCTCACTCCACGTTACTCCACTCACCACCCGAGTGCTGATCTCCTTTCTGGCTGCCACACCCCTCCCCCCTCTTAATTAAATATTTTCCAGAGTCTCACCTGAGCCTAGGGCGAGCACAGAAGCACTTTCCCCCATGACACAAGCCTCTTCATGATTCCTGCAGATTACTTGCCCTCATCTGTTCCTCTGCAGCTGGGACTCTGGAATGCAGCCCAGCTGGGAGCCCTTCCAGACATTTCTCTTTTCAATCTTTGCATCATTGTCTTTCTCTCCCCTCCTCCACTTCACTTAAACACCATAGTTTACAAAGTTGTTCATAATGATTTGTTACAGGGATTCATATTCCAACACCAATTCCCCCTCCACCATCACCTTCCCTCCAGCACCCCTTATTTTCCCAACCACCCCTCAAACCTGTTCCTGCAGCAGACTCACAATGATTTATTTTTTATTGCTTATTACCAGTAAATGGCTAATGGAATGATCAAAAAGGATTTCCGTAGAAGAAAATTTGTGAAAATTGTTGTATCTCACCATAGGGACATTAAGTTCTTGTCTGAGGGTCACTAAGCTGTTCTTGCAATATAAGCCTTCTGGGTTAATCTTTTTGTTAGTCGAGATTGGTTGGCATTTACACTACATCCCATCCAATCAGGTGTGCTACTCCTGGGATGAACGTGTTGTAGAGTTTGGACATATCACCCAGCTGCGAATGCAGCTGCGAACTCCAGAAAATCCAGAATATTTAACGGGGCAGTGGACTGGACAGTTAAATATTTAGCTGGATGTGGCTACTGGGTCTTCAGGAAGTATGGGGAGGTCGGTTATCTCCGACTCGGAGAAAGCTTGGAGTTTTCAGTCACAAACACCTATGTACCTGGAGTTTTTGGCAGACTAGTTTCTTTGTGGCTCTCAGTTCCAAGGTGGTGGGGTCTGGCTGGAGGCACAGCAGCAGCTTTGGGGTGTGGGAGCAGCAGCAAGGGCTTTATTTGGGCAGGAGCTGGCCTACCCCCTCTGAGATGGCCCTGGATGCCTCAGCTGGGACCCCACACACACTTCTTTGCCTTGGTGTGGCAGATCTCATCTCCCTCAGTGATCTGAGGGTCCCACTTTGCTCCTATCTACATGGCAGCCTGGGCTCCTGTCCCAGAGATCCGTGTGCGTCCCTCAGGTGCCTCAGCTGGGACAGCTGCATCCCAGGAGTGGCAGGAGCAAAGATTGTCTCCTTCCTGTGCCTGGTATTAAAGACAAGATTTGGCACCTGGGAGGGTAGTTTTTTTTTTTCACAGGAAAATCTCACTTGGGGGCTTACTTTGCTTTTATTATTTTTTATTTTTTATGCTTTTGGGGTCACAATGGGCGATGCACAGGGGTTACTCCTGGAAGTGCTGGAGTTACTCCTGGAAGTAACTCCTGGGAGTGCTTAGGGTACCTTATAGGATGCTGGGAATTGAACCTGGGTCACCTGCATGTAGGGCAAATGCCCTACCAGCTGTGCTATCGATCCCGCTCTTTGTTTTTAAAACAGAAAGTTTTCAAAAAGTCAAATTTGTTTTTGGAAATTAATTGAAGAAATTACTATTATCTCTCTAAATCTAGCAAATCTGGGGCTGGTGAGATGGTACAGATGGTAGGGCACTTGCCTTGCCAGTGGCAGACCCGGGTTGGATCCTTGACATCCTATATGGTCCCTTGAGTCCTGACAGCAGTGATCCCAGAGTGCAGAGGCAGGAATAAGCCCTGAGTACCTCCAGGTATGGCTTCAAACAAACAAAAACAAACTAGCAAATCTTCACACTGTAAGAGGGGGCTGTTGTTAATACCAGTCCCTTTTGTCGGTCTAAACTTTGACACATTTAAAACTGCAATAATCGGGGCTGGAGCAATAGCACAGCGGGTAGGGAGTTTGCCTTGCACGTGGCCGACCCTGGTTCGATTCCCAGCATCCCATATGCTCCCCTGAGCACCGCCAGGGATAATTCCTGAGTGCAGAGCCAGGAGTAACCCCTGTGCATGCCAGGTGTGACCCAAAAAGAAAGAATAAATAAATAAAACTGCAATAATCACCAACAATGCTTCCTTTCTTTTTCTTTCTGGTTTAGTGATTGGGCCACACCCAGCAGTGCTCAGGGATCACTCCGGGTGGACCTCCAGGGACCACATGATATTGGAGATCTAACCTGGGTGTGCTGCATGCAAGGCAAGTGCTTTACCCTCTCTACTATCTCTGTAGTACAATGCCTTTTTTTTTTCTTTCTGGATCACACCCACTGATGCTCAGAAGTTATTTCTGGCTCTGCACACAGGACTTACTCCTGGCTGTGCTTGGGGGATCATATGGGATGCTGGAGATTGAACTCGGGTTTGCCGCATGCAAGGCAAATGCCCTACCTGCTGTACAATTGCACCATCCCCCAATACCTTTATTTTTAAGTTTAAAAAATTCTTTAAGGGGGTGCTGGAGAGATAGCACAGCGGGTAGGGCGTTTGCCTTGCACGTGGCCAACCCGGGTTCAATTCCCAGCATCACCATATGATCCCCTGAGCACAGCCAGGGGTAATTCCTGAGTGCATGAGCCAGGAGTAACCCCTGTGCATTGCCGGGTGTGATCCAAAAAGAAAAAAAATTCTTTAAGTCTCCCAAGCTGTACTTAGGGGGCCTGTGGCCACCCCCTGCTGTACTTGGCCAGGGATGAGGCCATTGGGATCCTGCAGTTTGAGGAACAGCAGGGCCCCCTGGTGGAGGTGCTGTTCGTGCTGGGATCTGGTGATGCAGAGCTGATTGGGCCCAGTGATAGTGCCAGGGTCACCAAGGTTGTGCGTGTTGGGAAGCAAACTCAGGGCCCAGTGCAGGAATGTGTAGTTCGGCCCTTCATACTTTCTCCTCAATCCCTCTAGTACTTATAAAGTACTTCAGATGTCTGGCTGTTAAATTTTCTTCATGTCTAATTCTTAAGCAATATGATAATGAAACATATGAATATAGCTAACCTTAATTCTAAGTGCTAGTTTATATATTAACTTTGAAAAATAAAATTTTAAATCCTGAGTATTTCACAGGGGCTGGAGAACTAGGACAGCAGGTAAGGCATTGGCGTGTAGGTGACCAACCTGGGTTGAGCCTCCCAGAAAAACATGGGAAAACACTTTCAGGAGAAACCTCAGCATAGCTGGCTATAACCCCTTAACTCCCTCCCCCTCGGGAAAAACCTCCTAAAATTCTAAATTTTTCATGTCTCACCAGTCACAAAATACAAGCTCTAAATCTAAATTAATTCTTTTTTGTTTGTTTGTTTGTTTTTTTCTTGGCCACACTTGGCAATGCTCAGGGATTGTTCCTCACTCTGCACTCAGGAATTACTCCTGACAGTGCTTGGAGGATTATATGGGGTGCCTGGGATTGAACCCAGATCAGCCATGTGCAAGGCAAGTGTCCTACATGCTGTCTTATCTCTCTGGCTCTACAAGAATTCTTTTATTTATTTTTTGGTTTGGGGGCCACGCCTTGCGATGATCAGGGGTTACTCCTGGCTCTATGCTCAGGGATTGCTCCTGGTGGGTTTGGGGGACCATATGGGATGCCAGCGATCGAATCCATGTCAGCTGTGTGCAAGGCAAGCACCCTTCCTCTTGTCCTATAGCTCCAATCCTGAGTAAAGTTTACTATTTTGCTTCCCATCTCATTTCCACACTTAAAGAATAGAGAATTATTCTGTGACAAGAGAAAGACAAATATATATTAAACACATGTATGAAATATGGATGTCAGTTAATTTCAATATGATTTTAATTTCAGTATTGACAACTCAATTTTGAAATATTCAATTTTAGTAAATAAATTTTCATGTACATTTAAAAATTATTATTTTTATTAGGGGGCTACACCTGGAACTCCCTGATCATTCGTAACATATATAGTTTTTGGTTAAAATGTCTTTTTACATTTAGTCTTTTCCAAATGTTAGGACCCACTTAGCCGGAGAACTGCCATGACAGGCTCTGAGTAACTTAGACCTCTTCCAGTAACAAGAAAAGCAGAAAAACCAGATGCTTTTGTCAAAGATTACATCCCCGTAATAAGATTAGGTCTCTGGAATGTAACTGTCAGGGAGGAGGGCTGGATGTTGCAGGCCAAAACAACAACAAAATAGATGTGTATTCTGTAGGTAATAGAAAATTGCTAAGTAATGCCTACTTGCCAAAATGAAAGTATAAGAACTTGCTGAACCTAGTGCTCGAGATCCTTTTTGAAGCCCGCTGCTGCGTAGGGCGGACACTTGGACCTGAGCTAGCTGGAACAATAAACTTTGCAATATGATTTGCATTATCGGCTCTGTTCTCAATCCTTGAGGGGTGGTTGACTCCGAACTATAACACAAATTAGTAAAATTAGAAAGTTCCCTCATTGCATTTTCTTTTCTGTTTTCCTATTACTCAGTGCTCAGCTCCGTTTTCTACTTTTTTGATTTGTGGGGAGGAAGAAGGTCATTTGTTTTCTCTGATGAACTCTCACCCTAGCTAATTGGCGTTCCATGTTGGAAAATCATTTGATTTACTCTTCTGTGATATCTCTTTCTGTAGCTCAGCCTAAAAAACAAGTCAGTAGCGAAATAGCACACCTGGGGTTAAGGCCCTTGCCTTGAATATGGCATATCCAGGTTTCCTTACCAGCACTGTCGGGGAAGAACCCCAAGCAGAGAACCAGGGGTAACCTCCCATCCACCAGCATCACTGGAAGTGGCACAAATCCCAACCCCCACCTCAAGAAAAAAAAAGTCATGAATTCTGATGCTGTTTTTATATTATTGTGGACAAGCCACTTATGTCCTTTATATGTTAATTCCACCCCTAATGTGTGACTTACTTGCTGTAGCTTAAACTTGGGGTGATAATAAGGTATTCTGTCACCAAAAGAATGCAATGAAGATTCTTAGGAAGGAAGCTCTATTCACGAACTTTTCTTAGGATGCTGGGAAAACAGTGAATTCAGACATACTGAGGCTCAGGTGACACCTGACAAAAGGCAGGAATTCACTGCCTGTAGAGATCAATATTATTCTTTCCCTCTCTGCATATATGTCAAGGTATCTTGGTCTAGGTAGTAAAGGATGTACCCCCAGCTCCCTAAAACACAGTACAATCCATTATAAGTGGCACATTCCATTAAAGCCTGTCCTTTTTGTCTTCATTACTGCTTCCCATAACTGGGTTCAGGTAAGGGTCTACTGGTGACTGTTGTTTTACTTTTGATGTGATCCCTTCCAAAGAAGGATGGAGAGAACGTTCTGGTACAGAAATTCTCACTGTGTAGAGGGATGATCTCATGTCTGACTATAGGGCACAGGTTGCTGTCCACTCTATGGACACAGCACTGTTGTCCTCACCACCCTGACTGGAACTTCCTGTTTGTTGGCATCCTGAATTCCCTGGTCTGACTCTGTGACCACATCAGCGTCTCCTGCGCTTTGTGACCTGCATACTTGTTACAAAAAGCTTCATTGATGGGTATTTTTTAGGATTTAACACTCCAGTCAAAGGGAAACTCTCAGGGCAGTTGTAAACCACAGTGCCTGAATGGGGTGGGGGGCAGGAAAAAGGGGAAAAAATGGGGGCTGGGAGGAAAATCAGGGACAGTGGTGGAGGAATGTAGACCCTGGATTGGTTGGGACACTGCACCATTGTATGCCTGAAACTCAATCATGAATAAGTTTGTAATTCACAGTGGTTCAATTAAAAAAACGATAAAAAATAAAAAGTTTTAAAAGTACAAAAAAAAGTGGTTTGAGAGATCAGGGGGCCAGAGCAATAGAACAGCGAGTGGGGCGCTTGCCTTGCACACTGCTGACCTGGATTCCATCTCCAGCCCCCCATATGGTTCCTTGAACCCACCAGTACTGATTCCAAAGCACTGCAGATGTTATCCAGTGATGGGAGAGGGGGAGGGGGGTGTGTGGAATTTGATAAACTGAAAAAAATTTTCTGCATTTAGAACCTAAAGAAAAGCATGCAGTAGGTACTGGTAAAGGGATTGGTATTGGAACAACATATGTCTGAAACACAATAAAAAATATCTTTGTAACTTTCTAATTCAGTGATTCAGTTAGAAAAATACAATTAATTTGAAGATTGACAAAAGAAGAAAAGAAAAGCATGATGATCTGGCATTGATTCTGTATTCCTTTTTTAATTTAATTTTGGGCCACAATGGCGATGCTCAGGGGGTAACTCCTGGCTCTGCACTCAGGAATCACTCCTAGTGGTACTTGGGGGACCATGTATGTTGCTGGGGATTGAACCCAGGTCTGCCATGTGCAAGCATCCACCCACTGTGCTATCACTCTGCTCCAGCATCCCTCCCACCTGGGTATTCTGACATAGCAACTTCTAAGCCTTGACTCACGCCCTTACCATCAGAAGGACCTTGGAGCAGAGGAACTGGGTGGTGGCAGGACTGTTCCATCCTGATGCTGGGATGCTGCATGAATGCTCCTTCCACACTGCAAGTTCAGCTCTCTTGGGACCAGACTATGGCTCTCAAAGCCAGTGGTCCAGTGCTCGGGCAGCACTGAGCAGCCTCAAGCCTGGCTCTTCTCGGCCCTGGTTTGACTGTCTGCTGAGTGATCTCCTGGTCAGACTCTCTCCTGCTGGGGTGAAAGCTGCACTTCTCTTATTTCACTCTTCCCATCTGCTAGATTCAATGAGGAAATTCTCACATCTCCTTTCAGAGCTATATTTTCAGATGGGTCAGCTTAATGTGTATATATCATCCTGCACATACTTCTCCTTTTACGTCTTTTAAAATTTTTTCAAGAAACACATGGCATGGTGAAGAATGAAAGATAAAACAGAAAAGGTGAAAGTCTCTTTCCTCTGACCCATCCACCAGAGGGAAATCCTGTTAATACTTTGTCTACCTTCTGGGAATTTCAAATGTATAGCATCCAAACACATACACACACACACACACACACACACGCTATTTAAAAGTACGCATACTTTTTATTTTATTTATTTTTGTTTTTTGGGTCACACCCAGCATTGCATAGGGGTTATTCCTGGCTCATGCACTCAGGAATTACTCCTGGTGGTGCTCGGGGGACCATATGGGGTGCTGGGAATTGAACCCAGATTGGCCATGTGCTAGGCAAACACCCTATCCGCTGTGCTATCGCTCCAGCCCACAGACACATTTTAACTTTGATATATTATTTTCTATTTTCCCAGGTAATCCAGTCTACTGAGCAATTCTGGGAGTGAACTCCAACCAATACTACTGGGTGTGCCCCCTCCCCGCCCCCCAAAAAAATAAAGGACATCAGTGGCTGGAGAGATAATCAGAGGTTTCAGGTGCTTGGGCCGACCCACAGGGCTTTGCTCTGTTATCCAGAGCTGTCCAGCTATCCTCACAGCTTCTAGCAGGAGTAGATTTAGATGTGGGCCACTCTCTTAGGAGTTGATTTGATGATGCTGCCACCACATGGTTCTCAGAGTTCTATTGGGAGCCACCCCTGAGCACACAGATGGCCCCTTGGTTTTGTTTTTGGAGGGCATTAGGCCATACCTGGTGGTGCTCAGGGGTCGCTCCTGGTGGTGCTGAGTGAGACAAGCGCCTGCCTGCTGAGTTTCAGGGGCAAACACCGACAGGAGAGAGGGCCTGCGACACTGGCAGCCCCCCACAGAGAGTAGCGAGCAGAGGCTCCAACCAGCACAGGCTCGGGGACCCCCTTCTCTCGGCCACCCTCGCCCAGCTGTTGCTCCATGCTCCGGAGGTCAGCTGCCCTTCCTGATGCTAGTGAGAGGTGAGGGAACAGAGCCACAGCGCGGGTCCTGGGGGGATTGGACCCTCTCAGCAGCTTTGGGGTGAGGAGGAAATGTCATCTGGGTGTCATCAGACACGTTCCCAGGAGGTCGGAGACGGCTTCTCAGTGACACTGGAAACTTTTCTATAGCTGCGATCACGTCTGTGTCTCAGAGGTGCAGAGACCTCATTTATCAAGGCCTGAATCCTGGTGGGTGGCAGGTTCTTCAGGGGTGGAGTGACACGACCCCAGCTCATATGTTGGTGGAAAGACCAGAGTGACAGCCAGGTCTGGGGAGCAAGGGAGGCAGGAGATGTGGGAAGTCACATTCTAGAACAGGAACTTAGAGGAACCAGGCAGGTTAGGTTTTGAGTTCAGGTGTTTAGTGATACAGGATGATTGTCTGTGTCTGCTGGATACCTGCCCTCCTGACTGGGCTGGCAGAGTCAGGCTCAACGGTGGCCCTCTCACCGTGGACCAGGCTCAGGGGCCACTCACCACATTGGTCTCAGATGTTCTGTTTCTCTTTTTCTTTTGAATATTCTGTGGCTTATCATAGTCTTACAAAGACAAAATGTCAGAAGAGGTCAAGTGTGTGTGCGGTTGGTGGTGTTGGTTAAAATGCAGATTCTCCAGCAGCCGCTAACTCCCAAAACCCAATGAGTAGTCCAGATACATGGGTTCAGCTACAGCAGACTCCAGACCTCAAAAGATAGAGGATGGGCCTGTCCTTCTCATCTCTTCGTTCTTATGGGATCCTGGAGGTCATGCCCACGAACTGCCTCTGGCTGCTATTTAAGTTCCTTAATGGCCATGATCCAGAGACACACAAAAGAATCTTGGAATCAAGCAGCTCTCTGAAGAAATTTCTCCAGACCTTAATTAGCTAAAAATTTAGAATTCCAGTAGTGTGTGGCCACTCATGTGGCCACATGACATCTTATGGTATTCATAACAAGCAATACAAAATAAATGATCTAGCCTCTGCCTTTTCAGCAGGTCCGAGTGGTGGCAGGAAAATTCAAAATAGTGGTGGTGGGAAGGTGTAATGGTGGTGGGACTGTTGTCAAAATACTGAATGTAATCCATTATTGTGAACAGCTTTATGATAATAAATTTAAAAAAAATTAAAAAATGCAGATTCTGGGTCATAGAGAGAGCTCAACAGGGTGAGTCTATGCTCAGAAAGCCAGTTTTGATCCCTGAGGCTTCCCCTGAGGCCTGTTGGGGGCAACCCCTGAGCACTGAGTCATATAGCAGAAACACTGTAGGTTCTGTCCCCATCACCAAAAAATTAAATGAAAATTTCTAGATTATTGGGTGTGTGAATTGGGTGAGCTCAGGGCTTACTCTGGGTTCTGTGCTCAGGGGTCACTCCTGGTGGTACTTGGGGACTATAAGAGCTGCTGGGGGTTGGTCTAGGATTGGCTGTGAGCAAGGCAAGTGACCACCTACCCCTGCCCTATAATTGTTGTTGGTACAATGATAGGAGGGGGTCACACACTTGGTGGCAGTGCCCGAGATGGCACCATGTGTAGTACTGGGAGTGACTGAGGATGTGGGGCAGGGTTGGGACTAAGCTCCGGGCCTCAGGCCTGCTGGGCTTCGCTCCATCACCGAGCCACCACCCAGGCCACTTCTATGCTCGAGGATTCTCTCAGACTTGATTTGAACGTGGGCCACTGAATAGCTGTGTTCTGGGGAACTCCTTGGTGCTGGTGACTTTTGCTCTCCATATCACGTCAGATAAAGATGCGACTGAGTGTTGCTAAGAAGCCAAATGCTTGAACGGCGTCAATCCTATGTGGTGAGCAGACAAGGCAAAGTGAGGTATATAATCTCATCCAGAACTGTCTTAATGAGGCTCCTGGTTGTCTGGTCCCCATCTTCTGTCAATGGGGTTTATTAGCTAATTCTGATGATAAAAGCACAGGCTTTAATATAAACAAATGAGAAGCATTTCAAAGAGTACGACATACAGGACTTACTCTGTGTTCCTGGGGCTCAGTATTCGTGACCATTGAGGCATGCATAAGCAAAGGGCTGTTCAAAGAACTGGGACCTGCCTAATCAGACACATAGGATGTTTATCCCAACAGAGAATCTCACTAGTAGGAGGGACTCTGTGACAGGAGCTGGGCTCGAAAAATGCTCTGCTGCGGGGCTGGGCAGATAGTAGAGTGGGTAGGGTGTATGTTTGATACAAACCACACCCCATATGGTCCCCCGAGCCCCATGAGCTCCACCAGGAGTGATCCCTATGTGCAGAGCCAGAAATAAGCCTTGAGAACAATTAGGTGTAGTCCTGCACATCCTCCCCCCCCCCCCAAAAAAAAAAAAGAGAAAATACTCTGCTGGTTTTGATGAAACTAAATGATCTGATAAAGATAATTTTTCCCCCCTTTGGGTCAGTGTTCTTTATTTCCTGACTTCATCCACCCCTTCTCTATGACAGGGAGAGGGTCCTGACTATCGAAAATCACTTCTTCCCAAATTCATCTGCTGGCTCAGGCACTCAAGGGGTTACATTTTTTGACTGGCAGTTTCCTTGCAGCCAAGTGAGGAAACAATTGCAGCTTCCTCACCCCCCACCCTAGCCAGATGACTTACAGGTGTGCCCCCCAGCACCCCAGAGCACAGTCATTTAGAACTGGGGAGCTTTGAATTAGCATCAGATTGAAACCAAGTTGCATCACTAATGATAATTTGTATAGAGCTTCTGCCAGTGTTTTTTTCAAGGAAATGCAAATCCCAGAATGTTTGTCTTTAAGGCTTTAAAGAGAGGGAGAAACGCAGGAATTGAGTTTCTGGCCTAATAATGGGTAGATTGGAAGCCGGACTGCATTTTAGAAATAGAAATAACAAACATCCTCCTTCCTGCCTTTTGTATGGGGCAGTTAATGGAGTGCTCCTGTTTTCCACTGTATTTTGCATCTGATTGGCAGCATTAGTTCTCTTAATTTTTTAAATAAAAGTATTCATCAGTCTTGTGTTCTTTTTCTAGAATTAATTTTAAAGTTTACATTATTTTTGAAAGTTGATGTTTCACCATTTACAAATAGTATTACAATCCTCGAATCAGTTTTCTCAGGGTGTTGATTTCTTAGACTAGCTCAGTTCCCAAAGCCTGTGACTGTGTTACAGATGTATTCTCCATTATGTGTGTGCAGGGAAGAAAGATTTTGATGTTTTCTGGAACATTCTGTCGCCTGATGCCAAGTTTTCTATTGCTAATCCCTTATCCTGATGCCTCTCCGAGGGAATCACGTCTAACCTCAAACCTGTAGATCTTCTGGGCAAAGCATGTTGGCTGACAAAACACAAGGTTTCGATTTTTTAAAGTGACACAAGGAATTTTGGTTTCTCTCTTCTTGCAAGCTGCAAGATTTTTATCAATTTGATTCATCACCATGAAAGGGAGCTCATGGGAGATTGAATTTCTTCTGAAAATTTTTGTAAGTGCTAGACTAAAAAAGTGGCCCCTTTTTATTTTTATTTTATTTTATTTTATTTTTTTTAGTATTGGAGAAATGCAGTTGTAGCTATTCCTTGATTTTTTTTGCACTAGCTAATGTATATCTCATAAGCTTATTCATGGCAATTCAATTTCTTACTGTACCTTGGGGGCAGTGATACCGTCCTGGTTTTGTTTTGTTTAGGCTAGCATTGCATTTATTTTCCAAGAACGTTCTGGAGATTTACATTTGTACAGATCCATTCCCACATCATTTTCTTTCTTTGATAGTGTGGGCCTCTGTGGTCTAGAATCATTTGCAACCAAACTCTTTGGAGCCATATCTTAACTACTTCCCTAAAAGAAAGACTTTTCACTAATTATTAGATACTTGCCAATAAAAACCACACCAGGATACCAATTCACAGCATTAGAATGGCTATTATAAAAAACAAAACCCCAAAACAACAGATAATAACCAGTGTGGGCAGGATGTGGAGGAATGAGAATTCCTGTGCTTGACAGGAGAAAAGGGAAAGTGGCACAGCCTATGGGAATCCATAGTGTCATTCTTCTGAAAACTGTTAGAGATGTTTTGCCAGGTCCAGCAATTATTTTTTCTTTTTGGGTCACACCCAATGATATTCAGGGGCTACTCCTGGCTCCGCACTCAGGAATTACTCCTGGTGGTGCTGGGGGACCATATGGGATGCCGGGGATTGAACCCGGGTCGACTACATGCAAGGCAAATGCGCTACCTGCTGTACTATCGCTCCAGCCCCTGGCTTCAGCAATGTCACTTCTCAGTGTACACTCCGAAGAATTAGAAGCAGAAATGTGAGCAGGTATTTACACACTCTCCTTCATAACATCCTTCACAACAACCAAAAGGTGGAAGATACCCAAGTGTTCAAGGAGGGTAAATGAATAAGTGAAATGGGCTGCTGGGAATTGAACTGAGGTCAGCCTTGTGCAAAACAAGTGTCCTACCTGCTGTTTTACTCTAGCCCTGAACTTCTTTTTGTCTGTGGGAAAGTGATCATGTGATCACATACATTCTGTTGGAATCCTGATTGTGACAATAAGTTGGCTCCAAAATGAGAGAGGGAGAGATACAGAGACAGAGCCACAGAGGCAGATAGGATTCAAGGTTGGGGATAGTGGGAAATATACACTGGTGAAGGGAAGGTGTTGGAATATTATACCACTGAAACCCAATCATGAACAACTTGGTAAATATCTAGCTCATGGTGATTTAATTAAAAAAATAAATTATATGGGGTTGGAGTGATAGCACAGCGGGTAGGGCGTTTGCCTTGCACGTGCCCGATCTGGGTTCGATTCCCAGCATCCCATATGCTCCCCCGAGCATAGCCAGAAGTAATTCCTGAGTGCAGAACCAGGAGTAACCCCTGTGCATTGCTGGGTGTGACCCAAAAAGCAAAAAAGAAAAAATTATAAAAGTGAAAAATTACATATTTCTGTGAGCCAAGAGGTGAAAGTCTATGAAACGGGAGTGTTCATATTGGGGCACGACTTCTGCACTAAATAGAAAATATGTATGGTTTCTCTCCAGGCTGAGAGTGCTGAGGGTGACTTCTGGGGGATGCCTCGGTGGAGAGGTGACTTATGTTTAGGATTTTCCTGCTCCACGGCCCTAGGCCCATTAGTCAGTAATAGTACGTTTTGAGGTATGAATTCGAATAGAAAGAGCACTGTACCAGTTTCTGCTCTTCGGAGGCTTACACACACACACACACACACACACACACACACACACACACACACACACACACACACAGCAAATCTTGGCTAGAGCGAGTTAGTACAGGGGCTAGGGGGGTTGTCATGTATGCAGCTGACCCTGCATGGTAAGCATGACTGGGAGTGATTCCAGAGTGCAGAGCCAGGTTTAACCCCTGAGCACTGCTGGGTGTGGCCCAACCAGCACCCTCCTCCCCGCCCCCAAACAACTCAACAAGTTTTCTTATCTTAGTTCTAAACTTGCTGAATTCTAATGTCTTTTGTTATTTTTTAAAATTTATTTTATACTCATTAAAGTAATGATAAACAAATTGCAAAACTCCTAAAGAGCCAGGCCTGGCAACTATTTTGTTTCTGAAAATTTCTAGAATGAGAATGGATAAAAATTACACTTATTTTTTCATTTCAGCTACTATCTTTGCAACGCGGCTCAGAGATGCTAGACTAAGTTTTCTAGATTTTCTTTCCTTCAGTTAACTGGTCCTGTTTGATCTGAATATTTGAGTTTATATTGGTTCTATTTTTGTAGGCTAATTTTTTTTTCATTTCTATTCCTCACTGTTCAGAAATTGTCATTTAGGGTAAAAGATTGTTTTTCATCAAAGACTTGAATAAGTCATTCAGGCTTTGCCAAATTTGCCTTTGGAAGACTTTCTACTCAAAGTTGATTTATTTTTCCTCTCTTGGTATGTGCACCTCAGTTATTAAGGACCCCGCTTTCCCTGTTTTGTGATGCATCTGACAGATCACGTGCCTACATGAAGAGCTTTAGTGAAATAAAAATTTTTGCTTCTGGAGGTTTTTGTAACTAGGCAGCTTAAATTTGTACCTGAATGTGAATTAAAGAAAAGAATAACAAACCACTTGTCCTGTCTCAAAAGGCAATAAATTACATGCCTCAAAAACAGCAATCTCCCCATGTGACACTTGAACCAGAGCGTTCAGTGTTCTCCTGGGCTAATACAGATTGGGGCATTCACACACGTGGAAAAAAATGGAAAATACATTTTTGGGAGGGTTCATACTGCATTTTGGGCAAATGGAGGAAAATATTGTAAATCTTGCAAAATTTTGTAAATCTTTCTTTTCATATTTAACATACAGAGCTACTAAACCACTACCATACTAAGTCAATAGTTATGTTTGCATGAAATCTATGGCATTTCAGCATTTAGCTGGGATTCTACTTCAGCGTTTTAGGGAATGTCTGGTGGGCTGACATCAAGAACACTATGGATGGAGCAAGGTCAGCAGAGGTGACAGGAAAAAGCTATTTTGGGGCATTTGTGTGCATGTGATTTCAGAGGGCCTCAAGGCATACTTTAAAAGAAGGAATTATTCTTGGTCTGACATTTGGTGATGGTGCTAGTGTCTAGTGTTCATGGTGCGTGCTTGTATAAATACTATATATATATATATATATATATATATATATATATTTGCCCATTAGTTTTCAAAGTCAACCATGCCTATACCATTGGTACATAATCCCCTAAGATTTACTCTGGGCAGCCCTGCCTCCTTGGTAATGGATAGATCTATACATTTGAGTTATTTATTTATTTATTTATTTATTATTTGCTTTTTAGGTCACACCTGGCATTGCACAGGGGTTACTCCTGGATCATGCACTCAGGAATTACTCCTGGTGGTGCTCAGGGGATCATATGGGATGCTGAGAATCGAGCCCGGGTCAGCCGCGTGCAAGGCAAATGCCCTACCCGCTGTGCTCTTGCTCCAGCCCCTTTATTTGAGTTCTCTAAGTAACTTACAAAACACAGACAAGCCCTAAAATTTCTGGGCTACCTTTCACGTGTGAAATCCTATTTTAGTGGCCTTTCAGTTCTTTATTACAGAGGTCTTGTCTGCTGGTAATTGGGAAATGGGTGGGGTAGTGTGTGTGGGCTTTAAAATCTTTTCTCTCACTGTGGTTAGCAGCCACTGCTTTAAATCAAGACTTCCAGGAATTGACTCTTTGAATCTACATTTATCATGAAAGATTTTCCTATAAATCAGTGAATCTCAAGCCTGGCTGCACATTAGCATCTCTTGGGAAGTGTTTAAAATATTGATGCAGAGCCCAACTTGAGCCCAGTGAATGGGAGGAACTGAAGGTGGAGGCCAGGCATTGTGCTTTGCTGAAAGCAGCCCAGGTAATTAGGAGGCAGAGCGAAGGTTGAGAATTCCTATAAATGAACATTCTCCGACTCTTCATGTCTATAGAAGCAGCAGCGAGTGCCTTTATTAGCAAGGCACTGGAATCTTCTGGAGATGAAAACATGAAAGGGCTATTGTTAAAAAGAGAGAGAGAGAGAAGCATTGTTTTAGGAAAAATCATTGGTTAAAAGGGCAGCTAATTGCCTGGCAGGAAGCATAAGCAAAGGAAACACACATTTATATATGCAATCTTCTAAGCGGACCCTTTCAATTTTGGATTCATTTTATCAGACGCGCCCATTCTCCTGAGAATAAAGGGAGGTCTGGCGGGGTGGGAGGAGGGGCAGAGGTGAAGGAAACCATGGGGATGAGGCAGGCAGAGGATGGCAGGAGAAGAGGGGAACAGCCAACCTCTGGGAACAGTGACAAGAAGCCATAGGTGAGGGCTGGAGGAGCAATGGTGCAGTGGGCAAAGCAACCCCTGTGGTCCTCTGAGCCCTGCCAGGAGTGATCCCTGAGTGCAGAGTCAGGAGTAAGCCCTGAGCACCCGCAGGTGTGGCCCTCAAGCAAGAACTCAATCTAAATATAAAGGTCTGCAGGGTGAACACAACAGATGTTCACACTACGTCGGCCTCGGTCTTCAGAACTAACCGTGCAGAAGTGGTAGGGATGGGAATGGGGTAATTGCAGGGAACCAGAATTGGAGAAGGTGTGGGGTGAGGGGCAGGGAGGCAGAGACCAAGACAGAGAGGGCTGTTTCCTTCTCTCTAGCTGATTGATAAGCCCTTATATAAGCCAGACTCGTTCTATCCCTATGATGGAGTTCAATCCATCTATCCCTGCTTGATCATCCTGGAGGAGTTACTAGAGTAGTAGTACAGCAGGTAGGGTGTTTGCCTTGCACTTGGGAGATCCGAGTTCAATCCCTGGCATTTCATATGGTCCCCTGGGCACCACCAGGAGTAATTCCTGAGTGAAGAGCCAGGAGGAACCCCTGAGCATTGCTGGGTGTGACCCAAAAAACAAACAACAAAAAAAAGGGAGTTACTGAACTTACTCAGCACTGGGACCCAGTCAGGTCTTCTATGGCCATTCCTCAAAGGAAGCCGGTGGTTCCGGAGGTAGCTTGAGAGGCAGACGCAGGTTCAGCAAGTGATCAAACCTGAGCTGGACCCCCAGCATGGCCACCAGAGCCTCAGTAATGACCCTGATAAAAACAAAGTGAAGACTCTAAGGACCAGAGCGTGTCTTCGTACCCTAGAGCTGCATCCTCAGAGCTACATGGTGGTTCGGTGGTTCAAGTAGTAAATCCTGTGCTTTGTACACATGAGGCTCTGGGCTCCCCTGCACCATACACCCCCTCTGCATTCAGCAGCAACAAATTAGCAAAGTGCTGGAGGGGACCAGGTGCTCATAAGCTGTCAAAACTGGTTGGAGCCCTTCACAGATCCTACCTCTGAGAACTTCGCCATGACCCAGAGAAAGAGCCTGACGTGACTTGTTTTAGGGCTTGGGAGACTTGACTCCTATTTTTATCCGTGTATCTAACTCTTGAGGGCTGAAGCGATAGCACAGCAGGTAGGGCATTTGTCTTGCATGTGGCCAACCTGGGTTCGATTCGTCTGCCTCTCTCACAGAGGCCGGCAAGTTACCGAGAGTATCTCACCTGCACGGCAAAGCCTGGAAAGCTCCCCATGATGTATTTGATATGCCAAAAACAGTAACAACAAGTCTCACAATTTGTTGTGAGTCGTTAACTAGTTCCCACTCTACCAAATTGATGAACAACGGGAGGACAGTGCTACAGTGCTACATCAAACTCATATTATAGGTGAATGTCCTTAATGGACAAAATAGTAAAAGTAAAGTAAAGTAAAGGCCCTCCCATTGATCGTCGATTTGCTCGAGCGGGCCCAGTAACGTCTCCATTGGAGACTTTGTTGTTACTGTGTCTGGCATATCGAATACTCTCGGTAGCTTGCCGGGCTCTCCTAGAGGGGCGGAGGAATCGAACTCGGGTTGGCCATGTTGGCCGCTTGTAAGGCGAACGCCCTACCCGCTGTGCTATCAATAAAGTCTCCAATGGAGACATTACTGGGCCTGCTTAAGCAATGGACAAAATACTCCTTTAAAAATGAGACTGGGAAGCTGGAGTGATAGCACAGCAGGAAGGGTGTTTACCTTGCACGCGGCCAATCCAGGTTCAATCCCCGGCATCCCCACCACTGCCAGGAGTAATTCCTGAGCATCGCTGGGTGTGACCCAAAAAGAAAAAAAAAAGAGACTGGAAGCTGGAGAGATAATATTGCAGGTAAGGCATTTGTCTTGCACCCAGTCAACCTGGGTTTGCTCCCTAGAACCCTATAAGGTCCTCTGAGCACTGCCAGGAGTGATTCATCAGCAAAGAGCCTGGAGTAAGCCCCCAAACAAAAACAATCAAATTAAAATGAGACCATGAGGTTGGGTGGTAGCTCGAGATGCAGAGACAAGGCCTAGCATGTGATCAGACCTGAGCTGGACCCCCGCATCACCACTATGCCACTCATCGGCCCCTCTAACCCTGCCCAGTAGAGTATCACTGTGAATGACCCCTTTACAAACAAAGCAGACACTCAAAGGACTGGAGTGTGTACTTTGTCTACTAGAGTTCCATCCCCAGAGTTTCATGGTCTTCTGAGAACAGCCAGTTGAGACCACAAACTGACCCCCCCAAATAGCCCCCCAATAAAAATTCTACAAAAATGCTAAAGAAAAAATTAAAAAGGAGTGATGGTCAGCAAGTAGGGTGCTTACTTTGCACAAGGTGGCCGATTTTGATCCCTGACACCAACTAGGGTCCCCTGAGCACTGCCACACCTAATCCCTCAGCACAGGGTCAGAGTTAGCTCAAAGTACCAGCAGGTGTTACCAAAATAGAAAAAACGCAAAATAAGCAGTGAGACCTTGAAATCTCCCTCTTCCCTGTTTTCTGTGCCAAATCCCTCACGAACACCTGTTGAGTTGGTGAAGTTATGGATTAATGTGTATCTTCTTTAAGATGGAGTTGAAGAAGAACAAGGTGTGTATTCATGTGCTCGTGCTTTCTGGACAGTCTCCTCACAGAGACTGGCATGGAGGGACTTGAGGAGGGTTTGTTGACAGTGCAATTGTGGGGAGTAACTGCAATTTGTGAAGGATGTTAGCAATGGCGTGTGCATGAAACACCCTCCTATCAGAGTCGCAAGCTACAGGGCAGAGGTGCACCTAGCAACAAGAAGCCTCAGTCAAACCACATATCTCCAGGGTGACTCACTTATCTGTGGGCTGATGAAGAAATGCAGGTGAAGCACTTCATAAGCTAAAAAGTTCCTTGGAAATGCAGGATCTCATCATGGGTCAGACTGCAGAGCTCAATCACTGTGACTGATTTGCCATTCCCATAGTTAGTCTAAAAATGAGAGTCTGAATCATTTTGGGTGAGTAGCAAAGCAGTGCCTCATTTTTGTAGAGCAGAGGTATCTGTTTCCAAGGGGGCACACGTGAAGCCCTAAAATGCAGTATGTATCTGCTGGTCCATTCAGCCTGGCGTAGCCCCTGTCCCAGCCCTGTCAGGGGGAGGGATGCAGAGCTGTCTCATTGTGGCAGCTGTTGCTGAGCTTTGGGACTCCCTGATGAGGTACTGGTCCCTGATGTTAGCCATTGAGGTAATAGGAACTGCTGAATGCACTTGCTGTCTCTGGACCCCACCATTCAGCTTTGGAGAAGTTAGAGGCGGGTCCTTTGCGGGATGAATCGAGGATGAGAAGGAGGAAGAGGAAGAAAGCAGAGTTAGCTAGCCACTGCCACTTCCCAGAAGGACTTGCTTGGCTTCTGTGTTTAATAACGCTGACATGTTAATGGTGGGGGAGTCGGAGGGGGTGGATGGCTGAGTTCTCAGGTTTACTGCTGCCATTGTGGGCTTCTTGGGTTATTTTCTGCAAGGCTGCATGAATACAAAGCCTTCAGCCCAGATGATGTCAGAAACTTAATTAAAGCAATAAGAAATAAGGCTTTTATAGCAAAGGGGTAGAGGTCAGGTTGTGGTAGAGAAAGATCCTATTTCTTGGTCCCTATGATCCCCAGGGAATCAGTCAGGAGTTGGTTAAGGAGCCCCCTACCCATTGTGTGTGTGTGTGTGTGTGTGTGTGTGTGTGAGAAGCCAAAACTAGTGATGCTTAGGGCTTACTTCTGGCTCTGTACTTAGGAATCACTCCTGGCAGTACTTGGAGGACCATATAGGTTGCTGGGGATTGAACCTGGTTTGGCTGTGTGCAAGGCAAGCCCTCTACCTGCTGTACTATGGCTCCGGTTCCAGGAAACCCCCTTTTCTGGGATACTTTGATTTTGCTGACAGGTACGTTGCTTTCCGGGTTTTTCAAAACAGATGAAGACCCAGCCCTAGATTCTGGCCACTGAATTTTACATGTAGGTGGGTCAGATATAAATAATAGAGTGCACTGAGGGTTGACACAAACTTTTGGGGGTATTTTTTGTTTATTTATGGACAATACACAGATATGCTCTGACTTCTTGCTTTGTGCTTAGGGATCACTTCTGGTGGGGCTTGAGCGACCACACGAGTTGCTGGGTCCACTATGGCAAGGCAAGTGCCGTACCTGCTGTACTGCCCATAAATAGTTTTTAACTTGATTGTATCAACTTTTTCTAATACTTAGCCTCTGTCTTCTCAACATATTGTATGAAATTTTATTTACTGTTATTTACTTTATTGGAGTTTAGGCATATAGTTACAGTAGTGTTCACTTTTGTGGGTTTTGATGTACAAATTTTCTGCACCTTCACCACCTCCAACACTCTCCACCCCTGCCCCATGTCACTTCCAGTTCGATCCCCACGAAGTCCACTTGTCCCTTCCTTACTTGGTGATCTATGATTTACAGTCAAAGGTTTGTCCTCATTTGATACTGCCTCTCCATATTTCCTACTCATATATTCCATAGATGAATGAGAGCACCTGGTATTTGTCCTTCTCCTTCTGACTCATTTCACTTAACATGGCACCCTCCACTTTAGCCAGGTTGCAACAAGCTGGGACATTTCATCATTTTTCACAGCTGCACAGTGTTCTATTGTGCAAATATATCACAGCTCCTTGAACCATCATCTGTTGTGGTACATTTGGTTGTTTCCATATCCTGATTATTGTACTAAAAACTGCAAAGAACATAGATACACCTCCATCATTTATTTATTTATTTTTTAATTTTCCAAGGAAGCTTAGCAAATTTTATTCCCATCATGATTCTAAAAAAGTTCCTTCATCACTGCACCCTTCCAGCACTAGTTTCTGGGCTTTTTTTCCAAATTTATTTTTTTATTGAGTCACTGTGAGATACACAGTTACAAAGCTGCTCATGGCTGGGTTTCAGTCATGCAACATTCCAACATCTATCTCTTCACCAGTTTAAATTTCCCACCACCAATTATCCCAGTTTCCTTCCTACACCTACATCTTTTTGAATGAATGTTTTTATGCTCTTTTTTTTATGTTTTGTTTTCACACTATGGCCAGTGGTGCTTGGTGCTTATTCTTTGTCCTGTGCTCTATGTTCTGTGTTCTCTGTGTTCTCAGGAGACTGGAAATTGAACCTGGTCAGCTGTGTGCAAGGCAAGTACCCTACCCACTGGACTATCACTCTGGCCCTTGTTTTTGTGAAGAAGACACGGTCTTATGAGCATGATAAAACAGAGCAATGATTACAGCATAGCACTACAAAAAACTTGGGTTTTAAATGCTTGACACAATCCTATCTTCACCACAGCTGTCTTGCAGACATGTTCATTTTAAAGAGGAGGTTATAGAGGTTTAGAGAAGTTGTGTGATTTAAATTGAAAAATTGGAGTTAGACAGGTTGGAGCAATAGAGCAGTGGGTTAGGCACTTTTCTTGCACGTGGCCAACCTGGTTCAATCCCCAGAACCTATTTATGGTCCCCCCAGCCTTGACAAGACTGAGCTCAGAGTCAGAAGTAAGCCCTGAGCACCTCTGGGTGTGGCTTAAAAAGAAAAAATGAAGGTAGAGTACAGACAAAGGCCCAGGATTACTCCCTGGGTCCCTGGGAGTTGTTTTTAGAACTGGAGGAGACCATCTCTGGGGTCTTTTTAAAATGGGTTGGGGGTGATTTGCCATCTTCTAGGGGATCCATGATTCATATTTTTTCTTTTTGGGTCACACTTGGCGATATACAGGGGTTACTCCTGGCTCTGAACTCAGGAATTCCTCTTGGAGGTGCTCAGGGGACCAGATGGGATGCTGGGAATTGAACCTGGGTTGGCCCCATGCAAGGCTAATGCCCTACCCACTGTGCTATCGCTCCAGCCCCTCCAGGTTCATTCTTAGATTTTCTAGGCTGCAATATCTGTGCAGAAACTCAGAGGGCCTGACTCTTCCAGCTTCTTGTGGACAGGAGTGACTTGGCAAGTGTGGATCTCCAACGCTTTGCCTAAGGGCTGGAGATCTTCATGCCGGAAATCCCCTCAAAAGGCGCCTAGTTCCATGGCAATGAAATGATTGCTCGGCCAGTAAAGTCTTGCAGAGAGCTGAGCACCCTTCCACTGGGGTCCAGGGAGGCCCATGTGTCCGTAGCACAGCCTGGACAACTGCAGGCTTTAAGAATAAACCCAAATGCCCTTGGATGCCCAGGAGCTGGCCCGACAAAAGGCCTGTGGTGACCTGGCCGCCAGCTGGCTGTGATCATGCAGGGGGCAGGGTACTCAATGGCATCTTTGGTGCTGGCTGCCTGGCCACGTTAGGGCTGTGTTCACTGCAGACTGGCACTTAGATTAATTGCCCTAGTGGCCATTGGAAATGGGCTCTGATGGCACCTTGGGAGGGAGGGAGGGAGGAAGGGGGAGATGAAGGGAAGGGGAGCAGGGCAGGGGTGTGGGAGAAGGGCCTGGCAGGAACCAGCGCTCAGCTGCCTGGTTATTCTCAGCTTCCAAGGCTCTAGCATACCAGGACGTCTTTTCTTCTTGTCCCTCTTTGCTGGGAATATGGTGCAGGAATCTGGGAATCAGAGATTGGCGAAACCGCAGCCTGCAGGGGAGGAGAAAGGTTTTTTTCTTCCGTCCTCCAAAGTTCTTGGCTGACAGCCGGGCAATTCAAGTTCAACAGGAAAAAAAACAAGCAGGGGGTGTTAATATGTGCCTCATGGGGTGACCCAGGGAATAGGAGCCCTGGAGGGAGCCTTGAATTCAGAATTAAATGTCCAGTACGGATGTTGGGTGGGCTGAGACCTCTTGTGGGGGACGGGGGGGGGATGATGAGTTTTAGGCAAAACAGATGAGGCTTGAAGGCCAGCTGGGAGGGATGTTCCTTTATGGCAGTTTTTGAGTCTCCTCTCATGGGTCTTGCTCCCTGGTCACCAGTGCTCAGTGCAGATGGTCCGTGACATTGAGTCCCTTTGGGGCTCTAGCTTTATTTCTTTAATGTCTTTGGTTTTTAGGCCACACCCAGTGATGCACAGGGGTTACTCCTGGCTCTGTGCTCAGGAGTGAGCCCTAACTATGTGTGTGATGCTAGGTATCCGAACCAGGACGCAAGTACCTTACCCTTGTTTTAGCTCTTCTTGCTTATTCGTTTATGTAAGTGTGTGTGGTTCTGTCTTTAGGCCGATAAGGGGAGTTCAGAGACAGCCACGGCTGCATTTACTGTTTTCCAAGTGTCTAGAGCTCAAAGGACTTGACCCGAGGGATACCCTCGGAGTGGCAGGTGTTGAACAGTGTTGAGACGGGGCATTGATGGGCATCACGAGCTGTAGGTACAGGCCTCCACCGTGTGCCCTTGAGCATTGTCTAGAAGACCTTGGCTCACCCATAGACCCCAAGAAGTTCTAATTGTGTCCTTTTTTGTGTGGGGAAGGGGGGCTCCCAAGCTGTGTTCAGGAGGTCTCAGGCCCCAGGAGCTATTCTCCACCAAATGGGCAGCAGTCCAGTGCAAGGACCTGGTGCTGTAATGCTGTTGGGGACTCCCGAGCCACACTTGGCGATGCTGGGGGTCAGGTGGGTAGGTTGAGCCGCTGGACCATCTCCTGACCCCAATTCTAATAGTTACCAAACACCAGCGGGCTCTGGGGCCCTTGGGTTTTATGGAGGTGCTGGATTAGCGGCTGACAGGCTGACTTGTCACTGTTAATGGGCCATAACCAATGGGAACCTTTCAGCCTCTTTCATGTTCACCCTGGAGGGTGTGTGTGTCTGTGTGTGTGTCTGTGTCTATGTGTCTGTGTGTGTGTCTGTTGTGTGTGTGTCCCTAAGGAAAATGTGCTTGGAGGCGAAAGGGTTGGGAGAATGATTTCCTTTCTCTTTCCCTTGTGTTAGCTTCAGCCCAAGTTCTTCTTGAAGGGACAAGCGGGAGAGTTTCCAGCCTGCGGCCTCTGGCTGCAGCGGATGGGATACTGGACACCAGCACCAGTGTCCAGCAGGCGACCCGATTTCTGCTGTGCTCCAGTGAGGTTGGCCGCCAGCCCTGTGCCACGCACCCACCCGCCAGCCTCCCGGCCCAGCCTCTTGAAGCGGAAGATTTTTTTCAGAGACGAGGGTGTGTCCCTGCAGCTGCTGCCTCAAACAAAAGCAAACAGATTAAATTAATTTAGGCTTCAAAATCAGTGCCAGTCTCTAATTCATAAAATACTTCAAACACGGTGAGAAGTGTCATCTCCCAGATGATGGAGGCTAATCCACTTTATCTCTTTTTCCTCTTGCCGCCGAATGCACACTATCAAGACATACCTCAGCCGTCAAAATAAACTCCTCATTCCAAATGCTTCCGTCAGCTTTTAATAAGCTGCGGCTTGCTCTGTACACAAAACAAATGCTGTCTCTCAGAAGCTTCAGAAAAAAAAAAAGAAAAGAAAAAAAGAGAAGAAAAAGGGGGGAAAAAAAAGAGGAACAATGCACTCATTACAATCTGTTAAATTGCCAGCCACACAGCAATTAGGAGCTGGGGCCCCAGACCCAGCTCCTCTTCTCATTAACAGGATTGTTATTTTAGCTCTTCAGGTACCAGGCTTAAGAAACAAAACATTCTTGGCTCCTAAAGCACTCTAGGAAAATAAGGAATTGTTGACAGCCAGGAGTTGTGGAAAGGACCGTTTATACTATAAATAAATTTGCACGTCCTTGCGGTTGCGATAAATGCGCTTCCACACCCGGTCCTGGCCTCACGGCAGAGCCTGGTGGAAGGGGCTGGTGCTGGCCCCCCTGAGTCAGAGCCCGGGCTGCTGAGTTATGGACCCCCAGGACTCCCAGACATTTGGAATTTTCCTGCTCCCTGTCCGGTTGTCAGCGGCCCAGCTGGAGTGCTCAAGGGACCTTGGGATCTTCTCTTTGAGCTCCTCGCTGCCCCGGGGGGAGCATTTAAAAATGATGATCCCCGTCTTTCCCATTTGCCAACTGTGAGCATTTTGTGGCCCAGAGGAATGCCTCTCTCGCTTTGATGCCTGCATTCCTCGAGTTTCCCTGTGTGAGTGGTTTGACTTCTCTTATGTTCTAGAGAAACATCACGAAGCAATCAAGATAACTTTAGGATTCTGCAAGGACACACCATTTTGGCCTGCAGCGATCGGCCTTTCTTGTCCCATATAGGGACTTTCATAGTTTTTCTTAGAATTAAATAAGAAAAAAAGTGTAAAATGCTTTTTTGGTGAATGCAAAGGAACAGGAAGAAAATTCCTTTTAATTGGGGCCAGAGACCTAGAACAGGGGGTAAGGGATTGGCTTTGCATGTTGTCCCATTCGATTCCCAGCATGGTTCAGGGGACCTTAGCACTGCCAGAAGTGACCCCCAAACAGAACCAGGTGACACTCCTGAGAACAACCAGCTGTGATGCAAAAGACTCCCCAAACCCTCTCCCCACCCCCAAAAAGGCACAAGGCACTTTTTCCTTAATTATAAAGACATACTGTAAGATTTAAAGCATGATTAAGGTTGCAACAGTTTGACAGGAAGAAAAAAATCTCTAAAGTTACTTTGTCAGTAAATTTCTCAGGGACCAAATCTTTATTTGAACCCAGGCCATGACTGTTCTTCCTAAACACAGTTTGTTGCATTGACAGTATGCAGAGTAAGGCCAGCCATCCCCCTGCAGTTTCAGTGATTTGCTGGTATCCATTTTAGCGCTCAGCCTGCATCCTCAGGATGGGACTAGATAAGCCTGGGCAGGGCTTTGTGAATTAAAACCCACTCAGTCTTGGAAAACACGAAACTCCTCTCCAACATAAACACACGCCCCAAGACTGGTCGCTTCTACTGAAAGGCGCTCCCGAAATATCCTGCATGGAGACAAAAATAAAACTGCTTTCAGCTAGAGAGAACCAGACACCAAAAATACCTTGAAAATTAGATGTTTTGCTCCTAATTAAGTCAGATGTAAGAGCATTACTAAGTTCTAGCCTGACTGATTTTGCACTTTTTTGGAAGAGAAACAAGTCTGGGCATTAAACTCATAACAACAATTATCATCTGCGTGTGGGTTTAATTATAAGAAAAAAAAACCCAAACGTTTTTTCATCTTTCCTAATTGTCATTGTCATGATCCAATTTCCACGTCAAGCTTGGCGCTTCGAAGGTTCTCAGGGTCTCCAGCCTTCACAGCCGTCTCCGTCTCCCATATCCTTCCCTTCTCCCGGTATTTCTTCTTGCAATGTTTCATGGGGCCCGTTAAAAATGAATTATTTGTAGGAATTTCATAAAGCTTTTAAGAACTCTGTTGAGGTCTAGGAGAGAATTCTTAGCCACAGACAGGGCTCAGGGCTGGCTCTCTCTGCTCTGGCTGTAACTCCACACATCGGGGTGGTAGATTACCTATGCAAACGCCAGCCAGCAGCTTTCCAATTTCCTGCAGACAGTCTCTTTAATGTGTGTGTGTGTGGTGGCTGATGTCAACTACCGTGAATTGCCTGACCCCTTGCCCTCTCATTATTGTTCGAGTGTCTAAACTCTGCTTTCTTCCCAAATGGATTTGAGGCAGCTTACAAGACACACCACAGGCTCAAAATCAAGAAGCGAACAGGGATGGGAAAAACAAATCTAGAACAGCGGCTGGCAAATCGTGAGAGAGCAGGCAGGAAAGATTTCAGAGCGTGGCGGTCTCTCAGTGGCCGTCCACGCTGTCACTTCTGCTGTTCGCTCGCCAAAATAGTCTCAGACAGTGGTAAAAGCAGCACGAGGCCTCATGACATGCCGACTGGGCAACAGGCCAGGGGCCAAGATTTACTGAGTTTCATCTCAGAATATTAAAAATGAACTAACAAAAAATGTGTTGCATTGAACAGCATCACTGTAGGGCCCATATATGGGGGTTCGGATTGAGTGTGCTTTGCTTCTGTGGGTTTCTGAGAGGTCAAAGCAAAGAGGAAAACTGTTGGACTGGAGAAATAGGTCCAAAAATAAGGCTTTGTTTGTTTGGTGTTGGATGGTCTTTGGGCTGCACTCAGCAGTGCTCAGGGCTGACTCTTGGCTCTGCGCAGGGATCCTTCCTGGTGGTGCCTGGGGGAGAACCACATACCACACCCAGGGTCAAACTTGGGTCAGCTGCGAGAAAGACTTTGGAGCCTGATCATAGAATCTTTTTTTTTTTTTTTCATTTTGGGTCACACCCGGTGATGCACAGGGGTTACTCCTGCCTCTGCACTCAGGAATTACTCCTGGCAGTACTCAGGGGACCATATGGGATTCTGGGAATCGAACTGGGTTGGTCGTGTGCAAGGCAAACATCCTACCCGCTGTTCT
Organism: Sorex fumeus; assembly: GCF_029834395.1. Lineage (NCBI taxonomy): Eukaryota > Metazoa > Chordata > Mammalia > Eulipotyphla > Soricidae > Sorex > Sorex fumeus. Next base: position 17,611,857 of record NW_026606083.1, on the reverse strand, counting down.
ATCACTCCAGCCCCTGATCATAGAAACTTGATCAGGTTCATACCTTAGTTGCTTGAATCTGAACCTCTTCTAGTTTGTTTTCCCCTCTGCTCCTTCTCTTCTCTGGGATGTGGTTGCAATGACTGGGGCTCACAGACGTGCTCACCGGGGGTGGTGCTCATTAATTGCAGTGCATGTACACTCCTGCCTGCATATTCTGGAGATCCCAGTCTCTGTTACGGTACCAGAGAGCAGTGCTGCTGGGCTGATGCTCAGCATACGGGGCAGTCCCTGGAATCCAACTTGAGGCCTTATGCTCGCAAGGCCTATCACAGGCCTCTGCTTCTGTCGCAGAGCCACTTCCCCCACTTTCTGCTTCTCAGACCCCCTCTGCCTTCTCACGTCCCTTTCTCCATCTTGCTTAGCTGGACTGTGTGAACAAAGACGGAAGTTTCAGTTTCCACATCATTCTTGTATGTCTCTGCTGCTGTGGTCAGTATCTGGTCTACTCAAACCCATTATAACAAAGGGCCACTTCACCTCACGGTGCCACACACTGGACAGCAGAGACTCATGGAATAGCTTTCGTCCCGGGGCAGTTCTCTGCAGAGACAGTGTCAACAGAGACCTCGTACTGATCTTCACGGCATTTCAGTGACCTGGTCATGCCCCAGGATGGAGAATGTTAGTAATTTGCTGAGGCCAACCTGGGTCACAGAGAAGGTTTTTAAACAAACCGTTACAAATCTGAAGATTCCTGAATTGGCAAGTCTTCTCTGTCCCCAGCCGGGGTCACCAACTATGCAGTTTCGACAGCACACACGGCTAACCCACTGGATTGTTCCAAGAGCGCAATGAGATGGAATCATTGACCAAGAGAGAAGAGAAAATAAAACCTATTCATTTGTCCAGTTGTAGATGGGTAGAGAAAGAGCCAAGGTCAGAGCGAGGATGATGGAGAGCCCAGTGGGAGGGAGGGCAGGAACCAGGGCAGGAAGAATTGGGAATGATGTCAGGACCGACTTCTGAGAGAGCCACATAGAATGCACCCCGAGGAATGGGTCAGGGGGAAAAGTTCACAGGCCAGACCCTGAATAGTGGCCAGGAGGTGAGGGTGGGGTTGAGAGCTTGGGTGTCACAGAGTGGGTCCAATGTGTTGACACAGTGACCCCCAAAGATGACTCACAAGTCTCCAGAGTTACTCTTTTGCTTCTGTCGGTTGATGTCTTACTCAATTCTTCCAGGATCTGAAATCTCATTAAAATGATAATACTAGGACACTTCCTGGCTGTGGAATAGAATATCTTGAGAAATTTCATCGGAGACTTAAAAGTTGTACCAATTATCTCCTGGTTAATGGCACATTTTTTTTCTCTCCATAATGATGAATCTATCCTTCCCAAAGCAGACAATTAAAATAGTCCTATACCCACCTTGCAAACTGAAACTTAAATGTCCTGGTGACCCAGTTAGAATGGAGCTTCAGAAGGCAAATGGCTCCGTCAGTTCACAGGTGCAGGGTAAAATGAAAAGCACCGTCACCTCAAGGGAGGTTTGGTGAATCAGGCACAGCTTGGTCAGATGTCAAAGTCCTTCATGCCAGAGGAAGGTTCATGGGTGAAAAGTTGGAGTGTAGGGCATGCCTGCTCAGCCGGTTCATGCCAGCTCCCAGGAAGCTGTCTTAGGGAGAGAGACGAAGCCACTCTAAATAAACTCTGTCGGTTAGGAAAATGGCTTCAGAGCAGAACTAAGTTTGGCAAATCCCTGAAATCTGGAGGGAAATACAATCAAATTTGCATTTATATAGCACTCCTTATGCTCTTGCTTTATATGTGCTATCCATATTAAATAAAAACACAATTAAGAGTTAGTTCTAAAATACCAGGTCAAACATATCAAACAAAATCAGGAATGGCAATTAGTGCTAGAATACCAGAACAAACACATGGCTATTGAGTTTGGATTTAAGAAGAGAAATGGGATGTGCCCGCTGCATATCAATGGGGGAGCAACTCCGGAGCCCATGGCTGAGAGGTTGGGGCTGGGAAAGAGCCTTCTCCAGTGGACCAGCAGGGCTGGGCAGGGGGATTGAGAGGAAATGCAGTGTGACTGAAATCAAATGTGGAGGGATCATGTGGGGACCCAGGACCCAAGGATAACCGGGCTGGCGCTGTATCTCTAAGCCATTTACAAGGTCCAGGGGCCGCACTCCCCTCTGCTTCACTATTTATGGCACGTAAGACTTGGTTTTGGTATAAAAATAAGCCCATGCCATTCCATCTAAAAGAAATGAAGACTGTGCTCCCTTCTCCTTCTCTCCTTTGCTCTGGATGCCACTCCACCCTTTACCCCCCAGTTTCTAGAAATCCAGAATATTTCTTTAAGAGGGAGCTGTCACTTTATGTTCTTTATTTCACTGGGTGTGACTATTTGACTATTTGGACGAGTTGCAGCAGAATTATTAGCGTGCCTGATTATGGGTTCTTAGCCCAGATTCTGGGGGGAGGGTACTACATTTTGTCAAATACGAGTGGTGTTTCCATGTATGTTTCCCAAAATGTCTGAATTATTACTTGCTTTTCTTTGCTGTGCCGGTCAAACGCAGGCAGGCCATGCACTTGGCCCCTGACCACATCACCAGCTTCCCGACATGTCTGAATTCTGAAACACCTGAAGGTTTTGGATAAAAGACTAGCAGCCACCATAAACTCTCCATCCGAGGCCTTCCCTGGGCTTCAGCATCTTCAATGTCCAGCCCGTTTCCTGTCTTCGCCTCCTGCCAGATTTCCTCGTTTTGTGCTTGTCTTCCTACTGGTTCTGGTGGTGAGGGCCTGCTAGCTTTCTGGGACTGGTTCTGTCTTTGACTCATTCACGTCTAAACTGCCTGCAGCCAGCTTCTGCTGGGCCTCCTGTAGGGTGGTTCTGAGACACAGTTGGGAGGAGCTCAGTGCTCTGGCCCCTCCGCCCCTCCTGCTCATCCTTCCCAGCTGTCTCCCTCCTGCTCCCCCCACCCCCCCCCACTGACTTGGGCAGCTCCCTGGCCCTGGAATCCCTTTCCCTTCGTGACTGACTTCTTCACCTAGTGCCTTTACCTGTCTTGCCAGCATCTTATTTTCTTGTTTTCAACTACTTCCCTCAAAAGTCCACATGTCCCCATGTATTGGTTGGTAAAAACCATGCTGGGGAGTTTAGAGGAGAGAGTGGCTGCTGGACAGAGGAGGAGACTGTTATTTATTTATTTATTTATTTTGCTTCAGAGTCACACGCTTTAGGGCTCAGGACTTTTTCCTGGCTCTGTGCTCAGAGATCAGGCCTGGTGGGGTTCAGGGGAGCATATGGGGTGCCAGGGTTGCCCACTGTATTATTTTCCTGGCCTCTGAACGGGGAAATTCTTTTGTTCTCCTGTGCCCAAGCTCTTGCTCTAGATGGAACATGATGTGCTGATTTTCAGTTGGTGTTGCCGGGGGTACGGGGAGCACACACGCATGCAAAGACAAGAACTGGCTGCCTCCACGCTGACTGTGTAGCCCTCCATTCTCGGACAGGAACAAAGTTTGGGAAGGAGCCTGGCCACTGCAGGACAGCTTTGGGTTCTAGGCAGCCTCCGGCAGATGGTTATATCAGTGTCTCTAGGGTTTCTAGGGAACTCTGGCCTCCCCAGAAGGGCCGAGGCCACCAGAGGTCGGCACATGGCCTGAGCTGGTCAGTGTTGGTAGGATTGGTAGGAGGTGGATCTGTTTGTTTGTTCTCAACTGCTTTGTTTGCTCCCCAGAGCTCGGTTGGGGGCAGGGGAGCCTCCAGGGCCCATACCCTGCCCCGTGGGATGGGGGATGGGAGGATCCAAACTCTTTTCCCCAGTTAGTTAGTTTTTCCTTAAAGTTAGAACAAATGAAATTTTAGACGAAACTACTTTAAATATATTTTCAGTTTCTCCAAAGGTGATCTTCATCTATGACATTGACTCTTTTAGAAAATAACCACATTGTCTCAGTGTATATTTAGTACTAGCTGAGACATCGACTTCAATATTTTTTCTTACCTGATAATTTATATTAATGATTATTAAATATATCACGGTCCTCACGTTGTTCATCGATTTGCTCGAGTGGGTCCAGTAACGTCTCCATTATGAGACTTGTTGTTACTGTGTTTGGCATATCGAGTACGTCACGGGTAGCTTGCCAGGCTCTGCCGTGCGGGCAAGATACTCTCGGTAGCTTGCCGAGAGAGGCGGAGGAATCGAACTCGAGTAGAGTGAGCCAAAACATTATGTAAGATCTTGGAATAAGATTCTAATTCTACCATGTACTTCTCTGTAAGAAATGTCTGGAGAAATATATGCAACTAACAAAACTAACTTTTTTAAAAAAATATTTTTAAAAGAAACACTGAGATACAATTCCAGACTTACACACTTTCGTGCTTACGTTTCAGTCATACAATGGTCAAGTACCCATCCCTCACCAGTGCCCATTCTCCACCACCAATGTTCCCAGCATCCCGCCACCCCCCACCCCCAACCTTTGTGTCTCTGGCAGGCACATTTCCTTTTACTCTCTCCTTTTGGGTGTTATGGTTTGCAATGCAGGTAGGTAATAAGTGGCCATCATGTTCGGTCTATAATCTACTTTCAGCACTCATCCTGAGTGAACCCTCCAAGTATCCTTTGCTTGGTGGCCCCTTCTCTATCTCAGCTGCCTTTTCCCCCAGATGTGAGCCCCGCTGTTATCTCCCTGCCCTTCAACTCTCCATAAGATACAGAGCCCAGTGTGACAAGGCAAAGGGCCAAGGTTCAGCATATTCTACCCTCTGGAATCAGTTTGCCTTTACACAAGCAAAGAATAATTTTATACTATGAAAAAAGCTTTTTATTTATTTATTTAGTTAGTTTGTTTTTGTGTCACATCCTGGGGTGCTCAGGGTCTACTCCTGGCTCCGCACTCAGGAATTACTCCTGAAGGTACTCCAGGAATTACATCACTGGGCACTGGCTCTGAAGTGCCGTTGGTATGGACAACATGGCCAGGTAGGTACTAATTACTCCGTGGACAGAGGAGCAACTTTGGGGACCATAAGGGAGGCCGGGAACTGAAAAATGGAAGGCCATGTGCAGGGCAGATAGATGCCCTACCTGCTGTACTATCGTTATAGTCCCCCAAACATTTTATTTATGAATGGATATGGTTCTGTGATATATATGGATCACTCCTGCTGGTGCTCCAGGGCACCATTTATGCCATATCAGGGGGAAGGAGGGTCTCCCCTGTGCAAGGCGGGTGCCTTAGCTCCTGTCCAAGCTCTCTGACTCTGCGGGGTGGGAGGGTGGGGGAACTCCTTAAAGGAAGATTTTGTGTTGTTACCATTATGGAAAATTCAGTTTTTGAGCCCATCAATAAAGTTTTATTGGGACACAGTCATGCAGATGGCTCCCTTTACATGCGGGGACTGATCCCTTTACATGTAGGGACTGCTTTGTGCTCCCTTGTCCCTCCCCCAGGGGCTGCCCTATAGACCCAGTGACCTCTGCAGCTGAAGTAGGAGCTCTCTGGCTTTCACTGAAAGACTTGCTGAGCTCTGAATGAACTCCCACGCAGGAGCAAGACATTCTTATCATAGCTGGGATCTTTCTCAAGGGCCGAGGGCTTTGCTGATGAATGGCCTAGCCCCTGGGTGGCCTGGCCCCAGAGAGGTGGTGGTCACTCAAAATGCAATGGGGCTAGCGCCCCCTGGAGGAGACCTCAGGTCAAGCAGTTAGGGTGGCACCCAGGTCCTTGTACTGGTAGGGGTGGGGTGGAGGTCCGGGGAGGTTGGAGATACAGAGAGAGAGACAGGGAGAGACAGAGACAGAGATAGAAATAGACAGACATACAGACCATGTTGGAACCCTCTGTGTGAGGGTGGCTAGAAACTGTGTGTGTATGACTAGGTAGTAATGTGTGTTTGTGTGTGTGTGTGTGTGTGTGTGTGTGTGTGTGTGTGTGTGTGTGTTAGGTGGTCTGGGTACAAACCATGTGTGCACTGCTTGGCCTCTCATTGGTTCTCAAGCTTCCACCTCTCTTCTTCTCTGCAGAATATTTATTTTTCTTTCAGTGTGTGTGTGTGGGTGGGGGGGTGCATTTTGGGCCATACCTGGCAGTGTTCCGAGGTACTTCTGGCTCTGCACTCAGGGATCCCTCCTGGTGGGGCTTAGGGGGACCATATGGGGTTCAGGGAATTGAACCCAGGTCGACTACATGCAAGGCAAGTGCTCTACCTGCTGTGCTGTGGCTCAGGCCCCTACAGAATCCTTTCCTGAGTTTTCATGCAGACCTCTAACTTATTCAGCAGCTCAAAGTTCAGCATCTCTGTGGGGAGGGTCCCAGCTCCCGGAAAAGATCTCCCTCTCCTGCTTGCGAGGCCGCCCCTGGCTGCCCCTTATACTGGCTCTCCTCATACTCCAGGGTCACAGGCTCTGGCCTGCTCTGCTGGAAGTTTCCTGACTGCTGACTCTGGCCTGCGGGAATCCATCCACCTCTCTCAGATGTGCAGTGGAGAGCAGCTGCCCACACCAGGCACCGGCTGTGATGTGTCACTGGTCACTGAGTATGGAAACACGGCCAGACAGGCACCAATTACTCCTGTGGTTGTGGGCAGAAGGGCAATTGCCCGGAGAGGCTGAAGTGCACACAGAGAGCAGATGCGAAGGTCAGCCTTCTGGGGCAGGTGACTTCTGTGCTGACCAGGCCAAGAGCAGGTGAGGGGGAGTTACTGAGCTAACTTCACTGACTCTGGACTATTCCTTTAACCCTCAGAGAGCCCTGTTTCATGGATGAAGGTGAAGTTCAGAGGGTCATGGGCTGTGGGCCTCACAGGGTCTCCACAACGTTGGTTCTATAAGCAAACAGAGATGCATAGCCCTGCCACGGAAATGAGGCAGTTGAGAAGCATTAGCTTGACCTTGCCTGGGGACCCTCAGACAGGACCAAAGGGGCCCCATCAGGAACTTGGAATGTCTAATACCAAGTAGCACTGAAGTGAGTTTTATCAGTATAGAAGACTCTAGAATAAAGCCAAAGGGAGGCTCCCCAGAGATTCACTGAAGGCGAGTGTTGGGTTTTGAAGACATCCCTGGGCTCACACTTCCCTGTGTCCACTCATGGCCTGAGAGGCTTCATCCAGGAGGATTTCATCGACACTTAAGACATCAGGTCACCTTTTTTGCATTTGGGAATTTTTTCTTTTTTAAAAAAATGTATTTATTTATTGAATCACTGTGGGAAAAGTTACAAAGCTTTCAGGTTTAAGTCTCGGTCATGCAAATATCAAACACATTTCTCTTTACCAATACTTATTTTTCACCACGAAGAACCCCAATAACCACCCCCCAACCCTCCCAATGCATGTGAGGCAGATGAATTCTAGTTAACACTCTATCTACTTTGACTAGATTCATTGTTTCGACAAAAGATGCACCATTATTATTTAGAGTTTACACCCCCAAATCAGACCTGCTGAAAAGGCATTGTGAAATAATTTGTCACAAGAATCAAATGATGTTGCACGGCCGCGCGATTTTGGATTTCTGGTATTTTACTTATTAACCCTGAAAGTATTTCTGCTGAGAGTCAGATAGTTATGAGATTGGTTTCTGTGCTCTGGAGCCATGGCCGTGCCGGAGAGCCGCTCGTGGGGAGCAACTCGTGACCTCGGTAGGGCGTGAAGGACGAGCCGGGAATGCCCCACCTTGGGAATCTTTTTAGAGTGTGGGAGGGCAGAGGCAGGCCCTGAAGCCCTGACAGCACCATGAAGGAGCTTCCTGGGGAGAAGGTAGGAGGGAGTCGGGGCTTTGCTGAGCCCAGACAGGTGATGAGGTCACGGGCTGAAGCCAGTATAGGTTTTCAAACGGGCAAGCATGAGGGTGTACACAGTTTAGTCAGAGACTACCTCAGGAACCACAATGAAGGGATGCAGCGGGGAGAGGAGAGAGAGGATAGCTGGCAAAGATGTGTGGGCGGGGGACCAGCTCTTTGCACACTGCAGGGAAGGCACCCCAGAGAAGGTGTATTTGGAGGGCAGGAAGTCGCAAAGTGCAGCCACTCAGTGGCTGTAGTTCTGAGGCATTGTTACCTGCTGAGGGCAGAGATACTTCTGAAGCCAGAAATGATCATAGGGCAAAGGTGTAGAAAACGATGTATCCATTAAGAACTTATCACAAGGCTGGAGAAGTAATTCAGAGTAAGGCTCTTGATTTGCATGTAACTGACTTGGGTTTGATCTCCAGCACCACCTATGGTCCCCTGAGCACTGCCAGGAATGATCCCTGAGTCTAGAGCCAGAAGGAAGCCCTGTGCATTGTTGGGACACCAAAAATAAAGACATAGAGGAAGAGAGCAAGAAGATCTTTCTATGAAAGGGAAGGTTTTCATAATGCTCCGAGGGCTGTAACTTTTCCTGGAGGTGTTCTTACTTTTCAGTTTGGAAGCACATTACTCCAGCAGAGAGGCTTGCAGAGGTGTGGCTCTTGAAGTGGGGTCCTTTTGGAGTCTGTCTATCCCAGCGGAGGTGGGCAGAGAAGGTTAAGGGGGCGGGATTTCAGGGAGGGCACAGGTAGGAAGCAAATTTTGGCAAGTGGAAGGACTGGTGGTGACAAAGGAGAAAGAGTAGACAGTGATGCAGAGAGAGATCGAAACTCCCTCCCACCTGCGCCCTGGGAGGCTCCAATCCCAGCTGGGGGATTTGCTTTGCCATCTTGGGCCAGGCAGAGCCACCCTTAATGGCATTCTGGTTCCTGGGGCTCAGGTCCCCACAAGGGCATGGTTGGAGCTTGCCTTCTAAGGAGCTTGCATCATCCTGGTGGTCTTTCTCATGTTGCTGTAGAACCAGATCCCAGAGCAGTGTGAGGCTGGAAGTCCTAGGGAGGGGGGTGTCCCCGCCTGCTAGTCAGGGAGTTGGCTGGAGACCCTGAGCACATCAAATCCGATTGCATCTCGAAGGCCCAAGAGTGCTCCTGGCCATGTAAGGCTGAAGTCCTCTAGTCAAAGTTAAAGAACACCAGGTTGGTGGGGACCCTTTTCTGTGTTCGCATAAAATTGGAGCATGGTGACGGGCACTGGAGCAGATAAGCCCCGACCTTACAAAGCAAAGCCTCGCAAGAGGGAGTATCTGGGCAAAGTTGGCAAGAACAAGGTGTCAGCACGAAGTGTTCGGCCTTGAGCCTCACTCAACCTCTTAGTCACATGCACCCAAGAAACTGTCACATGTACTTAGCAGGTCATCCTAACCACAGTATCTAGCCTTGATTGGGATTGGACTGGGGCAAAACAGAGGAAAAAAGGTGATAGGCCAATAATGCTGAACTTCATGTGATTGGACCTTTCTATAAGCTGAGACCCTCTATAAAACATGTGTATTTGGCAGTAAGGTGAAGAGTCATCAGCTGCTCCCAGAGGGTGTTTCTCTGTGTGCCCATCATCCTTTGCCCTACGTCTGCCCAGACCCAGTTTGCAAGATTTCTGGGCATGTTGGGGAAAACTGTTCCCAAGCAGTGTGAGACTGAAGTCTTCTGGTCAAGGTTAAGGAACCCCAGGTTGTTGGGGGCCCTTTCCTGGGCTCACAGGAAATTTACTCTTAGACCCCAATGAAACCAGTGTTCCCGACATGCCCTGTGACCTTGGTTCTCCTTCTGAGGATTCTCCCTCGGGCATGGGATGGGCCCACCAAAGGAGAAACCATCTCATTCAAATCTTTGTCCTGGTGAAGTTTTTTGTTTTTAAATTTTTATTAGTGAAATACCATGGGGTACAGTTGTAGACTTACAAATTTTTGTGCTTGGGTTTCAATTATTCAATGATCAAGTACTCATCCCTCAACCAGTGCCCATTTTCCACCACCATGGATCCCAGTATCCCTCCCACTCCCCATCCCCGCCCCCCCTCCCATCCCACCCTGCCTCTGTGGCAGGGCATTCCCTTTTGTTCTCTCTCTCCTTTTGGGTTTTGGGTGCTGTGGTTTGCAAAAGAGGCATTGAGTAGCAATCATGTTTGGTCTACAGTCTACTTTCAGCATGCTTCTCATATCCTGGGAGGATCCTCCCAACACCCTTTATTTGGTGCTCCCTTCTCTATCTGAGCTGCCTTTTCCCCTAGCATGTGTGGCTGGCCTCCAAGCCATGGAGTAAACTGTCCAAGGTTGGCACTCAGAGCTGCACCCTGACTCTTGGATGTGTTATTTTGTGTGTGTGTGTGTGTGTGTGTGTGTGTGTGTGTATGTGTATGTGTGTGGGGGGTGTTGGGCCAAGGAGGAACTCCCAGAGCTGACACAAGCCACACTTCTGGCTGCCTAGCCCAAGAGCTCTCGTGTTCCCCACACCCTCTCTGACTGACTGTTTGGTTCCATACCTGGAGATGGATAGATGAGCTCAGGGCCAGTCAGGGAAAGACTGCTGAGTAAGAGATCCCAGCGCTGGCGGCTGCGATTGTGTTTGTTCAATGTGTTGGGGGCAGGGAAAGGAGCAACAAGGAAACCTGGGGAAAGATCCAGCTGATTCTGCAACGGGAAGGGTTTGTTTTGCAGCTTTGCGTTAGACCTCTGACATGGATATAATAACTGGACAGTCAAGGCAGGGTGGATAGGAAGGAGGGTGACCAAGGGCCACTAGAGGGGACTCATCAGTGTATATTTGCTTCCATTCTCAGGAACTTGTTACTTCTTGCAAAAGAAAGGGACAGAGAACTGTTGATGGACGTGGTGGACAAGATCCAGAAACCTGCCTATGGAGATTCTGGACCCTTAGTGAGATGGGGTTCCATCCTAGAGAGGCCCCAGGGTTGCGTGGATTACTCGGTCCTCGGTAAGTTCTTACTGAGAACCAACTGAGACAGTGAGGAAGTATTAGGTATGCAAGAGAGTTGAAAGAGTTTCTCCCTGGAGCTCATGGTCTTCTTGTATGGGAGAAGATCTTAGACACCCAACGTCTAGCAAAATAGAAGAACTTGACTCAGCCCATTGGACCGGAAACTTATCCCGTGATCTTCAAGGCCCAATTGGGAGAGCAGTAGCTTAGCTGAAGATGCTTCCCAGAGCAAATCTCGACAGTTTCCAACAATCTTTGAGCAATTTGGTATAATTAGGGAGTTAATCTTTTTCACAGAAGGATGACAAAACCTTGTAGGGAAATTGCAGTATCACGTATGTCCACCAGATGATGCCACTATTCAGTGGAATTCTAGAGTCTTGCTTTGGGGCTACATGAGCAGCGCGGTAAATTTGAGAGGGCTTGAAGACATTTCAGAGATAAGGCTAGAAAGACATTTGAATTGGTCTCAGATCTTAATCATTTCCTTAACTGCCATTTTTATGTGGCGCCCATGAACATTAGCCAAAACCTGACTCCAATTTCTTGTAAGTTTGGGTACGTTGACTTGTTTGCTTTGTGCCAGTCAAGAGGCAATGGCCTTAACGAGGCAACAGAAGACAGTTCCTGGAGACCCACCCTGGGATGGTGGATCAGCACCTTGGGTGCAAACTTTTTACTATGTTAAGCATTTGCTCTCCCTCTATCTGCAAAGCCCCCTCCTCTGTCCCAATACCCCCCACCCCCAGCCTCATCCCATCTTCATGTGCCGCAGTCCAGCTTAGTGGAGAAGTCAGTACGAACAGCCTGACCCAATTATATTCAGCATTAATGAGTTGTGGGCTCCATCCTCATGCGTTGATACTTTGGAGTATCTGATAATGAAAGCGAATAGAGCCTTTGAAGTCAGAACGGGTGTTCTGACGTTGCAGGATATTTTTAACCACTGAGCTTCTTGCTTTTGTTGGAAAAATCTGCTTTAGAATGTGGAACACCCTGTCTTTAGAAGAAGATGAAAGCCCACTCACTGCCTCTGTTGTGCGCACAGAGAAACTGTCCCAAGAAATCCAAAGCTCTCACCAGGTTTTACGGGGAAAGCCCTCTCCACGATGCCCACCTCTTCCTAGGGGGAGCGATGACGAGCACCAGCATCCACATATCCTTCTGCCCAAGGCGGGTTCCTCTCCTTCAGCCTGGCCTGCCTGCCTGAGCAGTGACCTATTGTATCAAAAAAAAAAAAAACCAACAAAACAGGAATCCTCTCCCAGAAGGCAGCCAGATGCAGAGAACCAAGACGCTGTTGGGAATGGCCTGAGAGCAGCCAGCTGAGGAGGAGTGGTGACGATGGTCCTCTGCTTCTCTGGTCCCCAGCAGGACCTGGGGTAAACTCCAGAATGAGTTTTTTGTTCCATTCTGATGAGAAGCTTAACTCTGGCCATGGCTGAAATCCATTTTTAGGTGTAATTATTGGTCAGTAATGATGGTATAATCTAAACCCACCCAATAATTATTATGTGCCAGGCACCATTCAAAGTGCTCTGGGTGCATTATGATGATGATGATGAATCAGTTTGGTGTTGATGAGTGACTTCTATGCTCAGGGATCACTTCTGGTGGTACTTGGGAGACTATATATGGGGTGAGGGGGATTGAATTGGGGGTCTTGTGTGTGAGGCAAGTTCCTAACCCCTGAGACTCTGTCTCCCATCTATTGGATACATTGCTTTTGACTCTTGCAGTGACCTATTGTATAAAAAAAAAAAAACAGGAATCCTCTCCCCTAAACACACACACACACACACACACACACACACACACACAGAGTTCCTTTTGGCACAGTCTTGATTTTTAAAATTTTAACTCTTTTGAGTGGTGGTGCATAGGGGGATGGATGAATTTCCAGCAGTGGGGCTGAGGCATGGTCATGGTAGAAAACCAAGTCCACCCACGGGGCCTTCTCCCTTTTGCCAGAGATTGGACTAAGAATGCGCCTTAGGTCAGGGCTGGCTGCCACCCACTGGCCCTAGCACCACACAAGGGTGTCCACGGAAAGCGGCACCACGCTCATTCCACATGTGAAATCCGAGTGTGTAAGTGCATGAGTGTTCCGGGCTCCAGGCCAAATCAGCCAGCAGCTCTGCCCCAGAGACCCTCCCATCAAAATGACCTCCGACATGCTGATTTGGGCACAGTTGCCGGTGAGCACTTGCAAAGTAGCTGGTGGGACTAGGAAATGGAATTTTAAACCTAATTTAATCTGAATGCATTTAAAATTTAATTCCAAGCGCCCGGGAAGGCTGTGGGATGCCGTTGTGAATGGCGCCGTTCTGGAGCATCAATCTTCGTCAGCGCCTCCACCGAGAAGGCACTGAGCACCGCAGGTGTGGGCGCCAGCTCAGCCGAGAGCCAGCAGCCCGGCTGCCCCAGGCTCCTCCTATTTGCAGAAGAGGCGCCTTCCTTGGGCTTGTGCAAGGCAGATCCACCCACAGCCCTGGATGTCTCTGTGTCTGGAGCAGGAGCGAGCCGAGAGTTTCTTCTCAGATCAAAGGTGACACATGAGAGCCAATGGCCTCCTTGTCTCTGTCCCTGCACGTCACCCTGATCTAGATTAGTGTTGGCAGCGGGGCCCGTGCCCCCAGCCTGAGGATGAAGCCTCAAGAAGTCAAGGCAGCGCCCAGACTGGCTGGTTTCAGCAGCAGCAAGGTGGCTGGCCCAGGGTTTGAGATCTGGTACCACATGTGGTCCCCCGAACTCCACCTTGCTTGGGGGAGACCCTGGGTCTGCCCCTGGATTTGGCACTGTTGAGTAAACACAAAAGCCAAAGCAGATGACACATGTGCCACCCCCCTAGGGGGGAAAAATCCCATGGAGGGAGGGTATATGGCTGGAACTGTCCTTTTTTTTTTTTTTTTTTAAGTTTTTGGACCACACCCAGCAATGCTCAGGGGTTATTCCTGGCTGTGTGCTCAGAAATCACTCCTGGTGGTGCCTGGGGGACCATATGGGATGCCGGGAATTGAACACAGGTCGGTTAGCATGTAAGGCAAATGCCCTCCCCACTGTGCTATCGCTCCGGCTCCTGGAACTGTGTTTTGGGGTCCTTGTTGGCCCTCAAGCCATGCTGTTCATGTCCATTTTGGCGTGATCTCCCATCTGCATCATTCTCTGGAAGGTGCTATTTAGAATGTCTCCATGGGGCACTTAACAGCGCATCTTGTAATCACGGGGTGTGCCGTGGTGGCACAGGCTGGCAGGATTCACAGATGTCATTAAGGCCAGCTCTCCTCCAGCTCAGCCCACGTGGGGTTGGGGGGCGCCTTTGCTCCAGGCTGACTTTGAGTCTGATGACTTCCTGCTTGAGCAGCCAGCCCTGTACTTAACTGGCCACAGCACGGAATTAGAGCCTGGTGGGCCCGTCCTCTCCTGGCAGCCTGGGCTTCCTGCCCTTGCGCCACCCACAGCCTTGCTGTGCCCTGGAGCCTGCCTGGGTCTCCCGAGCCCGGCTGAGAGGGAGACCCCAAATGCTCCAGCCTGGGCCTCCCCGGTCCTCTTCCTTGTGCTGACCCGGCGCTGCCCGGCACGCCTGTTGTTGACGGCGGATTCCCTGCAGCATCCATCCTCCTGTGCTGTTTCTCCCAGGCCAAGGTCCTTCATGCGTGGGGTTCCTTGAGCTGTTTCCATGGTGACAGGCACTTGTTGCATTTTGAATCTCCCATCAAGGTCCTTGAATCTGCCAGCTAAGCCTCAGTCATCAGGCCTGTGTGCCAGGTTAATAAGACAAAGTCTGTTTTATTTTCTTCCTCCTCCGCTGCCTGCCTTCAGCAGGGGATGGTGGAGGGGAGCTCACAAAGGAACTCTGGACTTTCAAAATGCTTCTTAAGCCTCTGCTCTCTACCCCAGGTGCCACTCAGGTTGAGCTAGTTTGTGGGTGCCCGGAACACGCCATAGGGATCTTTTTTTTTTTTTTTTTTGGTCTGGGGTCTGAGGAGGGCCAGGCAGGCTGCTCTGTGTATTTGAAAGGGAGGGGGAGGGGGATGTTCCATCATGTACATTACGGTTTCCATTCTATTGGTGGTGGTGGGAGGGATTGAATATTTTTATTTTTCTCTTCAGGGACTCCCTCCCTGCGCCCCCACTCCCCAGCAGGACACCATGCTGGTCTCTTGGGTCAGGAAGCCTGCGACTTTATGAACTCACACCCCACTGACTATCCTGGACTGCGGAAGGGGGTTTCTACCACCACCCCTGGGGGTGTTGACTAGCAAATAGGTATAAATCGGGGCCTGCCAAAATCCTGAGTGACCTGAGCCGAGGAAGAGATGCAGAGCCCTTCCACACAGAAGTCAGGCTCAGGAATCAGGCAGCCCCACCCCCAGCCTGTCCCCTGCTGCATCACAGCCCACGGCAGCACACCCCCCCCCCCCCCCCCGTCCCCTCTCACCTCCTCCCCTCGGGTGGAGGGGCTGGTTCCCACAATCCCGGGGCTCTCATGGTCTACCATGGGATCTAAGAATGCCAGAAGCCTTGGGTGGACCACTTTCTTGCGCATATTTTGCAAATAACACCTGCAGAGTTTTGTTGTTTGCTGTTTGTTTGTTTTGTTGTTTGTTGTTTACTTTGGGAAGAATCTCTCCAGAAATGTCCTCAGATCTGAGTGGGAAGGCAGCATCAGCTGTTGGGGGCAATGAGGGTTTGGTTGGAGATGATGGGGTACAGAACAAGAGGGCTGGGCCTTTGGGAGAATGCCCCAAAGCCCGGCTCACCTGCAGGCCTTTAACTGAGCACTTGCGAAGGAAAAACACACGTGGAATGATCCAGAGCCTACGCCTTTTTTTGGTTGCCAAGCAGGACACTTGAGTGAATGAATACGCAAGTCAAGGGCACCAGAGCCCAGATCAATCTTAAAGGTGGGTGGAAGAAAAGGAGGGAAACGATCTAAATGAGAAGGAAATGTTTCTAATTGCAAAGGGGAAAGTGGAAATAGAATAGAGGCGCCGTTAGGCTGGGTCTGGAGCCGGCAGTCGGGGGAGGCTTTGGCACTCCACATGCCTGGGCTCTCTGCAGAGTCTTACGGTGTTTGGGAAAGCGACTCTTTTTTTTTTTTTTTTTTCCCCTTTATTTTATTTTATTTTTTTTTAAAGTTGTAGATTTACAATTTTTTGTGCTTTGGTTTCAATTATACAATGATCAGATACCCATCCCTCCACCAGTGCCCATTTTCCACCACCATGGATAATATCCCTCCCACCCCCATCCCCCCATCCCCCCGTCTCTGTGGCAGGGCAATCCCCTGTGTTCTCTCTCTCCTTTTGGGTGTTGTGGTCTGCAAAAGAGGCATTGAGTGGCAAACATGTTCAGTCCATAGTCTACTTTCGACATGCATCTCCCCTCCTGGGAGGATCCTCCAAACACCCTTTATTTGGTGCTCCCTTCTCTATCTGAATAGCCCTTTCCTCTAGGATACCCGGCTGGCCTCTAAGTTATGGAGTAATCCTCCGGGTGCTGATCTCAGCTATTCTTGGGTATTAATCTCATACTTTGTTACTTTATATCCCCCAGATGAATGCAATCTTTCTATGTCTATACCTCTCTTTCTGACTCATTTGGGAAAGCGACTCTTAAGCCAATTGGAGGACCTGCTTCTGTCTGGAGTCATTCTCTGGGGGCCCGAGACTGTCGAAGTCTGGACTGAACTCTTGGAGGCGTGGCTAGTTCTGGGGCTTCCTGGGACCTCAGCCAGTTTCCTGCCAGACCTTCCTGGCAGCCCAGCCCAAGTTGGTCCGAGCAAAATGGAAACGCACTGAGTCACCCACAGGCCGGTTGAGTGAGGCTGGATGTTCCCGGGGTTCAGGGACTCAGGCAAGGATGGGCTCCTGTCTTCCTCCTCACTAGCTCCCCCTTGTCTGCGTGCAGAGTCAGCAAGAGCATACTCCTGGCTATGTGTTCAGAGGTGCTGGGGATCAAACCTGGGTGCATACGGCCAGCTGTGCTAAGGCTCCAGCTTGAACCGCAGCCTGGAGTCTTCACAGTCCATTGAAGTCACGTGCACCCAGCACTGCCCTTGCAGTCACTGGTCTGGTTCCCTCTGCTGAAAACCTGGGGTGCCTTTAGGCAGATGGAAGTTGGAGGAGCAGGAATTGATGATCCCTAGGGACAAGGCCTGGGGTGTCCTGCATTCTAGGAGGGGAGGTGGGGTGTCATGGCCCTGGCAGAGGGTCCCCCCAGCCCCCAGTCCCCCCAGTCTCTCTACCAAGTTACTCAGCATCTGTGACCTTCAGTTTCCTAATCTGCGAAATGGGCATAGCATGAGGCTTGATCCTGGGGCCTGGAGCTGGTGAAAGGAGATGCTCTTAGGGTACAGAGGCCAGGGACCGTCTCAGAGTCAGTCTCAGTCAACCCAGCTCTCGAGATTCCACTCAGAGGCTGCCTGGTCCTCGCCAGCGCTGGAATGAGGTGGCCACTTGCTCTCTCTGCACTGTGGGTAGGAGCCCAGCACTGACTCTGCAACCTGGTTCCTGTGAATGTAGACATGAGTGGGTGGCGTGCGCGCATGTGTGTGTGTGTGTGTGTGTGTGTGTGTGTTGGGGGGCGTGGTATTGAGGCCAGCACTGCCAAATTTATGCCTAGGTTAGGTCGTGGCCAAACCAACTGACCACTTTTGGCTACTCTGTTCCAAAGGGACGGTCCTGTGTCCCCACCTGGCCACCTCACCTGCCCCAGGCAAGGGGTTCTGCGTCTGTCCACATCTCTCTTGGACAAGGTGCTTCTGCCACAACCCATTGTTCCTCTGCCCCCTTTTGCCCACTTGGCCACAGTGAACACGTTATTTTGCTTTTCAGAATCAAATCCGCCTTCTCTGCCCATCCCAGTGGCCTTGTCACCAAGACCATATGGGATGCTGTTCTGTGCCTGCCTGCCCCGTTCGTCTCTGCTCCTCTCAGGTACCTAGAGAGGGATCCTGCATCTTACTTCTGATTGCAGGTTCATTTCAGAAGCAAGTTCTGTGCCAATACCTGCTCAAGTGCATGCCGGCCCCCCTCTAGGTCTTAGCGGGTAACTTCAGATCTGAGGGACCAAATGAAAACCAGTGTCATCCTAAAGAATTTATCCTCTTGGGGTTGGGGATGTAGCTCAGTGGTGGGGAGCGTGCCTTGTGTGTGTGAGGTCCTGAGTTTTAACCTTAGTGTGTGTGCAGGCACACACACACACTACACACATGTGTCACACACTTTTGGCTTCTTATTCCTCAGTAGCGGCATTTGATATTAAGTTAAAAATTATATTGCAGGGACCAGAAGAGGAGACTCCAAGGGCTGGAGCACTTTTAGTTTTGCATGCGGCAAGCTGGGTTTAATCCCTGGTACCAGCTGGTGCTTCAAGCACTGCTGGGAGCAATTTTGGTCACTGAGCCAATGAGTTCAACTAAACTCATGTTTATCATTCAAAAAACTCAAAAAGTATTTGTTTGGAATTGGTGTGAACTAATTTTTTACATTTCCCCGCAATGGGAAATAAGGTTATGTGGGGGAGATGGCCCAGAGGGCTGGCGGGGATGCTTTATTAGAAAAACTTGTGGAATTCCAGGAGTAATCCCCACTCCCCATCCCCTCCTGTGCCCCCTATGCTGGCTGTGGCCCCCAAACAAACGAAAAGCTACGAGGCGAGAAAAGAATGTTTGCCAATGTGCCTAGCCTGGTTCTTTTCTCCAGCTGTCATGCCAGGTGGGCAGCAGTGCTCAGGACGCCCTATTCCGCTCTGCTCTTGGTGTTGTACATGCTTCTGCCTTTGCATACTTGCCACTGTCTGGCTCCAGCCTCACCAAGGCAGGCGGGTCATGCTGCATGCTAGAGCCAAATTGTCACAGAAATCTAACCAAGAAATAGAAGGAGGTAAGGGGGTGCCCACATATGGGAATTCAATAGAGTCAGTGCCAAAAAGATCAAGACTTGAGTGTGATTTACAAAGAAGATTTTCTTTTTCTTATTTATTTATTTGGCTTTTTGGGTCATAGCAAGTGATGTTCAGGGGCTACTCCTGGCTCTGCACTCAAGAATCAATTCTGGCAGTGCTGGGAGACCATATGGGATGCCAGGGATTGAACCTGGGTCAGCTGTGTGCAAGGAAAACGTCCTCCTTGCTATCTCTCCAGTCCTGCAAAGAGATTTTCTACACTGATTGCAGCCTTTGTTACTTTGGCGGGAGGGGGTGTCAAATTTCCATTAAACATATACAGTGCTTGCTAACATATCAATAGTTGGCACAATCAGAGATGATGACAATTTGTTTTCAGTTCCATCCAGCTGCTATAGACTATGTTACTCGATTACTGTTTAAGCAACTTGATCAGACTAGCTCCTGTGCTCTGTTCTTGTAACTCTGTGATGTACAACCTACCCGTCTCATAGACTAGAACGGGTCACTTAGAGGTCCAGTCTTGGATTTTCCTGCTTCATCATCATCGTGGTGCTCTTGTCTGTCTTCCATTCGGGAAAGTTGTATGTTCTTTGGTTTTATAAGGCCCACAGGCTGTGGGGTATTGGAGGCCTAGGGACCACTCCTGGTGAAGTGTATTACCAGGTGCATACCCAGCAATGCCGTCCCATGCAGTGTGTGTTCATGCATCTGTGTGTGTGTGTGTGTGTGTGTGTGTGTGTGTGTGTGTGTTCTACCACTTGACCTAACTCCTTGGCCCAGAGTTGCACTTTCTTTAAGTTCAGAGTTTGGTCACTTGCTACTTTTTGACAATTCAGTTCCTTTTATAACTCCCCAAGTTTACATGAATTCCCCTGGAATTAGGAAGTGGAATTAATTTTCTTTCCATATTCCTGTATGAAGACTAAGCTGTTTATCCACCTGCCCATCCATCATCGACATACCCTATCTCTCTATCTCTCTCTCATCTCTCCATTATCCCTCTTTCTATCTAGTAAATCATTTCTGCTTTTCTTGTCTGCTTTTAAGAGCTTGTGTAAATTCCCACCTATTTCTGCCAGAGGCACTTTCTTGCCTTGGGGAGGATTAGGATTATTACACAGAAATGCAAAAAAAGAAAGAAGGAATCAATATTAAGTGTTTGATATCCAAAATAGGATGTTAGAGTCCACAGCAAAACGATGGAAAACCACACTTTGAAATAGAGGAAGTGTTTGCCACGTTTCTTAAGCTCCCTTTAATGCAGTGAAAGCCAGGCGCCTTGAGCATCAGGCTCGCCCCTAAGCCCCGCTGTGAGGCCCATGGGGGCGGGAGAAACTGGTGCCTTTCAGTCTCCTGCCTGAGCAAGACTCCGCTGAGAGACCCAGGAATCTTTTTTTTTTTTTAAACTTTTCTTTCTTTTTTTGTTTTGTTTTGTTTTGTTTTTTGGGACACACTTGGTGGTGCTCAGGGCTACTCCTGGCTCTGACTCGGAGATCACTCCTGAAGAGGCCTGGGGGACCATGTGGGGTGCCAAGGATCGAACCGGGTCAGCTTTGTCCAAGGCTTGTGTCCTACCTTCTATGCTATTGCTCTGGCCTCACACCTGTGAATCTTCGCTTCTCTTTCTGGATTAGCATTTCAGGAAATGGGGCCAATTTTAGATGGGGAGAGAAGAAAACAAAAACCTCAGGATGATTATACCCTCTTGCCCTCTCTGAGAAATAAGACGACAGATGTGGTTTCCAAGTGGACACGGGACAGGGACAGAGCAACCTCTTTCATAGCAGAAGATCAACGAAACCGGAGATGTGCTCCAAAAAAACCCACCCACTACCTTAGATGCACTGTTTCAACCTGGGGGTATGGGCCCAGAGGTCCTGAATTAGCAAATTGAAATTGCCCATTGCCAGGCTGCAGACTGGGAACTCCAGAGGAAAGTTGGGGTTCATGCTCAGGAGGATGGGGAGATGGTGAGGGAGGACAAGAGGGTACCTCCTCTCCTGTGTCTGAGTAGTGTCAAGGTTAAACCACCGCACCAGTGTGGGCTTGGCAGCTGCTACTCCAAAAGGAAAGAAAAGGAACAGTACAATCAAGGTAGCAAATCACAGGCCGAACAGTGCGGTTTGTGGGAGTCGAGCTTGGGGGAGGGAGAGGAGAACGTGATTATCCGAGGAAACTAAATTTGAGAGAAACAACTACAATTCATCAAAAGTCCTTCTTAGTCCTGAGTTTCTTGGCAACCGAAGGAAGATGTAAAAGATGAAAGATTGCAAGGAGCATATTATCTAGTATGAGGAAGCATACCGTATTGTGAAAAGATTAAAAAAAAACGCTTAAAAATACTGGCTCTGAGAAGACTCTGTCATAATGAGCATTTATAGAGGGAACAAGGCCTTCGTGAATAAGAAGTTTGACAGGAAATCCGAGGGCATTTTTCTTGTGGCATTTCTTATGTCCAACCTTAATATAGATCTCACTTTAAACTAAGGGTAGAATCTCAATTTGAAGTTCTGAGAGCTTTTGTGTTGAGGATAATACGGTCCAATTATATAACTTTCTGAGGAAAAAAAACCCTAGAGAACTGGACACTTGGTTTAATACGGTAGCCTCTAGCCACACAAGGTTGTTTAAATTGGAATTAATTAAAGTGAAATATTCCATTTCTTTGTTACCATAGCTACATTCTAAGCATTCATTGACCACATGTGGCAACAAAAATGAACTGAGTACAGAAATGACCATTTTTTACTGAAAGTTCCCTTGAATGGAGCCTGCAGGCTGGTATGGACAGAGCTATGTTATAAAAACAGTTTCACATGGGACTCGAGCGATAGTACAGCGGTTAGGGCTTTTGTCTTGCGTGCAGCCGACCTGAATTCAATCCCCGGTATTCCGTATGGTCCCCCAAGTGCCACCAGGAGTAACTCCTGAATGCAGATCCAAGAGTAACCCCTGAGCAACACTAGATGTAACCAAAAAGGCAGAAAGAAAGAAAGAAAGACAGACAGACGGACGGAAAGAAAGAAAGAAAGGAAGAAAGAAAGAAAGGAAGGAAAAAAAAACAATTTCACAGATTCAACATCGGGGCTGGAGAGAGAGCACAGCGGGTAAGGCGCTTACTTTGCACAATTCACACAGGCTCAACCCCCCGCACCACATATGGTCCCCCAAACACTGCCAGGAATGAGCCCTGAGCACAAAGCAGTAAGGAGTAAGCCCTGAGCACAACTGGGTGTGGCCCTGAAACCGTAATAGCCCCCAAATCCTGTATTGAGATTGGTTTTGGTGCCACCCCGCAGTGCTCAGGAGGCCTCGCTTTGGGCTCTGTGCTCAGAGAGCACTCTTGGCGGTTCTTGGGGTGGGTGTGGGGGACCATGTATAGTGCCAAGGATTGAACCCAGACTGGCTGCAAGCAAGTCAAGCATCCTCCCAGAGACTTTTTGTAAGAAGCATGTTAGGATATCAAGTTTCAGACAAACTCCTCCTTTGGACACTTTTTTTATTTTTGGTCTTTTGGGTCGCACCCGGCAATGCCCAGGGGTTCCTGCTGGCTCTGCACTCAGGAGTTACTCCTGGCAGTGCTCGGGGAATCAGACGGGATGCCAGGGATCAAACTCAGTCAGCCACATGCAAGGCAAACGCCCTCCCTGCTGTACTACCGGTAGCTCTGGCCCTCCTTTGAACACTTGAAAGACCTCTTTGACTCTCAGATTGGCTGTATGGTTCGAATTGGGGTGTGAGACCCAGAGCTGGGCACGGCTCTGGCCTCTTGTCCTCTTCTCCGGTGAGGGTGGCATGGCCCTGGCTAGTCCTGAGGAATCTCTCTTCAGTCCAGCCAGAGGTTCTCGAAAGAGCAGGATTGGACTGGCCACCTCAGTGATCCCTAACCTGCGAGCTGGGAGGAAGGCAAACAGGCAAATTCTCTTCCTCCCTCTCCCTGCTGCTGCCTAAGTCAGATTGTACTGTAACGAGGCGCCCAGGTGCTTCTGATGCGCATCAAGGCTGAGAACTGCTGATTTAAAAGGGACCCACATCTGCTGGCGTGGCAGTGGCTTCTGGGCAAACCGGAAACTGGAGTTAATCAGAAGGCAGATGCCAGGGGTTGGTCAAAGTCGCCCTGAACTGGAGCAGTTGCCTTGCATCAGTGAGGCCCTGGGTCCCATCCCTGGCATTGCAAAACAGAAATACAAACAGACAGACAAGCAGACCCACCAGGGAAAATCACCACACAAACAGGGCCAATTTTTTGTTTGTTTTTGGACCACACCAAGCTGAGCGCAGGGGTCACTTCTGGTGATGCTCAGGGAGCCACACAGGCTGCCAGGAGTCAAATGGGGTTTAAGCTGTTGCCGACAGGAAGCGCCTCACCTGCTAGACCCCGTCTCTGACCTCCATTCTGCTGCCCTGGTAGCTGCACTAATGGGCATCCCTGCCTGCCCGGAGCAAGGCTCTGCCTTTTTGCCCACCCAGGTTTGTAATCTCCAAGCAAGTGGATGCTAGCCCTGCTAACAGGTATGCGGGGATCACGTGATTTTGATTGGCATTTCCCCAGGAGAACCTTTTCTAGCACCTACTGCCTAGGGATAAACCGCTTTTGAAAAAAAAAAAAAAGCCTGAGCCTCTTTCGATCCTCTTGAATGCTTACTTAGGTTGTCACCGACACCAGGCCACATTGGACCACTGCCTCCATGGCCTGATTTCCCTCTGGCAGCGCCTTTCCTGTGCTCTTCCTCTCTAGGACCTCTCTAAGAATGGTGTGCCATTCTTTCTTTTGTAATCAATTTCTAAGAGTTGACTCTCTAGTAGGTAAAGGGATATATACCTGATAACCTTTCAGTATCTGTATTGCAAACCATAGGCCCAAAAGTGTGTGTGGGGAGGTGGGGGGAGAGCGAGAGAGCAAGAGCGAGAGCGAGCGAGTGAGAGTGAGTGAGAGAGAGAGAGAGAGAGAGAGAGAGAGGAAAAATGCCTGAAAGTGTGGGTGGGGAGGGGGGTAGAGAGAGAGTGAGTGAGTGATCGAGAGAGTGCCAGTGAGTTTGAGAGTGGGGGGAAGTGCCTGACATAGTGGCAGGTAGGGATGGGGGGAGGGTGGTGGGAGGGAAATTGGGACCCTTGGTGGTGGAAAAAGTACACTGGTAAAGGAACGGGTGTTGGAACATTATATGACTGAAATCCAGTCATGAACAACTTTATAAATGTGTTTATCACTGTGATTCAAAAAAAAAAAAGAGTTGACTCTTTGCCTACACGTCAAGTAAACTTCCACCCCAGGCCACGCTGCTGAGTATGCATGGAGGACGTTCTTCATACAAAGACAGAAATGCCCGGTGCTACGGCCTAAGTGCTGTTATATGAATGTGTCACCCCAAAATCCATCCACAATGTGTGAGGCTCATCGTGACAGGAATGTTCCACAGTGCCACCGAAAGTGGAACACTCTCTGTGGTGCCCCCTGTAAACAGAGACTGGAGGCACAACATCAGGATCCCTGACAGTGCAATGGCTCATGGGGTACAGGCCTCCATGCTTCCTGTTTGGGCTGGCATCCGAGTTCAGAATTTCTGAACTCTGTGGCGAAGGCACTCATCTCATTGGGAGAGACACTCGCATGGAACCAGGACAGAAACTTGAATGTATGCCCAGGAGGGAACATGTGACCGTAGGGAGAAATATGTTTCAATCTGGGAAGAAAGTCTCTTTTCACAAATCTCTGAAGCTGATAAAAATAAAGCAATAGAAGAAGCAGGGAAGAGGAAAGTGAAAACCTTCAATTTTGGAGCTCAATAGAAAAGGTGCTCTGTGCCAAAAATTGTAAACATTTGGGGGATGTTCGGAGACTGTTTTCTTGCCCTGTTATGTTTCTGAAAATGAGTATGCACACACACACACACACACACACACTCTCTCTCTCTCTCTCTCTCTCTGTCTGTCTCTCATCTCTGTCTCTGTCTCTCTCTCTCTCTCCCTCTTGTTCTCTCCTCCACACCTGCCTCTTTTTGTAGGGACATGTCACTCACAAAAGACACTAAATCTAGGGGTGGAACTGTTGCTAACCATAGTTTTCTTTTAACGCTAAGATTTTTTTCTTAACTACCATAAAACTGAGATGATATTTTTAGATTTGGAACTTGTACTCCATTTGATATAAGTTAGAAAAACAAGGGGTTGGAGAGGTAGTACAGGGGGTAAGGTGCTCACCGTGCAGTCGACTGACCCAGGTTTGAGCCCTGGCATCCCATATCATCCCCAAAGCCCGCCAGGAGTGATCCCTGAGTGCAGAGCCAGGAGTAAGCCTTGAGCAGTGCTGAGTGTGGCCCCCCCCCCCCAAAAAAAAAGACATGCAAAAATAAATCCAACAACAACTTGTTAATTATTATTTTAATGTTTATTTTATTTTATTTTTTGACCACACCTAGTGATGCTCTGCACTTAGAAGAGTCTGAAGGCATCATATGGGATGCCAGGGATGGAACCTAGGCTGGCTGCGTGCAAAGCAAGTGCTCAATCTACCTGCTGTTTATTTTTGCTCCCACTCCTGTTTATTTTTGCTTCATTCAAAGTTTTAGTTTTTGGGCCACACCTGGTGGTACTTAGGAGACCATGGGATGCTGGGGACTGAACCTCTCATACGTGCTCAGTCTGTTAAGCTTAACTCTCCAGCCTCAACTTTATATTTGATATATTAACCAGAATGGGTTTTTAAAAATCATTTTTGTTAGTGAAAGAGGATTCATCAGATTTCTCTTGCCATCAAAAAAAAAATAAGAATCATTTTCTAAATCCAAATCAGCTAAATTCAAACTTTGGAGAACTAATATGTAGAATCTGCCCACGTTTAGAGTTTTTCAATGACTTTCCATTAGCAAACTCTCTATTAGCTTAGGATCATTACCTATTAATATAGTCAAAAAGGTAAATCACTGGTTTTATTACTATTGCGGATATTGTTTCTCAAGTATTTGTTACTTAGTTGGTTTGGATTTAGAGAATGATCCTTATTAAAAAAAAAATACCAGGCATGAATCTACAGTTTAGGCCAGGATCTATTTTGCTCAACTTTGACTGTGCCAACAGAAATACAGGTATTATGAGCTCTTTCGTAATGCCTCCACTTCACTGAAGTTGGGATGGCAGCAGGGTGGGAGTGGGGGGTAGTCGCATGCATTCATGGCCGTGGTGCTCAGACTTTTTTTTTTAAATTTATTGAATCACTGTGGGAAAAGTTACAAAGCTTTCAGGTTTAGGTCTCAGTCATGCAAATATCAAACACCTTTCCCTTTACCAGTACTTATTTTTTACCACGAAGAACCCCAATAAAACCCCACCCCCACCCCTCCCAATGCCTGCGAGGCAGATGAATTCTAGTTGACACTCTATCTGCTTTGATTAGATTCATTGTTTCAATAAAAGATGGTGCTCAGACTTTTTTCACTGGGGAGCTCCCCTGGTAGCACCTTGGCTATGGTGCTCTCACACACTCACACAGTTTTAGTTGGGCCACAGAAGTTGTGCTTCTCACAGGGGGTTGCTGTGTGCTCATATATGTGTTCATTAGGGGTTATACTTCAGGGTCACGGAACTTGCAGATCTTTCTCTCTTGTGGGGCCATATCCAGCAGTGCTCAGGGCTTCCTCCTGGCTCTGCTCTCAGACTCACTACTAGTGGTGCTCAGTGCTTATGGGGTGCTGGACATCAAACTCAAGTCTGCTGCAGTCAAGGTCCTACACGCCACTCAGGCCCAACAGGTGCAGTTCTCATCTATCCCAGGAACAAGAATTTTCGGCATGTAGCTGTGATATTCAGAGTCTTTGAATTCAGAGTCAAACTGGCTACTGTGTTGTCAGGGTAACCAGAGCTCGTTTACTTGGTAACTTGAATCTGCCAAAGCAACATCACAGACGACGAGTCACTCTCTTGCCAGTCAGCCACCTGCCACGGACTCGGACATTTTCCCTCTGAGGACCCTGAAAATGGAAAGTCCAGGTCCCTTCTCCCTGTCCTCTGATCTTCCATTAATTTGATTTTTCTTGTTTTGGGGGGGCCATACCTAGCAGTGCTCAGGGGATACTCCGGCTTCTGTGTTTGGGGGTCACTCTGGAGAGTGCTCAAGGGAATTTCTGGTGCTGGGGAGAAAACTCTGCTCTCTGATACACAATTCTTGTGCTCAGCATTGCGAGCTCTCTCTCTGCCCCCTGACCTTCTTTGGTTTAGAGAAAACATCTCATACTCATTTTTCTTTTTTCTTCCCTTAAAGTTGCAAAGGGATCATGTCTTTAAGCTCTTGGGGGTGTGTCAGGGGGAGACAATTATTTAAACTATCTGTTAGTGGCCTGTGTCAATCCAGACCATAACTCTTGGCCCTGGCATGACCTTACAGAAAACGTGGGAATCCTCCTGTGTCTTTCTGCCTGAGGATGTTGGTTGGCATCGTGTCAGGGCAGGCCCAGGAGCACATTCCTGAAAGTGGAGACGCTATTTTTGACTCTATTTTTGTTTAGCCGCCACCCCAGTCTCATCCCGCAGAAAAATGCAGACAGAAACAAGGAAGAAAATTCATTCACAGAACACGCTTGCACAGAGCCCTGGGGACCTGTGGATTACGGTGCCAGGGTTGTGGGAATGAGGACTGTTGAGTTCTGAGCTCAAGGGTCTACAAATGACTCGACAAAAAAATTTACCGATAAATACAAGAAGAATTAGGGACATTAGGGAACTAAGAAAGACAGGAGGCAAATACCACACGATTGCCAAGAAGAACTGGATGCCAAGGTGATAGGTGTAGCTGGAAGCCTGAATAGCAGATGAGCTGGTAGAAACAGGGGCAGGGACAGGAGTGATAGGAGAGTGGATAGAGCACTTGTCTTGCACGTAGCTGACCTGGGTTCAATTCTGGCACCCTATTTGGTCTCCTGCACCCAGCCAGAAGTGAGCCCTAAACTCAGAGCCAGGAGTAAACCCTGAGAACCACTGGGTGTGACTCCCCAAACCATGTTCCACTTCCCACCCCCCCCAAAAAAAAGAAAAGGCCAAGGAAGAATTTCTACCACAGATTTATTTAATTATTTATTTTTTGAGGCAGGAACTCCAGACACAGCGGAGAGAAGCACTCATAGTGGAGGCAAAGCCAAAATTCTCAGCGGGGACATGTTTGGTTCAACTGCCATGTGCTCTGGGTTTATTTTTTGAATTATTCCAGATGTTTTGGCTTTGGAGCTACACCTATTGGGTGCCAGAGATCTTGGCAGAAACTTCAAATGTTCAGGGGTCCCAAACCTGAGCTCAGCTGCTGACTGAGACACACAGACAGGGCAGATATTTCAAGATTTTACTACAAACAAAAACACTCATACAAGGGAGTAAGTGCTGAGGGCACTCATATAAGCAATTCAGCACTGCGGGTTCACAAGCCTAAGAGACTCAGAACCCTAATCGCCCTCCGGGAGAGGTTTTTAAGCCCTACGCCCTCCTACCTGTATGTCTGGGTACCCCCAGCCAGAGGCATTCTCACAGCCTTGAGCAAGCAAGGGGAGGTACAAAGGTGAACCAGAGTTGTTCACATATCTTGTTTCATTGGCTTGAATCATTCTTGTTATCTGCGATCAGATGTCTGGTCATTTACGCCCATGCCCTTGGAGTCTGGTATGTTTTTCTTACCAGGTTGTAAATTCATGACTGAGGCACAGAACGATTCCCAAATGGAGTTGCTCTGGCCCTTTCACAGCCAGTGGTACTCAGGGGCTATTCCTAGCTCTATGCACAGAGATACCCCTGGCATTGTGTGGGGAACCATATGCAGTGCCAGGGACTGGCCGAGTGTAATAGTAACCGCTGTCCTCTCCTTCCAGTCCCAGGCTGTGGGTGTCAACCCACCTCTGTTGTGTTCTCTCATGGGATCTGCTAGTCACCCAGTAGCACCCCTGCCTCTGGGTGCCGCAGTCCTCTGTCTAGGGTGCTTGTTGTGGTGAATCCTAATAGCATCTCTTTGGGTAGTTATGGGGACTGAGTTATTTCAGATGTGTGAAATTCTGTAACTGTTCCTGATTTCTACTAAGCACTTGAAAAGTGTTAACTGTTAGCATTGTGGCTTTTACTCAGGAGGTGCACTATTTAGGAGGCTGGTAGAAGTTTTGTGGCCAGAAATAGATGTTAATTTGCATTTATCTTGATACATAATGCCAAAATGTGGAAAACATTTGGGCTGGAGGAATACCCCCAAGGTCTGGAGACTGGCTTTGTGTGCAGAGGCCTCAGCTTCAATATCCAGTACCTCGTGATCCCCTGGGCGCCACGGAGAGTGACCTCAAGCATCAAGCTTGGAGCAACCTTCCAGCATTGTCTCATATGGCCCACCCTTCCCCCCCCCATTTAAAAAAACTGGGGAGGGCATCCCTAACTGTGCTCAGAGCTTATGCTTGGCTCTGCACTCTGAATTCCTCCTGGTGGGCTTAGCAGACCATGGGGGGTGCTGGGGATCGAACCTGAGTCATTTGCTTGCAAGACAAGTGCCCTACCCTTTGGATTATCTCTCTGACCTTCAACTCAAACAAATAAATTAAGAAATTGTGTTGTTGTGCCAGAAATTGAGCCCAGAGTTTTCATGCAAAGCACGTGTTTTACACAGGGCTAACGCCCCTGCCTGGAGTCCCCCCTCCTTCCCTCCTTTTTTGGGGGGGGGCACATGTTGTGATACTCAGGACTTACTCCTGCTTCTGCATTCAGGAATTACAACTGATGGTGCTCTGGGGACCATATGGGATGCCAGAGGTCAAACCCAGGTCAGCCGTGTGCAAGGTGAGTACCCTATCTGCTGTACTACTGTTCCAGCCCTCTTTTGGATTCTTTCTACTTCCTCTTTTTAAAAAAAGCAGGTAATAGCACCAGATCTACAAAACATCAAGGATGGAATCTTATCGAAATATTCAGTTGTTGAATGTTTGGCATACTTTTCTTTGATTCCGTTTCGACCATAACCATAGCCTAAACCAATAACCCAGCTTGAACCCTGTCTTTTGGTGATTAGCTCTTGGGTGATGTGAATTGATTTGATGTGAAACACCTGTAGAAGGAATGGCTGCATGCTAATCTTTCACAGGTGAGGAGAAAATCAATCCGGACAGGAACAGCATCTAGTATACCAAATAAATAAAAACGATGAGGGCCATGAATGTTGGAGTTGGTGGCCTTGAACCCTTTTCTATCATAAAGGGCAAGCAGCCCATGCAATATATCATTGATAAAAAAATGTCATTTCTTTTCCATTTTGTCCTATGTTCTGGGAGATTTGACTGATGACCTATATTTCAGGAAGCATGAATGATCTTCACCTCTCAGATGAGACAGGTCGGGTTGTAAATCAAGATCTGATGTAATGAAAGCCTTCTTCTACCAAGGCACAGTCTTCATCCCTGATGACACGGGAGAACAAAGTACATGCATGTTTACACACGCACATACACATTTAAACAACTAGTAATCGGTAAGACTTTTGCTGATGTTTTTATTCTGAGTTAGTAGCTGCTACTTTGTGGATTACTAATGCTGGGTAACAGTCTCTTGTATTTTGACTTTTTGTGTCACATCCAGCAATTCTCAGGGGTGACTCCTGGCTCTGCACTCAGGAATTACTCCTGGCGGTGCTTGGGGGACCATATGGGATTCTGGGGATTGAACCTGGATCAGTCGCATGCAAGGCAAATGCCCTCCCCTTTGTACTATGGTTTTAGCCCCTTACAGTTTCTTTTTGAAGAGTAATGGCTGAGCTCAGAGAACACTTGTGCTGCCGGTTCTCTTGACCTTGGGGTGCATTTCGTGACCTTGTCTCAGTTGGAGTCTTTGATCTATCAGTCCATTCATCTCTCACCACCTCAGAGCCCTCTGCTGCTGGGTCCCACAGCTGAGCCTGGCTTGGTCCTTACGCATGGGTGGAAGTTGCTGTTCTCTGTCTATTCTCTGTTCACAGACATGCTGGATGATGGGATGTGAAGCTTTAAGGAGAGTGTGGCTGCTTCCTTGGGGCTCCTTCCATGGGGCTCCTCTGCCCATGAATGCAGATTGACCTCCATGTAGCAGAGAAGGTGTGAAGCAGGTGTCTTGCCCAGAGAGAGAGCAAGGACACCCAGCCCAGAAGGAAGGCTGGGTTCCAGAAATATCTAGAAGAGGTTTTTCTGAGGGAGGGGTGCAGGGCGAGGTGGATCCTAAGTAGTGCTCAGGAACCCTGGGGGTCCCTTCCAGGAATTCTCAGCAGTGCTGCATGGGCCCGGTGTGCAGGGGTTCTCCAGGATCACCTTGCCAGTGCTTGGAGGGATGCAGGAGCTGCACCTGACAATGATCAGTGGACCCTGTGGTTCTGGGGATGACGCTGGGTCAGTTACAGCAAAGGCATTGGGTATGAAACCCTGTATTGTCTTTCTGGACTGCAAAATGATTTTGTTTTGTTTTGTTTTTTATTGACACTTGTAGTTGTGACTGTATTTTTATTTGTTTTGGTTTTGGGCCGTCACCTGTGGTTGGTGGGAACAAGCAGAGAATCTGTCCCTGGGTCCGTTGAGCCTAGAGTCCAAGGTCTCAGAGTTCCGCTTATCTTGTTCTGTGGGGCTTCAGTCGTGCGTGAGTCTCAGCCGGAGCAGCTGCCTGGGTCCGGAAAGCATCCTGGAGTGTGGTGGCGGCTGGGTAGTGGAGGTAGTGGAGGTCTACCAGTGAGGTATTTATCTGGTCCCGGTAGGGGTAGGGTGGGTCTTCTGTGTGCAATCCAATCCCTGGGTCTCTGGTGGTTGGTGGAAGCAGACAGGGCAGGGTAGGGTGGGGCTCCTGATTTTAATCCCTTCGTCACCTGTGGTTGGTGGGAGCAAGCAGAGAATCTCTGTCCCTGGGTCCGTTGAGCCTGGAGTCCAAGGTCTCAGAGTTCTGCTCTAACTTTCATTGATTTAAAGAAGGCCTTTGATTCTGTTGAGTCGGAAGTGGTCATTGAAGCCCTAGCCAATCAGGGTATACAAACTCAATACATTAGGATCCTCTGTAAGCTGTATTAAGGATTCACTACCAAGATCTCACCATTCTACAAAGAAGTAATCATTGATGTCAAGAGAGGGGTTTCTGTAGGGTGATACCATTTTACCAAAACTCTTCAGCGCCACCCTCGAGAACATCATGTGACGACTGGAATGGGAAGGAATGGTAGTGAAGATAAATGGTCGGCAACTACACCACCTCCGCTTTGCTGATGACATTGTTTTAATAACACCAAACATTAGCCAAGTGGCACAAATGCTGGCCAACTTCGACCGTGAGTGTGGAAAGGTCGGACTACAGCTGAATCTTACAAAGACAATGTTTATGAGAAACAGCCTTGTTCCTGACACCCCATTCGCTCTCAACGGAACGACCATCTCCGAATGCAACTGCTATGTGTACCTAGGTCGAGAGGTCAACATGACAAATGACCTGGCACCCGAGCTGTGCAGGAGGAAGAGAGTGGCTTGGAATGCCTTCAAGAGTGTCGAAGAAATAGCTAAGAGGATGAAGAACCTCTGTCTCTGGGCACATCTCTTTGATTCCACTCTTCTTCCTGCATTAACATGTGCCTCAGAGACCTGGGCCCTACGCAAACAGGATGAGAATGCTATTTGGGTCTCCCAAAGAGGAATTGAAAGAGCTATGCTCGGAGAGCCCGGCAAGCTACCGAGAGTATTCGATATGCCACACACAGTAACAACAAAGTCTCCAATGGAGACGTTACTGGGCCCGCTCGAGCAAATCGACGATCAACGGGAGGGCCTTTACCTTTACCTTTACCTTTACCTTTACCTTTACCTTTACCTTTATGCTTGGAATATCACGTTTCACTTAAATGAGAGAAAGAATTCGGAGTTCCGACCTTGATCAAGAATCAGGGATGCTGTCTCATTTGCCAAGGTGTCAAAAATCAGATGGGCTGGTCACGTAATGAGATTTAGAGACGACCGCTCGACTAGAGCTGTTACTGACTGGATTCCACGGGATGTCAAAAGACCGCGTGGCCGCCCACCTACCAGATGATCAAACTTCTTTGTCAAGATCATGAATGATTGGTTTGAGGCTCTTCGTGTTCCTAGAGCGAACAAACGCCATTGGGCTACACTAGCACGCGACAGGGACAAATGAAGACGTTACTGGTGCCCGCTCGAGCAAATCGACAATTAACGGGAAGTCAAGTGATCAAGTGATCAAGTTGGTTTTGGGCCATACCTGTCTGCTCAGGTTTACTCCTGGCTCTGCTCAGGGATCACTCCTAACGGGGTCCAGGGGGCACTATACGTGGTACTGGGAATTGAACCACGGTTAGCCTTATATTATCTTTCCAGCCCTCTTTTAAAAAATTTTAAATAGGGGCCATACTTAGGGGTGTTGGGGGCCTTAAGTGTGGGCACATGTGGGGAGTCACAGGGGTCAAACTCCAGGCCTCAAACACTGGGCTATATCCTACCTCTTGAGCTATTGTCACGGCCCTCACGGGTGCCATGAAATAAGTATAGACTCATGGGCAGATGCAAAAATAGGTAGAGTTTTGTGTACTTTCACCCACGTACCCCGATGTGGCATTTATATAATTGTAGTATGATAGCAAAACCCGAAACCCCGAAATAGATGTCGTAGGTGGCATTTATTTTCCCTTTCTATATTTTCTTTGGAAAACACTGAACGGAGGAGGGGTCTTCCCAGCAGTGCTTGGCCGTGCTGTTGGGGTGTCACCAGACTATTGGGGCTACAACTGGTGAAGCGGCTGTGTGTGTGTATGTGTGTGTGTGCGCGTGTGTGCATGCAGTGCCAGGGACAGAACTCAGGGGCATTGCATGTGCTCCAGCCCAGAGGCTCTTCCTTTCCTATGCTTCTCATTTGCATCAGTGACTCCCCCTACTTCCTCCCTATTCACCCCAAACTTGTGTCCACACTTAAGGCCCCCAACACCCCTTTAATCCTGCTTCTCCTCCCTCACATGATCTTCTGATTCTTTTTTTTTCTTTTGAGGGGACAGAGGGAGGGTTGGGCCACATCTGGCAGTGCTCAGGGCTTACTCTTGCCTCTGTGCTCAGGATCACTCCTGGTGAAACTCAGGGGACCATATGGAGTGCCAGGTCTGTTGCATGCAAAGCAAGTGCCTGCACACCGAGCTATCTCTCCTGTGACCCTCTTGCTTTCTTTACAGAAATATTGACAGAAAACAATACATTTCATTGTTTATCTAGTAGCCTGTCCCCTCCTCCAGAATCTGAGCTCCACAGTTTGTCTTTCTTGTTCATCACTGCATCTCCCAAGCCCAGAATTACCTTCTGCAGAGTTCTCCATAAAGAACAAAAACCAAAACCCAGGGGCCAGAGCGATAGTACAGCAGGTAGGGCATTTAGTTTACATGCGGCAGACCTGGGTTTGATCCTCAGCATCCTATATGGTTCCCCCAGTACCTCCAGGAGTAATTTCTGAGTGCAGATCCAGGAGTAACCCCTTAGCATTGTTAAAAAGGTAAAAAGGTAAAGGCCCTCCCGTTGTTCATCGATCTGCTCGAGCAGGCCCAGTAACGTCTCCATTGGAGACTTTGTTGTTACTGTGTCTGGCATATCGAATACGTCACAGGGAGCTTGTCAGGCTCTGCTGTGCAGGCGAGATACTCTCGGTAGCTTGCCGGGCTCTCCGAGAGGGGCGGAAGAATCAAACTCGGGTCGGCCATGTTGGCTGCGTGCAAGGCAAACGCCCTACCGCTGTGCTATCGCTCCAGCCCTTTAGCATTGTTGGGTGACACAAAAAGCAACAACAACAACAACAACAAAACCCAAACCAAACTATTGGACTAGAGAGAGAAAATCCAACAGATAGGGTGCTTGCCTTGTAAGCAGTGGGCCTGGGTTTGATCCTCAGCATCCCATAAGGTTTCTTAAGTACTGCCAGGGGAGTAATTCTTTTTTTTTTTTAATTTTTATTAGTGAAACACCATGAGGTACAGTTGTAAACTTACAAATTTTTGTGCTTGGGTTTCAGTTATACAATGTTCGGGTACCCATCCCTCCACCAGTGCCCATTCTCCACCACCACTAATCC
Source organism: Sorex fumeus (assembly GCF_029834395.1). Taxonomy (NCBI): domain Eukaryota; kingdom Metazoa; phylum Chordata; class Mammalia; order Eulipotyphla; family Soricidae; genus Sorex; species Sorex fumeus. The sequence continues at coordinate 17,577,065 of NW_026606083.1, read as the reverse complement.
CGGTATCCCTCCCCTCCCCCCCCCCCCCCCCCCCCCCCAGCCCAGCCTGCCTCTGTGGCAGGGCACTCCCTTTTGTTCTTTCTCTCCTTTTGGGTGCTGTGGTTTGCAAAAGAGGCATTGAGTAGCAATCATGTTCGGTCTATAGTCTACTTTTAGCATGCATCTCCCATCCTGGGCGGATCTTCGAGGGGAGTAATTCTTGAGCACAGAGCCAGGAGTACACCTTGAGCAATGCTGGGTGTAACCCCCAAACAAACAAAAAACAAAAGCAAAACAAAACCCTCAAAACCATACTATTAGGGGCCAGAGAGCTGGTGAAGGGGTTAAGGCCCAGGCCATACATGTAGCAGACCCTGGTTGGATCCCCAGCTCCAAATGGTACCCAGCATCTCTGGATGCCACGCTGGAGGTTCCCAAACACAACTCTTTTTGTCCCTGAAGGACCTGGCCACACTGGTCTGGCCTGGAGAGTCTTAGAACCTCAAGGCTTGAGCAGCTCTGTGCTCTCACCCTCATCCTGAAAGGCTGAAAGTAGCCAAGTGTGTAAATCTCACTCTCGTCTGTGGAAACCCCTCACGTGCGGGGATTACACGTGAAAGGATGTTCGCAAGCTCTCCAGGTGGCTCTCTCTCACTGTTCGTGTTCGGTGCTCTTGAGCCACTTCTCCACCCGGGACGGCTGTTGCCTTGGATGGACGAAGGAAGAACGAGAGCCAAGCTGGTCGCTGATTAGTTGCTGTTTATTCAATTTCTCATTTCTCCCAGCTCTCTCTAACTCTCTCTCTCTCTCTCTAAATGTGCAATTCGTTCTTCCCACTGTATCCGTCTCCTCTATCTCTCTCTCTCTCTGCTGTCTCCTTCTCTCTTTCAATCTCCTCTCCTTCAATCCATCCATTAATCCATTTCTTCCCACAGCCGCCTCTTTTTGATCCTCTCACCACACCTCCCCAACTATGCCTCCACACAGGAAGTGTGATCAAAAATGTTTTTCCAGTCTTCCCGACCTCCTGCAGCCCACAAGGGCAAAACATCCCTTAAGGTGTGTTTCTTCTCTCCTTAGATCTGCAACTTAATTAACATCTTTAATTCTACTTCCTAATACTTACCATTCTGTATGGACACAGTAATAGATACTTTTAGGCTTATAGGGTGACTCTCCTGGGGACATCTCACCACAGACTCAGACTACAGTGCTCAGGCCAGATCAATAATTTCTAACCCCAGCAGGGTCTAAATCTAGTTATAACTTTTTGGATCATGATAGAATTTGTCCATGACCAAGCTCTTAATTTATAGTTAAGCATTAGGGCACTTTGGCTAGGCCCATTTCGATGCCAGGGTAGCTCATAGCTCACTGCTTGCCCTGAATCCATCCAATTCCTCGTTGGGACCCTGCTTTTGGGGTTCTAGGAAGTAAGGGCAACTGAGGCTTACGTCTAGAGAGCAGATGTCCAGAAGGTAACATTATCTGGAGTCAATCAACTCCCAAGCCACAAGCTTGTCTTTTTAACTGTCTTCCTGTATCCATACAAAAAGCAATTTCTCTGGAATAACTAACCATGAAAAGGACATTAAGAAGAAGAGAAAGACAATATTTACAAGTCAGAGTCTGATCAGTATATAAAGATAATTGACAGGCTAGAGTGCAATCAACAAACACAAGCTCCCAGTGGCCAGGGAGGAAGGGAAAACCGAAGTTATCCTTTAGCCGAGGGTGGTCCCTGGCTCCCTCGAGCACCCTTGGGAGCCTGAAACAACAGATTCCAAGCAGTGAGGACTAGAGCCACAAGATCTTGGACCACCAGCTCTGCATCTTTGTGAATCAACTGGCCTTTGTTCATGGATCCAATTTTGTTTGGACAGAAAGCATACAGCAGAATTTCAGTGGTCTTGTTACATGGCCTGATGCATCTAAGTGGGAAGGCGTGAGTTAGAAGAGGGATGGCATGCTCTCTAACCCTCGGTGACTGCGGGTTTCCAGGCTGGTCCCAACCCTGAGCTGAAAATTCAAATCTAGTGAGACTGATTCACCCAGAACCTAAGGGAACAGGAAGGACTGGATGAGAGTGAGGCTGTTGACAGTTTCCAAAGCACCAGCCTCTACACAGTAAATAGAATTTTAATAAACCATGTCAAAAGCTCAGAAGCACAGTATGAAAAGGAAACTACTCTTTTTCTCCTTCCTTTTGATTTATTTTTTGTTTGTTTGGGGGCCACACCATCTGGTTCCCAGGGCTTGCTCCTGGCTCTGTGCTCAGGAATCATTCTCGGCGGATCCTATGCCGTGCTAGGGCTTAAGTCCTAGTCAGCCCTATGCAAGGCAAGTGCCTTACTCCTGTAGTATCTTTCTAGTCCTTTTCCTTCTTTCCCCCTCCTTTTTAAAGTGAGCTGTGACTGTGGACTGGGTCATAGGCAATGTCTTGACCAAGTGCTCAAATGAGCCTTGATCCTCCTGCTGTTGATAAGGAAATCAAGGATTAGAGAATTAGAAACTCCATAGGTGGAATGCAGGGCCGTATCCCCTCCCTGGCCCTGTGTCTCCCACGCCCACTCTCTTTCCCTCTCCCCTCTCTCCTCTCAGCCTCCCAGGGGGGAAAACGGCCAGAGCGAGATTCTCCGAAGTGTCTTTGAATTATTTTTATGGGCTATCAAAATTGCAATTTAAAAATGAAATGGAATGTTTGCATCCTGAAATGCCACAGCAGGGATCTCTAACCCAAGAGATGGAATTAGCTGATGAACCATGAACTGGAGAAAGCGGAGTCGATTCATTTTGCAGAATGGTGTCGCCACTGCATTTGCCTCGGGAGACAGTGCGCTGTGCAGAGGACTTGGCCGAACAGGGAAAATTCTGCTCTGACCAATTCCTCAGATCACCACAGGAGGTTGGCTATGAGCCACGTGACTTTTGCACCCACCAGCTCGGGGATGGGATGGGACGCATTCTCCCCATTTTGTACATGGATGTGCAAGAGGCTACAGGCAGGTGTATTGTAGATAAGTGACTGAATGCTGTGTCCTTAGCCAGAGATGAAGCCTTCCCCTCTTACACGAAAGACACAGACTAGAAAAGAAACAACCAGGAGAAACATCATCTACAGTGACATCACTTCCCCTCCAGAACATTTTGGAGAGAGTTCTGTAGCAGTTGTCAGAAGTAACAACTTTTTCTTGAAAATTCTGCATCAATTTATGAATTTATTTCTGCTTTTTTCCTTTTAAAAATATGATTTCAAATGACTGACCTTAAGTTATTTTCTACAGGATTGTGGAAGTCAGGATAGATGAGAGGACTCTGTGATGGCCAAGATTTCCAAATCGTGGAGGCCCAAAGCAATGAGACTTAAAATTTTTTTGTTGTTGTTTTTGGATTACACCTGGCATTGTTCAAGAGGTTACTCTTGGTTCTGCATTCAGGAATTACTTCTGAAGGTGCTTGGGGAATTATATGGTATGCTGGGATTTGAACCCCAGTCAGCTATGTTCAAGGCAAATGTCCTACCCTCTGTATTATATCACTCAAGTCCCTGTCATGAGACTCTTTTTCTCTTCACACTGAGGTGGTAGAGAGTTTGGCTTCATGGGCTCCTGTTGGCCCTGTGGAAGGAAGGCTGTGACCTAGAGACTCTCCTTCACTTCCTCCTCACAGCCTACAGACCATGATTCACTTGCTTCCACCTAGACTCAGAAAGCACCAGAAGTGCATGTCTGTCCCTGGGAGTGGGTTGGAAGGGTTTTTTGAGGCAAAGCTACTATGCATCTTGAATATAAAAATATCGACTGGAGTTGTATTTTAGAAGCGATACTTAGGAAAGATGGGATAAGATGCAGGTTGCATGTGTGATGATTGCATTTGTTTAAAAAATTATTTTGGGACTGTGCCTCAGGTTGGTCGGGCACATGCCCTGTGTGTGAGGCCTTGAGTGCCATCCCCAGGCCCACATGCTTCCCCCCAATGCCCCAGCAACACTGGGTGTGACCTTGGTTATCCCTAATTTCTTCAGGTATGACTTCCACAACAATAGAGGCAGTTGAAAAATGAAATTTTCATAGGCCATTGAAAATGGATTAAATACAATTTTGCTTTTCAATTCTGGTTTTATTTAATTTTTTTTTGGTTGGGGTGGAGGTGTTTGGGTCATACCTACTGTGCACAGGGATTGCTCCTGGCTCTGGGCTCAAGGGTCACTCCTGGTAGGCTTGGGGAAACAAGTGGAATACTGGGGATCGAATCTAGGCTGGTCCTGAGCAAGACAAGTGCCTTACCCTCTGCTCCTCTATTGCTTTGGCCCCTTTTATTTATTTCCATAATAAATATAGTTTTTGGTTTTAGTGATACTCCTGGTGGTGCTCAGGGATAACTCTTGGTGGACTTGGGGGACCATATGAGGTTACAGAGACTGTATTTGGGTCAGTCACATGCAAGGCAAATGCTCTCCCTGCTATCTTATCCCTACTGCCCCCTCAATTTTTATTATTTATTTATTTATTTATTTATTACTTTTGGGGTCATACCCGGCAGTGCACAGGGGTTACTCCTGGCTTTGTATTCAGGAATTACTCCTGGCGGTGCTCAGGGGATCATATGGGATGCTGGAATCAAACCCAACTTGGATGTGTGCAACGCAAACGCCCTACCTGCATTTATCGCTCTAGCCCTCAGATCTGATTCAAAAGTCTCCCAGCTGTAGCACTCTAGCACTGTCCTCTCGTTGTTGCTTGAGGGGGCACCAGTAATGTCTCCATTGTGAGACTTGTTGTTACTGTTTCTGGCATATCGAATATGCCATGGGTAGCTTGCCAGGCTCTGCCGTGTGGACGGGATACTCTTGGTAGTTGGGCTCTCCGAGAGGGATGGAGGAATTGAACCCTATCCGCTGTGCTATTACTCCAGCCCAACTGTAGCCTTGCCTATAGTGAACAACCCCCAAAGGGAGGAAGAAGTATCTGCTCCAGCGAGATGGCCTGTTGTCTTTGGTCAAGTCAAGGCAAGGTCCTTGAAGGAACTTGCAGTGTGAAGTCCAACTTCTAGTTGGCAAAATCAAACAGACCACCCCTTCCCCAAAAGCAGGCTCTCATTCTCTGCTTTGCCTTTCCTGGTGCCCCAAGTGTGAGCTCTCCAGAATGACCTTTGAGCAAATGTCAATGTCTAGTTTAACCCTTAGTCTTCCTTCCACACTTGTGACCTTCACACTTGTGTCTGTCCCACCTGAGCTCTTTCTCAGGGACCCTGATCCAGCCAGTGCTTTTGAGTGACCCGCCATGATATTTGAGCATAAACAGAGCAATGGTCTTGACAAAGTAAAACACACTTGGGTAACATGAAAGCTATTCTTTACTCCGGTGGAGATTTATAGCGTGTGAGGGTGGAAGGCCAAACCTGTCTGGAGACCACTTCTGGCAATCACAAGGAGAACTGGCATCTCTGCCAAAAAATTAATGTTCATCTTCAGATAGAAATGTGCCATGGAAAAAAGTATAGTAGAAATGACATCTGCACTTATATGTTCACTGCAGCATTGTTTACAATAGTCAGAATCTGGAAAAAACCTGAATGCCTGAGAACAGATGATTGATTAAATAAACTTTGGTACATCTACACAATGAGACACTATGCAGCTGTTAGAAAAGATGAAGTCATGAAATTTGCATATAAGTGGATCAACATGGAGAGTATCATGCTAAGTGAAATGAGTCAGAAAGAGAGGGACAGACATAGAAGGACTGCACTCGTTTGTGGAATATAAAGTAACAGAATGGGAGACTAACACCCAAAAATAGTAGAGATAAGGGCCAGGAGGATTGCTCCATGGCTTGGAAGCTGGCCTCACATGCTGGGAGAAAAGGCAGCTCAGATAGAGAAGGGACCATGAAGGAAAGGATGCTTGGAGGACACACTTGGGATGGGAGATGTGTGCTGAAAGTAGACTATAGACTAAACATGATGGCCATTTGTATATTGCAAACCACAACACCCAAAGGGAGAGAGAGAATAAAAGGGAATGAGCCTGCAACAGAGGCGGGGGGGGGGGGGGGAGGGTGGAAGCGTGGGCCCATTGGTGGTGGAGAATGGGCACTGGTGGAGGGATGGGTACACCATCATTGTATGACTGAAACATAAGCATGAAAGTTTGTAAGTCTGTAACTGTACCTCATGGTGATTCACTAAAAAACGTTTAAAAAAAAGAAAAAAATTTTAAATTAAAAATTTTAATAAAAACGAATATACTGAAGAAAAGGGCTGATAGCACAGTGAGTAGGGCATTTGCCTTGCAAGTGTCCAACATGGTCAACCTGAGTTCGATTCTTCCGCCCCTCTCGGAGAGCCCGGCAAGCTACCGAGAGTATCTCACCCGTCCAGCAAAGCCTGGCAAACTACCCGTGACATATTTGATATGCCAAACACAGTAACAATTGTCACAATGGAGACATTACTGGTCCCGCTCGAGCAAATCAATGAACAATGGGAGGACAGTGACAGTGACTGAAAAAAAAAAGAAATGTGCCATGGGGCATTAAAAATATGTTGATAAGTAGAGGTCCAATGCTTAAAGTTTGGACATTCTTGAAACTGATAAACACAGCCCTTGAATAAGAGCTGGATGTAGACAGAGAAGGTTCTAGAAGATTGTAAGCAAGAGCAAGGTATTCAGGTGAGTGTCCAAGTTCATAGATGAGAAAACTTCCAATTGGCAGTAGCAGCAACAACAACAGCAACAACAACAACAACAACAACAACAACAACAAAACCCCACTTATGTGTTTGTCACCTAATAAATAGCAAAAAATTATTACTGATTTGAGATTTGCATTTTTTTTTAGGAAAATGAATAAAGAATTAAGTTGGTGAGATCTTTGGCTTTGTTCATTGATATTTGGGGTTTGTTTTGGGTCAGACCTGGTAGTGCCTGGAGCTCTCTGTTCAGAGGTGATTCCGTGGTGGTATTCAGGGGGCCACATACTGTTAGGGTCGAGACGCTCGCTGCCCATGAATCAAGACTCCAAGAGACTTTCTCATGCAACACACACGGGGTTTATTGTCCAAGCATGCTGGGGCTCACTACATGTCCCGTAAACAGGACAGAGGCAGAGAGCACCGAGCCAAAGTACAGTGGGATTTTATAATCAAGAATAAACAAAGGAATCTTACAGTACAGCAATCTGCAGCTTTACCAAGAACAGCACAAGATTAACTTCTTCAGAACATCTGAGCACATGTCCCCATATCTGGCCCAACCAGCAAGGTCATAGCAGGGTGTAGGTGAGAGCTACATTATAACTCTTTTGAGACAGCTTTTGCAACTCTAGCTTTCACAGCTTTTACAGTTTTCTGGTTAACTCTTTCCTACCACTTAACTCTTTCATGACTATTAGCCCTGGGTGGCCCTTACATTTCTATCTCTGGCCTTACAGTACTGTGTCAGGGATTTGAACCTGTGTTGGCCACATGCAAGCCCCTTCTTGTCTCTTTGGTCCAGAAATCATTGACTTAAAATTAAAATAAATTTTTTGTTGTGTTAGCACAAGTATGACTTTATTCATTTTGGAAAGGTACAGTCTCACACCTCCTTAAAGATCTATAAACACCCAGTTTACTGGCTGTAGGGAAGGACTCTAACCCTTTCTCTACCCTTCTGTTGATCTGAGTTCTGCCCAGTGAGCTCAGTGGTTTGATTTCTTTGGGTTTTGTCTGTTCCCTCACTTTGCTTCTCTGTATCCCACACAGGAGTGAGAACATCCCATTATTGTTTTCCTCCTTCCAATTGATTTCATTACCGTCCAATTCCATCTGTGTTGTACCTATAGGCAAGGTTCCAGGTTTTCTTACTGCTGAGTAGTAATCCATTGTGTGGGATAGACTGTATCTACTCACCAGGCCCAGGAGGGGGGCTGGGTGGGGAGATTTATGGTGTTTGCAGGTCTTGGCCATTGTGAATTTGTGTGCATGTATCTCTTTCCCCTCATTTTTTGTAAACACCACGGTTTACAAAGTTGCTTGTGATGATTTGTTACAGGCATTCAACATTCCAACCCCAATCCCATCACCACTGCCACCTTCCCTCCACCATTGTCTCCACTTTCCCAATCACCCCTCAAGCCTGCCCCTGTAGTATAATATTCTATGCACAATAAATTTATTTTATATTGCATGTTATCTCTACATGACTTACAGAATGTTAAATTTCTGTAGAAGGGGTTGGAGCGATAGTACAGTGGGTAGGGCATTTGCCTTGCACAAGGCCGACCCGGGTTCGATTCCCAACATCCTATATGGTTCCCTGAGCACCGCCAGGAGTAATTCCTGAGTGCATAAGCCAGGAGTAACCCCGGTACAATGGTGGGTGTGACCCAAAAAGCAAAAAAAAATATTGTTTTTTCTGTAGAAGAATATTTGTGAAAATTGTATCTCATCCATGGGGATATTAAGTCCTTGTCTGAAGGTTCTCTAAGCTGTTGTTGCATGTTAAGCCTTCTGTGTTAATGTTTTTGTTAGTGGAGGTTGTTTGGCTTCTGCATTACATCCCATCCAATCTGGAGTGCTACTACGGAGCTGTCAGTGTTGTAGAGTTTGGAGATGTTGTGTGACTTCGAATGCAGCCATGTGTTCCAGAAAATCCAAAATATTTAACTGGGCAGTCCAGCTGGAGGCATGGCCAAGGCTTTGGGGTATGGGAGTGGCTGCCAGGGCTTTGTTTGGTCAGGAGCTGACCCACCTGGCTCCAAGATGGCCCTGGAGATCTCAACCCAGGAACGGGTGTCCAGAAATTTTTGCTGTGTGTATCTTTTTGAATGAGTGTGTTCATGTTTATGGCATAGGTATCTAGGAGTGGAATCATTACTGCCACATATAGTAGATCCATCTTTATTTTTAAAATTTTATTTTCCCCCCACCCCCCATCTTTAATAACTAATTACAGAGAACTCTGTATTCTTTTCTGCAGAGTCTGGACCAACTTATATCCCTTCAGGAGTGAGCAAGGGCACCTTTTTCTCTGCACCCCAACAACACTGCTTGCTTTTGGCCTCTTCCATGTAGGCTGTTCTCACTGGGGTGGGGTGGTTTTCATTGTCATTTTGATTGGCATTTCCTGGTAATTAGTAATGCAGAGCATTTTTTTCACATACTTATTGGCTACCATATGTCTTAGCTGAAATATCTGTTTAAAATCTCTTCACTGAAGTGAAGAGATATTGAACAGATTTTTTTTTTCGGTTGTTGCTGTTGTTTTTGTGCTGTGCTGATTTTACTCCTGACTCTGCTCTCAGGTATCACTCTTTGTGGCTCTTGGGGAACCATATGTGGTGCTGGGAGCAGAACCTGGGGTTGACAAGGCAAGCACTCTACTTGCTACACTATCTTTCTGTCTTCAATTTTTAAAAATTGGGGCCATTTCCAGTGGTGCTCTGGGATCACCAAATGAGGTGGTGACCACCACTCAATCTCGGGACCTTGTGAACCTTACACTTGAGACACAGCCCCAATGTCTACCCTCATGTTTGGAAGGGGTTTGTGTTTTTTGAGTTTATTTTATATTTTGGATATTAGTCCTTTGTCACATGTATTGTGTGAAAATAGCTCTCCTATTTGGTCAATTTATCTTCCATTCAAGATGAAATTTTGTTTTAGTGTTAGTTTCTTAAATTGTTCAGAATCTTTTTAGTTTGATGAAATACCAATTATTTTTATGTTGCTTTTGTTTCCTTGCCATTGGATCAACTCCCTAGAGGGTTTTTTCTTCTTCTGTTGTTGTTGTTGTTGTTGTTTTGTTTTGGGGTCACACCTGGGCTTACTCCTGGTTTTTGAGGGACAATATATAGTGCCGGGGATCAAATCTAGGTCTGCCAAGTGCAAGGCATGCACCTCACCTGCTTTACTATTACACCAAACCCACCTTTTGTTATTTTTGTTTCATTGTCTGTTTGGCCTTCCCAGGGCACGGTGATGTGCTTGGGGTTGAATCTAGGGTGCTGTGCTCATGAGTCATACACTTCAGCCCTCTGCTCTCTCTCCTGGCCCTGTCTAATTTTCTTCTGTGTATTTTATGGTTTCAGATTTAACACCCAAATCTTCGTTCTATTTTGAGCAATTGGATTTCTCATGGTGTGAGATAATCTTCCCATTTCATCCTTTTGCATGTGCTGATCGGGCGTTCCAAACTGGGTGAAATCTTAGCTATAAAATAGTGGTGTTGGTGGGATATAATATTTTAAGAAAACAGTGACAGGGTTAGAAATGTTAGGTTTGGCAGCAATTAGGTATTAGTAGAAAAAAAAGAGAAAAATTTTATGCTTTTTAACTGATAATAGCTGTAGCGCCCGTAGAACAAACTGTAGATTTCCTAGGAGAAAAATGAGACACAAGGAGTAAAAAATAGAACAGCAAACTCTGTAATAGAATGAATTATTTTTCAGGATTTATCAACAGTGGGAGTGAAATGTAAACCTGCTTTCAAATCACTAGCCTTTTCAAAAGTATCTCTTAACGCTGGATGCTTCATAGTTTAAAAAGAAAAATCTCCAAAATAAGATATTATATTCGTCCCTCCTGATCTGGAGATGTTTCGGACCTCAATGGATGTCCCAAACTATGGGTGGCAGCCAACTTCCTGCACACTTTGCTTTTCCATGTACACACATTGAAAGCCCCTCAGGCTGGTACTCTGTTGTTGGAAAAATACCCGTGGATTCCAACCTGGTTTCTGCAGGTTACTGACCCCATGAGCCCAAATAATGCATGTGGCTGCCCCCACCTCTGCTTCCTCGCCCTACAATGAGTTAAATAATGGAACTGAAAAGGATTGTTGACAATTCATGATATTTCTGATCCTTTCGCCATGAAGATTTTTTTTTTTTTCAGTTACTCTTAGCTGTGGATGCCCAAGTTTTCTTTCCCTATCTATACTCAGCCATGACCCAAAGAGGCATCTCGATGTTCAGGAACTTTCCCTGGACAAAATAAATGCATGTATGTTGAGATGAAAATGTCCACTGAAATTGGGGTGAATGTGATTAGCTCCATACTGACAGCTCTGGATCAACTGGGGTAGGAGCTATGAACTCCATTTTTCGGGAAAGGAAAGCTGAGATACTGAGCAGCTAAGTTGCCCGTAGCTTACACACAGAGGCCGGATTTGAATCCATAGATGCAACAAGGCGTCCACACATTGTTCCAATAGCAGGGAAGCTACTCGAGGAGCATCTGATGATGGGAAGATGCTTTGTGTTTGGAATTTGCTCGCCTTGCTGGCAAAGTCAGCAAGAGCTCTTGCCGCCCTTAAATAAATAAACAGCTGCTGTTCCTCACTCTAGAGCAGATCAGATTGCATTTCCCTGGTGAGAAGTAGTGTTTGTTTGCACCCCAGACCTGTAATATGGAGATCAGATGGAGATAGGCCCTTAACATTTTCATGGTGTGCGTGTATCTGTTACTGTTTGGTTGGTTGGTTTGCTCTGTTGGCTTCTCCCATCTCAGTTTAGGAAGCTTCTAGAACTCCACTCCAGGACCTTTTAAAAACTGTATATAGGGGCCGGAGCGATAGCACAGCATGTAGGGCATTTTCCTTGCATGCGGCCAACCCGGGTTCGATTCCCAGTGTCCCATATGGTCCCCCAAGCACCGCCGGGAGTAATCCCTGAGTGCAGAACCAGGAGTAACCCCTGAGCATCACTGGGTATGACCCAAAAAGAAAAAAGAAAAAAGAACCATTTATATAGACTTTACGTAGTTTAGAGGCCAACCTGTCAGGGTTCTTGCTTCCTGTGGAGGATGGGGGAGGTAAGCTGCACCCATACATTGTTGAGTCACAAGTGGCTTTCCTGGGGATCTGTGGCCTGATCAAGGCCCCTGGGGCCTTGTGTTTCTAGGGGAATACTGTTACTAAAGTGGCTCTGCTGACAAAATTAGCAAACTGGTCCCACCCAAGTTGGTTAGAGCTATTGAATGTTTCTCTTCTGGCTTCTTGGTTGTATCTCTTCAGGAGCTGGGGAGGCTTGGGAATTTGAAATGTTTGGGACCTGGTTCAAGAGAAATAGCATGGGGAAGGTTTTTAAGTGATGCTTAGGGGGTTGTGTGTGTTTGAGACTCAAAGTAACACTCCAGACCAGCTCACTGGCTGTGAAAGGTGGGAAAGGATTTCTGGACATGTCCCTTGCACTTAGCTGCGGGCTGGTGTTATGTCAGAGCCAGGGTGAAGGTGTGACAGGAATCTTAGCTTGTAGAGATTTGTGCTTGGGCTGGAAGAGGTATGATCCCCAGCATCACATAGAGCCACAATAGAGTGCCCCTTCCAACCCTCCTGCCCCCAGCACCACCAGGATCCCTGGGCACAGAGACATGAGTAAGCCTTGAGCACACTGGGGGAGGCCCCAAACCGAACCAAACCAAAAACAAAACAAAAAACGATTTATGGTTAGTTGTGAAATCCTTTTTTCATTCTCAATAAATGTTTTTTTTTGTGTGTGTGTGTGTTACATTTTGCATTCATGATTTTGTCTTAAAAAAAGAAAAAAAACAATGAAAAACTACCCTCAAACCTCTCTTGAGATTATATTAGCTTTAGGTTTCTTACAAATTTAGTCCTGCCTTTTAACATAGTGGAAATTCTTCCTTAGAGGTGGCTGCTCCAGCAGTGCCCACATGGACCTCAGAAACAGCAGGAAACATGACAGAGACAACTAGATCCCAGAGACAGGTTTCATCCTGCACCCCACCCCCACCCTTACCCCCTTCCATGGCTCATACGTGCAAAGCAAGTGCTCTACCACCAAGCCTGGACCCCTTGACCAGGATTCATGTATATGGATCTGACCAAATTTTGTGTGAAGTAAGATCAGAGTTATCAAGATTTCATTTAAATTATTTATATTTGATCTGTTTCAAGTTATGGGACTTAGGACTTTGGCCAAGTTGCAAGTGATACAAGTATCAAGGTGGAGTAGGTGGTGTGTGTGTGTGTGTGTGTGTGTGTGTGTGTGTGTGTGTGTGTGTGTGTTCCCATGTCTGAACACATTTACTGTTTCTCACAGGAGGTAGATGGAGTAGAAAGGTGGGGGGAGGGGGGAGGGGATGGCAGAGTTCCTTCTTTAATTTATTTCCTTTTTTCCCCTTTGAGAACACAGGATGTTCTCTTCAAAGCATATTATGCTAAGGGTCAACCTAAAAATACCAACAATGCCAACAATGGTTAATTCAGGAAGGTGGGATTAGAAGTAATTTTTCTTTTGTTGATGACTCTGGACAAGAGTTGAGTGCTGAAAGTAGGTGAAAGTATATGTGATGACCCTTCAGTACCTGTATTGCAAATCACAACGCCCAAAAGGAAAGAGAGAGCTGAGAGTGAGAGAGAATGCTGTGAGGGAGAGAGAGATAGAGGAAGAGGAGAGGAAGAGAGAGAGAAGAGTCTGCCATAGAGGCAGTGGGTTAGCAGGATGAAACAGAAACTGTGGTGGGACATTTGTGGTGGGAAATATAAACTGGTGAATGGATGAGTGTTGGAACAGTGTAGGAATAAAACCCAATTATAAACAACTTTGCAACTGTGTATCTCATGGTGATTCAATTTAAAAATAGAAGAAAAAAACAAGGACAAAAAAGAAGTAACTTTTCTTTTTAAAAATAGAGTAGATCTTATTTATTTACTTATAGATCTTTCTGCAAATAGAATGCATTAACAATGAAAAAAAAGCATTTGTAGACTTTCCTCCTCATTTGACAATAAGTTTGTTGTGTGTGTGTGTGTGTGGTGTGTGTGTGTGTGTGTGTGTGTGTGTGTGTGTGTAAGACATGGGGAGAAAGAGACATTTTATTAGAAAGATCATTTTCCTTTTCTTCCCTCTCTACCTCCTCTCTTTCCCCTTCTTCCTTCCTTCCTTCCTTCCTTCCTTCCTTCCTTCCTTCCTTCCTTCCTTCCTTCCCTCCTTCCTTCCTTTCTCTCTTTATTCTCCCTCATCCCTTACCTTTCTTTTTCCTTATAAATGCATGAAGGCTTACTAGGCTCTTCATTGTTTGGGAACTTTAGTGATTTATTTCATGTCTTTTTAAACAGGTTTTAAGATATGAAGTTTTAAAAAATTTATTTTATTAAAGCACCACAATTTACAAAAATTATTCATAGTTGAGTTTTAGACACACAATGTTACAGCAATGGTTCCACAGTGAGTGTCAACTTCCTGCCACCATTGTCCCCAGGTCCCTCCCAACCCCCTCCCCCAGCCTGCCATGTTGACAGGCACCTTTCTAAGGTCAGTTGGTAAAGTTTGGGTCTTATGATTTCAGTGTTATTGACTCTGTGGTTTGAATATTTAGATCTATAATTTCTTTTTTTTTCTTTTTGGGTCACACCCGGCGTTGCACAGGGGTTACTCCTGGCTCTCCACTCAGGAATCACCCTTGGTGGGTGAGATGCTAGAAATCGAACTCAGGTCAGCCACGTGCAAGGCAAACACCCTACCCACTGTGTATCACTCCAGCCTCTCTATCATTTCTTAACACCATGGAGATACCTGAATCCCATTGACCCCTACCCCTTGTTTCTTCTCATCTGTCTTTTCTCGCCCTGAAGTTAATTTTTAAAAAAAAATTTAGGCACTGTAATTTACAGAGTTATTCATAATTGTTTCAGGTATACAATTTTCCAACTCCAATTCTGTCACCACTGTCAACTTCCCTTCACCAATACCCTCCCCCCCACTCCCACCTTCCCCCATCCCTCAGAGATCCAGAAGATTGATGGGGAGCAAGGTCTAAGTTTTAATTTGGAAAAAGAAACAAGACAGAGAACAATTCTTGTGATTGTTACTCTCCCTTTCCCTGCCTCCCCTTCCCTCTCCTCTTCCCTTTCGCTCTTCCTTCCCTTCCTCTCCCCAGCCCTAACTTCCCCCTCTCTTCTTTCTTCCCCTCCCCTCCCCTGCTCTCCTTTCCCCTCTCTTCCCTGCCCTCCCCTCCACCAAACCTCCTGCATACACTTTACTCAGTCTCCCCCATGCAAGGTAAGGGCTTCACTGCTGAGCTACACCCCTAGTTGCATCCTGACTTCCTTTTGGCTTATTTTTTGATGTTCATTCATTGGTGTTCAGGGGCTCCTCCTGGCAGCACTCATAGACTGAACATTGCAGGGAGTGGAACCCAGGGCTTCACACATGCAAGGTCAGTGCTCTACCACCGGGCCACATCCTGGCCCTGTGTCCTGACTTCCTAAAGGAGATATGTTGATTTGCAGCACAAACAAATCCAGGGTAAAGGAAATGAAAGCATTCAGTGAAACTTGACAGAAACCTACCTTTCATTTCCTGCATTCTCTGATTATTAGTGTAGCAATAATTAGGGTTTTCATGATTGCCACTCAATGCCTCTTTTGCAAACCACAGCACCCAAAAGGAGAGAGAGAACAAAAGGGAATGCCCTGCTACAGAGGCAGGGTGGGATACTGGGATCCGTGGTGGTGGGAAATGGGCACTGTTGGAGGGATGGGTATTTGATCATTGTATAATTGAAACCCAAGCACAAAAATTTGTCAGTCTACAACTGTACCTCATGGTGTTTCACTAATAAAAATTTTTTAAAAAATTAGGGTTTTCAGTCCTATTCCGGGTGATGGTCAGCATGTAGGATTTAGATGATTGTGTGATTGAGTGAACAAAAATGTAGAAAACTCTCTCCTGGTGACAAGGCCGATGGACTAACAGTAATTAACACCCTCCCACCCTCTCTGCCTCTTGCCATGCTGGTCCAGTTCTGTTTGAGCTGTTCCAGGGTGTAGCTCTGCTTCTAATATTCTCTGAGAACTTAATGAGCTGTATTTCCTCCAGTGCCACTGGCTGTGTCAACACAATACTAAACATTGTGACAACTTTTGCCTGAATTGAGTGAACTGACTGAATGTTTTGAAGTATTGACACAGGCAGCTCAAAGAATGAGAAATGTAGTCAAGCCAGATAGTCATGATGAAAAATGGCAACGCTTTCAAAAACCAAACATAAACAGCAGGGAGACAGGTCCATGGAGATATCAGGTGACCAGAGGTCACTGGAGAGACCACGGGAAAGGAGGTGGCACCAGAAGTGGTCCTGGACACGAACAGGGAAGGGTCTTCACCTCACCCAAGCAGTAAAGTGAAGTGGGCACACTGGGCACTGCCACCTCTTGCCTAAGAGCTTCCTGTGTTTTAGGAGTAGGATAAGAAAAGGGCAAGTTTCACCCCTTGTTGAGAAAAATGGTGCTTGGTGGCCGTGATGACCTTCCAGCTACTTTCTCTGCTTATTCTACCCTCTGGCCATTCGAAGCCTGACGCCAAGTTTTCTCTAGAGAACATTAGTTGGGATACACTTGTTCTTGGTTTATTTGGTGACTTTTCTTTCTTAGATTTTTTTTTTGTGTGTGTGTATATGTGTGTGTGTGTGGTGTGTATGGTGTGTGTGGTGTGTGTATGTGGTGTGTGTATGTGTGCATGGTGTGTGTATGGTATGGTGTGTATTTGTGTGTATGGTGTGTGGTGTGTTGTGTGTGTGGTGGGGTGTGTGTGTATGTGTGTGTGGTCTGTGATGTGTGGAGTGTATGTGTATGGTATGGCGCATGTATGGTTTGTGTTTGTATGTGGTGTGGTGTGTGTGTGTGTGTGTGTGTGTGTGTGTGTGTGTTTGTGCTGTACTCAGCAATGCAGAGGCTTTTACTAGCTCAGGGAGACCATATATGGTGCTGGGGATTGAACTAGATTTGGTGGCATGCAAGGCAAGGGTTAGCGCCCTTGGACTATCTCTGGCCTCAATAAATTTTCTTAAAGATGAACACATCTATGTAACTATACATGTGGTTACAGGTTATGCACAGCACTTATGAAAATACTGCCAGCAGGAGCCCAAGAGCTAGTGCAAGCCTTCACACACTTGCAGCTGATCCAGGTTCAATTCATTTTTGTTTTCCTTTTTGGATCACACTAAGAGGTGCTCAGGGGTTACTATTGGCTCAGCACTCAGGAATTATTCCTGGTAGTGTTTGGAGGACAAGTGAGATGCCAGGGATTGAACCCGGTGCGAGGCAAATGCCCTACCTCCTGTCCTATCACTCTGTTACCCAGGTTCAATTCTTGGCCAAATATGGTCCCCTAAGCACCACCAGGAGTAATCCTTGAGCACAAAGCCAGGAGTAAGCTCTGAGCACCGCTGTCTGTGACCCTCCTCTTTATTTATTTTTTTTTTATAATTTATTTCTTTATTGAATCACTGTGGGAAAAGTTACAGAGCTTTCGGGTTTAGGTTTCAGTCATGTAAATATCAAACACATTTCCCTTTACCAATACTTATTTTTAACCGCGAACCCCAATAGAACCCCACCTCCCACCCCTCCCAATTCCTGTGAGGCAGATGAGTTCTAGTTAATACTCTATCTACTTTGACTAGATACATTGTTTCGATAGAAGATGCACAATTATTGTTTAGAGTTTACGACCCCCCCCCCCCAATCAGACATGCTGAAACAGCGTTGTGAAATGATTTGCTTTCTACAACTTGGTTTAAGAATAAAATGATGTCGCGCGGCCGCTATCGCTGCTATTTTACTTATTAACCCTGGAAGAATTTCTATTAAAAGTTAGATAGTTAAGAGATTGGTTTCTGTGCTCTGGAGTCGTGGCCGTGCCGGAGAGTCGCTCGTGGGGGGCAGCTGGCGACCTTGGTCGGGCGTGAAGGACGGCCCATTACGCCCCCCTTCCCATGAGGTCCCTGCCGCCCCCAGCCGCGGCTCAAACCTGCTCTCCACAAGGCTCCCGTGCGGCCGCCATCTTTCTTTCCAGAGAGGAGCGGGCGGGTGGGTCAACACCCTTTCCCCGCCGGGCAGGCATGCTGGCGCGGTTTAACACATAGTCCATTTGCTTTTCTGCTCCAAGCGGGTGGCTCTCTGTGCTAAGTCCTTGTGCCTCCGGGGCCGTGGCTGTGCCGGAGAGCCCTCGTGGGGGGTAGCTGGCGACCTCCGTCGGGCGTGAAGGACGGCCCATTACTCCCCCCTTCCCATGAGGCCCCTGCCGCCCCCACCTGCGGCTCAAACCTGCTGTCCACAAGGCTCCCGTGCGGCCGCCATCTTTCTTTCCGGAGAGGATTCGACCCTCCTCTTTAAAACAACACACCAACCCCCAAACAATCAAATTGGGGAAAGGGACATTGGTCCCATGGAGAAAGGATCCTGAAACTCTGAGGATGGACATGGTATAGCAGCACTGGGAGTATAAACAATCTTATTGATATTATAGTGTGTTTATTGGGGAAAGAACAGTCAGATTGGGGTGAAGAGATGAGTAAAAGGCCTGGAGCACATAATTCATATCCGAGTCCCTGCTTTGATCTCTGCCATCAGACGGTTGAACCTCAAGCACTGCTGGTGGCCCAAGGCATGGATGTAACCTTTATTCTCACCTTATCCGTGCCACTCCTGCCACCAAAAACCTCACTGAGGATAAGGATCACGGGTTGTGGCAGGTTCGTCCCTTCCCAGCATTTCAGTGTTTCCAAAGAAGTCAGAAGGCAGAGGGAAACGCTGGGCGCGCTCACCTCGGACGGGCCCACTGGCTGGGAAGCTATAAATGCTGACACTGGGAGCCCAGTGATGCTCAGGAGCCCACATATCGCTTGTGCATTTAGAAGCATTATTGAGTTGGAAGATAATGACAGTCACATGTTGAGAGTGAATATGACATCTTAACGTATGTTCTTTCTCGCTGTAAGTCTCCCGAGTCCAATTACTGAGACTTAAAAACACAGCCCTTCAGTGCGTGCCTCTGGAACCAGGGGGAATAATTAATGCTAAATTTTAAAAAATCTATTTACAGTTCTTCTGAAACACAGAGAGTAATAACGAGAAAAATAGACCCAAGAAAGACGTTTAACTGTACACTTTTCACTTTGAACTTTTGCTTTTTTAAAAAAGGCCATATTCTTCCTTTAAAAATGCCTGCCATGTTATATTAGCTCATGATATTTATTTATTTATTTTTCTCTGTCTGGGCATAAGGAAATCAATGTTGCCTTGTCTTGAAAGGCGGGGATTACGCTAAAGAAGCTGGGAGGTTTTTCCTACTTAGCAAGTCCAACTTTTGCCTGAAGCAATTGTTAGCTCATGCAGCTAGAGGAATGGTCAGCTTTAAGGTCAGCTCAGCCTGGAGATAAACTATATGTGTGTCTCTTTTGGGGAAAGTCTCTCTGCTGAATCCTTCTTTTTGAGGGGGTTAGTTTCCCTTGTCATGACATGAAGGTGCATGGTATCTGTGGTTCCAAATGGGTCATTCTGGAGTGCCAAGTGTGAGCTTGGGAGCAGGCGGGATAGTGACTCATAGCCTCAACACAGAGGCTGGGCCTTTAGAAAATAATCCCCTCTTGTATTAGAGAAAGATGAGACTTTCCCTGAGGCCACACCCAACAGACCTTTGTCTACATGCACATCACGTGGCTCTCAAGGCAGACTCTGCCAGTTCCCTACCCTGGGTTCATGTTTCCATCTTCTTTTTGATCAGGACCTTGACTTTTTCTAGAGTGACAGTGTGAGCATCAAGAAATAAAATCCCCCCACGCTGAACTTCGCAGATTCAGCACAAACCAACCTACCAGCCAACTCTCAAAAACAGGATACCTTGCATGGAATAGAATCCTTAGATAAGAACTTGCTTATCTATGGGGCTGGAGAGGTGGTAGCGTTGGTAAGGCACTTGCCTTGCATGCATTGACCCCGATCCAATACCTGGCACCTCACCTGGTCCCCTGGATCCTGCCAAGAGTGCTCCCTGAGCACAGAACCAGGAGAGAGCCCTGAGCACCCCTGTCTGTGGTCCCCATGCCCAAAAGTTATTTTTTCTAAAATCCAACTTTAATGGAGAGCCCTTATTGATTGATTGATTGATTGGTTTAATTGAAACACCATGAGAGCAGTTAGAAAGTTTTCGGTTTAAATCTCAGTCATACAATAATAAAACACCTGACCCTTCACCAGTGTACATTTTCTTCCACCAAAAACCCCAGTATCCCCACCCCCCCATCCCACGCCCTCCCCCTACTTGTGTGGCAGACAGTTTCCATGTTACTCTCTCTCTACTTTGATTACATTCAATATTTTGACACCAAACCCACCATGATTATTTGGGATTTTATCCCAACACTCAGATCTGCTGAAAAGGCAACATTAGACAATTTGTTTTCTATTGCTGATTGTCTGTCTTCCCTGTTGTTCATCGATTTGCTCAAGCAGGCCCAGTAATGTCTCCATTGTGAGACTTGTTACTGTGTTTGGCATATTGAATACATCAAGGGGAGCTTGCCAGGCTTTGCCATGCGGGCGGAATACTCTGGGTAGCTTGCCGGGCTCTCCAAGAGGGATCGAACCCAGCTCGGTTGGGCCAGCTGTGTGCAAGGCAAACACCCTACCATTGTGCTATCGCTCCAGCCTTATTGCTGATTATGAATTGCATATGATGACTGTGGCTGTGTGATTTTGGAATTCTGAAGTTTTAATAATTAAATCTGGAGAGAATTCTGCCAAAAGCTGCTGTGTTTGAAGCTTTGTTTCTGCATCTCTGAGATCATGGCCGATAAGCAGCTCGATCAGCAGCCAGAGGGCTCATTCGTGGGTGGAGAGCCCATATTTAATCTTCCACTCCTACCCCAGGCTTACTTGAAGATACTATGGCCGTGAAAGAGATGTCTAGATGGGGCTTCCAGAAAAAAGGGACCAAACTTGTTCGACATGTTCCTTACATCCTTTGTTCTTTGCCCTTCTTCCTGCCCGAAATTGGGACAGAACACCTGGTGCTCATTTGCAACCAGGAGGACCTGCCATTTAAGGATGAAGAGAGATAAGGGGAGGTCTGGGGGAGCTCTGAATTGTGCTCCTGGCCCTATTCCTGGTAATGTAAGGACAGAGCCCTTGTTAGGGTGTCCCTGCGGTTGCTTCTGTTATCTGTTGCCTGCAATCCAAAAGGATACAGCTGACTCCTCTAGGCAAAGGGTTCAGAGACCAGGACACAGCTGCTCAGAGGTTCTCTCACCATTTTATTTCTTCTATGCAACTAACTCATAGCCCCACTCTCCAGTCCCTTGCTCAGAGATGGAGTCATGTGACTTGTGGGATGTGAGAGGAGGTGACAGGCTTCCACCCTTCCAGGAGTGGCTCCACGAACGAAGGGGCTTAGGAAGTGGTGGAACCCCCGCACCGAATCAACCTGGGCCTGCCATGACTCTGGGAGCAGAACCCTCCACTGAGCACATCATCACATTTCTGTGTTGTGAGTGAAAAGTGAATTTTCTGGTGTGAAGGCACAGAGGGCGCGTGGGATCAGCAAAGGCAATATAACCTGCCATTATAAGAGGCTGCTGCGGGCCTGGAATTCCAGTGAGAGAACCTTGGCTACCTCCTCAAGGACAGAATGGACTTTGCTGATGGGCTTTAAACAACCATCGTGCATTCCTGGAGCGGAAGCTGGGGGAGGGAACATTCTAGGTTCAGTGAGGCAGGATGCTGGTCGGAATGATGGTGGGGAAAGTTTAGTGCCGTGGCTATATAGGAGGGTGGGAAGGGTGTAGGGACTCCTGGAGTACCCAGAGCTAGTAAGAGCAGCACTTCCACCCCCTGAGAAGGCCCAGGGAGGGACGGTGGCTGGTTTTCAAAGTCAAGAGACAGATGTGCTAGGAGAGGAGTGTCTGGGCTGAGAATGATTCTCCCCATCCTAGGACGCTTGAGGAAAGCAGATGGCCAGTTGTATGGTCTGTCTTTTCTTGCTTCCATGGCGTTTCCCCGTTAGTCAGGCTCAACTGGAAGCACAATCATGAACACCCATGGTACAGACCTTGCAGGTTAGGTGCCAGGTCTGCATGGTGGGGAAAGGAGGAGAGGGGAGCAGGGGGAGGCCATCAGGAAGGCTGTGGATGCCAAGAGCCCAGATTCAAACCAAATCTGGGTTCTATTTGAGTCGGGGAGCAAACCCTAGCTTCGACCTGACTTAGTGAAGTCAGGCTTTGGAAGTGAGATGCATGACTGTAACTTATTTTTTGGAGGGTGGGGGAGGTTGGACCACACTTTCCCCCCTATGCTCAGGGGCTATTCCTGACTTTGTGTTCAGGAGTGACTCTTGGCAATGCTTGGAGACCGTATGTGGTGACAGGAATTTGAAACATCCAGGTCCATAGGATGCAAGACAGGTGCCCTAACTCCTGTACTAGACATTATTTTTGAGACAAATCTTTTGACCATATAGTAAGTATAAAAAGAATGACTTCTGAATTTTCACTAACACACAATGTGTTTCAAGCTCCATAAGATGTCGAGTAACTTATTTATCAAAGCATTAGAGTTGCCAGGACAACAGAATTTAATTTAGTAGTGTTCGATTTACACATCTGCTTTAATTCTTCTGCCAGAGCTATTTGTTTAATTCTGTCGCTAGGATTTGAAAGTGTTCCTGCTAAGAGCAATTACGACAGCAGTACTATCTGCTGCTTTATTAATATTTTTATGTAATCCAATGCCTGTTTTATTGGCCAGGACTTTTTGATCTCTTGTAATTGGTTTTATTACAGAATGTCTTGTTGCAATTGATGCCTAAGACAATCAGAGATTTGTACTTTCAGAACTGAATGAATTCCCATATTGATTCACACTTGATGGTTAATTGTTCGTGCATAATCTCAGCATTATTTTTGTACCTGCTGATATTCATCATAGTAGCTCTGGCAGTGTGCTGTTAAATTGTATGTTGTTTTGAAGATTCCCATACAGGTTTTCCTATGGAAGCTTTCTTTAACTGCATATGAAATTGTTAGTGACAATCACGCTTTTCTATCCTATAATATACCTGTGAGTTAGGTAGAGCATGTATATGATTATATAAAAATGTATTACTGTTATATATTTTATGCTTGATAATGTTATAATATTCTATAATAAGTATAGAATAATATTAAATTAATGTGTATTATATTAAGTTTGTTATAGAATAGTCATAAATTAATCTAAAGAAAAATAAAACATACTTGTTCTATAGAAAGATTGCATTTATCTGGGGAACATAAAGTAACAAAATAGGATACTAACACCCAAGAATAGCCGAGATAAGTACCAGGAGGTTTACTCCATGGCTTGGAGGCCAGCTGCACACTCTAGGGGTAAAGGCAGCTCAGATAGAGAAGGGAGCACCAAATAAAGGGTGTTGGGAAGATCCACCCAGAATAGGAGATGCATGCTGAAAGTAGACTATAGACCGAACATGATTGCCACTCAATGCCTCTTTTACAAACCACAGCACCCAAAAGGAGGAGAGAACAAAAGGGAGTGCCCTGCCACAGAGGCAGGGTGGGATGGGGGAATGGGGGGTGGGAGGGATACTGGGATTAGTGGTGGTGGAGAATGGGCACTGGTGGAGGGATGGGTACTCGATCATTTTATAACTGAAACCAAAGCACAAAAATTTGTAAGTCTACAACTGTACCTCATGGTGTTTCACTAATAAAAATAAAAAACCCATACTTGTTCTACAAAATATGACTTATTAATATACTGGCATGTATCCTTTTATAATTTTCTTACATATGTGTGTACTTATATTTATGCTCACAAAACAGAATTATAGAATATACTTTTCTCTTATTTTTATTGTACTTCCTGTTCTGTTCCATAAAATATACAGTTCTTTTACATCATAAATATTTTTTGTAGTAAAAAACATACTTTTACTATGTCACTAGTAAAAGCTGTGAAGCTTTCCATTGCAGTTACATTATGATTTATTTATAAACCCCTTAATTATAGGTTCTGATTTGCTTTTAATTTGTTTTTGTTTTTGATTTTGGGCACACCCAGTGGTGCTCGGGGGTTACTCCTGGCTCTGTACTTAGAAATGACTCCTGGCAGTGCTTGGGGGACCATATGGGATGCTGGAGATCAAATCCAGGTCGGCCATGTGCAAACAAGTGCTCTACCCACTGTACTATCTCTCCAGGCCTGATTTGCTTCTAACTTTTGTTGGCAGGGGCTACCCCTGGAAGTTCTCAGGGCCTACACTTTGCAGTGCTTGGACTTGAACCAGGGTTACGGATCCAACCACATGCTAGGCAAATGCCTTCACATTTGTATTTTTCTCTTGGTCCCTTTTTTATGTTTGTTTTGGGATTACTCCTGGCTCTGTACTCAGGGGTTGCTCCTAGCAGGGGCCTGGGGACCTCAGTGCCAGAGATCAAACCAGGGTCTGGGGAATGTAAAGCATGTGCTGAGTCCTTTGCTTTTTTGGGGGGGGGTCACACCCGGTGATGCACAGGGGTTACTCCTGGCTCAGGCACTCAGGAATTACTCCTGGCAGTGGTTGGGGGACCATATGGGTTGCTGGGGATTGAACCTGGGTCAACTGCGTGCAAGGCAAATGCCCTACCCGCTGTGCTATCGCTCCAGCCCCGTGCTGAGTCCTTTGAGTCATCTCTCTGGGTGTCCCTAATACTCCTGCTATTCTATACAATACCTTTGAAAAAATTATTTTGTATCCATTCACTTTTGAATTCCCCCCTTTTTAAAAAAATGTTTTTGGACCACACCTGACAGTGCTCAGGGGTAACTCCTGGCTCTGCATTCAGGAATTACTCCTGGCAGTGCCTAAAGGACCATATGTGATACTGGAGATCAAACCCTGATCGCTTGAATGCAAGGCAAGTGCCCTACCTGCTGTCCTATCACTCTGTCCCCACCTTTGAGCTCTTATCCAGTTCCATAGAACTACTTGTTAAAACAGAATGATTGGGCTAGAAGACACCAGGGAAAAAATGATAAATTCTTATGATACTTAGTTGAGACAGATCCTGGAACAATATTTTACAAAAACTATACCTTTAGCACCATCTACTAATTTGCCTTGTTTTAATCCCGAGTTAATACAGTTGGGTTTGTGTTTTGAATAGCAGCAGTCAAAAGGCTCTGCCCAGATTCACTTCCATTCTTAGTTGCTAGTCATAGATTTGGAACTGCTTGGGTAAAGTAGAAAAATAGTTTATTCAAAGGTAGCTCTTTGAATTTTGGGGAGGGCAGGAGATCCTGACTCCCAGGAAAAAGTAATAAAAATGATGTTAAACATCTGGCAAATAAACAAACAAACAAAAAACCTGTGGCTTTGCTGTCATAAGGCACTATCATACAGCCAATTTCATGGCTGTTTCTGGGGGTTCTGCCAAAGCCCCCATTCCATCCTTCTTCCTTGATTAGTGTTTCTGTAAGTACCTGTGCTACTCCATCGAGGGCTGCCTCAGCCAATACTTGGCCTCCCAACCTCCCCCAAACCCCACTTCATGGGATAGGCCTGATGTCATGGAATGTTAATGACCTGTGGATCATGAGAGTAGATGAATACCTAGGCATCTGTCATCCAAACCAAACCATCTAGAGCAGGCATTTGTTTTCTCGTAACTCTGGAAATTGGGATAGTCGAGATCAAGATTCCAGCAGACTCTGTCTCTGATGAAGGACCCTCTGTGTGGGGTATTGCTGGGCACTCCGGTGACCTTTCCTCTGTGTGTGGAAGGACTGAGGGGGAGGAGGGCCCTGCTGCTGGATCAGGACCCTTCCTCTATGCCCTCATTTCATCTTCGTTTTTTCCTTACTCCCAAGACAACCATGCTGGTACTCAGGGCTTCCATACACACTTTCTGAAGATACACAGATTCAGTGCCAGAAGCTGAGAGAATCCAGACTTCCCACATTCCATGGGGGTAACTGATGCACGTTTCACACTGCCTCCCAGAATTCCCAACATGATGGCTCCCCCCGGTGCTCCTCAGGAGAACCCCTTCACTGAGCACCCTGCACCCTGCTTGGCTTCTTCTGGTTTCTACCTTCATGGCCAGCCAGTGGGTCTGGAGATTAGGTCCCAAGTAACCTACTTGTCTTTGAACCTTTGTTTCCTCATCCGCTTCTGGAGAGTTCAGTTTGACAGATAGCTTGGCCAATGGATTTTTCTCAGAACAAAGCTGCCATCAACATGGGGGAAAGCACATGGCCTGGGAGCTGCTTCTTTTGATCTCTGTGTATGTACATATGTGCTGTGTGTGCTTTGTGTGTGTGGAGCAGGTGGCCCACTTCTTGTCAGCAAGAGGCTATAAAATAGTCTGGAAAAGTAACTGTTTGGCTCTGTCAGTGGGGCTTTAAGGGCATCAAACTCAGGAAGGAGGTTCAAACACTGGGCAGTGGAAAAGAACAATAAGTGATTTCTTTCTGTTTTTACAAGGGGTTGTCTGTGTGTTTGTGCTGGGCTGCTCCAGTTTCCCTCATGGAAATCTAGACCTGCTGTCCAGGCCGTTGGTAGCATAGGAAATACCAATGATATTTTCTCCTTTTATTCTTTACCAGCCAATCCCTCTCTTCTTTTTTTTTCGATACAGAGGAAGAACAAGGTATGTTGTTGCCGCCTCACAAATATAGACCGGTATCTCCTGGCCACTCTTAGCCTCCCAGAGAAATGAAGTGAGAAATTCTTCTACCTAGATAAACACCCATGGGGCTTCAGTCTACAAGCTGGAGAATTTTTTTCTATATGAAAGCAATTTCTCAGTCCTTTTTATACTAACTAACATAGATGGTCGCGGATGCTCCAGGGAGAAGACTCGGCTCGGGATTGCTCAGGTTCTGATGTGGAAGCATACGGCCATCTGGGCCTGGCTAATGACTACACCGCACACGTCGTGGGAGAGGGAGAGAAGATTTGTTGATAATGAGAGAGCAGCTCTGCGGCGCTCTTCTCCCTCATCAGGAATCCTTGTTGCAAGAGAACGAGCAGCATATTAATCAATGTACATCTCTGAAAGTGCCACAGCAATGAGTTGACTCAGGAGCTCCAAGAGCATAGAAACTTAATTCCCAAGTACCCTATTCCCTATCTAAATGAATATGCAAATATGCTCCCAACCCACGGTATTGCCAAATCTACTGACACTTGAGTGTGGGTTCACGTCTGTCGAGAGTCTTCTGGGGTCTGAGCAGAAATTCCTAAGAAGCCAGAGACACTGCTCTGGGTATCCGTTTGCCAGTGATACTATGACTTCTGAGAGAAAGTCTTTCCAACAGTTTAGCAAGTCTTTTACAAACTCTAAAGGGTGAATCAACTCTATAGCTGATGCCAGTTGTTTTGTCATTGGTTTCTAGAATGGGAGTGCGCTGAGATCATAAAGAATGCAACCCTGAAACCCAATCACGAATAACTCTGTGATTTCCCAGTGACTAAATAAAAAAATAAAAGAGGGAAAAAAGAAGGCCACTGGAAATCCCAGGGGCATCTCTGATCTCATAAAAACAATAGCAATGATTAAAAAAGTGCTAACATTTATGGGTAACTTTTATAAACACACTGAAATGAGTTTCTATTTATAAAGTGCTCCTTGAATGCTCACAGTTAATCCTTACATTACAAAACCAAAGCAGCTTATTGGGCCTAGGAGGCCAGCTCTCACTCTCCTGTGCTCTCCATAGACTTTCTCTTCCTGCCAACGCCTTTGATTACCCTCGGTCCTGAAATCAAGTCACAGGGTCAGATGCTGCTTAAAGGAAGCTGTGGCACAGGGCAAGATGCTCTCGAGCTGCAGAAAGGGGGGGATAGGAAATACTAGGAGTGATAGCACAGCAGGTAGGGTGTTTGCCTTGCACGCGGCTGACCGGGTCGGCACAGGTTCAATTCCTCCACCCCTCTCAGAGAGTCCTGCCAAACACAGTAACAACAAGTCTCACAATGGAGATGCTACTGGGCCTGCTGGAGCAAATCGATGAACAACAGGAGGACAGTGCTACCAGTGCTTCTAGGAGCCACAAGTTCCAGTCTAGGGAAAGTCCATTTTCCCAGTGTTGACCAGAGTTTTCAAAATTTGGGTTGGGTGATGGGATTGGTGATGGAATATTATATGTCAAAAACCCAAGGATGAATTACTTTGTAATTTACGTTGCTTTGATAAAATACAATTTTGGAGGAAAAAAAAAAGAAAAAAATTTGGGTTGGAAGAGAGTTCAAAGGGCAGGAGTGTATGCCCGGCTTGCGTCAGATGGCCTGATCCTCAGCACTGTATATGGCCCCTTCCACCACAGAACCATACAGATGGGCTGGGTGTTGCTGGGACTGGCCCTTAGTCCTCCAGAACACTGTCAGGGGTCTCTGTGGCTCCTCCTAGAATGCTGTTGATATCATCAATTTCCCAAATCAGCAAGAGTGGACAAGTTCTGATCAATGATGCTTGAGGAGAGACCCAATTATCGTTGTATTCTCACTATGAAAATATTACAGAAGGAATGCTATGGAAGTTAATGGAACTGCAAAAGTTGAGAGAGGTGGGTCAGAAGACAAAGAAGAAATGTTTAAGGGACTTATCATTTGTAGCCAGTGGTTCTTTCTTATTGGAAATAACTATCTTCATGTCTACTGGTGCATTTATGATTTTGTCCTCTCTTCCTTAAAGAAGTGCTCTAAAATGGTATAATCGTCAGGATCCACAAAATCTGGATCTCTCCAACTTCCCACTCATGAATATAAATGTGCTAGTTATGCCCTAGGAGAAATTCTAAGTCACCAATGGAAGAGTCTTTTTAGATTAGCTTTTGGAATTCTGCCTCTAAAAATATAAAGCTCACATTCTTGTTCATTTAGTCAAGTCAGAAAACATTTTTTCCCCCACAACAAGCTTAATGCAGAGTCAACAATTATTCTACTACTTTTTTTTCAGGATCTATCTTTAAATTTTTGAGAAGTTCATACTGTTTTCGTAAAGGCAGAAATAGTTTACATTCTCACTAGCAGTGAATGATGGATCCTTTTCACCACATTCCTCCCAACTCACTTTCTTAAAAAAAAAATGTAGCCCAGTCTCACTAGTGTGGGATGATACCTCACTGTCGGTTTGATTTGCATTTCCTGATAAGAAGACATGAAGTAGATTTCTTCTTCTTCTTTTTAAATTTTTGGGGCCACAGCCAGCTGTGCTTAGGGCTTACTCCTGGCTTTGCACTCAGGGATCACACCTGGAAGGGCTAATGGGGTGCTGGAGATTGAACCTGGGTCAGCTGTGTGCAAGGCCAGCAACCTGTCTGCTGTACTATTTCCAGCTCTGATGATGAACACTTTTTCATATGCTTATTGGCATATGTCCTCTTAGAGGAGGTGTCTGTTCATTGCCTCTCCTCTTTCAAAATGTTTGTTTTTTGTCTTGACCACATTTGGCGGTGCTTGGGGACTATTCCCAACAGTGCTTGTGGGACCGTGTGGTACTGGGGATTGAACCCAGGTCTCCTGTATGAAAAGCATGTGCTCAGTCTGTTTGAGCTATCTTTGGTGGTCCCTCATGTGTTTTTAAAAAATGGGTTCAATATTTTGTTGTTGCTGAGGCAGGTATTTTCTATATTGTGGACAGTGATTGTCAGATTACTATGTATGATATGCCAATATATCCTCCCATTCGGCAGGATTTCTTTCTTTCTTTCTTTCTTTCTTTCTTTCTTTCTTTCTTTCTTTCTTTCTTTCTTTCGTCACACCTGGCTATGCACAGGGGTTACTCCTGGCTCTGCACTCAGGAATTACTCCTGGCGGTGCTTGGGGGACAATATGGAATGATGGGAATTGAACCTGGGTCGGCTATCACGAATCACGAATCACGACCATCCTGTTATTCGTCAATTGCCTCGAGCAGGCCCCAGTAACGTCTCCTTCATCCTAGCCCTGAGATTATATTCAAGGCTCTTTAGGAGAATGAGACCCATCATTGTTACTGGTATTTGGCATATTGGGTGCGCCATGGGAGTTTGCCAGACTCTGCCGTGTGGGCAGGCTACATTCGGTAGCCTGCCAGTTTGTCCAAAGTAGGAATGAGATAATAAGATGTTATAATAAGATGTTGTGCAGCCGCAAATGCGGCCGCGCGGTTTCGGGAGCTGGTTTTTATAGTCTCTGAGTCTTGGCCGTTGATGGGATTACACGGCGCCAGGGGGCCAGTTGGTGGGTGTGCCCCCACCTACTGGAATTTGGAGGATCTGGGTGGAGGATGCTCAGCCCAAATCCGAGTAGGCTTGGAGATCTCGGCTCCGGAACCCGCGTGACTTTGTCCCTCTGCCAGTACCTTCATGTGTGCGGAGAGTGGTCTCAGCATGGTGGTGGCTGGTCCTGGAGGTCTTCAGCTGCCGGAGCAAAGCTCAACCCGCTAGGGGCGGGGAGGAAAGCTCAACCCGCTCCCCTCCAAGGGGCCCTGGCGAGGGCAGCCAGGCGCGGGGGCAGGAGACTGCACTGTTCTCTTCCGGGGTCAGAAGAGAATTGTTCTCTTCTGGTTCGGCTATGTGCAAGGCAAATGCCCTACCTACTGTACTATTGCTCCAGCCCCTTGGCAGGATTTCTTTTAATTTCAACCTTTTCTTCTTCTGACATACAAAACCTTTAAGCTTGATATATCAAACTAAATGTTTTATCTTTGCCTTTGTTATCTTTCCCAACCAGAGCTCCACAACCAAAAGAAGACGCTGTCCATTTTCAAGAAATGAAAGTTGTGTTCTTTTACTGTGAATTCACAGACAGTGGAGGGAAGAGACACACACCCATGGGCCCCCGCCTTTAGTTTTGTTCCTCTTGATACTGCAAACACAATTCTGGGGAAGAGCCTGACCAGCTCCTGAAAAGTCTGCTTTTGATATGAGCTCTTCAGGTCACCACAACTCCGAGTGATGTTAGCTGTCTACACTGGCCCAGGGGTGCTCGATACAATGTGGTGGGGTGGTGACAGCAGACAAAAGTGAACCTGAGGAAGCAAGGGCATTCCTGAGGGAATCAATCTCTCCCCCCCCCCATTCATAAATTGGAAGCCTGGGTCCCAATGGGTTGTCATCTCGAGAGGGTCTTAAGATGGGGCCAATGGGAGGGAATCAGGCCAGGATGACATAAAAGAATTAGGGCCTGAGAGTTTGTCTCTCCTCCTCTGAGATGTTGCCCTAAGACACCCAGCATGGCCTGCAGGTGCCTTGATTTTAGACTTTCACCTTTCAGAGTGGAGAGAAATCAGTATTTAATATGTTGACTTCAGGGTGTGGCTCATTCTTGAATGTGGGTTAATCAACGTGCTGAGCCAGCATTCCCCAGCCACTGGTCCATGAACAGGTGTTGCCCCATAGGGGTGAGAATGGTGAAGATGCTGAATTAAACCCACAATGTGGGGGCAGTTTCACCATTTTTTGTTAGTTGATTGGTTTGGTTTTGGACCACACCTGGCTGTACTCAGGCCTAGCTGCTGGCTTTACACTTAGGAATCACTCTGGGCGGGGCTTGGAGACCATCTGGGATGTTAAGAATTAAAGCCAATTTGACTATGTGCAAGGCAAGTGCCCTATTCACTGTAATCTATGGCTCTGGCCCCTGCATTTTTATTCCAGAGACCTGTGAAGACTCAGAGGCCCTACGACCTAGGAAACATACCCCCGCCACCTCTACCTGATAAATCCCCGAAATAAAGGCCAAGTCACGATCTCCTGTTGAAGATCTCTCCTTCCTTCCTTCCTTCCTTCCTTCCTTCCTTCCTTCCTTCCTTCCTTCCCTTTCATTTTTTTTGTTTTGTGGGTCACATCCGGCCATGCACTGGGATTACTCCTGGATCATGCACTCAGGAATTACTCCTGGCGGTGCTCAGGGAACCATATGAGATGCTGGGAATCGAACCTGGGTTGGCTGTGTGCCAGGCAAATGCCCTACCCTCTGTGCTATTGCTCCAGCCTCAAGAAGAATGAGGTTTTTAACTCTATTTCATCAGAATCTCAGGGAATAAGGGGGTTGCCTGCAGGTGGAATGACATGGGAACTGGGGATGAGAGAGTCAGGCAACAGGGAAATAGCTGTGTGTAGAGGAGGTGGGAAAAGGATATACATCCAGGAAAGTGGGCTCGGTGGTGGAGCGGGATTATGCTCCTCGTTCTCCAGTTCTTACTCACATTTCTTTTCCATTTGAGTCATTCCATTAAAAAAAAAGGGTCAGTATTGGGACGCTCCTTTCAAATCATAGGAATTAATTCCTCTTTCTATGCCAGTCCCTTGGAAGAAAAGCTTTCAGACATATTGTAGAACAGCAGTTGTCAGTGTGCGGGCTGCCCATTGCAATTACCTGTGGGGCTTTCAAATATACAAATGTAAGCTACAAAGTGAGAATTTCTGACAGCAGGACTTTTGGTATCTGTATGTTTCAACAAACTCATGGGGATTCTGATGGCTGGCCAGGGCTGGGCTTCACGCCTCTAGAAAATCATTTGATATAATTCCCCAGAAGAGAAATGACCATTTTTCACAAGTTGAAGATCAGAATTAAATATGTCATTATTTTTCGAGGAATCGAAGCCAATGTGTCCTCATCATGCTTGTAGTTGGGAGGCTGAGATCTATCACAACTGTTAACTAGAAATGTGAGAAAATGAAATAACGTCCCAGAAAATTGCATTTCATGGGAAATGCTGCTGTGCATTTCCTTAGCAGCACAGTTTGGGTGTGTATTAAAAGAAAAGACAAGATTATAAAGAAAGAAACTAGGACAGGGTCCCATGCTTTTGAAAGAATGCCCAATTATGTTATTCATTGATTGCTCTGTTATGAGACTGGGTCAAAGTGACACCAATGAGTGGTCTGAAAAAATTTTATTTCAAACTAGTTGTTGGTGACCCTGAAAGAGTTCAATGGGCCTAGTGGATGCTTTGCATGCAGGAAGTCTGGGTTCAATCCCCAGCATCCAGACCCCTAAGCATTGCTGGAGCAACCCTAAGCACAGAGCTGGGAGTAGACCCTTGAGCATCCAACTGGACCTAGAATTGTCTGCTGTCTGTGTGATTTGGTGTATCCCCTACACCTGCACACCCTCCCCCCATGAAAGAAGAGTCCTGAATCAGGAAAAAAGCAGGACAGGCCCTTGAAGGCATAGGAACAAGGTGGACAGTTTGGGCACTTTGGTGGTTGTGGGGTGAAGTAACTTTGTACATTAATATCAAACTTGAACATTATTGTAATTTATATAATTTTACAGTACTTAAGATATATATATGTACATACATATATATATATTACTGTATCACTGTCATCCTGTTGTTCATTGATTTACTTGGGCGGGTGCCAGTAATGTCTCCATTTGTCCCACCCTGAGATTTTTAGCAGCCTCTTCTTACTTGTCTTTCCCAATGCTGCTGTATTGGAGGCCCTTTCAAGGGGAATGAGACCTTTTATTGTTACTATTTTTGGAATATCAAATATGCCATGGGTAGCTTGCCAGGCTTTTATACATATATAGGTATATATATGTGTATATATACATACATTCACATATATATTCTTTTATTTCTCTATAGAAAAGGAAGAACTGGGTTATAGAGAGCTCAAAGAGCTGAGCACATGCTTTTCATGCAGGAGACCTGGGTTGAACCCCTGTATCACATGGGCAAGCACAACCAGAAGCAATTCTTAAGCACAGAGTTGGGGATTTCCCAGGGTCCCACTCCCCCTCTCACCCCCTGCCAAAAAAAAAAAAAAGGAAACACCAATAACCAATCAGCTAATTCAGGACCAAAGCAGAACAGGGCTCTTGAAAAAGTGGAGAGATGTGAAAATAAAGAGTTCAGCCCCAGAGATGGCTCAACTGACCCATCACATGCTTTGCATACAGGAGACCTTTGTTGGATGCCAGGGTACTACATGGTCCTCCAAGCACAGCCAGCATCAATCTCTGAGCACAGAGCTGGTGTGGCCCTCAAAGTGAAAAAAAAGAATTAAACGAAAGGAATACAGAAAAAAAAAACTCTCATTAACACAGAGAGTGTCAAAATAAAGTGAGTGAAATCATTTTTTTCTCGGTATATACAGGAGTCCTTGTCATTGATATCAAATATCATCAATGTTTCCATATGATTATGACATGTTTGGGTGATGGTGATTTACTTAGTATGAATAGAATAGCATGCACATCTTAATCTCCCAGGACAGTGGGAGGGAGGTGTGTGGTTACATGGTACAAAAGCGGTGAAGATGAATTTGCTTTTCAACTCTTGGGATTTAGAGTCATACAATTAGATGGCTGACATCCAGTATTTAGCGAGTCGTTGAAAGCACCTGTCTCATGTTTGAGGTGGCCTGGCAGGTTCATGGAAGGAAAAGAATCAGAGGGAATAAAAGTCCTTTCTGGTGACAGATCATTGATTTAATTACTAGAATATGGAGTATAATTGCATCTGTTGTGATTTTCATCCTGACAACTCAGAGACTTAGGCTTGCAGACAACAGCCTAAGTAGGGTTAATTTTATGGCTGTCACTCATCTTGGCCAGGTGCATTTCCTCATTTGGATCATCTGCTTTTCTTCCATGTGGTTTAAACTTGCTGAGTGATATCTCTCCAACCATTTGGAGAACTTCCTTTCACAGAAGTGTTGTAACCACCTGACCCCTCGAGGATGGGATGGCATGGAGGGGTTGGACAACAACCCTGGTGTAGGATATTTCTATTTTGATCATTAATAATTTATGAAAGGGAAACACCTTACCTACACCATACTGATAGATAGACTATCAGTATGGCCCCTCTACACAGTTATCCTATTACAATGCCAGAGTTTGAACCCAATCTCGTGCAAAGGTTTAAAGCCATGCATTTTACCTTTATATTTAAAAAATTTACCTTGAGCTACATTGCTCTCCCTATTTTTAATATTCTTTTGTTTTGTGCTTTGTACTCTTTTTTTAAAAAAAATTTATTAGTGAAACACCATGAGGTACAGTTGTAGACTTAGGAATTTTTGTGCTTGGGTTTCAGTTATACAATGATCGAGTACCCATCCCTCCACCAGTGCCCATTCTCCACCACCACTAATCCCAGTATCCCTCCCACCCCCCAATCCCACCCATCCCACCCTGCTTCTGTGGCAGGGCACTCCCTTTTGTTCTCTCCTCCTTTTGGGTGCTGTGGTTTGTAAAAGAGGCATTGAGTGGCAATCATGTTCGGTCTATAGTCTACTTTCAGCATGCATCTCCTATTCTGGGTGGATCTTCCCAACACCCTTTATTTGGTGCTCCCTTCTCTATCTGAGCTGCCTTTACCCCTAGAGTGTGCAGCTGGCCTCCAAGCCATGGAGTAAACCTCCTGATATTTATCTCAGCTATTCTTGGGTATTAGTATCCTATTTTGTTACTTTATGTTCTCCAGATGAACCTATTTTTAATATTCTTTATGAAATACCTCTAGTAGATGTTTAGAAATTAGAATCTTGCTCTCCTTCCTCTCCCTACATCCTGTTTTTTTCTATCTAGGTCCCTCTTTCATCCCTATTGTTGACTACCTGTTGAATTCATTCCCCCCACCCCCCACCCCGTGGAACCTTCTGCAGACACCCTGTATTTGACTCTTCTCAGATGATGTCATTAGCATTCACTATGATGTTTTAAGAGTAGAGCTCGTAGATATGAACTCATTGTCCTATAGCAGGATCATTTTGGTTATTTAGTGTTTGGTCATGGAATTTTTTTCCTTCTGGTTCTCAGGGTTTGCAATGGAATTTCTATGGAATTTGGAATTTCTATGGAATTTGAAAATTTCTATGGAATATAGAATTTCTATATCTTGCTATGGGCTTTGGAAAAACCATCTGCTTGAAAAGATGTCGGGCAGGTCTCGACTCAGAATAGTGTTTACTCACCAAACGCATCCCCATCCTTCAAACTCGGCCTGTATGTTGGGGCGTTCAGGGGTGGGAGATTTTGGTGGGGATGAGACTGAAGCTTTCCTTGTCCTTCATTAGAAGTACCTGCCTGGTCTCAGGTAATTTTAGGCTTTTGGCTCTGGTTTCCTGAGTTCTTTGTCATCCTCAATAACCAGTTTCCTGACTACTATTGGGCCCATTTACTCAGGTCTAATTCCCTTGAATCCCAAGGCAACTGCAGCTTCCAGGTCTCTAGGTGTTGACCCACACATTCTCCCACCCCTCCCCTTTATCCCCACACTTCTGATTCCTGGACTAGCTCTTCTTTCCAAGTTCACTCTTCTCTTCACACCCCAGTGCTTTCTGCCTGCTTCCTAAGAGCTTCCTCGGAGCACTGGACATACTCTTATCTCTGTTGGAAATGCCCGGTGTCTTTTTTATCCTTTCTTTTGGTTTGTGGAACATGCCTGGTGGAACTCAGGGCCTACTCCCAGCTCAGTCCTTAGGCATTGCTCATGGTGGTGCTCAGGGAAACCATGCAGTGCTGGGGATCAAATTCAGGCATTGTGCTTGTAAAGCATTCACTCAATCTGAACCATCTTCCTGGGCTCCCCTCTCCTCCTTCTGCCCTCTTGTCTGAAAGTAAACAGTTGATCTTTGACTTCTCCATTCCAGTCAATCTTGTGGAATTTTCCACTTTTGGAACCAGTAACAGTAATACAATAATAAAATTCAGTAATGGTTTCATTTTTTATAGACTGTGAACCCTGTGAGGTCAGGAATTTTGTCCTCTATCTTCTGATTCCTGGGGCTTATCCCAAGGATAAAGTGGTGTTGAAAAACACACACCTTTGTTAAGTGGCAAGAATAAACGAAGGAACCAGAAACTACTTTGCTTAGAAGAATCCATCTATTCAGAAGTAGATTTCTTGAGCACAGGGGAATGGTGTGTTACCCCAAAGACACTGCATAAGTCACTCAAGAAACAAAGACCGGGGGGCCCCCTTTGAGCAGAGCAATCAATAACCCTCTTCTCCATAATGCTCCCGCTAAGCCTATGAAAGAGAAATTCTAAAGACTTGGCTTTGCAGACCTTTTACTGTCATTCTTCAGTGCCTTCTCAGCCCCCAGATCTCCCGGGCCATTTCCAGTTTTACGAGTCTGGGAAGCTTTCTATCATCAGATGTTTTGTGGGAAAGCTTGTCAGACCTACAAGGGAGGGGCTGAGAAAATGATCCTGAAGTTGATGGCATTCTTTTGATAAGAATGACTCACTGTATAGTATGCCCTTAGCTAAAAATAATAACATTTAATAGTAATAATAATAAGGATGTAAAAATATTCCTATTGTTAAAGGCTTTGGGCATATGGTCAAATAATTACATAATGGGATTACAGGAGTCACCAGCAGATGCAGGCCTCATGCTTTACTTGCTGAACAGGCCTCGTCTACATATGCCAAAATCACAAGAACGAAAGTTCACATCAGAAAACTGGCAAGAGGACAGGATGTTGCAAAGAAAAGAGCTTTTATGGATCAGATATATCTTGGGCCTGACTTTCTAGCCCGGTATCCAACCAAGATAGAGAACTTTCAGCTCATCTCAAAATTTAACAGTGGTTCAGAATTCAAACTCTGAGGTCCATGGCCTGGGTTTAAGTCCATTTCTTACACTTAGAAGCTGTGTGATTTGGGGCAAGTGATTTACTGCCCAGAAGGGTTTAATCATCAGATGACTTGTGTTATTGTGAGAAGTAAATTAGTCAGTACATGTGAAGTGCCCATTTAGTACCTGGGTCATTTATATCCTGGGAGTATGAACTGAGGCTATGCCACCTCAGGGCTCCTTGGGATGGTGCTTTAGGTGGGGATTGGCCAATTATGAACATCTATGAATGCTCTTGAAGCAAACAGTGAACATCTTTAAATTGTCTCCTTCTACTGTTAAGTTTTTAGGTACCTCAATAAATAGGAAATGCATAAATCTATGATCGGCTATGAAGGGGGAACAATCATAAAAGAAAAAAATCAGAGAGTAGTATCCAGGTCTTTCTGAATATATATTATTAATACTCAGAAAATTGGAAAAGTTAAATTTTGGAAGGCCATTTGGAAGAAATCTGATAGCACTGCTGTCAAACACTTAGGTACAGGTAACAGTTAAAGAAATTAAAAAAAAAAATTTTTTTTATTAGTGAAACACCATGAGGTACAGTTGTAGATTTACAGATTTTTGTGCTTGGGTTTCAATTGTACAATGATCAAACACCCATCCCTCCACCAGTGCCCATTTTCCACCACCATGGGTCCTACCCCCTCTTACCCCCCATCCCCCCACCCTACACTGCCTCTGTGGCAGGGCACTCCCTTTTGTTCTCTCTCTCCTTTTGGGTGTTGTGGTTTGCAAAAGAGGCATTGAGTGGCAATCATGTTTGGTCTATAGTCTACTTTCAGCATGCTTCTCCCATGCTGGGAGGATCCTCCCAACACCCTTTATT
Organism: Sorex fumeus; assembly: GCF_029834395.1. Classification (NCBI taxonomy): domain Eukaryota; kingdom Metazoa; phylum Chordata; class Mammalia; order Eulipotyphla; family Soricidae; genus Sorex; species Sorex fumeus. The sequence goes on along the minus strand of NW_026606083.1, from coordinate 17,538,893 downwards.
TGGTGCTCCTTTCTCTATCTGAGCTCCCTTTTCCCCTAGAGTATGTGGCTGGCCTCCAAGCCATGGAGCAAAACTCCTGGTACTTATCTCGGCTATTCTTGGGTGTTAGTCTTCTATTTTGTTACTTTATGTTCCCCAGATGAATGCAATCTTTCTATGTCTATCCCTCTCTTTCTGACTCATTTCACTTAACATGATACTTTTCATGTAGTACCACTTGTATGTAAATTTCATGACTTCTTCTTTTCTAACAGCTTTATAGTACTCCATTGTGTGAACGTACCAAAGTTTCTTTAACCAGTCATCTGTTCTCGGGCACTCAGGGTTTTTCCAGATTCTGGCTATTGGAAAGAGTGCTGCAATGAACAAACAATTGCAGATGTCACTTCGACTATACTTTTTTGCCTCTCTGGGATATATTCCCAGGAGTGGTATTGCTGGGTCAAATGGGAGCTCAATTTCTAATTTTTTGAGAATCATCCATACTGTTTTCCAAAAGGGCTGAATCAGTCGACATTTCCACCAGCAGTGAAGGAGGGTCCCTTTCTCACCACATCCATGCCAGCACCGGTTGCTTTTGTTCTTGTGGATGTGGGCCAGTCTCTGTGGTGTGAAATGATATCTCATTGTGGTTTTGATCTGCATCTCCCTGATGATTAATGATGTGGAGCATTTTCTCATGCACCTTTTAGCCATTCGAATTTCTTCTTTGAGAAAGTTTTGTTCATTTCGTCGCCCCATTTTTTGATGGGGTTGAATATTTTCTTCTTGTGGAGTTCAACCAGTACTTTGTATATCCTTGATATCAACCCCTTGTCAGATGTGTATTGGGTGAATATCCTTTCCCATTCTGTAGACTGTCTTTGTATTTTGGTCACTCTTTCTTTGGAGGTGCAGAAGCTTCTTCGTTTAAGATAGTCCCATTTATCTATCTCTAACAGAAAAAAATTATTACAATTTTATTTACCCGCTGATTTAATTAATTTTTATTTTATTCTATAAGTATCCTAATGGTTATTATAAATTCTATACATGCATTTTAATGTCAGAGTAGCAGTTTGGGTTCCTAGGTTATTTTGGGGGGTGGGGATGGAGTAGGGGTTTGGGTGACACCTGGCTTTGTTTGAGAACTATTACTTTTTTTATGCTGATGAATTGATTTAGAACCTACTCAGTTGGTCAAGATCATCTCCTCATCTCTTAGTTCTCTATTGTACTAAAATACCATTTTTCTAAATAAGGCAATATTCACAGCTACTGAGGATTAGGACATAGACATACCAGCTGTGGGGTCATCATTCAACTCATCTCAGTTATCCTTATAATTTTTTTTTTCCCTTTTTGGTTCACACCAGGTAATGCTCAGAGGTTACTCCTGGCTCTGCACTTAGGATTTGCTCCTGGAAGTGTTCTGAGAACTATTTGAAATGCAAAAGACCTAACCCAAGCTTACCTCATGCAAGGCAAACACCCTTACTACATCATACTCACCCCTCCTCACAGTTATCCTCTTGCAATGCTGGAGTTTGAACCCAGATCTCATGCAAAGATTTAAAGGCATGCGTTTTACCTTTAAATTTAAAAAAAACTTACCTTGTGCTACATTGCTCTCCCTATTTTTAATATTCTTTATGAAATATCCTAAATCTTCAGCAAATCTACAACCCTATTAAAATATGGATGACAAATGCTCCCTCTAAAATAGTGATTTTGAGGGACCAGAGAGATAGTAAGCAGGTAAAATTCTTGCCTTGCACGTAGCTGACTTCGTTTCAATCCCTAGCACCATACAGGGTCCCCTCAGCATCACCATGAGTGATTCCTAATCACAGAGGCAGGAGTAAGCCCTGACCACTGCTGGATGTGGCTCAAATTTTTTACAAAAGTGATTTTGAGCCTTTCTGTTATCTTTCCATTCCACTTGAATGAAAAATCAAGAATTACATCTTTAAATTTCATAAACGCTGTGTAATTTCCAGGCTGCTAGGGAGCCCCTGCGGCATTCCCTCTCTCGAACCTCCTGCATTTGGTGGACTCAGGCCATTTCCCCCACAGGAATGGCTGATGCCATGGGCAGACGAAGGAGGAAATGAGGGCCAGGCTGGTTGGTGATCAGGTGCCGTTTATTCTATTCTCCCCATGTGTCTGATTCAATCTCACTAAGCCCTTCATTCTAGTCTCACACTGCCCCTCATTCCTGTCTCCTCCAGTCTCTCCCGCTCATCTCTCCGCCCTCCATCTTGCAGCTCTCTCTCTCTCTCTCTCTCTCTCTCTCTCTCTTTCTCTTCACATGCCTGCTCCTGCATTCTTCCCTTACATTCTTCTCCCTCTGTCCCCCTTGCTGTCTCTCTGCACTCCATCTTGCTGCCCTGGTCTCTCTATCTCTCTCCAACTCCCTGCATTGGGGCTAGACATAACACCCCTCTGGTAGCACAATCAACATATCAAAAGCCCTTCCTGATCACCCATCAAGCCCAAGAGTGGAAATAGCACCTAGGGGTGTTTCTCCTCTCCTTAGTCCAATAACTTAATTAACATCGTAATTCTACTTTTTGTTTTTATTAAAAATTTTTTTAATAGTGAGGCATCATGAGGTACAGTTGCAGACTTACACATTTTTGTGTTTGGGTTTCAATTATACAAGTAATTCTACTTCTTAATATTAGTTATTTTGTATGGACACAGTAAGAGATACATTGAGTTTGAAGGGTGGCTCTCTATATAGATCTCACTGTAGATCTCAAACTACAGAACTACAGTGCTCAGGCCAGATTAATCTTTCCTAACCCTAGCAGGGGCCAAATCTAGATGTTACTTCTGGGTTTTTTTTTTTTTTTGCTTTTTGGGTCACATCCGGAAATGCACAGGGGTTACTCCTGGCTCTACACTCAGGAGTTACCCCTGGCAGTGCTCAGGGAACCATATGGGATGCTGGGTATCGAACTCAGGTCAGCCGCGTGCAAGGCAAACTCTCTACCTGCTGTGCTATTGCTCCAGCCCCTAGATTTTACTTTTTGGATCTGACAGAATTTGTCCATGACCATGCTCTTAACTCATAGTTAAGCATTATGGCACTTTGGCCAGGCCCATTTCGATACCAGCGTAGCTTGCTGCTTACTGGGTCCATCGAGTTCCTCCTTTGTACCCTGCTTTTGGGATGCTAGGAAGTAAGGACAACTGAAGCTTAGGTCAAGAAAACAGATGCCCAGGAGTGAGTATCATTAGGAGTCAATTAACTCCCAAGTTACAAAAACATTAACTGTCTTCCTGTGTCTACACAAAAAGGACATTGTTCTGAATTAACTATACAAAGAACTTAAGGAGAAGAGAAAAGCAATATTTACAAGTTAACAGAGTCTGATTAGGAGATAAAGATGATTCACCTGTTGGGGAAGCAGAGCACAAAGAAAGAAGTTACAAATAAATACAGAGGAATGGGAGCACTTTATGGGAGTAACCCAATAAACCTAAGCTCCCTGTGGCAAGGCAGAAAGAACAAATCAATGTTATCATACACATTTTGCCACCTTTTAATTTGTATATTTATATTGTATGTTAAATTTCAAAAAGAAATAGATCAGACCGATCTATATATCATAAAAAGAATAAAAAATTCCCAAACTGTGACAAATCTTAGTTAGAAGTGGAGATTGTTTTTTTTATTTCAGGCTTGTGACAATGAATGATCTGATTTTCTTAGAATTCCAGATCACCTATGAGTTATCTAGTCACAGGGAAAGAGAAGCTTGTTCACAGGATAATGAAAATAAAACAAACAAAAAAATCCCAGAAACAAACCAAAATTAAAACTCCCTTTAGCTCTTTTTGAAAATGAGTTCACAAGATTAAAGACTGTTTCCCAAATTAGGCAGATGCAGATATATTCAGAGAATTTTCACTTGCCCAAATAGAGGCCAACAAGCAGAAACCTTTTTGGGTTAAGAAAATATAAAGTATAGTTGATAAATTGTTGGAAATTCTGTGTAGACAGGCTGAGTATTAAAAAAATCTAAGGAGAAGCTTTTTTTTTTTTTGTCTCTTATTCCCGTCCTTTTTAAAAATAAGTTTAATACCCAGGAATCTACCAGATTCTCACAATGAAGATGGAAAAAATATCTCTCCTGAAAGGGAGAAGGAAAAAGTAACTATTTGTAAATATTGTCGGGCTCAGAGCCTGACAGTAACTGAAACTATTTTTTCTAATAACCCAGTGAAAGGGAAATACCCAACTCTCTTGTGTTTTCTGCCTATTTGTCTCAACAAAAGAGAGGTGGGAAACTACAGAACTTGTGAAGGTCATGGCCAAGGTCACAGGCTCACTAAAAGACTTTAACCACAGGACTATAGAATGCCTCCCTTCATCATACTTTCACACCACAGCAATAGGAAAGCCATGTACCTCATAGACATCGTTTAAGAAGTCTCCAGGGAAATCTAAGGCCAAGAGGGGCAGACAAAAATAAGACCACCAGGAGTCTCAGACACCTATCACTACAGCAAAGAGGGAACAGAATTTAATTCCTAGCCACTTATAGTTGAGAAACCTTACTACATGGGCTTATTTACTTCAGGTACTTTGGCCTGGATATAACGTCCAGCTTCTGATAAAAATTGTAAAGCATACCAAAAGTCAAAAACACATAGATAGCAAACTTCAGCACCAGGAATAGTGCGGTCAGAGATATTAGAATTACCAGACTTGGGCTTTAATAAAACAACTCTGATTAATATGTTAAGGACTTTCTTGGAAAAAGTAGAGAACATGCAAGCGCAGATGGGTAATATAATCAGAAACGAGGACTAAGATTGACTCAATGGAAAGTGCTAAAGATTAAAAAAAATTGTAACAGGAATGAAGACATTTTGAGGGACCTAGCGATAGTCTGGCTGATGGTTAAAAAAATAATCAGATGCTGAAGAAATGCTGACAGAACATGAAGTGCTAGTCTTTTCTAAAACTAAAAAGGAAAAAGAATGAGAGACAAAAAATATCCAAGAACTCCAAGGCCACCCCCAAAGGGGAAAACCAGCAAGAGATGAGAGAAGGGAGCAGAAACTGGTGGGTCCAGGGCTGTTTGAGGACCAGAACACTCTGAGATATACCATCCAAAGCCTGCACTTAACTCTTCTTGATGGATTCCCCCATCCTTCACTTCCCAAGCCATTTGGTTCTTTTATTCTGACTCCCCAGAACACCCTCTACAGGGTGCCACCCATTTGTTTCATCAGACCCATTACAGAGTCCCTCCATTCCACAAAGTTCAGAATCTTTTGCCCATTCCTCCCCACACCTTTTGTTCCTGGATTATCACTTTGTGTGCATTTCAGAGAACACCCCATCATGTATATGGGACTAATAGAGCATAAATTTTCTGCTTTGTCTTTGTTCATGGCCCTCTCAGTCTGTGAGACATGAGCTTGGCTGCTCACTGGCGTGAAGGAATCCAACTTCTAAAGCTGTAGATTTAGTGTTTTTGTTCTTCCCTTGCCAACTGGGTCAAAATCTTGCAACAAAACAATATTTGAAGCAATAATTATGGAAGATTTCCACAAAGTTAGACAATTAACTACGGATCCAGGAAGCTCAGGGAACTTCAAGCAGGAGAAATACCAAAATTATAGTTAGGTGTGTCATCAGGTGTATCATCATATTCAAATTGTAGACAATCAAAGACAAAGCAAAAATATTCAAATATATCAGAGAAAAATCTAACCTACAAAAGAGTAAAAATAAAAATGATGTTGGACTTCTCTGTAGAAATCAAGCAAACAGAATTGGGTGTGTAGTACAAAGGGCTGGAGTTCAGGCATGGCATGCTCAGGGTCCCAGGTGGATCCCTAGTGCTGTACGGCTTCCTTAGCTCTACCAGATACAGCCTTTTTGGCCTCCAGCACTTCTGGGGAGGCACCCCCCAGAAAAACCAAACAAAAAAATCATGGATACAAAGAAGAGAGTAGAAAGAAAAAAAATTCACCAATTTAGTTTACTGTTTCCAGTGAGATTATCCTTCTAAAGTGAGAAAGACATACAGACTTTCTCAGATGACCAAGGATAGAGGGGATTGTTACCAGTGCAACCTTCCTTGCAAGAAATGTTTAAAGCATCTCTTTGGAAAGAAAAATGAGGTGATATATGTGAGGAGCTCAGATTTACTGTAAAAAATAAGTATATCAGAGAAGAAATAAAGGAAAGCAAAGTGAAATACTTGCTTTTCTTATTTCTCATTTATCAAATGGATAATGGATTGTTCAAAAATAATAATGGCAGCCTATATCCAGTGAGAATGGTCTGTGTACAAGAGGAATGACTGCAAGTTTATTGGGAAGAGTTAGTAATGCATGGGTGGGAGCTGTTTGTGCTGCCTGAGGAGGAATATACAGTATTTGAAAGAGGACTTGGATTCCATATGTGTATGATGTACACTCAATTTTCCCTTAAAAAAGGGTGTTTTTTTAAAAGTATAACTAATATTCTAAGAGAGGAGAAAAAAATAGAATTACATAAAGTATTTAAAACGGACAGCAGAAAAAAAGGGAAATAAAAGGAATTATAGTCAAAGGCAGCCAATAGCAGCTAGAAATGTGGTGGGTATGAATCAAACCATATCAATGATCTACCTTGATTCTATCGTCAAAATTACTCCCTTATGAGTGAGTTGGTGAAGAGTGAGGGCTGCAGTTAGCCTTCTCAGTGTCCTGAGACTTTCTCCTCTGTGTCTTAATTGCTTCCTCTTTCAAAAGAGGTGCTCTACGGAGTTGTGGATGGGTTACCTCCCTCCATCTACCTGTTCTTCTGGAAGCCCGTTAGGCACACCCATGAACTGTCTCTGGGCCAAATAAGCTCATTAAATGGCAACCATCCAGAGACTCATAAATAAAATCTCAAAAGAGATGAACAAGTTGCAGACATGCTTCCAGACCCCACGCCAGACTCTGTCGTTCAGGGGTACCCAAAGTCACCATTCAGTTAAGTATTTAACTCCAGCTATATTACCCCATTCAAAAAATTTGAATTTCTGGAGTGAGCAACCACATTTGTGGCTGTGTGACATCTCAAACTCTATACCATTGATGAATCAGGTGTAGCACACCACATTGAATGGGATGAATACTACAAGGCAACCAATCTCAAATAAGAAATATAAATGCACAAGGCTTAACTGGTAACAACATATTAGTAATCTCTTCTACAAGGACTTAATGGCTCCATGGTGAGATATAACAATATTCATACACTTTCTTCTAAGAAAATTTTTTGATCATTTTTAGTGATTTATAACAAGCAATATAAAATAAATTATTCAGAGCCTGCTTAGGGGCAGGCTTGAGGAGTGGTTGGGAAAATTGGAAATAATGGTGGTGGAAAGGTGCACTGGAGGTGGGATTGGTGTTAGAATATTGAATGTAATAAATCATGAACAACTTTATAAAAATAAAAGAAAAAAGAGGTGCTCAATAGCACCCACCACATGATGCCATAGGGTTTAAAGAAGATTAGATAAAAAAAAACTTTTGATATAGTGCCAGACACATAATAAGCACTCAATGGAAGCTATCTACCATTATTTTCTGTGCAAATGATGTATTAATGTAATTTGAGTTGTGTTTATTTAAATAAGAATACAAAAACATGCATATTTAGGAGCATTAAAAATTAAGACTATGTGTTTTGTGGGGAATGGGTGTGGGGGAGAAAAAAAGGTCCAGTTTTCAGCAATAATTGTCAATACCTAAAATATCCTCTCAGAAATACATATATGCACACATATAAATATCATATATATATTTATGAACTATATTTTTCAACCCAGAGCCTCACATATTTGAGGAATAATCTCTACAAATAACCCATATCACTTCATAAATAATTAAATAGGATCTTTTTCTATGTTCTATGTTGCATAGTCTGTCTTTACATTTTTATATTCAGTATATCTGTAGCATCAATCTATGCATAAAGACATGTTAAGTTTTAAACACGGGTATGCTTTTTACCTTAAATTTAAAGACCTAAGTCACTTTTTTGCTTGGCTCTTCATTGAATGTGAGAATTTGAAGACACACGTGGAGAGTAGCAAAACCACCATCTTCTCATCAGAAGCAGAAGCTGCCATGGGCCAAACCTGACGCCTTTAGTGAGCTTCCCTGGGAATTCAAGCCGCAGCAGGAATATAATTGAATTTTTCATTTTCAGTCGAAATGTTGGAAAGGAGAAGAAAGACAAAATGGCAGGGCTGTGAAGGTCAGTCATGAGAATTTTCCAGATAGCAAAGTTTATTGCATATATGGCTGGATGTTAGGAGAGCCACGCACATGCTGAAGAATGATTTCCCCAGGAAAATGGATAGAAAGAGAAGTTGGTATCCTATGTGCTTGGCTTGAAGGTGAGCTTTGAGGAGCCCTGTTCCCTGACTGGAATCCCTGCAGTGGGTGGGGCTCATATTTCTTCCCCAGCAGCCCCCACCCTGTCGGTCTCAGAGAACCCTCGACCTCTCCATGCCCTTGGGCCCTGAGGAGCAGCAGGAACAGGGCTGTGAGCTCAAAAGCTTGGGTGTTACCAGGCACATTCTTTCAATGGTGAAGGAAACAAAACAAACGCTCACACCCTGAAACTGTTCTGAGAACTGAACTTCCTCTGGGTTCCATGCTTCATCTCTGCTGGAGCTAAAGAGATAACCTTTGAAAAGAAACCCTGAGGTCTGTAGAGAAGCTGACCTGAGGATGCTGAGGAGAGGAGGTCATGGAGGAGAGGTCCTGGGTAGAAGGCTGGAATGAGTGGCACTGCAGTGTAGCAGCACTGCAAGTATAAAAGAGTAACACTGGCACTATTTAAAAAAATTATTTAAGAGGCCGGAGCGATAGTACAGAGGGTAGGGCATTTGTGTTGCACATGGCTAACCTGGGTTTGATCCTTGGCTTCCCAGATGGTCTCTCAAGCACCGCCAAATGTAATTCCTCAGTGTGGAGCCAGGAGTAACCTCTGAGTATGGTAGGGTGTGACCCACAAGGGGCAAAAAAAAAAAAGAAAGGAAGAAAAAAGAAAATGTATATCATATATATTTATATATGTATATATGTTATATATATGTGTGTGTATATATACATACTACATATACATATACGTATACATATACATATACATATATAAGCACTGTATAGGCACTGTCCTCCTGTTGTTGTTCATTAATTTGCTCAAGCGGGCACCAGTAATGTCTCACAAAAAATTGTGAGACTTGCTGTTACTGTTTTTGGCATATTGAATACATCACGGGGAGCTTGTCAGGCTTTGCTGTGTGGGTGAGATACTCTCAGTAGCTTGCTGGGTTCTCCAAGAGGGGCAGAGGAATCGAACCCGGGTTGACCGCGTCCAAGGTAAATGCCTTACCCACTGTGCTATCTATACATATATATATATTTATATATACACACATCATATGTATATATACACACATATGAGAGGTACTGGAGAGTGTATATGTGTATATACATATATGAGAGGTACTGGAGAGTAGGTCACAGGTAGGGCACTTGCCTTGCATGTAGCCAAGCTGGGTTTGATCCCTGGTATCCCTGAGCCCAGCCAGGATTGAATTTACTTACTTCAGGTCCAGAGCCAGGAGTAAGCTCTGAATGCCACCAGATGTGGCCCAAAACAAAACAAAAAAAGTGAGGCCATTTGAGTGACAACTAGAGCAGCTATGTTTATTGTCTATTGTTGAATGGGCTGAAGGCGGGGCAACATCTGACATTCATGTCAAAAATAAAGCACTTGATGCTTCATGGAAGAGTTCTCTAGTTGAAATGATGTTTGTTGTAGATCCCTTGCACAAAATCTGGAAAGCAAAGGGAAGAAGGGAAGTGTCAGCCAACCTTAATCCCACCTCTGTTGACTTTGTAACCTACGCCAGTCTAAACATTTTCTGCGCACATTTTCCAATATAAAATTAACAAAAAAATGAGATCATAGGGAACATCTGTAAGCAGGGTTTTATAACCTTCTTCTTTCATTTAACAAAATATCAGAAACATCTTCTCATGTCATTAAATGCTCTTTAACATTATGCGTTCCCCTGACACGCTTTTAAGAGGTACTCTGTTACAACATTACATCTCTGTTTTGTTTTATTTGAGCTTTAATACCCATTTTTATTGGATGAAGCTGCCAAAGCAGCAGCAGGGGCTTAAGTTTCTTTTCATATAATGAAAGCTCTTTTCTCCTTCCACCTCCAGGTAGTCGGTACCTTTCATTCCATTAATTTATGTTACTCACGCCAGAGCACACGCCTTGCTCTGGTACCTACTGCTAATGGGCCCTCTTGGTACTGCGCATGTGTGCTGAATGTCCAGCGCAGATGTCTCTCTTCCTTGTTTGATGAGTCATGGCAAAGGTGCGGAGTGGGCGGGGGGGAGTGAAACTTGCAGCCCTTGCTGAACAAGCAACCCCTGCTTTAGCATCAGATTGTTTTTGGGGAGGCCTCCCAAGCTGGTGCTCAGGAGGCTGTAGGGCCACTCCCAGAAACTCATGGCCAGCTGGGTCTGCAGTTCAACTCCAGGGCTCAAGGCTGTAGTGCTAGTCAGGGCCTGCCTTGCCAAAACCCACCACAGCTGCCCTGGCAGTTCTGGGGGCTACCAGAGCCATGAGTGCCCCCTGTACGACCTCTCCAGCCCTTTGGGTGTCTTTGAGGTTATTTTGCCACAAGACACTTTCTGCTTGTGTATTTAAAACAGGAAGATGTCTACTGATGAACCATTGTGCACTGAAAAATGTCAATACGTGCAATAATTTTAAAAAAAGTAGTTTTCATGAATAGGCCTATTCACTCATAAAACTTGCCTCCAAATTCTCCTCCTCCTTCTCCTCCTTCTCCTCCTCCTCCTCCTCCTCTTCCTCCTCTTCCTCCTCCTCTTCCTTCTTCTTTTCTATTTCTTCCCTCACCTAGCAGAGCTCAAGGTTTACTTCTGAATCTGCGCTCAAACATCACTCCTGATTGGGTTCAGGGGACTATATGTAGAGCCAGGGATAGAACTGGCTTGGAAGCACCTTTCCCACACTATACTATAGCTTTGGCCCTTTACATTATTTTCTTTATGTGTGAAATTTTCACATGGAGCTCATTACCAGGAACTCAAGTAGATTAGTCAAACAATTAACTTGCGCAGGTACACGGGTTCAGTGATGGCAAACTCCAGGCCTCGAGGGATAGGGTATGGGCTCGTCCTTCCTTTTCATCTTCCTCACCCTCCCGGTGGGACCCCGGAGGTCATGCCCACAAACTACCTCTGACTGCTACTTGAGCTCTTTAATAGCCATGATCCAGAGACATACAAAGGAATCTCTGAACCGAGCAACTCGCTGCAGAGATTTCTCCAGACCCTGATTATCTAAAATTTTAGAATTCCAGGAGCGGCTGCACGACATCTTATGCTATTCATAACAAGCAATACAAAAGAGAGTATGGGGGAGATTGTCTGCCATAGAGGTGGGGGAGGAGATACGGAGGAACCTGGTGTGCACTGATGGAGGGTAGGGTGATCAATCATTGTATGACTGAAACTCAAATAGGAAAGCTTTGTAACTGTATCTCATGGTAGCACTGTAGCACTGTCCTCCCATTGTTCATCAATTTGCTAGATTTGCATGAGCAGGCCCAGTAACATCTCCATTGTGAGACTTGTTATTGTGTTTGGCATATTCAATATGTCACGGTAGCTTGCAAGGCTTTGCTGTGCGAGCTAGATACTCTCGGTAACTTGCCAGGCTCTCGGAGAGGGGCGGAGGAATCGAACCCAGCTGGGCCGGGCCGACCGCTTGCAAGGCAAATGCCTTACCGCTGTGCTATTGCTCCAGCCCATCTCAAAACAAACACTGTCCTCCTGTTGTTCATCGATTTGCTCAAGCGGGCCCAGTAACGTCTCCATTGTGAGACTTCTTGTTACTGTGGCATGTTGAATACTCTCGGTAGCTTGCCAGGCTCTCCGAGAGGGACAGAGGAATTGAACCCATCTTGGCAGGGCTGGCTGCACGCAAGGCAAACGCCCTACCACTGTGCTATCACTCCAACCCCTGTGCTATCACTCCAGCCCCTGTGCTATCACTCCAGCACCTCTCACGGTAATTAAAAATAATAATAAAAACAGGAATAAAAAAATTAACTTGCTATAAAGGAAAAACATATTCTACCTTTGTCAACCTGTGAATGAATGTATTTTGTATCCACATTCTCTAACTAACAGAACTTGGAGTTGTGTGCTGTTGAAATCATCTGGATGGTACCCAGGCTCAAGCCTTTTCATACACTGTTTTTTTTTTTTTTTTTGCTTTTTGGGTCACACCCGGCAAGGCTCAGGGGTTACTCCTGGCTTTGCACTCAGGAATTACTCCTGGCAGAGCTCAGGGGACCATATGGGATGCTGGGAATTGAACCCAGGTTGACCGCATGCAAGGCAAACGCCCTACCCGCTGTGCTATTGCTCCAGCCCCCTCTTCATAAACTCTTAATGCTCTCATAGGTGGGGGTCTATTTTTGATCACATTCTCTTAACATTCGGATAGGTGATGTACTTACTTGCTTTGCAGTACTGCCGACACTGGTTTGATCCCCGGTACGACATATGGTCCCTCAAGCATTGCCAGGAAAAAATCCGTTTACTTGCCGTATTAAAAAAAATTGGGGGCTATCCCTGGTAGTACTCAGGGCTCTACTCAGAAATCACCCCTTAGTGTGGGGTCAGGTGCGGGGTGTGGGGTGTGGGGTGTGGGGACATGCTAGGGATCAACCTGAGTCGGTTGCCTGCAAGCCTGTGCTTTACCCTTTGTTCTCTTTGACCCACTGTTCCCTTGCCTTTTTATTTGGCTCCTAGAGGTTGTCCAGATTCTTTTCCTTGTGGCCTCTTCCTCCTTCCAGGCCACAGTGTAGATAGAATCTTCTTCTGATCTCTTAGTCTTTCTTTTCTGGCTCTGGCTCTTCCTGACTCAATTCTAGAAGTATCTTTCGGATTATATTGGTCCACTGGGAAAATCTAGAATAATCTCTCCACTTTAAGATCCTTATTCACACACCTGCATTCTTTACTACGTAGAAAATATATTATTTCAGATCCTGGTTAATATAAAGAAAGACACGGAGGGGGTGTTGTTTTATTCCCCTCAGAGGTTTTGTCTTTGCTTTTTCCATTCCCTTTTCCAGGTTCTGGGTTTAGAGTCAAAGTAACAATTAAGAGTTATATACAAATGTGTTTGTGATTCAGAGGGTCAACGGGAGCAAGGCAGGCACCCTGCTCATCCTACTGTCTCTGACCTGATGGGACTTACTTAAATCAGCGTTCAAGAGCTAATACAGCTGGTAATGCACTTACCTGGCACACAATCTCTAGAAGCTGCGAGCCTATCTGATCCCCGGCATACTCAGCATCACCAGGAGAGATCCCTGAGCACAGAACCAGGAGTAAGACCTGAGCACTGCAGGATGTGGCCCCAAAATAACAAAAGTCATTTTTTTGAAATTTGTTACTGGTGCTATATGAAACAGTAGGTTTGAAGTGATATGAATGCATTTTTCAGTAGTATTATAAAACAGAGTAATCCATAAAAAAAGGTTAAAATAAGGTCATCATACTAAAAGCCTCAATTTAAACAGGAAGGGCAGTAGTCACAGTTTCTCCTCCTGGCAGTAAATGTCATGGCCAGTCTTTTCTGATTTCCTAGCTGACTAAGAAGTGCCTTCTCATGAGGCCAGAGAGATAATAGAGCAGGGAGGCCACTTGCTTTGCACGTAGGGAGGGCACTTGCCTTGCACACAGACAACCCAGGTTTGATTCCCAGCACCCCCTATAGTCCCTGGAGCCAGCTAGGAGTAATCCCTGAGCAGAGTCAGAAGTAAACTCTGAGCACCACTGGGTATGGCCCAAACAACAACAACAACAAAAACAACAACAACAACAACAACAACAACAACAAGCCAAAAATAAAGTTTCTGTTCTTCCATGTTATCTGGGGGGCATGTATCACATTGTATGTAGTTCTTTGTTTACTTACCTAACCTACTAGGTTTTATTCTAGGCTGAGATCATGCATTATACCCCACTGCAACCCTTTTGCCTAATACACTCCCCACCAACAAGTGTGTTTTGTTGAATGGGTGAATGAGAGTAACTGTTATTATAGCAGCTTTTGAATCTTGGATTTCCCTTAATGTTCTTATTTTACATTTCTCATTGACTTGGAGGGATATTATGAAAGTAAATGAGATAATTTTGCTCAAGTGTCTCAGATGTTTGGAGAAATGCTTTGCTAGGTTAGGCCTCATATGCAATGATAAAATGAAAATTTAACCATTTCCTTTTAGTTTTACCTACTAAAGCTGCTGGCTGGAAAATTTGCTTCCGTGATGAACTTGAGCCCATTGGTAAGAACACACATTGTTATACAATGTCAGACAGATGGAAGGCACCTGAATAATGCCTAGTATAATGAGAGAATGAATAGTTAATTAACAATAAGCTCTGCTTTATCGGCCATTCAGCATCTAACAGCATGCTTTTCTGCAAAGCAGAAATCCACAAACTGAATCTTATATCCATTAGTTTCTTTTCATAGAAAATTTTTTTCTTCTGGGAAAAGATTATTTCTCTGTGTTGATGTTTGCACTTACTTAGGATTCCAAAGAACAAGCTTTTGGGAAAGAGGAGGAGCTTCGCTTAACTTCTTCTGGCAGCTGACACAATGCTTTTGGGTCGTTTACTGTAAGGGAGAATTGGTAGAGTGAATGGTGCACTATTTCTTGGAAGATAAGCACAGATGGTTTGAAAATATTACATCTGGGTACATTTGATTCCTTTAAAATCTGCCTTGTAGAGAGGAAATCAAAGGGTAACAGAAGGGTAGGAATACAAATTCTCAAGTATATGCCCAGATCAGTACCTTAAGACTCAGCTTAGTAATAGAATGCTCAGTTGGCCAGATGCCTCTTGAAACTTAGAAGGAATGTCGAAAGGCAGGGAGGGTGGGTAGGTCTGCTAACATCATATAGTTCTTTGATCCAGGAGACCATTTGAGAGTGCCTTGAAGGGAGAACTTGCCAGAGTGACACCCAGCTATTGCTTGATATCGGAGGACTTTCTAACTACATAACTGAATGAGAGCTGAGTGGTTTACATTTTATTTTATTTATATTTATTAGAGTGATGGATGCCATTTTTTAAAAAAACTACACATGCACCATGGAAGTGCTCCAATGCTTACTCCCTTAGCACACTCTTCTATGTGAGTCTTGCTCATGGCTCTCACAGAACCACCTTTCATGGGTTTTTATTTCCTACGTACTTATAAATTACAACAGAGATGATTACACCTTAGAAAAGTTCTCTTTCGTTCTCACCACTGGTGGATTAGTCAGCTTGAGCTGAAGTAACAAACACCCTCTCAGTGTTGATGATGGTGGTTTGTGACTCTCATTTTGTCAGGGGTTGCTCCTGTTCTTTGGGCCTGGTTGGCGTCACTTGGTCTCTACCAGCCAGACACGGCTTCTGTTTTGTGACAAAAGGCAGAGAGCAACCAGCTACAGTGACCTGTCTTTCTCACTGCTGGGTGCTAAAGCTCATGTTGGTGGAAAACTCTGAAGTACCTGAAAATTTCTTCTCCAATTGGACATATTTTATGTCTGTCCACATTCAATTGAACAAAGTAAGTGACAGATCAAGCCCAGAGTCTCCAAAAAGAGTTACCAAGCTGGAAGGGAACAATTACAACCCTACAGTAATGAATACACCCCATCACAAACTGTGTTGTTCCAGGTAATGTGTGCCAAACCTGTGTGTAAGTCTTTTGCAATATAAATTACTTTCAAAAAATCTTTTATTCATGAAGTTCAATTTATGTAGCTTATACAGTCAAGATGACTATAAGGCCATCAATAGATGTTATATAAACAGATTCCAGAAGTAAAATAAAAAATGAATATGAGTTTTAGCCAAGGAAAAATGTAATTGCATCAGCATAGAAATGTTTTACTTTTTATAGAGATTATCCTCGGAGGTTGGCAGTGGACGTCGGCTCCACTACCCAACCGACCTCCACTACCCAACCGCCGCCACGCTTCAGGCCGTTTTCCACATGCTCGAGCTGAGCCTCACACATGAGTGAAGTCCCACGGAACCCAGGTAATGCGGAACTTTGTGTCCTTGGACTCTGGGCTCAATGGGACACGAGAATAGCGATCCTCTGCCTGTTTCCCCTGGTCTCTGGAGAACCAGGGGTCACACCCATAAGCCACCTCCTGCCAGCACCAGATAATCTACTCATTGGCCACCCTCTAGAACTCATGGCTGCTTCTCCTGGAAGGGAGCATAAAATGAGGTTCCCATAACCATGCCACTGGACTTCACGTCAGGCTGTTTTCACTTGGAACACTCCAGAGGGGGGCGGGTGGCGCCCTCTCCACCCCAAGGGACCCAGCCCTGGCAGCCGACCCCTACTACCCAACCACCACCACACTCCAGGCTGCTTTCCACATGCTTGGGCTGAACCTCATATGAATGAACACATTCCTGAACTTCGCGGCTGTGAAAGGCACATCTTAAGATACTCCCTACCCATTTTCCATAATTACCACACCATATTTGATGGGGTTCAGACTTCACTTAATCACTTAATCACTTAACTTCCCGTTAGTCGTCGATTTGCTCGAGCGGGCGCCAGTAACGTCTCCATTTGTCCCTGTCGCGTGCTAGTGTAGCCCAATGGCATCTGTTCGCTCCGGGAACATGAAGGGCCTCAAACCGATCGTTCATGATCTTGACGAAGAAGTCTGACCATCTGGTAGGTGGGCGGCCACGCGGTCTTTTGACATCCCGTGGAATCCAGTCGGAAACAGCTCTAGTCCAGCGGTCATCTTTAAATCTCCTTACGTGACCAGCCCATCTGATTTTCGACACCTTGGCAAATGAGACAGCGTCCCTGATTCTTGATCGTCGACAGATGTCAGAACTCCGGATTCTTTCTCTCATTTGAGTGAAACATGATATTCCAAGCATAGCTCTTTCTATTCTTCTTTGGGAGACCTGAATAGCGTTCTCATCTTGTTTGCGTAGGGCTCAGGTCTCTGAGGCATATGTTAATGCAGGAAGAACAGTGGAATCAAAGAGATGTGCCCAGAGCCGGAGGTTCTTCGTCCTCTTAGCTATTTCTTCGACGTTCTTGAAGGCGTTCCAAGCCGCTCACTTCCTCCTGCGCAGCTCGGGTGCCAGGTCATTTGTCATGTTGACCTCTCGACCTAGGTACACATAGCTGTTGCATTCGGAGATGGTCGTTCCGTTGAGAGCGAATGGGGCGTCAGGAACGAGGCTGTTTCTCATAAACATTGTCTTCGTAAGATTCAGCTGTAGTCCTACCTTTCCACACTCACGATCAAAGTTGGCCAGCATTTGTGCCGCTTGGCTGATGTTTGGTGTTATTAAAACAATGTCATCAGCAAAGCGGAGGTGGTGTAGTTGCCGACCATCTATCTTCACTCCCATTCCTTCCCATTCCAGTCGTCGCATGATGTTCTCGAGGGTGGCACTGAAGAGTTCAGTGCAATGGTATCACCCTGCTGCACCCCTCTCTTGACATCAACGATCACTTCTTTGTAGAATGGTGAGATCCTGGTAGTGAATCCGCAATACAGCTCACGGAGGATCCTGATGTATTGGGCTTGAATGCCCTGATTGGCTAGGGCTTCAATGACCGCTTCCGTCTCAACAGAATCAAAGGCCTTCTTTAAATCAATGAATGTTAAACAGAGCGGCATCTTGAACTCCCGAGAAACCTCAATGAGCTTGGTTATCGTGTGGATATGGTTGATGGTGCTGAATCCTTTGCGGAACCCGGCTTGCTCGCATGGTTGTCCTTCATCTAGTGTTCTGCCAATTCTATTTAGGATGACTCGAGTGAACAACTTGTAGATGACAGACAATAGGCAGATCGGTCGATAGTTGCCAATGTCATGGATGTCTCCCTTCTTGAACAGTAGTATGGTCCTGCTGGCTTTCCATTGGGACGGAACCTTGCATTCAGACAGGTAGCGAGTGAAGAGCCGAGCCAGTGTATTGATGAGTACTGATGGCAGGTTCTTCAGGTGTTCAGGTCTGACCTTGTCTGGGCCGGGTGCTTTTTGCTGTTTGTTTCTTTACCGAAGAAATGGCGTGTCGGATTTCGGAAGGGAGAACGTTGGGAACGACATATCCATCCTGTGGAATTTGGTATGTCGGCAAGTGGACATGGCTATCGAAGAGATTTGAGCAGAAGTCATGGATAATCTTCTCCATTGCCATTCTGGAGGATGTGATGGATCCATCAGGACGTCGGAGGGCAGTCATCTTGGTCTTGTAGTTGGCGAAGGACAGGAGGGCGTTACGAATACTTTTCCCGGCTTCTGCCGCATCTACCAGTACTTCTGCTCTTCTCTCTTTGAGGTCTTCCTTGATCGCATCTCTGCACTGCTTTGCGAGGTCGGACGTTAGCTTGCGGTTGCCTGAGGCATGCGCCAAACCACCCCCCCTTTTAATGCCAAGATAGGGGTTCAGACAGTAGGAAACAAATGATATAGCCTGGCAAGCCACTGAGGGTATCCTGTCCGCACGGCAGAGCCTGGCAAGCTACCCATGGTGTATTCGATATGCCAAATACAGTAAGAACAGGTCTCATTCCCCTGACCCTGAAAGTGCCTCTAATATGGCAGCGTTGAGAAAGAGGAGTAAGGAGAGGCTGCTAAAATCTCAGGGCTGGGACAAATGGAAACATTACTGGAGCCCACTCTAGTAAATCGATGAACAACAGGATGACAGTGATACAGCGATACAGTGATCCTTGGAGGTGCTCTGGGAACATGAAGTGCCTGGGATCGAACGCAGGGCCTGGTGTGTGTTAGATATGTATTTGACCACTGTGTTCTACCTTTTCAGGCCCTAAAAATGACTTTATGATAAATTATTCTTCTACTCTCTGGATTTCCAAGCCAGCAGAAAGGGATTTACATTGAAGTAGAGATATTGGGGCTTAGTTACCATAAAGGAGAATTTTGGTCAGTCTTATGAAAGAGCCATGGAAAACAAAGGTTTCCCTAAGTGGATAATTAGCTCATTTATCTGCTTGAAGGAGGAATGCTAGACCAGATAAGATTTCTGCTAAGGCTCTGTTTATAGGACTTTGAATTTTGAAATAAAAGAGTCCTTTTAAAGGACAGATGGTATTAAACTTCCCTGGCTTCTGTAAAAAGGCACTAAGGAACTCAGAAGTTGGCTTACTGTAGGATGTGAAAATAGTAAGAGAAACAGACAGGAGAGGAAAATGTAATTCTGAGCACACATTGTTTATTTTTGGGGAGGAAAAACCATCACAGTCAATTCCAGTTTTAACAGATTCATTTGTTTTATCCATACTTTTCTTTCAACACACATGTGCTTAGTACTTGCTGTGCCGAGCATGATGATGGGTAAGAAAGTGACGATGAAAAGATTTTATCGTCTGCTGGATAGGTCACATCACCATCAAAATTCAGTCCTTAGTATTTAAAAAGACAATAGGATTTTAGAACCATATTTCTTGAGCAACAGTAATGAAAATATAAATGAAAATAACATTTGCTGCCTTTCAGGTGTCACATAAATAGCATTTCTGTCCCCTCAGGGATTTTCTCTCTTTTCTCTTCCCCTCCCCACTTTTTCAGCCCCCTTTCCTGTCTTCTTCTTCCTCCTCCACCCCCATCTTTCTGAATGTCCAAAGAACGGCTTCCTTTACCCAGCTGTGTTGGGGTATAGCTGAGAAATCAAATGGCAAGGTACATAACGGGTACAACAGGCTGATTTGATATGTGTGTAGATTTTGAAAGAATTTCCCCGTCTAGTTAATGCATTTATCACCTAGCCTTTTGTTTTTGGGGGTGGGGGGACATTTAAGTTTTACTTTCTTGGGATATTTCAGTTATATAACAGAATGCAAATATGGCCCATTAGGTATTAGACCCTCAGAACTTACTCATCTTGTAGCTGATTTGTACCTTTCCCCATCCTCTACTTTTTGAAAAGTCCAATGCACATGGGTGGTAATGAATTAAATTTTAGCAGAGCAATCTGGCCAAGAGGCTCAGAAACCAAGTTCTCCTTGTCAGGAAGGGCTGCAGCGATAATTTCTTAAAAAGGAGCCAGAATTGTCACTAGATGCTGCAAGGCATGGGCTGAGTCTTCATAGCAACTCAGCAGCGCGCCTGCTTATTTGTGAAAACCAACCTCCTTGTCATCCCGCTGACTCCTGGGTATAGGACCCAGAGAGCCTTTCTGGCGCTTAGAAACTTGCTGACTCACTTCAGGCCGGGCAGGCTGGGGTGGGAGCATTTCTGCTGCTGGTCACCCCCATTGTGTAGATTCGAAAACCGAGGCCTGGAGCGAGGCCAAGGACCGGCCCACAGTCACGTGGCCGGGAAACGGCAGGGAGGCGCTTTAAACTGCGCAGTGGAGCTCCCATTTGCCACCTGGGATTCTGCAAGCCCCAGAACCCGAGATCAGATGAAAACTAAAACACGCTTCCAGGGGCATTTGGCTCCGTCCCACTCTCCGCCTGGAAACGCTGGTTTTCTGGCTCTGCGCCGACGGGACTCGGAGTTTGCAGTTGTTTCCCTTTATGCAGGAATAACTTTTCGAATAAGATTCGATGAGGTTTAATTGCTAAACACCACGCGCGCGCGCACACACACACACACACACACACACACCCCTCCCCACCATGGGCACGGGACTAGGAGTTTGCAATTGTTTCCCTTCATGCAGGAATAACTTTTCGAATAAGATTAGATGGGGTTTATTTGCTAAACACCACCTTGTACGTACACACACACACACATACACACACACACACACACACACACCCCTCCCCACCATGGACAAAAACAAAATGAACGCCAGTTACGAATCCAGAAAGGCAGGTGGGGCCTAAAATGCTCAGATAGGACGAGCGCCAAGGTTGGGGAGCCGGCGACACCCCTTTCTACCCCCGCGCGGCTCCAGGGACCCGGCAGGGGCGCGCGGGGACGCCTCGCCCGCTAGACGCGGGTGACAGCGGGCGCGCAGCCTCCGGCGCCGCCTCGGGGACGTGATCCCCGGTACCCCGCGGCTCCCCGAGCTCCCGGACAACCCGCCCCGGGACTGCGCGCCGCGTGGGGAGCGGGGGTGTCCTCTGGGCTGGGGCTGCGGGAGCGCGGGCGCACCCAGGAACCAGCAGCCCGCGAGTGGGGGCGCCCCCTCCCCCTCGGAGCGGCAGCGGGGAGGCGGGAAGGGCAGGGGGTGCGCGGCTGTGAGTCTCCCCCCCCCCCACCCCCCGCAGCCTCCATCGCCCGGGTGCTGGTGGTCCCCCCGCCCCCAATCGCGTTCCCCGCTCCTCCTCCCACCCCGCCGCCCCCAGCCGCAGCTGCAGTCCCAGGCTGGCTCGCCGGCTCCCGGGTGGGCGCGCCCCGCCGCCGGCCCCCGCAGCGCCCGCCCCCGTTCCCTGCCCCCGGGTCGGGGCGCGCCGGTGGCTTGGGCCCGGCGGCGCGGCGGGGGAGCGCGCGGGGCGGGCGCGCGGGGCGGTGTGAGTCACCCGGAGCCGGAGCGCGGGCGACGCAGAGCGCGCGGCGCCGAGCCCGAGCCGCAGCCCGAGCCGAGCCCGCCGAGCCCGAGCGCGCCGCCGCCCCCCGCGCCAAGCCCGGCCGCCGCCCGCCCCGCCCGCCGCGCTCCCGCCGGCCCGGAGGCGGCGCGGGGCCCGCGGGGGATGCCACAGCGGCTCCGCAGCGCACCGCCACCATGAACCCCCAGTGCGCCCGCTGCGGGAAAGTCGTGTATCCCACCGAGAAAGTCAACTGCCTGGATAAGGTGAGTGAGGGGCGCCACCGCGCCGCACCTGCTCCCCGAAGTTTCGGCGACGCCGGGGCTGGGGGAGACCCGAGCGGCCGCGGGGTCCCGAGAGCGCGCCCCGGAGCCGTGGGAACCGGGGGAGGCTGCTGTCGGGGTGCGGGGCGCTGCGGAGCGGGGAGTCGGATCCACGCCGCGTCCACTCCTGCCCCTCTTCGCCCCGCATTTTCCCCGCTTTTTTCCCCCAGACCCCCGCATCCCTCGGCCACGTCCGCACCCCCGTGGCACCCCCTGGACGGTGACGAGGTGGACAGGCAGATAGTAATGACCGTGGCACCCGGCGGGTACTGCCGCATTGCTAAGAAACATTCCAGCCCCGGAGCCTCGAGCCGCCCTCCACCCCCTCACCCCTACTCCGGGGGCCGAGCCTCCAGCTCGGGGGATTCCAGGACCAGTGGCCGCACCCGCCGTGCCCGGGCGCCCGCGGGAGAGCCAGGCGCGCCCGGAATGAGTGCCCACTGGAACCAGCCGGAGGTGTGCCCCGGGAATTCGAGTGGCGATCCAGAAGCCTCCTCTGAGGAGCAGCGTGTGACCCTCCTGTCCCTCCATCCTCCATGCTCCAGTCATCTCAGGAACTGGGCTGCCTTTACCGCAGTTTGCCCAGGGATGCATGTGGCTCATGCGCGGCTCACGCGCTACTTGTTCCACGCTCGGCCTCCTGCCCTCTGGGGATGGACTCATGCACGAAATTCAGGCACTTGGAAACACTCCACTTCTTGAGCTACCTGTTTCCTCGCACCCTGGCTCAGCCTCCCACTCGGGCTGCTCATCCAGAGCCTGGCCCTTCTCCCGTCTGAGTCTGAGGTGCGGTGAATTTAACACCCCCACGATAGTCGATAGTCGCAGTGGGACTTTCTTTCCTTACTGCCTTCACATGGGGGCACTCAAGATGTGGCACTTCTGGAGCTAGTAGAGTGCTTTCTTTGCACGTGGGTGACTTGTGTTCATCCCCAGCAGCCCATATGGTCACCTGAACACTGCCAGGAGTGATGCCTGAGCTCAGCCAGGAGTAAGCCCTGAGTATGCCGGGTACCCCCCCCAATACTCCCCCCCCCCCAAAAAAAGGCCCCAAACCAAAGAAATAACCAAACCCAGACAACAAAAAAAGATGCCCTGCTTCTGTACGTACCTTGGAAAGAACTGGTTCTGAAACGTGGGGCACTTATTTGTTTTTCAGTATTGGCATAAAGGATGTTTCCATTGTGAAGTCTGCAAGATGGCTCTCAACATGAACAACTACAAAGGCTACGAGAAGAAGCCCTATTGTAACGCGTAAGTATTGTCAACACTGGGCCAGGTGAGGTACAGCTTCAGGACTGAGCGACAGTGGCGCTGCCTGTTCTGACAAAGTGACTCACCGTGTAACCCAGGTGTGCCTGTGGCCACTGATCTCTTTATGACATTGCCTGTTTCTCTCTAAGGTGTTCTGGAAGATTCTTTTCCATCTTTGGGTTTTGTTTGAGGGTCAGGGTGCAGACTGATGGACCTTCCCTTAGCAGCTGCAGAACATTCAGCTTTGCATCTTCCTCAGCACTCCAGATATACTTGTCAGTTTCCATTTTCAGTATCCCCAGGTTGCCATCCTGCGACTTTCTCTCTGTCTCTGAACCCCGTTGCTAGGGAAAGGCATCTGGGATGAGTTGATCTTCATTGCTATTGTGGAGCTTTGCAGGGGAAACTGTGGGATGGAGACATGGGTATTTCCGGCCAGTTCATGGCACGTCTGTCTGCGGGGATTTGTGAAGGTGTTTTCTTTGGCAGGTTTTTCTGCACACATGCTTCTACCCTGCCATAATAGCAATTAGGCAGCATTTACAGTGCTTACCATGTGCTGGGTCTGTTTTGAGTACTTAATGCATCATAGTTCTTCAGCATGTTGATACAGGCTTGTATCACCCCTGGCAACTCACACTTGAATGTAATTTAATTGATACAAATCGAAACCCCATGAATAGGTCAAAGACTCTACTGCTTGGGGGAGGGGGCACTGTTACTATCCCCACTTGAAGTCTGGAGAGACAAAACCACCGGCAGCAGCTCAGAACTCTCCCCCAGAGGCTGTGAGGGGTTGAGCATTGGCCAGTGCCTTCTCAGGGTTCTGTGGCAGGCTGGGGGAGGAGACATTTTAGCTGTCTGCAACCCCCCCCCCCCCCCACACACACACAGTGGACTTTTGGCTCTGATTGTCCAATCTTTTCTTCCTGGTTTATCTCTGGGATTTTCCCAGCTGGAGGTGCAGAAGACCGCTGGCCTCCTTTTGGCTGGAGTGTGGGCAAAGGTTTATTCTCTCTGGATTTTAAGAAGCAGGTCCATTCAGGTACCTTGGAGATGGACATGGAGGGCCTGGGCTAATTTGGGCCTCCCTCTTGGCGGGATGTTATTGCAGATTTTCCGGTTGGTATTTGGTAATGAATTTCATGCGCTCAACACCCTTTTTTCCTCTCTCTCCCCTCTTTAGTGGGTTTTCTTTCTTTCTTCTTCTTTTTATTTGTGTTTTCTTCAGGGCCTTGATTAGTACTGGATGGAAACTTTCCTATTTTTTTTTTTTTTTTTTTGGTGTTTGGGCCACACCTGGCTGTGTTCAGGAACCCATATGTGGTGCTGGGGTTGGAACCAGGTTTGTGAGGCCACTGACTCCTGCTAGGCAATGGCCTTAACATTTGTTCTCTTCATACCCCAGGCTAGAAACTTTTTCAGACCTCTGAAAATAGGGGCATCCAACAGCACTCAGAACTTTCAGGATGAGTAAAGCCCAGAGATAGCCCGCAGGCTCAGTGTTCTTACCTCTGGCCGCATGGCCACCTGGGAGAGTGGGGAGCAGAAACCCGGACGTCAGCCTCATGGTCTCCTGCCCCTCTCCGAGGTTAGCGGTGGCTGGCTACTTGCAGATCAAAGGCAAGAGGCTGTAACTAGAAGGGAAGGGGCCCCTTCAGCCCATAAACAGGATAATTGCTCTTTGGTTAAAGGAAAGCGAACTATTCTTCCTGTAACTCAGACAGCCCGAGGCCTGAATCGATCAGGCTTTATGGACCACATCGAATCCTTTATAGCTCCATGCTTGGAGTTTAACCCTGCAGTAACAGTGCCTGTGGGGCCCCAGTCGGCCTGGAAGTATTGAGAGGGGAGGAGGGAAGCAGAGGAAGAATAGGTGAGAACAGTACATGACAGAACAGAATATGATGCATAGAAATCTATAGTTCTGTATGAATGCATATGTACATTTACACATGTAGATAAGTAAAGAACTGCCTTAGGAAAAAAAATAAAATGAAAGGACAGGAACAAAAAGGGAGCAACAGACCAGTCTTTGATTGCACTGGGCCTCTTGGAAGTTCGGTTTAGTCCAATTAAAAAAGAATATCAAAAATGTAGAAGGCGATGCCTGGCTGATTTGCACGCTGACTTAGTAGTGAACCAGATTTCCACCTGAAAAAACAAAGACTTACTTTGTAAATGGGACATGTCCTGTTACATTGTTTCCTTCATAAATCTGAGGCTTCTTTTGAATTCTTTGGGAAGTTCTAAATGGAGTGTTGGTAGATTTTTCTCTTTAATATTTCTTAGATTATTTGGTCCCTTATGAGTTTTAAGTCAAATGTTTAGGGTAGCAGTGCGATCTCTGCTTAAAAATATTGAATTTGGCAGCTGCTTTATTGAATAGAGAGATGGGAAGATAGGAATCCAGCCTTAATGCACAAAGTAGAGAGCTGATGTCTCAAGCGTTTCATTTAGCGGGAAACTCATACTTGGGCTTTATAACGCTAGTGCTGGAAAAACAGAGCTTGGTAAACAGAGCCCAGGCTGTGTGTCCTCATTTTCAACTCTCTGCCAAGAGCACAGGTTGCCATGTCAAATCAGCGGTCAGCATGGTTTACCCTCTGGGGATCCTCAGGTCTTTGCTCTGGGTCAAGCAGCGCTTCCTGGGGTCTTGGCCAGTCATGCTGCCATCACCTCTCCGGGACATTGGGGGAAAATTGATTCGCCTCAGAAAACTGCTACTGGACAACAAGACATTAGAGTTCACGTAGAGCAACGTCTTCTTGCACCTGGGTTTGTTTTGGGTGTTAATAGAGAGGCTTAAATGAAAATGTTCTTTCTGCAACTAGTTATTGTGAAAATATTCATATTCGTTCAATGGCTGAAAGAATAACATAACAAGCATCTGAAATTCCTCCACAGAGAACAACCGTTGTTGACATATTGACATATTTACTTTTTTTTGGGTGTGTGTGTGTGTGTGTCCCTCATCTGGTGATGCTTAGGGTCTACTCCTGGTTCTGCACTTAGAAATTACTCCCTGAGGTGCTCAGGGGACCATATGGGATGCCTGTGATTGAACTTGGGTTAGCCATATTCAAGGCAAGCACCCTACCTGTTGTACTATCACTCCAGCCCTTGCTTCTGTTTTCATCTGCTCATACATATAGCTATTTACTTGTTGGTGGATCACTTATCAGTTTCTGGTATTAGGTCAGTTTCAAACAAGAAGGTATTTCGTCCCCCTCCCCCCCATGATCTCATGTTTGGTTTAAGATTTTCTTTTTTTTTTCTTTTTCTTTCTGGTTTTTTTTGGGGTCACACCTGGCAACGCATAGGGGTTACTCCTGCCTCTGCACTCAGGAATTACTCCTGGTGGTGCTCAGGGGACCATATGGGATGCTGGGACTTGAACCCGGGTTGGCCGCATGCAAGGCAAACGCCCTACCTGCTGTGCTATCGCTCCAGCCCCGTTCTAAGATTTTCTTAAAGAGTCACAGAGCCATTATCACACCTGAGAAATTTAACAAAAATTTTATGCTTACCTATCCTGTTTCTATTCACATTATATCTTTAGAGCTACTGATTTTTTAAAGTCGGGGTCCAGTCAAGGTCAGGTTTTCCATTATCCACAATTATGAAAATGACAAACTCTTTTTCATTATTGGCTATTTGTAATCAGTTCTGGAGTTTTACTCTTCTTTCTAGTGATTTATATAAAACTCTCAAGAGTTTTCAGGAAGAGGAGTTTGGCATTTCTTGTGAAAATATCATACATAATTAGCTTAAGAACAGTAAATATTAAAAATATGTTGAAAAATTCGAAGACATAAATATGGACACTTAGGATTATTTTAAGAAAATGTAAAAGACTTCTTATTCAGTACTTGAGGGCAATATTTATATAGGATCAAGCAGTATTTCCTTCAACTTAAGTATGTTTGCTTACTTATATTCTCATGTATTTAGAGAATAAGCAAGTTTTCTGTTTGATTTCCTGCAAAGGAGAACATGTATAAAATATAACTTACATAATATTTAAAATTTTATCTTTTGATAGAATGATCAAAGTAGCATACACACTAACTGTGGGATTGGACTTAATACACATTTAGTTCTTGATGCAGCCAGCTACACTATTAAAATATTTAAAAACAAACTGGTCTACTTGAGTACGTGCCTTGTTTTCAGAAGAAAGCCTTGATGTTTCAAAAGCAGGCAATGAATTCTTTAGCACATTCAAGATTTTTTTTTCCAACACGAAACTTGCAAAGAAAAGGGTACTAAGCAATATTTTCATTGCTCAGAGCTGCTGAGAAAATAACACTAGATGATTAGACAAAAAACATAGCTCACATTTGTCTGTGAATTTATATGCCAAGTGAAACTATAAACGTTTTGTTACCCAACACGTCACACAAAGAATATAACCCCCGAGGCCATTCATCAGATAAATTATTTAATTTATTGTGTGTGAAAGTAAAAATTCCATTTATTATGTGTTCATGAAAAATACATTAGTCTTAGCATTTTCTGAGAAATATTACCACTTAGCCAGAGCCATGCCAAATGCCTGGCCAGTTAATGTACTGTCACAAAGATCAAGTTATTTGAGGTCCGGGGTGGGGGGGTAGGATGTCAGTTAATGATGCAAGAGCCTAACTGGACCTAGAAAATAATTTCTCCAAATCATCACTTTTGTAGAAATCTGTTTATTTTTTATTACTTATTTTTTTGGGGGCCAGTATTGCTGCAGGAGGCCCTCAACGTTGGTTATTCCCATGTTTAATCTAACTTATTTTTATGCTAGATGTATTCTGGGGCTGAAACGACTCAAATATCTGTGTGAGATGTGTTTCGCTGTCTTTCCAAATATGCTTTCCTCTCACCAAATAGTTTCTCTTTGCATAATCTTGGACGACGTTAAAGATCAAGCAGCAGGCACTTTGTGCCCCTGGCTTTCCCTCCTCCATACTTGGCGTGGCTGGTGAATGTTTATGGAGGCCCAGGAGCCTGGAAGCTCCTGGGTGGGCACTGCTCATTTGGAGCCTTCCGGGATGGGCAGCCCCAATCTGCCAGCCTGTCCCGAAGGTGGGGATTTCAAACCTTTCTGTGACTGTGGCTCCCTAGTTCCTTGCTGTGACCAGCCCTTCCCCTCACCCCCGAATTGATGCATTTTTCATCTGTGGCCCCCTTGGAACTTACTGGAGAGATGCTCATGAACTACTTCCTTACTGCTAACCTCTGGCTGGTGCCTTTACTTGACAGGGTGCTCCAAGGACGTGGAAGGAAATGAAAAATTCAAATGGAGACTTTTTCCACCATGGCTGGCTCTTATCTCAGTGTTGGCTTTTCCGACCTGGTTCTATAAACATGCCAAGGACTCGAGAGTTCTCTCAAGGGCAGCGAGGCCTTCTTGCTTTTTTTTTTTTTCTTTTTGGGTCACATCCGGCGCCACTCCTGGCTCTGCACTCAGGAATTACTCCTGGCTGTGCTCAGGGGACCATATGGGATGCTGGGAATTGAACCCGGGTCAGCCACGTGCAAGGCAAATGCCCTGTCCGCTGTGCTATCTCTCCAGCCCCAGCCTTCTTGCTTTTAGGCTAGCTTCCAAACTTCCCCTGGTGGGGGTTTGGACTGTTGAAGTCAGGCAGAACGGGATGTGAGTCCCACTCAGCCTCTGTTGTTTCCTTTGCAGAGTGGGACTAGTTCTTGTGTCCCCAACAGGGGTCTGTGGACCTGCAGGTTTGATGGGAAGGCTCAGGTCGGGGCTTCCTTCTTGGGGGTTCCTGGCTCATAGCTGAACTCCAGTAAACAGGGGCTGCTCTTTCTTCCTCCATAATGCTGCTTGGAGGGTGAAGGAGGAGAGAGGGTAGAAGGGAGAACAGAAGCAAGGTGATGCAAATGCTAGGGTCTTCAGGGAGAAGGGTCTTCCTCAGTTTCTCTGTCTATGGGAGTTGCCTCTCCTTAGAGGGCTGTAAGCAGGAGAGAGAGAGAGAGAGAGAGAGAGAGAGAGAGAGAGAGAGAGAGAGATATGAGTGTGGAGTTGGGGGATATCCGAGTGCTTTTGAATCACGAAAAGAGTATTGTTTTAGCAATAGGTTTATTTCTCCTACCATATATACAAATGAATGTATCGGATGATGCTGTACAAATATTTTGACTGGTAATGATGGTCAAAGTTTGAGAAGAACAAACCTAGTTCCAGTGTACCACACACAATACTGTTGGGGGGGGGGTGGGATGGGGTTCAGGGACACTTGCCGTGTATAGTGACTTTGTGAATGCTGCCTCAGTTTCCACTTGATTCCAGACCCACTGAACCCTACCCTTCCCCTTTCAACCCACCCACTGCGCTCTGCTGTTTCTGAGGGAGCCGAGGCGTTACTCTCTGCACTTCTGTCAAGCTTAGGAGGCTCTTACTTACCCCTGCCCCAGAGCCTGTCCCCGAGTGCTGGATGAGGGTCAGCTGCAGGTGTGGGTGGGAAGGGTGGGCTTTATGGCAGGGGTAAACCCAGCCTCCTCCCTCAGTTTGAAGTGAGGCCCAGGGAGGCACCAGAGGTCAGACCGTCTGGAGGAGGTGCCTTAAGAGATGGCTTTGAGGAGCCTGCTTGGTGGCCAGGCAGCCCAGGCCCCCCGCAACTCAGAGCCCCTTCCTTGGCATGGACTCACAGTTGCCAACCCGCAGGCCACTGATGGCATTTCCTCTCCCTGGTCTAGCCCCAGCTTCTCCAAACATGCCATCTTCCTTGAATATTCCAGATTGGCATGTGTTTATTTTCTTCTGGGTTTGGATATAATCTGCAAAATGGGATAAACATTTCTACCTAGTGGAAGCTACAGAAATTAAGTATGTGCAGCTAGTTACAAGTCTTGGCACACCAGATGGTACCAATTAGGTAACTGAGCGTCGGTCCTCTCCTTCAGGTATAAATGGAAAGTGGTTTCAAATGTCCTCAAAGATAGGAGAGGTGTCATGAGGTCGAGAGGTGCACTCAACTTCTGCAAAAGGACAGGCTGGTGTGCAGAAGTTCTCATTCGCATCGTTTTAAAATGCCTTACCTGGTGGCTTAGTGACAGATGATGCAGAAACAGATGAGCCCACAGCTCCCTGGCATGGGTCTGAGATGGGAGAGGGAAGTTGGTCCTGTTGTTATTGTTTTAACGGGATGATGGAAAACGAGGGAAGGAGACCCTGTAGGTGAACCAAATCCAAAAGGTTCCCCGTGCGTTTCCGTTATCTTTCTGACCCGGAATGTCTTTGACGGGATTTATTCTGTCTTGCTGTCACCCTGGAAGCTGCACTTTACAGACCCTGTGCCATGTTCTGTCCCATTCGCACATGCTTCCGAGAGCCGCCTTGCCTGTGTCAAACCGGTGTCTCTGTGATGATGTATTTATTATGGAATGATGTCAGATTAGAAAAGATTTGGAGACGAAGCCCAGCAAACATCTCCGAAGTCACGGGGAAACGCAAGGTTAATGCAAGATAGAGATGTGTGTGCTTAACGGGATATTGATTATGTGTCAGGGGGCCCTGGAGGAGTGCATTTTGCTCGGTCTGCTTAAATGTTTTCAGATGAGTGCTTTTCAGAGGCCGAGCCATCCTGAGAAGGGCAGAAGGGAGAGAGATGTCCCCTCCCTGCCCTGGGCCCCCCTTGGTCTCCAGGGCCGCAGGCCCCTAAATGCTTTAGAGGAAAGAGGCTTTGGAATTGCTTGCCCTTTCCTTTCTGTCCTGTCCCCTTATCATTCATGCCTCTCCGATGACCTTTCTCAGAATGAGAAGGGGACCCAGAATGTTTCAAAGACTCGGTGAAAGGGCAAGATTCGAAAATCCTGCACAAGAAGGAGAAAATAGCTCTGTGCCTCTCCGGGCCGGCCTGCCCACGGGGCACAGGGATAGCCAGAAAACAGGAAATTGTAGCAGGTCTGGCCGTGTGAATCGCACCACACATGGATGAGGGGAATGACAGTGCCCTGCCGCCAGCCGTGTGCTTCTCCTTGGTGGTGTCCTTGAGGGAGCCACTCTGTGCCCGGTGTCTGGACTCAGTCTCATGGCATCCGAGAGAGCCCAGAAAGGAACTGGCCCCAAGTGTGCTTGCAAGGTGCCCTGGGTCGCTAAGCAGGCTGTGGACTGTTCTTCCTCTGGAGCCCGGCTCGTTGAAAAGCCACTTAGAGCCCCAGGATCAGCTCCCCTCGTGATTCTTCTGCATGAGACACAGGTGGAGGAACACAGAGAGAGTGTGGGGCGGTCGGCTGGCAGGGCCTGGGAGGTAGACGAGACGGTGGATAGAGGGACTGAGCTGGGTTTGGACCCTTAGTGATGTCATTGGTTGATTCGGAGTGTGAACTTCATCAGGTTCAGGGAGTGCCCAGGGGCACCAGGAAACAGAGCAGCCTGTGCGGCTGGATTTGGCGTTGGTTTTGTTTTCTTTTGGGGTCACACTGGGTGCTGATCCATAGGGCCTGTTCACGGCTCTGTGCTCTGGTGTTGTCTGATCGTGTGGTGCTGGGGATGAAACCTGGGGCTCCCGCAGGGACCCTAAATAGATAAGCTTCATATGAGGGTGGGGAGGGACACATCTGGCTCAGCGCAGGGCTTAGTTCTGACTCTGTGCTCAGGGATCACTCCTAGTGGGGTTGGGGGACATGTAAGGAGACAGGCATGGAACTGCTGTGAGCTGCACGTGAGCGAATGCCTTCACCCCATGTCCTCTCCCCAGCCCAGCAGACATGCCTCTAACAGTCTGTCCAGGCCATTCTCCTTCAGCACTGCCACGAGTCCTCACTGTGTGGCGTCTCTGCCCTTCTCAGGCCATCCTCCCACGCTGGGCAAGTGGTCTGGCCATTGTCCACTAACTGTTCCTTGGTCGCGTCTTTCACGCTTTGAATGTTTTCCCTGCCACCTCAGTTCTCTTCAGAAGACTTGGTTCTGGTCATGCTGCCCCTTCACACAGACTCCAGGAGCTCCCCACTGCCTTCATGAAGAAAACTGGGGTTCACACACAGACACACAGACACGCACACACACACACACACCCCTTGGTCTTTTACATCCTACTTTCCCCTCTTGTTTAGTTCTTTGCAGCCCCATGGACCTGCTAGCTTGGATGCCTTTATCCAGTTTCTTATTTTCTCCCTCCCTTCCCCTCTCCTCCTCTCCCTTCCCTTCCCTCTTTCTCTTCTTTTTTCTTTTTTTCTAGATTGGGGTCATACCCAGCTGTGCTTCAGGGCTTACTCTTGACCCTGTACTTGGGACCACTCCTAGTGGGCTTGGGGGACCATATGGGGTGCCAGGGATTAAACCCAGGTCAGTTGCATGCAAGAGTGCCTTACTCTCTATTCTATCTCTCCGGCCTCTTTCATCAAGTTTCTTAACTTAGATCTTAGGAGCCTCACCTGTGAAGTAGGTCTACTCATAGATTCTCTGTTATAGTATGAAGGGTTTGTTGGCATGTCCAAGGGAGTTTAGCCCAGTTTCAGGTGCAAGGCAAGGAGCTAATAAAAGTGAGATAGTTTTTACTTGTTTGAACCTTCATTTATGCGGTCCTTATGCCATCTCTTTCCTTCAGAGGCACTCTTCTTTTCTTGCTCACAGCTGTGCTCACCTTGTGACGTTGTTCTGACTCTGTCCTTAGCGGCGCGCTTGCTCTTTGGGTGTTCCTTGCCATTGCTGTACCTTTATAATATCAGTCATCCAAGAGCCTGCCTGCCAGTGGCCTTTGGCCACCCACCAGAGGCCATTTTTCAATTTCCTTTTGCTCTTTTGGGGCTTTCCAAGTGGAACGCAGGGGACCTGGGAGTCACTCCCTGCGTTACTAGGTTAACCGGGTTCAGCCAAGAACCTGAGGATGTGGCACTGCCCTGGCCTTGTGCGGCCTTTACTCAGGACTTCCTGTGGTGCTCTGGGATCTCCAGGCCATGCTTGGTGGTGATCAGGGGTCTCTAGGGCTCTAGCTAGTGAGGTCTGAGAGGCCAAATAGTGCTGGGGAACAAACTTGGGTCATGCATGTACCTAGCATGCACCTCTACCGCAACCCTCTCTCCATTTTTGAGGCCATTTCTCGCCAGGGTTGGATTATGGAGCTTCTTAGACTGGGGGTGGCCACATTAGCTCAAAGAGCTTTGTCACCTTTTTTCCTGGGGCATAGGAGAGGCTTCCAGGCAGTGTTCAGAGATTCCCAGGAGCTGCTACAGTCAATATTCTGCAACTGGGCCTCAGAGTGTGGTGCTAAAAGCTTCATCTCTGCCCTGGGTTTAAAAAATCACGACCCACTTTTGCAAAGTGGCAGTGAGTTCTGATGCTCCCCCCCCCCCCCCACACACACACACATACCAGAAATTAGTGTTGATTTCTCCAGAAGAGAGGTGTGTGTCCTCAGGGAGCTCTCACCTCGGAGAATACCCATACTTCGACCGGCTGCCTCCAAACATAGGGGCTCCCTCCCCTCTCTCAGACTCAGGGCTTAGCTGGAGTGACTCCACAGAATTCAGGAAAGTGCTCTATTTACAACTCCTGTTTCACTCTGTAGTTGTGCCCAGTCAAAGGAGGAGGTGAGTCTAGAGAGGACTTGAACATGGAGTGTCCCTACCCTTGTGCCTTGGAATTGGGATGTGTCCCTTGTATGGTATACACACCTTTTCTACCGAGAATTCTCATGGAGGTGGGTGTGTTTTTATTGGTGTTTGGTTATACAGGAGCTGTGACTCACGAACCCTGGGGTTGTTTAGTTTGCTTTACTCAAAGCCCAGCCATCTGCTTGCTCACCTAGTGCTCCCCTGGAGTGGCCAGCCTGACCCCTCTTTGCCCCCCAACCCCTATGAGATTCACTCAGGTGAGGCTTAAAGACTTCAGTGCATGACAGATATTTTCATGGACTCGGAAAATTTCATCTACTTAGAGTAACTCTCCCAGGAATCAGGGCCAAAGACTCATCAAATTATTCTGTTGACAGTGTTGTTCTTTCACGTGACACATTTTCCCTATCCATCACTGCAAGAAAAATGGTCCAAACACTACCATCTCTATTAAGTCACTGCAAGTGGGCAGAGACCTATGAACCGTTTGCTGCTGGCATACAGGAAGTGGGGGAAGAACTCTTGACAAAAACTCTTGCGATTTGACTTTTGTAAACAGGCAGGTCTTTCCTATTAGTAACCACATTCTTCAGGACAGGAATGATCTCAGCTGTGTGACAATCTCTAGTAGCTGCTGTGTGCTCGGAAATGGGCTTTGCATAGAGCAGATTGCCCAACTAGATTATTTGGAGGTGAGGGCATGGTGAGCCCTTTAGACCCTTTTGAGAGAAACAGCCCAACCTCAGCTATCTCGAGAGAACCCACTAAAAAAAGGAGTAGACTACTCTCTCCCTGAGTGTTTGGGTGAGGCTTCCAGCTTGGCTTGTACAAAGGAACAATAGGTACTACTTCTTGTTCAGGTGAGAGTAGAAACTCCTAACCACCACTTTGTAGCTGATCAGAGGCTGTAAAGAGTAATGGTTGTCTACAGAGGGCACCTGTAAAAACTCCTTTGTTACATCTAGGTTTTTCACAGTCTTCAGAGTGAATCCTGCATTTTAGGTGGCAGGCCCTGTATGCCTTCATTGGATGCCCAGACACATTTTTTTTTTCTGGAAATAAATATGATTGGTTTACTTCCTGGAAAGAAATGTCCTTAATTTACATTATTGTCATTGATCAGTGAAAGACCTCTGTTCTCTTATAGAGAATTGTCTTTCTTTGGTTTGAAGTAAATAGTTTTATTTAGGGAATATGAGGAGGGAGGGAGGGAGGAAGGGAGGAGGAGCGGGGAGAGAGAGAGAGCGAGAGAGAAAGAGAGAGAGAGGAGGGCATATTTAAAACATGTCTTTGTAAAAGGCACACTTAAATTTTTTTTTTAAGGGGAAACCTCCCAGTAAAGCTTGAGGGCCTTGTGATTTCAGGGATCAAGGAGAGAGAGAGAGAGAGAGAGAGAGAGAGAGAGAGAGAGAGAGAGAGAATGATGTAACATGTTCAAGAGAGAAGATGGGGCTTTTGCAGAGGGGAAAGAGCAAAGGTACCCCATAAAGTAAAAGAAAGGAATTATATATTCCAGGTTGAGTTGTGGGAGACCCCCGAATGGGGATGTGCTAAATATTCTTAGGAGACTTTTTGCATCACCATCATTTCTCTCAAGTTCCCAGAACATCACAAACTCAGGAGGATCTGTGCTTCCCCCCAACCCTGTGCCAGCCCCCTCTCCCTTAAGTCTTTTTTACCAGTGACGTAGTTCTCTGATTTTCCTAACATTAAGTGAAATTCTATTTAAAAATTTCTAGATGCTTAAGGCACATAATAATTAAGGGTTATTCCTGTCAGGAATAGAAACAGCATATTAGAACAGTTCTTCCTCAGAGACTGCTAAAGAAGGAAAATCCTGTTTAGAAGGTTTGCCTCTGTGGTCTTTTTTTTACCCCCTTTATTTTCCTTTCTAAATGGTAGTTATGTAATGTCAGGTTTAATTGGCCGGGAGTGAGAAGGCTGGTTTATTTGTGTCTGTGGTGTCTGCTAGTACCTGAGGCGCTGAGTGGTTAGTGACAAGACCTGTCATTTGTATGTGGGGGCTGCTGGCCAGGACATCACTGGCCTCGTGGCAGCTGGACAGTTGTTGAGAGAAGAGGCCATTGTGTTCACCTCCTCCTCACGGGGGTGGTTGGTTGCGCGCCGACGCTGAGTCAACATGTGTGGACTGACTAAAATGAAGAGCCATTCTGAGTGGGCTCCAGCCGCCAGGTCGTCATCTCCCAGCGAGCCTCCTCAGCCTGGCCTCTGACTCAGGAGAGATGCATCTCAGGGCTTAAAAAATTGATTTCCCAGCAGGAGAGGAAAAAAAAAGTGGTGACTTAAGGAAAACAGCTGAAAATGGAGGGAGGATGGAGTCATCCTCAGAAGAGACCCACAGGGGCCTGCTGACCGTTTTTATCCGTGTGCCAGTACACAAGCCCGCCCAGGGAAGTAGTCGCCTCCAGGCTGCAGTGGGGACAGGTGCGAGGGAAATTGGGGTGGGCTGTGTTTGTGGCTTGGTATGCCAAGAAGAAACACCCTTGTGGGTGGCTCCCTGGAAGAACTCGAAAGTGAAAAATGATGGAGACTATTTGGATGAGAAGGAGGTGCAGGAGCGGCCACCTGCAGCTGAGTGGGGGGCCACGTGTCCAGAGAGAAACCCTGCATGTTTCTGGGGTACCTTGTACCTTGGCAACAGGGAGGCAGCAGGCTGACAACTACCCCAAGTTTCAAAGGGAGAGAGTCTGGGTAGATTTTCTGCTTGGCTTTGTTTACAGTTTCCCTCTTTTCAGGCTGCTCCCACTGAATGGGGAAAACCAGGGAGAATTGGCCGGCGCCGGGTGGGGGTGGGTGGGGGGAGCCCAGGCCTCGGGAACAAATGGGCTCTGTTATCATGAAGTTCATCAGAGCAAAAGCAGGAAATGCTCTCCGGACACACCCAGGCTTTCTGAAAGCCTGTGGAGAGAGGCAGGATACCCACCGGGGCTGGAGCCCCAGGGAACCCTGGGCTGTGTACCAGGCTTCCCGAGAGGTAGGAGCCATACAGGGCTCAGGGTTTGATTCCCACCCATCACCTGGAGACAGAAGAAGTCCTTAGCACCTCTCTCTTGATTACACATTTACTGACAAATCAAAAGAGAAGTGGATCAGAGAGAAAACTTGGAGAATATAAAATTCTCGGGGGAGGTGCCCTTATTATTTTAGAGAAAAAAGAGGGGGGCATTGGTGGAGGGACGTTGACACTCATGGTAGGATTGGGGTTGAAATATTATAGGCCTGAAACTCAACTATCAACAACCTTGTAAATCACAATTCTTTAATAAAAATAAAACAAAAGTTAATGAATTTGTGTTTTTTTTTTTTAACAAAACCCAAAACAAAACAACTCAACAACCACCAAGGTTGGGAAACAACCATGGTGGAAAATTTGAAATAATGATGGTGATAAGGTGTAATGGTGGTGGGTTTGGTGTTAGAATATTGAATGTAATAAATTATTGTGAACAATCTTATATATATACATGTACATGGATTATATATATATATCTATTAAAAAAAACCTGTCACCCCAAACCAAAAATGCAAAACATCTGGAACTTTGTGAGTTCAGACAAGTATAACACTCAGTTTGAAGAGGAGGAGGGAGCACGCACAGTGCTCAGACAGTAAGCAGAGGGTTGGGAGAGGTCGTGACCAAAGCAAGCAGCAGTTTGTAAAAAATTCTGCAGACAGATGGGTCTCAGTTTATTTTTATTTGTTTATTTTTTAACGAAGCTGGTAGTCTTTATCCAATGAAACTTGCTTAGAAAGGTTTGAGAGGAGAGAAAGAGGGGAATGTTGTTCAAGAGAGAACACGGGCCTCTCGAGAGTGGAAATAAGCAAGCAAAGAAATAGACACAAGCAAGCAACATGGGCGTTCAAAGGAGAACAGGGCTTGAGGAAAAACCCACAGATGAGTTCGAAAGTATTTATAGGCCATCATACAGGGGCCGTGGGCACCCCCGTTGAATCCCCAGAACCACATCTGGACACCTGGGCATTGCCAGTAGGAATTCCAGAACATAAAGCCAGGAGTAAGCCCTGAGCACTGCCAGGTGTGGCCCACCCACCCCCACAAAAGAAAAACAAAAAAGCACCTCGATTTTGAGAAAAAAATGACCCATTTGTTGGGGAAGATAAAGATGCCAGAAAAAGTGTAGTTATTTGTTCAATTCCCATTTACCTTTCATCCCTCCAACCAAGAAGACACTTGACACCAGGAAAAATTGACAAGGGTTATTGAGGAGTTACAACTAGGAGAGCCAGGATGAGACATAAAATCCATCTATAAATGATTTTATTTTAGGTACCATGGTCTGTAATACCATTAAAGGCAGGGTTTTATACACCCCTTAAGCTTTCCAGCCCTACATCCTCCACCAGGATGTCCACTTCCCTCCAGTACAGTCCCAGTGTCCACTCCTTGCCCCCCAGTGCTGGTCCCTGACTCCATCTGCAGCGATGCTTCCTCCTGAAGACCTGAAGTTCTCAGTTTCTGTTGCTTTAAGCATTTTTTAAAAAAATTATTTTATTTTAATGAATCATTATGAGATACATGCTCCAAGGCTTGTTTTTTTCCCTCTTTG
This sequence comes from Sorex fumeus, assembly GCF_029834395.1. Taxonomy (NCBI): domain Eukaryota; kingdom Metazoa; phylum Chordata; class Mammalia; order Eulipotyphla; family Soricidae; genus Sorex; species Sorex fumeus. The sequence continues at coordinate 17,500,554 of NW_026606083.1, read as the reverse complement.
GGTCACACCCGGCAATGCACAGGGGTTACTCCTGGCTTGTGCACTCAAGAATTACTCCTGACGGTGTTCAGGGGACCATATGGGATGCTGGGGATGCTGGGAATTGAACCTGGGTTGGCTGCGTGCAAGGCAAACGCCTTACCCACTGTGCTATTGCTCCAGCCCTTAAGCATTTGTTATTTCCTCATTATGTGTCCTTAAATCCCACCCGTGGGAAAGATGATTCTGTATTTGTCCCTCTTCTGACTAACTTCACTCAACACGATACTCTCCACAGCCATCTTCAGAGCAGCACATTTCAGGCCATTATTTTTATGGAAATGTAAGTAGTTTGGTTCTCTTGGTCCAGATAAATTGCAGTTTAGGGACCCAAGAACATCCGCTGATGAGGAACATAGCTCCATAGTCATTACCAGTGAGAGAGGGTGAGGTGGGAGGGATGGAGTCTCTGCTCAACTGGTTCCTTCACAGATGGGCCTCAGTTCTCTTATCTGTGAAAGGAGTTGTTGGGTAATCTGGCCTCTGCCGAATGAGGGGACTGTGCCTCAACTGAGGACAGTAGTGCTGCGTACTGTTCCCATTTGGGTAGCTGTAAGGAACAAACCAGATCATCTGAGATGTCGTCTCATTGTCAGGTCCACGGAAGCCCTCATCACGATCATTTCTGCTTGTTTTCTCTCAGAAATTACCTGCCAAAGAGAGCACTGAGTGCTTTGGGGATGGGCAAGTATTTCAAATAGGAGAAAGGGGAAGAGACAGATTGTAGGAATTAGAGCCTCATAAATTTGACATTACATTCCTGGCAGAATTGGACTGTGGAGGAGAACAGAATGAGTTGTGAGGACTTCAAAAATAAAAAGTCCTCACGGCTTCTGTATCATACCGTTGCCAGACCTGCTGTTACAAAGGGCCACAACCTGCAGGGCTTTGCCAATAGAAATATACGGTATCACAGGAGTGGAGGCCGAGACCTGAAGCTGGTGTCTGCGGACTGATTTCTCCCGGGAGCTTGGAAGGATGTTGGTTTTGGGTCTGGGGGTCTCCATCCTGGCTTGTTGATGGTTGCCTTCCCTTTGTGCATTTTTTCTGCCTCCAAAGCTTCCTTTTTAGGACAACAATCCAATTGGATTAGGATCTACCCCAGTGGCCTCATTTTAACGAGCTTTTCTTTTGTAAATATTTGATATCCTTACAACCTGAGGTTTTGGTGCTTTGCACTTTAACAGCCTTTTCTTGGGGTGGGGATGCTCAGTTCACCCCCACTCCTCCAACAGGTTCATTGCCAAGGAAAGCAAAATTGGCTCTAATGTTTGATGGTACAGAAGAGAAAAATTTATGGAATGTTCAACTTTGAATTTTTAAAAAGGTATTCAAGTGTTGTTACTTTTCATAAATGGAATTTATCTGCTCCCCCCACCCTCCTTCCAGGAACCTTAACCTGTATTTGAATTACACATTCACAGCATCCGTTTCTTCACTTGACATGTATATTCTCAGGTTCTCACTGTTATTTTCCAAGGTGTCATAGTCTTCTTCTTTTCCACCTGGAACCTTTCCTCGGTGACCTTCTGAGCACAGTAAGCTTGTGAAACAATTATGAAATTATTCTTTGATGGATTGTTCCAGCTTGCAGAATGGTATTAAAATATTTATGGAAAATGAATTTTAGTTTAAAATGGAAAAGGCCAGAAGAAATATAGTTTAAAATTTTTATCGGAGATGACACAGTTCCTATCACTTAATTTTAAAAATGGAAAAAAGAAAATCTTCCTGACTGTGACCCAGGTTCTAGTTCAGAGGAAGGACTCTGGTGTGGAGATGGCTGATGAATTTCTTTTTTTTCCTTTTTTTGGGTCACACTCAGTGATGCTCAGGGGTTACTCCTGATTCTGCACTCAGAAATTACTCCTGGTGGTGCTCAGGGGGCCATATGGGATGCTGGGGATCGAACTTGGGTCGGTCGCATGCAAGGCAAATGCCCTACCTGTTATACCCTTATCGCTCCAGCCCCCAGAGTGATGATTTTAGTATTAAAAATCAAGAATTCTTCTTTGGTGTCAGGATTTAATAATTGATTTTATTATGAAATTTCCTTTGTTGGCTACAGTCTCTTAAATATTCTCTTAAGAATAACAAATCCTTTCATGCTTTGGTCCAGCTGTGAGGGATTTTGGTCTTGGCTTTAGGAGTGAGGTGAGCAGATTGACTTCCTCCTTTTGGAAGGGGTGTATGCGCTCTATAAGACTGCTCTTGGCCCTGGTTTGTTTTCAGTACACTCGCTCCTGGTGAGCCTGTTCTCCCGGGTGAGCTGCCCCACCAGATGGTAATCTTGCCCTGTGCCTTTTGAAAAGCAGTATTCTTCCTCCACCCTTGCTCCCCACTTGGAAAACAAACCCCAAACATGCTCCTCCTTTTCCTCTCCATAATCAGATCTTAACTGCCAGAGCCTCCCAAGCACTTATGTTGTTTCTGTCTGTCTTTAAAATTGGTCTTTGATGTATCATTGATGTGCAGTCACATTGGATTCTGGGGTTAAGCATCACTGCTCTGTGTGGGTACAATTGACCCTTGGTTCCCACCACCAGAGATCCCAGGACCCCTTCCTCTGACCTAGCTTCCTCTTTCCCAATGCTCACCAGTATGGTTTTCATAGTCTTGGAGTTACTTGTGTTGTTTCTTGCCAGTTTGTTTGTTTCGGTTATTCATTCTCCACATATGAGTAAAACCACCTGGTGATTGACTTTCACTTACTGACTGACTTTTTTTTTTTATAATAAGCCCAACCATTTTAAGTTCCTTCTATTTTGTCCCAAAGGTTGAAATTCATCTCTTTTACATGGCAGAGTAGCATTCCACTGTGGGTAGAAATCGCGGCCTCAGTACCCAGTCCTCTGTAGATCATATAGTTGGGTCCCCTTTTCTGGTTTGTTTTTTGATTTTGGATCACACTTGGTATGGCCCAGGGCTACTTCTAGATCAGTGCTCAAGGGTCACTTTTGGTGGTGCTTCGGGGACCATGTAGTAGTGTAGTGTCCAGGTTGGATCATTGTTTTCAGCATGCAAAGCAAGTATGCAGCCCATTGAGCCGTCTCTCTGACCCCTACATGACTGCTTTTTGCCCAGGGCTTACCCATCCACTGATAAGAGACTAAATGGGAAGGTTTTGGGGGTGTCTCAAAAAAGGGCAAAATTAATTCTCAGTTATATTGGTGTCATTTCTCCTCCTCCTCATAAATGAATGCCCTAGATTTAACTTTTTCTTACATTTTTCTGCTAGTTCTGTTCCCCCTCCCCCTAACCAGAGCAAACTTTATTACAGGACAATGTTTTACAATACTGTTTTGGTTTGGGGGCCACAGCTGGCTGTGCTCAGGCCTTACTCTTGGCCCTGCCCTCAGGGATAACCCCTGGAGGGATCGGGGGACCATATGGGGTGCTGGGGATTGAACCTGCAAGGCAAGTGGCCTACCTGCTATACTATTGCTTCAGGCCCGTTTTACAATACTGTTCATGCTAGTTTCATTCATACCATATCCTGACACCTCATACTACCAGTGTCAGCTTCCCTTCTCCAATATCCCATGGTCCCCTCCATAAACTCCCAGGCCCCCTTGGTAAGCTCGGTTCTAGAGACTGATTCTCAGGTCCTGTTATCTTTGGATACTTGTTGTTTTCCATTACTGAGTTTCTTTATGTCCCACATATGAGAGAAATCATTGTGTCTCTGTGCCTCTCTTTCTGACTGACTTCACTCAGCATGATAGCCTCCAGTTCTGACCATGTAGCGGCAAATTGCATGATTTCATCTTTCTTATAGCTTGAGTAGTGTTCTGTTGTGACTATAGATCACAATTTCTTAATCCACTCATCTGTTCTTGGGTTGTTTCCAGATCTTGGCTATAGTGACTAGTGCTGCAGTAAACACAAGGCACAAATGTTTTTTCAAAACAATGGTTTTGAATCTTGGGGGAGATGCCTAGAAGTGGAATTTCTGGGTCATATGGAAGCTCAATTCTTAGTTCTTTGAAAGGTCTACCTATTGGTTCTTTCTGTTTTTACAAATCTAGTGGCTAGAAATTAATTCAGCCTGATGGTAGTTCGATGGGTATTTTTTTTCACTTTTCAAATTTGTCGTAGTCGTGTGTCTTTTGAGAACCAGCAGAGGCTGGCAGTGCAGAGCTGCCTCCACCTCTGTCCTCATCATGTAGCGGGGGGTTAGTCTCTGCAGACCAATTGCTTCTTAGAGGAAAAGAGAAAGGCCTTTTAGAGAGAATAGGACACCAGGCATCCTTGCCTAATCAGTCCTCTTTCTTGAATGGGGCCATGCTCTGCTATTCCAGTCTCTTTTCTACAGACAGCAATTGTTTGAGCCTTCCTCATACAGCAGTTACCTGGGTATTAATTTTAAAGCAGAAGTATTAGAACTGTACTCCGGATTTCAGAAGGATCGAAAAGTCACTTCATCCTGTGATACTTGGCTGGGTGGTGCTTAGCCTGACAGTTGGGTGGTTGGGCCTGGCAATGCTGGGGTACTGGGGTCATGGAGAGCTCAGTCAGGGCCTTTATTTTTTGTTTGTTTGTTTTTGGGTCACACCCGGCACTGCACAGGGGCTACTCCTGGCTCATGCATTCAGGAATTACTCTTGGCAGTGCTCAGGGAACCATATGGAATGCTGGGAATCGAACCCAGGTTGGCCGCGTGCAAGGCAAGTGCCTTCCCCACTGTGCTATTGCTCCAGCCCCTCAGTCAGGGCCTTTGCACATGCAGCACGTTCATTCTAGCCCTTTCAAACATCTCCTGGGCTCTTGTGTAGCTCTTTCAAGTTGGATCCATCTTAAAATTATTTTAGCGATTTTCTAAGATCTAGGTTTTTTTTGGGGGGGGGTAGGCTGGGAGGATAGATTTTGGGAATCAAACCCCAGAGGCTTTTATATGCTACCGCTGGGTTACATTTGTTGTCCCAAGATTTAGATTTTGAATAAGAGCTTGAAGGGGAAGTTCTTTTTTCCCTTTCCCTGAGCTTTAAACTTTTGTGAAAACAAATCTTTGGGCGGAATCTATTATGGAGATTGTTAACTGGAAGACTTCCGTGGGTGAGGGAGAGGCATACACTTGGGCCCTGCAGCCTTCTGAATAATGTAGAACGTTGTGCTGCCTTCGTCTCTCACTGTTCTGTGTTGTGAGTTTTGAAACCTGCAGGCACTGTGGAGCCCCAGAGAGGTGCTCGCCGAGGAGTGGGTCACGCTGTGCTTATTTACATGGGGCTTGCTTGCTAAACTGGATGTGAGCGCTAGCCTTCAAGAGTATTTGTTTTCTCCATGGTGTTCCAAATGTGTGGCTTTCTCTCCTCATCTGGGGACTTGTTCCTATCCACATAGAGTTGGTTCTGTTTATTTCCTTACTTATTTCGCAGCTTGCTTGAGATATAATCGCTGTATACCATGGCGTAAATACAAGGTGTGCGGTGCATTGAGGGGATGCATTTACGGATTGCAGAATTATTGCCACCTCCACCCCATAACACAATTACCATTTATTTTTTCCCCCTGTGGTGAGAGCATTTCCGACTTTCTCTTTTAGCAGCAGTCCAGATGAACACAGTTTTATCTGTGATTACCACCATGCACATTGGCCCAAACTTGAGATTCTTCCTGTGGCATGCCTGTTCCTTTGACCCACATCTCTCCATCCCCACAACCCCAGCCCCTGGGAACCACCCCTTCACCGTCTCTTTCTCTGAGTCTGGGTTTTATAGATTGCACATGTAAGCGTTCTCCTATGGAATTCAAGTTCATTTTATATAAGCATTTCTCAAAAATGCTGAAGGTGGGACTGGAGCAATAGCACAGCAGGTAGGGTGTTTGCCTTGCATGTGGCTGATCCAGGTTCGATTCCCAGCATCCCCTGAGCACCACCAGGGGTAATTCCTGAGTGCAGGGCCAGGAGTAACCCCTGCGCATCATCGGGTGTGACCCAAAAAACAAAAAGCAAAAAAAAAAAATGCTGAAGGCAAATCATTTCTAAAAACACCTACCATGTATGAACTCACTATAAGCCTTCCCACTCCATTATTTCTTTGTGTTGTCTTTTTACATGAGGACCCACTGAATAAATCTAAACATAGTCCTGTATTTCAGGTTGTAAAGACTTGCTCTGTATTTCTCTTTATAGACTATTTCAAGAAGCAACTCTGTCATATACCAGCCTTTGTGACCTTAGTTTTTCCATAGTTAAGGGCCCAGGCATTGAGGTCACACATAGTTTGATCTGAGTTCGAGAATCAATTGGAAAGTCACCACATCTCTCCATTCCTCATATTCTATCTGTTCCATGTGGATAGTGATGGCTGCAAATCCTAGACTTGAGAGGCTCTATGACATAATGCATGTGGTGTCAATCCAGAAATAATCCTAAACCCTAGGCCACCAAGGGAGGTGTGGACCATACACATTACTGTTACCAGTATCATTGTATATTTATGAACTTAAAGGTGCAGGGTACAGGCTAGGCAAATTGGGGAAAGTTGACTGGGCATTTGGAATTCTAGGCCATAGAGAATCCATACAGTTGGATAAAGGGAGATTGTGACTAAGGACATCAAGACTTTGATTCTCAGTACATAAGACCGTGTTGCTTTCCTGTGGGGTTATTCTATTATTGATATTGATACCAAAAAGAAAATGAATAGACTGAATGAATGAACGAACTTTCCACAGGCAATTTTCTCCTTAGCAGAATAAATAGGAAAAGATTTGTAGTCATTGGATTCCTGGACCATGACGGGCTATACCTCTGCTTCATTCACTCTAGCCAGGAAATCTAATTACAGAGGTTCCTGAGTTCACAGTGAAACAAGGATGTTACCTGATCTCCACTTAGTGACACAGAATACAGTGTCCAGGTGAAATGCCAGTTTTTTTTTACCCTTCTTTATTTTTTGGGTTTTGTGTTAAGGTTTGATGTCTGTAGGTGTGGGTACCTCAGTCTGTGTGGCCAGTGACATGAGAAATGGCTGGGAATCACTGTGTGGTTCCCAGATGTCAGAAATTTCATTTTGTTTTGTTTTGGGGACCACATCTGGTGCTCAGGGCTTACTCCTAACTCTGTGCTCAAGGATCAGTCTAGGCAGGGCTCATATGTGTTGCTGGGGATTAAACCTGGGTTGGCCATGTGCAAAGCAAGTGTTCTAATCCCTATACTAATCCCTACACTTTTGGGCCTAAGGAATTCTTAGTGCAAATGGATTTTAAATATTACAGTAGTCATAGTTGGAAGTTCAGTTTATAACCAGAAGTTTAGCCATTTAAAAAAAATTTTTTTAATTGAATCACGGTGATAGTAACAAAGCTTTCATGATAGAATTTCAGTCATACAATGTTCCACACCCATTCCTTCACCAGTGTACATTTCTCAGCACCAATATCCCCCATATCCCTTCTGTCACTCCCCCACCTCTGCAGCCTGTGCTCTCTCTCTCTCTCTCTCTCTCTCTCTCTCTCTCTCTCTCTCTCTCTCTCTCTCTCCCCCCCCCCCATTGGGTATTATGGTTTGCAATACAAATACTGAGAGGCCATCATGTTTGGTCCTTTACCCACTTTCAGCACACATGTCCCATTCAGAGCAATCTCTTCCAACCATCTTGGTCATAATGGTCCCTTCTCTATCCCTGCTGCCCTCTCCTCCAGCCCTTGAGGCAGGCTTCCAACTGTGGACCAATCCTCCTAGCCCTTGTTTCTTCTGTCCTTGGGTGTTAATCTCATACTATGCTTTTCAGAAGCTGAGCCTTGGGGCAGAGGTATGGTTGGAGTACATGAGAGCCCTTTCCTTCTAGATTGTACCTTCCGGCAAGCTTGTAATCCTTGGAAATGACTGGGTGAAAGGAGAACTGGATTTGATCTGCTGGCATTTTCATTAAGACTCTGTCCCCTTTCTTACAGGAAATTGGGGAAGTCATTCATTTACTGACTCACCAACAGGGGAATTCCCTCATTTGCTGAATAGTAATTGAATCTACCATGCCTCAAGACCCTGCCGAAAGTTCTTGGCAATATTGCAATGAACAAAGTAGATGGGGTAAAGAAATTTCTTTTTTAGTAAGAAGATGCAAACAATACCCAGAAAACAATCAGTGCATATATTAGAAAGTTAAGTTCTATAAGAAAATTGGCAGGGAAGAGGGAGAATCATCGTTTTAAGCAAGGGGCTGAGTTGGACAGGCAAGTCTAGTGCTTACTTTAGAGCAAAGAGTAGCTGGTGAGGGAGTAAGACACGTGGAGACCAAGGAGAGCAGCAGGTACAGGAGGCTGATGGGCTCTGGGGGCATAGAAGAACCCCCCCCCCCCCCATTGTCATGAAATGATGTGGAGTGGAGGAGGAGGAGAGGAGGGTAAGTGACATGGAAGGAGCCAGATACTGTGGGGGAGGGAGGACTATGCAGGTGTGACCTGGGCCTGGGGACTATCATAGAGATGGGGGCATCCAAGTGAGCAATGAGATATGTGAACTTAAAGACAAAAGCCACACTTCACATTGCTCTGGCTGCTGTGAAAATAACGTAACGAGCCAGAAAATATGTGTGTGTGTGAGTGTGTGTGTGTGTGTGTGTGTGTGTGTGTGTGTGTATTTACAGATCGGTCGTCTGTTTGGTATATTGCTTTCATGTATACATGAAAGTTTATTTTGTCATAAAATTCAACCCTTCGTTATAAAAATCAAGCCTAGTCCTTGACAGACTCAGCCCCTGGAAATTGGTGACACTTGTGAGTCCGAGGGAGGTTTGGCCATGCAGGGGGTTTGGCTGTCACCAGAAGCTTCCTACTGCTGTTGACCTCAATAAGCGGGGTTGCGGTGTGCTCCTTGACTTTTTGAGTGGAAAATATGTCCTCCTCTTTCTTCCTCTATATGTCTGTCTGTTATCTATCTTATCTATCTACCTATTTAGAGAAAAGAGAAGAATAGGAAGACTGGGGAAGGAGGTACCTTAAGTAGGAAGCCCCTATAAGTCTATTTTTTAATCTTACTGGGTTTGACTTAGACTTCCCTTGCTTTAGAGGGAATGTGCAAAGTGTCTAGAGCACGGTCAGTCCTGTTGATGTCAGAAGGTCACTTTAGTCTGTTCCTCGTTTTGCTCCACCAGCCCACGCATTTCTGAGCAGTGGCCCTTTGCTCCCCTCCCTTCGGAAGGCTGAAGAAACACCTCCCAGCTCCTCTTTTGGAAGGGAAAGTGGCACCTGGGTGCTGAGGAGCTCTGACAATGGAACTTTGTTCAGCAGCTAGTGCTGGGAAAAGGCTGGCACCATGCCATACCCCACCCATTCTCTTGTGTGGTTACAGCGCCTAAGAAAACACGCAAAGAAAGTTTGCGTTTGGTGGGCTAATGAGGAATATCATCGGGCGTTTGCCCGTCTGTTGATTACCTTTGTGGTTTTATTTATTTATTTATTGCACGGAAGAAGCACACAGAATGATCCCTAAGCTCCATTTAATTAGGAGCAGAATGACTCTGTCCTTTGCACTTTGGAAATGTGGAAGTTGATGTGCATGCACAGTGTTCCTGAAGTTTTCACAGCTCTTTTTGATATTTGCCAAACAGCCCTGTGCTTTTCTTGGCAGAGCAAACATTGGGAGTCACCTGGTATGTTCTCAAAAACTCAGGACTTGGTGTTTCCTCCCCCTCCCCGCCCGCCCCCCAGCCCCGACTCTGTCTCATTCAGATCTGTCACAGAGCCAGACTGGGCGCCTCGCTTCAGTTGCACTGTCACTGTCACTGTCCCTGTCCTCCCATTGTTCATCGGTTTGCTCGAGCAGGTCCAGTAACGTCTCCATTGGAGACTTTGTTGTTACTGAGTTTGGCACATCGAATATATCACGGGTAGCTTGCCAGGCTTTGCCGTGCGGGCAAGATACTCTCGGTAGCTTGCTGGGCTCTCCGAGAGGGGCGGAGGAATCGAACTTCAGTTGCTTCAGTTGCAATGTGTTGTAAAATATTAGCAAGAAAGCGAAGTTATTTTACATTAAAGTGACTTTTTGGGGGGATGTGGCAAATTAAATGTTATGATAGCAGCTGTTTTCTGAGGAATTTATTAGAGTTGCTGAGAAGGGAATGTTTATAATTCTCAGACTTAAACCCTTGTGTAAAAAGGTGCAAGCTCATAGGGGCAGGTGGGGCCTCGTGGGAGGGATACTGGGGTCTTTGGTGGTGGGAAATGTACACTGGAGAAGGGACAGGTGTTGGAACATTGTATGACTGAAACCCAATAGTGAATAACTGTGTAACTGTGTCTCTCACGGTGATTCAATTAAAATCTTTTTTTTTTTAAGGTGCAAGCTGTGACTAAACTCAGGTACTAGAACATAGAAAAATAGTTTATTCAGCCTCATGGGAAGGGGGGCAGTACTGGCTCATCCTTCATGCCCTACCAAGGCCACGAGTTGCCCCCCATGAGCAGCTCTCCGGCACGGCCATGGCTCCAGTGCCACAGAAACCAATCTCGTAATTATCTGGCTCTTGGCAGAAATCCCTCCAGACTTAATTAGTAAAATATCAGAAATCCAAAATCGTGTGGCCATGATTGTGGCTGCGCAACATCATATGGTTCTCATAACCAGCTATAGAAAACAAATTATTTCACAATGCCTTTTTAGCAGTTCTGATTGTTGGGTGGAAATTCTAAACAATAATGGTGCATCTTTTTGTCGAAATAATGAATGCAATCAGAGTAGAGAGAGAGAATTAAGTAGAAATCATCTGCCTCACAGGCATTGGGAGGGGTGGGAGGGGGGTTATATTGGGGTTTGTGGTGGTGAAAAATAAGTACTGGTGAAGGGAAAGGTGTTTGCTCATTGTATGACAGAGAATTAAACCTGAAAGCTTTGTAACTTTGTGATTCAATAAATAAATATAACAAAAAAAAAAAAAGGAAAAATAGTTTAGGGGCTGGAGCAATAGCACAGCAAGTAGGACGTTTGCCTTGCATCATGCAGCCGACCCAGGTTCCATTCCCAGCATTCCATATGGTCCCCCGAGCACTGCCAGGAGTAATTCCTGAGTGCATGAGCCAGGAGTAACCTCTGTTCATTGCTGGGTGTGACCCAAAAAGCAAAAAAAAAAAAGTTTAAAAAAATGTGCCGGCACATTTTAAAATGTGCACATTTTAAAACCTAGGCACCCTTTCCTGGTATTTAACCTGTCTTTTTTTTCTTTTTGGATCACACCTGGCGATGCATAGGGGTTACTCCTGGCTCTGCACTCAGGAGTTACTCCTGGCGATGCTCAGGGGACCATATGGGATGTTGGGAATCGAACCCGGGTCAGCCGCGTGCAAGGCAAGGGCCCTATCCGCTGTGCTATCTCTCCAGCCCCTATTTTACCTATCTTTCAAAAACATTTTTGCTCTGGTTTTGCAGTGGGAATCTTTCTTTCGTGTAGGAATCAGTAATGAAGGCTGCAAAAGGAAGGTCCTGAAAACTTAGCAGGATCCCTAATGGTGAGTGTCTGGTAGAGTCTGGGTAGGAGCCAGCATCTTTGTTCATGCAGTATCTCCTGCTGAAGAGGAGAAACTTTCTCATCCTAATCCCTAGCTAGTGCTTCCTTTGGCTGATGCCCTTCTTCAAACCTCAGCTCCCGACAGTGGGGCCTTCCCTGATCTGTCCCTTCTCTCCACAGTAAATACTTATCGCCTTATCCAGCTCATCAAGAACTTATGTTCTATTTGTTTGAATAATGTTTTATTTTGCAAACTCCTTGAGATGGGGGTCATTTCCTTATTATTTTTGGTTATTATTCTAATCATCACTGCCGGACACATTGATAAATATTTACTTGATAAATATTTGTTCACTGAAGGAGACCCTCAGTGAACTGAGTTTGGGTGGCTACAGAAAGACCAACACAAAGATTTAAGTCCTTGGCCTCAACTTCAAATACTTCTGGGGCCAGGGAGCTAAAATAAATGAGTGAACGAGGCTGATGAGTCCTCCTGAGCTGTTTTGGGTAACAAGGTGGAATGTTCTGGAAAAGCCCCTCATTAGTCAAATCTTCTCTTCCTTCCTTCAGTGGAGGCTAATCCTCTCACCACAGGGATGTAGACTTGGACTTTGGTAAATTCAATGAACTCCCTGGGTGAATTGGTTGGGAGTGACTTAGGTTAGTTCAGACAGTTGGGGAGGGAGGAGGCTTCTGGAGTGTGCCAAGTGCCAAGACAGTCTGTGAGCAAAGGCCAGAGATGGTCAGATTAGAATTTTCAGAAATAAAAAGTTTTTATTGATGGATTGTCTCCAAATAGAGTCCCCTACTCGAAGGTTCTGAGACGGTAGCCAAATTCAGACCTTGCTAAATGAACAAGATACTGAAGTGGTGTGATGGTTGTGCCAAGGCCTCTATAACCAGTAACCTCCCTGCCCCGAACCCAACACCACAGATTTATTTTAATTCCGTGGCTTATAAAGTTGTTCATGATGATTTGTTCCAGGCACTCAATATTCCAACTCTAATCCCACCACCACTGTCACCTTTCCTCCATCCTTATCTCCATTTTCCCAACCACCCCTCAAGCCTGCTCCCCCATAGCAGGACCACACCATTTGTTTCATATTTCTGATTATCACTAAATGGTTTATGGAATGATCAAAAAACGTTTCAATAAAAGAAACTTCGAGAAAATTGTTGTATCACACCACGAGGACAATAAGTCCTTGGCTGAGGGTTTCCTAACCTTTTGTAGCTAATTAAACCTTCTGTGTTAGTGTTTTTTGTTAGCTGAGATGGATTGGCTTCAATATTACATTCCCATCCAGTGTGGTGTGCTCCTACTGGGATGTTAGTATTGTAGAGTTTGGAGATGTCACTTCAGAATATTTTTTTTCACAATATTTGATTACAATTAATATTCAAAAAACCAATACTACCACCATCACACCTTCCCACCACCATATTTCAGGTGTTTCCATCCCGAACCCCAATCCCTGCCGCAAAGCAGAACCAAAATAATATTTCCCTTTGAGATTGGCTGCCTCCTACTTTGAATCCCATCAAGTGTGGTGCAGTAGTCTTGGAGTATGGGTAGGATGTGTCCTATGAACTATTGTGCGGCTGAGAATGTGGCTGGCTGCGTGGTCCAGGAAAAGATTCACTTGTGGGTGAGGCTTGGCCTGAGCATGTGGAGAGCAGCCGTGAGCATGGTGGCGGTGGAGTTTTGAAGGTTTTTGACTGCTTGGGCTGGGTCCCTTGGGGTGGAGAGGGCTCTCACACACCGAAAATCCAGAGTCTTAAATCGGGTAGTCTGGCTGGAGGCATGGCACTGGCTGGTGTGTGGGAGTTTGGCTGCTGGGGCTTTGGTAAGGGTGGGAACTTGGCCCTTCCGAGATCACCTCGAGGTCTCAGCCAGGAGCTGTATCTGAGAAATTTTTGTGACTAGTTGATCTCTTTTGAGTTTTAACTATGAGTCTCTGGAACAGGGCCAGTAGATGAGCTTTCATGGCAGCTGCAGTGGGATGTGAGTGTGACTGCTGGGGCTTCTGGAAATATGGGGAGGATGGGGGAGGTTGCCCATCCTGACTCTGAGAAGGTCCGGAGTTTTCAGCCAGAAAACCCTATATACCTGAAAATTTTGCCAGGTTTCCCCCTCCCCCTTCAAATAGGAAGACAAATGTGTCAGGAAAACACATTTTCAAGAACCATCCTCCTGTTCATCAAAGTCATCCCAGAATCAACAGAGGTGGTGCCTGAAAGAGGAAATCGTGAGGCAAAATCAGATTGTAGGGGGCGGAGGATGGAGTGGGAAGTGAGAGAGGAAAGCCTGTGAATGAAGACTCCTCTTTGGAGATTTTTACCAGAAGGAAGCAAAAAAGACAGGAGCCAAAGCAGGGTCAGAGGAAAATACCAGAAAGAGAAGGTATGGGAGAGTTGCCTTTTCGTGAGCACCCCTGGTAAGAGTGGGTGATGATGCCCAACTTCTGAGGAGGAAGTGGTGAGCAGATGTGCCAGTGTGTGGTTCTTGGTGTGCTTTGGGGAGTGTGTAGAAGACACACTTTCATTCCCACTCCAGACACTGGTTTGAGTAACAGACGCTCAAGAGGCGTTCCTGGAGAGACCTGGAGAAGCCTTCCCTTCCTTCTGATTTGAAAACTAACCGGAAGCCAGAGACTTCCTGAAACTTTGAGTAGAAGCAGGTTTCAAGTTTGTGCTTTGGAAGACGGTTCCAGAAGCTGTTCTTTTTTTCTGTGCAGGATCCTATTTTAATAGAATATCCAGGGCTGGTATCTGAGCACCAATGTCTTTTGACCAGATTAGCTGTGTCTAAAGTGGTCCTGAAAATAATGGGCGAGAAAGTAGCACCAGTGATTCTGAAACGAATGCACACTCTTGGTAATATTGTTGAGATCTGGTTAAGCCTTCTGTTTTGAATACTTTCTCATTTTAAAAAACAGTTTTTTTTTCCTTTTTGGGTCACACTTGGCGATGCACAGGGGTTATTCCTGGCTCATGCACTCAGGAATTACTTCTGACGGTGCTCAGGAGATCATATGGGATGCTGGGGATCGAACCCAGGTTGGCCGCATTCAAGGCAAACTCCCTACCCGCTGTGCTATCACTCCAGCCCCTTAAAAACAGTTTTAACTTGAGCAGCCATTGCTCTATTTCCATTAGTGGATTTCTCTCTCTGGTCCTTCAGAGTATCTCATAATCAGTCAACAAATCTATTTCAGATGTGTTGTTACTAAGCAACCGTTCCTAAGCGCATCTGTAATTAAGATGAAAGTTCCAAGGTAACAATGCCCAATATGCCCCATTTTTACTGTTTTCTCACTCTTCCAGTGCAGAGGGGATGGACAGGAGAGAAGACTGCTGTAGGAAGAGCAAAGTGTCTGAAATATCTGAGTATGGGGGCTGTCCCCTCACTTCTCTGCAATAGTGTTTTACCAGTCAGCTCACGGATCTTCCTGAGAGTCTCCCTTGGATGACCTGGATGAGGAGAGGACCTCTGGGATGTGGGGTCACCTCTCATCTCCCGAATACCCCAGCTGCAGCGCCTTAGCCACGGAAACCTGGTGCCATCAGCCAGCAGGGCGCCCGGAGAAGGCACCACATGGGCTCAGTCTGACCTAGATTAAGCAGCGTTGGAGGCATGTTCTGTACTTGGGGCAACAATGTGAGTGTCTTTCTCCGGGGGATTTGCAAAGGAAGGCTCAGATGAATTTTTTCCTATTCATCGTGCCTGGCGCATAGCAGGCATCTTACAAACGCTTCTCTTTCCTTTCCCGCTCCATTCTGTTCCTGGGGCAAGCAGGCGGTAGGGTTTCCATGACGACCTGTTGTTGAATGCCCTCCTTTCAGACCTGTTAGAAGCCCAGTGTGCCTGAGGACAGCCAGGCCTCACCTCATGGAAGGCCTTTCTGGTACAAGAAGAACCAGCCCCAGTCAACACGTAATTTCTCAGTGACCCTTCAGCTCCTTAAGAAAGCTGCCCACTGAGGTTTGCTGGTGAGTGGGCATCTGCCCCAAGGACACTGACTAATGGATCTGGTCCTGTTTGGGTTCCAAGCCTTAGATTTAGGATCTTGAGTGAGTCACAAGCATCTTGAATTTTGATTTCTTTGTTGTACACTGGGGAATGTAGCTAATAGGGTTACCACAAGAATTAGATGAGATGAATTTTTGTGTGTGTTTTTGTTTTGGGGCCATACCCAGCTGTGCTCATGGGTTACTCTGGGCTCTGCACTCAGGAATCATCCCTGGTGGTGCTCGGGGGACCACATGGAATGCTGGAGATTGAACATGGGTCATCCATGTGCAAGGCAAATTCCCTACCCCTTGTACTATTGCTGCTCCGGCCTTAGATGAGATGAGGTTTTAACAGTGCTGTGAAAAGACGTGTCTGCTTTCATTGATTACAAACATGTACTGAGTGGTGTCTATGCCTGGTGTTGCTCAGGCTTCATAATCTGTCCATGTCAGAATAAATAAATGGATCAACTTAAATTATTTTAGATGGAAATTCTGTATTTCACTGTCTGGGTGTTCCGTACTTTATTTGACTATGCCTTATCTTATGGACGTTAAGTAAATAGTGCTGATGGGACACCTTTATAAATGTGTTTTCAGCATGAGTGAAGATATTTTTCATGGAGAACATTGCAGGCAGTTTTGCAATATTTTTTATATGCATGCATTTTTAATATTTAATAGGGTACTCTCAACCCTCCCTGCCCACATGCAGTGAAAATCTATTTTTGTAACCATAACTTCTGAGAATACCCCCCACCCCATTCCCTTGTAAGCAAAATGTACTGGGGAATGAGTCTTTTTCTTATTAACCTAAAAGTGATCTTTATATATCTAAGTTGTATTTGATTTTACATTTCCATTGAAGTGATATTCCAATGTCAGCTGCTATTTTGCAGAGAAGGTTAAGAAGCACATGATGTTCAATGGTCAGTGAGTGCCAGGCTGGAAGTGGACTTCTCTGGGCCAGTCAGCTTATGGGAGTAGAGTGGGTTGTTTGGGGAGTTCAGGAGGCCTGTGAGAGTGGGATACCTCAGAGGAGCATTTGTGTGGCTGGGAGCAAGATGAGGAGACCACCAAGCATAGAAGAGAAACAGGTTTGGACACTGGTGTCCCTAAGCACCAGCACGCCTTTTTGCTCAATTTGCAGGGAATACTTAACCCTGGGGGGAAAGTGGGTGGACATCTAGGGCTGATGGTAGAGATATGGAGGGGTGAGTGACCAGCCTTGGGGCCTGCTTTCTCCATCTCAGATCTTCTCTTTACCTGATTTTCTGCAGCACTTATTTAAATAATTATAACCTTCTGATAATGGAATAAATTACCCTTTCCTGCATGAAAGCAAACCATGCAATGAAATTATTTTGGAAATTTTCCCTTTCTACTCATCTGGATTGTTATGCATTGTCAGTGGGACTAAATCTTAGAAGAGAAATTCCACGCCTTTTTTGTTTCTGTTTTTGAGTTACCTTGCAGTGCTCCCGGCTCTTTGATCAGGGATCACTCAGGGTGCTTGGGTAACCATGTGTAGATCAAAGCTGAGTAAGACACATGCAAGGAAAGTGTCCTACCTCTGTACTATTTCCCCAGCTTAACTTTTAAAATTTTTTTTCGGTTGGAAGCAATTTTCCATAGGTCCTCTTATTTATGTTTGGGAAGTGGTCAAAACTACCTAGTTATTCCAGATAAGGACTAGAACTTGGGGCTCTTTAGAGAAATATCTTAACATCTCTGTGCTATTCATCTATTGTGCTGTTAACATCCTTGTGCTATTTGTCTTTTGTTTTTTTTCCTTCCTGATTTCTTACCTTGAAAATAGGCTGGTTGTGCTTATTCCCTGAAATTGTTGTGCTCAATAGTTAATAAAGCACTTTACATGTTTGGATTTTAACCTCCCTGTCTCCATCTGTTGAAAGCCTCTCCTTTTCCAGCTTCCATTATCCATTTAACATGGGTTTTCTCAATACTTGTTGAATTAATGGAAGGCTAAAAGATGTAATTGCTATATATGTCTCTGTTTCAATCACTCACGTGGACATCAACACTCTGTCTCAGATGCACCGCTGTATAACCACTTCACAGTTGTCTAGTCTGTATCCTGTTTTCAGGCATTGGGATATTTGAAATATTTAGAATAAAATTTGCTCATGACTTTATAGAATTCAGAGATGCAGTACCATAGCTTTCTTTGGACGGTCATTATTTTTGATTTTTAGTAATTGATCCTGTTTGCTTTAGTCGTTGATTTACACACAGCTGCTGACTCCTGCTTTCTTCTTGTTCCTTCTCCCCATTGGATGGTACGGCTGCTGTGACACCCCCGTGGAAGGGATTGTCACATAATGCACCTTCAGACTGACACAAGGGGATACTCTAGCTGGTCCTGATAGGTGGGGCTGCTGAAGTCCAGGAAGTAGCCATTAGATGCCTAGACTATTTGTTTGGTCAGCCCTGTTTATGGTCATAGAAAAGGTATAAGCACAATGAGGCCAGGTATTGGGGTATTGGGGAGGTTAGGAAAGATGGATTTTGTTACCAAGGAGAAGACTAAGAGAATGACTATCATACAAGATTTCCCACTGAACAAGGTCTTTTGTCGAGTCCCAAAGAATGTTCCCAGTCTTTTAATGCTGACCCAGCAGGGATTGGTATACAGGCCATATCACATATATATATATATATATATATATAGAATATTGCCTGTCTAGGAGCATTTGGTATTAGCTCAAGAGGGAAATTTTCTAGAAGAATTCTGCTCAAGAGAGTGGACTAAGTGGGAGTGACAGTTGACCCTCAACTACTGTTTGGTTTGACCTTGGGGTGGTCATTTAATGTGGGTACCCACATTCTTGGTAGCAGAGAGGTTTATCTGGGATATACTCGACTCTGATCCAAAGTAGAGGAATGTTTGATGTACTTTAAATAATGTATTTTTCTTTTCATTTAAGCACACAAAACTCTGTCTGTCTGTCTATCTGTCTGTCTGTCTGTCTCTCTTTTTGACTTTTTGCAATGCTCAGGGGTTATTCCTGGCTCTGCACTCAGGAATTACTCCTGGTAGTGCTTGGGGAACCATATGGGATGCCAGGAATTGAACCTGGGTTGGCCGCTTGCAAGGCAAATGCCCTACCTACTGTACTATCGCTTTGGCCCCCAAAGCTTCTCTCTTTTTTAATTTAATTTGATTCTACTCACTCTCAAGATTTGCTTTTTTAGCTTTCAACTGTCAATGGGTGATTGATTATTTTTTATTACAGAGCCATGGTTTACAAAGTTAATGATAGTTGATTTTTAGGCATACAATAATTCAACACCAATCCTTCTACCATTGAGTGAATTTTTATGTCCTAGGTTAACTAAAACAACAAAACAAAAACTAAACACCTTGCAACTTGATTATTTGCTTTTTTGTATTTAGTTTTATATACTTGATATAAAAGTTGCAAGTATATTGTAAAGAATTTCTGTATACCTTTCACATGGATTTTCCAAATATGATATTTTAACACATTTTATCCTTTTGTCTGAGTTTTTTTATGCACTATTGAGATAAGTGCAGACATGATGTTAGTATTTGTTCCTAAATACTTCACTTTGTATTTTATAAAATAAAAAGTTTTCTTTTTTTTCTTGTTTTATTTTATGGAGGAGTACTGCTATTTTTTCAGCCACTGATTAGCTGATTTAATTGGGCATGAACTCCACCAACAAAAAGTTTTCTTATGTGAATATCTGTGAATTTCAAAACTGGGAAACTGACATTAGTATGATTGTGCTATTTAATACACAGACCTTACTTATGTTTTACAAATTAAAACAATAATGTAACTTTTAATGAAAGAAAACCCCAAATCATGAAGTATATTAAAATGTTGCACTCTTTCGATGTTCTTTAATTTGGAATTTAATATTCCCTAAGATTAAATATCTAATGTACAATGATGATTCCAAACTTGAAATATGAATACTATGTTTTTGTTTGACTTTAGTATCCCTATACTTAATTTTGAACCTTCCCAGAGCTGCAAAACACATGATTAGTATAGAAAGAAGATCTGTTATGTGTGTTCAGCTAAGGGTGCTATTCTAATAGTTGGGGTGACTGGGCCATTAGACAGGTGTTTATTTGAAGATGTGGGATGGAGGATGCCTATATGTAAGTTCTTTTTGAACTGCCATTAAGTCCCTTTTAGAATCACTTGACAAGCTAAGCACCATGTGGTTGCTATGACAACAAATAGCAGTTCCTATCTTTAAGATGTGATGAATTTTTGACCTCGGTCTTCTGGTCCTTGGCTTCCTGCGTCTTTCAAAAAAATATTTTTTTGGGTTTATTTGTGTATTTTTTAGATAATTTTTTTTTTTAAATTTGAAGAACCACAATTTACAGTACTGTAGATGATCGGATTTCATGCATACGAGGCTCACCAAAGTTCTGTTTCCTTCCACCAATGTCTCAGACCTGGTGTCTTTTTGTCTGGGTCGGGTAGAGTGTGTCTGTGTCCTCATCCCTCTTGCAACTCATTTTCTCCACTGTTTTTGTCACTTTTTGCATTTTTTAATAAGCTTTTGGGATTATTATAGTATACAGTTATTTTATTCTTGCTGATCTGACTTGATTTCATTTCAGGTATCTGGCCACAAATCTTAAGCTTCAGAGTGATGAAAATGATTTTCTCTAATTTCTCCATGTTTCTTTGAGTTACAACCTTTAAGGCTTAACGGAGATCCCCAGAAAGAGCGCCCTAGGCTGTGTAACTTGATTATGAAAATCCTTAGACCACACATTGCTCTTCACAGTTGAGAGCTCTGTGTCTGCATTGTAGCTAGTGTGTAGAGATATTCTGAGGGGTTTTGTAATGGCTTTCTTAGGAGGACATTTCTTTATCTATTTAAGAACTAATACTAGTCAAGGAAGTGAGCACCAATTTAAGGAAGAACCCTATAAACTCCAAAAATATTTTTCTCTAGATGTCTATTAATTCCACCAAATCAGTGACTCATTTGGATAATAAGCAACTCCTTTTCAGATGAGTCCACACTTTATCAGTCGTTTTGCTCTGAGATGAATGCATGGATCCAGATTATGTCTGCATTCTGCATGCTGGATATACTACTGTGTGAAGGATGGATGCTTGCAGGAAGTGATTTGAGAACGTAGAGACCCCCTGAAACAAAGATAATAGGGTTCATCTTGGGGAGCTTTGTCTAGCCACAGGACAGGAAAAGGGCAGGTTGCTCCAGGAGGGGAGAGAAAGGGGGCAGAGAGAGGGAGATGGAGAGGGAGGGAGAGAGAGAGAGAGATAAAGAAAGAAAGAAAAGAAAGAAAGGAAGGAGACAAAAATTTAGTGGACTGGAAAATGGCAGGGAAGTGATGGGGAGGGTTGGAATTCAGAACTGCCTTTTCATCTACTTTTGCTTACCCTTACTAGTAGTCTTGGTTCTGTTGTGCTCCTTGTGTCTTGGCATGTAGATAACGTCTTGGAAATGGAAACTTCAAGAGAAAGCATCTGCGAGGAAAGTAGGTCCTGGAATAAAGCCTTTTTATTCACTTTCATTCAAACTTTCCCTTGAAAGTTTTAATTCTAATGAGATTATTTCTCATCAACATTAGGACCAAACAATGTTGAACCCAATACCATCATTTGAGCACTTGCTGAAGTTCCCAGACACATTAGGGGCTCCTGTAAGCAGTAGCTTTGTGGTCTGGAGGCCAGGAAGCTTGGAGCAAGGGATACTAAGCTGTCCCATTGACCTAGGAGACCAGTCTGTGCCCTGAGATGGAGGGTGGGGAAACACACCTGATGGTGCTTGACTATCAGAAGGGACATTCTTTCTGTCAGTGCTGGACCAAATCTAACAGTCCAGGCCCTTGAAGGTCCAGAGAATTCTGCTGCAGTGACAGGCCACCCCAGGCCTCCTTTCTCTCAGCTTCTCTCTCCTGGCCTCTGTTGGGGTATGACAAGGGAGAGAGAGAGCAGACTGCTGCTGAGAGCTGATGGGGTAGGTGTCCACTGAGGATATGGGATTGTCACTGATGAAAGCAGGACAGCCCCCAGCGAATAGGGTGGTTGGTTACTCTTGCATTGTATCGACCAGAGGCTCCCCAACTTTTTGACTACTTCCCCCTCTCAGCAAACAGATAGTATCCCTTGGAAATGAACCATCTTTAAGAGAGAAGATCCAAAGCCCTCCACCTTCCCACCCCCTGTCACCGGACTCACTCCGCTTTCATTCCAGCGTGGTCCAGGGGCGGGATCCCCCAGTTTGGGAGACCCTGGTGTAGACTCACCACGCACACAGTGCCAGCAGCCCACGCCAGGTGAAGAGCTGCCAGGGACCCCGGTGGAGAATCCGCTGGTATTGCTTTGTTGAGTCTGTAGGCTCATGTCATCCAACTGCAGATATCTGTAGCATCACCTGGCTGAGGAGTGACTTCTCTATGTCTCATTTTTGGTGAACGTTCTTGTGCTGAGAACATGACAGAATCCCGCAGCATCTTTAGTGGCCTGAACTAGGATGTGGGCTTTCTAGGACTGGAAGAATTAGTTAGGACTCAGGGGAACCCCTCAGAGGAGGAGATTAAAGGGGTGACAGTCTTGTTGTCAGAGCCCCCTGGAACTCAACTCATCCAGTGGCTTTACTCTTTTGTTGTCTTACAGGGACCCTAGTCTGTTCTCAAATTCAGTTTGGATGAAGAAATTGTGTTTTCTTCCTGAGGAGGTCAGGTTGCTTTGCTCTCTGCTTGGACTCGGGGATGAGGCAGACACAGCTCTGTGGGAGCTGAATTGGCCTCCGAGGAGAGTCTAGGGAGTCACCCCGTATGGTACCTTTAGCTTTGCCAGGAGTGACCCCTGACTGCGGAGCCTGGCACTGCCTGATATTCCCCCCAAACACCCCCTCCAAAGAAAAGGGAAGAAATATGGGCAAAATACTTGGGAAGATAGTTCTTTGAAGAAGATATACAAAATCACCAAAAACTGTATTAATCTTCAGAGAAATGCAAATGAAAACCATAATGAGGTTGCCTGTTCACACTCATTGAGATCTAGCTAGATTGTCAAAAGCAAGTGTAGGTGAGGATATGGAGAAATTAGAACCCTCATGTTTTGTTGATAAAAAATGTAAAACAGTGCAGCCAGAGACTTTGAGAAAACAGTCTGGCAATTCCTTGGAGTTCATCATAGAGTTCCCACATGATCCACCATTTCTACTCATTTGTATATATACAAGAGAAGTGGAAAAAATTTGTACACTCAAAAATTTGCACAAGTATGCTCAGAAGCATTTTCAGAATAATTGCTAATAAGTGGAAACAACCTGTCAAAATAGTGGAAATGTCCATCAACTGATAACTGGGTAAAATGTGTTATTTCTATACAATGTGATAGAAAAAGGAACACATATATTATATGCATAATGATCCTTGAAAACTAAGCAAAATGAAAGAAACCTGATACCAAAGACCACATATTGTATGATTCCATTTGTATGAAATGTCGCGGACAGGCGATTCCATAGAAACAGAAAGTAGATTAGTGCTGGCTAGAGGCTCTCAGGAAAAGGGTGAGAGAGGGGTGACGTTTTACAGAGTTTCTGTGGGATGAGAACATGTCCTGGAATTATATGGCACTGGTGTTTGTAGCATTTTGACATTTTACTAAAAATGACAGAATTGCCCACTTAGAAAATTAAGTTAATTTTATGGCATTCAACTTATATCTCAATTTTCATACACGTACAAATTCCTCTCCCCAAGAAAGCAAGCAACAAAACAAGAAAACTGTATCTGTCCTTCTGGATTAAAAAAAAAAGAACAAAGCTACCACTGACTGTTAAAAATTATTTAACAAACAAAGCAGCAGCAGCAAAAGTAGGAAATGTTGCTATTTTCATTTTGCTGATGGGAACCAAGGGACTTTGGGATCAGGTTTCTCACCAGTAAACTCCCTTTTCTCCTGTTTCTTCTTATCACTCCCTCTCTAAATTTGCTGTGTGGAGGCCAGGCTTGCTCCCTCATTGGAAGGGGAAAGTACAGATGGTCCTTCTGTTTCCATCGCAAGGTCGTTGTTCCCTGGGTGACCTGTCAGGCTCACTGCAGATTCTAAATCTATTATGAAACGACAATATTTTGCAATGCTGACCTCTCCACATTGCCTTTATTAGTTTTGTGTTGTGTTCTGTTTGGCTCTGGCTGGGCTGTTTTTACTTTCTTTTTTTCTTTTAAGACAAATTCTCCTTATTTGTTTTGACTGGGACTGTCCTCTTCGTGAGGGAGCTACAAACCACAGGCACCGAACAGTGGCGCTTACATGCGGTTATTATTTTGGAATCTTTGCTCTTTCTAGTTAATATGCCTGGAACTCATCTGCTCTTAACTACAGCATCAACCTTAACTACAGATATCTTTCCTTCACACTTTTCTTTAAAGGTGGTAGTCAGAAGGGAGTGGTAGCTCTTTCTATTTATTTTTTCCCCACCATTCTGTTTGTTTTTGCATTGCATCTAGCAGTGCTCAGCTTACTCCCAACTTTGTGCTCATCTGTGCACTGAACATCAAAATGGGGTCACCCACATATACTTACCCCTTTGCTGTGTCTCCGGCCTCTGGGAGCTCTTGTAGAAGTTTTTAAATTAAGATATAATTGAAAGGTCTCATTGCATGAGTTTTAGGTATATGGCCCAATGCTTTTATACATGGTTGTTGTGAAATGATCTCCCAAGTAAGTTTAGTTAACATCCATCATCTCACAGGGTTACAGTTTTTTGTGTGTGTTTATTTTATTTTAATTTATTATTGTGTAGACAACATGATTACAGTAGTGTTAAAGTTTATAGTATTGATGTACTATGTCTCCCTCCACCCACTGAAGTGCCTACAGTGCTCCACCATTGTCCCTATGTTACTGTCCCTCTTATTTCCTCTTCATTCCCCCCACCGCTTCCCAGTGCATGGTAATTTGAATTTAGCTACAACAATTTTTTATTTGTTGAGAATTTATAAGATTTACTCTTAGCAATTTTTAATTATGTGCCAAACATTATTGTTAATTCTGATCACCCGTATTGTGCAGTACACCCCCAGGACTTTTTTTCTTATACTTAGGTTTTATGCCTTTTGACCTGCTTTATTCATTTCAGTCCTTACCCCACCTCACCTCCAGAAACCACCAATCTGTTTTCTGTGAGTCTGACTTTTGAAAATTCCACATATGCCTGTGATCATATAGTTATTATCTTGCGTCTCTGATTCATTTCATTTAGCATAATGCGTTCAAGGTCTGTGTCATTGAGGATGACATAATTTCCTTCTCTTTATGCATTGTGTGTATCGCCATCTGTCTGTCTACACATTTTCCTTATCATCTTTCAGTGGACATTTAGGTTGTTTCTGTTTTTGACTATTGTAAATGATGTTTTACTATAAAAACCATCTTTTCTTATTTATTTTTTTGAGTGTTGTGTTTCCAGGGCTGGGGATGTGGCTTAGTGGTTGAGCACTGACCTTGCATGTTTAAGAGCCCCTGGGTTTGATCCCTAACACCATCATTACATCGACAACAACCACCACCAGAGTAACAACAGTTTGTAAATATTGTTTCTAGACTTCGTGTACTCTTTCCATTTTTGTCATACTCATTTTTATCCTTTTGAACATTCCTGAGCTAAATTGAGATTTGAAAAAGTTATTGATGGTGTTTTTTGGTTTTGCTGTACTCCTTTAGCTGTTCTAAATTTTTTTTTCCAGATAGAAATTCCTTTTTATAAAAATTTTTATTAGTGAAACACCATAAGGTACAGTTGTAGACTTAGAATTTTTTGTTCTTGGGTTTCAGTTACACAATGATTGAGTACCCATCCCTCCACCAGTGCCCATTCTCCACCACCAATGATCCCAGTATCCCTCCCACTCCCCATCCCCCCATCCCACCCTGCTCAGTGGCAGGGCATTCCCTTTTGTTCTCTCTCTCCTTTTGGGTGTTGTGGTTTGCAAAAGAGGCATTGAGTGGCAATCATGTTCGGTCTATAGTCTACTTTCAGCATGCATCTCCCATCCTGGGTGGATCCTCCCAACACCTTTTACTTGGTACTCCCTTCTCTTCAGATAGAAATTCTTTAAAAAATACAAATTAATTATCTTGACTGTGGGATCTGACCTCCCTTTGCCTTTCGTGACTTTAGTTATACTGTATTTCATCTTTCAGCTTCAAGATTAAATTTAATATGATAAAGAAATGTAGGTATAAGTGTCTTCATTCTTTATTACTTCCAAATGGCAAATGTGCATGGGATTTTATAATGCTCTTGGCAAGGTGAGGTCTTAGTTCTAGGGAACTTCTTCCTCATTTAACTTGGGAAATGCACAGAACTCCCACACTACTAGTCCAATTCACAAGATAGTCCTATAATTTAGATCACATGTTTGACTTTTTTGTTTCTGGGGTAGAAAATGTGTCTTACCTATGACCTTTGAACATGACTATCTCATGTTAGTGTTTTTTGGTTTTGTTTTGGGGCCACACCCAGCAATGCTCAAGGATTACTCTGACTCTGCACCCAGGAATCACTTCTGGCAGAGCTCAGGAGAGCATTTGGGATGCTGGGGATGAAGTATAAATTTTGGGGTAGGCACTTTGTGGCTTGGTCCTGTGATGCTCGGGCTCTGTTACTCAGGAGTGACCCCTGGAGGTGATGGAGGGACCATTTGTGCTGCCGTGATTGAACCAGGGTTGAATGCAAGCTTTGTAATTTTCTTTTAGTACTTCTCCAGCATCTACGCCTCTAGATTTTGTTGTTGTTGTTGATTTTGAAACACATCTGACTGTGCTCAGGGGTTACTCCTCACTCTGAACTCAAGGATCACTCCAGGTGGTGCTGGGGACTGTATGTGGACTGTATGTGGTGTTGGTGATCAAACCTGGGCTTGGCCCCTAGAAAGGCAAGTACCTTATCAGCCGTACTATCTCTCTGGCCCTAAACCTATGGATCTTTGAATCAGTTGCAATCATGGTTTTTCCAAGTTTAACTTGCCCCATTTTTGACCAGTGCAGGCACCTTCCAGTGGTTTGTTCATCTTCTGGACTCTCTCCTCACAGTCTGAGTCCTTCAGGTCTTGATAGTACCTCCCACTGCTGCAAGTAATTGGACTAGCTGGTCTTTAAGGTTCCTTTTAGTTCTAGTTTTTATGCCAGAGAAAAGGTGCTAGGTTCTGATATTCTACAGTGCAGTCTCTTACATTGAAAACAGACCTTTTAGATTTTTTTCCCCTTTGACTTCACACCATAGGTGAAACAGTGCATTTGAAAATACAAAATGTTCTTGTTTTTCTCTCACTCTGATCTTAACTCCTACTTATGTGTCACTGATTCAGGACAGTTCATAATGGAAGCTCAGTGTCAAGGGAGTAAACAAAGCAAAAGTGATAGAAATGTTTCCTTTCTTGACTGTTCAGTGAGAGGCTGGAGCTTTAGTACAGCCCGTAGGGTGTTTGCCTTGCACGTGGCTGACCCAGGTTCACTCCTTGGCATCTCATTTGTTCCCTGAGCGTGGTCAGGAGTGATTACTGAATGCAGAGCCAGGCGTAATCCCTGAGCATCACCAGGTGTGACCCCCAAACAGTGGTGGGAGTGGGGTGGGGGGAGATGGAAATTGTGACAGTGAGGCTTACCAGAGAAGTCCTGAGTTTAAAGATTGGTTGATTTCATGCTAGTTGTTATTATTACAAATATGTTATTTTTCTCACCTTCTAGAGAGGGCATCAGGCAGGAAGAAGGGATAATTGTGTTTCATCCAGGCTGAATGGGGAGCTAAGACAGGCCTAAGGTCCCCCACTGAGCTTTTCAGGGGCATCCAGAAGGCTGCAAAGCTGGCCAAGTCATGCCAGGTGGCTGTAGAGAGTCAGCCTGAGTCCCTCCAAGCTGCAAGCTGGAGCCTGTCCACCAAGCAGCATCTGAACGAGAGCCAGGCAATGGGGCCAAGTCCCCGAGGCTGTCCCTGGGACCAGAAGGTATAACCAGAGGGAAGCATGGGTTTAAATTCCAGGGCATTTAAGACAAAAGCTCCCAATTGCTACTAAGAAGGAGTTGAAAATGCCTTTATAATAAAATGTAAAAAGACCTGTTTCACCCCCCCCCTTGCCTGTGAAGCACATGTGACTTCAAAGGCAGCTCTGTGGGGTTCAGGGAGAAAAGAGCATGCTTTTTCTTTCAACTTTGGCACAAATCCCCCCCCCCCCAAACTATTTTGGGTGACCAAGAAACTAAAGTCACACTTCCTCTAAATTCATTTACATCTCACAGGTCTACCTTTGTTTTCCTACAGTGACAGTTTCTGCTCCTTAAACATGTCTGACCCCAGTCGTTGAGGCTTTACTTTTTGCAGAAAAAGCCAAGAACTTTCCCAGATGAGAGCAAGGGAAGCCTCAAATAAGCAAGGTCATTAATCCTCTTTCCTTCCTACTTTTTCTTTTTCATAATCAGTGTCTTCAGAATTAAAAACCTTTGTTTATAAGATGTTTATGACTTGAAACACCCTTTTAAATACCAGTCTTGGGGCTGGAGCGATAGTACAGCGGGTAGGGCGTTTGCCTTGCATGAGGCTGACCCGGATTGGGTTCCCAGCATGGCATATGGTTCCCCGAGCACCGCCAGGAGTTAATTCCTGAGTGCAGAGCCAGGAATAACCCCTGTGCATTGCCGGGTGTCGGGTGTGACCAAAAAAGCAAAACACACACAAAAAATAAACAGGAAAAAAAATACCAGTCTTACCTTCTTAAAGTATTCTTGGGCTCATTTCGGTCTGATGGGACTTCATGGTGATGAGTGAGTTATGGCTTCGACTTAGTGCCTACACACTGTGTGTGAGTGAACTTCTAAACACTGAAGTTGTGATTCTGTTAATTACAGAGACTGGACACATGGAGGTGATTTGCACCGACTCTATCTTCCCTTCCCTTAGCTTTCTTGGGGGTGGGGCTAGTTTCCTTCGTGGCCACTTTGCTCTTCCTTTCTGCTAGCTATTTTCCCACACCCACACTTCAGCAGAGATGGTTCAGCTTATGCAGCTTTGATTTCTTTTGGCCTCGTTGACTTCTGATGACTGTTGTTGCTCTTCTTCCGAATTCTCTCTTCCCCATGCTGTTTGAAACCCTGAATCCTGATAGGTTTCTTGCTGGTGCTCTTTAACTTAAACACTGATCTTGATGAGCCCAAAGTGGCAGTGGCTGTTTTTATTGCCTTCAGGTTTTTTTTTGACTTCTCAGGAAGAAACTTAAACCATGTTCTGCATCACTGGAAGAGGGGCGCTGCTCTGATTGTTACAGCCTAGGCAATGGAGGACATGATATTCAGTAGCTTTGGTGTGGGATTTTCTTTTTATCTCTATATTAATAGCACCTAACTTATTGGTTATTTTGCTAATATTTGTAAGATTGCCTTTGATTCTGAAATACAGTAATAATGATGATGGTAATAGTTATATCAATATGTCAAAAGATTTACCATTGTCACCTCATTCTCTGTCAAGAGAGAATCTCCCTCAAGAATTGGGGGCTGGAGCGACAGTACAGCAGGTAGGGCATTAGCTTTGCATGCAGTCAGCCCGGGTTCAATCTCCAGCATCCCATATGGTCCCCCAACCCCCTCCAGGAGTAATTCCTGAGTGCAGAGCCAGGAGTCAGTCCTGAGCATCACTGGGTATGACCCAAAAAGAAAGAAAAGAATTGGGGGTGGGTGGATGGATAACACCCAAAAGGAGAAAGAGAGTAAGAGGGAATGTGTCTGCTACAGAGGCAGGGGTGGGAAGGGGTGAGGTTGCTGGAGGGACACTGGAAACATTGGTGGTGGAGAATGGGCACTGGTGGAGGGATGGATACTCAAACATTGTTTGACTGAAATGTGATCACAAAAGCTTATAAGTCTGCAACTGTATCTCATGGCAATTTGTTAAAATTAAAAAAATAATAAAATAAAATATAAAAAAGAAAAATTGAATTCAAAGAGTTTTACAAATGAAAGAATTGACACTATTAAAAAAAAGAATTGGGGAGTGGGTAGAATGACTATGTTATCCTAATAAACAATATTATGATCAAGTGGAATTAACAAAGGCTAAGCGTATAAAATTTTATAATATAAATTTTATAACATATAAAATTTTCTATGAATGGCAAAAAATATCAGCCATTTGTGTCTATTATTTTTGCATGTATACATTATATGTGTATATGTAAATGTGTAGAACAATGCTTGTGAGAACATATACATAATCACACAGGGATTTCTGTGCTATCACTCCAACCCCCAAACTGTATTATAATTTTTTGTAATAAAAAATAGTGTCAAAGTTGAATGGAATACATAAAATTGCAAGAACTGCTATCAGCAAATAGAGCAAAGTGCCCGAAAATGTGCAGTTACACAACACACGCATTCTTTGACCTTGACCAAGATGATTTAAATACTCTGAGGTCTGTAAGAACAAGGACCTTGTTTTATTTAGTTTTAGTTTTGTCTCTCACGAAAAGCAACTGAGCACAGTACCTTGCACACAGGAATTTTAAAAATTTTATTAAATTACAAAATTTAATATAAAATATCCTTTAGAAATGGAAAATAAGTTGTCTTTTTAACTTAATTTATTATTTTTTGTTTTGGGACCACACCCAGTTGTGCCCAGGGCTTACTCCTGACTCTACTCTCAGGGATTAGTCGTGGTGGTACTTTGGGGACCATATGAGGATCTGGGGATCAAACACATTGTCTGAGTGCAAGGTAAGCACCTTGCCTGATGAATTGCCCCTTAGGCCCCTCAAGTTGTAATTTTAAATATTAAAGCAGGTTCATACGATGACTCACTGTTATAACAATTTTGGGGGGCTTATCTTCCTTATACATTGTCTGAAATATTGTAGTGAGTGATTATTACTTTGGGGATTATTTGTACAAATAGTAAAGGAAAATACAACATTAGAAAGATCAAAATTCTTATACAGCTTTCAGTGTTCACCTGGAAGCTTATTCTATAGAATACTTTTGTAGTACCCTTAGGTGTGAGCTTATTTGTCCAGGGACTCTGCTAGGCATCCGTAAAGTCCCAGTAAAACATCACATACATGTTATGGATGATTCTTAGAACCAACAAGAGATGTTTATTGAATATCTTTTATTGAGTATCTTTTAGTATACTTCTAGCTTGCTGCTCAGAGTCTCTCCAGACAGTGCCCTGGGGACCGTGCCATGCTGGGGCTTAAACCCAGGCCTCCAGCACACTGAGCCCTCTCTCCACTCTTGGGATCTTGATAACAGAAATTTAGGGTTGAGGACATAGCCAGTGGTAGAAAATTTGCTCTGAAAGTGTGGAAACCTTGGGTTTGAGCCACAGTTCTGGGGAAAAAAAGGAGAAAGTTCTACAGAAATGTTCTTTATGACCAACTTTCCATGTTCAGTCCCATAAGAGGGGGAAATTAGAAAACAGAGAAGAGAATAGGCAAGGAAGAAATACCTGAGGGGTAACTACAAAGGGCTCCTTCAGGGCTGCCCTTTGTTTTTTTGCATTTCTCTTTACCCCAGGAAATCGATCTGTCCCTTATTTTCAGCCTCAGTCTCTGCTGATGACTGAGATTTGTCTCTAGATTTTATACCTGCACACAGCATTTCCCATCATTCAAGTGCCGAGTGTCTTAACTCATCCAGATTAAGCCCCGCCCCCCCTCCCCTCCCCTCCCCTCCCCTCCCTCCCTCTCTTCCTTCCTTCCTTCCTTTACTTTTGTTCTAATCCTGTAGGCTCAAAATTCTTCCTGATATTTCTTTATGCTTATCGGTTGCCATGGTAACTGTTTTCTGTGAGTAGATGAAAAGAATAAAATAATTTTTAACCACCCGAGTCCAGGTATGCAGAGTAAGTACAGTGGCCAGAAGGAGACAAAATCATGTTCTTAGGAATTTGTTGAAAGACACAGATGGTCAAGTTTCAACTTACTGGTATTGAAAATGCTATCATTCAAGGCATAAGATACAGTGGGGGAGATCCTCCACATTCCTTGGCTTGAAACAAGGAATTTCCTGCTCTCTTTTATAATATTGGCATATTAAATTTGAATAAATAGAATTTGATTGAGGTGTTTTAGAAGAGCTTAGGACTGAAAGGAAACCTGTTATTAAATTCCCATTTTTCTGTTATCATATTTTATCATATACTGACATGTTTACATCCAAAACACTTTGATTCTTTGCTTCATGATCTCAGTCTATTCTTATTCTTGTTTGATTTTTCGGCCATACCTGGTGGTGCTCAGAGATCGATGTGTGATGTTGGGGATTGAACAGGACTTGGAGCTGTTGTGGCCACATGAAAGGCAAGTGCCTTCCCTGCTGCACTGTATTTCTGGCCCTGATCCAGGCTGCCCTGTATGTAGCTGTTGATCGGTGGCATGGCCTATCCCATGCTATGAGCTTTCTCACTATTGGTGTTCAAGTGGAGATGGCACCACCACTTCAGAGACCTGAGATACAAATCTGATATTGGGTAGGAGACTTTATTTGGTGGATGTGTGGGGGCCCAAGCAGTGCTTAGGAGGGTTCCCGCTTAGCAATTCTCTGCCAATCAAGATGGCTGATCAGTGCAGAGACCCACGGATGCAGTGTTGCTTGGGTTTTGCAGTGCTGGGGATCTTTTGGGCCGTGCTGATGCTTCTGGGAGACTCTAGGGCTGCATCCTATGATGGTCAGGGGACCATGTGGTGCTGGAAATTGAATGGAAGTTACATGCAAGCTAGTCATGCACTCTAATTACTGTACTATCTCCCAGCCCCTGGGTAGGAGATTTACTTACTCTTGATGACCATCTTAATGAAGAGTTTTATTATTTATTGTGATTCATAAGAGGATTAATTAGTAATCTGTTTCTTGTAATGCACAGGCAAAATACTTGCATCAATCTTGTTTTTTTTCCATGACCCCCTTGGAAAGCATATGGTTAAACACTTATAGATGACATCCAAGAGTGATACCATTGGTAAAGTTTTGGTAGATCACAGTGGTTGTTGATATCATATATGAGATTAAATGTTAACTGTTCACTATATTCCTTTGACTTTGTTGACATGCAATAAGGTGCTTGAGTTTGAACCTTGGAAGCACTGGATTTGTTTTTTCATGACTTTAAGATAGTCCTGTTAGCATTGACAAGTTTTTAAAATTATATAGCAACAAAGACTAAAAGTGTTGCTTTGTAAGAGAAATAGGAATAGCAATACTCTTTGCTTTGAGCTTAATCCATACAAGACAAGAAATGAAAAGGAGGAGATTCAGGGGTCCTATCTATATCCTGTACATGAAAGTTTCAGACCCTTGCATATATTAGAAATGATGTGGGTTTCTCAGCCGTATCCAATTTTCCTGGTCTGATGCTTTCCGAGGTTCTCCCTCCATTCCAGGGAGGAAGCTAGAGGTTATTGTCTGAAACTTGAAAAATGTGTTCCTTTAGATCCTTTGCCAGGATTCCATCATCATCTTGAAACAAAGAACATGGTAAACATCCACAGCTTACACAATGGAAGAATTCCTTTGAATCAGATCAACCGTAGAGAAAATACTTTCCCAGCAGCAAGCGAAGTTGTGTGGTGTGAGATGAGATGTGGCTTGTGTGTGTGCGCTTCTTCTGGAGAGCCTTGTTCTCCCCATTGAAGGCACTTCTGTGTTCTCCTCTGTGCCCTCTTACTGAGGTGGGTGGTTTCTCTACTTTTACAAAATACTCCAAAGAGTGTCCACTGATAAAGGTGAGGGAAGTGATGAAAAGGTAAAACTCTATGTTACAGTCAACATAGGGACTAATAAGTGATTCAGGTGAGACTAGTCAGTGAATGCTGAAGTCAGTGGGGCAAGACTGTTGGGAGCAGGTGATTCTCCAGGTGTTGATTTCTGGACAACTAAATTGAAAATGGAAAAGGAGAAGATCCAAAAGGTGATCATATTCAAAGAATTGAGCACCACCAGTAGAAGGATAAATTGATGTCATGGTTCTACTGGTGGATCCCCGCCTGTCACTTGGGCAGTATTCTTACCCCAAATATTTAATCTGAATATAATCAGAAAGAAATTGGAAAATGAAGGCTTTTGCATATAAGAAAATCAGTCATTAGAAACTAAAAAGATTGGGAATTTTATGTAATGAGACTAAATATCAAGGCAAATAATATGGCATCTAAGTGCAACATGTAACCTTGGGTTGGGGAAATGAACATTTATTGGGTCATTGAGGAAAATTTGAAAGTGACAACATACCATGTAATATTGTATCAATGTTAAATTTCCCAACTGCTATAATTTTGCATATGTCAGAATATCTTGTTCTCAGTAGGTTCCTTTTGAACTATTGTGGCTTATTTATTAACTTTTGTTTTTGCTCCACACCTGGCCGTGCTTAGGGCTTACTCCTGGCAGTGCTTGGGGAAACAGATGTAGTGCCAGAAATGGATCCAGGGATAGGTGTATGCAAAGCCAGCACCTTACCTCCTGTATATCTCTCCTCCCTAATTTAAATATTTAAGAACTAATTGTCATGATGTTTGCTGATAATGTTCATATGAACCATGTAAATGTATGTGATACCATTTATTATATATTATTTATATTATAATAAATAGAAAATATATTATAATAATTCAAAAGTATACAAACTGTATATACATATGTACTTTATATACACCTGACATACATTCTGACATATATGTGGAAACATGCTGTCAATTGGTGAGTCTAGACAGAGGGTTTAGTCATTGTAGTTTCTTAGCTTTCTGAGGTTAGAATTTTTTAAATTAAAAAAAATGGGGAAAGAAGTGCTTTTGTGGAGAATAGTGTCAAGATTTAAATTGATATGCATGAGAGAGGAACATTTTTTACTGCTGACTAAAGTTAGATGTTGCAGACCTTGCAAATAAGTATTTGCCAGCTGTTCAGTGAGATTGATTCAGATACTGGGAATGGAATAGTTTGAGAGTAGATATAGGTCCACAGTTGGACATCTTTGTCTTTCTCTTTTGTTTCCACAATATTGACTTTCTCCTGTTGAGAGTCCTTAGCTCACGGACTTATTGTGAGAATTAATGAGATAATGTATGTGAAAGTGCTTTGTAAGCTGTGAGTATAATGTCTCTTCTTTGTGTTTAGAGTTTAACATGCGGAATTATAACATCCGAGGTGTTTCCCCCATATTCAAACATTCCCAGGAAGATAAACCACATCAGTGACTATATTATATATTAATTATATATATTAATTTGTTATAACATATGTAATGTAGAAATGTTAAGCTTCCTTCATTCAGATGTGATTAGTTACCTTATGACAGAACTGGAAGAGCTTCTGTTGGCATTGTCTGAATATAACGATACTGCAGAATGGTGTCTACATATAATATGTATTAGCTCTTTTTTAACAACAAAACTTCAGTTGCTTTTTCATGTTCATTTACGCAGTTACACTTGTGGAAAAATCTTTCCCCAGAGGTTGGAGAAAGAGCAAACAAGCGCTTTAATAAGTCAATAGAACATTAAGGAGAGAAAAATTCAGAGTTGCTTGCTGTGCTAGTATCTTGTGATAATTTTAATTTAGATTTTAAGTATGCTTTCAAAATTTTATTGTTAAACTAAGTGTAAGAATCAGTGTATGCACTTAGAATGAGTATGGAAAATGATTTTTTTTCTTTCTGAAGGAGGCAGGCAGGTAGTATTTCTAAAGTGGTAGTATTTTGATCCTGATGGGAAGAGGACAATAGAGAAAGTGATGATAAGGATGTTGTTAAGGAGGATTCTTCCGTTGGTATAGACAATTCAGCTGTTTCTTGTGGTGGGCACAGATTTTAGTGGTAATAGCTATGTAGTTGCAAAATTAACCCAAGTGACTGACACTAGATGCTGTCTTTTTCTCTGTCACACAAGGAGCTTATAATGTTAAATATTTTAAATGACAATAATCATGGGAAGTTACTATGTATTCGGAGTGATTAACTAAAGCTTTGTGTGTTTCCTCAGTTAGAGCTCTCCATATCTTATGATATAGGCATTTATGTTTCATGTTTTCATTTACAGATAAGCAAGGCAGGCTCAGAGATGTCAAATAACTTTTCTAAGGCTCACTGAATCTAGTGACAAGGCTGATATTTGAACCACGGTGGTCTGAATCTAGGGCTCATTGTTTAAACATCATTGCTGTATTCAATGGTGTCTCTAAAGTTGATGCTGGAAAGAACAGATTGGGAAGATGTTGTGGTATTTCAGATGTAATCATACCTTTAGTGATAATAGAGAAAGGGGCTAGAATTACTCTCAACTTAAAAAACTTAAAATAGGAGACCAGAGAGTACAGTGAGTAGGGCACTTGCCTGGCATCTGGCCAAGCCAACCCGTGTTCAATCTCTGGCATCCCTGTAGTCCCCCAAGCACCAGCAAGAGTAATTCCTGAGTGTAGAGTCAGAAATAAACAATGAGCATTACTGCATGTGACCGTTCCCCAAATAAAACAAACCAAAAAACACCAAACAAAACCAAAAACAAACAAAACAAAGCCACCAAAAACCTCAAACCTAAAAACAGCTAGCAATACATATGAATTGGTAGTTTTCAGATATTAGACAAATAGCCCAAGACAATAATCTTGCAGAGAAGGGAAACAAATGAAACCGTGCTCATTTACTACCTGGAGAAAACTTTGATATAATCAGATATCCAGCTGAGATCTGCATACACCTTCAGTTGAGAATGCAGCGGTCAGAGGGCTGGGGGAAATATCCTTTAGAAATGTCTTAAAAATACTATAATTCTACATATCCAAAGGATCCACACAGTCCACTTAGAAGAAAAGTGAGAAAACTACATCAGGTACATTATTATAACTAAAAAAAGAGTCTTAAGAACAACCAGAGATAAAAGACTCATTATGAGCAGAAGAACAAAGATGAACATACCGTTCATTAGAAACAATGAAAGTTGAAAGACAATGAAGGGGCACCTTTAAAGCATGAAAGGAAAATCTTTCAACTTAGAGTTCTATACCAAGCTAAAATATCTTTAAAACAAAAAGAGATGAAATAAAGGCAAAAGCTGAGAGAGTTTATCACCAACTGAGCACCATTACAGGAAATGTGAAAATGAGGCCCATCAAGTAGAAGGAAAATGATAGCAGATGGGAATTTGAGGATCTGCACAAAGGAATGAAGAGCACTAGAAAAGGCCAATATGATTGTATGATTATAAGTACTAAAAGTGTCTCGTTTAAAAAATATCCTTAATTGTTTAAAGCAAGGAGATACTGTAGAAATCAATTGGTTGACATTAGTTGTACAAAAGAGAGGAGTTAAAGGGAAGCATAGGTTAGAGTACCTATGATGTATAGAATGACAGACTGTATATGTTATATATGGAATA
Source organism: Sorex fumeus (assembly GCF_029834395.1). NCBI lineage: Eukaryota > Metazoa > Chordata > Mammalia > Eulipotyphla > Soricidae > Sorex > Sorex fumeus. The sequence goes on along the minus strand of NW_026606083.1, from coordinate 17,463,630 downwards.
TATAGAACTAGGACGCAAACTTTGACAAGGTAAAGATGTGTATTATGTACTCTAATGAATCCATTAAAGAAACAAAACAAATACTGCTGCCAAGAAGATGATAGTAAATTAAAAAAACTTCAAATGCATAAGAGAAAAAGAAAAAAAAGAATAGACTTTGAAAATAGAAAAGAGCACGATGGTATTTTTAAGTCCAATGTTGTCAATAATTATATTAAAAGTAAGGGTCTGAGTTCGATCAATTAAAAGGTAAATTTTGTTGATTGAATGAAAAAACAAGACTCACATTTGTACTAAGTCTAAGAAATCCACTTTACTTTTATTTTTTGTGTCTCTGAAATGATGCCAGATGGCCCAGGGCCCTTCATGGTGGTTCAAGGCCAACTGGGCCAGCAGTTCAATGTTAGAAACTAAGGATGTAACCCCCTGGGGAGCTCAGGGGACCTCCAGGGACATAGCCCAGTGATAGGGGGAACGTATGGTGCTGGGAATTGAACTGGGGTTCTGCTGCATGCAAAACACGTGTTTTAACCCCTTGTACTTCCTTTCTAACACCAGAAATCCACTTAAAATATAAAGACATGTGGATTAAAAGTGAAAGAATGGAAAAAGATGTAGAATACCAATATAAGTTTCAAGAATTCTGGAGGGATTATAAGAATATGAAGCAAAGAACATTTCTGAGCAAAGAGTATTACCCGGAATAAATAAAACAATGTAATGATGGTAAAGGAACCATTTAATCAAGAGGTTACAGCAACTATGAATGTGATTGTACTTCCTAACCTTAAATTGAAAAGAAAAATAGCAAAACCGTAATAATATTTGGATATTTTAATACCTTTCCCTCAATAATTATTGGAACATGTGGACAGAAAATCAATAAGAATATCAAATTCTTGAACTACACTCTCAATTAGCATGGGCTAATAGATATTTATAGAATGTTAACAGTCAGCAGCTGTAGAGTGTAAGTTCTTTTCCATTGAATTTAGAATACTGACCAACAGCACAGCGGGTAGGGCGTCTGCCTTGCACGCAGCCAACATGGCCGACCCGAGTTCGATTCCTCCGCTCCTCTCGGAGAGCCCGGCAAGCTACCGAGAGTATTCAATATGCCAGACACAGTAACAACAAAGTCTCCAATGGAGACATTACTGGGCCCGCTCGAGCAAATCGACGATCAACGGGAGGGCCTTTACTTAACTTTTACTGACCAACATAAATAATTTTTGGGCCTAATACAAGTCTTAATTAATTTAAGAGGATTTAAATGACACAAAGCATGCTTCCTGATCACAGTGGGATTAAATTAGAGTTAAACTCCAGAAAGTTACCTGTAAAATTACCATATATATATTATACATGTATATATATGTGTATATATATATATATATATATATATATATATATTTCCCCCCCTGGGATCTAGTTGACTGTGATCAGGATTTATTCCTGGCCCTGCACTCAGGGATCATTCCTAATGGTCTTGGAATCATATGGGTTGCTGTGGATGGAACTCAGACCAGTACTACCTCCCTGGCCTCATCAAATCTCCAAATATTTGGAAGCCAAATGAGCATTTGTCAAAGAAGAAATCAATAGAAGTGAAATGGAAAATATTTCAAACTGAATTAAAATGAAAATGTATTACAATTAAAGAGTTACTAACAAAATAGTGCTTAGGGGAAATTTATTGCATTAAATGTGTCTGTATTGGAAAAATAGGAAGCTCTAACATGGGTTCATACCATAAGAAACTAGATAAAATAGCATGTTAAAACCAAAGTAAGCAAAAGAAAGGAAATAAATTATAGGAGTAGAAATCAATGAAATAGCAAGATAGAAAAATAAAAGGGAGAATCAATAAAAATAAAAGCTAGACTTTTGAAAATAACATTGACAAATCTTCAGCTAGAGTGATTAAAAAAAAAGGTATAGATAGTCAATCACAGAAATAATAGGACATTACTGCAGAGTCCGCAGATACTGAAAGAATAAAAAAAGGACTATTGTAAATGGCTCCATAGCAATAAATTTGACAAATTTTAGATGAAATGAAAATACTTTTTTGGGGGCTGGAGCAATGGTACAGCGGATAGGGCATTTGCCTTGCATGCAGCTGACCCAGGTTTGATCTGGCATTCCATATAGTCCCCCAAGCACCACTAGGAGTGCAGAGTGCAGATCCAGGAGTAACCTCTGAGCATTGCTGGTGTGGCACCCCACCAAAAAAATATAGCTCTTTAAAGACATAATACTACAAAAACCCCAATCAGAAGAAAAAGAAAAATGGAATAACTATGCTTCTCTTAAAATCTTAGATATATTTTTAAATAGTCCCACAGAGAAGACTTCAGACATATTTGCTATTACTGGTGAATCCCTCCAAGCACTTAAGAAAAAAATAGCAATACTGCACAACACTTTCCGAATATAATAGCAGTTATAAAAATTACAGACCAACTGAAACCCAAGCACAAAAAATTTGTATGTCTACAACTGTACCTCATGGTGTTTCACTGATAAAAAATTTAAAAAGAGACAAAAAAGATTACAGACCAGTGTCTTTCATAAACACAGATGTAAAGGTTTATAACAAACTTCATCCAGTAAGATTCAACAACATATAAAAACAGTCATGAACCTTGCGAGATTTATCCGAGAAATTTAGGGTCGATTTAAAATAGTAAAATAAAAATCACGTGTTCTTACAGAAAATTCACGATCACGACCATCCTGTTGTTCATTGATTGCCCTCACAAAAACAAGACAAAACACATACACACAGACACAGACACACTCACATAACACAAAGAACACAGAATACTCAAAATGGGCAGGAAAGTAGAAGTGCGTATGTGTGTGTGTGTGTGTGTGTGTGTGTGTGTGTGTGTGTGTGTGTCCCAGCCAGATTAGGCATTCAGTAGATTTAAAGTAAAACTCCAGTGAGACATTACTGCATCCATGTTAGAATGGCTAATATTGAAAACACTGACTATTACCAAGAGTTGGAAAGGGCGTGGGAAAAACTCTCATCTGCTACTTGTAAACATATAAAATGGCATAAGAAATTTTGCTACTTTCTCGAAAAGTTGGGTACCATGCACCCACATCCCCATGGTTCCACTCCAAGTGAACTTCTTGATCACTTGATCACTTGACTTCCCATTAATTATCGATTTGCTCGAGCAGGCACAGTAACGTCTCCATTCGTTCCTGTTGCATGCTAGTGTAGCCCAATGGTGTCTGTTCATTCTAGGAACACGAGAAACCTCAAACCGATCGTTCAGGGTTTGATGAAGAAGTTTGACCATCTTGTAGGTGGGTGGCCACGTGGTCTTTTGACGTCCTGTGGAATCCAGTCGGTAACAGCTCTAGTCCAGCGGTTGTCTCCAAATCTCATTACGTGTTCAGCCCATCTGATTTTTGACTCCTTGGCAAACGAGACAGCATCCCTGATTCTTGACCAAGGTCGGAACTCTGGATTCTTTCTCTTGAGTGAAACGTGATACTCCAAGCATAGCTCTTTCGATTCCTCTTTGGGAGACCCAAATAGCGTTCTCATCCTGTTTTTGTAGGGCCCAGGTCTCTGAGGTGTATGTTAATGCAGGAAGAACAGTGGAATTGAAGAGATGTGCCCAGAGCTTGAGTTTCTTTGTCCTCTTAGCTATTTCTTCGATGCTTCTGAAGGCGTTCCAAGCTGCTCTCTTCCTCCTGTGCAACTCAGGTGTCAGGTCATTCGTCATGTTGACTTCTCGATCTAGGTACACATAACTGTTGCATTCAGAGATGTTCATTCCATTGAGAGCGAATGGAATGTCAGGAATGAGACTGTTTCTCATAAACATTGTCTTCGTGAGATTCAGCTGTAGTCCGACCTATCCACACTCATGGTTGAAGTCGGCCAGCATTTGTGCTGCTTGGCTAATGTTTGGTGTTATGAGAACGATGTCATCAGCAAAGCAGAGGTGGTGTAGTTGCCGACCGTCTATCTTCACTCCCATTCCTTCCCATTCCAGTCATCACATGATGTTCTCGAGGGTGACACTGAAGAGTTTCGGTGAAATGATATCACCCTACCGAATCCCTCTCTTGACATTGATGATTACTTCTTTGTAGAATGGTGAGATCCTGGTAGTGAATGCGTAATACAGCTCACGGAGGATCCTGATGTATTGAGTATGAATGCTCTGATTGGTTAGGGCTTCAATGACCACTTCCATCTCAACAGAATCAAAGGCCTCCACTACTCAGCTGCCGCCATGCTCCAGGATGCTTTCCAGATGCTCAGGCCGAGACTCACGCACGAGTGAAGCCCCACAGAACAAGATAAGTGGAACTCTGAAACCTTGGACTCTAGGCTCAATGGACCGGGGACAGAGATCCTCTGCTTGCTCCCACCAACCACAGGTGACGAAGGGATTAAAATCGGGAGCCCCACCCTGCCCCGCCCTGTCTGCTTTCACCAGCTGCCGGCAACCCAGAGATTGGATTATGCACAGAAGACTCACCAGATAAATACCTCATTAGGAGACTTCCACTACCTCCACTACCTCCACTACCCAGCCGCCACCACGCTCCAGGATGCTTTCCAGACCCTGTGGCCACTTCTTATGACACATCATAAGATACTTAATACCCATCATCCAGGATTGCCTCACCATATTTGATAGGGTTCAAATATGGTTTGAACCATGGGAACACCTACAAGGGCGATTAGAGGCCGCTCCAAAAGCCTCTATCCCTTTTAGAGAGCCTGGAAAGCTATTGAGAGTATTCCACCTGCACAGCAGAGCCTGGCAAGCTACCATTGTGTATTCAATATGCCAAAACCAGTAATTACTATGGGTCTCATTCCCCTGACCCTGAAGGAGTCACCAATACAGCAGCGTTGAGAAGGGTGAGGAAGGAGAGGCTGATAAAATCTCAAAGCTGAACTAGGCTGCCAAAATGAAGAAAGACAAAAATGATTGTCTGTACTTTCAATGCACGTATGCTGGCATCGAATGCATTCATTGAGGACCTGATGGTACAAGCGTGAAAGATCAAGTACGACATCATTGGTCTGACCGAGACAAGAAGGCATTAATCAAATCATGCCGTTTTTGACACTGGAGAAGAACTGTTCCAAGTGAACTATTGGAGAGAAATAAAGCATCTCAGTACAACATAAGTGTGTGAAGATTTGTACACTAATGTTCATGGTCATAGAACTTTATTTTGAATAGCCACAAACTGTAAACAACACAAATGTCTCTAGGTGAATGGATAACTTTTGGTATCTGTAGAATGTAATACTACTCAGCAACAAAAATAAACAAAAAATTAGTACACTCAACAACATGGGTGACAAAATAATTATAGAGTGTAAGACAGTAATAGGAATACACTGTCTATATATATCCATTTCAGTAAAATTCTAGAGAATGCTAACTTGAGGTTGGGAGATGGTACATTGTGCCTGACTAAGTTTGATTCCGGTATCCCGGGGCCTCCAAACTTCTCCCAGTGTAGCCCTGGAGACCCCCAGCCACTGCCAAGGAGGTCTGGATAATTCCCAGCAGTGTAGAACTTGAGTAATACCACATCCTTGGTACCTCCCATTGAATCATCAGCCAGATTGATTATCTCTGGCAGGGGCGCTGGGTCCCCTGAGGACTGTTTTGAAGGCCTCCTTTCCTGGAACCAAACCCAAGAATAAGAAAATGAAATCTTCTCTATAGCAACAGCAAACATTGGTGGATCTCTGAATTTGGGTTAATGCGGGAAGGAATGGGAATGGAATACAGAGTCACATGAGGAAACTGGTAATGATGGAAATATTCACTGTCTTGATTGTGGTGATGGTTTCACGAGCATACATATGTCAAAACCCATTAAATTATATACTTTACATATGTGTATTATATTGTGTGCCAATTAGACCTTATTAAAGCTGTACGAAGAGTCCTTCTGCCCCCAGTGAAACACATTAACTGCTGCAGTAGAAATCCAGACATTTGGAACAGATGCGACCTTAGACCGTGAATCTCATCGTCACTGAGAAGTCAAAGGATTTGCCTAGGAGTGCCACACACCATTGTTATAAGCCTTATCAAAACACCGTGCCTCATGCCAGGCCCCCAAGAATGCCAGTTCCAGGAAGACAGGCATGCCCATTTGTCTTCATGGCCTCTGTTCTGTTTGCTGCTGTTTTCTACGCAGTGCTGCTTAGTAAATTTATGCTGGTTAGCTGAAAGCATGTTGTTTCCAAAGCTGAATTATAGATGAGAACTGCTTCACTTTCTTGGTATAGAGGAAAGATATGCTTGGTGAGGGATAGATCTTATTACAATTTCCACTTATTGAAGTTTTGGGAGTTTTCCTATGGGCAGAAAGTTGTTTTGCTGGTGCCCAGAGGTCTCAGGTCTGGGAAAGCCTCTGAGGAGGAAGACAGATAATTGGGGTATGTTATGTAGAAGTCCACTACAAACTAGCTAAAATAAGATGAAGTGCCTCTCCCAGCCACCAGGGCTGGTGCTGATGCTCTACCTTGGACAGCTGTCAGAGACCCGGGCTCCTTCTGATTTTCTCTCTGTCTGGAGAAAATTGTTCCCTTGTGCCAATGCTTCCTTGTGTCCCCCTCTCTGTCTACTTCCCTACCAACTAGAAATCAAAGCAAGAAAGTGTCCTCATTACTTCTGTGTGGATTGTTTTGGTCAGTGTTACTTGGCTGTATGTAGATGCAGCTGAGGTCTGAGCTTGGAAGAAGAGAGACTCGGTCTCACAAGGGACTTGCAGTTTGAGCCACAGGGCATGATGTGAGGGACACAGGAATATTTGCTTTAAAGAGGACTAGAGGCCCTCTGATACTGTAATGTCACCCCTTCCTTCACTTCTGGCCAGAATTCAGAAACAAAAAGCCTGAGAGATGTAGGGGGAGGCCAGGCCCAGCCTTTTGCCATCACTGGCCCACCCATCTCTGGTTCAGGCTAGGGTGAAGAGACAACTCTCTCTTCTCTTATGGCACTTCCTGATATTTAGTGCTTCCTCTCTCAAACCCACAGAATTTTCCAGTGCAAGCCTGAGCTGGCTACAAGGCACATCTGGGGGATACTGGCTGGAAGTGTGTTATTGCCACTTAATAACTTCGATCGTAATTTAGTCATGGCTGAGGACTTCCTAATGCTCTTAAGAAAATCAATTTCTTACAGTTTTGTGAAAAAAAAAAAAAGCTGATTTTAATTGTCCTTTTTTCCCAGGGACTATGGAGTAAATTGAGTTACAAGAGAGTATTACCTGCTGTATATATGTTATCTATATTATCTATCTGCTTATCTATTATACATCATGAAGCAGTTCTGTGCAATGAGTAAATTCGTGGAACATATGAGCCCTGGAAACCAAAATGATGGTTTCGCCATCCATTTCTGTGCCCATTTCGTCCTATTCCCTTTGCAGAAAATTAGAAATGAGCCAAAGAAAAAGGAGCATTTAAGATCTCTCCTCCCCAAGCCCCCTATGAAGGGAATTGCCCTTTCTCTGGTGATTGTCCTGAGATTGGGGGAGGGGAGCCCTCAGGGTTCACAGGCATTGGGCCTGCCACGTTCTCAGAACCAAGCTCAGGGTTCTTTATCTCTTATATGGGGTGCAGGAGAGTTGCCTAGCAACTCTGATTCTCTCAGCTCTCACACTGCCAGCCCGCCTGAGCTGACAAAGGAGCGGAGTTTGAGGGTGAGAGTCTCATTTTTCAGCTTCTTGACTGTGGTGAGAGGAGGATGAAGAAAGGAGAGGCAAATCGGATGAAAGAAATCCTGTCAGCAGCGATGTTGAGAAACCAAGGTGGATGGAGGTGGAGTGTGGTTGAGAATCTCTCAGTGCTCATGCAGTTCCTGTGTGCTGGCCTGGAGGATGCAGAGGGGGCAGGTCCGGGGCTTTGTTAGGAGAGAACGTGAGGAGGACTGCTTGACCCTGCAGGGTGCAAATGGATGTTTGTTTCTGGCCCATTTGGTGTCTGGAGCATTCTTTGTCCATCGGGGCATGTGTTCCTCCTGCCCTGTTTGGTCCAAATCAATGGGCAGATTTTTGAAGGGGGAGGAGAAAAGACTGGGAGAGGCCTTCGATCTGCCCATCCACTCCCAACCCTGTTTGCACGTCTTTTAGTTCCTTAGCAACCCTGAAGATGATCTGAGTGGCTCTTGAATTCTAAGCGTTTAAGAAGATGCCCAGGGCAGCCACTTGTAGCCAGTCCCGGACTGGCTTCTTGACCGCCTAATGCCACCATGCAGGATGGCCATGGATACCTGGGAATGAGCCACAGGGCTGGAGGTCATCTTTGCTTTTCAAACGTCACCGACTCCTGGCTCACCTTCATTCTGGCTCCTTCCGTCATTTCCTGGAGAGAAGATGGAGGCGCATGTGCCGAGCACTGGGAGGAGATCTTCCCACCCAGAGGGAGATTACCATCTTTCATCTCCGATGCCGCCCCAGCCCTTTGTAGAACAGTTTTCTGAAGTGAATCAGATGAGGTTTCCAGAGCTGAAGGAAGTCAGAGGCTGGAATAAATAAAAGCTGAGAGGAAACCGAAAGGGGTGTGTGTGGGGGAAACATATGTTTTCAGATGATATTTTAAAATAGATGAAGAGTTGATGAGACAGAGATACCGAGGACGGGCTCCAGATGGCGGGGATGGTGATGGCAGGCTGGTGTGAGGGACAGGACCCAGCCCGGCCCCGGAGCAGGCAGCCTGCAGGGTACGGGGAGAAGGTGGCTGGTGAAGAAGGCCAGGGGGACTGCCATGGAGGGACGCGGGACTCTCAGAGGGTTGGGGTCCCCTAGGAAGAAATGATAAATCTTATTTTTTCCCCCTAATCCCTTCACGTTAAAAAAATTTCTTTTGAGGCACCATGACTTTGAATATTGTGATAGAGTTTCACGCACACAGTGTGTCAGCACCAAGCCTCAGCCAGTGTCTGCTCCCCTCCACCTCTGTTTTAGGGTTCCCTCTCCCCCTCCCTCCCCCTCACCCCTCCCTCCCATCACCCTTCCACTTTGGCAAGCTCAGTAGAAATGGGAAGTTTTTACTCAATATCCCTCACTTTCTTCCTCCTCCCAAATTTTCTTTCTTCCCAAATTTAATTTTGAAAGTTCAGTTTTATTTTTAGGGTGCTAGCATTCAAAATCAGGTATGAGACACCTAATGTATGTGGTTTATGGGAGGGGTAGGGTGAGACCCAGCCCAGGCAGAACTTTATTGCAGTAGTATTGCCATTGAACATTTGGAAGTTGAAAGTGTGTGGTGTGATACTTTTATAATTATTACCAAAGGAGTGGGCTGGAGTGATAGCACAGTGGGTCGGGCGTTTGCCATGTATGCGGCCAACACGGCCAACCCGAGTCCGATTCCTCTGCCCCTCTCAGAGAGCCTAGCAAGCTACCGAAAGTATCTCGCCTGCACGACAAAGCCTGGGAAGCTCCCTGTGATGTATTCAATATGCCAAAAACAGTAACAAGTCTCACAGTGTTACTGGGCCCGCTTGAGCAAATCGATGAACAATGGGAGGACAGTGACAGTGACACTGACCAAAATGTAGGTTACTTAACACCTCCATCTCCTCACCTTTCTTTCCTTTTTTTCTTTTTGGGTCACACCCAACAATGCTCAGGGGTTACTCCTGGCTCTGCACTCAGAAATCACTCCTGGCAGTTCTTGAGGGATCGTATGTGATGCCAGGGATTGAACCCAGTTTGGCTGCATGCAAGGCATATGCCCTACCCGCTGTACTATCGCTCCGGCCTCTCCTCACCTTCCTTGATGTGTGTGGTGCTAACATTGAAGACTTATTAAGTTTTAAGTACAAAATACAGGAGGATTAATTATATTCACTCAGCTGTATGCTAAGTTCTGAGAACTATTTATCTTTCACCTTTGGATATGCTATGACCTTCTCCCTGCTTCCCCTGCCCTGTTTCAGTTAATCATTATTCTACCCTATATCTATGATTCTTATACTCTCCACTTTCTGTGTAATAACTTACTTGGCAAGTTTCATGTCCTATAAGATACTCTCTGTTTTTTTTTTTTAAGGATATATGTATGGAAAAATCTAATTTGTTTTACATTCACTTCTTGGCTAAGGCTAGGTTATAGGCAAAACAACTCTTCAAATCATCCCCAGTGAGAGATAGAGGAGGAGGAGATCAGAGGAGGGCATTAGTAGATTTTCTTTTTTTCATAGACATCTGAGTTCTGATGCTCCATCTTGAAGAATACTCATGCTTCCCCATTCAAATCTTGCGGAGCCCCAAATGACCTGAATTAGCCTTCATGGATTGATCATAAAGGGAGGAATTACTGAGAGTGCAGAAATGGAGAAATAAGACATTACTACAATCCTAACTTAAAGATATCTAGAGGTATAGGAAAACGCATCCACATTCCCTTTCTGAGAAACTGTGACTTTTTTTTTTTTGCATACTATGTAGCACCAGTGGGTTTCCTGACTGAATCTGGTGCTGTGTTTTGCTCCAGTGAGGAAGGAGTTATTCACTACTTGCTGTGTGCCAGGATGAGTTTTAGGGCTACAAAGGAGGGTGGGAAACAGGTCCAGCTCTGCTTTGTTTCTTGTGTCTAGCACTGTAGCACCATCGCACTGTCCTCCCATTGTTCATCAATTTGCTCAAGCGGGCCCAGTAGCGTCTCTGTTGTGAGACTTGTTGTTACTGTGTTTGGCATATCGAGTACGTCACGGGTAACTTGCCAGGCTTTGCCATGCGGGTGAGATACTCTCAGTAGCTTGCCGGGCTCTCCGAGAGGGGCAGAGGAGTTGAACTCAGGTTGGCCAGGTTGGCCTTGTGCAAGGCAAGCGCCATACCCATTGTGCTATTGTCGCCTTGCCTATCTGGACTCTGTGGCAGTTCTGCTTTTACCTGAGGATGGCTGCAGCCATTGATCTGATGGCTATTGGGAATCCACACCTCTCCAGTTTTGCCTCTTCAGTTGACCCGTTGTCAGTGGTCTCTAAGAACTTTTCTAAGAACTGTTTATGCCAAGATAATTAGTGATATCTGCACTTAGCAACTGTAGTCGCAGGAAACATAAGGATGATGAGGAGTGTTCATTTTCCTTAGGCCGTGGATTATTTTTGGTGTGTGGGTTCTCCTAAGTGCTACTGTTCTGGCTCTTGGTGTCAGGGATTATCTAGGCCACCTGGTGGTGCTAGGGTGGCCTCCAGGACTGTACCCTATGGTGATGCTGGGGTTGGCTGCGCACACTGTTAACCCTGTACTTCTCTCCATCCTTGGATGATGAATTTATTTATTTAGGGTTTTGTCCCACACCTGGCAGTGCTTTGAGTTTACTCCAGGCTCTGTGCTCAGGGATCACTCCAGGTGGGGTTCAGGGACTACAAGGGGTATAGGAGAATGAACCAGAGTCAACTGTGTGCAAGGCAAGCACCGTGCCCATTATACTGTCCCTCTGACCCTGGGGATGAATTTTGTACTTTGGCACTGGTTGTATCACCAGTGCTCCCACTGGGCTGCTGTCACTTAATTAACACAGTTGTGGCACCAGCCTCAACATTAAATGGCAGTACCAGCCAAGTCCATTAAACAAGGAAAATCATTTGTAGTCAGGAAGGGACTGCCTTGTCTCTGTTTCTTGGCATTTCTAGTTTGGAGTTGGGGCTAGTACATAAAACACAAAAAATCAAAACAAAACAAAACCCCATCTTCCTTATTCTGTAGTTCCTGTCATGTTTCAGGGCTAGGCCACTGATTTTAGTTGTCTCCATGAAAGCAGTGGCCTTTGGGTGTGAAGCGTTCAGGTTCCCCGAGAGACTGGCACAGTCTCATCTTTTCTGTTTACACTTCTCTGGGACTTCTTCACTTGTTCTCGCTGCTTGCCATGGAAACCTGTTTGTAAACCTTTTGTTGGTGGCGATGTAGCCAGAACAGCTCAGACAGTACATGAAATGACCAGTGGAGGCTACGCTGACATGCAGGCAAGCTCATTGCTAGAGGGAATGACCTGTCAGTTCACTCTGTTTGGGAAGCGGCAACAGAGGAATACAGGAAGTTTTATTTAGGGAACAGTAAAGAGTTGCTAATTGGGATGCTGGGAAATAGTACAGTAAATAGGGTGCTTACAGTTCGTGCAAGCCAACCTGGGTTTGATCCTCGGCATCCCATATGGTCCGTCAAGCACCGACAGAAATAGTCTCTGAATACAGAGCCATGAGTAAGCCCTGGGCATCGCTGGGTGTGGCCCCCAAATGACAATAACAGCAAAAAAAAAAAAGTTGCTACCAGGAACTTAAAGGTTTCCAAAATTGTGCTCTTGGAGAACTTAAAAATCCTACAAGTGTACATAAATTACACATCTAGGAGAGATTATTTAAATTTATTTTGCTTTAAAGGCTAGTCTGTAGGTGACTGGTCCTATGAATAAAGATAGAGACAGTACAGCAGGAAAGGTGCTTGCTTGCCTTGCACATGGTCAACCTTGGTTTGATCCCTGGCATTGCAGATGGTCCACCTGAGCACTGAGCCAGGAATAAGCCCTGAGCACTGCAAGGTGTGGCCCCCAAACCCAAACAACAGCATAAAGAGATTATGGGGGAATATTGTCTGCCATGGAGGCAGGCAGAGGGTAGGGAAGGGAGGTATACCGGGGAGATTGGTGGTGAGGAATATGCACTGGTGCAGGGATGGGTGTTTGATCATTGTGTGATTGTAACCCAAACATGAGAGCTTGTAACTATCTCACGGTGATTCATAAAAATTAAAAAAAAAAAGAACGATCGAGCCATAATATGGATGTGCTAGTATGATGGTCTAGCACACCCAGAGTGAAGTGAAAATAGAGACTAATTAAGGAAAGATAGACTGATGTAATGAAAGGGTCTACGTCTGTTAAGAATACTCAAAACCGAGTCATTCTGAAAACTTTTGCAAATGTTCTGTTCTTTACAGACCTTTTAAGGATGCCTGTGTACCCAACTTCTTCAGGTTAATCTAAGATACTATCCTCAATCAGTTTTGTCTTTCTTTTTCTTTCTTTCTTTCTTTCTTTCTTTCTTTCTTTCTTTCTTTCTTCCTTCCTTCCTTCCTTCCTTCCTTCCTTCCTTCCTTCCTTTCCTTATTTACTTTTGAGGAGTAAATTTTAGCTATAAGTCACGTTATGCTCTCTACTTGAATAAAGGAAAAAGCTGATTGATGGGAGAGGAAATGGGAAAGAGTGTTTAATGTGGGTGGAGGGATGTCAAAAAGACAGACTCCTAATTCCAGTGGTCTCTGAAGCCCAATGTCAATTTTATTTCTTTTCTCTAAACAGGATCCCCTCCACTCCCACCTCCCCTCCCCCCAAAGTCACAGTATTAACCACAGAATCATTTTGACATATTCATTTTCTCTTTAGGGGATGGGAGTGGTAAATGGAGATCCTGTGGATTCTATCCTATCTGAGGCAAAAGTCTAGCCCCATTCTTTTGCATCCTATTACTCAGACCAAATAGAAAAGTCAACGCTAACATTTATTGATCAGGAAGCTGCAACCTACCAGGTAAAATGAGTTACCTGGTCTAGTTAGAACAGAGGCCAGTTTTCCTTACACTCTAGTTTAGGCCCCTTTGGGTTTGTTCTGGGAGGAATGATAGGGGTCTGAAATCAGGAGAAAGCTAAGCCAGGTCTTCCCTGTTACTTGCCACTTAGTACCCATGTTGCAAACCATAACACCCAAAAGGAGAGAGAGAGAGAGTAAAAGGGAACATGCCTCCACAGAGGCAGGGATGGGGTGGGGAGGGTGGCAGGAGGGATATTGGGAACATTGGTGGTGGAGACTGCCCTGGTGGCGGGATTGGTGCTCGATCATTGCATGACTGAAATGTAATCACAAAAGTTTGTAAATCTGTAACGGTATCCCACAGTGATTCTTTGAAACATTTTAAATAAATAAATATGCCATTAAAAAAAGCTAGAGGTCAGTAGGAGATTGCTGACTGAGACACAGTGAAGATTGCCAGTGATCACAGGGTTCTGCAAGTTAAAATCAAGGCGAGTTAATACAGAACATGGTCAATATTGAAGAGAAAATTGCTACACATATGTTAGACACATTTTTATTACTACTGAACCAGATCGGCTTTATTATCCTTAAGCCTAATGATTTGAATAGCAGTTTACTGGTTTTATTTTATTTGCTTATTTACATACCTTTGTGGTGCTGGGGATTGAACTCAGGGCCTCACACAAGCAGAGCAAGTGATCTACTGCTAATCTACATCCCTGGGCCTTTGTGGTTTGATTCCTAAAAGGCAGGATTATGCTAATATCCTAGTTTAGCACCCTTGAGTCATTGTTTCCCAGAAGCTAATTGATTTACAACAAAAATAATTCTATGCCTGTGGGAGCTTCTATTTGGTTTTGGCTAACCAAAAGCATTCTACTTTCTTCTCTTAGTCTGGGTTTTATCTAACTTGATTTATATTTTAGCCACAAGTCTCCTGATAACCTCCTGGCTAACTCTCTGTTGGGTAGATCTTTTGGGAGGTTCATCTTTCAGAACAGGGGATCTGAAACTTTGGTGGATTTAAGAAGTGTCTAGGAGTTGGTTCTTGGGAACTCAGAGATTTCGTTAATATTGGTTTAATTCTGTTACTTTAGGTCTTGAAATATGTATTTTTAATTTATTTACCATCTTTGGCCATTCCCAGTGGTGTTTAGGGTTTACTCCTGACTCTGTGCTCAGGGATTACTCCAGGAGTGCTTGGGGCATCTGTGCCAGAAATTGAACAGGGTTGGTATGCCAGGTAGGTGCCTTACCCCCGTATTATCTATCTGGCATTATCTCTCTGGCAAATAATTTCTGACTTTGATGCATGTGGTCCATGAACCACAGTGCTTAATACAGTCATTTTGGATGTGCTAATATAGATCATAGGGACACCAACATTTTTGGGTCTTTTAATCTGATGGAATTTTTTTTTTTGTCTTTGGAATTCTAGTCAGTGGCTCTCTCTGTGGCCTTAATGTTTTCTTCATGAGCGCTTCAGAATAGTTGGTGGAAAATTCTAGTCTCACAGATAGTATTGACATCTTCCACTGATACATTTGGTTCAGTGGAATTAACTTTCAGCAATGTGAGACGTGGAAGCCAAGATATGACCTTATTTTGTCATCGGATGCTAATAGGACCTGTAAAACACATGGTCCCACCAAAGAGGGTAATGAAGAAGGAATAGGTTTTAAACAATAGTGGATTTCAGAACTCCTTTAGACTCTTAAGAACTCATAAGAGCAAATTAAGGTGAGTCATGAGACTTAAGGTGTCAGAGTGCAGATAAATAGAATTTTCCATGAAAAGCCTGGGATGAAAAATAGTCCTTCAGAAAAATGACAATGTTTTCTGGTCCAAGGCAAAAACTTACATAAAGATCTGTGATAACTTTCTGATTTGATTTATAGAATATGAGAAGCACAGGTCATGGATGCTTAGGAAATGGAAGACAGTAGATTTGAAAAAAAAATCACAAGAAATTAGGAATTATGTATTGAAGCAGCATATTTTTCTTCCAGGACAGAATACTTAGGAGCGAAACAGCACTTACCTAGTGAGCAAAGTGTGATATGTTTGATCAGAATATAGACTTGTGGATTCAGGAACCTAGCTGGGCCAGTGTACTTTTTCTCTTTTGATTATACCAACTCTTTAATCTTGAAGAAAGCACCCCTTAAAACATTTTGACCACAGATAACAGTACATCCTTCTTCCTGTTGAAGCTTGTTGGTGAGTGTGGCAATTTGCAAAAGTTACCTAGTCTGCATGGGCTACTGGACAAACATGGTGGGAAGGAAACTGTGGGAACTTGATACTTTCAATGCTGATGTGTGGGGAGGAAGACTCAGGAGCAAACGGTGACACTGGAAGCCACATTTTCCTGCTCATTGCTTTCTTTTCAGCCTACAAGTTTTTGCCCCACTCAAGGTTATCTAAAAAATTTGCCTTGAACTCTCTGGGCCAGTAGACCCTGGCATGACCATGCATTTCTTTGCCAAATACTTCTCCCGTGAGTCACTAAGTTCAGGTGAAAAGAGACCAAATCTTGAAGACTCCTCATTGGCCTTTGTTCAAATAAAAAGTGGGCTGATTTTAAATAAAGATTCTCTTAAAAAATTCTTCTCTCTTTTTATTCCTTCTTGAAAGGGACGCACAAAGCTGAGAGGGAAGAAATTAAAACACAACACATTGAAGAAAGCAACTTATATTTTTCTCTCATCATAAACTTTTCCCACATCAGAGAGAATGTACTGAGTCCACTTTGGACCCTGTCCATCTGGGCTAGTTACTGCAAGTTTCAGAAAGACTTTGTTGTAATATAATTTCACCAGTTGCTTGGCATGGGTCTCTGATGGACAGGCTGGGAAAACTGATCACAGAAGCTGCTGAAAAGGCAGAGGCTTTTAATGTCTTATTCAATTCACTCTTCATAAGAGATATCAGATGTGAAGGGGCCTGGAACAGTTCCCAGTTTTGATGAAAGTAAAAAGAGTCAAAATAGAAGAAGAGTTAAAAAGTGCTTTGAAGAACTGAAACTATTTGTATTAGTCAGGCCCACTGGGTACTGAAAGAACTGCAGGTGCCACTATAGTGGAGAACCATTATTACTATTATCATTGCTATTATTTCAAATTATAAAGAGATGTCCCTGAGAATCCACATATGTTAAGTATTGCAACTAACTTAAAAAACATGCATTCAAAATAGATTGGTCATGGAAATGCTAGACATAAGACAAACATCAGAACCATGAAGAGATAACAGAATAAATTGTCAAATAGTTTACTATCATTTCTAGAGGAGCCTAATAACCAGCTGGGTTTAGTATAAACGAAATGGCATTAGGACAATCCAACTGTCTTCTTTGATATGTAGAAGGAAAGGATGGAGAAATAATGGGACAATAGTAGCTGTAGTCATCTTAAGTTTTGTTACCTGGTACTTTCACTTGGCTATGACTTTCACTAGAATAGTGAATGAATGAATGCATACCACATCCATATAAAATTTTTCATTGTTCCCATGGGCCAATAAAGTGGTATAACCACATAGATACCTTCTGCTTACTATGTGGGTAGGTGAAGGATCAAGAATTGAAGCCCAAGCTCAGTGAGCTGGGGTGCCTGCTTTGCATGTAGAAGCCCTGGCTTAGATCCCCAGCACTGCATAATCCTCCAAATATTGTTAAGAGCAACCCAAGACCTAAGACAGCAGCAGTCCTTAAGCATCCATGGGTGTGGCCCAGAAAGAAAACAAACAAAATGAAGAACATGACACCAGACTTGCAGATATTATGAAGTTGCAGGTATTCTATAAAATATTGAAGAATTCAAATTGACCATAACTTGGACAAAATGATCTGCATTAAGCTAATTATGACAAAGATATCAGTAGCAAAGCCTAGATGAGGGTACACGACTTTAAGGTGGCCATGTAAGCTAGAGGTACTAAGAATCTCAGTTGGGGAGATACAAAACAATGATTGGATCTGGGAAAAATTTCAGAGGCAAAATTAGAGGTACTTGACAATTAGGGACAAAATGTGCATGTTTGGTATCGATACTCTATACTGTACGGGCTGTTAGTCTGCAAGCTAGGACCCTTAGTCTGATATTTTTCCTTTTCTTTATTGAAAGGTCACAGCTCTATTAAACACTCCTAGGCCTTTTTTCTCCTTCAAGGAATATAAGGATCTAAGTTCAAATGTGCCAACAGAAGATTTTCTAACTTAGACATTATAAAGAGCAACCTTCCCATCCCCCAACCACAATTAGAGTCACACTTGTAGAATTTAAAGTGTAAATGTTGTGAACTACTACTTGAGGTTTGCTTCTAATTAGTTCTAGTGTTATGAAACTAGGAAATAGGACGGTGTCCTGGACTTGGCAAAGTCAAGAGAAGGGAATTGGATGAAAAATTGGGAGAGGTTCCGGAGGATCATTGAACCTTGGGTGGAGGCGAGGGAAGAGTTCTGGTTTTAATTAGGATGGATGATGGTAGTGGGAACCTTGGGGTGGGGGATACGGGAGCAGGGTGGGGGATGGGGAACAAACATTTAAACATTT
This sequence comes from Sorex fumeus, assembly GCF_029834395.1. NCBI lineage: Eukaryota > Metazoa > Chordata > Mammalia > Eulipotyphla > Soricidae > Sorex > Sorex fumeus. Next base: position 17,445,525 of record NW_026606083.1, on the reverse strand, counting down.
ATTTGTGATGTGGGTATGTTATAAAATTGATTTTAGTCCTGTTGAGTCTGAAATGTCTGTGGGACATCTAGGAGGACCTTCCTGAGAGCCATCTGAATATTTGCATCTGGAGATTGGTGGAGAAATGCATTTAGACTGGAGTGAGGACAGCAGCTCGGAGCTGCGTGTGAGTTCTTTAGTGAGGTGTGAAATGGCTCAGGGAAGACACCCAAGGTTCTCATCCTGAAAAACTAGCACTGAGCTCCAGAAGACTTAGGTAACATAGGTCGGTGAGGTGGGTAAAAACTATGTTCATTATAAATAATATTTTCAAAATCAAGGGGAGGAACCAACTAGGGAATGAACAAATCTTTGTGCTTTTCTTTTCTTCCGTTCTTCCTTCCATCTAGCCTCTCTTCATCCCTCTGTCTGTCTCTCGGTCCTTCTGTTCATCACTCCCTTTGTCTTCCCTCCCTCCCTCCCTCCCTCCCTCCCTCCCTCCCTCCCTTCCTTCTTCCCTCCCCTCTATGTTATTCCTCTTTCTTTTCCCCTTTCTTCCTTATCTTCTGTCCTGGGCACTCAAACCCAATCTCCTTCCCCACATGTGAAGCATGCAGTCTACGGTGAGGTACATCACATCCCTGCCCCTGACATTACCGTTGACCCTATAGGAAGAGTCTCAGTGTGCCTTTTCACAAGGCAGATTCTCAGGGGTGATAAGTACTGTTAGGTAAGCACTTCACCTGGGTGGCCTTGGCTTTTGAATAAGTCACATATCCTGACTGGTAGGAGTCTGATTTTCCAGGGGCTCACATCGCACATGGGCGGAGAAGCAGGGCTGAGCCTTATCCTGTATTTTTGTTTGTTTTTAAACTCTCCTTCCATTTTCCCCTGGTGTTGTGACAACCCGGGGTTGGCATGGGCTTGCTTGTGGTATTTCCTCACCACGCTTTCTGGAGGATTTTGGGGCGCGTTTCATTGCCTTGCTTGCACATGAGCCTCCCTGGAGTCGCTCTGCGTTTAGGTGTGACCCTTGCCAAGGTTTGCTATGCTTGGGGATCACATGCTCTGTTATAGTGCCATGAATCCCAGGCATTCATCTGGGACCTTGATCAGCAAATGTGGGGTGGTGCTTGGGATCAAACTCATGGCCTCATTGTTTGTCTTTGTCAGGCAGAAATTGAGCTATCTTTGGGTCCCCTTTTGCATTTGAATAGGGATTGGGGAAGCTGGAACCTGGGCAGAGATCTGGGCTGCTCCACAGTCAGGTGCCACCAAGGAACACATGTCCCTCTTGCTGTGTGTGGTTCAGGCACACCAGAGCCTCCTCAGGTCAAACCAGAAACTTAACATCAGGTTTGATTTCTTCTCCCTCCCCTTCTGCAGAGTCTAGTCATGTGTGCCTCTGAGCTGGGGGGTGGGGTGGGGGGTGATGTCTTTCATGTCTCTCTGTGACCTTTGCGTTTTCGTGTCAGCTGTCCTCACTGTGGGTGGTTGATCTTCTTTCTGTACCTCCACACCTGCCTTAGAGCTCAACCTTGGCAGTTGTTTCTGCCTCAGAGAACCTTTCCTTTGGTCCACTTGTGAGGCTTCAGTATGGAGCTTACTCTGAGGGTGGTCTTCCCTGAACCCACCCCCCACCCCCAACACTAGGTTCCTGGACTCTCTAGAAGGGTTGGCAATTGCTTTTGGTCTTTCTTTGCTTCCTCAGTAGGTGGGTGGCGTTTCCCTGCGAAGAGGGGCGGAAGAGGTTCCTGGTGCCAGAGTGACTTGTAGTGGCCTTTGCCACAGTACCTGCAGTAGCTTGTTTTTCTGCCCAGCAAAACAGTTCCACATCTTTCCTGGTGAGGGCTGCAGCTTCGTGCTAGGGGACGTAGGTGGCCCCGGGACCTGCCTTGGCCAAGGCAATGGGAGCAGAGGTGATGTGTGTGAGGCTGCAGGCCCACGGTTGGGGAGCGGGTATCCTGCGTGCCACTCTCCCCAGAAGATGCTGAAGGACACAAAACTGCAATAGAACCTGGAGTCCGGGAGAGACTGTAGCCCTCCTGGTGATTCCTGGAGCAAGGGTGAGAGGAAGCCCTTGGGTAACACTGGTAATTTGAAGTTGTTCATTCTTATAGCTCTGCCAAGCTCAGTCTGATGGTACCTGTGTAGTTTGGAGATGTTTTCTGTTTGTGCCAACAGTCATGTTCTGGACAAAAGTGGATTAGTCCAATTCAAAATGGGCCAAGGGCGATTGAGTTCATTTAAAACTCCCAATTTCTGAGTAATTTCCTTGCGGGTCTTTTTCTTCAAAGGATGAGATGTGGAAAATCCCATCTACAGTCCTGGATTATTATAAGAACTCTGACAGGTGGAGAGAAGGACAGCAAGCCCAGGGGAAGAAGTCAGAAGGTATCTTCCAAGACTTTAAGAAGGTGTAATTGTTGCACATGTCAAAAACCAGAGCCTTGAATTTTTATTATTTTGTAGGAACCAGTTTAACTTTGATTTTGTTTTATTTGCACAGATTTTAGCAAGCATCAGTTTACTTGGCTATTAGCAGATTTACAGCCGCCCATAAAGAGCATTGGTCCATTTGGCTAAAAGCAGGATAAAGACCTTAGGGAAATGATAAAAGGTCCACAAAACAACAGAATCTAAGAACTGGTCTACAGATCTAGACTTACCATGGCGCGAGGGGTGGGAGATATTGAGGAGAGTGGTAGGGAAGTAGGAGGAGGGGAAATTGAGGCAGTAGTGGAGGAAAACACATTATCTAAGTCAGTGTGGTGTTGGAATGTTTTATTTGTGGAACTAACACTGTAAAAGTAATAAAAATTATAGTGGCTAAAATGAAAAAGAAATAAAAAAAATGAAACAGGACAAAGGAAAATCAACGGAGACATTTAAGGAGTGACCCAACATTTCGAAGTTGCTGTTCTCAGGAGGCATTTGGGAGAGCAGTAAGCAAGACTCAGCTTCCTAATAAGCTCACGGCTGCAGTGATATTTTATTAAAATGAAGATGGACTGGAGTGATTCAGAGAAAAGTTGAATTGTGTGCTGGAGCCTGACAAGTAAGACAGTGTAACAAAGATGAGTCATGGGATGCAGAAAAGGATGGAAGTGGTAGGCTTCCCCCGCCCCCCCCCGCCCCCGAAAATCCAGTCAGTCCACAAGCATTTATTTGTGGTTCACTGTAATAGCCATGATTAGCCATCAGGGACACCATGAGCTGTTAGTGTCTCTGTACCCCGGGAGTCCTGAGATGCAGAGAGAGGCTGGGCATGACCCTCCATCCTGCGTTTTGCTGGAGGTGTTGTAGACCATTTCCACTTGAGATCCCTTTTGTCCAAAAAATGCATCATGCTGGGGGCTGCCAGCATGGCCCCAGATTCATTTGGAATTTGTTTTTGGTTGTTGGTCACTGGAAAACCTCCTACTGTTGCCAAATGTTTTATACCACCCCACATGGGGTTGTGACCCGGAGTTTAAGAAGCCAGGGTGTAGACCAGGTGGGGACAATTTCTTCTTGGAGGAGAGTGGATAGGGGGTTCAGAGAGATCATGGGCCTGCAGATGGGGGAAAGGGGGAGAAGAGTAGGTAAGCCCATTGGCTGGGATTGGTGTTGGGGGTAAGAGGGTATCTCGCACAGGGAACAGTGAGTGCCTCTTTGCCAGGACCCAAATGCAGGTGGTTTGTGTGGAGGGGAGGGCACGTGGACCATTTTCCTGGTGGTGGCTGCTGCAAGGGGGCCAGATGGCTCTAGAAATTTTGGTCTTTGGTTTTTATTTCTAGTTTACACCCCTTGAATTAGGATTTTCCTGGCCACTCTGAGGATTTAGCATTTTAAAGGGCAGCCTTTTAATATTAGAGGGAGACAGCAAAGGAATATTGATAACCTTATGGAGCTAGCATGGTCCTGTGTGCATTGGTGTGTGTGTGTGTGGAGGGGGGGTTCTTCATGCAATTAATAGAACATTAGAAATCTATCATGTTGTTGATTTCCCCTTCCAGCAATGGTGGAGTGTTTTGCAAAAGCGAATATGGACTGTGAAGTATTTCTAAATGCAGATGCAGTAAGCTGTAGCTTATTTGGGCAATGATGATGAGCAGCATGGAATCAAACCTGCCATGTCTGTGGAAGATGCGAAGAAGACATGCAGTGGCCTGGCTCTGGTTTCTGGGTTTGTTTTCTAATCAGCTAGCCGGAAGAATCCCAAATTTTGCCAAGTGAAAAAAATTGATGGATTTTTCAAAGTCCTACTTATCTACAAAATATCATGATGATACGGTAAAGAACAGATGGGACCCATTTTAAGAAAGCCCTAAATGGAAAAGTGTGCTTCTCCATCCCCCCACTGTATATTTTGATATTTATTTATGGCTTCTGAGTGGCTGTCTACCCTGTAGAGTAGGATGCCGATGAGGGGGAGCAACTTTTGACTCAGTTTGTCCTAATGCCTGTTATCCATGAGGTTCTTTTCTGAATATTCTTATCATATTTGTTATTGCATTGTATATATGTTAATATCATATACCATGTTATAGTATGTAAACTTATTTTGATTGGACATTTATTTATTTGGTTTTGGTTTTTGGGCCATACTGGCAATGCTCAGGTGTTACTTCTGGGTTGGCACACAGGAATCATTCCTGGGATGCTAGGAACTGAACCCAGGTTGGAAATATATTTTAATCTTCAGAGTCCCAAATTCTTTGCTGTTTTTAGGCTCTCTCAGTGAACAATTAGAAAACACATGCATATATTTACATACATAGGTTTTTGCCTATTAGAATAAAATTTTGTCTAAACAATTATAAACTTTAAAATGTCTATGGAGAAAAATGCTTAAATGAGCATTTTTATGCTTTAAAATGTGTCAGCTGAAAATGCACAATTATAGAAATTCATTATTTCTAAAACAATGCAAGACCACTGGTGTGACTTAGTAAAATCTGCGAAGTGCACTATACTTCTGGAAGAAATCTAAATGTTTTAAAGAAGAGCTCATGGTGATAAAACAGGACCTAATGTGAGAGTCAAGTGTGTGAGCAGGCAGTTCTGTCCAAACCTGGTTCGGTTGTCTTCCAAGTGTCCAGAGAAGATGCTGTTTGGGCACAGCACGTGTGACAGCACTGTGACACGCCTTAGGATAGAGGAGATCAGCCTGGCACAGCCCTCTCACATGTTTCTGCCCTCACTCACCGGTTTCTTTTCTAAAAAGCATCCATGTGTGACAGGGCCAGCCATGCGTGAACTCCCCACCAGGCTTCCTAATGAGTTGACCAAGAACCATGACCAGACCAGGTGGTAAGTCCCGGCAAGGTCTGGCAGCAGGCAGCCTCGTTCTGTGGCAGCTCTCTGGACCCTGTGCTCTGGCTCCAGTGTGGTGGTGGGGAGGGGGGTGGGGGGGTTTGCTTCATTCAGCACTTACTGTAAGTCTCTCCTAGGATTGGGGATGGGTGGCAGAAAGAATTCTTCAATGCTTGTTATTATTATTACTTTGGGTTTTGCGTCAGTCTGGCTGTGCTCAGGGCGTACTCCTGGCTTGGTGCTTAGGGATCACTGCTGGTGGTGTTCAGAATATATGTTGGAGTGGTAGGAAGAGGTGAGGGACCACTGTGCAGAAAAGAGAATTCCTCGTGAATGCTTCAGGAGAGGGAGAGAGGCAGATGGACTTTTGGGTCATGATGTGCTCCTTAAACAGAGGACAGCTAGGAGGAGGGTGGGCTTCTGTATGGGGGGAGGCAAGGTCTAAGTCCAGAAGTATGGGGAAACTTTGTTTTTGTTTTTTAAATTTTTGAGCCATACCTGGAAGTGCACAGGGTTTACTTCTGTCTCTGTGCTCAGGAGTCATTCTTGGCAGGCTCTGGGGACAATGTGGGGCTGAGGATTGAACCCAGATCGACCACATGCAAGGCAAACACCTACCCGCTAGATTATCACTCTGACCCCAGGACAGCGAAATTTTGGGGATAGTCAAAGCCAAGATATACTTTTTGAAAATGATTAAGGAAAACCAGTTGAGACTCTTGCTTGTCCTGGGTTATGATTTGGTGCCTGGCAAGACCTCCTGACTTAGTACTCTTTTTCCGTGAGGAGTCTTGACAGTTTTTACACCCAAAAGGATCTTGATGGCCTTTGTAAGTTCATTCTTCTCCTTCTTCTCTCCTCCTTTTTCTTCTCTCCTCTTTCTTCTCCTCCTCCTTCTCTCCTCCTCCTAGCCCTGACTATTGCTCTCTGGCACCTTATATTTCTTCTTATCACTAGAAGTGTAGTCTAGAAGCAGTCAACAAGACAAGGGCCCCTTTTTCCTGAATTATCCATAATTTTCATTTAATTTTATTTTCTAAATTGTGCTTGGGACCCTCAGAGCCACACTTAGTGGCAGTAGTTCTTGGCTTTGGCACCGTCTTCTCCCCATTCACACCATAGGTGATGCACACCCATGCTCGCCCCTTTACTGAGGATGTTTGCCTTGAATACTTGTTCAGGTTTGCGTCTGCAAGCCTTCTCTGAAAATTCTTTTTTTCCTGTGTAATTCTCATGAGTTTTACTGAGGGTCTTTCGACATTTTCCATCTTTAATTGTCTATTTCTTAAAGTGGGTTTTAATTCATCACTGTCATTTTTTTAAATCAAAAAATCGTGACATACAGTTACAAAGCTTTCATGTTTGAGATTCAGCCATGCAATGATTGAACACCCATCCTTCCACTAGTGCAAACTTTTCACCACCAATGTCCCCAGTGTCCCTCCATCCCCCATCCCAGTCCTCACCTTGCCTCTAAGGCAGACAATTTCCCTGATACTCTCTCTTTACTTTTGGGCATTATACTTTGCTTGAATTTTCCCACCACCATTCAAGCTGCCTTCCAGGGGCAGACACTAGATCATTTATTTTCCATTGCTCATTTTGCATATCATGAGAGGTCACATGCTTTTGATATTTTAAGAATGTAAATGGTTGGGTTCCAGAGATGTCTCTGTAGGGAGCTAATCCATTTTACGATTCAGTTGGGAGTTTCTGGATGCGGGCTCTTGGTGCCCCAAGATGGCACCTGGAGGTGGGTTGTGGGCATGACATCCAGCATCAGGAGCAGCTGGGGGGCATAACAGTTAGTTTTGTGTGGATACCTCAGTTGTCCCATGTTCACCCTAAGGTGAACCCCTATAAGCCCATTTCCACGTCATTTTGACACAATTACATCATTCTTTGGACAAGTTCACTACTTTCTGGCACATCAAAAGATTGAAAAGTGAATGCACACTTTCTGTTTGAATGAATGACAAAATCAAATCCCTTGTGAGTGATGGACATCATTATTGAGGCAACACACAAGTTTATAGGTTTTATTAAAAAGAAAACATGGCAGGATTATCTATTAGTTTTCATGTCTGTCTTTAGAATCAGCCATTCCACCAAAGGACCTTTGTTCCTTTTTTCAAACCAAGCCTTTGGGCATTGTATATGCTATTTGCTTTTGGGGTATCGTTGCTTTTCGCCCACCATCTCAGTGGGCTGAGCTAGGAGATAGAAATGTTTGGCTATATGTCTAAAAGTCATTTAAAAAATTTTAGGCATCATAATTAAAGATCATTAATTTTCATATTGTTGCATTCATGCCCCGCTGTCCCATGTTTATAGTTTCTCCTCTGGCTTGACTATTTGTCATCTTATTTTGGCTCATTTGACCAGAATGCCTCAACCCCACATATAACTAATCTCCTGTCACATCATCACTCCTGGGGCACCCTGCCATCTTCTTCAGCTTCATGGTTGCCACTTGAATCGTGTGTCAGCCTTAGAATAGAGGAGGAATATTTTTCCCCCCAGTTCTTACCATGCCCATCACTGTAGCTTTTGGGGGGTTGGTTGGTAGAAGTGACTATAAAGTGCTACTTGATTAAACTGTAAAAGTTACACATAGCAGAATGCTACCCCTGGGGAGCATCTGTGTTGGCACAGCCTGAGGGGAGGTTGTGTGCTCACTGCCTTGGGGTTTCTGTGATTCAAACAGGATTGAGCCCCCCCCCCTTCAAAACTGCTTTCTCACCACTTTATGAGCCAATACAGAAATGCAGCCTTACTTTTCCTCTCTCTTAGCTGTATTTAGAAGCAACCAGCACTGCTTAAATGTGTGTGGGGAAATTGGGTTATTTTTAGTACCAGTATTTATTTACATGCTTGCATTCCTCTCTAGATGGTGAACCCCTCACCCCCCAGAGAGCTGAATCTAACCCCATATTATGTAGTGTCCAAATCACTGCTGAATAATTCAATGAATGAATCTTATTTTTGAGTCCAATAGTTTTCCCCAGCTTACACGCCTGATTTAGTTCCAAATGATTTGGCTGTTTCCAAAAATGAAATCCACCCCCATAGTATGAATATTTACCACAATGGAGAAGATTCCAAAGCCCCTGTCAGGCACTGAATACAATATCAAAAGGGGAATTTAGGAAGCTTTGAGAAGTCTCAAGAGTACGTATAGAATATTCCAGAGTGTGTTTAGAAGGCAGTGACATTCTTTTACTGGGCATATGAGTTGTGTCTGTTAGAAGCTCAGCATCATTACTTTGCAGTCAGCCATGTTTTAAGTCTTTCATGAACTAAATGCTGATAGTAGATTATAGCTCCAGAAATCTCTCTGTTTTATACTTTGCTGCCAGTGATTGATGATCTGAGCTAACTGAGACTTCCTATAATACAATTCTCATCATGAACAAAGACAACGCATGTTCTTCAAAGCAAATAGTATGGTAATTATTGATAGAAAATATTCCCTTTATTCCCCTCTCTTGGGGAGCCTAAGTGGTCATTATTCAAGGCTTTTGACATTCTTTTCTTAGGCGATGAAGAAAGAGCCAAGTTGAATAGAGGTAGAATACCTGAGGGTGCAGAGTGAAGAAGGGTTCCTGTGGATCAAAGTATGTTGCTTCCACCAGATATTTGTGTAGGTGAAATCTTTAAAAATAGGACATTGGCAACACAAGCTGTCTCAAGGAAGGAAGCAAATGGAACCAAGGAGCATGCAGGCATGTGTTTATGTGCTTGAGGACCAGCTTGGGGGTGGTGGTAGCGGTAGATAAAGACAGGAACCACAGATGTTTTAGAGAGGGGCTGCTCACCTTCAGTCCGGGAGTGGGGTTAGAGGCGGTGGGGTCTCTCTGCATGTTTATATTGGGAGCCTTAAGATCTCTTCATGTGGTATTGGGACTTTGAGCAGAGGACAAGATTCTATCCCTGCACCGACAAGTTCTAACACTTGCCCTTGAGCAGGTTACTTTACCCTCAGGAGCCTTGATCTCCTGCTGCAAAATAGGGTTCTCACACAGGTGTGCAGGGAGGGAGTGGGTGAGTGGGTGTTGAATAAAAGCACAGAATCAGAAAACCACACAAGTGGGAGTCTGTCAAAGCATCATTCCCCCTGTATCTCCTATGGTTTTCCCAACCTCAAGATGGTAGTACTACTTCCTTTTCATGTACTCCCTTTTCCCCCCCTCAGAGTCTCTTCAGGGTTCTCTTTATCATGGTACCAACCAAGAGATTTCCAGAATGGCCATGCTCCCTGGGAAGCTCTAGAGAGAGTTGCTAGGAAAGGTTTGTTTCTCAGAGGCAGGATGAAATGGGCACCTGGAAGGAAAGCTTAGATTCCTCTCTTTGGAGAGAAAGCAAGGACAAATTCCAAAAGGAGGGCATTAGCTGTAGAATTTTAGGTTGGAGGAGTGATAGCCATATGGATATTCTGATGCTTCCATTAAGGTGGATTGAAGTTGCTTAATGAAGTTCTTTATGGAGCCGAGCCTCCCTTGCTCATGGCTGGATCAGTTGATTTGCCCAGCCCCCTGGATCAGGAGCAAACCGGAACCAACAGTGCCACCAAGTGGCACCGAGCACGTTCAGCACGTTGAAACTCCAGGCGGCTTCTTCCAGGGCTTTGTCCGAGTGTCTGTCTGTCTCTTTCTTAAAATAACATCAAGTATCTTTTCTCTTGGAAAATAGAATCAAAAGGGAAATGAACCTTCCTCTGACATTTGTCATGTTTGGATAGATGATTCTTCTTTATTAAGCGATCAACACCATTGAAGGTCCACCTGAGGAGCATGTCATGGAAGTTAATAACTGGATCGGTCACTTATAAAAACAGAAAGAACAGAGCTGTGCGAATTACGATTAGAAAAGTATCTCAAGGTATGCTGACCAAGTATTTTGACTTGGGATAGTAAAGACTGTAAACAAATGGTAAATAGTAAAGGCAGTATAAGTGACTAGGAAGGAGAAAGAAATGTTTATTATAGTCTGTGATCTTTTCATTTTTTTTTTAAGTCTAGTGGCTTTATTTGTTCTGGTCATAGAAATGTTCACTGAAAGAGTTGGGAAGATCTGTTATTTTAGAAGCAGTGTATTACCCTTGCTCCTCAACACTTTGTCAGTAACATGGTGCAGGCTTAGATGTTTGAAACACACAGTAATCCTTGGTCCATCTTCTGCCATGAAGAGTCGATTTTGCATTTCCATGGCTGTGTTCTTGTTTAGGTCTAATTTTATTTATTTATTTTTAATTGAATCATTGTGACCTACAGTTACAAAACTTTAAGTTTGAGATTCAGTCATACAGTGATCGAACACCCATCCCTCTACCAGTGTACATTTTCGACCACCAATGTCCCCAGTATCTCTCCCCCCATCCCACTGCTTCCCCTGCCTCTGTGGCAGACAATTTCCCTCTTTCTCTCTACTTTTGGGCATTATGGTTTGCAGTACAGATACTGAGAGGCTATCAGGTTTGCTCCATAGTGATACATCACATCTTCCATCTCCCAGCCCGAGTGATCCCTCCAACCAGCATTGACTTAGTGATCCTTTCTCATCCAGCTGCCTTCTCCCTCAGCTTATAAGGCAGGCTTCCAACCGTCGAGCAATCTTCCTGGCTATTGTCTCTACTGTTCTTGGGTGTTAGTCTCATATTATGATATTTTATATTCCACAAATGAGTGGAATATAATTCCACAGTCATTCTATGTCTGCCCCTCTCTTTCTGACTCATTTCACTTAGCATGACACTCTCCATGACCATCCACCTATAAGCAAATTTCATGACTTCATCTTTCTGAACAGCTACATAGTTTTCCATTGTGTAGATGTTTAGGTCTAATTTTAGATGTGAGATAGACTTCCAGCTTAGGTTGTCACTTGCCTCATTACTTTCTTCCCTGTCTCATGGAATGCAGCCCCCTCTTTCTGTGTCCGCCTTTCACTGCCTCAAAGCCTTGTATGTATACATGTATTTAAGGGTAGCTCCAGGGTATTGAGAACCCCTGCTGGAATAGTGTCTCTGTGTCCATGGCTTTCTGTGACCTGGACACTCAGTAGCTACTGGACTCCATACTTTGGCTCTTTGCAATGTTTCTTAGTTAAGAACCAGTGCCTATTCTTGTGGTGATTCATGGTATTGGGGAACTTGTAGGTTGGACTGTGAAATGTTCTGTCAATTTTTATTGTGTCTAAGAGGTATAAACTCTAGGCAAGATATTTCCTCCTACTCTGTGGGGTGTGTGGGTAGGAGGATTTGTGAATGAATTGGAGGCGAGGCACAGAAACAAAGGAGTGAAAAGGTGGGTAGCAGCTAACTGAACATCGGCTGAATTCTAAGGGTAGAAATGAAGTGGCTTTGTTTTGATGACCACTTGATCACTTGACATTCTGATACTAATCAATTTGCTCAAGTGGGCGCCAATAACGTGTCCATTCATCCCTGTCGCATGCTAGTGTAGCCTAATGGCGTCTGCTCGATCTAGGAACACAAAGAGCCTCAAACTGATCGTTCAGGGTCTTGACGAAGAAGTCTGACCATCTCGTAGGTAGGTGGGTAGCACGTGATCTTTTGAGGTTCCATGGAATCCAGTCGGTAATGACTCTAGTCCAGCGGTCATCTCCAAATCGCATTATGTGTCCGGCCCATCTGCTCTTCGATGCCTTGGCAAATGAGATAGCGTCCATGATTCTTGACCATTGAAGAACATCAAAACTACAGATTCTTTCTCTCATTTGAGTGAAGCGTGATACTCCAAGCATAGCTCTTTCGGTTTCTCTTTTGGAGACCCGAATAGCGTTCTCATCCTGTTTTCATAGGACCCAGGACTCTGAGGCGTATGTTAATGCAGGAAGAACAGTGGAATCGAAGAGATGTGCTTGGAGCTGGAGGTTCTTCGTCCTCTTAGCTATTTCTTCGACGCCCTTGAAGGTGCTCCAAGCCGCTCTTTCTCCTCTGCAACTCAGGTGCCAGGTCATTCGTCATGTTGACTTCTCGACCTAGGTACACATAACTTCTCGACCTAGGTACACATTCAGATATGTTCATTCCATTGAGAGCAAATGGAACGTCAGGAATGAGACTGTTTCTTATAAACATTGTCTTCGTGAGATTCAGCTGTAGTCTGACCTTTCCACACTCACGGTTGAAGTCAGCCATCATTTGTGCTGCTTGGCTAATGTTTGGTGTTATGAGAACAATGTCATCAGTGAAGTGGAGGTAGTGTAGTTGCCAACTGTCTATCTTCACTCCCATTCCTTCCCATTCCAGTCGTCACATGACGTTCTCGAGGGTGGCACTGAAGAGTTTTGGTGAAAAGGTATCACCCTGCCGAACCCCTCTTTTGACATGGATGATCACTTCCTTGTAGAATGGTGAGATTCTGGTAGTGAATCCATAATACAGCTCATGGAGGATCCTGATGTATTGAGTTTGAATGCCTTGTTTGGCTTGGGCTTCGATGACTGCTTCCATCTCAATAGAATCAAAGGCCTTCTTTAAATCAATGAATGTTAGACAGAGAAGCATCTTGAACTCCCAAGAAGCCTCAATGAGCTTGGTTATCATGTGGATATGGTTGATCGTGCTGAATCCTTTTCAGAACACAGTTTGCTCACATGGTTGTCTTTCATCTAGAGTTCTGCCAATCCTATTCAGGATGACTCGAGTGACCAGACAACAGGCAGATCAGGCAATAGTTGCCAATGTTGTGGATGTCTCCCTTCTTGTACAGTAGTACAGTACTGCTGGTTTTCCATTGGGATGGAACCTTGCATTCAAACAGGTAGCGTGTGAAAAGCTGAGCCAGTGTATTGTTGAGTTCTGATGGCAGGTTCTTTAGGTGTTTGGGTCAGACCTTGTCTGGGCCGGGTGCTGTTCGCTTCTTTACCGATGAAATGGCATGTCAGATTTTGGAAGGGAGAATGACAAGTCATTGAACCACAAGTCATTGAAAATTTACCCTACTGTGCACATATAAGGGGGGGAGATGTGAGGGGAATGAAAAAAAATCACTTTCTTTAAAGAAAGGTCCATGAAATGTTATTCTTCAGTTCTGTTCAGAATGAAAAGCAAGGTAGACAACATACCTTAACATTTAAAATAGAGACTTGTCCTTGGTGATGGCTGGACCCAGTATAGACCCAGATATTCATTCCTAAGGGGCCACCGGGGCCACACCAGGTGGGGCTGTCAGGAGGGCGGGGGTTGGATGGTGACATGATAGTAGGCATTGAACTCGGGGCCTCACACATGCCAGGCAACTCCTCTACCACTTGAGTTATCTCCTGACCCTAAATTTCCTTAATTACAAAAAATTAGTATTGGGTTAGAGACATAATACAGTAGGCTGAGCCTTGCATGTGGCTGACTAGGGTTTGGTCTCTGGCATCTGAGTACAGAGCTAGGAGTAGGCTTGAGCACCTCTGAGTGTGGCCTCTGCCCACCTACCCTGTCAAAATTTAGTATATAAAGTAGATCATTTTTGGTCTTGAGTGGCTATTAAATATATATATATATACATATATATATATATACACACACACATATATAACATGCACTGTCTTCACTGTCCTTCCGTTGTTCATCGGTTTGCTCAAGCAGGCACCAGTAACATCTCAACAAATTGTGAGACTTGTTGTTACTATTTTTGACATAACTAATATGTCACGGGGAGCTTGCCAGACTTTTCCGTGAAGGCAAGATACTCTCGGTAGCTTGCCGGGCTCTCCGAGAGGGGTGGAGGAATCGTACCCCGCTCGGCTGTGTGAAAGGCAAACGACCTACCTGCTGTGCTATTGCTCCAGCCCACATATATACATATATGTATGCATAGTTATATGCACCCCTTTTGGGGGTTAAGATAGACATAAAGGTTGCCATTTTAATCACTTTAAAAATACAGTTCTGTGACATTAAGTATACTTACATTGTCGGCAACAATCACGGCCCCCAGCTCCAGCCTTTTTCATCTTCCCCACCGGAACTCCCACTCTCCTCTTCGTCCAACAACCACCATTGGACTGTCTCTGTGAGTTTGAATATTGTAAGCATCTCCTGTATATAGATTTATGCATTGTCTGCACTTTATGCGACTGACTTTGTAGAATGTCTTCAAGAGTGACTGGTGGCTATTTTTTTAAATTAAAATTTTAATTTTTTTCTCCTTGGCCTTTTTATGTTTTAATTTTTTTTACTTTATTTTTTTTTATTATTAGTGAAACACCATGAGGTAAAGTTGTAGATTTACAATTTTTTGTGCTTGGATTTCGATTATACAATGATCAAATACCCATTTCTCCACCAGTGCCCATTTTCCACCACCATGGATAATATCCCTCCCACCCCCATCCCCACCATCCCACCCTGCCTCTGTGGCAGGGCAATTCCTTGTGTTCTCTCTCTCCTTTGGGGTGTTGTGGTCTGCAAAAGAGGCATTGAGTGGCAATCATGTTTGGTCCATAGTCTACTTTCAACATGCATCTTCCATCCTGGGAGGATCCTCCAAACACCCTTTATTTGGTGCTCCCTTCTCTATCTGAGCTGCCCTTTCCCCTAGAATGCCTGGCTGGCCTCTGAGCTATGGAGTAATCCTCCTGGTGCTGATCTCAGCTATTCTTGGGTATTGATCTTATATTTTGTTACTTTATATCCCCCAGATGAATGCAATCTTTCTGTATCTATCCCTCTCTTTCTGACTCATTTCGCTTAGCATGATGCTTTCCATGTTGTACTGGCAAGCTCCCTGTGACGTATTCGATATGCCAGACACAGTAACAACAAGGTCTCCAATGGAGACGTTAAAGGGGCTGGAGCGATAGCACAGCGGGTAGGGCGTCTGCCTTGCACGCAGCCAACATGCCCGACCCGAGTTCGATTCCTCCGCCGCTCTCGGAGAGCCCGGCAAGCTACCGAGAGTATTCAATATGCCAGACACAGTAACAACAAGGTCTCCAATGGAGACGTTACTGGGCCCGCTCGAGCAAATCGATGATCAACGGGAGGACCTTTACTTTTTACTTTTACTTTACCACTGGTATGTAAATTTCATGACTTCATCTTTTCTAACAGCTATATAGTACTCCATTGTGTAGATGTACCAAAGTTTCTTTAACCAGTCATCTGTTCTTGGGCATTCAGGTTTCTTCCAGTTTCTGGCTATTGTAAAGAGTGCTGCAATGAACAAACAAGTGCAGATTTTCCTTCGACTATACATTTTTACCTCTCTGGGATATATTCCCAGGAGTGGTATTGCTGGGTCAAATGGGAGCTCAATTTTTTTAAAATTTAATTTTATTTTTATAAAATTGTTCACAGTAATATAATATTACTTAATTATTCGAACACCAATTCTAGCATCATTACACCACCTTATTTCGAATGTTTCCACCCTGAACTCCAAATCCTATCCTCAAAGCAAAACTGAAATAATTTATTTTGTATTGCTTGTTATGATTAATCTGCTAAAAATGATCCAAAAAAGTTTTCTGAGAGGAAGTGTATAAAGATTGTTGTATTTCACCCTGGAGCCTTTTTATAAAAGGTTGAGCCTTGTGTGCTTATCACGGTCCTCCCGTTGTTCATCGATTTGCTTGAGTGGGCCCAGTAACGTCTCCATCATGAGACTTGTTGTTACTGTGTGCTTATATATACATGATATATATATATATATATATATATATATATATATATATATCCCCCCTGAGATTGGTAACCTTCTACTTTAAACCCCCATCAAATGTGGTGGGCTACTTTTGGTGCATCAGTGGTGAATGCAACCTTGTGCTCCAGGAATTCTGAAATTTAAAATATAGCAGTTATACGCTCATGGGTGAGGCTCATCCGAGCCTATGGAGATCAGCTGTGAGCATGGCAGTGACTGAGTTGTGGAGTTTTCAGCTGCCAGGGCTCTGTTGGAGCAAGGCAACCCCTCTCCGAGTTTCCCAGGATGAGACAGTCTGGCTCAGGGTCTGGAGGCATCTCTGCAGTGTGTTGTTCTATGTTGCTCTCTTTCGAGACCTTTATTTCTGAGTCCAAAAAATTAAAAATTTTGGTTCGTGGGCCACACCTGGTGATTCTCAGGGCTCATTCCCAGTAAATTAGGGGACCATGTGGTGCTGGGGATTGAACCTGGCATTACTATGTGCAAGCAAGCATTCTACCTGCTGTACCATTGCTTCAGATTCTCACTGGTATTTTAAATCAAAATTTCTTTCTTTTTGGGGGATGAGTAATACTGCGTCATGTGGTTTGTCCATTCCCCCAGTGATTAGAGAGCCCTGAGTTTGCACATCCTTTTGGCTATTGAGACTAATACTGCAACGAACGTGGGTGGAGAGATATCCGAAAATTCTTACTTTCTGTCCCTTTGGAGATATACCCAGAGGTAGAATTGGCTAGGTCATTGGTAGTGATCTGTTTGAGGTTTCTAAGGGTGCATCTGTTTAACTGGCTTGATGATTTAAGTGGATGATGCTGAAGGTCAAGAGAAATCTACCATCCTATGACTTGGTAGCCGAGGCTGAAGCTAAGACTTGAAGAACATAAAAGTGATCCTTTGGACAGAGTCCATGCAGCAGAAGGATTGGATCTTTCACTGGGGGCAACGACGTCATGTTCCTAGAAAGACTGAGCACACAAGGGTAGAACACGCCTTCCTCTGCCTCTGAAGTGAATTCATTGCTGCTGGTTGTGTCATTTGAGGTATTAAAGGTGAAGCACTTGAGACCCAGGTAATCAAGTGACGTTCCATCTGCTCTTGGTGCTGTCCCTTTGGGGGATTGAAGAAGAAAGACAATCTGTTCTTTATCATTCCTCCTGCTGTGGCACAGCCCCACCAGCCTGTCAAAAGAAGGAACAGCTGCTACGCATTTGGGAGGGCTCCCTGACTCTGAGCATTTAGACAAACATTCTTTACCGTGTCCCTTTGTGGACTGGCAATACAAAAAAAATGTTATCCTTGTGTTTCAGCAGCGGGCCTGCCATTCTTGAGTAGCAAAACATTTCTCTTATCCAATTATTTTCTTTCTTCCTGGTGTTTTGGGTTATAATCCTTAAAGAATTGAATAAAAAAGAAGTGACATTTAGACAGTGAGGCACAAATTTCCTCACCTGCCAGAGAACAGCACCCTGATGAAGCTGTTGGCCGAATTCTAGTGTGTTGAACACTCAGCATCAGGAGCCCGGGCAGAGGAGATGTAAGGCTGTGTGGGCCAAACGTGTGTGTAAGTACAAGTAGGGGGAGTTAAAATCACACATTGGTGGTCTCATAAACGGATTGGGGTGGTCATTGGTCCCAAAGGTAGGGAAGCATCACAAAAGGGTGAGGATTAGAGCTTAGTTTTGAGAGAAGGGAAGAATGTGGATCAGCATGATCCCTTCTTATAGTGGCAGCATTAAAATTTTTTTTAAATTCTTAAAAATTTTTATTGAGTCACCGTGAGATACAGTTACAAAGATTTCATGTTTGAGATTCAGCCATACAATGATCGAACACTAATCCCTCCACCAGTGCATATTATCCACCACCAATGTCCCCAATATCTCTCCCCCCCCCATCCCAGTCTTCATCCTGCCTCTATGGATGACAATTTCCCCAAAACTCTCACTCTACTTTTGGGCATTATAGTTTGCTTGAATTTTCTCACCACCTTTCAAGCCTGCCTGCCAGGGGCAGACACTAGATAATTTATTTTCCATCGATCACTTTGAATATCATGAGAGGTCGTGATATACAAACTTTACTTCTGGAATTCTAAGATTGAAAATGGTTGGGTTTCAGAGACATCTCTGTAGAGCACTAGTCCATTTTGGGATTCAATTGGGAGTCTTTGGTCCAGGACTTTTTTGGTGTGCCGAGACAGCGCCCAGGAGGCAGACTGTGGGCACGACAGCCAGGATACTGAGCATTCGAGGAACTAGGGAGGGACAGCTTGACTCCTCTGCCACTGCTGTGTGACCTGGAGACTTAGTCCTGGAACCCTCATACCTGGACCTTGCTTGTGGAAGCTCGTGGACACTGGGGTTCTAGCTGGAGTGGGCAGGGGATCGCACCTTCTCCATCTGGGGTGCCCCGGTGAAATTGGCTCTATATGCGGCCTGGAGAGGTCTCCTGCACTGTGGTGTCTTCCGGGACTTAATGCACTGTCTCTGTACCAGGGCTGTTGGTGTGCTGAGATGGCACCCAGAGGCAGATTGTGGGCGTGACAAGTAGCAGCATTTTTGAGCATTCTTATCTCCTTGCCTCTGTGAAGGCAAGTCCTGGAAATCCATGAGATATGTTGCCTTTGGGGTGTGGGAGAGGAAGGGAAAGGAAACAGTCTGATTATTGAGTGAGATGAATGGCAGATCTCAGGGTTGGGGGATGCAGGCCAACAGACAGCAAAGATCGCCAGCACTCCTGGAAGCAAGAAGAGAGGCGGGAACTGACTCATGCTCAGAATCTCCTAGAAGAATCAACCCTGCTGGAACCTTGTTCTTGAGCTTCCAGAACAGTGAGAGAATGAATTTTAATTTTTTTGAAGTCAACAAATTGGTGGAAATCTGTTCCAGCAGCTGGGGAACCAGTACATTCAGTGTACCGGATATATCAGCTAAGTGGTCACTGTAGGAAGAGATGGGCATGCAGAGCTTTAGGACTGGAAGAGGCCAGAGTGCCTTGTTCAAGTCATCGATGGTGCTGGTCACATTTGCACAATGCAGAGAACTTTAAAAAGGGCAGTTGTCCATTTTAAATCTTGGAAATTTAGGAATAAGAGACTAGAAAAATTGGAGAAAGTAATATATAGTTTTGACCTGCTCCGTTTCCGACCTGGGCCGGTTCACCCCTCCTTAGGCAACCCGGTGGTCCTCCGCTCCCGGAGGGTCACCATATTGATGCCGGACTTAGTGCGGACACCTGATCGGCATAGCGCACTACAGCCCAGAACTCCTGGACTCAAGCGATCCTCCGGCCTCAGCCTCCCGAGTAGCTGGGACTACAGGTGCGTGCCACCACGCTCAGAGAGCCCAGCAAGCTACCGAGAGTATTCGATATGCCAAACACAGTAACAACAAAGTCTCCAATGGAGACGTTACTGGGCCTGCTCGAGCAAATCGACAATCAACGGGAGGGCCTTTACCTTTTACCTTTAATATATAATTAGTTATAAAGTAACATAGTTAATCACCAGTATTATATAATGTGATGAAGTAAAGACTAAAAATTTAATGTATGATGTATGATGAGATACAAAAATGTATGATGCTGCTTTAACCAATAAAAGAACGTGTGTGTGTATTTATGTTTTGGGCCATACCCAGTGGTGGTCAGTGTTTACTGTTGGTTCTGCACTCAGGGATCATTCCTGGCTGGTGTCAGGGACGAACCCTCTGTGGTGCTGGGAATGGAACCCAAATGGCTGATGCAAAGCCAGCACAATGTTGCTGAGTGATTGTTCTACCACCCAATACTGATTTTTTAAAAAATTTTTATTAGTGAGACACCATGAGGTACAGTTGTAGACTTACAAATATTTGCGCTTGGGTTTCAATTATACAGTGATCAAATACCCATCTCTCCACCAGTGCACATTTCCCACCACCACGGATCCCAGTATCCCTCCCCCACCCCCCACCCTGCCTCTGTGGCAGGGCATTCCCTTTTGTTCTCTCTCTCTCCTATTGGGTGTTGTGGTTTGCAAAAGAGGCATTGAGTGGCAATCATGTTTGGTTTATAGTCTACTTTCAGCATGTTTCTCCCATTCTGGGAGGATCCTCCCAACACCCTTTATTTGCTGCTCCCTTCTCTATCTGAGCTCCCTTTTCCCCTAGCATGCCAACACTGATTTTTTCTTGGAAAAAAATACACCTTCTTTGAAGAGTCAAAGTGAAGAGACAATGATTTTTAAATAGTATTTTAAGGAATAGCACAGTGGAGCGATAGCACAGCGGGTAGGGCGTCTCCCTTGCACGCAGTTGACCTGGGTTCGATTCCTCCATCCCTCTCAGAGAGCCCAGCAAGCTACTAAGAGTATCCCGCCTGCCCACACGGCAGATCCTGTCAGGCTCCCTGTGGTGTATCTGATAAAAAATAGTAACAACAAGTCTCACAATGGAGACGTTACCGGTGCCCACTCGAGCAAATTGATGAACAATGGGAGGACAGTGCTACAATGCTATTTTAAGGAATACACTAAAAGGAATTTAAAAGATGTTTTAAGTGGTTTGAGATATAAAACAACACTAACTTTTGCAGATTGACAAAACTTCCATTTGTAAGAGGAAATAAAATTATATATTTTTTTAAAAAAGGGCAGTTGCCTTTCCCCAGTGCAACTAAATTAGCATCTTTGGAGGCTGGAGTAAAGGCTTGATATATTTTTATGTATCTATTTATTATTTAATTTTTTTCTTGCTTTGGGGTTGTACCTGGTTCTACTTGGGAGACCACACAGTGCTGGCTTGGGCCTGTGTCTCCTGAGTGCAAAGCCTGTGCTCAGGTTGCGGAGGCTCTACTCTGCGCCCCAGTGTTTACTATTTTAATTTTATTTTTTATCTTCTTCTTCTTCTTCTTTTTTTTTTTGCTTCTTGGGTCACACCCAGTGATGCACAGGGGTTACTCCTGGTTCTTGCACTCAGGAATTACTCCTGGCCGTGCTCGGGGGACCATATGGGATACTGAGGATCGAAGATCAAACCTGGGTCGGGCTGTGTGCAAGGCAAACGCCCTACCCACTGTGCTATCACTCCAGCTCCTATTTTTTATTTTTAAAATTATGTCTGCTATCTTTTAAAAAGGCATCATGTGGATTGTAATGTGCAGCCTGGATTCAGAAGTAGTGACTTCCATATCCAAATCAAGACTTGGCCAAACTGTCTGGTGACAGCATGGGAAGGAGAAAACCAAATCACTCCAGGCTAAGGATTATACTTGTAAAAAAGTTGGGGGAAAAGTGAATGAATTCATTTCATTTTGGGGTGTTTTGTAGGTGCTAGTGAAGAAGAGCAGAGGAAGAACTCACCTGCTAATACTTTTTCGTGACTGCTCCCAAGCTGCTGTTTTTATTTTATTTTATTATTTTTATTTTTTAAATTTAATTTTTATTTTTTAATGAATCACAGTGAGGTACAGTTACAGATTTGCAAACTTCCGTGCTTACATTTCAATCATACAATGTTCGAGTTCCCATCCCTCCACCAGTGCCCATTTTTCACCACTAATGATCCCAGTATCCCTCCCACCCCCCTTCCCCCCACCCCACCCTGCCTCTGTGGCAGGGCATTCCCTTTTGCCCTCTTTCTCTCCTTTTGGGTGTTGTGGTTTGCAATAGAGGTATAGAGTGGCCATCATTTGGTCTATAGTCTACTTTCGCAAGCTGCTGTTTTTAAAATGATGTTTGTTCATGACCAAAATATGTTACCTTTTTAGTTATGTATATCAGTTTAAAATATTTATGGACTTTGATCACCCAAATGAAGATTCGCAGTTTCCTTTATTCCCTTCAGAAATCTGAAAAGTCTGAATTACTGTAGGGCAAAGGAGATGGATAATTTTATTTTGAAGTCTTATTATGTGCGTTTCAGTAAATAACATAGAAGATTTAATTTTCAGAGTAATTGCTTAAAAAAAAAGAGTGTCTGTTGAAACAGGATGTTGGTTGCAGGGATGTGGTATTAAACCTAATCACCCCTCTTAGGCTATCCTTCCTTTGGGGACTCATAAAGATAAGGGCAACAGGATAATTGGGATATTATATACTCTTTAAAACAGCATGATTTAGTCCAAGTAGGAATTGCTGGGGCTCTAAATTAATCCCCTGGGGACCAAATGAAAAATGTATATGCGATAGGTTATCGAGGTATATATTTTGGTGCTTTGATATCTTGGAGTGTCTCACATTAACCTGTCATTAATTTTAACCAGGGCAATCTGAGGTGATTAAAGCATATCTAGATAATCAGAAGCTCAAGAAGCCCACTGAGAGATTTACTTAAACGATCTAATCAGCTTTTCTTTTCATAGAAGACACAAAACTGGGGTCCTGAGGACTCGAGGGCATTAGTGAGCCCAGGGCACTTTTCATAAGAGTTTGGGTATTTAGCCCCAGTGTCCTGGCCAAATTCCAACTCAAGTAATGTCATTTGCCTCCCGAAAAGTCCCCCTGCCGCTTCCAGTGGATACAGTATTATTCTCCCCTTCCTGTCCCAAAGCACAAGGCTTTGTGTGGATAAGGCGCCATAGGCAGCAAATCCGATGCTTCGCTTCTATTGAGTGCCTGTCTTTTGGCTCAGCAGCCACGAGTGTGTGACGGGATATTAAAATGGCCTATATCTTGGGATAAATAGCAGAAGAGTCATTCTTTGCGAAAACTGGTGTTAACTTTTTTTTAATTGAATCACCATGAGCAACACTTAAAAGCTTTCATGTCTGAGTTTCAGTCATACAATGATTGAACAGCCATCCCTCCATCAGTGCACATTTTCCACTACCAATGTCCCCAATATCTCCCCCCCGCCCCCGCCCCTGCATCCTACCCCTTCCCCTGCCTCTGTGGTAGACAATTTTCCCCCATACTCTCTCTCTACTTTGGGAATTATGATTTGCAGTACAGATCTGAGAGTCTTTCACTTGTGGTCTTTTATCTACTTTTAGCCTAGTGTCCACTTTTCATAGAAATCTATGATGTGACAAACACGATGAGATAAAATTACATCCTAATCAGTTATGAATACAAGTGTGTATACTTTATTAAGCTCTTAAACTCTGCATTTTTTTGTTCTGTTGAAAGTTAGAAATGACTGTGGCTGCCAGTGAGATTTTTATCCTCACAATGGCCCACGCTGGGTTATCTAAAATTTGTAAGCTAAATGTTTCTGAGTTTGTTAATAAGATTTAAGTAAAGATCGAAACATGTCCCCAAACGCAGAAGACCCTTGAGTGTGGTATGATGAGGAATGCTGGGATTTGGTTAATGGGCCACAGACTCATTGAGAAAAGTCTGATTAGGGAGCAAAGGCAGGTGCTGCCGTAGACCAGTGCAGTGATTTCATAACTGCAAGCCTGGACACCTTGACAAACTATTTCTGGAATCCTGTCTTTAGAAATCGACTGTTCCCTTAGAGGGAGGAGAGATTTGCAGCTGGAGGACTTGTGAGCAGTGCCACACGGGAAGGTGGGAAGAATTGGTGTGTTTTGTGAACCAGGCTGTCTGTGGCGCACAATTGCCCCCAGATCTCTCTCTCCTTTCTTGGGAGATGAAGAGAGACCAGGCAAAACTTCTTAAAGAGTTGAGGGAAACTAAGAGCCAGAAGAAGAGTGAATTCGATACAAATTGGAAAGTAGACTTGAGGAATGGGACTTTTCAGAGGGCTCCTGAGCTATAGACTGAACATGATTGCTACTCAATGCCTCTTTTGCAAACCACAGTACCCAAAAGGAGAGAGAAAACAAAAGGGAATGCCCTGCCACAGGGGTGGGGTGGGATGGGGGGATGGGGAGCATGGGAGGGATACTGGGAACATTGAAGGTGGAAAATGGGCACTGGTGGACGTATGGGTACTCAATCATTGTATAACTGAAACCCAAGCACAAAAAATTGTAAGTCTACAACTGTACCTCATGGTGTTTCACTAATAAAAATTAAAAAAAAACCAGAGGGCTCTTAAGGGTCCCTTAAATGTTCCACATCATAAAGGTTGAAATTTACACCAAATGAGATGATTAGCCAGAAGTTGATTATTCAAGAGTCCTTTTCTGATGATTTCCTTCTTTGACAGTAACTAAGACTATTTGGTTGCAAGTAACAGAAACTGGAGGTCAAGTAGATGGATCAAAAGAGAGGTCAAGAGGTCATGGGGCCAGAATGATACCTCATTGGGGAAGGCATTTGCCTGGCATGTGGTCGACCCAGGTCCAGAATTCCTGAGCCAGGAATAAGGCCTTAATATCGCCAGGTATGACCCAAAAAGTGAGAGACAGAGAGAGATAGAGATAGATAGAGAGAGAGAGAGAGCACTGGCACAGAGAGACAGACAGAGACACAGAGAGAGACAGAGACCGAGAGACAGAGAGACAGAGAAAGAGACAGAGAGACAGAGACACAGAGAGACAGAGAAAGAGACACAGAGAGAGACAGAGATAGAGAGAGACAAAGAGAGAGAGAGGGAGAGTGAGGGAACTGACATAGTCAGTGGCTGACAAACCTAGTTGTCAGTGGGCCTAGCTCAGCATCAGATGCCATGGTTCTCTGTCCTTCAACAATCTTCTGCTTCTTTCCTTGGGGTGGCGTGATGACTTTTTTTTCCCCAACTCTGGGGTAACATCTTAGCCATCCTGGCAGAAAGATATTTCTTCTCCAGTAGTCTGAATGAAAGATCTAAGATTCTTTGGTTGGATAATTTTAGTCACATGCCCATTTCTGTGATCAGGAGAATGCTATAAACCGAATAGGTAGGTCAGCCCTTCCAACCAAAGGGCTGGGTGCACCTAAAAGGGAAAATCAAATTCTTGCTACCAGGAGGAGGAAGGTATCTAAGTCCCCAAATGAAAAGTGTTCATCGCTGACATTGTGCATTTTAATTAATTAATTGTTTCTGCTTTGGGGTCACAACTAGAGGCGCTCAGGTCTTACTCCTGACTCTGTGCTCAGGGTTCATTCCTGGTGGGGTTTGGGGCACCATATGGGATGCCGAGGATCGAACCTGGGTCAGCTGCCTATAAGAAAAGAGACTTCCCTGCTGTACTATCACTCTAGCCCCACACAATGTTTTTTTAAATGTGTTTGTTTAAAAGGTCTAATCTACACTCCCCTCCCTTCCCCAGAATTTTATGAAAGGATCCAATTCATTTGAACATACCCTTGTAAATGCAGAATTGTGGGACTAGTCCCATTTCACGTGCAGCAGAGAATTCATCATCTCAGTGTTTGTGCTCAGTGTCTTCCAGACAAAATGTAGCACCTTCAAATTTTGTTTTGTTTCTTGTCTATTAGGAACACTTTTCTCCTTGTTGTTCCCTTGTTTCCCTGTCTTCCTCTTTCCTCTTCCTACTTCTTTTTTTAATAATATAAAGAAAACTTAGAGATACTTTCTTAGAAAATTCTGGGTGGGGAAAATTGTCTTTCCAATTTCATGGTAATTATTGGCCAGGTAATTCTTTAAAAATATTTGCTCATTTTTTTTTTTTTTGTGAAGTGCAGTTTGGGATTTAGCATAGCTTATCGTGAGTTCAAATTCAAAAACAGCGCTCTCAAAAGCTTATGCATTTGATCTTAAAAATAAACCCAAATAATTTTAGAAAGCATCACACTTTACTCAAAAGGAGAGAGAGAACAAAAGGGAATGCCCTGCTACAGAGGCAGGGTGGGATGGGAGGGATGGGGAGTGGGAGGGATACTGGGATCCGTGGTGGTGGGAAATGGGCACTGGTGGAGGGATGGCTATTTGATCATTGTATAATTGAAGCCCAAGCACAAAATTTGTTAAGTCTACAACTGTACCTCATGGTGTCTCACTAATAAAAATTAAATTTTTTATTTATTATTTTTTAAAATTTATTGGTGAAACTCCCACCCCTCATCTCCCCATCCCACCCTGCCTCTGTGGCAGGGCATTCCCTTTTGTTCTGTCTCTCCTTTTGGGTGCTGTGGTTTGCATTGAGTGGCAATCATGTTCGATCTATAGTTTACTTTAAGCATGCATCTCCCATCCTGGAAGGATCCTCCCAACACATTTATTTGGTGCTCCCTTCTCTATCTGAGCTGCCTTTTCCCCTAGCATGTGCGGCTGGCCTCCAAGCCACGGAGTGAACCTCCTGGTACTTATCTCGGCTATTCTTAGGTGTTAGTCTCCTATCTTGTTACTTTATGTTCCCCAGATGAATGCAATCTTTCTATGTCCGTCCCTCTCTTTCTGACTCATTTGGCTTAGCATGATACTTTCCATGTAGTACCATTTGTATGTAAATTTCATGACTTCATCTTTTTCTAACAGCTACATAGTACTCCATTGAGCATCACACTTTTTTGATTTGTATTCTGATTAGTCTATCAGATGGAGCCATTGGAGCTTAATGAGTATAATTCTGAAGTGTCCTTAAGTAGTCCATGAATCTGAACATTTGGTTAAGTCGTAGGAGAACAATGATTTTGTAGATCAGAATTAAGATTCTAATGAACATTTGACCCACTAAATGAACTCTTAGTGATGTCTCATTGTTCTTTTGTGTTGCTGTGTTTTTACCACAGTAAGTTCAAGGAAAGTATTAAAATCTTGGCTTTTAAAGGGAATTATAGAGGCTTAAAATAAAATACTCTTATTAATCATCTTCTATTTGCTTTAATCATTTACATTTCTGGATTACTGCCATTAACCTTTAGCCGACTATCTTAGTCATTATTTTTCTTAGGTAAGATGCATATCATTCCGTGTCTTGATTTTTAAAGTGCCAAATCAGATCTCTTTTACTTTTTTACTAGAAGGATTTGTTCCAGTTTTTAATTTCATTTCAGTTAACAAGCATTTTCCTGAGTAAAAATTCACAACAAGCAGTTGCTTGATTTATAAGAAATATATTAAATTTAGGAGATTGTCCTTGTGGTCATGGAAATTTCACCAATGATTAACATTTTGGAGAATACCTTCAACATATATCTAATATGCTTGGTCTGTGAAAGCATGAGGGAAAGGAAGTTTGGTAAGAAGTCTCTGCTTATAACAAGATAGGAAGGACACTTTGAGTCGTTTTGAAATGAGTTATCCAAGCCCAGGAGAATGGAGTGAAGTGACCCAAGTCTCAGGGAGATTGTCCTTCACTTTCTCTTCCATTTTCTGTATAGCTTCGTGCTGAAGTGGAAGGTTTGACGGATTCCAAGTTGGCAGCACTATTAGTCTAAGAGGAGGAGGAATTGAGGATGAAGGTGTGGGAGGGTAGAGAGCAGCGCTCACGTCTAACTGCTGATGGTGAGACCAGAAGGACCACTTGTCACCTGCAATTTCTTCTCAAACTCATCACCCGCCTTTGTTAATGTATCTTACCTAGTGCAATTTCTTTTCCCGCCACCATTCCAGGAGTAATATGCTAGATGGAGTGAAAGTGTTACCAGGTCGAAAGATGCACCATTACTAGTCCCATCTGCTCTCTACCCCAGGGACCTTTCAGCTGCAAGATTAGACTAATACTGAGTGACAGACTTGAAAGAACAATCCTCATACATAGTAGGTGCTCAATAAAAACTTTTGAATTTGATAAGGAGATGGTGGATCCTCATCACCAGGGTGGATGGGGTAACTTTTGCACTAACAAGCATAAATTAAAATGTTAACATGTTTTAGAGCAATTCTACCTATAATTCTGAAGTAAAAACTTTCCTTTCCACCTTTCTTTTTCAATACTTTGTGAGAACTTGCTGAGTATTTTATTGTTTAGTTATTGTATGTAGAAAAAGAGCTAAGTAATTCCTGAAGTTGAGTCTATGTACCAAGTCTTTGTCCCTAACGCTTGCATTAAAAAAAAAAATCACTTCAAATGATTTCCTCTGCGTTCTTCAAGCCTGAGGAAAACAAAACAACAATTAGTTATGTGTGTGTTCAGTACCATATTTCTAATCACAATTAGAAGAATGAACAATTTCATCATTCAAATTTAAAATAAACTTCCAAGAGTTTTGAATTCCTCTGTAACTAAAATCTATATTGTGGATAAGGTTTTTACTTTGCTTGATAGGTTTTTCCTCCCAGTTCCTTTATACATTTCCACATTCACAAATGATCTTTTTCTATTGCCATCAAAGAAAAAACAACTTGACAGTTTAGTGAAAAAGTCATGAATTATTAGACTTAAATATACATGGAGGTAAAACTTTACTAAATATTTATTCCAATACACATTTCTAATACCAGTTGAAAAACTCTGGCCCTGTTTGTTTTTTTAAAATTGAATGTTTTTTAATTGAATCACAGTGAGCTACACATTTACAAAGTTGTTCATGATTGGGTTTCAGTTATATGATGTTCCAACACCCATCCCTTTACCAGTGTACATTTTCCGCCACCAATGGTCCCAGTTTCCCTCCCATCCCTCTTCCCCTGCCTCTATGGCAGGCACTTTTTCCCTCTCCACCCCCCACTTTCCATTTTGCCTCTGTTTCTTACCTATTTTTTTCCTATTTCATTCTCAGAGATTTTTTTCCCTGCTTGCACAAACTAGTTAATTTCATTTTCAGGCTCATTAAAAAAAAATCCATCTTTACATTTCTATGGCACGAATCACCATGGTACCCAATTTTATAGTATCTGTGCTAATTATCCTATCTTTAAGATACAATGGGTTAGTTTGTTAGAACTAAATTTATATTGCATTTCTAATTATGGACATTTACAGGTAATTGCTTAATTTTGATAGGGTAAAAACATGGCTTGCAATATATTTAGAGATACTAATTAGAACTGTATCTCCTAAAATTATTACTTTTAAAACATCAATAACACTTATTAAAGAAATAGAATACATTTAATTAGTGAAGTTATTAAAATTTTTTTCAATTGCCTCAAAAATGTTAATAAATTTAGACTTCTTAAGGAGTGGCTAATTTTTCCTTATGGTTGAGTTAGAGTTCTATGCACTGAACATGAAATAATGACTTCTCTTTCCCCAAATCTTTAGCCATTGTATTTACTATTATAGAGATTGACCCGAATTGTTTTTCTGTAAGAGAAACAACCTCATCAGATAAAAAAAATCAATGCTTATTTTGACTTTGCAGTTAAACCTCCACCAAAATAGCACATAGGTTCTTAAGGATGGGACGAATATCTAGACATCATAAAATTTTTTCAAGGAAATTAATTTAAATTTAATTGGTTTTGGCCTCCCCTATGTATTGAATATGTGCCAGTTTTTATGTTTAATCCTTCATCATAGCCTATGATTTTTTTTTAGACAGCAAAGCAAAGTAAGAAAATACCAAATGAAAAAGTGTTAGCCCCTGAGATATTTGTAAGAGTTTCTGCTCAGCAGTGAGAATTAGAAAGAAGATAGAACCAACATTGATTTTCTAGTCTTGAAGAGAAAATGTTGATAATCTCAGTCTTGCCTCCATGGATTTCATTAAAGAGGCAATTCAGCTCCATGTTGCTCATTATTACTTACTTATTAGATGTAATTAAATATGTAGTTCTAATATTAATTTAAAATATTAGATCTCTACTTACTGTTAGTGATCTAATATTAATTGCAAATTTAGATCCATTAAGTGTTATGAAGAATCACAAACACAGCCTATGCTCTTCCTGGCGCCTGAGTAAAGATTTAGAGATCTGTGATTCAGTAGGAATGTGACGTGTGCTGAACTGGACATCTATGCAAAGAGAAGAAATAAGGTTGGAAGGTGTGGTGGTACCATATCTTAACTATGTGTGCATGTGTGTAAATGAAGTTTTGTGTGTTTGAGTATGTTGTGTATGCGTTTGATGTGAGTATATATACATATATATATATATATTATGTGCATGTTGTGCTTTTTCAGTCCTTGGAGAGAGTCAACTTGGAAAGTGATGTCACAGGTGTACTGGACTGACATGACACTGGCTCCCATATACTTGTGATTTTTGTGCCATTTTTATTTATTCTTTTAAATTTTTAAAATAAATTTTACTTTTCTAATTGAGTCACCATGAGATACACAGTTACAAGGCTTTTCATAATCAGGTTTCAGTCATATAATGATCCAATGCACATCCTGCCACCAGTGTCCATTTCCATCATCAATGACCCCAGCTTCCCTCCTGCCAGCCCACTTCCCATAGCCTGCCTCTATGGTTCTATGGCAGGTTTCCTTCTCTCTGTCTTTTTCTTTTTCTCTGTCTCTCTTTCTTTCTGTCTCTGTCTGTCTGTCTGTCTGTCTGTCTGTCTCTCTCTCTCTTTCTCTCTCTCTCTCTCTCCTCTGCCCTCCCCCCTCCTTCTGGGCACCATTCTCTGTAACACAGATACTGAGAAGTTATCATGTTATCATGCTTGTTTCTTTACCTACTTTTAGCATCCAGTTCCTATTCAGAGTGATCATTTCCAACTCTCTTTGTCATCTTGGTTCCTTCTCTATTGCCACTTTTATTTTGTTGCTTTGTCTTGTGCATTTTTTAAATCTTCTGCCTCCAGGTCTCCCTCGTATGAGAATAACTCTTGTAGATTCAACTCCTCCACAAGAGCTTAGCCACACTCTTCTCTAGTCCCTTGATTTGTACTCTCTCTTCAGATGCTTAGAACTTAAACAAACAAACAAACCCAAGATACCTTAGCACTGACACCTTCTGGAGACTCCATTCCTGGTCTTATCACACTTAGGAGTAGCTTAGGCAAGCACCAAAGGGTTGTCCCATAAGACACAGACATACTTGGAGTATGGAAGCAAGTGACTGCATTTCTGATGCCTAGGTGTTTCCAATAGATTGTTACAAACAAACCAAGAGAACTCATCCCTTTCTCCTTACTTTTGCTTTCCTTCAGCCCAGCTTTGGCTGCCTTTCTCTTCTTTTGACACTGTGATGGGGAGTTCTGGTTCAGCGGGGAAGAATTGAACTGTAGTGATTGGTCACATGGCATATGCTGAAATCCTGATGCAGGGGAAATGTGGTAGATGAAATAAGCCAAAACCTCACCAACTCCACTGCTGCCGTGGACGGGCAGACTGCCAACGAGACCTGCATCACTGGTGGCTTTTATAGTCCTTTATGTCCCAGCTCTTCTTGTCATCTTGCAGTTTGCTTGTTGGGATCGTAAATTTCAGGATGATCATTTAACCAGGCATGAACAAACTCAGTACACAAGGGCCATACCTGACAATGCTTAGGATTACCCCTGGCTTTGCACTCAGGAATTACTCCTGATGGTACTTGCTAGAAGGACCATATGGAATGCCACAGATTGAACTCAGGTTTTCTGCATGCAAAGCAAATGCCTGAAACACTGTACTGCTGCTCTAGCATCTCTTTTTCTCTTCTAAACCTGGGCAGTTTTGCATCTTCCCAGGATCCCTGAATGTTCTAACCTGTACTTCTCCCAGCTTTGGGGGCAACCCATGAAATTGTGAAATATGCTGCTCAGATCATATCAACAGATTTTGTTCATTTTAGAAAAGTCCATCTGTTGGTTAATATGCTCATTCACTCAGATTGTGTACCGAGGGTCTGCTAAGTGTGAGGCATAGCTTAGGTGCTGGGGGTCAAGCTCTCCCGGAACTTCATGCTTGTAGGGAAGATGGAGTTAAGAAAAGATGAAACACTTGCACACAGATGTTGAAGGCAGATTACTGCTTCTGTAGGACTTGGGGGCAAGAGTTGAGTAGAGACCAGAGGTAACTGAGGAAGTGAGGAGTGGAAATGTGGAAATGTTCTGGGAATGGGCTATAGTGGAAATTCCGTGAAAGGAATACACTGGTGATTTGGGAACAAAGTTGAGCTATGGGTGGAGAGAATTAGGGCAAGAGAGAAGAGACTTGGGACTGAGTGGCAGTGGGAAGCATTTAGGGTCCTTCAGGAGGCACCAATAATTTTGGCTCTAACTAAGAGAGAAAAAGAGTGATGGCGTCTTATTTACTTTGTTGGTTTTGGTTATGTGCCATACTTGGTGGTGCTCAGGGGCTACTCATGGCTCTGAGTCCAGGGATCATTCCTGCTGGTGCTCAGAGGATCACATACCACTGTTCCAAATGATTTCTTGACGCCTCTAGAATTCTGTGTCTTGTGATGGATTTTACTCCATTAGTTAGTTTCATATGAAATTGTCCTTTTTTTGAGGGGGAGGGGTTGATAACTGGCCGATGTGCACAAAGAATAAGCTGAGATGGAACAGGACAGCAGTGTCTATGTAAGGGCCGAGCATGGGGAAGGGGAGCACCAAGTCTGTGTGATCCATCCCAGTTTAGGTGTGTTCTCTAAGCTGTCCTGTTACTTTGAACTGTCCCTTTAAACTGCAAGTTCTGCTATTTAGAGGCACCACTTCAGCACTGCCTGGGACATCTGGCAGCTTCTCCTGCTGCTATTTTTAGATGAACCTGCATTAGACCCCAATGAGGGAAGAAAGTGTCATTTGGACTTAAAAAACATTTATATTTGGCAGGGCTCAAATGCTGGAGAACAAATTAATGTCCTAATATCCCAATGCTATTACATCAGTTTTTAAAATATTGAATTAACTGAAATACGACCTAGAATTTCCATAAAAACCATTCCAGAGAAACATACCTCCGCCCATTTGAATCATCTGACTATTGTGCAGTTTCGTTTGTAGCTTTGGGTCAGGGTTATCATCCCAGTAGAGTGGGTCCTTGACTCCCTTTGATTCTAACACATACAGTTTCCATTAAGACAGCCACAATTTCTTCCCAAGTCATTTAGAATTGACTTTAATTTTCCAAATGCCCAAGGACTGAGGAAAGTTGAGACAATGCAAAACAGCAGCTGACACTTCAGTTTTCATAAGATAACTTAGAGTTTACCAGATGTCTGGCTAGCACAAAGAATCATGTTACTAGCTGTGGAGGCTGCTTTGAGAGTGTGGAATTCGAGAATGTGGACTGCCCGAAACTGGGAGCGAAGATGAGACCCTGAAGGCTAACTGTTGCACTCTTTCTGAGGTTGACATTTAGTAAGAGGACAGTTCTCTTTTTCCTTTGAAGCTGTCCAAAAGAATTCAGACCGCCTTTTTGTTCTTAGCATCATTTTTGGAGTTTCTCTGATTGTTTCTGGAGATAAAAATGAAATCTTGCCTTTCAGTACTCAGGACTTTGGTTCATTGTGCCCAGGCCAGTCAACATCTAATGTTCATGCTACTAGTGGGAGTGTAATTTGGGATCCTGAAGACTAAAGTCTCTGTGCCTGGCACAGGTGGTCTGGAGCCAAGGGGCTGGCAGGGCAGCCACCAGCCACTGTAACATGTCAGTGTGGTAAAGAATCACGTAGAGGTGGGCTCAGGTATTCAGGCTGCCTGGACAGGCCTGGGGGCTTCTTCCCCAAATCTCCCAACTTCTCCTCTACCATGGTAGTCAGTGTAAGTATGGTCAGGAGAGGAAATAATAGTGGGACTTTTCTAATAGATGATCTTGAAAAAAATTTACAATAATACCAACTCAAATATTTGATATTTTCATCTCAAATTACTTCTTTTTTGGGGGCCTAGGGGTCATACTTGATGGTGCTTGGGGCTTACTCTAGGCTCTGTGCTCAGAGAATACTCCTGGCAGTGCTTGGGGACCATGTGGGGTGCCAGAGATTGAACCCAGCTTGGCTCTGCACAAGGCAAGTGTGTCTGTCTTATCTGTGTACTATCTTTCCAACCTTTTTGAATTACTCTTATAGCCATCTGTTTTAGTGTCTTTATTTTTATTTTTTTGGGAGCCACACCTGGCAGTGCTCAGTACTTACTCTTGGCTCTGCACTTAGGAATTACTCCTCGTGATGCTTGAGGGACCGAATAGGGATGTCAGGGATTGAACTTGGGTTGGCTGTGTGCCAGGCATATTCCCTACCTGCTCTACTATTGCTCCTGCCCCGATTCAGTCTCTTAATGACCTTATAAAGAGGCAGAACAGGAAGGAGGCTTACACTTTTTGACCCACTCTGCTGAATCTAATCAGGAAGTGAAGAAATCAAGCCCAACACCCAGGGCATTTGAGTTCAGTCCACATGTTGAGGGGACCTCTGGTCCAGAAAAAAAAAAACAATTATGTTCTAGAACTGACAGTTTGGCAAACATTTAAAGTATCTTTGAACTTTAAGTGTCCTTGACATTGTCAGTCTTTAGATGTAATTCTGATATCATGGTGGTTTTTGAAGTTTTAAGGAAGTTTAACTTGAGCTGACGACTGAGATAATTTGACATTTAATTTTGCGTTGGATAAACATGCCATAAAGTAGCACTGGTTCTTTTAGAAGCTATTTTTAAAAAACACACTATAAAACTTTATGCATATTGTCATGATTGTCAAAGAAGAAGCCTTGGCCTGTGATTTTTGTTTTTTAGATATGAAATGACACCCTCTTCTCTTTCCTCTTCCTGCCATAGTTTCAGAGCTTTTTAGGGTGTGAGTGACATTATTTTTATTTTCTTTAGAACTTGCAATGAAACTTTATGGAACAGATTAGTTGAATGCCAAATTTAGCATAAGCGTCTTCCAAAAATCTGAAAAAGCAAGATTGGACAGTGTGTGTGTCTGCTGGAAGGAAGGAGTGTGCAGCCACTGGGGGGAAAAGGAGCCAAGCTTAACCAACCAAACCTAACCGTGTCCTATGGGTCAGAATGGGAGGAGCTTGTGGATGTTGGCACAGACACAGAACCTCCAGAAAGGATGCCGTTCCTTTCTTTGTTAGGGAGGGGTTTGGGCTATACTTAGCAGTGGCCAAGGCTTACTCCTGACTCTGGTTCAGTTCACTCCTGGTGGTACTTGGGGAACCATATACTGTGTTGGGGATAGAACCAGAGTTAGCCCCATGCATTACAAGTGACCTTCTGTACTATCCCTCTGACCCCTTTGTTATTCCTTTTGACAGTCACTGTTCATAGTAATATTTCTGAGAGAATACACAGAGTGATTGCATTTGACTAGAAAAAATGACTTCAAATTCACCCTCTTCTCAGTTTATTGATGTAACATCCAGTAAAAAAAGATTTAAACATAGGATCTTCCCCTCTGGTGGTGGCATAAGCTGTTGTTCAATGTTCTATGATTTACTGAGAACATTTGGAGGAATGAAATGTCAACTTTTAAGCATTCCTCTCAGGTCCTATTTAGTAGTGAAGAAACAAACAAAACATTCCATACATTTCAACAGTCACTCTGGGAACTCAGCCTGGGGAATTGCAGAGACTACTTGGGGTCGTCTAGACCTTCACTTCTTAAACTGAGGGTTTTAACCCAATCTGTTAGCAAGAAAAAAATCTTAAAGTTTTGTTTTAAGCACATTTTGTGATCTGTTATCAGCAGATGTTTGATCTGTGTACCTATTATATATATCTGTATTTAGGGTTGTGTGTGGTTCCATGGTGTAATGGTTAGTACTCTAGATTCTGTGTATTCAGGGTTGTGTAAAAGTTTCTTTCTTTTTTTTGTGTCACAGCTGGCGATGCACAGGGGTTACTCCTGGCTCTGCATTCAGGAGTTACTCCTGGTGGTGCTTGGGGGACCATATGGGATGCTGGGGATCAAATCCGGGTTGACTGCATGCAAGGCAAATGCCCTCCTCGCTGTACTATAGCTCTAGCCTCAGGGTTGTGTAAAAATTTCTTGGAAGGGAATTAAGTGGAAAATGAGTGGAAAAACTGTAATAATCCCTGGTCCAAACTCAATAGATGTAAGATTTGGAAAGTGTTCCATAGTTAAGTGTTCTCTCTGGCTGCATGGTTAAAAATGGAATACAAGCTGGACTCTTTGTGGTTTCTTGGACTTTCCTGGTGTCCTTTGCTGCCTTATCTCTCAGTGTTGCATCCCTCTGCCTGAGATGGCCAGGTTCCCCGTGGCTGCTTGGTCACACGCACTGCCAACTCCTATGGTAGGAATCAAATGGCAGTCCTCTTCTGTCTCCCAATCTGGTCTCACCCCATTTCTTCTGAACTCCTTTTAACCTTTGAGTTTCTTTTTAGGCAGAAAGTTGCCAGTACCATCTTGGCACAGACATTCAGGAGGTGTGAACTTTACAGTTCTTGTTCTTCCTAATTTTGTGGCTATTTGTTTATACAACTGTCTTGGTTTTAGCAATTAATAAACTTGCTCTTTTATACTTGAAAAAAACCCTTTATTTTGAAAAATGTATTTTACATGCAAAAGGCTGTCAACTAACTGTACAATTTGAGGAATGATAAGGATAACTTCTCTCTATCTGCGCTGAGGGAGAGACAGCCAGGTCTGCCTGGAGCCACTCTCTCTTAGTAATGTGGCCTATAGCAAAAAATGATCACAGCCTTGGCAGCTTGGCCATCTATTCCTTACAGGGAAGAAACTGGCCAGTCCAGAGTCCACGTGCTTGCGGATTCCTTGTCTGGTGAGAACCTGCTCCTCATTTATAACTGTCTTACTGTGTATTCAGGTGACAGAAGGACTGAGGGATCATTCTG
Organism: Sorex fumeus; assembly: GCF_029834395.1. NCBI lineage: Eukaryota > Metazoa > Chordata > Mammalia > Eulipotyphla > Soricidae > Sorex > Sorex fumeus. The sequence continues at coordinate 17,409,166 of NW_026606083.1, read as the reverse complement.
GGGTCCCTTTTATAAGGTTACTAGTCCCATTCATGAAGGCTCCACATCAGAAATGAAGTATTTCCCAGAGGCCCTCCACACACACTCACCTTGCAGAATAGGATTTTAGTTTATGAATTTGGGGCCAGAGGGAGAACCCAGTCATTCAGACCCCGACATACACCTGGACCTCATTCCTTTCCTTCCTACAGTTACTGTGATTCTCAATTTTGTGATTATAGTTTCTTATATTTTATTGGCATGTGGATTATTCCATCAGTGAAACACTGTCTTTCTTTCTTTCTTTCTTTCTTTCTTTCTTTCTTTCTTTCTTTCTTTCTTTCTTTCTTTCTTTCTTTCGCTTCTTGGGTGATTCTCAGGGGTTACTCCTGGCTCATGCACTCAGGAATTACTCCTGGCGGAGCTCGGGGGACCATATGGGATGCTGGGAATCGAATGTGAATCGGCCGTGTGCAAGGCCAATGCCCTATCTGCTGTGCTATCACTCCAGCCCCAACCCTGTATTTCATGAGTTGATACCTTCTTGAACTTTAGTGGGATAAATTGTATGTGGTTTCCTGCAACGAGCTTTATCTCACTCGGGATCATGCTTTGTGGCATCATGCCTGCTGCCAGGAGCTGCTATATTTCAGTGCTGTGATTTTTGCAATTGTGTAGTAGTTCAGGGTAGTACCTGCCTGTGATAGATGTGAGAATGCTCAGTCTAGAGGTTATATCGAGCAGTGGAATTGCTGGGTCTTTGTGCCTCTTCAGTGTTCTAGGAGTGTCCTCATTTTGCTTACCAAAGTTATTATCCTTCCTTCAGCTTATACTTACTTCTTTTGTTCTACTTCTCTTGTTCTAAAACCTTACTCTGCTCTTTTTAAGCACCTGGAGGATAGTCAGTACATCCTTTTTAGCATTCATAGATTTTAATTTTTAATGCTTTTGTTGGTTTTATGTTTTTTATTTAACTTTATTTTAAAATCCCCCTCCCCTCACTTTTTAAATTTGAAGCACAGTGATATACACACTTACAAATTTGTTCATGTTGGATTTTAGTCATATAATGTTCCAACACCCGCCACTTCACCAGTGTACTTTTCCCACTACCAGTGGTCCCAGTTTCTTTCCCCCACCTCATCCTTGTCCAACCACCTGCCACTATGGCAGGTACTCTTCTTATTCTCTCTCTCTCTCTCTCTCTCTCTCTCTCTCTCTCTCTCTCACACACACACACACACACACACACACACACACACACACACACATACCTTTTGGGCCTTATGATTTGCAATACAGATAATGAAAGGTTATCAGCTATATCCCTTTACCGGTGTCCTTCACCCTCACATACTCTTGTGACAAGCTTCTAACCATTGACCTGTCCTCCTGGCTCAGATTCATAGATTTTAAAGCTGAGCCTTTCTTATTATGGGAAATAAGAATTTGGTTTAAAGAATTGAGTAAATGTTCCTTTCCTCTCTAAAGTGGTGTCCCCAACCTGCTTGCACCTCCAGACTGCTTCCACTCACTGGTCCATTGTCTGGCAGTGATGATCAAGGCAGTAGACCAGTGCTTTCAGCCTTTCTATACCTGTGAACTGGCAGTGGTCTTTGGACCACTGGCTGAAGACCAACTGCTCTAAAGTAGTCTGTTTTAGTTTTTCTGAACAAAAGGGAACACTGTGTAGGTGACGTTCAAAACTGCAATTTGAGACCTGGGTGGGAGCTCCAGCCCTGCCACTCCCTAGTTTCCCCACAGCAGAATGTTCTGTAGGGAAACAGATGCCCCTACCCCCACTGTGATCTAGTGTCCCAGCCCATGTCAGAGTGGAGTTGGTATTCACTAGCCCACACTTCCTGCCTGTTCTCGCAGGATGTTGTGAATTATTCATAGGGCTGCAGTGTCACCAGTCACCCAGAGATGGCTAAACCTCAAGACTAACATGGGCAGCCAGGTGACCAGCTGATTTTAATATGTGCCTCACCATCCTCATCATACTTTACTCAATTCAAGTCATTTGAGGGAGTTTCTTTTTTCTTTTTCTTTTTTTAAATTTATTTATTTATTGAATCACTGTGGGAAAGGTTAGAAAGCTTTCAGGTTTAGGTCTCAGTCATGCAAATATCAAACACATTTCCCTTTACCAACACTTATTCTTTACCATGAAGAACCCCAATAAAACCCCACCCCCCACCCCTCCCAGTCCCTGTGAGGCAGATGAATTCTAGTCAACACTCTATCTGCTTTGATCAGATTCATTGTTTCAATAAAAGATTCACCACTATTCTTTAGAGTTTACCCCCCCCCCCCAAATCAGACATGCTGAAAAAGCATTGTGAAGTAATTTCTTTCTACAGCTGGGTTCAAGAATTAAATGTTGGTTTTGGATTTCTGCTATTTTACCTATTGACCCTGGAAGTATTTCTACTGAAAGTCAGATAGTTAAGAAATTGGTTTCTGTGTTCTGGAGTTGTGGCCGTGCTGGAGAGCCGCTCGCGGGGGGCAACTGGTGACCTTGATAGGGCCTGAAGGACGGACCGGAACGCCCCCCTTCCCATGAGGTTTTAGTCGCCCCCACACCCCCGGCTCATACCTGCTGTCCACAAGGCTCCCATGTGGCCGCCATCTTTCTTTCCAGAGGGAGTAGGGCGGAAGGGAGCAACACCCTTTCCCCTCTGGGCAGACATGATGGCCTGGATTAACGCATAGTCCATTCACTTTTCTGCTCCAAGCTGCTGGGTTCTGCATTAAGTCCTTGTGCTTCTGGGGCTGTGGCCGTGCTGGAGAGCCGCTCGTGGGGGGCAACTGGTGGCCTCGGTAGGGCGTGAAGGACGGACTGAAACGCCCCCCTTCCCATGAGGTTTTAGTCGCCCCCATACCCCCGGCTCATACTTGCTGTCCACAAGGCTCCCATGCAGCCACCATCTTTCTTTCCAGAGAGGAGAGGGCGAATGGGGCAACACCCATTCCCCTCCGGACATTCATGATGGCCTGGATTAACGCATAGTCCTTTCACTTTTCTGCTCCAAGTTGCCGGGTTCTGCATTAAGTCCTTGTGCTTCTGGGGCTGTGGCCGTGCTGGGGAGCCGCTCGTGGGGGGCAACTGGTGACCTCGGTAGGGCCTGAAGGACGGACTGAAACGCCCCCCTTCCCATGAGGTTTTAGTCGCCCCCACACTCCCGGCTCATACCTGCTGTCCACAAGGCTCCCATGTGGCCGCCATCTTTCTTTCCAGAGGGAGGAGGGCGGAAGGGAGCAACACCCTTTCCCCTCCGGCAGACTTGATGGCTTGGATTAACGCATAGTCCGTTCACTTTTCTGCTCCCAGCTGCTGGGTTCTGCATTAAGTCCTTGTGCTTCTGGGGCTGTGGCCGTGCTGGAGAGCTGCTCGTGGGGGGCAACTGGTGGCCTCGGTAGGGCGTGAAGGATGGACCGGAACGCCCCCCTTCCCATGAGGTTTTAGACGCCCCCACACCCCCAGCTCATACCTGCTGTCCACAAGGCTCCCATGCGGCCGCCATCCTTCTTTCCTGAGAAGAGAGGGCGAATGGGGCAACACCCTTTCCCCTCCGGGCAGACATGATGGCCTGGATTAACGCATAGTCCATTCACTTTTCTGCTCCAAGCTGCTGGGTTCTGCATTAAGTCCTTGTGTTTCTGGGGCTGTGGCCGTGCTCCAAACTTAACTCTGATTTAAAGGGAGAAAGGTTGGGTGGTTTACTTCCCATTGATCACTTTGTATATAGAGAGATGTCGCGCGGCTGCTTATGTGGCCGCGCGGTTTTGAGAAAAAGTCCTAGTTCCCGCATACTCGAGCTGTGCTTGTAGAGGCTTCTGGTCACCGGGGTTCCATCTGGGGGAGGCGGGATGTGGTACCTACCCCATCTGGGACTTGCCGGTGATCTCGGCTCTTTTTGGAACCTGTTTTTTTTTTTTTTTCCTCCGGGATCTGTGGTTCCCGCCCTCCAGGTGGTCCTTCTCTTAGGCTGTATGTTGCAAAGATGGCGCTGGGGGGCGGGCTGTGGGTGTGACTTCCGGAATCAGAGGTTACCTGGGAGCTGTAGTCCGGCATATTTGAGAAAAAGTCCTAGTTCCCGCATACTCGAGCTGTGCTTGTAGAGGCTTCTGGTCACCGGGGTTCCATCTGGGGGAGGCGAGATGCGGTACCTACCCCATCTGGGACTTGCCGGTGATCTCGGCTCTTTTTGGAACCTGTTTTTTTTTTTTTTCCCCTCCGGGATCTGTGGTTCCCGCCCTCCATGTGGTCCTTCTCTTAGGCTGTATGTTGCAAAGATGGCGCTGGGGGGCGGGCTGTGGGCGTGACTTCCGGAATCAGAGGTTACCTGGGAGCTGTAGTCCGGCATATTTGAGAAAAAGTCCTAGTTCCCGCATACTCGAGCTGTGCTTGTAGAGGCTTCTGGTCACCGGGGTTCTATCTGGGGGAGGCGGGATGTGGTACCTACCCCATCTGGGACTTGTCGGTGATCTCGGCTCTTTTTGGAACCTGTTTTTTTTTTTTCCTCCGGGATCTGTGGTTCCCGCCCTCCATGTGGTCCTTCTCTTAAGCTGTATGTTGCCTTTGGGGGAGTTTCTTTTCTTTTCTTTTTTTTAACATTTATCTATCTATCTATCTATCTATCTATCTATTTTTTGGGGGGTCATATCCAGCGATTCTTAGGGGTTACTCCTGGCTTTGCATTCAGGAATTATTCCTGGCAATCCTTGGGGGACCATATGGGATGCCGGGGATAGAACCCAGGTCAACCACATGCAAGGCAAACACCTTCTCTGCTGTACTATCGGTCTGCCCCCTGGGGGAGTTTCTTTTCATTCTCACCTGGGAATGTGAACACTGTCTGCCTCCCAAACTCTCCCAGGAACTATGGCCATGCTTGACACTGAATTGGTGGGAGGGATCATTTGTACTGTGAGCTTCTCATAAGGCTTGGGTGGTAAAAGCAGTTTATTGAAAACAAACTGCTTACTGTGTGCTCAACTTGTTCAAAGTACTGAGCAAGTCTCAGTTTATTCCTCTTCTCATAACAGCTTATCCAGGTCCATAGTGTGATCAACACCGTTTTGGAGATGAGGAAACAGGAACACAGATTAAATAATGTGCCCAGGAGACAGAACTGGGGTAGGGAGAGGCAGAAAACTAGGATGCAATTGGTTGTACAAGTGTTATGTAAAGCTAGGGCATTGGTTAAGTGGATTTTCCTGTATGTCACATGTTCATTTTATGCTCTAACCTTTGTGTGTCAATAGAGACTTGACCTCGACATTAAAAGAGCTATCACTTTGACCCCCAGGGACATCTAACCCCAGCCAACCTTGCTTCCTTTTGGTGCATTATATATATTGGGTTAAACAGTGCCCTCGTTGTAATGTTTCCTCAAAACATTTCGTAGTTTGAGCTCTAGATTTTAATATGTTGCAATATATATGATAAAACCAAGAAAGCTATGGTGGTCAAACTTTTTAATAGCAGAAACTTAAAATAAACCATTTACTACCAAAGACTCCTCTATGTATAATGAACTATGGTGCTTTTGAGATTAAGGATCATTTTCTGGTTCAGTATAGAACTTAATTTCTTCAATAGAAATGGAACTTTATTAGCTTGTATTTTCAGCTTAGAAGAAAGAGCTCTTTAAAAACAACTTTAAAAATATTTTTTTTTAAAAAAGTAAGGTTAACTCTAAGACATCTACGTCTGTCTTGGTGTTTATATAGCACTTAACTTACAGTGTTTGGATAATTTTATGACATGAAAATGTTTGGGCATTTTTAGATATTTTAACTGAATGGTTTGACTTGGAATAAATGCTTAAATCATGAAATTTCTTTCAACCTAGAGTTTCAATAAAGTGCAATTAATTTGAATGACATTAATAGGGATCTTAGGTAGAGTTTGACATTTTCATGGTTTCTCAGAATTATTAGGACATTTTGAAAAATTATATTTGGACGGTGATTCTTTCCTTCATCTATATTCAAGAGAAGTTAAGTGTAAAATATGAATCAGAAGGGATTTCAACTTCTTTGAACTGCTCACTTTCAAAGAAAAAGTATTATTCTTGATCCTGGGGAAGCACAACACCCTGACTCTGGTCACTGACCACTGTCGAAGTGGAAGAGCAGTCTCCTCAGTAACTGCCTCAGAGCCCACTGTGAGTTGTCAATGTGTGAGGCCACTGGTGACTTGGTGTATTCAGGACAGTGTCAGCCAGCAGGTCAGCCACTTGCTTTTAGACCAGCTGGAAAACAGTCACAGACCAGATCTAACCCAGTTCTGCCTTAGCTAGGACTTCTTGTTTGTTAGCAGTGATAAACTAAGAATAAACATAACAACATAAACAATGTAAGAAAGAAGAAATATCAGTGGACCCAAAATCATTTTATATTGTTTCTAATTCATTAGTAAGGGTACTTTATTTTCACTTTATAAGTAGGTTAGTAGTGGATATGAAAAAGTATTTTAGTAAAAAATTTCCATTTCCTCCCATTTTGCTCATTATTTCTAATTATTAATGGTCATAAATATTTCAACAATATAAAATAATAAAAAAGAAAAATGATCCCGAATTTCCATTATCCAGAAATAATTATTGTTAATATTTTGACTTATTTCCTTCTGCACTTCTGTGAGTATGTGTGAACACCCTTGTGGCAAGCACTGAGAAAAATCTGGGCAGTGTTTAAAAAATGGGAACTGAAATTATAACCAAGAAGCTAGTGCAATACTCATCCTCTCGTTTGCTGTTTTTTTGTTTTGTTTTTTGGTCACACCTGTCTGGGAAAAATCCCTGGGAACTACAGGCTGTGGTCCCCTTCATGAAAACCAGTGTCCAAACTGCAAAAATCTTGTCTCATACATGACAAGGATGATCGAGATGAAAAGTATTGCTAATGAATTCCTTTTGATTGTGTGTTTTGGGCCATACCCCAGCAGTGCTCAGGTTCTATGTTCAGGGGTCACTTTTGGTGGTACTCTGGGGACTTATAGGCAATGTCCAGGATTGAACTGGGTAAGTAGGCCAAGTTCAAGTAAAGTTAAACCCCTGTAATACCTCTTTGGTTCTTCTCTCGGTCTCTTTCCTGCTGGATTAGCCTGAAGTTTTTGAATTTAGTCCACACCTTCACCATAGCCAATTTCTTTCCTCCATTCTTTTCTTTTTGGGGTTGGGGTGGGGGTTTTAGTCATATAATGTTCTAACACCCATCTCTTCACCAGTGTACATTTCCCACCACAGTGTATCCAGTTTCTCTCCCTCTCCCCCCCCACCTGCCTCTATAATAGGCATTCTCTCTCTCTCTCTCTCTCTCTCTCTCTCTCTCTCTCTCTCTCTCTCTTTCTCTCTCTCTCTCCTCTTTTGGCTTAGCCAATTTCTTAAAATAAATCTCCTCTGCTCTCTCATGCATATGTATTGTATACATTCACAGTGCACACACCTTTGTTGGTTCTGTATCTCTGGAGAATTCTAACTAATACAGTGGCCATTTACATTCCTACTATATTTGTGTTTTTAAAACTCCTGTGGCACTAAAGCTATCATTTTTCTTCTGCAACCTAGTTTTTGGATTTTTCTTTTTCTTTTCTTTTTATTTTGTGTGTGGGGAGGTTAACTCCTGGAGGTGCTCAGTGGCTACTCCTGGCTCTGCACCAGGAATTAATTATTCTTGGTTGGACTTGGGGGCCCATATAGGATATTGGGAATCTAATCTGCGTCAGCCACATGCAAAGACACACACCCTACCCTCTGTACTATCTCTTTCTAGCTCCCTTGATTTTTTTTCTTAGAAGATATTTATGTTGAAGAATGGTGGTACCCTTGAAGAAAGAAGTGAACTCTGTGAAGTTCCCAGAATGGCAGCCATCAAGAGCTGTGAGGCATATCTGTGTTTATATTTTCTAGTATATTGTGGATGGATGGGCTGGAGCGATAGCACAGCGGTAGGGCGTTTGCCTTGCATGCAGCCAACATGGCCAACCCGAGTTCAATTCTTCCACCCCTCTCGGAGAGCTGGGCAAGCTACCGAGAGTATCTCGCCTGCACGGCAGAGCCTGGCAAGCTCTCCATGATGTATTCGATATGCCAAACACAGTAACAACAAAGTCTCCAATGGAGACGTTACTGGGCCCGCTCGAGCAAATTGATGAACAATGGGAGGACAGTGACAGTGACAGTGTGGATGAATGAGTGTCCTTGAAGGAATTTGATATTCAGAAGTCACTAAACAAAATTACATTGATCTGTAATGCGTGATTGTTGTGGTGACAGAACAGGATGAAATGGAAATTTAGAACAAGATTAAATGGAGAGAGCAACAAGACAGAATGTGGTCATGGGTTGGGGTGCCTGGTTTGTTGGGCCTGTACAGAAAAGAATTCAAATATGGGTCAGAGAAATTAAGAATTGAAAGATTTTTAAAAAGTTGTATGCACTCAAGTCAGGGTGTAGGCATAGTCAAAGAGTGAGCCACAAGTAAAAATAGTGGTATACGCTCAAGAATTGGGCATACTTTAGAGAGAGTAGCATTGCTTCTATGCAAATTTCTAGTTTTTATGGAAAAGGAATCGGAGAGCCCGGCAAGCTACCGAGAGTATTCGATATGCCAGACACAGTAACAACAAAGTCTCCAATGGAGACGTTACTGGGCCCGCTCGAGCAAATCGACGATCAACGGGAGGGCCTTTACCTTACCTTATGGAAAAGGAATAGAGCAGAGAAATTAGAGTTGAAATATTGATGAATTTGCAGTAAAGAAGGAAAACTCTGGAGCAGCAACTGTGCACAGACTGGGCTGGGATCGAAAAACAGAGCAGTGAGAAGTGGTGGGCCCCAGACTGGAAGCAGCTCTCAAGTAGGGCAAGCTTCAAGGACCTAATACCTCAAATTATAGCACTGTTCCAAATAGCCAGAATCTGGAAACAACATGAGAGCCCAAGAACAGTCGACTGGTTAAAGAAACTATGGTATATCTACACAGTGGAAAACTATGCAACTTCTAGGAAAATATGAAGTCTTGAAATTCGCTCATAAATGCAGGGACATGAAAATTATCATGCTGAGTGAAGTGAGTCAGAAGGAGAGATTTTTGAGATCAATAGACGTAGAATGACTGCACTCATTTGTGGGATATAAAAAAGCATAGGATGAGACTAACAAGGGCAGTAGAAACAAGGGTCAGGAGGATTGGTCCATGGTTGGAAACCTGAGGCAAAGGGCAGTTGGAATAGAGAAGGGACCATTATGATAATGATGGCTTGAGGGATTGCTCTTGATGGAAGATGTGTGCTGAAGGTGGGTAAAGGACCAAACATGATGATGGTCTCTCAGTATTTGTATTGCCAACTCTAATTCCCTGAAGTAGAGAGAGAGTAAGAAGAAAAGTGCCTGCCATAGAGGCAGGTGGAGGAGGATGGGATGGAGGGGTGTGGTGGGAGAGATACTGGGGCATTGGTGGTGGGAAATGTATACTGGTGGAGAAATGGCTGTTGGAACATTGTATGACTGAAACCTGATTATGAAAACTTTGTAACTATATCAAATAGTGATTCGATAATTTTTTCAAAAGAAGGAAAAACCCTGGATGGGGATTTCCTATAGTCAAGATGCAATCCAGATTCTCACTGTACTTGGTCATTTCCAGAGGGTGCCATGGTAATTATAAACTGTCATTGCTCAGGAGGTTGTGTTTCTTATCACATAAAAGTATTCTAATAAGCTGGAAATTGTTCACTGGTCACCTGGTTCTTCATTCCCAGATTTATTTTTTGGTTCCAACCAGTCTATCACAAGTTATGGTCTCCATTGTTCTCATTCAGGGTGTTTAATATCTATCACATTAACTCATTTGACAAAATATCATGTATTTCATATGCAAAATAGGTGTAATTTTAAAGAAAAGATCATCTGTGAATATGAGAACATCTTTTACCAAGAGGGAGTCTAACTTAATATAGCTTGGGTCATTTGTAGATCCCGTTTACACTGGGCCACTTTCCACTCTTGAGAAGAAGGACTGGGCTGCTCTAACAATCCAATGCAGACACTTCCTCTTAGTGAAGCTGCCACAGTGGAAATTTTTGCCTTGGAAAGCTCTTCACTTTGCATTGAAATTGGTTGCCATTGTGACGCACAGAAGTCTTTTGTTGAGTGGATTCTGGGTTTATCATTTGTAAATAGAGTCTGTGGTGCTTGCATGCCCCACAAAGAAGGCAAGCTCATGAGAACTTGGAAATATCATTGTGGGATAAAAGTGGCCTTCTTGGCGAAATGAATAATACTTGAAAATTATATATCCTTTTATGACATTTCTGTGGATGGTCTTTGTCAACATCACTCAGGCATGCGGGGAAGATTTTCTTCTTCTTACCATGTGTGGAATGAGAGCTTCTTGAGAACAAGTGACTTGCTCAAGGTCACAGGGAGTTGAGAAACAACTTCTGAGTCACACAATAGTTGCATAGGTTATTTTGACTTCCAGATTTCAACAAAACTCCAGCACACTGTTTGTTTCCACTTAGCTTATATTGATTTTATCTCTACCTTGACATGATGGAGTGTATCTTTAAAAAAAAAATTTATTTTTTAGGGTCTGGGAGATAGTACAGTGGTTAGAGCACATGCCTGGTATGCATGTGATGATGAAGGTTTGATTTCCAGCACCACCTGGTCCCCTGAGCCCTGGAGGACCCAAGTAACATCCCTTGCATGGAACCATTGACTTGGCTAAGAAACACCCATGGGACCACTGGACCTCCTGAGCTCTGCAAGGGAGCCCTTCCTCCCTTGGTCTTTTTATTCTTCAGTTGGGGATAGTATTGAATACAAAGAGATGCTACTGACTCAGTGTGGGAGAGGGATGAAGTGTGTGTTCTTTAGCGGGACTTAGGCATTGCTGGCTGCTTCTTGTTCCCTTCCCCTTATCAAAGAAGGCGACTGTCCTGGTGCTATACGGGGACTGGAGCTTGGGTTGAGATGGGATTTCATCAAGTAGTGGCAGACTTCTGTACAAGGATGTCTCACTTAGCTCTTGGACGATGACCAAATCAGATTGTGTAGCGAGTTTTTTATTTTCATTTCTGAGTAAACCAGTAAGACATTTTATTTTTTAAAAATAAGACAAAATTGGAAGGAGAGTTGGGCCAACCTCCCAAATGCTCAAGGTATTATAGGAAGTACCAGGGATCACCACATTGTGAGGTCAGTGCCTGAACCCCTGTCCTGTATTAATCAACATTTGCCTGAGAATACAGGTGTATCCTTTAATTTTCTGCAGTTTCCAATGAACTGCTCCCTGTATCGTTCTTTCAGTTATTCATAGTCATTGAATATATTTTTTACAATTTCTTCCTCTCCCTGGAAGCCCTCTCCTCCCTTGCTCACTCTAGGAAGCACCCAAGAAGTTAGGAATAATGGGTACGAATACCAATGCTGGCATAATGGGTTCCCACCATTGAGTAAGACAGGCACCACCTTGCATATGTGGCTGAAACATCACGGTCACAGTCCTCCCATTGTTCATTCATTTGCTCGAGCGGACCCAGTAATGTCTCCATTGGAGACTTTGTTGTTACTGTGTTTGGCATCAGGGAAGGATTTGTGGGAAAGGAACTTTTCATCAGGGTCCGGAAGGTTGGGTAGATGTAACGCCTCAGCAATCAGGCAGAGAGCATTCAGGGAAAAGCGGCAGCAAATTCATTAGGTTGGAAAGCCCAGTTTGAGGAGAGAATCAGCAAAGTTGTGTGAATTCCTTTTCTGTTTTTTTTTTTTTAATTTTTCCGATATACATTTCTGAGCTGAACTTCTGCCTTGCAGCGTCTCTCAGGATATGTGTTGAGGAGCATTGTCTGAGAACGGCCTTCCTGGACAGAGCCAGACCTGAGAAGTGTTTTGGGAAAAGTCTGTTAGCCTGGTTGATCCATCATTGCTCCAACATTAGATATTAGAGCACTTCCTTCCCCTACTATCCTTTTGTCCAAAGAAATATCTGGCCTTCGAATTTGCGGCCGCATGACACTTTATGAAACACTCTCTACCCATTCTCTGTAAGTACCACACCACACTTGATGGGGCTCAAATAGTTCAAAAGCTCACATTACTCAACCTTTAACGACATGTTAGTGATATCCTAAAGAATGTCTAAATGGCCCCTGCCAAAATAGAACAATCTTCACACTGTTTCCTCTATGGATACTACTTTTTTGTAGCATTCTCAGTGGTTTTTTATAACAGACAATACAAAATATATTATTTTGGTTGTGCTTTGGGACTGGATTGGAGCTTGGGATGGTAACATCCCAAATTAGGGGGTGAGAAGGTGCAATAGTGGTGCGATTGGTGTTTGAATATTAACTATAATCAAATATCGTGAACTACCTTATAAAATAAAAAATAAATAAAAAAGAAATGTCTGGCCTTGTTTGAGATCAATCATGCCCTAAGGAGCTCCTGGCACATGCATGTTATGGATATAGATGAATAGATCTGGGTGTGTATAAGTAATGTTGCTATTCTCTCCTTCCTTTTGAACTTTGGCACTCCTTTTATTTCATAATATTTGATTGGTGATCATGAAAACAAATGCATAATCGTATATGGTTACATAGTCCAATACATCTGTGTTAAATAAATATAGTTGTTACGAGAGACTTAATAATTACTAGTTGAAAGAAAGAAGGTTTGAGTGACTTCAGTGTTCTTGCTTGGCAGAGATTTTCCTAGGGAGTGACAGTTACAACATATTCAATCCTTGTAGGTGGAAAGATGGTGTTATTAGAATATTTCCCTCTGCAGTTTTTCCCGAGTAAAAAGAAAATCAGTTTAAAATAAATTAATAAAATAATTCTTTTAATAATGTTTGTATATGCATAGATAGGAGTCACATGTGTTATTAAAGGAAATAATTTTTGAAGAATGATATCTAGCAGTTGTCCATCTTAAATAGAAAAGTTAAATATTCAAGGAAAGGAACTAATTATCTTGTTCATTGTGTGCCGAGAGCATACTTGAAGATCTTGGTTTATGATTGCAGGCTTTCAAGATTCTGAAAGACTGCTTCTAAATTAGTCGATGTTGAGTGCTGTCTTTTGGTAGATTGACAACTGGCTGGTGGTGGTCCATTTTACTGAAAAACGAAAAGCAGCAAAAATGGCCCCACCATCTGGTGGATGCAAAGTGTTGGATGAAAGAGTGGTGTAATACGTGATTGAAACAATGGTATTATTGAGCTATAATCAGACCCTTTTGGAAAGAAATTTATTTATTTATTTTAAATAATCAGACCCCTTTTAAAGACCAACTTTTTTTTTAAATTAAAAAAAATTTTAATGGAATCACCATGAGATACAGTTACAAAGCTTTCATGTTTGCATTTCAGTCATACAATGATTGAACACCCATTCCTCCACCAGTGCACATTTTCCACCACCAATATTCCCAGTATCCCCCCCATCCCACCCTCCCTGTGCCTCAATGGCAGACAGTTTCCCCCATACTCTCTCTCTACTTTTGGGCATTATGATTTGCAATGCAAATACTGAGAGGCTATCATGTTTGGTCTTTTATCTACTTTCAGCACACATCTCCCATCCCGAACAATCCCTCCAACCATCATCCCTCCAAGGGATCAGTGATCCCTTCTCTATTCCAGCTGCCTCTCCCTCAGCTCATGAGGCAAGCTTCTAACTATGGAGCAATATTCCATGGCCCTTGTGAAAGATCAATATCTTTAAAATAGACCAACATCTATATTCAGGGAAGATTATGTGTCCTTTTTTGGTTATGGTTTTGGGCTATGTGTAGCAGTATTCAGGGCTGACTATGTACTTAGGCATCACTTCTGGGGTTTGGTGGAATCATATGTGGTACCAGGGATTGAACTTTGGTTGGCTGTGTGCAAGGCAAGTACTATTTCCCTGGCCCCATGACTTCTGTTACATGTAAACTTTTAGAAGTATAAACAGGTTATCAGAAGATATTGGGAAGACTTAAGTTGAATCCTTTTTATTTCCATCCTTGGTGCTATCTTGTATGTTTGAGCATCAGGGAAAATATGATTCACGGTGACATATAAAAAGAAATCTTTTAGGACTCACATTTTTAAAATGTCTAGGTTTGCTTACTTGCTTGCTATTCCCTTTAAAAAGACCCTATAACTCGTATAGTAAAGTTGCAGGTTATAAAATCAATACCCAAAAGTCCATGGCTTTCCTATATGCAAACAGTGAGAGAGAAGAAAGCAACATGAAAAAAACAATCTCGTTCACAATTGTGCCCCAGAAAATCAAGTACCTAGGAATCAGCTTAACTAAGGAAGTAAAGGACCTGTACAAAGAAAACTACAAAACGCTACTTCAGGAAATAAAAGAGGACATGAGGAAATGGAAAGATATCCCCTGCTCATGGGTCGGGAGACTTAACATTGTCAAAATGGCAATACTACCGAAAGCATTGTATAAATTCAATGCAATCCCTATAAGGATACCCATGACATTCTTCAAAGAAATGGAGCAAACACTCCTGAAATTTATATGGAACAATAAGCCCCCACGAATAGCTAAAGCAATTCTTGGGAAAAAGAAAATGGGAGGAATCAACCTCCCGAACTTCAAACTGTACTACAAAGCAGTAATAATTAAAACAGCATGGTACTGGAACAAAGGCAGAACTGCAGACCAATGGAACAGGGTTGAATACACTGATATCTCCCCTCAATCATATGCCCATCTAATCTTTGATAAAGGTGCAAGTAATGTGAAGTGGAGTAAGGAAAGCCTCTTTAATAAATTGTGTTGGCATCACTGGACGGCTACATGCAAAAAAATAGGCTCAGAACTCTGCCTAACACCATGTACAAAAGTAAGATCAAAATGGATTAAAGACCTCAACATCAGACCAGAAACCATAAGGTACATTGAAGATAAAGTTGGCAAAACTCTCCATGACATTGAAGCTAATGGTATCTTCAAAGATGCCACGCCACAGGCTGAGCAAATGAAAACAGAGATAGATAAATGGGACTATCTTAAACTAAGAAGCTTCTGCACCTCCAAAGAAACAGTGACCAAAATACAAAGACAGTCTACAGAATGGGAAAGGATATTCACCAAATACACATCTGACAAGGGCTTGATATCCAGGATATACAAAATACTGGTTAAACTCCACAAGAAGAAAACATCCAACCCCATCCAAAAATGGGGCAATGAAATGAACAGAAACTTTCTCAAAGAAGAAATCCGAATGGCAAAAAAGCACATGAGAAAATGCTCTACATCATTAATCATCAGGGAGATGCAGATCAAAACCACAATGAGATACCATCTCACACCTCAGAGACTGGCCCACATTCAAAAGAACAAAAGCAACCGATGCTGGCGTGGATGTGGCGAGAAAGGGACACTCCTTCACTCTTGGTGGGAATGTCCACTGGTTCAGCCCTTCTGGAAAACAGTATGGATGATTCTCAAAAAATTAGAAATTGAGCTCCCATTTGACCCAGCAATACCACTCCTGGGAATATATCCCAGAGAGGCAAAAATGTATAGTCGAAGTGACATCTGCACTTGTTTGTTCATTGCAGCACTCTTTACAATAACCAGAAACTGGAAGAAACCTGAATGCCCACGAACAGATGACTGGTTAAAGAAACTTTGGTACATCTACACAATGGAGTACTATGTAGCTGTTAGAAAAGATGAAGTCATGAAATTTACATACAAGTGGTACAATATGGAAAGTATCATGCTAAGCGAAATGAGTCAGAAAGAGAGGGATAGACATAGAAAGATTGCATTCATCTGGGGGATATAAAGTAACAAAGTAAGAGATTAATACCCAAGAATAGCTGAGATCAGCACCAGTAGGATTACTCCATAACTTAGAGGCCAGCCGGGTATCCTAGAGGAAAGGGCAGTTCAGATAGAGAAGGGAGCACCAAATAAAGGGTGTTTGGAGGATCCTCCCAGGAGGGGAGATGCATGTTGAAAGTAGACTATGGACTGAACATGTTTGCTACTCAATGCCTCTTTTGCAGACCACAACACCCAAAAGGAGAGAGAGAACACAGGGGATTGCCCTGCCACAGAGACAGGGGGGATGGGGGGATGGGGGTGGGAGGGATATTATCCATGGTGGTGGAAAATGGGCACTGGTGGAGGGATGGGTATCTGATCATTGTATAATTGAAACCAAAGCACAAAAAATTGTAAATCTACAACTTTAAAATAAAATAAAATAAAATAAAGGGAAAAAAAAGACCCTATAAGATGCCAGTTTCTCCTTGTCATAAGTCATCATAAATCAATGCACATTATTTTAAGAGGGGGACATTACTCTTATAATGGTTTGGATTCCTTTTGAGCATTTCAGTTATTTAATAGTATTGCACCGCCTCTCTCTCTGAGCAGCAAGCTCACAGGTAAAAATGCGACACAACAGAGAAGATATATACAAAGATGTAAATTGGAACAACGGAATTGCATACGTTTTCAACCAAAACTACAAAAAAAAAATAAAATATCAAGATAAAGTAAAACCAAGCACAGTGATACAGATGTCATCCAGATTTGAATTAAGGGATGACTATGAAAAAATATTCAACCACAATTGGCATAATACTGGAAATTTGCTCATGTGTTGGAGAAAGAGAATCAGTTAGGCCATATGTCGATGAGAGAAACATAGCAAAACTAGACTTATGAGCCTCTATTTAGTTTGAGCTATAAAGTAAATTTTAAGATAATGGTTCCAAATGTGACCACGTCAAGTCCCTGGAAGGTTTGAATAAATAAAGAACCTGAGTTGCAGTCAGACATCTGCCCCCAGGTATCTGTCCCCTTTTCTAGTTCATGCAGGACTTATCCTATAAACTAAAGTTCTCACCTGCAAAGTAAGAATTAACAATAACTTTCTCAATGAGTTGTCTTTGAACTTTTTTTTAAAAAAGAGCAACACATGTAAGAGCTGGAGGGATAGCACAGTGGGTTGGGCATTTGCTTTGCATGCTGCCAACTCAGGTTTGATTCCTCCATCCCTCTTGGAGAGCCCGACAAACTACCGAGGGTATCCCGCCCACATGGCAGAGCCTGGGAAGCTCCCCGTGGAGTATTCGATATGCCAAAAACAGTAGCAAGTCTCATAATGTAGACATTACTTGTGCCCGCTTGAGCAAATTGATGAACAATGGGAAGACAGTGGTACAGTGCAGTGCTATTGGGGAAGACTATTTCTTCACCTGTTTACATAACAGTTTTTCCCTCCTTATGCGTTTCTGGGGAAAATTTTTTTTGAACCAGAAAGTCAAAGTTTTCTTCTGAGAACTTAACAAAATGGTTCAATAAAGTAAATTGCTTTAACTTTCCACGTGGTTCAGTTTTCTAAGGAAAAGTGAAGCCTCTGTGTGAAAGCCAAATGTTCATCTTCATCAAAATTAATGCACAATATAATCAGTGAGAGAGAAAACTATCAAGATGAGATGTGGTCTGCAAAGAAGAATAGAATGCGGGTCACTGTTTAATGTCTGCCACTGAGGGACCAAAAGTCCTGGCTTGCATTTTTATCACTTGCTGTGGTCAAACACAACCCATGCATTACTTGGTAAGCCCCCAAGCTGACTTCACAGAACCTGGAGTTAGGTAGTTACTCAGTTGCAGGCGTTAATGATTTTCTTTCTAGAACTAGGAGATGTAAGCAATGCCAGGAGCCTAGGTGATAATAAAATACACTAAAGAAACCGGGAAGCAGTGAGATTTGAGTATTTGTTCTCTTTGATTATATTTTAATTAATTTAACTCTAAGTTTATATAATTTGATTTTTGAAAATGGCTGCAGTTGGCAGCTTGCTGATAAGATCCTTTAAAGTTTAACCATCAGCTCTCTTGATGCATAGACGCATGGTGGTGCAAATGCACACAGCTCACTTTGTGGTCCAAATATCTCTGTCAGGTGCTGGGAGGATTCAGCGAGATACTGCACGTAGCATGGGGTCTCACACTGTGGTATGTGCCCAATAACTGAGTTTTTCCCTAGACTCTCTGAAAACCGTGGTGGTTCTCAGAGGCAAAGAGGAGGGAAGGAGAGGAATGAGTGGAGAATCTTTTGGGCAGTGGGAGGAATGTTAGCAAGAGGGGTGGTGGAGTCATACACACATCGAGGTGTGCAGTTAAGTTCCTGAAATTTTGCAATATTGTAAGTCAATACTAACTCAATGACAACACGGGAAAAAAGGAGCAAAAGTAAATTATTTTTGGTATTGGTTCTTTCACAGGAGAGGGAGTGCTTTGTGGCTCTCTATGTATCACTTGAGCTACTATAAATTAACTGAATTTAAGAATGGGCTGAAGGTTGGTAATAAGGGGTGATGAACTGAATTAGTATAGCCTTTTGAATTTTCCTTTTTGTTTTCAGCTGAAGCAATTTCTGTCTGCAGTCAAAGTTCTCCTTTTTTTCTCTAGGATTTGTTCTCATAATTGAATCTTCTCAGTTTCATTGTTTTATTTTTTCGGTACCATTGCATCTCAATACCAGAGAATTCTTCCGAGCTTTGGATAGAGAAGTATCTGAAGCTTGAGAAATAAGTGACATATTACTTAGAGTCCAGAAAAAGACTATTTAAAATAAAGGCTGTAATGTGAGTGTGGGACTTGGGGTAAGGACAACCAGTTACTGAAAATATCAGTCAGCAAAGTGTTTAAAATCCAAATATGAAACATTAAAGTAGTTTCAAATAGTACATGCCACCTCATTAAATCAAACATCCTTAATTTAGAATCTGCAAATTCAAGCAAAAAACCGTTAGACTTTTTTTTCAATTGAGCAAAATGTTCTTGTTATTTTCCTTGTTTGAACATTCTTCTAAAACTCACAAGTAAACCAAATCTAGTCTAAGCCCAGAATTCTTTAATGCATATTTCCCCCCATTGGTGCAGTGAATAATTTTGTAGCATAGGAATGTTTAGAATTGACAGGAACAGACAGTTTTACTAACAGTGGTTTGGATTACTGGCTCTCATTATTTTTGGTATCTAGATTCCTTTAATTTCTTTTTTGTTCTTTCATTCTCATTTGCTTGCATACTTTTTGGGCCACACCTCACAGTGCTCAGGATTTACTTCTGGCTCTGGATTCAGGGGTCACCCCTGGCAGGGCTTGGGGGACCATATGGGGTACAGAGGATAGAAGTTGGGTCGGCCATACGGAAGGCAAGCACCTTACCCACTGTCCTACATCTTTTGGCCCCTACATTATTTAATTTTCTTAAAAATTACTGAGAAAGCACCTCTGTTCTCATTTATTAATATTTACCATTTTAACGGCTGGAGCGATAGCAGTGGGTAGGGCGTTTGCCTTGCATGCAGAGAACACTTGGCCGACCGGAGTTTGATTCCTCTGCCCCTCTCAGAGAGCTCGGCAAGCTACTGAGAGTATCTCTCCCGCACGGCAAAGCCTGGTAAGCTACCTGTGATGTATTCGGTATGCCAAACACAGTAACAAGTCTCACAATGTTAATGGGCCCGCTTGAGCAAAATCGATGGAGAATGGGAACAGTGATAGTTACCATTTTAACAATTAAACATTTTTTTTTCTTGTTGGGTCACACCCAGCGATGCTCAGGGGTTACTCCTGGCTCTGCACTCAGGAATTACTCCTGGCAGTGCTGGGAAGACCATATGGGATGCCGGGGATCGAACCCAGGTTGGCCACATACAAGGCAAATGTCCTACCTGCTATGCTATCTCTCTGTCCCCCAAAATTAAACAATTTAAAATATTTGCATTTATTTAATGTTAGAGTTAAGTTCTGAGTGCTTTGTCTATAGATTGATCTTTCCAAATTACATCTTATGAAAATGGCACCAAAAAGTATAGATTGTGCAAATAATCTTTATTGGAGACACATCTCCTTGGTTAGGCCTACCCCAGAAGAAATGCAATTGCTTTAAGTCTCAGTCCTGATCTAAAATGTCTCAGGAATGTGACTTGATATTTGAGTCTTTTTTTTTTGGTTTGGGCCGATTCAGCTGTGCTCAGGGCTAACTCCTGGTTCTGTGCTCAAGGATGCGAGCCTCCTCATGTGGGGCACCGAGGATCAAACCTGGGTCAAAATCATTTAAGACAAAAGCCTTATTGTTATTCTATTGCTCCAACCCTTTAAATATTATTTTATCATGATTGGGTTTTAGTTATACAATGTTCCAGCACCCATCCCTTCACCACTGTGGATTTCCTATCACCAGTGTCCCCAGTGTCTCTCCCACCACCCTTCCAACCTGCTCCCCACAACCCTCTGCCAACCTGTCTCTATGGCAGGCACTTTTTTTCTCTCTCTCACTCTCTCTTTCTGTCTCTTACCCTCTTTTTCCTTCTGTGAATTATGGTTTACTATGTAGGTACTGAGAGGTTATAATGTATATACTTTTACCTCCTTTGAGCACTCAGTTCCTGTCCAGAGTGATCATTTCTAACTATCATTGCCATAGTGGTCCCTTCTCTATCCTAACTGCCCTCCCTCAGCCCTTCCACTTGTACAAAGCTTCCATCCAAGAACCCAATCATGAGCAGTCTTATAACTGTGTATCTCATGGTTATTCAACTAAAAAAAGAGAAAAAGCATTTTATCAGTTTTTAATTAAAATTTTTTTATTTCCTCTGCAACTTAACTTCTTTTCAAACTTTCATTTTGGTTGGGTGATGAAAATCCTGTCAAAGTAAATGACAAAGTCATCTCTCTCTCTCTCTCTCTCTCTCTCTCTGTCTCTCTTTTCCTCTCTTCTCTGAGCCACACCTGATTGTTCTCAGGGCTTGCTTCTGGCTCTGTGCTCAGAATCACTCCTGCTGGTGGTCCAGGAGACCATTTGGGGCGCTAAGGATTGAATTCAGGTGGCTGCATGCAAGGCAAGCACTCTGCCTGCTGTACTGTTTCTCCAGTCCCATCCATCTCTTTAAACCTGGCATCATGATTCCATTACTGGGCTTGGTAAATGGCTAGGATTTGGAGAACCATCTTAGCATTTACTTCTGGTTCTCCATCCCAGGTTCATAGTACTCACAAATTAACAACAACAAAAAAACCAAACCCTGAGATTTTGAAAAAGAACCAGAGGCAAAGGGAATGAGAGATGGACTATATGTACATAGGGGTCTTCTGGTTGTTGGTATAGGGCAGCTCATAAAACCCAATAGGTCATTCTATTGCTGCTGTGTGTACATGGTGTGGTAGGTGTACATGGTGTGGTCTGTACAGTTGTTGAGGTGTTACAATGAGGCCAGCTAAAGTGGAAAACCTTTGCTTTTGCGGACAAAACAAAAAACACAACAAAACCCACAATAGCCAAGAGGACTGTGCTTGGTGGGTTGAGTGGGTTAGAATGTTTTACTTCCCACAACAATATTAGTTAGAAAAGTCTGAACATCTTCCTCATCGCAAGCCTCATGCCAGGATTTGCCCATAAATCGAGTGCTTTTTTTCTTTCAAGATGGATCTAGATGTCTGCTTGCGTAAATACCTCTTGTACCAGTGGAATATACTGGGAATCAGGAGTCAATTGAGATGGGATGGGCCTGAGCCCACAGCTGGTCTGACTGCAAGTCTCTGAATAGCCTGTCGACCCGCAGGACTTTTCCAGGTCGGGTAGCTTTGTTTGGTCTATTTTTCTGTCCATATGACTCTGTTTCCTATCTAACAATGTGTATTTAGTCTTTCCTCTTTACTATCCAGGCTTCCACTCTTAAAAAAAAGATATTGAATGTTTTATGGATTTGTAGTCATCTTTTCACAGAAGCCTGGCTAATCTTGTCTGTATTGTTCCAATTTTAGTACAGGAGCTGCCCAAGTGAGCATGCTGGCGCTTTCATCCTTTTAAATAGCTCTGCGTCTGCATGTATGTATGTATGAGTGTAGCTATTCTCTCTCTCTCTCTCTCTCTCTCTGTACATTTTAAATACTTATGTTGAGCTTTGAGTGGGAGATGCTTGGTTTATGATTTGAGTCTACCACATTGAAGCAGATGCATGCAGTTTTAAAGGTAATAGTTTTCTTTCTTTTAGAATACTCAGTTCAGACTTTAACCTCTGCCTAATGGTTGTGAAGAAAAGAGGTTTGAAGCTTCACATTTCCCTTCCTGCTCCAAGGCATGGAACACAGCAGCAATAGAATGACCTATTGGGTTTTAGTTTAATTATATAATCAATAGCCAGAGAAAGCACATTTCAAAAAGAATTGTTCCATCAGTGCTTGGAATCTGCCTTGAGGTACCTAAGGAAGGAATGTGGCAAGCTTAGTGGGTTGCTTTGAAGAGGTGTGGAGGACAGGTAGAAACACAGAGAGTAGTTAGCAGTACTGCACTAACACTGAAGTCATTTTCTTTAACATCTACTTGTGTGAAAGATGCCAATTTTGCTATAATTTTTTGTTTCTCCCTAGTATTCCTATCTTAAAAATAACATTCTAAATGTATTTAGTTAACTTCATATAGAATTGACCAATTTGAAGTGTGTTGAAGAATCCTCTTTCTCCATAAGAATATTTCTGTAATTTTATTTCTTTTTTATTTTTATTTTTTTTGACTGTCTTTGTATTTTGGTCACTGTTTCTTTTTTTTTGCTTTTTTAATTATTATTAGTGAAACACCATGAGGTACAGTTGTAGATTTACATTTTTTTGTGCTTGGGTTTAGATTATACAATGATCAAATACCCATCCCTCCACCAGTGCCCATTTTCCACCGCCATGGATAATATCCCTCCCACCCCTATCCCTCCCATCCCACCCTGCCTCTGTGGCAAGGCGATCCCTTGTGTTCTCTCTCTCCTTTTGGGTGTTGTGGTCTGCAAAAGAGGCTTTGAGTGGCAAACATGTTCAGTCCATAGTTACTTATTTCTGTAATTTTAAAGTGGAGGCCAATGGCTCAATAGATTTTGACTGGTTGAAATTACTTTCATATCCTGAAGATTTCAGTGACAACTAATCCATTGATTGCCAAGTAAGTAGTTAATGGCTAGGAAGAAGATTTACACTTGGTCCTGAGTATTTGGCAGTAGTGGCTTGGAGGACACTGTTGAAAATAACAGGGGGTCTTTTCTGGGCCCATCAAAAAATATGATATGATTGAATAAAAAATGAGCAGAAGATCTGACTAGATAAGTCTCCAAATAAGATATCCAGATTGTCCATAGACACATGAAAAAGATGTCTATAATTTCTTATTATTAGGAAAATGAAAATCAAAACAAAAATTAGTTATCACTTCACACCTATGAGAATAGTTATTGTCTAAAAGATAGAAAAGGAACTTTGGAGAGGATGGAGAGAGAGGAAAGCCATTATACACTGTCACTGGGGTGTAAATTGGTATAGCCCTATGGAAAACAGTATGGCGCTTCCTCAACAGATTCAGTAGTAAGGAATTCATACAATTCTATCTCACCTTTGAGTATTTATCTGAAGAAAATTAGCAAAACCATACATGTATTCCCGTGTTTATTATAACATTATTCTTAATAACTGTGATATGGAAATAACCGAAGTGTTCATGAATTGATGAATGGAATAAGCAGATGTGGTCTATGTGCACAATGGAATACTGCTTTGCAATAAGGAAATGTGAAATATTTTCATTTTCAGCCACAAAAATAGACCTAGAGGGGGCATCATTTCTAGTAAAATATGCCATATGGAGATAGACAACATCTTATAATTTCACTCCTATGGTAGATAGAGAAAACAAGAAAACAATGATTTAAATAAAAACAATAAATTATTATTAGACTCTAAGACTGAATTGTGTTTTCCAAAAGGGAAGGGGGAAAAGGGGTGTGTAAATTGGGACAAAGGGGATAATTCTATCATGAACTGAACTTTTTTGGGGAAGGAGCATCTTGGTCCAAACCTAGCAGTGTTCAGTGGGATGTGCAACTTACAGGCTGTACACTACAGGTCTATATGAAGTAGACTTTTAACAGTGTATTTAGTGTGGTCTATACTTCTGTTGATTTTCAGTATACCTCTATACACTATTTCATGTTATAATGCAATCCTACTTCATTTGGAAGGAGGGAAAATATAAGGAAGAATAGTATGATCAGGTATGTCTGCCGCCAGCACATGGACTAAGTAAGAGCCATTGTGTCAATGGTGGAGGTTCTTGTTACAACTATTATTAAGTAGTAGTTTATTTCTATTTATTTTATTTTTTTTTGGCCCTTAACTTTATCTGCAGGACTACTTGCATTTAAACATTTAAAACTTTTTTGAATATCTTAATTTATTTTTTAATTGAATCACCATGAGATACATAGTTAGAAAGTTGTTCACGATTGGGTTTCAGTCATACAGTGGTCTAACACTCATCCCTTCACCAGTGTACATTTCTTACCACCAGTGTCCCCAGTTTCCCTCCTGCCTCCTTCCTTCCTCTATGGCAGGCAGTTTTCTCCTCCCTCCCTCCCTCCCTCCTTCCCTCCCTCCGTCCCTCCCTCCCTCCCTCCCTCCCTTTTCTTTTGGGAATTATGGTTTGTAATATAGGCACTGAAAGGTTATCACTTATATCACTTTACCTACTTTTGCACTCAGTTCTTATCCAGAGTGATCAACTATTATTGTCATAGTGGTCCCTTCTGTATCCTAACTGCCCTCCACCTCGCATTCCTGTGGCAAGCTTCCAACTATGGGCCAGTCCTCTTTGTCCCTATTTTTCTGTCCTCGGATATTCAGGCTACAACATTTTTATAGTAAGTATAAATTTCACTTTAGCTTTGAGTAAGTTTTCTGAAGCAAAGGATTAAGTTGTGCTTTCTTTCCTTTAGATATTAAAGGATTATTTTGAAACTGAACATTCACCCTTATTAATTTTAAACATGGAATATAATGACCTTGTGTCTCTAATGTTCTGTTTTCATATGTATTAGTTTTGCATTATTATCAGTAATTTCTTAGATATTGTGGTTACTGAAACCATGCATGTGTTTGTGTTCCTCCTGACTGCAATCACAGGGCTGTTTGGTGTTCATGGACCCCAGTCTCAGCCTTATGTACTTCCCTGCTCTCCATTTCCATGTCAATACCAGTAATAGCACAGGGAATAGTAACTCCACTAGCTCATATTTTTTTCTCATAAAGCATCTAGAAGTGTGCTAGTGTGTGTGTGTGTGTGTGTGTGTGTGTGTATTTTCAACTTTACACTGTGATTAAAAATCTAGGGTATATTTTTGTGTTTGTGTGTGTGTGCGTGTGCGTGCGCGCATGCGTGTGTGTATTAATTTCTCACCTTTACACTGTAATTCAAAATCTAAGGGGCATGCTCTAATAGCTGATAAGCATGTTCTCCTGTGGTGGGTCAGGTTTACGGTCTAATCCCTTTGATAATACCCTCTTTTGTAAATACACATAGGAGTTACAATGGAGTCTTGCTGAGGAAGTAAATCAAAAGGTGGCAAGTTGTTTGACCCTTATTGCTAGCCAGAGAATTTGGTGAATAGTTGGACAGGTTATTGACTGCCCTTTGGAGAGCCAGAGGTTTGCATTCTGTACCTCCTTTCAGCCAGGGCTTGTATTTCATGTACCAGAGACCTACATTATCATAATCCATTTTTCGCTTTTATGTGATCTCCCAGCAGCTCTTATAAGCCTCCTTTCTGAAGAGCGTTCTCCATTTACTTTCTCTAATTCAACATTCCCCCACCCCCGCCCCAATCATAAAATTGATGTTTCGCAACCAGCAGCATTATATGTGACTTGTTTATGAAGGTGCTACAGGGAAGGAGATTAGCGAGAGAATTAAGGACAGGATGGTCTGTGGTAGGAAGCTCATGAATAGACATCGCATCAGTGAGGGAAGCATGTTAAACTCAAAGATCCTTGCAGAATATAAACTGTAGAATTATGTCTTTGGCTGATACTGACTTGTGTTTAGGGCGCACCAAATTGTTATTTAAGAGAGTTCAGTTAGGTAGGAAACACTCAGATTCACCCCACCGTGTAAAAAAGATAACTTTCTCCCTTTATTTTTAAAGGGAGATAGAGGAAGGTTCATTTCTGTTTTATTTTACCTATTTATTTATTTATGCAGTGCCAGAGATTGCAGGGTGTCACCCATGCAAGGCATATGCTCTCCCATCAAGCCTCATCCTCGGTGCCCCAGAGACACTCTCTGAAAGAGACCGTGCTTCTGCAGCAAAGCAGCAGTCCTGGGGGCACCATGTGGTGCTGGGCTTAGATCCAGGGCTGGCTGCTTGCAAAACATTGACCTTACCCCCGGCCCATTTCCCAGGGTCTCTGAAAGCTCTTTTTGGGCACCGGGGGTGGGGTTGTGAAGTATATGCAGACTGGGATTATAACCATATCTGTGATTTGCCCTTGAAGGGGTGGGCCAGGCATGGGGGAAGAGAGACTGGAGGTGGTGTGCCTGTGCAGCCAGAGCACTTGTGTAGGAAATGTTCAAGTGCTCTCTTATCTCCCTCAGTAGCTCAGAGCGGCTTCGACCCAGCTTTGTATTTTTTATGTTTTAATTGAATCAGCACGAGATAGAGTTACAAAGGTGATCATAGTTGGGTTTCAGTCGTACAATGTTCCAACACCCATCCCTTCACCAGTGTGCATTTCCCAGCACCAATGTCCCCAGTTTTCCTCCCACCACCCTTCCCTGGGCCTGTCTCTGTGGCAGGCACTTTCCTTCTTTGTCTGCCTGCCTGCGTGTCTGTCTGTCTGTCTGTCTGTCTGTCTGTCTGTCTGTCTCTCCTTTGGGCATTATGATTTGCAGTTCATGCACTGAGAGGCTAGCATGTTTTTTTTTTTTAACCAGTTTGCAGCATATAGTTGTCTGCAGAATTCACAATAGCCAGAATCTGGCCCAGGTTTTCTAGGCCTGAAGAGACATGCCTTAAATCTGTGAACATTTTCGTTTTGGGGGCGAAGGCAGTGCAACACTGGATGTAAATACCCCCATCCCTGTGCTGGCCCGCATCGGTCTCTCCCATCCTAGGGGAAGAAGGAAAGGGAAGGTTCGCTGCAGCTTTCTCCAGTAGCGCCCGGTTGGCAAGTGGCCCGCAGTTTGCTTTGCGTGCTACCTTGCCAGAGACATGGCTTGTGCTGACCGTGAGGCTGCCGGGACCCTTCCCACAAGGTCCATTTTCCTCCTCAAGGTCCTGGTGGTGTGGCCTGTTGTTTCTCTCATTTGCACACGCTGGTGGATCCCTGTTTGGGTTATACCCTTTCTCTCTTTCCCTCTCTCCCATCTCATTCTGCCTCTGCCCTGCCCCACTTCCAAGCTTGTTGCCTCTTCTCACGACAGCTGGGCTCGACTGCCAGCATCCTCTGGGACACGCTCTCAGCTGGGGTAGGAGTCTGTGTGCAGAGTTGGTAGCACCACAGATCGTGTTTCCTCTGACACTGCTGCTTTCTCCCATATGGCACGTGATGCCAGCCTGCTGCTCCCTGCATGCAGGCATCTTGGGACGTAAGCTGGGCACCCGTGGGTCACCCAGTGGTTCCCGGAGAGTCTGAGACCCTCGGTGGTCAGTGAGTGTCCCGGTCTTTTGGATCTAATATCTTAGAGATATTAAGGATATTAATAATATTATATTTGACTTTAATAATATAATAATATCATATTTGACTTTATAATATGATAATATTATATTTGACTTTAGGATGATCCTTTCCTGGAGGGAACCTTTACCTCCCTTTACTTTGGTGCCCAGGTTCTGCCCTCACACGTGGTATCTGTTTGTCACCAGTCATCTTATTGCCCAATATTTTAGTTTCGTCTTTAATTGGTTGTTAAATAGCTACATGGGTGGTTGGATGCCATCCGTGGATGGAGATGTTACTGGTAGTTTGTCCTAAGTTTTATATTTTTCATATTTGATACACTTATTTTTGTGTCTGCTTTCTTGACCTAGCAGAACAGGGGAATTGCAGGGGTGTTGAACTCTCACCAGTTTGAGATTTCACTCCATTTTTTTCCTGATGCATCTCTGTCTGTATTTATATCTTTATATTAGAGAGAAATGTGTGTGTATACATATATGCATACTCATGCTCGGACTCATACTCATACATTGTATATGTTGTGTATACATATTTATATGTACACACATGCATGTACATGTTTTACATTTTTTGTTACTGATCTTAGATAACACCAAACATCAGCCAAGCGGCACAAATGCTGGCCGACTTTGACCGTGAGTGTGGAAAGGTAGGACTACAGCTGAATCTTACGAAGACAATGTTTATGAGAAATAGCCTTGTTCCTGACGCCCCATTCGCTCTCAATGGAACGACCATCTCCGAATGCAACAGCTATGTGTACCTAGGTCGAGAGGTCAACATGACAAATGACCTGGCACCCGAGCTGCGCAGGAGGAAGAGAGCGGCTTGGAACGCCTTCAAGAACGTCGAAGAAATAGCTAAGAGGACGAAGAACCTCCGTCTCCGGGCACATCTCTTTGATTCCACTGTTCTTCCTGCATTAACATATGCCTCAGAGACCTGGGCCCTACGCAAACAAGATGAGAACGCCATTCAGGTCTCCCAAAGAAGAATAGAAAGAGCTATGCTTGGAATATCACGTTTCACTCAAATGAGAGAACGAATCCGGAGTTCTGACATCCGTCGACGATCAAGGATCAGGGACGCTGTCTCATTTGCTAAGGTGTCGAAAATCAGATGGGCTGGTCACGTAATGAGATTTAAAGACGACCGTTGGACTAGAGCTGTTACTGATTGGATTCCACGGGATGTCAAGAGACCGCGTGGCCGCCCACCTACCAGATGGTCAGACTTCTTTGTCAAGGTCATGAACGATCGGTTTGAGGCCCTCCATGTTCCCGGAGCGAAGAGATGCCATTGGGCTACACTAGCACGCGACAGGGACAAATGGAGACGTTACTGGCGCCCGCTCGAGCAAATCGACGACTAACGGGAAGTTAAGTGATTAAGTGATTAGATACTTTTACCTTTAGGATGATACTTTTTTTGTGAAGGGAACATTTACCAATATTTGGTATCTATTTTTAATACTGCCTCTGTTTTTAAAGTGTTTTATTTCATATTAATCTGGTTATTTTGTAGTAAAATTGGAAAGTATAAAAATATTGTTCTTTAAGATGACAAAGTCAATGGTTTATGTTTTGGAATTATTGAATTTTACTTCTTCCTACTGTTATATTTCTATTTGTATGTTTTTTGTCTGTTTGTTTTTCTTAGTATTTATTTTTATTCTTTATCATGTATAGCTTGGTCATTTAAAGTGTTCCCACTGTTGTATTTCTATTTGTTTTGCTTTTTCTATCCTTTCTCTTAGTATTTATTTTATTGCACGTAGAGTTTTGTTGTTTTAAAACGTTTTTCTTTTTTTTGCTTTTTGGGTCACACCCGGCGATGCTCAAGGGGTTACTTTTGGCTCTGCACTCAGGAATTACTCCTGGTGGTGCTCAGGGAACCATATGGGATGCTGGGATTCAAACCCGCATTGGTCGTGTGCAAGGCAAACGCCCTACCCGCTGTGCTGTCGCTCCAGTCCCTAAAATGTTTTTTTTTATGAGATTTGAATTTATGAATTTATGTATTTTACTTCCATTCTTTATGTCACATTCTGAAAAAGTCTAAAATTTAGTGATATTGCAATGAGACCTTAGAATTTCAGTTCTCATACTGCCTTTTCATCTTATTGCCTAGTACTTTAGCTTTGTCTTCGAAAACCTTAGATCATAGACACTGACATTATCTACATTATGTTTCTACATTATGTCTTTATATAGCTGGAGTGATAGCACAGCGGTAGGGAGTTTGCCTTGTGTGCGGCCAACATGGCTGACCCGTGTTCGATTCCTCTGCCCGTATCCGAGAGCCTGGAAAGCTACCAAGAGTGTCTCGCCCACACACCAAAGCTGCCTGTGATGTATTCAATATGCCAAACACAGTAACAAGTCTCACAATGTTACTGGGCCCGCTCAAGCAAATCGATGAACAATGGGAGGGCAGTGACAGTGACAGTTTATGTTTGTATGTGTGTGTTTGTATGTGATCCCCCTACGTTTATTTGTTTAAAAATGTTTTATTTATCTTTTCCGCTTTTCTTTTGGTTTTTGGCCATACCTGGCAGTGACCAGGGCTTGCTCTTGGCTCTGTGCTCAGGGATCACACCTTATAGCTCCAGGGATTGAACCACAATTTGTTACATGCAAGGCAAGCATCCTGTACTATTCTTTAAAGAAAATGTTGAATGATACAAAACAATCATCATTGCTACCCAATGGAGTTTTTTAGATTAGGGAGAAATACATAGATTATAATGAGGTCTTCTAGCCTCTTCTCCCCATCATCCATTATAGTTCTGATCTTGACCCTTGGTAAAATTTCTTGGTAAAAATCAGAACATGTAAAGATGGTGCATGAAAAAAATTGCTCATTTAACATCATTGGGCTTCATTCAATGTAGAAAGCAGAATTGAAAAGCCAGTTAGAACCTTGTTAATGCTAAGATAACATTAATAATGTTAAGATAACATTGCTTTAAAAATGTAGATATACCATCGTGAAATTGTTTCTTTATTTTGTCTTATATTTGCAGAGAGCTACACCCAACAGTGCTCAGGGCTTACTCCAGGTGGTGCTCAGGGCACCATATACAGTGCCAGGGATTGAACTAGAGTCAGCTATCTGCAGAGCAAGCACTTAAACCCCCTAGTTCAGTTACCAGGGTTTTAATTGGGCGGGGGGCAGGGGACTGCCGATCAAGGTATCTTTTGCTTGGCGTGCACCCAGATTTTAGACACAAAGAGGATCAAGTGTTCAGCAATAACCAGAGTTGCTTACTGAAGCAGTAAGTCATTGGTATGGTTAATAGTGGTGGGAACCCTCTTCCAAATTCAAGTTCTTTGATCCCAATCCAGGCTCAGGCCAGCCTTGGAGACTGGTCTTTCTAGTAGAGCATTCCAGCTTCTCTGTGAATTCTTCTCTTCAGGGGCCTGTAAGGACATGATGACATAAACACAGATTCTTTTGGTACCCAGGGTCTGCCCTCACATTTTCTAGTTTGAGGGGAGGCATTACTTGGTAAAAACAAAGCTGCAAAGGGCAGACTTAAGTGCTCAGGAGGGAAGGACTCGGACAGAAGCTGGTAACTCACTTGTAAAGAATTAGGGGAGGTGGTAGCCTGTTTGGCTTTGCAGATAACAACATTAGTTATTAGCTATTTATTAGTAAGAGTCGTGGTCTTAAAATTCGTGGCCTCCTAGAATGCTGGTGATTTCTATCCTTGTAGAGGGTTTCACGGCTTCACCATGGTTGATGCTTAGGACAGGATGTCTTTGTTGGGGTGGGTATGTCATCCAGTATCTCTTGGGCTCTTCCTACCTCTACTCAGTGTGACAAGCAGAAATGTCTCCAGACATTGCCCATTTCCAAGTGGCCTCCATAGAGGGAGGTTGAGAACCTCCGTATTAACATGGATTTTCAGTTAATGACTTTATAAAGATCTTTGCTTTATCTACCTAAGTGGTTTGCTAATGTCTCACATTGACAGTAGTTTCTCATCTATAAAGCTCTTTCATGTGGTACTAGGCATAATCTCACAAGAGAGCCAGCGTTTGATCTTCATTATGTATATATGCACCCTTGCTAAGTCACTTTGTGGCAAGATGAAGAGAAAGGAGTAATAATAATATTCTGTTGCTAATAGTATTTTATTGAGTCTCTACCATGAACCACTGTTTGACCTGAATTACAGGTATTAATTTTGCCTTGAGTCAGAGAAGAGCTATCCTTAAAAGCTGATTCTAGAAATAAGAGGTTAAGAAGCTGGTCCAAAGACACATAGCTTTGTAGGTGGGAGAGCAGGTTGAAATTGGTCCCTGGGCTCCAGTGCTTTCATCACCATTAGGATCTTGAGGGAAAGTTTGAGGTACTGGCTTCTCACTCTTCTCTGGAAGTGACCTTTCTCAGTACTCTGTGTGCAAGTTTTTATTTGCTACCAGCTTTCTTCTCTCTAGGTGGCTCCATCTATTGGTTTAACATAACATGGCTTGTGTTCTTAGGATGGAAAAAATGACTTGACTTTACTGTTTCAAATGCAGACGTGTGTTCTCATTCTAGTTCCTTCTTTTTCTTGCTCACAACACATTTCTGGGAGATGTGGATTGGTTGCATCTGGTCAGCAGCCCGACACCTCACCTGGTGCTGGTACCACATGGCTGGGAGACCTTCAGTTCCGATGGTTCCCAGGCCTCCCATCTGTGAGAGGTCATTCCGCCCACTGCCTGTATCTTATACGTAATTTTACACAACTGTTTTATCTTCCAGGAAATTTATTGAACTATGAATTCATCCATTTAAAAATTTTGTATTAGGAAAATATTTTCTTCCCTTGTTCTCTTTCAATACCATTTCTCATGTCCCCCACCCCCACACCCTCTGTTCAGTGTTCTGAAACTTAGGATGGAAAATTGAAAAATGGCTGGCTTTCTCTAGGTCTGTTGAAGCAAACTCCTTAGGATTTCTTCTCAGGGGGCCAGGGATGTGATTAAATAGTGGAGCATTTAATGCATGTGTGAGGCCCCGGGTTCAATACTTGGCACAGCAGTAACAACAACAAAGATTTTTATTCAGGGTGGCCTTCTATACCTATTCAAATGAAAGGAGCTAGAATTAACGAATGCTCTCAGAGGCTTTGCTTCTTTGTGCCTTTGATTCATGAAGGACCATTCTCCTCTCAACTTATTTGTGTCTGGATTTCTTTTCTTGTTTTCTGCAGACAGTGTGTGTGTATCTGTGTGTGCATGTATGTGTATGTGTGCATGTGTGTATGTGTGTGTGTGAGTGTGTGGCATATGTGTTTGTGTATGTGTGTATATGTGTGTGGTATGTGTGTGAGTGTGTATGTGTGTGTTTGTGTATGTGTGTAGGTGTGTATGTATATGTGTGTGGTGTATAGTGTGTGTTTGTGTATGTGTGTATATGCTGTATGTTTATATGTGTATATGTGTGTGTGTGTGTGTGTGTCTGTTGACATTGATCTTAGAGTAGATCGTGGGATTAGTTGAAATGGACTTTACTAGAGGGCTTAGATGTGTAGAAGTCCAGTGTATTCAGATATGTCAAGTTTGGGAAAATTAATTAGGTTTCTCCAGAAACTGTGATGATTCTTTTAAATATAAAGTGGAGTGTGCCATAATTACACTACTTCTGTTGAGACTCACAGTTCTGACTCATGAGACTGCTTTGCTCTCTCTAGATTATGCTGCAGGTTTCCCCCTCCCCCCATCCAAGACCTCATTCTGAATTTCACTTACTCAGAAGTTTGCTTTGAACCCTGAGATCTCAAGTCTTAATCCTTTTTAAGTTTTTAATGTTTGGGGTTTTGGGATCATACCTGGTGGTACTCAGGTACTCTTACTGGCTCTGTGCTGAGGATGCTTGGGGATTGAACCATGATTGGTGGATGCAAGACAAGCAACTAACCCTGGAAGCTGTCTCTCCCGCCACCCCAACCCTTAGCACTCACGATGTTCATTGTTTCAGACAAGAATTCCTGCTTCCTTCAGCATTTCTTCTTTTGGTTATTAATACTAAATCAACATTTCCCTGCTATATAAAAATGTGAATAGTTTGTTCCCTTATGCATCTTTAGAAAAATTATGTTCTGTAAGGAGGAGCTCACTATTGTTAGGATTTAAAAGGATCTTGGACAAGAGTAGGGCATCACTGCTGGTATATGACCCGCCTCCCCACCCCCCCCATTCCTCCTTTCCTCAGCAGACCTGCAGAGCATGTGAGTACATTTGCCACTGCAGCTACCAGCTGAATGCATCTTCTAAGAAATAACAACTTTTATCATTTTTTCCTTCTGTGTAAACTTGCAAGATTTTTTAGCATGGGATGCTGATACAACAAGCAATATGTATTTTATTATAAGCAAGTATTTCATAAGTTCAAAGATATCACCTTTTCTCCTTGTAAAGTCAAGTGGTGAGAATAGTTATTTTGAGAACATGATACTTCAAAATGAAAGCGATGTTGAATGAGTGAAGTTTTATTCATATCCTAATGGAGGATATTTTTTGCCTGTTGTGGAGGAATTTCATACACCCAAAGAAAAGTCTTTGCAAATTGTCCGACTCTCCTGCAATAATTGCCTTATTTCTATTTCCATTTCTGAATGTTTAATTAAAAATCCTAGGGCTGAGTGCCTCAAGAGCTGGGGGAGAGGGCAGTAGAAATAAAGAAGGGACCATTATGACAATGTTGGTTGGAAGGGATTGCTCTGGATGGGAGATGTGTGCTGAAAGTGGGTAAAGAACCAAGCATGATGGTCTATCAGTATCTGTATTGCAAACCATAGTACCCCAAAGGGTGGGGAGGGTGAGAGAGACAGAGAGAGACACAGAGAAACAGGAGAGAGAGAGAGAGAGAGAGAGAGAGAGAGAGAGAGAGAGAGAGAAGAAAAGTATGAAGAGTGCCTGCCATAGAGGCAGGCTTGGGTGAGATGGTGGCAGGAGGGATACAGCAGATATTGGTTGTGGGAAGTATACACTGGTGGAAGGTTGGGTGTTGGAACATTGTATAACTGAAACTGAGCATAAAAGTTTTGCAGTTGTCTCATGGTGATTAGGTGGGAATGCCGACTGGTTCAGCCCTTTTGGAAAACAGTATGGACGATTCTCAAAAAATTAGAAATTGAGCTCCCATTTGACCCAGCAATACCACTCCTGGGAATATATCCCAGAGAGGCAAAAAAGTATAGTCAGAATCACATCTGCACTTCTATGTTCATTGCTGCACTGTTCACAATAGCCAAAATCTGGAAAAACCCCCTAGTGCCTTAGAACAGATGACTGGTTAAAGAAACTTTGGTACATCTACACAATGGAGTACTATGCAGCTGTTAGAAAAGATGAAGTCATGAAATTTACATACAAAGAAAGTATCATGCTAAGTGAATTGAGTCAGAAAGAGAGGGACAGACATAGAAAGATTTCATTCATCTGCGGAATATAAAGTAACAAAATAGGAGACTACCATAAAAGAATAGTTGAGATAAGTACCAGGAGGTTCACTCTATGGCTTGAAGGCCAGCAACACATGCTAGGGGAAAGGCAGCTCAGATAGAGAAGGGAACACCAAGTAAAGGATATCGGGAGGATCCTCCCAGGATGGGAGATACATGCTGAAAGTGGACTATAGACCGAACATGATTGCTACTCAGTGCCTCTTTTGCAAACCACAGCACCCAAAAGGAGAGAGAGAACAAAAGGGAATGCCCTGCCACAGAGGCAGGATGGGATGGGGTGGTGGTTGGGGTGAGTGAGTGGGAGAGATACTGGGATCATTGGTGGTGGAGAATGGGCACTGGTGGAGGGACGAGTACTCAATCATTGCATAACTGAAACCCAAGCACAAAATCTTGTAAGTCTGTACCTCATTGTGTTTCACTAATTAAAGTTAAAAAAAAATCCTAGGGCCAGGAATGTGGCTTAGTGGTAGATGCCATGCATGTTTATGGTCCTGGGTTTGATCCCTTACACCAAAAAGAAAATCAGTTTTGTTTCAAAATTTTATTTAATGAGAAATTCTGTTAGATATTTTAAATAGGAAATTAGTAATAATTTTAATAAACATACGTGATAGGAGAAGGCCTTTCTCCAAACTCAGTAACCTGCAAGATACTATTGTTGTATCTTCACAAGCTGAACTTCCCATAACATGTTTGAGAGTATATTCTACTTACAGATTTTTCTCTCCCTAACATTTATTCATCACTGTGATTTACAGTATTGCCAATAGCAATGTTTCAGGCATACAATTTAGATACTACAGCCATCACCAGAATGCTAGTGTTCCTCCACCAGGTCCCCTCACGTTCCCCTACCCCATCCCCTGAGAAACTCAGTTCTGAAGGCTGACCCTCAGAGGTCAGTTTTAATTCCCTTACTATAATTTTTATACTCAGCATAGGAGAGAGAATATTCAATTCTTGAAGTGGTTAAAATATGTAGTGGAAATTTAAAAAATTAAACATATGGGACCCCCGACAATTTTCACAAAACTTTATTTCACAGAATATATGAAATAAAATATCACTGTCACTGTCCTGCCATTGTTCATCGATTTTCTCAAGCAGCCCCAGTAACATCTCCATTGTGAGACTTAGTTGTTACTGTGTTTGTCATATTGAATACATCACGGGTAGTTTACCAGGCTTTGCCGTGTGGGCAAGATACTCTTGGTAGCTTGCTGGGCTCTTCAAGAGGGGTGGAAGAATCGAACTTGGGTTGGCCATGTTGGCTGCATGCAAGGCAAACGCCCTACCTGCTGTACTATTGCTCCAGCAAGTTAGAATTTTAGCTTCAAGGGTAGCAATTCATGGTTGACATTTAAAAAGTTAAGTCACATTTAACTTTCCAAGATTGACTTGCTAATACCCAGACCTTGGTCCTGTGGCTTCTTTCTTTGCATCGATAACTATAGTTTCCGTCAACATTTTAAGCCCACAACTCAGATGGAAACCAGAAGGGAAAAAAGACTGGGTAGGAATAAAAACAAGTGTGGGTGAAAATCTCGACTCACTAGTGGTTTTACACACACATACACACACATGCACGCACACACACACACAGAGCATCATCTCAGCTGACTTACTTCATCTTAATCCCAGTCAACTTTGTGAGCACCTCTTCTTTGTTTAATGATATAATGAGGTCTATAAGATGACCCTAAGGGATTA
Source organism: Sorex fumeus (assembly GCF_029834395.1). Classification (NCBI taxonomy): domain Eukaryota; kingdom Metazoa; phylum Chordata; class Mammalia; order Eulipotyphla; family Soricidae; genus Sorex; species Sorex fumeus. The sequence continues at coordinate 17,372,452 of NW_026606083.1, read as the reverse complement.
TGAAAAATTTCAAATCAGGTTTGGGTAAACTCTGGGGAGGGGTGCAGAAAAGTGATGAAGGATAGAGGACTTTGAGAAAGCACAGTGAGATGTAGGTGGACCTTATCAAGGAGATGTGGAGGATGTGCATAGGGGTAGGGGAGGCACCCACAGATCAGTTTGGGTCTTTACGCTGGAGGAGGGGATACGTCCCTTCCTCATCAGGAAGACCTGTCTGGTTGCCTGGAGGTGATTGGATAGGATTTCATTAGGAATACTTCCATGTTTTCTCACTGTGTGCTAGGATCCTGTGCCTGGTTGTTGTCTCCCTTCTATGTCCTGTCTGTCCTGTTCCCTCACTCCCTTTTTTTTCTTTTCTCTACCAACATTTACAAATGTTTTCAAAGTCATACTATGAACCAGACACTGGTAGAAGATGAATGTACCCTGACAAGGACTAAGATTGCTTGTTCTTGCTGCCACAAAATTGTATGTTTTTCTTGTACTGTGAGACAAAGACATAAACATAGGGATGTGTAGGATAACATTGGTTTGCCCTTCCTCCCTGACCGTAGGGAGCTTAGGTTTGTTGATTGCTCCCCTAACCTGTCAATTACCTTTGCCTCCTGATCAGACTCTGTTTACTTGTAAATATTGTTTTTTCTCTTCTCTTTAATGCCCTATGCATAGTTAATTCAGAGTACTGTCCTTTTTATACGTATAGACACAGGAAGACAATGCTATGCTTTTATAACTTAGGAGTTAGTTGACTCCTAATGATATTTACACCTGGGCATTTGTTCTCTCGACTTAAGTCTCAGTTTTCCTTACTTCCTAGCACCCCAAAAGCAGGGCCCAATGTGGGAGTGGATGGACACAGGGCAAGCTGTGAGCTTCCCTGGCATCGAAATGGGCCTGACCAAAGCACTATAATATTTAAGTATAAGTTAAGAACATAGTTATGGACAAATTCTGTCATGATCCAAAAAGTAACATCTAGATTAGGACACTGCTAGGATTAGGAAAGATTAATCTGGCCTGAGCACTGTAGTCTGAGATCTGTGATGAGATGTTCCCAGGAGAGCCACCCTACAAACTCAATCTATCTCTTACTGTGTCCATACAAAACACTTAATGTTAAGAAGTAGAATTAAGACATTAATTAAGATGTTAATTAGGTTATTGGACTAAGGAGAGGAGGTGGTATTTCTGCCCTTGAGCCTGATGGTTGATCAGGAAGGGTTTATTGATATGTTAATTGTACTACCTGACAGGGTGTGGTGTCTACCCCCAATGTGGGGAGATTGGGGAAGGGACTAAAGAGTGACCAGGGCAGCAAGACAGAGCATGAGAGACTAGCAAGGGGGACAGAGAAAGAAGAATGTAGGGGAAGAATGCAGTAGGTGCGTGGAGAGAGAGAGAGACCAGGCTGCTAGAGGGAGCGCGGAGAGATGAGTGGAAGAGACAGGAGGAGATGAGAATGAGGGGTTTAGTAAGACTGGAACAGGCACATGGGGAGAATGGAATAAATATCAACTGATCACCAGCCAGCCTGGTGTCCCTCGTTTCCTCTTTTGTCCACGCATGGCATTGGCCGTCTCTGGTGGGGAAGTGGCCTGAGACCACTGAACACGGGCATCAAGAGAGAGAGCCGCGGGTTCCCCTAGCTGTCAGGAGTCTACACAGGGATGTACATATGATAGGAATGGTATGGGGAAGAAATGAAGGAGAGACACACTTGGGAGACCAGGAAGGGTTCCTGAAAAGGGGGAGACTTAAGAAGTAAAGACGAGACAGCCAGAGAAATGAGTGGAAAGAGAGATAAGTGTTCCAGGCAAGGGGAAGAGATCTGCTCTCTGCCCTCCACACTCCACCATCCAACCATTCTGAAGGGAGAGAAGGGCAACCTTCAAGATGGAGGTGATCCCCATGGCCAAAGTATGAGTGAGAAGTCTACAGAGAGCTGAGGATGGGGGTTTTGGACACCAGGACATTCATTGGACTATTTTTCCTGATTCTTCCAATGGAAAAGCCTTTGGAGACTAGTCATCAAATGATGGGCTCAGATTGGCATTGTAGAATATTTGCTTGGCAGTTGGATCGGGATGGCAAGAATGGCAAGGGCTGTGCTTGCCTGGGAGGAGAGTGTGTTCTATAGTGAAAAAAGTAAAAAAATTAAAGTAGGAAAACCTACATAATGGCAAGATACTCAGGAGTCGGGGTTGATAAAGCTTATTGATTTGGAGCCATGAGCGTCAAGATTATTTCCGGATTTTTGACTTGGGGAAATTAATGAGTGAAGCTGAGGGAAAAAAAAACTATCATAGTACTTTGGTGGAGGGGGGTGATGGAATGTTGAATGTCAGACTAGTTGAGTTTGTGGTGGGTTGGGGATATACCTAAATGGAAATTCAGGAGAGAAAGTTTTGGCCTGAGATAAAAGTTTGGGAAAGATCTGCATATACAGAGGGGTTCCCAACACTGGAGAATGAATGAGATCCCTCGGTTTATAGTACAGACTATTAGAATACTGCAGGGGATTGTACAAGCAGAGAGGAACCCGAAGGAAACAGAGGCAGGGCAGTTAGAGGGGAGAAGCCAGCCCAGAGTATGTGATGATGCAGACTGAGAGAGAAGGTTTTTCAAGGTGGAGGGGTAGGTCAAGCGAGAGGCAGACCAAAAACTTCTGTGGGATGGATCCGCAGGAAGCACTTGTAACTTTGATGGCAAAAACTTTTGAAAACAGGAGCTAGAAGCCACTATGCACGAAGAGTTGAGGAGAAGGGAAAGAAGAGTTGAATGTGGGCCTTTCCTTGAGGAATTTTGGCTGTGGGAGAAAGAAGACTCTAGTTCCACATGCCTTGTGGCTGGGCGAGGAATTACAGAGGTGCGGAGAGTCTTCAGCCCACTTGGATGATGATAGGAAGTAGCTTAATGAACAGAGAAGCTGAAGCTGAAGTTTGTGGAGACAGGGCTGTGAGGGTCCCAAGAACAGAAGTGGGCCTGGGATCCAGAATACAGACAGATAACTTTTGGCTCTCAGGCCGACTCCTATTTCCATGGTGAGGGAAGGGAAGGACAACACAGTTGGGGTTAACACATTGTTTCCTGGTATTTTATTTTACTTACATTCTTTCTAAATGTTTCTCCACAGACACTACCCAAAGCAGTCCTTCACCACCGTGGCAGACACACCTGAAAATCTTCGCCTGAAGCAGCAAAGTGAATTGCAGAGTCAGGTAATTTCTTGAAGGCCTATTTTCTTCACATCGGTAATGAATATGATTCACAAGGCCTCGCTTGGGAGCTTCTGACATTGTCCAATCCTCTTAGATGAGGGTTCATGTGGAGACTGAAACCCAGCCTGGATGGGGCACCCCTGGTGGAAGGGTGGAACATCTGCTTCATCCGTGGACTGGGATCAGGCCGAGATTCTGGATTCTGTGATTCACACGAGTCTAGGGCAAATAAATGAGTTCTGGTCAGAGTTAGTGTTTCCCAACAATATTGATTTATTTGGTCCTAAATATTTAAAAACATTTTATAAATAGCTTTTCCACACTGCATATGTAGGGGAGACAGAGGTGTGAACTTGACCCAGTTGCAGTGCTTGTGGGGCTCACACCCTGTCTGTGTATCTCACACCAGCCACAAGCTGTGTTTGCATCCTGTCACTCTACTCAATTTTCTTCATATGTCACACTGACAGCAGGGACGGAGATGAGAACACCCCCGTTGGCTCCCAGACAACTCTTTTGGATGAAACTTGCCTTCAATATGGGAGAAACACGCGGTTTAAGACTAGGGGTTCGAGTGGCACTGTTTTCTGCAAGGACTTAGCCAGTCTCTTCTTGAGAAGTGAATGGTGCTCTCTTTGGGGGAGGTGAGCTTGCCTGGATGGTGTCCTTGGATCCGCACTGCAGTAAACTGACACCAAGAATAGTGGGGAGGGCTTGTGGCATGGGGGCTGAAGGGCTTGCAGGGAGACTGGGTTGTGGTCCCCTTCTGCTGTTCACTGGCTGTGTCCTAGCATCAGCCCTTCGGATTCTGTGCTTCTGTGAAGACCCTCTGTCTTGTCTACCTGTCTCAGGGTGATTGAAAGCATCAAATAGGGAGTTAGGTGTAAAAGCATTTCAAAAAGTTATAAAAAATATGGGTGACTTATTGTCATTATTATGATCACTGATCTGAAAAAAAAGCAAAATGTTAATATTTAAGAAAGAAGTTAATATTTATATTCTTAACTTATCATATTATTATAGAATAAATATATTATAAAACATTTATATTATAAAATATATTATAAAATATTTGTTTTTATATATTATAAAATATATTAGAAAATATTTATTATATAAATATTATAATAAGAATATTAATATTCTTATACATAACATATATAAGTTAATACCTAATTATTTTGATCATGTCAGTCTGCAGTTTTTATTATTATTGTTTTCAGTGTCAGGGATCAAATTCGGGAGCCTCACACAACGCACACAGGCTCCATTATTGAGCCACCCCTGCAGTCCTTCCTGTCGCTGTTCTTTGTGAGAGAAGTCAGCTCGCAGCTACCCGGTTCTCATCATTTCCTTGCAGTTTTATCTGATCAGAGAAGATGTTGTGGTTTCCTTCGCCCTTTTTCTGGATTGGGGATCATGTCTCGGTTCATTAGAGAGTTAACTCAAAGCTGAGTTTACTGTCAGTTAACAATGCCACCATGACATGGTTGCCATTAGCTTTTGTTTTTTTTATGTAGAATGCTAATTTTTGCATGTGGAGCCATTAATTGGAAAAAAAATTGAGTGGACAAAGAGAGGTGCTGCAGCGATGCAGACACGAACACCCTTGCTCATTCACACTGGGGAGGGTGCCAGGACTTGGCTCCAGGCCACGCACATCCAATGTGCCTTTCTTCCTCCTCAAGTTAGGATTAATTAGATAATTCTGGAGAAGTACTTGGAGCACACTGGAAAACAGAACTCAATCAAGCAATCAAATATTTGTTCCCTGCTTATTACACGTCCTTGTTCTGTGCAAAAAAAAATTATAAGGAGTTAATTCTCCCCACATGGAACTCATAGGGTGTAGGGGAAATGGGTCTCTCCTCCTCTACCCCTGCCTCAGCTGTGTTTCATTTATAAGAAGGAAGGAGTGAGTGTGGGTTAAACAGGTTAGTGTTGTATTCTCGGGGTGGGTGGAGGGGTACCTTGGAACTCTGAAGGTTGAGAATTTGATACATACAACTCCACTTTGCCCTTTGAAGGTTTAGCACTCCTCCCAATGGAACTAATTGGGTGCAGTTAGTGGTTGTAAGTACCTCATCTAAGTCCAGAAATAAGCACTTTAAAATTATTTATTTATGTACTTATTATTACTTGCTTATTTTTTTTAATGAATCGCCATGAGATACAGTTACAGACTTAACAAACCTTCGTGATTATATTTCAGTCATACAATGATGAATACCCATCACTCCATCAATGCCCATTCTCCACCACCAATGTTCCCAGTATCCCTCCCACCACCCCCACCCCTTCCATAAAGTAACACAATAGAAGACTAAGCACATACTGTTTTTTTCTCATGTGCCTGACTCTGGAAATGTGAAGAGAAAGGGGGCTTGGCATTCTATACAAGGCTGATTCCATTCTTCCTCTTAGTGATCACTGAGCCACAGGAGGCAGAAAGCACCATAAAGATGGAACAGGAGCAGGTACAGCATCATAGGGTATCTGAACAGTGGGTGAAGGTATCCACATTTAAAAAGCTTTTCCTCAAATGTCACCTTCTGGGGGAAATACAGGAACCGTGAACTGAATACATACTATGTGCAGGGAATTATGTTAGGCATTGAGCATGTCAGGATACCACAGTTTCATCATCATCTTTATCCAGGCACATGCTATTAAGTGTATAATCTCATTTATTCCCAAATGGCCTTGTGAGACAGGGATTGATTGTTATCTCTGTTTAGATGAAGTACTCAGCCTTTGGAGCACTAAAACAATTTTCCCTTGCAAACGTAGTTCATAAGGTGTTGAACTTGGAATTAAAAGATCCACTGGTGTCCACATTCTTAACTAATACTCTGGTGGCTTTTCTCAGAGAGTACTAAGAAAAAGGATTTGACATGAAAAGCTGTAGTACAAGTAAAATTTCACATCAGCTATAAAAGTCACACTAGAAGAAGCCATTATTTTAAAAACTTTTAATTTTTTCTATATAATTTTTTTAATTGAGTGAGATTCTGTGGTTTATAATACTATTAATAATTGTTTCTCATGCACATGATTCCAATACTGTATGTACCAGCAGTGTACCCACCTCCCTCTCCCAAGGAATCCCCAATGCTCCTTACTTTCCAGCTCAGTCTAAGTTGTGTGGATTAGTTCTCTCATTATGTTGCCTTTGGGCCTTTGTGGCTATTTTGCTGTGTATTTAAGTTCCGCATATGAGAGAGATCATTCTGTATCTCTCCCTTTCTTCCTGACTGACTTCACTCAGCATGATCTCCTCTAGTTCCATTCATGTTATTGTAAATTGCATAATTTTGTTTTCTTTAGAGCTGCATAAGATTTCATTGTGTATATATACCACAGCTTCTTGATCCATTCATCCACAGTTGAGTATTTGGATTGTTTCTATATCCTGGCTATTGTACTAAGCATCTTGATGAATGTAGGTGTGCATACATATTTTGGAATGAATATTTTTGTGTTTTGGGGCTAGATGCTAGGAAGTGATATCACTGTGTCATTATGGTAGTTCTGTTCCTCTTTTTTGGATAATCTCCATATTGCTTTCCCACCAAAGGTGAATAAGGGTTGCTTTCTCATCACAACCTTGCCAACACTGGAAAGCAGTCATTATTAATGTTTTCTCCTGGTTGAAAGGCAAAGTCATTTCTGATTTTGGCAAAGGTACAGGAGGAAATCTGTCCTGATAGCAAAATTGATTAGTGGCACTTTATTTCATTATGGACTGGAGCGATAGCACAGTGGGTAGGGTGTTTGACTTGTACACGGCTGACCCGGGTTCAATTTCTCCATCCCTCTTGGAGTGCTCGGCAACCTACCGAGAGTATTCTGCCCACATGGCTGAGCCTGGCAAGCTCCCCGTTGTGTATTCAGTATGCCAAAAATAGTAGCAACAAGTCTCATAATGGAGACGTTACTGGTGCCCACTCGAGCAAATCGATGAACAGTGGAGGACAGTGCTACAGTGCTACTATTTCATTATAGCATTCTATATAGTTTGATTCTGTGAATCAAATATAATCAAATAGAGCGTTTCCTTGGAGTCTGAACTAAGTCTGAATCAAGAATTCTGAAAGATACACAGTTTTGGTGGAAAATTGACTTAATACTTGTTTCGGTAATTTGTGATGCTAAATGAGTCAAATCTGTTCATAAGTCTAAGTCTTGAAATTCTGAAATCTCTTAGAATTGTTTGCTTAAAACTAATTCTTTTCTTACAGCTCATTAGCTTACCAAATGAGCCAAAATGGAAAGAAAACAAAAATTTATTTTCAGTCCAATCTGGAAAGTTATTTATACTTGTATACTGTTATCTTTTCCTGTATCTCTCTCCTTTTCCCCCAATTTGTCTCTTTTGCAAAGATTGTAAACTTAGCATTTTACTTTTTGCCTTTCTTGGATTCTCTTATGCATTTTCATTTTATTTATTTATTTATTTATTTTTGTGGGAGGAGGGATGTTTATGTCATCCCTCAATACTTAGGGCTTATCCCTTGCTATGTGCTCAGGGTTACTCCATGTGGGGCTCAAGGGGCCATCTGGGGTGTAGCAATAGAACTGGGGTCAGTAGCATGCTGGGCAAGTACCTTACCTGCTGTGCTATCTCTCTCGTCCTGATTCTCTCACTGTTTTTGGAGGAGGGGGGAATCTTTGTAAGGTGACATATTGAACTCATAAAATGATTCACAATGCTAGAGAATAATCCATCCAATAATGGTTAGCTCTTCAGAACGGTGATAGGGAATGCTTTACAGGCATCCTCTGATTCACAGAAACTCTGAGTGTGCGCACCTGGCCAGCCTCTGATGGCAGAGGATGAGGATGGCCCTGGAACTTGGTCACACAGAGCAGGGTGGCTCTTCATTAGCACAGGCCCACCCTCTCGTTACATCTCCCAGGATGAACTTCTTCAAAGAGCTCAGGCTCCTTGGGTAGGTACTCCTACAGGTCCACTCAACAAGAAGCAAGAGGAAACTTGACTTCTCTGGTTTAAGTAACAGCACCCATCCCCTGTTGGTCTGCCTTGGCACCAGCATAGGATCCTTTCTAGAGAGGAAGCTTTAATTTCCAATCACTTTCCTGTCCTGAGTTTCAGCATACTAATTTCAGAACAAACTCTGGGAGCAACCAGGTCTTAGTAAACTGAAGAAACTCTAAACCTTAGCACATGAAAGGAAAAGTCCCTGATTAGAAAATTTTCTTTTCTCTACTGTTCTATGTTCGAGAAAGTATTAGATTTTTGGGGACTGCATAGCCTACTTGTTCTTTATTTGAATTTATTTCTTTTTCTATTTGTTTTCTGGGCCATATCTGGCTGATGATGCCCAGGGTCTACTCCTATTTCTGTGTTTAGTGATTACTTCTGGAGATATTCTGGGGACCATGTGGTGCCTGGGATTGAACCTGACCCTCCTGCATGCAAAGCACACAGTTTAGCCACTTGAGCATGTGCTCTTTCTCTCTCTTTCTCTCTCTCTCTCCCCCTCCCTTCTAGGGTCAGAGAGATCTGGCCCTGGTATACTTCTTCTACTGTTATTAGAAGGAAAGATGCTGCTGTTTTGATTACTCTAGATCAGGGGTTCTGCAGTCTTCTGAAAACCCTGGAAATGATTCTTCAAATGAAACCTTAAAGGGAAACTTACACTAAAAAAGCAAAGTCTAGCTCTCATGGCTCCAACAAGGGAAGAATGAACTGTGGACCATTGCATTTCCCCCTCACTCCCTTTCCACTGCTTTTCTTAATAGGTGTACTCCTAGCGTCCTGGATAATGGTCTTAGGAAATCCCAGGCCTTTGTAAGAGGATCCTGAAAAGTGCCACTTAAAGCAAACATCAAACTCTGCGCTAAATTGCTTGTGTGCTTGGCTTCACTGTCTGCTGTCATGCTGACAATTATATGGAGATTTGGGTGTTCTGTGGGTTCTGAAGTAGAGTGTGTATCATTTCTGAATACTGCTCATGTGAGAGATTGCAAATCATCATTGACCATGAATGGAACACAAGTCATTCTTAGGTGTAGTATCTTTGTTTTCCAGTCGATGTTGATTCTTTTTAAATTCTTCCACATTTTTGTGCAGGCCTGAAGACTCATAGAAATATGATAGGAACACAGTGAGGGCAAAAGGTAACTTTTAAATTCTTATTTTTTTATGGGGAACATAATACTGAAGCATCTCTGGGGTGGGGTGGGGGGGTGAGGGAAACATATGGCCTGGAACCTGCAGTATAAAACTCCCAATACTGGGAATGGAACAGCATGTGCTGACATGTTTGTTCTGCTCTGCTGTGTCCTTGGCACCTCTATGTAACTCTTAGCCTCACCTTCTATTTCTGGAGGGGATTTTTTTCTTAGTTATCTGTCATCAAACCATTCAGCAAGGTGTTAATCACCTAAAGCCACACCCCTCTCAGGTGGCAGCTATAATTTAAGAGGGTGTCACTGAAGACTGATTTCCTTTCAGCATGGAATCCCTGCCTTGGAAAAGCCTTTTGGATAATATCTGTACCTTCCAGATCCCTTTCTCTGGACCCTCCACCACCCAATTACACATCTGATGCATATTTCATTGGCCACTGAGCACCAGTGCTATTGGGGTGTCCATGTTAGACTAGGGAGGAGTGATGATGTTAGAAAAATCTGATGAAGCCCTCACTGCTGGGAGTGCTAGTCTTACAGGATAGGGGAAGGTAATTAACCAACAGAAGTTGGTAAAATTGCAGCTGGGACAAGACTGGCAGAGAGAGCTGCATGTTTTTTTACTTTTTTTTCTTTTTGGGTCACACCCGACAGTGCACAGGGGTTACTCCTGCCTCATGCACTCAGGAATTACTCCCAGTGGTGCTCGGGGGACCATATGGGATGCTGGGAATCGAACCTGGGTTGGCTGCGTGCAGGGCAAAATGCTCTACCTGCTGTGTTATCGCTCCAGCCCCAAGAGCTATATGTGTTTTAACCATGTTTTCTTGGACTTTGGGGCTATGGAGGTTGAGGACTTCTCTGCAGATAGATATCACATGGAACCTCAGATGGTGATGGTGAAATGCCTTGTTCATCCTGCCGAACCATGGGTCATGGGTCCCATTTCTTAGACCTACCTGTTCCCTACCATTGTCCCCTCCCCCCCCAACAATCCCACCACCGTGCCCCTCATGTCCTATTCTGTGCTGGTTCTTCCAGGCTCTCTGTCCTGTTCTTTTTTTTTTTTTTTTTTGCGGGATTCTTATCTGACAACTCCAGGCTTCTAAAGCAGGAAGACCGTCTCTCTGGAGCATTTTCCTTGGTAATTCTTATATATTGCTGATCTTGGACAAGAGGTCTTTCATACTTGGCTTTCAGTATTCCATTTTCTTTGAACCTCATTTTGGCAGCCTGATAGTTCCCATCTTTTGATTTTTTTTTTCACCATTTGATGCCGTATTCCAATCCTCTTGTGATGCTTCTTATTTCCCACAATAAGTGCTTTCTCATGTATGGGAAGGTAAGAGTTTGTGGGGGTGGAGGGGCACACCGGTTCCTTTTCAAGGTTTTGAAGCGGTGAAAACGATGAGAGATAGTGTTTCTCGGGGAGGAAGGCATGAATGCGAATGAGCACTTCAAAGGAGGAATATGAATTCACTCGATGCGGCCCATTTCTTTCAGGGAACTGAACATGCTGTGCAGATGTTGACTCTAACCCCCACAGTTTCCTCCAAGTCAGATCATTTCTCTGTTTCACTTCTGGGTACCGTGATGTAAGAGATGAGAATGTCAGTAGTGACAGACAAGCAAAACAACCAATCTGTTTTGATTTGCTGTGTCAGGACTGGGTTTTAGGGCCTTTTATCACAGGGGTCTGTTTCTCCTCTCCTCACCCTCCAAAGTGACCCTTGTTCTTTGCATCTGTTCCAGGACTCCAGGGTGCTGGTCTTGGGGCTCAGCTGGCTCGTCCCATCTCCCTTTCCATCCTTCTCACAGCTCCTGGTGTATGTGTGTGTGTGTGTGTGTGTGTGTGTGTGTGGAAGGAGAGGGAGACACCGAGGGGAACCTGGAGAGCAAAAGGGGGAGGGAATAAACCTAGTTGTTTATTCTCTGGGCCAGATCCAGATCACTGAGTTTGGGATCACATCGGACTAGACAGCCTGTCAATTTGGGGAGACTCAGGGGTCATGAATATAATAGCTCTGGCGAGGAGAATGATTTAAAAACACTTCAATGGATGTGTTTTTCATCTTTCTCCTCTTCCTTTATTGAAGCATAATCGACGTACAGACATTTTATTAGTTTCAGGTGCACACCGTAATGATTTGACGTTTGTGTCAATGCAGAAGTGTCCCCCCAGTCATTCTATGTCCCATCTCTTCTTAGCAGTTTTTTCAAGTTGCAATATAATACTTTATTATAATCATGCAATATATTATTGCCTGGGAACCCCAGGCGGCATGCTGCAACCCTGTGATTGATTTATTTTATAACTGAAAATTTATCCCCCTCGATCCACGTTGCCCAATTTGCACACTCCCAGTCCCCCCACACTCCCCCTTCTTCCCAACCCTTCTCATCCTCTTTCTCTTCTCCAAGTCCTGTTCTGTGTCACACCATAGCACCACTAACCTTCCCAGGGCATCACTAACCATCTCTAGACATAAAACAATGGATTGTACTAAATGAGCCCCACAATTCCTGCCAGTTATAATGGTCTTGATTGTAGTAGTGAAATATTGCTCTACGATAGTAGCTTGATTTAGCAATGAAAGAGCTTGAAAGAGGGTACCACCAGGCTTTCTTTCCTTTCAAAATGTTATCATCAGAGCCACTTTTGCACCTCATCAGCCTCTAGATTAGTCTTAGACATTGGCTGGAGGTCATAATTAGGGAATCACAGGGGTGTGAGAAGGTTGATGGGCAGATCAGCATCACGCTTACACATAGCTCTATTTTTCCCCATTAAACCTGTTTATAAAGAAGGACGGCAAAAATAGCCACATAGTCTGTCTTATTTAGCTGATTGCAACTAATCTGATCATTAGTCCTATTTTTCAGACTTCCTGTGTCAAAGTCACTTGGATAATGATGCAATGATATGCTTCCAGGAGGTGTCTTGGGGATTATAGTTTCCTTCCCTTGTGCTCTTTTATTTTAAAATAATGACAGCAATTGTTGTTAGCTCCCCCTTCTCCACCCGCTGCCCTTCTAGCAGTTGTTGCAGTGACCAGGCATCACCCTCGTTGTTGGTGTTGCTGTTGCTGGGGTTGCGAGGCTGGGAGAGGTGCTCATTACTACACACCGGACTGTATGCCAGGCATCACACTTATGGCGCTGAGTCCCAGACAGCTGTACTGTGGAGATGGCGCTTGGGTGCTTGAGTGCTGGGCACGTGGAATGGAGAAGGCGACCTCGCTCCTGCCAGGCAGGTTCTTGGGTTGTGGAGCCATAGTAGAGGTCCTGTAGAAGCTTGAGAAAGTTGGTCTCTTCTCTCCACCATGCTACTGTGTTTGTTACCCCACCCCCTTCCTTTCCAGCTCCTTCTGCTGACGCCCACAACCTTGAGTTGATTCAGTGGACTGAGCCTTGATTCCGGGAAAGACGTGATACAGTATTTTCTGACACATCTTCATCCAGGGGTGCTAACCCAGAGCAATTCTATTTCATTACACTAGCAGATTCATGAGTGGGCTGAATATTCTGTACCTTAATTAATTCATACTCTTAATTTCTTTCTTCTTGGGGGAGTGGTGTGTGGGCCACACCCAGCAGTGTCTGGGGATCACTGCTTCCAGCTCTGTACTTAATGGTTGGTCCTGGAGCTACCTGGATACCTTTTGGTGCCAGACTAACCCAGGTCAGCCACATGCAAGGCCAGTCTCTAAACCCTAGTACTATGTCACTAGACTGGATAATCTTAATTTCTTAATAATATCTATTGTGAGCAAAGCGTGCTGCTCTCAAATCATTCCTTTGCTGTGGAATCAGGCAATACAACCAAAATTTCAGTGCAGGGTCAAGTTTTGGTGCTTGGGAATCCTTCACAAGTAGCCAGCCTCATCCAGTAGGTACCCTGAGTGTTTTAACTCATAGGGAACACCTCTCTTTCCCTTTACTGGAAATTATCTGGCTCCATTTTTATTGGCATCTCAGAACTTATTTTATAGCTTGCACTGGTTTCAGAGGACTGCTCCATAGAATTCTACAGAGACTTGCTAAGGATAGAAACTGAGTCATGAAATTTTGGTGCTGGGATTGAACTTAAGTTGGCAGCTTGCCAGGCAAGCACCCTCACCACTGTACTCTCGCTCTGGTCCCTCAGCAGTAGTTTTTTTTTTTTTTTTTTTTTTAATAATTTATTTATTTATTGAATCACTGTGGGAAAAGTTACAGAGCTTTCGGGTTTAGGTCTCAGTCATGTAGATACCGAACACATTTCCCTTTGCCAATACTCATTTTTAACCCCGAACCCCAATAGACCCCCACCTCCCACCCCTCCCAATTCTTGTGAGGCAGATGAGTTCTAGTTAATACTCTATCTACTTTGACTAGATAGATTATTTCGATAGAAGATGCACAATTATTGTTAAGAGTTTACGACCCACCCCCCCCCCCCCCCCAATCAGACATGCTGAAACAGCGTTGTGAAATGATTTGCTTTCTACAACTTGGTTTAAGAATAAAATGATGTCGCGCGGCCGCGATAGCGGCCGCGCGGTTTTAAATATCTGCTATTTTACTTATTGACCCTGGAAGAATTTCTATTAAAAGTTAGCTAGTTAAGAGATTGGTTTCTGTGCCCTGGAGTCGTGGCCATGCCGGAGAGCCGCTCGTGGGGGGCAGCTGGCGACCTCGGTGGGGCGTGGGGGACGGCCCACAGAGCCCCCCTTCCCATGAGGTCCCCGCCGCTCCCCCCCCGAGCCCGGCTCAAACCTGCTTTCCACAAGGCTCCCGTGCGGCCGCCATCTTTCTTTCCAGAGAGGAGCGGGCGGGCTGGTCAACGCCCTTCCCCCTCCGGGCAGGCTTGGTGGCGCGGATCAACACAAGTCCATTTGCTTTTCTGCTCCAAGCGGCTGGTTCTCTGTGCTAAGTCCTTGTGCCTCCGGGGCCGTGGCCGTGCCGGAGAGCCGCTCGTGGGGGGCAGCTGGCGACCTCGGTGGGGCGTGGGGGACGGCCCACAGAGCCCCCCTTCCCATGAGGTCCCCGCCGCTCCCCCCCCGAGCCCGGCTCAAACCTGCTTTCCACAAGGCTCCCGTGCGGCCGCCATCTTTCTTTCCAGAGAGGAGCGGGCGCGCAGTAGTTTTTAATCAGTGATCAACTACTCCACAGAAGTAATACAGTCTCAGATACATGTGTCTACATATATGTTATATGTTATGTTATTATAGAGAATACAACTGAAATGTTCACCAACAGCCATGCATATAGTATACATGTGTTATGTAAAACACATATTTTTGACACATGTGTATACACATGTAGACACTAATAATAATTACCTAATAACATGAGGCTGGCTAATATAATATCTAACAATATGCCTAATATATAAAGGCCCCCCCTCCCGTTGATCGTCGATTTGCTCGAGCGGGCCCAGTAACGTCTCCATTGGAGACTTTGTTGTTACTGTGTCTGGCATATCGGATACTCTCGGCAGCTTGCCAGGCTCTCCAAGAGGGGCGGAGGAATCGAACTCGGGTCGGCCATGTTGGCCGCTTGTAAGGCGAACGCCCTACCCGCTGTGCTATCGCTCCAGCCCGTGCCTAATATATAATAATATTTAATAGGTAATGATAGGATAAATGTGTAATGTTAAAATGTAGTAATATCTATTTAATAAATGCTAATGAGAATAAACTAAAAATATAATATGACTTGGAAAGGCAGCACTCAGGGTTTCAGTTGTTTAACAGTTCCAGTGCTGCCTCCATCCCTAGCATGCCAATGACTTTGAAGTTTCTGTGTTTTAGTTATTCCACATGTTTTAAGAACTGGTCAAGGTAAAAGAGGGTCACAGAGATAGAACTAGTTCTGAAAGAGGGGTATGGAGATATTTTCCAATCCATTTCCCATTCCCAAGGATAGAATTTTCCAATGAGCCGACCTATGAGAACTTTCTCTATTTTGCTGGGTCTTACTTGATGGGTAGTTGTTCATTAATTTAATGTTTTCTTTATATTTCTTTTCATCTTTGGCCTTTGTTTTATATTTTAAACTAGAGTCTAGAGATCTTATTAACTTAATGGTTATTATTTGATAGCCATGTGAAATAATTGTCAGGATTTTATTATACCATTTGGTGATAAGGGTGATAAGGTATGCAATGAAGTAGGAATAATAGGAATTAATTTCATGAAAACCATGAGTCTTATAAAAGGAAGGACTAAATGCTTTCTTGGAAGGTAGAGAGATGTCTCCTTAGTTTTCCTTAGCATTGATTACAGATCAAGAAAAGTGACAGCATTCTTGATTTCAAACCTTTATGAGCAAAGAAATCTCGTTCAAGAACTCATCCATATTTCCGGTTGTTTTTATATATGGAAAGCAGCTCCAGTTATTTGTTAATCTGAAGGAATTACCTCGGGTCTCCTATCAACAGTTTTTTTCTTCTGTACCCCACTTAGTTTTTCCCTCTTGGACCTGATGAAATGTTTCCCCTTTGAATGGTAGCACCCAAACATTCTTCTTGCTTTGGCATGGATATGATAGCAACTTCTCTTTAAAAAATACCACGCCATTTGGGAGAAGAAAAGAGCTTTCAGTTGGTTTTGGAAATAGTTCTTTCTATTTTTTTCCCCCCAGCACCTGTGCACTTTGGCAAACTATTTGTTGAGTTAGGTCCTTGATATAATATGGATCAGATAAGTTTTTGATTGCCTTCTGGACTCAGGAAAGCTTCTCCAAGAAAATCCACATTTTCAGGGGACAGGGTTATAAGTGGGAGGATCGATCGTGTCACAGCCAAATTTCAAGTCTCTGGTGCATTCCCCAGAGGAGTGACTCCTAACCCTTTCTGGATATTGAACCCCTTTTTGAAATTCGATGAAAGAAGTGTCTAAGAGCAAAACTGTGCCAGCTTCAGAATATAATTGCAGGGAGTTTGTGGGACATCCAACGTCATTAGAGCCTCAAGCTTTAAAGGGAGAGACCAGCTGAGCAGCAGGAGGAACAGGGGAGGTAGCTGGTGGGGACTAGATTGTCACAGAATTGTTGGGTAATCTGCTTAGTTGGCACAACTTTATTTGATTTAAGTATTAACTTTTCTGGAAATGTATAATTTTATAGCCTTAAAAAAGGCAATCTAGTAACAACTGTTAAAACTTAAAAACACACATGCTTGGGTCAGAAAGATAGTACAGGGGCTAAGGCACTTGCCTTGCATACTGCTGACCCTGGTTCAATCTCTGGCAACATATATGCCCCCCTTGGTCAGGAGTGATCCCGGAGCCCAGAGCCAGGAGGAATCCCTGAGTATCTCTGGTGATGCCCCCACTGCAAAAATAGACCCCCAAATCAGAACACCAAACAAACAAAGAAAACTACCTATAATCTATTTTGGAGGAAATGGTCTCGCAAGTGGGGCCCTGAGAGCTTGTCTTGATACCCCAGCCGTGCATGC
The DNA here is from genome assembly GCF_029834395.1 of Sorex fumeus. NCBI lineage: Eukaryota > Metazoa > Chordata > Mammalia > Eulipotyphla > Soricidae > Sorex > Sorex fumeus. Next base: position 17,355,634 of record NW_026606083.1, on the reverse strand, counting down.
ATGCCAGCTCAGTGCCTGGACTCGGGACAAGGTGTTGCTCGGCACCATGAGGTGGTGCTTAGAGGCCTCCATGGCTGTCCTCAGCAGAATTTAGGGTCCATGTGCTGCCCGTGATTGAACTCAGTGTCCTGCATGAACTCTAATCCCTTGAGCTCTCTCCTCAGCCCTCCCTGTGTGAGTTGATCCCACAGGTCTACTCCTGGATCAGGGAAGTCTTGCCCATAGAAACATCATCAGCATATAAACTGCGTGTGAAGGACCTCTGGGACTGCATCGTTTGCAGTAGCAGAAAGTGGAAACAGAGTGAAAGCCTGACAACAGGGTAACAATTGGGTGAACCATAATAATCTGTACTACTCATAATAATATCCATAATTATTTATAATAATAGGATGTTGAGCGGCCACTTACAAGTCTGAAAATGAGGCATAACAGATGCAGTGGTGGGCTTTCTGAAAAATACCATCCAGAGAAACACACAGATGTAGCCAAGTGTCCAAGGTGTAAAGCCCTCTCTGTGTGCAAGCATGTATTGTGTGTGTCTGTGTCTCTGTTTACTGGTGTCTGATTAAGATTATATGTAGAAAGAGAAAGAGATGGATTCATGTATACTCAGCTGTTGATGTAGATTCTGGGGGATTATCCATGAGAAACCAAGCAAAGAGGGGGAAAAAATTTCAGTCATTAAAAAGTTATATAATTATATATGACAGCCAGTGCATTTATCTGAAATTTTGTATGGTATGTATACCAGTAGGAATAGGCAAATAATTTAAATCATTCATTCTTTTTTTCTAGTAATGCATTGCTCATATATGCTGAACAATCTATTCTCTTGCTTCTTTGGCATGGGGGGTTTCAGTTTAGGTTGGGGCCAGTAGAACAGGGTGGGGTGGGGGCTAATTTATTTAGCGTGGCCAATCTGGGATCTCTTTGAGAACTTAGGTGGATTTTTTGTAATTTACTAGATTAACATAATTTGGTCTTTTAGCAAACTTTTTTTAAAAAATAATTTATTTATTTATTGGATCACTGTGGGAAAAGTTACAGAGCTTTCAGGTTTAGGTCTCAGTCATGTAAATATCAAACACATTTCCCTTTACCAATACTTATTTTTTACCGCAAACCCCAATAGAACCCCACCTCCCACCCCTCCCAATTCCTGTGAGGCAGATGAGTTCTAGTTAACACTCTATCTACTTTGACTAGATTCATTGTTTCGATAAAAGATGCACCATTATTATTTAGAGTTTACCCCCCCCCCCCCCCCCAAATCAGACATGCTGAAAAAGCGTGAAATGATTTGCTTTCTACAGCTGGGTTCAAGAATTAAATGTTGTTGCGTGGCTGCTATTGTGGATTTCTGCTATTTTACTTATTAACCCTGGAAGTATTTCTACTAAAAGTCAGATAATTAAGAGGTTGGTTTCTGTGCTCTGGAGTCGTGGCCGTGCCGGAGAGCTGCTCGTGGGGGGCAACTGGTGACCTTGGTAGGGTGTGAAGGACGGACTGGAACGCCCCCCACCCCCCATCCCATGAGGTTTCAGTCGCGCTCCACCCCCGGCTCATACCTGCTCTCCACAAGGCTCCCATGCGCCGCAACAAATTTTTATTGTCTCTTTTATGTTCTGTACTAGGAGGTTTTTCCTGGGCCACACGAGATAACATGCCTCTGCATGTGTATGTGGGTGTCTGTGTACATCGGTATGTGCTTATTTATGTGTTCTTGTGTGTGTCTGTGTGTGTGCATGTGTATGTGTGCGCACACATTTATGTGTTTATTATGTAGGTGTGCATGTGTGTGCATGCATGTACATGTCCAAGTCAGGGACTGTAACTGCATTCTTGTTTTGTCCCCTCACTCTGTCGTCATGTGTGTTCATATGCTGGTCAGGGTTTAAAATGAAAGAATACGTTACTGCTGACATGTTAATAAGAACCTGGGAGTGAGATCTTTATTTTCCTTCGTTCCCAACTCTCTACTCTCCCGCAGAAACTCCCTGAGAGAACAAATCACTGAAAGAGCCTTTAGTGGAAGAAGAACTTTAAGACACTCCTATAGATCAATCAGTGTTTCACAAAATTGTCTCCTGAAATGCAGTGACTTGGTGCAGTTCAATGTGGTGAGCATGTTGAAAAGGTTCACTTGTGGGTTTGACCTTGATAAGAGGGAGCCCTGAAATCTGCATTAAATCCTCATCTTCTGCATGTTACTAGTTGAGAGCCAATTGTAGCAAATTTTGTTTGGAACAAGGAGCACTTAAAGAATTTCCCCCCAAGGGGGGCCAGAGTGATAGCACAGCGGGTAGGGCGTTTGCCTTGCACGTGGCCGACTTGGGTTTGATCCCCAGCATCCCATATGGTCCCCCCAGCACCGCCAGGAGTGGTTCCTGAGTTCAGAGCCAGGAGTGACTGCTGAGCATTGCTGGATGTGACCCAAAAGGCAAAAAAAAAAAAATTCCCCCCCCCCCCCAGAATTTTACCAAGACTTTCCCTTATCTTTGGAGACCTTTTAGGCAGTGGAGATGCCAATACTTGGCCATGTAGCTGCTTTCTTTATTTTTATGCTGTCTTTATCTGCTGTTGCTGAACTAGGGTAAGAACGGGTTTTCTGAGTCTTTCCTGCTGTGATGAGCTTCTTCAAATGTGAGGTTCTACACCAAGCAAAGAACTGCTTAAACTCATTCAGAACTTGACTCAGCTGATGTTAGCATATAACTTTTGCTAATACTCTAATACTGGTCATTTTCATATTTGAGATGTTCATTAGGGATGCCTGTATTTATCAGAAATTATTACAAAGAAAAACTTTTGGACGACATAGTTACTGCCAAACATACAAGTTTTGAAATGAAGGTCTTTAATTCAGAGTTGGTTAAAAAATATTAGAACTGTTAGAAAAATGAAAAATTTAACAAATTCAAATCTTTTCAATGTAACAGAGTCTGTGTGTGTGTGTGTGTGTGTGTGTGTGTGTATACATGTATACATATGTATAACAGGACCTTTCATTTACAGTTGTGCTGGCATGAGCCGTGAATGAACAGACAGAGAGAGAGAGAGAGAGAGAAAGAGAGAGAGAAAGCACTTAAGGATAAGATAGTGAGTTTATTAGAGGCTCAGTGCTGAGGACCCTAAGTCAAAAGAGAAAGTGACTTGAAGTCCCATTTGCTGAGAGGGTCTTTTAATTTTTTTTTAACTATGCATCATTTTATTCTTAGAATTCAATATTTTTGCAAATGTTAGTTTTTAGCTTTATGTTTAGTAAACATTTTTGTCACAGAAATTCCAGTATTTTATAATTATATTTTCATTGCCTGCATAAAATGTAATGAAATTTGTATACTGTGATTAAATAACCATTTTTCTACTATAGGTTAGTGAGAGTTTTCCTTGAATTTTTATCATACCAACACATCTCTGAATGTGGTTTTTTCCCTCTTTTTAAAAATTATTTATTTATTTATTTAATGAATCACCAAGAGATACAGTTACAGACTTCCAAAATTTGATGATTACATTTCAGTCATACAATGATCAGAGAGGGTCTTTCTTTTATTCTCTAAAAGTAAGCTACAATCTACAAAATGAAGAAAACAAAGCATTTTTCCCAGCCTTCAGGTGCCCCAAAAAAGTCTGCATCACTATCTCTTGCCCATTTGGTGTGGCCTTCAGGTGTCACCTCCTGTGCTCTCCCATCATCTGGCGACCCTTATCCCAGCTGATTAGGGTCATACAAAGAAAAATTCTTCCTCCCTTCTTCTGCTGACCTTGGGGTTCATTTCAGTGTCTCAGTTCTCATTACATTCTCTTAGTTCTCTTTACAGTTTCCTAATTCTCATTTCATAATTTCATAATTCTCAACACTCAGTTTCTTATTTGTCATTACACAATGTATTTTGTTTTCTGTAGCGCTGTAGCACTGTCCTCACATTGTTCATAGATGTGCTCGAGCAGGCACCAGTAATGTCTCCATTGTGAGACTTGTTGTTACTGTTTTTGGCATGTTGAATACGCCACAGGGAACTTGCCAGGCTTTGCTTTGCGGTCGGGATACTCTCAGTAGCTTGCCTGGCTCTCCGAGAGGGATGGAGGAATCGAACCCGGGTCAGCCGTGTGCGAGGCCGTGTGCAAGTCCCTACCCACTGTGCTATCGTTCCAGCCCTTGTTTCCTGTAAAACAAGAATTTACACATATGATGTTCACTTTTTGGAAACTTTTGATTCTTTGGAATGTTTTACTTATAAAGATTTACAACAGGTGCAAGAACTAAAAACATGTGATCCTTTACCGCTTATTATCTAAGATGGAGCTGACACTAGTTAATATGAAAAGCAAGAATTATTTGACTGCTTTTTACATACTTTATGTGATTGCAGCTGTGTAGACATCACCTGTCCTGATTAGAAAGATCCTGCCTGAGAACCTTTTATCTCCACAGCAGGATATGTACAACCCCGGTCGATGCAGGAAGCCCATGATGTCATTCTGCAGTCAATAATCATTGATTGAGTAGAGTCGGTTTCTGAGCTTGTATATTAGATACCACGAGGGACACGGTATAAAACGCCGTGATTCCTGTCTTTGAAGAATAATCCAGTTCAGAAAGTAGTTCAGAAGTGCATGTTAGGTCATGGTTCCATAATAAAAGGCTCTTTCAGCACAGACTGGAGAAACCAGAATGAAAGGCATGATTGGGAGACAGGGGAGGTGTTGGCAAGTGGGGACTTGAGTTGGCAGAGAGGCAACTGAACAAGAGCAAGACACCAGGAAAGCAAGAACTTCATCCATAACGCTGTTTCTCTCTGACAGATATCAGCTGGAGGGTGTGAGTGACCTTCATGGGAGTCTGTGCTCTGGAAAATGGAAAAAGCTCTAGAAACTGATAGTGAGCCTTTAGTCAGGAGAGTAAAATGCGTGCTGAAGAGCCATAGCGATGTTACAAGATGCCATTTGTAGAGAAAAGGTAAGGAAGTCCAATGTGAGGAAGTTAGGAGGTTGGATGGAGGTGGTGGCTCTAAAATTAGAAGGTCAAACATACTGTGTGCTATAGAATGATATTTCTGGCGATAATGTTTATTGGAAGGCACTCTTGCTGTAGCCTAGTCCTAGATGATTCCATTAAAGCATCAAGACACTTTAACAAGAAATTACATTGTTGTACATTTCTCTTTGTTCATTTTTTACAGGTGTAAAATCCATATTTATTTTCCTTTATAATTAATTAATAATTTTGATTTTTTTGGACACACCCGATGATGCACAGGGGTTACTCCTGACTCTGCACTCAGGAATTACCCATGGTGGTGCTCAGGGGAGCATAGGGGATGCTGGGAATCGAACACGGGTTGACCGAGTGCAAGGCAAATGCCGTACCCACTGTGCTATTGCTCCAGCCCCCTTTTTGTTCATATTTGTTAGTGATAATGATATAAATACAGGATCTGCTCATCTAGAACCATTCCTTCTGCTTTGGCTCCACCAATGACCCTGACATTATGAATAACAGGAGAAATCACATTCCATCAGACACAGGATCCTGCAGAAATGTTGCTGTCTTCTCTTTCCCGGCTTGGCGTAACTTAAGACTCTCCTGGCTTTGTGGCGACTGAACTGAACACAGTCTCCCCCTGGAAATGGAAAATGACCTGACCTCTGAACTAGTTGAACTGTGGAGATATGAAGCTTGACTCCATCTCCATCACGAATAGCCTAGCACCCGCAGAACTAAGCAGGCCCTACTGGAACATCGGCTTCATACTGCCCTCCATTTGGGCATGAGATCATAAAATCAAGTTGTTTTTTTTTTAAATTTTTATTAGTGAAACACCATGAGGTACAGTTGTGGACTTACAAGTTTTTGTGCTTGGGTCTCAGTTATACAATGATCGAGTGCCCATCCCTCCACCAGTGCCCATTCTCCACCACCAATGGTCGCAGTATCCCTCCCCCCTCCCCCATTCCATCCCGCCTCTGTGGCAGGGCATTTTCTTTCTCCTTTTGGATGCTGTGGTTTGCAAAAGAGGCATTGAGTGGCAATCATGTTTCGTCTATAGTCTACTTTCAGCATGCATCTCCCATCCTGGTAGAATCCTCCCGATATCCTTTACTTGGTGTTCCCTTCTCTATCTGAGCTGCCTTTCGCCCCTAGCATGTGCGGCTGGCCTTCAAGCCATGGAGTGAACCTCCTGGTACTTATCTCGGCTATTTTTGGGTGTTAGTCTCCTATTTTGTTACTTTATATTCCCCAGATGCATGCAATCTTTCTATGTTTACCCCTCTCTTTCTGACTCATTTCACTTAGCATGATACTTTCCATGTAGTAACACTTGTATGTATTTTCATGACTTCATCTTTTCTAACAGCTACATAGTACTCCATTGTGTAGATGTACCAAAGTTTCTTTAACCAGTCATCTGTACTCAGGCACTCGGGTTTTTTTTTTTTTTTCAGATTTTGGCTATTGTGAACAGTGCAGCAATGAACATAGAAGTGCAGGTGTGACTTCCACTGTACTTTTTGGCCTCTCTGGGATATATTCCCAGGAGTGGTATTGCTGAGTCAAATGGGAGCTCAATTTCTAATTTTTTGAGAATCGTCTATACTGTTTCCCAAAAGGGCTGAACCAGTTGTCATTCCCACCAACACCTTAGGAAAAGCTGTTGGCAACACCTCAGAGGCCACTAGGGCAACTTTAAAATGCTACTTCAGAGGCTAGTTCATCTAGTGCCCATGTCACAACTCACTGATGTGCTCAAGATTCATATCTTTATCTCCTTCCCTGTGAGATCCTTATCATGTGGTCTTTGTGCTGTTTCCCTAACAAGTACCCTGCAGCCTGTTGCTTTGGTTCCAGTCAAAGATTGGAAGTTGGGAGCAAAAGGCTTTTTGTTTTGTTTGGGGAGCTCATTCTCCAGAGTCCCTCACAGATTTCTCCTTATATCTCATTAGACACTTCTGGTTCAGAGGGGTACCCGGGGTGCCTGGGAAGGGGATATGAGTGGATTTTGCCTGGGACACATTGGAAGGAAGAAGGAGCGATGACTGACTATTGGTAGGCAGTTGGTCATGCCTACAACAGGTAGTGAGGCCTAGTAATTTGTACAGCTTTGTAAGGTGTGTACCCTAGAGGACCACCCCAGGGATATCAGGGAGGTACTGAGTGAATTTTTGTGGACTGTCACTAGGCATTGGGGGGGGGGGGGTAGAAACAGGCAAAACAGTTACTGTTTTGGTTTTGGGGTCATACCTGGTGGTGTACTGGGCTACTCCCAGTTTAGTGCTCCAGGGCCCTTCCTGGTAATGCTTGGGCAACCCAAGGTGCTAGAGTTTGAACCTAAATTTTCCTTATTCAAAGCTTTGCACTAACCCTTTGAGTATTTTGCTGACCCCAAACAGAGTTACTTTTGGAGAAACTGAGTACTAGGGTAAGTTGGTTGATTTGGGGCTGGGGGGTAGGAGCCATAGGGCTGAGAAAGACATCCAGTGAAAAAATTTTCTGAAGTTCATACATTCCCCCTCCCCCCCACCCCCGTAAGGGCTGGAGTGATAGTACAGCGGTAGGGTGTTTGCCTTGCAAGTGGCCAACATGGCCGAGCTGAGTTTGATTTCTCCATCCCTCTCGGAGAGCCAGGCAAACTACCGAGAGTATCTCGCCCTCACGGCAAAGCCTGGCAAGCTACCTGTGACATACTCGATATGCCAAACACAGTAACAGTTGTCACAATGGAGACGTTACTGGGTCCGCTCAAGCAAATCCATGAACAATGGGAGGACAGTGACAGTGACAGTGATACATACATCCCGCCTGGTGGAGTGAATGTGAGTCTTTTTTAAAGAAGGGGAAACATTAGCTAATGGTTGGAAACAAATCCAATTAATTGATTTTTCAGTGTTTCCTTTTCCGAGGATTGATGATTTTAGAAATCCATTTCTATTATAAAATACAAATATCCTCTCACAGATCTTGGACACGGTCAATATTCTCCAGTTTGCTGCAGGAGGTGGGAACTAAGTGCAGGATGACTCCATCCTGGTGTTTATTTTGCAGAGTGATCTGCAATTCTATTAGGGAGTTTTTTTTCCCCCCTGTCCAAGACACACAGCTCTGCTGCAGTTCTTTGTGAATAAGTTTGGTGACTCACTTGAGTAAAAATTGTAAATGAACATTTTAAAAGAAGTGTTTCATCAACATCAAAGCACCTCCCTCCTTCCCACATCAGACATGTTTTTCCCTTTTCTCCAAAATACCAACTTCTTTTAGGAAAGTGGCATTTCCACTGAACTCGTGCTTATCTCTGGAAAAAAAGAAATATACAGAAGAAGTAGTTTTCAGAAGAAATATACTTAGAACAACCCAACCCATCAGACCAATATTTTGATTACTACCTACAGAGAGAAAAGAGCAGGCTTTACTTATTTATTTTCTTATGTGTGTTTTTACATGGATTTGAGAAAGTTTTATTAGGAAAATAGAGAACTGGTTCGGAGTTTATTGTGTGTAGTGGGTACAGAGAAAGAGAACCACGAATTGCCACCTAACAAAACACAGAAACCAGTTCTTATTTCCCATTGGAGAGCAAAGCAGAGCTATTAAAAAGTCTTTGAAAGCATGTTACCTTCAGTTGCCGCAGTGGACTTGCAGGTGGAGTGTTAAGCTGGTGACCTCCTAATTACTGGCGATTGTGCTTTACCATGGAACAGAGTTTTCCTAGGTTTTTACTTCCCTGGGGTATGGCAATAGTGCCACATCACTCCGCAGGTCAGTCATTCATAGACCATAAAATCATGGAAGAATCTCAGGCCAGGAGGACTCCTTAGCTGTTTCACGCTGGAGCTTCTTGGGCTCTATTCTTCAGGCTTCCAGTGGGTTTCGCAGAAAGTCAGCAGGACACAGCTGCCCACTGCACTCTCTCCTCTCGTAACACCCCCCTCCCTCCCTGTGGGAGGTCAGTGATGCCAACTTTCGGGCTAGTTCTGGTCAGCCTGGACTCAGATCTGACTGTCGACTCACTTTCTCTTGACCCACATCATCTCTTTGGTGTCTTCTGGCTGCTATGGAGAGAGAAAGTGGAATTGTGAGAAGTGAATAAGGGGATCGTTACTGAGTTCAGAGGGAAATGGCAAGTGGGGGTGTATAGGAGCCAAGTTCCTGTAGGCAAGGAAGAATTGGCCCAGCCTCCTTGGCTCACTCTCCAGGGGTCCTGCGCTCCCAGCTGACCTCTTCTCTTGCCTTTCTATGAGGTCATTCAATCTGCTCCACCTTCCACCTCTCCCTTCAATGACATCAGTTTCCTTCCAGCTCCTGCCTCATCTCTCAGTGGCGGTGCATCCCGGAAGAGAGGAGATAAATGATCTGCATGGCTGGGGCACACACATGACCCTTTCTAGGGACATGACCTGTTTGTTTCTGTTTGCAATAAGTAATGCGACCTTTTCACCACCAGATGTTCAATATTTAGATCTAAACAGATCCAGGTGATTTGCTTTTTTCCCCTGCAGATATTTTTATACCTTCTTTGCACATGTTCATCTCTGCCTCTCCTTTACCTAGGAAAAGAGTTTCTACTTCTGAAGGCTTGTTTGAAAACCAGGTCAGACTTCTACCACCTTATGCAGACTTGCGGGGCGGGGGGGAGGGTGAGAAGCTTGGCTTGTCTGGGGAAAAGCGTCTTTTTGGTTAGTGAAGTGAGAATTCCAGTGCAGTGAGCAGCAGGTGCTCAGGTTAACCTCTCTCCTTAAGCTTAAGCTGTGTCTTCGGGGCCCATAGAGCTGTTCCCTTGGGTTGCACTGGGGCTTAACCACCAGATCACAACAGGTTGAGAAGGACTGTGTTATGGTCTGGGTCTAGGACCCCCTTCTCAACCCTTCCCTCACTCTTTATAGTTTTTGTTGGGAAGGTGGGGTTGAGGGTAGTGCCAACCTGGCCCAGGGCTTGCTTCTGGTCTGTGCTCACAGGTCCCTCTGGCCTTTTCTCTTGTATTACCTCACTTGCACAGTACCTTCCCTTCCTCTCTCTTTTTCCTCTACCCAGTGGCCATGCCCCTCCTGGAATTATGGAGCTGGCAAGGACAATGCCACTGGCCAGGTCTGTGTCCCACTCTCACAGTTTGTGACCGCATTCCTCCGGGTAGGCCACGTTTTCTAGCCACCGGCTATCTTGCTGGAAATCACTGGCCTGTTATGTTTCTTTGTCATTAGGGTCTGCCTTCCATGATCTTTTCTCAGACACTAGTCTGGTGAACCAATGATGAACTTGCATTTCTTTGAATTAGAGTACAAAGTACAGATGGGGCTGGAATGATAGCACAACGAGTAGGGTGTTTGCCTTGCACGTGGCCAACCCAGGTTCGATTCCTCCATCCCTTTCAGAAAGTCCGGCATGCTACTGAGAGTATCCTGCCCGCACTACAGAGCCTGGCAAGCTTCCCGTGGCATATTCGATATGCCAAAAACAGTAACAAGTCTCACAATGGAGACGTTACTAGTGCCCACTCTAGCAAATCGATGAACAACAGGAGAACAGTGCTACAGGGCTACAGTGCTACAGAGTACAAATTATTATGGGGAGAGAAAGACATTAAAGGGGAAATATTCATGTTTATGTTTGAATAAATGTGAAAAGCTTAACAGGCTCCAAGGGTGATGGTTAAGAGGACAAGAAACTCTGCCACCTAGTTGTTGAAAGGGGCGTCTGAGGGAGTATAGGTGAGAGACAGCAGCTGTTCAAGGTCATGTGTATAAACCCCTGCCTGGTCATCACTGGGTGTGTATTTCTGGCAGGGCCCAGAGACCAAAGCACCCCTGAGAATTCTTATTCAAAAGCGCTCTGGGCTGATAACCCAGCAGGGACAAAAGTGATGGTAGAAAAAAACACAAGACTTCTTTGAGTCCCTTCTCCCAGTTGATCTTGCCCACCCCGCACTCTGAGCTTCTCTTCACTAATGGGGTGGTGAAAGCCAGCCCTTGCTTAGGAAATCCTTTACTGCTGCAGACAGGAACAAATGTAAAACAGGAGCCTTGGGGATCTGGGCAGCACGTCCTTGGCCGGCCTGCCTTCCTTCCTTCCTTCCTTCCTTCCTTCCTTCCTTCCTTCCTTCCTTCCTTTCTTCCTTCCTTCCTTCCTTCCTTCCTGTGTTATACAGTTACAGACTTACAAACTTTGGTGATTATGCTTCAGTCATACAGTAATCGAGTACCCATCCTTCCACCAGTGTCCATTCACCACCAGTGTTCCCAGTATCCCTCCCACCATCCCCGCCCCATTCCCTCACCTGCCCTGTGGCAGGAACTTTCCCTCTTACCCCCTCCCCCCTCACTTTTGGGTGTTATGCTTTGCAATACAGGTACTAAGTGGCCATCATATTTGGTCCATAGTCTACTTTCAGCACGCACACCTCCCTAAGTAAATGATGCTTAGAGGGCTCGCTCAGGATGCAGACTTCTTTGGCTCTAACCTAGGCCCTTGCCTGGCTTGGAGGTGATGATTCCCTTGACAAAACTGGTTCACTGGTTCCTGTGAGTCTGCCGTGCTCTTGTCAGCGGGGAGTGGTTGGAGGTTCTGGGGCTTTTTTGGTCCCATTCCGCCGTCCTCCTGCATCTCCTCACCAGACTGGACAGATTCACTCAAAGGGAGGAAGTTATTTGACCTCCTGAGATTGACTGCAAATTTGGTTCTTTTTTTTAATGGGACATCAAGAGTTGCATGTTGCAGAGGGTTAAAAAAAGCAAAAGTGGTTGGATTTCGAATGTAACATGCAGATAGGATAGTATGATTGCCTTGTGCTTTATTATAATTTCTATTTTTTTCTTCCAGCCATCTGCTAGGTTATATATTTGTTTATCCTAATGTCAAGTGTGACAGTTCAATGAAGCAATTTCATTGTTCTACCATTTCTCCTGCCCTCTTATTCTCCTGCCCCCTACATAAATTCTTGTAATAGTTAGGGCCTGTTATTTTCAAACACCTGTGTTGTGAGGGTTCTGGCAATGACAGAGAACTTATCTCTGTTTTCTCATGGATTATTCTAGATGAATCTATGAGAAAGTGATTGGAAACAATGACATACATTATTTTGTGGGAATTGACAATGAGCCAGGGTTGTACTAAGAGAGGTGTGTGTGTGTGTGTGTGTGTGTGTGTGTGTGTGTGTGTGTGTGTGTGTGTGTGTTCTAATCCTTATCATAACTTTCTTAGGTAAGCATGACTGTTCTTGTCTTGTGGCTGAGGAAGTTTGTGTAGAGCACCAGGGACCATATAGCTAAATAGGGATCTTGCTCATATTTGGTTTCTGACTCTTGAATTTTAAGATTTCAGGCCACATGATCTCAGTGTAGCCATTACTACACTTGATATTTTTGTGATTTCCATACTGAACTGTAATGGTACTGTGACATTTTTGGTTTAAAATCCTTGAATTTATTTTTATGAACTTCAATTTTTTTTACTTAGATTTGAAAATGGCATCCATGATGTCTTAAATTATGTCTTATTGTCTTATTTACTTGGGGAGTAAAATTTTGTTCCTCAAATTTTTATCACGTTCAGAGCTAAAAATGTTTTAATAGCTTAAACTGTACTTTAATTTTTTAATTTGCATGTCAGTGAATTTAGCTGGCTTAGCAGTAGTTCTAATAGTCTGACATTTTGTTTCAGTATTGGGGTTGAATAAATTCTCTACATTTTCTGGTTTTAAATTCTGAATCCACGTGGACTCCTATCTCAATTTTAATTTTTAAGCTTTTTATTTTAGTACTTTGATCAGAGGATTGACATTTAACTTATAAAACCAATGAATGGAGAGTAATTTATTCACATTTCAAAATCATTCTTGAGCTGGAAATATCATACAGTGGGTAAGGTATTTGCCTTGCACAAAGCTGACTGGGGTTCGGTTTTCAATTCCTGGCAATACATATGATACTCTGAGCACTGACAGGAGTGATCCCTTAGCATAGAGCCTGGAGCAAATCCTGAGCACTGCCAAGTGTGCCCTACTTCTCCCCCCCACCCCACCCCCACTAAACAAGCAAATTCTTAGAAGTAGGTCATAGAAAATACTGATAAGAGATGTGATTTTTCCAAGTAGTGATATTGGACTTATGAGGACATGGTTAAACAATGTGTTGAAAAAAATTGGTTGCTGATCCTAAATTCTTCAGGACTTCATTTTTATTGGCAAAAATGTTTTGCATTTGAACACATTCCTGCACTTTCTTTTCCCATACTAGTCAGCAATCCGAGCACTGATTTACCCTGTGTCACTTGGGGGATTATTTCTGGGTGTTCTGAAGCATCAGAGCATGGGCTGTAGTTTCTGACTTTGCTCAGCACAAGGATTTGTTGGAGAGAAGCTGACCTGGCCTGGAGGGCAGAGGAAAGTCAACCGGAAGTCCTGGGAAGAGGCCTGGGCTCAGGGCAGAGGATGTGACCTTGCGTGCAGGTCTCATGCATGTATGGTCTTTCTCCTGTGCTTTGCTAGTGCCAAAGACGATTTAAGATCACTTTCAGTGGGAAACACTTAGAGAATATTTATGGGTGCAGTGGGAAAGAAATCCAGGCCTCTTAGATGAGTAAGTGCCTTAATGGAGGAGCAGGGCTTTGACAGGTGGCAGGAGATGTGGTCGGGCCTGGGTTATTGTGGGGAGATCTGAGAAAGGGAGAGACAAGGTGTGCTGATTACCTCAGTGGACCAGTGACCCTATAGAAAATCCAGCAGAGGTAAGGATGGAGGTAGAGGACCTGAATGGCATGCTAAGGAGGCCAGGCTTTGTCACGAGATGTGGGGATCTCTGTGTTCTTGACAGGGGAGTGATTTGCTGAAAATGATGTTACAGGCAGATTAATCAGGCAGCAAAATGGATTGGATGGGGAAAGATTTGAAGTTGAGAAGCCCCATGAGGAAATGTTTGCCATAATGAAAGTGCAAGATAATCAAGCAGATAATCAAAGGGCTGGAAAGGAAGGGAGAGAGACTATGAAGGAGGTGCAGAATGAAGAAGTGTGTGTGTGAGGCAAGAAGGTGCCAGTGATGCTGGAACTTCTGTTGGAACATGCTGCTTGTATTGCCATTGCCTATTGGTTTGGGGCGGTTTGCAATAGTGGTGGTGGGAATTTCAGTTGGGGTTGGAGCCATGGCCCACCCCCCAGGCCCCTTTGGCTGTAATACTGGACAGATGGAATCCAGTTTGAATGATGTCCTGGGCTCTGGAACTGAGTGCCCTGGGACAATTGTGATTCCTATGGTCAGAGAGAAATAGGAATGAGGTCCTGACTCTGTAACCCCACAACAGTGACAAAGGATTGAGTAAGTTCAGACTTACTGAATCACTGTATCACTGTCATCCCGTTGTTCATTGATTTGCTCGAGCGGGTGCTAGTAACATCTCCATTCGTCCCAGCCCTGAGATTTTAGCAGCCTCTCTTTACTCGTCCTTCCCAATGGTGCCATATTGGAGGCTCTTTCAGGGTCAGGGGAATGAGACCCATTATAACGGATCTCAGACTTATTGAATACTGTTGTTTAAAGAGAAGTCATTTAAAGGGAAATGACTTCCCTTTGTAGATGGACAAAGAGAAACCAGATATTAAGGAGAAAGTCAAATATTTCTCCTGCCACATTCAATGGTTGCAATACAGAAAGGCTTACTTTTGAAAATTAAACATTTATTACACGTGCATGTTACCCAAGCGTTATGGATTGTACTTAATGAGTTGTTATCTAGTTGGAACTTGTGTGTTTTCAAAATTGTCAAGGCAGTGATTACACACACATTTCAAAACTTTTCCTGTACTTAAACAGCAAGAGAAAGCTCTTAGCATAAAAAGTAGTTCATATTGGAATAGGGGAATTCTTTAGATTTGTTTAGCTTTGTCATAAGTTTTGATGTTGAGAAACAGCAAAAATACTCCTGTTAAAATTGTTTTCTTTTCTTTTTTTCCCCAAAGGAGATCAATAATTCTAAGAAGGTATCTTGTACTGTTTAAATAGCTTGACTAGTAGAGTTGGCATTATCTAGTCTTACCCCCTGAGAGCCAGTGGAATGTAGAGGAAAGAGTGAAGGCCTTTGAGTCAGTTAAATGTGGGCTTCAATTTGTTTCCAACACTTAATACGATGTGGCCTTGGAAGTGTTCCTAAAATCCTCATTTACTTCATTAAAAAAAAAACTGATTTTTTTCTCTTCCAGTCCCTGGGAGGTTAGTGATAATGGAGCATATCAGCAGGCCTGGTACTTACCTTGGTACCTAGGAGACACACAGCCAAGATTCATAGTCTCACTTGTTGAACGATGCAGATCATTTCATTTTTTCCGACCGTGGGCTAATATTCATTTGTTTTGGAAGCAGGATGGGCCTTGTGAGCAAGAAGGCATTCTTCATCCACTCATCTGTGGTTGGGCGTTTATTTCCAGATCTTGGCTATTGTAGTTAGTGCTATAACAAACAAAGGCATACGTAGATTAGTGTCTTTGTGTTCTTAGTACCTAGGATAGAAACTAGATAAGTACCTAGGTATGAAATTGCCAGATCATGGGATTGATTGATTTTTTTTTAATTTTTGCGAAATACTCAGGAGAGATTATGAGAAAGGTCATGACACGTATTCCTTTCAATAGAGTGTCTATCTACTTTCTGCATTAGTGGAATTTTGAGAAGGTAGCACGAAATTTTAATTACATAACACCCAGAGCAGCCGTGGATAAGCATATTATAAACATGAGTTTTGAGCCATATTAGCTTTGTATATTCTACGACATAAACCAAGAACACAATCATACTGTTGGTGAGCAAATTCAGTAACAAGTGTATTCATGCTAAATGGAAATCACAGTTTTGTGAGAAGACGAAGCAGCTTTGGCATCACAAATCACAAAATCACAAATCATCCTGTTAATCGTCGATTGCCTCGAGCAGGCCCCAGTAACATCTCCTTCATCCTAGCCCTGAGATTATATTCAAGGCTCTTTAGGAGAATGAGACCCATCATTGTTACTGGTATTTGGCATATTGGGTACGCCACAGGGAGTTTGCCAGACTCTGCCGTGTGGGCAGGCTACATTCGGTAGCCTGCCAGTTTGTCCAAAGTAGGAATGAGATAATAAGATGTCATAATAAGATGTCGCACGGCCGCGAATGCGAATGCGGCCGCGCGGTTCTGGGAGCTGGTTTTTATAGTCTCTGAGTCTTGGCCGCTGATGGGATTACACGGCACCAGGGGGCCAGTTGGTGGGTGTGACCCCTGCCTACTGGAATTTGGAGGATCTGGGTGGAGGATGCTTGGCCCAAATCCGAGTAGGCTTGGAGATCTCGGCCCCGGAACCCGCGTGACTTTGTCCCTCTGCCAGTACCTTCATGTGTGCAGAGAGTGGTCTCAGCATGGTGGTGGTTGGTCCTGGAGGTCTTTGGCTGCCGGAGCCCTGGTCGGGGCGGGGAGGAAAGCTCAACCCGCTCCCCTCCAAGGGGCCCCAGCGGCGAGGACAAAAGGAAAAAAAAAACTGAATAAGAAACCCAGATATGAGCCAGCGAGGCTGCTCAAAAGGGCCAGTGCAGCATGTCTTGCAAGCATGGGGCCCCAAATTGGAGCCCCAACATTTCTGGGCCCAAGCAGCACCAACCACTTGGCTGGTTGTACCGGCCAAGTACCAAACCAGCGGGCTGGGGGTGCTCACAGCACCACTGGGAAGGACCACAAAACAAACACTCACCCTCAGAAAATGCTAGATAAAAAACACGTGTGAATATAATTTTCTTTTTAATCATTCTTTAAAGCAAGAGAATGGGGATAAAACCTAAGGGGGGGGCAGAAAGGAATGGACAATGAGACCTCAACTTAAAGGCAAGTGCAGAGGGCAAGCTGTGGGCCACTCCCAGAATACTGTGCCGATCTGGCCCACGGGGCTGGGCATTACCTCCAGGGCTATACCTGGTGGTGCTTGGGGGCCTCCAGGCCCATGCCCAGTGGTCTTGGGGAACCATGTAGTGTCAGAGCTCAAACCTGAATCAGCCAGAAGCAGGGTATGTACCCTAACCATTATACTATCTCTCTAGGCCCTGGTTTTTGTTTCAGTTTGAAACATGTTAATGGTTTCTAATCCTAAAAGGCGACCAGTTTTCCTTTATGGCATATTTTTGGGAAAGTAATCTTGCTGAGGAGAAAATAGCCTTAGTAGCCTGGACCTTGCCTTCTAATCCTCCAGCGCTGGGCCGTAATGCTGAGCTTGCAACGGGTGCATGAACTGCTTTTGCATTGCTGAGGGTCAGAGCTGCCAAGAAGACTCTAGCATCCAGAGGCTCACGGCCAGTGCGTGGGGCCCACCAGCACGCTGCGTGTGGAGGCTGAGTTATGAGCAGCCAGAGAGAGCTGTTCTCCCAGCCTGGGAGATGAGTTGTGTAGGGGGTGCTGTCCATAGACTGGAGTGTCCCCCCCCTCCTTTTTTTTAAGATTAAATGTGGAAGTGCAGATTCTTTTTTTTTTTTAATACACTAAAAGGAAAAAGAATGAGTACCACAAGGGTTGAGACAGCAGTAAGAATTGCTGCTCACAGCATCTAGCTCAGAGCTAGCCTTATCCACTCAGAAATAATTATTTTCCAGCCGAGCAGCGTTTGCAGAGAGTGCTCTGAAACAGCTGCGTCAGCTTTAGGATGTGTGAACACGGCTCAAGAATAAACCATAAAAGTAGGTTTTGGAAATTAAAAAAAAAAAGAAAAAATTGAGAATGTTTTGATGTGTTGGGGTTATTAGCAACAGTTTACAAGAATCGAGAGCAGAGAAGTTGGTGGTTCATTTCGTTTCTGCAGCATTTTCTGATTTATCTTGCTGATATATTTGTCTCCCCCGTTACCATAGTGCTGCTCATTGGTATTCCTCAGTGTGCGGCATGACTCTGAATCCCCTCATAATTGCAGGGAACTCGAGAATCTTTACTTTTTCAGGCCTTGCTTAACGCACAGGCCCCCCACTTCTTTTTGTGTGGCTGCTTTAATTTTGCACACACAACCATGACAGCTCCTGTCCGGAGCCTTTTGTCTCCCTGGCACAATGGTCAAGTTGCTACCTTGTCATTGGCTGCAGTTGCTAAAGCGCTCCCTGCCCAGGCTGAAGTGCTTGCTGTCCCCACCCCAGGGAACTGCATCATCTTTTCTGCTCTCTGTGCTGCAGGCACTGCAACCTGGGCTCAGGTAGGGACTGACAGTTGGTGGGGGGAGATGGGCTCTGTGGTGAGGTTGTACATCTTTCAGAGGGAAATAATCATTTCTTTTCTTTTGGGGGGTCACTTTGGGTCACACCTGGTGATGCTCAGGGGTTACTCCTGGCTCTGCACTCAGGAATTATTCCTGGAGGTGCTCAGGATGGGATGCTGGGAATCCAACCCAGATTGACGAGGGGCAAGGCAAATACCCTCCCCACTGTCACTATTATCTATCACTCTTACCCCCAAACCTTTTCAAGATCATTTCCTTTGGCATTTTCCCTGCCCTGACTCTCATCCTTTGCTCCAGAGGGGAAGGATTCTGTTTCCTTAACAGTTTCTTCAGCCCAAGGTGAGCACTGTGGTAGACTCCCCAAAGCTGGGAGTTGTAACTGCAGCCCCTCTCATTGCCATAATTGATAGAAACAAAGATCCCTCCAACATGGAAGCTTCCTTGAGTATGACCAATGAAAGCAATTACCTCTGAGTCTGAATTTTGAAGGCAAGAGGACTCAAATTAGTCACGTTGGAGGGATCTTTGTTTCTATCAATTATGGCAGTGATTTCTGGGGCTAGGATGTATGTATATTGTAGATGTAATTACTCTTGTTTGGATCCCATAGATTAACTTTGTGAAAAGGTCTCTCTAGAGATGGTTTAGCTACAGTTTGCCTCTAGCTTTTCTTAAATGGCATCAATTTCAAGTTCAAACACATTTTATCTGATAAATTGACTATACATGGAAGCACTAAAGAGCAATTATTTATGACATCAAACAATGACTCTATAACCAGGTGTAGCTTCTTTGGGTCGGTGATGTTCACAGTGTGAAAAAACAGGAGTTAGCTGGCTGGACTGAAGCAGTTTAAGTGTCTGGATGGGAAGAATCCCTTCACTTATGAGGTTTGGTCACTGGAAATACGCAACACTGACCATATTTGCTGTGCAATGGTTCCCTTGGGAAATGCTTGCAGTTCTCTTTCTTGTTGTCTCATTTCTGTACTGCACCCGGCGGTGCTCAGGCTGCGTTTGGGAGACCATATGGGATGCCAGGGATCAAACCTGGCTTGGCTACATGCAAGGCAAGCATCCTCTCCACTGTGCTATCTCTCCAACCCCAGTTGGCTATTATTTAACATGACGAGGTACTCTTGCAGTCGAGGTGCTGGTCCAGTGTTGATGCATCATAGGTGATAGCAGTGGCTACAATCAGAGTAGATAACATGTAGCTGAAGTCTATTATACCAGGGTAAACCGGCAGTGCCCGGTCTAGAGAGAGGTGCCTTCTGTGGTCCAATGCAGTCTTTTACCTCCCCCACCCCCATCATTTACTCCCTCTTTTAGACTTTCAAGCTTATACCTTTGTCTTATGAGTCTGTAGGACCTTCCATCAGAAGAGGTGATTGTCTCCTAAAAGCAGAGCGTGGCTACGTGGTTCAAAGCTGAGAGCTGCCCACTGAGGTGGTAAATGTTTCTGTTATACGGGTTTTGCCCCGTCCTCCTGCTGCCCACCGCCATGGGAGCTCCATGCTTAGTAGCTGCTGGTCTGTGGGAGAATGCGGAGACAGAAGTGAACCCAAGCTGAAAGCTGGCGCCGAGCAGAGACAGCACACTTGCAACACCATGAGCAAGAACAATGAGTGCTGATGATTGGGAGCTACTGACTTCTGTGATCTTGCCTATTCATGGAAACAGTGGATAGATGTACAAAACTATGAGAGAGCCTTTAACAATCTCAGTCAGCTCAGCACATTTTTTTGACATGTGCATCCTTGTTCCCACCCTTTCAAGAAAGCTCAGTGATTCATGACCTCACGGCATCCCTGCACTGCATTGCAGTGACATTCTTTGCTGGCACAACCTCGTGACTAGAAGGTGAAAGTATATATCCGATTAAATATTAAGTTAATAGACACTGCCACCTAGTCGTGTCATAAGGAGCCTGGCCCATTTTATCCATATGTAGGCTTTATTGGGTTCTTTTCCATGGAAAACTTAGATGACATTTACAAATCTGTGAGCGAAGATTCGGTTGCATAGAATCAATTTCATTGCTGTTGAGGGAGAAAATAAGTTTAATGGAAAACATTAGGTAGCTCTGAGAATGCAATTCAAAGCAAGGGCAGGAGAAATGGGGCTGGAGGCCAGGCTGCCAGACTCTCAAATTTCACCCTGGGGGCCAGCAAGGAAAGGGGCCTTCAATGCCTGTCACTTGTTCAGCCACTGCTGCACCTGTGATCAGGGCCGCTGTCAGCACCTGGTCAGAAAAATGCTGGTGCTCCCTGGGTTCTTTTCTGAATTAAAGGGTTGTGTGGGCACAGCTCAATGGGGCCGCCCATGTCCCTCGCCGCTATCCTGGCTCTGGGGGAGGTGGAGCAAGAATCTGTAACTGCTGCTTTGGGAAGGCAAGACTTAGTATATGGCAGATGTGGACCTTTAGGGGGACTGTTCAAAAGATGCTTAGCCTTCAAACATGAACAGTGTCTATAATCTAAGCAAAGCTATTTTAAAGCCATTTATGGATCGCTGTTAATTAGTATAGTATTGGGGAAGGTGCTTCCCACATGGCAGTGCTCAGGAGCTATTCCTGGTTTCTGCTAAGGGGTGACTCCTGGCTGTGCTTGGGGGACCATGCTGGGTATTCAAACTGGGGTGAGCTGCATGTAAGGCAAGCACCTTAACACCCATACTGTCTCTTTTGCCCCAGAATATTCATTTTGAGGAATTTATTTGTTAAGTTGAATTTTTTTTAAAGACATCATGAAACTAGGTTTCAGGCATAAATTTTACATCAGTTCCTTTCCCAGTGTTCATTTCCATCCACGAGTGCCCCTCTACAAACACTCATTTGCCTCCCTCCCATCAATCTGCTTCTACTAGAGGCTCTTTCATTTTTACACTATTCATTTTTAAAAGATAAGAGTGAAGGTAATTTATTTATTTATATTTAAATGAAAATTAAAAAACCTCAAGCTCATGTATGAGGCTCTAGATTTACCACTAGTACCAAACAAGGGAAAAAAGTTACAAGGAAACAAAACCTTCAAGCCCTGAACCTTTAGAAGCATCCATTTCTACTTAAATCAATATTTTTTCATCAACTGGTAGCATTGTTTGAGTTCCTTTAGGATTCAACAGCCATAAATCTACCTTTAAAAGTCTCCTATATAAACTTTATGAAGTCAGCGGCCCTGCTTCCTATTGATGGATAAGAACAAAGTCTAGAACATTTCATTTGATGCTGAAAAAAGCTTAAATGAACCTGTGAGAAAACATCCCACAGCTCTCTAGATGTCTTACATGCTAAATGACAGCCCCTGTGTCTCTATAGAATAAAGCAATCAACTACCAGAGGTTGTGTGAGGGATGCTAATTTGTTATGTGACCAGAGTGTAATTGATGGACAGCTGACAGGCTTGGAACATCCCAACTGGGGTGCTCAGATGTGTGGCAGGGTGTGGGGGAGAGGGTAAGGCAAGAAATATCTGCTTGGAGACGGTGAGCATAATCTGGAGTGCACGGGACAGTTAGACTGGGAATCAGAAATTCCAAAGACGAGCAATCTGAAACTGTGGGATTTTCACTGATATTATAAAAATGGTGAGTATTATATCCAGCCACGTATATTTGTGAGTAGGCCATACTTGAGTTGATATAGGGAGAAAATGTCACTTTGCTGGCTAAGCAGGATTTGGTGAGCAATTTTAACTTACATCCATTTCTCTACACAGTGTCTGTCAGCAATCTGAAGTTTCTTTGCCCTGAAGGCAGATTCTTCATTAATACCTCATAGATAGAAGGCTGGGGAGCCCACAGTCAGGCAGTCAGGGTGCTGGCAAAGGACTCGGGTCCAGTGAGGACCCGCTCCTTGGCTCGTAGATGGCTGTCCTGATATGTCTCCTTATGGTGACCAGCTGTCTGGTCTCATACAAATCTGCTAATCCCATTCATGGGGGTGCAGCCCATGTGGCTTTCCCAAAGGCCTCGTCCCTCTGTGCCCCATCATGTTAGAGTTTAAGCTTCCACGCATGCGATTTTGTGGAAACACAAATATACAGTCCATTTCCATAAATATTGGACCTTATAAAACTGGCTTTTCCTTTTTTTATTATTATTTTATTTATTTTTTTATTAGTGAAACACCATGAGGTACAGTTGTAGACTTAGAAACTTTCGTGCTTGGGTTTCAGTTATACAATGATCGAGTACCCATCCCTCCACCAGTGCCCATTCTTCACCACCAATGATCCCAGTAGCCCTCCCACCCATCCTCCCACCCCCACCCCACCCCACCCCACCACTCTTTCCTTTAGGGTGTTGTAGTTTGTAAAAGAGGTATTGAGTGGCCATCGTGTTCAGTCTATAGTCTACTTTCAGCATGCATCTCGCATCCTGAGCAAGTCCTCCAAACATCCTTTACTTGATGTTCCTTTTTTGAGCTGTGTTTTCCCCCAGTATGTGCTGCTGGCTTCTAAGCCATGGAGCAGACCTCCTGGTACTTATTTCAACTATTCTTGGGTGTTCGACTCCCATTCTGTTACTTTCTATTCCCCAGATGAGTGCAGTCTTTCTATGTCTGTCCCTCTTTTTCTGGCTCATTTCACTTAGCATTATGCTTTCCATGTAGAACCACTTGTATGTAAATTTCATGACTTCATCTTTTCTAAGAGCTGCATAGTATTCCATTGTGTAGATGTTTCTTTAACCAGTCATCTGTTCTAAGGCACTCAGGGTTGTTCCAGATTTTGGCTATTGTGAACAGTGCAACAATGAACATAGAAGTGCAGGTGTCATTTTGACTGTACTTTTTTTGCCTCTCCGGGATATATTCTCAGGAGTGGTATTACTGGGTCAAATGGGAGCTCAGTTTCTAATGTTTTTGAGAATCGTCCATACTGTTTTCCAAAAGGGCTGAACCAGTCAGCATTCCCACCAGCAGTGAAGGAGGGTCCCTTTCTCGCCACATCTGCACCAACACCAGTTGATTTTGTTCTTTTGGATATAGGCCAGTCTCTGTGGTGTGAGATAATATCTCATTGTTTTGATCTGCATCTCTCTGATTAGTGATGTAGAGCATTTTCTCATGTGCCTTTTAGCCATTCAGATTTTTTCTTTGAGAAAGTTTCTGTTCATTTCATCACCCCATTTTTGATGGGGTTCGATGTTTTCTTCTTGTGGAGTTCAACCAGTGCTTTGTATATCCTTGATATCAACCCCTTGTCGGATGGGTATTGGGCGAATATTTTTTCCCATTCTGTAGACTGTCTTTGTATTTTGGTCATTGTTTCTTTTGAGGTCCAGAAGCTTCTTAGTTTAAGATAGTCCCATTTGTCTATCTCTGTTCTCACTTGCTTGGCCAGTGGCGTGTCATCTTTGAAAATACCGTTAGCTTCAATGTTGTGGAGGGTTTTGCCAACCTTGTCTTCAATGTACTTTATGGATTCCGGTCTGATGTTGAGGTCTTTAATCCATTTTGATCTTACTTTTGTACATAGTGGAGGTAGAGATCTGAGCCCATTTTTTTTGCATGTAGCTGTCCAGTAAAACTGGCTTTTCATCTGAAAAGTTTTCTTTGTAGGGTACATACCTGTGGCACTCAGGGCTTTCTCTTGAATCTGTGCTCAGGGATAACTCCTGGTGGTGCTGGGGGAACCTATGGGTTGTCATAGATAGAACTCCAGGTGGCTTTGTGCAATGCCAGTGCTTTCCCCTTTGCACTACCTCTCTGGTCCAATGTTTTAAATTTCTTATGTGCCACTAACAACCCTTTGAGAACTTCGGCAGTTTAGTGAAGAAATAATACATTTATTGAATTTTCTAGTCCATGAAGATAACTTCATTTATTTGAATTCATATCATTTATTTGAATTTTTACATATTGCTAATTAATCCTGCAATGTATTTTGAATTTTCAGAAACCTTTTCCTACACAAGGAAGAGTTAATGATGATTGAATGTTTTTAAACTACCACTATGTAGAAAATAATTGTTTTAGCTATTTCAAGGGGATATGTACTTAGTCCATACCTCTCTGTATCATGTATTCTATTTGTGTAAGAGTGTCACTTTAGAAAATTGACTATTTAAGTAAATGATAAACTATGTTCTGGAAGTTAAATTTCTTAAAGTAATCACCTCCTTGACATTTATTATAATCTCATACCTGAGACCATTTACTGTGAAATAGTTGAGCAACCTCCTTTAAAGGGACTAAAACATTTATTCATTCAGTAGATACTTGAGCACCTCGTGTGCACCAGACACTTCTCTGGGTTTCTGGAATTGTAGCCAAGTGAAGGAGGTGATTCAAGGAGGCTATCGTCATTTTGGCAAAGTGCTTCTAAGAGGTTAATGATTAGGAATTGCCCAGTGGATTTAGCAGTGTGGAGTTTACTGGTCATTTTGCCAACAGTAATTTCTGTGGTGTGGTGGGACAAAAGACTGAACTATTATTTTGACCATTTATGATGGGAAAGGTGAGAACTGAGAATTTAAGCACCTGTTTCAGTTGCAGCTCAAATTGGAACAGAGGGGCCAGAGCGATTGCACAGTGCGTAGGGCGTTTGCCTTGTATGCGGCCAACCTGGGTTTGATCCCTGGCATCCCATATGGTCCCCCAACCACTGCCAGGAGTAATTCCTGAGTTCAGGGCTAGGAGGAACCCCTGAGCATTGCTGGGTGTGACCCAAAAAGCAAAAAAAAATTGGAACAGAAAAAAAAATTCTGGGTGATGAGTGTATATTTATGCAAATGGAAATCGCCCAGTAGAGAGGAAACATTTGATGATGTTGGAGCAAAATATTCTCGGGCAAGAGGAGAAAGGACCCAGTGTACAAATGGGGGAATGGCCTTACCTAGGAGCCAGAGCTGTTCTGTGTCAGTGAGAAGGCAGAGTCACATGCACAGAAACTCAGGAAATTTGGTGAGGAAAAATGGTGGAGCTTTCTTCTGAGTAGTTCTGTTTCCAAGTAAAAGAAAAATTAGAATGACCAACTGAAAATGAACGAAGAGGTATGAGTAGGCTGTGGAAATAATTTTTCTGACTGGTGAGAAAATGATGGATGGGACAAATGGGTTTGCTAGACAGGGCTGTGGTCTTGTTGAAATAGCCATGCATTAAACTGAGATCAGATAGCATAGTTATGTCTTTTTTCTTTACTGTATTGGACCCCTTGGACACAATGTGTACCAGGAAAAGAGGCTTTTTCAAGGGTTGAGGAGTTCTATTTTTCTTTGTCTTTTAAATTTGAACCATCCCCACTGATCCTTGGGCGCTATTCCTAGCTCAGTGCTTGGAAGGTGGCTACTCAGTTCTTTTAGGAGTTTAAGAGTATTAAAAGGGGTGAGTCTAAAAATAAATGATGTTGGTGGTTTCTGACATGAAATGTTACAGAAATTAATACTCAAGATAAAGTAAGATTATATTTCATTATCAAATGAGATTATGAAACTTTGACTTGTTCATTATGATTCAATGTTGGTTTATTTCAAAGACATATAAATTGTATCGATGTGTATCTGTGTTTTGGTGTTAGATAACTAGACTTTATTTTTGAAAACAATTTAAGGTGAATCTTCCTCATACTATATCATTTAGGCTAGGTAAAATCATTACAGTGTCTGCATAACTTGAAACAGGATTGGCTGGCCTGATTATATTAATATTGAGTTTTCTCTGTTAGGATCTAATCCAAAGCTACTTTGTGACTCTTGAAAGGGAAAGAATAGATACTGACTTCCTTTCAATTTACTTGATTTGCCTTATGTCAGGAGGATGTGTGATATTTCTGTTACTAATAGCCTATTTTAAATTTTGCATTTGGTTTTGAATTGGTGAATCTGTTTTTCAACAACTTTAAATTGCTTTATACTATGTATATATATTTTTATGTCAATCATTACACATGATATTACAAAATTTTACTCACAACTAAATATATGTATTATTCCGAATGAATTACAATTATGATATAGATTACATGGTTGTATTGTACACACTAGGGAAAAACACCACACACACACACACACACACACATAAAACTGCATGTATATATTATCATACATTAGGACATATGCTTCCTTCTGATGAGTATCCCTCATTTCCCCGATATTTACAATGGTTCAGTCCATTGTTCCCTGGCTAGCCGGGTTCAGTCTTTATGCTTATAATGTTATGGGGCCCAAAGTATGCCAATATACCTAACCTGAAGTGATCTATATATATTTATGCTTTAAATTCAGTGCACAAATAATTTTATAACAGTCCTCATGAAAATAAAAATCTGAAATAATCCAGAACCTCATATTCTAAGAACTTAATGCATCAACATAAAAAATTTTCCTCTCAATATATTATATACAGATACAATCATTAAAAAAAAACATCATTTTAGTCATAGCCCATATATGTCTCTGTATTCAGTGCTTTTTGCATCCTGGATATTGTATGTTTGGCCTAGAAGAGTGTTTGTCATTATGGAATGTGTTTGGGAGGCGGTTTTATTTGTTTCTGCTTTTAGTCAAATAGGACAGAAGAGTATTTTACTCCTGTGGATGTTTCCAACTGAAGTGAGTGGCAGGATTCAAGGAGAAATTTTGCTGGTGCTAGCTTGATATTTAATTAGCAGTTTAGATTGGGATTTTACGGTAATAAAGTAGATTCATGTTCTGGTATTTTATGTGGGGATAATCTTATTAGAGTGTCACAGAGCCTGATTTAAAACAATATTATTAAACACAGTTTTCCCAGGGCAAAGGCACTTACCTTCCTTGGCTCCCTTGCTCCCTTAAAAGGAGTTTCTAGGATCCAGGGAAACACGGGGCATTCTAGAAATGTCGGACATTTCCCTTGGGGCATAAAACCAAGAGTAATTTTTGTGCGTGGAGTAAAGGGCCAGTGGACATTGTACTGGGATCAGTGCTCAAAAATGCAGGGGAGATTTTTATCCCAGGATGAAGGGAGTGACCTTGATTTATGAAATGCCCCCACTTCTGTTCTTTCCTAGCTTAGAAAAAGTTGAATTTAAAGTTTTATTGAGTAAAAGCACCTCATTGTCAAAAGACTTGATGAAATAAATATTATAAATATAAATATTATTAATAAATATTTTCTTGTGTCGAATTGAAATTTGTCACTTGCCTTCTTTCAAGAAATAATGATTTTATTTCAATATTTTATTTGGTTTTGTATTAAAAACACAAATGGGATTCCATTCCACTAGATTATTTGGTTTTGTCCCTTGGCTCCTGCCAAGTAAGATGATAGCCACATTATTTGGATAACTTGGAAACAAATAATTTTGGTATTAAGTTAAAATAGTGTAATGATAATATCATGATAGCTTGATTTAAAATAATGATGGAAACCAATCAGCTTGTACAAGTTTGATATGAGATTTTAACTTATATGGTCTTTGTGTACTTGTTTTAATAATTTTTTTAGTGATTTACAGAATGATTTTGAATATTTTCTTAATTAAAACTTTTGGATTTAGGGCCACACCCAGCAATGCGCAGGGCTTACACCTGGCCCTGCACTCAGGGATCACTTTTGGCTGGACTCAGGGAATGAGGTGCTGGGGATCAAATCCAGATTGCAAGGCAAGTGCCCTACTTGCTTCAACCCACAAAGTTGATTTTTTTAAAAGCAAATTTTGCTGGATTTTTAAATATATTTAAGGGCAAATGTCAATATGAGAAATTGTCTTCCCCTCTGTGGGTTTGATTAAAAATATTTACTGGGTAATTAGTTATTATTTTCCACCCTAATTAATACTATTAACTTTTGATAAAGGACATAAATTTACAAAATAGATAAATTAGGGCAAATTGCTTTCTCTATAAGAAAAATTACTGTAACAGAATTTTAAAGACCAGTTTGCAAAGGCATTTAAAATAGGTCTTGATTGACTCAAGTATAATTTATAGTTAATAATAAGAAACCAATATTTCTTAGAGTCATATCTGTTTAAGTATTCCCTCCCCCACCCCCAAGCCGACCCTGTGGTGTACATATTAACTATAGTATTTTTCTGGAAATGACTCTTAGCCGAGGTAAATCCTTAAATCTCATTAGTTTGTGAGACTTATTTTGTGGCGGGTTGACCAGTTGGCTCAGCTAACCTATTAATGAGGCCAACATTTTGAGTTCTGTTCCTGGAAAAGCCAATTAGTGAAATTTCTCTTTTTCCTGCATGAATTAGAAATTAGAGATGCACAGGGTATCAGTAGATGCCTGTTAATACTTTGGGATAGATATTTTGGGCACAGTTCATTACAATTGAGAACAACTGATATGTTTATTGCTATGGAAAATTGAAGATGTAAGGGAAATTTGCACCCAAATTCATTTTAAGAGTTAGCTGAAGGTTAATCAGAAAGCTCCCTTTACTTCACAGATGATTTTCTAAAAGCAGTTCTAAAATATAACAAAATGAAGTCACATTTGAAATTTAATGTGCACTTTTACATTAGAAGCATTCTCATTTTTATTTGGTGGTCCAAAGCTGTCTCTGAATAATTGTTCTCACCATCTTTTATGGTTAATTCTCTAGATAATTTTATAAAGTGAATCAAAGTGTTTCACATTCTTTGAGACCTATAGAGATTAACTAATCTCATTCAGTTTTCTTACCTTATAAGTGAGAAGCATTATTTGTAGGGAGACTGCTAAGGTCACACAGTATATTAGGTGCAGCTCCACGTTTAAAAGCTACTATTTCTAATCTGTTCTCAGGGAATGTGGTCTCCACCCACTCAGACTGTCAGTTTGCAGCCTCAGTTTTTTTTTTGATTCATGATAGATTTTGTATTGTGGATAGATTTTGGATTGTGCATTCAACATTCTAGTGAGTGTTTTATGGTTTTACTTTTTCTCTAGTTCTCTAGTTTCTCTAGATCTCACTTTGTTTATTGTCTCTCTTTTCAAATCTACCTAAAATTTGGCCTTACTGCTTGAGGCATGATTTTAATGATAAGATCACTTACATTATTTTTAGCATGTTCATTTCTGAACATAGCCAGGATTGAAAAATGAAATTTCAAAATGGCTAGGAAATTTAAAAGAATATCAAGGAAAAGGTTTTTTTTTATAAGGGGGAGAATAGAAATGTTTGAAACTTACTAGCAGCTAAAATACATTCAAAAGTGATTGAAAGGTATTCAAAGGCTATAAATGGAACATTTGCCAGTTCCTGTTCTGAGATTCTGAGAAAGTTGAAGTGGAGAAACCACCTTTGAAGAGAAATTAGAAATAGTGACTATATACTATTAAGTCATAATCACTTTTTCTGAATAGTTGAAGAACAATATCTTTTCCCCCAACTTATTTGAAATATTTTTGTTATATTATTTATTATGCCTAATTATTTATAAATATTGTAAAACAGAATTCCAAGTTTAACTGTGAAATACTAATCTGCAGTTATTCGGGGAAGGGACTCCCATTTGAAGAGTTGTTAAAAATATATTTAAATAATGTTTCATGATTTTTTTTTTGTTTGTCTCTTGAACTGCATGACAGATCCCAAACCATATGCAAATGATTTTCAAGTATCCACTGTTTCTGATGATCAGAATCACTTTTCTCTTAGTGTGGGTAATTGAGCTCTGATCACGAACAGCTGTGTTGGGCCTTGGCCTGACAGATGAAAGGTATGATGCTGAGAGGAAAGTAATCGGGCAGGCTCTAAAGCCCATTTAGGTATTTTACATGCCAGTAAAATGTATATGAGCAGGTCAATTAAAACTCATTTTTTGTTGCAAATGCCGGAAAAGTGAACCCCACCTGGCCACAGGGAGGGTGGCTCAGGTATCTAAGAAGCCCAGGAGCCTGGAATTGGCTTTTTGGAGCAGAGCCGTGTCTGGGGCTCAGAGCTTATCCTCAAGGCCCGGTGTGTCTCCATCTCTCAATTCTGTATCCTAAGGGCCAATTGTGTTTCCAGGCAAGGTCTTCTCATGGAGCCCACGGATGTCCGCCACATCTTTGACTGATCAAATGCCTCAGAGAGGCCCCTTCTAGCGATGCCACCATTGCTCTCTGGCCCTGACTTGCGAATGTATCCCTGGCCCCAACAGTCACTGAGGCCAGAGAATCCTGGTCCCACCTTTGAAAAGAGTTGAGGCACCTGAGTTTTCCAAAGTCTGTTACCAAAAGGAGGAACGGGGATGGGGGAGAAAGGTGTAAGGGAGGGAAAGGGTGTAGATAGCTGAATAACAAGACTGGAAAGGGGGCCAAAAAATGATGAACACTGATCATCACATTGAGGACATTCTATGTTTTCTCCCATATAAAGAAATATTTTTTGTAATTTTGTATTGATTGTGAAATACAATAGAATCCTTTATTCCTTAGTACTTGGAAGGGAGTGAGACAGACTCTTCCTGTGTTTGTGAAGTTAATATTAAAATCAACCCTCTTGTATTATTAAAATGAAAATAACTTTTTGGGACTTTAAATGATTCTTGAGACTTCTTTGGCAGGCAGTCTCTATTCAGCAGGACTTATTCTTAAACACTATGCCTATTTTCCAATGCTATGGAAAATATCTTTATCTTTTGTTTTTGGGGGCCACATGTGACAGTTCTCAGGATTTACTCCTGGCTCTGTGCTCATGGATCACTCCTGGCAAGCTCAGGAAACCATATGGGGTGCTGGGGTTTGAACAATGTTCGTTCTTGTGCAAGGCAAGCACCCTAGTGCTGTATTATTGCTCCAGCCCTTCATGGTTCTTTTTTTCTGAGATTGTGTGATCATCAAAGCCAGTCAAGTACATTGCTTATTTTCCCAGATGATATTTAGATCTTATAACTGATAACCAACCCCAACAACCAGGTCGTGTAGTGACTCATCAGCCATGGCCTCTACTTTTGTCAGTTTGATTGTAGGAGTTTTTTGCTATGTGAAGTCTGAATTTTCCTTACAGTTATTGATTATGAACATTTATTAGTGAGCAGATATCTAAGGAATATGGGGACAAAATGGGACATCTCTCCAGGAGCTTTTCATCCTTCTGTTCTAATCTGGACTCCTTTTTTTTTCTCTAGTCCTGAGAGTAGCTTTTGACCTGACCCTATTTTGTTCATCACTATTTCTCTGCAATAGCTCTTCACTTTCCCTCTTCTCTCTTGCTTTAATCTCTTGTTTTGTTAGCTTCCTGTGAAAATGATATATGCTTGCAGATCCTTAATTGTCTGGACTATACATGGTCAATAGTATCACTAGACTATTCCAAACTTTTTCTCCCATTAGGTCAAAGAGAATTTTGATGACTTTCCTTAATGAAATCATCTTCATGAGAATTTTGATGACATTTCTATGTTATTTTCCAGATCAAGAAAAAAAATTGATGTTGGCCTAAAGTACAGATTTTTTTAACATGAAATTTTGAAATAACCTGGAATGGATGTTCTGGAAGTTTTTTTTTATTTACTTACTTAAAAGTGTTGTTTTTATTTTGTTGCGCTTAGCCCCCACTTTCCCCCTTTAAGTGAAATTTTGGTGATTTTCAGTATTTTATCGACTGGTTTTGAAATGTGTTACTAAAGAATGATTAGCATCACAGCTTCAGTTCAGTTTTAACATAGAAGAACTGTCAAGATTTTGTCTCTTGTGTATCTCTATCAGGAAAAAATTATAGAGATAGTATAGGTAGGGCACTTGCCTTTCATGCAACTGAGTAGGTTCAGTTTTTGGTACCGCATATGGTCCCTGGAGCCTGCTTGGAATGATCCCTAAGTACAGAGTCAGGAGTAATCCCTGAGCAATCCAAGTGTGGCCAAATATTTAAAAAACAAGCAAACAGACAAAACAACAATAAAAGAGCAGTAAAAACTTTGTTAAGTAAACTTGTAAGAACTTACTTCCTATCCATTTGCGACTGACTGTGACTACCAGCTGGTTACTCATCTATCTGTCATATTTTCTTCGAGTTCCTCATACCATACTCCATGAACAAAGCCATGTACAGAACCACCCACAGACATCCCAGAATTTATCTATTTTATCTAATTCTTTTATGTACTTTTACTATTCTCACATTCCACCTCTCCATTTCCTCTTCAA
Organism: Sorex fumeus; assembly: GCF_029834395.1. NCBI lineage: Eukaryota > Metazoa > Chordata > Mammalia > Eulipotyphla > Soricidae > Sorex > Sorex fumeus. Next base: position 17,323,380 of record NW_026606083.1, on the reverse strand, counting down.
CACAGATATAAGACCTTACTTAAAAACATCATTAAGCCTTTTTTTAAAATTTTAATTCTCCAACTATAATTATGTTTTATTAGTGTATAAATGCTATCTTTTACATCTTATTGAATACAGGAATAGTGTATTCTGCAAGATATGGCTCTAACCAAGAGGGGACATGGAGGCTTCCAGATTTGCTGTTTGGAGAGCTCCGTTTGTATGCAGGTTTCAGAGACAAGACCGAGGCAAAGGGGATTAGTAGAAAGGATTCCAGTCATCTGGGTGAGTGCTGCTGCCAGCTGGAATATGTAGTCCAGGGAAGGGTTATGAGATATGAGGAAAGAAAATGAGCATTTTCACCCAGAAATTGAGTGGGATGAGGTGGATAAATAGGAGAGGAAGCTAAGGACCTGGAAATTAACTTGTTGATTTTCCCTAGGAAAGTCAAGAATGGGATGAACTCACTGATCAAGTAACTTCATGCTAATGGACTTCATTTAGGAAAGTAACTGACTATTTAATCCTGGATGAACCTTTCCAGGAGCTAGGAGGAAAAGGCCTCAAATTTAGGAAAATGTTTAGGAAGTCAGGATATTTATGGTTGGGCAACTGTCAGTCTAATTTTAGGTCTGTTCTTGAACAAGGAGATGCCTGGTTACAGATATTTTTCCATATTTGTTTTCTTAGTTTCTTTTATAGTATTTTCTAGAAGTGTCAAAAACTCAGAACACTTAATAATTTTAGGACCAGAGCAATAGAGTACAGTGGGTAGAACATTTGCCTTGCATGTTGATGGCTTGAGTTCAATTCTCAGCACCCAATATGGTCTACTATGCATTCCCAGGTGTCATTCCTGAGTGCAGAGTTAGGAGCAATCCCTGAAAATCTCTCGGTATGGCTCAAAAACAAAACAAAAAAAGACTTTTTTAAAAAAATTTGTTTCATATTATGACTTAAAATTGCTTTTTAAATGCAGTATATGGCCTCACAATATTTTATTATTTTTTTTTTGACAAACACAATTTCCCTTATCTGTTCCTGAGCAGATACTGGAGACAAGGAGGAAAATTTAACTTGAGTTACAGATAAAGCCAGAGATATATTTTGTATTCCTTGCATGCCACTCTGGAATGAAGAAATGGTATTTTGACTCTTGAAAATGTGCTTGGGCAAAGGATGGTTGCCCAGGACTTTCGAAGATCCCATTCTGATGTTTGTGTTCTGTTTGCCTTTTAAGTTTAAATGCCATTGAACCTGACAAACGCCACTGATTTTGCAATGTTTTTCACCCCTGGTGAGGACCCTTTTGATTGCTTCAATCTCCGCTGGAAGAATTGAAGTGATGCTGGTCTGGTGGAATCCGCCTTTATCTGGCTCAGGCTCCTCCTCCTTCTTTCTGGTCTCCCAGGCCAGGGGGCCTGCAAGTCACCATCTCCTCTCCTGCCATCACAGCTACACGGCTCTTTGTGAGGCTGTTATCAATTTCAGTGGCTATGGTTTGTTACCTCTATTTGTACTATAACTAGAAATTTGATAAGGTTATGTGCCTGTCAAATGATTTAGATGTCAGCTGGCGAGGCAGCAAAGCAAATTTGACAAGGCAAACATTGATGCTGAGAGAGGGGATGAGGATGACCTGGCAACAGAAGAAAGTAAAGTCTCTTCCAGACTCACTTTCTTTCTCTTTTAACTTTAGGTCAGTACTTTAACCTCTTTAATTTGTCCCTTCTTAAGTGAATGTGACATGGTGACTTCCGGCTTCTATCTAAAGGGCAGTGGAACAGAGGACTGCCTTTGGAGGGGGGATGCTGGCATTTAGGGAGATTGGACTTGGGGGGTTCTGATAAAAACATCTGGGGCTGGATACTTTATCTTGGACTGAAGCAGAGATTAAGGTTTTAGAAGACAAGGTTTATTAATGCCACTGTCTGTTTCCATCGGTGCCTCACAGACAGATTAATATTTTTAGCAGGTATATTTCTTTTAGGTAAATGTAAGGGCCGAGGACTTTGTAGCCTGCATGGGTTTCAGGTTCTGCAGACCAGACAATGATCTGATGAGTTTTGCTCACTTCATTGTCTCATTGAGGAATCTGTAGGATGAGTAGGTTGTTTCTTAAAGCACTTCAAAAAATTTTTTTTATTTGACTGTTTTAAATAACATCTACTGTCTGTTTTTTACAGTTCCAAATATCTTCACAGCCCACATTGAATCCATAGCTTTTGTTTGGCTTCTCCCTAAACAGAAAAAAACCTTCATGCCATTAGGTTGAGCAGTAGTTGCTCTGTTAAATGTTAACATGACCAGGAGATGTTGAGGAGTTGGAAGAATGCTTCTAGTATTTTGTCACTTGGATTTGTGAAGTGATGGGATGAGTGTAGGTATTCAAGTGTAATATCCCCCAAGAAGAGTTTTACTGAGTTCTGCAAGCACAAAGAAATAATGAATTTATATTCGGGGTAGTTTTGTTTGAGTTTATTTAAAGAAACGAAACACACACACAATCCCTATAATAGCTCTTGCTACTGAAGTATTGATGGTGCTGACAAAGAGAAAACTCAGACCAGATGGTTTCCAAACAGTGGAACCACCTGGCTCTTTGGCAATGCCAGTGTATTCCTGCTTCTCAAATAGCTGTGCTCTCATGGGCTGTGAAATGTGTAAGTGAGACATGAACTTCAGCAGAACACTATTCCTGAATTAGGATTATTCAAGAGATTAAAGCATTTCTGTGTCTACTCAAACTGGCTCCTCTTTACAACTTTCACCCTCTTTAGAGTCCTTTTCCACTCCTTTCTTGTTTTTCTTTGTGATGATAAAATCCAGTCCTTTTTTATTTCTCCGTTACTAAGAAATATTAATTCTGTAGAGAGTAAAGAAAGGTCCATAGTCTGTTTGGGAAACCGACTCACGAGGACTTGTTTTCAAAGCAAGTTGAGGTTCTTGGGTCAAAAAGGGAAGAACGTATCTTAATACCTGTCACACCAGAAAATTACACTGAGTTGTGATACTTGGAACGTCACAGAAATGCAATCAAGGCAATGTATTAATGGATGTACAGACTTATGGAGTGGTTTTTCTAATTATGTAGTTAAATTTGAACTTTTGAATTTTCTTGAATTATTTTGCATCTAATCTTTTTCTGAGAAATTAGTTAATTGAAAACTAGAATATAAATAATTCACAAACTTTCCTGAGTTAGTACAAGAAGATGGAACTTATTTTAAAGTTTCATTTTGAAGTAGTTTCCCTGGTTATTTTCCCACTCATTTGGTGAAGACCTGCTGAATACTTGATAATGTGTTTAACCAGTCAAGATCTAGTACCAGCTAATGTATGTAACCTAGATGCAAGGAGTGATGAAATCATGCCATTTGCTGCAATATGGTTGGAACTGGAAGATAGTGTGTTGAGTAAAGTAAGCCAGAAGAAGAAAGACAAAAAGGATGATCTCACTTATTTGTGGTAAATAGATTACTGGGTAAGAAAATGTATTGTAGTCAAAGGGGGATGCTCAGATCATTCTCAATCCCATTGTTTAGAGAGAAGACAGAGAAGGAAAGAAATCAAGGGGAGAAGAAGAGAACTAGTCATAATGGGTTAATAGGCTTTGGGGCTTTAGTTATACCAGTGATATGAGTGAGGGTAGAGCCTTATACCCAGAATACAGACTCAAGAGAACTTGAATTTGTTCCTTAGATCCATGAGATCTAAGTTGCAACCACTGAAACTTTGTAATGTGCCCATCAAGTTGACAGGTGGGGATGGAGAGGGAGTTGGGATGGGGAGGGAATCTGGGAACACTGCTGGAGGGAAGTTAACATTGATGGAGGAATTGGTTTTGAATTATTTTATATCTAAAATGCAACTATCAGTATATTTGTAAATCATGGCTCTTTAATAATAATTTTTTAAAAAAGAATCATTTCAGACAATTTAAGATAATACACTGTTATTTCAAATCGAATCTTCTAATGAAATAATGGCATATTCTCATTATAATTCTGTTTCAAACTAAGTGAAAGTCATTGAGTTTTGCAAATTATTTGATAGACTGGTAGGGTAGAAAGAACAAAGGCTTGAGGGACAACAAACCTAGGTTTGAATCCTTATTCTCCTGCTCATCAGATTAGAGAAGTCTGAGCTACTAAGATCTTGTTTCCTTTTTTAAAAGGCTGGATCAGTTGGCCATTCCCACCAGCAATGGATGAGAGTCCTTTTCTCCTCACATCTGTGCCAGCACTGGCTGTTCTTGGTTGGTTTTTTTTTTTTTTTTGATGTGTGCCAGTCTCTGTGGAGTGAGATGATCTCAACTGTTGTTTTGCATTTCCCTAATGATTAGTGATAAATTTTTTTCACGTGCTTTTGGCCACTTGAATTTGTTCTTTGAGGAAGTTTCTGTTAATTTCTTCTCCCCATTTTTTTTTCCTGGGTTTGGATTTTTTTCTAGTAAAGTTCTGCCGGTGCTTTATATATCTTTGTATCCTGGTCATCATTTTCTTTGAGGTGCAGAAGATTCCTTGTTAATATAGTACCATTTGTTTATCTTTGCTTCTACTTGCTTTGTCTGTGGTTTTCATCCTTGAAGATGCCTCTAGCTTCAATGTCATGGAGCGTTCTACCTAAATTTTCTTCTGTGTACCTTATAAATTCAGGTCTGATCTTGAGGCTCTTCATTCATTTTGATTAGACTTCTGTGCATAGAGTTAGAAAGAGGCCTGAGTTAATGTTTTTTTTTTTATTTTTGCATGTTGCTGCCCATTTTTCCCAGAAGCCCTTATTAAGATCCTTACTCTATTATTTTTGTTCCTTTATTGGAGATTAATTGATCCTATACATGAGGGTCTGTCTTGGCATATTCAACACTATTCCTTTGATCTGAGGGTCTGCCTTTATTCCAATATCATGATGTTTTAATTAGTACCACTTTGTAGTACAGTTTGAAGATGGGGAAAGTTGTGCCTCATATGGACATTTCTCTAAAAACTAGACACTGAGCTTTCATACTACGCAGCAATATTGTTCCTCAGAATATACTGAAGGGTCTCGAAAACATAATGCAGAAAAGGCATCTGCACTCCTATGTTCATTGCAGCACTATCCACATTTGCCAGAATCTGGAACCAGCACAAGTGCCTGGAAACAGATGACTAGGTAAAAAACGATGGTGCTTCTGCACAATGGAATACTATGTAGCTATTAGGAAAGATGATGTCATGAAATTTTCTTACACATGGCTGGACATGGATAGTATCATGCTGAGTGAAATGAATCACAGGGAGACCATAGAATGATCACACTCGTTCGCATGATATTACAGAACAGCATAATGTGAGAGTAATACCCAAAGACAGTAGAAACAAGGGCCAGGAAGTCTGGTCCATGGTAGGAAGTTTGTCACAAGTTGTGAGAGAGTGTTGCTGAGAGTAGTTATGACAGAAAAGAGATCATTATGACAATGATAGCTGGAAATAATTGCCGTGGGCAAGAACTGAGCGTTGAAATGAGGTAAAATGATATGCATGATAACCTTTTAGTAACTGTATTACAAACAGAGTACCTAAAAAGGGGGTGGGGGAGGAGAGAGAGAGAGAGAGAGAGAGAGAGAGAGAGAGAGAGAGAGAGAGAGAGAGAGAGGAGAATCTGCTGTGGGGCAGAGGTGGGAGGGAAACTGGTGACATTGGTGGTAGGAAATGTACACTGGTAAAGGGATGGGTGTTAGAATACCATGTATGACTGAAACCAAATCATGAACAACTTGTTAAATTTATTTTGCATTTTTGATCCCAATTTCCATATCTCCAAACATCTTGGACTCATTTGGCTAGATAGGTCATATAGGAACATGGTGCTTCCATTTTGATTTCTTTTGGAATCCCTCTCCCCCCCTCCCCCCCCCCCACACACAGCGATGCTTAGCCACTCTACTTGTGGCTCGTAGGGATCACTCCTGGTGGGGTTTGGGGTCACGATGTGTGGAGCCCGGAATCAAACCTAGGTCACCCCCATGATGCAAGGCAAAATGCCCTACCCGCTATACTACTGCTCTGGCCCCAAATATGGTGCCTCTTGAGAAAACCTAAGTGTATGGAGTGAGACCTGGGGCCATTCCTAGAAATACAGATACTTTAGGTGGACCAAGCAAGAATTTCTGTCATTTCCCACCTGTGTAATAATAGAATATCTCTTTTACAGAGTGATTTTGAGGATTAAGCAAGATAGTCTGTCAGATGCCAAAAATAACGTCTGAAGCTTTGTAGATTTTTAATAAATCATTACTTGGCAGGAGGCAACAAGCCCACATTCCTCAAAATTGACACCTGTAATCAACATGATGCTGAAATTCTTCACATCATCTTCAACACTTCTAAAATCTTTATAGGCAATGCTTGCTTTCTTGTGCAAGACCCAAATCAGTATTGAGTTGTAAGGTGACTATGTTAACAGCCTATTAAAAAGTTCCAGGAGATTTATGTCTTAACTAAAATTCTGCATTAAGGAATCATCATCGTTATTATTTTACACTAATCTTCCATCCTGAGATCCCTGGGTTTCTGTGTGTAGGGAAAGCAGTCTGTCAGGGACGCTGTCCTTACAGACAGCGGTCTGTATTTTAAGTATCATGCAAGTAAGTGGCTTTTTTCTTTCACATCCTATGGGCTCATTTTTTTCTGTACTACAGTTTTTAGTTTACTTTTTTTCAGTTTTGTACAAGATGGAGTGGTATATTTTCATAGAGAAAATCAGTGGTGTTGCCTGGTGGTTAGTGCCAGCGCAGGTGTGGGTGGTTAGAAAGAACACGCTTAATGATCGGTGTGTTGGGATGCAGACGTGTGTAAGAAAAGGGAGAGCCAGCTGTCATGTTCGTCAGTTGAGATTGCTATTCAGGGAAGGTTATTTTCACTTCTCTGACTGTTTGGGGGTTTGCTCAGCTTTGTTTGTTTATATTTTCACGATTCTTGACTTTATTATTATTTTTTTTTCTTCACCTACTTTGGATGAACTTTCTTTGCTGGATGAGTGATTTCCTAATTACTTCTTTCCTAACTGGAAATTACCCATGTCCTCTTTCTACATAATTCAGAATATGCACAGGATAATGTTTCCTATAGTAATATATTATCTTCTCCTTAATTTAACCTTGCAGGATATCGTTTGGTTCAAAATCATTTCAATAATATTCCTCTCGCTGTGGGAATTAGGCTGTTATATTTAAAAATCATGATTCTGTAATGGGCTGAGCCTGGTTCTCTTTAAAGGATTAATTGTTAAGTGAACACATGGCCAGAAATCAAAATTCAAAAATTATATGCTTATGAAATGTTGTTTTAGAAGTCACATGATATGGTAAATCAGTCACGATCTATAAGTCAATTACGCTTCAGCACTGCATCAGATATTAGAATATTATTTTTTTTTGCCTTGTTGGTATCTGAATAGGTAATTGGATGATACTTTAGTTTCCTGAAAAAGATAATCGTCATCACCAAATACTTAGCTACTCCCCAGAGTAATTTATAAATCATTGGTAGAATTTATTCAAAATAGAACATCTTTCTATTTTGAAACTTGTGGTGAAAATATGCACTATATACTTAAGCTGCAATTTTTTTCATTATGAATTTAGAATGAATTTTTTCAGCAGTATCATTATTTTGGCAGCAGTGACCTACCACCACTCTAACTGGATCAACCAGCAGACACTTGATACAGGCTGGAAGCATAGTATAGCCTTGCACATGGCCAACCTGGTTTCGATTTACGACACTCCACATGGCTCACTGATCCCCACTGGAGTGATCGCTGAGCACAGAGCTAGAAGTAAGTGCTGAACACAGGTGTGGCCCAACTGTCTCCTTCATCCAGCCCCGGTTCGATTACTCCGCCCCTCTCAGTGAGCCCGGCAAGCTACCGAGAGTATCTCGCCCGCATGGCAAAGCCTGCCAAGCTCCCCATGACATATTCCATATGCCAAACACAGTAACAACAAGTTTCACTATGGAGATGTTACTGGGCCCGCTCAGCAAATCAACTAGAACAGCGGGAGGACAGTGCTACAGCGCTATTTAGTATCCATGGATTACAAAGTTATTCATGATTGGATTTAAGGCATGCATTGTTTCAACACCAGTCCCTTTATCAGTGTCTACTTCTCTCAACCAGTGCCCCCTGTTTCCCTCCCGCCCACCAGCCTGCCTATGACAGGCACTCAACAAACAAACAAACAAAGAAACAAACAACTTTTGGTACTATGGTTTGTAATACTGTTACTGAAAGGGGTTTCATGTGTGACTTTCTACCACTACCTTTTAGTCCCCATTGACCACGTCCCTCCACTATTTTTGTAGTGTTCTCTCCCCTGTCCTATTTCCTGCCCCCACACCCCTTATGCTTCCTACTGAAAACCAATTCTCATGTTGTTTCTGTTGCCCTCGGGCACTTGTTATTATCCTTATATGATTTATTTCCTGCATATGAAAGGAAAACTTGAATTTTTTTCTTTTGAAAGAAATAGCTAGTGGCCAGAGAGCTCAGGTTCAACCCCTGGCACCCTGTGGTCCCCTGAGCACCACTGGAGCTCAGAGCTGGAAGTAACCCTGACCACTTCCGGGTGTGGCACCAAAGCCAAATCAAACCAGCAAGAAAAATGCAAGAGAAACAAGTCTGGACTGTATTAAACATCTTTGAGTGATAGTTTCTGTCCATTTTGTGACACCACAGGGTCCAGGGCAGATCATGAGCAAGCTAATACTTTCTCAAGCAGATCTGCCAGCCTCCCCCAACTAAGAAACGTTCCATTGGTTCCACATTCCTACAGCTTATATATGACATTGATTTTATTTTAATTAATTTTTTTCATGAAGGCACCATGATTTACAAAGTTATTTATAGCTGAGTTTGAGGCATGCACTGTTCTAACACCAATCCCATCACCAGTGTAAACTTCTACTGCTGTCCCCAAGTTCTTTCCTTCCCCCCACCTCATCACATCTGTCACCTTGACAGGCACATTTTTAGGTTTGATTGTTGTAGTTTGGATCTCATCTTTTTTATTGCTGGCTCTGTGGTTTTGATATATAGATAGATGTGCCATATTTCTCTATCACCAACGTGTCCCACCCATGTTACCTCCCATTCACATCTTACTTTCCTCTTTTATTTCCTTCCTTTTCTGTCCTAATTTCTATAATCCAGGCAATGGAGTATAACTTTTGATACCTTGCAGTCCCTTGTCCTTTTATTCTATATACTACATATAAGTGAGATCATCCAGTATTTGTCTTTCTTCTTCTGACTTATTTTGCTTAATATGACATCTTTCATTTCCATCCAGATTTCAGAGAATTGCATGATTTCATCCTTCCTTGCAGCTACACAGTATTACATTGTGCATATATACACCACACCTTCATTATCCATTCACCCCTTGTTGGACACCTACGCTAATTCCATATCCTCGCTGTTGTGTTAACTGCGGTAATGAATAATAGTGTGCATATGTCCTTTTGGATGACGGTTGTTGTGAATGGTACATTGGTTTCATCCTGTTTGTACTTGTTATTATTGTTTACAGTTTTTTAAATTGTCAGATGAATTGGAAAAGAATGGGGAAATGCAGAGAGAACTTTCGCTCTATTAGCTCTACCACCTTCAGAAGTCCCATCTTTATCTATAAAATGGGCATTACAATGTGAACATGCTGCATTCTGCTGGAGATGCTTTAGGTCATAGCCTATCTAAAATTTCATTTTCTTTACTATGTACTCTTAAGATCTTCCAAAGAGTGAAGAAGCAGCAAGTGGAGTGGGTACAATGCTTGGTACAATACTGGGAGAAGGAGACACTCTCTAGATGTAGTGGTTTTCATTCTCAGGTACAGACTGGCTGGGGTCATGGACCTGTGGTTGAAAACCAGTGCATGCTTTTCACTTCTGGGCTGAGGAAACCAATGTGCACACACGGACACTGAGTGGTAAACAGCTTGACACATGAGCTATTGACCCTTCCCAGGCTGGCTCTACTTCCCTGCTGTATAAAATGCTGAGTGCAAGTGCTAGCAGGTAGTCAACAAGATACAAGACCTAGAGTTGTCCCAGAAGGGCTGCTCGTATTGTATTATAATTTTGTTTGTTTCTGGTTTGGGAAATGCCTGGGATTAAACCAGGGTTGGCCGCATGTAAGGCAAGCACCTTAACCCCCGAACCACTTTTCTGGGCTTCAGTTTTACTTATTTTTAGAAATAGGAGAAGACTGAGGCCCAAAGAGAGTTAGAAACCTGTTCAAGGCCAATCAGCTAATAGGATATAGAGTCAAGGACCTACAACCAGTAGTCAAACTTTTTTTTTTTTCCTGAGCAGGTTGCTCCCAAGCAATGCTCAGGAGACCTGAGGGTTTTGCTTGTGATCCCCTGTAGGTAAGAGCAAGGATCTGAGCATGTGATATTGTCACCAGTGGTGCTGGAGCCTCCAGTAGAAACACCTCATGGTGTTAGTGGACCATGTGGTGCCGGGAATCAAACCTTACCAGGCATCTGCCTAAAATGCTCTATTGTCTTCTGGTCCTGAGTGTTTAAATTCTTGAACCTGAATGGTTAACCTCATTAATTATTAAATTTAGGTCTTAGAGATGATTTTAAATGATCATAGCTTACTGAGAAATTGAGTTGTGCTTTGTATGTATTCAGAGTATTTTTTCTGGTATAAATTTAGATTTCAATTTATACTACAACTGTACCTCATGGTGTTTCACTAATAAAAATCTAAAAAAAATTTAGATTTCAATTTTTGTTTTTTTTGAGGAAGCCTGAATTTTATAAAGTTGAATTGTCAACATACATTGGGCAAGTCTGTAAGTGTCATTAAGTAGCTTTGGGAATGCTTTGATAGCTAATTTAGAGCTTAGAAATCTATGACAATTATTTAAATTCTTTTAATGATATTTAAAAGACAATTTAAATTTATTTTATTTAATTAACCATAAATGGACCACTTATCAGGATAATTTATGAAAAAGCAAATTTACTTTTAAACTAATTTGTCTTAACATTTGTAAGAATGAACTTCAACTTGAGAAAAAAATCTGTTAAACAGATTTTCCTTTATACTTTTAAAATTCCCATCTAGCGTTGTAAAATTAACCAATTTTCTGCCTGCTAGGCTTTTACAAAGTGAAAAACTTAATAGTAATCAATCATGAAATAGTAATTAGGTTTTTAATATCTGCTTAGCATCAAGAAAAACAGAAAAAAAGCATCTGCCTGCATTCTCCAGCACTTTAAAATTTCCAAGCCAGTACGTCACTGAGTGCCAAATTCTGCAGGTTAAGCTGATAATTTTGCATATTGTTGAAAAATAATGACACCCTCACTGTCTCTGCTGAAAGAAATATAAGCTATCTTTCATGCCCTTGGTTTACTTGTATCTGACATCAGATGAAAACTTTATTTTATTTTTGGTTCTATTAGGCCATTCCTGGAATTGCTCAGGGCTTACTCCTGGTCCTGTGCTCAGGAATCACTCCTGATGAGGCTTATGGTGCTGGGGATTCAACAGGGATCAGTTGTGTGCAAGGCTAGTGCCTTACCCAGTGTACCGTATCTCTGGCTTCTGGAAACTTTTAACCATATGAAATAAAGCACAAAAACTAGCATGAGATTTCAGTAAACATTCCTGTAGATTTCAGGCTCCATGAAACATAGTCTGAGAAGATAAAGTGCTTTAATTCTCAATATTTCTTTTGTTTCTGCCCCTAAGCTTCTTTCCTATCTTCTCCCAGCTTCCTTTTATCCCTCTGGTTTATTGTGAAGGAAAGAGAAATGGTACTGCTACTGTTCCACCTTAATCCAAGTTTAGAATTTTTTTTTTTTTGCAGCACATTGTCACACTCTATTTTTTCTATTTTTGCTTTAATTCAGTATTTGTCAGTATAGTTCTTCATTAAGAGACTTAGAGTAACTAATTTAAATTTCTGCATATGGATGCCACAGGTTATTTCACTTGGCCTTTCTGGAAAAACCAAAGACTTGGGCTGGGCATATGGCTCAATAGTAAAGCACACGTTTAGCATGTATGAGGCCTTAGGTTTGATCCTGAACCCCAATAACTGTCTCCCAGAGCACTACCAGAAGTACCTGAAATCCCACAAAACCCACCCAACAAACTGTAAAACCATCATGCATTTTCAAGCTGAATTAAAATCTTGGTGGAATTTCTGGTTCCATATTTTTCTCATCTCCCACTCCTGATTTTTGTTTAACTTGTGTAAGCCTCATGCTCCCCATCTGGACTCTAAAAAAACTCTTCCTCCTCTTTCTTTGAGCATTTTTGGGAAGAATAATTGATAAGAACGAAAAAAATTATGTCAAGTCCATGTGAGGATGGAAAGATCATTGTGTCTGAGTCTGTTTTCCAGTTTCATTGTTTGAGCCAGAAACTGTAAAGCTCTCTGGTCTCCTTCCACTACCCCCCCAACCCCACACGATGCTCAAGTCCTTCTCCCCTCTCTGCCAAGAGTGTTTACATTCATCACTTTTCCACCTGAACAATGTTCATTCTTATGCATTCATGTTGATATAGTTCACTTATTTTCACTCATGGATGATAGGACATTTTATGACTATACAACAATGGATTCTGTCAAGGCCAGGGAAAACAGGGGTTAGGAAGACTGGTCAGTGGTTGGAACTAACCACAAGAGTGTGTGGGGCTGAGGGTAGGTAAGATAGAGAAGAGACCAGTGTAACAATAATAGCTGGGAATAATCCCACTGGACAAGATCTGAGTGTTAAAAGTAGGTAAGGGATATTCTTGAGAACCTTTCAGTATCAGTATTGAAAACCACAATGCCCAAGGGGGGGGGGAGAGAGAAATAAGGGGGGAGAGAGACAGAGAGAGAGAAAGAAGAGAGAGGTGGAAAGTGCCTGCCATAGAGGCAGGTGGGGATTGGGGTGATGGGAGGGAACCTGGGGACACGGGTGCTGGGAAATGTACACTGATGGAGAGATGGGTGCTGGAATACTGTATGACTTAAATCCAATCATGAACATTGGGTTCCTTCTCCTGTGGATAGAAATTTAGGCTGTTGTCAATATTTTTGGTAGCATAAGCAGTGTGATAGAGATATGTTGGTCTGTGTGCCTAGAATACTCGAGGTCATGGGTTTCTGTGGGTTTTTGGATGTGTCTAGATTTGACTTTACAAATGAGTATTATTTAATCCCCTCTAGTTTGTTGTTTAACAGCTCACCAGCCTTTGGTTCCACTTGATTTCCTTCTTCCCAAGCATGGTCTATCTTTGGTCTTATTTTATTTATCGTTTTATATTCATAATTAGATGGAATGTATAACCTTCGGAAAGAAATATTATATCTCAGAATTAGCATATATCTCATCTTGCATTCTCACCATTTTGCTTTTACTTTTTAGTTACTTGAGTTTTATGCTTTTTTTTTAAAAAAAAAACTGGGTCAGAACCACCTCAGCTTCTAGACTCTTTCTCTGTGTAAAATGATTGATACTGGCTGATGCCTTCAACCACCAAATATCAGTGAGCACACATGCTTAGCAAAAAAGCCTGTTCTGAGGCAACAGGAATGTTTTTTGAGATTAAGAGAGAGGAAATGAAGATGAGCTAACCACCTACGAAAGGCATGTCCCGGCCTGATATTTTCACAGTTACTTTTTTCAACCCTTCAAACATTATGAAGCTCACCACCTTAATTATTTTCTTTCCCCTTTATATAGCTAGCTGGGGATTAGGAGTGTTAAAGTGTTTAGAACAAATTAAGATCACAGTCCAGAATTAGGGTTTGAATTTAGAGCTTTTGATTCCTGATTAGGGTGTTAGTGTTTGCCACGGGAACATAAATTAATAAAAAAATTTTTTTTAGTTGTTACCAGAATCTGTACTTAGGAGGAAACTGGTTCAGAGAAGCTTTGAGTGGGACAGTTGGCATGAAACGAGAATTCTAGACTCTTAATAACTCAAACCATGCTTCTTCTCTGATTTGTGCAAACTCTTAAATCTTGTGTCTGTCACAAATAGAAAGAGTTGGAGCCCAAATAGAAAAGTGAAGTAATTAGCACACTGCTATTTACCAGTACCCTTGCTTAAATATATGGGTACATTTTAGATGCAAGAGAGTGTGTTAATCAGAATAGTTTTGGTTTGATAAGGTGGAGAATTACTAGTTGATTAATTGACAAGCTTGGATATCTGCCTGTCTTTGGAAAGAGTTTGATCTTGGCCTCCATAAGTCTTCTGGAGTTTTTTTCCGATCTCTTGCTTTGCTTGCCTCTGTCAGTGGCAAGAGCTTACTAACCCAGACAGGCCAGACAGAAATGAACTTCTGAACTTCCTGCCAAAGTCCCATTGGATTCATGGGCACGTACTCAGTTGTATTTGGGTCAGTATGGGTCCATTTCTGGGTTGCTCCTGAATGGGTTGCTTCTTTGATGGGTTCATGTTGTAAGGCAAAGAGGACATATGAGATTGGGGGAATAATCCTTTCTCCTTGGTCCTATGCTCTATTCTTATGTCCACTCGCCTCTCAGAATCAGACTCAGCATGCGTGTCTAATGATCACATTTAACATTTAAAGTTAGATCTAAGTTGAGAAAGAGGGTGTGAGTGGATAAGAGTGTGGAAAGAGAAGGGCTTGCTGAGAGCTCACTCAAAGTCTCTCTTCAGGAAGTAAGGGTATGCAAAGTGGGTTGATGATTGGGATTTTTGGTCCTGAGGGTGTAGAAGATTTGTGGGTCACATCATAAAGCATCTCCTAAAATTCTTTGGGACAGTTACAAAGATGAGATTTCATATTCTTCCAAACTAGTTTCTTCATTAGGTACATCCTAATCAGGTGATTCTTTTGGTTTGTTTGTTTTTATTTGGGGGCCACAGCCAATGGTTGCTTAGGATTTACCTTAGGTTCTGACCTCACAGATCACTCCTGGCAGGGCTCAGGAAACCATATGTGATGCTGGAGATCTAACCCGGGTCCACCATATGCAAAGGCATTGTTCTGTCCAGTTCCAACATGATTCTTATGTGTGAACATTGACAAGATGATGGAATGGTATTCAGCTAAAATGTCATAATTCTGAGATGGGATGCTTTTTCTTTCTTTGGAAGTTACCATTAAAATTAAACCAAACTCATACCACTCTTGAAAGGAATATGTGATAGTATCTTTTCTGAGAGTCTGCTCTCAAGGTTGAAACTCAGCTCACAGAATTTTCTTCTTCTTCATGACTTTTGCTAGAAAAGCTTGTCATCTTTCTTGTATTATTTTTGCTTCTCAGCACCCTAGTACTTATTTCAAGCAAAGCTAACTTGCTTGCTTGCTTAGTTAGGCATAAAACATGGGAGGGAACCATGTGTGTGCTCCTCTTTGCACATGCTGAAAGACAGAGGCAGAGGGCTTATCTCAGGTCACCCTTTCTGGAGAAGAAAAACCATAATCATTTGTGAGACCTTTATGAAAATGACTCAAAGAAAGGATTTGTATACTTCTGTTCATTGTAATGAAACTGTGGAGACAAAATCAGATATTACTAAAAATGAGATTCTTAAATGTGATAGAGAAGCTAGATTGTTCGGTTTATTGCCACTTAGGATATATATATATATATATATATATATGTGTGTGTGTGTGTGTGTGTGTGTGTGTGTGTGTGTTTAATTTTTTCCCTAAGCTTTTCTTGTCTCAAGGTCAGTAGTAGTTGAGAGAATTGTGTACTTGTGTACTTAAATATAAATAGGACTCTCCCAGAGAAGTCATTCTGTGCTGAACTAAGCAGAGTTCTCAGATTATATAGAAAGTTACTTTTCTGTATTCTCATTAGTTCCTTAAATGTTACTTATTGATTTAAGCATTCATTAGATACTGATATTTATGAATGTAATTTTGGGATTATATGGGTTACAAAAATGTTTTCGTATTTCTAGCTCTATAGGCATTTAAAGAAAGAAGAACAGTGACAGTGATGTAACCGTTTCAGTCATTAATAAGCAGAACATTTAACTGCCTCGACAACTATTGCCATTATGCTAATAATAGGAGATAGGTCTCTAGGAAGATTAGGCATTAGCTATTCCATTCCCCAGAGGAAACTGTAAAATTTGGCTTCACTGGGTTGTAATTAGAAGAGATATTTAAATACCGAAGACATTTTAGGTACCTCAGTACACAGTATGCTGGCCCATGTGCTTAAAGCCTTTTAATCTCTAGGTGTGGTCTGTTTTATAAATATTTCCAAAAACATTTGCATACTTGACATTTGGCGATACAGCCTTGTCTAATCTTATCCATATGCTTTGTCTTATGAGATTGAACGAAAACTTTGTGCGAAGGGGGCGCCCGGCGGCTTTTGTACGGCTCCCTCCCCCACAGAGCAGTCCAAACCCCAAAAGATGCCTTGTCATTCATGATGGGATGGCCGGGGAGCAGAGGATTTCGCCTTCTCTCCTTTCCCTTCATCTTCCTTTAGCCGACAGCTGTGAATCAGAATAACTATCACAGATCTCTCTTTGCTTGCTGGGGGCGGGTGTGTGTGTGTGTGTGTGTGTGTGTGTGTGTGTGTGTGTGTGTGTGTGTATGTGTGTAAACATTTAAAGCCATCCACAGTGATATTTCGATAGTGTGACTGCATGGTCCTTGCTGCCTTTCTTACAGAATAAAAGCCAGAGGCAGGGTGCTAACCCACCTAAAGCGCCACTCAGCCCTGTTGCCGGGATACGAACCAGTGTCCCACCAGCCCTGCCCAGTCTCCTCCTACAGAGAAGTTGTACTCGGGGCTTTGTGTCCAATGCTAGCAGTTTCTTTGGCCTTGGCCTTTCCTGAGTGGGATTTGTGGTTCCTCCGTTTAATTTTGCTTTTTTTTTTTTATCTTTGACCCTCACTTTCTTAGGTCAAGTACAAAAGAGACTTTGAAGAAAGCAAAGGGAGGGGTTTTAGCATTGTCACGGACACACCTGAACTGCAGAGACTGAAGAGGACCCAGGAACAAATCAGCAACGTAGGTGACCTGTGTTTCAGTAGCTTATGGCCTCAAGTGGTGTTTGTGGCTGAGAAAGTGAGACAGAGTGATTTGGGAGGCTTGTGTCGATGGGATGGGACAATGATGGTGTACTCAGGATCTGCGCCAAGTTCATTTTCCCATGATTCCGTCACAGCTCTTGATCGCCCCTCCCCCCACACCACTTGAATAAGCAGGATGATGCATACGAATATGCCAGACACAGTAACAACAAAGCCTCCAATGGAGACGTTACTGGGCTCGCTCGACCATACGAATGCAGAAGTTATTTAATTACATGGTTTTATTTAGTAAATGTGTTTAGTAAATGAATTTAATTAAATGACACACATTCACAAACACCTTCCTGGCCTTTGAAAGCAGTTACTTCAATTTAGCATCTTATTCCATCTTGAATAGTTCTCAGATTTTGAATTTGTCCAAACTCGGACTGTCCAAGAGTGCTGGGGATGTGGCTTAGTGGCAGAGCATCTGCCATGCATATAGAAGACTTGGGTCAGATCCCCAGCACTGAGAAAATGCAAAATGCATAAACCCTGGTAGTTAATTTTTTTTTTTTTTACTATGGATGAGGTTATAAACTCTACATGTAAAGTGAAATATCTGGAGAAATCTCATAGTTTCTAATTTTATGTTTATTAGATTTCACTTCAGATATTTGTTGAAATGACATATTACATTTAAGTTTTGAAATATTCGCATATAAATGAATTTGCTTTGGATTTGAAAGCTGCATCCCATTCAGAAATGTATTTTTCTAGGAAAAAAAATACAATAGAAATTTAAAAATGTTAATAGGCACCAAAAAGTGTTAATTCAGTGCTTAATAGAAGGTGTATGAGTAGCTCTTAGTTTTGTAGTTCTTACTTTTAATTATGTTTCTCCAAAAGTATTATATAAGCTATGCCAAGATGTATTTTTCCAGAAGAAGTTGACTCAATGTTAGGTATCCAAGAGGAAACATGAGTAAAAATAAACAACTATGTGCATAATATTAAAAAATATGAGCATATGTGCAAGATTCATACTATTTTTCATCAGCAGTGTATTTTGTGTGCCTCTCTTTACAGCCACTAATGTGTATACATCTACATGTTATAAGTAATGCAGCCTTTATTTCCAAGATGTTGAATTAAGTGGTTTTAAACTTGCTGATATTTGGCTTTCATTATTGTGTGTATGTGTGTGTGTGTGTATATAAAATTATTTGTTGATAGATTGTGTATGTCCTTTGAGAAAAATTTTTATTTCTTAAAATTTAGATATTTTAGACAAGAATTGTTTTATATTTAAGAGAATCATAGGCAGTAAGAGAAAGCGGACAAAATATTTTGTTTTGCCTTAAAATATTCTGTTTTCCTCTTTTCTTGGATTTAGCCGTTATTTATATAATAGACATTTTACAAATGACGTTTTTAATTGAAGAGAAAAGGTTGAATTTAAGGATTTCTGATTATAGCCCATTCATTTTTCTAACCATGCCAACAATACACTGATCACGAATGGTTAGCTTTTTATCTTCATTCCTCTTCATTTTACCTTAAATCAAAACCTATTTTTGCCTTAAAAAGTGCAACTTAAAGGGAGGTGTTGGGGGAAAATTTACAAAGTGAAGATCTATTTCACCAGCAGTTACATTCAGTATGGTATCTTTCTTTGGATTACTTAAAACTATAGAAGTTATGCAATACAAACAAAGTTATGTCATAAATCTTCAACTGCCACAGAAATTTATTTCACAAAGAACTAAACATTTCTACTTAAGACATTCATGTGACAGCTAAGACAAGGACTGCAGTAGATCCAAAGGTAAGCCTTTTAATTTATACTCAAATTAAATCAATATTCACATTTAGTAAGAAAAGAATTGATCATTTCACCAACCTTTATCATTAGCAGGAATACACATTTTATTCAATACCAGAGGCTGCTTGCAGATCCATTCTTAATTATGCAAAATAAAAACCCTTGTCACACAGGTATGTATAAATCTCTGTTTATCATATACGTGGCAGCATACAAAGATAATGTTTAATTAAGCCTATTTTTTAGACAATGTTCTTTTTTACAAGTATAAAACTTAGGTAATATCCTAATTTTTTCCAATGGTCTTTATGTTAGCAATTGTAGTAATGTTTCAAATAGTTCTTCTAGGCATGTTGAGGCTAACTGATACTTGGGGAGCTATAAACTTTGAGATCTTCTGTTACTGTCAGGGGTTTTCTCTACTAGGAAAGAAGCTGTTAAGTATTCTGAGGGCTATTGGATTTATTATTCATTTAGAGGCTGCTTTTTCCATGACCTCATGGGGTTTTCCATATTACTCAGGGATATTTTTTTTTATTAGTGACTTGAGTTAATCAGAGGGTGATACATTGACTGGAAAAATGTTCCATTTTTCACATTACTTTCAGATAAACCAGGTACAAGTATATTGACCAACTCCAAACAGGTTATTTTGACAGTGGTCCGGATTGTCTGTTTTGAGAAGACAAAGGTTGTGCTGGAGAGACTTCAGACTTCTCCCTGGGGGTGCAGGGAAGGAATGACTTTATCCTGAAAAACTGCGAGGGTTTATATTTGAATTTTAAGTTGAATATAGGTCGATATAAGTTTTTAAAATTAAGTCAGGCTTTTTATCTTAATTTATTAAATTTTCTTCCTTTTTTTTTAAAAAAAGTTTAGTTTACTTTGAAATATCAAGTGGCTCATTCTAGGCTATCCTTAATCCCTTTTTAGACTAAAGAAAATATAAAGACATAAAACAGTGAATTTAATGGAAATCCCTAGGTGTTTTGGGTAAGATGTTATGGATGAATAGGCATTTTTGATTGCCTGTGTCTGGGTCAAGGTTATGAAATGTTTACAGTAATTCTTCTATTTGTCTAGGAGTTGAAATAATTTGGAAATGCATACTCAGATTGCATCTGTTACTGAGGTGTGGGATAGAACACACCTAGACATTAGAAATTGGATGCAATGGAAAGGTTGAGTGGGGTTATTTCTTACCTTTTTCTTTGGGCATCTATAATGACAATGTATTGAACACAGAGATTTATTAAATGCCACAATTTAAAATTCTTCTGCTATCTTACCCACTTTGTGTAGCTGCAGGAAGAATAAGGAGAGAGGCAGAATTTCAAAGTTTGCAGAATAACTGGAAAGGAACAACTGCACTCTGAAATTAATATTTTCCATATAATTCCAGAAGATGCTAATTGCCTCCCTCCACCCCCCAGGGAATAACATTCAGAAACAGCATAACAATGGCCTAGTATATTTCCACTTTTTAAAAAACTTTGATATTTAAACTTAGCGATATTTAAAAAAATTGTACAAGGAGACATTGTAGAGACATGAATTTGAGGAAGACTGTGCTTTTTTCAAAACCGTTTTTCTGTTGTCCTTATAGTCCTGGCTTGTGCTTATCTTGTAAAGGCTGTTTCTAATTCAGGCGGTCGTCACCTTCAGATTTAGATAGTGCATTCAGAATCCTGTGGAGAGAGAAGACTTGGGAGCATCAGCAGACATCTAAGGGCCTTAGTGTAGCCTCAGAAGCTTATTGATGTGTTTCATTCTCCCTGTTTACACACTAATAGGAGCTGCATTTTCAATTAACTGAGACAGTCTGTGGATAAATTGTGAAATAAAGTGGCAAAGCCCACCCCCAAGAGGCTTATATAAGCTTTTTGTTGTAGATAAAAATCTAGGTGTTTATTTTCTGATTTATTTTCAGGTAAAAGAGAAAACCCTTTAAAGAAGGGGAAAAAAAGCAAACAAACAACCTGGGTGACAAAATTCTGTATTTCAACAGATTCTCTGAAACAGTAAGTGTGCCATTATGTGATTTATCAAGATTTGTGCTTGTCTTTGACTCACAAAGGAAATAATTGTGTATGCATGTGTGCCAGAGTGTGATGTATGCCCTGGTGTGTGTGTGTGTGTGTGTGTGTGTGTGCGCGTGTAGGGGTGTGTGGGGGTGTTTGCGCGCACACACATGTACCCACATGCATCTGTGAATCTGTGTTGTTGGCTTTGGTGGAACTTTCTGGAGGCCCTTTCCTAAGATTGCTGCCACACATTTTTCACTTTTCCTATATTCTTTCCTTTACTTTGTCTAGATCTATAATTCTGAATAGTGGCAGTCCTCCCCAAATACCTTTTTACTATCATTTTTAATTGCTTACTGGTTGTCTCTAAGAAAAGTTGAGATTGAAGCTGTCTTTTAATATTGAAGGGAGTCTTTCTGTAATTTGATATTGTAATCTAATTATTTTTTGTTTTCTTGATATAGTTGCATAATTTTTCACTGACTTTTTAGAATGCAAAATAAATTATGTACCCACTAATAAGCCCATGTTGATGCTGCTGATTTGGTTCACTGAAATTTTGTGGATTAGCTTAAAAAATATTAGATTATTGGAGGTAAACACAGTCTAATAATTGAATAGCATTGTCTCTGGGCTGTTAAAAGATTTGCTTCCAAGTTAGGTAGAGTGTAAAGGGTGAGCATGAGGGTAGGGATAATTATCTAGGGATCTGGTCTCTGTTTGTAATTTAAATAAATCATTTTGACAGAGACTGACTGTGACCATGTTCAGGCTGCTGATGGTGTGAAATTGAGTTGTATGGTGGACAGAAGACAAGCAGTCACGAGAAATCCCCAAAGGCAAAATTTGTTATGTAATTGGGTCAACTCACGCATGAGAAATGCATACTAATTGTAAATTGGAAGCAAGATTATAGTGTATGAGGCAATTAGGTCTTCTATGAACCCCCACAACTGACACTGAAGATTTTTTTTTCTTTTTGTGTTAGCCAATGTTTAAAAAGGAGACTTTGTTGTTATTGAAGGTAGAAACGGTAAAAGTCACTCCATGTTGATTTCTTGGTATGAGTCCTTATATCAGAAGCATGATGATTGTCTAGGGTGAAAATCATATGAAAGTTTCTGATTTTGAGTACTAATGAGTAGTATACCGAGTAACCTAAAAAAAAAACTGAATCACATTTTTGTTATAACTTGGTTGATTAATATAAATAATCACTTATGAAGCTCTAGTTTGGATATAAGCCCTTTCAGGCCAGTATTTTCACTGAATGAATTTATATGTTACTTCAGTGAACTGGTTTCCAGTGTGTTTTAACAGTAATTGATTCCCAAAGAAGAGTGGGCCAGTAGCATTATCTTTAAAAATATAAATCAAATAATTAAAGTGTAAGGCACTAATACATCTTTTTGTTATAATATCTAATTTGTGTACAAATACGCTATTTGTTTTGAAACACTTTGTCATACCCAGTCTAATTAGACCTTCTGAACAGCCTCTCCTCAGGGAAAGTATTTCTAGGAGGAATACATATACTTTCATGAGAAAGTGTATGGAAAATTACCTCTCGGCCTTTCATTTCCAAATTGTGGTTTCCCATACACTTGGTTTTGCTTTATTTTTCCACGTAGGGTGGAACTTCAAAGATCGATCTCTCCTTTTATCCTCAATATTTTAGCCACAGTCACTTAAAGAAACAAATACACCCCAGGCTAGTAATTACTTGTGCATGGCAAGTACTAGGGTTGCGTTTGGAAAATGGCATTGTCCAAAGAAAAGGTCTGGCCAAAGCCCCCATACTGAAAGAATGAACACTTTTGAAATAGAGATGAAGGAGCCAGCCTTTTCCAAAGCTCCTTCATCCGCTCCCCTTTGCCTCCTTTCCTTTCTTTTCAGCTCAGCGCAGCTCAAGTCCTCATCCTGCTGTAGCCCAGGCTCCTAACCGACCTTATCTCCTTTCTAGCTCCCTTCCTCTGCACTATCTGAAACACTGTCTCCAAAGGACTCTTTCATCAAGCCCCTAATTAGGACCCACTCCACAACTTTCCTTGGACCTCCCCTTTGAGACAGATAACATGAATCCCCTCTGCCCTTTAATTTGGACTCGAAAGGCCCTCCACGAAGTTTGTATGTGTATTTTGGTTGTCTTTTTTTTTTTTTTTAACCTTATATCCCACAGCTTTTCAACCTGAATTCTGCCTTTCGTTTAGGCTAGGCTACTCAGCTTTCTTGTGGGCCCTTATCTGAATCTTTCCTCCTGTTTGGAGCTATTTCATACTAATTGTCAGAGACACCCCCAGTCTCAGATTCTAGACACACTCATATCCTGGCTCAAGAGACCTTGCTCTTTCTCTCAGACTCATGGCAATACTTTGTGCAGTGATCCTGTTATCTGGGTGCTGCGGAGTGAAGCAGTCCGGCTGTGCAAGGCAAGGTACGCCATACCAGGCTTGGTGCTTGGGATATTCCCATACGGTGCGGGGCTCGAACCCAGCCCCCCTGCAGGCAACACACACACTTCTGCCTATTAAACTATCTTTATGGCCTCTAATAGTTATCATTGTCATCCCGTTGTTCATTGATTTACTTGAGCAGGTGCCAGTTACGCCTCCGTTCGTCCCAGCCCTGAGATTTTAGCAGCCTCTCCTTACTGGATTGAACGAGCCAGTTCCTGAGCCCTCCTGAGCACTTCTTGGGAGCCCCTTTGCTCTTGTCAAAAACAATCATGAAAAGTTTTGAAAGTGGGGCAGAACAATAGTGTAATTGTCAGGGCATTTGCCTTGCGTGCGACTGACCTGGATTCCATCCCCAACATTCAGTATCGTCCCCTGAGCCGCCAGGAGTAATTTCTGAGCGCAGAGCCAGGAGTAAGCCCTATGCACTGCTGGGTGTGGCCAACAAACAAACAAACAAACAAACAAACAAACAACAGCCAAGTTCTGAAAGTAAAACTAATCCCCAAACTCTTGCCAGGATGGATTCTAGTTAAGAAGACATTTTGTTAAGAGTGGGGAGGGGGGCGTCTAAAGTACTGAGAAGACACTTTGCCTTTTTAAACCTCACCGGGCTATGCGCCTGCTCCTTTGGCAAAGGGGAGTGTGTGCGTGATTGCTAGGGTACCAGATCTGGAGCTGCGAGCTGCAGAGAGGAAATGATCAACCGAGCTCAGGGCTGTTTGGTTTCCGCCTTGTATTCTTGGCTAGGTCTGTGCTGACAACGGACCTCTGGGACATCCCCTCAGTGCAGTAGGGTCTTTTCCAGCCAAATATTGTTCTCTTGCAAGATTAAATAGCT
Source organism: Sorex fumeus (assembly GCF_029834395.1). NCBI lineage: Eukaryota > Metazoa > Chordata > Mammalia > Eulipotyphla > Soricidae > Sorex > Sorex fumeus. Next base: position 17,299,236 of record NW_026606083.1, on the reverse strand, counting down.
GAGTCAGTGCGGCCGCATCTTGATCCTGCTGAGAATATTAAGACTCCTGCAGGTTGTAATACAGATTAGCTGGTGAGAACTCTGTTGGAAAAATAAAGTGAGTTTCTCTAAATGAATTTAACAATTGCTGGGAACCTTTATGTGTCCTCCAGCATGAATGTGTGATGTTGGCAGTTAACCATTTATTTTCCTCATTTTCTCCAAAAAAATGTATCTGTTTAATGCTGGGCACATTGTGTAAACATTTCCGTAACACTAGGACATTTATGTTTTACCAGATAAGGCATTTGATGTGTTAACTTACTAAATACATGGAAGGACAAGTCATTATTTGTTTTGTTTGCTTAAAGAGGAAAGTCTTGTCCTCATAAAAATTAATTTAAAGGGTGAAAATGTGACATATAATTAAGCAAATCACTTCAGTAGGTTATTTAGAGTAATCTTATTGCATACTGATAGCCAACTTTAATGATTTAAAAATTGTGAAATATTTAGTAGGAGAAAAGACAGATAGTTAAGAGTAGTTATGTTACTTCCAATATCTATTTCATTACTAGTTCTATTTCTAGAGTTAGATGACCACAATTGAGACTTTAAGCTCTAAATGAAATTAAAAACAAACAGACCAAAAGAACATCAGCAGTGATGCTAATCTCTAAATCACAGAGCAGAGAAATAACTTGAAATTAATAATACGTTAGAATTTCTGATTTCAGTCACCTGGATAAATTGATGGAACGCTTTTCTAATTTGGAGTTCCCTTGTCTTGCTTCTGCATGAAGCTTGTACTCTGATTGCCTATTCGAAGTTCCTCTTATCTTCGAACAGAGTGGAGGAGGGGGTGAGGAGGGGGAAGGGAAAGGGGAGTGAGATATTTCTCAGTACAATTGTATGATTGTAATTTATATATGGCAAGTCACAGCTATAATTCTGTTATCCTGATAGGTATTGTGTTATGTTTGCAGGTGACTACTTAGATTATTACTGTGGTTATTTACTAATAGCTTTAAATGCTAGATAATTAAATCATAACTTGTTGCCTAGTATAGCAAAAACAGAGGGTAGGAAGTGCCCCAAGAGGTCTGAGGTATAGGGAACAGAGTTGCTTCAGCAGCCTCAGCCTTAATAAAACCATTATCTTTTGCATGTAGCCCGCTGAGGGCATCAGACAAAAAATCTAACCTGATCTCTGGTGTACATTGGAAGTCAGTTTGCTGTTCTGCCTCATTGTCACCAAGGAGGTGTGTCTGGAAACAAACTCTGACCTCTAGTCTGGCTCACCTTCCATTTTTCACACTTGAGTCTGGCAGTCAGTTTTTGGAACATTGTTAAATTTAGTAGTTTAGAAATGAACTTTCAAGTGGCACTGGAAAAAAGGTCTCAAGGGGCTGGGGAGGTGGCTCAAGGGGTTAATGTTCATTTACATGTGGGAGGATGGGTTTGCTCCCTAGTGCCATGTAGTTCCCTGAGTGCGGCTGGATAGGGCCCCCTACACAAAAAGCAAAAAAAAAAAAGAGGAGGACTAGAAGGACTTACTTACAGATATTCAGTTATAATTTCTCTAAAATGTCAGTGGTTCTAAAAATGTCCTTTGGTCAAGTGGATAGAACATTAACATACTGTCTTTAGTAAATTCCAGTGGAAGTTCTGTGGCCACAATCCCTGATCTTAGCTTTCTTACATCAAGGCTCTTTGGAATTTTGAAATACTTCACACAGAGAAAGCCATCGGATGAGATCTGTATTGTGGTTTAAAGGATAGTAATAAACTCTGCACCCCCCCCCCCCCCGTGCATCCACCTCTTCCTTAAGAAACAGAATATTTTATAAATCTTTGAAGATCTTTGTTAATTCCTTAGCTTCCTCTCCGCCATGCCCCTGACTAGCCAAATCATGTCTCCACCTCTTAAAAACAGATTTCAGTGAAAAGATGAGAAGATCTGAAGATCTAGCTCCCTGATAGGGAAATAACATATAGAAAACCTTGCTGACTTTGAGACCATTCACAGGACATGTACTATGGAAATTCAGAGTTTCCAAACTAACCTACCACCCAGTGCCCACTGCCTCCCCGCCCTTGGAATTCTACCTTCTTCAAAGGAACAACAGAAAAGGCCCCCTACCCCCATTGGCACCTGAGGCTCCTACAGCCATCCCTGAATTCTTCCTGCTCTCCCAGTGGGTGGTAATGCCCACTTGGGGAAACTCTGAAGCCATCCAGGACTTGATCATGAGCTTGTCAATCAACCATATGTCATTGGGCATATATGATGGTTTCACTGTAGAAACACAATCCTGACTGGGGCCAGGACTGGGGGTGGTGGGGGCATGGAGGTCGTGCTGGTCAGTCTTTCACATTGGTTAATACTTCCTTTTTCTCTGTATTCCCTAGGCATATTTTTAAGAGGGACCTAGAGGTATGTGAGGAAGAGGGGATGGTGAGTGCTAGATGGCAAAGCTCCTCCCCTCCACCCCCCAGGGAACCGCACATAGAGTCCAGGATGGGAATGCGTGGTCTTCACGATGAACCACAGATACTAACTTTATTCTGAGGATTGGGGTATATTACTAAGTGGATATTTTATCCATAGAATTTTCATGGATTTATTGTTGATTTGCAGTATCATGGACGTTTAGGGGTATCGCTGCACACCCCCATACGTATAGACTCCCTGAACTTGCTCACAGAATTCTAGTACCTCATCTCCTCACTGCAAATCCTGCTCTGGTCTTTCCTCCACCTCCACCTCTCTCACTCTGTTCACTGCCATAGTTTACACTGAGTCTTGGAGTTAGTTTGTGGGTATGTCTATGACAGCTCATTGCTTTATTCATTCCTATGCCCTGCATGACTAAAACTATCCAGTTATTGCCGACTTCCCGATTTATTTTACTGATCTCCATCATCTCAGGATCCATCCATGTTGTCCCAGAAAGCCTGATTGGCTCTTTTTAGTGGCAGCATAGTATTTCTTTTGTATATATGCCATAGCTATTTCACGCATGGAACAAATCATTTTTAGCACTAGATGTTTGGGTCAATGTCCCAGTAGTGAGAGTGGCAGAATTCATCCATTTGTTAATTTGGCCTACCCATGGGTTAGATTTCACTGTGATTGACAGTTGGGAAGTTGAAGCTCCTTCTGGCTTGCTGTTGGCTATGTGCTGATGGCAGCATTGCTATTCTTGGGATCTGTTTTCGGAGAACAAAAGTTAAAAACCACAGTTTCTCATATTTCTGTATTTTTCATTTACACCAAGATAAAAGAAAAGAGGCTTTCTTTCATGGATCTAGACTTAACTGACAAACATTGAGCCCAGGTGTCTGCACGGTATGTAAATGGGGCAGTGGTGTGTTCACACCCCAACTGTGATAAAGCCTGGAATGGCGAGTCTCAGACACAACGTTAGCTTGGCAGGTTTGGGAGAATAAACTGGTATAAATATGCATACCACTGGCTTTGCAGCTAGCTACTACATCAGCTCCATACAAACATGGAGTGAAAAATCTCAGCTAAAATGCCTGCCATGCATGGGGACTGCTCTGGGAACTTACTGTCTGGGCTTAGCCAAGGTTAATAAGCCTCAGCCTTTTTGCTTATTGACAGTGTTTTGGAAAGTTAGATAATATACTCGAGTGCAGCTAATCCTAATCTGAAAACTGCACCTTTGGGCGGGAAGAGGACTCCGAAGCTGGCATGTGTGCTTTGGGACACAGGTTCCTAGTTTCGATTCCTGCATGGTAGCCTAGTCACCAGAGGAGTAGCAACAATAATATAAACCGGAAAAGCCTCTTGCTGATTAAACAGACCAGTGGTCATAGACTTCAGTCAGACAGATCCTTTGTAATTTATGGCGATCTTCATTATTCTCTCTCTCTCTCTCTCTCTCTCTCTCTCTCTCTCTCTCTCTCTCTCTCTCTCTCTCCCTCTCTTCTAATTGAACCACCATGAGGTACACAGTTACAAAGCTGTTCATGATTGGGTTTCATACAATGTTCCAACACCCATCCCTCCACTAGTACATTTCCCCCCCCCCCCACCACCACCCCTCCCCTATGCCTGCCTCTATGGCAGGCACTTTTCTTCTCTTTCTCTCCTTTTGGGAATGATAGTTTGCAATATGCATACTGAGAGGCCATGATGTTTGGCCCTTTGCTCACTGCCTCCTTCTCTTAGAGTTCCAGTGGGGATGTTCATATTTGAAACTTGTTTCAAGTTTAGAGCATTCCTGTGGACATGGATCATGTGAGGAAAGACCTTTTAAGTGAGGCAGGTGAAAGCCCTGCCCATTGGAAGCAGGAAACCCAACTCTCTGGAGGAGACACACAAGACGGTGCTCAGCTGCCTGTTGGGTGAACGGCATCATTGGGATAGCCTTTCTGTCTTGATGGACCAGTGGAGAAAGCCAGTGTGATCATTGGACTGCTCTGCATTTGGCAGATAAAACCAGAGCCACCACTTACCAAAAGTCTAATGTTGGTAATCCTGAAGATCCCCAAATGTTACATTTTCTTGGAGGTTTAAAACTAAAACTAAGGTCCTCTCAAAAGTGGCATGTTCTATGACAAAAATTCAACTTTATTCTTCCTTTTTTTTCCTTTTTGGGTCATATCCAGTGATGCTCAGGGGTTAGTCCTGGTTCTGCACTCAGGAATTACTCCCGGTGATGCTTGGGTGACCATACGGGATGCCGGGGATTGAACCTGGGTTGGCTGTGTGCAAGGCAAACGCCTTATCCAACTGTAGTATCTCTCCAGCCCCTTTTCTTCTTCCTTATAGTTTTGTTCTTTCAAGAGACTTTTTTGGGGGGAGAGGATCATACCCCTGTACTATTTCTCTGGCCCCACATAAGAGACTTTTGTGATAAACTGATAGTCATGGCCCTGTAAACAACAGCTAACCTAATCATCTTCTAAAGGAGCAAGTTCATGTCTCTTAAAACATGCTGAGTTACAAGGTCATTCCAAAGGGCAAGACAGGCAATAATTAGATGAGACTGAAATGCAACCATAATAAACAGTAATCTGAAAGAAAATTAAAACACAGAAAACACTGCATTATTTATTTGGATTCAGTGGAAGCGTGCCAAGGGAGCGGCAGCTGGCTTTCTGCTTTTTGGAATGTTTGTAGACTGGTGAAGAAGCTGTCAGTCAGACGGAAACTCTTGCTTCATTCTTGCTCCTAGGCCCCATCTCACCATGCAGTGAAGTGGGGACAGAAAAAGCTAAAAGTGTGACTTGGGACAGAAAAGATTTGAGCCATCATGCCTGCCTCTTGCTCTACCATTTATCCTCAGAACTCTTCACCTCCATTCTTCTTTCCTGAACAGAACTTTGGGCCCTAAGAGCTGGATTAGAGGTAGATCAGACTGGGGTTTAGATGCCTTTATTACTTTTCATGACCTAGGTTGTTCTAGTCTCTAGGGATATACAGGCTATTTCATTTACTTCACTGTATCTAAATTTCCAAAACATCTTTTAAATGGAAATAAAAACACACATACAGGATTGTTATGAGAATTAAAACTTAGCTCTTGTGATGTCATTGAAATACTTGGCATCCTGCTCACGGATACTTTTGGTATTTGGATGGAATACATTGAGAACTAAGACAGGATCTTGGCATGAAAGTGCTTTCAAGGGTCACTTCATATTGTATTTGCAGAAATAATTGCAGCTTTTTCAATCCTCCAATTTATTACTATTTATAACAGTTTATTTTATTTAGACATCCAAGAAATAACATTATTTGATTACTGTCACTCATACTTTAGTTTAAACCATCTCCGTTAGACAGTGTTGCAAAATTTTCCCGGAAGCTGACGTTCACCATAGAATTTTCATGGATGCAAATGGAAGTTGGTTATTTTAATGAGTATAAACATATCAGCTTGATGATTCTTATTCATTCAAGGTGGAATAAAATTTTTCCATTAATGCAGCTTGGCAAACACATATGATGATTTAAGTTTACAAATGAATTGTTTCCCACTGTTGACTTGGAACTCTAAAATCTTTTTGGATTTTGGGACCACCCCTCACAGAGCCTGGCAGAGCTACTCTCAGCTCTGTGCTCTGGGGTTACTTTGCGGGGGGCGGAGCACAGAAAATGTGCTGGGATGAATTGAACTGGGATGGACCACAGAGTAAGAAAAGTGTCTTAACCCCTGTATCCTCAGACTTTCAGATTTTAGACAGTTTCCAAACATCATTTTCCTCAGAAGCATGGCAACACTCACCTTGTTTCAAAGTCCATTCAATGAATGATGGAAGAGAATCATTCACCTTCAAGGAAAGAAACCCTTTAACTTTATTTCTATTTAATTACAAAGTGCGGATTCAATATTCATTATTTGATCCATAGGTGATCTGTCAATGCTTACGGCTATTTCCAGAATATACCGATACGATAAGACATGTGCTGCAATGTATGATGGTGGACTTGTTTCCTGGGGCTGTCCCCCTTCTGTTATCAGTGTTCACAGGGCAGAGCAAATGGCATCAGTAAAGCGAAGCCAACAGGTCAAGACAGCTCAAGTGGTGGAGCATATGCCCTGCATGTGTGAGATCCTGAATTCAATCTCTGGTGCCTCATGATGCCTGGACACACCACTGGCAGAGTCCTAATAGCCTTTAATCATAGCTGGGTATTTTCTGGGGTCTCTGAAGACTGCCGAGTACTCTTGACACTAGATTACTTAGGTGCTCACAAGTAGCCATTTTTCGTGCTATCTTGGCAGATTCAGAATTCTGAGGGTTTTTTTTTCATCCAGACATGGATTTATTTTGTGATCTTTGCTGTGTATATTCGTGCTGTGCATTATATGAAATCCACATCTGAGAGGCTACTTCTACAAGACTAGCGCTTCTAGCCTTACACTGTGTCGAAGGACTCATTTCATTTCCTTTCTCCCCAACCAGCTGAACTGTGGTTTCTTGAGCCCAGGGAATGGGGCCAATCATATTCTTAACCTCAGAACCAGACGTGGTGCCTGGCAGGGATTACTATTCAGTGGATGTTTTCATGAATAAATTGTGTGCTACTCTGCTTTCCTTTTGCACTGCTGGACTCATGTTTCTGATTCCTTCACTCTAGAATTCCTAGGATACCCTGACTACCTTGTCTGGTTCTTGCATCCTCCTCTCCTCCCATTTGGTTTCCACTGCAGCTATGTTGTAGTGGCTTACAGAGTTGTGTGTTAAGAAAATTTGCTTTGTTGTTTATATGGTGGTTGTACCTTATTTGAATCAGAATAGATTAGACACTGGAATAAGCAGTTCTTAGAGCTGGTCCCCATAGAGGTTCCTTTCTTGCACATTGGTGGGAGAGATGAGGGTTTAAGGACACTGGCTCATGTCTCTTCTGATTTCTGGGTCTTGGCATTTTCTACTAATGAACTGAATCTGGCTTGTACTGAGGCAGAGAGAGGGGCTCCAGTGCTTACTAGTGGTTTTAAGACCTACTTCTGGCAGATAGTTGCATCCTGTCTACCCATGTTTCATAGGCCCCATGTGCAGTTCACTCCTGAATATGCTACTGCAGGTGCCCTAAGACTGAGAAGTAGTGATGTGCCCAGGAGGAGGACAAAACAATGAATGTTAGTGGTATGGTGAGTCCCTGCTTTGGTCAAAACTGCCCTTCTAGGTGAGATAGAGATAGTACCAGATGCTTTGTCTTTTCATCCTCTATGATGCTGGCTGTGTTCTAAGAGTAGAATTCCAGTGTCAGGGAGATGCTGGTATTGTTTCTAAGAAACATCTTAGGCTGAGAATTTCTTTCTGGTCCTGTATTTGACACAGTGCACCTGTCTCTTGAGTGACTCCATTACAGATGAAACTACTGTCTGGTCTAAAGAGAGCAGTGCATCCTTGCAATCATACATGGGGCACAGAAAACTCAGTGCAAAATGCAGATGTGGTTTTCTTTTCAAAGTTAAAGAGATAATATTTCAGGTCAATTCAAACTGTCATGGAAAGTCCCCAAGCAAGTGAAACTTTTTTGGTGGAAATTTTTAAATTGAGGTTCTGTGGTTTACAATGCTATTAGTAAGTAAAATTTACGATATACTCAGTGGGTTACATATTTAATAGAGAAGCCTCAGTCACATGCAGTTCTTTTCAGATAAGAACAATCTGTGTTCCTTCCTGATACCTGCAGCTAGGAGAGGATAGGAGCCAAATATCATCTGTGCTTGTTCACTGTTATAAATTTATCCAAATTATACATTTATCCCACTGTAGCAAGCCATGGGACATTAATGTATCTTCTTTTGTAACTTAAAAAAAAAGGTTACATTTATGTGCCAACCCAACACAGTATAGAGATGGGGTTTAGGGATAATGTTTTTGTGAAAATAACATTGGAGTCATATTCTTATGAAAATGTCAGTTTCTTTGGCCATTTAGTAACTTAAATTTTTATTAGTACCACCTCTTGGGATCATAGGTAATGGTTTATCAATTTATTTTAAGAAAGAAATTAATTAGTTCTCAGACCAGGTGAGATCCATATAAATAGTGAATTGTAAATAATCTGAAAGCTTCAAGTAGTTTGTGGAAATTCCCAGTTTATGCCCACAGAATGGCAAACACATAGATAAAATCTTATTTCTTCTGAAAGATTGTGCATTTTTTCTTTCTCATGCAAACTTGCGCAAGTATTTTATGAAGTGTTAATGCAGTTAGTATCTAATGTTTCTAATTTATGCAATTGGATATTTCATAATGGGGTTTCTGCATGCAAGCATTTGTATGCATTAATATTTATGCACGTATTCAAATCAATGCAAGGGCATCTGTCTGAGTATGCGATAAAAATATGCATATGCATGAACATTGTATCAGGGGATAAGTCCCCAAAGTTAGTGATTGCTGAGGTTACAGTTTGCAACTTTTGTCCTTCCCAACAAAAGTTCTTTGACTAGAAAAGGAATGCAGATAAATAAACAGTGGCAGCACTAATATTGACAAATGAAGTGTTTTTTTAAAATAATTTTTATTGCATCAGTTTTAATGATAAGTATTTAGTTAAAGTGAGCTTTTTAGAAAGCAGAGTATTTTAGAATATATAATTTTGCAAAGAGCAATTTCTAGTGCATTTTCAGTAGAAAGACGAAATAATTTTCAGTTGAATCATTTCATTTTTGTATTCTTTGGTTTAGTTTGAGGCTGACCTCTAGAAGTAATTGGTTCAGTAAATAAGGAGTTTCTCTTATTTATTTTAGGTTGCATCTAAGAATGTATCAGACTATAAAGGATGACATGGGGGCATGAGGGGATAAAGAAGGGATTTAATTCCAAGTCAGATTGATATACTTATCATGTCATCTCAGCAAATCTATAGATTCTGTAATCTATCTCTTGCTGGAAACTTTGATTTGGGGTCTAAATATCCTAGACAAGTGAAGGGATCTCCCTGGACGTTTCTGGGGTAATGCAGCCAAGCATTAGGGTTGCTAGTTCTCACTGCTTGGTGATCTATTAACCCTCTCCTTATATCTTTGTTAATTTAGAAAAAAATCTGTCTTTGATCTCTCCATAACTCTGATTTGTCAGTTTATTTGCTTCAACTGGGAAAGCATTTCTGTTCATTTAGAAACGAACTTGTTGGTAAATTTCCAGTCCTCATGTTAACAGTTCAGTAGGGTCCAAGAGTAAACAGACTGGATTCTGAGATAGCAGTTTTGAAGTTTAAAGATGTGTGAAAGATCCCTTTGCATTTTCTATCCCCTGGCTGAGGAATTTAAAATCTGCCAGCTGTTTGGAAGAGACTGAGAATTACAATGTCTTTGTCAAGCCTAAGTCACATCTTTGCAGTGAAATGTTGGTGAGCTGAAATCTTTCCTTGAAATGCTAAGGAATGAGCATTACATTTTCTTGTGGGGAAGGAAGTGAAGGAGCTTATAAATGACCTAGGTGTGATGTGAAGGAATGAATTGCTCAGAGTCATTATGCTGTTTGCTTGAAGCCTAAATACTACTTACTTTTTCCCTGATGAAGTAGAGGTTTTGTTTCAGTCCTCTATGTGGAAGGGCAAATTTATCAGTAGCCATGTCGGAGAGCTGAGTGGTTGAAATGTTCCAGATCTCTGATCTGCCTCGCCTATTGCTCACTTTGAACAGTTTCCAGTTACGTCATTCCAGGCAAGCCATGCAGAATATAGCTGGGGCCTGGATTACATATGCTCCTGTGTGCTGGAGAAGGATCAGAACTATCAAAGGAGGATTTTTATCTATGTCTTGTCAGGATTGCTGGGCCCAACTTCACACAGGGACCATTGTTTTAGGCTCAAGGTAGAAGGGGTATCCAGTGGAGAAATTCTGCAGGAAGGAGTTCTATATGTTGCAGGCATGGAGAGCAACATGGGAAGTGGTCTAGAATATAGGAGCCATCACATTGGGGCATGCACAGAGTTTGGGTTTTATGACCACTGTGATGTTTCTACTGGGTAAGGCTTAAAGGCAACTCCTAACAATGCTTGATTGGTATCTTCAAAATTCCCCTTTGAATCTTTTAAAAATATATATATTTTGAAATCTTAGGGCTGAGCGGCAGGACAGTGGTTAGGGCGGGTGGCTGGCATGACCTGGGCTTGATTCCCGTACATGGTCCCCTGAGCTTCCAGCCCCCACCGCATCACCTCTTTGGGCCCTTCATGGCATTGCCAGCCTGGTTGGCTGACAGTCACCCCCAGGCTGCCAGAACCTTTTCTCATGCTAGTGGCAATAGGAACGGAGACAAACGGATGCTCTCGAGTTTTGCTTTGGGGGTTGTAGGACTCCTTTCGCTTGATGCTGAAGAATGGAAGAAATGTCATGAACAAGGAATCGGGGAAGACACAAAGTTCTCCTGGAGTTTTGATTCTAGTCAATGGGCCAATGGTGTTTAACTGAAAGGAGGTGATGAGGGAAGGGATGAGTAGGCGGCAGAAGATCTGTTTGGGTGAATATGGACACCCAGGTTATGTCAGCGGGACAGTCGGGGAGAGAGCAGAGGAGGAGGCGCAAATCTGGGAGCTGGTTAGTGTTTAAAATCTAGTGACGGGAGGATGTTGAAGTGTCACTAAATCTCACACCATCAAGGGCATGTGGACTTTAGCCAAAGCTATTTGTAGTGGAGCAGCGGGAAAGAAGGTCAGGAGGTGGAGAAGAGAGGGGCGATAGATTGGAAATAATGAGCAGAGGTAACTAGTTCAAGAATTTTGCTGTGAAGGGCAGCAGAAAAAGGGGCTGGAAGTAGAGGCAAATTTAAGGTCAAAGTTTTCATGTGTTTTTTCTTTATTCCTCCCACCTCTCCCTTTTCCCTTCATTGTTGATAATGATTTGTGGTGACTGGGAGTCTTGCCCTCACACCAGGTTGTGCTGTGTGCACACATGGCCCCAGGGCTCATGGCGCTTTGCACCTCTTCTAGCTTCAGTGTTTGGAGTGTTCCCCCAGGGTCGCTGCAGTACTCACACTGTGCTCATCAGTGTCACACTTCCTGACTGTGGTGCTCACTCATCTTTCTTAGTGGTGGACCTTGCTGGAGGTTGTCCATCTTTTGGGGGTACTCACACACACCTAGCGGCCACGTGGCTGGAGAAGCCTTGGAACACTGGGGATCACAGACCACAGAGTCACCAGACCAAGACAGCAGAGCTGCCAGTATCATGCATGGCACATGTAGGGCACAGGGGATTTGAATTCGTGACCACGTGCTGGCAGGGCAGGTGCTCCAAGCCACAAATATTTTGATTTTCGATACCTGTTTGTTTTGAAATATTGGAAATTTTAAAGCAATCTAATTTGTTTATTTATTTTATTTTTTATTTTTTGCTTTTTGGTGATAACAAGTTAGTTTTTCATCACTCCAGCCTCAGCACCATCACTCATCTCGGCTACATGCAGGCCCTCTTGGGGAAGAACCAGTTGTCCACTGTGGTACCCATTTGCCAGATGTGGTCACTGAGTATGTGGCATTAAAGTTTAAATTTTATTTAATTGAAGCATAAAAATTCAGACTCAGTTCAGTTATTGGGAGATGTTCACTCTGTTGGGGAGAATTTAGAGATGCGAATCTACTTTGTAAGCACATCAAAAGTAAGATTTAGTGTTGGGATTAGGATGTGCTGTGAATAATATTATTAGTCATAATAGAATTTGAAAACCTAGCTTAAACAACAAGCGTGATTCTCTCATTGATCATTTTATATTGACAGCATGTTGCAATGCTGATAGTTATAATGCCAAGTTAGTTTATAGGGTCAGCTGAATTTTGCTCAATGAAAACAACTTTCTTTTTAAAAGTAGTTTCTAGAAAGTATTAACACGCAATGCTTAACCTGTAATGACATGTTAGTGATACAGGGCTTAATGGCTTCAGAGTGAGATACAACAATTTTCACACACTTTTTTCCTAAGGAAATCTTTTCATTTTTTTTTTTATTTTATAAGGTAGTTCACAATATTTGATTACATTTAATATTCAAACACCAGTCCCACCACCATTACACCGTCTCACCACCAAATTTGGGATGTTTCCATCCCAAGCCCTAATCCCTGTCCCAAAGCACAACCAAAAGAATATATTTTGTATTGTCTGTTATGAAGAACTGCTGAACATGCTTACAAAAAATTGTTCATATAGGAAACAGTGTGAAGATTGTTTTATTTTGGCAGGAGCCATTAAGACATTCTATAGGATATCACTAACATGTCATTAAAGTTTGGGTGATATGAGCTTTGGTATATGTATCTAAAATATGCATATATGCATACATATATATTTCCCTCTATGATTTGTTGCCTACTGCCTGAACCCCATCAAATATGGTATGGCAATTATGAAGAATGGGTAGGGAGTTTCTTATGATGTGTCCAGGAATATGTTCCCTCATATGTGAGGCCAGGCCTGAGCATGTGGGGAGTGAACTTGAGTGTGGCAGTGGTTGGGGTGTGAAGGTCGGCTGCTGGGCTGGGTCCCTTGCGGCGGGGAGGGCTCTCACCCACCCCCCTCTAGGGTGCCCCAAATGAAGCAGCCTGGCACGGAGTCTGGTGGCATGGCTATGGGGCTAAGGAAATCTTTTTGAACCATTTTTAGCAAATTATTCATAACAAGCAATATAAAATAAATTATTTGGGGCCTGCTGTTGGGGCAGGCTTTGGTGGTGGTTGGGATAATTGGAAATAATGGTGGTGGGAAGGTGCGATGCTGGTGGGATTGGTGTTTGAATATTGAATGTAATAAATCATGAACAACATTAAAAAAATTAAACTAAAAATAAAAGTGGCTTCTAGGAAAGTGAACATGAACATGTGGCTCACATCTTATTTCTCTTGTGAAGCACTGTCTTAGAAGCTAGACCTAAGGAAGGCTTCTGTTTTAGGAATACGCTTGATCCTGCTTCCTGCAGAATAACCCACATCTCCCCAAGGAGGGGTAATCGCTTAGGCAGTGTGGCCAGAGGGTACTGCCTGCTTATGTGCTGAGCTGGGATTTGGATGCTGACTTTCTGGCTGCCTGCAGGCCGTGTCCTGGCCCACAAGCCACATTTAGTTTAACCCATAGGACAGCTCATTGTTTTGGGTCATTTTGCACATTCTTTAACCCGGGTTCTTCTGTTTACACTAGCAAAGGATATTTACATGGACACTTAAAGGACAGAATTTGGATTTCAGTTCAGGCAGTTGAAATTATGACTTGGGGGTCTGGTTTTAATGTACTGTTACTGATGTTGCTTTGATTTAACCTAGGATATACAGTTTATAGTTCAGCCTCTCCCTCCGCTTGCATGATAGGACAAACAGTCTAGTTGATTCTTCATGCTTCTTCTCTACTAATGATGACTGCCGTCTGCTGTGGGTACCCATACACTATTGCCAAATGCTGGTAGGGACCTAGTGCATTGGTGCAAGTGTGATTATAATTTCCTTTTGTCTTGAGTTTGTTCTCAAGAAAAGTCCTTGTAGAAGATTGGATTTGCCTATTTTTATAGGAGTAATTTTCAAGTTAATATAACTTGATTATTTTTCAATTGAAATAACATTAGTTTACAAGTCAGTGTGTTTTAGGAGTATAATTTTATGCCTCTTCCAAGTGTGTTACCACACCATGTCCATCACTGAAGTACCCAAATCTCTACCACAATTTGATGGACACCCTCCCTCCTCAGACACTTCCCTTCTCAGACACCTCCCTCCTCTCTCTCTGGTAGCTTTAGCTTTACACTCTGAGTTCAGGGTTGTTTTCACTTGGTTTTGTCTAGTCCCTTGCTTTTCTTGTCTTTAGTCTACCTGTGAGTGCACTTGTCTTTTTCTTCACTTCACACCTCCAATTTCATCTGTGATTTTACAGAAGGCAAGATTTCATGTCTTTTCTTTTTAAAATAAGTGCTACTCACAGAGGAGCTCAGCTTAATGGCATAGTGCTTTGGTGTTTGAACACAACTGTGTTTGGGGCCACCAGGGCCATAACAGACGGTGCTGAAAGTGGGGACCATTCAGTTCAGGGGATTCAACTGAAGACCTCTCATGTGCCTAGAATAATATGCTCGACCACTTGCGCTCTCATCCATGTGTTATTGGCTTTTTTGAGTTGTTTATATATCTTGACAATTGAAAACTTCATGGAACGTAGCTATGTATTATCCTTTTGCATTACTGTTTTTATATTCTTTGGATAGGTACCTAAGAGTCATATGTGCCAGATCATATCGTAGATTCATGGGTAGTATTTTGAGGACCTTACATATTATTTTTCATAGAGATGGGACCAGTTTACAATTCAATACACAGGGTTCCTTTTTCTCTCCATGTCCCTGTCAGCATTCATAGTTTCTGGGCTTTTTGATGTAAGCTTTTCTGACAGGTATGAGGTGATAGCTCATTGTTATGGGTTAAACTAAAGTTTACAATCTCCCATGTTCTTCTTTGGGCATCCAAAAGTTGGAGCGTTTCAAACCAAGTGCATTAGCCTTTCCTCTTACTCTTCTTTCCTCTTATGTCATGTCATTCCCACACATATGGTCACCACAGTCAGACACCCATCACCTTCAACTCTGCTGTTCTACTGCCTCGCCAACTGGGTTGAACTAACTCAAAATCCTTCCAGTCTCTCTCATTCCTTCTTTCTACCCACTCTCCCCATTGAGGTCAATGTTGCTAGCTTTGTTCTTGCTTCCTTTCCTGTGGGATGGTTTTCTCCTTCACTTTTCTCATGCATCTGGGATCTCTGTCAGGAGAGGAGCTTTGGTCTCTTTCATCCTTGAGATTTTAGGTTTTAGCGGAGATCTTGTGCTGTTGACAGGAATATTTGCAAGTTGTATTTCTATCTTTGTGTGCATTCTTTCCCCCCTCCCTCCTCAAGGTTGTGGACAGAGCTTACCCAGCATAACTCTTCAGCTGCATGCATACTCAGCCATAGTGCATCAGGCTCTTGCTGAATGCAAGATTGCATGCTTTACCCTGTCCCCTCTCAACTCACTTGGATCCAGTGCAAATCCCTCCCTGGGCACTGCAGCTAATGAAGGACAGATTTCTTTCTTGAATTCTAAGTCCTAGAGTAATATGTCTCTGGAGAATAGAATTGGACAGAAATCCCTGGAATCTGATATATAATACTCAATAACCTTGGGACAAACTCTGTATAATTTCCACAGAGGTGTGTAGGCAGAGCATTTGGCTCATTGTGTCTGAGCCAACACTTGCAACAGGAAACTAAAAGATAAAAAGGGGAGTCTAAGAGAGGCCGAATTTTATATAATCAAATCACAAGTTTAAGTTCTCTTTGAAAGATCAGTCAAATTTCATAAGGATAGCAAGAGAATTCCATTAATATAAATCATGCCCAGAGCTCCATGTTACCATGTTACCATTTACTGCAGCATTTGCTTTGGGTGTCTCTCCAAACAAGATACAGTTTCAAAAATGAGTCTGCATCCATTCTGCCCCTGGTGAAAAGGGAGCAGTTATTTCTGTCTGTAATATAGCAACAAGATGCCAGTAGCTGCTCCGGCCTTTTTATTTTTTCTCTTTTAGTGCATCTGATGAAGAGATTATTGGTATTTTTATATGGCATATAGGGTTTCATAAGAGATATAAGGGGAAGTTTAGTAAAACAAAATGTGCTTTTCTGCTTTTTCACTATTCATGGTGGAAGATCCCAGGATGGTGGGTAGCTTGTATGAATGACTAGCAGCTACACGCAGTCCCACCCCATCCAGTTCCCCCAGTGAATAAAAGCAATGTGAAAAGTGTCACATCTTTTGAGAATAATTGAACTTTCAGCCAGAAGAAAAAGAGAAAAGAAGAAGTTGTCAAAGATATTGTCCCTTAAAGGAAGTCTCTCAGCACCTTCGTTCTCTGACTGTAGTCAATGGGGAATAGGGTTCACCCCCAACTCAACATTGGTTGCTCTCCACAACATCTGTTCTACCTGATTTTGTTTTTAATGTTGTTGTTCTCCCTGGAATTACAGTAATTAGATTCAACTTAGTTAACACACAGGAGGGTTAATACTCTTGGCAATATATGTAATTAGTGTGCTTTCTTTAAAGTACAGCCGGTGAGGTTCCTGACTTGCAAAGAAAGTACTGGTGTTTGATGGAGTGAGGAAGCCTGCTGTGGGGAATGTGGACACTTTGGGAAATAGGACTGTCACTGTCACTGTCCTCCCATTGTTCATCGATTTGCTCCAGCGGGCCCAGTAATGTCTCCATTATGACATTTGTTACTGTATTTGGCATACCGAATACGTCTTGGGTAGCTTGCCAGGCTTTTCCGTGCAGGTGAGATACTCTCGGTAGCTTGCCGGCTTTCCAGGAGGGATGGAGGAATCGAATCTGGGTTGGCCGGGTCAGCCGCATGCAAGGCAAACACCCTACCTGCTGTGCTAGAGAGTAAAATCCATCAACAGGGATAAAGAATAGGGTTTGGGGCGCTGCTTGTACAGAGGACAGAAATTCCTGGAGTGTGGGGAACTGTATTTTAAGGGGGAAAGATAAACATATAGTCTTCTAGGATATTTTTTTTCTTTTTGGGTCACACCCAGCAATGCTCAGGCGTTACTCCTGGCTTTGAACTCAGGAATTACTCCTGGCAGTGCTCAGGGGACCATACGGGATGCCGGGGATTGAATCCAGGTCGGCCTCGTGCAAGGCAAATGCCCTACCTGCTGTGCTATCGCTCCGGCCCCCTCTTGTAGGATATTCTTAGAGTTATCCTGGTGTGGATGCAAGTCTTTTCTCTCTACATGGACTATCCTGCAGCTACTCAAGAAACAAAGCAGGCTTATGTTAAAAAGAAAGTGCAAAGTGATCTATATAATAGGATCTCATTTCTGTATGTAAATTTGGAAGGTTCTGTGTGTATACATACATATATAAATACATGTGCATGCGTGCTTGTGCACACACACACAGTTTGGGGGCCACCCCTGCTGGTCCACAGGCTTACTCCTACCTCTTCACTCAGGGATCACTTTTGATGGAGCTCAGTGGACCATACAGGGTACTGGATTTAAACCTGGCTCAACCACATTCAAGGCAAGCAACTTCGCGGGATATTCTATCTCTCTAGCCACCAAGTGTGTATATTTTTTTGCATGAGTGTGTACATCGAGTATCTATGGAAGAAATAGTGAGTCTGCCTCTGAGGAAGGCGTCTGGGGACATGAGTCTGAGCTAGGATTATTTTTTCAGCATTCTAAAAGTACAGTTTGAATTTTTATGTATATTACTTTTAAATTGAAACAAGAGGTAGTTCAGTTTGTGGGATTACTCTGACCTTTAGGGAAGGTGCTGTTGGGGGCGGGGGGATGGGAGAAGGTTAGTTGGGAGGGGCAGATAATCTCTTTGTCCTCTTTCTTTGAAATCACAAAGCTCAGCGCTCATGGACCCTACTACTCTTCCAGTTTTATTACCTCAGCTGGATTATGGTTAAATAAGCCTTGCCGGGCTGACCTGAAATTGAACTACTATTTATAATCTCTTTCTATGGAGAAAATTCTACAGTGTTCCAGAGAGCATACTAAACTGAATTGCCTCCACCCATTCTCTCTCAATTTCATGTCTATTACCTTTAAAAAAGAAAAAAGACTTCCGAGTATATTCCAGGAGGCCCTATCCATCCACATGCTTGCTCAGCTCATCAGAAATGACAAAAACTCCACATGCTATTAAGCGCTGGGATATCTTCTGGGTCTTTTGTTTTTGTTTTCCAGCAAGGTAACACTAGCCTTTTAAAATTTTTATTTCTTTAAAATCCCATTCACTTTCTTTTACTTGTTTCTGGGAAGAAAACTCTAGTCAATAAATATTTATTGGGTTGCTAAATTAGGGTATATGTGTCCAAGCAAATTACTCCCTGTGAATGGTCATAGATTGAATTTTCAGAGACATTGGAAAAAGGATGTTAAGGTGACATAGGACTTCTCAACATCTGTGCTCTTAACATCATGAACCAGATAACTCATGGCTATGAGCCACTGTCCTGTGCATTCTGGAATGTGGGCCAGCATCCTTTGCCCTTGTGCATTGAATGCCAATCTGAACCCTCCATGAGAACAACCTGAAAGATCCTTTGTTGCTGAGGTCCCTTGCTGGCCCTCACTGACTTGGGCTTTGTTCTTCAGTGTTCCAGGGTTCTCTAAGAAGGAAGTCTTTGAATCTCAGAGTCTTGGAGGTAAAGGTCAGAAGAGTTCAGAAAAAATTGCAAATGTTGGCATAGCACTTATGTGCAGGATCAGAACAGGGGCCCCTTTGGGGAGGAAGGAAGAGTAGATGAAGTTCATCTTTCTTCTGCCTTCCTCATATTCCTGCTGAGTCTTTGGAGTTCCCACAATCCTGGAACTAAGTCAGGACCCGGCTGATTGGGTAGACTGCAGGTGCTCAGAGCAGGTTCTCTCGGGGAAAGCTGAAGTGACAGACGAGAAAACTCATCCTCCTGAATTCATGCAATAAAAGGCAGATTCCACTTCTCAGATGTCTTCCTCTCAACCACATATAGTGAGCACCTACCGTGTACCGGGAGGAAAACGGTCTCCTTCACCACGCCCCCTCCTTTCTGATGAAGTATTCTATTTCTCTGCACTTCATTTTACATTATCCACACTCTTAGAGGCCCCGATGCGCCTTCTTCCTTCCCCCCACCCCCTACACACACACTTAATTTGCTTGCTTTCTGAAGGACCAATTACAATTAAAAGGAAGAGGAAGAATAATCAGAGAGATGACTAGACGGTGCCGCCTAATCCAGAGCTGCATGTTGGAGCTCCAGGAGGACACCCACACGCTGGGCCACATTCTGGAGCTGCGCGTGGCTGCTCTTGTATTTATGAGTGAGCCTCCATCACACGAGTGCACTTTCTGCCAAGGCAGTTTGTAGAATCTCCTTCCCTGGAGGTCTGTAAAAATAGAACTAAATATCCATCTGTCCAGAATGGTTTGGGTGCAGCCCTGCTGATTAGAAGGGATAGGCTAGATTTTTCTGTCAAGGTTCTTTTCAGTCTTGAGTGCACCTAAATGGATCACTTGGCTTTTCATTTGGCTTTTCATGGGAGTGGGGAGGAATTGATGGTCTGTGCTCACTCCAGCTAAGTGGGATGAATTCTACACATTGTAGCTCCCACACGCGTTCAAGGTTTGTGAAGCCCTTGGTGCATCGGGAGCCTGACAGCACCTTGTGAGCTGGGTGGGGTCTTGATTGGGTCCCAGTGGCACAGAAACAACAGCCAGGCACACAGATTTTCCATAAAAGCCCAGAGATGCAATGAGACTGATGCCGTTTCTGACGGCAGGCTCCCCAGTTTTGGCATCTTTCCTCTCCACCCTCTAGCGTTGTCTTCATGGGTTTTGCTCTGCCATACGGTGTCCAGAACTTTGACTCAGAGCCATAAAATGAAATAAAACAAAAACAATTTGGGGACTTTATTTAGGATATCATTGCCCTCCATTTTTCCTCTTCCAAAACATATTTTGAAACACACACACACACATCCTCAAACAGAAACAAAAGTACATCAGGCTTGGGGAGCTGGCTCAGAGGATCAGAGTTTGGGCTTCCCATGCAAGAGCCCTGGGCTCCTGAAGCACCGCCAGGGGTAGTGATAATAGGGGTGATTTTCTTATATTATTGTCACAAGATGTAGTCCCAGCATTGTATTCATAATCATATTTGCTCATAATATATACATATATATATATATATATATATATATATATATATATATATATATATATGTAGGGCGTTCGCCTTACAAGCGGCCAACATGGCCGACCCGAGTTCGATTCCTCCGCCCCTCTCGGAGAGCCCGGCAAGCTACCGAGAGTATTCGATATGCCAGACACAGTAACAACAAAGTCTCCAATGGAGACGTTACTGGGCCCGCTCGAGCAAATCGACGATCAACGGGAGGGCCTTTACCTTTACCTTATATATATTTGAGTGTGTGTAAGTATAGGAGGGGATATGTATAGGCATGTAGGTTGATATATTGGTATAGCTCTGTGTATGCAAGAGAGAGAGAGAGGGCACGAGGGGATTGTCAGTTTGCAGCAGATAACAGTAAATCCAGTTGATGGCACGGAGACTGTTTATGAAGGTGGTGGTGGGGGGGATGCTTAAGAGAGAGGTGAGATAGTGAGGTGCCTGGAGATTCAGGGAATCATGACCCCATTTTGTGCTGGGGCCCAGAGTTGTGAGGAAGAAGCTCCTTCAAGTAGCCTAGCAGCAAAGGGAGGAAGGTGTGGGGGAGAAACATCTCTGACTTGACCTTCCCTCCTGCCTGCCCTGCTCTGCCTTCCACTGCCGAAATTACATGCAGAGAGAAGCTCCCAGAAAGCCCTGGATAGTGAGTATTTGGGGCTGCCCTGGCAGAGTAGGGCTTTGGAGGCAGAGATAGGAGTTGTGTGTGAGTGTGTGTGTGTGTGTGTGTGTATGTTTGTGTGTGTGTGTGAATTTGGCCGTAGTTTTCCAATTTTATCATATACCTAAAAAATTTGCTATGATCAACCAGATTGTCTATTCAATTTAGATGTAATCTAAACATTAAGATTTGTATTCTGATTTATGGCCGAGATTAGTACCAGGAATTTTACTCCATGACTTGGAGGCCAACCACACATACTAGGGAAAAGGGAGCTCAGATAAAGAGGGGAACACCAAATAAAGGTGTTGGGAGGACCCTTCCAGGATGGGAGAAACATGCTGAAAGTAGACTATAGACCAAACATGATTGCCACTCAATGTTTCTTTTGCAAACCACAACACCCAAAAGGAGAGAGAGAACAGAGGGGAATGCCCTGCCACAGAGTCAGGGTGGGATGGGGAGGATGGGGAGTGGGAGGGATACTGGGATGCGAGGTGGTGGGAAGTGGGCACTGGTGGAGGGATGGTATTTGATCATTGTATAATTGAAACCCAAGCACAAAAATGTGTAAGTCTGCAACTGTACCTCATGATGTCTCACTATTTAAAAAAAAAAGATTTGTATTCTGATTTAGAAAAAGGCATAAGTTCACCTTCTGTATTACTCAGAGTATTTACAAATAACTGTATCACTGTCACTCTCACTGTCATCCCATTGTTCGTCGATTTACTTGAGTGGGCGCCAGTAATATTTTTATTCCTCCCAGCCCTCAGATTTTAGCAGCCTCTTCTTACTCGTCTTTTCCCAACAATTGGAGGCTCTTTCAGAGAATGAGACCTCTTATTGTTACTGGTTTTGGCATATCAGATATGCCATGGGGAGCTTGCAAGTCTCTGCCTGTGAGGGCAGGATACTCTCGGTAGCTTGCCAGGCTCTTTGAGAGGGGAGAAATATATTTGTATATTTCTCTCTATGATTTGTTTCCCACTGTTTGAACTCCATCAAATATGGAGTGGTAATTATGGAAAATGTGTAGGAAGTGTCTTATAATGTGTCATGCGGCCACAAAGCGGCCATACAGTATGGAAAGTGGAGCATGGTGGCAGTTGGGTAGTGGAGGTCGGCTGGTGGGACTGGGTCTCTTGAGGTGGGGAAGGCTCTCACCTGCCGCAGTCTGAGGAGCCCTGAGAGAAAACAGACTGGCGCAGAGTCTGGTGGCATGGTTATGGGGGCCTCATTTTATACTCCCGTCTGGGAGGAGCAGCTGTGAGTTCTGGAGGGTGGCCGATGAGATTATCTGGTTCCGGCAGGGTGTGGCTTATGGGTGTGATCCCTGGGTCACTGGACACTGGGGGAAGCAGGCAGAGAATCTCTGTTCCTGATCCCATTGAGCCCAGAGCCCAAGGTCACAAAGTTCCGAATTATCTGGGTTCCATGGGACTTCATTCATGAGTGAGGCTCTGGAAAGCAGCCTGTAGCTTGTCGGTTATTTTCCATCTTTATTTGTAAATAAGGAAAATAACCTTTCTAATATTTTATTGTCCACTTTTTGTCTGTTTTGGAACCACACCCAGCAGTTCTTAGGGATTACTCTTGGCTTTGTGCTCAGGGATCACTCCTGGCAGGGTTGGTGGACCATTTGATAAGCTGAGAATGGAATCCAGGTCAGCCACATACAAGGCAAGAGCTCTACTCACTGTAATATCTTTCTGGTCTCATGATTATCCTTTTTTTCACTGGGTTATCATAACTATAGACATTTTAGCTTCAGATATAGTAAACACATATTTTTAAAAATGAAATTTTTTTCCAAAGTAACCTTTTTAGTACCAAATATACTGAATACAACAAGCTAGCATAGTAGAAAATTCTTTTCTATATGGTTATATTACTTAATAAAGTAGCTTGGTCCATTTATTTAACTTTAATTTGAATTTTATCAATTTTTGGTTTGGGGACTACACCCGGTGGTGCTCAGGATTTATTCCTGGCTCTGTGCTCAAGGATCACTTCTGCTGGGTTCAGATGACCAAAAGGGGTGCTGGGAATTCAACCAGGGCTGACTGCATGCAAGACAAGTGCCCTGTTGGCTGTACTATCACTCTATTCTCCTGATTTTGAATTCTAGAAGTTGCTTTATTTTTGCCATCTTGAGTAATTTAAATATATATATGTATACATACATACATATATATATTTATTACATGAATGTTTTCATGGTTTCCATAATAAAAACTATGAGACTTATTCAGAGAGATCTCACTTTTGCCTCATTTCTTCTTTTCTGTTCTGTTCCTTTCTTGCAAGATAATCCCCCCACCCACCATTTTAATAAGTTCGGGTCATCCCTCTCTTTTGTTGGAACATGTATAGGTGCAACTCTTTATAGTGCAAATTCTTCCCTATTTCACCAAATGGCAGCATTCAGAACACACTCTTCTCTACTTTGCTTTTTCCTTTTATCAGCATATCTTGGGGATCCCTCCCTGACTGTCGAGGGAGATATGCCCCTGGATCTGAGAGCAACTTTGTGTGTCTGCATGATGGTTTATTTAACCAGTCCCTTTGGATGGACATTTGGGTTATTTCCAGGACTTTGTTATTATTAATGTTGTAATAAATAGTCTTTTACAGATATAATCTCCTATTTTTTACTAGTACTCCTGAGTCTTGCTCTTTTTTTAAGAGGAACTGATGGATCAAAGAGTAAATGCATATGTAATCCTGCTAGGTATTGCCAAGTTCACCTCCACTGTGTTGAACATTTTTTTCCCCTTCTAGCTGTAACTAACTTAAGAAATAGCCAGTTTCTCTACAGTCCAACCACCAGTGTGGGTTGCAAACTTGTGAACTCATTGCTAATTTGAAAAGATAAAAATAGGGGTTATGTGTTGTTTAATTTGCATTTCTCATATCGTTAGCAAAGTTGACACCTTTTCTTGGTCCAAGGGCTATTTGTATTTCTCTGTTTTTAAACTGTGTTTGTCGTTTGTCTGCACTTGTTGATCTTTTCTTTTCAACTTTATAAGTTCTTTATATACTGAGACTCTTATCCCATCATCGTAAGTGGTAATTTTCCCCTACTACATTTTGTTGACTATGTTTTATCTTTATGTGTAAATTTTAGATTGTAACTCATTTCACTTTAATGTTGCCCAGTTAATTTTTATCAACACTCAATGGTTTTTAAACTAGGAATGGTTTCCTTCTCCCAGGTTATAATTCCCCTGTATTTTATTCCATAGTTGAATACTTTGCTTTTAATTCTCGCTTGGAATTTATCTTGGTATAAAGTGTGTGTAGGTCCAATTATATATTTTCTTTGTTTTTATATTCTCTATGTACATTTAATTATTTGGAGCCTCCATAGCAGAACTAGGAAGACCTAGGGAGCCACTCCTCATGATACTGGACCACATAGATCAATATGAGGATATGAGAATATAGTGGTGCTCAGGGCCTGTGCTGCCAGGGAGCACTTGGACCACCCTGGGGATGATCATGTGGTGCTAAGCAATCAAACCAAGGTTGAGTCTGACACTAATATTATTTAATAAGAGGTTTCATTGGCTGCAATGCCCGTATGTATTCATCTGCACTTTAGTTTACTTTTTTTTTAATAATATCTATTAATTCTCCAATAATATGCAGTTCTAGTAACAGAGGTCTTATGCTATGGGTTAAATATCTTTTTAAAAAATCATGGTAACACATTTCTGTGTTGATAGCAATGTAATGTTTTAAATGTAAGCATTTTCAGAGATCTTCCATGAACGAACTGTTTTTATTATTCTGTTTAGTGAAAAAGGGAAGTAGGGCTTAGGGTGGTTGTACAAACTCATGCAAGTCTGTGTTAATTCCCTGTCTGTGCCACATTTACTTATAAATTTACTTATAAATTGTTCCTATGGAATAACCAGTGGGACTGGAACCCATATATTTGGCCAATCCATTGCTTAAATCTCTCATGAAGATTTAATTTTCTCAGAAACTATGGGTAATGTGGCTCCTAGCAAGGGCTTATCCCCATGTTGGATGCCTTCTCTTGCCACAATATTTAAAATAATATACATATTAATGTATGCATTTTGGAATACTAGGAAAAGAAGCCTACCACTGACCTCCAAAGACACAGTACTATTTTGGCCTATTTCTTCCAGACGTTTTAATGCATATTCTTTCACTTTATTATGACCATGCTAAATGGAAATAATTTTGAGAGCGACAGTAATATTAAGTGTTGTTAAGCACTACCTAAATTCACTGATTACAGTTTTACAAACATAATCTTATTTAACTGTCACAACGCCTGGCTAGGGATGCAGGGTTTATTATTTCACCATTAATTGGTGGGGAATGTGTGACCTAGAGAAATAAATGACTTGCCCAGCCTCAAAGAGCTGGTCACAGTGGGGCTTGGATTGAAGTCCTACATTCTGTTCCAGGACTACTCTCATTAAATTCTGTGTATTTAATTTTAAATATCATTATGTTATTAATATGTTAGCAGAAATGTCTATCCTTTACTCAGTGATCATATTATACTACCTTAGAGCCTTTTTCTAACTCTAAAAAAAGTGAGTATTCCTCTCTGCTCAGTACTAGGTACATGTGGAGTATTTGGCTGTTATCAGCAAGAAGTTTATAATTTAGAGCAATGAACTTGCTTCTAATTTAGTGCACTGAACTTGCAGTGCTTTAGAGTAAATAAAAGTCAGAACACATTGTCTACATTTGTCTATAAATATTTTTGTATTTACATTATTGTGCTGGAGCGATAGCACAACGGGTAGGGCATTTGCCTTACATGCAGCCAACCCAGGTTCGATTCCTCTGTCCCTCTCAGAGAGCCTGGCAAGCTACCAAGAGTATCCTGCCCATGCGGCAGAGCCTGGCAAGCTCCCCATGGCATATTTGATATGCCAGAAACAGTAACAACAAGTCTCACAGTGGAGACGTTACTGGTGCCCACTCGAGCAAATCGATGAACAACGGGAGGACAGTGCTACTGTGCATAGATACATTATTACATTTACTACTACTGATCCATGGTCATAAAACATGGTCCTCCCGTTGTTCATCGATTTTGCTCGAGCGGGCCTAGTAACGTCTCCTTCTTGAGACTTGTTACTGTGTTTGGCATATTGAATACGTCATGGGTAGCTTGCCAGGCTCTGCCGTGCAGGCGAGATACTCTCGGTAGCTTGCCGGGCTCTCCAAGAGGGGCAGAGGAATCGAACTCGGGTCAGCCATATTGGCTGTGTGCAAGGCAAACTATAGATTCCTTGATTTTATATGAAGGGTAAAAAATTGTTGATCAGTGGGTCAGAGAGATAGTACAGAGGTTAAGGCACTTGCCTTTATGTAGCGGACCCTGGTTCCATCCCTGGTACCACGATGGTCTCCAGGAGTGATCCATGTGCACAGAACCAGGAGTAATCCTGGAGCACCACCAAGTGTGGTACAAAACTCAAAAAACAAAACAGAATTGTTGATAAGTACACCTTCTTGCATGCCAGTATATAATATACAGGATGCATATATTTCTCTGTAGAGGTGGTCTATACAATAGACTGCTGACGCAGGGAACATCAATTGGGGACACAGTTTTCTTCCTAAACAAGTTAAGTGCTTTAAGTTAGGAATATTTGAAAGTTAGATTGTTTCTTTTAGAATTCCCTAAGACAGATTTCAGAATAGGGTTTTGGATATTCCTACAGTTGACTTTTTTGAAATTTAGAAGTTGATAATCAACTTCTGTTTCCACTCTACTTTTGTAGTTATTCAGTTTAGTTAGATTCAGGGTTGTGTAGACCAAGAATTTCTTGCCAACAGTTCTAGAATTCTGACATTAGGTAACAGTTTTTTAAAATGGATGGTCTGAGTAATAAGAATTTATCATGCAAAGACCATCTTTTATGCCTTATGTTAGTATGGTTCTAGTAGCATTTGAAAATGAGTTTTAGCAAATATGTTTTAAACTAAATGTTCATTTACTATATGGAAAAATATTCTGTAGCTTGAGACCAGATTTAAAACATTGCTCTCAAATTATTTAAGATCCTATGCCTGATATAACCACCTAAAAACATTTGTTGGTAAAATTATAATTGTAGATTATTTTCATGTATTAGATTCTCCTTTTCTATGATTGCCTCGAGCAGGCCCCAGTAACGTTTCCTTCGTCCTAGCCCTGAGATTTTTTTAAAAAGTGCCATATTCAAGGCTCTTTCAGAGTTAGGAGAACGAGACCCTTCATTGTTACTGGTATTTGGCATATTGGGTACGCCATGGGGAGTTTGCCAGACTCTGCCATGTGGGCAGGTTACATTCGGTAGCCTGCCAGTTTGTCCAAAGTAGGAATGAGATAATAAGATGTTGCGAGGCCGCAAATGCGGCCACTTGCTTCTGGGAGCTGGGTTTTATAGCCTCTGAGTCTTGGCCGTTAATGGGATTACACGGCGCCAGGGGGCCAGTTGGTGGGTGTGAAGATCTTTTATTAAGAAAATATAAAGATAATGAATCTTTGGGGCCATCATCTTCAATGTATTTGATTAAATTTATTATTAAAATACTTTTTGTGAAGTAAAATAATTTTATGGAAAGAAATTTACTTAGGTGTGAGGGAAGAGAAAGAAAAGAAGGTATTTACATGTTCATAAGAAAAATGGACTTCTCCAAGTGGGAAAAAGTTATTAAAGTCTTGATGGTATTAAATCACACTTGTTACTCTCTTCTACATTTAAATTTTGAGCATTTGTCTATCTGGATGTGTAATTTCTCTTAGCGTAGACCCTGATTAAAATATGGCACCTTGTAGCATACTCATCAGCATATGGTTGAAAAAACAGTTCCTCCAACAGACTTTACCTGCACTTTCAGCTCTAGCACCCACTACCTTTTGATAATCTTAGCTAACTCTCTTAACATTAACTTATGAAACATATATGTATTGTTCATTGATTGGCCAGTGCACTTCCTCCCAAAGGGCAGTGTCTGTTTATGTCCAGTGAGATATCACTGAGTAGTCAGTGATTCATAGAGTTTGAAACCCGAGTTGGAGCCACCAATTACTTTTATTGACCTTCTTGATGTCTTGGTTGATGAATCTGTTTTCAGAAAACAGCTACTTCAAGGTGCAGAAACTGATGTGGAACACTAAAAAGGCAATAGATTTGAAAGAAAATTTCTCTAAATTTCTCTACCTCCATGAGCATAAATGTTCCAGCATAACCTAAATGTTCGTTATTAATGTGTATTACTATGTAAGTATGCTATACAATTGTATTTATTCAAAGAATCTATCAAGAGCATCTAGTGCTTAACCAGAGAATGTCAGGATAGTTCTACATTAGTGAAACTATTAGCATAACATAATAGAATCAATATGCTTTTGATAGTGATCAAAAAGTCAAATAAGAGAAGCTATCGGCTGCTGAGAAAGCATTTGGTAAAGTTCAACCGTAAGTCCGAATACAATATTTTCAAATACTTGGTTTCTCTGTTTTTTTGCTGTTTCTAGTAAACTGTGAACATTTATCATTTTAATAACCAGACAGGAATTTGTAAAAGGTTTTAAAAGCCCCTTTGGGACAGATAACATATTTCTTTGTATTCCAAGTTCCTAATTCATGTAATGGTGTCTCAATAAATATTTTTAATGAAGCATTCCATGATAATAAAATAGTCTGGTTTTTGAAAATTGTTAAGAAAACAGAATCGAGACTATTTTTTCTCTGTCTCACAGGACACCTTGTTTCAGGAGTGTACCTTGATCAACGTATAGCATTACTGATCAGCAATGTCTTTGAGGAAACAGATAGCTTTTCTTTGGGAGATGCATTAGAAAACTTTTCTCTCTTTACTATCTTCTCAATCTTCTGAACTCTGACTCCTTTTCCTGAGCTGAGTCAGTGTCTTAATATGAGCAAGGTGCATATCTAACTGATAATCTACATGGACATCTCCTTCCAAGACTCAACATAACTTTGCCTTTGCCTGTTTTCCTCTCTATACAAACTGAAAATTCCTTTGAAATACTTCTGTTACTTTTAGATTCTGTCTGTTGTACACCTGACACCTTTAGTGTCTCCTGCTTTATTTCCCTTTAACCATTTCCATGACCCACTTCCTACCTAAAGTGTGTTGCAGAAGTCTTCCAATGTCTTCCCTCCTTCCATTTCAGGACAGGTTACCTATGTTTCAACTGGACTCATCTTTCTATGTTGGACTTAGGCTCTATGCTGCAACATTTCTTTTTGTTTTGGGGTCACACCCAGCGGTGTTTAGGCTTATTCCTGGCTCTGCAGTCAGAGCTCAATCCTGTGTAAGGGGGAAGGCACTCTGAGGAGCATATGTGGTGCTGGGCATTGAATCTGGGTCAACTGTGCGCAAGACAAACACCCTACCCACTGGCTGTACTATCTCTCCAGCCCCTTCCCTCATAGATTCCTTGCTTTTTTCCATTCTCCATACTCTCTGAACTCATTTCTGATAAGGCCCATAGAATGGGTGGCTGTCCTGTTGTCTTTGCTGTGTTGTGTTTTCTGACCTCCTTATTTTCGCTATGAAAAATAACAGCTGGAGCAATAACACAGTGGGTAGGGTGTTTGCCTTGCACGTGGCCAACATGAGTTCGATTCCTCTGTCCCTCTCAGAGAACCTGGCAAGCTACCGAGAGTTTCCTGCCTGCACGGCAAAGCCTGGCAAGCCCCCAATGGCGTATTTGATATGCCAGAAACAGTAACAGCAAGTCTTACAATGGAGACGTTACTGGTGCCCGTTCGAGCAAATCTATTAACAACGGGAGGATGGTGCTACAGTGCTATGAAAAATAAACTAATTTTCATATTATAAAGCTCAAATGCAGTGTTCATAATGAAATTTTAGTTATTCTTATATTTGTGGTTTTCTCTGTTCTGTGAACCTGCAAGCATCCTATAATGCTGATTTTAGTTTATTCTCTAACTACTTAATCTTTTCTCATAAATCATTAGCACACTGAGTATATAAAGCTACTTATATATAGTGTAAGTGATTTAGATTTAAAATAGTGGTGTGTAATAAAGGGTGTTGGGAGGATCCGCCCAGGATGGGAGATGCATGCTGAAAGTAACTATATACCGAACGTGATTGCCACTCAATGCCCCTTTTGCAAACCGCAGCA
The DNA here is from genome assembly GCF_029834395.1 of Sorex fumeus. Classification (NCBI taxonomy): domain Eukaryota; kingdom Metazoa; phylum Chordata; class Mammalia; order Eulipotyphla; family Soricidae; genus Sorex; species Sorex fumeus. The sequence continues at coordinate 17,269,228 of NW_026606083.1, read as the reverse complement.
CCCAAAAGGAGAGAGAGAACAAAAGGGAATGCCCTGCCACAGAGGCAGGGTGGGATTGGGGGGGGTGTTGGGGGAAGGAATACTGGGATTAGTGGTGGTGGAGGATGGGCACTGGTGGAGGGATGGGTACTTGATCATTGTATAATTGAAACCCAGGCACAAAAATTTGTAAGTCTACAACTGTACCTCATGGTGTTTCGCTAATAAAAATTTAAAAAAAAGAAGAAAACAAAAAAGAAAAAAATAGTGGTGTGCATAGTAATTCAAACACTGACATTTCAAAGCAAGTGCTGATTTTTTTTGAAATTATTTGAAAACAATATAGACATGAACAACATGCATTTACCTTTAAAATATATCAATGCCATTGATATTTTTTTATCTCTAAGCTATAGACTCCATGTATTCCTTAGGAGATTGTTACACAGTTCAAAATATAAACAACACATAATAAAATTAAGATGTATTGGTTATCTAGCTTATTTTTAAAAGGAGATTTTAATTTCTCACAATCACTTTGCAGGAAAAAACAATTTTACTCTATTTGTAGGGCAACTAAAGTATTAGTACCAGTAATAATAAGTTATTTTTATAATCTTGAGAGGAAATGTTAATAAAGTTGAGGGAGGATAAGGATAGGTAGTGCTTAAGAAAACAATTTCTTCCTCATTTGGAATGACATGAAAACTCAATTTTCTCATGTTGAATCAAACTGCCAAGAAATTATAGCAGCAGATTGAATACTATGATAAATATACTCTTTTTTAGAGTTTTGGACAATGTTGCTTGAAAAGCAAGTTTGAACTCCCCATGAGATCATTGTAGAGATAAATGCTTAAAAGCTTTTCAAAGCTATACTCTTGGCTCTATCAAAATTTAATTTCCCACTGATTATGTTTCTATCAATTTTGGAACCCATAACTATAACTACAGGCAGGAGAGCTACATCAGCGACAATTTCTTATGCCTTGGGAGTATACATTCCTATTTTATGTGTGCATGGAATACACTTACATTTTCTTTAAAAATAAAAAAAAATTACTGTAGTGTAGGGCTTGAGCGATAGCACAGCGGTAGGGCGTTTGCCCTGCACGCAGCCAACATGGCCGACCTGAGTTCGATTCCTCCGCCCCTCTCGGAGAGCCCGGCAAGCTACCGAGAGTATCTCGCCCACACGGCAGAACCTGGCAAGCTCCCCGTGGCGTATTCTATATGCCAAAATACAGTAACAACAAAGTCTTACAATGGAGACGTCACTGGGCCCGCTCGAGCAAATCGAACAATGGGAGGACAGTGACAGTGACTGTAGTGTAGGTAACATCATTGTAGTACTGTTAACATTTCACTTGTACTTTCTTACCTATATGTACCTTGAGTTAAAAATAGTATTGTCTTTAGAATAGATTATAAAAATGTTCTTTGGTTATTTAAAGACTGTTTCATCAGGACAGTTAAAAACATTTTTTAATATATAGGAATGGATTTTATAAACATTCGGTACTTTATTAGCTGTTCTATCATACCTGCTGAGGTTCTGAACTTTAAAAAGGGACTTTTTAAAAGTAGAGTGCGGCTGGAGTGTTGAGTGCACCCATGGGCATATATGGTGCAGTGATTTGTAAACATTTAGAAAACCTTGTTTTCAGAACAGTTGATGTCACTGTTCAACAAATTGCAGTTCATTTTGGAGTTCCAGTTAGGAATTTCTTATACTATTTACTCTCTAGAGAGTTAGTAATATGCCATCAGAAGGTATTCCTACATGGAGAATTAACTGCAATATTCACTATTCCACATAGATTCCTTTGTGCCTCTTGAACCTCTGCCCCTACCTCACCTCCCCAATAAAATAAAATAGGGGAAAAAAGTGATTTGGTAAAAAAATCTTGCTGATAGGTATTTTTATGTCTGAATGCTTTGTACTATGGTGTTAGGCAATATATATAACACGTTTGGAAGTCCCATAATCTTGGAAGTAGAAACATTGGCCTAATATTTTATAGCTGAGAAAATAAATGATCCCAACTTTCCACTGACTTGGCAGCCACCATCTCACAGGGTCAGTAGCAGAGCAAGATGCTTTTTGTGTGTGTGTGTGGTGTGGCATATCCAGCAGAGTTCAGAGCTTGTTCCTGGCTCTGTGCTCAGGGATCACTTCTGGCAGTCTCAGGGGACCATACAGGGTGCACGGGATTAAACCTGAGTAGACCATGTGCAAGGCAAATGCCCCACACACTGGTACTATCACATCAGCCCCCAGAGAAGCAAGATTTTGAATCCAGCTTCTTGAGACATTTTTTAAAAAATTCAAAGTACTTCTATTATTAAAGAGTCTAACAGTTTAAAAAATCTATATTGGAGCCAGAGTTATAGTACAATATGTGTGTATACACACTCACATACATATCTATCTTTTGGTGCCAGAGAGATAGCTCAAAGGGCTAGAGTCCATATTTGCATGTGTGAGCCCCAGATTTGATCCTCGTACCATCAGAACTCCTTGAGAACCTCTTGGAGTAATTTCCAAACACTGAGCTGCAAGTAAGCCCCTGAGCATCTCTGGGTGTGACCCCAAAATAAACCAAAAGTCCATTCTACTAGTTCCATCAAGACAAGAATAAAGGTCCTCTATGGGACACTAATAAGAGAACAGTATTTTCCTTCTTGACTCAGGATCTTTTCTGTTCAGTATTAGAAGTTTTAAAGTCTTGAATAGAAAAAATATGATTTTGCAAAAACATTTAGGTTCTTTAAATGATCCATCAATCTTTATGAAAATATTGTGACATCGCTTTCCAACATAGTTTAAAAAGGATTTACTTAGTTAAATTGATGAACAAATTACTCGGTGTTTTAAATTGTATTATAGGAGTTAAAATATGGAAGGAGCTTGTATTATCTCTTATTCAGTAGGTTTCATTTTACTTTAACCTGAGATTTTTTTTCTTTTTTTTTTGCCTTGTAGCAACTTTTTATTTTGATGTAGTACCGTTTGTTTGGGCTGGAGTGATAGCACAGCAGGTAGGGCATTTGCCTTGCACGTGGCCACAGCCGGCCCGGCCAACCCAGGTTCAATTTTTCTGCCCCTCTCGGAGAGCCCGGCAAGCCAGCAAGAGTACCTTGCCCGCACGGCAAAGCCTGGCAAGCTACCTGTGATGTATTCGATATGCCAAAAACAGTAACAAGTCTCACGATGGAGACGTTACTGGGCCTGCTCCAGCAAATCAATGAACAATGGGAGGACAGTGCTACAGTGCTACAGTTTGTTTATTTTTGTTATCTTTGCCTATGGATTCAAATCGTTGAAGACACCTCTGAGGTTGTATCACACATTCCTGCCTATGTTTTCCCCAATATATATTATGGATTCTGGTCTAATCTTGTGGTCTTTAGTCTATTTTGAATTAACTTTTTGTGGTGTGCAATATGGGTTTAATACAGGAGTCATGGCATATATACATGGTGGAATACAGAGCAGTCATACAAAAGATGAAGTCTTGCAGTTTGCTGCAACCTGAATGGAACTGGAGAGTACTCTAAACACAAACAAACAAGCATTGAACTCCCGTTGTTCATTGATTTTCTTGAGCGGGCCCAGTAGCTTGCCAGGCTCTCCGAGAGGGGCGGAGGAATCAAACCCAGGTGGCCTGGGCTGGCTGCGAGCAAGGCAAATGCCCTACCGCTGTGCTATCGCTCCAGCGGAGGGAACTATATTAAGCAAAATAAGCCAGAGGGAGAAGACAAACACTGGATGATCTCACTCATCTGTAGTTTATAGGGAAACAAAACAAGGGAAGATAGTGTCAGCAATGACAGAATCTTGGCCCTGGCTGACAGAATTGAGTATACCATGCACAGAGGTGGTGTGGAAGTGAGGGAATGAGGTGGACTGGAGGTGACATGGAGGCAGTGGAAAGTTCTGGGTACTTTGGTGGTTGTGAGATATGGAAACTATACTTCAGAGTCATAACATTAACACTATTGTAACCATGTGACCTGAAATATAATAAATAAGATAAATTTGAAAACTAAGAGGAGGTTTTTTTGTTCTCTAAAAAAGAGGAAATAGTAAATATTAAGTATTCACTTTTATGGTTGCCTATTTATTAGGTTATTAAAGAGTGAATATTTATCCTGAAATGGCTGGGACTTTAAATCATTCTCATTAATGAAACAAGACAGCATTTTGAAAATACACTTTTGGTGAGGTTAATTAAGACATAATTTAAAAAGTTAATTCATTATTTAGAGTAATAATTTAAAACTTTAATAAAATACATTTGCACATAGAAGAATCTGATAGACCTGGAAACTAAAATAGATTGCAGTTTTTATATCTTACTTAATAGGATTCTAAAATTTTCATCTTAAGAAGTTTCATTTTAAATGTATTTTTTTTACATGTACAGCTCTTTTTTTTTTAAATCAACAAAATAACTATCGATCTCTAGTCATTTGGCAATCATAATGAATACTGGTCTTACAGAAATTGCTCTATCCACTGTGGTAACCTCTGTTCAGTGTGGTTCATCTGATTTCAGAGGCACTAAAAGATTCAGACATTGGATTTCAGAAAAAATTGTAGAAAGAAGTACAATATCCCAGAACTTTTTATATTAATTATAGTCTGAAGTGACAATATTTTAGATATATGTTTGATAAAATGTTAAAATCAGTTTCATCTGTTTCTTAACATAGCAACTAAAATATTTAAAATAACATATGTGACTCACATTATAATTCTACTAGGCAGAGTTCCTCCAGAGAATTACTGAAATAGTTAAAACATCAGAGATAGACATTGCCTGGGGGATGTCACTTTATGAACCAATCAAAAATATGCCGAGCATATTGGGTTTATGAAAGAATATATTGCATAAAGAATATGAGAAAAATAGATGGCTGGAAAAAACATCTGTAGATATAACCTGTGTTATACAAGATTAGAAAATTGATATCTACAAAATTATGACATTGATAAAATGTCTTTAAAACTACTGCATCTCTTATGTCCAACAGATTTTATCATATCTAAGAGAATACATATTTTTTAACTGAATACACTAGTGAATATTGATTATCACATGTATATTCAGTAGTTGAAATATACTGGAGATGCAAAGTAAAGGTAGATGCTCAAATAAATATTTGATGAATATGTGATGAAATAGGAGAGATGGGTAGGGATTTTTGTTGGTTTTATTCATTGATTATTTGAAGAGATTGAAATAATGCTTGGTCCATAGAATGTGCACAAGAAATGTTTGTGATGAAATGAAGATAGACACACACAAATTAAATAAGAAAAGGCCCTTTAATATTGCCTCTAATGTGTTATACTGTCTTTTCAAACTTGTATTGAACAATAAAATATATTTGATAGTTGCCATTATTCAAAAGATACTGATTATTTTTAAATGTTATTAACTCTCCAGGTGTTTTTTAGGCACAGTTACTTTATGATGTTTATTCTGTATTTTGAGTTGCACACAAAAATTCTCAATGGGCACCATTATAATAAGACTCAGGAATTAGTGCTTCAAAATTTTTGAACTTTGTGAACATCAGTTGTGTTAGATATACGTTTGATAAAATATATGTTTAAGCCATGATACGATAATGATTTCAGGATAAAAGAAATCCTTAGGGACTGTGGGTAAAATAATTGGACGTAAGTTTCAATAATTGATACCATTTTAGTACAAAGTAGAAAAAAGATAGTGTATTTCAATAATAAAATTACAGAAATGCAGATGTATAAAATTTTTTAACATACATTTCATTAATTTCTCAATATACCTAAAACAAATGTAATTCCCTTGAAATGTTTTCATAATTAGACTCATAAACTCAGAAAAAATTATTCCCTAAGAATTTTATAAAGCCGAGAGACATGAAGAGTATCCCACTTGGGTAATGAGATGAATGGGGCACAATAAAAAATTTAAGACACAAGAAGGAATAGAAGAGGTATAAAACTACTGTTTCTACAGTTAGGTGACCAGGAACCCTATGATTTGTAACAGGCACATGGTTCAAGCTGGTTTAAGCGTTTTGGTTTAGGAGAAATGATGCCCGTATATTTACTCCACAGCCTGCTCCTGAGTCAGTTGCTGGGTGTTTCTCCCTGCTCTCTTGCCCTGTCTCCTCCCATTGGAAGCCTCAGTAATACTGAACTGCTGCCTCCAGCTCTTGTCTCTGGGTCTTAACAAATGCTCTTGGATGCCTTCCCTATAATTCTGGCTAATGTCTCCTCTTTTGGGTGAAGGCTCGCCTTCTTGCTGTGAGCACATATGAGCTCCCGATTTCTCTTTTTGAAACATGATTACCTGCAAAAGGGCCAAATTGTCTAGTTTTGCATATACATCTGTGTAAGTTCATATTCTAGTGACTGTTCTCAATATGCTCTGCGACCCTATACCTTTCCTTTTCTTCCCGTGACTCTAATAATTTCCTCGTTATTTCCTCATCTTAATAGATAATTTTCTTTCTGGACGCACGGCAAAAGCAGCTTTTCTCCATGATTTACTCTGAAATTATCAACTTCACTCTGTTGTCGCAAAATTCATAAATCATGCAAGCAAGACATGTTATGAATTAATTGACAGAACATCTCTCTCTGAAGGGGTAAAGAATTGCCAGCAGTGATCAGGCCTGCACCCACTCTCTGGCTCCTGATACGGTGCTGACAGCCAAGCAAAGAGCTTCTTCAATAATCCACTCTCAGATTCAAGTTTTTCCAGATGTGAGAAGTAATTAAGTCTTTGCATTTATTGAAGGCGTGTATGCTTTTCAAGAGGGAACTGGCAGCTGTGGTGAATTAACCCTGCTTGAGTGCATTTGTGTTGTGTATGTGTGTGTGTGTATGTGTGTATGTTGTGAGAATGTACATACATACAAGCACACATGTGGTATTTGCCAATAATCAAGCTTTGAGATCAGACCTGAAAAAAACAACAAAAAACTAATTTCAATAAACACTCCCAAATTTTTACAGCTATGTGTGACACAGCTATAAAATTGAGAGAATAGAAAGAATAGAGCTTTATCCAATAACGGCCTATGTATTTTTCCTGAATCTTGTTAAAGCAATGAGGATAATTAAATCATTTGCATCTATTAAAGGATCTATTTTTTAATAATGAAGCAATGATTTGTGACATATAAAATGAATGCATTTCAAAGATTTAAGCTTGTTAGTAAGGTTAATGTTACAGTTAATGTTACAACTGATTCAAAGATGAATTTGAAGAACCCTGTATAATAATAAAGAATGCTGAAATGATCTACAAATAGATACAGAAGAGTGTGTCAACAAGGCACTATTTGATTGTCTTTACATTTTATGGACCTAGCATTATCTGCATTGTTAATCATTCAGTAGTTTATGGAGTTGTAAAATAGTTCAAAGACAGTGAAAAGCCAAATGAGTAAAAGATTAGATAATTAGATAACAGGTTATCTTTGGTGGGGAGTCACTTTGGATATTTCCCAATTTTTTGGTGACATTTCTCACAAAAAACTTTAGCCAAGGGCTACTTTTTGGGGATAGCCAGCTTGTTTGATCTTGCCTGGCCCTTTGATTCTGGTTGCAAACCACATAAACACATAAGGCCACTCAGACTGCTACCTTGGGCATCTCAGTGGGAAGGATTGTAAGAGTGATCGTTGTATTTTCTTCTTTGTTATTAAAACTAAAGTAACATCTCAAATAATCTCAGATTAAACCAAACCTTCAGTTCACTGGGTATCTTTATTAATGTGGAGCAGAAGTTTCCAAATTTACTTGGCCTACTGGCACACCCCTTTTTAAGGAAAAACCACACAACACCCTGAAAGCCCCTCTCAGCTCCTGTCTGGACAACTGCACCCCCCCCCCCCCCCGATCATTCAGACCCCCTGCGAGGGACTTTGGGAAGTCACCCACTTTGGGAAACACTGATGTAATGTAGTTACATTATGAAGAAATTTTTTGGTCAGTATCTTTAAAAGAGCCTATAATTATAACTTTGCATCCCGATCAAACCCAAACCAGAAATTGTTATGTCAAAATTCTTTAGTTTCTCTTTCCTCTAATAGTCTGGATCTATGGTGCTTGCTTGCAGGAAGAATCTGTGTGTGTGAAGACAAGAATGTGAGTTCAGAACCAAATGCTAGTAAATGTAATTTTAATAGCATAATTGGTAATGATGTTGGTTATTCAGGTTGTTTGCATTCTTTTGATTTCTAATTAACAAACAGTAATGACTAGCCATTAAGAAGGAGAAGGTGGACTTAATGAATGTAAATTGTAAAACTAGATAGGGCTAATGGCAAGCAACTCTCTTTCATAAAGAAGACAAATTGCCCTAGAGAGTTGACGGGTTTTTTTTTTTGTTTTAGAAAAAAATTTCTCCCACTCGTTTGTTCGTTTTGGACAGATGCCAAATGATGAGGAACTATGTAAGGCAAAAGTTCAGTTTGAACAGGGATTCAGTTGAGATACAGGAAACTTCTAGCTGATAATTTTTTTTATAAAGAAAAAAAGGTGAGAAACAATGAGTATGTAAAAAAGGTCTCAGGGGAGGAAAAATAAGTCAGATAAACTAATGCCTCTTTCACCTAACTGTTGAGGAAGACTTTTAATATTTTATAATATTTTAACATTATAAAAAGGGTGAATTAGCTTTTAAAATGGAAATGATCACTTATCTCTGCCAGTGTTCCTCAACTCAGAACTGAAGTTTGATCTTAAAATAGATAAATAATTAAAATATTATAGATTTTCATTTTTAAGTCATGCATGCATCTATTGACATACTAGGAAAAACACTGATACAGTGCTCTATCACTGTAAAAAGGGAAAGGCAAAGACAAGTGTTAGCACAGAGAGCAAGGTGCGTGCCTGGCATGAGGCCGACCTCAGTTTGATCCCTGGCTCCACATATGGTCCTTCAAGCACTGCCACCTTTCAGGAGTGCTCTGAGCACTGCTGGGATTAGTCCAAAACCAAAAGCCAAACCAACCAAACAAACAAAAATAATAGGAAAAGAAGAAGAAAGAAGGAGGGAAATAGGATGAACCATTAAGATCTGAAGATACTCATGATATTCTGAACTTGGCCAGGAGCTATGTCCTGAGACCTGAATTAGAGGATTCCACATTTGCTTTACACATACTATCAAACTATCAAAAGGCCTAAGACTTCTGTATCATAGAGCTTTTGTTTATTTGTTTTGTTTAAGTGCCACACTCAGCAGTGCTCAAGGCTTACTCTTGGCTCTATGCTTAGGGATCATTCCTTGCAAGCTCCAAGCTCCAAGGACCATATGGATACTAGGGATCAAACCTGGGTTGGCCATGTGCAAGGCAGACACCCTGTTGCTGTTCTATTACTCTGGCATCAGTTCTGCGTATTATAAATACACAAGTTAGCTCTGATCTGTAGGTTATGACAAGTCAGAAGCCCTCTGGCATTACAAAGATATTGATGGTATAGAATTTCAGCCTGGAAAATGAGAATATCCTGGAACTGTGTGACTTTCTGGGATTGTTTGGAAAATCTTGTGTTTGTAGTGGGTATTCTTATTATCTTCTGGCAATTTAGTTTTTTTTTAAATTTCATTATTGGGAATTAGAAGTAGAGAGGGATGCAATAATTTGCTTCCAGAGAATAAAAGCACAATGCTTGCCTGAAGGGTGTCTTTGTAAAAATGTGATTCCAGCTTGGTTTTCTGCCTCTGAACATGAGTAGAGCTCCAGAATAAAAAATAAAAAACAATAATGAAATGGTCCCTAAGAAAAAAAGGACTAACAACAATACAGATACCCCCTTTTGGAGAGCTCCAAGGTGAAAATATGTATTAAAACCAATGCTATTTGGTTTCAAAAACAAAAAGGAAGGCTGATTGGGAATTTTTAAACATGATAGCTATCCTGCAGCAGTACTAACCTCTTATTCCCCAATATACATTTAGGAGTTATTGACAAGAGAGCTTTACTGTGATAAAGTGCAGAACTTAAAACATTTCAGAGAAAAGTTTACATGAATTTTGTATTATACCTATAGGTGAAAGGAGAAAGGATACATTCAATCAAAAGTAGTAATAGATCTAACTTGCCAAATAATCCATTAAGGGATTCATCCTGCACATCTTGAACAATGGGCTTTTATTTTCTATCTTATCTTTAGCACGAAGCATGTTTTGGTCACTGTTGCCTTTCTGACATCAAACAGTTCCCAGCATCATACTTACTTGAATGGATACAGAGTTGTAGCTAAGTTCTAATTATTGTGCTTCATGGGATAGTTTTGTGAATGAGACAAATAATTCATACCTCCTGAACTTAATTTTGTTCTCTTTAAGAGAAAGAGCCTTGTAGGATTGATTTCTTAAACACCCATGTACTTAAAATTTTCTGATTTTAAAATCTTCAGTGGAAGAGTGAGGTTCGGACTGCACAGGGTATTTTGTTTTAATTTCATACCATTTTGTGTGCATACTCTCAAAATATTTTTTTTTCCCCCAGCAAACTCGAAAATGGACCAGAAACAGTACCTCTTGGGAAACCAGGAAATAGCATTCGAGTCTGATGAAGGTCATCTGCATGGGGAATAGATGCTACCATGAACAGCACAAGTATTTGTCCCTTCAAATGATAGTCGAGTAGTGTTAGAAGCAGCTTTGTCAACATTCTTTTCCTACAGTGCAAAAAGACTGTCAGATGGTTCTCTTCCCTATTGAAAAAGGTAATGTTGTAGATATATTATAGAATATTAGAGAAACTTCTTGGCAGAGTTATTCATTTTTGCAATTCCAAGAATTAAGCCCAGGGCCTCATTTGTACAGAACAAGCACCCTACCACTGAGCCACATACCTGGCCCTGGAGCCAAGGTAATGTAAAGAGAATTACCCTGTGGGATTCTTTTCACCTGCAGGAGCCTTGGGATATTGTTTTTGGATGTGTAGGTGGTACGTTGGATATCTCAGAAGTGATTCCACTTAGTTGGTCTGTATTAAAAATAGTTGCATGGAAATATCAACCAGTCTTCTAGAATATAATCCCTTTTTTTTAAAAAAAAAAAAACAGACTAGAACAAAGCCTCCTTAAATACCATTTCTCAAAAGAATGCTAGTTTTATGACTTATCATTATAAAATAGGAATGTAGGCAGAATGTTGGTTGATAGGTAGAAAGATTAGATTAATGGAGAGAGTTCATGACTGGGAAATGCAAACTCCAATTATTTTCCTGGTTCTGAGACATTTTAGAGCTTCTAAATGCACTGTGCATGTGAATAAGTGATATGGGTAGAGACTGAGACAAATGTTTCTCCAAATGTTTTTTAAGAAACTCTATAGTATTTTGTGAAACATTGGCCTTCTGGAAAACAGTTTGAAAAGTAATCTATACATAATGTTTCTAAAAAATTTTCTTCTGTCAGAATTTTGAGTTTAGGTAAAATCAAGACAATTAAAAGTAAATATAAAACTAGATATGCTATAAAGAGAATATTGCATTATAGTGGACTACTTAAAACAAAGTATTATTCTTTGAATGAAATGTTAATTTGATAAAATTAGTTCTATTATTTGACCACATATATATCTTATACTCATATGCTATATGGCTTTGTAAAAATTAATTTAACTTATGAATTAAATAACCAAATTGATAAGTTGTGAGTTGTACAATATTACAATTACCTTAATTCATGTCAGGATATGGTTTGAGAAATATATTTAAAATTACATAACTGGTAACACTTATCATATTACAAATATTCTTAGTTTCTTCTTCCAACCTTTTCCAAACCTGTAATACACACCGAGTAATATACAAGTACTAAAGAATTTGCAAAATAAATCCAATGGACAGGACTAAAAAGTGATTATTTTTTGAAACAATAAGCATTTCTAGAATCCTTAATGATGTGTCAAGAAGTTTATTGTAAGTTTTCATGTTTGGTGAAGTTTGCAATGAAAATAACGAATTTCTGTGTAAGCTAAGTAGTCTGAATGAACTCAGGATGAGTTTTTTTCAGGTACTTCAAAGGCCTTTTCAGAATTAATTATTGGCTTTTAATTAGCTAATATGAAATGTTTTTTAGAATGTGAAAATTGAATGTATGACAAATAAAATATTTAATTTCAGTTAGTGAAATGAATTTAAAGTCTCCAGATCCACCCACGTCAACTCACAGATAAGACCGACATTCCAGTGCAGGCTTTATTTAGATGGAGTCGAGGAATCTTTGTGATAACAGGCTGTGCATGGGGAGGGCGGGAAGAGGGGCTCTCTGGAGTGTGAGAGCTGAACTGTTTCCCCCAAATCTTTAAGTCTCTTTCAAGCAATTTTATGAATGAATAGAATTTGTGAAATTGAATTAAAGGACTTCTTAACCAGTATAACAGTTGTTGACTTTAAGAGTTCGTAGACTCAAATACTATTTGTGAAAATGTTTCCATTAGGGAGGCTTGTCCTGGCCAACCTCCACATTTCTGTTCTGTCCACTCATACAGAGTTATGATAAGGAGAGTAAAGTGTGAGTTAAATAGGGAGAGGCGTTGGGCAAGGTCATTTCTGCCAGAACATTGGAAACTTAAAGATCTCAAGGTGCTGAGATGGAGTACTAAAGACATGAACTATTCTAGTGAATGAAAAAAATATATATTTATTTACATATCTACTATACAAATATAAAGAGTGAAAATGAAGGTCCCTGTGTTTGAGGATGTAAAAGATGAAACAGATGAGGAGAAAGCAGGGGAAGAAGAAAATGAAGGCAAGGTGAGTGGAGGAGCTTGTGCTGAAGAAAATACTTGTTTCTCTAAGTTGATGATTGGAAAAATATTTCCTTTTGTTTGCTTTTGTTTTCTGATTAGGTTTTTCTTAAACCTGTTATTGAAGACCTAAGCATGGAATTGGCCAGAAAATGCACTGAACTTATTAGCGATGTAAGTAGCGCCTGCTATTTTTGTTGTTTTTGCATTATGTATGTGATGCTGTTATGCCATGGACAAAGAGACTGCCCCTCCCCGTCTGCCAACCATCTGCTGCGGCAGGTTTCTCAGCCTTTATTCCACTGTGGCCCTTTCCTGACCGGTTTCCTCCCTGGGTCCCCTGCCCTACTGGTTGGCTCCCTAAACTTATGTTATCTTCCAACCCCCATTTATGTGATTTTCAGCTGTGTCCTATTTGGAATATTCTAGAGGCCCATGAGGGCTAGTGGCCGGTGGTTGGGAAGTGCTTTGTCAAAAGTACAGTGACTTCCTCCAAGGTCACCCACATGGAGAATTTCTGGAGGATCTGGCCTTCATGTTCTTAATCCAGAATCCTGTCCCTTATGAATTTCACTGTCACTCTGGCAGGAAACCAGAGAGCATTGACTCAGAGTATTCCACTGGAGGATCCCAAAAGCCATTTAAACTTTAATGTAATGAAGTCATTTGTTTTAGGAAGATCTCTATTTAAGTGAACACTTAAAACACACACAGAAAAGATTTCTGGTGACCTTTTGAGGAAAATGCATGTGCCTGAGTATAGGTAACATGTGTCATAATTTAAGATTTATGGATTACTGAACTGCCTGATCAGAGACCTGAGAGCTAGATGATGATGATGTCAATGAAAAGGGTAATTTGTGTTGTGACTTTCAGTAACTTGGATCAGTCTCTACTACACTGCAAGGGAATTCTAGGGTTACTTGACATTGAGATGTAATTCTGTTCCAGTAAGCCAGTAAACATGTAGACTAGAATTCTAGCTGCATCAGAAAAAGCACTACTCACCAGTGTTAATAATTTAGAGTCTCCACATCCCAATAGTTGTGAGAGAATCGCTGGGTCGGAGGTGAGAGGCTCAGTAAAAGTGCTCCAGGGTAGTGGCCTTGATTTTGAGAGGCTAGCATGATGCAGCCATCTTTGCCATGAGGGAGCAGCCCAGTCAGTGATTTCACAAACTCTTGGCTTCAGAGGAAAGGCCCCGAGCATGGCCTAGTGAGCAGAGATGATCCCTGAAGCCAGCCTGTCCAAGTCCAGGTTCTATAACCTGCCTGAGCTCTCGGAACTGAAGGGCAGTTGGATAAAACAGTAACATCTGAATTGTTTGCCAAAGGACTTTTGCGTCCGTTCTGCTGATTTACGTGATTCTGTATTGCCTCCCCACTTGTCAGAAAAAAAATGGTGGGAGTCAGAACCCTTCCCATATATTTGGCATGGATGTAACTATGTTTTAAGTTGGGGATTTATTTGTCCAATTAATAATGATCCTCAGTTATTGTTTGGGATAATGATTATGACAGCAACCACAATAATAGCTGAGGATTAAATGTACTATTATGTGCCAGATCTTGCAGCTTGTGGGACAGGTTCCAAAAATTTCTCCCCCCCGCCCATTTTAGAAGTGAAGAGAGGAAGGCTCAGAGAGGTTTAGTAACAGGTTTAGTAACTTGCTTGGGTCACATGGCTAAGTGGTGTGGAAAATGAATACAGATACTCTCCACTCTGTTTTTTCACTGTAGATTTTCATGCAAACCTACCATTATTATTATTTATGACACAGTAATCATGCCTCAAGTTAAACCCTTACTTCAGTAACTCAGGAGATGTACCTTTTCCAGTGTTGACAAACTTTTACTGAAGTTCAGTTGAACTAAATTTTTATGAAACATTTGGACTAAAGTTATTGTTTTAGATAGTAGATGATATTGGTGTTGTTTTAGATATTATTTACTGTGACTTATCATTCCAAGTTTGTGGTGAGTGGTGAAGGCCTTTACCATTTTGCCAGAGATAAAGGCTGAGCATTTATTTCCATATGAATTATTATATCCCAGATGGGCATCAGTGCATTTTATATGTTAGTGAAATGAAACATAGCTTTATTATAGATTTGTTGTATAGTAGAATGTCCATATTACTTAGATATTTAGATCAAATTTCTAGGACCTTTCACATCTGTGTACTCTTTCATATCTGTGTACGCTTTTCTTTTTTTCCCTCACTTTTTCTTATTATGGTTTTTGGCCCACACCCAGTGGTGCTCAGGGCCTACTCCTGGCTGTATGCTTAGGGATCACCACTGGCAGTGCTTGGGGGACCATATGAGGTGCCAGGGGGGTGGACCCTGGTGGGCCATGCAAAGCAAGTGCCCTACCTGCTGTACTATTGCCTTGGTCTTCACATTGTGTTTCTCAGTGGAATTCCATACTTGTTGAGATTTAGGTTTAATTTTTATTTTTATTTTGGCCCACACTCGGTTGTGCTCCAGGCTGCCTTCTGGCTCTGCCCTCAAGGATATCTTCTGGCTTGGTATCCCTCAAGGATATCAGAGTGTTACCCTCTGGGGTACCAGTGATTGAAGCCAGGTCGACTGTGTACAGACTTTACTGATTGCACTATTGCTCTGGCCCCTAATTTTGAAATTTTTATGTCAGTCAGTGACTATCCTGAATAATTTTTCATTTATTAAAAAATGAGAGCAGCATATACATTGTTAAAGAAAAATTTTTTACTTACCATTTTTCTTTTTTGGGGAGGAGTCACACCCAGCAAGGCTCAGGGGTTACTCCTAGATCTACACTCAGGAATTATTCCTGGCGGTGCTTGGGATGCTAGGGATTGAACCCAGGTTGGCCGCTTGCAAAGCAAATGACCTTCCCGCTGTGGTATCGCTCCGGCCCCTTACTTACCCTTTTAGAAGGACTTTTCATATAGGCCTAGATCAAGTCTCTTAGAAGTTGGTTAAGTGTTATTAAGTAATGACTCATTTATCTGCCTCTAGAGTCAACCTTGTTTTTATTAGAGTTGATACACTTGAAGTTCTTATCTTCACTGTATTGTTGGCATGCCTTGATAGCAAGTCTAAGCTGTGTATTTGAAATTGCATTGATCACACAGCTAAAACATAAAACTTGGATGAATAGCTGCAGGAATCCTGGAGTTACAGACATCAGACTCCTTACGATAGTGCACTACCCTTGTATAGTTTAATCTCCAATCTTTTCCCTGCTCTGAAACCTAAAGGCAAACATTGAAGTATTTTGTTTTGTTTTATAACCCATTATATCCAGAGGAGCACTTGTACATTTTCCTGAGTCATTTCATTGCCTGTATGTTTTGCCAAGTGGGTGTGGGTATTGTTTATCTGCTCTGTAGAGCCCTGCATCTTGAAGCTCTATAAAGCTGCTTCACATTCTGTTGATCAGATCTCTTAACTGGTGAGCCAAGATCTGAGACTTGAAACAAGGTCTGCCTGACTCCATCATTAGTGTCCCTGCGATGCTCCTCCTCTCCTTCCATGTCCCAGCAGCCTCCGCTGGGTCAGCGCCAAGGTTGAGTGGCTTATCCTAACCCTGGCAGAGTCAGGGATGGGGTCAAGATTCAGGGTTGGGTCCAGCTGAGTACAGAGCCTGGCTGCTTTTCCCTTCCCCATCTGCTCCAGTGTTTTAGATGAGGAAGGTTTTATGGATTTCTCTTTAGGGAGCCGAAGCTAAATGTTCCCTTCACGATTATTCTGATTATCCCTCTTTAGACCTCTTAGAGTTTCCATGTGTCTTTTGGGGGTTATAATAACCAGAATGTCCACAGCTGCTCACATGTGGATGGCCAATGATTGGGGTGATAGTCACTTTGGGTTTTGTTGCATTTGTTATCATAGAGTCACGTGGACTTGAGGCCTGCAGGAAGCAGTTAGACCAACCTCTTTTGTAGAACATCCTTTCATCAACTTTGAGTTCTAATTTCTGACTTGTCGTGGACTACTCAGGATTCATCATTTTTTTTGTTTTTCTTGTTTGGGGGCTGCACCCAGCGGTTCTCCAATAATGTTCAGGTATTACTCCTGGCAGGAAGCATGTGGTGTCAGGGATGGGACATAGTGTTCCCACACTCAAAGCATGTGCTCCAGCCCTTTGAGCTATCTCCCTGGCCCCGAGGCCCATCCCCTTTCAGTATTGAGTTAAGCAGTATTTTACCTTGTTGATGAAGAATTAACCCTATGGTGCTTTGTGCTGTGCACTGAGAACCCTCACCACAACACTTCCACAATGCCATTCTTCTTTCCATGACATTGGCCACCAACTGACTCTGCTGTGTCACCCCTAGCCTGATCATTTATCAAAATATTCCACAGGATTGGTGGAAAGCAAAGTCTTGGTAGGCCTGAACTGTGTGGAATTCTCCATCTAGACAAATAAATGGCTATATTTGGGGTCTAGTAGCTTCACTTTGAAGTTCATTTGGAGATGTTTCTTTTTGTCAACATTTTATGTTTTTTGTTGGGGGGGGCACTCATTAATTTCTACTATGTCTATAGTGTGGGGTTTCTTGCTCCATCCCCTGCTTCCAAATTCTTCTGTTTTTGTGCTGTGGCCACACCCAGTGTAGCGGCTTCAGCCAGGAATAGTTCTCAGGATCACTCTTGTCCGTGCTCAGGAGAATGTGCAATGCTGGGGATTGAACCCAGGCCTCCTGCATGCACAGCTTATGCTCCAGCTCATTGAGCTATCTCTTCAGCTCCACCCCCACAACCCCACTCAGCAATTATGAAAGGGAGATACTTGCTTCTCAGAGGTAACCTCTTTTTCTTTTAACCACAGATTATTTCCTAAATACCTAGCCTCTCTCTCTCTCTCTCTCTCTCTCTCTCTCTCTCTCTCTCTCTCTCTCTCTCTCTCTCTCTCCTCTTCCCCCCTTCTCCCGGAGACCCGTTAATTCTAATCAAATTCTTGACTAAAATAAAATCTCTTTATCTCTGCACTCTCTGAGCCATGCATTTAGTGACCTTCTGTTAATAAGCAATGAAAATGCCAGGTGGCAGAAGGTCTTTGCTGTGTCCCTTAGATATAAGCACCCAACATCTCTACAGAGCAAGTCTGGAACCCCTGAGTCAGTGTTTTGGTTTGAACCTTTTTAGGGGATTCATTTGCCTGACAGCAGAGAGAATGCTTTCCAGGCGAATGAACATTGTTGTGGGTAAATCTTTCCAATGCAGAAAACAATCGATTTTATTGTCGCCCTCCCAAGAGGCTTCAACAGTGTTAGAAAATCTGGGAGAAATCCTTGGCTTGCAGCCTCTTGTTAACAAAAAGTACTGGGAAGAAAGAGCCCAGGCTCTCTCTGGCAGGTTTTACTGAACTGAGCCAACCTCTCTCCTTTGGTGAGGAATTGATCTAGGAACCTTTGTTTGGGAATGCTTGTCCCGGGAAATAGTGCCTGATGCTTGTAACTCAGTCTTGCATTTTTCAGCCTTAGTTCATCTCATACTAAGGGAAAGAAATGAGGTCAGGAGGACAAAGCACTTGAACAAATTGGGTTCTCATAGTGATGATATGGTGGAATTCATGAAAGAGGATAAAATGCAAGAAATATGAAGGGCATTTTATCGATAGACTTGGCTTTTAATTAGAATATAACTTGGATTGTATATTGGCTGTGATACTGGTGGCTCCAAATACTGAGAAAACCCTAGTGAAGAGATTTAACAAAGAGATGCTTATTTTTTCACATAATTCAGGTGGTTCATTGGTTGGATAGACTGCTGGGAGTGCAGTGGGTTTGGTCTATTGGATGATATTCCTGTCCAGTACCCTTTATTCTTGTTATATCATTGTTGGTAAGGTGACATCTTTGCCTTATGATGATATTGTTGCTGCTAAAGGGAAAATATAGATTAAAGTGTCAAAGGATGGTGCCAGAGAGTCTTGCCCTTCATGCCACTACCAGTGCTGGTAAGACTTCCACTGTTATCTCATCCCACAGCTGGGTCCTGATTTCCCCAGGCTGATCACTGGTAGAGGGATAGGAAAGGACCATGCCTTGCTTAGACCAATTTGTCCCCTGGGGCTGGGGCAGCTGTCTGAGCGTTCTCTTAAGCACAATTAAATTCTGTTACTAAGAAAGAATGGTTCATCAACAGGAGATAATTCAAAAGGCTTTGCATGTGGGTGGCCTGGATTTGATTCCCTGGATTTGAACAGAGAGAAAAAGAGGGTAGAAAGGGAGGGGGAACTGGAAGAAAGAGGGAGGGTTTGTATAGGCAGTCTGCCCAAAAGGTGAGGCCAACTTAGGCTGCAGAATATCCAAGATCATAGCTGTGATTTTTCATTTGATTTTCTCGATGCTATCCATGTAGTTTCCCTTTTGTGAATCTTTTTCTGGTATTCTGGTAAAGGAAGATTACCCAATATGTGGCTTTTTTTCACATAAAAATTTAATGTCATTGGCTTATTCTGATCCATACTGTAAAACTGTATGTGTTTGTGTATGTGTTTGGAAAAGACCAAAGAAGGAAATAGGGACCACACTTAACATGGAATTCTTAGCCTGCAGAGCAGAGGAAGTAAATACTTAAGCCTTATCCGTAGTCCTGTCTTGCACATTCTGCTCAGGTCAGAGCTTATCAGAAGAATGACCATAGCACATCCCCCTGCAGTGAGGAATGTGAGTGTGAGCAGAAAAGATGGTGGCGAGAGATAAAAATAATGAGCCAAACTTAAGCCTAATGATAGGTTATTTTCTCTCACACTTAATTACATAACGGAGATTATTTTTTCTCCTTATGATCAAAATAGCCTACTATTTATCATACTGCCATTAACAATTTAATTACTAGTGACTAAGGAGGGTGATTTGCCGAGACCTAAAATTATGGTTAATCTCTGCGGAGATTAAAAAAATGTAATTTAGTGCCCGATAAGATAAATATGTTCTAATGTTGATTTCATGAATAAAGCAAATGTATAATGTGGTGGGCATCAAATAGCAAAGAGTCATTGTGGGATCATTTATTACTTGGAAAGAACTTGACTTGGTTTGTTCGTCCATTTGATGACCTGCTTATAGCTCAGCTCATGCACAGCCTCTCAGCCAGAATCTTTATATAATATCAACTAACATCTCTATTAGTCAAGTCCTGGGAGGACCATGTAGGAGACAATTAAACTTTCCTTTTAGGTTATAATTAGGGAGACCATGTAATTTATCACTGAACTGGACTTCTTTTTTTTTCCAGTGCAAGTATGTACAGTCTCGGGTGGATGAACAGGACTTTATTACAGGTTGATAGAACTTTTACCAAATTACCTTCATCCTCTCAGTGAGTCATAGTTTTGCCTCTCCAATTGCAGACTGGGTGGCAATTAACAGGGTCCTTGGGGCCACTGCACAGTTTCTGCTCCTAAATCTGGGCTTCTTTCTGGCTCTTGGAGCCATGTAGCACTTCTCTCAGAGTCATGATTCTGGTCTTTCCTCAAAGGAAAAGGAAGGACTCATTTGCTGGTGGGGGCCAGAGAAAGGAAGTGCAAACCCCGTTGAGCCTTCTTGAAGCCCCTTTTGTTTAGATGCTTCCCCTCTGCAAGGGGGCATTGTCAAAGGCTCTCTACCAAGGGGTCGCTTTCTGGGAAGATTCTGCTCTTCTTGGGAAAGGAGAGGAGACAGAGGAGGACTGGGGGTGCTCAGAAAGTGGGTGAGTTTGTGTTGAGCAGAATTAGTTAATCGCAGGAAGCCTCTTTTAATCCAGCGGGCGTGGGTAAAAGCATGCCTAGTAATGACTTGTGGCTTCCTCTCTGCCTTGCCTTCTTCATTGGTTACATCTGTCCCGATGACCACTTGTTTGTGAAGCTAAAGGTAGACAGCTGGGTTTCTGTATGACCGGAGGCTTAATGTTAAGGTCAGTGGCTAAAAAGTAGCAATTAAGCCAGCCACTTGTGCGAGGAAATGAAGGATGTTTAATAATTATGCTGAGCAAGCTGGACATCATTTGTGGAGGCAACTTCTTTGATTGGATGAGAAGGAATACTGGGCTTTTCCAAAGTGCAGTTTCTATTTTGCCTCTTTGGCACCTTGTCACTGTGGGGTAGGTGTCAGTTCACTTGATTTGGCTTGTTTTCAGCACCATTTCACCATTGAGTATTGACTTCAGACAACTGGTTTTATTTCAGTGAACTCTTATGTTCAAAAAGGGATTTTAAAATGGTTTTTCTTTGTACACACACACACACACACACACACACACACATATATATATATATATATATATATATATTCCCCTTTTCTCTTTTAGTTCCATTATAAGGAAGAGTATCAAAGGTCTAAGGACAAGTGTACGTTTGTGCCTGATACTCCAATGCTAAACCATGTAAAAAATGTTGGTGCTTTCATTTCTGAGGTAAGTTAGCAACGCTTGAGCCATGGTTTGCATGCTCTGCTTCTGTCTTTGTCCATAAAACTCTGTGCATTGAAGCTCAAGAATAATAGTTCCAAAACAGTGCTTAAAGTTAGTTACATTTATGTTTGTATGATTTTAAAAACTCTACCAATAAAGTTGTATAAATGGATACATTTTATTACCTGTGTCTGTTAGATTTTATGTTTATATATGTCTTATTTTGACTCCTACCCTCTTATTATGTAGGTTTATTCTTGAAAAGAGATATTTTCATCCAATCACTAAGTACTAGTTTAAGAAGTTCTGGTATTCTATTACCTAGCAGACTTGTTGAGTAGAAATGATCAAATATCATGTTAAAGATAAGTAACTTTTACCAGCTGATTTCATATAATGTGCTAAGTGGATAAGTGATTGGAACTCAATTTTATTTCTGAGCAGGCACAGTTCAGCAGAGATAATTGTCATGAAATCACAGTGAGAAATGCACTGTATTCATTTTCCAGTAGGAAAATCAAGTAATGTGTTTTGGACCACTGTGTATATTGCATTGTAAAGCACAGTGAGTGCTGATTTGTCTCACAAAGTATTTCAGTCATCCACGTACAGGTTGCTTAGAAGAGATCCTTGGACAGAGAATGCACAAAATAGTGTAGGAAATGACTGACCTCTAGTGTTTTGTATATTATGTGGCAAGAAAATCAGTATGGTATAGTCTTGAGATTGTTTCTGCTTACATGAAATTTGGAAGAAATTTGGTAAATTTTCCTCCTGGAGTTTTCAAGTCCAAAGGGTTGTGGAAGCACAGGCCTCACACATTATATAAGATGGCCAGTCCATCAGCACTCAGATCTAGCTTTGAGAGGGGACTTGTCAACAGTGTGGAAAAGCATGGCTGTGCTTACTAGCTTAACTTATTGAATGGATGCTTTTTTTCCTGAAGATGTTAGCTGCAGAGCAAAGAAATAACAGGAATAGGTAGTCTAGTGTGTAATTTTGAGCCTAACATTCCCAAGAGGAAATAGTAAAGGAGTATTTCTCTTTATGTATATGCTGACTCAGAGACAGTGCAGAGTGAAGATGGAAAGGTACAGAAACAGTAGTGGGAGTACATATGGGAGATGGTGGTCAGATGAATGAAAAGGAACACACTTCTTTGCATTCAATTTCTAATCTGTAAATTCGAAAGACTTATATTTTGGGAATAATTCAAATATCTCATTCTTACAACTGTTTTTACTAACCAAACATGTGAAACGGTTCACACACAAGTGTAATTACTTTTAGAAGTGTGCTTATGTTTCAATAGGAAACGAGTCACTGATTTTTGCATGTCCGTCCAATTTGAAGCTTTCTTCATAAGATTTGGGTTTCTTTCCTTTTCTCAAAATATGTTCATTATAACTAGTATCTAAGATTAAAGCAGTCTTCATATTTTTAGGTCTATTTCTGAAACTCCTTTTTATCATCTTTCTAGTTTTCTTAAAATTCTCTATGCATGTTTTTAAAAAAGTCCCTATTTCTTTTCTCCACCAGGCAAAGTACAAAGGTGCATCCAAGGCAGATCTCTCAAATTCTCTATATAAGCAAATGCCAGCCACGATTGACAGTGTCTTCGCAAAAGAAGTTACTCAGCTTCAAAGTGAGGTGAGGGCTTCCAAAAATCATTATTTAATGGAGATACGATATTGAACCTAGTATACATAATTTGGCTTTTAAAAATTAGTTGTGTTTCTACTATATATATACTACTATGTATAGTACTATAATATAACTAATAAAAATTAGTTATATTAAGGAATGAGTGAAACTTGAAAAGAATGTATTCTAATGCAGTCACCAATAGTTTCACCAATGGAATCATAGAGAATGAAAAAGATCCAATTTTGAATTTAATTGGTTATGTGGTGCTATTTTTCTCTACTCAGATTCACAGTTATGAATGCAACAAATTTAATCATAGTTAGAACAGTTTGCTTAGATGAAGATTTCCTATCAAACACAAATCTGTCAGGGATTGAGTGTGTGGTATCTAAGTGGAGAACATTCTGGTAGCTTATTAAGAATCCCATAAAGAGTTCACTATTAAATTGGAGACACACAAGTTTGTAAAGAAAAGTGTGTCCTGAGTGCCCTTATTTTGAGGATTGTGTTTTTAATTTGGAATTAATATCTTGGGCTATCAAAAAGAGCCTCTGTAAGTCATAATTTAGTTATTATAAGTTGCAAATGCATTTCCAACTGGCATCATGGAAACTCATTTTGAATTGAGAAGACTTAAGGAATCACCAACATATGAGGACTATATAATGCATTTAATTTGTTGTGTGAACAGAATACCATGTTGCTGTAAAAAAGGATATATTATTCAAGCATTACTTTCTAACATAAAACCAGCACTGCCATTTTAAGATAGAACAGACTTTTTTAAAAGGCTTACTTATACTTTATATTTATTTATTTTTTTATGTAGGAGTACTGCATTCAGCAACTGATTAGCTGATTGAATTGGGCATGAACTCCACCTTACTTTTTTTTCATTTTTTTTATAATTTTATTTATTGAAGCACCGTGAGAGCAGTTACAAAGCGTTAGGGTTTAAGTCTCAGTCATACAATGAAACACCTGTACCTTCACCAGTGCTCATTCTCCACCACCAAAAACCCCATTCCCACACCCTCCCCCTACCTGTGAGGCAGATGATTTCCACATTACTCTCTCTCTCTACTTTGATTACATTCAATATTTTGACACCAGATCCACCATTATAATTTGGGATTTTACCCGAACACTCAGATCTGCTGAAAAGGCAACAGTAGACAATTTGTTTTCTGTTGCTGGTTATGAATAACATATGATGTCGTGTGGATGCAGTAGTGGCTGCGCAATTTTGAAATTCCAAAATTTTAACATTTAAATCTGGAGGGATTTCTGCGAAAACTTGCTGGGTTCCGAGATTTGTTCCTGAGTCTCTGGGATCATGGCCGTTAGTCAGCTTGATCAGGAGCCAGAAAGGCCGTTTGTGGCCAGCGACTTGGGGTCTCATTGGGGTGGGGAGGAAAGGGCCGGCTCTACCCCCATCCCTTGAGGCCCCACGTGTCTCATCACTGAGGACCCAAACCCGATTGTCCAGTGGCCTCTGGAGGATGGCAGCCACCAAGCAGCCTAAGGGGAGCAGGCAGAGGGACAGCACCCTTCCCCCACTGGGGTGGCCCGGCAACAGTAATCTACTGTGGGTCCAGATGCATTTCTGCCAAAAGCCACTGGGTTCTGAGGTTTGTTTCTGAGTTTCTGGGATCATGGCCATTAAGCAGCTTGATCAGGAGCCATAGAGGCCGTTTGTGGGCAGTGACTTGGGGTCTTGTTGGGATGGGGAGGAAAGGGCTGGATCTACCCCATCCCATGAGGCCCCATGTGTCTCATCACTGCAGGTACAAACCTGATTGTCCAGTGGCCTCTGGAGGATGGTGGCCACCAGGCTGCCAGGGGGAATGAAAGGCTTACTTATACTTTAAAGTTAATTTAAAAAATTCTCTCCCCTTACTTCCTACTAAATTGTATTCTTATAGAATGTACCTATTTCATATAAATGTTTAACTTAAAAAAATTCTTTTCTCACTAATTTTTAGGATTTACCTATTTTATATAAAATATATTAATACTATTAATTGTTAAATTTATTTATTTTTAAAAATGAAAAATTTTGAATTTATCAACTTATTATTGATTTATAATTTTGTGGAATCTCAGGAGTTTAGCTTTTTTCATCTATATGAACATAATTTTTACCACAACTAAATAAAAACGATCTCTCTCATGTATGCGATTAAGAAATATAATAAGGGAACAAAAATGGTAAAAGTCACCAGAACTAGAGATTTTGTCTCTAGAACTGAGCTTCCATGGGAGGCAGGTGGCTGGGAGGGTCTTTGGTATATTGGTGGATGGAAGAAGTGAGTACCCTGGTGGTGGGTGTGACATTGGAATGATGTATGTATGTAACTCTAATTATTAGTACTTTAAATCATGATAATAGATATGGTAATGAGAAAAAAAGAAAGGATTAATTAATAGTTTGTTGCATCCTAAGTGGAACAGGATGACATCATGTTAAGCGAAGTAAGACGGAAAAGGACAAATACTGGATGCTCGGATGCTCTCATTCATCCAAAGTATACAGACAACAAGGGAATAGTATGTATTGAACAGTGACAAGCCCTTGGCCTTGAATTTCAAAACAGATTACCAAGAAATAAGGGTAGAGGGGAAGGGAATGAAGATTGGACTAGAGTTGACAGAGCAACAGTGGTGGAGGGTCCTGGACACTTGAAGGGGTCAGTGATTATGTATGTCAGTACAATAGACTTTAGCACCACTGAACCAGTTACCTAATCTAAAATAATTAAAATTAAAAATAATTTGTTGTATTAAAATAGTATTTCAAAATAGATTATTTCACCTGCTTCTCCCTTATCTTATTGTTTTATTTTCTTCATAATTAATTTTTTAAAAATCTATATCAATATTGCAACCCTTAGCAACTCAAGAGCAGAGATGTCATTTGGTTTTGCCTCTCTGTTCAATCATGATACCCAGTATTTGGCCCACAGGAAGTGAGTAAATATTTGAAAAATTGATTTTTGTTGACCTGGTGAATTTTTCTTTCAAATAAAATGTTTTCTTTTGCATAGCTAAAATTCTTTTGGCTATATTTTAGATTAATGATAATAATAGAGTACCTATACCTGTTCTATGTATTTCACATGTGTTTGTGTGATTTAATCCTTACAACTATTTCATGAGTTTTTTCATCCCTATTTTTGAGATATGGATTGTGGGGGATGGAGTTTAGTGGTAGAGCAACTGTCTTGCTTATGTATTTCCTGGATTAAGTCTCTCTATTTCTCTCTCTCTCTCTCTCTTCCTCTCTCTTTCTCTCTCTCTCTCTCTCTCTCTCTCTCTCTCTCACACACACACACACACACAAACACACAGACTCAATTTGAAGATGTGGCACTCTGTCTCTATTTATACCTCTCTTTTTTACATTCGTTTCGTTCTTCCTCAGGACTCTTTTTTATCTTTAAGGATAAGAGACTTAGGGTTTGTTTTAGCTTTTTTAATAATTAATTTTTCATTTTTGGTGGTTTTTTGTGCCACACTTGGTGGAGCCCAGGCTGACTCCTGGCTCTGTTCTCAGGGATCACTCCTGGAGGGGCTCAGGAGGTCATATGTGGTGCTGGTTATTTGAACCAGAGTCAGCTGCATGCAAGGCAAGTGCTGTATTGCCTGTAGTATTTCTCTGGCCCTGGACTTAGGTTATCATAAAATGGTCAAAAAAATTATTCCTGGAAAAAGCTGAACATGGTTATCCTTTGTACAACATCTTAGTACTCTGTCATTACAAATGTTAAATGATCACAGTGAACCTAGCTTGGCAGTAAGGTAATCTCAGCTATGTAACATGTGACTAAAAATATTCAGGGTCATGGTGGTGTCTGGTTGATGGTCATGGATATGCTCCTTGATTTCTTACTTAATTCTGGTCACCTAGTCACTTGTTAATAAACTGTACTACTTTATAAAGCAAAAAGTTACAACCCAACAGCCAATATGTGACAGGCACCAATAATGCAATAAAGAAAAGAAAAAAATATTTTTACTTTAATAGAAAGATTTTCAGAAGATTTCATTTTCTGAAGATAATATCACTTTCAGAAGATAATATCCTTATTGTTTTGGAAGGGCACAACTTTTTCACTCTTCCTACAGCATTAATCTTTCTAAGAAAAAGTGTGGCAAACAGCTCATCATGGTAAAGAATTTATGTATGTATTTTGAAATCTGTTATTTTTTTCCAGAAAAGGTTATTGTGTACTTTGTTAACATGTAGTATTCTATACAGACTTTGAATCCTGTAAAAATACATAAATATATTTTTTATAAATATATTATAGATGTGTATATATGTGTATATATATGTTTCAGGTATTGTAATTAGTCATTGAACTTATTAGTACAAAAACTCTAACTGAATAAGATATTTCAAAGATTTATTTAACCACAATGATACTTATTTATGTCTACCTGTATCAGTTTTATTATTTTTAAGATTGCAATTATTAGACCTTATATTCTCCTAAGAAAATCAGGAAAGAAACATTTGACAGTAGGTGTGATAAGTATACAACTAGCCGTCTACAAATAGATTGTGCAAATCTAAATTAGAATATCAAATTCTGAAATGTGATGGCATTACAAGTTCTAATGAAAATCTTACAATATTTTGACTTTGAAAAAAAAGATTATCTTAAAGCCAATTTGCAAACATTCTGAGATGCATTCATTCAGACTACAGCAAGGTGAAAATGAGCTAGATAAGTAGCCCATATGGAAAATAGCTGATGGGGGAAAATGACTTATAAAGAGAGAGAGAGAGAGAGAGAGAGAGAGAGAGAGAGAGAGAGAGAGAGAGATGTAGAGACTTTAGGGAGTTAGTTTATTTGATATGCCCACACCCCATACAAACTTCATTAGCAAAGATCGCAAAGAAGGTTTCTGGAGATGGATAGTTGTGAAATGATAGAGCATAATATATTGTGAAATGGTGAAATTTTCATACCAGGGCTGGCTGAGGCAGAGGCTAAATCATCTCAGTCACAGAAGTAATTCAGGCTATACAGACACTAGATCTGCAGAGAGTGATGAAAACTGGTTCTTTCTATAGAATCCACAGATTTCTGGGTTGATGCAATGGAACTACAGTACATTTGCCTATAAAGTAGTAATAACATACACTACAAATTATAAATGTGAAGGTCTCATATGATGTTAAATTGTAAAATTCATTAGTATTTTTTGGGAATGTCCTTTTTCTTTTTTCTTGGCTATACCGAACAGTGATCAGGGCTTTTCCTGGCTCTGTGCTCCGGAATCACTCCTGGCTCTGAGACCATTTTTGATCCCAGGAATCGAACTAGGGTTGGCTTGGTGCAAGAGAAGTGCCTTACCTGCTGTACTATATCATTAGTCCACTAGATCGTGTATGTATAGATGGAGTGTGAACATAAGCTATGAAATGAGATAGCTAGATAGATAGATATAATTTTATTTATACAGTATCTAAAAATATTGTATGTCCTCCTATTAGGTGCACAGGTTAATTGCCACCTAGTTTCTCTGTAGAAAGACAACAGTGTTGGGGTCCTAAGCAATAGAATAGTGGATAGGGCATTTCCTTTGCATGTGGCCGACCTGGGTTTGATCCCCAGCACTCTGAGCACACCAGGAGTGATCCCTGATTGGAGAGCCTGGAGTAAGTCCTGACCACCACCATGTGTGGCCCACAAACCAAAAAAAAAAGACAACAGTATTAATATAGGTGCCTATTCCACACAATAATCACAAAACCTCAGAAATCAGAAAATTTATTGGCTTGACATAATTTTCCATTAGTTATTTTAAGGATGAAAATTAATATGATAAATTGAAGTTCAGCTGCCTCCAATTTGATATAATCTTAATTCTAAAGTGGTACTTAGTAGCAGCTATAAATGAAATGACTATTTTAATGCAGCAAGTAGAAAATTACATAGCCTTTTAAAGAAAGAGTGCCTTTTAAAATTGTGTTTCATGACTCACCATTTCTCTCTCACAAATGATCAGCTGGGTTGGGTGTGTTTATAAAGTCACAAGTAGGATAGTTTAAAATATGAAACACACCAGGAGGCAGACTGAAGGAGACAATCATAAGCTAGTTCTTTTTGTTTAAAAAGAAGGAACATAGCTTATAGAAGTTGAACTTTTATCTGGTCTGAATAACTTGGCTGCAAATTAAACTCCTTGCCCTCCCCCAAAGATGAAATGTAATGGAACTGAGATAATGGACTTTCTCAACCCAAATGGAGGTTCTTAATGGGTTTCCTGCTTAACATAATTAATTAGTGAAAACTTAAAGGTATGCTCATCAGAATGAAATATCCTGATGGATTAAATTGATGGACAGACCGTAACAAGATGAATTATCCCTGGAATAACTTGAGGTGCTGTCTGTGAGCCTTCATAATACAACCAGATACGCAGAATTGAATATGAGAGCAGGGCTTGGCAGAACTGAAGCAGAGTTAGGATGTTAGCTGACTATGGGTGCCCCACAGCCACTGGAGGAAAATATGATCTGTGGGTGCATGAATAGCACAGAGCACAGGAGAAATAATCACCTGGATTAAAACAAACAATTCTAATTAGAATAGGTTGGACCATACCTGGAGCATCCCGAAAATCTTAACATTAATCAGAACTCGTGGCAAGAAAAGGAGAATATCAGGGTCAGAGCGATAGTACAAGCAGGTAGGGGTTTTGCCTTGCACATGGCCAACCAGGTTCGATCCCTGGCATTCCATATGGTCCCATGAGCACCACCAGAACTAATTCCGGAATTCAAAGTCAGGAGTAACCCATATGCATCGCCTAGTGTGATGCAAAAATCAAAAGAAGGAAAGGAAGAGAAAGAAAGAAAGAAAGAATGAATGAATGAATGAAAGAAAGAATGAAAGAAAGAAAGAAGATTGCAGTATGTGTATAGAGAGAGATTCAGTGCTTTAATTCACTTGGAGTCTAGGGGAATGGAAGTTCTTGACAACTGTGTTACCACATCTGAAGTTCTGTTCTGTGAACTGGATCCTTCCTGGGTAACCAAATAGATGTAACAGTGGAAATAGAGACTTGGGTCTCAGCAGAAGAACTTGGCACCAGAGCTTGAACATTTTAGAGACTCAAAGGAGTTTCAGTAGTTCCCAAGAAAAACTCAGGAGGAAAGCCAGAAAAGGGATTTAAATATTGATCACTTGATCACTTGACATCCTGTTACTCATCAATTTGCTCAAGCAGGCGTCAGTCACGTCTCCATTCGTCCCTGTCTCATGCTAGTGTAGCCCAATGGCGTCTGCTCGCTCCAGGAACACAAAAAGCCTCAAACCATTCATTCAGGGTCTTGGTGAAGATGTCTCACTATCTCGTAGGTGGGCGACCACGTGAGCTTTTGACGTCCCATGGAATCCAGTCAGTAGGGGGTTCTAGTCCATTGGTCTTTCCAAATTGCATTATGTGTCCAGTCCATCTGATTTTCGACGCTTTGGCAAACAAGACTGCGTCCCTGATTCTCGATCGTTGACGGAGGACAGAACTCCAGATTCCTTCTCTCACTTGAGTGAAGTGTGATACTCCAAGCATAGCTCTTTTGATTCCTCTTTGGGAGATCCAAATAGCGTTCTCATCCTGTTTCTGTAGGGCCCAGTTCTCTGAGGCGTATGTTAATGCAGGAAGAACGCTGGAGTCGAAGAGATGTGCCCAGAGCCAGAGGTTCTTCTTCCTCTTAGCTATTTCTTTGATGCTCTTAAAGGCTTTCCATGCTGCTCTCTTCCTCCTACACAACTCAGGTGCCAGGTTATTCATCATGTTGAGTTCTTGACCGAAGTACACATACCTGCTGCATTCGGAGATGTTCATTCTGTTGAGAGTGAATGAAACGTCAGGAATGAGTTTGTTCCTCATAAACATTATCTTCGTGAGATTCAGCTGCAGTCCGACCTTTCCACACTCACAGTCGAAGTCAGCCGGCATTTGTGCCGCTTGGCTAATGTTTGGTGTTACTAGAACGATGTCATCAGCGAAGTGGAGGTGGTGTAGTTGCTGACCATCTATCTTCACTCCCATTCTTTCCCATTCCAGTCGTCGCATGATGTTCTCGAGGATGGCACTGAAGAGTTTCGGTGAAATGGTATTACCCTGCCAAACTCCTTTCTTTTTATTTTATTTTATTTTTTATTAGTGAAACACCATGAGATACAGTTGTAGATTTACAAATTTTTGTGCTTGGGTTTCGTTTATACGATGATCAAATACCCATCCCTCCACCAGTGCCCATTTTCCACCACCATGGATAGTATCCCTCCCCCCATCCCCCCATCCCCCCCTGCCACTGTGGCAGGGCATTCCCCCCAGTTCTCTCTCTCCTTTTGGGTGTTGTGGTCTGCAAAAGAGGCATTGAGTGGCAGACATGTTTAGTCCATAGTCTACTTTTAGCCTGCATCTCCTCTCCTGGGAGTATCCTCCAAACACCCTTTATTTGGTGCTCCCTTCTCTATCTGAACTGCGCTTTCCCCTAGAATACCTGGCTGGCCTCTAAGCTATGGAGTAATCCTCCTGGTGTTGATCTCAGCTATTCTTGGGTATTAATCTCATATTTTGTTATTTTATATCCCCCAGATGAATGTAATCTTTCTATGTCTATCCCTCTCTTTCTTACTCATTTCGCTTAGCATGATACTTTCCATATTGTACCACTTGTATGTAAATTTCGTGACTTCATCTTTTCTAAGAGCTACATAGTACTCCATTGTGTAGATGTACCAAAGTTTCTTTAACCAGTCATCTGTTCTTGGGCACTCAGGTTTCTTCCAGTTTCTGGCTATTGTAAAGAGTGCTGCAATGAACAAACAAGTGCAGATGTCACTTCGACTATATATTTTTGCCTCTTTGGGATATATTCCCAGGAGTGGTATTGCTGGGTCAAATGGGAGCTCAATTTCTAATTTTTTGAGAATCGTCCGTATTGTTTTCCAAAAGGGCTGAACCAGTCGGCATTCCCACCAGCAGTGGAGGAGTATCCCTTTCTCGCCACATCTGTGCCAGCATCCGTTGCTTTTGTTCTTTTGAATGTGGGCCAGTCTCTGAGGTGTGAGATGGTATCTCATTGTGGTTTTGATCTGCATCTCCCTGATGATTAATGATGTAGAGCATTTTCTCATGTGCTTTTTTGCCATTTGGATTTCTTCTTTGAGAAAGTTTCTGTTCATTTCATTGCCCCATTTTTTTGATGGGGTTGGACATTTTCTTCTTGTGGAGTTCAACCAGTACTTTGTATATCCTTGATATCAACCCCTTGTCAGATGTGTATTCGGTGAATGTTCTTTCCCATTCTGTAGACTGTCTTTGTATTTTGGTCACTGTTTCTTTGGAGGTGCAGAAACTTCTTAGTTTAAGATAGTCCCATTTATCTATCTCTGTTTTCACTTGCTCGGCCAGTGGCGTGGCGTCTTTGAAAATACCATTAGCCTCAGTGTCATGGAGGATTTTGCCAACTTTGTCTTCAATGTACCTTATGGTTTCTGGTCTGATGTTGAGGTCTTTAATCCATTTTGATCTTACTTTTGTACATGGTGTTAGGCAGAGTTCTGAGCCCATTTTTTTGCATGTAGCCATCCAGTGATGCCAGCACAATTTGTTAAAGAGGCTTTCCTTACTCCACTTCACATTTCTTGCACCTTTATCAAAGATTAGATGATCATATGATTGAGGGGAGATGTCAGTGTATTCAACCCTGTTCCATTGGTCTGCAGTTCTGCCTTTGTTTCAGTACCATGCTGTTTTGATTATTACTGCTTTGTAGTAAAGTTTGAAGTTAGGGAATTTGATTCCTCCCATTTTCTTTTTCCCAAGAATTGCTTTAGCTATTTGTGGGGGCTTATTGTTCCATATAAATTTCAGGCCAAACTCCTTTCTTTATATTGATGATCACAGTAAATTACATATTCATAGTCCTGGAAAATGGCTTTCTATCTTCAGAGTAAGTTTTGATATTTTTGGTTATTAAAAATTAGTTTTGTAAGTATTATTTTAATCCTTTGGACAGGTATATTAGCTTCAAGGGAGGCTAATTTTACTGAGGATTGCCTATGCAGAGTTTAAATTCACAAGAATACTTAATAAGCTCATTCATTCATTCACTAACATTTATCATAGTTCTACTTTGTGTCATTCACTGTAGCCACAGAATATTATAAGATGTAAAAGATAAGAATGATTATCTCCCAAGGAGCTCATATTAGGGGTAAGAATTTCCTTAAGTAGATATTTGGGGGTGGGTGAATAATACTGTTCCAGTGTTTCTTTTTAAATTCCTTTTATTTTCTTTCTGTCTCATTCTGACTCACTTTCTCTCTGTTTTGGTGTGTTTGTGCCTCCCTGATAGTGCTCAGGTCTTACTTAAAGCTCTTTGCTCAGGGATCACTCCTTGAGATGTGCAGGGTAATCCAAGTCAACTGCATGCAGGGCAAACACAATGCCCACTGTACTACCACTCCAGCCTGCTGTTATTCTCTTGTGAGAATATATCAAAATTAGCTTTTTATATCTCAATTAGCTTTTTATTCTCTTTCACTCAGTTATTCTTTCATTTATTCACTTATTGAGCATATACTTAATTACTATTTATACCAGAGACAAGTGCTATTCCGAGTTCTAAGGATTCAGTGAACTAGACAGTATGTGTTCCAGGAAAGGGAGACTGAAAATAACTAATTTTACAAAGTTGAAACAGCATAATTAAAAACTGAAGGAAATAAATAGGAAAATTAAACAGACTAAGAGTCAGGGGAGAATTGTTGGCTGTCTTTGATTTTCAAATGTTGCTTAGTTTTGGCTACTTTTACTTCTAAACTAGTCTTTCTCACACCTTCTCTCTAGCTCTGTAGGGGCTGAGCTAAATGGAGTGATAATAAATGATATTTCTATGATGCTCATTTCTTAATAGAGGACAGGATTCGACACATCTGAAATTTTGCCTCCATTTTACATTTTATCCCAAAGCTTCAAAAATTTGATGAAGTAGGGCTGGAGCAATAGTACAGCAGGTAGGGTGTTTGCCCTGCACACACCCAACCTAGGTTCAATTCCCTAAGCTCTGCCAGGAGTAACCCCTGAGCATCGCTGGGTGTGACCCAAAAAGCAAAAAAAAAAATAGATCAAGAAAAAAAATTGGTGAAGCTTATATAACATGCTGCTAAAGTTGTACCTATACAAAATCACAATGATTTTTTAATGGATAATTCATTTTATTAATTTTTTTCTCTATTTTATAAAAGAAATTTTTATTGATTTGGATTCTGTGGTTTACAGTAATACTATTAATGGTTTCTCATGCATATAATTACAACTCCAAACCCATCACCAGTGTATCCACCTCCTTCTTCTAAGAATCCCAATCTCTCTCCCTCTCAGTTCTACCACCCCCAGTTCAGTTGTGTGGATTAGTTCTCCGTGGACCTTGATTACTATCTCACTTTGGCCCCTTGTTGCTATGAATACACCTTGCTGTGTATCTTTAAGTCCCACGTATTAGAGGGATCATTCTGTGTCTGCCTCTCTCCTTTTGACTGACTTAGAAGTCATCTGAATTATTCTATTAACAGTCTCTAAAACTTTGTGGCATTTCTTGCCAGTGTCAGCAGGACTTAGCAGACTTTTGTCTGTTTTGAACAAGATAAACATGGCCCCCTTTGACTGTTGGATACAAGGAACATTTCCAGAGCTTCGAAGGACAGTTCATTTTAAACTGTCTTATCATGTCTCTATTTTCTCAGTTCTTTGCTTCAAATTTAAACCTTGAGCACTTATGTAGATGTGCTTTAAGCATAAGGCACATAAGATGTGCCTTAAGCACAATTGTAGATGTGGATAATTTCCCTAAATTGTGGCTATGATATTAGTTCAAGGAACACAACTAGGGACTTTGCCGTCTTGTGAAGGATTTTTTTGTATGAATGCAGAGTTAGAATTAGGAGTCTAAAAGGAAGCACTGGCTTGTCCTTCACGCCCTACTGAGGTCACGAGTTGCCCCCTCCCACGAGTGAGTCTCCGGCACAGCCATGGCTCCAGAGGCACAGAAACCAATCTCGTAATTATCTGGCTCTTGGCAGAAATCCCTCCAGACTTAATAAATAAAATATCAGAAATCCAAAATTGTGCAGCCACTACTGCGGCTGCGCAACATCATATGGTCCTCATAACCAGTTATAGAAAACAAATTATTTCACTATGCCTTTTCAGCAGTTCTGATTGTTGGGTGGAAACTCTAAACAATAATGGTGCATCTTTTGTCCAAGTCATGAATGTTATCAAAGTAGATAGAGAGTTAAGTAGAAATCATATGCCTCACAGGCATTGGGAGGGGTGGGAGGGGAGTATATTGGGGTTCTTGGTGGTGAAAAATAAGTACTGGTGAAGAGAAAGGTGTTTGATCATTGTATGACCGAGACTTAAACCTGAAAGCTTTGTAACTCTTCCCACAGTGATTCAATAAATAAATTTAAAAAAAATAAATAAAAGGAAGCACTAACATTTTAACATTGTGTATATTATCTTGTCTAAGAGGTTTAGGAAATGTAACCCTCAATGGTGGTACACAAGTATATGGAATTTCAGCAAAATCCTGAAAATTAACAGATAAGAATGTAATGAGCCATTCAATAAAACTAACAAACTACCTGTGTTTTTAAAGGTTGCTTACAAGCAGAAGCATGATGCGGCCAAAGGATTTTCAGATTATGCACACATGAAGGAGCCGCCTGAACTAAAACATGCCATGGAGGTCATGAAACACCAGAGTAATGTAAGGAAGCCCTTTCGCATGGTTTTCTGGAAAATTGGGGTTAACTCACATCAAGGCAAATGGAGAGATCATTGAAATGTGATTATCATGATATGCCTATTCATAAAGGACTTCCCAATTCATTTTCATCTCTGCATCCAGACAGAAGAACATCTGAATTATTCTGTTCACAGTCATTAATACGTTGTGGAGTGCCTTTCCATCATCGTCAGGGTTTTGCAGGCTTTGTTAATTCTGCTTTGAACAAGATAAACATGGGCCCCTTTGACCTGTTGGATACAACGAGCATTTCCACAGCTTCCCTGACTCCCTCCTTTTTGGTCTAGAACTGCAGAAGAAATGGGAGTGAGGGCCTCTGGAATGTATGACGTAGGGCTCCATTTAGAAGTGTGGGTGAGCATATCCCCCCTTATTGATGCTTTGTGGATGCTTATGAGAACAGACAGTCAAACTGAAGCCCATAGGGATTCCGAGAACAAGAGCCCTCATAGTTGGCCAGAAACCAGAAGCTGAGAGGCAAGGAGTTTCTCCTGAAGAAAACAGGTGTCTTCTCTGGCGCAGCATCCAATCACTTTTGTGTTTTTCTCATTCAGCCTGCCCATCCTGGTGGCATATAACAGTTTCTTACTAAGCTCCCATGAACAATGTACTTGTCTCCCAGTCCTGGGTTTCTTCACTCTAGGTGGAATATAGAACCTGTTTGTTAGGTCCCTTCTGGGATAGAGTCAGTTATGATAATGCCTCTGTCCTAGATCCCAGAAAAGGACCAGAGGGATAGGACAATGGGTAAAATTCTCACCTTGTATGCTGCGGATTCGGGTTGGATCCCCGAAACCCCATATGGTTGCTCTGCCTGCCCAGAGTGATCCCTGAGTGCAGAACCAGGCATAAGCCTTGACCACTGCCAGGTATGGCCCAACCCCCACACCCTGCTCAGTCCCCCTGTCCCCCCACCGAATGAAAAAAGGAAAGAAAAAGTACCAGAAGCAACTTTGTCTTTTCACACACAGTTTACTTACTCACCCCTTAGTTCTCTTGAGAAAGGGGAATTTCTTTCTTTGCACCCCCAGGGTCCCAGCTGCAAGAGAGCAATGGTGAATGGTTATTAAATTGCAGTAGGTTGATGCTTATGTAAAAATACAGTGAGATTTTACATTTTAATCCAAATCTACAGACAGTTGCTAATACCAAGGCACTTTTCTGAAACGATGTAAAATTGATATGAAGAGTCTGCCGTGTCTGCAATTACCAGCAAGGTCATTTAAAGGGGATATTTTGGAAGAACTGTTTGCCTACAGAATGACTGTAATAATCAGAATAACTATCACTTAGCAAGCACAGGAGATACTGTGCCAAGACTTTGTTCACTTCCGATTCCCACAAAATCCCCATCCTGATTCCTACTTTGTAGATGCGGAAAAAGAAAATAAGAAAGTATCAAATTCCCAAGCCCTCTTTTGTTACACTTTGCAGCTTTCCTCCTAAAGGTTACACGGGCTCTTTGTGGAGATTTTAAATAAAATCCTTAAAAATGAGGTTCAAAATAGGTTATCATCAGAATTCAGAGAAATGAATTCAGAGCCCTGCAAGAAAGAACCACGAAGCACTCCCCAGGTTTTGTTGCTGAAAAACTTTGCATTCCCATGAAGCTGATGGGAGAGTAGTGGGCTGGTATCGTAGGACAGACCTCTGGAGACTGCCTAACTCTATGAATCAATGACATTCAAATACAGAAGTTCCTTATCATAGAACCAGAATTACGATTTTAACACACAGCCTTTTCTTTTAAAAGGTCTTTGATTGAGGGATTGAGGGACTAGAGTATAAAGCCCTTTTCTCCTCTCTTCAATACTGTGTACTTATGGGAGAAGGATGTATTTACTTACACTCCTCTGTCTGCTCAGCTCAACCTTTACATGCAAAGTTTGTCCATATAATAGGATTTAGAAAGTGTTTAAGACTGTTTACTCAGATTTAAAGAGAGAACGATATTTGTATTCTACCTGTGAAGTAGTTTGTATTCCCCTAGAGTCCAGGCACTTAGAATAATACATTCGTTGTCTCTACAATATGAAATTTAGAAGTAGGTCTTGAAAGTCTTCAGGAAAGAAAATGTATCTCTTGGTTCAATAGATGAGGCTGCAGTGTCTCTATGAAAGACAAAACTGTCTTCTGTCCTAGTTCAGCACCTGTGATACTCAGTTGCAGAGAATTTGCTAATAAAATTAGCCTTTCCTGACGTGGAATGCCACCATTACTTTGCACTTTGTCTGTAAACGCCTTAATTTAAAATAAGATGTGTTGTCTCATGTGAATCTGATTTTCTTACACACAGTGCAAGTTGACTTTTTTTCTCCTTCAAATCAAGTCAGCTTTCTAATCTGCCAGAGCCCCATGAAACTCAAGTGATCACAGTTCAAAGCTTTTAATTTCTGCTCCTTTTGTGGCTAAGCATTTTATTCTTAGACCATTGATCAGTGGGCTAATGTGAGTGATTTTTCCATTCAGAATTATTCCTTTTCTTTATCCCTTTAGAGATATGACAAAGCAGAATAAGGAGGGAGGAAGGGGGTATTTCCTTCATTGCAATTGAATTTTGACCTCTGAGTTTCAAAGGAAAGCATATTCTGGTGACAGAAGCCTTATATTATACCAATTCAGTGATCACAAAGTGGAAAAATTATTTCTTAGACTATCTTATGTGGTACTATAGAATAGAAAAGAAAATTGAATGGCTTGGGGCCTGTTATTTAAGAACTCCATGTCTCAGTTTTTTCTTTCGTAAAATTGGGACAATGATACCGACTTTGTAGGACTCTTGAAAATGTTAAATGAGATGATATATTTAAAGGATTTCCCAGAAGCTCTTTCCACAAAATACTCATCCTATTTGGTCCTCCTCCGGGTTTAAAGACTGTAGCCGTATTTCTTATGGATTTGAAAGAATTAAAAAGCTTATATTTATAAAAATGCCAGAGCATTATAAAATGCCTATGAAGAAGTATTTTGGTCTAAAGGGTGTATTCAAAAGCTTTATGTTAACTACCTATCTTCTTGTTGATATTATAATGCATGATTAAAACCAGTCAATGTAAATCCTTTTGTATCTTGAGGGATGCACCCTTGCCAACTTTTTCTAATGCAATTAGAGAAACTAGAGATATTCTTCTTCTGTAACTTTTCCCTAAAGATGGGCTTGCAACAAAAACCTCAGTAACATTAATTGTTCTCATCAGTCTTATGAGAGCCATGAAGTCCAATAGTTTGAAGGAAGTCAAACACATTTTAGGCTGCCAGCTCAAGTTTGATAGTAACATAGTCTGGGTAGTATTGTGATGAAACTGGAAAGGTTTACTTTTCCAAAACACTGTATTGGTAATCAATTCAATGTGTATTAAGAATGGCGTATTTGGCGAAGGAAACAAGAGACCTAATATTCTTTTCAAGAATCATGTATGTCCTTGCTTAATATTCATAAAGACTTATCAGTAAGAAAAAGTTCTATTCCATCAGAAACTAAAAAAGTAACCAGTAAAATGATACTGGGAAAACATTTGTGACTCTGTATGGTTCCTAAATGTGACTTATAATAACACTGCTTCAGGATGTCATATTCAAAGAGGTGTTATAATATTTTGTTTGTCTCTGAGATGGTCTAGTTAGGAATGCCTGATGTGGCTTCTTTTCAAGATTTTGATGGCAATAGAATTAAATGAAAAAATAAGAAAACTAACAAAAATGTTTCATGCATAATGACGATGCCACTAATGATCTACTGTACTACACGCAGCTCCTTATTTTACTCATTCCTTTAGGACTCATTTGCATCTCTGGAAACTTTTCTGTTTAGTGTTAACTATCAGATTCTTCAAGTATTTATATTTGAAAGGTTTTATATATTTTTAAAGATATTTCCAATTTAATAATTTAGTTGTCATTTTCTTTAAAACACATACATTATTGTACAAGGGTAAGTCCTGGTATGTGATTGACCACCGTTTGATGCCTAGTGCTGCTTCTGGTCTTCTGAGCCTCATCTGGAGTAGCCCCTGAGCATATATCCGTGAATTAAATGGATATGGCTGGGTGTGACTCCCAAAACAAAATTAAATAAAAGTTTCTAGTCTACATGTCTGTTGGATGGTAGAAAGCTGAAGGGCCTCTCTGGTGTGAAAATTTATAAGGAAATCAAAAGAATTTATTGAGAAGAACTGAATGGGTGTTTTAAGATTATAGATTGAATACAGGTTACACCATTCACATCTGTACCTCAGATTTAGAAGAGAATCATTTTAACCCTCACCAGAGCAACAAAGGGTGGCTTAGGCATGTTAAACTGGGCTGAGATCTCCCCAGAGAAATCACACAAAGACAAGTTGCGATGCAACAAACAAAGTGTCTTTTTGGCTAGCTAAAGCTAGGCCTCCTGTCCGACTCACTGGCACTGCAGCTTCCTTGGAGTGAGCAGCCCCATGCTACGGGTGTGCAGGGTTTTTAATCTTCCAGCATTGCATAATGGGGGTATGTCTTTGGGAACAGTCTAACGGGCTTTCCAGCCACTTAGTAACTTCTGATTGGCTGAAGGCAGGCAGAGACAGTTGCCAGGGACAGTCCCGGTAATTTCTGTTTGGTTGTCCTGGCTGACCAAATCACTTCAGGGAAACCATAACTTGGGGAAACCGAGACCTAGGAAACCAAAAGTTAGGCCTGGCTCCTTATTGATCCTGTCATGGTACTGCCTTAGCTCCTTTATCTTTCAAGCACAATTGGATGTGATCTGTTGGTCTCTCTGCTCAGACTGTCTCAGCCCCCAAGGTGGCATTCCACTGGCTGTCTTATTTCAGCCCCCAACCTATACACCTTCAAGTGCTTGAATTTCACTCTAAGTCAGTCCTTTTGGAAGCTTGTCTTGTCTCTAATTTATTAAGTCACTTACTGAGTCATAAATCACTATCTAAAATGGGCAAAGCTTGCTACAGGGAGCAGTGTAAGTAAGTCCTTTGCTCCCATGTCTGGCTGTACATGAAAAAAAAGACCTTTGTTTACTTCCATTTCCAAAATATGAGTTCCTTATTGAACAAGTCTAGCCCCAGGATCACACAGAAGGTGGTTCTGGGTAACTTTGTTTGGTGTCGGTAGGGAGTATGGATGGAACTCCATTGAGTACAGATGTCTAGCCCAGTAGGGATGGGGTGAAGTAAAATGGATCATTGTTTTTGTGCAGGATTTAGAATATAACCTGGTGCACTGAACACCACCTGTCCAGAGGAAACTTGTTCATGATACGAAGTAAAGGATCATGAAGAGAGAACAAATGGAGATTCAGAGGCCATAAAATGAGATGATAAAATATAAACAGAGGCTAAAGTGAGTCTGGAGAAATAAGGAAGAAATTTAAAATCATTTTTTGATTGAACTAAAATCTTTAATTGGAAGCAATAAAGAATAAATTTGGCACTGTCGATAAACATGAAGAGGAGGCTCCAGTGGCTAAGAGTTTGTTAGTTTAGTGGTGGGAAGCCATCTGAAATCAGCCCCAGTAAGTAAATGGGGAGAAATTTTTGGTTTACATAATGGGAAAATTCAAGCACCCTTGAGGCGTACTTAGATTCATCTTCCCTGTGTTATCAATCCTTGTCTCCCCTTGCTGCATGGCTGTTACATGGCCCTCTTGCAGACAGATTCTGTCTGTGTGGTTGCAGGGAGACAGCGGGTGTTCCCAGTTACTCGGTAGATCCCAAAGAAAAAGAGAGCAGTTCCCTCTGTCTCAGATCCTTCAAACCAGTCTGACCTGGCTCAGATTATGTGACTGGTTATCTGATTATATATCTTCTTTTTAATCCCTGTTTCCAAAAGGGAGTCTGAATGGCAGCCACTTCTGTTACCAGAAAAGAGAGTGGCTTTTGGTGATTCCATAAAATTATACAGAGTGAGAGTCAGTTGCTAAATATAAAATGCTAGAAGTTAACATGTGCCCCTTTATGAAGGAAAACTTCAAGAAAATGACCCCACTATTTGGAAAAAAGTGAAAGACATTTAGTAATAAAAAATGGATGGAAGAGTTCAAGCATGTAAAGGAATCATTCTGAGTGTTTCTCAAGAAGAAACCAGAATATTCCTTTATAGAATGGGTTTTATACTACTAAAAAGATATTAATATCTTTTAACTATATAAAAATATGATCATTTGATAGTTATCATATTGCCTTTAATAAGACCTATAGAATAAAATGAATAAACTTCATTAAAGGTACAAGAAACAATATGCTTAAAGGAATGACAAAATATAACTTATTCTCCTGGGGAAAGTCTGAAATATAGTTGCGATACCATTTTTTCTTAAGTCATTTTGTAGGTTTAGTACAATGTCCATTAAAATTCCATTTGTTTCCTTTGTGGAATTTAGTAGAATAATTTTGAAGCTCATTAGTGAGAATAAATAATTAAAAGAAAAAATTGAAATAGAAGAGTAGTAACGGGAACTTGGTTAAATGGATATAAATCTTTCGAGTCATACATTTAAGAAATGTGCAAATGAGGCAATGAATGTGAAGTACCTGGTGCTTTATATATGGTGCTTGGTTTTACATAATAAATTATTACCATCATCATTATCAAGATCAGCTTCTCTTCCTTCTCTTACATCCTTTTCCCTTCTTCCCTCCCTCTTTGTTCTTTATTCTTTGCTATGCTTTGAAGACACAGTAGCGACCAAAACCTGAAACATGAAGTTAAATTAACGATCCTCAAACTTGTACCAGTCAAGCCTGGATTGAAGAGTTTCAGCAACCTCTTCTTTCTTCTGATTTTAGACAACAGTCACAAAGAACACCATTCTGTGAGAAGACTGATAGAAATCAGTTCAATGATGCAATATGGTTAAGCACTTTTAGTGTACATTTATTTAGGAAATATAAACACACAAGCACACACACACACACACACACACACACACACACTTTGATCGGACACTTTCTCTGCTGCTGTATAACAGTTTTTACTTTTTGATCCCTGATGGATTACAGTGTGGAGCAAACACGTGTCTGTGATGTGTCAGATACGTGTCTCTCAAATCCAAGGGGCAATTTAGGTGGAAGAGGATGGGTCATCGACTCTGGCAACCACATGACTCTGTCCAGAGCACATTGGGCAGCCTGAAACTCAGGAGTTTGCTGCTTTCAGATGACCCTCCTTCTCAGCTCTATTCCTGTGGACCATCCCTCAGCAGTGACCTGTGATATTCTAGAAAGTTCCGCCAGCGACAGAGAAGAAGGTCTGGTGCTTTTCTCCGGTGGGACTCTGTGGGGTCTGCTTGTTTGAATCTGCAGCTCATGTCAATCTTAATATTTGTTTTGAGTCGCATATGCCGGCCTCTAATTTGCAATTTACATGGATGATGGGGTCCTATTCAGAATCCTGCTCTGGGCCTTTGTGTTGCTCACCTCTCCTCAGGCAGGCATCAGGCTGAACAGCCTGTAATTAGGTAACCCTGGAAAAGCTTGGATTGCTGAAAGGTTGCAGCTCTTTTCAAAAAGTAAGGATTTCCATTTTTACCCTCATTCTTTCCAAACAAAAAGCCATTTACCCCCTGTGGTTTTCATATGAATGCAGTAACTTAGAAACTGTTCTTTTGTAGGTGGATAATCATTTTGGTTTGTTTTCACCTGAGACTCAGGTTTTGTTTACACAGCTTGTGTTTAACTCAGTGTAGGCAGAGGTCCATTGGTCTTCATTGGTTCACCATTGTGTTGCTTTTTTAAACCAAAGAAATTGACATATTTTAAATCGCCCACATGTAAAAATCACTCCACCAAAGAGCTCCCGTTTTTTCCAGCTTGTTCTTAAGATGTGCTCCCTGGATCCACAAAGCTTACCCGGAATTACTTGTTAAGTAGTCCTGTGAAAATAGAAATCCTGAATAAAACAGATGTTC
Organism: Sorex fumeus; assembly: GCF_029834395.1. Lineage (NCBI taxonomy): Eukaryota > Metazoa > Chordata > Mammalia > Eulipotyphla > Soricidae > Sorex > Sorex fumeus. Next base: position 17,225,696 of record NW_026606083.1, on the reverse strand, counting down.
TTGCTGAAATTATGCTAATTGTATTTAAGCTATGTTCACTTGTTAGACAGGTTCGTGATTTTGAACACAGTTTAAAAAAATTGGTCTTTGTGCTAAGGCCAACACAACCACTTAAAAAGAGTAAATAGAAATGTATATAAATATTTTATTGAAATAAATCACATAATATGCAGAAAGTCTGCTGAAGTATTAATGCATCATCATTTTTTAAACTTAGCTCTCTTATTATTTATAATTTCTTATTATCCTTGAAAGAAGTAAGAAAGTACCTCTGTATGTGTATCAGTGGTGTGTGTGTGTGTGTGTGTGTGTGTGTGTGTATGTGTGTGTGTGTGTGTGTGTGTGTGTATGTGTGTGTGTGTGTGTGTGTGTGTGTGTGTGTGAACTCTGGAGTTAGAAAAGAAGAGAGTAATATTATCTAGATTTTTGTTTCTCAACCTTTTTTCTGATGATGGTCCCTTTCAACCTTGTTTTCTTCTTTTGGTCGCCTGTCATACAAGTTGGTCCCTAGTTTTGTGCTATGACCCCTTGTCACCCATTTATACAGTTTTCACCTGTGACCCCCTTGGAATATCCTAGGGCCCAAAGAGGACCATAGGGCTCCCTTTTGAGAAACACTGATCTACAGTATGCCATAATACTCAGTTGGTATTTAATGAATATGTAGATTTGGGAGAACCATTTACTGAAATTCTATTAGAGACAGTTAAGAATGAACTTAATGGAGCCAGAGTGATAATATGGATAAAGTGCTTGTTGTACTTGCTTTGCACATAACTGATTGGGCTTTGGTCCCCCAATTCCTCCAGGAGTGATCCCTGAGCAGAGTCCTGAACCACACCTGACCCCAAATAACAAGACAAAACTAAAAAATTTTTATTGAAGTATTATATTTTACCATAAGGAATTTTTAATAAGTACCTCAGAAGATGCATTGCACAAGTTTGCAAGCAATATTAGAAAAATTTATTCTGAATAGCTGAAGACCTCCAGAACCAGCCACAGCCATGCTTAAGACTGCTCTCCACACATTCAGACAAGCCTCATGCATAAAGGAACCGGCAGAGAAACCCAGGTGTGCGGGACCCAGGGCTGAGATCTCCAAGCCTGCTCAGATCAGGACTGGGCCTCCGCCATCCAGATCCCCCATCTTCCAGTAGTTAGGCATTACACCCACCAACTGCCCCCAGCACCGCGTAATCCCATCAATGGCCAAGACCCAGAGACAGCCAAAACCGATCTCCTGGAAGCATGCGGCCGCATTCAATTTCTTATTGTCTAGTTCTCACTCTCAGAGAATCTGGCAGGCTACCGAGAGTATCCTGCCCGCACAGCAGAGTCTGGCAAGCTCCCCATGGCATATTCAAAATGCCAAAACCCAGTAACAATGATGGGTCTCATTCCCCTGATCCTGAAAGAGCCTCCAATGTGGCACTTGCTAAAATTTCAGGGCTAAGACGAATGGAGACATTACTGGTGCCTGCTTGAGGAAATTGATGAACAGTGGGATGACAATGATACAGTGACAGTGATTCTGAACAGAATTTAATTGTATATTGTGTGTAGTATCCAGTTGTACTTTCCTGTTTTCTAGCATTCATTGTGAAAATGAAGATAATTTTAAGAATCTCACCTTATTCTTTGCATTGGAGCGATAGCACAGCGGGTAGGGCGTCTGCCTTGCACGCGGCCAACATGGCCGACCCGAGTTCGATTCCTCCGCCCCTCTCGGAGAGCCCGGCAAGCTACCGAGAGTATTCGATATGCCAGACACAGTAACAACAAAGTCTCCAATGGAGACGTTACTGGGCCCGCTCGAGCATTATAACATGAAGAGAATCAAATATAATGAACATGTGATCTGCCAAATAAAAATCACTCTCACTTTCACTGTCCTCCCGTTGTTCATCGATTTGCTCGAGCAGGCCCAGTAACATTGTGAGACTTTTTACTGTGTTTGGCATATTGAATACGTCACGGGTAGCTTGCCAGGCTTTGCTGTGCAGGTGAGATACTCTCGGGGGTATCTCAATGATAGAACATTTGACTTCCAAATAAAAATACATCTGTAAATAGCTAAACATCCCTGCAGCTTATAATTGGTCTTGGGTAGAGAAGTGGACAGATATTCACCATAGGCCATCAGACTAGTTCACCACAGCATCTCTCCCCATTTATTAGTTGAGTTAATGTAATCTAAATGCCTGCTATCAATAAAGTACACTTGGTAACATTTATTTTCCTTTGATATTTTACAACTAATTTAGATGTTATTTTTGCACTCCTCTGGGGGCCCTGGGATGCCCTGAGCAGTTCTCAGCCAACTGACCAGTGGTCTACTGAGAGTCCAGTGGGAGGGTTCGAGTGCTGGTTAAGTCATCATGGCCATCATGGCTGTGCAGTGCTCAGGGGCCTCCAGAGCTGTACCAAGTGATGGTATCTGGGGACTGAACTAGGATTGTGTGTATGCAAGAATATTATTCAACCCCTGCACTATATCTCTGGCCCTTATCATTCTCTTTAAACTTCTGTTTTTCTGTACTTAAGCCTGAAAGTATTTTTCATATTTGATAGAGTTTGAATATCTCTTTGTTTTGTGTTTGTTTCTGGGACACACCCAGGGCTTACTCCTGGCTCTGCACTCAGGGATCACTCCTGGTAGGCTAGGCTCTAGGGACTGTATGGGATGCTGGGGATTCACCTGGTTCGGCCACTTGCAAAGCAGATTTCCTACCTACTGTACTGTAACTCTGGCCTGAGTGTGAATATATTAATCTCATTACTTTTAATATGTTTAGTTATTTAATTAAGGTATTGTGATAGTATTGACTAGCTAATAAAGCTCCCATTACCCTAAACTATTTCTCTCAGACATAGACATTTTATGACACTGACCAGGAAAGTGTGTGAATGGGAGGGTGGGCAATGTAGTAACAGAGCTTCACATACTGAGGAAGGGAGTTTCTCCATAGTCCTGGAGCTCATCATGCCTTTACTAGGCATTGAGTAAACAGGCAAGTTATAAGCCTGACTGAGGATCTTTGCGTGTGAACAGACCATATACACATTAACACATACTAGGATGCTTATGACAGTAGTAAATGTAAAATAAAAGCCTGAGTGCTTTTGTACTGATTGCTGGGTTCACATTTCTTTATTGTATAAGTAAAGTTCATGTGCAATAATGGCAATGACAATGTAACAAGAGGGTATACCCAACTGAATAAATTTTGTATGGAAACATTTTTTAAAAAAAGAATTTATGCTTAGTCTACTCTTTTTGTTAATCATGGCAAAGATGTGTAATGTCATGGATATTAAGGCTTGTAACTATATAAAATCTCTAATTTCTCTTTGCTCAGATTTCTTACAGGAAAGATGTGCAGGATACTCACTTGTATAATGCAGAGCTCGACAGACCAGACATCAAGAAGGCAACACAGATCTCCAAGATCATAAGCAATGTAATCTTTCTTTCATATCTTGAGCAGATATGATTTCTTACTTTTGCATTAGGTAAAGCATGACTTTGGTAGGTGGATGAATGAGTTAATGAGTGAAATTAATCAATCTGAATTAATGGCGTCTCAGTCTTTCAGTCTGGGTTAGCCACTTGACTGTGTAAGTTGTTTAGATCCATGTATGACCCACTCAGATTTAACAGTGGCTGGTGTCACCATACTTAGAAATATTTAGATATAAGAATACATTTGAATGTCTCAGTCAAGGTTGTTAGTCTTCCGGCCCCAGGTCACTTACTGTCCTCCCCAAAATTTCTCCTATGTTGCTCCTATGTTGTTGCCATTGGCTATATAGATTTTCTTCTGTTAAAATTTAACCGTGTACATTTCCTATATAACTTGACTATTTCCTGGTTTTCTGGAAGATCTCCTCTGTGGATAATACTATTTTACGTAACCATACCTAAAAACCTGTTTTAAAATGATGCCTTAGGGGCTGGAGCAATAGCACGGCAGGTAGGGCGTTTGTTTGCCTTGCACGTGGCCTACCTGAGTTCGATTCCCAGCATCCCATATGGTCCCCTGAGCACCCACTCTGAGTGCAGAGCCAGGAATAACCCCTGAGCATTGCCAGGTGTGACCCAAAAAGTAAAAAAATGCCTTAGGGGCCAGAGATAGTACAAGAAGGCAGGGCACTTGTTTTGCACCCAGCTGAGTCAGGTTCAGTCTCCTGCAACCCATGTAGTCCCCTGAGCACCTCCAGGAGCACTTCTGGATTGCAAAGCCAGGAGCTACCCCTGAGCATCACTGGTTGTGCCCCTGTACAAAAAAAATGATGGCTTAACTTGAACCAAGTATACCCTAAAAACTAATAATTATATATTAAATTAACTGCATGTTACTTAAACAGGGGGAAAGGGGAAGAGATGCCGGTGAGTTTTTGACTTTAAAAGCTATCAGTATATAGAATGCAGGATCCTCCTTAACCAAAAATGACCACCTCACTCGTTTTTAAAAGCTGCTTAAACATAAATACAATAATGATGAGTAGATACATAGACTGAAAATTAGTAATTACTTAACTGCAAAAAAATTGTGTGTTTAAATAACCATAATTTAAAGTCGATGCCTGCCTTAGCATGACAGTGTGTGGTTAATTGAAAGGAATATTTTTTATAGACTCGGGACCTATTTTATTTCATTTTGGTTACTGTTAGTATAATTCTTCATTGTAAAGTAGACATATTTAAAATGCTTTTCCCCCTTTTAGGCAGAATACAAGAAAGGAAAAGGAGTAATGAATAAAGAGCCTGCTGTAATTGGAAGACCAGACTTTGAACATGCTGTGGAAGCTTCTAAACTTTCTAGTCAAGTAAGACCCTAGTGATAATTCCACAATGATTTTATTCAGAGATTTGGTTTCAGCAGCATGGAAAAGTGTTTCATTTTAGGTAATTAATTGCAAGAACAAACAAAGGTAATGTTTCTGAAATTTATTTAAGATAGGATTGTAATAATTATAAATTCATGACTGGAAATATTAAGTCAAATTTTAAGCATAAAACAGTTTTCCTTTCTCCCAATTCAAATTCAAGTCTTTTTGAATGAATTTAGCCACATTGTCTGATTTTTCAGGATTTCTAGAATTCAGTAATAGTCATACCAAAGAAGTATATTTCTGTTTAAGCACAGACACAAAATTTAAGAAAAATATCAATTTCCTCAATTTGAAAGTGCTTAAGTTTATTTACAAAATAATAAAGGATGATAAAAAGGAAGACAACTTTGAAATTTATCAAAGAACATAAATTAAAATCTGAAAAAGTACAGAGCATGTTTTTTTAAAATTTTTTTTTTTATTAGTGAGACATATGAGGTACAGTTGTAGACTTACAAATTTTTGTGCTTGGGTTTCAATTATACAATGATCAAATGCTCTGAATGTTATTTTTTTTAATTGAAATTCTCAACAGAGGAAAAATTTTGATTCCCCCAAAGTAACATACAATTGTTAAGTGTCAGACAGTTTCAAATGGACTCTGACAAAGGTGTTGTCTTTATTTTTCTGTTTGGGTTTTTTTTAAATTGTAAAATATAGAGAAATGATTTTAGAGTTGAATGGGAAGGTAATATTTCGGATTAGCATTTGAAAGAATGAAAATGAAAAACAGTGAAAGAGAATTTAAGTTATGAGTTATCATAATATAAAGTTATATATAATATAATACCATAATATAACATTTGGTTAATATTAGTTTGGTATAATAAGATATAATAATAATCAGGATAGGATGCAGAATTCTAAAATATAATCCAATATGTATAAGAATTTAATATATTATAAAAATGTTGATTCATGTCAATGAAAAAAAGTGTATTAGCTAAAAAATAGTGCTGATATAATGACTATCCATCAGGATAGAGTTAAAATTGGACCTGAATCTTAAATCATATGAAAATGAATTCCAGTTGGAGTAAAGATGTGAATATAAACACTAAAATATTTTTAGCAATTTTAAAAAGAACCCAGGAGACTCTGTGTATACTACTTAGACATAATAGTGTTGTTCTAAAATAAGACTGGAGGGCCACAAGCTTTAAAAGAATAGTTAGACATATTTGACTATTTAAAAATTTAAAACTTTTACAATGCTAGAAGATACATTTACTGACTGAACAATGGTAGCAAACAGTGACTTAATATATTTATAATGTTTTTAGCTTATAAAATAGCCATTCTTCATGTTGCAAAACCCTTCACATTTAATTTTATTAATTTTTACTTGAAGCAACATTGCATTATAACATTATATAAGTTTCAGGTTCATATCACTGAAAAATCACAAGGTGCTTAGATTATTTAAATTCAACACGAAAAATCCAATTCTAATCTTCACCATACAGTTTTTCCCTGAATTCAATTTATCCATGTTCTTCTAGCTCTTCATGGAGAGACACGAGGGTACGATTAGTTATATAGTTTAAACACTTATTTTTATTAGATTATTTATTTTTGGCTTTTGGATCAAACCGGAACTGCTCAGGGCTTACTCTTGGCTTTGTGCTCAGAGATCACTCCTGGCAGTACTCAGGGAACCGTATGGGGTGACAGGGAACAAACCTGGGTTGGCCACATGCAAGAAAATGTCTTTCCCACTGTACCGTTTCTTTGGCTTTTCTATATATACAGATGTAAATTTTTCATTGTTTATATTTCCAATGATAATATATTTAGCCCACCCATGTTATTACTAGTGGCTTTATTTTGTCTTTTTCTACTGGTGAAAAGTATTCCATTTTGCATGTACAACACATCACCTTTTAAATAATTATGGGCAAAGTTTTCAGTTCCTGACATGAGGAGTATCTCTTCAAATTTGTGTTTTTGCTCTGTTTTGGTAAATACCCAGAATTGAGATAATTGGATTGTATGGAATTTTAGTATTTTAATTTTGGAGGCCTTTTGATACTCTTCTCTGTTTACACTTCCACAGTCTAGAATTTTCCCTTTATTCCACATTCTCTCCAATGCATACTGTTTCTTGTCTTTTGAATAATAGCCATTCTCACAGGTGTGAGGTGATATAGGTCATTGTTGTTTTGCAAAGACCTTTATTGAATATATTTCAAAATGGAAGGATAAAAATAGAAAAAAGCCATAAAATCTAACTGAAGAACACAAAACAACACATGAACTGTCACTGTCATTGTCCTCCCGTTGTTTTGTTTATTGATTTGCTCAAGTGGCCCCAGTAACGTTTCCATTGTGAGACTTGTTGTTACTGTGTTTGGTATATTGAATACGTCATGGGGAGTTTTCCGGGCTTTGCTGTGAGGGAGAGATACTCTCGGTAGCTTGCCGGGCTCTCTGAGAGGGGCGGAGGACTAGAACCCAGGTCTGCTGGGTTAACCGCATGTAAGGCAGATGCCCTACCCGCTGTGCTATCTCTCCAGCCCAACACATGAACAAATGAAAAAAATTGCTGGGCTGTTGACACAGAGGTCTCCATATCATTTAAATGTTAATTATTCCCAAAGCAATTAAAAAAAATCCATGTGTCTTCAATTAGAATCCAAACAGGGTTAATTTTTGTGAAGAAAATCAAACACTGAAATAAATCAAATAGTTTGAGTTTAGGCGGAGAAGGGAAAGGCCTAAAAATTACTTTCTGAAGTATATAAAGAATACAAAGTAGGTTTCGAACATTTGGCAAAATATTTGTAATACAGTTGGTGTGATAACATTTTAATATCCAGTGTACTCACAGGTTCCTTAATATTGAAAAGAAATAGATGAAAAAATCTACCAGAAAAATAAGCGGAGGAGAATAGGCAATTTATAGGTATAGCCAACAAACATAAAAAATTTTAAAAGTAGGTAACGTGGCTACAGGTGTTAACATACACAGTTTACTGTACAGAGTTACTGACGCTGCCTATGCACCACTATCACTACCGTGCCCAATTCCCACCACCAGTGTCTTTATGTTACTTGTCTCCCTCTTTTTTTTCTCCATTCCCTCCCCTCACTGCTTGGTAATCTGTATTTTGTTATCTGAGGCCAAAGTCTTGTTATTATCCTTCGATACTTATCCATTCTGTTGCACCAAGGAATGTTTTGAAAGGATGCTCACATTTATTTGCAGGGGGAAAATGCCAATAAAAAAAAAGTGAAATGTTGTTTCTACCTCTCACCTTCTGTAAGGTTTTCAGCAGGGCTGGAGTGTGAATGGTTCTGTGTAGATTGTAGATTGGAATGAAATTGGTTAAAAGGGAGGGAAGGCACCGCCCAATTGGTTAAAAAGGAGGGAAGGCACCCCAAACAAAGGGTGGATTTCCCCAAAAGCAGATGCTCCAAGAAAGGTGAGGTGGGTAGGAATGTACAGGAAACTGGGGATTGGTGTGTGCTGAGTTTAGTTTCTGGTTGAGGATGACTATCAGTGTCCCATTTCCTTGGATTTAGACCATATTGACAGAGCAGCTTAGCAATCACGGGTTGGCTAATGAAGGAAAAAAAAAGGCATATCACAACATGGAGCATTTGAAGAGTCAAGCACAGGAAAGGGAGTCCCCAGTATCCTGTCTTCCCCATCTAAATAATAGGCTCCTTGAATGTACCTCTCCTATGGGGTAAGAGATGGGGAATGTTGAGCAGCGAGGCACTGGGACGAAATTGCCTTTTAAAGAAGGATAAGGCAGCAGCACCATGGTCTCTAGACCAGCTGGAACTCAGTTACGCTGCTAAACTCTTCCTGCCCTCAGTACTTCAAAAGACATGTGGCTCATTTGATGGGGTTAATAGGAGGCAGAGAGAGATGAGTGAGGATGTATCTTAGACAGACTTTACAGTGTGCAAGGCACTTTCTTGCAAAGTAACTTTGTGGCTTAGAAAACTGTTGCTCTGCCAACATTGGATGACCCTCCCCCAAGGAGCTGTGAGCTTGAGATCTACCGATCTACAGGAAAGATTGGCACATGCAGAGCCAGCAGCTGTTCTGGGATCACTTTAGATTTCCAGCGTAGCGCTGTGACTTGTGAGGGTTTCAGCCTTTCCTGGGGTCAAAGACTAATTCCCCATAAGCTGAAGGGGAGAATCAATAGATTCTAGAAAAGTAGTACATTTGGGTCAGGAGGTTAAGAAAATGTGCTCAGGAGTAGGACAGCCTGAATTCAATTTAGGGATTGCAGATTGCTGGGCCGGTGACCTTGCACCTTTAGTTCCATAGTTGTCCGAATCTGTTCCAGTTTCTGCATCTCCCATTCCTCAGGGTGGTTTCGAGTGCCAATGAATTACTTGGAGTAAATTACTGAGAATGCTTACTGACCCTGGAAATACTCCATAATTTCCTAGGAATTATTTTGGTGTCTGTTCAGAGTAGTTTTCCTTTCTTTGTTTTTATATGAAACAGGAATAGAAACAAAACAAACAGGAATAGAAACCCTAGCTAGTTTCTGTTCTTAAATTCACTTCTTTCTCATCTTATTTAAACATTTATTTTCAAATTTCTAGTTCAGTTACCCAAAACCTTATGAGTGATCCCCTCCCATGAGATTTTGTTTTATTTGTTTACTTATTTTAATGAAGCAGCATAGTTTTTATTTAGAGAGGGATGTGTCACTGTCACTGTTCTCCCGTTGTTCATCGATTTGCTCGAGCGGGCCCAGTAACGTCTCCATTGTGAGACTTTGTTGTTACTGTGTTTGGCATATTGAATATGTCACGGGTAGCTTGCCAGGCTTTGCCATGCAGGCAAGATACTCTCGGTAGCTTGCCGGGCTCTCCAAGAGGGGCAGAGGAATCGAACCCGGCTCATCCTGGCTGGCTGCACACAAGGCAATAGCCCTACCCGCTGTGCTATCCTCCAGCCCAGAGAGGGATGTGAAAGGAGAGAAAGAGAAGAGTGTGTTCAAAAGAGAACATGGACTTTTTGAGGAAAGGAGAAAATAGCCTCTTCCATGAGATTTTATATCTTTAAAAATACTTAAGGTATTTCACAATTAAATGAGCCGATACTTAAGCAGATTATAATTTGTCAGAGAACTTATTATATTGATCCTCTTAACTATGAACTGACAATTCTGACTCATTTAATGAAATATAAATTCATCATAATGGGGAAAACTGAGTAATGAATATATACAATCATTGTAATGAATTCAATATGTTCCATTTGTATCATCAAATGCATCAACTAGAAATGAGGATAGAAAGTGTATCTGGACTGGACCATAGTACAGGGGTTTGTTTGCCTTGCATGTGGTCAATCTTCGTTTTATCTCCAGTACTGCATCTGAGCACTGCCAGGAGTGATCCTTGAGCATGGAACCAGGAGTACTGAGTGTGACTCAAGCACCCCCCCCCCACACACACAAATATATAGAAGTGTTGCTACTGATTTTCATTGTCAATTTTGAAGATCATGCACTCTCTTGTTCCTAAACTAATGAGAGTCTGGATTCTGGAGTCTTCAAAGACAAATGAAAACGTAGATGGAATGATTAAGGAATGCAATAAGGAGGGAGGCTGGAGGCAGGATGCAGGAAAGAAATACCGGACAGCAGCACTGGAAGGGTTGTGAGAGATGGGGATGACAGCACTCATGATGTGGAGCGACATAACACACCTGATGATAAGAGATCACAAAGCGAGGGGGCAGAATCTTCCCATTTTACCTGTAAACTGAGCTTCGTGAGACAGAACCAAGGAAAGGTCATGGGCATGCTAAAAGTAGTCTATAGACCAAACATGATTGCCACTCAATGCCTCTCTGGCAAAACACAGTACCCAAAAGAAGAGAGAGAGAACAAGGGGGAATGCCCTGCCACAGCGGCAGGGTGGGACGGGGGGGGGGGGATGGGGGGTGGGAGGGATGCTAGGACCCGAGATGGGGGAGGATGGGCACTGGTGGAGGGATGGGTACTTGATCATTGTATAACTGAAACCCAAGCACAAAAATTTATAAGTCTATAAATGTACCTCATGGTGTTTCACTAATAAAAAAAATGATTAAATAAAAAAAAAAGAAAAGGTCATGGAAACACATATTAGAACCTTTCTAGGTCAACATATAAAAAGGCTTTGCTTCCAGAGTCACAAAATTTTTCCCTTTTCAATTTTGGCAACATCCTTAAAGAGCAGTTTTAGGGGCTCACAGGCCTGGAACTCTTCCAGGCCACCAATCTAATATAAAAAAAAACAAACAAAAAGCAAAGAAACAAAAAACAAACCAAAGAAAACCTCACCAAACTTAGGAGATTCATGTAATTGTGATCTGGTAATGAAAAGAAGAACAGTAAAAACATAAAAGTAAGTTTCATATTTTCAATTTTTGTAATTTCAAGATAAATGATAGGTATACTGACCAGCATCTTGGTTGTCAATAAATTCACTGTCAAGCCCTCAACTTAAACCTCCGGAGTGGTTAATTTGTTTATATCTTCCTACATGGCCATAATCCATCCTGATTTGTCTAAGGCTAGGTGATGAATGGAGTTCCTCGTTAGTTTGATCATGTTAGGCAAACTTTTGCATTTATAATAATTCATGTTAGTTCTTAGATGACATTGATATGCTGTTAAGAATGGGTTTCACACCTGAAAATTACATTTTAGATTGTTGTTAAAATATAGTAATAAATATTGCCTTTACATTGAAAGTGCTATTAATGGGCTTGGGGCCTCTTGAATTTTCCCTTGCTGACAAGCACTCTCCTTGCTAATCTTACATCACATACTCGCTTGAATATCACGTCCTTGACTTGTTGATATAAGCTGTATCATTCTCTTTCTTTTTCATTTTCTTTTTCTTTATAAATTCTGAACACTGTTTATTATAGTCATATGCATGTATATGTGCATATTTGAAACACGTACTTCACTTACCATAGAAAAGACTCTGAAGGTATAGGTATATGTCTTTTGCCCACTATTTTCAAATGGCACAGATTCATTAGACTTACAATAAATAGATATGTAGTCTAATGAAACACTTATCTGGATAATTCATATTTAGTGCAAAGTCCATGAGGTACCTTTTTGCTATAAAAATGAGAGTGAAGGGTTTTTTTGTGTGTATTATTCAGACATAAAATCATTGGTTTTAATAGTGAATTATTTATAAAAATCTGCTTATATTAACTTCCATAACAATTTTTAGTTGAATTCCATCCAAAATTGGAAGGAATTGATTCCTTTATGATGTGGCATTGTGTTATTCGCTGACTGTTCATTTTCACGGGTAATTAGGGTACAGTCATCAACTTATCCATTTCCTTCCTAGCATTTGTTTCTGTGGCCTGTGATGAAAAGCTTTCATTCAGGAACTGCCTTTTTCTGCCTTCTCTATTTCTTTGTGAATCTGAGCCATAGGTGATCTCTTGTGAAACCCAGCACTCTCATGGTGAAAGCTTTGAACTATTGAGTTTGAAAATCAGGCTTCACGCCACAGATATATCACCCCATCCAGATGTAGGAGCTAGTTTAAGTTATTTCCTTGTAATTTCAGGTCCTGTATTTTCTCCAAGTGTGGACCTCTGAAAATCTGGCTAAGTTTTTTTTTTAAAAAAACCTCTTTAGTAGACTTTTTGGAGCTTGATTTGATCTTTACTTATATTTAAAAAATGTTGGTAGACATTAGGATTGTTGGATATGATATTCATAGTATAGATAAAATAAACCTTAAGTGCAAATTACTTTTTGTTTGTTTCTGAAATAATTGAATTAGCTAAAAGAGGAACATTGGGTCATAGCACCATAGCAGTTACTCAGTGCTCTCCATTTCTTATAGGGTCTTAAAACTGGTTGGAGGGATGCTTTGTTCATGATTGAATTGCCAGTTGCAATCAGAGGAAAGCATTGTCTTAATCCTTTAGGAGAGATAAGTGTGCAGAAGTGGACGCTCAGATATGTAAACTGAGTTGGAAATAAGATCAGATATTGGGTATGTATGTGTAGTGTCAGAGTGAAACAGTGAACAGGTGAGCATTGGGGCTCTATAACCTTGCATCTTTAATGCACTTACATACAGATATTATGGAAAGGTGAGAAATGGATAGTTGTCAGTACCTGGCCAAGTACTTAAATTTTTTATGCAGTTATTTTACTTTGTGATTAATGGAGAAAAATTCTTATATATTTGTTCCTTAAGTGTCTTCTGTATCAACTTATGCAGAATACTGAAAGTTAAAGTAAGATTAACCCCACACTTTGTTATTACATTCATTTTATGGTTATAAAAGACAGATGTACTTCAAGTAATCTCACTCTACAGAAATAAATTGGAAAGCTTAGATGGCATTTTGAAATTTATACTTGAAGGTATATAACCCATAGAACAGTGGTAGAAATCTTCAAAAATAAAGTTCTCATCAAAATCTGCTAAAGACTGGGGTGAAATTGAAGGATCTCCTCACGCTGTTCCCCACTCCCACCCCCCCCCCACCCAATACAACTGTTACATGGTCCTGCCTTTCAATAAAGAAATACCTTTTCAATGTCTCCCATCCACTTATTCGTTCTGGCAGAAGAGTTGCTGAATGAGATATTACAGAACAGGCAGATGAAATTCCTGTCTTCAGTGAGCTTTTGTATATGGGATATGTGTGTGTGTGTGTGTGTGTGTGTGTATGTGTGTGTGTGTGTAGGGGGTTGTAAGCACCCACGGTAGAGACAATTTTGCAAATAATTATAGCAGGCATGAAAAGTATGACCAGGTAACTTGGAGTTCTTCCAGAATATAACAGTAGTAAATACTCTAATTTTGGAGAGAAGACTTTCAAAAAAGAAAGTGCTTTGGGGCTAATATCTGGAGGATGTATAAAAATTATTCAGGACAACTTTTGGAGGATTCAGAAAAGGAGAAAATGATGGTTCTATTGGTGGGCAGCTCAGGTGATAGAAAATTTCCATTACAATGAGCAGAAATACTGTTAGCTACAGTTTCTATTCCCCTATACTTGATTTTTTCTGTAGAACAGATACCATTTTAAAAACTTTCCAACTATTTTAATACCTCATCACTTGATTCCTTAACCTCCTGGTCATGATAAACTGACAAGCATTGATTAAATAAATATTTCTTTGTATCTATTATTTTCACTTTTTTATGTATTTATCTTTCTCAGAGGATATAGTTCAAATCAACAAAACAACCAGGGTATGTTTGGGATGGGTGGAAAATTGGGGAACTAGGGAAATATTATAATCTGAACACCTATCTCAGTGTTTAGTTCATTCTATGAGAAAAAAGTAAGGTTGTTCTTTTTATCATGATTTATACATTTCTTTAATAAACATTTATTAAGTACAGATTCATTTAAAACAACAAGCCAGGCTATCCTGCAGAAAAATCTGTTCCTTGTACATGTTCTAACGGGCTAGGAAACATGTACACAGTCCAGTCCATTCAGATATTTGTTCTCCAAACTGTCGTGCACACTTTTAAGCCATTTTTAAGCTACATGATTTGTTCACATGATTTGTTTAAGCTACATGATTTTAGAACATACAGCTAATTCCTGTCTTTTTTATTTGTTTGTTTGGTAGTTTTGGGGCCATACCCAGAGATGCTCAGGGGTTACTCTTGGCTCTCAGGAAGTACTTTGGTTGGTGTTCGGGGAATCATGGTATATGGGATGCTGGGTATTGAACCCAGGTCAGTGATATGCAAACCAAGTTCTCAACCCACTGACATGTGTCTCTGGCCTCTAATTCCTGTCTTAATGTCGTGTTTTGCTTTTTCAACTCCATAGGTGTGATACTCCTCCCACCTCATTAAGCTTGAAATTTAATGAGTAGAGGAAGAAAGGCTTCATTACAGTGTGGATTGATTGTTGTTTTTGAAGCATGTATTTACTTGGAAAGAGCAAATGCCAGGTTTAATAACAGATGAGCATTTGTCAGGTTAATTCCAAGTACCACCTCCTTCATGCTGCCTCTGCTCCTGTTATCACAGGGCTGGGAACTGCAGGGTGCCAAACGCAGATCCCAGAACAGAGAACCCATGTGTGTCCTTTAGCTGATATGTAACTAAAACACTCAGCAGGTGGGGGAGGGGAGGGGGCAGGTTTGGAGATTCTGATTAACTGAAAGATAACTAGCTACAAGTTCATATTATGTAACTGAATCTGTTGATCAGCTATGAATAGCCACAAGCTGAGTGTGTGCAAGGTACCCTGGCCCTAAGTAGGAATGTTCTAGCCAGTAAATGGGTAGGTGATTCTGTCTGTCAGAAGAACTTCTTCATGGAAATAAGAGTCTCCTCTTGTTCTCTTGTTGTTCGATGAATGTGTGTGCGTGTGTGTGTGTGTGTGTGTGTGTGTGTGTGTGTGAGTGAGAGAGAGAGAGACAGAGACAGAGACAGAGAGACAGAGAGAGACACCGGCAAAGAGAGAGAGAAGATTAAAATACTTGTGCAAAGTGTCTTTGTAGAAAGAGGGAAAGAGAGGGAGAGGGAGAGAGAGAGAGAGAGAGAGAGAGAGAGAGAGAGAGAGAGAGAGAGAGAGAGAGAGCATAAGGGGAGGAGGACTTGTGTGTTTAGACGAAGGAAGGACCAAGAAGGAAAGCCTTTGGTTTGGTGCCAACTACTGTGGAAGGTAGAGTGGTGAGGGAGATCTGAATATATTCCACTGGAGTTACTGGCTCTGATTTTATACATAAAATAATTTTTTAAAATCAGAGTTTTTCCTGATATCTATGAAGGCTTCACAAATTAGAACAGATGAGATTTCTAAGGGGTTATGAATTATCAGAAGGTTATTATTAGAAATTATCAGACAGTTATTCACAGCAGAAAACCTTTCCTGGAATCCATCTTGAAATATTCTTCAGAGATTCTGGTTCCATGGGAAACTTCCTAGGTTCTCAGTTATAGGTATCAGATGTGCGTCTGTTGGAGAAACCCACCCCTCCCTATACTCTCTACTGAAGAAATGTGAGCTAGCCCCAAATTTCTTTTTAGAAAAGGTTTCTATGAGACTGTCTTTAAGATATATGAGTAAAAGTGCATTTGATTCTGCCCTTAGAAATTAAATGGAAACACTGTAATATAGAAAACTGTGAGAAACAAGTTCAGCCCATTTCGATTGCTTTTTGAGTTTTGTACATCCTTTCCTGGCTTTAGCAATGGAAAGGCAGGTGAGATGCACTAAGTAACTAGTTTAGGTGCTCTTTTTTGGTAAAGAACTTGTGTCTATCTTTCTACACTTTACCAAAATATGCGTACTTCTCTGCATGAAGGAAATTTTAATTCTACAGTGTAAGTGGGTAACTCTTTCCTTGTTTGGTCTAAAACTACTTTTCTAATTTTTTTTTAATTTACTTGGAGGTTAGGCCACACCCAATAGAACTTGGGGCTTAGTCCTGGCTCTCTGCTAAGGGATGATTCCTGGTAGTGCTCAGCGGTGCCATATGTGGTACTGGGGATAAAACCTAAGCCGGCAGAGTGCAAGGCAAGTATCTTAACCCCTGTACTCTCCATCCCTCTAAGTATATTCTAAAAAGAGGAAAACAGGGCCAGAGAGATAGTATAGCAGGCAGTCCTTACATGCTAGCCGGCTGGAATTGATGTCCTGGTACCACGTCTGGTCTTCTAAACCCTACCAGGAGTGATCCCTTAGCACAGAGTCAGTAGTAAGCCCTGATCACTGCCAGATGTGGCACCAAAACTATAATCCCAATACAAATAATAACATAAAAATAATTCAAAATAGATATTGGATATGATTTTGCAGCAGAATACAGACATGGTGTTAAATGGAGGAATACATATGGCATTAAATAGATCCAAGGACTTTCAGAAAACGTAATTTCATGAACAAATAGGAAAAGTGAGAAAAATCAGTGTACAATGCAGGTCTTGGAATGTTTTTTTGGAATAATTTTTTTTTATTTATTTATTGAATCACTGTGGGAAAGGTTACAAAGCTTTCAGGTTTATGTCTCAGTCATGCAAATATCAAACACATTTCCCTTTACCAATACTTATTTTTTACCATGAAGAACCCCAATAAAACCCCACCCCCCACCCCTCCCCGTCCCTGTGAGGCAGATGAATTCTAGTTAACACTCTATCTGCTTTGATTAGATTCATTGTTTCAATAAAAGATTCACCACTATTATTTAGAGTTTACCCCCCCCCCCCCCAAATCAGACATGCTGAAAAAGCATTGTGAAGTGATTTGCTTTCTACAGCTGGGTTCAAGAATTAAATGTTGGTTTTGGATTTCTGCTATTTTACCTATTGACCCTGGAAGTATTTCTACTGAAAGTCAGATAGTTAAGAAATTGGTTTCTGTGTTCTGGAGTCGTGGCCGTGCTGGAGAGCCGCTCGCGGGGGGCAACCGGTGGCCTCAGTAGGGCGTGAAGGGCGGACCGAAACGCCCCCCTTCCCATGAGGTTTTAGTTGCCCCCACACTCCCGGCTCATACCTGCTGTCCACAAGGCTCCCATGTGGCCGCCATCTTTCTTTCCAGAGAGGAGAGGGCGAATGGGGCAACACCCTTTCCCCTCCGGCAGACTTGATGGCCTGGATCAATGCATAGTCCGTTCACTTTTCTGCTCCAAGCTGCTGGGTTCTGCATTAAGTCCTTGTGCTTCCGGGGCCATGGCCGTGCTGGAGAGCCGCTCGCGGGGGGCAACTGGTGACCTTGGTAGGGCGTGAAGGACGGACCGGAACGCCCCCCGACCCATGAGGTTTTAGTCGCCCCCACCTCCCCGGCTCATACCTGCTGTCCACAAGGCTCCCATGTGGCCGCCATCTTTCTTTCCAGAGGGAGGAGGGCGGAAGGGAGCAACACCCTTTCCCCTCTGGGCAGAAATGATTGCCTGGATTAACGCATAGTCCTTTCACTTTTCTGCTCCAAGCTGCTGGGTTCTGCATTAGGTCATTGTGCTTCTGGGGCTGTGGCCGTGCTGGAGAGCCGCTCGTGGTGGAATAATTTTTTAAGGAAAATTTGTAGTTCAATTCTGGGTCTGATGAGTCAGACTATCACATTTTTCTAAATGTGGTAGAATTTAAGAAATTTGTGATCTCATTTTCTAATTGATCTTAGATATTAGGAATAAGGAACTGGAAAGTAAAATTTAAAAATCCTGTAATTTTAGTGCACAATACTTGTTACTAGGATTTAAGTTCATGCCTAATTGCATTTATGATCAATGTTCAAGTAGAGATGATTTTTTTTAAACTTTCATGCCTAATTAAGCTTTATATTGGGGAAAATAGCATGAATTTAAATTTTGCCACTTTTCATCTTTAAGGTAGCTGTTGATTTAATTAAAAAGCAAATGTGTTATTTTGAAAGCTTAAAGATTAATGTAATATTTATCCTATTTCTTTTATGACAGATTAAATATAAAGAAAAATTTGACAATGAAATGAAGCAACATCATTATAATCCCCTTGAAAGTGCTACTTTCAGACAAAGTCAACTTGCGACTATCCTGGCAAGTAATGTAAGTTACTTTGTGCCTTGTAATTCATAGAAAATTATTTTCTATGTCTTTGATCCTTGCCTTCTCAGAATCAGCTGTATTCTAATTAATGATTTGTAAGCAACATCATGTAATTTTCGAGTAATTTTAGTTGGAAACACTGCAGCGTATTTTCTTGAAGCTTTTATTTTAGAGAGAAATATATTATTGTAATTTTCTATTAATGGTAACTTATTGCTAATTAGTTAATAAGTAGGAAGCATATTGTTAATAAAATAATTGCATGTCATACAGAATAGAAATAGCTTATACAGTTTTGCAGAAAATTGTATGTAGTATAATAAATTAGTGGTTGTGATAATAACTCATGTCATTAAATTAGGCTTATAAGAATACAAAGTATTATCTGCTACATAGGAATTTATCATAGAAATTGTCACAAATTTTCACAAATTTGATGGTTTACAATTTTTATCTTACTCATTAGTTAATTGCTGTAAAATAATTGATAAGACTTGTCTTTATTTCATTTAGATAATCAGATTTCACTTTAAAGGCGTTTATAAGACTCAATTTTTTATTAAAACTGGGCAGAGTATAAAAAATCAGAAAAAATTCTACTACAGTCAAAGATAGTATAGAGTACCTTATTAAGTATTAAAATTAATGGGGGGTGGGAGGGATACTGGGATCAGTGGTGGTGGAGAATGGGCACTGGTGAAGGGATGGGTATTCGATCATAGTATAACTGAAACCCAAGCACAAAAATTTGTAAGTCTACAACTGTACCTCATAGTGTTTCACTAATAAAAATTTAAATAAAAATTAAAAATAATAAAATAACATCAAAATATAAAAAAAATAAAAAATAAAGACGAGTTCTCAGTTAAAAAAATAAAATTAGCTATTGTTGAACTGTAAATTTTTATTATATCATTTAAGCTCTAAAATTCTGTTATATCCTTTGAACTTGGGACATTTTCCTTAAGTGTCCTAAAAACCCTTTTCTTAGCTTTATCTTTCTTTAAGGTCTAGATTATTGTGTTCTGAAATGTTTTTTTTTCCCCAGCAATTGAAATGGGTATATCTGTATTTCAAGAGCAAAGTAAATATCAAAATAATTTCTTTTGTATTCAATTCTTTTGTGTGTGAAAAAAAGCAAATAGAGTTGGAATATACTTTACAGAACCTAGAGCATGGTTGAAAATTCAAGAGTTAAAATCAGATTATCTGAATTCGAATTCTTCACTTAATATTATACTTCCTTCTTTCTATGGCTCTGTTTTCGCATTTGTAAAATTGGGATATTTCTAGATGTGCAAATAATTTACTATGCGGGGAAAATTTTTTTTTAAAGTGGCATTTTTGTCAGTGCTCAAAATGTTTCCTGTTATTAGTATATTATTATCATTACTACTAATAGGATTGTATTTCCAAAAAAGTTGGTTAAAAAGTTCAATATGGTAAAAGACCAGAAATTACCTCAAACTCTAAAGTTGTCATAAAACATAATTAAGATATGGTAGTAATTCTTAAGGAACAAAGTTGTTCTCTTCCTAAGATTTGAAGGTCGAATTTTGGTTCAAGTTATTTGCTTCTGTTAACATCATTCTTTCTGAATATGCAAACATTAAAAGGAATGATCAAAAAATTTCCAAGTTCCTAGAAATATATTTTTCCACTTATTTAGTGGTAGAGGAGAGCCACCTAGTGGCTCCTTCTTATGTGCCTGCTCGTGTCTTGCTCTCTGTTCCAAACAATAAGGACGATACACGAGGAAGCATGCAGTTTTCTTCTCCTGGATGGTACTTTGTTCCATGTTATTTTCCTAGGTGAAGTACAAGAAAGACATGGAAACTATGCATGATCCGGTTTCAGGTCTCCCAAATTTGGTTTTAGAACATGCGCTGAAAACCAGCAAAATGCTCAGCGGAGTAAGTGGTGGTGGGGTGCCAGCGGTAGATGTGTGTGCCTGCAGTGCCCACATGCTCGCCTGCTTCCGTCGGCCTACCCAGGGAGCTGCTCTTGCTGCAGTGCCCACCTGCCCACGCTTCATCCGCCTCCTGGGGCATCATCACTCTTGCCTCAGGGACTAACTCCTTGGAAGGAGTGTTTTGCTTCTTTAGGTTCTGCCTCAGCTGTTGCTTTGAAGTTCTTGTACCCAGACTTTTGTCTTGTACAACCAAATCTCCAGGTCTGTGTGTGTGTGTGTGTGTGTGTGTGTGTGTGAATCTGTTTTCTGCTTTTCTCCTTTGTGTTATTTTGAAGCCAGTGGAAGGTCAAAGCTCTTAAAACAGGGAGCTTTTATTTCCTGCAAGTCAGAGCAGAATGTCTCGGATTTAAGGAGCCTCAGTAGTATAGCAAAAATTTACGTTTTCTCTGAAAAGACATCCGCCGGGTGTCTACTTTGACACTTTGAATCTTGTGAAGATTTACATGTTTTCTTTGGCAACCAGGAGGAGAGTGTACTGTCCGGTCAAATTCTTTGTGCCCTCTCTGAAGCGGTCATTCAGTCAGAGCTTTCCTCCTGGATGATATTCCAGACTCTCTGTGCATCTGGACCTGGGCTTCTCTGGTCTCCTAACTCAGTACCTTGGCTCACTTGTTTCAACTTCCTGTGGAAAGGATGCCCCAGTGGGAATTCTAACTTCATCTCTACTCCTTGTCCTAAATTACTCTACATCTGCTCTAATGATTATGCACTCACTCACTTTCTCATTCATAATTATTTGTATTTACTGCATGTCTGCCTGGGACCAGATACAGATGAGTTGGAAAGTATGTTGGCAAGGAATGTGAGAATGTTGAAATTTGGGGGGCAGGGATGTAGCCCAGCAGTAGAGCACTTTCCTTGCATATGTGAAACACCGGGTTCAGTAGCCCCACATGGCAAAACAAAAAAAATAAATTAGGGCTGGGAAGAGATCTCAAAGGACTGAAAGGCATGCTTTGAAACCATACTCCTGGTTTCAGTCCTGGGAACACATCATGGTCCTCTCGACATCAAGTTGGAACAGTCACACTGCCAGGTATGGATCCCTAAAAGTAGAAGCCATTCCTTTTTGTTTTTTTGGTGTTTTTTTTTTTTTTTTGCTTTTTTGGGTCACACCTGGCGATGCACAGAGGTTACTCCTGGCTCTGCACTCAGGAGTTACTCCTGGCGGTGCTCAGGGGACCTTATAGGATGCTGGGAATCGAACCTGGGTCTGCCGCGTGCAAGGCAAACGCCCTACCCGCTGTGCTATCTCTCCAGCCCCCAGAAGCTATTGTTTCTTGAGGAGATATATCCACAACTCGCAGGCGTGGATGAAAATCTGCAGTCAGAACCTGGCTCCAAGTGATCAAGTAATAAGACACAGCTTCACTTCCATCGTAGAAATGTTTCCACCTGGCTTTTATATATTGGAACTTCTCTTCATTGTTTTGTGATCCCTCTTGAGCTACCATCACTACTGTCATCCTTCTTGAAATATACCAGGCCTGTCAGTGATTCATACCCACAAAGATCTTTCAATTAATTATTTTGTAACACATGCCCTTGGAGAAAAAGTAGTCCGTCATTTTTCTTGGTCTGTTGAACAGAGAATGAAGGTTAGAGAGGGCCATCAGGCACAGAATTAGACTCAATTCCAGGACATTTAAATCATGTTCTTCTGCCATTTCAGTGCCTCACTTTCTGAATACATTTCTCAGTTGCTTGAATGTCTCTCTTTTTCGTTCTTGTGTTCGTCTTCTAAATTCTAAATTCAGAATTCTAAATTCTTTATGTTCAGTGTTTGGCATTCAGTGTTGATCATCACAATGACTTTTGCCCTGAAAAACTCCTCATTTATAAGTGGATTAACTGCTCTTAAGACACAAGGGTTCATGTGTAAATTAGCCAATAAAAGGAGGGAGTAATTAAAAAATTTGACAGTGGGGAGAATGCATGCTACTCGTAAGTAATATTTCTTTTCAAGAATATTGATCTTTACAACAATGGTGTAAAATACTATTTTGTACAAATTGTTTCTGTCATCTCTTCAATGAAAACCAGCATAGTTATCCATGGCATTGTTATGTACAATTTATAAAGCTTAAATCTTCATTCAGGTGGTGATTTTTCCTAGATTATAGACTTTACAGTCCATAGTAAAAGTTACTGGGTAATTCTTTATGCAAGAAAAAATTTAAAGTTTCGAAATAGATGTTTTGGGAGTTGGAGAGATAGTTCAGTTGATATGGTACTAATCTTGCCTGTGGCCGACCTGGGTACAATTCGTGGTACCCCATATGGTTCCCAAAGCTCTGCCAGGGGTCATCTCAGCACAAAGCCAAAAGTAAACCCAGAGCACCACCATGTGTGGTCCAAAGACCAAGCAAAAAATGTTTCTCTGAAATATACTATATATTTACTAAAGTTTCATGATATATTGGCTCAAATGTATCGTATATCAGAGTTGTTGTCGCTTATATTTTGATGTAAAGAGAAATAGAACTTGTTTGATTTATAAAGGTTACTTAATTTTATTAAAAGAGCGAATATTTATTAAGCAGACATCCTGCCAAAATTAGTTGTCAGTCTCTGTTTTAAATAACAGTGTTATTATATGATCTAAATGATTCTTGTATAAGTTATAAATTAATTGTAAATTAAAAACATCTTAATGCCCAATATAGAAAGAGCAAACTTCTGTCTTATAAGTTTGTCAGTGATAATATGCTATTATATTTTATTAAGAAACATTTTCTCCTATAAAACAGAACTCTACTCTCAGTTTATTTTGTATCATTTTATAAATTAAAAATATATATTGTGTGTTACTCTGTGTAATTCCCACTAGGCGGCAACAGAGACTATTAAATAGGGAAAAGCAAATACAATATTGAGCTTTTCTAGTACAGATTGTAGTTCAAGTAGACTATTTACATATTTTAAAAAATTAGTTCTTTAACTACTCTGTAGCTAAAATTGTTATGTTAGGGATGGTATTTTCTTACGTTTTCTTAGAATATACTCATGATTCCAGGATTTTTTATTCAGTAATGGGATATTGTCTGCCTTGTTGTTGTCATATTAGTGATTATTTTTCATAAGTGAATATATTATAAAATGGCTTCTAATGAAATGATAACATCTTATATGTATTTTCATTCATTGAAGTCAGCTTTTTTAGTCTTTTGTTTTAATTGGGGGCCATATCCTCCGGTGCTCAGGGCTTACTCCTAGAGGGGGCTCAGGGGACCATATATGGTAGTAGGTATCAAACTTGGGTCTCCAGAATGCAAGGCCTTATTTACTGTCTCAGGCCTCTTTTTCCTTTTTTAATTAAAAGAGTTAGGGGAAAAACTTTTTTTTTTAAATCCAACCTGTACTATGCAAACATTTTCATTAACTTTCTGGGTATTTTCATTTTATGCTGGTTAGAATTTGGTGGGGGAGGCACGTTAGGGGTTGGAGAGATAGTTCAGTGGGTAAGGCACTAGTCTCGTATGTGGCAGACTTGGGCTCAATCCCTGACACATGTGCACATTTGGTTCCCCAAACTCTGTCAGGGGCGCTCTCAGCAGAAAAACCACAAGTAAGCCCTGAGCACGGCCATGGAGTAGCAGTTCCCACCTACAGGTCCTTGCTCTGTCACCCTTCATATCTCAGACCCTGTGCCTTCCTGTTTCACTATCCGAGCACCAGAGAATCCCCTACTGCCCACATGTCAGCATCAGCTTGATCCACTTATTCCTTTAGTCTGTCTCCCTTCTTGTCACACAAAATTGCCACATTCATTGAAACCGTCGTTGCCCATCAACTCTGACACGAGGCACTGTTGCCAGAGTCTTTGAGAGTGTCCCTTGAACTCTGAAAGCTTCTAGAGAAGTCTCTTCAAAATAGGACAGACTGTCAGTGCCCAGTGTGACTCAGAAATCTTGAGGCGATGCTCTTCATATTGCTGCCGCCACCCTGGGGGTCCCGCAGATGCCAGATTTACCCCAGGAGGCATCCTGTTTTCTTCCCAGTTCAGACTTTGGCCTGCTTGGGTAAATCGCCCTCTGCATCCAGTTTCTTCAGATACGCATTTTTCACTCACCTTTTTGTTAATGGCCCCCCATCTTCCTCTTGGCTGAGCTTGTGCATTGGAGTTCTTGCTGCTGGCCTTCCTCTTCTTTGAGCTTCTCTATCCTTCCTACAGACACATTTCTGTCCTGAAGGAAGGGATGGTAAGGAAAATTTCTTCTGCTCAGGAGGCCGGACCCTGGCTTGCCCTTGTCCCAACCTCTTCTCCTTCCTTCTTCCTCCTGTGCATCTTCCAGGCACTGTTTCGAGCTAACTGCTCTCTGCTTCCTTTGGACGTTTCGCCAGCTGTTGCCTTTGCCCCTGTCAGGCTGGTCTAGCCTGCCTCATCTGTCCATCTCTGGTTGCCATCAGCCCGACCGGAGGCTACAGATCAGTGCTGATTACACCTTTGCAGCTCGTGTGGGCTTGGCACACTCAAGTTTACAGGGCTAGGTGCTCCTGTCCCAGTCAACCTCTGCTCCTCTCAGTGTCTGGTTGATATTCTTTCTTTTAGCATGAGTATAAAAAGGGTTTCGAGGAAAACAGAGGAATGTACCATTTTGCTGCGGATGCTGCGGAACACCTGCACCATAAGGAAAATGCCACCCTCCAGAGCCAGGTAGGTGTCGGGGAGGACAGGGCTGCTGGGAGGCAGAGCTGGCACATTCCCAGATGTGGGTCATCACTTTGAGAGCCACCAGCTCAATTCTAGGGAGGCTTCTCACGCCTGGGCAGGTACTGACAGCCTTGTCTGTGACTCTGACAAGGTTATTGGCCGGGCCATGGGCAGCTGCTGAGAAGCATATGGGACCTGTATGGCCATAGGTGAGATGATGCTCCTGTCCCAAATCCAGATGCTGCTTGTGCCAGGGGCTCGTGACCCACCTTTGATACAAAGGTCGTTTATTTTGTATTATTTTATTTTTACTTTTTTTTTTTTTTTTGCTTTTTTTGAGGGGGTCACATCTGGCCATGCTTAGGGGTTTCTCCTGGCTTTGCACTCAGGAACATACCTGGTGGTGCTCAGGGGACCATATGGGACCATATGGGATGCTGAGAATCGAGCCTGGGTTGGCTGTGTGCAAGGCAAACGCCCCTACCTGCTCCAGCCCCTTATTTTTACTTTTTATTTATCTTGGAGAACCCTGTTCTTTGACAGAAATACAGCGACTCGACCCTGTTACTGTTAGGTGCTTCTAACCGTCTCTCGGTCTCTCTTTCTCATCTTTGACTCTGTATATGTGCACATCATGTATGTACATGTATATCACGCCATATGTCTGATATGTATTTTTAGACATTAAATACTTTGTAATTGCCCTAGAACTGTAATGCTTAGTGATTCTACATTGTTTATTTTGGAGTTTGGGGGCCACACCTGGTGGTGCTCAGAGACTATTTTGCTCTCTGCTCCATGGTGACACTGGTGGTACCAGGGATCAAACCCTGATCAGCCACATCAAGGCATGTACCCTTTGGCCCTCAGAATTATGCTTATCCCTTAATGTTTTAATTTTTTTTGTATAGTGGCTGTTTACTTTCTTTGTATGTCATTAGCCATGGAGAATTCAGTAATTAACCTAAATGGTTAGAATAATGTAATTCTAGAAAATAGGATTTTGGAGGCATATATTAACTTTGCTCTGTTTGCAGAAGATTCTGTGAATTTTTGTGCATTCTGTACTTTTTTTTTCTACTGCAGGTTAAATATAAAGAAGAATATGAGAAAAATAAGGGGAAGTCAATGCTTGAGTTTGTGGAGACACCATCATACCAAACTTCAAAGGAGGCTCAGAAGATGCAGAGTGAGGTGGGTCTCTTTGGTTTGTTGTTAGATTACTTTTGTGTCCTGTGAGGACACTAGTGAGGGGTCCAGAACATTGAGGGGCTCTAGAAGGAAGCATCCTGCGGTGGGAAGCTCAGCAAGTCTGGGTGATAGCATCAGGATGAAGATTCTAATCCAGGTCCTTGAGAATTCCCACTAGAAATATATTGTTATTAAGCAGGTTGAGCTCCAAATATTTCTCTCTCTCTTTCTGTGATTATAAAATAAACCTGTTCTGCTTGGGTCCACACCAAATAACGATGAGTAGAAAAACAGTAGCAAGACATTGAAGAGCTGGTTGCTGTATTTTTTTTTAATAGAAAGAGAACTAACGTCAATTAAATACTGTATGCTAAGTGATAGACCAAATGTGTTCTTTATGTCTGCTCATCTAATCCTTTCAAGGCAATGCTGTCAGATAGGGATTATACCGAGATCAACAATACTGCCACATAAATGATGTGATCACATAAATGATCTCACCTGAAATTATCAGTAAAAGTCGATGTTTTAGGATCCAGCAAAATTCACAGACGATTTTCTTTCAGTTGATTCTCTACCCCTTCCTTTCTCCCTCTACTCAGTAATTACAGAGAAGCTTTGAAACATCAAGGAAAGATTACTGAAGAGTTTTTTATTTATTATCCAGTTTATTTTCTCCTAAGGTAATAAGTCATGTCCATGTATTTTTCACACTAGTTTCTCAATGTCCCAGTGAGATTTTTTCTGTTCACCCCTCCCTCCTTTTGGGAGAACCAGATACCAGGTACAAAAGGCTCGGTCTGCAGCCAATATCCACATTTTCTGAGGACAACTGAGTTATTGCTTCCAAAGGAGAGAAGTGTACGTAGTACTCTCAGCCTGTCACCTCTCCAGTGCTCCACACACTCTCAGGGGCACGATCTCTGTTCTCCAAAGACATCAAACCGGGAGCAATTGTAACTTCCTGACAAAAATCTCTCCTAGGAATTTTATAAACAGGATATGTGATCTTGCTTGAAAAGTTATAGTTAATATTAGGGAATAGGTAGAGATATTATTGTGGTTTATTGAATAGTCAAAACTTATGGAATAAATGTTATTTAGTTAAAGCAAGAGGGGAGATCATTACTTATATTTTAATGTCATATCATCTCAAGTAAATGGAGAAATTGATCAAGAATGTTTTAAAGTGAGGCTGGAGAGATAGTACAGCAAGTCTGGTGCTTGCCTTGCACACTGTTGACCTGGGTTCAATCCCCAGCATCCCATAACATCCCCCAAATACTTCCAAAAGAAATTCCTGACAGCAGAGCCCAGTATAACCCCTGAGTATCACTCATGTGCAGAAAAGGATGTTTTGATTAAACTAACCATTTATTTTAATTGAATTGACAAAGTGGATAAATTTGGTTAGAATTCAGAACTTTCAATAAGTGAAACAATTTTCACTGACTATGTTGTGTCTAAGTCAGGATGGGCTGCTATAATAAAGGATCAGATCATGAGTAGCTTAACTGAGAGAAATATTTTTCTTCCAGGGAGACTGGGAGGCTGGGTTGATGACCTGGTCTGCTTCTAGTTGCAAATGCAGACAACCACCTTCTGTAGCCTCACATGGCTGAGAGTGGAAGAGGGAAGTAAGTTCCCTCCTGACATTGATTCCACTGGAGAGCACTCCATCCTCAAGGCTTCCTCTGATTCTGTCCATCTCCTGAAGGACCCTCGCCTAGTGCTGGCATAATGGGGAATAGGGTTGCAACAGGAAGAACATAAATATCAGCCCATGTCCCTTTTCTGTCTTTTGGAAGTACAGTTCATAACCCCTTTCATTTCGTGGGGTTTACTCTGGTGAATCGAGGCCAGCTTTCCTACCACTCTCCCCCTGTTTAGAGGAATAATATGGTTTTAGTCACCAACCCATAGTCTACATAAGCTTTCCACTTTCTTGGACTGTTGGGTTTTCCTTTACTAATTTATTTATAACTTATGACTATATAACTTATTCACTGTAATAAATTTGCACTGTAGTAAATTTGCACTGAGAGACATAGGATCCAATGTCTCTTACTTTT
Source organism: Sorex fumeus (assembly GCF_029834395.1). Lineage (NCBI taxonomy): Eukaryota > Metazoa > Chordata > Mammalia > Eulipotyphla > Soricidae > Sorex > Sorex fumeus. The sequence continues at coordinate 17,197,394 of NW_026606083.1, read as the reverse complement.
CTGAAAACACACCAAGATAGGGCCAAGAGCATTTTAGATACCCTCATCTTCTCCAAGACCCCTCTGCCTTTCTTTGTGTTCAATGACATTCATTCTTAGGATCATCCTACTACAATTCTGCTCTTGTGGTTCCTGGTTTGTTCCTCTACTAATTCCTCTTTTGCTTTCATTAACAAATTGTATAGAGTGAATGCATTCTAATTCTGTGTTTCTTGTACTAGAAAGATAGCATGGAGTTTTTTGTGTAGTTATTTATATTTTTATTTTAATTCCATTACCTTGAGAGACACAGTTACAAAGTTGTTCACGATTAGGTTCAGTCATACAATGTTCCATGACTGTCCCTTCACCAATGTACATTTATTGCCATCAGTGTCCCCAGTTACTCTCCCCCCATTAATCCCCCAGCCTGCCTCTATGGCAGGTACTTTTCTTCTCCCCCCCCCTTTCTCTCTCTCTCTCTCTTTCTCTCCCTCCCTTTGAGCGTTATGGTTTGCAATACAGGTACTAAAAAGTTTACATGTTTGTCCCTTTACTACTTTTAGCACTCAGTAGAGTGATCATTTCTAACTACCATTGTCATAGTGGTCCCTTCTCTATCCTAGCTGAGATGGCATGTTTCCATGGGGTATTTTAGGTCTTTATCACTCAGGGAACTCATCTTCACCATCTCATTTTCTCCCTCCTGCAAATGTGACCTTGGATGTAGATGAACATCTGGTTCCTAGACTCTTGATTTTTCTAGTCACTTCTCTTCCTGAATTATTTTTTCCTATTTACTTACATTGCATAACTATCCTAGAAAGTTGGGGTCAAATGATGCATTATTGGGGTGAAAGTCAGAGCATTTAGCCACCTTGTACTTTTGCCAAGAGAGGGTATTTGGAATACAGTCCCTTAGAATCTTCTTTATGAGGGAGTCCTCACTGTAGCACTCACCCATGGTCCCCAAGTTCTCATAGGTAGTTGTAACCTTCCCTTATTTATTGAGATTCCAGTACCTTCCAGACTGGCTTTGCTCAGAATTCTTTCAGCTTGAGGCTCTTGTCAATCTGATGATCAAACTGTACTATCTCAGTCTCATTTCCCCCTTTCCTTCTTTTTGACCCTCTCTGTACTTTCTCTTCTATGAAAGAATAGATTGCATTGAGAGCTGTTTTGATATTAGGTGTAAGCAGCTTACTGTTTAACTACAGTTCACATTTATTGTGTGTTGTAGAATTAACCTGCATCAGAGGCTGTGTGAGTCTTCTGGCATTCAACATTTGCTATTCTGATTCCTGGCATTGTCACTAGGGGGAATCATCCTTATCCTTTGCAAAGGTGGAGACATGTTTTCCCTTCAATTATAGCCATTGGCTATTAGATTTATAGGCTCAGCAATTAGATTTCTGCTCAGCAGGTGTGTGTGTGTGTGTGTGTGTGTGTGTGTGTGTGTGTGTGTGTGTGTAAAAGACAGAGAAAGATCTTCCAGTTAAAAATACCTTTGGAGAGATCTATTTTATAAAGACTGGTAAAAGAATATATTAAAGATGTCTTTATTTACTGCTCAAGAAGGCTTTAAAGACATGACCCAGGCTGGAAATATGACTCAGATACGTCATTGATTCCTGAAGGCCAGCTTATGGTATTCATGATCTTAGAAGAAGCCACTGATGTTTTGTTTTAACCCATAATTATGCTGCTCTCACTTCTTTCTAATGCTGGATAGAGATTCAATCACTGGGATTTCTAGAAAAGAGAAACTGTACATATCGCACTGAAAAGGTACTTGCTTTCTGCTTTACAAATAAAGAGAAGCTAATGAATAGAACCTTATTAATTAGTTAATTATTTTTATTATTGCTCAGTTAATTTGACTATAATATTATTATCATTTTCAGTATTGATATACAGTATTACCACCGCCCACAATCACCAAGTAGTTAGTCCTTGAAGTCCCTCCCCGGCCTGTATGTTTTGGGCACTTCTAGTCATAATCAGTGGTTTGTTTGTTTGTTTGTTTTGTTTGTTTGGGGGACATACCCAGCTGTTCTCAGGAATCTCTCCTGGTTCTGTGGCAGGGATCATTCCTGGCAGTGCTTGGGGCCAGCTGTGTGCAAAGCAAACCCTCCTTGCTGTACAATGTCTCTGGCCCCAATTAGAATGTCTAATGGTTTATTTTAATAAAATATATGTTTTTTGACAACAGAAACAACTTTTTGTAATTAAATAAAGGAAATAAATACATCTGTTTATTTTATTTAATTTGTTTAAAGGGTGATTTTTGGTTGGGAAAATGTCTGAGATTCCTCTTTTCTCAAATAGTCCTACAGTATCAAAAAGAGAAGAACTTCTCATCACTGCTTCTGCATGGCTCTGTAATTTGTTTAGTAATGTATATTCTCCATGCATCCTCTTAATTAGTGTTGTTTGATTTTAGAACATTTGTTTTGCCCTGTCTTGAAGTCCTGCTTAGAGTATTTGACATGTCCACATGTAATCCTAAACGTAGGGGAGAAGGTGATGTGTTTCCTTTTCTGCTCTCATTGTTTAGAGGTTCTTTTTATGACTCATAATAGCACATAATGGATCTTGAAATAGCTTCTTATTTTGTACTGACAACAATCTAATGCAGATTTTTTTTATCATATTGTGATGCAATTTGAATAAATATTAAGCTGGTAAAATCTGGGTCTGAGTTTGTATGGTAATTGTTTCTCAGGAGTAGATGGTTTTGTTAGAAAGACTTCCTTCATGGTCATAAAGCACATGCTGTTCGTTGCGTTCAAATGTGTATTGTTCAAATGCAGGATGTAAAAAATTGTCATAGTTGAAGGGGTAGAAAAGATGGTGTGAGAGGGAGAGGCTGGCTGTAGACCCTCAGAAGTCATTGTCAACTTCTCCTTTAATTTTGTGACCTTGTACTTGATGATCAGGTTCTAGATAAGATTCTCTTCACTGTGGAACTTGATTCCTATCCAAATCCATGAATGGTAGTGAAAGATTCTCCAGGCCAAGATCATTGCACAAAGTCTTCTACTCATCTTCCAGCCTCCATTACCTGGTGCAAATTCTTTCCAGAATTCAGGATAGTGAGCAGGATCAGGAGAAAATGAACAGTTAATGCGCACTGGGGTGCAGTGGACTTCTGTGTCACCAAATTTTCTTCCAGTAGAAGGGCCCATCTCCTGGTGTGCTCTGATCCGGTCCTAATGCCCAAATCACCCATTTTGATGGTTATCCTTTCCAAAGGGGCTGGTGTTAAGCCATCACAACCCCATTTACATGAAGTCCCCTCACTGGGAATGCTTTCCCAGAGGGAGGTGGCATTGGATGAATCTAGTTTGGCAGAATTTTGCAACTTATCATGAAAATCAGATGTGCTTTTCTGTTGATAATGTTCTTGGGTGGTAGAGGCTTCTAAGAGAAAAAAGTGAATTTTCTGTTGGGAGTTCTTGTTCTAATATTCTTTTAGCAGCCATTCATTTTAAATGAAATTGAAGTAGTCATATTTCTTAAATGATGTTTTTATTTAACAGAAAGTTTACAGAGAGGATTATGAGAAGGAGATTAAAGGAAGGCCAGCACTGGATTTAGACAAGACCCCGGAATTTTTACATGTGAAATATGTCACCAACCTTATGAAGGAGGTATGTACAATCCTGCTATTATTAAATATCACAAGAGAAAAACAAAATAAAGAGGAAATATTTACTTAATGATCTATTACTAATTGAGTGTTTGAGATAGTATGCCATTGCTCTTTCTCTTTCTTTGGCCTTTGCAAAGTTTTTCATTCTCATTAAAAACAGGAAAGCATGTGTTAACATTTCCATTCAGAGCCAGGGGAAGAAATCACCCCAATTTCCTGGAAATATGTGAAAGTATCCAAATGTTCTGTTTGGAATTCAGAAATTTCTGTAAATAGTTTTATAGCTCTATAGCAGATCATATATATATGTACATATATATACACACATATATATATTTATTTAGAGTAAGAGTAATGCTGAGGTGAGCTGGATTCTTTCACATTGATTTTTACAAAAATCAACATTACCCTGATGTTTCTCTGTAACATTCTATGATCTCTGAAATGCGGTGAAGGTTTGAGTGAGTGGCACATATTTTATAATTAGTTTGTGTTGTAAATAGGAAAATATAGATGGCATAGAGAACATTGGAACTCATGTCAGTTTTTCCTTTTATTCTTAGCAATATTATTCCTCACCCCCTACAACTGCCCCCAACTATAGTGGAGCATTCTGACTTACAATTGGTTTATTGAATTTGTCAAACTTTCAGGTCTTTAAAATAAATCACAATCAAAAGAACATGTCATATTTCATAATTTTAAAAGGCAAATATATATGGTCTTACTCATGTGTAGGATCTAGAGAAGCAGGGAACACACACACACATACACACACAAACAAAGCCCTAGTCTTAGTGACAGGGCTGAGGGTACCAGAGGAGTTGGAGGGGGCGGGGATAAAGAGAGGGAGCCCCCCAAAAGAGGTCCCATGGATTTGATGGAATTTTGGTGATATGTGCAGTAGCATACATTTTTAAAGAGTAGAATTTGTTCCCCTACAATGTCTTCTTGAAACCCAGATTTATCTTAATTTAAAAAGAAGGGGGTTTTTTTGTCTTTAATTTTACTTTAACAAGCATTAGAGAACTTCATCCCACATGTCCACATGAAGAAAGTATTCCTGAAAGGAATTGTCTTAAGCCAGTGAGATGAATTAGAGAATAATTATCTATATAACAATCTCATCATCTCGGAACTTTTCTTTCCTTCTGGAAAAGAAGTATTTTAATTGTACTTTTTCAGAAGGAAAGAAAAGTAATTTTAAAATACTTTCCACTATTAGCAACTGTCTAAATGCCAAAAAATATGCTTCCCAAATCACTTGATGTTGATTCTACATTTTGATCAATCGTGTGGCCTGGTCTGCCACTCAGAATAGAACCCCATTTCCATTTTGAACTTTTTAAGTAATCAGATGACCATTGACTGTTACCATGTAACTGCATCTAGAAACTGAATGTGATTCATGGCTGTAATAGGAGTTGGGCTGACATAGGCATATCTTTTCTCTCAACTTATAGCTATTATTGTGTCTCATTTGAAAAATATGGACTATAGGGGTTTTGAAAGGGTAATATTTTCATCATTTACACACAAATGACAATATGAGATCTGTTTTGAGTTTCAAAAACTACTTTGATATAAATGCCATTGCTTTTTCCTTTATTCCTCATTTTAAGCAAATCTTCTTTTAGATTTATTGATTCAGAATGTATGTATCAGGGTAAAAGACCCAGAAGACTATGAATAAAAAATCTTTTAATTAAGTTATGGACATGTCTTGTTTTGAAAAGGGGCTTTTAGTGGCTAAATGAAACTAACTTTCCTTTCTGAGTGTGAAAGCATTTAGCTTTAAATTGACTGCACATTCTATATTTATGGTTCTTACATTCTCAGTGCCACTGAGAGCGTTCAGAGTGTCATTTTGTACCTCATTTGATTTTCCCAATTGCCCTGTGCTATTGGTAGCATGTGTATTTTTATTTTATTGTCCCCTCGCATTCAAGTCAGTGCTCAGTTACAGAAAGTCCTCTTGAAAGTTCCATGGTCAAATAAGTGAAAGAACTCTGACTTATATCCAGGTCATTGGGTTCTGGGCATTTTCCAAAATTACATGCAGGACATTACATTGTCTTGTAGGCTATTAGTTAAGCAGAGAACCGGATAATTTAATTATGCTGGACAAAGAGAAAATAACCATCAAATGAACCCTAGAATTAACTGGAACCTGATTTCTTATCATTAAGGGAAGTCTCATCTTTCATCTGGCAAGTTAGTCATAAATGCAACTTAGCTGAATTGGATTAAGATACATATCATTTTCATGATTTATTTAGTAAGAAAGTCAGGGATTCATTAGCACCAGAAGTCATCCAAAATATATATTAGTAAAGATATTTGGATTTGCTAAAAATATGACATTAAAATAGATGGAATTTAAGAAACACATGATAAATCTATAGGAAATTATTTGTTTTTATAAAACTTTTTAAAAGCTTGGCGTACATCAGTCAGCCCTTCTGATTTTTCAGTTTTCCATTCCTTAAAACTTATTTTAATGATTCATATTTTACAGACAGCTTTCAAAGAAATACTTCAAATAATTAACAAGAGGTATGTATTCCTAAGATCTTCCTCAACAGTTAAAAGGAAAACATATTTTAAAAATATGGCACCAATATGGTACCAAAATATATTGGAAGAAAGGATTAAGCGGGAAATACTGATAATATTGAAAGCTACCCTAACATGATTGAAAGGGAAATCAGGAACATGAATACTCAAAGGGTCTTTCTTAAAAATATTTTCTTCTTTCTGTGGTTTCTAGAGAACATGTAAATATACCAGTTCAAGAGCTGGCCAGTAAAGTTTAAACTCTATTATTTTTATTCCATAGAAAGAATATAAAAAAGACCTTGAAAATGAAATAAAAGGAAAAGGAATGGACCTTAGTTCAGATGTTCTTGATATTCAAAGAGCAAAACGTGCATCAGAAATGGTTAGTGAGGTGAGTATATTTACAAATGAATTAGTATAAATTTTTAGCAGATTTCCTTTTCAGTAAGTCTTTCTCTAGGATGAGATATGTAACTTTTATGTGTAAGATGATTATAAGTAGCTCAGTCCTTGTCATCTTTCCCAAGTCAGTGCAATTAAAATACGATGCTTGCCATCTCCTTTGTATACACAATGGGAAAAATGATCATTTCTCTTTTAAAGAAAAAAATCCACCCTCTCCTCATCTCACACAAAAAATATTTTCTTGATTTTCTTTTTTTTTTCCCCTTTCTGCTCTTTTTTTCCCCTTTATTTTATTTTATTATTTTTTTAAAGTTGTAGATTTACAATTTTTTGTGCTTTGGTTTCAATTATACAATGATCAGATACCCATCCCTCCACCAGTGCCCATTTTCCACCAACATGGATAATATCCCTCCCACCCCCCATCCCCCCAGCCCCCTGTCTCTGTGGCAGGGCAATCCCCTGTGTTCTCTCTCTCCTTTTGGGTGTTGTGGTCTGCAAAAGAGGCATTGAGTGGCAAACATGTTCAGTCCATAGTCTACTTTCGACATGCATCTCCCCTCCTGGGAGGATCCTCCAAACATCCTTTATTTGGTGCTCCAACACAATACTAGTGGGAGACTTCAACACTGCTTTGTCACCTCTTGATAGATCAACCAGACTCAAGCTTAGCAAGGACATACTTCATTTGAGGGAAACAATGGAAGAAAGGGACTTAGTAGATATATACAGGACACTTCATCCACAAAAAGCTGAATACACATTCTTCTCAAGCGTACATGGAACATTCTCCAAGATAGACCACATGCTGAGCCACAAAACATGCCTCCATAAAATTAAGAAGGTAGAGATTGTATCAACAATCTTCTCAGACCATAATGCGCTGAAATTAGAAGTAAATCACACACAAAAACAGAAAACTAAATCAAACACCTGGAAATTAAACAGTGCACTATTGATTTTCTTTTAAGGAGTTACCTTTGACCCCTTTCTGCTCATTCTCTCTGGGTGGGTTGATTTCTATCACTTTTTTACTCCCCACATATGCTTTTAATTCCACTAGAATATTTTTATTGCTTTAATTTGTCAATGGTGGAGGACTGATTGGGCTACACATGGCAGTGCTAATGGGTATTTCTAGCTCAGTACTCAGAGGGCTGTTCCTAACTCTGAACTCAGGGATCACTCCTGGTATGTCTCAGGGAACTGTATATGGGGCTGGGTCTTCTGTGTACAAGTTGAGCTCCTTACTGTATGATCTCATTGACCCCTGACTCTTTCTTTCTATTTTTTTGCTTTTTGGGTCACACGTGGTATTTCATAGGGGTTACTCTTGGCTCATGCACTCAGGAATTACTCCTGGTGGTGCTTGAGGGACCATATGGGATGCTGGGAACCAAACCTGGGTTGGCCGCATGCAAGGCAAATGCTGTGCTATCATTCCAGCCCCTTCCTGACTCTTTCTTAATTTAGGTTAGTAGAAAAATTCTTCTTGATTTCTGGTGAATAGTTAAGTCAGGCTCCTACCATGACATTTTTTTTCTTGTTCTATAAATGTAAATGAGACAAGAATCTACCTTATTTTCAAAGGCCATGGTCCTGCTTTCAAAGTGACATCTGTTTTCTTTGCATAGTTTTAAAGATTAATAAAGGGCCTTACTTTCATGCTTTCTTCTTCTTCTTCTTCTTCTTACAGAAAGACTATAAAAGAGATCTAGAAACTGAAATAAAAGGGCGAGGCATGCAGGTGAGCATGGACACTCTTGATATCCAGAGAGCTAAAAAGGCATCTGAAATCGCCAGCCAGGTAAGAAAGTAATGGGAGACAAAGTAAAGCAAATACACCAGGATTGTCTGTATGAAGAGTGTGAGTGCTATTTCCACACATGTGGCTTTGAGATCCAAGCACATAAATATCAACATCTTTATGGAGCAGAGCTCTCTGATCATCATTTTTAAAAAATTTTCCAGAAAGAATATAAGAAAGATTTAGAAAATGAAATTAAAGGAAAAGGAATGCAAGTGAGCATGGATATCCCAGACATGCTTCGAGCCAAGAGAGCATCTGAAATCTACAGCCAGGTGAGTAGGGAACAAATCTCCTCAAGATAACGTTTCTCATATCCAGTCCCCACATGTTCTGTGTGTCTTCATGTCCAGTATCTTTTTTGGGATTTTCTTGGTCTATTCAGGTTTCCTATTTACAAATGTCAGTGCATTTGATGTTGAAGGAATCATTGATTAAATGTGACATACCTCACTAAGAAAAGGAACTACAGATTCAAAAAACTAAATACTGTTGAGCATTAATGTTCTCTTGTTTGGACCCCATGTTTGGAATTCAGTACATTTTGATCTTTTAAATACTTTATTGTACACTTGGCTCTAATGCTCACTCTATAGAAAAGAGATTACAAAATGAGTTGTCCTTTATCCATTTCATGGTGAATTTGATCATTAAAAGAATCAGGTCCAAATAAAAGTATGAATAAAATTCTGCAAATTATAAAATGAAATTGAATCTTAACTAGTCATGGAGAAAACTACATTTTCCTATAAAATTTTATTTTTTGAGTATACACATTACATATTTATAAATGAGAAATTGGATATAGGAAAAACAATTGTGAAAGAAAATATTTAATGGAGGAAATTATTGATAAAATATGATTTAGGGGAAGAAGTCTCTTTTATATGGTTTTAGTGTTAATTGAGTTAGGGGAGAAAAGTTGTCTCAACAATGTTATTTGTTAATTGGGCAAATATGTCCTATATGTCCTATACACTTGGGAAATTATATGTAAAATTAGACAAGGTTTTATTTGGGGAAAATTGAAGGCTAATAGTCAAACAGTTATGCAGTTGAAGTTTTACAAATCATGACAGGTAGCAAAAGTATCAAGGGTCAAAGTGAGGCTGAGGCTATAAAGTGCACATCTTGCATGTGTGAGACCCTCATATCACATTACCTCTTGAGAGCCACATGGTGTTATTGGGAGTAGTGCCTCCCTGACAATAAAGAAAGAGATGAAGATATTGACTCAAGTCAAAGCTTCCAGTTCTGGAAGTATTTCCTGCTGAGGTCAGAGGCCATGCTTAAATTCGATAGTGTTGATTTTCTGAATGTGACAAGAGACCCATATGGTTTTAAGAGATTTTACTTATTTACGTATTTATTTATTTATTTGCTTTTTGGGTCACTCCCGGCGATGCTCAGGGGTTACTCCTGGTTCTGCACTAAGGAATTACCCTGGCGGTGCTCAGGGGACCATATGGGATGCTGGGATTCAAACCCCGGTCGGCCGCGTGCAAGGCAAACGCCCTACCCGCTGTGCTATCACTCCAGCCCCCTGATTTTAAGAGATTTTAAAATTGTTTTTGATATAATGGAATACTTATGAAAGGTTATAATGATACTCTGGTGCATTTCAATACAAACAGTAATTACCTTTTCTCACCTGCAGCAATAATGGCCAACTTCACTGGCTTTAGTACCAGTGTTTTGGGGTGTGAATCTTAATTCTGATATTTATTTTTCCCATCTATAAGAGGCAATAATAACCCATCTGCATAGGGTTGACTGAGTTACTGCATGTTTATTATTTCAAACATTACCTTTCATGTAGTAAATACTGTGTTTGCTGGTGCTTAGCAGTGTACAGGTTGTATTAGAATGCACAGGACAATTAGTAAGTAGAAAATTGAGATTTTCACCTCATCCAGAAAAAACATGAATACCTTTCCCTTAGGCACAGGTGTTTTATCCAAGTAGGGTGAAAAGCAAAAATTTAGAAATATGAAAAACTTGCAGGATCTCTAGGGCTGATTTTAACAGAGAGTGGAACTATTGATGGAAGATTAGGTCTCAGAATTAGGTGTGGCATCGAGGTCCAGTTCCCAAGGTCTTTGAATGGGCTAAGGTGGGTAATATTGCCTAAGCAGGCAAGGTTGCTCCCCTGTCTGTTTACTTTGTTTGCATGCACCCTCCATTTTTTGCTGTTGCATCAGAAATTGCTTAGAATTCTAAATTATAATTTATAGCAGTGTGGTTGAGTTAGGAGGATTGTCATTTTGTCTTTCTCATTACCCTTGAGCAGATTCAGATTCATATTAACTGTTTGTTTTAGAGAAAGTATAAAGATGAAGCAGAGAAAATGCTCTCTAACTATTCCACTGTGGTAGATACTCCAGAAATTCAGAGAATTAAGACAACCCAACAAAACATTAGTGCTGTGAGTATTCATTATTTCTGTTGTCACCTTGCAGTGTTGTTTTGTAAGAAGAACCATTGTTGCTCATTATCTGACTTTTTTGCTATTTTGATTGAATTTTCTATAAAATGTATTATCTCTGCTTTAAAATAATAAAAGTATCAAATGATCTTACAAGTTATAATTTATCTTTTTAAAAAAGAATTATTACAAATTCGAACTTTATTCTTTGGTAAAGTAAAGTAAAGTAAAGGCCCTCCCGTTGATCATCAATTTGCTCGAGCGGGCCCAGTAACTTCTCCATTGGAGACTTTGTTGTTACTGTGTCTGGCATATCGAATACTCTCGGTAGCTTGCCGGGCTCTCCGAGAGGGGCGAAGGAATCGAACTCGGGTCGGCCATGTTGGCTGCGTGCAAGGCAGACACCCTACCCGCTGTGCTATTGCTCAACTGAGTTATTTTTAAGTGAATTTTAAAATTTCACCAAAGAAGATAGTCTTGTTCTTCTACTCAAATTATGTTTGAAAATGAAAATCATTATATGAAGTGATTTTCTTCCTGGGACAATAATTATTTTCACTGATAATATATCTAAGGATTTATTTGCACTGATATTATATCTAGGGATATATCACCAGTTTCAAATTGTTTGTATCTTTATTTGTGGGAATTGTATTGGCACCATTCATTCAGAAGTTGGGTCTGTGCTTAATGATTATATTAAATGAATTATAAAATTATAATTATTGAAAGAAAATATAAATATTGGTCATACACAGGGATGCACAAATAGTACAGGGATTAAGGTACATGCCTTGCATGCAGCCAACCCTTTGCTTCCCCTATTTAATCTCCAGCCTCACAACGGTACCTTGGGCACCACCAGATGTAACCCTGGGAGCCCCTGATATTATTGGGGTGTTCCAGATAATTTCTAGTACCCCAGAAGATTTCATAGGTTACCAGATTTTTAGCTTTCAGAGAAAAATCCAACTCCTAGTAGGCCATACTGGGTTGCTAGGTATTGAGAGAGGAGTTGGTTCTGTTTTGATATGCCTTTTTTTCTGCTTGTTCTGGCTTTCTCTAGAATGCTTTGGTTTTACTCTATTGGAAAGGATGGTTGTGGGGAAGAGAGTCCTGGGGTTAGGTTAACAAATAAATCTGTGTCAAAGAGACATGATTAATGTGAATGTTGATAATAAAGTTAACATGTTCTTTGAAGAGAATGGGAGCATCCTTGTTGATGTGGATAGAGTTAACATTTTCTTTGAAGATAATGAGAGCATTCTTATATTAGGAGAATAGCACTTGCTTGAACTTGCATGCTGTCTTTGAATTAAATGATGGTTGCTTAGTGAGCCTTCATCTTATAAACTTTGATTTTTCTTAATTACATGTGACATATTTATATTCAAAGAAGTAAACTCTAGTTTGTTATTTTGTTCTTAAATAACCTGCAGTTACCCAAGGGCTGTATACTAGGACAGGCATTTGAGAGCTATTTGTGATATAATGGAATATGAAACCAAAATTGGGCATTTATTCTCATAATGGATAGATTTAATTGGTTGACATAATATTGGTACTCATCAATAGATGCTGTATTCATATTACTTGAAAACCTGAGACATTGTCTTTCTTTCATATGAAACAGATATAGACTTGAATTCTAATAAGCTTATAGCAATTCTTTTCCTTCTCTTTTAATAAAGGTATTTTATAAGAAAGAAATAGGAGCTGGCACATCCGTAAAAGATACTCCAGAGATTGAACGAGTGAAGAAAAATCAGCAGAATATTAGTTCAGTAAGTTCTCTATGGCATTAATTATCCTTTTCAAAAGCAAACATAAGCTAGATAAATGTTTTTAGTTCTTTCCTAAACTGGCTGCCTTTCTCTTTTATTTTTCACTCTGCTGAAATGCTATTTCATCTAATATCAAAGGCTTAACTTCCAGAAGGCAAGAGTAGCCTGTTCCCCCTTGAACCTAAGCAGTGTTTCATCTTGATATATCATAGTGCATAGAGATAGATCACTTTAATAGTCTAGTAATGCAATCTAGGATTAGATTTCCTCTTTTTGAACAGTATTTTAATGGTATTAAAATTTTCGGAGAAAATATACATTTCAGTAGCTCTCTATAACTTTGAGAAAGGAAAATTTTACCCTGATCGAATGATGAAAGCCCCTACATTATTTATTTGGTGACTTAAGAGAAGGTTTTAAAGATCCTATTTGCCTTCTGCTTCTTCCAGATTTCAGCAAAGAAAACACACACCTTTACAATAATTGATAAAATAATTTATTTGCCAGTTCCCTTTGAGCATGGGGGAAGGGTAGAAAAGGCACTTACTTTATCATTAAAAGCTTCTCAATTCTGTGTTTGATGTGGATAATTGCTCTCCTTACCAACAGGTCTTCTTCCACATATTTAATTATTTCTTGTTGAAAAAGTCAAAAGAGTTCTTTTCTTAAATCTGTTCCTTTCTCTTTACTCTTGGAGACTGTATCTTCTAGAGTTTTTCTTGAAGTTATGCAAGTAGAACTTCCTTGGTGAGACTCGTCTGTCAGTCACTCTGATCCTAGAATAAGAAGGAAACAGCAGGAAAGGCAACGTAATTTCATAGAAATACATCCTTCAACATGAATTTTTGCAGAGGCTGCATAATACTCATGCTATATAGTCTTGGTGGCATGTATGAAGTTGTCTTCTAAAAAAAAAGCAAAAGAAGGATCTTCTTATGAGGAGATCTGATCGTCTTATGAGCTTGTCTCATTGTCAGAGTGAGAGTCTGGGTCAGGCCCCACACATGTCTGTCTGACAGAGAAATTAGTATGGGAAAGATGTATACAGTATTTTCTGCACTTTCAAGACAATATTTGAAATGTACCCATCAATGTACTACAATACGACGTTATAAATGTCCTGTAGTGTGTCCTGCTGTTGCCAACAGTGAAATAATGGTGCCATTTTGATGAGTTTGAATTGTTTGAAAAACAAAGATGCTCATCTTTAATCATATTTAGCTTCCCACCCAAGGAAAATCACGCACAGTCATTCTGTATATCATTTCTTGGCCCAGCTTCTCATCGCCTCTTCTAGCAGACATTAAATGCATGGCTGTGTGTCTCTGTGAGGCTGGGCCATAAACTTCTGTTTAGTATTCAAATGGAAAGTTGCCCTTTCAAGATTAGCTAGATATGTCAAACCAAGATATGATTCTATAACATTTAAAGAGCTTGACGTTTTTCCACCTCCAGAGTACAAGCCTTTTAGCTATTAGTTTTCTCTATTAGGAGCTAGTTTTGAATCTTATTTAGAGGTAGCCTGTCCCTGGATACTTTCAGTTTAACTGTTTTAGATCTGAACTAATATTGGTATTGTTAGTTGTGTTTAAGCCTGCAGGTAGTATCTGAGAACTTTAGATACCATTTATTTGTTATTGCCTGCATAGGTTTAAAACTTCCTCATTTTGAGCACTAGCATGTGATTTCTAAAACATATTTTTCTTGTGGATTTAAGCTATTGCTAAATTTCAACATGCACCACTTAAGTCTAGCCTTGGTTTTCACACATAGAAATGTCTGCACACGCCCTTTTCTGACGTGTCATTTTCCATGAATTTTAGACATAGAAAAATACCTCATGATGTGGCATCACTAATCATGTCATAAATTTAGAGAACTGTTACTTCTACTACTTGTATCCATGTTCTGCCATTGTCATTTGTGAGGTTCATGTGTTTTTAACTAGATTTGAAGGAGGAGTGTTGGAGCTTAGAAATAGATTTTACATGCGATGATCATGTATGAGGAAGAAATTCTCTGAGTTTCTGCTTCTCTTCTCTGCTCCTGTTTCAAATTTGCCCTTAAATACCCCGGTGAATGTCAGTCAATATCTTAATAGGCACTAAAAAGAACACTGCATCACTGTCATCCTGTTGGTCATAGATTGCCTCAAGCAGGCCCCAGTAACGTCTCCTTCATCCTAGCCCTGAGATTTTAAAAAGTGCCACATTCAAGGCTCTTTCAGGGTCAGGAGAATGAGACCCATCATTGTTACAGGTTTTTGGCATATTGAATACATCACGGGGAGTTTGCCAGACTCAGCCGTGTGGGCAAGATACTTTTGGTAGCCTGCCAGGTTCACCAGAGTAAGACCTAGATAATAAAATGTTGCTTCTGGGAATAGGGTTTTATAGTCCCTGGGTCTTGGCCGTTGATGGGATTACATGGTGCCGGGGGCAGTTGGTGGGTGTAATGCCTGGAAGGGGGGATCTGGGTGGAGGAGGCCCCAGTCCCAATCCATCTATGCCCCAGGTCCCGCACTCCTGGGTTCCTCTGCTGTTCATTTCATGAGTGAGGCTAGTGAGGCTAGTCTAAACATGTGGAGAGTGGTCTTAAGCATGGCTGTGACTGGAACCGGAGGTCTTCAGCTGCTGGGGCTCTGCTCACCCTGGTGAATGTCAGTCAATATATTAATAGACACTAAAAAATAAGAGATATTTATATTGCTTTAAGATATTTTCCAAGACTTTTTGTGCATATATCTAATAACATTTTTATAAGAAACATTTAAAAAAAATTTTCTTTCATTTAAATTTTTTTTGTTTTTTAATTAATTTTTATTATGAAACATTTTATGTATTATGAAACATTTTCCCCTCTCGGAGAGCCCGGCAAGCTACCAAGAGTATTTGATATGCCAAACACAGTAACAACAAAGTCTCCAATGGAGACGTTACTGGGCCTGCTCGAGCAAATCGATGATCAACGGGAGGGCCTTTTTTTATCTTTATGAAACATTTTAAATTTTTAACTAAAAATTATTTCACTTATGGATAGGTGAATATAGTTTTATTTGCTTGATAGGATAAAGAGATCCTTAAAGTATCTGATACAAGTTAAAATTTGTGTTCACTTTGAAGAAAAATTGTTATTTAATTTAAACATTCAATTTAAATTTAAACATTTAAACATTCAATTACACAGTAGTTAGAAGTGGAAAATTCTTAGCTTGTTTGAGTATTTTGTTGAGCAAAAGCTCAAAAATACAAAAAGAAATAAATTTTAAAAATAAAAATTACATAGATGAAATACAAAGACAAAATAAAACAGACCACAGCCATTACTGGTCCTCTAGAGCTAAAGAAAGTGAAAGAGAACCAGAAGAATATCAACAATGTGTGGTCACACTTAAGTGCTTTTTTCTATTGTATTGAATGTTGATCCACAGTAAGGGTCTGATACTTGATCACACAAGGCCTCATGACTACAAATATAATAGTCTATACAAAGGTAGAGCATGTCCTTAGAGATGGAGATGATTTCACCATCTAAGAATCAGGCAAGCCCAGTGCTGTGTGTACAACTAGAAACCCACCAAAGCTCATCTCTTCTGTTCTTATTTTCTGAGGAGGGCACTTCCATGTCCAGTGAGTTTTATCTGATGAACCAGAACTGGTAGAATTTTTACTGTCACTAGAAGAAACTGAACCAGAGATAAAACACCTTTTATCTGTTGTTCCAATTTTAAAACAATGAATAGTGTTTAGATGTATACTGTGCTTTCTGAGTTCTTGGTACACATGGTCTCATTTCATAGTAAGTTCTCATTTCTTTGCAAAATCCAGTGGCTTAAAGGCTGGAGAAGGGAGATTTGTATAAAGAGGAACCTCCTTAGAGAGAGTCATATTTGGGTGTGGTACCAAAGAAATTATAAAGATTGCATGTGCAGAAGGGACTTTTTTATTACTAAACTAACTAATGTCCAGGGTCCAAGACTTGAAGGGTAAAGTTTGGAGTCATGAGTGAAAGGTGGCAGGTGGTATGAGGGGCGAGAGATGGATCAAGTGTACAAAGGTCTGTGACCACACTGTCATTGGTTACTCCACTAGCCCCTCAGATTTCCAGAGTGTGGGGACTGTGATAACATTGTACTGCAACTAATAAGTGTCGACTGCATGATTGGACCTTGACAGAGATGAATTGCTTTCATTTGTCCTCTTTCTAAAACAAGGGTGTTTTCAATCCACCATAGTAACATAGATGTACTCCCTAGACAAAACTATATTTGAAAACCACTGAGTTTATTTTTCATGCCTCACTGATTTATTTTTTAATGAAAAAATAATATTATGCACATCACAAGGGACATCTGGTCAGGCATATGAAAATCCCGAATAGAAGTATGGAGAACTCTATATTTGTGAGGTTAAGTGTGACCCTTAGATTGTTAGTTTTCCATGCATACCCCACTTTGATCATTTCTTGTCTAGCCCTCAGAAATCCTCCTCATACCTCAATTTTCTCATCTATAATTCAGGAACTAGAGTATTGAGTGAGCTGTTGCCTGAAAAACACTCACATCTCTGAGTGGACAAGACTTGAGAAGTCCCTGCATCACATTTATGTCTCCCAGCATCCACCTACTGGAGACCAGTGGATTCCAGCAGTTTGTATCAGCAGTGCTGCTCAATGGATGTTTCCCCTCTGAGCTTAACCAAGAGTCATCCTTTCTTGTCTCTTGCCATCAATAGAGATTATTCTAGAACTTTACCACCTTTAGCACAGTTACCCATCTTGAAACTGCTGAAACTATTGAGCTGTGCTCGATGGCATGAAGTAAGTAGCACATTGAGGAAATAGTCACAGTGGGTCAGGTCTTTTGTCATCTCTTTACATGGTATCAGACTCCTCAACACTGAGGAGGGGAGATATTCAAGTATGTTTTCTGCTGGACCCCTGTTGACCATATTGAAAGAAAAGCAACAAAATACCAATACTAAATATTACACTTTTAAAAATCATTGACTATGGAGTAACATGTTATGAAACTTTATCCTCTAGTTTTGCTTGTCAAAATTTATTTGCTGGACATGCCATTTTGCTTCTCTGTGTTGGAGCATTGTTTACCAAAGAAGCTGATCACAAATGATGAAATCTGATTCCTTCAGCTATGAAAGTGCACCTCTGTGTAGCTGGGGACATTTCCATGGTGCTAACTAGAGGGCAGGGCTTCTCATATTAGGACTTCAGTAGAGAAGACACCGAGTTTCCTGATTTCACTACAGGAGTCTGGAGTATAGCCTGGGACTGGTGGGAGCTCTAATGACAAGAGAACAGCATTCTTACTGTTGTTTTAATTGCATAACATGGACCTATTTAACCACAGAATTATTCTTTTTAAATATACAATGGTGTGTGGGCACATGAGCTAGTGTAAACCACATGCCTTGCATACATGAGACCTGGGCTCCATCCCCAGACCACAAAAAGGAAAATCAACTCCATAACAAAAATATACAATGATGATTTGATAAATGTTGCTTTCGAGTCTGGGATCCCTAAACAGATGAAGTCTGTTAGCAATACATCTTCCTCTGTACACTCCTAATTAAGACTTCAGTGAATAATCGCTCTGTGGCTTGTGATGTTTCTGTTAATCTATCCCATTGTCATGGCTCACATGTCCTTCCTATAAACCTACCCTGTCCCATGTCTTGTCTCCCAGCTGCAATATAAAGAGCAGAACTACAAGGCAACTCCAGTCAGCAGCACCCCAGAGATAGAGAGAGTGAGGAGAAACCAGGAGCAGCTGAGCATGGCAAGTTTCTTCTTCCTCTTGGTTAACATTGCTTGTTCTCTCTTTGCTGTGCTCTGTCTTTGCTGTGCTCTCAGGAAGCTTTCCACACTCTCCATACTGGGATGTTTCTTTTCACGTGCACATATCGAAGGGTTTGAACTATGGCTCTTCAACCTGGACCCCAAAATTCTGGGTCTGTGTTGCTGTAAACTTACCATCTTTGTGTATTCAAGAAATATTTGTTAAGTATTAATTACCCCCATTTTACTCCTGGCACCTTAAATCACCACTGGCTTGTTGAAACACCCTTAATGTAATAGGCGTTGTTTTGGTCTCTAAAACATAAAGCTGGATTAAGTTCCAGTTCCTAAGGACTTTGTAGTTTAATAGGTAAACTTACAAATGTACATCTAGGTAAGGATCAGAGGATTAGTGGGTCTTGGGCTAAGCTGAGAAAAAAAATGTTATCTACTGGAACAGAACAAAAGAAGACCTGACTTGACTGGGGTACTAAGATTCATTTAGGGAATTTTAGAAACATAGCAGAAAACCTTATTCAATGATCTAGTACAATACAGTGACTATTAATCATGAGACACCTCTACCATGGACACTGTGCTAAGTACCTTATGTGAATCTATGAGGTTCATAAGATCATTTTTATAGTTTCTTGGTGTTGCAGTGCAAATCTTTGGGAGATCAGAATACCTCCCTGGACCAGCAGGATGTAAGGATAGATCAAAGCTTTGAACCCAGGTCTTGAGAATCAAAAAATCTCTTTCAAAAATACATAATTATTTTTCTGTTTTCTTAATAGAACTTTTACTAATATAAGCAACAGAGTTCTTCTCCCCAACTTAAGTTATTTAAAAGGCTTTAAAACTTAAGAGTGATTGATTCCAGATGTAGGAGAAAATAAGTGTCTAGATTTATTCTTATGGTGACCCTGAATTTTACAAAATCATTTTAAAGAAGCACAACCAAGCCTATGCGTTTGCTTAGTGATGTGAATCAGAATCCATGATTCTGGTGTAGAGGTGAGTATGAAAGCTGATGCATCGCTACTATGGAAAAAAGGTGTGAAAGAGATAAGGTTAATTCTGAGTCTCAGTCTCTGTGGTATTTGGATGGAGACCATTTTGCTATAGATTAAAATTCTTATATATTTTTTCATAGGTCAAATACAAAGGAGAGATGAAACAGGCAACAACCATATCTGACCCCCCGGAGCTGAAGAGAGTGAAGGAGAACCAGAAGAACATCAGCAATGTGTGCTCTTTGCAACTTTCTTCCTTTGATAGCGAATGTATAATCTGTATGTCAGAGAAGGGATTGTGTTAGCAGAATTTCCATGACCCTGAGTGACCATTCTACTCTCAGTGGCTACTAATTGGGACGGTTTTAGGATCTTAGGCTGAAAACAGGAGGTAACCAGACAGAATTCCCATTATGATTTTAATCTTGGAGTTCTGTGTATCCCTCTCATCTTGTCTTCATGCTTAGGTTTGCTTTGGTGTTGCTTCGTGCTTTGGGGTTGCCCAAAGAGAGGCAGACAAATAAGCAGTCTTTGTGCTTCTGAGATTCGTTCTTATTTTAGTTACTTCCTACCTCACTCTCTATCTCTGAGTTCCCCTAATTGTCATTTTATTTTCGACTCTCTATGGGGGAGAAATGATAAAATATGCAAGCTGAAGAGATCCCTGTGCACAAGTCTACTTTAGGGCCACTTGATATAGGGCTTTCATTCGTGACTCCCCACTCCTGATTCCCTTCTGTTTATGTAATCCTAGAATGTAGTTCATGCAGAGAATCCTTTTCTTGAAGTCATTAACATATAGATTGGGTTCTTTGGAGGAGGAAATTTGGAAATCTATTAAGTTTAAAGAAATCTTTTATTCTTCAAACATTTCAAGTCTTTTAGCCAGGTTCTAAAGCAAAGGCAGGTTATTATTTGGAACTTTTCCTAACAGCTGTGATTGGGAGAAGTAGATGCTCATCTTTTCAATATTTTTAGAGTCACTCTTGATGTGACTTCATTACTCTCACAAAGTAACATGGAAGGAGTAATGGAGGGGTGGGAAGCATGCTGGTCTGTTGATGGATGACCAGAGTAACCATGTTTTCCAAAGTTCTGCGACATTTAATTACTAAAATACCACTACACACTCATACTAGTAAGGCTAGGAGTTCCATAAGTCATATCCACAAAGACATTTCTCTACTTCTCAGTGATGAAATGCTTATTACACAGTTATTGATGGCAGGCCCAACTATTTGAGTCCATTTACTGTGATTTGGACACAGTCACTGTGATGAAGTGAATTAAAATAGATTTGTTTAAGATGTAAGCATTTAAAACATGGTGGTTTGTCAGTTATCTTTTTTGACCTGCTTTTTAATAGAAATACCATGAGACTTGGAATTGTATTGAGATGATTCATGGCACTCTATTGTTTTTTGTTGTCTGAAATGATAGGTTTGTTATAAAGGTCAACTGGGAAGAGCTACAGCTTTAAGCGTGACTCCTGAAATGGAAAGGGTAAAGAAGAATCAAGAAAATATTAGTTCGGCAAGTGGTTTTATTCATTTTGGACTATCACAAAAGATGCACTTTTTTTGGTTTACTGGCAGTTCTTTAATTTTTGTGTAAAATAAAATCTACTTTTGAGAAACATTGGCAATACATTGTATTAAGCCCAATTATGCTTTAGATGATTTCAAAGAGCTGTCACTCTACAAAATGATATTATCTTGCAACCCTTAATTGATAGTTCTTGATGTGAGCAACAATCATATTTAGAATTTAGTTTTAATTTTATCAAGTCGATTGGAACAATGATTTATGTTATTTCAGCCAGCATCTTTGAAAGTAGTAATGTTTTTGATGTGTAAAATGAATAGTTGTCATTTCACAGATATAGACCATTGAATATGCATTGTTAGATGCTCTCTGCAAAACCAGGTAAGAAATGAGTCATTGTTCCATTGCAAGACTTTAGGAGGAAAACACTGTCAGATGCGATGTAAAAATCATTGCTGATTTTCATCTAGTGGTGCATATCCCTATCTTTTTTGGATAGTGTACTTATCTTGCTGTGTATCTGTTGGGCCTTTGGTTCTGAGTTGCATACATTGCCCTAGGGTGGGCAATAATTGGTATCTTCATCTTACACATGGGCAGCTTCTCATTCTAGCATTCTGATGGTCAAATTTCAAGATGGGCTCTGGGGCCACGAGTCAGCATTTATGTTTGTCAGTTTGCAGCTGCTGGTGGCATTCCTGTCCAGAGATACTGGAATAATATCAATTACCTTTAGGTTGTAAAGGGAACAATGTGTTCCTCGTTTCTTATCCTCTATGGAGGGACAAAATAAATGAAACTTGTGGGAATGTTCGTTTGTGTCTTCTGTGGTGTCATGGTGAAAAATGGGGAAATGCAGAACCAGAAAAGTAACTATAGGCTCCTATTGGTTTTGGGTTTCCTATTAACTTTAAAAACCACTGTAACTGACTGCACTTTCAGTGAATTTTTTTTCCTGAAGCCATTAAAAGAGATCTTCAAGTAAAATTATTTTCAGTCATTATTCGAGACCTGAGTAAGTCAGAGAATTAAGTTACTTGGGAAATAATTCAGAATATGTTATCTGTTTCACTCATTGGGAAAGCTTAAAAAAGTGATGCCACTTTTAAACATTACAGTGACCTTCTAAACATGTTCTGCTATCTGCTTTGCAGGTAAAATATACCCAGGATCATAAACAGATGAAAGGCAGACCAAGTATGATTATAGATACACCTGGTCTGAGACATGTCAAAGAAGCACAAAATCATATTTCAATGGTAGGGCACAACCAGATTCCTCTCTCACGACTAAAACTTTACTAAAGAGCCGCACCACGTGGTGTGCTGACACTTCATGCACCCTTAATCCTGGACAACTAACAAAGCATGAGAATGCTGTTGGGCCCATCCTTTGGGTCCCCCCCCGAAATGTAATAGAAATGTTTCATCTAATAAAATAATTTTTCTCAGTGATGTTTTTGGTGTGTTTTATTTCTAACTTGACTACCATCAGTGCATTGTGTGAAAGACTTTTGCCTGGATTTCTTTGCAATTAATTTTTAGATAGCGTTTTGTGTCATTTCATGGTACAAAAAGTTTTTTAAGATGTATGTTTTAAAAGCATTTTAATGATATTGTATATATATGTATTGTAAAGTACACCTATTTAAGGTCTATAGTACAATAGTTTCTATAATAATTTAGAACTAAGCAACCATAACCCTAATCCAGCTCTAGAATATAAAACTGTATGTTTTGAAGCATAAATAAGTTTTTATGATTATATACAAATTTATGTATTTTCCTGTAACCTTCAACCTAACTATAAATGGTACTGTTTTCTTGAATAATTGTGTACAAATATTCTACTATTTTACTACATGTTAAATGTTAAGGTTTAGAAAAATCAGTTTGAAGCTAGTTTATACATTTTAGTGAAGAGGAACAAGATAAAAAAAGCATTAAAAGCAAAATCTTTTAAAACCTTTTATTTAAAGATGGATGTAGCTCTGACTTTTGAGAGCTTTTATTATTATTATTATTATTATTATTATTATTATTATTTTGACTTTTTTGGGTCATACCTAGCAATGATCAGTAGTTACTCCTGGCTCTGCACTCAGGAATTACTCTTGGCAGTGCTCTGGGGACCATATCGAATGCTGGGAATCGAACTCGGATGGGCCACGTGCAAGGCAAGCACTCTACCTGCTGTACTATTGCCCCAGCCTCCAGAGAGCTGCTCTTTTTGAGGGTGAAAAACAAAAATATTCTCACTGGTTTTCTCATGTTGGAAGCCTGAAGTCTCAGACATTGTTTCTTAATAATTGGAAACTATCATAGAAAATGATCTAGATGCTGCTGGTTAGTGACAGACATCATCGCTTAGATATGTGAGACATGTGGCAAGCAATACATTTCCAATTTAGCTCATGTTGGTTTTTTTCTTGTTTCTTTTCCAGGTAAAATATCATGAAGATTTTGAAAAGACCAAGGGAAGGGGCTTTACTCCTGTTGTGGATGACCCTGTGACCGAGCGGGTGAGGAAGAACACCCAGGTGGTCAGTGATGCGGCCTACAAAGGGGTCCATCCGCACATCGTGGAGATGGACAGGAGGCCTGGAATCATTGTGGGTAAGCTGAGTCTGTCCAGGTGGGATGGCTCCACCAGATGCTATGCTTCCCTCCTTGGTTTAGAAGGAGCCTGCTCACCCATTGGAGTCCACCACCAATGTCTGATTTAGTGCCCAGCTGGAAATGGATCCTAGCCAACTGCTATTGTGTCCACAATGTAGATGGGGCACATGGCTGTCAGTTCCTGGCATGAGAGGTTAATTCTTTGGTAATCCCTGCAGATACTTTTTGTGATTGGTCTTAAAGAGCTTTCTTGTGTTAAAAACATTCCTACTTGCTAAAGAAGCAGCTCAAACATCTGACCTGGATGATAAAAATGATTAAATAATGAGTTTTGTTTTTTCTTCAGCACGTGTATTAACTCAGTCTGTGAGGCTACAGACATTATCTATATAGGATGACAGGAAATAATCACTTTTTTTCTAAACCATAAATAGACACATCATAAGATTCTGATGGTATTCCATAATATGAGTAGCTTATATATTTCAAATATTATTTTGCAACGGATCAATGGGAGGACAGAAGAAGGAACTTTTCCCCTCCTGCCATCTGTTCCTCAGTCAGGGAAAATCTTGGTTGTGGCGTAGGCTGCTAGGTTCATACTAGAGTCAGAGATAGGGATAGAAATGACAGTTAACTGATTTTCAATACCTGTCAACAATATCCACTTTCACATGGCTATTTTCTTTAGAGATGCAAGCTTCTGAATTTGGGGTGGCTAGTAAAATAAGATTATTGTTAATCATGTGACAATATCTTAGTAATCTCAGTGTTAAATACCTTTATCTTCAAAGGTAGGAGTTTGCTTTTGTAATGAGTTAAAGGTTATGGGGTGTGGGTTGGATGGGGAAGCTGTTCTTGGTCTGGCATCAAACCCAGGTTCTTGCACATGTGAGATATGTGCGCAGTGACTGATATGTATATATAGATATAGATATGCTTACATATGTAGATATATCAGGGCTATATATACACTCATATATACATATATACATATATATAGCAGGGGGATATTTTAATTTAAAACATGGTGGTGAAATGAGACCACTAAGTTACTTATATGATGATAACTAAAGGGACTCTGAAAGTATTTTCTAAAGAGCGATTCTAAATGTATTTATAGACAGTTGATTGCATTGCTGAACTTCCCAACTTGGTTATTTAGTTGTGATGTTTTCAATGAAATTTCTTTCATTGAGCTATATGATTCTTTTATAAACATCCTATAGAAGGTCTGATTCATATCTTTAGAATGGAAATATTAAAGTTTGCAAAGTTCACCCTTGGTGGTCTTACATTAGATTAGGTGCCAGGAACGTCAAGGAGATCCTTGCTAGAACTAGGGGATTATCTAGATCTGTATTTCTTAACCAGCATCCTCCCCCTACCCAATATTCCAAGGAATGAGGGAGGCAAAGCATAAATTAGGGGGCCAACCAGTATGATGTGGTGGGTCACATGAAAGTAGCAATGTCAGAAGGAGCCCATCATTAGAAAAAGGTTGAGAAACACTTCTCCAGACTTTAAGATCTGAAAATTCAATACTCATTACTTTTGAGGTAGAAATTAGTACTATTATAATAAATATGTTTATGACTCTAAATTATTCACTTATAAAGCAATTTAGAGTTAGTTTCTCTGTATTGATGAAAACTGTTTTCCATTGGAAATTGTGAAAATTCATTTATTTTATTAATTTATCTATTTTATTGAATCACTATGAGACACACAGTTACACAGTTGTTCGTGATTGGGTTTCAGTCATACAGTGTTTCAACACTCATCCCTGAAAATTGTGAAACTTTAAAACAATGTACATTCAGTATACTTTAGTGTATGCCAGGCATAAAATAGAGGTTTAGTAATTCAGATGAAACCAATATGTGCTACTTCTAGTTTTGTGAGAGGCTTTGCTCCCCTTGGCCAAACTAAATCTTTCTGTGCTTCAGTCTTCACATCTGTTAAACGGGGGATAAAGTAATAGCTACAGAACTCTTTCTGAAGCTTAAATGAATTATAACTGATAATAATACTCCCAGGCATATGGTAGGCACCACATAATATTAATTAAATATGTCTCTATGGTTAAAAAATGCACTTGCACATGCAAGGCCCTGAGGTGGACCCCCCCCAGGAACTGCGAAAGAGTGTCCCCCCACAAATAAATAGAATAGATGAGATATCTAGTTCCAGTTTATTAATTACAGAAAGTTTTCAATGTTGTTCCATTCTTGGAAACTGTTACTTTGAAGAAAACAAATATAACCAAGGTAGGTCTTCAGTGAATGTGAGTTTTTCCTCCATGGGTCAGGGTTTTTAATTCATCTGTGTTATGATGAAACAACATTGAACAAAGTGACATTTGAGGACCACAGTAATAGATTTGACCCAGGCTCCATTGTTACCACATGTTTATCCCTAGGCTTTCATTCTTCTGGGTTCAGGTTAGCACTATACGGATCACTTTGGGATCATTCACTGGAGAGACTGATAAATCCAGACATTGTTAATTAGATTTGGATTTGTGCCTCTAACTAAAACCGGAGGCTAAATTGACTTGCGCCGTCTGGTTACGCATGATAGCAAGTGAACGGACCTTTGCTTGGCTGGGGGCTGGGTGAAAGCTGCTCCTTTACTCCATCTCTTCTCTCCCATTGCTCAAGCCTGTCCTGAAAGCATTTTTCTTTTCTAATAAATGAATTTCCTGTGAGTTCACTTATACACATACCTTCGATCAAAAAGTAGACATGTCCCAGCTGGCATTTTAAACATTTGCTTCTGTGATAGGGAGAGAAGACCTTTCAGTCTCGTGCAATGACTGCTTCCCATGCTTTTATTAAGGAACTTTGATCAAACATCCCACCTGTTTCAGAGGGTCTAGAACCTGAGTAGTACAGGGTGGCTGCACCTGTGTTGTCTGGGGTGCTGATGTGTTTGCAATGAGTCAGCACTCTCTGTGGCAAGTCAGTGAGGGTCAGCGAGGAAGAAGTCAGGCACCCTCCGTGGACTTGCAGTCCTTTTTAACAAACCCATGTGCAGGCAAACATCCTCTCCTCCCACCTTTGAAGCCCATCTGTAGCCCCGTGATTTGTGTGACCTGTTTGCTTTATCCATAGGTTCCCTTTCATGTGTTTGCCAGGCTCTCTTTGATGTTGATACTGTTTTAATTCTCTCTTGATTTGTCAATTTCTTCCTGTTGGGAAAAGACCTCAAAGTTTGGCGCACAGATCCTGGCTCCATCTTCGATATCGATCCCCTGGAAGATAATATTCAGTCTAGAAGTCTGCGTATGCTCTCTGGTACTGCTTGCATTTTGAGTTTCTATTTGCACATCCCCCTCCCCTCCACCGTGAAAGTGTACAGGTTCCTTGTGTCAACTGTGGAATGTATATCTTCAGGTTGATTCGAACCCAAAAAGGCTCTTATGTTGCTTTAAAATACCATTGATCACTTATGAAAACAAGAGTTGCAGGGCTTTTTCCATATATCCTAGATTGGTCGGTTCTATATTCATTTTAAAAGATGTATAATGCTTACTTACATCTGCTTTTTATTAGTGGCTATGATTTTATGGGTTTCCTGGGCTTGCAAATGCAGTTATTTGGATTGCACTAAGACTGTTGTGAAACATAAAGGAGAATTTGTTCCATGAAAAACACTGTTACAATATTTTAAAGGTAGATTTAGAGAAATATATAAAATAGCAGGAGGGTTTTCTGTATAGCATCATAAATGTTTTAAAATGGATTTTCAAAGTATCCTTTGGAACTCATCTATTTCTGAGTTTCATATGATGTGAAATGTGTAGTTTATGGTGAGAGTTTATTTGACTTTTAACTTAGGTTACATATTTATAATTAAAGGCAAAAACGGAATAGTATGGACATTTGGGGATCATGACAGGCTGGCCTGACATTTCAAACTTTGAGACTGTGTTTGGCACACTCGAGCCTTGACAGTTATGCAGTTATTCTAAACAGTTGTCAGGGCACTAAAGAAATCATCTTGTATCAGAGGTCAGACAAATAATCAAATGTGAGGCAGTTGATAAGAGACATTTATTAATAACACATAAACCTCCTGTATAGAGGGAGAGGGCCAGCATAACTCTTACTCCTCAGGTGGTCGTAGAAACTACCTCTAAATAGCTTAGCTAATGCAAAGGAGTCTGTGAGGAAGCAAGGGAAGGTCAGTCCATTAGGAAGATGACCTAAAAAGTCCCACTAAAGCTATTTAAATTCTGCCCTCTCCACTGATTAGATCCTCCCTGTCACAAGGCTCTAAGAGATAATTATGTGTAAATATCTCTTCAAAGATAATCTTCACTCTCAGAACCTTTCCCTTGAAATTAATCTTTTGCCAAAGATGCATTTGGGTAAGGGACAGCCGATTTTTGGTCCCTTGCACAATAGAATAGATCTATCATTTAGGTCTTGCTCTGATTTTCACTCTAGAATTAATAGTTGGCCTTAATAAAATTGAATTCCCAAGGAAAAGTACAGATTCTAATATTTTTATAATCAGTTTGATCCACATAATCAGCCAAAATAGGATATTAAATTTTCTACACACACATGTGAAAAGGTAACAAATACACATTGTGCTTGGTGGTACTTGAAGGTAGTTAGTTATAATCAGACATTATGTTTTATAGAAATTCATTTATTTGCCAATTTTTCTTAATTTGTGTCAATTTCCCCTCCATACTTCACCTTGGAAAAGAAAATCAGGATGACTGTCTCATTTAAATCATTGATTCCCTGTATGCTAAAGCTTGGGAATTGATGACTAGAATTTATTTCTGATCTTCGGGGTAAAATAAGGAACCATATTCTTCTTTATTAAGCTTTTAAGTCATTGTGTGTGTGTGTATGTGTCTGTGTGTGTCTTTTGGTCTCTGAGTCATTTAACCACAAGCATGAATACTTCCCTCTCCTTCCCACCTTATAGAAAAGGCGAATCAATATAGGAGACACCGTTCTCGATCTCATTCCGGCAGTACTTTTGGTACAGGGCTGGGTGAGGACAAGTCAGAAATATCTGAGACTTTCCCTAGCTTTTCCTGCTGCAGTGAGGGAACCAGACCATCTGACGAAGGAGGTAACAAATATTTATCACTCTCCAAGGAAATGCATGCATTTCTGAGTGTATCACAGAGTGCCTATAAACACATTCCTCACCTTTGGATATTGAACATGGAACTTTTTGACGACTAATCTGTATTTTCGCATGCTGTGGTTTTGTTTGTTTCCTGTTTTTCACTGTTCTCTGCAAATAGACCTGTAATGACTAAGGGGCTTTGAGTCTCTTCTGTGAATCTATTTCCCACGGGTATGATTGGTGGGAGTTGGGGAAGGGAACATAGCAGAAGTGGGTTCTGTTGAGTTTGAATCTGATTTCTATAAAGGCAAATCAATTATATAGTCTGTTATATTTGAGTGACTTAAGAGTTTGCCGAATGATTTGTGTGTGTTTAATAATTGATATTTTCAGTTGCAGACAGAGTTTGAACTTTATAAATGACATTGAATTTTCTACTTACAAGTTATTTATTTAAACAAATGAAAAATGTGATAGTTAATAATTTTTCCACAATTTATATACCCACCTTTTCGCTCAACCTTCTATTTTCTGCCTGCAAGCTGGTGGATTAGGTCTAGAATTTTTGGGGATAGGGATGACAAAGAATTCTTGATGATAAAACCATGGTGAAGACAAAGGTACTTTTAAAGATACTTTTTAATGGGAAGGAAGAAGATGGATGAAGCAAATGTGAACTAATACTGGTTGTTACTTCCAGCCTCAGAGTTCCTATTACTGAAATTCTTAATGCAGGACATTTTGCTATGGTATCAGTTTAGCCCCTCAAAAAAACAGATGGACTGAAACATCTTACCCAATGAACGTCTGTAAGCACTTGTCATTGTGCAGGGGGATTTTGTACTCATTCACATAAAACGCTCAGGAGAATAAATCAGTTTTATCCTGTACATCATAAAAGATGGAAAGATGAATCTAGACTGGTATTAACTAAATAGAAAGGTTTCAAGGGTCTCCTTTATCTGTGAATCTTATCAAAGGTTTGTACATGAGTTTTGCTCTCTGGTAGGTAAGACACACAGAGGGTCTGTGTTCTGTGTGTCCCCTTTCTGAATCTTGTTTTCTGTCCCTTGGGGATTGCTGATAGCCTCTCACTGGCCTGTGCTGCTGAGCCACTCAGCACTGTTGATACTTGGTGAGATAAAAGAAACCTAAAGCAAATACAAGAGCAAACATTGACCAACTTCGTTTAACTTGACTCAGCTCAGCATACACAGTTGAAGTCCTTCCTCTCCCCTCGCCCCCATGTGTTGTACCGTAGAGGCTGCTCCAGAATCTATCCATTAGTCACCACATCAAGCTTTCTTTGTACACCAGTCAAGAGCTTGGATATATCAGTGCACCCAGGGTGAACCAAAAAACCTGACACTTCAAACTTCCGGTCACGTGGAGGGCCTTGACACTAAACAGTTGCCCAAGTCATGTAGGATTGTGGACCGAAAAAGGGCTGTGTAAGAGGGAGGACACAAGGCTAGAAGATCTGAAACAGGGAAATTCTGTCTGGTGTGTTAGTAGGGAACCCTTCCCCAGGGTTGGAGTTGGAGTGCAGTGGTAAATGCATGTAACTAAGTCAGGGGACTTGGAGAGAAAGTTGTTTTTGGTAAAGATAGCAGAGCGCTGAAGTGACATGTCAGGAATATTCAAATGCTGGTATCCAGTAGGCAAGGGAACTTCTGGGACATCTGGACTGAAAGTGAAAGTGGAAATTGTCCTACTGATGACAAGGCCTTGCTTGGATTTATGTGGAGGAGGATAATTCTGCTACTCAGGTTCAGTGGCCTCAATTCTGCTCACAGTATGGGCTTCTTTTACAGGGATGAGGCATGGTTCTTTGTCTCTTCCAGTTGTTTCTAGCAGAGGACCCTATGTCATGCTAAACTGAATGAAAAATGTCTCCATTGAAAGAAAGTACACACAGACATTCTTGCTTTTCTACTAGCATTTGACTGAGATATGAATGACTCCATTTTTGAAAGTAAGAATTTCAGGGAGATGATGGTGGTATGTGGATGATTCTGGGCTGAAGGAGTTTCTCAGTGTCTCAAACACTGCCTTGTAGAAAAAGCCTTTTCTTCAGAGTTATTTATATGAGCTTTCCTCAGCCACCTGCCAAGAACTTGGGATGCTCCGTCTCCAGTGACCTTTTCTCTGATGGCAAATAGATTTTTGAGGTATAAAGCCCAAGTCAAAAGGGTACCACTACATTTGCCAACATGCACATGAGTGATGTGGCACTCAGAGGACTGACATCTGGGTTCATTTGAAAAGGTTTTAGGTTACTTGGAACTGTGTGCCCAATGCCGTTTATTTTAGGGAAAGCACACATGAACTTACATCATGTGTCTGTATACAGATTAGTGACACATTAAACCTAAAGTCACCTCCCCAAGCCTTCCTTTCTCCTTGAAATCATGCTGTGTTTTTAGCTTCCCAGCTTGACAGGTGACCACTAACAGATAGTGAAGTAAATTCCTTTGGAGCCACCCACAGCTCTTGTCTTTTATTCATGCGGCATGCCCAAACATTAACAAATGCCATCAGCTTGTCCAGGAAGAATCTTCCAGGCTTTGACTATGCCCATCTCCCTAGTGCAGCCTCCTATGTCTCTTGGATTAGCACGGTGACTTCCTGCTCCTGTACTTCCCGTCTTGTGTTGCCCACGCTCTGCCCCAGCCTGCTCTCTACATGAACATATGGTTTATGAAACATGTCAGACCACATTACTCTTCTGCCATTCCATTCAGAACACAGCTCAGCTCCTGACCCTGGCTTATCTAATGCTCACTTGATCTGGGCCTTGGCTGGACCCTAAACTCTTTCTGTTCCTCAGAATATTTCCACCACACTGGCCTCCCTGTTTCACCTTACACATGCCAGGAAAGAGCCCTCAGATAACACTGTCTCCCTTCTACTACTGGAGCACTCAAGTTCCCACCTCTTTTCTTCTTTTTTTAAAATTAATTTATTTATTTTGAATACCCATCCCTCCACCAGTAATCATTTCCCACCACCTCCAAGAATCCCAGTAACCCTCCCACCCCCCATCCTCCCCATCCCACCCTGCCTCTGTGGCAGGGCATTCCCTTTTGTTCTTTCTTTCATATTGGGTGTTGTGGTTTGTAAAAGAGTTAATCCTGATTTTCAGGGAGAAACGTTGGATAATTTACTTTCCACTGATCACTTTATATATAAGGAGATGTCACGTGGCCACGTAAGTGGCCACGCGGTTTGGAGTAAAAGTCCTGGTTTCTGCATAACTGAGCTATGCTTGTAGAGGCTCATAGTCACCGGGGTTCCATCTGGAGGAGGCGAGATACGGCACACCCACCTCTTTTCTTGTCTTTCCATCCCCACCTGGAGCACTGTCTCTGCTCTTTCCAGCTCTCCCACAGGGAAATGCTCACCTTGCCCTGTCTGGGCATACCTGCTCAGTTCACATTTTCCCAGAGACTCCCTCTCACCACGAGAGGTACAGCCATATCCCTTCCTGTACTGTCTGCCCTTTTGCCCTGATTTTATTTTTCCTTCACAGCACCAAAACCTGTGACATTGTATACTTGTTTCATGGTTTGTCTATGGCTGTCTTCCTGGAACAGAAGCCCTGTCCTAAAAGGAGATGGGATGATTCATTTACTGCTTCTCTCTCTCTCTCTCTCTCTCTTTCTCTTTCTATTTCTCTCTCTCTCTGTAACTAGCACTTGGCAAATGTTTGATAAAGTAACCAAAGGAATATTTTTAGAGCTTGAGCCACACACACACACACACACACACAAATATATGTAAGTATAATGCTTTTTTTTTAATGCAATTCTATTGTGGAAGGCTTTCAAGGAAATTCTTCCTTTTTTGTTTTGATATGTTTCAATGACATTAAAGCATAGCTAGAGAAAAACCTAAAGTGGAAACATTCTCAGCAGGTTTTTCTGTTTTTTTTTTTTCTGGGGAAAGGAAGGATCTGTGTCCATGACTTCTTGGTTGCTTTGAAATAGAGGGTCCCCTTTGAAATACGCACAGTTCTGGACTCTTGTAACAAGATCTTGATTGGCTCCACAGAGGAAGATGCTTTGATAGTGATGACAGCTATTTGATGAAAAACTTTAGTGTCTTCAGCAGGAACCATAAATCATATGCGTTTGTTTAAACCTATTCTCGAAAATTATTCTGGAAAGTTCTTTAAAAATAGTATTTGTTGTGGTACTACATGGAACGTATCATGCTAAGCAAAACGAGTCAGAAAGAGAGGGACAGTCATAGAAAGATTGCATTCATCTGGGGAACATAAAGTAACAAAATAGGAGACTAACACACAAGAATAGCTGAGATAAGTACCAGAAGGTTTACTCCATGGCTTGGAGGCCAACCGCACATACTGGGGGAAAAGGCAGTTCAGATAGAGAAGGAAGCACTAAATAAAGGATGTTGGGAGGATCCTCTCAGGATGGGAGATGCATGCTGAAAGTAGACTATAGACCGAACCTGATTGCCAGTCTCTCAGTGTCTCTTTTGCAAACCACAACACCCAAAAGGAGAGAAAGAACAAAAGGGAATGCCCTGCCACAGAGGCAGGGTGGGATGGGAGGGACGGGGGGGTGGGAGGGGATACTGGGATCATTGGTGGTGGAGAATGGGCACTGGTGGAGGGATGGGTACTGGATCATTGTATAACTGAAACCCAAGCACAGAAATTTGTAAGTCTACAACTGTACCTCATGGTGTTTCACTAATAAAAATTTTAAAAAAATAGTATTTGTTAGTGGAAGGATAGGTTGGAACAATAGCACAGTGGTAGGGCATTTGCCTTGCATGTGGCTGGCCTGGCTGACCCAGGCTCAATTCCTCCGCCCTCTTGGAGAGCCCAACAAGCGACCAAGAGTATCTTGCCCGTATGGCAAAGCCTGGTAAGCTACCCTTGATGTATTTGATATGCCAAACACAGTAACAAGTCTCACAATGGAGATGTTACTGAGCCTGCTTGAGCAAATCGATGAACAACAGGAGGACAGTGCTACAGTGCTACAGAGGAAGGATGAAGAACAGAGAAAAATCTAGGTATTTGAAATGGCATTTTTTACTCCATCCAGATTATGTTGATTTTTTAAAAAAAATCTAGGTTTTCTATAAATATGGGATTTTATACATAAAGTGCAAGATGATAATCCAGGAATGACTGTCTCACCAAACTACCTGCTGGAGAGGTTATATGTATGTGTGTCTCGGGGGGGGGGGGAGGGCATGGGGAGTGTGTAGAACTGTTTTGCAAAGGATTCCCATACAAGCTGCACCCTCACACTCTTGGTCTACTACTTGGCCTACTACTACTTGGTCTGGGGTCTCTGGCGACCCCTCATTTTATTAGGTTCAGATTCCATACCCTAACAAGAGGGAGAGAGAACAAAAGCTTTTCCAGATATTTCACATTACCTCAGCTGTGTGACATACATTGAAGTAAATTCATGTTTTCCTTCATTCCCTCCTGTGTATGAAATTGTGTTTAGATTCTGAAGGTGATCTGTTTGATTGGTGAATTAAGAGGCTGTCTGGGTTTGAAGAATCTTAGTGTTCGGGTCCTTGCCATGAGTTAGAGACAATTCTGATTGTTAGGAAACAAGGTTAAACATTCAGCTCATTTCCTTGAGGCTAAGGGCAACGTTTTCATCATTCACATTTGGTTTTCATGAGCATTAGCATATAAGCCTTCCACTTTCAGTTTTTATCATTGTTTTAGTTATGTATTTCTCATGATATTTTCCCATCTTGCTTTGATTGCTGGATATTTTCATTTTCTTATGTGATTATTTGGACTTTCTTGACTTTTTAAATCTACTTTCCAGGGTATTAAGTTACCAAAGGGTTTTTTTTACTTTACATCTCTACTGTGTAACTTTGATTTAATAAAGGAGGCTTTTATTTAAACTTTATCTAATTTTGTTTTGATTCTTGAATAGTATTATTTGAAACTATCTCTATTGCCTTTTAGTATTAGATTAGCCTATTTCCACTGGACACAGAGTTCCTTTTAGTCCAAGTAGTCCTGGTGATTTTTGTTTATTTCACTGCCAGATTTTCTTTGATCTTTGTGTTTGTCTTTAGTTAACTGAGTCTGTAACATGCTTTTACCTTCTGGTGGTCTTGGTATTCCTTTGGTTTTCTTTCATGGACACTTCCGTATCGCTAGTATTTTAATGTGTTTTCAGTCTCACCCAGTATTTAGCCTTTCAGTTTGAACTTGACTTTAGTTTTGTTTCAAGTATTTTATGCCCTTGTGTTTTCCTCTGGAATGCACAAGTAGGGGACTGTGGCAGAGAGGGAAGCACAGACACGCTTTTCAGAATAGATGCTTTTCATCATTCCAACCTTGTGAGTGTTTTCATTTTGCCTGGAAAGGACCTTCTTGGGATGTCCTCATCTTCCACAGGGGATGAAATGCAAGTTTCTGGATCCATCACAGGCCTAGCTGGGTGGTTATCCGATAGCCCAAACTCATGTACTCTGTCCTCAAGAGATTAAGTTGAAGAGAGGCTTTTGTACATTGGGAAACTTCAGAATATTGTCGATGAGATGCCAAGTTTGGGAGCACTTGCCCTGTTTTTTTTTTTTACTTTTATTATTATTTTTTATTTATTTATTTAGGGTTTGAGGTTACCTCTGGTGGTACTCAGGATGACTACTGGCTCTGTGCGCAGGGATTGATCCTGGTGGGTCTTGGGGTCCTTATGGGATGCTGAGGATCAAAATTGGGCTGACCAGATGCCAGGCAAGTGCTCTATTCACTTTAACTCCAGCCCTGGTGCTTTAGAAACTCCTCTTACCACTTCATGTGCACAGACATAAGTTATCTTCCTGTGTATGTGTATACATGAGTTCCTGGGAACACAAAAATGGAAAACTCACCTAGGCATAGTCTTAAGAGAACTTACTTAAGTGAACTCACACATTGCTGAGGTGGGAACCAGATGCATGAACTCACTTGTTTTAAAGGAAAGCATTATGAAGGGGTAATATAGATGGTCTCTGAATTTTAATGGCTCTATTTCTGATTTTTTGAGTTGGCTAGTGTGAAAGAAAGCCCCATTTGGTGTAAACTGCTTTGAATTTTGAACTAGGGCATTCTCTCTCTCTCTCTCTCTCTCTCTCTCTCTCTCTCTCTCTCTCTCTCTTCTTTCTCTTATTTTACTTTCAGGACAGTTTTCACAAATGATATGAGCTATTCCATGCTTTGTTATAAGATAAGCTTTGCGTTAGATAATTTTGCTAAGGTAACCCTTCCAATCACATTGAAGATAGGCTAGGCTGAGCTATAATGTTTTGACATGGTATTTTCAACTTCAGTGAAATTGTTAGGTCACAATCACTTTATAAGTTATGGAAGAACTAGAATAGGGCTCAAATGAGCCAGCTAGAAAGATATTTTTATGGAAGACAGTGTATGAGAGAACATAGTATCCAGGAAAGGGGGAGTGTTTTAGCCCATATTGAGTTTAAGTATCTATATTCTAGCAGATACATGGAAGAAGAACCAAACTCTGTCTGAATTGTAAAGAGCCACAATCTCTTCAGAAATAGGATTTAGCTAAATATCATTTCAGGGTACTTTCTTTGAAATTTTTTCAATTTTATCGGTTACTTCAAGGACCAATTACTTAGATTGTGGGAAGTGAATCTATCGTTAGAGTTTTGTTTTTATTATTTGTCTGATATTTACAGGGGCACCATGACACACAGTCATTCTAATGACAGGGTTTCAATGTTCCATCCACTCTCTCTGGGAGCTTGGGTCACAATGTGGACTACAATGGATGATTTAGAATCATTACCAAGAGAATTATCTCTGTGAGCATCAAATAACCAAACCTTGTCAGTCCTTTAGAAGGGTTAACAATGTAGAGATGCTCTGTGGATTTTCACTTCAAACTTGTAAACAATCTTATTGTTGACATTTGTTATGTATATGGAAGGGAAGGAACACCCAAACCAAAATACTTTCCAGTTCTGTTTCCAGACTCCAGACAATAGAGCCAATTGCTCTATGTAAATGGGAATCTCAAATATTTTATCTGGAATCAAAGTTTTAGTATCTATCTTTCCCACCAAACACCTTTTCAAATAATGGTGTGATCATTTTGCCTTAATACTCAAAGACAATGACACCATATGATCATCTTTCTTTCTCTTTCTTCCCATTTACTCATCTTTAAGCCTAATGGCTCTGTCTTCAGAGTATATCTATATTAAGCCCATTCTTTCAGTGCTACTTTTATGGCGTTTGAGAGAATGTATTTTCTCTGTGAGATTGCAGAAATTAGCCCCAGCTTTGTAATCCACTTTGTAATCCACTCTTGATCCCTTCAGATCTTGCTTCTCTACAGTTTTCTAGGTAGCACTGTTATACAGTTTTCTAGGTAGCACTGTCCTCTTGTTGTTCATCGATTTGCTCAAGCAGGCACCAGTAATGTCTCCATTGTGAGACTTGCTGTTCCTGTTTTTGACATATCGAATATGCCGCAGGGAGCTTGCCAAGCTCTGCCATGTGGGCGGGATACTCTTAGTTGCTTGCTGGTCTCTCCAAGAGGGATGGAGGAATCGAACCTGGGTTGGCCATGTGCAAGGCAAATGCCCTACCCGCTGTGCTATCGGTCCAGCCGAGTTTTCTAGGTAACCCTCAAAAATAGAAGAGCCCAGCATTGGTGAGGTTGTGGGAAAATGAGGATCCTGATAAGAACACTGTTGGTGGGGGTGGGGGTATAACAGTACAGTCACTGAAAAAATAATCACTATCACTATCACTATCACTATCACTATCACCCTGTTGTTCATCGATTTGCTCGAGTGGGCACCAGTAACATCTCCCTTCATCCCTGTCATGTGCTAGTGTAGCCCGATGGCATATTGGGGGCTCTTTCAGGGTCAGGGGAATGAGGACCATCATTGTTACTATTTTTGGCATATCGAGTACGTCACAGGTAGCTTGCCAGGCTCTGCTGTGCGGGCAGGATACTCTCGGTAGCTTGCCAGGCTCTCTGAGAGGGAGGGAGGCTTTTCGGGAAGCTTCTAATCACCTTTACAGGTGTTCCCAGTCAGGCATATATGCGGACAGGATACTCTCAGTAGCCTGCCAGGTTCTCTGAGAGTGAGAGCTAGCAAATGTGGCCACGTGCTTTTGGGAACTTGGTTTTATAGTCTCTGGATCCTGGCCGTTGATGGGCTTACACGGCAGTTGGTGGGTGTCTAGCTACTGGAAGATGGGGGATCTGGGTGGAGGGAGGCCCAGTCCCTAACTGAGCAGTCTTGGAGATCTCAGCCCCAGGTCCTGCACACCTGGGTTTCTCTGACAGTTCCTTCATGTGTGAGGCTCATCCAAGCATGTGGAGAGTGGTCTCAGCATGGCTGTGCCTGGGTCCCAGAGGTCTTCAGCTCGGCGTGGAGAGAGAAAAATAATAGAGTAAAATATTTCTACCTGCTTTTCTCTCTGTAGGGAGCATCTAGAAAAGTATTTGTATAGTAGGACATACTCTTTGAATTTCGTTGAATACCTTAATATATTTAACCTAAATTTTGATGAGAAAACCAAGGATACAGCTTTGTTCATGTGTTAAAAAACTAAAACTGGCATTAGTCTTACACTTAATAGTGTCTCATTACAGCTGGTTTGATAAGAGGGTAGCAGAAGTTTTCATTGTTGTTGTTATTTTGGGGCTACAGTGGTTCTGAGGTCTCACTCCTGGGATCCTTGTACTCAGGGATCACTGCTGAGGTTCTCAGGGAACCATATATAGTTCCAGGGATCAAACTGGAGTCATCTCTGTGCGAGGCAATCACCTTGTCCCCTGTACTATCTCTTTAATCCCAGTAAATTTTCTTTTTAAAGAAGTAATGGAAGATAGAAGACTGGTATGTGGATTAGTAAGAGATCCAGTCACATACCAGTTACATGTCATTCCAAATGACATGGTAGCATGTCACTCTAAAGTCAGAATCAGCTAATAATTGCTCTTAACCAATAAATCAATAAATTATCTATGCATTTGTACTTTTGTTCTATCAGCCCTCCGCTGTATTATACTGATGATATTTGTCCTGTATAGAGACTCAGTAGACTTGCCTATCATAATTCTAAAATTCCTGCCTTTGGTGGCTTCTGTATTGGTGTATTCTAGGTTACTAGTACATCATAAGCTCTAGGTATATAGACCATGATTGTGTCATCTGAATTTCCACTTAGTTCCCAAAGTAAGATAGAAAAAGACCAATGAATAAATGGTGAATGATGGGATAAAAATAAAGGAATCAGTCATCACTGACTTCCTAGACTTAAGAGAGACCACTAGATGTACCCTAAATTCCTTAGGATAGCCATCATTAAAAGTTAAATGTGCTGTTAAACTGAAAGCAGCAATATTAAACACAGACAGAACATAAAATAGCTCTTAATGTATGTTGAAAGTGAAGTATTTGTATCTAATCACCAGCATTTTAAAATCTTTTTAAATATGTGTTTATAAAGTAACAATTATTTGCCCTCTATTGGTATTCATTTTCTCATTAATTGTATATTTTCCAGGTGGAAATTGTGTTTTCTGATTTATAGGTGTCATTCTTCCCCAACTTTAGGGTAATTGGTGTTTAGTCATGAGCATAGTTTAAAAAATTTTGATAATCAGGGTAAAGGCCCTCCCGTTGATCATCGATTTGCTCGAGCGGGCCCAGTAACGTCTCCATCGGAGACTTTGTTGTTACTGTGTCTGGCATGTCGAATACTCTCGGTAGCTTGCCGGGCTCTCTGAGAGGGGCGGAGGAATCGAACTCGGGTCGGCCATGTTGGCCGCGTGTAAGGCGAACGCCCTACCCCCTGTGCTATCGCTCCAGGATAATCAGGGTAACCATAAAAAATGCTCTCCTTCATTTTAACTTCCTCAGTATTTGCAGTATTTCTATTTTGCTACTACTACCTCAGTTATCTATGCATTTGTACTTTTGTTCTATCAGCCCTCCTTACCCCAAACTCCTCTAGTAT
This sequence comes from Sorex fumeus, assembly GCF_029834395.1. Lineage (NCBI taxonomy): Eukaryota > Metazoa > Chordata > Mammalia > Eulipotyphla > Soricidae > Sorex > Sorex fumeus. The sequence goes on along the minus strand of NW_026606083.1, from coordinate 17,157,691 downwards.
GATTTGTGTTAAGTACCTACATTCAATAAGGGAGTCTTAATGAATTTGTAATAATTTCTGATTGGAATCATTCCTCTACTTTACACTGTATCACTGTCTTCCTGTTGTTCATCGATTGCCTCGAGCAGGCCCCAGTAACGTCTCCTTCGTCCTAGCCCTGAGATTTTAAAAAGCGCCACATTTGAGGCTCTATCAGGGTCAGGAGAATGAGACCCATCATTGTTACTGGTTTTTGGCATATTGAATGTGCCACGGGGAGTTTGCCAGACTCTGCCGTGTGGGAAGGATACTTTTGGTAGCCTGCCAGGTTCTCTAGAGTAAGAACTAGATGATAAGATGTTGCGGCCACGCTTCCAGGAGCAGGGTTTTATAGTCTTTGGGTCTTGACCATTGATGTGATTACACGGCGCCGGAGGCAGTTGGTGGGTGTAACGCCTACATACTGGAAGGTGGGGGATCTGGGTGGAGGAGGCCCCAGTCCCAATCCAAACAGGCTTGGAGATCTACACCCCAGGTCCCGCACACTACTACATAACTACATAAATCTTAAAAGGGACTAACTTTATAAACTATAAATTATAACTTCAAGATAGTGATTTTGAGGTGTCATATAGCTCACCTTTGAGGTGTAATATAGCTCAGTGGTATGGCACTTGCCTTTCATGTCAGATTCACCAGATGGTGATGTTCAGGACCTTCTCCTGGCTCAATGCTCAGAGATCACTCCTGATAGCATTTGAGGAAGACCATTTCTGTTACTAAGGATCAAACTGAACTGGGGCTATGTGCAAGTCATGTGCCTTAACTCCTGTACTGTATCTGTGGCCCCACAACAGCCTTTTCTATTTTGAAAAGCACTTTTCATTTTCCCAGTTTTTCTGTGCTTAAATATTAACTGTACAGTGATACAGTGAAATTAGTATTTTAATTTATCCTCTATAGCACTATAGCACTGTCCTCCCATTGTTCATCAATTTGCTCGAGTGGGCACCAGTAATGTGTCCATTGTGAGACTTGTTACTGTTTTTGGCATATCAAAGATGCCACGGGTGCTTGCCAGGCTCTGTCATGCGGGTGGGATACTCTTGGTAGCTTGCCGGGCTCTCCGAGAGGGACAGAGGAATCGAACCCGGGTCGGCTGCATGCCCTACCCACTGTGCTATTGCTCTATTAGTATATAATCCCAAACTTTATACTAGTATAATACTTTCAAAATTCTCATTTAGAATTACATTCTTATGTTTAGTGTCTAGAACAGAAATTATCATAAATTTTGAATTAATTCAGACTTAATATATACTTCCTAATTATTTTACTAGCAAATGTTATCATTTACTATTAAATAGCAAAGCAAGATAATTATTTTTTTGTTTCTTTTCTATTCTACTATACATGAGTATTATCATGCCTCTACTATACATGAGTATTATTTCCAACTGAATTTGAAAAGTTTGCTAGAATTCATCACTATCACTATCACTGTCCTCCCGTTGTTCATTGATTTGCTCGAGCAGGTCCAGTAGTGTTGTGAAACTTGTTACTGTGTTTGGCATATCTAATATGTCACGGGTAGCTTGCCAGACTTTGCCGTGCGGGCTAGATACTCTCGGTAACTTGCCAGGCTCTCCAAGAGGGGCGGAGGAATCGAACTCGGGTCAGCCATGTTGGCTGCATGCAAGGCAAAAGCCCTACCCGCTATGCTATCGCTCCAGCCAGAATTCATCAAAAAATGTTTTAATTTGAGCATAGCCGGATGTGATCCAATCCTATTCCCAAATGTTTTAACATCTTAATTTAAATTTAGAAAAATTAAGAGTTGCTTAAAATAGCAAATCTTAATGATGAAATTAATCTACAGGAAAATTAACAATTCCTTTATAATACAAAATACAATTAGTAGAATATTACATGATTATATTTAGCCATCACATGTTGCAATTTGTTAGAAACTTTCAGTTAGTTATTTCTGTCAGTTCCTCAATAAAAAAGTTCAGGGTTCTGACTGAACTTAAATTTTTTAGAGAAATTCATATTTCTAGTATCAATAGACTTAGAATGAAAGCAACATCATAAGTTTCGTTTTCTGAGAGTGAAGTTAGGGAAAGGATCAAATGGTAATGAATAGCACTTGTCCCCAAGATACACATGTGTCTTTCATTGATTTGCCAAAATTAAATCAAAGGGTTCCATATGTGTATGAAGGAGAACCATCTGACACATAAAGTAGCAAATAATGAAACATTAAAAATGTATTTCCTGTCAAGCAGAGTTGATTGGGAAAAGGGCAGGTTTGATCATCAGGAAGGAAATAAATATGGGCCTAGAATATTCACATTTAGCATGTGAAAACTTTTGCAAGAGTTTTAGAAATTGCAAAGTGGTTACATGTCAAAGAGAGAATGCTTAGTCCCATGTTTTATATTATTGGACATTTGTCAGTCATAATGTTATCTTTGTTGTCACAATTTCCCTGTTCCCCCAAACTTCCTATTTCATCCAGGTGCCCTACATCCTCCCTTCTCCAGCCGCAGGCTAGAGGTCATGGAGATTGGATCCTGACTTTACAGGAACTACTTAACATTTCCATAGCCTCATACAGCTGGGTGATGGATTGAGTTTCTGCAATTTGTTTTTCATCTCCTGTGGCCTGGGCTTATTATCATGTGCTGCCTCTCTTGTTGCCAGATTCTCTGATCCTTATTGTCTAATCTTCCCCCCAAACATTCCTGATCTGTTCAGGCTCCATTTTCAAACATTCCGGTCCTTGATCTTTATCTGATGCTCTCCACCTGGGCCAGGCACACAGAGCTTGTGGATCAGTTGGTCAAGCTCATCGCTAGAACTTGCCCACAGGTCTTTGCAACTGCGTGCCTTTGGTTCCAGTGACCTGTTCGCGTTTCCCTATTTGACCGAAGTTCTTTGTAATCTGCTTTTATCTTCAGCTCCAGACTCTCCCGAACTGAATTAGAGCTTATCTTCTGGGCCCCAGGAGAATCCTTGTTACATCCGCTTTCCCTTACTATCCCATTGAAGCTCATGGTCAGGGACACATTGAGACAGTTTAATATATGCCTGTTGATTGGAAAAAAATATACTTGCCCATATAAAGTCTAATCAACCTTGAGATGTGTTACAGGAATTATTTAGTGTGCTTGTTGCTAAGGGTATCTAGTGAAATAAAACTGTACTGGGGAACTTTTGCTGGATTGATGCTATTCCCTAAGAGTCAGTGTTTGAACTGATTAATGTAAGAAAACTCAAATGCAATACCCAGTTTTGATCTTTTAACAATACATTTCCTGCATTTACTTAATCCTTATTTATAAGATATCCTCTGCATGGCATGTTGAGAATTATTTCTCACTGTGCTTGAATAAAGTATCTTCTGACAGGAGATTGGTTTATACAAGAGATTGGCAGTTGTGTTCACAGAAAAAAATTAGGATTTTTCTCTCAGTTGACTTTGAGTCATGGCATAATTTGTGACCTATAGCTATCCTTGATATGGCTTATCTACAGAGATGATACAGATGATACAGTATCCCTGTCCACCTGATATTTTTTTTTTACTTGGAAATACAGACACATCCATGCTCTATATACATTCTTTTCTTTTTTGTATGGGTGGGGGTGGAGAAGGGGAGAGTTTGCAAGTGTGTTTGTTGATGAATATATTCACTGTGTTATATTTAAACTGTGAGAGTGTTGTCAAAAACTAATTGGGGACATAAATGATTTTCTTTCCCCTCAGTGGAAATTTGCTCCTATATATGACTTGGGTGACTGAAGTTACCAGTTGGGGACTTTCTCCTGACTTAAAGAGCTAAAATTCAGAAACGAATCTGAGCGGGGGGAAAAAAAGCACACACGTTGGAATTCAAATTGAATGAAAGGGTAAATTGGCAAGATTAATCTGAAGCAAACCATCAGATATTCTTAAATAAATTTGAGCTCCCTAGTCTTTTTCAAACCATATTATGTCTTAACTTAGTCCTGTCAGAGAGCATTTTTGGACTTTTTTTTTTAGAGAAAAACCAGTTAGCTTTGAAATAAAAACATACTGCTTCACTGGGCTTTTGAGATGAAATTTAACTGTCAGAAAAATTAAGTATGCCTCACTTTTTTCAATATTTAGGACCACAGAACCTCTGAAAGAATATTTCAGATATTACTATCTAACACAACTAACCCAACTATATTAATAAAGCAATCAGATACAGTGTATGTTTTTAAGATCACATCTATATATGGTATTGCAGGTAATAGGTAATTGGGAATATTTAAATCTTCAAATTATATTTAATTCATTAAACATTATAAACTTATTCTTTAAGTTAGGGAAGAAAATGGTTAAATAATATCTCAAATTTAATTATATTTTTTACTCTAAATTATTAGCCAAATGGAAATTGTCCCTATGTTGATGTTGACTTTGGGGATTTTGTAATTTGGATACAGTAGAATACTACTAGTAAATGAAGAAAGAACGAAGATTAAACAACACACACACACACAAACACACACATCCCAGAGACTTGTCAGATGCCAAAATGACCCTCAAAAGACACCTAAAAGCCATTGCTTCAGATATGGTGTTTGTGCCTTGAACTTGACTTTCCCCCACAAAAGTGAATGAATTATTCTCTTGATTCCTTTGACAGATATTCTGTCTTCTTATCAACTGCATTCACATAAACTTCTTGTGAGACTTAACCCCCCAAATTTACCACAGAGATGAATGCCCTTGTGACATCCACCTCCTAATACCATTCCATGGGGGTTTAGAATTTCAGCATCTCAAAGACAGAGCAGTGTTGGACACAACTGTTCAATCCATTTTAGGAGAAGAAAGGGAATTACAAACTGTATTTTAAAAATTGTTTCAGTGTGATCTGATTGGTCTCAGGTAAGGGAAAAGAAATCAGACAATTTGATGGTCTTTCACTATGACTAGCCACTTGAATCAATTGGGACAGAGGTTCACTATGACTAACTTATTTGACTAACTCCCCCTTTTCAGAAGAAAAAAAGATTATCTATTGCCCTCCTGGAAATCTATCTTCTTAAAGCAAACAAAAAGGAATCAACCCCGAAATTATGGTTAAGGTTACCCTGCACTCCCCCTAGAAGTTTGCACAGCCCTCTCTCCCTACCCCATAGCAGTCTTGCCCACTTTGGAAAAAAACTGCATATGAAGATTATAAAATAATAATAAACATCCATTGCTGAGTTCCTTTCACACCCCAGAGATTCTGATGCCATTGGTTGGGGGACCTGTACATAGCATGGTGTTTTCTGTCCAACTAGAATTGATCGGGCTGTTGCTGTCTTTGTTCTTTACTTCTTCCCACAGTTCATTCTTCTGCTGGAAAAGTTGGTAAAGGGATGATGTACATGATAACTTGACAGTACCTGTATCACAAATGATGATGACTTAAAGATGAGGGGGGAGAGAGAGAGAGAGAGAGAGAGAGAGAGAGAGAGAGAGAGAGAGAGAGAGAGAGAGAGAGAGAAGTGCCTACTATAGAGGCAGGTAGGGGATGTAAGTAAGGAAGGCAATTGGGGACCTTAGTGATGAGAAATGTACACTGGTCAAGGACTGGGTGTTAGAACATTGTGTGACTGAAACCCAATCATGGGCAGCTTTATAACTCCTTATATTATTGTGTTGGGCTGGAGTGATAGCACAGTGGGTAAGGCATTTGCCTTACAAGCAGCCAACATGGCCAACCCAAGTTCAATTCTTCCGCCCCTCTCGGAGAGCCTGACAAGCTACCGAGAGTATCTTACCCACAAGGCAAAGCCTGGCAAGCTACCCATGGCTTATTGATAAGCCAAACACATTAACAGTTGTCACAATGAAGACATTACTGAGCCCACTTGAGCAAATCGATGAACAAAGGGAGGACAGTGACAGTGGTATCATTACATGGCACACTGGTTTCTTAGGCAGTCATTTCTGCACAGCTCATAATTAAAAGCCAGCACACTGGAAGCTAGAGCAACCCAGGTTGTGTCTGTTTTCTGCAAGGAAAGTAATATTTTATAATAGTAGGAATATGTTCAACTTTTAAAAAGTAACATCTTGTTGCTGGATTCGGCATTGATATCACATAAATGAGATTTAACATCCACTGTGACTTGTGGAGAGAATCAAATTCCATGAGCACTTAAAGCTCTAAATGGAATTCTTGATGTCATGTCCACATCATAGGCCGATTTTATTTACAAGGAGCTCAGGCTCCTTCCTCCTAATCTAGATCTAGTTTGGATTGAGCTCATTATTTAATGTTTAAAACTAGCGACATCTTCATATTTTGTCTTTTCATTCATGTTTTCATTCAGTTTGGCAGTTCTTTTGGACTATCTAGATAGAGAACCTTTGTCCTAAGAAAACACAAACCCTCATTAAAGGCTTTGACAGGAATTAACTGATAAAAGTTTTAGTTCATCCTCCAAATTTTCTGATCAATATATATGTTTTTGCTTAAACAAAAGTTCTTTGTTATCCTACCCCCTATGTTTATATTAAATCTAACCAATCTGAAATGAAAAATTGAGTCACTTGTTGGTGTTTTGTTGTTGCCTTGCTAAGGAATAAATTCAAATGTTTTATGTTATTGAAATGGAAAATCCTCAGCTCTACAAATCTTGGGCTAGATAAGCCAGAACCTTTCTAGTCATTCTGTATACTAGCACTCCTGGCTCTGACCATGAGTTTAAGCAAGAGTTTTTTTTTTCTCTTTCTTAAGAAGTTCCAGTTTTTTTTAAATAAATCTAGTTTTTAATTGAATCACTATGAATTACCAGGTTACAACGCTATTCATGATTGAGTTTCAGGCATGATACACCAATCGTGTGGACCTTCACCAGTGTCCACTTCCTTCCACCATTGTTCACAGTTTCCTTCCCGCCTTCCAGTTTGATGCAATGCAGGCACTCTTTGTTTTATTTTTATTTTTTCCTTTCTACTCCTCCCCCTTTTAGGCACCGTAGTTTGCAATAATGTTACTGAGAGGGCATCATGCAGATCACTCCTTTCAGCACTCAATCCTCATGCAGAATGACTGCTTCCCTTCATCCTTAATAGACTTCCCTTCTCTGACCTAATCCCCCTTCTGCTCTCCTCCCATTGCAGTCATCCTATTGAGGACCAGTTCTCCAGCTAATTTACTTATTTACTGCTAATTAACTTGTGAAAAATTAACCTGAAAATTTGCTTTTGGAAAACCCTACGAGTTCCGTATTTTCAGGGACAATATCTCATACTCAGATGGAAGATCTTTCATCCAAAATATTAATAAACACAGTTTCTAATGCTTTACATTTCCTCTTGGGTGTTTCATCCATTCAAAAAGAAATCCAGTTAGCAAATCACTGGAAAAAACAATGCTTGTCTCCCTTTTTAAATTGGCATTTGCCTTCATTAATTTTCCTCTGGGAATGCAGATCTGTTTTGTTGTCCTAATACGAGTTTCCTAAGCTCTCTGTTACTGTGTTAGGTATAAATAAAATAGACAGGGAAGTTGGATAACCCCTAAAGAACTTGCATTTATAGAATGAATCAATAAATACTTAGTGAGGAAACCACCAAGACTAGCTAGATTATATCTGTGCCAATTTCTCATGATAAACTATCTCCCCTTTTTTCTCCACTCACAATTTTGGACAAATAATTCTTTTGTTTTCCTGCTATACTTGACAGTAAGTATAGTTTCCCTTTGAACTGAGCAATTAATATACCTACATGTCCTTGATTTTTAAAATCTCAGCAAACACTGTTAAACATTGCTCTTGAGGTATCAATAATTGTAGGCTCTAATATGGGATTATGGTGTACAAACTAAGTAAGCACAAATATATTGCTACAGCTGGGAGAACCAGGTTTCAACTTTTTCACAGTTGTCCTTTCCTTGTGGTTTCTTTTCCCAAATATTTGAAGACTACACTCTATCTGAAAAAGTAAAGGTTAAAGCTAAATAATGTAACAAAGGATTCAATGTTTAGTGCTTGTTTAAAGTAAGTTTGCAGGGCTGTTTCATCTTTAGAATTTACAAAACATTAGTGGTTTTAATGAGTGAAGAGATGACTTGTTTATATAAATTAAAACCAGTTCAGGACTGCCATTCTGGGGGATGACCTTCAACTCCTTGACTTACTAACTTAACTGGGAGTGACCTATATGTACAGTATCCGCCTCTTCCTTAAGTGGGTGAAGGATCAGGGCCAACTCTGTGCTAGGAAGGCAATTATCTTTGTCCTTCTTCTTAAATCTGAGCTGCCTTGGACATTGTGGACTGTGATTTTTGTTAACACTTATGGAAAACTTGCTGAGTGGCAGGCAACAGAGTAAGCCTGTGCACATTTTAACTTTCTTATTAAGTATTTGCTGAGTTGAGGGAATGCATGAATGAAAGGCCATTGCTTCCAGCTTTCAGCCCACAGAGAAAGACTGTTTTGTTCAGCTAATTAAGTGGACCTAGAGAGTTTTATGGATTTCTTCATCATTTTCCCTTGAAGGGGAATTATGACAGTATTCTTGATACTAATTATTTTAATTGAGTTGACAACATTTAAAAGTGCCATTTTTGAAGGATTCAACATGAAATATTTGGTTAAATTTAGAATATTCTACAATCAAATAAATATCTTGGTAATCTCTTTAATGCCACACCTAGTTATTAAATACACATAATTTGTAATAACATTACACTGTAAGTTAGTTCAGGATCTATTAAGAAATTCTTGTCAAAGTTAATATCATTACCTTCTGAGAAAGCATTAATGATTTGTAATTTTCAGATGATTAAACTTCCTTAAATCTTGGTGTTCTTATATATCATTAGAATGAGTTTCCCACATAGTATTAATTATTCATAAAACCCAATAATTATATCTTCTTTATTATAAAATCTCTCCTGAATAACTCAGACCATAAAATTCACTTTATATGCTCAAGCTCAACCTGACAGAACAAAAAATTGCAACCTTTTATGGAATATATAGCCCAATATATAGTATAGTTTTATTAGTGTATTATGTAACTGTTAAAAACATATAGAAGGCCATCACTGTAACACTGTCATCCCGTTGTTCATCATTTTGCTTGAGTGGGCACCTGTAACATCTCCTTTTGTCCCAGCCTTGAGATTTTAGCAGCCTCTCATCCTTCCCAATGGTGCTGTATTGGAGGCTCTTTCAGGTCAGGGGAATGAGACCCGTTATTGTTACTGTTTTTGGCATATCAAATACACCACAGGGAGCTTGCCAGGCTCTGCCGTGGGCAGGATACTTTCGGTAGCTTGCCGGGTTCTCAGAGAGTGAAGGAGAATGTATATAAGAGAATACAAGCAAGTATGTTAAAAGCAAACACATATGTGCTGCTTTAGGTATGTCAGTGGGCTAGACTGTAAGAGGTCGATGGCCAAGAATGTGGCCAAGTGCTTCCGGGAGCTTTGTTTTATAGTCTATGGATCTTGGCCATTGATGGGATTACATGGCGCTGGAGGCAGTTTGTGGGTGTGACTGCCAAGCTACTGGAAAATGAGGGATCTGAGGGGAGGAGGCCCAGTCCCAATCTGAACAGACTTGGAGATCTCAGCCCCGGGTTCTTCATACCTGGGTTCCTCTGCTGGTTCCTTCATGTGTGAGGCTTGTCCGAGCTTGTGGAGAGCGGCCTTGAGCATGGATGTGGCTGGGTTCTGGAGGGTTTCGGCTGCCAGGGTTCTGCTTGGGGCAGGGAGGGAAGCTCAACCCGCTCCCCAGGCTGAGGGGCAGGAAATTCAGGGTATATTACTGAAATACTTTCATTTAATCAGAACATCCTAGGATTCTGATTTAAAATATTTAAACGTATTTACAAAGACACACAGGAAAGTAATCTACTGATTGTGGAACTGGGAATTAAACTCAGTTCTCATTCACTTAAGGCATAGGTTTTATCACCAAGCCATAACCCTTACCTCTGATTTTATGGAGATTCTTTGAGAGGCATGCATGTTTTTGTTTTGGGGGCATACCTGGCAATGGACAAGATTTACTCCTGACTTTCTGCTCAAGTATCACTCTTGGTGGGGTTTGTGAACCAAATGTGGTAACAAGGGTCAAACTAGGGATTGTCTGCAAGGCAATCACCTTCCCCTGTACTCTTTCTCTGGCCCTTCTAAGATGTTTTTAATCTAGCTTCTGTATTACTTTCTCTGGAATGCATTCTTCAAAATAGCAATGATGTATTTTGAATGTCATTATAGTGATGAGAACACAACAAACTTAGTTAATATTATTGTGATACTGCTTTTGATAAAGAAGGCAATGCTTGTGAAATTTCTGAAGTGGTTAAGCTTCTCAACCATTTGTAACCTATTTTTGTGATTTATTTAGTCTTCCGTTACAGCCACAATAAAATGGAGAATGATATATTCTAAATAATGTTTTTGAAAAGTTTATTATTAACTGCTAAACATATACAATTTTCCTATCTTTATAAAAGTAGCCTTCTGCAATTATAAGGTGAAATATTGGGAGCATCCTATTCTATGAGAAGCATCTGGTGAAAACATGTATACTCTGTCCTGGACATTGGTTTGATAATCAAATTAATTTTATTTGTATTTATTACTTTTGTTTTTGAAAGTAACTTAAGGGGATAACTTGACCAAGTAAAATCATGATTTTATTAAGGAATTATGGGGAATTTTTGTTTTCTATTTGTGTTGCTTTAACATAGCATTTACAACAGAGTAATATGAATATATGTCTAATAGAGTGTAACTGCATGCTGAATTGATGCCCTAGGTGTCCTTAAGTACTGAAATTGATGTTAATCTAGAGCTTGTTTATAATAGCACTACACCAATTACAAATGACACTGAAAACGGCATTTTGTTTCAAAAGGTTGTAGCAGTGCATGATGCTAACAGAGGGCACAGGAGGGGCATTTTGAGAATCATATCAAGGAATCTTTACATGTATGTATGTGTTTTTAATGTGCAGCACCTGTTCTGCCTGGAGCCTACCAGCAAAGCCATTCCCAAGGCTATGGGTACATGCACCAGACCAGCCTGTCATCCATGAGGTCAATGCAGCATTCACCAAATCTAGTAAGTGTTCATTTGAAGTGTTCCTTCTTCCCTGGACATCCAGCGGGTAAGGCGTTTGCCTTGCACACAGCCAACATGACCGACCCGAGTTCGATTCCTCCGCCCCTCTCGGAGAGCCCAACAAGCTACCGAGAGTATCTCGCCCGCACGGCAGAGCCTGGCAAGCTCCCCGTGACGTATTCCATATGCCAGACACAGTAACAACAAAGCCTCCAATGGAGACGTTACTGGGCCCGCTCGAGCAAATAAAAATACATGGACTATTAATGAATAGTATTACATAGTTACATTTATGGTGGTTGTGTCTATCCTGAACACATATAGGTTCTGTTTTTCTGATCAACATTCCTTAAACAACAAAGTATAACTATTTGTATAACATTTATATTGTATTAGGTGTTATAATTAAGAGATGATTTAAAGTATGTAGGAGAAATTATATAAATTACATGCAAATACCACTCATTTTCTATAAGGGAGTTGAATATGCTTAGGTTTTTGTATTTGGGAGGTTTATCTTGGAACCAATGCACATGTTCATAGAAAAATGATTGATACAACCTTTTTGAAGGATTGAAATTCTTGCAGAGGCAAACCACGGAAAAAGGAAGGCACAACATGAAAATGTCTTAGCAGTAAAACACACCAAGAATCTGCCAGTGCGACATCCTAATTTAGGTCTAAAAATCCCAAAATTTGGTCTAAAACTAGTTTATTTTGGTGTTAATCAAAATGGTCAGTAAAACCTGACCGACATTGCTAACAAATCTGAATTCTGCTGTTGGACTTTTCTTGTAGTATTGATTCATCATTGGCATCAATTTGGGAAATTGTGCTTAAGGTCATCTGGACAGGTATGACATTTCAGGCTGAAATTGCGTCTCTAAACTCTGCACACAGTCATGTGACTAGGCCTGAACACTTGGAAGTAGGTGGCCTTTCAGCCACTTGGAAATTATCTTGAATTCCTATAAGTTCTCTGTGTCTCTGTCACTTTCCTTAGTCTGTGAATGCCCTTAATTTTGAAATTGGCATGAATGATAGCTAAATTTTTGGCTTGAAAAACAAATTCAGGGAAACAAAACCTTATAGTTTTTTTTTTCTTTTTTTATTAGTGAAAAACCATGAGGCACAGTTATAGGCCCACAAATTTTGTGCTTGGGTTTCAGTTATACAATGATCAAGTGCTCATTCCTCCACCAGTGCCCGTCATCCATCCCCACGGGTCCCAGCACCCCCCCCCCTCATCCCCTGCCCCCCCCGTCCCATCCTGCCTCTGTGGCAGGGTATTCCCCCTTGTTCTCTCTCTCTTCTTTTGGGTACTGTGTTTTGCAAGAGAGGCATTGAGTGGCAATCATGTTTGGTCTATAGACTACTTTCAGCGTGATTCTCCCACCCTGGGAGGGTCCTCACAACACCCTTTATTTGATGCTCTCTTCTCTATCTGAGCTTCCTTTTCACCTAGAGCCTGTGGCTGGCCTTCCATTCATGGAGCAAAATTCCTGGTACTAATCTCAGCCATTCCTGGGTGTTACTCTCCCTTTTTGTTGCTTTATGTTCCCCAGATGAATGCAATCTTTCTGTGTCTATCCCGCTCTTTCTGACTCATTTCGCTTAACATGATACTTTCCATGTAGTACCACTTGTATGTAAATTTCATAACTTCATCTTTTCTAACAGCTACATAGTACTCCATTGTGTAAATGTACCAAAGTTTCTTTAACCAGTCATCTGTTCTTGGGCACTCAGGTTTTTTCCAGATTCTGGCTATTGTAAAGAGTGCTGCAATGAACAAACAATTGCAGATGTCACTTCGACTATACCTTTTTGCCTCTCTGGGATATATTCCCAGGAGTGCTATAGCTGGGTCAAATGGCAGATCAAATTCTAATTTTTTGAGAGTCGTCCATACTGTTTTCCAAAAGGGTTGGACCAGCCGGCATTCCCACCAGCAGTGAAGGAGGGTCCCTTTCTCACCACATCCATGCCAGCACCGGTTGCTTTTGTTCTTGTGGATGTGGGCCAGTCTCTGTGGTGTGAAATGATATCTCATTGTGGCAAAACCTTATAGTTTTTTTGAAGTTCCCCTGCTTCCCTTTGTTGTTGCTGCCGTCACTAGGTTGGCATGTTCTTGGCTGTGGTGTTAACACACTTAGTTGTAGGACTCACTGGAGTGGCACACTTAGATGCTACATCCATTTACTCTCATTCACTGTGAATGACACTTTGTTGTGGTGTCAGAATCCCAGGTTGCCTGTGTTGCCTGACCTACATTTGACAAGTGGCAAATGTAGGTGTGCAGGAATCAAACTTGTGGCCTCACATCTAGGAAAAAGGTGATCAGTCACCTACTCTCCCTGGAGTAGCTCCTAAGTATAGTGAAACGCAAATAAAAAACTCCTTTTCTAATCAGGATTTTATTCAAAACACTTAATGCAGATTATATATCACTATGATAAAAAAAATATCAAATGAGTATAGTTTTTTCTATTTTTGTTTTTAAGGTCATGCCTGGCAGTGTTCAGGGACTACTTCTAACTGTGCTCAGGATTGACCCCTGGTGGTGTTTGGGGAATGATATGCTGGGGACCAAACGAGTTTGGCCTCCCAAAAGGAACCTTACCTCTTGTGCTCTCTCTCCATCCTGGATCTTTTTTCCTTTTTTGATTTTTGGTTTTCAGAAAACAAATGTTCTTAGAATCCATTTAAGAAAAATCAACTGCCTCCACCAGAGGGGAAGTGAGTTGTTTGTCTCATGGCAGGTTTTGGTCTCTTAAGAATGTGGGGAGGTATGGTGCTGGAATCCATGAAATCCTACCATTATCAATATTGAAAATCACAGTGCCTATAATTTAAAAAGGTGATTTTTTAAAAAAATATGTGGGATATGAGAGAATTCAAGGACAGATGTAGAATAGGGGGAAATCGGTGCGTCTCTGTGGTGATTTGAAGCAGGAGAAACTGACTTTACTGCTTCTTTGGTTCCTTTCTGTAGGTAAGCTAGGGGTCAGTTACTGAGCCCTCAACCCTAGACCTGGTTCTCAAATAAGACTCTTTTCTCTAGAGTAGTAAATCCAACAGAACACAGTGACGACTCAAGGTTCTGTTTTATAGATCTTCAGAACTAAAGATCTGTGGAAACATTACACATAGTTCCTTTCAGTGCAGGATATGTCTGCTGTTTTGACATTTGTGGCTGTAACAAACATTCGAATTTTCCACATGTGAAGAATGCCTTTTTCCTTCTGCAGCGGACCTACCGAGCCATGTATGATTACAGTGCCCAGGACGAAGATGAAGTGTCCTTCAGGGATGGCGACTACATTGTCAATGTGCAGCCCATCGACGATGGATGGATGTATGGCACCGTGCAAAGGACGGGGAAGACGGGCATGCTGCCAGCCAATTATATTGAGTTTGTTAATTAATCCCTCCTCTTTGCCCTTTGAGCTTTAACCTAATGTATACTAAACAGGATCTTTTTAAAAGGTAGAAGATACTTTTAAGGCAACTGAACTGTTGTTTTACAATAATCTGTTTCTTCCTTTGACAATTAGACACACAGGTACCAGGAAGAAGGAATGACTTCTGGGCTGAAAACAGCAGCATTTTCAGTAACTCCTATAAAATTTCTGTTTTGGTCTGGAGACTTGGTGCTGCTAATTGTATTTAATGGTTTCCTTGAATAGGCTATCAAACCCTTTTGGAAATGTGTGGTTATAGACTTTGAGATAGGTTGTTGACTGCCCCTAAATATAACAAGTATACAAAACTTCGTAGATGTCACTTTGGAATCACCAGAAGCCAATTCTCTTAATTCAGTAACACAGCCAACAATTTGAAAACTGTTTAGATTTTGAGTCTTAAACTGATTTCTAATTCAAGTGAAAATTGCCTAATGTAACATACATAAGCAATGGCAGAATGACAGTTGGTGAAACTTATATGGACTGGTAGTCTAGGGGACTTAGAAACAAACAAAGAAAACTTCCTTGTTTCCTTGGCCAACCTTGGTCTATTTATATCTCATTTGTACCAATGCAATCCTACTCTCTTTTGATATTCTGTGGGCCCAAATCTCTGCTTAGAATTTGGCCCACAGAATGTCAGAACTGAATAACATCACAGCTACTCTGCAAAGGGCAAATTTTAAGGTCACCTATCCAATTTCTCTAATAGGCTTTACCGTGTTGCATGTCATGTAGGTTCAAGATTCTATAATACATTCCTGTTATTCAAGCAAAAAGTATGGCTGATATCTAAAACACTTTTCCTCTTATGCCAGCTCATCAGGAAAAAATATTTTGAAAAGTTGCTTGAGATTTTTCTGCTAGTTGCATTCTAGTTTTGAAGGATGTACACCTTAGATATTAGATATATAGTCTAGTACATAAGTGGTTTAGGTACTTCTCGAACAACTTTCGTTAACTTAATGCTCCTATTGATTTTAAAGTAAACAAAACTTAACAGGAGCCAGTATGTTGCGGGAGGCTGGGGAGGGTATGGAAGAAAAAGTGTGCTGCAGAAAACTACTGAAAGCTACTCCACCAAGAGAGATCTGACTTTTTGTTTTGGAAAATGGTATTCAAATTCTGGAATGGAAAGGTAGCCACTGAGACTAGTTAACGAAAAGACTTCCTTTTCACTTTCAATTTTTTTTCCTCTGACTTAGAATCACAGAATGTTAAGATAGGAATGTACACAGAGATGTCTCAACTCAGATCCAACAGGCTGTCCGTGAAAATAGAACTGATGGCATATTGTGATTTTGACCTTAGCCCTTAGTGACTGAGATTTTTACACACTGTCAAGATCACCAGAGAGATTAACACCCATCTGCAACTATGTTTTCCTGATGCGTCATTTATTGGAACTGCAATAGGATAGCATTCTTCTAGGCTTCTGATGTTGTTCTGATGAAGCTGGGGAAAGTTACAAAAATATAATTAAAAAAACTCTTGACCTAGAGAGATAGTACACGGGTTAAGGGTGTTTGCCTTGCGTGTGGCTTCCCTTGGTTTGAATCCACAGCACCAAATATGGTCCCTCGAATACTGCCAGGAGTGATCCCAGAGCACTGCTGGGTGTGATTCCTCACCCTCCCCAAATCACTCTTGGGATAGCTTCCTTATGTATTCTATTCAAGGAAATGAACCATATTTCCTATAAAATAAGTTTATTAAATTAGTCATACAAGCAATATTTGTTGACATTTTTGAAAACTTAATACATACTTTTTAGAAACTCTGCAGTTTCATTTTCATCTGGCCAAAAATTTTAAAAAGGCTTTATTGAACCTGAGCTGTATCTACATGACACCAACATAAATCTAAAGAGATAAAAGTTCAGGTAAATACTGAAGAGATTTTGGAAGGTTTTTTTTTTTTAATAGATTACCAAAGAATTAGTTTGACCAATTTTCTGCCATTGAAAGGACCAGTCATAATTAAATCATCAATCCCACATTATTTATGGTGGCTTTTACAAAAACCTACAATGAAAAACTGAAGAGTCAATATTTTTGCACTAAAATTTCTGTGCACTAAAATTGAAGCTGACTCAATTTTATTGTACCATTAAATAAGTATTTACATATCACCCAGACAGAGAACATTTTGAGATAATATAAAAAAAGTAATTGTTAATGAAGTTTTCAGACTGAATGTAGGACAGGTACAATTTTTGACAAATAACACATTTATAGGATTCTCAAAGGAAATTGACTTGAAATTATGATTATAAACCTGGAAAGTTACCACGTTTCATTGCTTTCCTAATCTACTGATTTTTAAAAGCCAATTCACTGGATGTAAAAGTCAATATACATTTGAAGGAATAATTCTTCACAAATTTTAAGCTTCACCTGATGTTTACATAGCAAGAAGTTTCTGCTTACAGTCTTTCAGAACTCAGATCTCATCAGAATTTAATTAGAGGGCAGTTATTTTTGCAATTAAGAGTGAGGAGAATATACTCCTGAGGCTATAATTTGATAGTGTTGTCCTTGTTACAAAAGCCCACCAGGGTATTAGTAAGCTTCTCAGTAGGAAAACAGAAAACATGGAATACCAAAGTGCTACTTCTACAGCATCATTTTTAAAAAGTGTTTTCTTGGACAACCTTGTTTCTTCCCACTTTCCTCCTTCCTAGCTTCAGTTTGACAAATGGGTATCTCGTATGAATAACGTTGACAGTGAAGGAATAATTTTAAAAGCAAGCCTTTTCAATGAAGTCAAAGAAGTCTGTGCAAAAACAGTGAAGAAAACATTCAGCCGATTTTCCCCCCCATTGAATGTGTTCTCAAGTCTAACAGAAGCACAAGGAGCAATTTGATAGGCTTTTAAAGGGTTCAGCCAACAGGAGTTAGGTGACTCAGCCCTCTTGAGGAAAGTTTTGCCACACAATATATTATTGCTTTTGTTGTCGGCTTTTGTAGTCAACGTTTTTACTAATTCCTGTTCGCAAGGAAAGCTTTCTATTTCTAACCTGCAGCAAAGTGAATTTTTTCCTGTCTCCTCATTAGGGTTTACACACTCACAGCATAGTGCAGTTTGAAATACTCATTTTTCACCTTCAGATCTCTCTATACGGTCCCTGCATCTTCCCTGGCCTCTGCCACTCGTGGAGACCACATGGGAATTTGCAAGCACAATTTCCAGTAACACTGTAGGAACACAGATGAGTTTGGCCCAACCCCTCATCTTCCACGAAGTACAATGCTTGAGAGTCATGAAGATGCAGCTTTGCCTGTTACTAGTCTTTCCTTGTCCTCTCATTGATGAGCTTGACAACGTTCTGGGGCTCAGAAAATAGACTGCTGTAAAACAGGCCACGGAAATCGAAGAGGTCTCTTTTCTTTTCAGGTTCCTCTATCTCGCATGGAATGTTTTTAATGAAAAGCAAAAGAACATATTGTGTGAATCTTTACAAACATATCTCTATATAAAGTGGATATAGTTTATACCAAATTGAAAGTTTAGGTATTTACAAAAACAGGTGCCTTTTTGATTATCCTTGTAATCCACTATGGTCTTGGGAAGAAAACCAAGCAAGCAAGTTTTTGCCTATTCTAGAATAATATTTTATTATACATGATTGGTATTTTTGTGGTGGGGAAGTAAGATGCTCCTGACACATATGAAATGTGGTAGCTGATTGTATTTAGATTTCAGACTTTAGAAAAAACTCACTTCTGTTTTTCTTTTTTCTTTTCCCTGAAGATGACTAATTTACCTGATTGTACTAACTTTGTGGATTTATAGATAGTTGAGATACATAAACATTAACTTTAGGTTTGGGATTTAAAATACTTATTGTAAGATAGAAGAGTTATATTATGAGGCTAAATACATTTTACAAGGTGAGATTCACTTCATAAATTCCTTATACTTTCGCGATTTGCCTCTGATAGTCTAAAAGTGTCTAGAGTGTGATTATTTGGGATAATGTGACATTGGGGTAAAGAAGCTTTAGTTAAGTTAGATGTTCTGTAAGTTAAGCTAAGAATGCTAAGATGAAAGTCTCTTTCTGAAGTATTCCATGCCCATAAGTGTCCTTTCCAGACAATGAATTGTCAACTCTTGATGATGCAAAAATCAAGATATTGGATGATGCTTTTGTGGCATCCATTCCTTGATGCTTACATTGCAGGAATTTAAAGGCCTGGAAAGGTCTCCTGGGCAAATATCCTTCCCAATAGTCCCTATTACTTCAGTATATTCATGGAAACTCCATACGCTTTTTGTGTTTGATATCTTGTATCCAGTTTGCATAGTGTATACTTTGTAATCAAGTTTCTGTTAAGAATGATTTATTTTAAAAGAAAAGAGAAAACTGCATCCAAGTTCCATTCTTCAGTTTCTGTACAATGAATGTGGGGGCATTTAGTAGCAGCCCCAAGTAGGTTGTAGGCATTATGTGAAATTGTTGTTATAGGAGACCCCTGAAAAAATACATAGAAATATAGTATTGTTTAACTTTTATTTGCTTTAAAATATGTCAAATTATAATTGATGACTAATTTACCTGATTGTACTAACTTTGAGAGGTTACTGTTAAATGAGACAATGTTTCTAAAACACAGGGGCATACTGAATGAAAAAACGTTATTAATACAATTTGGCTTTTGTTATGCAAATTGTTAACACCAGCTATTAAATCTATTTTAGTAGAAATGCTTTAATTCATGTTCTTTTCCTCTACACTGTGAATCTTTAAGCCTTGGTGGACGAGAGCAACGTTGTGCTACCCAAAGGACCTACCTATGCAAACTAATTCCCATTTGAGTGGCTGTCACAGTAAATGTATAATAAGACCTTATCTCCCCCTGCATAGTGTGCAGTGGCATTGGAATCACACTTTAAAGCCTAGCACCATCTATGTATAGTAGAGTCGCTCACAACCCTTCAAGGCTACCATAATCTCTAGTATTGGTATTTGTTGAAGAGCAAATTGCTAATTTACTATTAAAACTACTTGAATGGTATCAGAACCAGAATGACAGATGAATGCGTTGGCCATGGCTTCAATGTGGTCACTGCAAGTGTTTGCCTATGATAGACCTGTGTTCTCAGATGCACTCTCTTCAGGGTATTATTATTCTGTGTCATTTTTCTGTATTTGTAAAACATGATCATGCTTTACTTTCTTATCTCTACACATTTGGTTTGCTGAAATAAATGCAGGATAAAACAAAATTGTTCTACTTCTTGGTTCTCACCTTGATTTCTTGGAATATGATTAACTGTTTTACTGGGGGAAGTAAGTTGATCATAGTAACTCACATCAGATGGCATCAGAGGGGTATATGGCCTTCAGTGCACCGACATTGTTGAGTCATTTCAAATGTGTTTTCCTGGAATACGTTTAACTTTAACTGATAACATTAGTAAGCTTTTTTTTCAAATTCTCTATTTGATTTTATATCATAGTACTACAATAATAGATCATTGTAGTTCATTTTTTCCAAGATTAGATTTTTCATATGTCCTCAATTGTACAACTTTAATTTTCTTGTATTTGCAAGATGAAAGAAATAGCTTGGAGCAAAGAAAAAAACACACACACAAATTGAGTCCATGAAACAGGAAGATACTCTGATTTCTCAGTGAAGAAGGACTCATTTATCATAGAACATAATTGCTTTTCCCCCTTAACTTCCCCATAATTGAAAAAGTGAGTCCTTATTTTTACCATCATGTAAATTTATCAAGATTTGGATCTTAGCCTCACTATATTCTTTATAAAAGTCCCTCTTTGATGGTACTTAATCACTCCTAATTGTAAATTGATATGTATGCATAGCACACATATTCAACACACATACAGTGTATGTGTGTTCCAAATCTTGAATTTTTTTTGTTACAAAAGAATGAATTTAATTTTTGTATGCTTTTAATAATCATGTTAATACATATTAAATGACAATATTATTTGAAACTTTTGCTTTTTTTTCTTTCTAATATTTTGTTCCTTTGTGATTACAAATCAATTCTTTGAAACTTAAACCATAGAGAAATGAAATAACATAGACGGATTTTTTTTCTCAACTAAAATATTAAGCTTTGAAGATGTAAGGCTTATGATTTTATAATTCTAACTTAAAATTTTGTTGTTGTTTTATTAGGCAATTGAGCCATTTGTAACCACCAGAAACCTAACAAAATAACTCTCAACATTCAGACATAATACAGTAAAATGCAGATAAAAGGAAAGTTTTGTTCCTTCCCTTTGTGTAATCTGCTTCTCCTACACAGAGGGATTGAATAAGAGTTTTGTGATGGCAGAAAACTGGACGTGGTCCAGGCTCAAACTTCAACTACTTTCTGCAGTTCTAAGCAAAATTCTCTGGCCTTTGTCTATTATGTTTGTATTATGGAACAGAAGAGTTCTGGTAAAAAATAGAATGAGAAAATGAATTTTAAGGGTGAAAAGTTAATTTGAAAACAAAGTGCTCAGTTACTGATTTTGTATTTATACCATGACATTTTGATTATTGCCACCTTTCTTATTTATTGTCTTTCTTTTTTTAAAGTAGCAGACATTAAAAAAAGAACATAGAAATAGAGAAATGGACCTAAATCTGAATTCCTGTTATTCACTTGGAAAATTCATGAACTTTTTCCACCCAAACTTAATGATGCAATTGCTCCTTAAATGGGTTAGGTTAGTTTCTGATTCTTGACCTTACTAGTGTGCTTTAGGGGAATGTGGCCCAAGTTATCTTTTGTGATCAAGGTTCACCACGTCCATTCACACATAACCTTATGATTCTGGTCATAAATGGCTTGATTGCAGGAACCCACCATCTGTCGGTGCCCTAGTAGCTTTCCCTTTTGGAGACTATGCAGGAACTTTACTCAACATAGATGACATGTAAGTCTTACTTAAAAGTCTCAGTTTACAATGTCGAATAAGTTGGCTAACTGAATGTGTTATGGAAAGCTAAAAGACAGAGAGCAAAGGAAGAAGTCAGGATTGAGTAAGCTGAAATCACAAAGAAGAAACAGTCAGAGACTGTTCAAGATTTATCAGAGTACATAGATCATTGGCAATGTCAGGAGTCACCGAGAGATGGGAAGAAAAGTATTCTTGTGAATTCCCATCACAAAGGAAGCTCCAACTCCAGTTGCAGAAGCAGTGCCCACACTCAAAGCCAGGTGTGCGGGCCTTCATCTTGCCTCATGAGAGAGGTGAAAAAAAGAAGACCTCTTACAAAAGATAAGATATAAGACCTTGTTTTTTATCTTTATTTATATCTTTTATTGTGATGGAGGGCTGGAGCGACAGCACAGCTGGTAGGGTATTTGCCTTGCACACAGCCAACATGGCCAACCCGAGTTCAATTCCTCTGCCCTTCTCGGAGAGCCCGGCAAGCTACCAAGAGTATCTCGCCCACACGGCAAAGCCTGGCAAACTACCCGTGATGTATTCCATATGCCAATCACAGTAGCAACAAGTCTCACAATGTTACTGGGCCTGCTCAAGAAAATAGATGAACAACGGGAGAACAGTGACAGTGACAGTGATTGTGATGGAAGGAGGCTACTCCCAGCTGTGCTCAGGAATCACTACTTGTGATGCTTGGGGATCAATATGCTGTATAAGAGATTGAACTGGGATAGGCTGCAAGCAAAGCAAACACTCTGTCTCATGCACAATCTTCCTAAGATGGAAGGAACTACATGGTATTCCCCCAACAAGTGCCACTCACATTATTATAGTTAAAATGTTACCAAGCAGTCTTACATTTTGTTTTCTTTTATGCCACGCTGTGTTCTATTTCATATATTCTATTGAGAGTCAATTTAGTTAGAAGTTGTTTTCCTAAGCCCTATGAAGGGTATCCATAGCTCATTGCTTTATGATTTAACTTCAGACAGTGATGCATACAAAGAGCTGCAGGTTTACAGGGATATTCACATGATTTTAAAAATTATCTGTCAAAGAAATCGAAGCTGTCTTGGAATGACATAGACACTGGTGCTCTAGATAGGAAAGCCAATTTGTTTTTTCGGAGCTTTCAGAAATACCTAATTATATGGGTTTACTCAGTGATGTTTCTTGATTCAGGTGGATATAGTGGTAAATGTAATGTATTGATTCAGCATACACAAGTCAGTGTTTATGCCATTCAAGGGACAGCACACAATGGCTTCACTGCAGTTTATGATATTTTATGAAAGCTAAACCTGGTGCTCCTAGAGCTCTTGTCACTCCAACTTAGTGAACTGTGGACTTTGGGAGAGGATGGAGAAAAATTCTTAGAGGTACTACTGTTTGAAGAGAATTCTGAAAAGCATTCTGGGGGCCATGTTAGTCCAGCGAGGTATTGGACATGTGGAAATTCAGTCTCTGTCTTAGAGAAATAATGTCCTCTCTCAAGTTTTAATTTAGAATTGGCTGGTTTTCATATTTTTAATGCAATTAAGTTTCTTGTATACCAATGTTTGTACAGCCCTTTCATTATTCTCATTATTGTTTGCTCCACTTAGGAAAATAACTTATCAAGTTGTAAGAGTATACCATATAAAGAAAATTTACAGATGGGAAACACTTCACTTCTTTTATGGGGGGGGAGCGATAATTGGCTAATGTATAGACTTTTGTTTGTCCTTTCGCTCTGAATGTTTTTTGAAAAATGCGTGCTTACAGTTTTTGCTATGGCACTTGCCACCGAATTGATTGATTGAAAATGCTCTTCTATCCTATTTTAGATGTCAAAGATTTTGAATTTGTCTTTCTCATTTAGTATGTGATAGGAGCTGTATTTGCTGCATTAACCCTGGGGAACACAGGGGAAAATAACTCAATGGTAATTATTAGTAATTAGACCTTGTTCTGAGAAAAATCATAGTTTTTGCTTATAGATCTTGGAATTAATGTGCACACCTCCCTCCTCATTTGTTTGCACACCTTATTGTGTGTATGCTGCCCATTTAAGTAAATGATTGATTCTGTGGTGGATATATTTGCTTCTCTTCATCAATACCTGATAAAATACTTGTTGAGGGGGAAGTCCTGAATATTTTGAAACATCTCCTGGCTGCATAGATTTCTTTCTTTTATAAAGAGATGTGTTGATTTTCAAGAATGTCACAAAAAGTAGTTTCATAACATGTATTTATGCTATGTTGCTTCTTTCAAAGTTGTCCTTTATGAACTGAGCATAGTGTCCTATTTGTGTTTGTGTCATCTTTAGTTTGAAAATCATTTCCCCAATAATTTATTTTATTTTTAGTGGGATTGGGAGAGGTGGTGCCCCAAAATTGTATGGGACAAACCTGTTTTATGTGACCCACCAGTTCAGCTTACACCTAGAGGTTTTCCAGGTACCAGCTCTAGTGTTCCAGACTATGTCCCTCTTTGCCTGCCACTGTCTTCAACTGGAAAAAAAACAAACAAGGACAAGCAAAGGAAGAAGTTTGTTTGTTTTCTATGATTTCTGTCTTAAAAATGCATGCGAGTGGGACAGGAAGATTATCAGAGCAGGCAAACAAAAATATTTATGGTCTGAGGACAGTGATTATATGATGCTTGTTTCATTGAAAAGTATGGTATTTGAAGGATATGGTTTGAATGGGGACTTCTGGTCTTGACAGAAGTTACTTCATCATACAGAAGTGAGAATCTAACAGGGTAGTTTCAATTTGGCAGGTTCTGTTTATACACAGATCAAAGATGTAGTTGATGACTGATTGGCAACAGGGTTGTCGAGAGAGAGAGAGAGAGAGAGAGAGAGAGAGAGAGAGAGAGAGAGAGAGAGAGAGAGAGAGAGGAGAGAGAGCGCTTATTTCAGGATCATTGTCAAGAGGGTAGAGAGGATGGCAGGAAAGGAAAAGAAGTCACTAGTTTTGACAGGGCACCTACAATCTCATTGAGGAAAAAACCTCAAAATGTTAGAGTCAAGTAAAATTGGGCATCCAGAACATTTTCAGGACAATCAGTGTTAACCTTGTTCTTCTTTCACATGTTTACAGTTTTGTGGTGACCATAGTAAGTGCACTATTCTCTAGTTTAAAATTTCACCTTAAAGATGTAGAATGCATGTGCAACAATGTGGAAAATTGACTTCCTGTGAATGAAAGTTACTCTACATTTGTTTGGGGGCACACGTCGCAGTACTCGGGGCTTACTCCTGGCTCTGTGCTCAGGCATCACTCCTCAAAGGCTCGTATGTGGTGCCTTGCCCACTGCACTAACTCTTCCATCCATGATACATCCTTTGAATGGAGTAATTTGTGCTACCCCAGACTTTATGTTCACTTTCTTAAGAGTTTGAGAAATGACATTAGTCAGGGGGGTATAATAGGTTCCATGTTCTATTGAATTGGGTAGCCTCACATTTTTCAGAATGAATATATTTCTGCAACCACATACATTTGACCTTCCAGGCACAATACCTTTATGCTCAAAGATTCTTAGAGGAGCAGAGATATTTTTGGTCAGACCCCTTTTTTCCCCATTTTAATCCTCTTTCAGGAAGACATGACTTGGTAGTCTCATTTTATAGATAAGAAGACTGGGGGCACCAGTGACCTGGTCACAGTCAACAAGCACACCCTCTTGTGTCACAGCCTTTCCCAGTACCTTGGGACATCCCAACTGTCCCAACAGCCATTCCCCACTCGGGATGGGAAAGAGAATGAGCACTTCCATGGGGCCTTGTGCCTTTTATGTTCCACACAGGACTCTGCTGCACAGCTGCGAGCACTGAGGAGAGTGATCCCAGGAGGGATCCAGACTTTGATCACCAACCCTCAGTGTCCAGCAAGGACACTTTGGAGGAGCCCAAGACTCAGTGGTGTCCAGACGCTCATAGCACAGAGCTGGAAGTCTGTATCTCATTTCCTTTATGACTCAGCAATTGCCAATTAAGATAAAAGGAGGGCAGGGTCTTTGGATCCCTGTGAGGAAGTCAGCATCCTTCTCTGGTGCCACAGCCTGCCTTTCTTCAGAACAGGGCATTCAGCAGCCATCTGGGCCAGACACAAACTTCTAATCATTTGGGTGTTGTGAATGCCTGGGGCTTCTAACTGGTTTGTTTCAAAATGTCATTTCAACAAACATTTTGTAAACTCCTCATGCACTTCTCCCGCAGGGCTCTGAGTGGAACCTGAGAGATGGACCCTCAGTATATGATGACTCCTCAACTGACAGTGGACAGTCGTGTGTGGTCCTTTTTCTCCCTCCACTTCTTCTCCCTCCTCTTATATTCCCTTTTTGTCCCATCCTTTTCATTTCCCAGTTAGTTCTCTACTAGAGAAATAATCCATTTCACTGCAAAACACTCAGAAGAGACGAAGAAAATATGTCTTTGAGACCCACTATCAAAAATGATGAGTGTTGATATTTGTTCCTGCAGAACATTTACATTTATTTGTACATGTACTAATAAATCTTTCAGCCATAGTGGTTGAATAGGTGAAAATATTCCAAAGGATAGATATTACAACAGGTAGAGTGCTTGCCTTTCATGGGTAGACCCTGATATGAGCCTCAGCACTATCTATGGTCCCCTGAGTAATGCCAGGAGTGATCCCTGAGCACAGAGTCAGGAGTAAGCCCTGACACTGCTGGGTGTGGCCCCAAAAACAAAAGTCTTGAAAAATTCCATCCTATGGATAAATTATCAAGAATTCCCTTTGTTTTTAGATATTTAGATATTTTCCCTTTTGAAATGAGACTGAATATTTCCATATTATTAGCGCTATTAATTTTTTAAATATTATTTTATATATTGTAATATAAAATCTAATGGTATTTTATATTTAATTAGCATTATTAAGCCTTAAGTTTGGTTTCTTAAAATGGAAGGACAAATGCCTTAAAACTTTTAATGTAACATTTTGAAACTTTTGAAAAATATTATTAGTCAAGCAGCAAGCTTTTTAAATTTTCTACTATTAACCTGTAATTTTTCTTTTTATATTTTTATTTCTTTTTATCTTTTTATTTATTTGATTGCTATTAAGATTGGACATTTTCTTTACATTTTCCTGCATATTTGCAACTTATTTTACTTCTAATTTTCAGGTTTTGCATTTTGCTTCCTGGAATGTCTGAATTTGGATATGGATTTTTAAAAATACAACAAGCTTTTTAATATATATCAGACTGCTCTTAGGGAAAAATGTTGTTCTAGATATAGCAGTTTCTGAGATTGAAAGTCATTGTCTTCAGTTCCATGCGAATACTTCTTAGGTACAGAAACTGCTTTTGGTCTGGTGCCCATTAATGACATCATTTTCCCACTTACAACTGCTATGTGTTAACACCTAATAGTCACAGAAGGAAGGAGGGGGGAAGGTAGGAGAGAGGGAGAGAGGAGAAGGGAGAGAGCAAAGGAGAGAGACGGGGACAAAAAGGAGGAGGAAAGGAGAGACAGAATGGGAGAGAAAGTGACAAAGAGATTGATTATATCTTTCAGATTATGGAAACTATCATAGCTCCTAAAAGTTGCTGAGTCAGAGAAAGTGTAAATAGAAGAAGAAAGCAGAGAGAGAGAGAGCCAGGTATAAATGAATGATTGGAAAGAGTATAGAATTATATTTATTTGCTCAAGATGCCATAACAAAGTATTGCAAGTATGCGGGAGGGGGAAGAGTTTAAACTAGATGAATTTCTCACAGTTCTGGAATCTCGTAGTTCTAGAGCAATATTGGCTCTTTCTAAGGCTTCTCTGCTTGACTTACAAATTATCATTCTGTGCTTTCAGAGGCTCTTTCCTCTGCTGTGACCAGGTTTCCTAGGAGGATGCCATTCATTTTGATTTAGGGCCCAATGCCATGACTTTAATGATATCTTTAAGACCTCATCTTCAAATAGAGTTGCAATCCAAAGTACTGGGGGTTAGAACTTCAACATAGAAAGTTCAGAGTGGGAGGAGGAGATAAAGTTCAGCCCCTAGCTGAACCAATAAGTCCTTGTGGGCATCAAGACACAGATACAATTTGGAAGAGCCTAAGTTTAGAGAACATTAATGAAGACAGGATTGACTAAGTGCTGAAAGAAGATATTTGAGACAAAGAAGCTAGGAGTCTCATAGGTGTGGGTAATGAACCCACAGACACAGAGCAAGTTAGTCATAGAATGATGATTTACTGTTTCAACTCTCCTGTTTTTCCTGTGACCTTACACTTGTGACCCTTGGGAACCCCTGACATTTGATCCAAGCACCTCAATCTTCCATGCCCCCAAACTATTGTTACTATGTCACACCCATGGAAGGATGCTTACTCTGACATCTCACTTGCAGACTCTACCCTACCAGATGGGAATCAACAGAGCTGGACCAACTTTACTCTGTGCCTGTTCTGGAAGGTACCTGTCTTCCACCTGTGGTTCCAGGGAGTTTGGGTTTACATATGAGTGCATTGTGAAGTGTGGTCTCTTTCCTGTCCTATGTAATTCATGGTTTCCCTACCTCCTATGACATCCTTATTTTTCCCACTTCCATGTATATTCAATTTTAGTCACAGGATGATGTTGTACTTCAACATCTTCCTCGTTATATATAATCTTACCTCTCCCTCTTTGAAATCCGTTCTAGAAGCTCGACCTCCCAGGATGCCAGAATCTATTGGTGGTTGATTTTCTCAAATTGCTGTTGCATCTTCTCTCTGGCTGTTGTGTCTAGCCAGGGCTGATTACTGTTGATCACTGTTGCACTGTGTTGATAAGTGCAAGAAAATACAGAACAATACTTTCCAGAACGATATGGCTTTCTTTCCATTTTTAACACCCACCTTTCCCAGATACAGAGAAATACCACATAGAGCTAGAGAATGGATTACTTAACAGGGAATCACAACCTTAGAAACAGAACATCCACTGGGGTCAACACTGATAATAAGCATCTTGGTTGTCTAAGCCTCCCCTCACTTTAATCAGATGTTTCCTGGATGCTGAAGGGAAAGTTGGCTGTGAACTCAGGATGATGAAGTATTACTTTGGAGTGAGGTAGGAGAAAAAAATAATCAATTCTGGCTTTCAGAGTTATAAGCTGAAGATGGAGACCACTGTTACCTTCGAGCTTCTGGAAAAGTATTGATTTAGCTCCTGTGTCTCTTAGCTCTTGATCTGTTCAGTGGAAATAAAACTTCTTTTAATAAAGAATCTGTAAATTCTGTTTGTGTTGAATTCAGCATAGTATTTAGCTCATAGTAGGTGCTTAATAAATGGCAATAGAAACCACATGCGTGCTGCTGAGAGGAAGTCCTTGATTGTTTTCAAACAGCAGAAACCACAAATGTGCCACTGAGAGGGAGTCCTTGTAGACCGTTATCGAACAGAACTTGCTTCCATTTCATTTTCTAGTAATCACTGAGTAGCCAGTAGTGAAGGGTTACTACAAATCTATGCACTCAATATGAAAAGATTAAGTATTAATTAAGCACATATTGAGTATAATGAGTTGATTCAAAGTCATGTTAAGAACTTAGGTTAAGAGGACCTGTACAGGGTAAATTATATTAGCATTTTAAGTACGGAGATGTTTATTCAAATAAGTTACATTTAAATTAATTGTGATATCTGGTGTATTTTTATATACTGTGCTTTCTAAATTTCCATTTAAGTATTAATTTCAAAGTGGAAGAGGAATAATACACAGTGACCTTTAGCAATGCATAGCTAATTGAATCACTGGTAGTTAAACACTATTAGATTTAATTATATGAAAGTGACACAAGAGGGCAGCTGTGGACTGTTTCTGAATACCTTTTGCCATAATATTGAATATGTGAACGAACAGTATAACAGAAAAGTGGTCTTTCATAAATTTTGCATTAAGTAAATGCAATAAAATTATTTATAAGCGAGTTCATTCCTTTTATCACAGTTGCTTAATGACAAATAAGAGTGTAAAAGTAATGATACAGTTGATGTCCTACTCAATAGCCATAGTTAAATTTACACTGAACTTTCTGGTAATATCTTGAGGATAATCTGACTGACAGGAGAATGGTGAGGAGTGGGTGGGAGAATGGATGGGCGCACTCATAAATCAACGGATAATCTGGCTTCCACTGGGAGCGCATATGTAAGAATAAGATATGTTCTTGTGCATCAGAGTGTGGCATTCTTGTGCATCAGAGTGTGGCATTCCTGTAAAGTTGGTAAAAAAATCTTTCAGCTTTCGAGTTTTCATATATAATCTCAACGTTTATTTACTTCTGGTGCCTTTGGTACAAAATGAAGTAACAGCATGTAAATATTCTGTGGTCTCCTTCCAGAACTGTGAACTCTATTTGTGGGTCCTGTTTGGAGAGCCAAGCAGATCTTTCGATCAGTCTAAAGTACTCTTAACCAAAAGATCCCTTTGATTCCTATATTTTCTAGGCCTAAATGTCTTGCGGTTCTATGAGGATGGTGGGAGAAAGGGTGTGGCCTCTGCACTGATCAGTGCTGTAATGCAGCCCCCACATAGATAACATTGGTGGTCACATCTGCTTTGTGAAAATGAACAGCTACAAGACTTACAGAACCTCCCCCCCCCCCAGTCACGGTAGAAAGATCACTGTGACCTAGATTATTCCCACCAACATTTGTTAGTTATCCACATGTGGCCAGCTCCAGCTTGTGTGTGGGTGCAAGTAAGCAGTAAAGCTTTCTATTTCTGTTTCTGACCCATGACCAGGAGGAGTGGGGTGGGTGGGAAATGGTTTAAGCATGGCCCATGACCATGACTCACTGCATGGCTCCAGAGAGCAGACACTTTGGTCAGGGGGACTGTGTGTGCCAGAGGGCATGCTAGTTTGGCAAATTCATGAGATCTGTGGAGCCTGGGAGAAGAAGCCTGGCATAGTGGTGTGCGGGAGACTTCACAGTGTGAAGGGGCCATGGAGCTGATACCAGTAGCAAGGGCAGGGCAGGCCACAAGGTGGTGACCTCCAATGAATTCGTAACTTGGAAAGAGTGCGTCTTCATCTCAGTTTCAGTTCATGCCTCAATGACCAGAGAAGACCACAAGTTCAAACTGAGTATTTAAAATAGATTTGCAAAAAGGACCTGGTGCTTGCAGTGTCTGATGAGAGGACAAAGCTTCTGAAATTGAGGATTCAGGACCTGCCTCCAGATGAGAGCATACACCAGGTTACCTCTGGGTCCAGAGGTCATTGTCAGTCTCGCGTCAGGAAGCACGTTCCTTTCTGTACTGGTTAAAAGCATCTTCCCGGGAAGGATAAGAACATCCTTTTTGGCTGCTGGCTCTCTTGAGAATCTCTGAATTCTAACAGAGCAGAGCAATCTATATAATAAAGGACAGGCAGCCCAGATGACTGGAAAGAGGGAGCAAGTCTTAAATCATGTCATGAGTTCATGTCATCAGGTAGAGCCAAGTTTCCTCCCAGAGTGTTGCAGGAATCAAAAGATGTCATCGAGGGACGTTCCATGGGTAATCTTAAAAAAAAAAATTCACCAGAAACTTGATGACAAGTAAATGTCATAAGTTCAGGAAAGGGTGGACTCCAGAAACTGCAGACGAGTAGGTCTGGTCAAAATTTGATCAAATCAGAGAATGACTTTTAAGCAG
The DNA here is from genome assembly GCF_029834395.1 of Sorex fumeus. Taxonomy (NCBI): domain Eukaryota; kingdom Metazoa; phylum Chordata; class Mammalia; order Eulipotyphla; family Soricidae; genus Sorex; species Sorex fumeus. The sequence goes on along the minus strand of NW_026606083.1, from coordinate 17,126,560 downwards.
ATGTCGTATGAGCGTTTTGAAAGGAATGTGTTGACTGCTGGAAGACAAGGAGCCACTAGGGACGGATCAGATCGTGCCAAACTAACCTCATCTCCTTTTGTGGAAAACATTTCACTGAGCTGGGGGGTCAAGGGGAATGACACTGATCTTGTGTTTCTGTTTTAGGAAAACATTTGGCAAAATCTGTCAAGTTATCACTACAGAGCATATAACAACAACAGCAAAACCCAACACAGTGCAGATTACAAATATATTCTTGGATAGTTGGGCCTGTTTGAAAGTCCTGTGCAGAAGAACCAAAAAATTTACAGCACTCTGTTTGGTGTGTGTTCTTTTTGTCTCTGACTGATTCTTATTGGAGTACTTAAGAACACACAGGAAAGAAGAGAGCTGACATCAGGATTGATCACTACCTTAGTAGTATTATGTATATGTATATGTATAGTACTAAAACACTGTCCCCTCTTGTTGTTCATCGATCTACTCGAGTGGGCACCAGTAACATCTCTATTGTGAGACTTCTTGTTACTGTTTTTGGCATATTAAATACGCCACGGGGAGCTTGCCAGGCTCTGCCGTGTAGGCGGGATACTCTTGGTAGCTTGCCGGGCTCTCCGAGAGGTACAGAGGAAATGAACTTGGGTCGGCTGTGCAAGTCAAACGCCCTACCTGCTGTGCTATCTGCAGTATTTCTTCTAAGCTCAGTGTTGGTGGCAGAGCTGTGAATAGTTGCCTAGAATTAGGCAGAGTCCTTTCCTCCTCCAACTTCAGCCTCTCATTTAGAGATGTAGGTTCGACACCAAGTAGGAAACTGGACATCTACCTGCCCTGCTTGGGAACAAAGAGACTAGTCAAACTATATAGACTATAAAAAGTTCTATAAATAAATGAACTGATAGGCTTGGAGGCCAAGACCTCCAAGCCTACTCGGATTGGAGTCGAGCATCTTCCATCCAGATCCTCCAAATTCCAGTAGGCGGGGGTCACACCCACCACCTGGCCCCCTGGCGCCGTGTAATCCCATCAGCGGCCAAGACTCAGAGACTATAAAATCCAGATCCCGGAACCGCGCGGCTGCATTTGTGGCCACGCGATATCTTATCAGAACTTTTTTTTATGACATCTTATTATCTCATTCCTACTTTGGACAAACTTGCAGGCTATCGAATGTAGCCTGCCCACAGGGCAGAGTCTGGCAAACTCCCCGTGGCATACCAAATATGCCAAATATCAGTAACAATGATGGGTCTCATTCTCCTAAAGAGCCGTGAATATAATCTCAGGGCTAGGATGAAAGAGACGTTACTGGGGCCTGCTCGAGGCAATCGACGAATAACACGATGATGAAATGAAAAAATGAAATGATAAAAAGGAAATGATTTTTGTTCTAAGTGATACAAAATAATATAAAAGGAGAGCCTCATATTTGGAATGGAAAGATTAAACTGTAAATATGTTTACATCTTCTCCCAAAGACAAGTGTGATACATTTTAAACAAAATTAGGAGCATAGGGTTAAGGTGCTTATCTGGCATACAGCTAACCCAGGTTAGTTCCCTGGTTCTGCATATGGTCCCTTGAACACCACCATGAATAAACCCTGAGCACAGAGCCTAGAGTAAGCCTGAGCATTACTGAGTGTGGCTGTGATTCCTCCTGCCCACTATTCCCCCCTCACCCCCCAAAAATACTCATAAAAGGAGGAAGATTTATTTTGGACTTGATGAGAAATTTTGAATATCTAGAAAAATACACAGAAATAATGGTTAAGAAAACTTTCCCTGATGTATTTTGCAAGAGGATGTGAGCTGAAAGGATCATCATAAACAGGTGAAGGAGGAATGGGTTAATTAACAAAAATATATTAAAAAACTATTTCCTACCTAAAAAGAAATCAAGTTACAGCTTTTTCTTAATATCCACAAAAATGTATTTTAGAAAATAAATGGTCAAAGTTTAAACTATGAATGAAAGAAAGCATAGGTAAATATTTGATGATGTTGAAATAAGGAAAGTTTGCTAAGCATGTTACAATAGAAGGAAAGCTGTTGGTTTAAAAGGAAAATTTATTTTAAATTTTTAATTAAGCATATAATTTTGAGATACCAAGAATTCATATTCATTAGTAATAAATAGTACAAAAAGATTCTACATGAGTTTTTCTGTGTTTTCCACAACAGGTACATCTTGTAAAATGGTAGCAACATATCCCAGCTAGGACATTAACACTGATAAAGGCAAGTAAGCAACCATTTTCATCGAAAAAGGATTCCTTATGTTCCCCCTTTGTAAGCACATCTACTTCTCTCCTCCCGTTGTATCTCCTCCATCTTTAATTCCTGGTCACTGCTCACGTGTTCTCTAGTTCTATAATTTTGTAATGCCAAGAATGAGACATAAATGAAATCATATAGTATGTAGCCCTTGGGAACTGGCATTGTTTTTCACTCAGAATAATTATTTTGAGATGCATTGATGTTGATGCTTATCAATAATTCATTCTCATTATTATTGAACAGTATTCATGCATATTCCACTGTTGGTGTAATCACTCACCCAATGAAGGACATCTGGTGGATTCTTGATTTGAGCAATTATGATTAAGGCTGCTATAACATCCATATATGCACTTCCATAGTAACATAAAATTTTCATTTCTCTGGAATAAAGGATAAAGTAGTAGAATTTCAAAATCAGATAATAGTTGCAGGGCTAGATTTAAGAGCCTATTAAGTGTTGATGGGGCGGTAAATAGGCAGTATCATTTTACCTTCCCATCAATATCGCATGACTGATCGTTTCTTTGCTTCCTCACCCATATTTGATATTACTATTTTTTTGTTGTTTTTGGTCCACAACCGGTGATGCTCAGGGCTTACTTCTGCCTCTACTCAGGAATTATTCCTGGTGGTGCATGGGGGACCATATTGGATGCTGGGGATCAGCTGCATGTGAGCAAGTGTCCTACCCGCTGTGCTATTTCACCAGCCCCAGTTACTTTTTTTTTTAATTAACCACTCTCATAGGTATACAGTGATTATTGTAGTTTAAATATGCTTTACCCTAAACACTAAGGATGTTGAACCTCTGTGATGATCTCACTTTAAGGGGCCCCTCAACAACTGGGATATGTTGCTACCATTTTACAAGATGTACCTGTTGTGGAAAACACAGAAAAATTCATGTAGAATTTAGTTGTAGCTAAAGAGCTACAACTGTAACCTGCACTGAATTCTGTGCAGAAATTCTTTCTCTCCACTGCTTCCAACCCACTCACTAGTGCCAATCTTGTGAGTCATTCATTCTTATGCCTTGTAATAAAAAAGAACCATGATTTTTCCCCTCTGATGCTGTCTTCTCTTGAGACCTGTCCCTTCCCCTATTTTGTCCCCTTTGCACAGGTGTGTCTTACATTGTTGCTGTGGAAACTTTTGTCTATCCTGTGTCTGTTTCCGCCCACAGCACATCGTTCTAGTAATAGCTTGGGTGAATTGATTCTCCAGGCTACTAGCTATTTTCCTTAATTTTGAATTTTTTTTACCCTCAGACATTCCACACAGCAAAAGTCCCAGGAGCTATTCCAAGTGTTCTAGGTGGTCTCCATTAGTGTTTAATATTTTGTCAGACCAGGAGAATCCACATATAGGCAGTTAAGTCTAGAGAAAGTTTCCAGAAAATGGAACTGGATACTTGAGCCTAGGTTTCAATCTTGTCTCCAAGCTTGCTGTGTGACTTTAATTCTGAATTTTTGGCTCTATAACCAATCCTCACAGTAAATTTCGCAGTAAGTTAGCAAGGGCTCACTCAGCTGACCAGAAAACTATAGGATGAAACTGATGTAATAGGTATGCTATAAACTAAAGGGTTGTGACCTCTCCCTTCCCTTCTACGAATTCATAAAAAAAACAAAAATCTCTGATGTGGAATGGTGATAAAGGAATGTTCTTAGTTGGAGCCCTCTAATCTATGGTTTTGTGTTATATCAGCCCACAATGATCAAGACAGTTGCTAAGTGTGTCTGCTGGAAGGAAGAGAAACCCTTGTAGTTCTTTAACCACACTGCCCAATTTCCTTTATCAGTAATGAAGCACTTATCTGATCTCAATATGCTTGATTTTCTGCCTTATAGCTCAGTAAGAAGGGAAGAATGAGATACCAGGAAGGGAATAGACAGATACCATAAGCAAAACATGGAATGTCAAAACCAAGTTTTGTAAGGAATAGTTGGTGCGGTTCAAAGTATTTTAGTTCAGAATTACTGAGGTCTCCTTTCTAGTCCAAACTCTAGTGCTTAGCTTCCCCGATCAAGTCCAGTGGCTTTTCTGGCCTTTAAAGGCTTCAACATTAAAAAAAAAAAAAACAAGTGTTAAACTAGTTGATAGTTCATCTTTTTCTTAGCTCTAAAAGCTTATGAACCCATGATTATAATCTACCAAAAAGAGGTTCCAAATGAACAAGGAGTCTTTTATTCTTAGGAACTGGAAGATCCTCTCAGTTTATTATCCAAAATTCCTTTACCCATCTCCATTTTTTGTTTGTTTGGGGGCCACACCCAGCAGTGCATTTTTTAAATGTAAGAAATTTAAATAACTCATATATCTGATCTTCTTTGTTAGTAGTTGAATGGCACATCTAAGTGATAAAGCCCATGGTTTTATCTTGCAAAGAATAAATCCTGTTCTTCTTTGCTAGTAGTTGAATGGCACATATAAGTGATAAAACCCATTGGTTTTCTCTTGTGAAGGATAAAACCTTGAACAAAACAAGAGTCTACACCCGCATGCAGAATCACGGGTCCACATTTCGTATCCATTGAACAGAAGGGTTTCATAGCCAGAACTCCATGCCGTACGAGATGAGAGACATTTAATAAACTTTTCTTTTGGACTCTAGAGATATTATATAACTGGAGAGTCTTGGTTTCACCTGATCCTGCATCCAGATCCGCTATTCTGATCTGAATGTTTTTTCAGACATCTCTGAGTTAACAACTGTGAATCTGAACAAAACCTATTGGCCAAAAATTCTTTCAGGCTGACAAAATGTTGCAGACCCTGCCAAACATGAAATAACACTTAGTCATTTTAAATGAGTGCTATAAAGGCTTGAAGTCAGTACTTTATGTGTTTTGCACCCTTACAAAGTAAGTAATGACAGGAAAAATAGATATTCAGTTAAATCAAGAAAGTGGCATTCCTCTTTAAAAAGTGACATTCCATCCCAAGAAGCTTCTATAAAACTGGATATACCAACAAATTATGATGTTTCTTCCATATTGATTTTGATGGCCTCTGGACTTGAAATTGAAAGTGTTAGATTTGAACTTCAGCTTTTCCAAGTAGCTCCTGATGCTGGACAAGTCTTTCAGATTCTGAATTTCTTTCACTGTAAACTCAGGATATTGATATTTATCTCATAGATTTCAGAGGGACCAAATAATTTAACGTAGATGGCATACAGGTATGTAGGGCCCCATGGAGATGGAGGTGCTGCTTCATTAACACGTGGCCTTATCTGAGTCGTATGTTCTCAGATTTGTTCCCTGGAATCTAGAATTTCATTCTAGGGCCTTTGACACATTGGTTTGTTATATTAAAGTGCAGTCAGACTTCACCAAGGCATTTGACGTTCAAATAAATTAACCTCCCTTCATGCTGGTGGAGAAGGGAGGAAACTGCCAGTGTTTGGGTGACATGACCCAGCAGGGCTCTGGGGAAGACTTGCTGACAGCTCCAATTGGGCGTGGGTGGCTAATCATATGAAGGACAGGATCGGAATTAAATAGAAAGTTTGACAAGTTTAATGATGAGCAAAAGTGTGTAATTCATTTAGGGAGGGAAAGTCATAGTCTCATTCCTGCTATGGGAGGGCTGGCTCTGTGAAAACAAGCAGAGGCCAAGTAAGGTAGGAGTGTGTGTGTGTGTGTGTGTGTGTGTGTGTGTGTGTGTGTGTGTGTGTGTGCCTAAGGAGGTTCTGATAGTAATAGCAGACCTTCATGGTGGCCGAGGAAGGGTGAGGTGAAGCTACTGAATGAGATATCTGTGACTTGGCCCATCCAGCCACACTCACATGGAGATTTCTGTGGTGGTATGAAGACATTATGAGTGGAAACAGGATTCCAGTCAATGGAAACAGGATGCCTCTCAGCACCCTGCTCTCACAGAAGTGCTCTTCTTCCGGTCCTAAACTAACTGTAGTATTTGGCCAGCAGAGAAGACTTCATCTACCTTCCTTAAGGTAGGGTAAGCTAAGGAAAAGAGAACTTCAAGGGCAGACTATTTGCAGCAGATGCTGTCCGGCCTGGGGAATGACCTGGGGAGAGTCAGCAGCCCAGAGCTGGGGGGTCTGTGTGTGGCCTTTGTCCAAGTGGCTGGGGAAGCGGGTGGCCAAAGTTGTTCTGCCTGCAACCAGGCCCTCTCATGGCTCTGGCAGACTCTTGAAGTCTTTGTGGAAGAGACCAGCCAGCTGCTTTTCATCTTCTCTGAGGCCAAAACAAGAGGAAATGGATTTCAGTCACATCTAAAATCTGCACCTTTATTTTGAAGTGAGTTTTCTCCAAAAAATATAAAGATAAAAACAAAAGAATGAAATGACAGAGAAGTCCCTGGATGCAAACTCTGTGAAATCAACCCCAAAATGAAATTAATGGGTGGTGATCACATGGACAAATAAAAGTTAACACGATATGCTCTGTGGAAATCTCCACCATGTTCAACTCCAGAGGACAGATTTTAGGGTTGGTGGGGAGGTTCTCCTCCAACCTAAATTTGCATCTCACTCAGCTCTCACTGCTCCTAATGTAGGCAAAGGGGCTGGCCATGTCCCTCCTGGTACACCCGACCTTGCAGGAAGGGAGCTCGGCTCTGGGGAAGCTGTCCGTGGCTGCAGCATTCTCCCAAGGTCGACTCGCTTTTTGGCTATAATCATCACCTGTGAGCCCAGAGGGACACTCAGTATGACTGAAACCCAGTCATGAATAGCTTTGTAACTGTATCTAATAGTGATTTGATTAAAAAACAATGAATTTTTAAAAAGGAAAAGAGTCTGAGGGCCAGCTCATCCTTCAATCATCTCTCTGCTTGACTTTCACTTCTCAGACTTCCAAACTTTGCCCTCTGTGACCCTCCCTTTTACTTCTAGCTCTTTATGCTCCCCATTTGCTAATTTGCTCCCATGTCCTCTGTGCTCCCCTACGTACCCCCACGGGGTCATCCTGGTGAACAAGTGCTCTACAAATGCGCGTTTCTCTGGGGGCTGGTTTAGATTCTCAGTCAGTAGGTCTGGGTGGGCCTGACAGGCCTAACAAGGTGAGGCTTCTTATCTCTTGATCCACCAGCTGCATGTTTAGTTGCACGGATCTTCTTTGTGGAGAGAGCGTGTGCTGCTGTGGGCCAGTTCCAAGGACAAGACACCAAGCCTTTGGGTGATAATAGAGGCACAGTTAGACAAAGTTGGTTCAATAGAAGTCTTCCTCTTGGCATCTGCTAAACACTGGAAGAAGGAGTGTGGTTTTGGGAAAACTTCCTAACTTCCGCTGCTTTCTGCAGTCTGGTAAGTGCTGAGTTTGGGCTTACCTAGAGAGGAGTGTGGGGCAGGAAATTGCTACTGGAAGATTCTTTGAGTTTTTACATTTGGAACTCAGGAAATAAAGAGTACTTCCATTCTTTTTCTTTTTTATTTTTCAGCCAATTGCCGGAAATTCTAAACCACATGACATTTTTGATCAGTTTTGCTCTTTTCTAAAGCAAAGTCCTAGCAGGGGGTACACACTGACTCCATCATTATAATGACTTTCCTGTTCTTTGTGCAATGAGCCAAGAGAGTCTTCAACAGCCTTTTACCAAAAATGCGTTTTCCGTGTGAAATATTCTTTTAAGTATGTCTGCTACCTACCCCAGGCTCATGATAAATTATTTAGATAATTGCTTTAATTCTCTGCTTCATTTTGCTCATGTAGATCTGGCCTTTGCTTCTAGATTTATTGCCAGCTTCATGTTTTTCAGGGAACAGAATTACTAAAGGGTTGATTATTTCATGGAGGTTTACTGCCGAAGCATAAGAAATAACTAAGTAACTACACGTCCTCATCTTTGAATATTTGATTTTGTGTGTGTGTGTGTGTGTGAGTCTGAATATTAGCTGCTGTGAAGATAATTTTTGTATAGGAGTGGGTGGCGAGGGAAAAAGACCTCTAAAAATCCTGGATAAAAGTTATAATCTGAAGCTCTAAAGATGTTATTAAATAATGAATTTAGAGGAGACTGTCACATTTTGTTTTTCAAACATGCTACATATACATGTTTTCCAACAACTTGTGAATTTGACACATGAGGAACATTTCCTTGTGTGTGACTCTATGTCTTAGAGATGCCCACTAAAGCCAGTTGCTTGTACCCTCAGGATATTCTGGCTCAGGATGAATTGCACTTAGCTTGGCTTGTGCCATTTGATGTGCTTGCAGCTGCAGGCAGTTGGGTTGACTGCAATGGGAAGGAGAAAGGGACTGGGAAGCAGCTAAGGAGCTGTGTGTACTGGAGGCGGCTTAATGGTAAGGATGATGATAAAAAGGAACCACTTAAAAAAATCTTGATGGCATCTTGGGTCTCTAGATGAGAGAAATAAGAAATATATAACTGAATCTCCCACACAGCCAGTCACTGTCACTGTTCTCCCGTTGTTCATTGATTTGCTCGAGCGGGCCCAGTAATGTCTCCATTGTGACACTTGTTACTGTGTTTGGCATATCGAATGTGTCACGGGTAGCTTGGCAGGCTTTGCTGTACGGGCGAGATACTCTTGGTAGCTTGCCGGGCTCTCGGAGAGAGGTGGAGGAATCTAACTCGGGTCGACCATGTTGGCCGCTTGCAGGGCAAACACCCTACCCACTGTGCTCCAGCCCAGACAGCCAGTACCAAAATATAAAGTAAGATTATGTACAAAGGAAAAAGAAGAACCCATACACTTAAGATTTTTTCATAGCTAATACTGGTATATACAGCCCCTGGCTCATAATTGAACGTGGCTTAATTGACATAAGTTGCAGCACTTGTGTCAAACTGTTAACAGTGGAACATATCTTTGCAACCTGATAGCCCCTCACAAAAGAACTGTGCATGGGAAAGTGGGAAAAGTGATTCTATTTTATGTTTTGAGCTGTCTAAGAGCCTATCGACTCCCCCTACACACACACACACACACACACACACACACACACACACACACACACACACACAAATACGCCAGTATTTCTGCATGGGAGGGGATAATTCGGAATTCTTCAGCTAAAAACTGCTTAAAGAGACACTTAAAAACAAGGGTCTAAGAAACTCTAGTTTTCCTTCTGTCCATATTGCCCTTTATAAATTGTGTCCCTGGGTGTTAGTCATGTTATTTTATACTCCACAAATGAATGCAGTCATTGTATGTCTGTTTCTCTCTTTCTGACCCATTTCACTAAGCATGATACTCTCCATGTCCATCCACTTATAAGCAAATTTCATGACTTCATCTTTCTTTACAGCTCTATAGTATTTTATTGTGTGGATGTAACATAGTTTCTTTAACTAGTAGTCTGTTCTAGGGCACTTGAGTTATTTCCAGATTTTGGCTATTGTTAACAGTCCTGCAATGAGTAGAGAAAGAGAGTAAGAAGGAAATTATCTGCCATAGAGGCAGAGGGTGGGATGGGATGGGGTGGAGGTGGCAGGAGGGATACTGGGGGCATTAGTGGTAGAAAATATACACTGTTGGAGGGGTGGGAGTCCAATCACTTTATGACTGAAAATCAATCATGAAAGCTTTGTAACTATCTCATGGTGATTCAATAAAAAACAAATTTTCATAGAAAAAAACAATAATACAAAATTTAAAAAGTCAGTGATCTTAAAAAGAAAAGAAATTGTGTCCCTCCCACCTCACCCTACCCCTCCCACCCCCTTTCCCACACTGGTCCCACCCGGACCATGATCGCGTTCTGTTTGAAAGGTTTCAGCATTCTTTATTCCCAAACCAAACAATCAAGGCCTTAAATGTTTCTTTTCCCTTCCATGACTTCCACTCTGTGGCTGTTGTTCTCTGGATAGTAGATGAACTTTTCCAGGCTCATCAATTTTCTGGTGCTAAGAGGACAAACAGATATTTGGCCTCTAAGATATTCCATAACGCCACAAATATTTTCTAGCAACGTAGCCTGAACTGGCCTCTTAGACGGGATTCTAACCTGATATGCTCTCTGCATTGTTTAATTTGAACCATGCTCCACCCAGTGTGGTGGTGAGCATTTTCCCTCTTGTTTGAAGCTATTGATGAGCTGCTGATGTTTTCATGTGTTTGATGAGTTTGAGCTGTTTGTCATTCTTTCTGCTACTGTTACCATGAGCAGCTGTCCCTTTGGAACATGACAGTGATGTTGGACTTAGATTCCAGTTTTGCCTGCAGGCAGCCTGGACTTAAACCCAGCCATAGCTTCCATTTATATCCTCATTTATACTAAAGAACTCATACCATTCTAGACCATTCTAGACCTGTCCTTGCATTTGATGATTCTGTGGAGGGCAACCGTTTTGTCCCCTTTCACTCCTAATAATGTCATTTCCCACCTTTCCCATCCTGTGTATTTGATCCAATTGCCTTTGGGTAAAGCCCAGTCTTTTAGGGGCCTATCATGATCTTTCTTCTTTTTCTAATCTTTTTGTTCCCATCATTTCTCTCTGTTCACTGTCCTCCTCAGTATCTTCAATGTATTATGCTCACTTTTTCCAAGTCTTCAGCTGAATAGTTTACCTAGAACTTCCTTTTTCTTTCCCATGGTAGGCTTATGCAAATGTTCTGCTTACTGCATTTGTGACACTTTTGCCCCACACACAAAGACACCTCTGTCACAGCTGTGCCAAATATCAGAGCTCTGCTCTCACATATCAGCTGAGATAAAACCCTAGTCTCATCCACCATATCTTTCTGCCCCGTTAAGAAAGTTTTGCTCTTGTTCCTCTGGGGATCTGCTCAAGGAGGTGGAAAGTAATTTTCTCCTCTAAATTTTGATGGAACTTTTCTTCTGATTTAGCAACTCCATCAATGGTCATGCAATTGTTTATTCATTCAGATAGCCTGGACCAAAGCTACCTTCTGGTTGCTCTGAGTCATGATAACCAGAGTTCAAAGCCTCTCTAGAAAGGTTGCCATTTTTACCATCCCAAATTTTCACTTCCAACCAGAAATATTGGAAACTCAATGATCTAGCCTTGCTTTTTGGATATTATGATTTGTACAGTAAATCTTCACTTAGCATCATCAATAGTTTCCTGGAAACTTCTACTTTAAGAGAAGCATTGTCTAACTAAACCAGGTTAACACTAGGCTAATTGATGTGAACAATGAAGAGCTAAGTTCATGTGGCACAAAACATCACAGAGTTTCCACATAAAGGTACCAAACTACTCCAATGCATCAAATATCAAAGTCACTTGCATTCCATCATTCATTCATTCAGTTCTCCAGCCTGATAATTCCATTTAAGCAGATGGCAGAAACCTATCCTGGTAACTTAAAGGCACAAGGCAGGAACCAATCCTGGACAGAGAATCCTTCCTTAATAGCATCACTCATACCCTCACCCTCACTGGGACTTCTGAGACACACTAGCCACCCTCCCTGCTCATCTCTGAGATGTTGGAGAAAACTGGGGTCTAAGGAGTAAAGCCACACAGGCATGAAAAGAAGGGAACAACTCCACACCAGAAGTGCTTCTGACTGGGAATAAAGTCTTCTTTCATCCAGATGAATCAGGACCATTGCTTTCCTCAATGTTTCCCAAATCAATGTTTCCCAAATCTGCTTCTTAAGGAATTGATGTCCTCAGGTGCATGGTCTCATGAACAAACCCTTCTGGTCAAGTACATTTGCCTAAAACAGTAGATGTAAGCTCCCATACTTCCTTTGGGAGCTATTTTTTGAGGATTCTCCTATATTGGAGATATCTCCAAAATTGGCCTTATGGAGATAAATAAATTATCCCAAGGTGAGATACCAGGTTGTGATGAAGATGACAGAACCACATGTGCTGTGGCTTTCAAATCACCTGTGACCTGTTCAAATCACAGGAGGCAGCACAGACACTGTGACATACTAAGTCATTTAAAACATAATAGTCACAGAGAAACATCACCTGGGAGCCAGTCTCTGGATAATGACTCCTGATAACAAATCAAGTTCCCTAGCTCAGACTGTTTCCAAATGGAATTACTTTCTGTTTTCTTCAGCTGTGTTCTCTGAATAATCACATTTGAAGGCACTATAGACCAAACACCCAGCTCATGGGGCGGTACGCTGAGATTTGAAAATTGATTTCCATCCCTTCTCCCTACCCTATTACAACCATTTCACACTCGGCAGACAGCTGCCTGGCATTAAGCAGCCACTTCCGGAGTCTGGCTTAGATTCCCAGTCCTCTTTTCTCTTGCAGAGATCCAAGACTGTGTGGTGCTTTAAAGCACTGTTAACTCCAGCCAATTTGATTATCTAGTCTGCTATGGTAACAAATCAAAGGGTAACTGCTTCCGACCATAATCAGATACTGGACTTGTCTATAAACAAATACTACAAGTAAATGTTGGGTTATAACATTTATGAAAAATGGTAAAACACTGGGTTATAAAATTTCTGGAAAAAAAGTTTCACGAATGTTTTGCTAGCAGAGCTAGTCATTTAAGTGTCTCTGGTTTCAGAACTATGATAGATTTATATAGTCTAGTAAAAGCCATTATATTTTGTCAGGGTTAAGTGGCTCTGTTCTGAGATTATGGGGGCTCATGGTGAAACAAAAACTTTTGGTTTGATGTAGAGAAGAAGAATCATGGTCAAAGGTAGGACAGATGTTGTTTGCACAGTTGAGCCTTGAACAATGTCAAGCCCTCAACCACACCCATACTCAGTCAAAAACCCAAGTATAATTTTTGAATCCCCTCAATCCCCCCAAAATTAGCCACCAATATCCTGCTATTGTCTGGAAGCCTCAGCAGTATTTTATGATAAACATCTATATGTATAACATGTATTATATATTATATTCTTACTAAAAATAAATTAGAGAAAACAAAGTCATAAGGAAGAAAGAGTGTAATACACTATATTAAAAGTCTATATATAAGAGAATCGAGCAGATCAAATCTGTATTGTTCAGGAGTTAACTTTGCAATACAAGGAAGGAAGTAAAAATTTTGCTTTCACCAGACAGTTTTTAGGATTCCTTGATTCTACACTGTGAGAGATACAGACAGGTAAGTTGAAGATATTTTTCCCTTCAAGAATATATTTCTAGATGATAAGGTTCTATGCACAAAATTAAAAAAATAGTGATAATATGGGACAGTTACTTCATTTTGAGAATGTAGAGGCAAGCCTTCCTTAGTGAAGGAGGCATAGTGGTTATGGAGTGAATGTGGAGAAGGAGAGGACATTCCCATGGGAGTGTAGGGGATACCAGGACAGGAAGTGTCCAATCATGGGAAGTATGGCTGCAGGTTCCTACATGGTTTTTATTTTTTTATTTTTGGGTCACACCCAGCGACGCTCAGGGGTTACACCTGGCTTTGAACTCAGGAGTTACTCCTGGTGGTGTGTGGGGGACCATATGAGATGCTGGGAATCAAACCTGGGTTGGCCGCATGTAAGGCCTACCCACTGTATTATTGTTCTAGCCCCGTTCCTACATGGTTTTATCATTGTATTTGTTCCAATTTACCTGGGTTTCACCTTGAAGGCTATCATTTCTCTTCCATTTCTGTTTTGTATCTATAATATTAATATTCCTATCCTCTTATTTCCTGAATCTTATCCGGTTTTCAATTGTATCTTATACTTCATTGTTTTGATTGAATGCCATCTTGAGTTGGTAATATTCTATTAAGTAGTGAGCATTTTAGGAACTAGGGATTTATTTTATTCAATTTTTAAATCTCAGATTCTATCTGACCATTGTCATTAATCACTGTTTTCTGAGGAAAACAATATTGTTCCATACACAATAGCGCAGCTGACCTGGTCACCCCATTTCTGTGTATAAAAATTTTTCCTGGTAGCTGAGGCAAAGTGAATATTTCAGAACACTATTCTTCTCAGCGTCGTATCATCACTGAATTTTAGAGTTGAAAGGAGACCAGGCATCTAGTGAGGAGATCATTAAGATGACAGATCAGTATTCCTCATGAATGCAGGTGCAAATTTAAATAACAGCGAAGGGAATCCAGCAACAGACACAGAGATAGTACATCATGTGGATAGTGTGTCATGTGAGTTGTGCCATGTGCTGAAATTCTAATTCCCAGGATCTTGGAATGTGATTCTTTGTGGAGATGGAAACTTTAAGAAGGTAATTAAGTTACAATTAATTTTTGTGTCTGCCCTTATCCAAGAGGCTTGATGTCTGGTTTTTCTTTGGGGGCTGGGACATACTGGCAATGCTTAGGTGTTACTCCTGGCTTAGCACTCAGGAATCACTTCTAGCAGCAATGGGGTGATTCCAGGGATCAAATCCAGATTGGCAAACATCCTATGCGCTGTACTAGTGTTTCAGCCCTGAGGCCTGGTGTCTGATTAAAAGGTGAAGCTTGCACACAGAGGAAAAACTCTGAGGACAAAGAGAGACAATGGCTTTCTGAAAGGCCTGGAGCAAATCATCTCTTCTGGTGCTCAGAGGAAATTATACCTGTTTAATGCCTTAAACTTACCTTTTAGTGTCCAGACCTTTGAGGAAGTAAATAGCTATTGTTTAGGCCAGTCAGTTGGCCTTTAAACCAGACATGTAATTCTGTAAGAATTACAGAATCAAGAAAAAATGAAATAATTTAAAAATATATTTAGAAAAAACATTTCAAAAATTCTAAAATTATGACACTTCCCAAAATAAAAATTGGAGATGTTTTTAATTTGCAAAAGGGCACCTACAAAATATTTTAAAGGATGACTTGATATCCTTTAAAATATCTATTCTATTTTATATTCTCAATGTTTTTGTTATTTGCCCACTTGAGCAAATCGAGGAACAATGGGAGGACAGTGCTACAGTGTGTAAACTCAAAAAAGATAGCAGCTGCGATGGTCTATCTCTCCCGCCGCCTACGTTCGGTAGTCTCACACTGCTTCCCCCACCCTGGGGAGGTTGATGGCGATGGGCAGGCAAAGGAAGGAACAGAGGCCAGGTTGGTTGATGTCAGTTGCAGTTTATTCCAATCCCATCCCCATTCTCCTCTGATTCTCCTCCTGCTTCTTCCTCCCCCATGCTACTTCATTCTCCTTCTCGATCCCCCTTCATCTTCCTTCTCACTCTGGAATCTGGATAATTCTATTGTAAGTTAATATTCCCTTTCTCCTCTAGCTCTGGAGTCTGGATTCTGATCCCCCAGCCCACTCTTACAGTACAGTTAAATCCCAAAGCATGAGGGGTTGGGGTAACAATTACACATAGGTGTGGTCACAACCAATAGGGGTAAAGTTCTCTCCCTCAGGGAAAGGTGCTTCTAGGACAGATACTCTCTCAGCAGGATGACCATCCTAGAATGGAATTACCTGGGTGTGTTTCTCCTCTCCTTGTCCAACAAACATATAAGCATACATAATATAAATCATTTTGTATGGATACAGTAAGAAATACCTTAAGCTTATAGGATTGCTCTCCTAGGGCCATCTGATCTCAGACTACAGTGCTCAGGCCAGATAGTCTTTCCTATCCCTAGCAGGGTTCTAGTCTTGTCATTACTTTTGGATCATGACAGAATTTATCTATGATCAAGCTCTTAACTCACAGTTAAGAATTGTGGCACTTTGGCCTGGCCCATTTTGATGCCAGGGTGGCTCTCTGCTTGCCCTGGGTCTATTCAGTCCCTCGTTGGGACCCAGCTTTTGGGGTACTAGGAACTAAGGGCAACTGAGGCTTAAGTCGAGAAAGCAGATGCCCAGGAGTGAATAATATTCAGAGCCAATTAAATCCTAAGTTACAAAGCATAATATTAGCGGTCTTTCTGTATCTATACAAAAAGGACATTACTTTAAACTATTCAAAAGACATAAGGAGAGGAGAAAGGCAATATTAACTTACAATAGAATTTCAGTGTCCTAGAAGGATCTGACCTTACAAATTAACAGAGTCTGATTAGGGGGAAAAGCTGATTAACTGGTTGGGGAAGAGAGCATAGAGAAGTGGTTACAGATAAACCAAGGAATGGGAGTGACCTGGTAGCACTGTGATGGGTGTAACCTGATAAACCTAAGCTCCTTGTGGAGAAAGGGAGAAAGGACAAAGCAATGTACACTACAGTGCTACAGTTTTTGTTATCACTACTTCATATAGAAGGGCATTGTACAGCATAGTACAGTAAAGCAAAGGAAATAAAGGCATAAATATCAGAAAATTGAAAATGAAACTACCTAAATTTGCAAATTACATGTTTCTGTATGTTAAAATCTCTGAAAAGAACTCAAAATAGCAACTGGAACTAGCATATTTTCAGGATACAAGATCAACTATGAAAGTCAAATGTATTCATATAAATAGTTACAAGGAACTCTAACTGAAATTAAAATTTATTTGAATATTATAAACAATAAAGTTCTTAGAGATGAAATTAACAAAAGTTGTTCAAGATTGCTTTACTGAAAAGAATGAACTAGTGCTATTCCTGAAATGAAAAGAAAATGAGTATTGTTAAGGCATCAATTGTTCCTCATTTCTTATTCTAGTTATAGAATCAATACAATAGAAATACAGCATTTTAGAAAGGAAATTGACAAGCTGATTCTAAAATTTATGTGGACAGCCTGAAGAGAAAGTAAACCTGCCTCTGCGTGTGTGTGTTTAGATCCAGCTGTCCATGTTGATCAAACTCCTCTCCCTGCTCTATGTTCTTGAAGCACATGTATACTGCTCACTGCACACTCCACAGCGACTGGGATGGTTCCTGACTTAGGTCAAATGTGGTCACATAAATAGTTACAAATAACTCTCTAACTGAAATTAAAATTTATTTGAATAATGTAAACAATAAAGTTCTTAGAGATGAAATTAACAAAAGTTGTTCGAGATTGCTTTACTGAAAAGAATGAACTAGTGCTATTCCCGAAATGAAAAGAAAATGAGTATTGTTAAGGCATCAGCTCTGAGGACTGAGTTGATCTAGTCATATGCCTCCTCCTAAAAGCCCCCAGCATATTCCAAGTGAAAATCGAATGAATGGAGGGGAAGCTGGAAGGATATGGGGCCAGTAGAAAGCAACAAGGTGAGAAGGGGGCTAAAGTTAAAAAAAAATACCAACTTTCTACCCAGTTAGAATTTTCAGTTTCAGGGGGAGCTTGTGAGTCCTGGTTATTTGGTTGGCAGTCTCCCTGCACAAGGGCTTGTAGATGGTAGGAACATCGTTTGCTGATGAATTGTTCTCTTTCCCACTTAATAGTGGGTTCTAAATATGCGATTGTTCTTTTTCCAAATAGAGCTGGGTCATTTCCTTTCCTACACTGTTTCTCATAAAGGAGTTTTGGTCTGGGCAAATAGCTCAACATCAGAGCAATGGAGCACATGTTTTACATGCATCAAGTCCTGGAACCAAAAAATAAAAAATAAAAAAGCAAGATTCTCTCCCCAGCCCCTAACCCCGTACTCACACAGCTACAATGATCAACTTCAAGCATATAACTGTTTAACTGTTAACACTATGGTCTTGTCCTTATTTTGGGCTTGCTTTTTAAATCAGTGATTGGCTCAGCATTGTAAAGTAATGGTTGGGCAAAACCTTGCTACCTCAGGCGCTGTCCTGTTGCTTCACCATGTGTGATGTTTACAAATTATATTCTGACTTCCATGCCTGACTACTTTTTATATGCTTGTCCAGATTCATTATCTGCTCTCTTCTCTCCTGGGATAGCTGGATTATTCAAACAATGTCAGCTGGCGCCTTTGGCCTCTGACTTCTAGTTGGCACTGGCTAATGGGGAGCAGTGACTGGAGGCTGGGGGGAGAAGAATGGGGCTGAGCAAGTTCTCATGCTTATCTACAAGCACAGTCACACCCTGGGCTGTGTTCTAGAGCAAGTGCAGAGCTCTTGAGTGTGGTCCTCCCTGCCTGCGTATGCAAGACTCCCCTTTCTTTTCTCTCCTTTAAGGAATTTTTTTTTATTACTACAATGTCTGATGCCCCCTGTAAAATACCTTTGTTTTAAAAGTCTGCCCAAAGTTTCATGCTTCTCTAGAAACCCAGAGTGGGAGTCATAGTTTTTGTGACAGGGTTCTTGATGGATACATTCTTTTCATCAGGAAGCTGACAGTCTCCATTCTGATTCCCCAATGACTTCTGCCATCACTTAGTTGAAACCATCTTTATTTTCTGTCTCCCAGCCGTTCTTTCTCTGTTCCTCAACAAGGGGCCATTTTCTGTGAATAGTAGTCCCCTCTTAGACATTCATATTTTATTTATTTAAAATTTATTTCTTTATTTTTTATTGATTCACCCTGAGATACAGTAACAAAGTTTTCACATTTGAGTTTTGATCATACAGGCATTCAGCACCCATCCCTTCACCAGTGCACATTAGCCACCACCAAAATCCCTAGTATTCCTTCCCTATTTCCATTCCAGACCTCCCCTGCCTGTGTGGCAGAAAATTTGCTCAATACTCTCTTTCTCTACTTAAGTTACCTTCCTTATTTCGAGACCAGACCTACCACCATTCATACCTGTCGAAAAGGCAATGCTAGGAATGTGTTTTGTATTGTTTGTTATGAATGCAATGTAATGTCACATGGCCACAAGAGCGGCCGACACTCTAGGAATTCTAAAATTTTTATAATTAGGGTCTGAAGAGAAAGTTGCAGAAAGTTGCTTGGGCCCTAGGTTTGTTTGTGTGTCTCTGGATCCTGGCTGTGTGGGAGCTTAAAGTAGATGGTGGTCGGGTGTGGCATTATCTCAGAGTCCCATTGGGGTGAGAGGAAGGAGGAGTGCTGGCTCCTCCGCTGTCCTGTGAGGCCTGGCATTTGGCGCCTCCACCACTCATACCTGGAGCTTATTGCTGACTTCTAGAAAATGGTGGGGTAGTAAGAGTTACTAGGGGGTAGGTGGAGGGACAGCACCTACCCCCATCTGGAGCAGCCCAGTGGAAACGGCCTACTGCAAAGTCCAGGGCCATCTCTCCAGCAAGTTGCTCAGGTCTGAGGTTCATTTGTGTGTGTCTGGATCCTGGCCGGGTGGGAGCTTACGTAGATGGTGGCAGGATGTGGTATCATCTCAGAGTCCCATTGGGGAAGGGTGAAGGAGGAAGGCATTCATATTTTAAAGTTAAAATAAAATATGAAAGACAAAACATTTAAGAGAATGTAAAACTTGCTAGAAATAATTTGAATTTCACAGAAAATAAGAGTACAGGGTTTTATTTATTTAATTTGTTGTTGTTGTTGTTGTTGTATAGTCTTGGTAGTGCTCAGGGGTAACTTCTGACTTTGCACTCAGGAATTATTCCTTGCAGTGCTCAGGGGACCATATGAGGTGCTGGGGATCAAACCTGTATCAGTTGTGTGCAAGGCAAGTGCCTTACTATTGATCCATCTTTCCAGCCCCAAGATTGCAGACTTTTTTGGCCCATATTTTCTGTTTTAAATTCTTTGGCAAATAATAATGGCAGTTAATTATAAAATATTCATTGGGGATCCATAAACATTAGCTTCATGAATGATTACATTTTTAGGATGTCTTATGAAAGAATGTGTGATTACAAATATGTCATTGAAAGCATCCAGTTTGGTTTCCTTGTTGATCATTGCCATGGCATCAATGTATTGAAGTGTAAAGTAAGTAAAGTGTAAGTAAAACTGTGGTCAACAGATTTTGTGGCCATGGATTCTTCAGAAATATGTTATAGAGCATAACTTATTCAAGTTTTATCTGTGCTGAAAAGTGTCTTAACAATGAAATTTAGATTAATGCCAATAATCTTAGCATCCTATAAATGGGCATGAAGAAAAGAAAAAAAATCCTTTCTGCCCAAGACCTTCACACCAGAGAACCATCATTTTATTCTGCTCATATTATTTGTTCAGTATTTAGAGAAGACTACTGGAAACAGCTTCACAGTTTCTGGGAGTGCAGTTGGGAAGATTTGGTGGCTGGTGACCTAGAAACATCTGAAGGGTCATTTTCTCACAAGCCTGGTGATGTTGCTGTCTGCTGGGTTCTTGGCTGGGGCTCTGGGTCAGAATATCTAAATGCTGATTCTCCATGTGGCAGTTTCACAATATATCTCAGGGTTTCAACATCGAATATCCCCAGAGAACCCAGCAGAAGCTGCAATCATCTCTTATGATCTTCAAGGTCACATTGCTCTTTTTATTTAATTTTATTTTATAACTTTATTATGTTCTCAGTTTAGTTCTCATCCACTTTGACCATCTCTAGATTTTTGAAAGTGGTGACGGGCACTTAGATGACCAATGTACCAAGTTTGTTTGGTGAAACTTCATCTTCATTACGCTTTCTGCAAAAATGGACACAACTTTGGTATAGCAGCCCATATTCCTTTGTCCTAGAGAGCTTTGTTATGCCTGGTGCCAATGACCACATCTGGGGGAGCCTCCTTCATGGCAAACTTCTGGATCTCTGAGTGCCCAAGGTGCACACGTTTTTTGTTTTTTGTGCACACTTCTTGAAAGCTACTCTATGGATGTGTTTGTGGATGCCGATGATGTATTCTCAGGTCACAACCTCATTGTAGGCAGAGCGGCTCTTCTGTTTTCAGCCTTCTTTGCAGGAACCATTCTGCTGGGCCCAAGAGAGAAAGGAAGTGCAAGGTCATATTGTTACCATTACCCAGCTTGAGGGTGAGATGATACCAATTCCCTTGATCTCTCAATAGAAGAACTGTCAAAGCTGCTTTGAAAAGGGGAGCATGCCTTTTAGCCATTTGGATTTCTTCTTTGAGAAAGTTTCTGTTCATTTCATCACCCCATTTTTTGATGGGGTTGGATGTTTTCTTCTTGTGGAGTTCAACCAGTGCTTTGTATATCCTTACCCCTTATCGGATGGGTATTGGGTGAATATCCTTTCCCATTATGTAGATTGTCTTTGTATTTTGGTCACTGCACCTTTTGTGGTGCAGAAACTTTTTAGTTTAATATAGTCCCATTTGTTTATCTCTGTTTCCACTTGGTTGGTCGGTGGCATGTCATTTTTGAAGAAACCTAAATATCATGGGGGGTTTTGCCGACCTTGTTTCAATGTACCTTATGGATTCTGGTCTGATGTTGAGGTCTTTAATCCATTTTGATCTGACTTTTGCGCATGATGTTAAGTTGAGGTCTAAGCCCATTTTTTTTGCAAGTGGTTGTCCAGTTATGCCAGCACAATTTGTTAAAGAGGCTTTCCTTGCTCCACTTCACATTTCTTGCTCCCTTATCAAAGATTAGATGTTCATACATATGGGGTTGTGTGTAGGGATACTCCACCCTATGCCATTGGTCTGCAGCTCTGCCTTTGTTTCAGTACCATGCTGTTTTAATTGTTACCACTTTGTAGTAGAGTTTGAGGTTGGGGAAGGTGATGCCTCCCATCATTTTTTCCCCAAGAATTTCTTTAGCTATTTGTGAGCGTTTGTTGTTCCAAATGAATTTTAGGAGTGCTTGATCCATTTCTTTGAAGAATTTCATGGGTGTCCTTATAGGGATCGCATTGAATCTCTATAGATCCCTGGGGAGTATTGCCATTTTGACAATGTTAATTCTTCCTACCCATGATCAGGGGATATGTTTCCATTTCCTCTTTTTTCCCCTCATTTCCATTTCCTCTTTTATTTCGTGGAGTAGCGTTTTGTAGTTTTCTTTGTAAAGGTCCTTTACCTTCTTAGGTTGATTTTGAGGTACTTGATTTTCTGGGACACGTTGTGAATGGGATTGCTTTTTAAATGTCTCTTTCTTCTGTCTCATTATTTGCATATAGTAAGGTCATGGATTTTTGGGTACTGATTTAATAGCCTGTGACTTTACTGTACTAGTCTATTGTTTCTAGGAGTTTCTTGGTAGAGGCTATAGGATTCTCTAGATAAAGGAACATGAGAAAATGGTCTATATCACTACATAAGGGAAATGCAGATCAAAACAACAATGAGATATCATCTCACACCACAGAGACTGGCCCACATCCAAAAGAACAAAAGCAACCAGTGTTGGTGCGGATGTGGCGAGAAAGGGACCCTCCTTCACTGCTGGTGGGAATGCTGACTGGTTTAGCCCTTTTGGAAAACAGTATGGACGATTCTCCAAAAATTAGAAATTGAGTTCCCATTTGACCCAGCAATACCACTCCTGGGAATTTATCCTAGAGAGGCAAAAAAGTATAGTCGAAATGACATCTGCACTTGTATGTTCATTGCTGCACTATTCGCAATAGCCAAAATCTGGAAAAAAAAAAAAAACTCGAATGCCTGAGAACAGATGACTGGTTAAAGAAACTTTGGTACATCTACACAATGGAATACTATGCAGCAGTTAGAAAGGATGAAGTCATGAAATTTGCAAACAAGTGGTTCTACATAGAAAGTATTGTGCTAAGTGAAATGAGTCAGAAAGAGAGGGACAGACATAGCAAGACTGCACTCATCTGGGAAACATAAAGTAAAATAATGGGAGAGAAACACCCAAGAATAGTTTAGATAAGTACCAGGAGGTCTACTCCATGGCTTGGAAGCTGGCAGCACATGCTGGGGGAAAAGGCAGCTCAGATAGAGAAGGGAACACCAAGCAAAGGGTGTTTGGAGGACTCGCTCAGGATGTGAAACACATTCTGAAAGTAGACTATAGGCTGAACACGATGGCCACTCAATACCTCTATTGCAAACCACAACATCCTAAAGGAAAGAGTGAGAAAAAGGGAATGCCCTGCCATAGAGGAGGGGCGGGGTGTGGGGGGTAGGGGGTGCATGGAAGGGCTACTGGGTTCATTGGTGGTGGAGAATGGGCACTGGTGGAGGGATGGTTACTTGATCATTGTATAACTGAAAACCAAACGCAAAAATATGTAAGCCCACAACTGTACCTCATGGTGTTTCACTAATAAAAAAAAAGAGGGCAACATGCACGGGAGACCTCAAGCATATCGTATCTTTGGTAAACACAAAGTGCCACTTTTCTACCTTATGTGAAGGATGTTTCCTAGGTCCAATCTCTGTGCCGTATGCTTTCCCCGATGGTCTTATGCCATGGTCCGGCAGCTTCTCTACATTTTAGGGTGTGTGATTAGCTAAGCATTCCAAACCTCATATATTGAAAGAAGACCTTTATTTTCATTTTCCTCTAACTCCTTTTTAAAAGACAGCACGGACAATTTTATGTACTCTGTGGATATTAACTTCACCTTGAAAATAAAATAGAAGAAACAAAATAGTCTTTTAGAAAGATGAATAAAGAGGCCCTTTGAATTATGAAAATTGACCCATAAAAGAAATATGCAAGATATGCAAAAGTTATAAAATGGATCCATACAAGAAATATGTAAGATATTGAACATGCAAGATTAGTAAACAAAAAAATGCTCAGGTCTAAATATTTTTG
Source organism: Sorex fumeus (assembly GCF_029834395.1). Lineage (NCBI taxonomy): Eukaryota > Metazoa > Chordata > Mammalia > Eulipotyphla > Soricidae > Sorex > Sorex fumeus. Next base: position 17,102,986 of record NW_026606083.1, on the reverse strand, counting down.
TAGCTTTGGTGAAGCAATTAAAACGCAATAAAATGGACAATATATAAATACCAGTGTTATTTAGGAAATAATGTGGTGCTGATGGTCAAACTGGGGGTTCATGCCGGCAAAGCATGTTTTCCAGATTTCTCCAGATGGCTCTCCAGTCCAAATGCATATGTTCACATATCCGGTTTGTTATTTTAAAGCAAATATCACATGCAAGAACATCACTTCAATCAAGATAATGAACATATTTGTCAACCTCCCACGTGCCTCCTCTTCCTCTGCTGCCTTGCCCACAAATTTCCCAGCCATTACCTTTATGCTGTTTGTTATCTTAGAGCTCTATAGGAATGGACTCATGTGGTCTGTATTGATCTGTTATCTATGGATGGACACTGCAGTTTCCTATCTCTGATGATGAAAATAAAGCTGCTTTGAAGATTTATGTACATATATTTGTAAGGGCACAGATTTTTCATTTCTCTTGAATGAATATCTAGTTGTGCAAAGACCACAACATATGGTAAGTAGATGACTAGCTGTTTTTATTTATTTATTTATTTATTTATTGGCTTTTTGGGTCACACCCAGCGATGAACAGAGGTTACTCCTGGTTCATGCACTCAGGAATTATTCCTGGCAGTGCTTGGGTGACCATATGGGATGCTGGGAATTGAACCTGGGTTGACTGCATGCAAGGCGTGCAAGGACCTACCTGCTGTGCTATTGCTGCAGCCCCAGATGACTATCTTTGAAGAAATTGTCAAACTGTTTTCTAAAGTAGTTGTTCCATTTTACTTTCCTCTCAGCACTGTTTGACAGTTCCCTTTTCTCAACTTGTGGTATGCACACATTTATTTAAGCTGTCCTAATAGGCGTGTATGGTTTTAATGTTTATTTCCAACAGTGACTAACATGTTCAGCATTTTTTCATGTGCTTATTTTCTAGCTATATATTTCCTTTGGATCAATTTAAAGCATTTTCAAAATTGGGTTATTTTCTTACTGCTGAGTTTTAAGAATTTTTGGTGTGATTCTCTGCTATAAAATCTACCTTGGTTGTTATTACTAGAGCCATGACAGGTTTTATATTTTTTTAATTTATTTTTTTAACACAACGAATGCTACCACTTATTTCTTTTTTCCTTTCCTTTGTTTTGTTTTTGTTTTTGTTTTGAGCTAACAGAGCTGTACTCAGGGCCCTGTGCTCAGGGACCACTCCCAGCATTGCTTAGGAAGTCACATGTGGTACTCAGTTTGAACTAAGATCAGTTGCATGCAAGGCAAGTCTCAATCCTTAGACTATCTCAACCCTTATACTATCTCTCCAGCTCCAAAATAGATGTTACTCTTTCATTCTTCATATTTTAACAAGTTTTTAAAATTTGTAATAATCTACTGTGTAAAGCATTCATTTAGTGATTGTTAGTATATTCACAAAGTTGTACAAATGCTGCCTAATTCCGTAAGTTTCACACCATCTCCCCCCAGAATAGTTTTTTTCTCTTATTAGTTTTTATGTTCCATTCATTCTCTCCTTATAGACACTCAGTTCTTAGCAAACACTTCCCTATCCTTTTCCTGTATAGTCACCTCTTATGAACATTTTGTATAAGAAAAGTTAAATAATAATTAGGTAATTTTTGTCTAGCCCCTTTCACTGTCACTGTCACTGTCCTCCCATTGTTCATAGATTTGCTTGAGCGGGTCCAATAACATTGTGAGACTTGTTACTGTGTTTGGCATATCGAATGCATCATGGGTAGCTTGCCAGGCTTTGCTGTGTGGGCGATATACTCTTGGTAGTTTGCTAGACTCTCCAAGAGGGGAGCTTTTCATAATTTTAAAGTCCATTCAAATTGTAGCTTGGTTCTTCTTTCCTTTCTATGACTGAATTAATATAGCATTATAGGGTTATATGCTGACTGGTCGTATCTTTTTGGAGAAATATCGATTTAAATGTGTTAATTAGAATCTCTGTCTAACATTTTAAATTTTTTAATAAATTTTGAATTAGGATACTTCTTTCTGTCTTCCTGGAAAAGTGTATTATCAGATATGTTATTAAAGAAAACTTTTTTGCCATACTACATATTGTCCTTTTATTTCCTTGGTAATGTTCTTTGAAGCACAAAACATTTTAATTTAGAAAGATCCAATTTATATTTCTTTTTCTGCCATTTACATTTTTGGTATTGTCTCAAAGAAAATAAAAACTTATACATCCAAAGATTGTCTGTAGAAGAGATTTGTATCTGTTTTCTTCTAATGATTCATAGTTTTAGTGTTAGCATTTTGGTCTTTGATTCATATATATGGTAAAAAGAGTTCAGTGTTATGTATTTGCCTATGGATTTTCAGTTGCTAAAATTACCTATCAAATACATTATTATTCTTTCTCCAATTTTATTTTCTTAGCGTCCTCATAAAATATAAATTGACCATAAATGTAAGAGTTTCTATCTGGACCCCCAGTTCTATTCTTTCTTTTATATATCAATCCTTATTCTAATACCATACAAATCACTAGAGATTTTTGTCAGTCCAAAAATAGCAAAGACTGAGTCTTATAGCTTTGTTCTACTTTTTCCAGATTGCTTTGACTTTATGGTTTTCATATTGTACTGTATAAATTTTAGGATCAACATGTCTTATTTCTGCAAAAAAAGATTATTTTTGAGTGGTTACATTAACTCTTCAGATTAATTTATCATATTTTTGTTAATCTGTGACTGTGAACTATGTTCATAACACAAATCCATGTGGAAATTAGGCTGTTAGGAGGTGATAAAGATTCATTGACATCAGATGGATGGGTCCTATTCTGATAGGATTGGAGTCCTTCTAGAAGAAAATCTAGAAAACTGTCTCCTCTCCAATTTGTGAAGACACCAAGAAAGTGGCTATCCCCAGTATCTGAACCTGAACATCCTAATAATTAAAGGGTACCTGACATCCATTTGGTTGTGGCCTGTGTTTATTGGTGCTGGGATGTTGAAAGCTTAAGTAAGTCAATGCTTCAAAGAGCAAACCCTAGGGGGTATGGTACCACCAGCAGGTCAATCTATACCTGTGAGGCGAGTGCATCAGCAGCCAGATGGCGCCTTCAGACTTCCAGATACCCCAAAATTGCTGCTGTGCCTTTGGCCAGACCCAAAAACTTGGGGCAAAGTTTACCAAGATAGTAAACGGCCAAAAGTTAGGTATGTGGAAACACCACAAACCACCGCCAGCTCAGCTATATAACTGGAGGCATGACCTCTCTGGTTCCTGATTGAACTGCTTAATGGCCATAATCCCAGAGACTCAGAAACAAATCTCAAAACCCAGCGGCTTTTGGCAGAAATGCATCCAGTCCCTGCAGTAGGTTACTGGTGCTGGGCCAACCCAGGTGAGACTAGGTTTCGTGCCTTGGCCAATTCCCCCTAGTGGCCCGGTGGCCGCCATCCTCCAGAGGCCACTGGACAGTCAGGTTTGGGCCTGCAGTGACGAGACATTTTCGGCCTCACAGGATGGGGGTGGAGTCAATCCTGTCCTCCCCACCCCAACGAAACCCCAAGTCATCGCCCACAAATGACCTCTCTGACTCCTGATCAAGCTGCTTAATGGCCGAGATCCCAGAGACTCAGAAACAAATCTTGAAACCAGGGGCTTTTGGCAGAAATGTGTCCGGACCCCACAGTAGGTTACTGTCACCAGGCCACCCCTCCGCCTGCCCCCCCTTGGCGGCTCGATGGCCATCATCCTCCAGATGCCATTGGACAGTCAGGTTTGGGCCCACAGTGATGAAACTTGTTGGGCCTTATGGGATGGGGGTGGAGCCGGTCCTGTCCTCCCCACCCCAACAAGACCCCGTTATCGCCCATGATGGTTTTTCTGGCTTCTGATCAAGCTGCTTAACAGCCATGATCCCAGAGACTCAGGAGCAAATCTTGGAACCCAGCAGGTTTGGGCAGAAATCCCTCTAGATTTAAGTGTTAAAATTTCAAAATTTCAAAATCACTTGGCTGCTACTGCAGTCATGCGACATCATATGTTATTCATAACCAGCAATAGAAAACAAATTGTCTACTATTGCCTTTTCGGCGGATCTGAGTGTTGGGATAAAATCTCAAGTGGTAATGGTGGGTCGAAATGTTGAGTGTGATCAAAGTCGAGAGAGAGTAATGTGGAAATCACCTGCCCCACAGGTAGGGGGAGGGTGTGGGATGGGGATATACTGGGGTTGTTGGGGGTGGAGAATGGGCACTGGTGAAGATATGGATATTTCATTGTATGACCAAGACTTAGACCCAAAAGCTTTGTAGCTGCTCCCATGGTGATTCAATAAATAAAATTATAAAAAATAAAAAAAATAAGTTGGAGTTCATGCATAATTCAATTAGCTAATTAGTGGCTGAATAAATAGCAGTACTCCTACATTAAAAAAATACCAAAGAGCAAACCCATCAGTAGAGATCCTGTGACATTTGAGAGGCTGTACATGATGAATAGATGTATGCTGAAAAACCATAAAGAATCCTCAAGATTAAAATGAAGGTTTCTAAGCAAGAACAAGGAAGCAGAATCAAGTTGATCCCTGCATTAGTGATGTGAAAGCAAGTCTGTATCTGGCTATGGTATGCTTTGCAATTTGTAGAGGAGAACTAGAAGCAAATGCCACATAGTCAGCATGTGGACGTTTCCCAGTTACTACTGGGAGAGGCAAAAACTGTGGAGTGCAAATGAGCTCAGCTCAGTCTTGACTACAGATATACAGAGACTGACCTGTGTGCATTTATTTTTATTCTCAAACAAAGGATTATTTTGTAGCATTTGTCAGAGATAAAGTTCATAAGCCATTTGTCATCTTCTGGTGAAAGGGTCTGTATTATTTAAACTGAAGATGTAAATGACTTCTTTTGTTTTTTCTAGATGACTGAACAGTGGCAGCATTTGAAAAGCTTGGTTCACCCTTCCTTGTGCACTCAGAGCATGTGTGCAGAGACAACACACACACACACACACACACACACACACACACACACACACACACACCCTTTTTCTATGATAGCTAACTGCTTATTTTCTCTCTCTGGAGAAGAACACTATTGAAAAGCCAAACTTTTCATGTTTTGGATGCCAAAACTGCTGAAAAACAAATATCAGCAATGTGACAGCTGATAGCAGGTGAGTTCGAGTTTCCGGTGCCACGGTCAACCAACCAGAGTAAAAAAGCTCTCTGAAATTCATCTGGGGCCAAAAGAGCTCAACTTTCCACATTTTGCACACTGGAAAAATTCCTTCCCAAGATATCATTATTTCACCAAAATTCAAGAAAACAATCTGAGGTTATTTATCATGTTTAACTTACTACCTCTGATGGTTTTTCTAACTATAGTTTTCCCCCTTTAAAAAATTTCTCTTCCCTTTCCTCTTGCTGCGGTGCTTGCCCAGCATTAAAAATGTGGTCATAGTGCTCTCTGGGGAAGTCATGCTGTGAGGTTTATATGGCCTGGGATGTCACTCCTGGGCACAGTGCTCACATATCTTTTAGTTGTGGGGGTCTCTGGTTACACACACCAAGCTGTGGGCTGAAGATACACACTCTGTTACAGCACTGTGTCTCAGACATCAGAGTTGCCAGGAGCAGAGTTGGGACCTGTGGGAAGCTCCAAGGGTTGAATTCATGGCTTCATCCTCTCTAGCCTGGCTCTTTGAGTCCCTGAGCCATTTTCCAGAACTTGTAGATTGTTTGCTTGTTAACCCCCCACCCCAATTTGTCAAAAATATATTTATGTGTGGAGATTAGCAATGTAACCATCAATGCATTTCATTTTGAAAGTCCTATTTGTTTTAAAAATTATTTGTGGACTAGATATATATAGCAGAGTAAGGTATCTGGGTTGTGGTAAGATAGTGGAGTTGGGTGGTAACAGTGTACTCCAAAGCACATAAACATTTGTATTTTTATAAACCAATGTTATAGTAATAAATATACTATTTTAAAAGTTTGTATTATCCATAAGATATAATTTCATTTACAAATGCTGGAGAGAAAGAATTTCTTCTTGCCATGCATCTTTATTAAGGAAGGTAAATGTCTAAAGTCAACAGAATTGACACCTTTCACCTCCATCTAGTAGAGGTCAGTTGCAGAAAATTAGACAGATAAACGTAAAGGGGCAGACAAACACACATGGATACATGGACTGTCTAAGCTTTAGGTTTCCCAGGCAGCTATCAGTGGTCTCAAAGGCCATTTATTCAATTCAGTATCTCCACAGCCCCACAGAAATTACACAGTGACAGAGTGCAGCAAACTTAGAAATAACGCATCCAATTTAGAGCTCCTGAATGTACAACTTCTCCAGAAAAGGTCAGATCTTGTTGTTTATGAGAAACATAGCAGATTATTTTAAAAAATTTAGAAAGATTCAGTAGGTCAAGAGTTTTGCTTTTTTTGTTTTTGTTTTTGTTTTTAAGGCAGTCTGTTAGGAACTCTGTAAAAGAAGAAGAAGAAGAAGAAGAAGAATGAACAAAAATTAATTCCAGGATTTAAACTTAGTGTTGCAGAAAAAAAATAGCCCAGCTAACTTCTACGGGGTTCTACTATTTTTCACAAGTAAATTCATCACTGGAAAGTCCATATACATACTTCACTTTAACCTCTTTATTTACCCTACAATTAAGATAGCACCAGTTTATTCAGACTTGTTCTTTTTTTGATTTTTTGGGCCACACCTGGCATTGCTCAGGGTTTAGTCCAGGCTCTGTTCTCACTGTTCACTCCTGCCGGGATTCCGGGAACCACATCTAGTGCTGTAGATAGACTTGAGTTGGCTGCATTCAAAGCAAGTGACTTACCTGCTGTACTCTTTCTCCAGCTCTCTTCAGACTTTTTTTCTAAATGTCACCAGCAATCTGTCTGCGACCTAAGCTTTAGAGGATACAGATCAAATCCTTTTAAGACGTACTCTTGTGACTCCCTTAGTTGATAGTGACACCCAAGTTGTCTATCTTGAGTTGAGAAGCTTGGCAAGCAAGTACAGACACCAATGTTCTAGAAAATATTTCTATGTGCACTGAGAGGTTCTCTAGAGTAAGAACAGCTGTATTCTTAGCTTAGAGGCACCCATCCATATTCTGAAAGGACAAGACAAAAGCTTTTCACTTAAACCTTGTTAGAGTCTTCTTTTCTTTCAGTGAACAACTTTCTTTTGAATCCTAGTTTTGTGTGTATGTGAGTTCAGAAGTGTTATTTTTTTTAAGAAAAGAAGAATGTAAATAATCTGTTTCTGAGGGAAATCTTCCTTTTAACCTCTCTTCTTAGAGGCTATCAGTGCTGCTTTGGAAATGGAGAAAAGAAAAATACACTGTCCAAATTTCAGTATCTTGAGAGATAATTAGTCTAAAGGATTAGAAAAATTTTTAAATAAACATGAGATCTGGATATCAGAAGGATCGGAGAAATTTCTGAGAATGAAGAATAAACAAGAAAAGATGTGAAATATACTTTATCCCTCAACTCCTTACCCATGGCAGGTAGGCTGGACTAGTGTAGCATAAGCCTTAAGCCAAAGGTTAATCTCTACTTTCTTAGAATGTCAAATCAGGTCTCTTTCTTTAAATTGTCTTGAGTATGGGTGATCAAACTGTATAATACCCCAGACTTTACACACCTGGTGTTTGTTAAAGCACCACATGGTGTCCAAAGCAAGTCTAGAAACAGTCCAGGAGGCATGCTTCACACTTTGCAAAAAATAAAACAGCATTTTAAGTCTTTCTTGAGTTATTTACATGTATATTGCTTGAATAGGCTCAATTCTCAAACCTGGGGAATTTTGGGGGGAATTACAGACCTTCATGATCACTTAACATCCCATTACTCATCAATTTGCTCTAGCGGGCACCAGTAACATCTCCATTCGTCCCTGTTGTGTGGTAATGTAGCCCAATGGCATCTGCTTGCTCCAGGAACACAAAGAGCCTCAAACCGATCGTTCAGGGTCTTGATAAAGAAGTCTGACCATCTCATAGGTGGGTGGCCATGCGATCTTTTGATGTCCTATGGAATCCAGTCAGTAATGGCTCTAGTCCAGCGGTCATCTCCAAATCTCATTAGGTGTCCAGCCCATATGTTTTTTGATGCTTTGGCAAATGAGACAGTGTCCGTGATTCTCAATTGTCGATGGAAGTCTGAACTCTGGATTCTTTCTCTCACTTGAGTGAAGCGTGATACTCCAAGCATAGCTCTTTCGATTCCTCTTTGGGAGACCCAAATAGCGTTCTCATCCTGTTTGTGTAGGGCCCAGGTCTCTGAGGCATATGTTAATGCAGGAAGAACAGTGGAATCAAAGAGATGTGCCCAGAGCCGGAGGCTCTTCATTCTCTTAGCTATTTCTTTGATGCTCTTGAAGGTGTACCACACCGCTCTCTTCCTCCTGTGCAACTCAGGTGCCAGGTCATTCGTCATGTTGAGTTCTCGACCTAGGTACACATAACTGTTGCATTTGGAGATGTTTGTTTCGTTGAGAGCAAATGGAATGTCAGGAATGAGTCTATTTTCCCTAAACATTGTCTTTGTGAGATTCAGCTGTAGTCCGACCTTTCCACACTCATGGTCGAAGTCGGCCAGCATTTGTGCCACTTGGCTAATGTTTGGCGTTATTAGAATGATGTTATCAGCAAAGCAGAGGTGGCATAGTTGCCAACCGTCTATCTTCACTCCCATTCCTTCCCATTCCAGTCATTGCATGATGGTCTCAGTTAAAGACTTTCATGAATCTCAGCATATAGGTCGAAATAATACATTTAGGGTTTTTTTGTGTGTGTCCTTTTTTTGCTATCACACACAGCAATGCTTAGAAGTTACTCCTGGCTCTGCGCTCAGAAATTATTCCTGGTGATGTTCAGGAGACCATATGAGATTTTGGGGATCAAACCCAGGTCAGCCACATGTAAAGCAAATGCCCACCTGCTGTTCTATCTCTCTGGCTCTGCATTTAGTTCTTTTAATATGGAAAACGTGAACAAGAAAAAAATCATCTAAAAAAAGTTCTGCCTAAATTTTTGAATATTGTCACCAAGAGTTTATTATTAAAGTTGCAAGGAGACCTAATTTTAGTTCCATATAGTTTGGGACTTACAGAAATCAAGTTTGGTATTTTAGTAAATTTTAATGTCTTTTCCATATATCACCTCTATTAAATTGTACTTTTATTTTGATTATAATTATAGAGAAACCAGGTGTTGAAAAAAAGAACAGTGATTTTTTCCCTTGGTAGAAAATGTCCTTCAAATGTTTCTTCTGGGCTTTGCTTTATTTTTGTTTCTCTCTCTGACTGTTTTTCATTGTGCATCATTGATTAATGTAGTTGACCACTAATCAATATTAGCAGCTAGGGTAGTAGAAATATTACTGAATTATAAATGATCCTTAAAGATACATTCCAAGGAGCAATCACTTCTAGAGCTTTTTTTTTGTTATTACATTGTCGACAACGTTGGTATCAGGATTTTAATATCCGGTTGGATAATGAAATTTCTACTTAACATAGATTTTCTCTGTCTTTGTGCTATAACTGAATATTTCTTCAGGATGGTGTATGGTAATTTTTTTTACCTCTTTTTAAAAATTCTTAAGAGGGTTTCTATTTTCAAGTCCTACGAGTTCATAGACATGAGGATAAAGAAACAAAGAAGAGATACTTATGTAAGAAGGAATAAAAAATATATTTTCTTAGCATTCCAGTTGGTCTTCTAATCCAGATAGGTAGGCTGCAGGTTATGTGTGGGCTGTAGGTCTTTCATCAGCAGTTGACAGGAACATTGACAAGAATCTAGAGAAAGAAAGTGCCTTTGTAGAGGTGAACATCGAGAAAGGCTCAGAGAAAAGCTTGCTGATAAGATTGTTTCATAAACAAGAGTCAAAGTATCTCAGGATCTCAAATACATCAGTATCAGCACAATTGCTAGGGCCCCAAGGGGAAATAACCCTCACTCGATTTGTTTTGCTCTTGCTCTGTCCGGGTCTTCTAGGATTCAGTATTTAAGGTATTTTTTAAAAAAATTTTATTAGTGAAACATCATGAGGTACAGTTGTAGACTTACAAGTTTTTGTGCTTGGGTTTCAGTTATACAATGTACCCATCCCTCCACCAGTGCCCATTCTCCATCATTTACATTTTTAAAAAAATTTTTGTTAGTGAAACACCAGGAGGTACAGTTGTAGATTTACAATTAATTTTGTTTTATTTGTTAATTAAAAACCAGAAATAAACTTTTAAAAGGCAAGTTTGGTAATAGTGACAAGGACAGACAACTTTCATACTGAGAAATTTATTATCTTGGGATGCCAAGCCTGTGCTTTCCAATGTCATTGATTATAAATTATTATTGGTATTAGTTAATGATGGGCTGGAGAAATAGCATAGCGGGTAGGGTGTTTGCCTTGCATGCAGCCAACCTGAGTTCAATTCCTCAGTCCCTCTTGGAGAGCCCTGCAAGCTATCGAGAGTACCCCCCCCACAACAAGGCAAAGCCTGGAAAGCTACCCATGACATATTCGATATGCCAAACACAGTAACAAGTCTCACAATGTTACTGGGCCCGCCCAAGCAAATCGATGAACAATGGGAGGACAGTGACAGTGAGAGTGATTAGTTAATGGTGTTGGCTGAGCATCAACTATGTTTAGAGCCTCCATGTAGTCTCTCCCTTAGCTCTACTTCACATCTGCTGGCAGATGTTTTTATTATAACTACAGATACAATACATTCATATGCATATATGTGATTTCTTGAACCACCTAATGACTTCTATGAATGAGATCCCAGCCTATTCCTTCTCTGTATTTTCCAAAGAATTTTTCATAGTACTTTTCACAATACCCTGAAGAATCTACTGCCTGAGTAACAAGGGTTATTTTTTTTCCTCCTAGATGGTTTTGAAATTGTTTTTCTTTCTTCCTCATGCTCCATTTCACAGTAGTTAAAATATATAGGTCTACAGAAATTGATCCATAAGAGAGCTCAAGGAAATTACTCTAACCAAATAGAAAGATTTTCTAACCTCATCCTACTGGAAAACACTAAATTTTTAAGTAAATAAATGAGACACAATGAGTGTTTTGCTGAAGTCTTATTAATAAATATAAGACTTTCATTTTATTATTATGATAATAAAAGTCTGGAGCAATAGGACAGCGGGTAGGGGTAGGGCGTTTGCCTTGTACAGGGCTGACCCAAGTTCGATTCCTCCATCCCTCTCAGAGAGCCCAGCAAGCTACCGAGAGTATTCTGCCCACACGGCAGAGCCTAGCAAGCTCCCCGTGGCATATTCAATATGCCATAAACAGTAACAAAGTCTCACAATGGAGAGTTACTGGTGCCTGCTTGAGCAAATTGATGAACAACGGCAGGACAGTGCTACAGACAGTGATACAGATAATAAAAATTTTTCAACAAAGATCTCAGAAAATCTTGAGAGTCTGGAAGGTTTAATTATTTGCCAATGACCCATAGTTAGGTATAGGTAGATACGGCATGCACATTTGTAAGTACCCACCTCCAGAATCTTTACCTGTCTACCACATACACTGGGTATCAAACCAAGGAATCAGAATCAAGAATCAGAAATCTCATCAGACCCAGGGACTCTGAGGGGCACCATTTTGTGTTGTTGTTATTGTTTTTTGTTTGTTTTTTTTTTAATTCTTTTCAGAAGCAGTTAAGAGGTACAGAGGGAATGTGTTTCATTTCCCTCCTGCTACCAGGAAGTGAAACCTATTGTGACTGTAAGGAATTGCTTAGGGTTAATGTCAGTTATGATGACATGTCATCTCAGTCAAGAATAGGAGCTTTGGATATAAAAAAAATCGATTTAATTGAAAAGTTCAGTTAAAATTACTCAAAATACCATTTAAACACTCTTGTCAGTTGCCCCATTGACATACTGTTATAGATACAGAAGAATAAGGATATTATATTTAGTAAAAATTCTTTGGTGGTTGAATTTATAAACTGAGTTTGCTTGGTGACCCAGAAAGTTGACTTAAATTTCAGGAGAGTGTCTTAAGAGGCAGCATAATTAAACCCAATGGACTTCCTTCCTCTATGCAGACCAGGAATATAGAATGGATTCTTTTGCTTGCATTTAAACTTTGGAAAAATCCTATGGTGACCTAAGAGTTTGGGGAGTAGCCAGACTGAAGAGATTCATTAGTTAGGGCGAATCTAGTGGAAAAAGTGTATAAGAACTGAAAAGCTGACTGTGGGAGTTTGAAGAGGTTTAATGAAAAGGTAGAAAGTTTAAAGATTATGAAAAGCCAATGAGAAGTGCTATCAAAGGAATGATGACTACAGAGTCCGACATCAGAAAAAAATAATAGCCGAGATATTAATGGGTGAGAAAAATGTGAAACACTTGAAAAGACAATTATATTAAACTATAACACTATCTTTCCTATTAATGGCAAGGACCAAGGTCACATATGGGATTTTGGTTTAAAAAAGTTTTGATATAATGAGAGGCTATGGGGTTTGATAACTTCTGAATATGTTTGCTAATGACAAGTGGTTTAGTCTGCTGCCCCAAGGTATAAATTGCCTATGTCAATTTTCAGGGTTTTTATATTCTAGTCATTCTAGTATATAAAGTTCTCCAAAGCACTCTCTCTATGGAATAGTACACAAGCAGCTATACTAGTGAAATAAAGTTAAAAATTTTGAATGTTCTATATCTCATATATAGCACTCATCCTACCACCTAATTTTCTTTTAAGCTATAATGAAAATGACATCACTAATGGAAAATAAAACTGGGTAAGCTGTTTAACTTTCTATACTTGGAATATGCATGGTTATTTATTATTGTGAAATAACTTAGTGGCTTCCCTAATCCCATTTTTAAGCTCGTAAAGAAACATTTTCTTTGTTTAATAAAATGGAATTAATTAATCCTTACTGTGCTTAAATATTTGGATTGGTTTAATGTAAAATGGATTTTGACCTTATAAAACTTGTGATCTTGTGAACATCTTCCATGGCTTATCAGGTTAAGGTAAAGTGACATCAGCCTTGGGAATGCATTTCTTGTACCTATCTGCTTCTCATCACTTATGGGTTGACCCTGAGGACCAATGTAGTGTCTGTTTCTTTGTGGCTTATGAATGATATCATTCCTCTTGGCAGTTGGGACCATTAGCTCAAACAAAAAAGAGCAAAATAGAGAATGCAGGAAGGAAGATTAGCATTCCAAGTCAGCATATCTCCTTCCTCAACAATAGAATCACTTGGTATTCAAGTGAACTATTCTTCTGATTTTTTTTAATTAAAGTGATCTTTGTAAAGTCCAGGGTGGTGGTTCATCCTATTCTTTGGAGGCTTTCTCTATAAGAAATATAAAAACTTTTTATAATAAGTTGATAGCGTGTAGTGCCTGGGATTTTAGAAATTCAGATTGTTGACTTTAGAGATTAGAAATCTACTTAAGTAAATACTTATTTTATGTCATCTTTGGCCAACATAACATCCTATCCTGAATTTTTATGCCTTCCAATCAAGAAATACCAGCATCCTGACAAATTTTTTCACGTTGACAAATTTTATTTTTAAAACATGCCATAGCCTTTGGTAAAACATAGAATTGTTTTTATACCTACTGATTTCATTTCAATAATGTCATTGAAACTGGTATTAATCTATTTGTTCTTGTCTATTTTGTAATACATTTTTCATCTTTTTGGAGATTAAAGGAAAGAAAAATAAAATGAAACATAACCTAGACAACTTTTCAACTTAACGAACTGCAATTTGTCATTTTGAAATTTTAGCCCCACCATCCCAAAGTGCTATTTTAAAATAGAAACATTATATGAAAGTCAAGCCATAAAACATTTTTGAAATATGCAGTATTAGCTTAAAAATATGGTGTTCAATAGCAGAAATCAGTAAGCTGAGGTTTGCAATACACGTAGCAAAAACAAATATATGCAAAGAAATGGATACAAATCACTCAGAGCTACAATTCACTAAATGTAGGAATCATTGAAAGATCAAATAGGTTATCCTAGAACCCAGAAATGGAACCTTAAGATTTTCTAACATTGAGAGTTAAATCTGTGACCTAATTTCAGTGTGCCTTTAATCTTTCAGGAAGGAGATAAATGATAAATTTGCTTATATCCGAATGGCTTTTGTTAGCCTGAGCCCCCATGAAAGCTTCTAAACATTTCAGGGTCAGGTTGGGCCAGAAGCTTCCAGAAAAACGAAAGGGGAGCTCAAAGTAGCAGCTGATACTGCTGAACTTGTTTTCTAAGATGGTAAGTATAGTTCTATAAACATCAAATTGAAGAATTGATGTATCTAACTTCTCATGAGTATCAATCATTTCATGTCTATAAACTCAAAGATATAAGCATGGCCCTTGGGTTAGGAGCTAGGCCAAAGGTCAGAGCCACCCACAAGATCAAGTTCAGTCACCTGTTCTCAATGAGAGGCCAAGGGTTCTAAGTTTTCATCTTTGAAGCTCACAGTTCAGAAATGGCTGCTACTCTTGGTAGGTTCATTATACTAAAAGTAGATACAATTGCTTGATGAGTTTCTCAGCACTTAACTCTTGTCTCTAATCAGTGCAAGCTTAATGAAGGCCACACAAATTAATTAGTGTAACTTGTAAATGCTGAATAAGCTGAAAGAGGTGTGAAAGAGGTGAAGAAGGTGACTAACAGTGCTTTTTCAGAAAGAAAGAGAGCTGCTTTCATTCGAAATGGCTTGGGGGATTACAAGCAGCAAAGAAACAGGGAATGTTACATCTATTCACACTAAGAGTTAATTATGTTTAAAATTCAGGTTGGAAACGATCCATGTCACTTATGAAGATGGTTAGATGGAGCTTGAATCATGTGATATTTCAGAATATTGTCTGTGATGAACTGTTAAGATAAACTTGGAATGACGACAAAGACATTAAATTAGTTTTAAATTTATAAAGTACAGAAATGTTCTTAAAAAGTACATTGTACTTGTAAAGTACAGAACTATTTCTAATTTGTTAAGTTTAAAAAGGCAGATCTTCTCCACTCTGTAGAAGCCTGTGTTCTCTCTTGAATACATATTCCTTTTTCTTTCTCTCCCCTCACATCTAAGTAAATTTCTTTCAGTAAAAACTGTTTTGCTTCACATACACACACAGCACACACAGACAAGTTCTAAAAAGGCAGGGAAGAGACCACAATATGTGAGAACTAAGAGAAATTTCAAGTATTATTTTGTTTATGATTTTTGGCAGGGAAGAAACATATTTCTATTCATCAGTCTAGTCTCAGTTGAAGGCTTCAGTTGATAACTCGGTGCTAGCTGACTCATGGTTCTTGTTCTGGCTGAGGTATTCCTGCCTCTGGAAGAGATTCTTCCAGAAATCTTCATTCTCTATGCTGGGTCTAGAAGATTCTTCTACATTACCCTCTACTTGCACTCTGCAATTCCAGGGAGGGTTTCAAATGTTGACTCAAATACTTCTGTGTTCCTATGGTAGTCATGTTGGGGTGTCGTAGATGACATCTTTCTCTTTCTTTTTCTCTTTTTCTCTTTCTTTCTTTCTTTCTTTCTTTCTTTCTTTCTTTCTTTCTTTCTCTCTCTCTCTCTCTCTAAATAAAAGAGGGCAGGAAGAAATAAAAGCACACTGTTATGGGCCAAACTAAATATAAGTGGCATCTTTTAGTGACCAACAGAAATCTCCTCTTTTTAAGGAGATTGAATAGGTGAATTTATACTTCTTCATAAAATCAGCTAACAATTATTTCCTTTTTTCATCTTTTTTTCTCCACTACTTCCTCCTCCCCTTAAGCTATTTGGTTATCTAAAAAGATGATCATACATCCCACCTTTGCCAAACACAGTGACAACAAGTCTCACAATGATGGAGACATTACCGGGCCTGCTCGAGCAAATCGATGAACAAAGGGAGGACAGTGCTACAATGCTACATTTTTTAATCATAGTTTAGGTAGCATGGTAACAATAATTTTTATGCTATTGATGTATAAATTTGCTGTGTCTTTGCCACCAAAAGCCAAAATTCTTTTATGTGTATTTTTATTTAGTAAAAGTAATGTTATATTTTAAAGTTGTTATAGCAATTTATAAATAAATTGCTTTAAAAATATATAATATTATGTCACTGTCACTGTTCTGTCCTCCTGTTGTTCATTGATATGCTCGAGCGAGCCCAGTAAGGAGACTTGTTACTGTATTTGGCATATCGCATATGTCACAGGTAGCCGTGCGGGTGAGATACTCTTGGTAGCTTGCCCGGCTCTCCGAGAGGAGCAGAGGAATCGAACTCAGGTTGGCCATGTTAGCTGCATGCAAGGCAAACGCCCTACCCACTTTGCTATCGCTCCAGCCTATAATATTATAATTCTATAATATTAGAAGTTGGGAAATCCTTGACACTACTGTTATGCTCACATAACACACTAACACAAATGTGTGGTAACATGTTAAGTTGGCAAAAGTCAAGGACAAGAAATTTGATAGCATCAAGAGAAAAGTAACTGGTTATATTAAAAGAAAACCTGTAAGACTTTCAGTAGATTTTTTTCATCATTGTAGGTTTGACAAGAGTGGTTTACATAGTCAAATGACTGAAAGGGGAAAAACTGGTAAGCAAGAATACTACATTCAGCAAAACTGTCCTTCAAAAATGAACCATAAATGCTTTCCCAGATAAACAATAGACAAGGGCAGGGGCTGGAGTGATAGCATAGCAGGTAGGGCATTTGCCTTGCACGTGGCTGACCCAGGTTCAGTTCCCAGCATCCATTATAGTCCCCCTGAGCAATGCCAGGAGTAATTCCTGAGTGCAGAGCCATGAGTAATCCCTGAGCATCACTGGGAGTAATCCAAAAACAAAACAAAACAAAATAATAGACAAGGGCAGTTAATCACTAATATATCTGTCTACAAGAAGAGCTAAATGAATGAATTCAAGTAAAATGTAAACATACAAAGGGAAGTATATTGACAAAGACACATTACTTTAACCATGATTAGATCACTTAATTCGAATTTAAAATGTAAAATAAGGTATTAAATGATTACAATAAAATTTTGATTAATATGGACTATGTATAATATAACTTGTAATAGCAATAACATAAATTGTACATGTGTAGGAGAGAATTTTAAAAAAGAATTATTCTGGGGCTGGAGCGATAGCACAGCAGTAGGGCATTTGCCTTGCATGCAGCTGACCTGGGTTGGATTCCCAGCATCCCATATGGTCTCCTGAGCACCGCCAGGAGTAACCCCTGTGCAATGCCGGGTGTGATCCCAAAAAGAAAAAAAAATATTCTATGAGATTGAACTTAAATTATTATCCTTGAGAAATAACTTTAAGACATTTTGTAAAATCCCAAAGTACCTACTCACAAAATAGTTATAGAATATTCTTAAAAGTAAAACAGAAAAGAATCAAAACATAGAACTACAAAAAAAATCAACACATACATAAATAAATTAGAGAAAGTGATAGACAAAATATCTACTCACCAACAAAATAGGAATGGCAATATTAAATCTCTCTCTGTAAATAATTTAAGTGGAAATGTATTATATCCTCAACCAAAAGACAAGGAGTGACTGAGTAGATTAAAAAATGATGACCCAATGTTTTGAAAACTTCCAAGTTGGCTTTTCTTTTTTGTAATGGAATTGTCTGAACCAAGCTTGATACCCAAGCTTCTGTGTCTCAAAGAACTTTCCACTTCAAAGAGAGCTAATTAGAACATAAGGCCCACCACAGAAAATTAAGCTGTACTCGGGATCGAATCTGGATCTCCCTCATACAAAGCATGCACTCATCCCTTTGAACTATATCTTTGTCCTCATATTTATTATAAAAAATAATTGTATTATTTAAAATTATTTTATGCCAATCATATGCTTAAACACCTCTCAATCTCAACCAATTAAATTTTAAAATACTTGACTATTTCTAAGCAGGAAATGTTAGTATGAGGCAAATATTTGGCAGAAATACTCTACTGTAATTCTCTTATGGTTATTGCAGGTTAGGAGAATTCCTATAATAATGACTTAAGTTATCTTTGGTGTTTTTCCATTCAGTCAGTGGTTTCCAATATGAACTTCTTAGAAATAAGTTTGGAAAACAGTGTCAAAATGAATGAGGCATTATAAAATTAATAAGTAGTCATACTATTATCTCTTATATTTATTGATAATCTTTCCTTCTCTTTCCAAGGGTAAATCTGCTTCTGAAAGCATTCAAAGAGTAAATTTTCATAGATGACTTATCATTATTTTCAGTGGAAAATCTATTGTTCTTAGGTTTTCAAATTATACCCACTTATACATTAACAAACATTGAACTTTATTAAGTAAACCACATACATTAAGAGCCAATATTAGCAATTGTGGCATAGTGGTCAGTGGATGGTTTGTCATGAATCTGCTAAATGGCATCTGCTAGGCTTTTCAGCCAGCTCCTAACAGGGTGACGTACATAGTAGTATATAAAATGTAGGATATATTGAACAAAACTCACAAAAATGCAGATACACAGTGTCTTTGTTATTATATATTAATAAAAAGGAGAAAACGGGGTCAGAGCAATAGTACAGCAGATGGGGCATTTGCCTTGCATGCAGCTGACCTGGGTTTGAACCCTGGTATCCCAGATGGTCTCCCACGCACCTCCAGCAGTAATTCCTGAGCTGACTACAAGAAGTAACCCCTGAGCACAGCTGGGTGTGGCCCAAAAAGAAAAATAAAGATAAAAAACAGAAAAATAGAGACCAACTACTCATGACAACAACATCACAAACCATGAGTTTCCTGAAGAGTCACATGCTCCTTGTGACACACTACAACAGTGTGGGGATAAGAGATGGCTCTGAGTTTACTGTGCCAACAGTCTGGCATGTGAAATCTCAGTCTGACTTTGGAACTGAGAGGCTATGCACTGTGATGGAAGGTGCAAAATAAAGTTTTCTCCTAACTTTAAGTTCTATAAGTTCTTATAATCGAATGAATTAAACCATGATTTTGTCAAGTTGTTACTGGTATTCTAGACATTTTCTCATTTGATCCTTTTAGTAACACTGAGATGCTGGTGAATCCTGGTGTATTGTCCATCCATTTGTCTGGACATTGAGACTTGTTAGCTTAATTCCTAGATTCAGTGGTTCTTCCGCACTATAAGCAAGGCACTAAGTTCTTAGCTGTAGGTTCTTGAAGATTCTCATTTATTTTGAGCCTCAGACATAAAGGCAATATTAGATTCTAATTAATTAGAGCAAGGACTCTGGAATTGGGCATCTAGTTTTTAATTGCTAAGCAGAGTAATAACAGAGCTCAATTTAGAAAACTATTTGGAGGATGAACAAGTTGATCCCTGAAAAGTTCTGAGTGTCTAGAAGAGAGTGGATGGTGATACATTAGCCATTATTATCAGACACCAATACTATTTAACAAATTTCCAGGAGTCAGGATTTTCCCTGCAAGAGACACACCAAAACCAAGTTAGCTCAGTACTCAGAGATTATGGGCAGTGGTGTGTGTGTTTGTGTGTGTGTGTGTGTGTGTGTGTGTAGGGAGAGGGAGACGCACAGAGACTCTTGAAACTTTTTCCTGTATTTACAGTCATAATTGAATTTTATACATGATAGCATAAATAAGTACATTTATTGGTGTCATTGTTCCAAGAAGTACTCATGTTGTCATTTTGTGTTATATAGCACTGTAACACTGTAGCACTGTCCTCCCGTTGTTCATTGATTTGCTCGCGGACCCAGTAATGTCTCCATTGTGAGACTTGTTACTGTGTTTGGCGTATCAATTACGTCAGGGGTAGCTTGCCAGGCTTTGCCATGTGGGCGAGATACTCTCGGTAGCTTGCCGGGCTCTCCAAGAGGGGCGGAGAAATCAAACTCGGGTTGGCCTGGTTCGGCTGCGTGCAAGGCAAATGCCTTACCCGCTGCGCTTTCGCTCCAGCCCTTTGTGTTATATATGACACAAAAATTAAATAAATTTTCAATTTTCAACATAAGAATATATATGTTGCATACATAAATGTATATGTTTTGATGTAATGTTATTACATAAAACACATTTATATGCATTGGGAAACCAACATTTGTGTGACTTACTAATTTGTGGGCAAATTGTGTGTACAGTATTTGCTCTATTGTGGTGGTCTGAAACAGAATTTTAATATCTCCATGGAGCCTCTACATTTTGACATGTTGTTTAGATAACAGCATATATTTTGAAGTGTATCAGTTGATACAGTTTGGCACATATATATAGCTATGAAACTAGCCCCACAATCAGGCAAACAAACATATACATAATTTCATAGAGTTTTCTCATTTCCCCTCCTAATTCTCCTTTCTCTCACCTCTTCTTAGATAACCTTGAATATTCTTCTGTCACCATAGATTAGATCATACTTCCTTTAAATTTTACTCAACAGAATTATGTTGAGATTAATCCTAGCCACTGTGGATATCTCCAGTTAATTTATTTTTATTTGAAGGAGTATTATTTCATTTTTAAAATTCAACAATGCTATTGTGTTTACTGGAATTTTATTCCATTTTATTTATGAATAGTAGTCCATTGAAAGCTGTGACCACAATTTCTTCACTTAATGGAATACTCTGGTTTTTTTTCAGTTTTATTATTTTGTACCATTGTAAACTCCTAAGTTATTCTCATGAAATTTTCATGTATTTTTTATTTTATAAACTCCCTACATATTTATTTTACAATTTTACAAGATTAATCCCACACAGAATCTAGCTGTAACTACTGCATACAGGTCTCACTGAACCATGTTTTCAATCTTTTGAACCCACATAATTATTTGCCATTATTTGCCATTATTTTCCTCTTTGGTTTTGTCTCTAGAAAATGGGGAGGTTAACTTGAAAATCAGTTTCAGCAATCATTGAAATTATTATGTGTGTGTTTTGTGTGCTCACATTATCTCTAACTGATCTTACTTTCCACTATTTGCACCCTCACGCTTCATTTTGCCATTAATTCATTTCTGTTACATTGTATATTTCAAAACAGTAGCTCAAATAAATTTTTCAAAAAGAAAGTAGTGTACAGACCAAAGAAATAATAAATCTGAAATAATTTGAAAAATACCAAAAAACTGTCCTTTGCCTTCCTAGTATCTTTCTACTTGTCAGAAATACTCGAAATTCTTTTAATAGAGATAATTAATTCCTTTGCTTAAGAAGTATTTTCTACTAAAATGAAATTCACAGAGGAAGAGGGCATCTTAATCTTAAGACACAAAAGTATGAGTTGATCTAACTGTTGCAAATAAATGCCTGGAGGTTGGAATAGAAGCAAACAGAGAAGGTAGAGGTGAATAAAGGAGTCACTACACATTGGAATGGTAATAGGAACTAGAAACACACTCAAAAGAAAAAAAAAGAAAGCCATTTTCTTATCTCACTCTTTTACTTGCTGAGAAGCAAGGATTTTATTTTAAATGTATTTCTGCCCTTTGGGGGGAATTTTAATAAGTCAAGAATTTAACAGCAATAGTATCGTTGCAATGGAATAAAAAAATAAAATCTCAGTTTCCTAATTCATAACCAATTTTGAACTAGTTTCCAGAATGGAAACCATTCACTTGTATTTCATTCTCTATAGTACAGAACCTAAAAAGTGTTAACTGAGGCAGGAGCAGACAAAACATAGCCGGCATTGGAGAGAAAATACACAAAAATAGGTGTCAGATACCATGGTAAGTATACATACATCTCAAAACAGTAAACTTGGCGAAGAGTCAGTGTATAAAGGAGGAAGAGGAAGAAACAACCCACTCCCAAGCAAACCAACTAAACAAAAATGTGAATCAAAAAGATGTCAGAAAAAGTACTGGATGTTAGAACAAATGATTCAGGTAGCAGAATAAAAGAGGTAAGACACTGAACTGCAAATGGAGAAGACTTGGCAGCTTCATATGACTTACTGATAAAAACTTGTTGATAGAAACAGAATTCCATTTGATTTACAATTCTTGCAAATATGCTGCCCTTCACCGATGCAAGTCTCATATCATTCCATGGCTTAGAACGTTTAAGTAAAAGGCTGTCTAGACTTGTATTTGATTAAAAGTGTTCTTTTGGTAGCTAACAGGAGAAAAGTTAATTAGGGATTCTCCATTATAGACAACACGATAGACAGAGAAAAATGAAGAGTCTTTTATTCTCTGAGGCACTGACTTATAGATAACTTTTCTTCAACAAATTATTTTTTTTTTGTCATTCAGTACTGAATCCTATCTCAAGTGGGAGGTGGCATTTCCTTTTAGAGCCTAGCAGTAAACATTATGGGTAAGGAAATTCAACTACAAAACATACAGGGTATAAACAGATGTGCATTACATTTTCCATGGAAGGGGACTTGAGGGCTAGCTTAATTGCTTCACCCCACAGCATGAAGCCTAAAAGGATTACAGTAAAGTGCTTCATGAATATTTATTAAAGTGGTAAATAAGAAGGAGATGGGTCTCTATAGATCTCAATGCAGTAATATCCCTGGTGAAGGGAAATAAGGTTAGAAACTGTAAACTTCTTATTGCTACATGTGTCAGAGACACAAATTATTCACAAGTGGTACCTGAAACTCCCAATACCCCCTTCCAATTCAGTTACAGTTTACTATCCACTCCATTCACATTTGGCTGTTGACATTTTCATTATCCATGGGATCCCCAATTTTCTTCCTAAGACTTAGAGGTGGGCATTCCTTCTGGTATACCAGCTTAGCTTTGACAAGTGAGCCTCGGTCTCTAATGTGTCTAGAATGTCTTTGACAGAGAGGTGGTTCTTGGTTCCCTCTCCAGCCTGGTGTTGATCACCTGTCCTCATATCTCTGATTTTCCTCCAGTCCTGACAGACTCTTTTTTCCTTTTACTTTCTTCATTGCCTGTGTGCCCTGACAGGCCCATATGTCTTGTAGGTCCTACTGTTTCCTCTAAAGATCCTCTTTCATCATTTGGCCATTTGGGTGCTGAGATGGTAACAGATATAACTTATGAATGATTCTCACAGATAAATGTCTTACAATCTCTCAGGTATTCTTGCTGTTTTGATACATAGTCAGTACATTTAATGTGCAGCGCTAGGCATTTCTGGAGCTGTTCTTGGTAATAGAACTTTATCACAGCCCCCACTCTACCAAACGTTTATGTGTGCAATAACTTATGATATATTTTTAGATTGCACTTATTTTTCCTTCTGTTCAAGTCACAGTTTTAAATCACCTGTTCTTATGCTAGGAGGATGTTATCAGGAATAATCTTCTGCTGATAAATCCCAAGATCTGACCTGTCTTTATTCCTACCCAGGACATAGCTAAGATGAACAAATTCTTCTACCTAGAACTCACAGATTGACTCCTTTTCAATCCATTTAAAATTGGTTTAAAGACAGACTGGGGGGGGGTCTGTCTTTAATCCCCTGGAGCAAGAGTACAGGGTTATAAAACATTCACTTTGTGTACAGTGAATCTTGAGTGACTTAGCAGAAATAGCCCCTAAGCTCTGCTGGGGGTAGCCATTGCCCAAATAAAGATAAACAGTGGTGAGATTTTTTTCTAATACACATAAATATACACACACATACACTGAAAGGAATATCTTGTCTTTTATGCTACAGATCAAATAGTCTGTGGTTACTACTCCATGATAACTATTGGAGGCACTTAGTGGGGTTAAAGTAAGGTACATCTCTTTGATAAATTAGATTCTTATAGTCACCCTTACTTTGTCTCTGTGATTTCAAAATTCTAGTGCTTTCTCCACCACATCTCTGCCAAGTCAAGCAGCAATTAAGGTTTTAGGGTGGTGGTGATCTAAATCTTTTGTATATTGATCTCATTAGGGGATAGCCCTACCTGCATAGATTCACTTGTGGCGTTCAGTCGTCTCCAGAAGTGTGACTGCTAAGCACCTGCTCTCACATCAGAAAAGCTCTTTGAATCCTGATTTGTTTCCCAAACTGCTTTATTTTTAAATCTCCAGGCATCAGTTTGGGTTCCTCAAAAGCCACAGCTGTAGTTTATTTCCACAGCATCTTGAGGAGACATGGTTGATAAGCACTGTTTACAGTGCTTCTAGTCTGTCACACTGTAGAGTCTGTGGGGCGTAAATCAGGGCATCCCCACAAATCTAATCCATTTCTTCCATTTTGCATTTCATATACTGTGAGGTTTCCTATGTTCAGAGGCAGAATTTGTTGCAAAACGATTTTCTTCTCTATTACTCTTATTGCGTGAAGATGGTACTATCTCAACATTTGTGAACCTTGAGAATTTTCAGGGGAAGTTTGAAAATAGTACCTGTTTTCACATATCTGTTTTTTGCTTCTTGTCATAATACCGCAAGTCAATAATAATGAGTTAGGAGATACACTGTGTTTCTGGTAGTCATGGAATTTTTTTTTATTGTGGCGTAGGTACAGCTGGTGGTGCTTAGGACTTACTCCTGACTCTGTGCTCAGTGGACCATATCAGGTGCCAGGGTTGAAAGTGGGTTGATTGCATGCAAGGCAAGTGCCCTACTTGCTGTGATGACATTCCTACCTGTGGTTTTTTGTAACAGCATGACTACTCTGAAGACCAAAGCTAATATTAAAAGTGTGCACATAGCTATATCACTTACTATTTATTCCTTCCAAATTTATTCTGACCATCATTGCTGCATTGTGTTCTGGTTGGATTGCACACTATCTGCTTATCTAATTTTCTAAGACGTTGAAAGTGAGCTTGGCAAGGAAAAGCTTCTATTTAAAACTTAAATGCTTAGCTTGGCTGTAAATTCTTGAAAGGCCTGTGAGCATGTACCTTGAAGTCATCGTTTCTGTTTTCCATTAGCCTGGGAAGGCGCCTGTACTTGTCACAGGTCTAATTGAATAGGGGAGGCTGCAAGACTGGGGAAAGCACAGTGCCATTCTGTTCCTACTGCAGCCTCACAACAGTTTGCACTGGATGTCTACCGTTTCACATGCCCATATATCTAATCCACTTCAAATGTAATTCCATGTAGAAGTTAAAATACTCACAGTTGCCTCTAAGCAAAACATACACTCATAAACGTTATGTCTTTGTCATACTGAACATACTGAACTTTGAGAATTGATTGTATGTCTCTGACAACCCATTTTCTGGAAAAGATTCTTCCAAGAAGTGCTCATAGGGCTCTAGGAGTCACTTTCTCTGTAATAACAACAGGGCTGGCCATTGTGTGCAAGGGCCTGAGGACTGGCTGCTGGGGCCCTGCAATGCCAAAGAATCACTGGAGTTATCCCGGTGAAGCTCTGGGGTCAGCCCCAGTTATGCCTGGGGCCATCGGGGCTGGACCTGGTGAGGTTCAGGAGATGATGTGTTATGTTAGATGAAACTCATGTTGTGTTTATATTAGGCATGTGCCCGCACCCAATTCTGCTCAGTCTTCATCAGAGTTTGTTGGATCTAGCAAGCAAAGATATTGGGAACTCAACTGTACTTTAAGTTTAGATACATCATGAACTCTTTCCCCCTTTTTTATTATTTTTATTTTTTATTATTGAAGCACCGTGAGATACAGTTCCAAAACTTCGAGTTTCAATCATGTTTGAGTTTCAATCATTGAATAATCAAACACCCATCCCTTCATCAGTGCATATTCTCCACCACCAATGTCCCCAGTATCCTCTCTTTCCAGCCCTCCTCCTGCCTCCATGGCAGACAATTTCCCCTGTATTTTCTCTCTGCTTTTGGGTATTATGGTCTGCAATACAGTTAGAGAAGTTATCAAGTTTGGTTCTTTATCTACTCTTAGCACACATCTCTATTACAAAAGATTTCTCCAACTATCATTGACTTAGTGATCCCTTCTTTATTCCAACTGCCTTATCCCCCAGCTTATGAGGCAGGCTTCCAACTATGGGGCAATATTCCTGGCCCTTGTATGAACTCCTTTTTGAATGTAAGCAAGCTCCATATAAAACTTGGACAAATAAGATATAGAGAAATATTTCTTAACTTGGGTCCATGTGTCCTCCTATGTACCCCCAGATTATTCTATGGGACCACAGGTAAAATTACATAAATGGGAGGTAACGGTATGAGACTCTGAGGCTAACTGGAAATACAGGGGGCCCATAGGAAGCAAACTATGTGGGAAGGGGCCACATCTGGAAAAAGGTTGAGAAACACTGGTATAAAGTATATTTTATGCTAAAATGAAATTCCAATAAAAGTGTAATTTCAGGCAACTGTAATTGTCATGTAACTAAATAATCCAATCAAAATTATTTTCTTTTCCCTCTTTCTCTAGCCACTATTTGACTCTGCTCTTCCCAGTGGAGTTGGGCTGGAGTGATAGCACAGCGGTAGGGCGTTTGCCTTACAAGCGGCCAACATGGCCGACCCGAGTTCGATTCCTCCACCCCTCTCGGAGAGCCCGGCAAGCTACTCGAGAGTATTCGATATGCCAAACACAGTAACAACAAAGTCTCCAATGGAGACGTTATTGGGCCCACTCGAGCAAATCGACGATCAACGGGAGGGCCTTTACATTTACATTACATTCTTCCCAGTGGAGTTAAAAAGTCTTCTTATGTTGATATGATGTATTATGTTGATCGATTTCTGAATTTTAAACCATCCTTGCATCCCTGGGATGAATCCTACTCAAGTGCCCTAGAACAGATGACTGGTTAAAGAAACTTTGGTGCATCGACACAATGAAATACTATGCAGCTGTCAGGATAGATAAAGTCATGAACTTTGCTTTTAAATGGATAGATATGGAGATTCTCATGCTAACTGAAATGAGTCAGAAAGAGAAAGACATACATGGCAGTACTGCACTCATTTGTGGAGTATAAAACAAAATAACAACATAACATGAGGCTGACACCTAAGGATAGTGGATACACACATGGGACAAGTAGATCGTTCCATAGCTGGAAGCCTGCCTCATGATCAAAGGGGAGAAGACAGCTGGAATAGAGAAGGGATCACTAAGAAAATGATGGCTGGAGGAATGGGTTGGGATGGGAGACGTGTGCAGAAAGTGGACAAAGGACCAAACATGATAACCTCTCAGTGTCTGTATTGCAAACAATAATGCCCAAAAGTAGAGAGAGATTATGGGGAATCATGTCTGCCATGGAGGCAGAGGGACGGTGGGAAATGGGGGTATACTGGGGATATTGGTGGTGGGGAATGTGCACTGGTGGAGGGATGGGTATTTGATCATTGTGTGATTGTAGCCTAAACATGAAAGCTTGTAACTATCTCATGGTGATTCAATAAAATTTAAAAAAAAAGTCTTAGCACATCATACTGAGATACTCAGAAATTCAGGATTCTTAGCACAAGCAAATAAAAGTAGAAGTGTTTGAAGGAAAAGACACACACAAAAAGGCATCAGAATTCTTAACCACACAGCTTTGCATTTATAATCCTCTCCAAGGTTCCCTAACTCATATTATTAGCTCATGATATTCTGCTGCTGAACTGACTGGGCCAGCTGTTGTTGCCTGCATTCGGGTTGGGCTAGGATACCGACAATTTCTCTTCTAGAGTGCCTTTACAAACCCAGATAAATAAATATGTAGCAGCAGGTGATGCAAAGAGCTAAGGAAACGACTCAAGTATCTCATAAATTGGGCAAAAGTAAAATGCAAAGTCTAGCCTGCAGTATAAAATTCTGGAATGCAGTACCTTGCCATTTACTTTTTCCCAGATGGAATATTTGATCTCTTTAGTGTGCAGATGTGTAAGGTTTATAATGCCTCACAGCAGCTCTGTAAATGGGCCACCGGGGCCACTCAGAGGTATAAATGTGTCCACCCAAATGGTCAAATTACTCAATTAGCTTCCTGATTCCCATGTTCAGCCTCATTTTCAGCCATAAGTTAGGAGAACAGAGCTATTACTTTTGAAGTCTTTACTGTTAAGTGTCTAGATCTAAGGCAGTTAGGACTATAGTTCTAACCAAACGTGGTCTATAATGATTTCAGAAACACTATTCAGCCTTGCTTGCCTTCTATCAGAAGCCTAACTGTCATTGGATTTTGCTCTTGAGGGCTAATGGTTCTCTATCCTGCCAAGGACCCCCAGAAGCAGCGGTAAAAGCAAGCCATCATTGAAACACCTCTGGAACAGGGTTCAGCTTCTAACAGCTGTTTAATGATGCATTCTTCTTTTTTTTAAGTTGCTCATTTGAAGCCTCTTCCAAAAGCAATAAAAAAGTCCTTCAATTTCAATCTAAGCTCATTGTAAAATGTTTTTACCCTTTCAAACCCATGTTGGATTTTTCTGAAAACCTTCAGGGGGTTCAGGAATTAGTCCTCTGGAACTTCAGTTTTCCCACATTGCCTGTCTAGGGCACTATAGCTATCATAGTGCAAATTTCTAGCCATGGTATTTGTTCTCCACGGACACTTGAGGATAATAAATGAGGAATTCTGTCTCCACAGTCATTTCTGATGGGTATACCACCAGGATATTACCAGAAATTACTTTAGAGGTATGAGAAATGAGTCTTATTCACCACGTGTCTGTGATTCCTAGAAAGCCTTCAGTCACTCCGCATTTGGAAGCAAATAATGTTCCATCTCTTTGCCCTCACTTCTAAGGCTTCTGAGGATGGTTAATTGGTCCATAATAAAATTTCAACAATTTAAATCTTTATTGTGTAGGATTGCCCTGTGCATGGCAGACTGTTCATCTTATGAGGTCTTTTTCTATCTAAGACAATCAGACATTTTCGAAAACCTCCCTGGAGGTGGAGAATTCCAGGTCAGAGCCACTCTTTCATAAAATGGATTTTCCTCCCTAAAAGTATCATTATTTTACTGAGTTCAATGCTTAGGGCATTGTATTTTAAGGATTCAGTGGGATAAATGAATAAAGTAAGTTATGCCAGCCTCGCCCCAAGTAAAGGTTCTCCAAGTGCAGCTTTGTACTGCCCTTGTTTTCTTGTACATGACTCTGTTTACTTTCATTCCTTTCATCTAGGAAAAACCCTTTTCTAATCTTGGAGTGACCAGATCTTGCCTCCTTTCAGATACTTAAATCAGACTTAAATGAACTTTCCTCAGTTTTCCAATTTTCTAAGTTATTTCTCTGCTCAGAGTCTGTATTAATCACTCAGAAGACTTGGGTGGTGTTTAAGTGGTTAAATTAGCTATGCATATGCCCCAGGTTTTATAGGAATTCCTGCTGGAAAGAATTTTTATAGTTCTGCTTGTCAAGATTAATTAAGCTGATTTCACATTTATATGAAGCTTATATCTTTTGGGGGGGGCAGGGGGATTGATATTCTCTTTTTCTTACTATGTCTTTTTTTCTTCACTGAACTTAGGTCATTTGATATTAAACCAGAGTGATAGCACAGCGGTAGGGCGTTTGCCTTGCACGCAGCCAACATGGCCGACCCAAGTTCAATTGCTCCGCCCCTCTCAGAGAGCCCGGCATACTACCGAGAGTATCTTGCCCACACAGCAGAGCCTGGCAAGCTACCTGTGATGTATTTGATATGCCAAACACAGTAACAACAAAGTCTCTGATGAAGACGTTACTGGGCCCGCTCGAGAAAATCGATGAACAACGGGAGGACAGTGACAGTGATCCATTTTTTAGTTTATCTCTCTAAGAAGATATGCTTCATTAAGGTATAGTTATTCTTTACAATATTGTTTATCAAATATATTCTTTACCTTACACATACCTATTTTCTCTCATATCTTTACTATACAAAGCCTGGACCATACTTGGAAATCAATCCTTTTGAATCAGTGAATAAGGGAAGAGCCTAGTACGTAACGTTTTCTATGGAAAAGCAAAATCAGATGAGACCTTTGAATTGGTAGATAAGTATTTGTAAGCCTGGAAGTCTTTACGGGTTTTGTGTGTCCTTAATGGAATGAATGGTTGGGATGGGGGTAGGAAGGCAAGAAAAAAAAATCTTCTATTAAGTAACATTCAGTGCTTAAGTTTTCTCACCAACAATCAAGTTAAGTTAATGCTATATCACTTTGAAGCTCATATCTTGAGGCATGATGTTCAAAGAAATGCCTAATTTTGAACCCTAATCTTGGGTTTTGCCAACTTCATTTGATAAATTAAAGGCCTTAAAAAAACTAATGTTTACATTCTTTTTTCTGTTTGCTTAATACAAATGGGTTTGCACAGGTAGGATCCCTCACAGATTTGTGGTGAAGCTGATGCTCTCTTGTTTCTTAAAACTCCCTCCCCCCATCACTGTTTTGAAGTCTAAGGTTTAGATGGAAATAACATGAGAACTGGAGGAAAATTAAAAGACAAAAAATGTGATGCATATTTACATAAACCTTTTGAGTTATTGTATGAGAATATCATGACTTAATTTTTTTTAATTTAATGTAAAAAAAGGCAACTGTTGATACAATTCTAGGGTTAAAATTGATTAGATAACAAAGCTGCACTATTAGTATCAATAGACCTAGAAAATAAATTTATGTGAAAATCGTTATATCTGATTATATGGCTGATAAATCCTTGTCTAAGAACTTATTAAGCTTTTTGTTACTTCAGAAGGTATCCAGACACTTCCAGATCTATGATTTTTCTGGAGTAGACATTTGAAAAAAACCACTGTCTTGAGGTATATTGCACTTACCAAGCATTTGCTAAGTAGAATTATAGCCTTTAAATAAAGAATTCTGCTTCCCAAATTTACCTATTAATGTGAGTCGCTAAATTTATCTTCACATACACAGCCAATATTTTGCTAGAAGTTAGTGCTAAACAGTAGAGTAGTTAACTGTTTGGAGTGCCAGTAGCTCCTAATGGGACTGTTTATCAATTTCTCAATGAATAAACCATTATATTAAAATTAGGATATAACCATTCATTGGTGGACCCTGGCCTTGACAGCAAGCTTTAGCAAGTCTTGGTGGCAAAGCTCTCCAAATGAAGAAAGACTGAGCATATGAGTGTTTTCTGTACTATATCCAAGGATGTTATAATATAGGATGAAGGGATCAACAAATATATTAAGAGTTCAGCTTCTTCCAAAGAATGACTTGTTTTTATTTATATCTTGGTCATTTTCAAAGAGAAATTAAGATTTTTACAAGAATATAATTTATGGCTATTTTTCTTTTTCTAGTCTCCTAGGAAAATTTATACAAACCTGTGACTACAACTTTTTAAATGATATGATAGGCATTTTTTGTGCCAAAAATATTTGTATTGTTCTATAATTCATGCATCATAAAATGAATGCCCTTCACAAATGTAAAGTTTATACTTTAAAATACACAATTCTGTCATGTTTATTGCTACCTTGTTTTATAATATTAATCTAATTTCATAATATTATCATCACCCCTGAAAGAAATCCTGTACTAAATAGACATGATTCTTCATTTCCTCCCCTACTTTACCTTGTTTTACAGTTCATGAATCAGGAAGCATCCCATCTAGCAAGGAGAAAGAAATCTTTGAACTGTAGAAAATGGTGGTGGTAGTGGGTTATAGTCCACACAGAGAAAAAAATTGATTCTTTCAGATGAAGTCATCTTTTCTTAGGGGACACGAGAGGGTCTTATATCAGGCACTTTACCTGACCAGGGAATTCTGAACCAAGTGATTAAGATTATATTTCTGAGAGACTGAAAATGCAGTTAGGTTAGCTGGTCAGTCTTATTTTGGTGATATGGAGCTTAACACAAGATACTACATTTTTGACATTCCCTCCCCCTACCTCTCTCTCTCCTCTCTCTCTATATATATGTATATATATATATATTTGAGATATATATATATATATATATATATATATATATATATCAGAACCCAGCCATGCTCAAGGCCACCCTCCACATGCTCGGATAAGCCTCAAGCATGAAAGAGCTGACAGAGGAACCCACATATGCAAGGACCCATGACTGAGATCTCCAAGCCTGCTCGGATTGGGGCTGGGCCTCCTCCACCCAGACCCTCAGTTTTCCAGTAGCTTGGCAGTCACACCCACAAACTTCCCACAGCACCATGTAATCTTATCAATGGCCAAGATCCAGAGACTATAAAACAAAGCTCCTGGAAGAGAGCCACGCAGTATTTCCTGGAGAGCGAGGCCTCGCTACCTTTTATACTCTAGCCCACTGATGTACCTAAAGCAGCACATATGTGTTTGGTTTTGACATACTTGCTTGTATTCTCTTATATATGGGCTTAATATTTGTTTCTTCAAAATTCATATATCAAGTCCTATCTCCCCGGATGATGGTATTCGTAGGTATTCAGCGTTTGGTCATACTGTTCGTGATCCTGGGACTTCCATCTCTCCCTGCAAGACCCTAGGTGTCTCCCCAGACGCCTGGAGAAAAGCAGTTTTGAGCGGCTGCACTCCCCTCTTCACTCCTCACACAGCGCCCATCTCATCCCAAACCCAGGTTTCCGTAGAGGAGTGGCCTCTTCACAAATGGGCGTGGCTTCCAAAGTGGGCGTGACCTATTTTCCGGCAGGCTAACGCTAATGCGGCTGCAGGTTGTTTACCCATATTAAGGAACCTAGTCCCCAAGGAATCTAGTCCCCAACCTACTCAGCAATATGAAGAAACAAAGAAAATACCCACCACAAGGGGAGGACAACAAAAAAAATCTAGAAGATTCTGTTGATACCGCTCACCTAAGGGTCAATGAAACAGTCAGACAGACAGCCAGTAACACCACAGAAAAAATTGACAAATTACGCGAAGAAATGAGAGCAGAAATGTCACGATTAAAAGATTCCGTAGATGAAATCAGAAACTCAGTCTCTTATCTTAACAATAGAATGACCGCTGCTGAAGAGAGAATCAGTGAGCTGGAAGATCAGCTGCACCAAGCCAACAGCGTTTGGTCATAAAGGGTAGAGCCCTTGTGAAAACAATTAGGACTCTCATAAAAGAAAGTAGTTTAGTCTCTTCTGTCATGTGAAGTTAGAATAGAAAGACAATAATCTAGGAGCTGGAGAGAGAGTACAGAGGGTAGGGGAATTGCCTTGCATGTTGACCCATATCGTCCTCTGAGCCCTACCCGTAGTGATCCCTGAGCACAGAGCCAGGAATAAGTCCTGAGTACTGCTGGGTGTGGCCTTAAATTCTGGCCCCACCTCAGAAAAAAAGAACCATTTGGGAGGTGGGCCTTACCACATAGAGTGTCTGCTGCTATCTTGATCTTAGATCTCCCAGACCCCAACGCTGTTGGCAAGAAAGTGAGTGATTTCCAAATTTCAGTTGTAGTCTGAGGCACTGGGAATTTACGGTTTTGTCATATGAATTGAAGGTGGTGGTATTGATGGTAGTGTCATAGTTCTATCGACTAGTCTTCCATTTTCACTTGACCAACACTCTGTCCTTAAATAGGGTCTCAGAAAATGTAGCAGTATATGAAAGGTGCTCCATTTAGATTAAAGGTTATAGAAAAAGATGATGAGAAATGAGAAAGGAGGAAGAGAAGGTAAGAAAGAAGATATGCATAGAAAATTATACAAGAGGCAGCAGAGATTGCACAGTGAGCAGGGCATTTGCCTTGCATACGGCTAACTTGGGTACAATTCCTGGTACCACATAAGGTTCACTTACACTAGGAGTGATCCCTAAATGCAGAGCCAAGAGTTCTGAGCACATCTGGATGAGGCTCAAATATCTCACACACACAAACACACACAAGTCATACCACAATGCCTACATAATAATATTGCTCAATCCTTGCATTAAATTTAATCTGGGGTTTAAGTCTGATTTATTTCTTTTTTAAAAAGTTTGGGTCATCCCTAGCAGTGCCCAATGGCTATTATTACTGACTCTGTGTTTAGGATTGACCCTGGGTAGACATAGAGTAACCATATGTTGCACTGGCAATCAAACAGGGAAGGGTTGATCTGTTAAGTGTTTAACCACTGCATTATCTCTTCTTGTCTATTAAATCTGAATTTATTAGGCTGAGGAGTAAAGGGGGAAATATTAAAATTATGTTTTTTATAAACTGAAGAAAATGTAACATTAGAGTTAGTAAACTTTAAAGGGACATATAGTGTAATTTAAATTTTTTGTCTTCTAAACATTATGGGGGTGGGGACACACCTGGTTGTGCTCAGGACTTATTATGACTATACCCATAATCAAGGGATAATATAGGGCTCCCGGGATTGAACCCAGGTAGGATGCATGCAAGGCAAACAACTTAACTATATGTCTTCTTCATCATCACAGTCCCTTTCCTGTTCATTATTTATTTCTACTTTTTTTTGGGGGGGGGGTTTGGGGATGAGTTAAGTCTTAGAAAACTAGAAAAAATCTTGTGTTCAAGGATTTACAGAGTTATAAAACATAATTTAATTTATTTACTTCAGGTGAGAAAATAAAAATAAGTGGTATTTCAATAAAATTTATTCTATGAACAACTTTATTATCTAATATAAGCAGGATTAGAGCCTTACTTTCCGTTTCCACCCTCACTATGATTAAATCCTCCTACTGAGGATTTAGCATTGACATTTGAAGGAAATTAATAGAGAACTTGAACCAGATAGGAAACAATTCATTAGCTATGCTTTGTTTTCAGGAAAGAGGATTTATATAAGATTGTGTCTAATTTAGAAGTTCAGCGAAGCTCTTTGATTTTGGATGTTGCTGACACCGAGAACAACAGGCATTTTAAACTTGTTTCCTCCAACAGTCTATTCTGTGCTCAGTTTCCTCCACCATTACATGTGACACCTGAACCTAGATATCTGAAGACTAGTTGGGTACTATCAGTTTGAAATTTTATGGATCCTAGAAATTTCTAGAACCTAAATATTTCCTTCCAATTTTTATTTTATTTTTCGGTGTTAAGGCCACATCCAGTGGTATGTAGGGGCTAGTCCTGGATCAGGGGACTGGCAGCATGCCAGCTGTGCCCAGGGGACTGTACAGTGCAGGTGTTGAGCTAGGGCCAATCATGTGCCCCAGTCCACTGAGCTATCCCTCCTGCTCCTCTCCTGACAACTTTAATCTAGTTACTAGTGATATTCTCCATCATCACTGTTGTTCACATTGATGGAATAATTAGCACGTGCCTGCACTCTGCTGAGTGAGCCCTTTGTATGTGTTATTTTGCATAATTTTTATCCTAATGAGAGAATGCTAGTGAGATGAATGCTATTAAACCCTTGTCTTACAGATTACAGATGACTGGAGTTTAGAAAGTATCAGTCATTTATAGCTAATAAATAGAGGTGCATCCAATTAAATGCTGCTTATGTGGTTTTGTGGTTTGGTTATGAGCTGTAATAAGTTATGACACCCACCATAAGTGTTTGGTTAGTATTGAGCTCAGGCAATTTCAAACTTGTTAGAACAGAGTTTAGAAAAATGTGGGGCATACCCCATGGGGGTTTGACAGACAATCTAAAATGAGAGTGCAGCGTTTGAAGTCCAGCTATCAAAGATCACCTATTTCAGAGGGACACATCTAAAATTAAAGTTAAGATGGTTAAAGGTCCCGAGCATAGCAGTGGTGGCGATGGAAGCTCCAGCAACTGTGTCCTCAGACTCTAGCATCAAACCGTCTGACCCAGATGGCAGAGTACCTATGGAGGTGACCCCTGGGCCTCTTAAGTAATGGTTGACAGGCCTTCCAGATAAAAATGACTGAACTTATTGCAACAGGCAGAATGTGCACAGGAGCTAAGAAGCATCCCGATCTGGGGGAGTTGGGAATCCCCTACTGGTCTGAGATAGAGTACTGCTTATACTGCAGGATTCTAAGAAGGGGCCGCCAGGATTTAAATTGTGTCCCTCTCACCCTTATATTTAATTACTAACCTTTCATCATTTGAGAATTGTTGACTTTAACAATAGGTTCTTAATAGTGTTAAGTTGGGGTATAAGGTGAATCAAATAGGACTGGTGTTCTTATGAAAAGAGAAAATTCGAAGCACGGAGAGGGGCAGTGATGCTGAGTAGCATACAAGTAGAATACAGGAAAGAAGTGTCTCCTAGTGAGGACACTGGCATGAATAACCTGCTGTTGCTGTGTAGACTCGGGAACTACACAATGAAACTTTGTTTTAATACCCCCAGGAAGCTAAATTTTACTATCTTTATCCTTTAAATTATCTTCTATAAATTATAATGTACTTTGATCTTAGTGTTTCTCTTTTTCTACTGGCCATAAGAAGTTAGAACTGATCTCAGGATAAATTCAAAGCAAAGATTGAGCAATATTATTAGGTTTTTTTTTGGGGGGGGGATGATTATCTATGCATACTGTCTGTCCTTCTCTTCTCGCTGCTTCCTGCTTTCTAATCAATTTCTTTTCCTGTGGCCTTTATAGTCTTGTAGGGAACTGAGTTCAGTTATGTATTGGTTGCTGTATGTTCAGCAAGTGGTATCTCAGATTTTTGCTCACAGAATGAGAGGGATAAGGATGCCAGTTGCCAAAAAGTGCTGGTCATTCAAGTGAAAGAATTGGTTGTTTTGCAGCTACAACAACCCCGTGATTTGCATAAGTTTTGTGAGAAATATGTTAGTGTGGGAACTTACTGTTCTGACTAGCAACAGGATGGTTTTCACTGTTTCAGATTTTATCTTAACAGTGTGTCTGTTTTCATTAGAAGTTTTTTTTTTTCATTTTTAACTTGAAGCAGTAATATCAAGTTTTCTTTTAATGGAATTTCAGGTAAAGGAAAATATTAAAGACTTGTTATTATAGTGATCTTAGTCGTGGCATAAATTGTGGAGGTAGGGCTGGCTGAATGAACTTTGAAGAGGAAGTGGTGCAAGATGATTATAGTATGGTTACCATGGTTTTGAGATAAAAGGAAAGATGGCTTGTTTTCTTTCTTTCTCTCTCTCTCTCTCTCTCTCTCTCTCTCTCTCTCTCTCTCTCTCTCTCTCTCCTTTTTGGTCTATTGTAGTCATTGGCCAGCATCAGGAATTTACATACATGTACCTTTTAATATTGTTTATGTAGAGTGTTGGGAGAGAGAACAGGATAGAAAAAAACTGACAATACAGAGAATTCAGTCTGAAACAGTTCTGTTATTTACCTATTAAAACCAGAAGATCTCTATTCCTCTATATTCCTCTAACTTTCTTTTTAAAAATCTTGGTTATAAATTTGTAACTTAATTGAACTAAAAAATTCTTGTCTTGAACAAGAGACTTTGTCTTAGATTGACATTTATTTAACAGCAGTCATGTTAAACTAATAAATGCCCAGCTTTCTGACTCAGTGATTGATGCATTTCATTTTAATTATAAATATCCTGGAAAAATCCAGAAATTATTTTGTTCTTCATATTTTAATGTAAAACAACTTTATTAATTCATTTCTCTCCTGAAACTCAAGTAGTTAGCTGATTTGAGGGTATGTGTGTGGGGGTGGGGAAGGAGATATAGGGGCTTGTGTAGAGCCCTGAGCACGGTCTCTCTGTTAAGGATTGAGGTGTTTGGGAGACAGTAGTTTCTTAGAACAAATCACTGTATCACTGTATCCCTGTATCACTGTCATCCTGTTGTTCATCGATTTCCTCGAGCAGGCACCTATAATGTCTCCTTCGTCCTAGCCTTGAGATTTTAGAAAGTGCCACATTCGAGGATCTTTCAGGGTCAGGGGAATGAGACCCATCATTGTTACTGGGTTTTGGCATATTGAATATGCCACGGGGAGTTTGCCACACTTCCGTCAGGCAGGATACTCTCAGTAGCCTTCTGGGTTCTCCAAGAGTAAGAACTAGATAATAAGCCTCCGGGAGCTGGGTTTTATAGTCTCTGAGTCTTGTCCGTTGATGGGATAACACAGTGCCGGGGACAGTTGGTGGGTGTAACGCCTACCTACTGGAAGATGGGGAATCTGGGTGAAGGAGGCCCAGTTCTGATCCAAGCAGGCTTAGACATCTCAGCCCCAGGTCCCATATGCCTGGGTTCCTCTGGTGGTTCCTTCATGTGTGAGGCTCTTCCAAACATGTGGCATTTGGTCTTAAGCATGGCTGTGGCTGGTTCTGGAGGTATTCGGCTGCCGGGGTTCTGCTAGGGGCGGGGAGGAAAAATCAACCTGCCCACCTCCAAGTAGTTCTGGTGAGGACAGCCAGGCATGGGGGCAGGAGAGTCTTAGAACAAAAGGCAAGAAAATCGGGAGGAAGATTATAGAAAGGGCAGCTGGTCAACACCTCAAAGTCACATATTTCCAACTCATTTAGTATTGGCCCTGCAACAAAAAAGGACAAGACTCACCTTTCCTTATGGCCTCTTATTTCTATTATCAAGCTGGAATCAATGGTTCACTATTGACCTGTACTGTTAGGAGGTAGGTTTTGCAAGCCAGCCTAGAAACTCACTTGTAACACGTCTGATCGCACCACGTTTTCCCATTTTTATAACTGTGTCAAATCCAATCTCGATGGCAAACTGTTAGCAGGCATTGATGGCATGTAAGCATTGGGAGAGGCCAAAACTATATGTTCACTTTATTATTTTAAATGTTCCCTAATTTTTCTTACAACCTTCTTAGACATGTCCTTGAATATGGAAGCTTCAATGCAGTCAACCATAGTAAGTACAGATATGAAATAATTTTGGGGGGGGGAGAGCAAACCAGTTTTGCTCAAGTCTTACACCTGGCTCTCCACTCAAGAATCACTTGTGGCAGGACTTGGAGAACCATATGAATTTTCAGGGATAGAACCCCAGGTCTGCTGTGTGCAAAGCAAGCAGACTACCTGCTGTATTATCTCTCAGGCCCTAGAGTTGAAATAAATTAAAATAATCATTTATCTGGAAAGTCTGCATTCCACCCACTATTTCTGTGCTGTGTGCCACCCAGTGGTGGGTCCCTTGGATTCATAAAGCCATTCCCAGAACCCTCTAGAACCCCAGACAGTGCGGACATATTAGTGACACAGCACCCCTTTGTCTCCCCAACTTCGAGGGTACTTGAGTTTTATATATCCCTTCAAATATGTCTACTTTCACACTGCTGTACAAACAAATATATTAGAGACTGAACTGCATGACCAGTGAAGTAGCACCCTAAGTGCACATATATTATCATACTAATAGATCATTAAGAGTACAGCTTGCTGAAAAATAATACATTAGGTCAAATCTCAGATATCTGGCATCTTAAATGTAAATTTTAGCAACAACAAATCTATTTTAAAAAAATTTTTATTAGTGAAACACCATGAGATACAGTTGTAGACTTAGAAATTTTTGTGCTTGGGTTTCAATTATACAATGATTAAATACCCATCCCTCCACCAGTGCCCATTTTCTACCACCATGGATCCCAGTATCCCTCCTACCTCCCATCCCTCCCATCTCACTCTGCCTCTGTGGCAGGGCATTCCCTTTTGTTCTCGCTCTCCTTTTGGTGTTGTGGTTTGCAAAAAAGGCATTGAGTGGCAATCCTGTTTGGTCTATAGTCTACTTTCAGCATGCATCTCCCATCCTGGGAAGATCCTCCCAACACCCTTTACTTGGTGCTCCCTTTTCTATCTGAGCTGCCTTTTCCCCTAGCATGTGTGGCTGGCCTCTAAGCCATAGAGTAAACCTCCTGGTACTAATCTCGGCTATTCTTTAATGTTAGTATCCTATTTTGTTACTTTATGTTCTCCAGATGAATGCAATTTTTCTATGTCTATTCCTCTCTTTCTCTTTCTGACTCATTTCGTTTAGCATGATACTTTTCATGTAGTACCACTTGTATGTAAATTTCATGACTTCATCTTTTCTAACAGCTACATAGCACTCCATTGTGTAGATGTACCAAAGTTTCTTTAGTCAGCCATCTGTTCTCGGGCACTCAGGTTTTTTCCAGATTCTGGCTACTGTAAACAGGCAACAACAAATCTTTAGGAACAATGTTAAACAAAAGTTTTCACTTGCTTGGTCAGACAGGGACAGATGTCCTGGCAAAACACAGAGCTCAACTAAACCCTCAAGCCTCATTGATGAGGATCTCAAATCCATGTTTCACACAATGGCCATTGAACTAAAGCAATCACTGTAAGAAAACTTCAACCAACTTAAAGAGAAACTGATCAAAGAGCACATACAAATGGAATTGGAGGAGTTAAAAATACAGTAACTGGTCACAGCAATAAAATTCAACATGCAGAGAACCATATCAGTGATACTGAAGATAAAATATTAGCCATCACTAATAACGAAGTAAAGAAAAAGTAAATGAATGAAAGAAAATGTCGGATTCTTGATAGATAATAACAGGAGGTAAAGGTTAGGTAAAGGCCCTCCCGTTGTTCATCGATTTGCTTGAGCGGACCCAGTAACGTCTCCATTGGAGACTTTGTTGTTACTGTGTCTGGCATATCGAATACGTCACAGGGAGCTTGCCAGGCTCTGCCGTGCGGGCGAGATACTCTTGGTAGCTTGCCAGGCTCTCCAAGAGGGGCAGAGGAATCAAACTCGGGTCAGCCATGTTGGCTGCGTGCAAGGCAAACGCCCTACTGCTGTGCTATAGCAATACCAGAAGAAGAGGAAAAAGTATCATGCTAAGTGAAATGAATCAGAAAGAGAGGGACAGACGTAGAAAAATTGCATTCATCTGGGGAATATAAAGTAACAAAATAGGAGACTAACACCCAAGAATAGCCGAGATAAGTACCAGGAGTTTCACTCCATGGCTTGGAGGCCAACCGCACATGCTAGGGGAAAAGGCAGCTCAGATAGAGAAGGGAGCACCAAATAAAAGTGTTGGGAGGATCCTCCCAGGATGGGAGATGCATGCTGAAAGTAGACTATGAACCGAACATGATTGCCACTCAATGCCTCTTTTGCAAACCACAGCACCCAAAAGAACAGAGAGAAAAAAAGGAAATGCCCTGCCACAGGGGTGGGGTGAGATGGGGGAGTGGGGGTGTTCGGAGGGATCCTGGGAGCATTGGAGGTGGAGAATGGGCACTGGTGGAGGTATGGGTACTCAATCATTGTATAACTGAATCCCAAACATAAAAAATTGTAAGTCTACAAGTGTACATCATGGTTATTCACTAATAAAAATTTTAAAAAAATGTAAAGGGAAAGAACCACTGGTCAAAGTGGTTTCCTGAGAAC
Source organism: Sorex fumeus (assembly GCF_029834395.1). Lineage (NCBI taxonomy): Eukaryota > Metazoa > Chordata > Mammalia > Eulipotyphla > Soricidae > Sorex > Sorex fumeus. The sequence goes on along the minus strand of NW_026606083.1, from coordinate 17,061,886 downwards.
TTGAGAGAGGCTCCTTGCCAATTCCAAGGCCCAAATTACAAAGCAAAATAGATTCAAGCAGAAAATGCTAAGACACATAGTAATCAAGATTAGCAAATTATTCATAACAAGCAGTATAAAACATTTAGGCCTACTATTGGGACAGGCTTGGGAGGTGGTTGAGAATGTGAAAATAATGGTGGTGAGAAGGCGTAACGATGATGGGATTGGTGTTGGAATATTGAATGTACTAAGTCATCATGAACAACTTACAAAACAAAAGGTTCTAGAAACAACCAATAAAGTAAAGTGGCTGGGTTCAAAGTCTGTACTCAAAAATCAGTTGCATTTTTACATACAAAGAATGAATCAAGGAGTAGATCCCATTTAAAATAGTATCCCAAAACATCAAGTATCTAGGAGTCATCTTAACAAAAGACATGGGAAATCTATACCATGGTAAATCAATTAAGAAAAAGAGAGAAAGACCTAAAGAAGTGGAAAAATATCTGATGCTCATGAATTTGAAGAATCAATATTATTAAAATGATTACCCTCCCTAAACTATTATATAGATTCAATGCAATCCCTATTCAAATTCAGACAACATTCTTTTAAGATCTAGAAAAATCAATAATAAAGTTTGTATAGAATCAGAAAAGACAGCAAATTGTCAGAAACATACTGAAAAATAAGAAATTGGGAGGTATTTCATCACCTAATTTGGATTTGTATTATAAAGCTATAGTGATCAAAACTTCATGGTACTGGAATAAAAATAAACCCTCTGATCAGTGAGTTAGAATCAAATACACTACGACAAAGCCCCACTTGGGCAGTTAACTTTAAATAAAGGAGTTGAGTACATGAAGTGGAGTAAAAATAGCCTCAAATAATGCTGGGAAAATTAGATAATTGCATCTAAGAAACCAAAGCTGAGTCCATATCTTACACCTCACACTAAAGTCAATTCAAAGTGGATCAAAGACATTGAGATCTGACCAGAAACTATAAAGTACGTTGACAAAAATATAGGCAGAACACTTCAAGATTTGAACCTCAAAGTTACATTCAATGATCTGATATCACTTTCAAAGGCAACAAAATCAAAAATAAACAATTGGGACTACATAAAGTTAAAGAGTTTCTCTGTGTGTGTGTGTGGTGAGGGGGTGCATGAGCTAAAACTAAAAGACTTCTAGCCTAATGGGAAAAATTATTTGCAATCAACACATGATATAAAGGCTTAATATCTAGTATATATATATAAAATACAAAAGTCAAGAGAACAAAAATTTAAAAAACTTATCAAGAAATGGGAAGAGGAAATAAAAAGAAAGGGATACTGGGATCCGTGGTGGTGGGAAATGGGCACCGGTCGAGGGATGGGCATTTGATCATTGTATAATTGAAACCCAAGCACAAAAATGTGTAAATCTGCAACTGTACCTCATGATGTCTCACTATTAAAAATTTTTTTAATAAAAAAAGAAAGAAACTTCCAAGAGGAAGAAAGGCAGATGGGCAATAGGTTCAGCATCACTTTATCAGAGAAATCAAAATCAGAATGACTGAGCTACCATCTCACACCAGTGAGAATTTCACATAACAAAAATAGCAGAAGCAGTCTGTGTTGGCAAAGAGGTAGTGTAAAAGTAACTCTTGTCCACTGCTGGTGGGGATGTTGTCTGGTACAACCCCTGTGGAAAAATATATGGAGAGTCCTCAGTAAATTTAGAATTGCCATTGGGGCATTGATCCCCAGGACATAAAAACACTCTTTTAAAAGGACATATGCACACAATTATTGATTGTTGCACACTGTACAATAGCTAAGACATGGAAGCAACCTAGGTGTCCAATGACAGATGAATGGATTATATAGATGTGGTATATATACACAAAGGAATCCTATGCAGCTGCAAGGAATGATGGAATCATGCAGTTTGCTGCAATGTGGTTGAAACTGAATCATATTGAGTGAAGTTAGCCAGAAGAAGCAAGACAAACACAGGATGGTCTCACTTATCTGCGGCATACAGACTACTGGATAAGGAATGTATTGTAGTAAAAGGGGGATGCTTAGATCATTCTCAAATCTAGTTATTTAGAGAAGAGACAGAGAAGGAAATAAATGAAGGGTGAAGACAAGGGTGAAGAACAAGAAGTAGTGGGTTAACAGGTATCAAGACTTCAGTTATACCAGTGATATGAGTGAGGGGTGTAACCATACACCCGAACCACAGATTCAACAGAACTGAAAACATGAGATCTAAGTGGCAATCACTGAAAGTCTGTAACCCCTCATGGAGTGGGGGTTGAAGTGGGGAAGGAATCTAGGAATACTGGTGGAGGGAAGTTGATGCTGGTACAGGGATTGGTGTTGAATTATTGTATGCCTAAAACGCAGCTATCAGTAACATTGTAAATCATGAATATTTAATAAAAATTAAAAAATTATTTCTATTCTGCTCCCCTATGCCTGGACCATTGTTTTATATTTACCACTTCAAATGGAGTTCAGTTAATTATTATCTTTAAATATTCTTAATCAAGACATCATTTATACATAGTTTAATCCCAGTCTTTTGCAAAGTATTCTGTTTTATAATCAACACCATTGAAAGCAGATCTAGTATCCTTCAAATTCTCTCATGTCCTTTTGTTCCTTTGTATTCTATACTCCTCTACCTCTGACAATCATTGATTTGTTTTCTGTTCCTATAATCTTACTTTTCCCAAAATGTTATGCAAATTGAATCACAGAGTATATAGATTTTTGAGTATGGCTTCTCTCACTTAGCATAATGCGTTTTAGACTATGTTTTTATAGGGTTCAATAGTGCTAAAAAGGTTATTGCTGACTAAAATCCCATTTTATGTCTGTACCAGTTTGTTTACCCACTCAGCAAGTCAAAGATATCTGGGCTAGTCCTGGTTTAGAGCAATTATGAATAAAATTTCTATAAATATTCATATGCAAGTTTTTGTGCAATTGTAAATTTCCATTTTACTTCTAATGTGTTTAGGTCAATTGAAAGCAGCAGTGAATCTATAACTATTAAAGAATCTAGAAAGCTTAGAAATTAGAAAGCATACTTATGAAAGTAAGGGTTGAACACCCACCTTGACAGAGAGGCAAAAATAATTAATTCAGTCTTCATTTCTCAGTTGCCAACTAACCTTGAAAGCATTTATTTTAGCAGAAGTTCCTTTGGGAATGTAGACCCTCAAGAAAAGCAAAGGGAGGTATTTAGTCTGAAGAGATGTCCTAGAGAAGGTATCTGATGTAATGAAGTAAAACAAATGATTTCATGAATATTTTTTACTTCTCATAACTAGGTAAAAGTTGAGATAAGGTAAAGAAACATTTGCTGTTTATTGATTTCTCTTACCATGAAACTAAAATAAGAAGCTGGTGAGTTTTTGAAGAGCTACCAGTGTGAAACACAAGAAGATGGATATGAAATGGTTCTAACCAGTTTGGCCTGGAATGAGTGTGTTAATGATGCTCCAGTGTCAAGAGTGATGCCTTCCCTGTCTCTATACTTGATCCAATTGAACTCGTTTATCTTGTGAAGTCGCCTGGTTATCTACATTTGTGATTCTGGGGCTCAGAGTGGGAAACAAAAACCAGAGAGAAGGCGATTCCTTACAAAACAACATTTCTTTCTTCTTCATATTTGTTCATTTTGTAGTTTGGGTAGCATGGCTACAAAAGTGATAACTTTTGTAGCTTGATGTACAAAATTACTTCTTCACCACCAAAGTGCCTAAAATACTCCACTGTCCTTATATCTCTTCCCTGTCTCTTATTTCCCTCCTCCAACTACTTGGAAATCTCAGTTTTGTACTCAAAGGCCAATTGTCTTTAGTTGGTACTGTGTATTCCGCTGTTTGGTCTCTTTATATACCAAAGATGAGTGAAATCTGACATTTGTTCTCCCTTTGACTTGCTTAATATGATCACTGTATCACTGTCATCCCATTGTTCATCAATTGGCTCGAGTGGGCACCAGTAATGTCTTCATTTGTCCCAGTCCTGAGATTTTAGCAGCCTCTCCTTACTCATTCTGCCCAAAGGTGGTGCCATATTGCAGGCTCTTTCAGGGTTAGGGGAATGAGAACCCATTATTGTTACTGTTTTTGGCATATCGAATACACCATGGGGAGCTTGCCAGGCTCTGCCTTGCGGGTGGGATACTCTTGGTAGCTTGCTGGGCTCTCTGAGAGGGACGGAGAATGTATATAAGAGAATATAAGCAAGTATGTTAAAACCAAACCCATGTGTGCTGCTTTAGGTACATCAGTGGGCTAGACTTTAAGAGGTCTAGCATTCACGGCCATGTGCTTCTGGGAGCTTTGTTTTATAGTCTCTGGATCTTGGCTGTTGGTGCAGACTTAAAGATTATAATAGTTTAGATAATTTGGTTATGGAACTGTCAGGAGTGGGATATATAGTCTTTAAGGTTGGTGTCTGCCTGATAGCATCTTTTACCTCTGGAGGAATTTCAGTCTTTGGAGGTTTACAAATTACTTCACAAACGAGTTGATAAAGTAGCTTTTGCTTTGAAAGGTTGTTCCTTGGGTGGCACCTGAGAATTTGGCATTCGAACAGTACTTTATTCCTCCCCTGATAAGGTGGGTTCACTAGCCTAGGCTCTTTGCACACAAAATGTATGATTTATATATGAAACATATTTTCTTTGGGGAATTTGGAATTTTGATGGTTTTGGAAACTAGTGTCTATTTGAGGATTCCCTAATTAAAAAGTCAGGATTCTGTATTCCTATAGCACACCCTCTGCATGTTTGTTACTACATTGTTTGCTACAGAGGAGGCAGCATGTGCTTGGGGCATACACTCTCAAGAGGGAAAGGATAAGAGAAGCCCATCATGGTTTTCTCTGGGTTCCACTCCTGGCCTTTTCCTCTGCTGATACCTATTCACTGTAGTGGAGTTTAACCCAGAGTTCCTCCGCCCCTCTCGGAGAGCCCGGCAAGCTACCGAGAGTATCTCGCCCTCACGGCAGAGCCTGGCAAGCTACCCGTGATGTATTCGATATGCCAAACACAGTTACAACAAAGTCTCCAATGGACACGTTACTGGGCCCGCTCGAGCAAATGGATGAACAACGGGAGGACAGTGACAGTGACAATATGGTTATGATAGTGTTAATGTTGATAGTATTGATGTACACAGTTATTGCAGCTTCCCACCAAAATGTCTCAGAGTCTTCCCCTTGTCTCTATGTTACCTCTCTGTATCCCTGGACCCCCATCACCACCCCAATCCCCATGAGAGTTCTTTAAGACATTCCTTCATGTTCTCACGTTTCCACACTGCTCCTTCTCACTTCCTACCTAGATATACCATTCAGTCACAGCAGAAGCAAACATAACCTGAAACTTTTCTTTACAGACCAAAGGCAGAGGAAAGGTTGCCTTGATTACCTCTGTTTGATGCAGATTGTTTGAACTTTAGATATTTTTTTCTCTCTCAAATGTCTGAGTCAATGCATAGACATTAGAATTTGTTCTGAGTTCCGCCTCTTTGTGGTGCTTGCACCTCCATGGTCTGCCAGCAGCAGTTGTACTTCTTTTCTCAGTAAGCGCTTTCCTAAGAAAATGTGTTTGTCATTAATTGAATCACGTGTCTCTGAGTTGTTTTATCAAGCAGCCTGCAATTTGCTTTCTCTGCCTTACCTTCAGGCTTTGTTTGGCCTTTCTGTTTGCCTCTAAGGAAGCTGAAATGGATGCAGGCTGTCTTGCCATGACAGGGTCTCTTTGAACATCTGTCCCATCATCTGATCATCAATTTCCCCCTCCCACTTACAGAATCCCACAGAGACAGAACTTGCCCAGGTTTGCACATATGGTTGATGTTTACAGCTTGAAAGTGTCCAAGCTATTTAAGTTTGATTTTCATTTTAATGAAAGTTCCTAGTTTTGCCCAGAGATGAAAGCAAGATGTTAGAGATGCCCAAGATATCCAGGTCATGGATCAGTTAATTATTTGTCTACTCAAAATAAATGCCCTATTATTGAGCACAACTCAAAAATACCTTAAAATTTTAGAGAGTGCAAAGGGAATATTTTGTGTGTTGTTTCAAAAGTTCCTTTGAGCTTAACTTCCTCCCCCCTCCCTTTTTAGTGGATTGTACAGTTACCAAAATCGTTTCTAAACACAATTAGAAAAGTACTTCATGGAAATACCAGAAAAAAGCCAGTGCATTTTCTAATATGTGGCAACTCCATTTCTATAATAACTTTAGGGCAAACATTTCAACTGGATTGCTGATGTGTTTCACATGCTGGAATTGTAACTGGCCCTTTGGGCCAGTTATGGCAATAGGCCGAGGGGAATCTTTCAAGGAATTGTTCAAAGATAAGAGGATTTCTGAGAATGATTAAAGTCTTCTTTTGGTATCTTCAGAGCTTATCTAGAACACTCCCTGAAACTTATAATGTTTTCAGTACAGCGAGTCCTTGAATAATGTTGGTTCGTTTTTCACAGTGAGAGAAAGAAGAATCCATTCTCTGCAGGGCCCAGTGAGACTATGAATTTGCATTAATTCCCTTTGTCTGGAGGCTGGGGTGATGGGGATAGTGTTTTCTCTGGGTATACCGCAGTCCGAAAGATGTGAAGATGTGTATGTAAGCAATTTGTTGTGTCTTGGTTGGCCCCATTGGAGTGAGTTGGGCATATGTGATGTGTCCCAAGAACAGAAGTGTCGGGGCTGGAGCAATAGCACAGTGGGTAGGGTGTTCGACTTGCACACAGCCAACCCAGGTTCGATTCCCAGCATCCCATATGGTCCCTCTAGTACCACCAGTAGTAATTCTTGAGTGTAGAGCCAGGAGTAACCCCTGAGCATCACTGGTATGACCCAAAAAGTAAAAAAAAAAAAAAAAAAAAAAAGGAACAGAAGTGCCCTGTCTAGTTGAGGTCCACTTTGACCCTGACCTGTCTGGAAAGTTCTGGTCTTTGAGACCAACAAACCAGAATAAGCAGTTTGGAAAATAAAAACATAAAAATGCAAGTAATTGTCTCATATGAGGAGTGTTTGTGATCTTTATTTAGAAGTTTGGTGTCCTTCGGTGACAAAGAGCATGCCACATGAACTTAACTCTTGTTTCTGTAAATTAGTTTATGGTTAACTGACTTCATTAAAGTAAAAGTTTTAAGAATCTATCTAGATGTTAAGTGAGGATTTACTGGCTGTAATTCCTTAAAACTGAAACTTAAAGAAAAAGAACATCTGCTTATATGCCAGTTAACAGAAATGCTATTGTGCTGTGCATTGGACATAAGATCTAACAATGGTTTGCAATGTGCTTCTAAAACTTTAATTCAGCTCCGGTCCATGGCATTTTCAGTGGAGCAGTTTATTGCATATAATTTATGTTCAGCTGATTCTGTCTGAAGAATTTGACCCCAACTCATCTGGTGTCATTTGCATTGAAACTGACTTATCTATTTATAGGGAAAGATTAAAATAACTGTTTTCAAGCATTAAAACAATTCGAAGCTTTAGCCTGTATTTATGCAAAAACAAATAGCCACACAACCCTTGATGCTTACCTTAAACTTGCCATCCAGCATTCAGCAACATAATACTACTATTATCATCATCATCATTCTAGAGATGGCATCACCCCTAAGGTGTGAATAGAGCAGCTCCTCTCTGTTTATCTGGTGTCTTGCTCCAAGACATTTTGATTTATGTCTGAGGCAGTGATGGGAGCCATCTTCATCTTTTGTCAGAGATAGAAACTTGAACTTTGAGATTATGCTGAAAAGGTTGACCTGTCAGAGGCATTCTACAACACTCCCTGAATCCCCTCCCCCAATTATGGTTTGGGGGAAGGATACTCAGGACTTCCCACCTACTTACTCTAAGAATCCTCAGTTATGCTTAATGAGTGTCTGTGAGGGATTCTCACAGATAGAGAACTCAGGGGAAGGGAGTATTTATAGCTGTATTTCTGCCACCCACCTCCCGTCCATAAGCATGTTTATGAACTATACCAAAGTAAAATGTGCAAAAAGCTTCTAGGTTGATAGAATGTAAAAGATACAGCAAGAGATTATTTCTTTTTATTTCTTTCAGTTTTTTTAAATCTTCCTTCCCTTCCCCCTCCTTCCCTCCCTCCCTCCCTTTCCCTTCCCTTCCCTTTCCCCTTCCCCCTCCACTCCACTCCCCTCCCCTCCCCTCCCCTCCCCTCCCCTCCCCTTCCCTCCCTCCCTCCCTCCCTCCCTCCCTCCCTCCCTCCCTCCCTCCCTCCCTTCCTTCCTTCCTTCCTTCCTTCCTTCCTTCCTTCCTTCCTTCCTTCCCCTCCTTCTCCCCTCCCCTCCTTCTTCCCTCCCTCCTCTCCTCTCTTTGTTACCTCCATACATCCTTGAGACACTAACACGTTGAATTCTTTCTTTATAGTCTTCACATTTTTTCTCAGGAACTGGTATTCTGGTTGGTCAGGAAGATCAGCAACCCAACAACTCCTCAGGGTTTTGCTCATTCTCTGTTGGGTGAAACTTCCAGGGCATCTCTGGTTTCCTGTTTGGTATGTTTCCCCTTCCACCCACACCACATTTGCAGTTGGGAACAACCCAAAACACCAGCAGCAGCCTTCCCTTCTCTTCTGCCCTCCCTCCCCTGGGCCTTACCGGCCCCACACCCTACGGCAGCTGTATAAGTCCCATCAGGACTGATTCCTTACTTAGGAGTTTTGTCAAAACACCAGAAGTGGAAAACACACTCCTGTTTTTCAACCAGAAGAGTTTCAGCCACCAGTTCAACACTGAACCTCCTGTGAAGGACTTCTGTCAGTGATGGCTATGGACTTCATGAAGAAAATAATAAAAAAAATAGGCAAGAGTTCTTGGTGCTAGGAGAATGAGCTCATTCTTTTGATGGAAAGGATTATCAGATGCTTTTATCCTGCCTTGAGAATTTACCCTTTGTAGGTATGTGGGTTGGCAGCAAAACCACAAACTTAATGTTTTGTTTAGTTTTGGGTGAATGCTCAGGGCTTACTCCTGGCTCTGTGCTCAGAGATCACTCCTAGTGGTGCTTATGAGTCCAGGATTCTAACTAACTGGAAATATGCAAGGCAAAGACACCTTACCTCCGTTACTATTCATCTCGCACCCAAGTTTAATGTTTTTATGAGAGCAAGGAGCCAGGTGGAATTCAAGAGTTTTACCATCATTTCTTAACTTGCTTTAATTTTCTTTTTTAAGAACTTATTTGATTGTGAACAACTTTCCTGTGTGACTCAATTTTCCCAGAATCATAACTAGACACTTATTAGAAAGGCAAATGTCTTCCTCTGTTAGAGAAGTGAATCACATGGCTTTCGGGCATTTTTTAATTGGTGTGTGTGTGTGTGTGTGTGTGTGTGTGTGTGTGTGTGAATGAGACTGCTGATTCTCTCTTTGTTAGGTGGACAGTGCCCCTCTGTCAGAGCTGCCTCTACCTTGTATTTATACCTCTCTTCTTTGCCAGTCTTTCCTGCAGTAATTTGTATTGTATTTTAAAGATTTTTGAAGCACATCAATCACATATTCATATCTTTCTTTCCCCTTGATAGAAGACAGTGTTAGCAAATAGGCGCTCATTCATGAAATTGATTTTTAAATAATAATGGTGTGAACTCACTAGTTAGAGTGTTCCAGATAACCCAGAGCTCTCAGAAGTGCTCGAAATTTGACTTGAGATTATTGTGATTGACACTGTATTCATATATAATCCTCTCCATTAATGTCAGTCACAGTAAAGAAGAAAGCTGTATCCTCTTTTCTTTCCCTTGAGACAAAATAAGGCAGACAGAAGAACAATAGGTGTATCTCAGGTTTATCTGGTTCCTCGCTCATCTGCCTGTCTGTTGTTCCTTCTTAAATTTCTCCAAAGTGGTGAAGTTAGTTGCTAGGACATGGTTTCCTTGAACGCTGCACATTTTTTTTTTTGCCTGTTGCATAATATTTAACTGCAGAATTGCAGATTTTGCTTCCCATCCCTTGTTTTGTTGCTGGCTAGGAATGCTGCAGAAGCGGGTCCCAGAAGCAGCTCTTGACTGAGGCTTGCCATGTCCTTGGTCAGGAGGACTAGCTTAACTCCCCTTTTGACTGCTGCTACCAATCTTGTTGAATCTTGAACACTCAGTGTCACAGATCCTTTAACTTTTCTGCCTGTGTTTTATATGTTTGCCCATGAGTCCATGGGGGAGGATGAGCTGAAGGCTGTCTGTATCTTTCAACTTTTGTGCTCACAATGGCTCTTTCCTAATGCCTGTTACCGAACACATCTCCCTACATCTCCCTTCACTCTTGCCTGCTGAGATGGCTCTCCCTTCTCTCCACTAAGCTCAGGAAACTCCTCAGTTTGTCTTATAAAAAATCTTATAACGGGCTGGTTGCTGCTCTTGTTATTCCAAAATCCTAAGGTCACCATAACTAAGGAGCATATGGAAATCCTACTCCTCAAGTTTTTTTCTAATCCAAATTATGCATTCACATCACCCCTCTTGCTAAAAATGGAAGACTGGTCTAGCTATGTGATTGGCTTTGCAGAGGGCACCTCCCACCTCAGATCTGCCTAGATGGGCTCACAGTAGAGTACTTAAATTCATGGGAAGATGGACAATGATGCCCATCCAGGATTTTTTAACATCTGGAACATCTCTGGAAGTTTCTAACACACCCAGAATGGAGAAGCTCTAGACTTAGGCAAGGTTTGGGTAAATAAGAAAAAAAGGCATAATGAAAGAAAGGGATCTTTCAGGGGAGGGCATAAGAGCTTATAAAGAAGGTAAGTGTTGGAGGCCACTTGTAAGATCCTTGTTTGGTTTTTTATTTTTGGCTTCCATGACAAAGTACCACAGCTTCTTCTGAGGTCTCCTGGGGAGGATCTGTCCCAGGCCTCCCTCCAAGTTCCTTGCTCCTTGGCTTGTGGCAGCATCACTGATCTTTACAAAGTGTTCTTCTTGTGGGAGTGTCTTTAATGAGGATACCAGTTTTTGGATAGATTCCTGTCCCACTCCATTTTGATCTTATTTTTAATGAATGACATATTCACTGACTTTATTTCTAAACAAAGGTTGTATCTGAAATACTGGAAGTTAGGACTTCTGAATTTTGGAGGAGTACAATGCAAACACTAGGAGACTTTCTCCTAATCGTAATTGGAGCCAATTTAAGCCCGAAGTTGAGTTAAGATATGACTCCTGCCACATTGGGGTCAAAGCATCATTTTCTTTTCTTATTTTTAATTTTTGGATCACTGTGAGATACAGTTTTCGTGTTTGAGTTTCATTCGTACAATGATCAAACACCCATCCCTCCACTGGTGTGCATTTCCCACCAAAAATGTCCCCAGTATCCCCACTCCCCCGCTGCCATCCCACCCCTCCCCCTGCCTCTATGGCAGACAGTATCCTCCATATTCTTTCTACTTTTGGGCATTATGGTTTGCAATACAGAGAGGCTTTCATGCTTGGTCAAAAGTATCATTTTCTCTGTTGGTTACCATTGGTAAATTGGCTTAGGTGAGTTGTCAGACATTGATCGTTTCTGCCATTCTTCACTCAGACCAGCATGGTTCCTGAACAAGGATAGATATTTAAGATATACTTGTCATTTATCTAAAGGACTGTGGCCACCAGTTGTAGCTAAAAGCAAAGAAGAGCAGCACTAAAAGGATTTAAAAATTTTTTTTTTAGTTTAAAGAACCATAATTTACAAAGTTATTGACAGTTGAGCCTTAGGCTTACAATATTTCGGTGCTAATCACATCACCAGTGTTCATGCTTCATCTTATCCCTCTAATTCCTCCCCACCCCCACCCCACTTGCCACCCTGACAGGCACACTTCAAAGTTTGGTGGTTACAGTTTAGAGCTCATATTTTCAGTGCTGTTGAGTCTGTGCTTTGGATATATAGCTATGCCACTCTCCTACATCACCATATAACCCATGTAACCAAAGTCCCGTCCCTCTTCCCCCAATTACTTCTTTTACTTCTATCTCATCTTCTTTCTGCCACCCCCTCCCCCTTGATTTATTTCCTTCCTCCTCCTCTCTATACTATGCGGTCAAGGTCTTCTTTTTTAACTAACATTTATCAACCAGGTGGCATTAGGGAAGACACTTCTAATTCAGAAGTGCAAAATACAAGGGATTTTTGGTGCACATATCAGCATCTCTTTGGGCTACAATTATAATGTATATCAAGATACTGCAGAGTCCCGTGTTCTATGGCTTGATAGGGCAACTCTCCCAAGCACATTTCTCTTAAGTCACTTCTAATGATAAGACTGGAAATTAAACTGTGTTACTGTATTGATTGTGTTAATGTAAGAACTCAGGAGATTAAGGAAACTATAGACTGAAATTTTTCAACTTGCTACAGTAGGCATGGGGGAAAGCTCATACCTAAAGGTTTTTGGTTTTTATTTATTTTGGGGGCCACCCACCTAGCAATGTTCAGGTTCTTGCTCATACCTAAAGGTTTTTGGTTTTTATTTATTTTGGGGGCCACCCACCTAGCAATGTTCAGGTTCTTCCTGGTTCTGCACTCAGGAATTACTCCTGGAAATGCTCAGGGAACCATATGGAATGCTGGGGAATCAAACCCCTGCATGGGCCAGGTGTAAGGCAGGTGCCCACCCTGCTGTACTCTATCTCCAACCCTCTAGAAGTACTTTTGAAAAAATACTTTAAGAAGAATCTGTTCTAGGTCTGTGGATGTGACTCAGCAGTAGATTATGTCTTGCATGTATGAGTCCCTGGACTTAATACCTTGCACATGTAACTTACCCACCATTGCCCGAATCTATATATTACTACTATTAATACTAAGAAGTCGGTTTATTTTTTCTTTTCGTTTTTTCTTTTTTCTTTTCCTTTCTTTCTTTTTTTTTTTTTGCTTTTGGGTCCCCCCCCAGCGATGCTCAGGAGTTTACTCCTGGACCTGGATCTGCATTCAAAAACTACTCCTGGCAGTGCTCAGGGGTTCATATGGGATGTAGGAGATAGAACCTGGGTCAGCCACATAAAAGGCAAATGTCCTAACCACTGTGCTATTTCCTATTTCTCTTGCCCCAGAAACCTAAGTTTCAAGGGTGGGTATTTTTGTTACTTTGCAGTATAACCTGTACCTTAGAGATGGAGAAGTCCTTTATTATCTTTAAATTTTTTAAATTGAATCACGGTGAGATACACAATTAAAAGCTGTTCATGATTGTGTTTTAGTCATATAATGTTCCCGTCCCTTCACCAGTGTACGTTTCCCACCACCAATGTCCCCAGTTTTCTTCCCATCCCCAACCCTACCTCTATGGAAAGTACTTTTCTTCTCTCTCTCTCTCTCTCTCTCTCTCTCTCTCTCTCTCTCTCTCTTTCTCTCTATCTCTCCCATCCTCCCTCCCTCCCTCCCTCCCTCTCTCTCTCCCTCCTTCATTCCTTCCCTCCTTTTGGGCATTATGGTTTGCAATACAGGTACTTAAAGATTATTTTATATATCCTTTTACCTACTCTCAACATACAGTTCTTATCTAGAGTGATCATTTCCAACTATTTTTTGTCATAGTGGTTCCTTCTCTATCCTGTCTGCAAAGCCCTTTATTTGGGTACAGAATTTTGTGTGGGATGGATACTATGTCAGGGCTTCTTGCTCCACTATTGCTCCACTGTGTCTGCTACACTTAGTGATACACAATCAGTCCTTTGGTTTCCTCTACTCCCAGTGAGGAGTGGGGCAACATGAGATTCAGGGCCTTGACTTCCACTGCACAGGAGTTGTGTGTGTGGGAATTCTCTTGACATGACTTTGGTTCACATAATTAAATTTCTCTTGTGTTAATTATATCACCAGGGAATAGAGGTTGTAATTTTAATTGTGGTGTTTCTAGCAGATTCATAATGAAAGAGAATGGTTTCTTGTGCGAGCACAAATGAATGGCAGGCTATTATCTGCTGCCTTCTTTCTCATTCAATTGAAAATGTCATTTGAAAAATTGCATTTCAGGTATTTCTACTTATTTATAACACAGTATGAAATCAGAATGCTCATTTGGGGTATGTTGTTAAGTTCTCCTTTAACCTACACCATAAATTATGTGTTATATAGAAAGTCATGAATACACTGGAATATATACTGGAATGGGGTGGGGAGAGAGATAAGCTTTATTTACTCTTTTCTCTTCCTCCTGACTTACAGTATACACATAAGTCTTGTGTTTCTACCGTTGATCTGCATCTGAAGTCTACTCACATCTCTGACTACTGCTCCCCAGGCTATGCCCATTAGAGTGCACCAGGTTACTGCCCTAGTTCTAGCTATTGTTCCCCTGCTTCTATTTTGCGGCCTTCAAACTTATATCATTTTAAAATGGAAGCCAGGTGCATGTTCAAAAGTATTCATCTGGGCTGGGTGTCAGAGCATATACATGCTTACCTATGAAGTACTGGGTTCAAGTCTCCGCACCGGAAAAGGAATGCATCCATCATGGTCCTGCTCAACTCTTTGAACTCCACTCTCATTGTGTGCAGTTTGGTGCTTCCTGTATCCCATTCGAGTCAGCTAGTTTTAGAGCTACCTTCAGTAAGTCAATACACTTTAGGCAGGCTGCTCTCTGTGCAGTCATCAAACAAATGAAAGACTTCTCAGAGCGCCTTTCCATATACTATTCCTTCTCCTTAGACCACTCGTTCCTACTGCTACTCCCTGCCAGTGGACAATGTGCACATACAAAGATGTGTGCATCGCATTTTCACAATACATATATAAGAAACACCCATATTCGTACATGTACAGATACATACTAACAGGCAAAAAGCACATAACTGCCTTTTGCATCATGCAGGACTCAACTTCAATATCACTCCTTCAAGGAAGACTTCTGGCTGTCTGAGTATTTCTCTCCTGACAAATTCTATAGCCTCCCTAGGATTCTTTCTCATCAGCTGGAGCTTTTGGCTTCTGAATACTTACCTCTCCATGTCTGTTTTCCTGTATGTCTACTAGGTAGGGACCACTCTGGTTTTCTTAATCAGCACATGCCTATAAATATGAGCACTAAATATTTGGTGAATGGTTAAACTGAAGGAAATGTCTAAATGAAAAGGAAGAATTAATGAAGAATAAAAATATACCATTCCACAGCCAGATAATTTTGAAGTATAGAATTATTTTGCATTTCAAAAGAATTATATGGGCCCGCTTGAACAAATTGATGAACAATGGGAGGACAGTGTTTGTTATATGGATTATGTTAATGATTATCATCTAAAACTACTTGAATCATTATTTGTCATTTGTCTGAAAATTTCATATTGAGAATTGTGTTTCATATTGAGTAGAAATTTGAGTAGAACAAATATCGAAATTTGAGCATGAGTATAACTTCTATAGATGGAATTATGCCATTTTAAACAATCTTTAACTGGGAAAATAAAGAACTAGAAAATAACATAAATATAAATAAGTAAACCTGGAAATTCTATATGAATGTACCATAAGTAATTTTATATCTCTAATAAGATATCAAGTATTATTATTATTGTTATTATTTCTGATTTTTAAAACTGGGTCTAATCTTTCACATATTATTGACTGGATTGTATTTCTTATGGTAGTCAAATTGTTCACCCTTCGCTGCCTTCATTGATATATTTTTAATATTGACTTATAATATGATTTAGGTTTCAGTTTTATGGTTGTATAAGTCAGTATCTGTGGATAAAATATTCCAGTTTCCTCCAGGATTATTTCATTTTTCATCAATCACCGTACAGTTGAGCTCCCCCCCCACTCCAGTTTAACACCTTTCCCTACTTTCTTCCATTCTCTTAACCATAATTTTGTTCTTATAGTCTATGACTTTATTTTTGTTTTGAGTGTTCACTAGGTTCCAATATTTTCCAGATGTTTGTACTAATTTCCATCTCATTTCCTTTGTTTGTGCTAGTTTTCCAGTCTGGGAAACCACGAGCTCTTCTTTCTCCCACTCACCCTTCAAAATCTAGTTCAGTCCTACTTTCTCCAGAAAGCCACTTCTCTCTTGACAAAGTAGGTATTCCTCCATATTTAAAACTCTTCTTGTATTTATGGTGAAATGATTTTAGATTTTTCATAGAAAAAGAAGCATTAAGGATCAGGGGATCAGGAGATTATCTCCAGCTTCTACACGTCATCCGAAAAAGCAGTTTCATGATAGTTGGCATCCATTAGTTATTAGAGACTGTGCCGATGACCATGATTGTTGCTGTGAGAACATGGGAACCACAGTAACACACTAATACACAGAGAGTGGATGGGCAACCACCAGACATTATGAAAGAGCAGAAGCCAGGATAACAGCCATAAATGCATGTGCCCAAGGGATTGGTGAATGTTGAATGCAGTGACCAAAGTATGTTGCCTACAAATCATTGCTGAGACATCCAGCAATGATTGAGGGAAATCCATTGAGGGAAGAGAACACCTAGGTCCTCTAAATTGCCATATAGTTTCATGGTCACAGCTATTCCTGAGGCTGGAGACAGAGTGTAAGGCATCTCTCAAGGGGAGGTTAGTTTTATGAGTACTACTTCCTGAGTTCCACTTCCGTGCTCTCACTGAAGGCCCCTAACAACCTGACTTCCCTTCTGTTTGATTTTCATTATATAATAATAAACAGGTATTCAGTCTCTGTGAACTTGATTAAGGCAAGTTTGCCTCGGAGGGGTTACTTTGGTGCATTCATTAAAATCAGGTTTCTTAACCTACAGGCCTGAGACTAGACTTTGGGGTGTTGTGAATTCATCAAACTAAGTGTGACCTTGCTTGTGGGAACTTTCTGAGCAACCAGCCATAGCATTGGAAACCTTGAAAAATCTCCCCTGGTAGCAGTTTTAACTGGCATCTGGCTATATTTCATTTGAATAGCTAAAGGAACACTTTCATTCCTTTGTACCTGCCTTCCTCTGTCCTGGCAGCAATATAGAAAGACATTCATAAACCTAGGATAAGAGAGAGTGTGGGGGGAGGGAGAGAGAATGAGAGAAGTTGCCACCAGGTGCAGGTTTTATGGGCAAAAGGCATCATCTGAGATGAGGCATGATATGGTTTTCTAGACCTGACAATTTTTGGAATTCTCAGTGGTTTAGACAGTTTAAAAACTGTTAAAGATCCAAGTGTTTAAAACCAATTTGATCCAAAATAAAAGGAAGATGTGAAAAATATTTCTCTGGAGATCAAAAATATGTTTGGGAGAAACAAAAAAGTCTAATAAGTGTCATATTCTTTTCAGAGGTAGGTTAAAAGGGCCTAGTGTGAGTGGTCTCCGCTGGGGGGATTTAAGCACAGTGAAATATGGAACACTTGTGGAGGTGACTCCAGCAGCCGAGAGATGGTTGGAGTGTTTTAAATGATCATACCCAGATTTGATCTGCACTCAGGCTGCTCTCTAAAAAGATTGACTTTGGCTTGGATGAGGCAGCTGGCGCTTCCAGATCTTGGGACAGTTTTCATCCATGGTGGTTGTGTGTTTGTGTGGGAGGGTTCATACAATGGATTACTATCCTGCTGGTAGTGGAGGAGATACATATGAGAGGGCAGAGGGCCAATGTCAAGTTGATGGGAATGTGGGTAAGGTTCCCAAAGAATTTTAGCAGAAGCCTGTGAGATGAACTTGGACAAAGAGCAAAGGTTGTCACACTTTTTATCACTGTGCAGTGAACAGGCTGATGACCTGGGATCACCCCACACCCCACCCCGAGAGTGGATTTATTTATTAGCAGTGAGAGTAGTTTCAGACAGTACCAGCTGGTAGATCAAAGCTTCTGGTCCACTTTGGTCAAGATTGATTTAGGAACTTGATGACTGGATGTGCTAAGGTAGCACTGGAGGCGGGACGGGGGAAGCAGAGCAGGCATGAGTAAATATAGAATATAACAGTCTCTTTCTATTTCGATCACGAAACTAAATATCAAAGTCAAATACCTGACACCTAAGAAAATATGGATGTTAAAGCAAGTGAAGACAAAACTGATTTGTTTCTATGAGTTCAAAGACTGCAGAATTTGCCTTTACAAAGATAGACCAGGCCTCTGCTTCTGAAGGTTTTGTAAAGGCCTATGCAGGGCAAAGAGGGTGACCCTTGTCCTCACATTTTGGTATTTTGGTGCTTTGAATATAGAAGATCTCAACAGGAACATACTTTCTGTGAAACATTCTCTTCTAAACAGAAATACCCAATTTGATAGCTTACCCTTAATCACTTGCCTGGATCTGAATTAAGTGAAATTAAATTATGGTTGTGCAACCTAGCTACTCAGCAATCACTCTAACCTTGGATTCCATGTAAAATGGATTTGTTTCCATTCTACAAATCCTGGAACATGGATGTCTTTGAGATATCTTTTGAGTTGCTTTTCTTTCCCCAGGAGAAGAATAAATTTATTTTTATGGATACTGTACTTAGGACTGGGCTTGATTCCATTGAATGACTAGGTTTACAAATGACTACTATGTTTTGCATGGTGATCTTGTTTTCTCTTATGCATACAACTCTATCATCTCTCTGAAATGTACTAAATATATGACTTTGAAATGCTGTACATTGTTTTAATATACAGTGTTCTGCGGCAGTGGAATAGGTATTGATTTTATACTGCTGTCTCTAGAAATTGTAAGATATGATATTGCCCTTTATCTTAGAAATCTATGTGTATGATGTCATTCAGTATTTTTCCTTGATCAGTTCTCTAACTTCCAAACTTTCCTCATGTTCTTCAGCCTTTCTCTCAGTTCCTTTACCCTATTCCTTCCTTGTGTTTCCAAATTCCTGTTAATGATGTTTTTTAATCATAGACTTTATTTATACTTCATTGATTTTTTATGGACATGTACTTTTCAATTAGCGAGTTGTGATCTATCAGTAGGTTGAGAAACCCATTCCAATATCTGAAAGAAGCATTTTTAAGAAAAGGAAATAGAATCAAATTAGTCAGATCCAATTTTCTGATGGTAAATTGGAGTGAATTTTTTTTTTATAAATCCCTCGAGTTGGGTTCCATCATGTTGGGAAACATATTCAACCTTATTGTTTCAGGCCTTACAGTAATACCATCTTTCCATCCACAGGGGTTCTATTAAAGTAGTTTCCTAAATGAAATATTATTATGGCATGGCATGTAGTTTCTCAAAAATTTAATCTTCTACTTGGAAAATTCCCATCCACCTTTACTGCTGTTGAAAAGAATGGGGCAACAAGGCACTTACCCATGAGAAATAAAAAAATTTTAAAAACTTTGTACAACAGAAACAAAGTCATCTGTGATTGCACCTTTCTTTATAATACATTTATTTTGCCATATTTGAGCTTTGCTTAGGGAAAAAGAATCAAGACCAGCTCAAGAATATTCATACTACTCCTCTGCTAAAATGGAGTGAAAACTATAGTGAAGGAAACCAAGAGGAATTAGCTGACTTTCCAAATCTAAGTATTTGAAATCTAGAGGGTTGGCCTTATTATGCTCAATTGCTAACTACCAAGCTAAGAATATGTGTGCTTGCATTGAACTTGCAAAGTAGTGGATGGGTAATTAGCATAAAAGATTAAAGCTTGAAAAGCAAAGAAAAAAATTAAAAGAAAATGTAATTTTTTAATGTTTATTTTTTGATAATAGACCAAGAATTTTCACTTAAACTGATGATTTTGGTAATAATAGTTGTACTTACTCTTAATTCTTTTATCAGTACTCCTAATATTCATATGACTTACTTTTCTGAAATAAGAACTTTCCCTAAAAAATTGACAAAAAGAATTTTTAAGATGATTCAGAAAGCACAAATAAGTGTCATGTAAAGAAGTCTCCTATGAGGATAAAAAATTCTAGTTTTCCTTAACAAGTGAGACAATATGATTGGCAGTGGACATTCCATGGCAAGAATCAAACTCTCAGATTCATTATGTTTTAAAATATTTTTATGTCCCAATTGAGTTTCCAATATACAGAAAAACCAGTCTTTTGTAGCTCTATCAAGTTGGGGGTAGAAAACATTTTCTGTGGTGGTAGTAAATTACAATAGATGACACTCTCTTGGAAGATTATTTCAAAAGCATAAAGGATTCAGAACTACTTGTAAAATGTATTGATATATTGATAAACAGTATTACATTTGTCTTAAGATCTGTGATGCTGATGCAACCTAAGCAAAACCTTTGAGCAAGATGGATAATAAAGCTTTAAAGCCCACCTCATTCATTGTATGCCACTGTGTTTTTAGTTCACTGACTAAAAATCCTTATGAAAGTTTGATTACAAACATTTATTGCCTATAACATATTCCATTTGTAGTAAACACTATTTTAATATATAACAATAGAGATCTCTGCTTTGGACAGGTGATGGGAAATTTCTTGTGTCAGCAGCAGCAATGAAACCATTTGTCAATTACTAGAATGCAAGGCAGCACTTATTCCTTTATTTATTTATTTTTTTGTGAAAGAGTGCCATATGTCATTTTCCTCCTTTTGGAGAAATGGCTATTGTTACTAAATCATGCTTGGTCGTTTTATGAGGCTGCAAGGATAAATAGTACATTATCTTTTCCTGCTGAATTTTAGTCCATCATTAAGAAGTATTGGTATCCACTTATAGTTCACATGTTCTTCTACATGCAAGAACTTCGTTCCTGATAGAACAAAATTATAGGTAACCCCCACTCTCCCCAAAACACACTTTTCTTTATAGAAATGGAATTCCTCATGTCTAAGAGCACTGAAAAAAATGAGAACTTACTGACTGGCCAAGCAAGAAATAAAAGACACTTTTGTATATGGAACAGTATCTGAGACTGGAGCAGTTTGAGTAGAGAAAAGATTATCTTTAGGCAGATTAAGTAAAAAGCAGTAAAACTTTTGACAAATGTCTCTCCTTTACCTCTCCCATGCTACTTCATTCTCCTCCTCCATTCCCCTTCATTCTCCTTCTGGCTCTGGAATCTGGATCTGGATCCCCCTTTTCCTCCTCCTTCTGGAGTCTGGATTCTGATCTGGATCCCCTTTCTCATTCTCCTTCTGGAGTCTGGATTCTGATCCCCCAGCCCACTCTTACAGTCTAATTATATCCCCCAGTGTGAGGGGTTGGGGTAACAATTACACAGGTGTGGTCACAATCAATAGGGGTAGAGTTCTTTCCCTTGGGGAAAGCCGCTTCTAGGACAGATTCTCATTAGCAGAGCAGAATCCCCTGGGTGTGTTTCTCCTCTCCTTGTACAACAAACATATAAGCATACATAATGTAAATAATTTTGTATGGATACAGTAAGAAATACCTTAAATTTGTAGAATTGCTCTCCTAGGAACATCTCAATCTCAGACTACAGTGCTCAGTCCAGATAGTCTTTCCTAGCCCTAGCAGGGTCCTGGTCTTGTCATTACTTTTGGATCATGACAACATTTGCCTATGATCAAGCTCTTAACTTATAGTTAAGAATCGTGGCACTTTGGCCTGACCCATTTTGATGCCAGGGTAGCTCACTGTTTTCCCTGGGTCCATTCAGTCCTTTGTCGGGACCCTGCTTTTGGGGTGTTAGAAACCAAAGGGAACTGAGGCTTAAGTCGAGAAAGCCGTTGTCCAATAGTGAATAATATTCAAAGCCAATTAAATCCTAAGTTACAAAGCATAATATTAACTGTCTTCCTGTATCTATACAAAAAGGACATTGCTTTAAAGTAAACTATTCATAAGACATAAGAAGAGGAGAAAGACAATATTTCACTCATACATATAAAATCATAGATTTCTGAGGAATCTGATCTTACAAGTTAACAGAGTCTGATTAGGGGAAAAAGCTGATTAACTGGTTGGAGAGGAGAGCATAGGAAAGAGTTTACAGATAAACACAATGGTATGGAAGTGCCTCAGGAGCACTGTAATAAACCTGAGTTCCTTGTGGCAAGGGAGAGAAACCAATGTCATCCTACAGACAAAACTTTGGATTTGGGGATCTCCAAGCTGTACACATGATCCTCAGTACTGAGCAATGCTTTCAGGTAAGATTTAATTCTTGACTAAGAAATATTGGGAAAATGACTGAAAGCTGGAAGAAAATAACTATGGAGGCAGTAAAAAGGTCAAATGAGTAAAGAGGAGCAAACACAGATAATCTGGGGGCAATAATAACACTTTGCATGACACCACAAAGGTACATATATTTTATTTCACTATATCTTATTTAGAGCCTTGCAAGCTACCCGTGACGTATTCGATATGCCAAACACAGTAACAACAAGTCTCACGAAGGAGACGTTACTGGGCCCACTCGAGCAAATTAATGAACAACGGGAGGACCGTGACCATGACCGATATTTTATTTGAAATATAACATATTTTGTTTATATTGATTACATATTTGTATTATATTTTATTGAAATAAATGTACTTTATTTCACTTTTTAAAAAACATAGAATGTACAACATCAAGAAAGAGCACTAACATAAGCTATGGACTTCGGATTGTGTCAGTATAGGTCATACACATATGAACTCAGTATTTTTAATAGTGTTTGGTATCAAGACCCTAATAGAAGGGTGTTCTGAACTTGTCCTTAAAGTCTTTGAAGGTAAATGGCTCTGAACCTAAAGTGAACTGCAACCAAATATCCACACAATTTAACTCTTAATAAAAATAAAAATATCAACTCAGTGTTGGGGTAAGAATTTGGGATACAGTTGAAAAAAAATAGTAGAAAACTCTTTTTTGCTTCCTGGTATTTATATTTAGAAATCCTACTAAACCACATTCTACTGCCAAGTTTCATTCTCTACACATCTTTAATATATATATATATATGTATTTAAATACATTCAAATATATATATATAAATGTATTCTAGCATGCAATTATTTTAGAAAGTAATTAAAAACATCAGGAATACTACCCATCTTAAGAGAAAAATCAGTAGCAGTAGAGACATAGAAAAATCATACAAGGAATTAAAAGTAACAAATATTGATAAAATGTGCAGAAAATGATGGATCTAAAGAGTTAAGACATAACTTTAGAAGGAATTAAAACTCTAAAATATTCACCCTCTCCTCTCTGGAAAGAAAGATGGCGGCCTTACGGGAGCCTTGTGGACAGCAGGTTTGAACCGGGAGTGGGGGCGGCAGGGACCTCATGGGAAAGGGGCGTTCTGGTCCATCCTTCACGCCCTACCGAGGTCACCAGTCGCCCCCCACGAGCGGCTCTCCGGCACGGCCACGACTCCAGATCACAGAAACCAGTCTCTTAAAACAGGTACAGCCTGCCCCCAAGGGCCTGGGACCCTCTCTGGGCATGCGCAGCTAGATCCAGCCCCTAGAAAGCCAGTTTTCAACCCCTGAGCTGCGTGGGACGGGCACAGAGGCCCAGCTCTGGGCAACAAAGCTGAACGGCTCCAATTCCAAACAGGTACAGCCCGCCCCCAAGGGCCTGGGACCCTCTCTGGGCATGTGCAGCTAGATCCATCCCCTAGAAAGCCGGTTTTCAACCCCTGAGCTGCGTGGGACAGGCACAGAGGCCCAGCTCTGGGCAACAAAGCTGAACGGCTCCAATTCCAAACAGGTACAGCCCGCCCCCAAGGGCCTGGGACCCTCTCTGGGCATGCACAGCTAGATCCAGCCCCTAGAAAGCCGGTTTTCAACCCCTGAGCTGCGTGGGACGGGCACAGAGGCCCAGCTCTGGGCAACAAAGCTGAACGGCTCCAATTCCAAACAGGTACAGCCCGCCCCCAAGGGCCTGGGACCCTCTCTGGGCATGCGCAGCTAGATCCAGCCCCTAGAAAGCTGGTTTTCAACCCCTGAGCTGCGTGGGATGGGCACAGAGGCCCAGCTCTGGGCAACAAAGCTGAACGGCTCCAATTCCAAACAGGAGACGTTCCCAACTCCTCGCTCAGTGCCAGGGACTCTTTCCAGAGCCTCGGCCGCTAATGCAGCCGCAAAATATTTTCCCACTACGTATGCCATAGGATCCATAAGCTACCTTCTTAGGTGGAAACTTCTCTATTTTAGCTCAGCCACTAGAAATACAGTAGCCAATAACTCATAAGCCTGTCTTAACTCACACTGCATATCAAGCAGAATAGTAACAGTGAACGTGAAGGACTAAACCACACCTCTCACAATGGTAAAGCAACGCAAAAGCCCACCAAACTTTCATATTGAAGAGTCTAGCCCAGATGACACCAACAGTACTGTAGTGTTAGACAACCTCTCTGACAAGGAATTCAGAAGGGAGCTACTTAGGATGCTTAGGGAATTAAAAGAAACAATGGAAAGCAATGCCAATAGAAGACAAGAGGATCTGAAGGCAGAAATGAGGAAAATGCAATCAGAAATGTCACACCTGAAAAATCTCGTAGGCGAATTGAAAAGCTCAGTGGAAGGCCTCAGCAGCAGAGTAACAGCTGCTGAGAACAGAATCAGTGAGCTCGAAGATGAAGTTCAGAGACTCTCCAGAAAAGAGCAGAAAATGGAAAAGAGACTCACAATTCGGGAACACATGGCAAGAGAAGATCGTGATGAAGCCAATAGGGGTAACATAAGAATTATTGGAGTCCCAGAGGGACAGGAAGAAAACCTTGATGAAGAAGAAACTGTCAAAGACATCATTGCTACAACGTTTCCAGAGCTGAAGAAAACTTGTGACCACATTCAGGAGGCCCGAAGGGTACCAGCTAGAAGAAATCCGAATAAAAATACCCCAAGACACATTCTGATCTAAATGACCAAAACCTTAGACAGAGACAAAATTCTGAAAGCAGCAAGATCGAAGAAAGAAATCTCTTACAAAGGAGCATCCTTAAAATTCACAGCTGATTTTTCTGATGAAACCCTCATGGCCCGAAAACAGTGGTGGGACATAGTGAAAAAACTCAATGAAATAAATGCCTCCCCAAAAATACTTTTCCCAGCAAGACTCTCATTCATAATAGAAGGAACAACACACAGTTTCACAGACAAACAACAGCTCAGGAACTTCATAGACTCAAAACCATGGTTACAAGAACAATTAAATGGGCTACTTTAAGGCAAGAAAGGCCCCTCGAATACACCAAATTTTAACAGAACAATGGGACAAAATCCCATAACAATAATCTCTCTCAATGTCAATGGGCTAAACGCACCAATTAAAAGACATAGAGTGGCAGGATGGATTAGAAAATTGAACCCAAAATTCTGCTGCCTGCAAGAAACGCATCTCAATAGTCAAAGCAAACACAGACTCAGAGTCAAAGGCTGGAAAACAATCCTACAGGCAAACAGCTCCCATAAAAAAGCTGGGGTAGCCATCCTTATATCAGACCACATCGATTTCAGAGTGAGGAAGGTCATAAGAGAGAGTGAAGGCCATTTCTTATTGATCAAAGGATCTGTACAACAGGAAGAACTTACAATAATAAATGTATATGCACCTAATGAGAGACCAGCCAAGTACTTAAAACAACTACTCATAGATTTGGAAAAAGACATCAATAGCAACACAATACTAGTGGGAGACTTCAACACTGCTTTGTCACCTCTTGATAGATCAACCAGACTCAAGCTTAGCAAGGACATACTTCATTTGAGGGAAACAATGGAAGAAAGGGACTTAGTAGATATATACAGGACACTTCATCCACAAAAAGCTGAATACACATTCTTCTCAAGCGTACATGGAACATTCTCCAAGATAGACCACAAAACATGCCTCCATAAAATTAAGAAGGTAGAGATTGTATCAACAATCTTCTCAGACCATAATGCGCTGAAATTAGAAGTAAATCACACACAAAAACAGAAAACTAAATCAAACACCTGGAAATTAAACAGTGCACTATTGAACAACGAGTGGATTAGACAGGAAATCAAAGAGGAAATCAAAAGATTCCTAGAAACGAATGAAAATGAGAACACGAGTTACCAAAACTTATGGGACACAGCAAAGGCTGTGTTAAGAGGAAAGTTTATAGCTCTACAAGCATTCCTCAGGAAGGAGGAGCGAGCACACATAAGTGACCTAAACTCACAGCTTAAGAGCTTGGAGAAGGACCAAAAAAAGGAGCACAACCCGAACAGGAGAAAGGAAATAATAAAACTCAGAGCAGAGATTAACAAGATGGAAACCCAAAAAACAATCCGAAAGATCAATGAAACCAAAAGCTGGTTCTTTGAGAAAATTAACAAGATCGTTAAGCCTCTAGCAAAACTCACAAAGAAAGGGAGAGAGAAAACCCTAATAAACCGAATCAGAAATGAAAAGGGGGTCATTACAACAGAAACCACAGAAATTCAGAGGATCCTCAGGGAGTACTTTGAGAAGCTTTATGCCACTGAACATCAAAACCTCGAGGAAATGGATAAATTCCTAGACTCCTACAGACTCCCAAGGCTGAACCAAGAAGACCTGGAATACCTGAACAGACCTATCACCATTAAGGAAATTGAAATGGTAATAAAAAGTCTCCCCAAGCACAAAAGTCTTGGCCCAGATGGATTCACTAGTGAATTCTTCCAAATCTTTAAAGAGGACTTACTCCCAATGCTCTTTAAGCTTTTCCACGAAATCGAAATATCAAAAACACTTCCGAACAGTTTCTATGAAGCAAATATCACACTGATACCAAAAGCAGACAGAGATACCACAAAGAAAGAGAATTACAGGCCGATATCCCTGATGAACACAGATGCAAAGATCCTCAACAAACTACTAGCAAATAGAATCCAACTACTCATCAAAAAGATCATACACCATGACCAAGTAGGATTCATCCCAGGGATGCAAGGATGGTTTAACATTCGGAAATCAATCAACATAATCCACCATATCAACAAAAGAAAAGATAAAAAGCATATGATCATATCAATAGATGCAGAGAAAGCATTTGATAAGATCCAGCACCCCTTTATGATGAAAACCCTAGCCAAAATGGGTATAGAGTGGACCTTCCTCAACATAATTAAAGCCATCTACCACAAGCCTACAGCAAGCATCATCCTCAGTGGGGAAAAACTGAGAGCCTTCCCTCTAAGATCGGGGATGAGACAGGGATGCCCACTCTCTCCACTGCTGTTCAATATAGTACTGGAAGTACTTGCAATAGCGATTAGGCAGGAAAAAGATATTAAGGGCATTCAGGAAGGAAAGGAAGAAATCAAGCTCTCACTATTCGCAGATGATATGATACTCTACTTAGAGAACCCAATAACCTCCACCAAAAAACTCCTAGAAACAATAAACTCGTATAGTAAAGTTGCAGGTTATAAAATCAATACCCCAAAGTCCATGGCTTTCCTATACGCAAACAGTGAGAGAGAAGAAAGCAACATGAAAAAAACAATCCCGTTCACAATTGTGCCCCAGAAAATCAAGTACATAGGAATCAGCTTAACTAAGGAAGTAAAGGACCTGTACAAAGAAAACTGCAAAATGCTACTTCAGGAAATAAAAGAGGACATGAGGAAATGGAAAGATATCCCCTGCTCATGGGTTGGGAGACTTAACATTGTCAAAATGGCAATACTACTGAAAGCATTGTATAAATTCAATGCAATCCCTATAAGGATACCCATGACATTCTTCAAAGAAATGGAGCAAACACTCCTGAAATTTATATGGAACAATAAGTCCCCACGAATAGCTGAAGCAATTCTTGGGAAAAAGAAAATGGGAGGAATCAACCTCCCTAACTTCAAACTGTACTACAAAGCAGTAATAATTAAAACAGCATGGTACTGGAACAAAGGCAGAACTGCAGACCAATGGAACAGGGTTGAATACACTGACATCTCCCCTCAATCATATGATCATCTAATCTTTGATAAAGGTGCAAGTAATGTGAAGTGGAGTAAGGAAAGCCTCTTTAATAAATTATGTTGGCATCACTGGACGGCTACATGTAAAAAAATAGGCTCAGAACTCTGCCTAACTCCATGTACAAAAGTAAGATCAAAATGGATTAAAGACCTCAACATCAGACCAGAAACCATAAGGTACATTGAAGATAAAGTTGGCAAAACCCTCCATGACATTGAAGCTAATGGTATCTTCAAAGATGCCACGCCACTGGCCGAGCAAGTGAAAACAGAGATAGATAAATGGGACTATCTTAAACTAAGAAGCTTCTGCACCTCCAAAGAAACAGTGACCAAAATACAAAGACAGTCCACAGAATGGGAAAGGATATTCACCGAATACACATCTGACAAGGGGTTGATATCCAGGATATACAAAATACTGGTTAAACTCCACAAGAAGAAAACATCCAACCCCATCCAAAAATGGGGCAATGAAATGAACAGAAACTTTCTCAAAGAAGAAATCCGAATGGCAAAAAAGCACATGAGAAAATGCTCTACATCATTAATCATCAGGGAGATGCAGATCAAAACCACAATGAGATACCATCTCACACCTCAGAGACTGGCCCACATTCAAAAGAACAAAAGCAACCGATGCTGGCGTGGATGTGGCGAGAAAGGGACACTCCTTCACTGTTGGTGGGAATGTCCACTGGTTCAGCCCTTCTGGAAAACAGCATGGACGATTCTCAAAAAATTAGAAATTTCTCCCATTTGACCCAGCAATACCACTCCTGGGAATATATCCCAGAGAGGCAAAAATATATAGTCGAAGTGACATCTGCACTTGTTTGTTCATTGCAGCACTCTTTACAATAGCCAGAAACTGGAAGAAACCTGAATGCCCACGAACAGATGACTGGTTAAAGAAACTTTGGTACATCTACACAATGGAGTACTATGTAGCTGTTAGAAAAGATGAAGTCATGAAATTTACATACAAGTGGTACAATATGGAAAGTATCATGCTAAGCGAAATGAGTCAGAAAGAGAGGGATAGACATAGAAAGATTGCATTCATCTGGGGGATATAAAGTAACAAAGTATGAGATTAATACCCAAGAATAGCTGATATCAGCACCAGGAGGATTACTCCATAACTTAGAGGCCAGCGGGTATCCTAGAGGAAAGGGTAGTTCAGATAGAGAAGGGAGCACCAAATAAAGGATGTTTGGAGGATCCTCCCAGGAGGGGAGATGCATGTCGAAAGTAGACTATGGACTGAACATGTTTGCCACTCAATGCCTCTTTTGCAGACCACAACACCCAAAAGGAGAGAGAGAACACAGGGGATTGCCCTGCCACAGAGACAGGGGGGATGGGGGGATGGGGGTGGGAGGGATATTATCCATGGTGGTGGAAAATGGGCACTGGTGGAGGGATGGGTATCTGATCATTGTATAATAATAAAAAAAAAGAAACCAATCTCTTAACTATCTAACTTTTAATAGAAATACTTCCAGGGTTAATAAGTAAAATAGCAGAAATCCAAAACCGCGCGACATCATTTAATTCTTAAACCCAGCTGTAGAAAGCAAATCATTTCACAACGCTTTTTCAGCATGTCTGATTGGGGTGGGGGGTCGTAAACTCTAAATAATAATGGTGCATCTTTTATCGAAACAATGAATCTAGTCAAAGTAGATAGAGTGTCAACTAGAACTCATCTGCCTCACAGGAATTGGGAGGGTTGGGAGGTGGGGTCCTATTGGGGTTCACGGTTAAAAATAAGTATTGGTAAAGGGAAATGTGTTTGATATTTACATGACTGAGACCTAAACCTGAAAGCTCTGTAACTTTTCCCACAGTGATTCAATAAATAAATAAATTATAAAAAAAAATTCTACAATAAAGAATAAGATGGAAAGCCTAGACTGGAAAAAAATGTAAATAATTCACTGAATAGACTTCGTAGTAGATTGGATAATATTTTATTAAACACAACTTGATCACTTGACATCCCGTTACTCATCAATTTGCTCGAGCGGACACCAGTAATGCCTCCATTCATCCCTGTCACGTGCCAGTGTAGCCCAATGGCGTCTGCTCGTTCTAGGAACACGAAGAGCCTCAAACTGATCCTTCAGGGTCTTGACAAAGAAGTCTGACCATCTCGTCGGTGGGCAGCCACACGATCTTTTGATGTCCTGTGGAATCCAGTCGGTAACGGCTCTAGTCTAGCCTTAATAGACACAACAAAGAATGGATAAATAAATTTGTAAATAATTCAGTAAAAGTTATCTACAAAGTACATAAAAGAAAAAATATTTCAAAATATGAAAAAAACTCAGCGATCTGTGGGACAATGTGAATTTTTCAAGCTTGTATGTAATGATTGAGGAAAAATGTGCAGGAAGAAAATGAGCAGGAGTCTACTTGAAGAAATATTGACTTATTGGTAATGACAAAATTATCTAAGGCTTTGCTGTGGGAGTAGGGTGAATACATGAGTTCAAGAAGTTGAGAGACCAGAGTATTGAAGATGCAGATAAGGGTTTGTAAATCACCAAGAGAGTTAATGATGATCCTGGAGATAACAGTCTATGGAGGAAGTGGGGGATGGCTGTGAGACCCAGAGGTGACAGTGCATATCTAGAACTTGAAGAGGAACAGATAAACTTCCTGGTGTCTTTGTTTCCTTGAACACATCAGGCTTACTTCTTGTAAGGAATTTTTTTTTCATCCCCTTTGCCTGGAATGCCAGTATCTTCTGATATTGGCAATTTTCTCCTTCAACTTATGTCTTAATTATTTAAATTTTATCAATAAGATCTTTCTGATCATCCTATAAATATTAATGACTTCCCCCCAGCATGCTATTTTTCCCATTTTTTAAAAAGTTTTTCCCTATAGAACTGAAACCCAAGCATGAAAATTTGTAAGTATCCAACTATACCTCATGGTGTTTCATTAATTTAAAAAATTCCCTATAGAAATTACCATCATACTATGTACTATATATTTCAATTACTTTCAATCACTTTCAATTACTTTTGTTTTCTACTAGAATGTTTGTTCTAGTAGAACTTCCTCCATTAGACAGGAAGTTCCTGAACAGTAGAACTTATTTGACTTGGGTTTACAACTAAATTCCCAATGTATACCAAGACAGTATCTGTGATACATACTCCAGAAATTGTTGTGCATTCTCTCATCACATGAATGTTACCACTTTGGGCTTTGGAAATGCAAAGAGGGACAAAATTTTGTAAGTAGTGGTGATGAGGAGAGGGTACAACTCTACTCGGACATCTCATAACTCTCACCTCCAAGCTATGAGATTCTATGACTGTAAAAAGAATGATGTTTCCACTTAATGGAAACAATGAGAACAATGCTTCTCACAGCCCCTTTCAGACCAAAGACAGAAAGGAATATTTCTAACATATCTAGAGGTCCTCGGGGAAAGGTTTCAGGAAATGCAGAGGGGAGCAAGTTGCTTGGAAATGGGTATCTCTGTGATTGAGGTTGGGCTCCTCCTGATGGTCTTTTAAAAGATGGTGGTGGCAAGGCTTTGAGGATTTGAATTTAGGAGGAAAAATAAAGTTCCAGAGTCATCTGGGCTTCTGGAACTCTCCATGAGTTGTTAATAACCTTACAGAAACACATATGAAGTATACACATGTTTCTTCGGTCTCTAAAGTATGTAATTGTGTAATAACTATTAGCAGAATCAATAAAAAATAGCGTGAAAATAGTGAATTCAGAAGAGGACAGCAAACAGAATTTTTTATTCTTAAGAGTTTGCTAATTTGGGAGAGCACAATGTTAACTCTGAGAGGAAATGCTAAAGAAATAGGACACAGTCTTTGTTCCTGAACAACTTGTATTTTAGAATTAACACAATTTGTGCTCGTGGTTATAAAACTACAGAACTTTGCATTGTTTTAATGAAGCACAAAAAGGTACAAAAACACCCTTATAGTTTCAACATGAAAGATTAACATTTGTGTCAGGAATGTAGGCTAATTTGCATACAGAGGCACAGAAGACTATTAATTAGATTTTGGATGATGATGATAAAAGACGACCCTCCTACTACTGTCATCCATACCAATTCAGTGAATTGGGTCTGGGGAGATTTGCTTCCTCACCATGACTTAGCTTGTCCTTTCTTTTGATTTGTTTTATTTTTGGGGGAGGGGCAGTGCTAGGGGTTTGCTTCTGGTTGTGCTTGGGGACCACTGCAGTGCTGGGGTAAGGCTCAGGCCTCCCATATGAAAAGCAAACTTTGCATGTACTCAGCCCTTTGAGCAATTCAGTTTGTTCTTTCTTAAAAAAAACAGGGCTTAGAATTTCTGAGGTATTAGCTGAGAAGCACTTAATGATTTCCCAGTAAGATTTCAGTTCACCTTTAGAATAAGCCAAAGTTGGGGGAGCAGGAGAAGAGCTGGAAAGAGAGAATATGGATGAAGATGTGAAGATCAGTAGGCTGGCTGCTGGCCTGTCTGGGCAGTTAGTGTGGACTCAGTGATATTTTCAGTCTCAGAAGAGAAGGAAAGCAAATGAAATCAAAACTCCTTGAATAATTCAAATATGGAGAATAATTTACCTACTTACAAGTTACCATAGCCATAGGGTGGCACACACAGGTGTGATGATGTTTGTGATGATTCAATTTGCCAGTTCCTAAAGTTTTGTGGAATAAGTAACATCAAGTAAATTTGTTATATGCCTAAGGGGGAAGATTGGGATAGAGAAACTGGAAATATTAATGAAGGGGAGGTCACACTTATAGCGTTGGAACCCTAGTTGTATGATGAACAACTTTGTCATGCATGGTTTTTTAAATAAAAGTAACAAAACTAATCCAATAGGAACTGAGAACTGGTCTTCAGTAGGAAGCTTACCTTGGGAGGAAGTGATGGGAAAGACACTGGGACAATGGTGGAGGAGGGGGGTGACACTGGTAGAAGATGTGATGCTGGAATGTTTTATGCATAAAATATTACATTAATGGGCTGGAGCGATAGCCCAATGGATAGGGTGTTTGCCTTGCTCACGGCCAACGAGGCCAACCTGGGTTCGATTCCTCCGCCCATCTCGGAGGGCCTGGCAAGCTACCAAGATTATTTCTGCCCACCCAGCAAAGCCTGGCAAGCTACCCATGGTGTATTCGATATGCCAAAACACAGTAAAAACAAGTCTCACAATGGAGACATTACTGGGCCCACTTGAATAAATTGATGAACAATGGGAGGATAGTGCTTCAGTACTACTACATTAACAATTTTGTAAACTGTGGTACCTAAAAAAAAAAAAGAATCCTTAGAGTCTTAATCATAGCTTCTAGGACAGTGGTTTTCAAAGTATGTTCCAGGGGGAAAGTTAAGACTTGGTTAGAAGAAACACAAGTTTATAATTATGAACCACCATGTTCATAATTGTATTAATATATTCCCTCTTTTTTCCCAATTCATATTCTTTCAGGAGTGAAGAGCAGTAGAACTGTCCAGAGACTGATTATAAGTCCCATTAAACATGCTGTTCATGTTCACGTGCAAATACATTCAATGATCTTGGTGTTGTCATTTAAAAAGTAAACAACTTAAAATTCTTCCTCTAATTTTGAACATAGTAAATGTTCATAAATAACTTTCACAAACAAAAACACTTGAACCACGGGTGTGGAGGGAATGGCTCTGTGCTGAAAGTATGGGCCTTGCAAATATGAGGTTACAATTTCTCTCCCTGGTGCTCTCCACATGCACCACATGAGGTTCCTTCAGTTGTATCATTTGGGGGTCCCTGAGATCACAGCAACCACAGTGTGCAAGGCCCAGTCAGCTCCACAACTGAAAGGTGTGGGCGCGTCACAACACCATGTGTGACTCCAGAGAGCACACGCCCAGGGCAGGTGAGTGAGACCCATTCACTAAGTACAATGAAGGAATGAGAATAGGAAACATTTTTATTTAAAAAGCACTTAAGAAGTTCTCAATAAATTTAAAAAATCCGAAAGGTCCTGAAGTCAGATCCGTTTTCACAATCTTCTGGAACCATCGACTTAGGCTAGAAGATGTGGCCTATCTATGTAAAAACCGACCTAAATACTCTTCCTCCTCACGTGGATGAAGAATAAAGTCTGAGACTGGAAACCGCTCAAGGTGTGGAGGCACATGCTGTTTGTTTCTGGGGACACCTGGACTTCCTGCTGTACTTGAACCTATCCAAGGTCCTGCTACCCCCACTTGGAGGTTGGTCTGTTATTATCCCAGAGCTCCAAAGCAGCTATGGCCTTTTCATGGACCAAGAAACTGGTGAGTCTGGCCTAATGCTTCAAACTGCCCATCCTAGACAAAGAGGGAGGGAACCTCATTTTGAGACAAGATATCCCTGGGAAGATAAGGAAAGTCTCAGACTCCTGTGGGTCTGCATTTTTTTTTCCTTTCCAGTTTTAGACAGTGGGAAGCATTTCTAGTAGAGTTCAGAAGGATTGTTACTCATTTACTGGGATCTTTGTCTCCCAATATTTAATTGTCAATATTTCCAAATATATGGTAGAATTTTAACTTTATTTGGGCGGTGGGGTCCATACCTGGAAATTCTCAGGGGATGCTCCTGGTTCTGCACTAGCAGATCACTCCTGGTGATGCTTGGGGGACCATGTGGGATGCTGAGGATTGAACTCAGGAAGGCTCAAGCAAAGTAAACACCCTACTTGCTGCACTATTGCTCCTGTGAATTTTTAAAGAGGATTTTGTAAACACTCGTTTTTTTCCTACAACCTAGCTCCTACCATTGAAGTCAATGTTGTTCTGTCTATCTTTCTATCCAGTCATCAAATGTAGGCCTAAATTTGAAGTACATGGGACAATACCAAAATCAAGGAAAAGGTGGTATTTCTTGGTTTGTTTTTAGTAAAGACATTTTTTTCATATGTGAAATAAAATTTAACCTACTAATTTTTCTTTTCCAAATCACCTAATCTTCAGGGGAAAACTATTTTTGAAACATGATTAGGAGTGGCTATTGTCAAAACACAGAGTTAGGTTTCAAAATTTGATACAAGGATGGTACATTTTTCTCTGAGTCCTTTCTTACTTTCTTGGGGTTCATAGTGAAGTTCTACATATTTTATATAATAGGTAAAGAGATAGATCAACTATAGGTATAATTAGATGGTAGATTCAAAATTTACTTTGAATAGTAAAGATAATAGGAAGATTCAAAATTTGTTTCTACAGAAGAAGTAAAGTTTGTAAGGAAATAGACATCTTAGAACCTACTAATTTTTAATTTTCCACAGTACTTCATTTAAGGTTTGGGACATATAAAATTCTCTATGAATAATTGAGACCTAATTCAAGCCTATTCTGTCTACAAAAGTTTATCATCTCTTGCTATTCCACTTTCTTTTCATCGCAGTAATTGTTGAAAGATCTACTAGCAATGATTTTGTACATAAATCCATGATTTTTATGTAATTGAAAAATGTTTGAGTGGGGGAAAATTTAAAGACATCTGTTTCAGATTTTTGTTTGTTTTTTGGGGGCATGCCCAGTGGTATTCAGGGCTTACTCTAAGCTCTGCACTACAGTCACTCTTGATGGTGTTCAGGGATACTGGGGATCAAACCCAGATCCGCTATGTTTAAGGCCAATGTCCTACCAGCTGTGCTATCACTCTATCCCAGATTCATTTATCTTTGTTTTGCAGTTATTCTTGGGGCCTTCTGATATCTCTTTTGAACAAATAGAAATCATGCTTGGCATTAACTGGACTGGTGAAGACTTTATATCAAAATCAAATTTCCTTTGATCTCTCTTTTATTGGCTGTAAATTTAGTTTTTATGATAT
This sequence comes from Sorex fumeus, assembly GCF_029834395.1. NCBI lineage: Eukaryota > Metazoa > Chordata > Mammalia > Eulipotyphla > Soricidae > Sorex > Sorex fumeus. Next base: position 17,026,235 of record NW_026606083.1, on the reverse strand, counting down.
CTTCTTATCATTTTCTTCTGCCTTTGTATCAATTTCCTTGTCTTTAAAAGAGGTAAAAAGTAAAAGAGAAAGAGGCTAGGAGAGGCCAGTCACTTGTAACTCTGTCAGAAAGTGTAAGGAAGGTAATCTACCCTGAACTTTCAATCTCACTTTTGGATTTTATACTATTTTCCAGTTGGATTGTGACAATTCGAGGAACTTCACAGCATTTTCTTCATTTCATTGACATAATTTCAGGTTCCACTGGTTACTGTATCCTTGACTGTGTTGGAGATATATGTATATATATATATATATATATATGCGTCAGGCATGTTGAAGTCTATTTTTTACTATCTCATTTCCTAGAAAAGTAGTTTAAATGGAAATAAGATATATTCATCCTTCAATCATTGCAACTGGGAAGTCATCCCATCAAGAAAGTAGTTCCCCACATAAAGCTCAGATTTCATGATTCCATTCATGTTAAAGTAAGCTTACTGGATAAAAGAGATGATTCAATCTCTCCCCCTTTTTAGGAAACCTCATGTTTCTAAATAACCTAGATCTGGCAAATACTGAAACAGGACAACAGGATAGTCAGTCACAAGATATTCATGCAAGTAGCCTTGTTAAATCTCATCTATAAGGCAAAAGAAAATAAATACCCCAAAGACATGAATATCACAGTGACTATTTAACTATCTAATACATATAAGGTATATATTCAATATGTCTTAAAAATAACAGAACGTTTTTGCATTGTCTCTACTTAAACACACACAGAGCAGCACAGATTTGGTTTTCAGATTCTTCAGAACTGATTTTCAATCCCTGTTGTTCAGAGAAGAGATTATCATCAGACCACAGGATATGAGAATTCAGTGACCAGCTCAGATCTGCAAATAAGGAAACTCTGTTGGTAAATTAATACTCTCTGTCATGTTATTGCTCATTTACAAAACAATGTTTAGATGATTTTATTTGATGGTAAACAAATGTTCATTCTTTTCTGTGTGTGTGTGTGTGTGTGTGTGTGTGTGTGTTGGCTTTGGGGCCATATCAAGTGTTGCTCAGGGCTTACTCTTGACTCTGTACTTAGCAATTACTTCAGACAGGTTCAGGGGTGCCAGAGATCAAACCAGGCAGGCCACATGTGGGCATATACCCTACCCACTGTACTATCTCTCCAGTCCCTGTTGTTCCTTCATAAGAAAGCATCACAATAGAGAAAGAACCTGGACATTTGTTGGGCCTAAAGACCAGATGAAGACCTCCGTTTCTAGCCACAGCCATGCTTAAGACCACTCTCCACACGTTCAGATGAGCCTCACACATTAAGGAACCGGTTGAGGAACCCAGGTCTGCGGGACCCAGAGTGTAGATCTCCAAGCCTGCTCAGATTGGGACTGGGGCCTCCTCCACCCAGATCCCCCATCTTACAATATGTAGGCATTACACCCACCAACTGCCCCCAATGCCGTGTATCCCATCAACGGCCAAGACCCAGAGACTATAAAACCCTGCTCCTGGAAGAGAACAGCACAGAGTCTCCTGCCTCTGAGACTGGCTGTCCTCACCGGGGCCCCTTGGAGGAGGGTGGGTTGAGTTTCCTTCCCCACCCTGAGCAGAGCCCCAGCAGCTGAAGACCTCTGGTTTCAGCCACAGCCATGCTTAAGACATCTTATCATCTAGTTCTTACTTTGGAGAACCTGGTATGCTACCAAAAGTATCCTGCCCACATGGCAGAGTCTGGCAAACTCCCCATGGCGTATTCAATATGCCAAAAATCAGTAACAATGATGGGTCTCATTCTCCTGACCCTGAAAGAGTCTCGAATGTGACACTTTTTAAAATCTCAGGGCTAGGACGAAGGAGATACTACTGGGGCCTGCTCAAGGCAATTGATGAACAAACAACAGAAAGACAGTGAAAGATCAGATGAAAATGTTTTCTCTGCTGTGCCATGAAGCTGCTGTCTTCTTTTTGATGTGTGGTCATTATGGCTTCACAAGTTTCTGTTGTAGTAACTTCCAGAGTTGTTGACTCAGGACTGTTGAGTTGATTGTAGGAAGTAGAAACAAATGTTCTCTAATATTTAGTGTTCTCTAATATCCTAGTGTGTGGGGCTAGATAATCCTTTTTAGTTTATCAAAAGTCTTTTTTTTGTAGGAGTACTGCTATTTATTCAGCCACTGATTAGCTAATTTAATTGGGCATGAACTCCACCTTATTTTTTTAATTTACTTTTTTTCTTTTTATATTTATTTATTGAATCACTGTGGGAAAAGTTACTAAGCTTTCAGGTTTAAGTCTCGGTCATAAAATGATCAAACACCTTTCCCTTTACCACTACTCATTTTTCACCACCAAGAACCCCAGTATACCCCCCCACCCCTCCAAATGCCTGTGAGGCAGATGATTTCTACTTAACTCTTCTCTACATTGATTACATTCATTATTTCGACAAAAGATGCACCATTATTGTTTAGAATTTCCCCCCAAACAATCAGAATTGCTGAAAAGCCATTGTGAAATATTTTGTTTTCTATAGCTGGTTATGAGAATCATATAATGTCACGTGGCCATGATTTTGGATTTCTGCAGAGCCAGATAATTATGAGATTGGTTTCTGTGTGTCTCGTGTTATGGCCGTGCTGGAGAGCCACTCGTGAGGGGTAACTCATGACCTCAGTAGGGCATGAAGGATGTGCCGATACACCCCCCCCCCTTCCCATGAGACTGCAGTTGCCTCGTCACTGCCAGCTCATACCTGGCTTTCCTATAAGCTCTGAGGTGGTGGCCACCTTGCTGCCAGGGGGGAAAAAGGTGGAAGGGAGCAGCACCCTTTCCCTCCTGGGGAGGCACGGCGCCGTAGTTTAACGCATGGTCTATTCACTTTTCGTCTGCAAGCTGCTGGGCTCTGGACTAAATCCTTTTGCCTCTGGAACCATGGCCATGCCAAGGAGCCACTTGTGGGGGGCAACTCATGACCTCGGTAGGGCATGAAGGACGAGCCGGTACCGTCCCCTTTTCCATGAGACTCCAGTTGCCCTGTCACCGCCAGCTCATATCTGGCTTTCCTATAAGCTCTAAGGTGGTGGCCACCTTGCTGCCAGGGGTGAAAAAGGCAGAATGGAGCAACACCCTTTCCATCCCGGGGAGGCATGGTGCTGTAGTTTAATGCATGGTCCATTCACTTTTCTTCAGCAAGCTGCTGGGCTCTGGATTAAGTTCTTTTGTCTCTGGAGCCATGGTTGTGCCAGAAAGCCGCTTGTGGGGGGCAACTCATGACCTCGGTAGGGCGTGAAGGAGGAGCTGTTACCGTCCCCCTTCCCAAGAGACTGCAGATGCCTCGTCACCACCGATACATACCTGGTTTTCCAATAAGCTCTGAGGTGGCGGCTACCTAGCTGCCGGGGGGGGGGGGGGGGGGGGATGTGGAAGGGAGCAACACCCTTTCCCTTCCGGGCAGCATGGCACCATAGTTTAATGCATGGTCCATTCACTTTTCTGCTGCAAGCTGCCGGGTTCTGGATTAAGTCCTTTTGCCTCTGGAGCCAGAGCCATGCCAGAGAGCCACTTGTAGGGGGCAACTCGTGACTTCGGTAAGGCTTGAAGGATAAGCCGGTACCGCCCTCCTTCCCATGAGACTGCAGTTGCCCTGTCACCACCGGCTCATACCTGGCTTTCCAATATGCTCTGAGGTGGTAGCCACCTTGCTGCCAGGGGGGGAATAGGTGGAAGGGAGCAAAGCCCTTTTCGTCCTGGGGAGGCATGGCGCTGTAGTTTAATGCATGGTCTATTTACTTTTCTGCCGCAAGCTTCCGGGCTCTGGATTAAGTCCTTTTGCCTCTGGAGCCATGGCTGTGCCAGAGAGCTGCTTGTGGGGGGCAACTTGTGACCTCAGTAGGGCATGAAGGACGAGCCAGTACTGCCCACCTTCCCATGAGACTGCAGTTGCCCCGCCACCGCCAGCTCATACCTGGCTTTCCAATAAGCTCTGAGCCGGCGGCCACCTTATATGCAGTCCAGATGCATTTCTGCCAAAAGCCTCTGGGTTTCAAGATTTGTTTCTGAGTCTCTGGTATCATGGCTATTAATCAGCTTGATCAGGAGCCAGAGAGGCCATTTGTAGGCGGCGACTTGGGGTCTCGTTGGGATGGGGAGAGTTGGCTCCACCCCCATGTGGTGAGGTCCTGTGTGTCTCATCACTGCAGGCCCAAACTGACTGTCCAGTGGCCTCTGGAGGATGGTGGTCACCAGGCTACCAGGGGGAACAGGCCAAGGCATGAAACCTATTCCCACCTAGAGTGGCCCAGCCCCAGTAACCTACTGCAGGAACAGGACGCATTTCTGCCAAAAGCCTTTGGGTTCCGAGATTCATTTCTGAGACTCTGGGATCATGGCCATTAAGCAGTTCGATCAGGAACCAGAGAGGCCATGCCTCCAATTATATAGCTGAACCAGAGGTAGTTTGTGGGTGTGTCTCCTACATACCTAACTTTTGGCCATTTACTTTCTTGGTAAACTTTGCCCCAAGTTTTTGGGGTCTGGCCAAAGGCACAGCAGCAATTTTGGGGTATCTGAAAGTCTGATGTTGCCATCAGACTGCTGATGCACTCATGTCACAGGTACAGATTGACCTGCTGGCAGCAACATACCCCCTCAAAAGTTGTTTTTTTTTTTTTTGGTCCTTTCAAAATAAGTTGGTATCTAAATACCACTTTAATACAGACTTATTCAGAATCCATTTTACAGAGACTATTCATTTTATCTTCTAGCTCTTAGTGTTTGTAAAAATATCTTCTGTTATCTCTTTGAATATACAAAAAAACAAAAACAAAAAGCACCTTTTTCTCTGACTAGACTTGGACTGAATCAAATTGTATGTTGCAGTTTGTACATAAAATAATTAAAATTGTATATGGTGATATGTATCAACCAGTACAAACATCTGATTTACATAAAAATTTTTAAGTTTAATAATTGATTTGGTTGAAAGAGTACAAGAGGGGCTAGAGAGATAGTATGGCAGGCAAGGCATTTATTTTCCTTGCATGGAATCTACCTGGGTTCAATCCCAGACATCATATATGATGTCTGAGCCCACCAGGAATGATCCCTAAGTGCAGGTTTTTCTTAGGAATGACACAGCTCAAGTGTGACCCCCAAACAAAAAACAAATCAAGAGTGTAGGAGAACACTGTTTTGTCCTTCCTCAGGTAGCTTAGGTTTATCAGGTCACACCCATCCCAGAACACTGAACTTGTATTGTAAGCAATGTCTTTTCTGTGTGGACACAGGAAGACAGTTAATATTATGCTTTATAACTTGGGAGTTGATTGACTCTGAATAATATCGACCAAACATGATTGCCACTCAATGCCTCTTTTGCAAACTACAGCACTCAAAAGGAGAGAGAGGCAAATTCCCTGCCAAAGAGGCAGGGTGGGATGGGGGCTGGAGGGTGGGAGGGATACTGGGATCCATGGTGGTGGGAAATGCGTACTGGTGGAGGGATGGGTGTTTGATCATTGTATAATTGAAACAAGCACAAAAATATGTAAGTCTGGAAAAAAAATGTTTTTTAGTGGAAAAAAAAGTTGAAAGTTTGTTAAGAATCTGCCATTCCTTTACTCAGCTCACCTCCTTTTTTTAAAAAAAATTTTATTAGTGAAACACCATGAGGTTCAGTTGTAGACTTACACATTTTTGTGCTTGGGTTTCAGTTATACAATGAACAAGTATCCATCCCTCCACCAGTGCCCATTTTCCACCACCACGGGTCCCAGTATCCCTCCTACCCCCTACCCCCTCCATCCCACCCTGCCTTTGTGGCAGGGTATTCCCCTCTGTTCTCTCTCTCCTTTTGGTGTTGTGGTTTGCAAAAGAGGCATTGAGTGGCAATCATGTTTGGTCTATAGTCTACTTTCAGCATGCTTCTCCCATCCTGGGAGGATCCTCCCAGGACCCTTTATTTGGTGCAGTCTTCTCTATCTGAGCTCCCTTTTTCCCTAGGATGCGTGACTGGCCTCCAAGCCATGGAGCAAAATTCCTGGTACTAATCTCGGCCACTCTTGGGTGTTAGTCTCCTATTTTGTTACTTTATGTTCCTCAGATGAATGCAATCTTTCTATGTCTATCCCTCTCTTTCTGGTTCATTTCGCTTAACATGATATTTTCCATGTAGTACCACTTGTATGTAAATTTCATGACTTCATCTTTTCTTTTTTTTAATTAAAAATTTTTTAATTGTGAGACATCATGAGGTACAGTTGCAGACTTACACATTTTTGTGCTTGGGTTTCAATTATACAATGATCAAATACCCATCCCTCCACTAGTGCCCATTTCCCACCACCACAGATCCCAGTATCCCTCCAACCCCCCATACCCCCATTCCACTCTGTCTCTGTGGCAGGGCATTCCCCTCTGTTCTCTCTCTCCTTTTGGGTGTTGTGGTTTGCAAAAGAGACATTGAGTGGCAATTGTGTTTGGTCTATAGTCTGCTTTCAGCATGCATCTCTCATCCTGGGAGGATCCTCCCAACACCCTTCGTTTGTTGTTATCCTCTTTATCTGAGCTCCATTTTCCCCTAGTATGTGTGGTTGGCCTCCAGGTCATTGAGTAAAATTCCTGGTACTAATCTCAGCCATTCTTGGGTGTTAGTTTCCTATTTTGTTACTTTATGTTCCCCAGATGAATGCAATCTTTCTATGTCTATCCCTTTCTTTCTGAGTCATTTCGCTTAACATGATACTTTCCATGTAGTACCACTTGTATGTAAATTTCATGACTTCGTCTTTTCTAGCAGCTACATAGTACTCCATTGTGTAAATGTACCAGAGTTTCTTTAACCAGTCATCTGTTCTCGGGCACTCAGGTTTTTTCCAGATTCTGGCTATTGTAAAGAGTGCTGCAATAAACAGACCATTGCAGATGTCACTTCGGCTATACTTTCTTGCCTCTCTGGGATATATTCTCAGGAGTGGTATTGCTGGGTCAAATGGGAGCTCATTTTCTAAGTTTTTGAGAATCATCCATACTGTTTTCCAAACGGGCTGAATCAGTCGACATTCCCACCAACAGTGAAGGAGTGTCCCTTTCTCACCATATCCGCGCCAGCACCGGTTGCTTTTGTTCTTGTGGATGTGGGCCAGTCTCTGTGGTGTGAAGTGATATCTCATTGTGGTTTTGATCTGCATCTCCCTGATGATTAATGATGTGGAACATTTTCTCATGTGTCTTTTAGCCATTTGGATTTCTTCTTTGTCAAAGTTTCTATTCATTTCATCTCCCCATTTTTTGATGGGGTTGAATGTTTTCTTTTTGTGGAGTTGAACCAGTACTTTGTATATCCTTGAAATTAACCCCTTATCAGATGTGTAGTTGGCGAATATCCTTTCCCATTCTGTAGACTGTCTTTGTATTTTGGTCACTGTTTCTTTTGAGGTGCAGAAGCTTCTTAGTTTAAGATAGTCCCATTTGTCTATCTCTGTTTTCACTTGCTTGGCCAGCAGTGTGACATCTTTGAAGACACCATTAGCTTCTATGTCATGAAGGGTTTTGCCAACATTTTCCTCAATGTATCTTATAGATTCCGGTCTGATGTTGAGGTCTTTCATCCACTTAGATCTTACTTTTGTACATGGAGTTCGGCAGAGATCTGAGCCCATTTTTTTGCATGTAGCCATCCAGTTTTGCCAGCATAATTTGTTAAAGAGGCTTTCCCTGCTCCACTTCACTTTTCTTGCCCCCTTATCGAGGATTAGATGTTCGTATGCTTGGAGGGGGACATCAGTATATTCAACCCTGTTCCATTGGTCTACAGCTCTGCCTTTGTTCCAGTACCATGCTCTTTTAATTACTACTGCCTTGTAGTAGAGTTTGAAGTTAGGGAGGTTGATTCCTCCCATTTTCTTTTTCCCAAGAATTGCTTTAGCTATTCGTGGGGGCTTATTGTTCCATATAAATTTCAGGAGTGTTTGCTCCAATTCTTTGAAGAATGTCATGGGTATCCTAATAGGAATTGCGCTGAATTTATACAGTGCTTTGGGAAGTATTGCCATTTTGACAATGTTAATTCTCCCGATCCATGAACAGGGGATATTTTTCCATTTCCTCGTATCCTCTTTTATTTCCTGAAGTAGAGTTTTGTAGTTTTTTTTGTACAGGTCCTTTACTTCCTTAGTTAAGGTGATTCCTAGGTACTTGATTTTCTGGGGCACAATTGTGAATGGGATTGTTTTCTTCATGTCTCTTTCTTCTCTTTTACTATTTGCATATAGGAAAGCCATGGACTTTTGGGTATTGATTTTAGAGCCTGCCACTTTACTATACAAGCCTGTTGTTTCTAGAAGTTTCTTGTTAGGGGTTTTAGGGTTTTCTATGTATAGTATCATATCATCTGCGAATAGCGAGAGCTTGATTTCTTCCTTTCCTACCTGGATGCTCCTAATATCTTTTTTCTTGCCTAATCGCTATTGCAAGTACTTCCAGTACTATATTGAACAGCAGTGGAGGGAGTGGAAATCCTTGTCTCATCCCTGATCTTAGAGGGAAGGCTCTCAGTTTTTCGCCATTGAGGACGATGCTTGCTGTAGGCTTGTGGTAGATGGCTTTAACTATATTGAGAAAAGTCCCCTCTATCCCCATTTTGGCTAGGGTTTTCATCATAAATGGGTGCTGGATCTTGTCAAATGCTTTTTCTGCATCTATTGATATGATCATATGATTTTTATCTTTTCTTTTGTTGATATGGTGGATTATGTTGATTGATTTCCGAGTGTTAAACCACCCTTGCATCCCCGGGATGAATCCTACTTGGTCATGGTGTATGATCTTTTTGATGAGTAGTTGAATTCTATTTGCTAGTATTTTGTTGAGAATCTTTGCATCCGTGTTCATCAGGGATATCGGCTTGTAGTTTTCTTTTCTCGTGGTATCTTTGTTTCCTTTTGGTATTAGAGAGAGATGGGCTTCATAGAAACTGTTTGGGAGAGTTTCCGTTTTTTCAATTTTCTGAAAGAGCTTGAGAAGAATTGGCAGCAGGTCCTCTTTAAATGTTTGGAAAAATTCCCTAGTGAATCCATCTGGACCCGGGCTTTTGTTTTTGGGAAGACTTTTGATTGCAGTTTCTATTTCGTTGATGTTAATAGGTCTATTTCGATACTCCAGGTCTTCTTGATTCAGCTTTGGGAGGTTATAGGAGTCCAGGAATTTGTCCATTTCTTCTAGGTTCTCTTGTTTCGTGGCATATAGACTTTCAAAGTAGTCTCTGATAATCTTTTGGATTTCTTTGGTTTCTGTTGTGATATCCCCCTTCTCATTTCTGATTCAGTTTATTAGGGTTCTCTCTCTGTGTTTCTTTGTGAGTGTTGCTAGTGGTTTATCCATCTTGTTTATTTTCTTGAAGAACCAGCTCTTGGTTTCATTGATCTTTTGGATTGTTTCTTTGGTTTCCATGTCATTGATTTCTGCTCTAAGTTTTATGATCTCTTTCCTTCTGCCAGATTTAGGCTCTTTCTGTTGATCCTTTTCTAAGGACTTGAGCTGTGAGGTCAAGTTGTTTATGTGTACCGTTTCTACAGACCTAAGATATGCTTGCAGAGCTATAAATTTTCCCCTTAATACTGCTTTCGCTGCATCCCATAGGTTCTGGAAGCTCGTATCTTCATTCTCATTTGTTTCCAAGTATCTTTTGATTTCGTCCTTGACTTCGTTCCTGACCCACTCGTTGTTCAGCATCGAGTTGTTTAATTTTCAGGTGTTTGATTTGTTTCTCCGTGTCTGTGTGTGATTCACTTCTATCCTCAGTGCATCATGGTCTGACAAGATGGCTGATACTATTTCTATCTTCCTTATTTTGTTGAGGTATGTTCTGTGTCCTAGCACATGGTCTATTTTGGAAAATGTTCCGTGTGCACTGGAGAAGAATGTGTATTCTTTCTTTTTGGGGTGTAAGGCCCTGTATAGGTCTATAAGCCCTCTCTCTTCTATTTCTTCTTTCAAAACCAATGATTCCTTGCTGGGTTTTGTTCTTGTTTATCTGTCCAGAGGTGATAGGGCAATGTTGAAGTCTCCAAGTACTATTGTGTTGCTTGCAATGTCCTCCTTAAAATCTGTTAGCAGTTGTTTTAAATATTTAGCTGTTCCCTCATTAGGTGTGTATACATTTAAGAGTGTGATTTCTTCCTGTTGTACGTATCCCTTGATGAATAGAAAATGGCCTTCACTGTACCATTTAGACTTTTTCAAGGTGAAATTAATGTTGTAGGATACTAGTATTGCCACCCCAGCTTTTTTGCAGGAGCTGTTTGCTTGCAGGATTGTTTTCCATCCTTTGACTTTGAGTCTGTGTTTGCTCTGTGTGTTGAGATGAGTTTCTTGTAGGCAGCAGAATGTTGGGTTCTGTCTCTGTATCCATTTTGCCACTCTGTGTCTCTTCAGTGGTGAATTTAGACCGTTAGCATTGAGAGAGAGTATGGTTATGGGGTTTTGTGTCATGTTTCTTTGCGGGTTTGTTGTGGTTGTAGGGTATGTCTTGTCTTATAGTAGCCCCTTTAGTCCTTGTTTTAGGTTTGGTTTTGAGTCTATGAAGTTCCTGAGCTGCTGTTTATCTAGAAAATAGTGTAGCTTTCCGTCCATTTTGAGTGAGAGCTTAGCCGGATAGAGTATTCTTGGTGAGGCATTCATTTCAATGAGTTTTTTGACTATATCTCGCCACTGTCTTCTGTCTTGTAGCTTTGATAGGTCTGCTGTGAATCTCAGGGGTGCTCCTTTGTATGTGATTTCCATTTTTGCCCTTGCTGCTTGCAGTATTGTGTCTCTATTGGCGGCATCAGTCATTCTAACTATAATATGTCTCGGAGTGTTTCTGTTGGGGTCTCTTTTAGCTGGCACCCTTCAGGCTTCTTGAATCTGAATGGCTGTATTGTGGAGCTCTGGGAATTTCTCGGCGATAATTTGTTTAAGCTTGGTTTTTTCATTTTGATTCTTTCCCTGAGCTTCTGGTAGTCCAATGATTCTAATGTTGTTTCTTCTGGAATCATCTTGTAGGACTCTGATTTTCTGTAGAGCTATTTTGAGGTCTCTTGCCATTGTTTGTTGTTGTCTGTTGGCTTGGTGCAGCTGATCTTCCAAGTCACTGATTCTTTCCTCAGCTGTTCATTCATTCATTCATTCATCATCCTGTTAATCGTCGATTACCTCGAGCAGGCCCCAGTAACGTCTCTTTCATCCTAGCCCTGAGATTATATTCAAGGCTTTTTAGGAGAATGAGACCCATCATTGTTACTGGTATTTGGCATATTTGGTGCACCACGGGGAGTTTGCCAGACTCTGCCCTGTGGGCAGGCTATATTCGATAGCCTGCAAGTTTGTCCAGATGTTCTGATAAGATGTCGCGCGGCCGCGAATGCGGCCGTGCGGTTCCGGGAGCTGCATTTTGTAGTCTCTGAGTCTTGGCCGCTGATGGGATTACACGGCGCCAGGGGGCCAGGTGGTGGGTGTGACCCCCGCCTACTGGAATTTGGAGGATCTGGGTGGAGGATGCTCGACTCCAATTCGAGTAGGCTTGGAGGTCTTGGCCCCGGAACCCGCGTGGCTTTGTCCCTCTGCCAGTACCTTCATGTGTGCGGAGAGTGGTCTCAGCATGGTGGTGGCTGGTCCTGGAGGTCTTCGGCTGCCGGAGCCCTGGTCGGGGTGGGGAGGAAAGCTCAACCCGCTCCCCTCCAAGGGACCCCGGTGAGGAACAGCCAGGCGCAGGGGCAGGAGACTGACTGCACTGGTCTCGTCCGGGAGCTGCATTTTGTAGTCTCTGAGTCTTGGCCGCTGATGGGATTACACGGCGCCAGGGGGCCAGGTGGTGGGTGTGACCCCCGCCTACTGGAATTTGGAGGATCTGGGTGGAGGATGCTCGACTCCAATTCGAGTAGGCTTGGAGGTCTTGGCCCCGGAACCCGCGTGGCTTTGTCCCTCTGCCAGTACCTTCATGTGTGCGGAGAGTGGTCTCAGCATGGTGGTGGCTGGTCCTGGAGGTCTTCGGCTGCCGGAGCCCTGGTCGGGGTGGGGAGGAAAGCTCAACCCGCTCCCCTCCAAGGGACCCCGGTGAGGAACAGCCAGGCGCAGGGGCAGGAGACTGACTGCACTGGTCTCGTCCGGGAGCTGCATTTTGTAGTCTCTGAGTCTTGGCCGCTGATGGGATTACACGGCGCCAGGGGGCCAGGTGGTGGGTGTGACCCCCGCCTACTGGAATTTGGAGGATCTGGGTGGAGGATGCTCGACTCCAATTCGAGTAGGCTTGGAGGTCTTGGCCCCGGAACCCGCGTGGCTTTGTCCCTCTGCCAGTACCTTCATGTGTGCGGAGAGTGGTCTCAGCATGGTGGTGGCTGGTCCTGGAGGTCTTCGGCTGCCGGAGCCCTGGTCGGGGTGGGGAGGAAAGCTCAACCCGCTCCCCTCCAAGGGACCCCGGTGAGGAACAGCCAGGCGCAGGGGCAGGAGACTGACTGCACTGGTCTCGTCCGGGAGCTGCATTTTGTAGTCTCTGAGTCTTGGCCGCTGATGGGATTACACGGCGCCAGGGGGCCAGGTGGTGGGTGTGACCCCCGCCTACTGGAATTTGGAGGATCTGGGTGGAGGATGCTCGACTCCAATTCGAGTAGGCTTGGAGGTCTTGGCCCCGGAACCCGCGTGGCTTTGTCCCTCTGCCAGTACCTTCATGTGTGCGGAGAGTGGTCTCAGCATGGTGGTGGCTGGTCCTGGAGGTCTTCGGCTGCCGGAGCCCTGGTTGGGGTGGGGAGGAAAGCTCAACCCGCTCCCCTCCAAGGGACCCCGGTGAGGAACAGCCAGGCGCAGGGGCAGGAGACTGACTGCACTTGTCTCGTCCGGGAGCTGCATTTTGTAGTCTCTGAGTCTTGGCCGCTGATGGGATTACACGGCGCCAGGGGGCCAGGTGGTGGGTGTGACCCCCGCCTACTGGAATTTGGAGGATCTGGGTGGAGGATGCTCGACTCCAATTCGAGTAGGCTTGGAGGTCTTGGCCCCGGAACCCGCGTGGCTTTGTCCCTCTGCCAGTACCTTCATGTGTGCGGAGAGTGGTCTCAGCATGGTGGTGGCTGGTCCTGGAGGTCTTCGGCTGCCGGAGCCCTGGTCGGGGTGGGGAGGAAAGCTCAACCCGCTCCCCTCCAAGGGACCCCGGTGAGGAACAGCCAGGCGCAGGGGCAGGAGACTGACTGCACTGGTCTCGTCCGGGAGCTGCATTTTGTAGTCTCTGAGTCTTGGCCGCTGATGGGATTACACGGCGCCAGGGGGCCAGGTGGTGGGTGTGACCCCCGCCTACTGGAATTTGGAGGATCTGGGTGGAGGATGCTCGACTCCAATTCGAGTAGGCTTGGAGGTCTTGGCCCCGGAACCCGCGTGGCTTTGTCCCTCTGCCAGTACCTTCATGTGTGCGGAGAGTGGTCTCAGCATGGTGGTGGCTGGTCCTGGAGGTCTTCGGCTGCCGGAGCCCTGGTCGGGGTGGGGAGGAAAGCTCAACCCGCTCCCCTCCAAGGGACCCCGGTGAGGAACAGCCAGGCGCAGGGGCAGGAGACTGACTGCACTGGTCTCGTCCGGGAGCTGCATTTTGTAGTCTCTGAGTCTTGGCCGCTGATGGGATTACACGGCGCCAGGGGGCCAGGTGGTGGGTGTGACCCCCGCCTACTGGAATTTGGAGGATCTGGGTGGAGGATGCTCGACTCCAATTCGAGTAGGCTTGGAGGTCTTGGCCCCGGAACCCGCGTGGCTTTGTCCCTCTGCCAGTACCTTCATGTGTGCGGAGAGTGGTCTCAGCATGGTGGTGGCTGGTCCTGGAGGTCTTCGGCTGCCGGAGCCCTGGTCGGGGTGGGGAGGAAAGCTCAACCCGCTCCCCTCCAAGGGACCCCGGTGAGGAACAGCCAGGCGCAGGGGCAGGAGACTGACTGCACTGGTCTCGTCCGGGAGCTGCATTTTGTAGTCTCTGAGTCTTGGCCGCTGATGGGATTACACGGCGCCAGGGGGCCAGGTGGTGGGTGTGACCCCCGCCTACTGGAATTTGGAGGATCTGGGTGGAGGATGCTCGACTCCAATTCGAGTAGGCTTGGAGGTCTTGGCCCCGGAACCCGCGTGGCTTTGTCCCTCTGCCAGTACCTTCATGTGTGCGGAGAGTGGTCTCAGCATGGTGGTGGCTGGTCCTGGAGGTCTTCGGCTGCCGGAGCCCTGGTCGGGGTGGGGAGGAAAGCTCAACCCGCTCCCCTCCAAGGGACCCCGGTGAGGAACAGCCAGGCGCAGGGGCAGGAGACTGACTGCACTGGTCTCGTCCGGGAGCTGCATTTTGTAGTCTCTGAGTCTTGGCCGCTGATGGGATTACACGGCGCCAGGGGGCCAGGTGGTGGGTGTGACCCCCGCCTACTGGAATTTGGAGGATCTGGGTGGAGGATGCTCGACTCCAATTCGAGTAGGCTTGGAGGTCTTGGCCCCGGAACCCGCGTGGCTTTGTCCCTCTGCCAGTACCTTCATGTGTGCGGAGAGTGGTCTCAGCATGGTGGTGGCTGGTCCTGGAGGTCTTCGGCTGCCGGAGCCCTGGTCGGGGTGGGGAGGAAAGCTCAACCCGCTCCCCTCCAAGGGACCCCGGTGAGGAACAGCCAGGCGCAGGGGCAGGAGACTGACTGCACTGGTCTCGTCCGGGAGCTGCATTTTGTAGTCTCTGAGTCTTGGCCGCTGATGGGATTACACGGCGCCAGGGGGCCAGGTGGTGGGTGTGACCCCCGCCTACTGGAATTTGGAGGATCTGGGTGGAGGATGCTCGACTCCAATTCGAGTAGGCTTGGAGGTCTTGGCCCCGGAACCCGCGTGGCTTTGTCCCTCTGCCAGTACCTTCATGTGTGCGGAGAGTGGTCTCAGCATGGTGGTGGCTGGTCCTGGAGGTCTTCGGCTGCCGGAGCCCTGGTCGGGGTGGGGAGGAAAGCTCAACCCGCTCCCCTCCAAGGGACCCCGGTGAGGAACAGCCAGGCGCAGGGGCAGGAGACTGACTGCACTGGTCTCGTCCGGGAGCTGCATTTTGTAGTCTCTGAGTCTTGGCCGCTGATGGGATTACACGGCGCCAGGGGGCCAGGTGGTGGGTGTGACCCCCGCCTACTGGAATTTGGAGGATCTGGGTGGAGGATGCTCGACTCCAATTCGAGTAGGCTTGGAGGTCTTGGCCCCGGAACCCGCGTGGCTTTGTCCCTCTGCCAGTACCTTCATGTGTGCGGAGAGTGGTCTCAGCATGGTGGTGGCTGGTCCTGGAGGTCTTCGGCTGCCGGAGCCCTGGTCGGGGTGGGGAGGAAAGCTCAACCCGCTCCCCTCCAAGGGACCCCGGTGAGGAACAGCCAGGCGCAGGGGCAGGAGACTGACTGCACTGGTCTCGTCCGGGAGCTGCATTTTGTAGTCTCTGAGTCTTGGCCGCTGATGGGATTACACGGCGCCAGGGGGCCAGGTGGTGGGTGTGACCCCCGCCTACTGGAATTTGGAGGATCTGGGTGGAGGATGCTCGACTCCAATTCGAGTAGGCTTGGAGGTCTTGGCCCCGGAACCCGCGTGGCTTTGTCCCTCTGCCAGTACCTTCATGTGTGCGGAGAGTGGTCTCAGCATGGTGGTGGCTGGTCCTGGAGGTCTTCGGCTGCCGGAGCCCTGGTCGGGGTGGGGAGGAAAGCTCAACCCGCTCCCCTCCAAGGGACCCCGGTGAGGAACAGCCAGGCGCAGGGGCAGGAGACTGACTGCACTGGTCTCGTCCGGGAGCTGCATTTTGTAGTCTCTGAGTCTTGGCCGCTGATGGGATTACACGGCGCCAGGGGGCCAGGTGGTGGGTGTGACCCCCGCCTACTGGAATTTGGAGGATCTGGGTGGAGGATGCTCGACTCCAATTCGAGTAGGCTTGGAGGTCTTGGCCCCGGAACCCGCGTGGCTTTGTCCCTCTGCCAGTACCTTCATGTGTGCGGAGAGTGGTCTCAGCATGGTGGTGGCTGGTCCTGGAGGTCTTCGGCTGCCGGAGCCCTGGTCGGGGTGGGGAGGAAAGCTCAACCCGCTCCCCTCCAAGGGACCCCGGTGAGGAACAGCCAGGCGCAGGGGCAGGAGACTGACTGCACTGGTCTCGTCCGGGAGCTGCATTTTGTAGTCTCTGAGTCTTGGCCGCTGATGGGATTACACGGCGCCAGGGGGCCAGGTGGTGGGTGTGACCCCCGCCTACTGGAATTTGGAGGATCTGGGTGGAGGATGCTCGACTCCAATTCGAGTAGGCTTGGAGGTCTTGGCCCCGGAACCCGCGTGGCTTTGTCCCTCTGCCAGTACCTTCATGTGTGCGGAGAGTGGTCTCAGCATGGTGGTGGCTGGTCCTGGAGGTCTTCGGCTGCCGGAGCCCTGGTCGGGGTGGGGAGGAAAGCTCAACCCGCTCCCCTCCAAGGGACCCCGGTGAGGAACAGCCAGGCGCAGGGGCAGGAGACTGACTGCACTGGTCTCGTCCGGGAGCTGCATTTTGTAGTCTCTGAGTCTTGGCCGCTGATGGGATTACACGGCGCCAGGGGGCCAGGTGGTGGGTGTGACCCCCGCCTACTGGAATTTGGAGGATCTGGGTGGAGGATGCTCGACTCCAATTCGAGTAGGCTTGGAGGTCTTGGCCCCGGAACCCGCGTGGCTTTGTCCCTCTGCCAGTACCTTCATGTGTGCGGAGAGTGGTCTCAGCATGGTGGTGGCTGGTCCTGGAGGTCTTCGGCTGCCGGAGCCCTGGTCGGGGTGGGGAGGAAAGCTCAACCCGCTCCCCTCCAAGGGACCCCGGTGAGGAACAGCCAGGCGCAGGGGCAGGAGACTGACTGCACTGGTCTCGTCCGGGAGCTGCATTTTGTAGTCTCTGAGTCTTGGCCGCTGATGGGATTACACGGCGCCAGGGGGCCAGGTGGTGGGTGTGACCCCCGCCTACTGGAATTTGGAGGATCTGGGTGGAGGATGCTCGACTCCAATTCGAGTAGGCTTGGAGGTCTTGGCCCCGGAACCCGCGTGGCTTTGTCCCTCTGCCAGTACCTTCATGTGTGCGGAGAGTGGTCTCAGCATGGTGGTGGCTGGTCCTGGAGGTCTTCGGCTGCCGGAGCCCTGGTCGGGGTGGGGAGGAAAGCTCAACCCGCTCCCCTCCAAGGGACCCCGGTGAGGAACAGCCAGGCGCAGGGGCAGGAGACTGACTGCACTGGTCTCGTCCGGGAGCTGCATTTTGTAGTCTCTGAGTCTTGGCCGCTGATGGGATTACACGGCGCCAGGGGGCCAGGTGGTGGGTGTGACCCCCGCCTACTGGAATTTGGAGGATCTGGGTGGAGGATGCTCGACTCCAATTCGAGTAGGCTTGGAGGTCTTGGCCCCGGAACCCGCGTGGCTTTGTCCCTCTGCCAGTACCTTCATGTGTGCGGAGAGTGGTCTCAGCATGGTGGTGGCTGGTCCTGGAGGTCTTCGGCTGCCGGAGCCCTGGTCGGGGTGGGGAGGAAAGCTCAACCCGCTCCCCTCCAAGGGACCCCGGTGAGGAACAGCCAGGCGCAGGGGCAGGAGACTGACTGCACTGGTCTCGTCCGGGAGCTGCATTTTGTAGTCTCTGAGTCTTGGCCGCTGATGGGATTACACGGCGCCAGGGGGCCAGGTGGTGGGTGTGACCCCCGCCTACTGGAATTTGGAGGATCTGGGTGGAGGATGCTCGACTCCAATTCGAGTAGGCTTGGAGGTCTTGGCCCCGGAACCCGCGTGGCTTTGTCCCTCTGCCAGTACCTTCATGTGTGCGGAGAGTGGTCTCAGCATGGTGGTGGCTGGTCCTGGAGGTCTTCGGCTGCCGGAGCCCTGGTCGGGGTGGGGAGGAAAGCTCAACCCGCTCCCCTCCAAGGGACCCCGGTGAGGAACAGCCAGGCGCAGGGGCAGGAGACTGACTGCACTGGTCTCGTCCGGGAGCTGCATTTTGTAGTCTCTGAGTCTTGGCCGCTGATGGGATTACACGGCGCCAGGGGGCCAGGTGGTGGGTGTGACCCCCGCCTACTGGAATTTGGAGGATCTGGGTGGAGGATGCTCGACTCCAATTCGAGTAGGCTTGGAGGTCTTGGCCCCGGAACCCGCGTGGCTTTGTCCCTCTGCCAGTACCTTCATGTGTGCGGAGAGTGGTCTCAGCATGGTGGTGGCTGGTCCTGGAGGTCTTCGGCTGCCGGAGCCCTGGTCGGGGTGGGGAGGAAAGCTCAACCCGCTCCCCTCCAAGGGACCCCGGTGAGGAACAGCCAGGCGCAGGGGCAGGAGACTGACTGCACTGGTCTCGTCCGGGAGCTGCATTTTGTAGTCTCTGAGTCTTGGCCGCTGATGGGATTACACGGCGCCAGGGGGCCAGGTGGTGGGTGTGACCCCCGCCTACTGGAATTTGGAGGATCTGGGTGGAGGATGCTCGACTCCAATTCGAGTAGGCTTGGAGGTCTTGGCCCCGGAACCCGCGTGGCTTTGTCCCTCTGCCAGTACCTTCATGTGTGCGGAGAGTGGTCTCAGCATGGTGGTGGCTGGTCCTGGAGGTCTTCGGCTGCCGGAGCCCTGGTCGGGGTGGGGAGGAAAGCTCAACCCGCTCCCCTCCAAGGGACCCCGGTGAGGAACAGCCAGGCGCAGGGGCAGGAGACTGACTGCACTGGTCTCGTCCGGGAGCTGCATTTTGTAGTCTCTGAGTCTTGGCCGCTGATGGGATTACACGGCGCCAGGGGGCCAGGTGGTGGGTGTGACCCCCGCCTACTGGAATTTGGAGGATCTGGGTGGAGGATGCTCGACTCCAATTCGAGTAGGCTTGGAGGTCTTGGCCCCGGAACCCGCGTGGCTTTGTCCCTCTGCCAGTACCTTCATGTGTGCGGAGAGTGGTCTCAGCATGGTGGTGGCTGGTCCTGGAGGTCTTCGGCTGCCGGAGCCCTGGTCGGGGTGGGGAGGAAAGCTCAACCCGCTCCCCTCCAAGGGACCCCGGTGAGGAACAGCCAGGCGCAGGGGCAGGAGACTGACTGCACTGGTCTCGTCCGGGAGCTGCATTTTGTAGTCTCTGAGTCTTGGCCGCTGATGGGATTACACGGCGCCAGGGGGCCAGGTGGTGGGTGTGACCCCCGCCTACTGGAATTTGGAGGATCTGGGTGGAGGATGCTCGACTCCAATTCGAGTAGGCTTGGAGGTCTTGGCCCCGGAACCCGCGTGGCTTTGTCCCTCTGCCAGTACCTTCATGTGTGCGGAGAGTGGTCTCAGCATGGTGGTGGCTGGTCCTGGAGGTCTTCGGCTGCCGGAGCCCTGGTCGGGGTGGGGAGGAAAGCTCAACCCGCTCCCCTCCAAGGGACCCCGGTGAGGAACAGCCAGGCGCAGGGGCAGGAGACTGACTGCACTGGTCTCGTCCGGGAGCTGCATTTTGTAGTCTCTGAGTCTTGGCCGCTGATGGGATTACACGGCGCCAGGGGGCCAGGTGGTGGGTGTGACCCCCGCCTACTGGAATTTGGAGGATCTGGGTGGAGGATGCTCGACTCCAATTCGAGTAGGCTTGGAGGTCTTGGCCCCGGAACCCGCGTGGCTTTGTCCCTCTGCCAGTACCTTCATGTGTGCGGAGAGTGGTCTCAGCATGGTGGTGGCTGGTCCTGGAGGTCTTCGGCTGCCGGAGCCCTGGTCGGGGTGGGGAGGAAAGCTCAACCCGCTCCCCTCCAAGGGACCCCGGTGAGGAACAGCCAGGCGCAGGGGCAGGAGACTGACTGCACTGGTCTCGTCCGGGAGCTGCATTTTGTAGTCTCTGAGTCTTGACCGCTGATGGGATTACACGGCGCCAGGGGGCCAGGTGGTGGGTGTGACCCCCGCCTACTGGAATTTGGAGGATCTGGGTGGAGGATGCTCGACTCCAATTCGAGTAGGCTTGGAGGTCTTGGCCCCGGAACCCGCGTGGCTTTGTCTCTCTGCCAGCTGTGGTCATTCTATTTTTGAGGGCAGTGAGTGAGGATCTGACTTCATCTATGGAACCTGTGATGCGTGCCATTTCTGTGTGAAGCTTTCCAATTTCGGCTCTCATTTCTTGCTGTATTTTGTCAATTTTGCGATCGATTGTTTCTTTCATGTCCTCTTTCAGTTTAGCGGATATCTGTGTGACTGTTTCATCAAGTTGATTGAACATCTTGATGACTTCATATCTGAATTCCTTGTCAGAGAGGTCCCTAAGGTGGCTAGCACCTACTGAGGCTTCTAGACCTATTTCTTCGTGGTCTCCCTGTGGTGGGGATTTGCGTTGTTTCTTCATGTTGTTGTGTATGTGTAGGGGTAATATTTCTTGATTTGAGTGAACTTCCTGTGGCAGGGTAAGCGTTGGCCCGCCGAAAATTAGGCCACGACCACTTTTAAAAAACCACTCCCACCTCTAAAGTAGTCACACCCCCACGGATACCTGGTGTCTGTCCAGAAGAAAAGACTGCGTGGGAGAATAGGGACTGGCTCAGCTTGGGCTGCGGAATGGGACAGGCAGACGGGCTGAACTCTACTTTTTCCTCCCCGCATTCCAGGAACGCCTCCAGAGACTTGCACGCTTGGACCCCAGCGCCCCGGTTCCAAGAGACGGCGCGAAAACTAACCTGGGGGGTGGGGGAAAAGGGGCCGGCTCAGCTTGGGTGGCGGAATGGGCACAAACTTTCAACTTTAATTTTATGTTTGTGTCAAATTTTCAGCTAGAAAAAAAATCCGAAGTGAACAGGTGTTTCTTTCAGAAATATAAATCTATTTCTGAAAAATTTATCCCTGTCAATTCCAGGAGCTGAACTTCTAGTTTTCCTAAATCTGAGTTTAAAGTTCTTGATGACAAGAAATTTCTTTTCTTTTCTTTTTTTTTCATTGAACCACTGTGAGATAGACCCTTATAAAGCTGATTAGGTTTCAGTCGTACAGTGTTTCAACACCCATCCTTCCACCAGTGTACATTTCCCAGCAGCAGTGTCCGGAGGTTCCTTTCCACCTCTCCTCACCCCCAGCCTACCTCTATGGCAGGTGCTTTTCCTCTCTCTCTCTCTCTCTCTCTCTCTCTCTCTCTCTCTCTCTCTCTCCCTCCCATCTCTCTATCCCCCCTTATTTTTTTTGCTTTGTGGTTTGCAAAATGGGCCTACTGGGTGAACTTAGAAAAATGGTTTGTTCTGGTGTGACACACAGCTGTGGTATTAAATTTTCATCAGATGATTCTAGTTGTAGTGGCTTCTCAAGTATCAGTTGAACCAGGCAGGTTGAGGGAAGGCCTATTGACTATGACATCTATTGTGTTCATCTTAAAGAGGAGCCTCTAGAGTGAAAAGCTGGAGAAGTAGTGAAGTTTGGAGTTTCTTTCTATAGGTGACAAGATGGGTGTTGTCAAACCATGTTACCAATGGCGAAAGGAGCCTGTGTCATTGTGGTGAAAGTGGTTCCACTTAAATAATTATACTTTGGATGCTGTTCTCCAGAACTTTAAATATACTAACCTAAAGAATGTAAGCAGTAATTCCTTGGTTTTTTTTTCCAGAAAAATACAAGACTAAGTAAAAAGGTTCTGCCTGACAGGCAAGACCTTAACTTTTCTTTTCCCCTTTATACCTTTAAATTATTAAAAAATCATGATTTACAAAGTTATTGTTCATTGGGTTCTAATCATTAAATATCTTGACACCAATCCCACCACCGGTGTCATCCTCACTCCACAAATGTTCCCAAGTCCTCCCCTATCCTCACTCCACACCCCCAGCCCGACTACTTTGACAGCCACATTTCAAAGTTCTGTAGTTGCAGTTTAGATCTCATGTCTTTGGTGTTGTCGAGTCTGAGCTTTGGTTATTTAGCTATCCCACTCTCCCACACTTTTCGATCCTTCTGGGCTGTTCAGTGAAAAGTTTTTTTTTCTTTTTTTTGTTTTTTGGATCACACCCGGTGATGCTCAGGGTTTACTCCTGGCTCTGCATTCAGAAATTACTCCTGACAGTGCTCAGGGCACCATATGGGATGCTGGGAATCAAACCCCAGTCGGCTGTGTGCAAGGCAAATACCCTACCCACTATACTATACCTCCAGCCCCTCAATGGAAAGCTTTTGTGCTGTTTTCTTTAACTCTGGCACCTGATGAGATGCTCAACTGGCATAGAAAACTTGGGAACCACCTTACTGTGCATTTGTGACATGTGTCAGTAGAGGGGTCTCCATTTTCAAACATGGTCCTAAAATCACTTTCTCGAATTTGATAGTTGAAGTATTCCCAGATGACAGGCTTTACCTGAGTAAGTAGGGTGAATAAGTAGGCCTCTGGACAAATATACTATTAGAAATACTTAGCCAAAACTATTTCATTGCTGGGACAAGGAAGCATTCATTCTGCACCTAGAATTGCCCCCAGCAATGTGTGTGTGTGTGTGTGTGTGTGTGTGTGTGTGTGTGTGAGTGTGGTTGAGCAGGTGAAACAGAAGTTTGGGGAGAAAGGTAGAAAGCAAAGCAAAGAACCATTACTACAAATGTGACCTCGGTTTGTGGCAGTTAATAATGCTAGATGTGGTGTATAGACCACTTGGAACAGCCAATAGCATTTAAAAGAATGTCATAGTGATATAAATGCACTATTCTTCACCAAAATGAAGATATCAAAACAACTCAGTGAAAGCACTAGAAAGAAAGAGATATTTGAGGAAAACACGCAGGTAAGAAGGCAATTTAATGAGCTCCTTAGCATGAAGTAAGGAAGGTGAGTGGTTAAGTGAAAGAGAGTTCAGTTAGTCAGCCTCGTTTTAAAAAGTTTCTGGTTCTGAGAAAGCTCCCATTAGAAGGTGAAGTAAAGGGCACCTGAATGCTGCTCAATTCAGCACTGAGGTTTCTGGAAGGACTAAGAACCTGTCATTTGAATCTGCATGGTGTTCTCTGTTCTTCTCTATAATTATATTGTGCTTCAAAGAGAAGCCAAGTATGCTGGGGAAATTTTCTGAGAAAGAAAACCTGAACAATCTCCACAGGGATGAACTACTTACAATGAAAGAACCCTTGATCATGATTTTTACATCATTTCACTCTTATTATAGAATATTCCTGCAAGGGGTGCCGGAGCTATTTCATGGTCTCTTCAGGTGGACAGCCCCCCTCCTTCCACAGAGGTGACTTCTAGGAGGAAGGGGGGATCTTAAGAGCTGAGCTGAGAAGTGAAAGGGTAAGAGTTCAAAGGTGAGGGTTGATATCTTCAAAGAGAACTCCTTTAGGGCCTCTGAGGGAGAGATTCTTGAGGATGAGGCAGGTGCCACAGAGGGCTGTCTCTCTAGTGAGAGCTCCCAGTGCATTCTCTGAGCTGCTCTGTGGTGCAGACTGTGAGGAGGGAAAAGTCATGGTGCAGGAAAATTCTGCATCCTCCTGAGAGAATGGTTCAGTGCCCCAGCTGTGACACATGCTGTGTGAGGAGCATTCAAACTGGACCCCATTCACAGGGACAACCTCTCTTTAAGGACAAAGACCTAGAATAGCCCAGTTTCAGAGCTCCCTCCAGGTGGCTGTGGTGTTGCTCCCAGAATTCTCTCATAGCTGCCCTTGCTCCTGAGTGTTGTTATCTCCCTTGAAGAAGCCAGCAGCACACAAGTATCCGACTGATACTGCTCCCCAGGAAACCTGACCAAAGAAGAGACACCACTGATGCTAGAGAACAGCGCTGATGCAACTCTTGGCATATTTGCTTGTCTGACACATATTTCATGAGAACCTTCTGTGTGGCAAAGATTTTGACCAATAATTAGGTGCCTACAGATGTCAGAGGACCCAGAGAGTCTTTAGGATGCACTAGTTACGCTTAAATTTCTCCTCGAACAATTCAGAATTGCTAATCATATGTAACCTTGCCTACATTGGTCGCCTGCAAGTCAAATCTCCCTAGAAATGTGGGTTTTTATGACCCAGTGCATGATTTTAATATTTATCTTTTCTTGAAAAATATTTTTTAAAGGACCTCTCACAAAAGATTTTTGATACTTTGAAAAATAGAAAAACTTGAATTTCTGAAAGTCAACAATTAGTTGGCATGAACTAATGGCTACCCTTATGTTTAGGGCCCATTTAGTTTGCCACATTCCCCACTATGCCCTATCCTAAATGAATTATATTATATGCATTTACTCCTATAGGAGAACATTTGTGGACTGTAGCACTGTAGCACTGTCCTCCCATTGTTCATCGATTTGCTGGAGCAGGCACCAGTAAAGTCTCCATTGTAAGACTTGTTTTTACTGTTCTTGGCATATCAAATACACCATAGGGGAGATTGCCAGTCTCTGTCATATTTGCAGAAATTCAAAAAAAATTCTTTTTTCTCTGACCAGGTCCATGGCAGTTCCTGCAAATCTCTAGTCCATTCCTGCTGATCCTAGATGACTTTGCAGTTCAGGCCTGCCAGTGTAAGATAGTCTCCAAAATTCTTGATAGAC
Organism: Sorex fumeus; assembly: GCF_029834395.1. Classification (NCBI taxonomy): domain Eukaryota; kingdom Metazoa; phylum Chordata; class Mammalia; order Eulipotyphla; family Soricidae; genus Sorex; species Sorex fumeus. Next base: position 17,001,792 of record NW_026606083.1, on the reverse strand, counting down.
TTTTTGATGTTGACTACCACATTGAAAATCTTTTTTCTTCATTCCTTTAGTTTTTTGCATTTCTGAATAGTGGTTTTTGTTTGTTCAGATCCCACCTTGCAGTATTTAGGGCTTATTCCTGGCTCTGCACTTAGAGATCACTCCTGATGGGTCTCACGGGATCATATGGGGAGCCAAGAATCAAATCCAGGTAGGACACATATAAGGCAAGTGCCCTACCCATTGCACCATCACTCATGCCACTGAATAGTGCTTTTTAAGAAATAGTTATTCATGGGGCTGGAGAAGATAGTACAGGGATTAGGTTTAGGTGCTTGTCTTGCATGCATCTGATCCTGGTTTGGTCCACAGAACTGCATGGTTCCCTGAGAGTGACCCCTAAGCACTACTGATTGTGCCCCCACCAAAAAAAAAAGATTGTTATTCAGAGTATACATCACAGAAAACCAAGGGAACCATCCAGGAATTTGTGAGGTGAATCTGTTCTGCTAACTCTTCACTTTCATTCAATTGCCAAGGAAGTAAAGTAAGTGAAAGGATAGGAAGTTTCCCCAAAAAGCAAAGGCAGGATTGGAGCCTTTTTCCTGGCACTCAGGCAGAACTATGGCTCCAGGCTGTCCTGATTCTGGTGTCTTAAGTCAGCAGAAAAGAAGAAAGACAAAGCATGAGCTGAGTCTTTGGACAGTTCTGCTGAGAGTGACAGATTTGTTCTGGCAAAGTTAAGGACGTAGACCATTAGCTGGAATGTTCACAGGTTTTTGGCACTGAGTCTAAGTCAGGTTGGATTAAGAGACACAGCCGATGGGGTGTAGAAAGAACACATATATTATAAAGCCAGGGTGACTGAGAGCTTGGTTTTTAAGTTGATCTGAGAGTAGGGAGTGAAGTCAAGAAAAAAACCTGCCTGCCTTCATGTCACTGAGACAGAAACAAAAGGCAATAGGACCTAGAATTTGGGTCCCTCCTGCTCAAACATACATCCTGTGCCTGCCTCCATAAAAATGTCAACTACCACGAGGAAATGAGTATGATTTATTCTCTGACTTGAGAATCTAAGACTACTCTCATTTTAATCTTTATCCTTCTTCCTCCCTGTTCCCCCTGGAATCACAGTATTCTTGTCCTCAAATACTTCCATAAATTGTGTTTCCTTTCACTTTCCCTGCGCCCCCAACTCCTGGTATCATCAGAATCTCCCAGCTGTTCAACTGCATCATCCCTTCCATCCTAAAAGCTCTTTGCTGAAACTCCTATTACTTGTTATTTCTAACGAAAACTCATGCCCAAGGTCAGGATGTCCTGCCACCCACTCAGGAGGTCGCCATTTATCAGCCTCCAGGATCTGTTCTGCCTAAGGTGGTCTGAAGGCAGGGGATGGACCACCTCAACAATGTGGGAGCTTTATTAACAGACTACTCAACCCATCACTTCCCACAGCATCTCCACATTTCCTGATTTGGATCTTGGTTCTCTGTTACTCTCTGCTCTCATCATAATTTTGATGTTTTTGAATTTGTACAGAAAAACTTTTAAATATCTTGAAATTTGAATTTTTACTCCTCTGTGTCTATAGTACTATCCTCAGCCACTCATACTTTAGATGTTACTTTTGTCAAGAAATCTTTGTAATTTAAGAATTTTATTCTCCAATGGCTTGCTCTTAGTTTTTTCAGGCCACTCTTTTTAGCAACCTGATTTCACTTTAAGTCCTGATTTGGATTATTTGACCCCAGTAAGAACTACCATCCTTTGATCTAACTATCTTTATGATGTTCTTCATCACCCTCATAGTTTTACGTCTTTTCACAACTTAACTTTCTTGATAGTCACTCTCCACCTGAACTTTTCATACCCGTTTTATCTTTCTTTGCATTATATTTGTCTGAAAAACACTATGATTTTGATTTGTTTGAGCTTTTAATCTTTCCTGCCCGTGTGGGTTCAGCTAAGCATGGATGCAGAGAAACACAACCACACAAACTGACCATACCCTTAAATTCATGACAGTTATCTAAAAATTAGGTTCAATATCCTTAGCGCATTCAGTCTCATATTACTGACAGCTATTCTGTCTCTTTAATTGATACCTTTTCTAATACTTTCTCTCTTCTGATTCCTTAGCTGTGAACTCTTTCTTATTTCATTAAGATGATAGAAGCATTCAAAATATAGTGTCCACAAGCTCCTCCCATTTTTGTTTACTTCCCTGTATCTGAGATTTACCAGCTGTTTTCTGGAAATATGTTGGCTCTCCTAGCTCCTATAAAAGGTTGATTTTTCAGTTTGTCATAGTTTGACTTACTCAAGAGGACTATTCATGCAGTTTTCTCCCACTCTCTTCTTCATTGCCAACACCCCCATACCCTCTTGTCTTTATGCACACACCTACATGGCATTATTTCCTTTATGCTAAAGAAATCTCAGAAATTCATAACCCTAATCAGTTACCACATTAAAATATTTTTCCTCTTCCTTTCACAATGTTTCTGGACTTCTTTCTGATAGTTCAGTTTCTTTGTGGGTTTTTGGTTTGTGACCACATTCAGAGATGCTTAGGGGGCCATGCAGTGTCTGAGATCAAACCTGGAGCTTCCATATGTGAAGCATGTGTTATATCCCATTGAGCTCTCTCTCCACTCCTATGACGATTTATGTCTCAACATGACTCATTTATGGTAACTAGAATTTTTTTGTCAAGTATTTTCCTAGATGGTTCTATGAAGCTCATTTTCAAAATGATGAAACATTAAATAAGTTAGACCTTGAAGAAAGCAAATTACTGTGCATAATATGTGTGGATCTCATTTAAATAGCTATGGTACTTAGTAGAAAAATCTGTCAGGAAGAAAAGAAAATTAAATAAAAAAATCCACCTATAGTCTCTAGCTGCAGTATCAACATCTCTCCAAGTCTCTAGGCTATTGACCAACCCTATAGATCATGGATTATGGCACACAGTTGTACATGAAACTATTACTACCAGATGTGGTTATATGGGAAAGTAAGAAATACCTACACATATTATTGATATAATTTATTTGAAGAACCCAGGCTAACACAGATCCATATCTATTATGTTCATATTTTATCTTTCCATTGTCACCTACTCATACTACCAGGATCTCACCATTCTACAAAGAAGTAATCATTGATGTCAAGAGAGGAGTTCGACAGGGTGATACCATTTCACCGAAACTCTTCAGTGCCACCCTCGAGAACATCATGCGACGACTGGAATGGGAAGGAATGGGAGTGAAGATAGATGGTCGGCAACTACACCACCTCCGCTTTGCTGATGACATTGTTTTAATAACACCAAACATCAGCCAAGCGGCACACATGCTGGCCGACTTCGACCGTGAGTGTGGAAAGATCGGACTACAGCTGAATCTTACGAAGACAATGTATATGAGAAACACCCTCGTTCCTGATGCTCCATTCGCTCTCAACAGAACGACCATCTCTGAATGCAACAGCTATGGGTACCTAGGTCGACAAGTTAACATGACAAATGACCTGGCACCCGAGCTGCGCAGGAGGAAGAGAGCGGCTTGGAGCGCCTTCAAGAGTGTTGAAGAAATAGCTTAGAGGACGAAGAACCTCTGGCTTTGGGCACATCTCTTTGATTCCACTGTTCTTCCTGCATTAATATATGCCTCAGAGACCTGGGCCCTACGCAAACAGGATGAGAATTCTATTCGGGTCTCCCAAAGAGGAATTGAAAGAGCTATGCTTGGAATATCACATTTCACTCAAATGAGAGAAAGAATCCGGAGTTCCGACATCCGTTGACGATCAAGAATCAGGGACGCTGTCTTGTTTGCCAAGGTGTCAAAAATCAGATGGGCTGGTCACGTAATGAGATTTAAAGACTACCGCTGGACTAGAGCTGTTACCACCGACTGGATTCCATGGGATGTCAAAAGACCGCGTGGCCGCCCACCTACCAGATGGTCAGACTTCTTCATCAAGATCATGAACGATTGGTTTGAGGATCTTCATGTTCCTAGAGAGAATAGACGCCATTGGGCTACACTAGCACGCGACAGGGACAAATGGAGACATTACTGGCGCCCGCTCAAGCAAATCGACGATTAACGAGAAGTCAAGTGATCAAGTGATCTATTATATTCATATTTTATCTTTCCATTGTCACCTGTTCATACTCACTCTTTGGGCCAAATCGCTGCATTCATCAAGCTCTAAACAAGATCACCAATGATTTACATAGGATTAATCCTAAAGGTCAAATATTAGTCCTTCCTTACCTTACTATATTAATAGTGTATACTAACTAACCCTAACTTCAAGTGGCTCATGGCTCCATATGGGGTTGCATAACTAAATGTGGGGTTGCAGAAAATTTGGCAACAGTAAAAGGTTTCTGAACACACAATGGCCAAAAGTTAATTCAAAATAAAATGCTAAATGAATCCAAGATGTTTCTGGAAGCACTCATCCGTGTTACATTTTGTTCAGAAAAAATAGGTCTAGAGTAGAAAAAGTGAATAAGGCTTGCTATACATGTGCTATCTCTATCTTTGTCATTTTTCTCACTTGAGTGGGGACTCGACAGACTCTTGATTTTCCCTCTACCACACCGATTGTTCCTACTCAGTCTCTTTATCTGGTTATTTTTCTTTGTCTTTCTAAGTCCAAATGCCACAGGACATATATCCCATGGGTTTCGTGTCTCATTTATCATCTTTGTTCTTGTCTTTCTCATCTCATTCTCATCATGAAGGCTCTCAGATTTGTCTCCAATCTGGATCTCTCTCCAACTCTAGTCTAATATCTAATTGCCTACTGGATGCCTCTTGATGGAAATCTGACAAGGATATTCAAAAGAATATTATCAAAACTACTCTTGTTATTTACCTTACACCAGACTTCCTGAATTATTCTTATTATCCTTTGAGTTGCTTTATCCACTAATTTAGTTTATTATTGAATTATCCCTTTTATCTCCTACCTGACATCCTCTTAATGAATAGACCATGTTTCTCCTATTATTAAAATATATACAGACTCCAACTCTGTTTCTTTATCTCTGTGGTTACCCCCAGTATGATATTCTACTAATTCCATATTATTTCAGTAGTCTCTTTCTCAATTGTGTTTTTCAGTTTTTACTCATGTGGTTAGCAGTGTTTCCTGAAGGGCTCCCAAACTACCTAGATTATATTCTGACTCCAACTCAGCTGAAACCCCTTGTTGCCTCCAATTTCAGAGTAAAATCCAAATCCTTAACATGTTCTGGAAAACTCCACGTGATCTGAAAACTACTATTTTTCTGGGGGAGGGACTGCCAAGAAATACTCAGGGGAACTAGGAGTCACTTGGTGTTAAACCAGATTTAGTGTTATCAGTTTAGCACTAGGACCTAAAGATGTGGTAATACTCAGACCCTGAGGTGCTGGGGTCTGTCTACCTGGGTCATCCTGGTGGTGCTCAGGCCATGAGTTTCCAGAGATTGAACCTAGGTCAAGTGTAGGTGGACATGTGCCCTAATTCTTATACTAGCTTCTTTGCAGACCCTCACCCCAGGTGACCTCTACTGAAACCATTTCTTTCCTCTTTCTCATTAATTCATCTCCTCAATCATAACATTTTCTCTGCCTGTATAGGACCCATAGTGATCACAGGCTGATAACTCTGCAGAAAATGCCTTTTCCCCAGACACCAGCATGGCACACTCTGTCATATTTTTTGTTTATCTGCTAAAATATTATCTCTTAAGGCCTTCTCTCTCCATCCAGTGCCAATCCATCTCTCTTATCCATTCTCACTACTTGGCATGTGGTATCATTAGCAAGTCATCTTCTGCTTGCATATAAACAACTTAAAGGTGATGACTATATCTGCTCTCTTTGACTTTAGCTCTAGAATCTGGAAGGATACCTTTTACATAAAAAGTACTCCATAAAAATCTATTGAGAAATAAATGATTGTCATGGGGCTGGAGATAGTACAGCAGCTAGGCTAGGACATTAGCTTTGCATGCAGCTGACCCAGGTTCGATCCCTGGCACCCACGATGGCTCCCTGAGCCCACCAGTAGTGATCCCTGAGTACAGAGCCAGGAGTAAGTCCTGAATATCACTGGATATATTCCTTCCCCCCAAAAAAACCCTACAGTAAACAAGGGTCATATTTATGGTATTTTCCTCAAAAGTGGCTAGAGATCTGAAAAGATGTGACAGAATTATCACTCTTATCCATTAGCTGAGCTCTAGAACAGTGTTCCATCTGTTCCATTTGTTTCCTTCCTGTGACCTCTGTCCTACTAATTGGTTCCCTAGTCTCATTCTGTTGTCCCTCCCCCGTACCCCAACCAATGCACTGTAGCACTGTAACACTGTCCTCCCGTTGTTCATTGATTTGTTCAAGCGGGCACCAGTAATGTCTTCATTGTGAGACTTGTTGTTACTGTTTTTGGCATATCAAATACATCACAGGTAGTTTGCCAAGCTTTGCTGCACGGGCAGGATACTCTCAGTAGCTTGCCGGGCTCTCTGAGAGGGGCGGAGGAATCGAACACAGGTGGGCCCGGATTGGCCGCATGCAAGGCAAATGCCCTACCCACTGTGCTATCGCTCCAGCATTGATGCATCTTTTTTCATGCATGCCCCCCTTGGAATATCCTGCAAGGATGTGGGGTAGAGGGTATGGATAGGGAACTATATAGTCCCTGGTTGAGAAATTCTGCTCTAGAGTTTCATATAAAACACACGTCCAAAAGTATGCTTTATTTTAGTTTTAGTGTATATTTTAAAACTCAATGTCAGCGTATTTTTGTGACTTGAACTTTCTAGAACATATCACTTAATTTGTCAATCAACAATAGTCTTCTGTGTTGAATTTTATTTATTTTGTTCTTTTTAAAAATCCTCAAACATTTCCAACATGGTATCTTCCTAACTTGGTTCTGTAGTCATGCTAGGTCTGTAATAAGTAATACTTATCTTTGCACAAAGATTATATCCTTTAGACTCTTTACCTAGGTCATCTAATAAATCTTCAAGTGCTTTAAGTAAATAACAGTTGGGACAAATATTCTGCTTCTATCCAGTATAGCTCTGAGAATATGAGAAGGGAAGGGTCAGAGATACTGAAAGAATGGGTCCCAGCTTCCCCCAAATAACATGAAGACCAGAATTTAGTAGAAACTTCTTAAAGCAAGGACGTCCTTTGTGCTGAGGAGAGTAGTCTGCTCAGGCAGTCAAGACAGGCACTGTGAAAAGGAGACCAAGTCTTGCAGAGCTCAGTCAGAGGTCAGTACAGCAGGATGCATCCCAGGCACAGTAAATTGGAGCATTGACAAGCACACATTTCATCCCAAGATAAGCCTGCAAATTGATGAAATGTAATGAAACCCAGAATTAGAAAAGAGAATGAATAGACAAAAATGCCTGCTCCCAAGAAGAGAAAATTGCATCCTCCCCCACCGCTGAACCCCCTTGGAAACAGTTATTTGGACATTATTTTATTCTAGAAATCACTCTCCTGGAGGCTTGAGCAAAGGTTTCTATAGCTTGACCTCACAGAGTTAATCCTAAGTGGCGTCCATTCTCACAGGGGGCCTGGGTGGAAATATTTATCCCTAAAGCATGGGGGGAGTGTCTTTCTTTTCAAGATACCAAATGGCTACCCCAAGGCCCCCCAAACAAGCACTGATCCTTCCTAAGAGAAAAGTCTATCGATATACATTCATTTATAGAAAATTAAAAATTAAATAAAAATTTAAGAAAATAATTTTACCTAGTTTATAGAATAACTGAATTGAAGCTTTGCATCCTGGTTCCTGCTTCATTCCTTCATTTCAACCTTTTATTTGAAAATAACTGAGAGTGGCAACAGCTTCAGAACTCTGCTCCATAATCTCTGCTTGACCAAGCGTCAAATACATATTTGCTCTTTTATCAAAGTGTCTCTGGACCAGCTGCTTTCCTGCTTCCTTCCTTGTCTTGTCACTTGACCACTTGAAATCCAATTTCTACATTCGCTCTCCCAAAAGCATTCCAACTAAGGTCACCAAGATAGGCTAACCATTTCATATAGTGGAGGATATTTTCAGGATTGACATCCTCATAGATCATCTTCACTGAACTCTCTCATCTCTGACAGCTCACTTTCTTGGTCTTTCCATATCTGTTTGTCCCCAAACACATCTTCCTCTGCCATGTTGCATTTGAGGCTAAAATCCATGACATTTCATGGCAGAGTTGTGAAATCTCTAGGCCAGAACTTTCTGAGTCTTCACTTGATCACTTGATCACTTGACTTCCCGTTAATTGGCGATTTACTTGAGCAGGCGCCAGTAATGTCTCTATTTGTCCCTGTCGCGTGCTAGTGTAGCCCAATGGCATCTGTTTGTTCTAGGAACACGAAGAGCCTCAAACCGATCGTTCATGATCTTGATGAAGAAGTCTGACCATCTGGTAGGTGGGCCGCCATGCGGTCTTTTGACATCCCATGGAATCCAGTCGGTAACAGCTCTAGTCCAGCGGTAGTCTTTAAATCTCATTACGTGACTAGCCCATCTGATTTTTGACACCTTGGCAAATGAGACAGCGTCCCTGATTCTTGATTGTCAACAGAGGTCAGAACTCCGGATTCTTTCTCTCATTTGAGTGAAACGTGATATTCCAAGCATAGCTCTTTCAATTCCTCTTTGGGAGACCCGAATAGCGTTCTCATCCTGTTTGCGTAGGGCCCAGGTCTCTGAGGCGTATGTTAATGCAGGCAGAACAGTGGAATCAAAAAGATGTGCCCAAAGCCAGAGGTTCTTCATCCTCTTAGCTATTTCTTCGATGCTCTTGAAGGTGTTCCAAGCTGCTCTCTTCCTCCTGCGCAGCTCGGGTGCCAGGTCATTTGTCATGTTGACTTGTCGACCTAGGTACGCATAGCTGTTGCATTCAGAGATGGTTGTTCCGTTGAGAGTGAATGGGGCGTCAGGAATGAGGCTGTTTCTCATAAACATTATCTTCGTAAGATTCAGCTATAGTCCGACCTTTCCACACCCAAGGTCAAAGTCGGCCAGCATGTGTGCTGCTTGGCTGATGTTTGGTGTTATTAAAACAATGTCATCAGCAAAGCGGAAGTGGTGTAGTTGCTGACAATCTATCTTCACTCCCATTCCTTCCCATTCCAGTTGTCACATGATGTTCTCTAGGGTGGCACTGAAGAGTTTCGGTGAAATGGTATTACCCTGCCGAACCCCTCTCTTGACATCAATGATTACTTCTTTGTAGAATGGTGAGATCCTGGTAGTGAATCCGTAATACAGCTCACAGAGGATCCTGATGAATTGAGGTTGAATGCCTTGATTAGCTAGGGCTTCAATGACCACTTCCATCTCAACAGAATCAAAGGCCTTTTTTAAATCAATGAACGTTAGACAGAGCGGCATCTTGAACTCCTGAGAAACCTCAATGAGCTTGATTATCATGTGGATATGGTTGATGGTGCTGAATCCTTTTGCGGAACCCGACTTGCTATCATGGTTGTTCTTCATCTAGTGTTCTGCCAATCCTATACAGGATGACTCGAGTGAACAACTTGTAGATGACAGACAATAGGCAGATTGGGCGATAGTTGCCAATGTCATGGATGTCTCCCTTCTTGTACAGTAGAACAGTCCTGCTGGTTTTCCATTGGGATGGAACCTTGCATTCAGACAGGTAGCGTGTGAAGAGCTGAGCTGGCGTATTGATGAGTACTGACGGCAGGTTCTTCAGGTGTTCAGGTCTGACCTTGTCTGGGCCGGGTGCTGTTCATTTTTTTACTGACAAAATGGTGTGTCGGATTTCGGAAGGGAGAACATTGGGAATGAAGTATCCATCTGGTGGAATTTGGTATGTTGGGAGGTGGACATGGCTATCGAAGAGATTTGAGTAGAAGTCATGGATAATCTTCTCCATTGCCATTCTGGAAGATGTGATAGATCCATCAGGACATTGGAGGGCAGTCATCTTGGTCTTGTAGTTGGCGAAGGACAGGCGGGCATTACAAATGCTTTTCCTGGCTTCTGCCGCATCTACCAGCACTTCTGCTCTTCTCCCTTTGAGGTCTTCCTTGATCACATCTCTGCACTGCTTTGTGATCTCAGACGTTAGCTTGCGGTTGCCTGAGGCACATGCCAAACCACCTTGGCGAATAAGCTCAAGAGTTTTCGAAGACAGGCTTTTTTTTGTGGCTATCACTCTCTTGGCATTCCTCGCACATTCATGGAGGTGCTGAACCAGTTGATCGTATTTCTCGTCAATGTTGTCAACAATGGCATCTTCCCATGTTGCTGCAATAGTGCCAAAGAGCTCCCAGTTGGTGGTCATTCTGGGAGTTATCTTTTTAAACTTTGCAGCCCTTTCTCCCCGCTCTGTGAAGTAGAATTTTCCATGAAGGAGATGGTGGTCCAATCCCTTTTGGAATTTTGGAACAACAGTGACATCAGTCAGGCAAAACCGTCGATTGACCACATCATAGACCACATCATAATGTGGTCTATTTTGTTGTGGAATCATCCACCAGGAGATCCCATGTCCAACGTTTAGATTCGGCCTTCTGGAATCTTGAGTTACCATGGATGGTCTTGGTTGACATGATGAACTCGACAGTCTCTCACCTTGTTCGTTCCATTCTAGGCCATGGGCCCCGATGTGAATTTCTTCAGCTGATCTTCTCAGTCCTATCTTGGCATTAAAATCACCCACAATGATCTTGTAGAAGGTGCGGTCTTCTTTATAGAACTTCTCCAGCTCCATGTAGAACTTCTCAATTTCTCCTTCATCATAATTGGATGTTGGTGTGTAGACAACGAAGATAGAAACTGCCGGCAGTGAGACACATCTATTCAAATGTAAATGTCCAATTCGGGTTGTTAGGCATTCAAATGAATCAATGCTCATGGCCAAGTTTGTGTTGACAAGAACACCGACGCCTCCAATACCTCTTTTATTGCATGTTTTGAGGAACAATTCTTCTCCAGTGTCGAAAACAGCGTGATGAGATTGGTGCCTTCTTGTCTCGATCAGACCAATGATGTCGCACTTGATCTTTCGCGCTTGTATCATCAGGTCCTTGATGGATGCATCTGATGCTAGCATACGTGCATTGAAAGTACAGACGATCATCTTTGTCTTCCTTCGTTGTGGCAGCCTAGTTCGGCCTTGAGATTTTATCGGCCTCTCCTTTCTCATCCTTCTCAATGCTGCCATATTGGTGATGCCTCCAGGGTCAGGTCATTGTAATTACTGGTTTTGGCATATTGAATACACAACGGATAGCTTGCGAGGCTCTGCCATACGGGCAGAATACTCTCGGTAGCTTGCCAGGCTTTCCGAGAGGGATAGAGGCTTTTGGGGAGACCTCTAATTGCCCTTGTAGGTGTTACTATATTTGAAACCTATCAAATATGGTACGGCAATCTGAGTCTTAGAGATGTGAATACTTTGGGATACATCTTGGTGGGATAATTTTCAGGTACGCGGATTCAAAATGTTTTAATAAACATTTATTTCTCCAACAAATCCTTCAGGTACAGATTCTAGCATACTTGGAATCTTTCTTTCTTTAACCCTCTTACTATATTCCCTCAACAGGCCCTTGCTCTGACCCCCCACACTCACCTCTGGATTGAGATAAAGGCCCATTTTGTGGGTTCACTCAGAAAAGTTGTTCGAGCCATCTCTCTCTGCCCATAGAATGGTTACTCATGTCATGAGAAGAAAGTATGTACTGTTAGCAGTTGCAATACTCATCTATTTTGATCTCAACCTACTCCCTAGAGCTCAAGCTTGAATAAGTTGTGCCACAGATCTAAAATTTTAAAAATTCCTTTAAATGCTCCCTCCTTTAGAATTGCACATACTTTTATGCTTTTATAAAAGGACAGGAGGCAATTGGTTCAACAATATCTCAAATATAAAGGACTGACTGCATATCCTCCCTGAATTTTATGAAATAAAATAAAAAGGATTGTGATCATGTCATTCACCCTGAATTTTCACCCCAAGTGAAAATGGGTCAGGACCTTTGCTCACTATACATCATATGGAGCAGTGGGCCCCAGAAAGGTGTCCCTGCACCAGGATGAAAAGTCTGCCAATCCTTGTGGGAGTATTATGTGTTGGGGAGTGGGGAGTTGATTTGCAAAAATCAAGAGGTCACCAGCGGGATTCCCACACTGTTTTACAATGATGACGTTGCTAAGGAAGAAAAAGAGAAGGGAATGGAGCTTTTTTGTGAGACAGTTTTTGGCCTCTTCTTTAATTGCAACTTCTGTTTCATGATTTATCAAAAGAATCAAAGTGCTGGCTGGCCACCCATCCTCGATTTTTACCAGACACTAAGACAGAGGGTGGTAATTGAGTTTTCCACGGAGAGTGTTGCTCACTTCACATTGATTTAAGGCAGAAAGCAGAAAGTGTCAGTGATATGTTTTCTCCCCACGCCTTCCCTTCCTGCTCTCCATCCACACTGGCCTTCAGCAAAGCCACACAGCCTCCCATGAGAGCACCTTGGCACCAGCTGTTCCCTCTGGCTGGATACACCCCTCTCCTCTCCCGACTCAACCTCCGTACCTTATTAATCACTAGCCAGGCTGCAGATTTGAGTACAAATCTTTCTTCTCCAGATACTGAAGACTGCCCAACCCCTCCCCACCTCAGAAATTTCTATTTTCCTAGGATCTCCTCAGGCGACATTTCTTTCCTTTTCTTCATAGGGATCTGCCCAGTTTGTGACAACTAACCATCTGGACCTTTATTTTAATGCCTGTCCTCTCCTCACAGGCTTGTAAGTACTTTGAAAGCAAGGATCATGATATTCCATTATCTTCTTTCACTTTCACTGCAGTCAACTTTATTATTATTTTGCCCCTTTTTATTTGTTTGTTTTGCCCCTCTCAGAGAGCCTGGCAAGCTGCTGACAGTAACTCGCCCACATGTCAAAGCCTGGCAAGCTACCTGTGATGTACTCAATATGCCAAAAACAGTAACAACAAGTTCACAATTTCTTGTGAGACATTACTGGAGCCTGCTCGAGGAAATAGATAAACAACAGGAGGACAGTGCTGTGCTACAGTGCTTAGCATGAACTCTGCTCACTCTCCTGACTAATGTTTAAGTGCACAATATGGTACTAGTGAACTGTAGGTATCAAGTTGAACAATTAATTTCTAAAACTTTCTCATCTTGCTTACCAGGAACTGTAGTCCCATAGAACAACCACTTTTCATTTCTTTTACCTTCCAGACAAGTAATAACCATTCTACTTTCAGTTTTTCTATGTTGTATACACATTTCTTCAAAGAAGACAGACAATTATGAAAAGATTGCCCACATGACTCAATTACCAAAAAAATCAGAAACTGAAACCAGACAAAAGATTATCTCACACTTGTTAGATTGGATTTTAACAACAGCAATAAAAATATGGAAGATATAGGAAAAAAAACTAACATAAGAAAAGGGATAGAGGAATTCATACCCTTTTACAGTGTTGATAGGAAGGTGAAGTTGTACGGCCCCCGATGGAAAAAAGTTCAAAAATCTCTCAAAAAAATAAACTAACAATAGAGCTATCATATGTCCAGTAATTAAACATGTCCCAAAGAATTGAATTCAGGAACTCAAATGCGCATCCTAATTACAATAGCCAATACACTGTGCTGATCAGTTCCTATTTGCTTGTGTTTACTTTCATTTTGTGGTTGTTGTTCCCCAGGCCTCTCACTGTTCTTACAAGCACTCAATACATAGCTATTGATTTAATGAAATGCACGAATAAAGTCAGGTTATCTTAAAATAGGAACTTTTCTGCACTGCAACTCTCTCTTCAACTCATAATAATATTCATTGTGGTGGTAAAAATAATTACTGCTCTGCTTTATGTGAACTCATGTCTCAAATAATAGTGTTGGGAAATTGTTTGCACAGGGACACATCTTTTTTGCCCTTAACATCCTCTCAAAATAAACATAAATGTGCATCTGGTCTTCCAGATTTTCCACAGAAGCTTATTTGATATTCCCACCACATACATTTGTCATCTTGACACATTTTCTTATCATACTTTTTGTCTATATTTCTTGGGGTATGCTTTAAAAATTTGTATTGTGTCTTTTATAGGTAGATTTTGATCCAGATTTTAAATATTTTATGTGCCTCTTAATAAGACAGGTTTCATTTCCTCTTAATTTTCTCAAAGATATGTGGAAAAAGGAACACTTAAATCCTACTGTTGTGAACATAGAGTGCCTCAGTTACTATGGAAGCAGTATGGAGTTTCCTCCAAACAATACACCAGAACTGCCATGTGATCCAGCAATTCCACTTTAGATTATCTATCCAAAGAATACAAGAATACTAATTTGAAAATATGCCTATCCATTCTTATGTTCATGGTAACACTATTTCCAATATGGAAACAACCTGAATGGCCATCATCAGTGAAGTAGATAAGATGTGGTATTATACACACACACACACACACACACACACACACACACACACACACGAGGGGCTGGAGCCATAGCACAGCAGTAGGGCGTTTGCCTTGCACGCAGCCAACATGGCCAACCCAAGTTAGATTCCTTCACCCCTCTTGGAGAGCCCGGCAAGCTACCTAGAGTATCTTGCAGGCACGGCAGAGCCTGGCCAGCTACCTGTGATGTATTCGATATGCCAAACACAGTAACAACAGAGTCTCCAATGGAGATGTTACTGGGCCCGCTCAAGCAAATCGATGAACAACGGGAGGACAGACAGTGATATACACACACACACATACTTACACATATATGTATATATAGAATAGAATACTATTAAGCTATATAAAATGATGTCTTACAACAAAGTAGGAGGAAGTTGAGGAGGTTCTTCTAATCAAAGTAAGTCAAGTAGAAAAAGATAAATGCTAGTTGATCTCACTCAAATGTGGAAAATAAAAAAAATGAAACAAGGGAACACAAAAATATAAAATCAAAACTAACCCTTGTATTCTGACTACAGAACATGGGATTAGGTAGTATAAATGGGTTAAGGGGGTCCATTGGAGAGTTATTTGTTTGTTGTGGGTGTGGTATAACACACATTTTAAAGGATATAAACCTGTAATCCTCAAATATACATTGTTATAGTGTTGAGTCTATACAAAAGTCAACAAAATAGAATGTGGTCATGAAACTCCTCACCTTGGTTCATTTCCAATCCCCCAAATCTAATAACTTTATTGCTCACTTTTACCAACATTCTTTAGGGAAGGAAGAGGATCTTCCTTCCTTTAGAAGGGTGGGTACTAGAAGCTGTATCGATAGCACAGAGGGTAGGGCATTTCCTGTGCATGCGGCCGACCCGGGTTCAATTCCCAGCATCTCATATGGTCCCCTGAGCACCGCCAGGAGTAATTCCTGAGTGCATGAGCCAGGAGTAACCCCTGTGCATCGCCAGGTGTAACCCAAAAAGCAAAAAAAAAAAAAAAAAAAGAAGGAGTCAAAGAAAATATTTGGTTTGTTTGCAAAACCCACATTCATTTAATAGTGTATTTTATTAATACTTGGTTACTTGTAATGATTAAAAGGCAAATCAGATGCTACCCTCCACATTTAGAAGTGTTTGACTGGAGTGATTTTGTTGTTGTTGTTCTCTAGGGAAAGCAGGAGCTCCCTTGGGCAGAAGGAGAAAAGCTCAAAGTGGCTGAGTAAATTTGCTTTCTTTATCTCTGTGGGGAAATAGAACTTACTCTTTGGTATTTGTTCTCATAAGGATTATTTTTTTAGGCCAGAGGTTACTGTGAATGAGAGAAATGAAGAGTTTCACTAGCTTCGCTGGAATGATGCAAATGGAAACATCAGACAGCAAGTGCTGGTTTTCATTTGCTCAGAAATCTCTTAAGAGGAAGCATGAACATGGATTCACGGTCATGACAGAGAAAAGGCCAGAACTAAATCCAGAGAATCCTGGGGTGGGGAGAGTCTTTCTCATATCATCTGAAACTTTCATTTTCCCTACATAATTTCCAAATTTTCCAGCCATCTCTAAAAGGAATTTTAATGAAGTACAATACAGAGTTAGAGAATGATACATGCATATCAAACTCATGTTAAAATAATTTTATTATTGAAGAGTCTACATATTATGACATTACATGAGATATCTTAAGAGGACTTTTCCATTTCAAAATAATTTATGTTTCATTCGGTTATTTTCTAGAAAAAAAAAACCCCAAACATGTAGCTAAATATACGATGGTGATTTCTGAAGAGCATTCCCACCTTGTGTAACTCTTCATAACCTCTTTGAGATGCTCTATTTTTTTTCCTCACTGCTACCAAGAGAACTAGTTCTTGGGTACTCCTTTGGGGCATTATATATACTATTCTTATTTTAAAAGGATAGAACTTATTTCTGTTGTCTTTGAATTTTGAAAGACATCCATGCAGCTGGAATGCTTGTTGAAAGTCAGGAGGGTGTCCTTCTGGGTATTATCTTGAGACAAAGGAAAATGAAAATAGCCAAATACCATCTTCAGTTACAGGTTTATAAATATACTTGACAATGGAATCATAAATTTCTATTGAGATGCAAATTGAGTGAAAAATATTTTATAGGCCAAGATACTTTTTAGATCTCAGCTATACAAGAGAGTGAAACAAAGCTAATTACAACTAGTTATATCCTTTAAAAAATTTTTATTAGTGAGATGCCATGAAGTACAGTTGTAGATTTACAAATTTTGTGCTTGGGTCTCAATTATACAATGATCAAATACCCATCCCTCCACCAGTGCCCATTTCCCACCACCACGGATCCCAGTATCCCTCCCACCCTCCATCCCCCCATCCCACCCTGCCTCTGTGGCAGGGCATTCCCCTCTGTTCTCTCTCTCCTTTTGGGTGTTGTGCTTTGCAAAAGAGGCATTGAGTGGCAATCATGTTTGGTCTATAGACTACTTTCAGCATGCTTCTCCCATCCTGGGATAATCCTCCCAACACCCTTTATTTGGTGCCCCCTTCTCTATCTGAGCTGCCCATCCTTGAAGCTCCAAGTGACATAATTATTCATACAATCATGTATATCTGTATTATGTAATATTCTGTCACTTTTTCACTTCTCAAAAAGCTTTTGGGTACATGTATAATCGCATGTTTCTATAAGCATCCATTTCCTTTAGTATGTAGGTATCTTTTAATCTAGAAGTGGCCATACTTTGAGTATTTTGCTGGAGTTTGCTTGGAAATTAACTCATAGGATTTGCAGAAATTATTCGTAGGTACCAAATGGGACCTAAGATATAAATTAAATATTTGTTTAATGTTTCAAAAATAGACTATGTTTTATTGGGTTATTCTCTAGCAAAACAAAACAAAAAAACAATCATGTAACTTCATATACAACGGTGATTTCTGAAAAGCACCCAGAATTCTTCCTCAAGTCAGGCTAGGTCTCCATAGATGAACAAACTCCTAGATCCCTAATCACTTCAGGGTAGCCTTTTACATATTTTTCTCTCATACAGAGTAATCTTAACCCATGTGGTGTTACTGTGTAGTTGGTAACTTGGCAGGAGGATAGGAAAATTTACTGAAGACTTGGCTAAAATATTATACTTTGAAGAGGATAAATATTTTGTAGACTCATCACAGACTATTGAAAGGGCAGCTATAGGTATTATCTACTTGCCAGTATTTTCTCATTTTGACACCCAAGATGCCTGAAAGAAATTTTTCTATATAAAGAAAATTACTAATAACTAGCACTTTATATAAAGGAAGACAGCACTTTGACTAAAAATTTGCCCTCTTTGTGAATTAAAAAACTGAAATATTATTTTGTAATAGGTAGACTATTATCTCAAGTAGTAAACAGATATTTAAAAGCAACAAATGCTTTTACTTAAAATGCTGAATAATAGAGTCTTAAGTATCCTAGGTATCTCAAAGAATTGGGAGTCACAGAGATTGATTAAAATCTGGCTTATTTAGTTTGTTTTGGCATGAAATCACCTAAATCACCTTTTTCCTCTAAGATACTGACAAAACCACAACAATTTTATTTTGTGTGTGTATTGAAGGGGTGGGGAGGGTGGTTAGAAAGTGCAATTAGACATGCTGAACCTTATCTCCTGACAGACTTTCTGTGTGTACCTCCAGTAATTCTTGCCCAAGGACAAGACCAACATCCTCTCCAATAGACCAGAAACATACATATTTTCCCCAAATGGCATTTGAGTACAAACATAATTGTTCCCTCTCAGATATAAACTTGTAGGAAAACTGACAATGATTGGAAAATTTTGCATCATTTATGCTCAGGATAAAGGCAGAGAGTGCAATGTTGAAATCAGTAGTCTTCACTGTAGAAGAACGGAGGTCCTAAGTAAGCCAGACTGGTTTTGATAATAGGAATCAACCCACCTGATGCAAGATCAAATGTGTTCATCCTTTGAGAGGGTGAGGGACAGAGATTGTGATTTGTACTAACTCTTACTGATCTGATGAAATGGTTAAGTAGCTTTCTACAGTTATTGGAGTAACTTTATGTCAATTAGTACATTCTTTTGTATTTTGTTTTGTACCTGTGAAGTAGAATTAGCTCATCTTATAATGCTCTGGAGGGAGAATCTTGTAACTCTTATTTTTTTGTCATGGCCATTGGCATTCTGTTGGTGAGATTTCACTTAGTTGATTCAGTCATATTAGGCAGTGGGGCAGCTTCTGTAATTATTTGGCCAATTGAATATCTTCCCTGCTTTCCATGCATGGTGTTTCTATGTACTTCCAACAGCTAAATTTCCACTGTGCAACTTTCATGCATCCTTTAAGAGACAAGTAAATGACTCCATCAATTTTGTGTGTGTCTCTGAGAATAGGAAATCAGGGATATAGATTTAAAAATAGTCATATCTACTTTTCTCTTCTGGATCACTACATGCTTATATTAATCTACTTTTCTAGTATTAGCGATATTTAATTATTAAAAATTATTCCTTGGTAATAGAGTGATAGCACAGCGGTAGGGCATTTGTCTTGCGTGCAGACAGCCCGGCTGAGCTGGGTTCGATTCCTCTGCCCCTCTCAGAGAGCCTGACAAGCTATGGAGAGAGTACTCAATATGCCAAACACAGTAACAAGAAGTCTCATAATGAAGACGTTACTGGGCCCGCACGAGCAAATTGAAGAACAACGTGTTTGTTATTCCTTGGTAAAAAATTCAATTTGTACTTCTAATCAGCAGCAAAACCATATTTTATTCAGTCTTCATAACCTTTTTTCTAGTTCTACAATGTAGTTATTACTATTACATATTGTGATGGCACCAGACAATAATTATAAAATGAAAGAAGTGTTTATGCTTTGCTTGAAGAAGAAGTTTACAACCTTCTGTAAATAGTCTTTACTAGAAAAAGCAAATGACTAATTCTGAGAAATGTGCTTCCTCGGAAAGAATGTAAGAAATATAAGAATGCAGATGTGTAGAGGATTAGACTAATTTTGAATGAAAACAACTCCAGATAATGATAAATACAATTATAAGACATTATACCAGAGAGAATTATGGTAAAGCTGATTTGATATAACTGTAAGATACAAATAAGTGATTGAAATAATAGAGCCTAGAGGAGTAAAATTCAAATGGGAAGGCCAGGAAGCCCAGGCTTCCTGGAAATCTCATCAGAACTGTCACCAGGAAGGGACGGAGAAAGGAATCAAATAGGGGAGGCTGGTATCAAGTTACAGAGTATCTAGGTTTTGGTCCCTTCTTTACTCTTTTTGTAAATATTTAGTACCACCTAATATAGCATTTAAAAACAGTCCCTCTGGGGCTAGAGAGACAGTACAGTGAATAGTGTGCTGGCATGCTGCTGACCTGGGTTCAATCCCCGGAATCCCATATGGTCCCTGAGCACCATTAGGAGTAATTCCTGAGTGCATAGCCAGGAATAACCCCTGAGCATCACTGTGTGTGACCCAAAAAGACAAAAACTAGTTCCTCTATTTTTATAAAAATCACTGAGTTGGGCCAGAGAGATAGTACAGTGGATTGTTTACATGCAGTCAACTGAGTTCAATCCCTGGCACATCATATTGTCCACCAAGCCCTGCCAATACTAGTTCCTTAGTGCAGAGCCAGTAGTAAGCCCTGAGCATTGGGAGGTGTGGTCCCAAACAAAACCAAAAGAACCAGAAAAACCCACTGTTTTTTCATGTGAATGCTAAAATAAGTGTCTTTAACTCTTCTTACATTTTTGATCTTGAGTGGGTGATTCAACCTTTTTGAAACATGAGTTTCTATTTGATAAAATGGTAATAATACTCATTCTTTAATATTAGTATTGTGAGAATTCTTGGTAAATATATGTGAAAAAAGAGGCTTTGAATTAAGTATGGTGAACTCTAATTTAAGGAATCTTTCCTTAAATTGAAGATAATTTGAGTCTACTTCTTTTAAAAGTCATCATTTCTTTTTTTCAGGAAAAAATGATTCAGCAGTGCTAATGCTGTGACATAACTATTAAAACTATTGGATTTTCCATCCAAATGGGCTTACAGAGAAGCCTGGCAGAAAACCTACTCTCTCAGAAGTGGACGAAATTCCACTTCAAATAAACTTGATTAGTCTTTAAGTGCCTTGGTGTCCTTTGCTAACATAAGAATTAAAAGGCTTTCTTACTAGCTTTTAATACTTTCAGAGTTTATTAATCTAAGTATATAATTTTGGGGGTGCTTTTGAATTTAATGAGATTTTGGGGGTCACTCCCAATGCTACTTACTTAGAGACCATTGGACTAACCTAGGCAGTACTCAAGGACTGGGTAGTGTCGGGATTGAACTCAGGGCTCCTGTAGACCAGGCATGCACTCCAACGCTGCGAAGTATCTCCCTGCTCCTAACTACGTAAATTTTAAAACATGTATACAGCAATGGAGGGAAGAAAATGAATCTTGGTAAATTAATGTTTTACATTAAATTTAGAAAAAGAGCAACTAAAATTGAAGTAAATTGTGATCAAATGTCCTGTGATATCTAAAACCCTGGAAGGGATTTGTCACATATTATTATATAAAATATATTTAGGTTTTAAGCAAATAACTTCATTAGTTTTTCTCACCATATTTCATAGCCCTACAACTCTAGCCCCCATTTAAATGGTCTAAATTCAAAAGTAATTTGGCTTCACGGCCTACCGAGGTCATGAGTTGCCCCCCATGAGCAGCTCTCCAGCACGGCCATGGTTCCAGAGCCACAGAAACCAATTATCTGGCTCTTTGCAGAAATCCCTCCAGATTAATAAGTAAAATATCAGAAATCAAATCAGACATCATATGGTCCTCATAACCAGCTATAGAAAACAAATTATTTCACTGTGCCTTTTCAGCAGTTCTGATTGTTGGGTGGAAACTCTAAACAATAATGGCGCATCTTTTGTCCAAGTGATGAATGTAATCAAAGTAGATAGAGAGTTAAGTAGAAATAATCTGCCTCACAGGCATTGGGAGGGGTGGGAGGGGGGTTTATTGGGGTTTCTGGTGGTGAAAAATAAGTACTGGTGAAGGGAAAGGTGTTTGACCATTGTATGACCAAGACTTTAACCTGAAAGCTTTGTAACTCTTCCCAGAGTGATTCAATAATAAAAAAAAGTAATTTGGTTTCTAAGAAAAGGGGGGGGGGATCCCAATTATTCATGTTAACTCCATTATAAAACATGAAATTATTAAAAACCAAATGGCTCAGTGTAATCTACTAGTGTAAGAAGATATTGGTATAAATTTCATTCTCCTTTTCTCTGATTTTTGAACAAATTTGAAAATGTGGTGGCAAGTGGAGCTGGAGCGATAGCACAGAGGTAGGGCATTTGCCTTGCAAGCTGCCAGCCCAACCAAGCTGGGTTTGATTCCTCTGCACCTCTCGGAGAACCCGGCAAACTACTGAGAGTATTTTGCCCGCAGGGCAAAGCCTGGCAAGCTACCCGTGACGTATTTGATATGCCAAAGACAGTAGCAACAAGTCTCACAATGGAGAGGTTACTGGGCCCACTAGAGCAAATCAATGAACAACGGGAGGACAGTATAGTGCAGTGTAGTGGCAAATGATTTGATTCATAAACCATATTGTAACCTCACTATACTTCTATTCCAAAGATCTCTTTTATTCGAACATTTTCAATGAAAAATGCTCAAGGACACTGGGTAGCCAAAGCTATGAATTGTCACTCCTTCATAAACTCTCCTTGCCTCAAACACTAAAAAATGACTGTTTTACAAATTTCTACATGCAGCAGTCATAATTTTAGATAATGCCAATTTAAGATAACACAACTGTCAAAACTCTTGTGAAAAGTTTTGTGACTTTTCCCTCTCAATGAACCTGATAGGAGAGAGGTCCATTCTGTCAGTTCATCTGTCTTTTTTTTTTTTGGACAGATTTCAAATTGCTCTCAAGTTCTTTGGGTACTAAGCTAGGATTCATTTAAGATCATTAAGACTTGATGCTAATATTCTAGTCTCTTTAGAAGATAGGTTTGGAAATCTCTTCAGGTTCATGCAAATGAAAGTTCTGTTTGTCCCTGAAGTGGTGTTAAGGAGGTCCAGAATAGGCACTTAAGGAGAAAACATTTCCCTCTGACATTGTGAACTGGGAGGTGGTTGTTTACAGATGAAGACGCAGGAGAGAATATTCAGAAACAAGCCTGGGACCTCTTAAGCCCAGCTGTGGTAAGATCATTTTCCTCTGGAACAGATGTCTTTAAAGCCTTGTGAATCCCCAGGTCAGCAGAGGCCTTTGCCCCCAGTGGTTTAAAAACATGATATAATTGGCAATACACACATTTAAAAGGTGAAGCAAGGAAATAAAAGTGATGGGGAGACTCTGGTGGAGTTACGGACACTACTGGCTATAAGTAGAGAGTCAGAGGGAAATATTTTTGCCAAGAATTGTTGTGTAGTTCCTCCAGTTCAGGCTTATGATTTTCTTGTTGGAGCCTCCCTTAAAATCAAATAGAAAACCTGCAACCTCATTCCAAGAATGCACATGGGGAGCTAACAAGAACCAAATAAACAATGCTCTGTTTGCTCAAATATTTAGCAAATAGCTCAGGGATTACTGCATACAATGTTGTTGAGATTTTAGCCAATTCTCAAAGATGGTTTTATGCTCTACTAATAAAACAATTCATGTATGTATAATGGTACATTGTAATTATTTCCACATGGTTAGCACTTAGACAAAACCTGAGGGAAAAAAGTCAACATTTGATGAAATTTTATCAGAAATCAACCTTCATGAGAGCACATTCAAAACCCAGTTTAAAATAGAATAAAATCAATAGCAGCTTTCATATGAACATATACTATATCTTTCTTTCTCTCTATATATACACACATACATATATGATATATATTAATTTTTTCTCCTTATCATTATTGGTTGTGGTCTAGGTAGATGACCAAGTTATGGGAAATAACACATTGAAGTTTGGTAGATAAAAATTATACTGTTTAGGGGTGGGTCTGTGTACTTTAGCCATAAATACTCAGGAAACATTGTGTGTGATGCAAACATTTGTAGTGGGAGAAGCCTCAAAGAGAATTCTTTGGTTGAACATCTGGATGGTGGGATCATATCCAAGAAATTATGATTTGTGGGTCTAATCTCAGTCAAAGCCTTGTTTTAAAATTATTCATTCTTGCTTGGCCATTAGCATACACAGTTGAATTTGTACATGTGGTAATAGCTGAATAGAAGAGAATAAAAACCTTTCCAAATTTTCAGAGGTATTCCATTGTCAAAGAAGTCAAAGATCACCATAAAAACAGTCAGATTTGTGCCTAAAAAATATGTTACATATGACTTCAATTTGAAACCAGTTAATGACAGTATTGTTTTTGAGTGACTTTCTATTTAATAATAGTGACCCAAGATCAATCTACTGAATAAAATTTAGTTATTAACATTAAAAATTAATAGGTTGGAATGCATTTCCATTTGTTACTTTATTGATTTAAGAATTACAATGAGTCTCCTGATAAATCATTTACTAATATTTGTTGAATGCCTATATCATGCTAAGTCTAGGTACTAGTGATAAAGAAGTGGGCAGAAAAGAGTCCCTGATTCACTGGGATTTTATTTTGAAAAATATTAAATATAATACATACCTTATGAGAAAAATAAGGAGGATAGAAGGAAAATGTTAAAAGTGGACAAATGACTTATGTGGTGAGTCATGGAAGATTTTAAATCTTTCATATTAGGGGGAGAGTTAAAGGAAGGGAAGGACTCATGAGAAGGTCAATAATCTAAAGAGTCTAAGAAAGATCAATTACAGAGGTTCAAGTGCAGGAGGAGTAAATTTGCTTTATTTAAAAAATGAGAGAAAATATAATGGTGAAGTATTTTATAAGGTTCCCTTGTTGAAAGATACTCTCTAAGTGAAGACAAGGCCTGGCATTAGGAAGTCAAGTAGATTTTTGTGTCAATATTGACTTGAGATGATGGGGCCATATTCATAGTGAAGGCAATAAAAGGAGAACTAGTTTCAGTACATATATGTCTCAGAGCCAGGAATATCAGGATGTTTTCTGTAGATAATTAGGTCTAAGGACAAATGAAGTTGTAAAGATGATGCCAAAGTACTAGGTCTTTACCCTTAAGAAATGGTTGAACTCACTATTCATTTATTCCACTCACATTTTAATTAAAAACAAACTGAGGCACTTTTTCAGTGACTTAAGGTATGTTCTTAAACAAAGAAGACAAAGATCCTAGAAAGAAAAAGCCAATAATATTGAATACAAATAAACACACTTTGAGGTATAATAGATGGCGATTTATATGGTGGGACCCAAAGGCAATGACAGGGAAGATTCAAGGAAATCATTTTCCTTGTTGAATGGGACGTCAGTACAGACCTCACTGAGAGCAAGAACAAGGGTGCCAGGGGCTTTATTCAGGAATGTAGAAGGAAAAATGGTCAATGATGAAGCAAAAAGTGACCAGAAGACCGATTCAAGGAGGGAACTTGAGGACCAACTACTGGGGGTTTGTCTTTTACTTTGAATGAAATGTAGTGTTATTCAGGACCATTTGAACAGAGAAATGACTCAATCTGCTTTTGTTTGAAAGTCTCACTGTTTTTGTTCCTCTCAGAAGATGTTGAGGGAAAGGCAGAGAAAGGAGACCTGTCTAGGAGATTTATTACCCTGATGACAGTCAATGGTAGTTTGGACAATGGCAGCTTAGATGAGTGAAAAAGTAGTGAAGAAGGGCAACAAGTGGCCAGATTCAAAGGTACAGTTCTGTTGATTTCCAAACAAACTATGGAACAGTGCTTTGGGGTCTGAGAAGGGAGATTGATGGGACTGCCCTTACCTGAAAGGATGAAAGTTCTGATGTGATGCAGGGAAGATGTTTAGTTTTGAACATTTTTTTTAGTTTGAATTGCGTAATAGGTATCAAAGTTAAGGAAGGAGCTTTGTAGTTGGATATTCAAGTTTAGAACTCCTGAGTAAGATTTGAGCTGGAGCTATACACCCCTAGTACCACACCCACAGTTCCACTTCCTTCTCAGCACTGCTGGAGTGGTCCCTGCCACCACAGGGACTGAATAGCACTGCATCTTTGGGCCCCAGCATTAGCTGTCTGACCCTGTTGGTCAAGTAATCACCAAAAGTGCTTCCCTGATCCCCTTAACACTGCTTGAGAGCACCCCCACAAAGAAAAAGAAAAGGTTGGTGGATTTTATTTATTGCCCTTATTATAGGATCTAAATTAATCCCAGAGTCTTACAAATGTGGGGTTTATATTCTGCTACTGAAAGACAGCCCCAACCCATGATATACACTTTTAGATGGAGATATAAGCACAACATTTAGAACTATAGGCAATGGATGATCAACTTGGGTGCGAATGGAGAGAGGAAGGAGGGTAAAGCTGAGCTTTGGACAACTATCTAGAAAGTGATATATGTGGAGGAACTAGTATGGAATCACTGAATCAATGGCTGTGTTGTTGAAGGAAAGGAGCCAATAAGAAGAGGAGGAGGAAGGTTGCTTAGAAGTTGGCACAGAAACTGATTATAGATGCTTGAAAGTCCCTAGTGGATCAGAGCCAATGACCAATGGAGATCATGAATGACTTTTGGAGTTGTAGAAAAAGAACGATTTGAAAAAAATGGGGTGTTGCGGGGAGAAAGCTTATTCACCAAAGTGGGTAATACTAGGGAAGTAGTAGGAGCTGAGGGTCAAGAGATGAACCCAAATGATGGATCTGTTGTTGCCCACTTTCTTGTTGGCCACATGCAGCCAATTTTTTTGGTAAACCTGAAAGAACACTGAATAATTTATTTTCTTAGTGATTAGCATGTTAGTGATAACTTCATGAAAATATTTGTTTTTATTCATAATCAATTTTATACTTCCTTGTTAAACCATCTGAAAATTCATTATGTTAAAAGAAATATAAATCCCTTGTAGAGCTCTTATAATTCAGAAACTAAAGTTTTTTCTTTCTCTTGAATTATTTGTTTCTCAGTCAGGATATCCTCTGAATTTCCTATAATAACAAGTTAATATTTATTGTAGTACAAGCACAAAAGTGCAGTACTTGGCACTGAGTTAAATATAAAAAGCAATTGGATTTTATATATAGCCTTTGAAAAGAATAGAATAATACTGTGATCACATTAGTATTCTCTAAATACTAATACATTGCTTAGTGATGTCGCTATAACTGTAATAGAGATATCTTGATTTTGACTCTTGATAAATCAAGAGTTTAACTCTTGATTTTTGCATTTCTTACTTTCCTCTAAATGTTTTGATCATTGAAGACAAATTGATCCTTTTATGAAAAATACATTGTAAATTTCTTTCATCTTAGTTGAAATCTATGGTTTAGTGCAAATTGCTGTATTTAATAATTTATTTTTTAAGTAAAGGAATTTTATTGTTCTTGAGCCCTTGGAAGTCTTGCCACTGATATTTACCAGTTGTTAGTATAGTGATGATGGCTATATACATTTAAATTTCCAACTTTTAAACCTTATTTCAAATTTATTATGTTTATTTTTCAGTGGACTTTTTTCTTCCCAAATTGTCTGTCAGTGCAGTTCTTCAAATATATGCAATTATATTTGGTGGTCTTGTGAGCTCACATAAACATTAAAACATGAAAACTAGCCATTCCTTTATTTAAAATATAACTTGTTTGTGTAAAAATGTGCTGACTCTCTGGTAATATTTCCATTTGAAATCTCTTTAGAAACAAAAAAAAGAGTAAATATTTTGCACTATAGGAAATCAGGCAGCTTAGTTACCAAACTAAATAGGTGTTTCTTGAAGAAAACATCTGAAGATGCTTAGAACAACCAGTGAAGAATATCATGGATCTTTCTTTTTGGAAAAGCTTCTTGGCATAGCAGGCTTTCTCTTCCAGTTTAGAAGCTGCTGCATCCTTCTTAAATCCTTGCACAGCAGCTAAAGATCACTTTGGCTCTTAAGGATCAGATGAAGAATTGGGACACAAATCAGTACAAGTAAACTTGGGGGCTAGAAACTCTAGGTCATAAATTCTTGCCAGAGGAATAAAGTAATAAAGGGCTCTTTGGGCCTGTTATTTAGAGCCTGTCATTTACATAGCACACCTTAGCCCTGCTATATGTCTTCAGATTTATGTTCCTTATTCCTTCAGCCTCTATTCTGAAATTTTAAAATTCAGCCTTGTACCCAAGAGGTTTATGATGTACACAGTGAGGTGTTTTAGTGTAAGATATTATTACTAACTCTCTTTTTAAAAAATTTTTATTAGTGAGGCACCATGAGGTACAGTTGTAGACTTACAAATTTTTGTGCTTGGGTTTCAATTATACAATGATCAAATACCCATCCCTCCACCAGTGCCCATTTCCCACCACCACAGATCCCAGTATCCCTCCCACCTCCCATCCCCCCCATACCACCCTGCCTCTATGGCAGGGCATTCCCCTCTGTTCTCTCTCTCCTTTTGGGTATTGTGGTTTGCAAAAGAGGCATTGAGTGGCAATCATGTTTGGTCTATAGTCTACTTTCAGCATACTTCTTCCATCCTGGGAGTACTATGCAGCTGTTAGAAAAGACGAAATCATGAAAGTTACTCTCTTTGTATCCATTTTTTTTTCATTTTAAGAGTATTTTGCCATCTACCAAGACCAGAATATAAATGGGTTATGTAGGAAGCATGAAGTGAGGGATATTATGATGGGATAAAGTCTGATGATCATTAGATGTTATTGGGCACCTACTATATGCAAGGTATTGAACAATTCACAGAAGATAGAAGATAGTCTTTCCTTAACAGAATTGGAAGGTAGTATGATCATTTTATTGTTGAAATAAAACAAATAAATACATATGTAATTGATAAAGCTTCTGATTGATCCTCCCCTCACCCCACTTTCCCTTAAGACTTTTGGAGTAATTTGTACCAGTTTGAATAGTATTTGTGATTTTAAGAAATATATGTCACATTAAAGCAAAAGGAACTACACTTTTTCAAATTTTGTACTATTTTGTAAGAAAGTAAAATTAAGAGCATAAAATAAGGTAACAAAAGGTGTACCCTTATTATTGAAGACAATGCTTAATAATATTTGGATGACGGAAATAAAGATCTTGTATGATATTCAAATCACTACTTTGGGAAAACATAGAAACATCAGAGAATAAAACACAGAAACTTCAGAGAAGGAGTATAGGTGGGAAGTTCTGAGTGATTCTGGAGGTGTCCAGGTCTGGTCTTTGACCCTTTCTGCTTTGATGTAGGAAAGAAGCTTCCCAGGTAATCTCTGGGACCTCATTTGAATTCATGGGTACAAACTTGTCAACAATATAATAACTCCCATAGGCAGAGTAACTGTTTGTTCATGTTGAGAGCAATGAGAAATTTCCTGATACGATTAAAGAAGAGCTTCTAAACTTACAAACATGACCATGTAACAAAGGGGCTAACAAAGTTGGTTGTAAAAGGAACATATGTATCTGTGGAAAAACTTGTGAAAAAAGAGGGGTGAGAAGGTTTTAACATACCATTTCTCTAACTCTCCTAGTATAAAAGAGGACATTTGGTAAACATACCCTAAGATGTACTGTTCTTGATGAGTTCCAAAGCAAACATTAATTCAGGGTTATCAAAATATTGCTGTTCCCTAGATACATGACTATAGTTTAAAATATTTTCTAAGGTCAGCATAAAAAGTTGATGAAACTTGTCTTTTTAAAATATTTCATTGGCAGATAGAAAAAAAGATAAATGAATACAAATATCTTTCCCTGTAAAATGTAGCTAGTTTCTGGATTCTCTTAGAGAATTTTGGAAAGCCGAGTCCCACTTTCCACTAAGTCTTCCTCAGTTTTTCAATCAAATCAAAGGACTGAACTATGTCATTTGGTAATGTTTCTTCCTTCCATTTCGTTCAACTCAAAAATACATATTCACTTTTCTCCTTTTTAGATTTGTTGTCAAGGACATTTGTTTTGTTAGAGCTGTTACCTAGAAGCTTCTTCATTTCAAAATTCCCACCAGGACTTCAGGCATACATTCACCCTCTTGGCCGGTCATGAATAATCTGTGCTTAAACAGATTATCAACTTTCCTTATTGCAAATACAAGAGAGACAGAGAGACAGACAGAGACAGAAACAGACAGAGATAGAGACTGACAGAGAGAAAGTGCCTGTCATAGAGACAGGCAGAGACAGGGGGCTGAAGGGAAACTGGGGACATTGGTTGTAGGAAATGTACACTGGTAGAGGGATGGTTGTTGGAATATTGAAAAACCGAAACCTGGCCATGAACAGCTTTGTAACTGTATATCTCATGGTGAGTCAATAAAATGAACGAATGAATGAATGAATGAATGAAGAGAGCAGAAGATTGGGGCTGCATAATCTTTTGTTAAGAGTAGAGAATTGAAGGCAGAGAGATAGTACAGCAGATAAGAATCTTGCTTTGTATGAGGCTCACCCATGTTCGATCCTCTACATCCCATATGGTCCTCTAAGTCCCACCAGGAGTGATCTGGAGCACAGAGCCAGAAGTAAGCCCTGAGCACCACTGGGAGTACCTCCAAAATATTAAAAACAAAAGAATTGAAGATTGAACACCCGTATTAGACTTTGTTCCTCTCTCACCTTGCAGTAAATAGCCATCAAAAGTCTTAATTAGGGTTTCAAAGAAGACAATACAAGAGAAGAAACAAGCCCATAATTGTAGAAATGAGAGAGAAAGCCTGACTTCCCAAAGCAGACCTTCTACTCTTGGTGTCCAGCAGGGAAGATTTCACCCCCTCCTGGGTGGATCTCAAAGCTGCAAAAAAAGGCTCTTGTGTCCCTCTGGGCTGGCCAAACTATCTTTGGTGGAGACTTCTATCTGGGGAGGGAGGAGCCCACGATTTCTACCATTTTGTTGACCTCTCTTTTCTGGCTCTCTTTATCCTTCAAAATATGCCTGGTACCATTGACAACTCCAGAACATTTGGAACATTTTGCCTTGCAATCAGTTTTCTCTGGGATTCCTGATAGTTGTTGAATAAAAAGGTCCACCACCGTGGTTTATAAACAAGAAAGTCCAGCAGCTTCTTAAAAAAAATAAAGCAAAAAACAAGAAAACACTCCGAAAACCCATTTGCAAACTGCATATGATTAGCTTTGCTATTGCAGTTTGTAACTAGGTTTTGGAGTGTTTTCTTGTTTGTTGCTTTATTTTTTTTTAATAAAATAAGATAGATTTATTTAGGAAAAACACTCATTCTAAGGAGAATATAAATAGAGACTGAGGAGAGAGAAAGAGAAAGAGAGAGAGAGAGAGAGAGAGAGAGAGAGAGAGAGAGAGAGAGAGAGAGAGAAAACTTGAAACAAAGGAAATTTGTACTGCAATTAAGAACATGCTAACTCTGGGGGTGGAGGATTGTAAAATAAAGGAGAAATTATGCACCCAGACTTGGGATGTAGGTGACTCAGAGTAAAATGTGCCCAGTCCTGGTTTTTAAATGTATACTTTTGTGTTGCTGGTGTTGTTCCACCCCCACCCCCACCCCCTCACACATACACCAGAGGTTCTCAGATACTGCTCCTGTCAAGGCTCACTGTGATGTTTGGGGGACCATGATTACCTGTGATCAAAGCAAAGCTCTGAAATGCACATCATATATACTAGCTCTTTAAGTTATGTATCTATCCCTGAAATACAAACTTATCAAGATTACTAATCATTTAGGAAAATTTTCTAATAAGGAAGAAAGCCAACAAAACAAAGAAAAGAAACTGAATAAAAACAATGAGTATTACAGAAAATATATCTTATTTTTCACAAAAAGAGAAGATATTAGTGTCATGGAATAAAAAAGACCCTGTATAAGAAATGAAAAAGAACCTCAGGGAATAAGAATTTGATAGAGGGGGTATGGTGCTGCCAGCCGGTCAATCTGTACCTGTGAGGTGAGTGCATCAGCAGCCTGATGGTGCCGTCAGACTTCCAGATACCCCAAAATTGCTGCTGTGTCTTTGGCCAGACCCCAAAAACTTGGGGCTAAGTTTAGCAAGAAAGTAAATGGCCAAAGTTAGGTATGTGGGAGACACACCCACAAACCACCTCCGGCTCAGCTAAATAATTGGAGGCATGGCCTCTCTGGTTCCTGATCGAACTGCTTAATGGCCATGATCCCAGAAACTCAGAAACGAATCTCGGAACCCAAAGGCAGAAATGCGTCCTGTTCCTGCAGTAGGTTACTGGTGCTGGGCCACTCCAGGTGGGAATAGGTTTCGTGCCTTGGCCTGTTCCTCCTGGTGGCCCGGTGACCGCCATCCTCCAGAGCCACTGGAAAATCAGGTTTGGGCCTGCAGTGACGAGACACGTGGAGCTTCACGAGATGGGGGTAGAATTGGCCCTTTCCTCCCCACCACAACGAGATCCTGAGCTGCCACCACGAACAGCCTCTCTGGATCCTGATCAAGCTGCTTAACTACTATGATCCCAGAGACTCAGAAACAAATCATGAAACCCAGAGGATTTTGGCAGAAATACGTATGGACCCCGCAGTGGGTTACTGTCACCAGGCCACACTAGGGGGTAAAGGAGGTGCTGTCCCTCCACCTGCTCCCCCACGCGGCTCAGTGGCTGCCATCTTCCAGAAGCCATTGAACGGTGAGGTTTGGGCCCGCAGTGATGAGACAAGTGGGGCCTCATGGGATGGGAGTGGAGCCGGCCCTTTCCTCCCCATCCCAACAAGATCCCAATTCACCGCTCAAAAACGGCCTCTCTGGGTCCTAATCTATCCACTTCATGGCCATGATCCCCGAGACTCAGAAACGAATCTCGGAACCCAACGGCTTTTGGCAGAAATGTGTCCTGTTCCTGCAGTAGGTTACTGGTGCTGGGTCACTCCAGATGGGAATAGGTTTCGTTTCTTGGCCTGTTCCTGCTGGCGGCCTAGTGGCCACCATCCTCCAGAGGCCACTGGAAAATCAGGTTTGGGCCCTCAGTGATGAAACACTCACTCTGGGCCTCATGAGATTGGGGGTGGAGCCGGCGCTTTCCTCCCCACCCCAACAAGACCCCAAGTCGTCACCCATGAACGGCCTTTCTGGCTCCTGATCAAGATGCTTAATGGCCATGATCCCAGAGACTCAGGAACAAATCTCAGAACCAGCAGATTTTGGCAGAAATCCCTCCAAATTTAAGTGTTAAAATTTCGGAATTTCAAAATTGCGCAGCCACTACTGCAGCCACACAACATCATATGTTATTCATAACCAGCTATAGAATACAAATTGTCTACTGTTGCCTTTTCAGCAGATCTGATTGTTGGGGTAAAATCCCAAATAATAATGGTGGGTCTAGTGTCAAAATATTGAATGTAATCAAAGTAGAGAGAAAGTAATGTGGAAATCATCTGCCCTATAGGTAGGGGGAGGGTGTGGAAAGGGGGTATGATGGGGTTTTTGGTGGTGGATAATGGGCACTGGTGAAGGTACAGGTGTTTCATTGTATGACTGAGACTTAAACC
Source organism: Sorex fumeus (assembly GCF_029834395.1). Lineage (NCBI taxonomy): Eukaryota > Metazoa > Chordata > Mammalia > Eulipotyphla > Soricidae > Sorex > Sorex fumeus. Next base: position 16,968,756 of record NW_026606083.1, on the reverse strand, counting down.
CTAAAGCTTTGTAACTGCTCTCACGGTGATTCAATAAATAAAATTATACATAAAAACAAAAGAAAAAGAAAGTAAGGTGGAGTTCATACCCAAATCAATCAGCTAATCAGTGGCTGAATAAATAGCAGTACTCCTACTCGATCATTGTATAACTGAAACTCAAGCACAAAAGTTTGTAAGTCTACAACTGTACCTCAATGTGTTTCACTAATAAAAATTTTTAAAAAACAATAAAATAAAAAATTAACAAAAGAATTAGATAGAAATGAAATCTTCAGCAAGAGATATAGGAGAAACACAAATACTAAGAATGAACTTATAATTTTAAACTGACAGTAAAAGAAAGGGAAACAATTATTAGAAAGGCTTTAGAAATCTTGTAGAAAATTAGCTTGTATATTGAACTAAACCGATTGCTGAGTAGCACTGCACTGTAGCACTATCCTCCTGTTGTTCGATTTGCTCGAGCAGGCCAAGTAATGTCTCCATTGTGAGACTTGACGTTACTATGTTTGGCATATGTCAATATGTAATGGGGAGCTTGCCAGCCTTTTCCCTGTGGGTGAGATACTCTCAGTAGCTTGCTGGGCTCTCTGTGAGGGGCAGAGGAATTGAACCCAAATTGGCCAGGTCCACGTGCAAGAAAAATGCCCTACCCACTGTGTTATTGCTGAGTATATAAAAATATACTAAACACACCACTTAATTATGAATTTCAGATAGTTGGATCTGGAAGTATGAAGAACTTCTAGATAGTGGATTTGAATCAAAGATCAGAGATTAGAATGATTTTAGACTTTCTAGAGATAATACTGGAAGCAAGACATCTGTAGTAAGTCCTTAAGTTCTCTAAGGAAAAAAATGACATAAAAAATAAATTTAAGACCATGGATTTATAAAATTTTCTTTCTCTGCACATGTTTTTAAGTATATTATTGAAAATATGCACCACCTGAAGAATGAACTAAACTAACAAGAAGGCACATGTTTCAGAGTCAGAGCTCCTAACCTTTAGTCAACTTTTAAGAAAAATACATCACAAGTAGGGTGTTTGCCTTGCACCAAGATGGACTAAGCACTGAGCCCTTCAACCCTGAAAAAATAAAAGGAAAATCCAGCTTAAGGGGAGTGGTCAGGCCCAGGAAGAAGCCTGGACTGGAAGCAGAACTACAAGTGTCCCATCAAAGTTCCTAGAGGAAGTGTAGAATATGCACTAAAATAAGCAAACAAAACTATGAGAGAAAGTTTGGGTAGGACAAAAATAAAACATCTAAAAAAAAGAAAAAAAGGAAATGTTACAGATCAAAGTTTATAGAACTATTAAAAGGCAAGCTTGAAAAAAATCTAATCGAACTTAGTTTAGAATTGGGCCAGAGATATAGTACAATATACTTGCCTTTTATGCAGTCAACCTGTTTGATCTCTGGCACTACTTATGGTTCCCCAAGCATTTCAAGGACAACCCTTGAGTGTCATCCCCCACCCCGTCCCAAAAAGATTGGAGAGAAAGGATGATAATGTAGGTTGACTATACTGAGGAGATTGAAAAGAATCCAAATCTTCACTATTTATGGCAGGAAGCCTTTAGATTATTCTTGACATACAAATATCAAAGGAGTCTTAGAAGCTGTTTGAAGTTATGGAGATTGCTAAGGGCGACAGTAACAAAAAAGTGCTATGTTTAAATGACTCCATGTGTTTAGTGGTGGTATTAAGCTCCCCTGCTTATTCCAATGTATGTAAAAGAACTATGTGTCTTTCATCTACAAATATTCATAATATCAATAAAAACTAAAACTGAAAGACTAGGGTTAAAAAATATTGTTTAAGAGCATATACTGTTCAGTCAAAATTTTGCCTACGTAACTTTTATAAGAAATCTTACATTAATCTCTGGGATGATTTGCCAAGATTGTGGGTTTCTTTTTAATGGATTTTTGTGGAAGATAAGAACATGCTTCTAGGATTCAGGGGAGCAAATTGCTTCCTAATAAAAAAAGAAAAGATTTATAATGAGAGAATGATTTGTTTATCTGTTGTATATATAATGGTTGTTTTGAAAATTGAGTCTTTGGAAAACTTCATGATCTCTAAGCATCTTCGAATGGCAAATCCTGCTATGAAAGAGTATTGAAGCTGTGTCTGATATTCGGAACTTGGGAACACAACACCTGCCTACTTATCAAGTGAAATGTTTGTGTTCCTAAGTATAAAATTATCTGATGATTCTCAAATAGAAATGTGCTCAGTTAACAGCAACCAAAATAGAAAAAAAAAACACATTTCAAATGTCATGAAATTCAGATGTAACTATATATGGGTTCTTTACACAGTTAATAAAAAGGTTTAATATATTTATTAGCTTATTTGTATATGTCATACCTACATTTATCAAGGCACCTGGAGGAAGTTACTGATAAAATTTATCCTAATTTCTTGGATAAATAAAGTGATGATTATGTAAGCTTCACTGATACACTCTTAGCCTGTTTTGATTTGCTAATATAAAGTTTGAAGATTATCTAATACACAACTCACATCATTGGAATTATAAAGTCTTTTTCACCCATACAATTTTAAGTTAGTTTGGAAATAGGTGGAGTAAAATAAAAGAAATGGCAGAGAAGGATAGAGAAATTTTGGCATCTGAAACTGGAAGAGGTTTAAGTTAGAAATGGGAAAAACTAAGGAGTAGGCACTGGGTAGTGGTGGGCTAACTGGTTTCGAATTCCTTAGGAGTTTCTACTTTATTTTGCTGCATAATCATCGTAGATTATATACTCTTATTTTTGGGAAAAGATGGGGCACATTCATTATCTGAATCTTTAAATAATTAAAAAGAGGGTGAGATGACAATATTGTGGAGATAACTAGACAGTAAAATACAGTAGTTAGTTGTCTGTAAATCTGTGATGGCTGGCCTTGACTTGGGCCCTCATTTCTTTCTTTGTAACACATAGAAGAACTCACAGCCTCAAGGATTAGAATTCTGTGGGGCCACAGCAATAGGAATTTCCCTTCCCTGAGCTTGATCAAATAGTCAAATTAACACCAGACAGATTCATTGGAGAAAAAAGCAAATTTAAGTAAAGATGAATGTAAAATCTATGTGGATGTAAGTATGAGTAGATAGGATAGCATGATAAAATTTCTCCTGAGCTAAGGAACAGGAAAGGAGTCTGGGACTTCAAAGAAAGAAGAGGGCCTCCTTTATCATGAGAGCATGACTCACAGGAAAAAAAATGTTCTGTAGCCAGATGTTTGCCCTGCTAGACACATAGATTTCTCCAATAGAATGGTAGTTTCTGAAGATAAAGCTCAATCTGACATTTCCCCCAGTTGTATTTTAGGGGATTGAAGAGTAGTAAAATTTTCCTTTTAAGCCTATAGGTTCAGTTGGGCCCATTTTGAAATAACCTGTGTACCCATGTACTGAGATCCAAGACTGCCTGCTACTGTATGTCTTGGGAAGCCTGTCATTCAGTTGGATGTGATTGAAGACTGATTAATGAAGTAGCCCTGGATGAGTGGGGATGACCTGGAGAGGTGTTAGTGATGAAGACATTCCTTCTCTGTGAAATGTTAATAGCACAGTACAATGAAGATCAAATATGATGGTATACAAAAATGCTTGGCACATTGACAGGTCTGTAGTAAGTGTTTAATAAATATGAAACTAATTATGGTTCATGGGCACGCAGAGAGGAAACTAGATCTATCCAGGGGCAACCTGGTGTTGAAAAAAATCGTATCTATGTTCTCTGTGAGTTGTTCACTTTACTATTCTCATAACTGACAATAGCAGGGAGGATGTTTGAATCAACTTCCATGTTTTGGCAGCTTGCTTTTGTATATCTCCAAATGGGATTCAGGATATTTTCAACCCTGTTAGAAGCAGTATGTAGAGAGAGATGGAGAGTCATTGGTGACATGCAGCTGTCACCCATGAGATTCCTAGATGGATTAGTTCTGTTTGTGGACCCCTGAGACCACAATGGGCGTGCACCATCTCAGTTCTTTTGGCATATGGTTTCTGGAAATCACAAGCTTCCATTTGATTTAAACTAGGTTCTATCCAACTTCTTTTATTTTAGTTCATTTTATGCTTCAGTCAGTTGTAGAATGAATCTGGATTCTGAAGTATTACAAATTATAAGAGATAGGATCTTCTGTAGTTTGAGTGATATAAAGTCTTTCATCAACTGTCTTCTCAGTTCTGATTATTATTTTTAAAAAGATACACCCAGGGAATAAAGCAGCCAATCTGAATTACTCACATAATCATAAAAGAAAGCATCAGTTTTATGAAGGTGAGCAAACATAGAAAGAGATATATTCTCCAAAAGAGTATTTTCTAAGAATGATTCACACATTCATCATATGTATTGCAATTTTTGTCTTTCTATTGGTATCCATTATTTTCTTTGCTAGCTTATTTTACTAGCAAAACCACCTAACAAGTATGCCTTTTATATTAAAAGTAAAAACAACTGAATAAAAATAAAGCAGAAAGCTAAATATCTAAATCTGTACTTCCAAAATAGTTTAATGAAAAAAATTATCTTTGCACTGAGAAAGTAATTATATACAAGAGTATGTGTGTAGGGGTATATAAAATTGTTTTTCTAAACCAAAAGGAAAAAATCAAAGTCAGATTCATAATTCTTCCAAACACTGGGAAACATAATAAACCCGATGTCCAAAGAACACATTAAAACCTTAGGGCAGGGCAAAATTCATGAAATGGGGAACAGAGTAGCCCAGATAGTTGAGAATCAAAGATGTCTCAGATTTGCTCATTGTCCTGAGATTCTGCAAGAGCATTGAGAAGCTCAGCCAACAATCAGTAAAACCCTGTATGTGATGGTATGATGATAGCTTCTCCATCACTATATCACTGTCATCCTGTTGTTCACCAATTTCCTCAAGCAGGCACCAGTAACAGCTCCTTCATACTAGCCCTGAGATTTTAAAAAGTGCCACATTCGAGGCTCTTTCAGGGTCAGGAGAATAAGACCCATCATTGTTACTGGTTTTTGGCATATTGAACATGCCATGGGGAGTTTGCCAGACTCTGCAATGTGGGCAGCATACTTTTGGTAGCCTGCCAGGTTCTCCAGAGTAAGAACTAGATAATAAGACAGGAGGCTTATTATTCGGGGCTGGGTTTTATAGTCTCTGGGTCTTGGCTGTTGATGGGATTACACGGTGCCAAGGGGCAGTTGGTGGGTGTAACACCTACATACTGGAAGATGGGGTATCTGGGTGGAGGAGGCCCAGTCTTAATCAAGGCAGGCTTAAAGATCTACGCCCTGGGTCCTGCACACCTGGGTTCCTTGACCAGTTCCTTCATGCGTGAGGCTCGTCCAAATGTGTGGAGAGCACTCTTAAGCATGGCTGTGGCTGGAAGCAGAGGTCTTCAGCTACTGGGGTTCTGCTCGGGGTAGGGAGGGAAGCTCAACCCACCCTACTCCAAGGGGCCCCAGTGAGGACAGTCAGGTGCGGAGGCAGGAGACTCTGTGCTGTTCTCTTCCGGGAGCTGGGTTTTATAATCTCTGGGTCTTGGCCATTGATGGGATTACACGGCACTGGGGGCAGTTGGTGGGTGTAATGCCTACATATTGGAAGATGGAGGATCTGAGTGGAGGAGGCTCAGTCCCAATCCAAGCAGGCTATGGAGCTTCTCCATAAGGTTGTAACAATCTGTATTTCCTATGGATTATATAATTGAGTTTGGGAGTCTGTCTTTCCTGTCTATCAACTATTATCAATAGTTCCTTGCTTCAGTCTGAGTGAGGTTTTCCTTTCAATTCTGAACAGTTTTTCTCTTTCATAACTATCCATCTACTGATAAGTGTGTGTATGCATATGTATGTGGTTATAAACTGTAATGTACATATATCATAAATATATGCACTTGGAATACATCCCAAATTCATTAAAATATTTCAGTTTGATGTTAATAGATTCCCATTGGTTTACAGTTAAAAATGCTTTTTTTTTCTATTTTGGGACCACACCCATTATGGGGTTCCAGGGATCAAACCTGGGTTGACTGCAAACACCCTACCTGCTGTAATATTGCTGTGACCTCCAAAACACTTTTTAAGAGGTGAACAGACAAGTGCATTGAAACTGAATTTAGAGCGTTAAATTCCCTGCTTTAAAAGTATTCTAGTTGCATTGTCTTTGATACATTAGTGGAGTAAAGAAATACTGGACTGCAGAAAGGTCCAAGTTAAACTTCTCTTTCTTCCAGGAAAGCCTTTTTGGAACATTATCTGAAGCTACAAAGAACAATAATAGGACATTGTATGCTTATTTGGAAAGGAAGGAAAGGAGGGAGACAGGGAAGAAAGAAAAGAAAGGAAGAAAGAAAAATCTACCCACAACACAGGTGTGGTTTAAACACTGAGGGCTGAGTATATGCATTTTTTCACTTCCTAGAACATCAAAAGATTATATGACATGGTAGAGGTATGGCAATTATGTCCCTGTCAAAAGATGGGTATCTTGGTGATGGATGGAGAACCTCTGTTGGCAAGTTTTAAGTTGTGTGGCCAATATGTTTCTCTGGGAATAGATAAATCCCTTGTTTTGTCAAAATCCTATTATTCTGATTTATTTGTTTGACTTTTATGTTGTCAAAGAAGTTCTATGATAGATTGGGATGAATTCAACTTCATTTATTATTTATTTATACTCATGTTCAAGAATTAATGTGTTGCTTAAAAGCCAAGTGAATATATTAGAACTCTTCTTGTCTGTATTTTTGCAATTTTGGGGGGCCTTCCTGCAAAGGGCCTGCAGTACTTTGAGCAAATAATAAGTTACTTCCATGGAACTATATTAAGCTTGTAGTACAGATTTTCTCAAGTCATTTCTGGAACACAGCATCAGGGTTATCACTATTGTCATCTTTATACTTCTAATCAAGTGACATCATTTCAGGTACAATAGATTCAAATTAAACAGACATATAGTTCTTACCCTCAGGGATCAAACATACAGGAGAGAAAAATATGATCATAAAACAATAAATGCATAAAAATATTAAATTTATCCTCATTTAGTATCTCAACCCTGCAAAACTAAGCAAGAATGGAAAAAATTGAGACATAAACTAAATCTTCTAAAATTCTAGTTCACTGTACATTATTCAAAATATATCCTGTATTTTTGTATATTCCTTCCCTACTCTCTATTTGCATTGTTTGTATCTCCATTGAAGATTTGATTTCCTCTGAGAATAGAATAAATTTTGTCTTGTAGAATAGAGGCAAAATCAGAGGTTCTGCTTCAATTAATAGCCATGTAACAATATTTATTCTCACATTTGAATACAACTGGTATCTGCTATGTACTGTAATTAAGCTTTGAATTAATGAAAATATGCATCATAGGGAGATGTTATCTACATACCCTTTCCTTAGTTTCTTAAACTCTTAGAGTCGATTTCATGCTTGGATTCATTCAAACTAGCTAACTAAACTATATAACCTGACTATGAAAGTTGCTTAGCCCAAATTATTCCGTGAAGGTATATAAAACAAAGTTCTGAACTATGAACTGGTTTCTGGAGTTTATACAATTTAAATTCTGTAGGTTTTTCTCATTTGACAAAGATTCTCTTCTTTAACTATACTCAAGAACTCTAATTTTTCATCTAAACCTTCATCTTCAACTTTTGGATTTCCATGTTTATCTCTGTAGTGTCCAATTTTATCAAGAACTATGCTAAGTCAGTTTAGCTAGAATCTCTTATCCTCCATATTGGACCATCCTCATTATCTAATATGGTATTTCACCATTCACTTTCTCTAGGTTATGTCTGACCACCTTAACCTATTTTAGTGAAAGTCCTGTCATGCAGATTTAGCCAGAATTTCCTCTTACTCATGATGTCTCCTCTCAATAATTCTCTATCCACTGAACTTATGCTGTTCCCTGGCTCTGCTGGGTTTAGAGTTGAGTCCAGTCTTGGCACCAAATGTGAGACCCCAGTGAATGGTCACTATATCCATCTTGAATATAGTCTTTCTTACTATCTATAGTGTCACTAAATAATTCTTTCATGGAGTTGAAAATATTAATTTTTTTGTCGAATCACCGCGAGAAACACAGTTACAAAGCTTTCATGATCAGCTTTCAGTCATACAATTTCCCAACATCCATCCTTCCATCAGTGTACATTTTTCCACCACCAATGTCCCCAGTATCCCTCCTGCCACCTCCCCCTATCCCAGACCCCACTCCACCACAACCTCCACCACCAGTCTCTATGGCAGGTGCTTTTCTTCTTACTCTCTCTCTACTTTGGGGCATTGTGGTTTGCAATACAGATACTGAGAGGCCGTCATGTATGGTCCTTTCCCCACTTTCAGCACACATCTCCTCAGACCATTATTATTATAACATAATGGATGTTTAGCACACATCCATTCTCTATTCCAACCTCCCTCTACCCCAGCATTTGAGACAGGCTTCCCTCCACGGACAAATCCTCCTGGTCCTTGTTTCTACTGTCCTTGGGTGTTAGTCTTATACAATGTTATTTTACATAGCACCCAAAATGGGGCAAAGAAATGAACAGAAACTTCTCAAAAAAGAAATACAAATGGCCAAAAGGCACCTGAAAATATGCTATACATTGCTAATGATCAGGGAGATGCAAATCAAAACAACAACGAGATATCATCTTACACCACAGAGACTGGTACACATCCAGAAGAACAAGAACAACCAGTGCTGACAGGAATGCGGTGAGAGAGGGACTCTCATTCATTGTTGGTGGGAACGAGAATTGTTCCAGCCATTTTAGAAAGCAATATAGACGTTCCTCAAAAAACTAGATATTGAGCTTCCATATTCCCCATCAATACCACTTCTGGGAATATATCGTGGGAACGCAAAAAAAATTAAAGATTTAAAATTTATCTAGGAACTCTAATAACAAAAACAAAACCTATGCAACTGAGAATTAGAAGACATACATTACTTACATGTGAAGTATTGTTGATTATCAGATACAAAGATGATCATAAATTATAGTAATATTGAAATGACAAATGATATTTATCTCCACAATATTTGTAGCATGATTCTAATATTTGAGAGAATTTGCATTTTAGTCATGAAAGTAGCATGACTTTCTCTATGTAAAAGAAGTGCAAGACAATTACAATGGTTAGAATAAGTAAAAATAGTTTTCAATCTACCACTTAGAACATCACGACTAACTTGTAAATAAATATAAATATAAATTTCCTTGAGAAAATGTTGAAATTATATAATTTTGTACATTTTTTCCACTTAATATTTTGAAAGCATTTCTGTGTATTGTTAAATTAACTTCAAAATCTGGTATTAATGACTCCATGTTATTCCATTGAATGAAGTACCCTCTTAACTTCTTTATAATTTATTTCTCATTATATGCCTAGGGAATGATATCTTTTAAGTTATGTCTTTTAGTTGAATGTGTTGTATAAACATGAAGATATATGTGGGAGGAGGCATGAGTAGCTTGAGACAAAAGCTAAAAAATTTACACAAATATCCTAGTCAGTTTAGAAAATGATTTAAAAATGTTTTTAAAGTCTTTTAATTGAAATGTCATAGTTTTCAATAGTTTTATAATCATTATTTTATAATTGCAGAGTACTATACCAAAGTATCTATTATACATTTCTTCTTAATTATGCTTTTTAAAATATGTATAAGTTTAAATAGACTACAGCATTGTGGTTTTAGATATTTTACTATTTTTAAATTTTTGTCATTATGACCTAATTCGGTTCCTTAATCCAACATTCCTCTGTCACCTTCTATCTTTGACCTCAAGAAATCTTGCTGTTAATGCTTAGAAGCAAGAAGAATAAAGAATTGTAACCTGGTTTGGTATGCAAACTGCAAAAGTTAGCATTGCCTTTGGGCATCACATTGAAGTTTTCTGTTTGACAAAATGAAAGTGGAGTGAAGTAGTTTGGCATATAATAGGTGCTCAGTGATGACTTATTAAGAGAATAATGCTAGCCTATTTTAAAGTGCCAAATTTATTTCTTAATAAAACTGAAATTAAAATGGCTTAAATAAGATCTTATTCATGATTATCCTGTTCTTAAGGAGAAGTTTTGCCATGTTCCACAGGACCCTTTAAAATAACTTCATATAAATTTGGTTTTCTACCTACTTTCCTCTGAAAGACAAGTTGGTTAACACAAGACTGCTATTTGCTTTATTTTTTTTCTCTGTAGGGGTGCTGATTTAATTTAGAATATTCTAAATCTACCATCCTGTTGACTTAGAGAAAGTTACTTTTCTGGACTCTCATCATCATTTTTTTAAAGGCCATTTTGTAAAGATGTTCAACAGATAATTTAAAATTGTGATGTGGAGCTCATTTCTGCTAATGGGAGACAAATTGTTATTTCTCTGCAGACCATCTATTCATAGTAATGGAATAATTCAATCAAATTAAAAATGTGAGGACATTTTTCATCAAGCCACAATGAACAATCAGCCAACACAAAGCAGATTGGACTCTGAAACAGATAGGAATAAAGCTTTTCTAGAGAAAGAAAAGGACTTCAATTTAAAATCTAAAGCTAGGCTACAGGGTATAAGAATAAATCATAGTTAAATTTTTTAATTGAACCTGTTTATACATGGATGGACATGGAACATATCATACTGAGTGAAATGAGTCAAAGGGAGAGGGACAGACAGAATGATTGCGCTCAATTGCAGGATATTAAAAATCATACTATGAGAATAATACTCATATTATTTTTCTAACTCTGTAATACTGAGTTAAGTAAGTTAGAAATCTATTATTTTATAATGAAGGGATTTGGAAGGCTTAAGATTTAGTAAGCTAAAAACAAGCCCACACAGCTAAGTGACGAGTTGAGTTTGAATTTAGCTCTTACTCTAAATGTCATCTTTTTCCACTCCACTGCACTATTTCTCTAGCATGCTGTTAATTTTGCATTGATATGAAAAGGTTTCTTTATTGAACTTTGCCAACCCAAACATTTCAGCTCATTTTTTCTCCCTAAGTTTTCCTGTAAACATGATGCTCAAAATGTGAGGCACAGAAGGCAGCTCAGATAGAGAAGGGAGCACCTACCTAATAAAGGGTGTTGGGAGGATCCTCCCAGGATGGGAGATGCATGCTGAAAGTAGACTATAGACCAAACATGTTTGCCACTCAATGCCTCTATTGCAAACCACAACACCCAAAAGGAGAGAGAGAACAAAAGGGAATGCCCTGCCACAGAGGCAGGGTATTGGGGGATGGGAAGTGGGAGGATACTGGGATCAGTGGTGATGGAGAATGGGCACTGGTGGAGGGATGGGTACTCGATCATTGTATAACTGAAACCCAAGCACAAAATTTTGTAAGTCTACAACTGTATCTCATGGTGTTTCGCTAAAATTTTTTTTTTTAAAAAAAATGTGAGGCACAGAGTAAGTAGTTCAAGCTCCAGTAATTTGGGGATTGCTATGCACTTCAAACTACCAATCTGCTTTTCTATTTTGTTTAGACCCACAATCTAAGATGGAGTAAACTCATACCCTGAGTACAAATGCAGCAAATGATTAGAACTTAAGTCTACTTACAAAGAAATGAAATCTGAGTTTACTTCAAGAAGAAACTCAGTCTTCTTCAAGGGAAGTCAGTCACAAGAAACTAGAATTTGCTTTGTTACTTAATTTTTGCCTTAATGAAGGCATTACTACTTTCCTGTCTTCTGGTGAGAGCTTCCATGCATGCCGGGACCCTTCACTGGGTTTTATTCTTCATCATTCTTATCCCAGTTTGACTGTAACTATGAAAATCACATGTCGGTAACCACCTCTTGCACAAACTATTGTGTTTGTTGAGAAGATTGAAGTGGAAACTTAAATTTTCCCATAAATATATAACATCTGATTACAGTGAACCCAACAGATTGTGATTCCACTGTAAGGGAAATTGCAACTGCCCTCCCAGACACTGAATCATCACTTAGGATAGAATGAGATGAACAACTGGTGCTAGGAAACTTCAAAAGGAAAAGAGAGTATTGTTCTGTGTAATAGTGCAAAGATGGCTACATGAATGATGCATTTGTTTAAGTCCCTAGAGTTACACAACAAAAAAAGTGAGCCCTAATATAAACTCCAGACTTTCTTAATATTGCCTCATCAATTACAATGAATCTATCACAACAATGCAAGATGTTAACAGCAGGAAAAATGGTGAGAAGCTGGCACAGGAATTAGAAAAATTTTTTGTTCCTTCTGCTAAATGTTTTTTTTTTAAAAAAACCTAAAATATAAAAGGCCCTCCCGTTGATCGTCGACTTGCTCGAGCGGGCCCAGTAACATCTCCATTGGAGACTTTGTTGTTACTGTGTCTGGCATATCGAATACTCTCGGTAGCTTGCCGGGCTCTCCGAGAGGGGCGGAGGAATCGAACTCGGGTCGGCCATGTTGGCCGCGTGTAAGGCGAACGCCCTACCCGCTGTGCTATCTCGAGCAAAATATAAAAAATTTAATTTTATTGTTTGTTTCTTTAAAAAAGAAATATGGGTTCTGTTTTCATTACTGTAGGACATGGTTTAATCAGAATGACAATTTTTCCTGTAATAGGATCCGATCACAACCATCCTTGTTGTTCGTCGATTGCCTCGAGCAGGCCCCAGTAATGTCTCCTTCATCCTAGCCCAGAGATTTTTTAAAAAGTGCCATATTCAAGGCTCTTTCAGGGTTAGGTGAATGAGACCCATCATTGTTACTGGTATTTGGCATATTGGGTACGCCATGGGGAGTTTGCCAGACTCTGCCATGTGGGCAGGTTACATTCGGTAGCCTGCCAGTTTGTCCAAAGTAAGAATGAGATAATAAGATGTCATAATAAGATGTCGCATGGCCGCAAATGCGGCCACGTTCTTCCAGGAGCTGGGTTTTATAGTCTCTGAGTCTTGGCCGTTGATGGGATTACACGGTGCCAGGGGGCCAGTTGGTGGGTGTGACCCCTGCCTACTGGAATTTGGAGGATCTGGGTGGAGGATGCTCTGCCCCGATCTGAGCAGGCTTGGAGATCTCAGCCCCGGGACCTGCATGCCTTTGTTCCTCTGCTGGTACCTTCATGCGTGTGGAGAGTGGTCTCAGCATGGTGGTGGCTGGTTCTGGAGGTCTTAGGCTGCTGGAGCCCTGGTCAGGGCGGGGACAGAAACTCAACCCGCTCCCCTCCAAGGGCCCCGGCGAGGAGGGCAAGGCACGGGGGCAGGAGACTCTATAATAGGATGGGTCCATAATTTCAGTTCTTCTATTATGCAGGATGGAGTATTAAGTTTATGATGAAAACTAAGCCTGCTATGGAAAGTCAAGGAGAGAGTGGTCTGTAGCTTATCTAAATAAAATTTGAAGACACATTCAAAAACCTTGTTATGAAGAGTAGTGACTGTTAGAACAAGGTACTCACCCATTTGGGCTTCTGGTTCAATGGTGAAAATAGTTAGGCTGATGATGAAATGACCTCTGGTCCAACATCTGGATTCTCATCCAACTTTCCTGACTACTTCTCTTGGTGGAGTCTGAGGAGATTCCAGCCTTGTGAGCATTGATGTTGATCCAGTGACAGATGTCAGGCCAGGACCACTGGGTTGGTTCCAGCAGCCTCCACTCTCCATATTGGGACTCACCTTGGGAAGATTCTGTTTTGGGTCTATATTTTGACAGCGATACTCAGTAATTTTTGGGTTTTTTCTTTATTTCATTATGTCTTCTTTGGTCCATTGATCTATATATTTATATTTCTTAATGTCTTAGTTTCTAAACATGTAGTTCTTCCTATTTATATTTTGGGGTTGAAATATTTAATGGTGATGGGGGATGAGACAGAGAAAAGTTGCTGTTTATTTCTTTCCAAATATCTTCTTTTCTGTACTAGTGTATTTCTGTTCTACATATATACTATTTGAGTTAGAAATGAAAGTGTGTCCTATCTTGTTGTCATTTGATTTTATTCTTCATATACGTTCATCAGATCAATTGTATTGTTCAAATACTCTATATTCTCGCTGACCTATAGTATGTTCTAGCAGATATTTTGATATCTCTTGATATCTCATGCTCTCATGATAAATGAAAATAGTCTTCCAAAGCATGAAATATTTGTCTCTTTTTTTCTTATAGTCCTGCCAATTTTGCTCTACATACATATTTTTTCCAACAAAAGTTGAATACTGTACTTTACAAAACTATCTTTCTTTTCTCCTTATCACAAGTTCTGGCTCAAGTTACAGAGTTCCCATTAGTTTGAAAACATATGTTAAAAATGTAATAGATTAGAGTTGCTGAGAATAAAAAAGAAAAGAAACTGAAGGCTCTACAAAATATTTTCATGAATTTTATCAGTGAAAGGGGACATAAAAGACTGTATCTTGACATGTCTTAATCTGAGATTTTCTCTGTTTAATACTTATTCCTCAATCACAGTGAAGTTTCATTCAATTTTGGAACAAATTAAATAGCCAGATATTTATTTATTTGCTAAAAGATTTCCTGAGAACCTCAAAACATTTTATGGGTATAAAATTATGTGGTGGATGACATTAAAACTGTAATGTACACGAGTGCTTTATTAAAAAATATGTCTCCATATTCGTGTAAACACAACCACCAATCCTTCCCCCAAACAAACTATAGTCATGTTAAATGCTAGGAGGGTTATTTATTTTTATAATTTACATAAAGCAACTTGAATAGAAATTACATGATTGCTTATAATTTCAGAAGTTATTATTTTCATTTTTTGCAGTTTACGATAATATATTACCAAATACTTCCTGATAGGTTTAATAGGGGTAGTTTTCCTCCTTTATTACACTATTGAAGAAGGAAGAAAAGTAGGGGGGGAGCAGGCAGATTTAAACATAAAAATAATTATGAAAATAAAGTTGAATTTAGAAAATCACATATATATATTTTTTTAATTTTAGACTCACACCCATTGATATGCATGAAATACTCCTGGCTCTGTGCTGAAGGGTCAGTTTTGGTGGTGTTCAGGGTAGCCATATGTGGTGCCAGGAATCAAACATGGGTTCAGATATGTGCAAGGCCATCACTTTAAGCCCTGTATTCTTGGTCTGGCCCTAGAAAAATATCTTTAAGAGGAAATTATAGAGTAGAAACAGTCTAACAGGGGATAAAGATCATATTCATTTGTATATACTTTTTCATTTTATTTTATATCTTTATTAGTGAAACAGTATGAGGTACAGTTGTAGACTTACAAATTTTAGTGCTTGGGTTTCTGTTATACAATGATCGAGTACCCATCTCTCCACCAGTGCCCATTCTCCACCACAACTGATCCCAGTATCCCTCTCCCTCCATCCCCCCCATCCCACCCTGCCTCTGTGGCAGGGCATTCCCTTTTGTTCTCTCTCTCCTTTTGGGTGCTGTAGTTTGCAAAAGAGGCATTGAGTGGCAATCATGTTCGGTCTATAGTCTACTTTCAGCATGCATCTCCCATCCTGAGAGGATCCTCCCAACACCCTTTATTTGGTGCTCCCTTCTCTATCTGAGCTGCCTTTTCCCCTAGCATGTGCGGTTGGCCTCCAAGCCATGGAGTAAACTTCCTGATACTTATCTCCACTATTCATGGGTGTTAGTCTCCTATTTTGTTACTTTACTTTTTCATTTTAAATGCGCTGTCTAAAAAAATTACAAAGTTAAAGGTAGAGCAAGATGGAGACTGTCCATCTGGTTGAACAGTCTTCCCAGATTTCTCAGGTGCCAGCAATAGGGAGCACCTCTTCTCGAATCTTCCTTGAACATCCTCATAGGAGGCCTTTGATGCAGCACAGCTGTGCCGGATTCTCAGGCTACAGAGCCTGAGTCCCTTGGCTGTCTTCTTGTCTGTCCAGCTGGGCACGCCTGATGGAAATTGCTCTTCCTTTCATCAGCCTCCTTCAGATCTTCATCCTCATTAGATCGGTAAATATTGGCACCCCCAAGATTCTTGTCCTTTCCCCCCTTTTCTACTTCTCTCATTCCTTCCTTAAGTGTCCACTATCCCAGAAAATTCTCCTGTGGAGAAAACACCCGTTATCTCATGTAGAAATATAGGGTCAAAAACTGGACTTCAGTTGTGTCTCATCCTTAAACTTGCTTTCCCTTTAATAAACAGTAGTTCTCTTCAAGTTACTGGAACCTAAATATCTCACAAACATATTTTAAAAGTCAAATAATACTGGAGAGTTTGTAAAAAGCAGGTGGCTGCCTATGGCTTCTTTCCCTGCTAATTCTCCAGCTTGATCACAAAAGATTCAACTCTCTTTCTTGTCTATTCCTGAATTGAATGGTTCTTTCCCATAGAACCAGAGCACAGGCCAGGAATGTGGATGGAATTTGGATGGTTGCTAGGTTACTTGGAACATTTTATTGCTGTTTACTCTTTACAGTGAAGAGTACTGCAGAAGTGTGAGATTTTCAATAGAAAAGTAAACTCTTGTGAGGCTTCCTTAGGAGAAATCAATAATAAGTGAAAGGCACAAATGCAGAAGTTCTTCCTCTTTCCTTCTATAAAATAATTTTCTACACATATACAATTGCATTGAAAAGGAATAAAGGAGTTCTTTTAGAATCTCAGTGCCAATGCACGCAGTATTGACTAGAGAGGGAGCCAGAACAAAAACATCACAGGCTGAACACAGGCCCTGAGGTATGGGAGATTTCATTTAGATAGAAATGCACATGAAAGAAAGGGGCTGCTATTTTAATTTCATGATTTCTAGATTCTGTCATTTACCATTCAAATGAATGAAAGAGAATAATTATATGACATTCAGAGTGTTTGAAAAGTGTTTTTTGTTGAATAAAATAATGAACGTGTGTGTTTGGGTATCAGAGTGCATTATTGTACAATAGTTCTCTGGTCAACTGTGAATCTCTGGGACCTCCTCAAATAATGCTTATATCTCAAATGCTTGCTAAGGTTCAGTCATTCCAAGAACTTCTGCAGCTGATGTATCATTTTTTAAAGGAATCTACTGGATCCTAGGACTTGATGATTACCTTGTAGTGAGCTTCAAGGTCTGTTTCTTTCCCTAAGTTAAGCAACCTCTTTGTTATCAATCAAATCTATATCTTTTAGAGACAGAGATACAAAACGGGAAAATAGTTTAAATGAATTAACCTACTTCCCAAAGCTACAACTTGATATGGCAATTGCTTAAAACATTGCACCTAAAAGAAACTGGGTAAGATTCATTTATTGATTGCTAGACTGCTGCCATGGCCATGAAAAAGCTAGTACGACTGAGGTAGACAGTGAGCCGGGAGACAGGGAACCATTTATGGGGAGAACCCCTTGGCAATGAGTTTGGGGAAGGAAGAAGATAAAGATATGGTCCGAATAGGAGTCACTTTGTCATAAGCCCAAAAGATGAGCAGGCAGGACCTTCTTTGAGATTATTTGGGAGGAACTGAAGCTACATAAGACTGAACAAATCTGCCAGAAATGAGATGGCTGCACCCCTTAAGAGAGGAGATATTTCTTTTTTTTTTTTGCATTTTTTTTTCTTTTTTATTAGTGAAACGACATGAGGTACAGTTGTAGATTTACAAATTTTTGTGCTTGGATCTCGGTCATACCACGATCAAATACCCATCCCTCCACCAGTGCCCATTTTCCACCACCAGGATAATATCCCTCCCCCCCCATCCTCCCATCCCCCCATCCGCCCCCGCCACTGTGGCAGGGCATTCCCCCTGTTCTCTCTCTCCAAGAGAGGAGATATTTCAGCATGGACAAAAGTTCCTGATAAAAATATGAGAAACCATCCAAAATTCAAAGTCCTTCCCTTGCACACTAACAACAAACGTTTTCTCTGCACAGAAAGATATGCCAGGGCAGAGTGTAAAAAGGCTTATTAAAAACTCATTTCCACAGTAAAGTACATAACCCTATCCCTGGGGACATTTTTCACCATTTTATGTACATGCGATGTATGTTCTTTGTATGGTCCTCAGATGTATGTTCCTTTGTATGATTCTCAGTATGTTCTTTGGTATGTTCTGCAGTTCTTCCTCATAAATATCTATGATATACTGGAAAACTATTATAACATATGTGTATATATATATATATATATATATAAGCTGTTATGGTACTCTGAGGTATATGTTAATGCAGGAAGAATGGTGGAGTCGAAGAGATGTGCCAGGACTCAGAGGTTCTTTGTCCTCTTAACAACTTCTCTGACGCTCTTGAAGGTGTTCCATGCTGCTCTCTTCCTCCTGTGCAGCTCAGGTGCCAGGTCATTCATCATGTTGACTTCTTGACCTAGGTACACATAAATGCTGCATTAGGAGATGTTCATTCCATTGAGAGTGAATGGAATATCAGGAATGAGTCTCTTTCTCATGAACATTGTCTTCGTGAGATTCAGCTGTAGTCCGACCTTTCCACACTCACAGTTGAAGTCGGCCAGCATTCATGATGCTTGGCTAATGTTTGATGTTAGAATGATGTCATCAGTGAAGCGGAGGTGGTGTAGTTGCTGAACATCTATCTTCACTTCCATTTCTTATCATTCCAGTCATTGCATGATGTTCTCAAGGGTGGCACTGAAGAGTTTCGGTGAAATGGTATCACCCTGCCAAACACCTCTCTTGACATGGATGATCACTCCCTTGTAGAATGGTGAGATCCTGGTAGTGAATCCGTAATACAGCTCATGGAGTATCCTGATATACTGTTTGAACACCCTGTTTGGCTAGGGCTTCAATGACTGCTTCAGTCTTAACAGAATCAAAGGCTTTCTTTCTTTCTTTCTTTCTTTCTTTCTTTCTTTCTTTCTTTCTTTCTTTCTTTCTATTAGTGGAACACTATGAGGTACAGTTATAGACTTATAAATTTTTGTGCTTGGGTTTCAGTTATACAATGATCAAGTACCCATCCCTCCACCAGTGCTCATCCTCCACCACCACGTATCCCAGCATCTCTCCCACCCCCCATCCCCTCTGTCCCACCCTGCCTCTGTTGCAGGGCATTCCCCCTTGTTCTCTTTCTCTTCTTTTGGGTACTGTGTTTTGCAAGAGAGGGAATGAGTGGCAATCATGTTTGGTCTATAGACTACTTTTAGCATGCTTCTCCCACCCTGGGAGGGTCCTCACAACACCCTTTATTTGGTGCTCTCTTCTCTATCTGAGCTTCCTTTTCACCTAGCACATGTGGCTGGCCTTCAAGTCATGGAGCAAAATTCCTGGTACTAATCTCAGCCATTCCTGGGTGTTAGTCTCACGTTTTGTTGCTTTATGTTCCCCAGATGAATGCAATCTTTCTGTGTCTATCCTGCTCTTTCTGACTCATTTCGCTTAACATGATACTTTCCATGTAGTACCACTTGTGTGTAAATTTCATAACTTTATCTTTTCTAACAGCTACATAGTACTCTATTGTGTAAATGTACCAAAGTTTCTTTAACCAGTCATCTGTTCTAGGGCACTCAGGTTTTTTCCAGATTCTGGCTATTGTAAAGAGTGCTGCAATGAACAAACAATTGCAGATGTCACTCCGACTATACCATCAAAGGTTTTCTTTAAATCAATGAAATTTAAGACAGAGTATCATCTTGAAGTCCTGAGAAATCTCAATGAGCTTGGTTATCGTGTGAATATGGTTGATCTTGCTGAATCTTTTTTCAGAACCTGGCTTGCTCCCATGGTTGTCCTTCATCTAGTGTTCTGCCAATCCTATTCAGGATGACTCGAGTGAACAATTTGTAGATGACGGACAACAAGCAGATTGGGCAATAGTTGCCAATATTGTGGATGTCTCCCTTCTTGTACAGTAGAACGGTTCTGCTGGTTTTCCATTGGGACAGAACCTTGTATTCAGACAAGTAGCGTGTGAAGAGCCAAGCCAGTGTATTGATGAGTACTGATGGGGAGACCTGGGCCCTACAAAAACAGGATGGGAATGCTATTTGAGTCTCCCAAAGAGGAATCAAAAGAGCTATGCTTGGATTATCATGCTTCACTCAAGTGAGAGAAGGAGTTCCAACCGCAGTCGATGATTGAGAATAAGGGACACTGTCTCATTTGCCAAGGCGTTGAAAATAAGATGGGCTGGACACGTAATGTAATTTGGAACTGCCCGCTGGACTAGAGCCATTACCAACTGGATTCCACGGGACCTCAAAAGATTGTGTGGGCGTCCACCTACAAGATGGTCAGACTTCATCAAGCCCCCGAATGAATGACTTGAGGCTCTTCGTGTTCCTGGAGGAAGCAGATGCCATTGGACTACACTAGTATGCCACAGGGATGAATGGAGACATTACTGGTGCCCGCTTGAGCAAATCTATGAGTAATGGGATCTCAAGTGATCAAGTGATGTTATTATACCTCTCCTGGACATAAAACTAGGCATTCTATTCCCTTTTCTTGAGCTGTTCTCCATTCCTTGCTAGTAGAGATTCTTCCCAATTTAAGTTGTTCAATTTCCAGTAAAGCCTTCTCTTCTATTCACTTATTTTTGTGCTTTTTTTCTAGGAGGCTGCCTATAGCCTGGTGGTTCAAGCAGGGGGGACCAGCACGGTCTCTCCTGGGGCTGCTTCCTAATTCTGTAGTTACCCATATATCAGTATTATAACCAAACCTATAATTAACATATAACCAAACCCATAGGCAAGAATAGTATATGCTTTATAGGCTGGAGTGATAGCACAGCGGTAGGGCGTTTGCCTTACACGCAGCCAACATGGCCGACCCGAGTTCGATTCCTCCGCCCCTCTCAGAGAGCCCGGCAAGCTACCGAGAGTATCTCACCCGCACAGCAGAGCCTGGCAATCTCCCCGTGACGTATTTGATATGCCAGACACAGTAACAACAAAGTCTCCATTGGAGACGTTACTGGGCCCGCTCGAGCAAATATATTATACATAAAAGAAATAAGAATTTTCATAGGATGATATTACATTATTTATCATATAATAGAAGATAAATGCTATCTAAATGTTCCATTTGGGTCCAGAAAGATAGTACAGCAAGAAAAGTGCTTGCCTTTCTTGTGGCCTATCAGGGTGAGGACCTGCCCACTGCCCATCACTCCCACTTCGTATAGTACCTCAAGTATAGCTAGGAGTGAGCCCTGAGGACAGATAAGGGACTAAAACAGCCAGTTATGGCCCCAAAACAAACAAACAAAAACCATCAAAACATAAATAAACACTCTGTCTTAAATATCTCAAAATGAGTCTAAGGATTAATAGTGTGCTAACCTCAATATATGATGTAAAAATTCAGATCAAGTGACATATTCCCCTTTTCCCCATAATTGAATAACATTATGTTTTTGTTTGTTTGTTTATATTGTTGTGTTTAAGGCTATATTCAGTGGTCCTCAGGGATTACTCCTGCCTCTTCATTCAAGGATCACTTCTAGCATGCTTAGAGGACCATATGGGGTGCCAGGAATCAATTCCTTGTTAGCTACTTGCAACCCTCCACGCTGTACTATTGCTCCAGCCCTGAAGTAACATTGATTTATAACCTTTTAGATGGGCTTCAGAGATACAGCCTTATAAACCAACATCTGTGCTTATATAGAGATTACATCTATCTCTAAATTTCAAGTAATATTTCTGGGAAAAACTTTTAAAAATGGACAGCTTTTTTTCACACATTTCCTAAACAGACATGTCCCAAGCTAAAAGTTATTGAAAGAGGAAATATTATTGCTTCTCAGTTTTTTATTTCATCTTCCACTAGCATCTTTCTCAATAATATCTAAGAGATGAGGAAAATATTCCTGAGATCATCTCTATAATGACCAACAATGTGCATAGTCATCGTTGTGTGTGTTTATGTGTTGGAAGGAGGTATTTCAGAACAGTTTAGAGCAAAGTAATGTAAGAATCATAGCCAATTCCACTATGGGCAGAGGTGAGACATAACAGTGGCCAAGTGAGAAAGATTTTGAAACTGTTTTAATGGAAGAGAAAATAAAGGAGTTATGAGTGGCTTCTATGTTTCTAAATGTATAAAATTATTAGTGATAGAAAGAAGACAAGAATATGGTGTATGTGTAGAAGGATGCAGCTATCAAGGTGCTGCTTTTGAGGCATTTTAAGTTTGAGATGCCTAAAAAACATTCAAGGAGAAAGGATAAGTAGGAAGATGGATTGATTCTGACCTAGTTAGTGAGAAACACAAAGAAGAGGGGAAAGGAGATGAGTTTATTGAACCAAGATGAATTTATAGAACAAATTCAGGTGAGAAATACCTTTGGGACTTGTTTTTCCTTTGTCCCTGCAGTGCTGATAGAATGTACAACTGCTGGAGACATATTCTGTTGTGGAGGTTTTCCAGTAGGAAAGGTTTTGTAGTGACCCTACATTCATAATATATATGTATATATATGAAATATATATATATATATATATATATATATATATATATATAACAGACACTAATGTATCAGGGAAATTTTGAGTTTTCTTGCTCATCAATACAAACTTCGACTTCTAGTTCTTGTAGTGAAGGAATGAAGGTCAGGATTTTCCAACTCACATTCAGTCTCTCTGCAACAGGATTTTAAATATAAAAGCTTCTGAGCTGTAATAATACCAAACATATGAAATACTTCACATTCAGTTTTATATATGCTACCTAGCTATAAATACTATTAACAGTAGTTATAAGGGGCTTAATATTAGTATTATGCAAATAGTTCTTATCAACCGATAAAGACAACAAAAACGACCAGTGTGTTGAATAAATAATTTATAAGGAAAAATGCAACCTGTGAGGCGAGTGCATCAGCAGCCTGATGGCACCATCAGACTTTCAGATGCCCCAAAATTGCTGCTGTGCCTTTGGCCAGACCCCAAAAACTTGGGCAAAGTTTACCAAAACAGTAAACGGCCAAAAGTTAGGTATGTGGGAGACACACCCATAAACCACCTCTGGCTCAGCTATATAATTGAAGGCATGGTCTCTCTGGTTCCTGATTGAACTGCTTAATGGCCATGATCCCAGAGACTCTGAAATAAATCTCAGAACCCAAAGGCTTTTGGCAGAAATGCGTCCTGTTCCTGCAGTAGGTTACTGGGGCTGGGCCACTCCAAGTGGGAATAGGTTTCATGCCTTGGCTTGTTCCTCCTGGGGGCCCGGTGACCGCATCCTCCGGAGGCCACAGGACAGTTAGGTTTGGGCCTACAGTGATGAGGCACGTGGGGCCTCACCAGATGGGGGTGGAACCTGCCCTTTCCTCCCCATCCCAATGAGACCCCAAGTTGCCGCCTACAAACAGCCTCTTTGGCTCCTCATCAAGCAGATTAATGGCCATGTTCCCAGAGACTCAGAAGCAAATCTCGAAACCCAGTGGTTTTTGGCAGAAATGCATCTGGACCACATACAAGGTGGCTGCCGCCTCAGAGCTTATTGGAAAACCAGGTATGAGCCGGCGGTGAAGGGGCAACTGCAGTCTCATGGGAAGAGGGACGGTACCAGCTCGTCCTTCACACCCTACCGAGGTCACGAGTTGCCCCCCACAAGTGGCTCTCCAGCTTGGCCATGACCCCAGAGGCAAAAGGACTTAGTCTAGAGCCCAACAGCTTGCAGCAGAAAAGTGAATGAACCATGCGTTAAACTATGGCTCCATGCCTCCCCGGAAGGGAAAGGGTGTTGCTTCCTTCTGCCTTTTTCCCACCCCAGCAGCAAGTTGGCTGCTGCCTCAGAGCTTATTGGAAAGCCAGGTATGAGCCAGTGGTGACGGGGCAACTGCAGTCTCATGGGAAGGGCGACGGTACCGGCTCTTTCTTCACGCCCTACCGAGGTCATGAGTTGTCCCCCACAAGCGGCTTTCCAGCACGGCCATGGCTACAGAGGCAAAAGGACTTAGTCCAAAGCCCAAAAGCTTGCGGCAGAAATGTGAATGGACCATGCGTTCAACTACGGTGCCATGCCTCCCCTGGAGGGAAAGGGTATTGCTCCCTTCCACCTTTTTCCCCCTGGGCAGCAAGGTGGCTGCTGCCTCAGAACTTATAGGAAAGCCAAGTATGAGTCGGCGGTGATGGAGCAACTACAGTCTCATGGGAAGAGGGGCAGTACCAGCTTGTCCTTCACGCCTTACTTAGGTCACGAGTTACCCCCCACGAGGGGCTCTCCGGCACAGCCATAACACCAGACCCACAGAAACCAATCTTGTAATGATCTGGCTCTTTGCAGAAATCCAAAATCATTATATTACATTATTTGATTCTCATACCAGCTATAGAAAACAAAGTATTTCACAATGCCTTTTCAGCAATTCTGATTGTTGGGGGGGCGGAATTCTAAACAATAATGGTTCATCTTTTGTCGAAATAATGAATGTAATCAATGTAGAGAAGAGTTAAGTAGAAATCGTCTGCCTCACAGGCATTGGGAGGGGTGGGATGGGGGGTATATTTGGGTTCGTGGTGGTGAAAAATGAGTACTGGTGAAGGGAAAGGTGTTTGGTCATTGTATGACCGAGACTTAAACCTGAAAGCTTTTTAACTTTTCCCACACTGATTCAATAAATAAATATAAGAAGAAAAAAATAAATAAAATTATGAAAAAAATTAAGGTGGAGTTCATGCCCAATTCAATCAGCTAATCAGTGGCTGAATAAATAGCAGTAATACTACATAAAAAAAGGAGAAATGCAAAATGATCAAACACTAAACATGACTACGATGGTATTAGTCCATGTCAGGATGATAGGAATTCAGTACTTTTCCCCAATATCCTTCCAAAATACTCATATGGAAGGTATAAGCATTACATAACAATTGTGTAGTTTCATATTGTGAGTATGTAATATTTGAATTGTCTGGGTGATAGGGGGGTGGGATGCAGTGCTTACTTGAACCAGAACATGTGGGTTTTGGTCTAAAATGTACAAGAGTACATGGGGAAAAACACATAAACAAAAACACCATAAAGTAGAACCTCACATATCACCAATCAGGTGCTCTAAACAGTGTCAGCAGTAGGTAAAATCTAGCTCAATTTTTCTTTAACTTCTGTAATTATCTCTTCCTGTAATAATTTATTCTTATCACATATGCTTTCCACCTTCTACAAGTTGGCAAATATTTTCCCAACAAGTTCAAAGATATCTTGTAAAGTTTAGTATACTCGCCTATTGGTCTCTCTTAAAATATACCCTGAAATGGTTGCACAGTTCTCAGGCTGTGAATATCATGCCAGTTGGTGGCAAGGAGAGGAAGGCTAAGTGTGATGGCATTTGTCTCTCAGCAAGGAAATTCTGAATATATTCATGGAATTTTCTCAATCAACTAAATCTAGAAGTAAAATCCTACTGTGGCAATAAAGATGAAGCCCAAGGATAACTGGGGAGCAAGCATGGATTTTTTTCTAAGTCAAAATAAAATACTACCTAATGTCCTTTATCAATAATAGGAAATTGAGTTTAGCCCATTTGTCTTGATTCAAATTAATGTGCATTGTCCTTATCAAGTCATCAGCATTGTGTTAAGTATATGCAGGGAGGGTTTTTGTAATTGATAATGGGACATAGTCCAATCATTCATAAATATTGAATTTGTTGGGAGATAAGACTTTACACGAATGACATTTAAGGTCAATCTATAACAACCTATTCCAGTTACATATTAAGATCTATAGTGAGATGCCCCCAGGAGAGCCATCCTATAAGCTTAATTACTTAATATTATTAAGAAGTAAAATTAATAAAGGTAAAGGTAAAGGCCCTCCCGTTGATCGTCGATTTGCTCGAGCGGGCCCAGCAACATCTCCATTGGAGACTTTGTTGTTACTGTGTCTGGCATATCGAATACTCTCGGTAGCTTGCCGGGCTCTCCGAGAGGGGCAGAGGAATCGAACTCGGGTCGGCCATGTTGGCTGCGTGCAAGGCAGACGCCCTACCCGCTGTGCTATCGCTCCAGCCCAAGAAGTAAAATTAATATATATGTTTAAATGATTGTTGGACTAAGGAAAGGAAAAATGCATCCATAGATGTATTTCACTCTTGAGTGGATTTCCTGGCTGCAGGAGATCAGTAAAGGCTTTCATATGTTGATTGCTGATTGTGCTACCGGACCCAGGTGTGGTTGCTATCACCAAGGTTTGGAGGGGTGAGAGACTAGAGAGACCAGGACAGCGAGTCAGAGAGTCAGAGCATGGAGGGAGTAGCAAGGGTGACAGGAAGAGACTGGAATAGGGAGCTTAGTGAGACTGGAACAGATGTATGGGGAGAATGGAATAAACAGAAACTGATCACCAACCAGCCTGGCCCTCCTTTCCTCCTTCATCTACCTATGGCATCAGCTGTCTCAGGTGGAGAACTGACCCGAGACCACCAAACACAGGTGGCAAGAGAGAGCCACAGGTTTCATATTTGTTTTATGAATACATATATTTTATGCTTCACAATGATTGCCATCCTTATTTCTCTTCTCTTTCCATATTAATCCTAACTTGAAAGAGATCAGGCTCCTTTTGATTTATTATCTCTGAGATTAAAAACTTCTCTGTCAGAAAACCCTCAATTCATACCCAGATTTACCTGCATACAAAGCTGGTCACAGGAACTACTCAGTTTCTGATTTCTGTTATTTCGTATTCAGATCCTCTCCCACCACCACATAAAAGACATGAGTTTGACACTTTGAAATGAATGCAAAAAAAGTTAAATGCAGCAAATCCAAGAATAGATTTTTTTCATAATAGTTTTGTTTTGTTATGATTATATTTGTTACGTCTTGTCATTTTTTAAATATATTTTTTATTTATTTGTTGAATCACCATGAGAACAGTAACAAAGCCTTTCAGTTCAAGTCTCGACCAGTCATACAATGACCAAACACCTGTCCCTTCACCAGTGCACATTTTCCACCACCAAGAAAACCAGTATACCCCCCTCCCACCCACCTCCCACGTGTGTGGCAGATTTCCACTTTACTCTCTCTCTCTCTCTGTCTCTCTCTCTGTCTCTCTCTCTTTCTCTTCTCTCTCCATTGGTCAGATTCAATATTATGACAAAAGACCCACCATTGTTATTTGGAATTTTCCCCAACATTCAGACCTGCCACAAAGACATCATTAGAAAATTTGTTTTCTAATGTTGATTATGAAGAGCATATGATGTTGTGTGTCCACAATAGTGGCCACACAAATTTGGAATTCTAATATTTTAGTAATAAACCTAAAGGGATTATTTCCAGAAGCCCCTGAGTTCCGAGATTAGTATGTGCGCCTCTGGATTCATGGTCAGTCAGAAGCCGGAGGAGGCATTTGAGGGTGGCATCCTGGAGTATTGTCATGGTGAGAAGCAGGGCCGATTCCACCCCCCATCCCATGAAGCCCCACGTGCCTCGTCAATGCAGTCACATACCTGGCCATTTATTAGGCTCTAAAAAATGCAGGACACCATGTAGCTGCAGAAGAGGGGGACAGGCGGAGGGACAGACACCCTTCCCCTGCCAGGGTGGAATAGCACCACAGTTAAATACACAGTACAGATGCATTTCAATTGGGCATTACCTTTTGCTCAGATTTTCCCACCACCATTCAAGCCTGATTTTCAAGGAGAAATGCTGGATGATTTACTTTCCATTGATCACTTTGCATATAAGGAAGTGTCCACGGCCACTTATGCTGCCGCGCGGTTCGGAAAAAATGTCCTGGTACCCACATGCCAGAGCCATGCTTGTAGAAGCTCATGGTCACCGGATTCCATCTGGAGAAGGCGGGGAGACAGCACCTACCTCATCTGGGACCTCCTGGTGATATCAGCTTTGTTTGGGCCCCGGAGCATTCTCCAGAAGCTGTGGGGCCCTCCAGCCAGTTTTCTTCTTTGTTGCTGTGTGCTGTAAGATAGCGCTGGGGGGCGAGTTGTGGGCATGACTTCCGGAATCAGAGGTTGCCAGGGAGCCGGGGTGGCCCATTGCATTTCGGAAAAAATGTCCTTGTACCAGCATGCCAGAGCCATGCTTGTAGAAGCTCATGACCACTGGAATTCCATCTGGAGAAGGTGGGGAGATAGCACCTACCTCATCTGGGACCTCCTGGTGATATCGACTCTGTTTGGGGCCCAGAGCATTTTTCGGGAGCTGTGGGGCCCTCCAGCCGGTTTTCTTCTTTGTTGCTGTGTCACGTCTTGTCATTTTTTTCCGTAGGTGAGTTTCAGGTCAGAATCTTGTCAACTATTGATGCTTATGTTGTGCTTTAGAGCCTGTGTTATTTAGCATTATTCTATGTAGCTTGCTTAGACATTGGTTTATAAGTGACTTTTTAGATACCTATAATTCGCAGTGGGCTGGAACGACAGCACAGCAAGTAGAGCATTTGCCTTGCATGTGGCCGACCCAGGTTCGATTCCTTCATCCCTCTCGGAGAGCCCGACAAGCTACTGAGAGTATTTCTCCTGCATGGCAAAGCCTGGCAAGCTACCTGTGACATATTTGACATGCCAAAAACAGTAACAACAAGTCTCACAATTTGTTGTGAGACGTTACTGGTGCCCGCTCAAGCAAATGTATGAACAGCAGGAGGATAGTGCTACAGTGCAATGCGACAAAGATAATAGCGTCTATAGATTTCCCCTAATAATCAACTTACCTTTTCCCAAGCTGCCCACACTGTAAGTTTAAATAACTTCTCTGGGTCTCATTTTCCTCCTCTGTAGAAACTTGTGCTAAATGTTCTTTGAGATGTATAGGCCTAGTACTGTATGTCTTTTTGGATAACCCAAAGAAAAGTGTGTTATAACTGAAAGTAATTGTCACTTCTTTTATTTCAAAAACTTCTTGCAAATCCAATTAAAAGGATCTGCAATATATAATGCAAAATCCTTGAAATTATTGCATGCCTAAAGCCAGGTATTTCTTACATTACTTTCCATTTGCATCTGATATTCATAAAGAATTTTACTTCTACATGTTTTTGTTGGTGTGTTGGCTTAATTTACATGAAGTTCAGAGGCTAACTGAATCTACAGCATATGTCCCTGAGAAGCCAACCTAGTACAGAATTTTTCCCCAAAAGGCCACAGAAAAAAAATGGTATCATTGGGTTATGATGAAATATATTTTAAACAAAATGTAAAGAAAAGATTTATATGGGTCATATAAGATTAGCAATATCTCACAAATATTAGTTAACTTTGAGTTGGCAAGAGTGGGAGTTTTAATATTTTAGACAGGTTTAGGAAAAAATACTGATTTTACTTGGTAATTGATGACTCTGTCCTCTTTAGTTTGTCAGAGCTGGCATAGCTTTGAAGGATGTGCACTTGTAAATTGTATCACACAAATAATGCAATGAGTTTAAGAGGTTTTAAAAAAAGGTAGTTTCATTTAAGTATGTTCAGCATCCTTTGTAAAAGAATTAGAACACAAGCAGCCACTAGGAAAATGATAGTTTTTTTTTTCACCTTTGGAGGGCTTTATTGAAATGCACCAGCACTACCAAATTTAAATGCCAAGAGAGAAACCTTATTCTAAACAGAGGACAGAATTAAATTGCACTGTGACAGGGTCCAGTTACTGGAATCCTGTGCTCCTGGGGACTTAGAGAATGGGAAGAAAGGCTAAATAGTGTTTAGACTCTGACCTTGCTCAGCAACTGGGAAGTTACAGTAAGAGAATTTTCTACAATGCCATTGAGTGACAGTAATAATCCTTTCACAGGGGAGTAATCACAACTCTAAATTTTATATACACAGAACGACTAAAGTAAAATTGTAAACCAGAATAAACTCACTGCTTCTAAGCAACTAAATAACTAAATAGCTAATAATACCATTAAGTCATAGCAGAGCGACTGTATAGAGATTTAATTTTTACCAGATTTATACATGATATGAAGATGTTTCGGTAGTTGTGTGTATATGGACTATAGATGCAGTTTAACAAGTGTGGTACTTCATCCCTTCTTCTAGAAAGTTGGTATTTATATTTGTTGCTATGTTTCCAAGGCCATTGTTAAATGGAAAAGGTATTTGGATCTAACATAATAGTATTATGTTAAATCCTTGGTAGAGAAATTCAACCTGCAACAAAAACATTTAAATAATCGTTTTGTAACCACTCCTTTTAACCAACTATGCAAATTTTTCATAACTGGAATATTTCTAGATGTACTCTTTCAGGAAACTTGCTCCCCTTTTCAGCCCACATTTTACTCACTCTCTTCCATTTGCCTTTGTTTGATGGTGTGTTGAGATAAAGTCTTGAAAATATGCTTTGACTTAGTGATAAGATTTAGATTAGGGTGAATCAATTTGTGCAAGAATCTGTTAAGGAAACAGCAATGAAAGAGAAAGTATTAATTTTTTTAAAAGTAAAGATCTTACTTGCAGGACTGAAGAGAACAAAACTTTATAATACATATTATTCAAAAACTTCTACTAAAATCAAGCCAGGAAATGGATTAAAGAGTAAACATGAGGGATCAAACTGTCTTTGTCTAAATTAAATACTTAATTTTTGATGCCTAAAATTTAACCATAGTTAAAAAAAGAATAGCTTCCCCAAAAGTCAAGATCTTAAATTTGAAAAGAAAGATATAATAGCAAGTGGGTTAGTGGCCTCCTATTTCCTAGGGGAAAAGACATAGTACTGATGAAAAGAGCAAACTTTATGTATTCAGCTTGAGGAGGAAAAAGTGAAAACTGCAGAATTCTGAAAAAGGCTAAGAATATACTCATAATGGCCACCCAATGTTTATTACCATTTACATGCATTTAAATCCTGTTCATCTGGATTGGCTGTTTTGGGAGCTCAAAGAATGCACAGTAAAATTTATTTCATAAGGGTTGAGTCTTCCCAAGTTTTTCATATATAAATATATTTTTTCATATATATCTCTATGTAGATGTATATGCATAATATAAACCCTTTATATTTATAATCTATTAGGAATAGGTTATAGATATAAAGGGTATATATGTATGTCACTGTCACTGTCCTCCCGTTTTTCATCGATTTGCTCGAGTAGGTCCAGTAACATTGTGAGACTTGTTGTTACTGTGTTTGGCATATTGAATATGTCATGGGTAGCTTGTCAGGCTTTTCTGTGCGGGTGGAATACTCTCGGTAGCTTGCCGGGCTCTCTGAGAGAGGGAAGGAATCTAAGGCAGGGGAATTGAACTCGGTCTGCCTGGTTGGCCGCGTGCAAGGCAAATGCTCTACCCACTGTGCTATTGCTCCAGCCCATCTATGTATGTATGTATTTATATATATAGAACTTTTCTCCGTGGAAGTATGATGCTATGATGGAGGGTTAAATACCTGCAAGTCAAATTTGGCCAAATGACCAGAACATGTTCAGGAGTAGTGGATCAAGGATCAGAGAGATTGTACAACAAGTAAGGTATTTGCCTTGCATGTGGTGGAGGGGTTCACAGTGCTTATAAATTCATTTTCATTTGTATTCTAGGTAAATTGAAGTTCAACCCCCTGTATCCCATATGGTCCCCTGAGCTCTACTAGGAGTGTTCCCTGAGCACAGAGACAGGAGTAAGTCCTAGATATGGCCCCAAAACCAAAACCAAAATTGAATAAATAGTCATTCAAAAGTAACTAAGTGCTCCATAATTATTAGCACAGAGGCAGGGATGAAGTTCAGGAAGGAATAGGATACCATTCTCTACCTCAATGTGGTCGCTGTGTAACTGAGGAACTTAATAATGATTCCTATAAACCAATTACAAAGAGGTAGTGTGACTCAAAGGAAGAATATGCAAATTGAAACAGGCATCTAAAGATAGTGCATTTTATAGATAGATTGACATTTAGACTGTATCTCCAGACATGAAAGCAATAAAATTTTCCCTGGTCTATCAGCTGTTTAAATTTCAACTTTAACATAAGCAAAAAGTTAATGAGATCCTCTTCCAAAGTTAGAGCCAAAATTATTCATATATCTGCAAAGGACCAAACACAATCTTGTAATGATAGCAATAAAAATTCATGGTCATTAAATGGTCTAAAAATTAAGTAATAAAGCATAAATTCTGGGTCTTATCAAAGACTTCAATATAGTGACTATCTTCAGTGGTAAAATAACGTAAGATTTCTATAACAGATTCTGCTGGATAGTTCCCTGAATCAATTTACCTAGCATACAAATGAAAATGAGTTTATAAGCACTGTGAGCACCTCCACCACAGGCTCAACTTTGTAGATAAAACCACAAGACTTCTGAATTCTGTAATGAGTTATAGGGCTGGCCAGCTGTCAAGAAACAAAATGTACTGCCTCTGTCATTTGCAGCCTAGAACTGAAAGAAATAAATGTTTTCATCATATATCTCACTCTCCTAGTATATATAGAGCTGAACTCAATTATGGAGCTGACATACCCAGTTTATATGGTATTCTTTGAGAACACATATAATAAAGACTAGGTTGCTTCTCACCTTTTCCCACTGGAATTCTCTTGTATTCATGGTATTCTTCTCGAAGCTAGTCAACAGTAAGATGTGGGAGAATGTTAGAAGATTCTCTAGCAGTACCAGTGACCCCAAAATTGATAGAACTATCCTATTATCTGAATTCATAATAAGCATTTTCTCTGGGGTGAAAATGAATTGACATTATATTGATAATATAGTTGGATTGACATTTAGACTGTATCTTGAGACATGAAAGCAATAAAAATCTACCCATCTAAAATATATTTGGAAAATCCTCAATATATTTTAATATTTTAAATTATTTTAACTTCTATTATAATATTATAATTATGTGTATTATATGAGAATAATAAAATATTGCTACCCTGATGCCCAAGATTCGTTTTTTGTTTTCATAAATTTTTAATATGTGACTTTGCAGTTTAAAATATTTCTTATGTTATTTTAATTTTTTAAATAATAGTTGCATCTTATTTAAAAAAAAAACACACGAATACAAATCTAACCTCCCATATATTTAAATTGTTGGCCTGTGTATAGCTTTAAAGTGATGCGACCGACCAATGGAACAGAGTTGAATATTCTGTCACAGACTCTCAAATATATGATCACTTACTCTTTGATAAAGGAACAAGAAAGGTAAAGTGGAGCAAGAAAAGCCTTTTCAACAAGTGGTGCTGGGAAAACTGAACAGCTGCCTGCAAAAAATGCACTCTGACCTCTGTCTAATGCCAGGCACAAAAGTCAGATCAAAATGGATTAAAGACCTCAATATCAGACCTGAATCCATAAGCTACAAAGAGGAAAATGTAGGCAGAACCATCCATGACACTGAAGCTAAAATAATCTTTAAGGATGAAATACCACTGATCAAGCAAGTGTAAACAAACATAGACAAGTGGGACTACATTAAACTAAGAATCTTCTGCACCTCAAATGAAACATTGACCAAAAATACAGAGAAAGCCCACGTAATGGGAAAGAATATTTACCCAATACCCATCTGGTAAGGTGTTAATATCTAGGATATACAAGACACTAGTAGAATTGTACAAGTAAAAAACATCCAACTCAATCAAAAAATAGGGAGAAGAAATAAACAAAAACTTCCTCAAAAAAAATACAAATAGTCAAAAGGCACAAGAAAAAATTTTCTATATCACTAATCATCAGGGAGATGCGAATCAGAATAATAATGAGATATCATCTCAAACCACAGAGACTGGCACCCATCCAAAAGGACAAGAACAACCAGTGCTGGCGTGGATGTGGAAAAAAAGAGATGCTCTTTCATTGTTGGTGGGGATGCCGACTGGTCCAGCCTTTTTGGAAAATAATGTGGACATTCCTTTAAAAACTAGAAATTGAGCTTCCATATGACCCTGCAATACCACTTCTGGGAATATATCCTGAGAGTTCAAAAAAGCACAGTAGAAATGACATTTGCACCTGCATATTCATTGCAGCACTCTTCACAATAGCCAGAATCTGGAAAAAACCTGAGTTCCCTAGAAGAGAAGATTGATTAAAGAAATTTGATTCAAAGATGTCACACCACTGACCAAGCAAGTGAAAACAGAGATAGACAAATGGGACTATCTTAGACTAAGAAGCTTCTGCACCTCAAAAGAAACAGTGACCAAAATACAAAGACAGTCTACAGAATGGAAAAGGATATTTGCCCAATACCCATCCGACAAGGGGTTGAGATCAAGGATATACAAAGCACTGGTTGAACTCCACAAGAAGAAAACATCCAACCCCATCAAAAAAAGGGGTGACGAAATGAACAGAAACTTTCTCAAAAAAGAAATCCGGATGGCTAAAAGGCACATGAGAAAACACTTTACATCATTAATCATCAGGGAGATGCAGATCAAAACAACAATGAGATATTATTTCACACCACAGAGACTGGCCCACATCCAAAAGACCAAAAGCAACCGGTGTTGGAGCGGATGTGGTGAGAAAGGGACTTTCCTTCACTGCTGGTGGGAATGCCGACTGGTTCAGCCCTTTTGGAAAACAGTATGGACGATTCTCCCAAAACTAGAAATTGAGCTCCCATTTGACCCAGCAATATCACTCCTGGGAATATGTACCAGAGAGGCAAAAAAGTATTGTCGAAGTGACATCTGTACTTGTTTGTTCATTGCAGCACTGTTTACAATAGCTAGAATCTGGAAAAAACCTGAGTGCCTGAGAACAGATGACTGGTTAAAGAAACTTTGGTACATCTACACAATGGAGTATTATGCAGCTGTTAGAAAAGATGAAGTCATGAAATTTATATACAAGAGGTACTACATGGAAAGTATCATGCTAAGAGAAATGAGTCAGAGAGGGATAGACATAGAAAAATTGCATTCATTTTGGGAACATAAAGTAACAAAATAGGAGACTAACACCCAAGCATAGCCGAGATAAGTACCAGGAGGATTACTCCATGGCTTGGAGGCCAGCTGCACATGCTCAGGGAAAAGGCAGCTCAGATAGAGAAGGGAACACCAAATAAGGGTATTTGGAGGTTCCTCCCAGGATGGGAGATGCGTGATGAGAGTTGACTATAGACTGAACATGATTGCTGCTTAATGTCTCTTTTGCAAACCACAGCACTCAAAAGGAGAGAGATAACAAAAGGGAATGCCCTGCCACAGAGGTAGGATGGGATGGGGGGATGGGGTGTGGGAGGGATACTGGGATCAGTGATGATGGAGAATGGGCACTGTTGGAGGGATGGGTATTCAAACATTGTATAACTGAAACCCAAGCACAAATATTTGTAAGTGTACAACTGTATCTCATGGTGTTTCACTAATAAAAATCTAAAGAAAAAGAAATTTGATACATATATACAATGGAATGCTATGCAGCTGTTAGGAAAGATGAAGTCATGAAATTTGCTTAGAAGTGGGTGGACATGGATAGTATCATGCTAAGTGAAATGAGTAAGAAAGAGAAGGACAGACATAGAATGATTGCACTTCTTTGTGGAATATAAAATAATATAATATGAGACTGACACCCAAGGACAGTATACACAAGGGCTAGAAATTTTGCTCCATAGTTGGAAGCCTGCCTCATGAGATGAGAGAGAAGACAGCTGGAATAGAGAAGGAATCAACGATGGTTGGAGGAATAATTGGGGATGGGAGATGTGTCCTGAAAGTAGATAAAGGACCAAATGTGATAGCCTCTCAATATCTCTATTGCAAACCATAATGCCCCAAATTAGAGAGTATGGGGAAAATTGTCTGCCATAGAGGTGGGAGAGAGTTGGGAAAGGGGGGATACTGGGGACATTGTGATAGAAAATATGCACTGGTGAAGGGATGGATGTTCGATTATTGTATGAATGAAACTCAAACATGAAAGCTTTGTAACTGTATCTCATGGTGATTTAATAATAAAAAAGTGATGCAATCAATACAAGGAGGATGAGAGCAGTAATAACAAGGGGATGTCCCTGAAAATAAAGTTGAGAGGCATAAATACATAGCTGCCCTTGCTAAAGATGCTAGGGCAAGCTCTGCCAATTTACCAGAGGTTGAGCCCGTCAAGCTATTGAGAGTATTTCGCCCATACAGCAAAGCCTGGCAAGCTACCCATGATGTATTTGATATGCCAAAAACAGTAACAACAAGTTTCACAATAGAGACGTTAGTGGGCCCATTTGAGCAAATCGATGAACAACGGAAGGACAGTGTTACAGTGCTACAGTGCAAACTTTTAGTGTTGAGAGCTCTCTTTGGGCTAATTATTGGGGTGAGTGTGGGTGAGTAGAAAGCAGAGAATATCTGTTTCCCATTCTCCATACTGCAGTCCTGTGATCTAGTGACTAAGCTGCGACTGGGTAAGAGGTGCAGGATAGAAACAGTGACACAGGAATGAACTAGCAGGTTTTCAGATCAGCAAGAATTTGAAAAGTATGTGTTCAACTCTCAGCCTCAGCTTAACAGAGTTTATAGTCTTAACTTTCATCTTTACAACTGGAAATAAATGGAACAAACTGAGAAAGCATTAACTTTTGTTTTTCTTGTTGTTTGGAAACTACACGAAATACTACTCAAAACTTACTCTTGGCTCTGTACTCAGGGATCACTACTGATGGGTTCAAGGTACCATATGGAATGCCAGGGATCGAATCTGGGTCAGTCACATGCAAGGCAAACACTCCCCTATTGCTCTTACTCCCCAAATAAACCTTTTCTTAGAGTTCTTAAGGGAATGAGATAGTAGTGCAAATCACCACCCTGAAACTTGAATAAACAGACAAATGCTGAGAATCACAAATGAGATCAACTTAACTGGAGCATAAACTGGAGTCATAAACTGGTAGGAACAACTTACATGGTAATTCTGACAAATAGTTACAAGCTGAGTATATGTCGGCACAAGAGTAGTACTCTTTGAGGGAAACCCATCTCAGAGCTCCCCACATTTTCTTAAGTTTGACTTTCAGGAGCCTTAATAGAGTCTCATGGTAAATATCCAAGAAAATCTCAAACTTCTTGCATATAGGGAAAGTTTTGAAATTTTTTATAATTTTGATTATTTTCAGAGCAGTCTCCATAACAAAGGCTTACTGTTTAAAGGGAAGCATATAATCAGGGTTTCAGAAACACTGTCTGCAGGGCAATTGCCCAGTATAGCATCCTCTAGTTTTCCTTTCTCAATTAGAGATAAAAAATAAAAGTTGAGAGGCAAATATTAAGGTCACACTTTGGGAACAAATGCCCACTGAGTGTCTGAGATTTAAGAGATGATGGACTATTTCCTCTCCTTTACATCAAGAGGCCATTTCTATAGAAACCAAAGTAATAACGGGTTATGATTCAAAGAGCTGCAAGGATCAGATCATATTTAAAAATGAGTCCTTAGAATACTGAAAGATACTAGGGGAGACAAAAATAAACATTCAAGAAGATTACTATTGCTCGTATTTACATGTGCAGCAAACGTTAAACACAGTCCCACTCTGAGTTAGATTAAAATAAACCTTACAGCATTGAAAGTAGGTAAAGGGAACTACATGATAATCTTTCAGTTTATGTATTCCAAGTCATAATGCCCAAAAGGAAGGAGGGGGGAGAGAGGGAAGGAGGGAAGATGGGAAGGAAGGAGGGAGGGAAGGAGGGAGGGAGGGAGGGAGAGTGAAAGGAAGAGGAAGAGAGAGAAGAAGGACAGAGGGGAGAGAGGAAGAGAGTGAGGGAGAGAGAGAGAGAGGGGGGAGAGAGAGGAAAAGTTCCTGTCATAGAGGTAGGCAAGGGACGGGGAGGGTAACTGGGAGACATTAGTAGTAGGAAACGTACACTGGTGAAGGGATAAGTATTGGAACATTGTATGAATAAAACCCAATGGTGAAAAATATTGTAAACATGTATCATGCTGATTCAATTTAAAAAAATTAATAAACAACAATAGCAATCAGACCTTATAGCTTTGGCCCAAATCCTGTTACCTGACATATAATGTTGGGATGTTAACAACAAAATTAGTAATACTGAAAATTAAGAAAGAGTTATTTTGAAAAGATAATACAGGTATCAGAATGGACAATATGGGAGAAATTCAGGAACTGTCAAAGATGTTAAAATAAGTATGATTAATATGCAAAGTGCTCTAATAGCCAAAGAGGACAATGTGCAAGAACAGATGCTCTAAGCAGAGAGATGAAAACTCTAAGAACCAAAAGATGCTCAAAGTCTCACACATTGCATCAGAAGAAATGTAGAATCCCTTTGAAGAGATCATCATTTAACACCTAAGAATCAGAGAGCCTGAAGACATGTCATAGAAACTTGCCAGACCAAAATGTAGAGAAAAAAGAGAACAAGAGCAGAATATTCAATAAGTTTGGAACAATTTCAAAAGGCTTAGCATAAATAGAGTTAAAATTCCAGAGGAACAAAACAGAAAAAAATGTATGTGCATATATATATATATATATATATATATATATATATATATATCACTTGATCACTTGACATTCCGCTACTCATCGATTTGCTCGAGTGGGTGCCAGTAACATCTCCATTAAT
Source organism: Sorex fumeus (assembly GCF_029834395.1). Lineage (NCBI taxonomy): Eukaryota > Metazoa > Chordata > Mammalia > Eulipotyphla > Soricidae > Sorex > Sorex fumeus. The sequence continues at coordinate 16,930,279 of NW_026606083.1, read as the reverse complement.
CCCTGTCACGTGATAGTGTAGCCCAGTGGCGTCTGCTCATTCTAGGAACACAAAGAGTCTCAAACTGATCATTCAGGGTGTTGACAAAGAAGTATGACCATCTTGTAGTTGGGTGGCTATGTGATCTTTTGATGTCTTGTGGAATCCAGTTTGTAATGGTTCTAGTCCAGTGATCATCTCCAAATCTCATTACGTGTCCAGTCTATCTGATTTTTGACACCTTGGCAAACGAGACAGCATCCCTGATTCTTGACCATCAACGGAGGTTGGAACTATGGATTCTTTCTCTCATTTGAGTGAAGCATGATACTCCAAGCATAGCTCTTTCTATTCCTCTTTGGGAGATCTGAATAGCGTACTCATCCTGTTTTCGTAGGGCCAGGTCTCTGGGGCATATGTTAATGCGGTTAGAACAGTGGAATCAAAGAGATGTGCCCGAAGCCAGAGGTTCTTCAACCTCTTAGCTATTTCTTTGACACTCTTGAAAGCTTTCCAAGCCGCTCTCTTCCTCCTGTGCAACTCAGGTGCCAGGTCATTCGTCATGTTAACTTCTCGACTTAGGTACACATAACTGCTGCATTCGGAGTTGTTTGTTCTGTTGAAAGTGAATGGAATGTCAGGAATGAGACTGTTTTTCATAAACATTGTCTTCGTGAGATTCAGCTGTAGTTCGACCTTTCCACACTCACGGTCAAAGTTGGCCAGCATGTGTGCTGCTTCCCTAATGTTTGGTGTTATTAGAACAATGTCATCAGCAAAGTAGAGGTGGTGTAGTTGCCAACCATCTATCTTCAATCCCATTCTTTCCCATTCCAGTCATCACATGGCATTCTCGAGGGTGGCACTGAAGAGTTTTGGTGAAATGGTATCACCCTGCCGAACCCCTCTCTTGACATGAATGATCGCTTCTTTGTAGATTAGTGAGATCCTGGTAGTGAATCCGTAATACAACTCACGGAGGATCCTGATGTATTGAGTTTCAATGCCCTGTTTGGCTAGGACTTCAATGACTACTTCCATCTCAACAGAAGCAAAGGCCTTCTTTAAATCACTGAACGTTAGACAGAGTGGCATCTTGAACTTCCGAGAAACCTCAATGGGCTTGGTTATCATGTGGATATGGTCGGTCATGCTGAAACCTTTTTGGAACCTGGCTTGCTCGCATGGTTGTCCTTCATCTAATGCTCTGCCAATCCTATTCAGGATGACTCAAGTGAACAGCTTGTAGATGAAAGACAATAGGGAAATTGGGCGATAGTTGCTCAATGTCTCCCTTCTTATACAATAGTACAGTCCTGCTGGTTTTCCATTAGTGTTAGTTTAGGGCTGGAGCGATAGCACAGTGGGTAGGGTGTTCGCCTTGCATGCAGCCAACATGGCCGACCCTAGTTCGATTCCTCCGCCCCTCTCAGAGAGACTGGCAAGCTACTGAGAGTATCTCACCCGCATGGCAAATCCTGGCAAACTACCCGTGATGTATTCGATATGCCAAACACAGTAACAACAAAGTCTCAAAATGGAGACGTTACTGGGCCCACTTGAGAAAATTGATGAACGGGAGGACAGTGACAGTGACAGTGTTAGTTTAGGATTCGTTGGAATAACATGCAACGAAGCACAAATGTAGTAAGCTCAGAAAATACCAAGTATGTTCAATACCCAAATAGGCACTTCAGCCTATGATGTTCAAACTGCAGAAAGAAAAGACAAAGTGAAAATCTTGAACAGAATTCAGAGGAAAAAGACACTATCTAGGAACTAGGATAAGAATCACCTGATGGTTTCTTTTTTTTTGGGGGGGGGGGTGGGTGTCACACCCAGCAATGCACAGAGGTTGCTCCTGGTTCTTACACTCAGGAATTACTCTTGACCATGCTCGGGGTACCATATGGAATGCTGGGAATCAAACTCGGGTCGGGCCATGTGCAAGGCAAATGCCCTACCCACTGTGCTATTGCTCCAGCCCCACCTGATGGTTTCTCTATTCCATCATCTGTTCTTCGACATTTGGATTGTTTCCAGATTTTGGTTATTGAGAATAGTGCTCTGAAGACAGTAAAAGTGTAAATGTATTTTCTGAATAAAGTTTTTGGGTTTGGGGGAGATGTCCAGAAATGATATTAATGGGTCATGTGAAAGCTTAATTTCTAGTTTTCTGATAAGTGTTCGTGTTGTTTTCCAAAAAGAACCACTTGACATTCCCACCAGTAGTTAATGAGGTTTTCTTTATCCCCACATCCACACCAACACGGGTTGTTTTCATTCTTTTAGATGCATGCCAGTCTCAGTGGTGTGAGGTGATATCTCATGGCTATTTTAATTTATGTCTTCCTGGTAATCAGCTATGCAGAAGATATCTTTCATATAACTATTGGTCAGATGTATGTCTTTTTTGAGAAAGTTTCTGTTTGTTTCTTTTTTTTCCTTTTTGGGTCACACCCAGCAGTTCTCAGGGGTTACTCCTGGCTCTGCACTCAGGAATTACTCCTGGTGGTGCTTGGGGGACCATATGGGATGCCAGGGATTGAACCCAGATCGGCCAGGTCTGCTGCGTGCAAGGCATCTGGCCAACCCCCCTTTTATTTTTTTCGATTAGTTTCTTGTCTGCATTATTTTTTGTTTGTTTGGGGGGCATGCCTTACACTTCTCTTGGCCCAGTGCTCAGGGATCATCTTGGTTGTGTTCAGGGGACCAATGTGATTCTATTGATCACATAGGGGTCAACTTTGTGCAAAGTAAGTGCCTTAACTCTGATCGATCTCTCTGAACCTCTTCTGTCATTTTCTCCCCATGGGGCTGATTGGCATTTGATTTTGTTGTTAAATATTATCAGTGGTTTTTATATCTTAGATGTAACCATTTGTCAGATGAGTTGTTAGGCAAATGTTTTCTTTCACTATGTGGTTTATGCAGTGATTTATTCTACTTATTAATCTTCACTTTCATTTGGTTGGCCAATGGCATTGAATCTTTGATGATACTGTCATTTTGACTTAAAATATATTTAAACATACATATTTATTCAACAATATATATACAACATCATGAAACTTTGAAATACATAGTATTTTTGGCTATATCACTATACTAATATTTGATCTCCAGTATTTACCTACATTTTGCAAGTCTGTTCCTCTAAACTATATCCTACACTTGCATCCTCCAGTCTTTAGTACCCACCATCCTATTCTGTTGTTATGAGTTCAGATTTCTTTGGGGCTTTTTTGGGGAGATGGTGAAAGTCCACACCCAGTGATCCTCATGTCTTATTCCTGATTCTGTGTTCAGGGATTGCTCCTGGTAGAACTCATGGTGTCAGGAATTGAAACTGGGTTAGCTGTTTGCAAGACAAGTGCCCTACCCATTGTACTACGATTCCTAGACCAGTGAGTTCAAATTTTTGAGATTCTACATATATTCTATATATTATACAATACTTGTTTTTCTCTGATTTATTTCACTTTGCATAATTCCCTTCATGTACATCTATGTTGTCAAAATGGCAAAATTCCTTTTTTCTCTTGAGTATCTGCTTTCTCATTTTAAGCGTTGCTGAATTTTTCTGTTCAATTAATGTGAAATATCTTTTTATTTGCTTGTGTCTTCTCATGCTTTCTTTCATTAAAGTCTTATAGTGTTTTATTGTTCTTGTCTTTTATGTCAGTGGTTAAATTTATTCCTAGGTATTTTGATGATTTTATGCTCTTCTGAATGGAATAGTTTCCTTTTTTTATGTTTTCTCAATTTTTTTTATATTGAAGCATATATCTGATTGGTTTATCAGATATATCAGCTCTAGGTTTTGTATTACAGGATTGTTATATGATATATTAATATTTTTATTTTATTTTATTTTTTTTATTAGTGAAACACCATGAGGTGCAGTTGTAGACTTACAAACTTTTGTGCTTGGGTTTCAGTTATACAATGATCGAGTACCCATCCCATCACCAGTGCCGATTCTCAACTACCAATGAACCCAGTAGCCCTCCCACTCCGCACCCCATCCCCCACCCCATCTCTGTGGCAGGGGATTCCCTTTTGCTCTCTATTTTCTTTAGAGTGTTGTGGTTTGCAATAGAGGTATTGAGTGGCCATCATATTCGGTCTAGATATATTAATGTTTTTATTCACACCAAAATTCTACTTGTCACCTGCCACCATACATTTTCATATTTTCCCATCCACTCCTCTGAGATAATTTTGTTTCTTCCATATGTTTCCTATCTTTTTAGTGTTTAAAAACAAAACTGGTTTTTATATGTTGGTTTTATATTCTACAACTTAACTGAGTTAATAATTTAGTCCTAGCAGTTTTTCAGATCAAGCACATAGTCTGCAATATCTATTTTACTTCTTTCCAATTTGAAAGCGATTTTTTTGGTCTTGCTATCTAAGACTTCCAGTGATTTTTGGATATAGTAGTAAAAGTATCACTCACTCATTTCCCATCTTAGAGGGAAATTTTTAGTCTTTCTCCATGGAGTATGGTTTAGCTATTAATTATACAGTTTTTATTTTGTGGATTTATATTCTTCCTACACTCAACTTTTTGAGGATTATTATTACTAGAGGATGTTGTATTTTATCAAATGCCTTTTCTGAATCTATGAAAGGATCATACTTTTTATTCTTCACTTTATTAACATTATATATCACATGAGTTGGTTGTATCACACTGAGTCATCCTTGTATTCCAGGATAAAATTAGGGTTGGTCATGGTGTATCCTTATCTTTTATTTTGTTCTTTTTGTTATAATGTGTTTTAGCAAGTCCTTTTGTATTGAGATAATGGGATGATTTATTAGTCTAATGACCTTGTGTGTCAAGTCTCTAGCCAGGTTTGGGAATTTCTCTGATAGTATTTAAATAAATTTTATTCAATCTGATGTCACTCCACCCCTTTAAAATACTTATTCTAATATTTGTATGGTTGATGGAATCCAGAGATCATATAGACTTGTTTCTTCTTTATTTTGTTTCCTTTGTTCTCAGATTGAATTATGACATAGTTGCCATCCTGTAAATCACTTACTCTATGTTCCATTTATTCAACTTTGCTATGGATACTCTTGGTAGCAACTTTTTAAAAAGAATTTTGTTTACTGAATTCTTTAGCATCATAATTTCTGCTTGGTTTTATTAGCTCAATTAATTGCATATTACATTTATTAATTATATGTCCCTATTTAATTGCATTGAGTTTTGCTGTAGATCCTCATCCTGAAGGGTTTTTTGTCAGCTAGATCACAACATTCTGGGATTTTACCTTTTATTGCAGGAATTTTGTTACCTTCTGGTGTTGACATATTTTTCTTGACTTCCTTGATATATTTCATATTCCTGGTAGTTTTGTTGCTGCTTTCGTGTTTGCAGTAGGAACTACCTCCTCAAATATTTGTTAACTACCTTTATCTGAAGGACTCTGTTTATTAATTCTGTTGTATCTTGGATTCTCTCTTATCTTGAACAGATATACCCATCTGCTCTTACTCCTTCTTTCAACTGACTATAATTTTGTGACTTCTCTTGTTGCTCACATAGCTGCGTCTGGATACCTTTTTTGTTATCCAGAAGGTGGTGCTATAGCTTAAGTTTGTTTTTTGTCCTTTGTTTTTTTTCACCCTTAACTGCCCATATATTTTTCCTGATAGCACTGGGTTTATGGGACCTACTTTCACTGCAGCATTCTTGAGTAAACAACCAAGAAATGCCAGCAGAAATGGGCAAGACATAGGTTTCACAATCTGGGCTCTAATCGTAATTAAGACAATGTTCTCCACTTTGAAGAGTCTCATTTCTTTTTTTTTTTTCTTGGTCTTTTTGGGTCACACCCGGCAATGCACAGGGATTACTCCTGGCTCTACACTCAGGAATTACTCCTGGTGGTGCTCAGGGGACCATATGGGATGCCTGGAATCGAACCTGTTTGGTCTCATGCAAGGCAAACACCCTACCCGCTGTTCTATTGCTCCAGCCCAAATGCTCTCCACTTTGAATCTGTAACTTTAGATATAGATATCTTTCTCTATATCTTTAGATAGAACTTCAGAGTGGAGATCATTAAGGGAAGATCTTCCACACACATATGGTCAAGCTTCCTGTTCATATCCTCACTTCAGCTCATCATGAATCATGTCCCTTTAATACTCTCATCTGTCTTTTTGCATCATCTTAGCCTCAGTCATGAAGATGCCACCTCAGCACTCTCGATGTTGCTGTGCGTAAATGATGATTCTCTGAATGTGTGCCACACAACTAGGGTGCTGGACACTTGCTTACCTGTTGTTCTTTTCTCTGGAGAAGAGGTCACCTCTGGAAAATTGATCCTTATTCTGTGTTATGTTGGGGGAAGACTTATGGTGGAATCTTTATTTTTTTATCCTTTCCACTATACCAAAAATATATATTTTGTGCTCCAGTGGCATGTTGCAATCTCTTGGGAAGGCTGGACTTATAAGAAATTTCTCTCATCCCTGGGCATCTGCTCTTATCAGCACTCTCCAGGTTTTCCCCTCCTGACGTACAGCAGAAGAGGGCAGGTTCATTTCTGCAGCTCCCTTGACTGCAGAATGTACAACACATGAAACTCCTCCTGTGTCTGTTTGCATGTGGAACTGGATTCCACAATTCGTACAAAGGCACTTTTGTTTCTAGATGGATGCCTAACTGGTTATTACTGAAGGAAGACAAAATGGAGTGTCTTCTTAGACTGCCATAATACTGATGTCATGTGTCTGGGTATGCTATAATCCCACTTAATTCTGTCAAGTGTGTTTACTAAAAAGCAGCACATATAAAATGTTTTATACAATTTGAAGGTGCACACAGACCTCCCAAATGCTATTCATGCATTCTCCAGGGGCTCATACACAGCACACTAAGAGGACTTGAGCCATATTTTGTGCTCTTTAACTAAGAATGTACATATCTATTGTCTCACAGGACCTAAAACAGGAAAGAACATAAAGATGATTTGTATTCTAAGAAGGTTTCATCATTAAAACAATTTTTTGCTAGTGCCTCACCTAGATATTTAAGTTTTATGTTTAACTACCTCTATTGATCTATATACTAATAACAGAAAAAAACATAACTTAGATCTTATTTTTAGATGAAAGCAAGTATTAAGTTCTAAAATTTTTCACTCAACTTATGCATTATTTCCCAATATTCCTCCACCCAGATCCTCCAAATTCCAGTAGGCGGGGGTCACACCCACCACCTGGCCCCCTGGCGCCGTGTAATCCCATCAATGGTCAAGACTCAGAGACTATAAAATCCAGCTCCCGGACGAGAACAGTGCAGTCTGCCCCCGCGCCTGGCTGTTCCTCGCCAGGGCCCGTTGGAGGGAAGCGGGTTGAGCTTTCCTCCCTGCCCCGACCAGGGCTTCGGCAGCCGAAGACCTCCAGGACCAGCCACCACCATGCTGAGACCACTCTCCGCACACCTGAAGGTACTGGCAGAGGGACAAATCCACGCGGGTTCCGGGGCCGAGATCTCCCAGCCTACTCGGATTGGAGTCGAGCATCCTCCACCCAGATCCTCCAAATTCCAGTAGGCGGGGGTCACACCCACCACCTGGACCCCTGGCGCCGTGTAATCCCATCAATGGCCAAGACTCAGAGACTATAAAATCCAGCTCCCAGAACCGCACGGCCACATTCGCGGCCGCGCGACATCTTAATCAGGACATCTTTTATGACATCTTATCATCTCATTCCTACTTTAGACAAAGTTGCAGGCTATCAAATGTAGCCTGCCCACAGGGCAGAGTCTGGCAAACTCCCCGTGGCGTATCAAATATGCCAAATACCAGTAACAATGATGGGTCTCATTCTCCTAAAGAGCCTTGAATATAATCTCAGGGTTAGGATGAAAGAGACGTTACTGGGGCCTGCTCGAGGCAATCGACGAATAACAGGATGATGAAATGAAAAATGAAATGAAAATATCTACAGTGCATGGATTCCATCTGGGTGAGCACTTTATTATCTCAAAAACAGGAGCCATGTGGATGTAGGCATATTCCTCATACAGCCAGGAGTGACGTGGCAATATCTCACTTCTAAGGTAATTGCAGTATTCACAGAGAGAATATAAGCAAACAATTCTAGATAATAATCTCAGCAATAGCACAGCAGATAGGGCATTTGCCTTGCATGCAGCCAACATGGCTGACCCGAGTTCGATTCCTCCAAGTCTCTCAGAGAGCCTGGCAAGTTACCGAGAATATCTCGCCCTCATGGCAAAGCCTGGCAAGCTACCTGTCATGTATTCGATATGCCCAAAACAGTAACAACAAGGCTCACAATTTGTTGAGACATTGCTGGTGCCTGCTCGAGCAAATTGATGAACAATGGGAGGACAGTGCTAATCTCAGTTTCCAAAAGAAAGAAAACTAATGCTATAGGTACCTCATTAGCACTTATTATGCATCCTGTACTGTAGCAAGTGCTTTACAAATATGGTCTATTTTATCCCTTTTAGCAACTCTATGAAGTAATTGCTATCATTGATAAATGTGTAAAATGCTGTTCTCAAGTTCAATGATTTGAAATCTTATTCCTTGGGATTTGTATATTTGGATGTGAGCTGAAGCTAAAAGAAAACTAGCTGAGGGTTATTGATGGAGTTCCTAGATGTGGGGACCACAAAGAAGCTGAGAATAGGGATGCCAGCCTGCCTGGGGATTAGATTCCTGAGTCTCCCTGATCTCCTGTCCTTGCTTCAAGCAGCACATTCATGCATGACAACCCACTGATGGGCTTATTGAGATCCGTGACCTTTGGAGTTGCTTTTTGATGCATATTATGTCTGCAAATGTTGCACCATCATGGGAGGAATCTGCTAATCCTGTTCTTTGCTTTGAAGTATTTAAGTTTTTTGGTTTTATTTTTTCTTTTTTTAAACAAGGACCTGAACCACAAGGCTTGGTTTCATTTTAACTCCTTTTTGCTTCAGTGCCAGAGTCATTGGGAAAAAATAATTTTCTTTCTTCCCTTTATTTTTTGTTCAGTAGGCTTTTCTTTAATATAAAAATTGTCAAAAGCATGGAAGATAAGAGTAATGAGACATAGCTGAACAATTCCCATTTTCAAAAACTCCCACTGTCACTACACACGTGCCTAAATAAATCCCATGCACTGCCACTCATTCTTCATTTCCTAAACGCTTAGAAACAGGTATTTCTGGCCCCAGATGACAGCATTAGAAGCACTAGAAAGTTAATGTCACTGGATGGATTCTTGTTTATTTTTGTATCCTGGGGAACTTCCCCCCTCCCTTTGGCATTTGCTCATTGAAGTATGCTCTGTTTGTACATCCTAAATGTTTAGGATCCCATTTCATTTTATTCGAGTTTTGGCTTGGGGGCTACATTTTGTTCTTTGGAACTATCCCTGACTCAGAAATCAGAGGACCATGGGATCTAAATCTGGTAACCTACATGCAGAGCATTCCTGTCTAGCCCATTGAATCTCTGGCTCTAGCACCCATTTTTAATAATAACAAAGAAAATTAGCAAACATATCTTAAATCCTTTGAATTTTTCAGATAGAATGCATTGGCATTTTTAAAAAGTAACTATCTCTTTCTTTTCTATAATGAATAGAAATGATGATACAGACATGAGTATAGGACTAAGTATCGATTTTTTTGTTTTATTTTGTTTTTGGGTCACACCCAGCAGTGCTGAAGACTTACTTCTGGCTCTGCACTCAGGGATCACTCCTGGAAGATCACATCCCATCAGGGGACCATGTGGGGTGCCAAGGATCAAAACCTGGATTAGCCAGGGAAGAATCAACCCATGGTACAAGGCAAGTTTGGTACCTGCTATATTATGGCTCCAGCCCCTGTAGAGATTATTTTAATCCATTCAAGAGAGCAAGGAGTTTATTTTCATTGCTGACATATTTCCAAAGCCTAAAATGATGCCTGGCATATCATTGTGCTCAACAAATGATTGGCACATGAATGGATAAATAAATATAGTAACTATGAAGCATATTTATTGAAAAACAGCAGTTTTCTCAGATATCTTCATAGAAATGCAGACCCTTGTACTGCAAAAGACTTGGTCAGGATAAAAAAAGGAAGCTCACTATGAAGGGTGTGATAGTAAAGAGGAAGCAGGAATAGTTAAGGTGAAATGGTTTTTAATTGCTAAAAATTGAAGATTCATTTGAAACTTACCAGGAGAAGTTAAGAAAAGGCATAAACCAGCAGTTATGTCAACATTTATTAATAGTTACATCTGAATACTAAGAGTCATCTGTATTCGACTTTATGAAATAAAATGTAAATAAGGAATGAAAAATACTTGCTTGATCCAAACCTTGAGAAATAACCTAAAAATAATTTGACTGGTACACATCTTATTATATGTTAGTATGTATATATTATATACATATATAATATAAATATACATATTATATACATGTAAGGCATTTGCCTTGCACCGGGCCGACCTGGGTTCAATTCCTCCGGCCCTCTCAGAGAGCCTGGCAAGCTACCGAGAGTATCTTGCTAACATGGCAAAACCTGGAAAGCTACCCATGATGTATTCAATTTGCCAAACACAGTAACAACAAGTCTCACAATGGAGACATTACTGAGTCTGCTTGAGCAAATCGATGAACAATGGGAGGACAGTGGACAATGGATATACAAATATACATATATACATATTATATGCATATCACTATCATTATCACCCCGTTGTTCATTGATTTGCTCAAGCTGGCACCAGTAATGTCTCATTCATCCCTGCCATGTGCTAGTGCAGCCCGATGGCATACTGGGGGCTCTTTCAGGGTTAGGGGAATGAAGATCATAATTGTTACTGTTTTTGGCATATCGAATACGCCATGGTTGGCTTGTCAGGTTCTGCTGTGCAGGCGGGATATTCTCGGTAGCTTGCCAGGCTCTCTGAGAGGGATGGAGACTTTGGGGTAGCCTCTAATCACCTTTACAGGTGTTCCCAGTTAGGCATGTATGCGGGCAAGATACTCTCGGTAGCCTGCTGAGTTCTCTGAGAGCGAGAACTAGACAATAAGAGGTATTATATTAGTTATATTGTATTGTATTATTATATTATGGGGTTGGAGCGATAGCACAGTGAGTAGGGCATTTGTCTTGCATGCAGCCAATATGGCCAACCCGAGTTCGATTCCTCTGACCCTCTCGGAGAGCCTGGCAAGCTACCGAGAGTATCTCTCTCACATGGCAAAGACTGGCAAGTTACCCGTGACGTATCTGATATGCCAAACACAGTAACAAGTCTCACAATATTACTGGGCCCACTTGAGCAAACTGATAAACAATGGGAGGACAGTGATATTATATATTATATATAGTATTATATTAATATTTTATAAAATATTCTAAAACATCTATATTAGTCACTGTTACTGTTCTTGCATGTTCATCGATTTGTGAGACTTGTTACTGTCTTTGGCATATTGAATACGTCACTGGTAACTTGCCAGGCTTTGCCGTGCGGGTGAAATACTCTCAGTAGCTTGCCGGGCTCTCCAAGAGGGGCGGAGGAATTGAACCCGGGTCAGTTGGGTCAGCTGCATGCAAGGCAAATGCTCTACCACTGTGCTATCGCTCCACTATATTCACATATACTATATATTATGAATATATAATGTATATATACACTATACATTATAAACTATATTTCATATATTCATATAAAACTATATTCATGTATACATATATATTCATATACATAAACTATACAGCTGGAGAGGTAGCACAGCAGGTAAGGCATTTGCCTTGCACATGGTTGAACTGGGTTAGATTCCTCTATCCCTCTTGGAGAGCCTGGCCAGCTACCAAGAGTATCCCGCCCACAGAGCAGAGGCTGGCAAGCTCCCCGTGTGTATTTGATATGTCAAAAACAATAACAAGTCTCACAATGGAGACATATGGAGACATTTCTGGTGTCCACTCCAACAAATCAATGACCAATGGTAGGACAGTGCTACAGTGCTACATAAAACTACATATCAACAGCCTCAACATGTGAAGAAATTTTTTCTCTTTATGTTTCAAATAGATTTTCTTTAACTCGTTAAGTATTTCTCTTTGTCTCTTAATCACATTGGTAAATATTGGTTCCATCAATACTTTTGTTATAGAAATTTTGTTGTGAAGGAAGAAGACTGGATTATAAAAAATCACAATGACTACAAATGAGTTTACAATACATCTCCCATCCTGGGAGTATCCTACCAGGACCCTTTATTTGGTGTTCCCTTCCCTACCTGAGCTGCCTTTTCCCCTAGCATGTGCGGCTGGCCTCCAAGCCATGGAGTAGACCTCCTGGTACTTATCCCGACTATTCTTGGGTGTTAGTCTCCTATTTTGTTGCTTTATGTTCCCCAGATGAATGCAATCTTTCTATGTCTGTCCCTCTTTCTGACTCATTTCGCTTAGCATGATACTCTCCATGTAGTACCACTAGTATGTAAACTTCATGACTTCATCTTTCCTAACAGCTTCATAGTACTCCATTGTGTGGATGTACCAAATTTCCTTAAGTGTCATCTGTTCTTGGGAACTCAGGTTTTTTCTAGATTCTGGCTATTATAAAGAGTGCTGCAATGGACAAACAAGTGCAGATGTTACTTCGACTATACCTTTTTGCCTCTCTGGGATATATTCCCAGGAGTGGTATTGCTGGGTCAAATCGGAGCTCAATTTCTAATTTTTGGAGAATCGTCCATACTGTTTTCCAAAAGGGCTGAACCAGTTGGCATCCCACCAGCAGTGAAGGAGGGTCCCTTTCTCGCCGTATCCGCACCAACACCAGTGGCATTTGTTCTTTAGAATGTGGGCCAGTCTCTGTGGTGTGAGATGATATCTCATTGTTGTTTTGATCTGCATCTCCTTGATGATTAATGATGTAGAGAATTTTCTCATGTGCCTTTTTGCCATTTGGATTTCTACTTTGAGAAAGTTTCTGTTCATTTCATCACCCCATTTTTAAAAAATATTTATTTATTGAATCACTGTGGGAAGAGTTACAAAACTTTCAGGTTTAAGTCTCCGTCATACAATGATCAAACACCTTGCCCTTCACCAGTACTTATTTTTCACCACCAGGAACCCTAATATACCCCCTCCCACCCCTCCCATTGCCTGTGAGGCAGATGATTTCTACTTAACCCTCTATCTACTTTGATTACATTCATCACTTGCACAAAAGATGCACCAGTATTGTTTAGAGTTTTCACCCAATAATCAGAACTGCTAAAAAGGCATAGTGAAATAATTTGTTTTCTATAGCTGTTTATGAGGACCATATGATGTCTGATTTGATTTCTGATATTTTACTTATTATTCTGGAGGGATTTCTGCAAAGAGCCAGATAATTATGAGATTGGCTTCTGTGGCTCTAGAGCCATGGCTATATTGGAGAGCCGCTCTTGGGGGGCAACTCATGACCACGGTAGGGCGTGGAGGACGAGCTATCATCACCCCATTTTTTGATGGGGTTGGATGTTTTCTTGTTGTGGAGTTCAACCAGTGCTTTGTATATCCTTGATCTCAACCCCTTGTCGGATGGGTATTGGGCAAATATCCTTTCCTATTCTGTAGACTATCTTTGTATTTTGATCACCATTTCTTTTGAGGTATAGAAGCTTCTTAGTTTAAGATAGTCCCATTTGTCTATGTCTGTTTTCACTTGCTTGGCCAGTGGCGTGTCATCTTTGAAGATACCATTTGCTTCAATGTCATGGAGTGTTTTACCAACCTTGTCTTCAATGTACCTTATGGATTCTGGTCTGATGTTGAGGTCTTTAGTCCACTTTGATCTTACTTTTGTACATGGTGTTAGGCAGAGATCTAAGCCCATTTTTTTGCATGTAGCTGTCCAGTTTTGCCAGCACAGTTTGTTAAAGAGGCTTTTTTTGCTCCACTTCACATTTCTTGCTCCCTTATCAAAGATTAAATGATCATATCGTTGAGGGGAGATGTCAGTATATTCAACCCTGTTCCTCCCAGGATGGCAGATGTATGCTGAAAGTAGACTATAGATCAAACATGATTACCACTCAATGCCTCTTTTGCAAACCACAGCACCCAAAAGGAGAGAGAGAACAAAAGGGAATGCCTTGCCACAGAGGCAAGGTGGGTTGGGAGGGATGGGGAGTGGGAGGAACACTGGGATCAGTGGTGGTGAGAATGGCCCTGGTGGAGGGATGGATACTCGATCATTGTATAACTGAAACCCAAGCACAAAAATTTGTAAGTCTACAACTGTACCTCATGGTGCTTCACTAATAAAAATTAAAAATAAATAAATAAAAGTTCTCTCTGTTAACCCCAAAAAAAGGTCTATAACAAATATATTATATTTTTAATTATAAAAGTGCAAGATTCAGAGAACAATAAAACAAGCACATATGCTATTGTGTATATATATGCCTATGTAATATAAAGAGAAAAATAATTAAATTTTACTATTTGAAAACCAAAAAAGTAAATAAAAATGAGTAAACAATAGACTGTTGTGTATCAGATGGTTAAAGGGAAAGTGATTCTGATCCATATGTAACTTCAGGAGAAAGCACTATTTGTAATTTTCATGATCAGTGCTTACAATTCTCTGTTCCATGAAATATAATGGCATTTACCTATTTTATTTTTTATCGATTTGATATTCAAATTATAGCCCCCAACAATCTTAACTGTTTCATAAAAAAAAGATATGATTGTTCAAGAGAATAGTAGTTATAAAGTCTTCATGTACTCATTTCTGTCATGATTAAAGTACATGAATTGGAAGATAGCCACATTCCAGAAATCGGTGTGATAAAACTCAGATTTCAGAAAACAGTTCTACAAATTTGCTTCTCAAGTTCTTTGTCAAATCATAGTTGTATAATTCACCTGAAAAAGAATAGGCATGGCATTAAATCACTGAAATATTTCCCCCCACATTGTAATAACAACGATAGAATCAAATAAAATCTGGTTTTTATCATGCTGATCAGTTAATTTAACATAGTGGTGAAAAATAGAAGGTTCAATGTCAAGTGATCATGGATTTCTGTAAAATGAACTTTCCCCAAAACCCAACAGCTTAAACAACAATTGATTGATAGAATTATATGTTTTTGCATTTACAGGGAATGTAAGGTGCAGGGATTTGAGTTATGTCAGTTGGGCATGGTAAGTAAACATGACTGGACTTCTTCATGCCTATGCATTGGCTAATAGCTTAGCTCTAGGCCAAGCTTGACTCCTTAGCTGGACAGTTCTGCCCTCTCTACTCTTGCACTATCCCTCCCTTCCCCCATGCCTCTTGTCTATCAACTTTCGTCTGGAATCCTTGACTAGCTTCAGCTTGTCTTTCTCTTCTGTAAGCAAAACGTATTAGTCCCTCTCTCACCAGGCCTCACCTGAGAGCTGGCACAGCATAGCTACTGCCTCATTCTATTTGTCAAAACAAGTCTCAAGTTCAACCTAGAATCAAGAAATAAGGAAGATCTACTCTGCTTATTTTCTAGAGGAAATGGTATAATACATGGATGCAGGATTGTGAGGAATTAGAAGCATGATATAATTTATTGGAACTGGAAATAGAAGTATATATAGAATAAGAGGGAAAAGTAGGAAATGAATTTCAAAAAGGAGTTATTATGGCCATAATACATTATTGATCATTAGCTATCCGGAAGAATTATCTCAAGAGTACAGATAGTTGATAAATATATGTGCTTAAAAGATACCTATGTGGACTGATTCCCACACTAATTTTCTAGGTCAGTTCTCTGGCTATGATCACAATATCGGTAGAATCATTTGAGAATGTGACAGAAATGTAAGTTCTCAGGTCCTTGTTCTAAACCTACCAAGCCAAGAACTGTGGCAGGGGTGGGGAGGGAAGCTTCAGTACATATTCTGACAAGACCTCCAGGTAATGCTGATACATACCTACTAAAGATGAATGAAGTGATTTACTTCTTTTGTCATATAATCTTATAGTAATTTTTATAGCTTCCTGTAATGAGAGCATCGCATCCTTGAGTCTTGTTTTTGACAGTGTCCACTGGGAAGATCACAAAGCGTCCTGAAATTTTGGCAGATAATTTTTTTTACTCTTTTTTAAAAAAATTTTATTAGTGAGACACCATGAGGTACAGTTGTAGACTGACAAATTTTTGTGCTTGGGTTTCAATTATACAATGATCAAATACCCATCCCTCTACCAGTGCCCATTTCCCACCACCACGGATCCCAGTATCCCTCCCCTCCCCCCCATCCCACCCTGCCTCTGTGGCAGGGCATTCCCTTTTGTTCTATCTCTCCTATTGGGTGTTGTGGTTTGGCAGATAATTTTTAATTTTTATTTTCTTACATACGCTCATTGGGCTACAGGGAGGAAAATTGCTTGAGATATTGCCTCCTCACAGAGCCTGCTATTTTCTGTTACTCTGTTCTTCTAGGTATTTGCTCTTCATACTTAATGGTACTTTTGTTTTAAACTTATGTGATATTAAAATTAAGTGAAAAATTTATAATCTTTCTCATGTTTACCACATGCTCCACTTCTACCCTCCCCCCCACTTTACCTGGCTCTATAGCAGGCACTTTTCTTTTCTCTCTCTCTCTCTCTCTCTCTCTCTCTCTCTCTCTCTCCTCTCCCTCTCTCTCACTCACTCTCTCTTTCTCTCTCTCTCTCATTACATATGAATACAGGCACAGTAGTAAATTGAAACTATTGCTCCAAAATATAATCCTGGGTATGCTATTCTAATTGGAGAGTTAAATATCACCTATATTTCCAAATATGAGTTATAACTATAGATTAATCAGAGAGATTTATCCCTTTCTTCTCTGTAAAGATATCCATGTACCAAAAAGAAAATTACATGAGAGAGTATATTTTCCAGGTTCCAAATACACTCCAAAGAGCACTCCCAAATAGGTATTGAAGAGAATTTAAGATAGTAAAAGGAAATTTAAAGAATAATGAAATACTCTAAAACTAGTATCAGTTGAAAACAACCATTCTTCTAGGTCTGACAGGCTAGAGGGAGCAGTTCTAAGGTCCTACTAGAAAGCCTTGCTAATACTCTGACTCTAGAAGCAGCTGTGATTAAGGAAAAAAATTCAAAGGCATGTTATTTGGCACTTATTTTCTGAATCATGACACATGGATCCTTTTCTTCCTATTTATATATTTTATTTGTTTTCATTAGCTAATTGTTATTTTTTATATTTCATTATGCATAGTACTTTACAGAATCATTTTGAAATTGCATTCAGCCAGCATGGCTGACCCGAGTTCGATTCCTCCGACCCTCTCGGAGAGCCCGGCAAGCTACCAAGAGTATCTTACCCGCATGGCAAAGCCTGGCAAGCTCCCTGTGACGTATTGGATATGCCAAACACAGTAACAAGTCTCACAATGTTACTGGGCCCGCTTGAGCAAATCGATGAACAACGGGAGGATAGTGATAGTGATAGTGATTTATTGTGTTCTGGGAATTTTTTCAGAAATGTAGCTGAAGTTCTGGGAACAGAACCTCCTTCTAAGATCAACTAATCAACCATGCAGTTTCATTTGTACACACACATGCGCATGTGCACACACACACATACACACACACACACACACCTAGAGGTTCTAAGATCATAGTACTTAATCTTTTACTGCATTTTTTATTGATGACTTTAATAATATTATGAAGGTGCTATACATCAAATTAGTACCAGTGCCTACTAATTCTTTTTCAGTTAAAGTTTCTCCACAATTGAGCAACTGGGGGAGAAGCCAAGAGAATTTATGGATAACTGGATGGTTAGAAAGCTTGTTTTTGTCAAATCATTAGACGGACCACAGAACCTAGGTTAACAAAGTGAAAAGATGTGGGTATGGACAAAAAAGCATCCAGTGGACTGCGGTGGAGGAATGTTGGCACTTTGATATTGGCACTGAACATTACATCCCTAAAACATGTAAATCTTTACACACTTTTGAAATGTTACCTCAAGAGAAAATAAATTGGGGAAGGAGGGTGAAGAAAGGTTTTCGAAAAGGACAAAACAAAAAAGACAATACCCATAGTTTTAATTGTGGATGACAGATTCATCCACAATTAAAACTATGACAGGAATTTGCTGATTCTCTGCTAACCCCTGGAAACTATCACAAATCTTGAGTCAAAGCCCTGGAGAGAGATTCTTTCAGCCCTGATATCTCCTGTGCTGAGTCTCTCCTTTGTGGATCAGATCTAAAGATGCCATCGGCAGCAACAGGGCAAACAGCAAACAGTTCTTTACTCCTGACCCTGAAATAAATGCGAGGTGAAACATTTTGTTCTTATCCAGGTAAATAGTGAGACCAAAACAGGAAATGGTTTAGGTTTAGGAAGCTCAGGTCTTCACAAGAGGCTCTTGGACTTTTAAAAGTCTGTCAGTTTGGAGTCATAAAACACTTCATTACATTGGATCCAGGCTAATCTCCCATCCTGAAGTCAGCTGATGAGCTATTTCAATTCCCTCTGCAACCTTAAAACTCCTTTGCCTTGGAACTTCACATTGCTTACAGGTTCCAGGAACTAGGGCACTAATGTTTTGGGGCTAGAGGTTGGGGCATCATTTTGCCAACTGCATTATCCAAAGAACACTTTTAAAAAAAGTTTTCAACCTAGACTGTATAGCCATTATTTTCCCCATGTGACTATAAAATAAGTAAAAATATCTGAATGGCATAAAACTATTTTAAGACAGAGAACCTAACTATATAAATGAGTACCATCCAGCTTTCTTTGAGGAAAATTGTTTCCATCTGCTTTATATCTGTATGAATCATAAAGATGGCTAGAAGGATCCAGGAATCTGGTACAAATGAGGAAACCCCAATTGAAGTAAGTGTGAGCTTTGAAAATAAGCCAACATTGTGTTTGGATAATAGACCATTAACAAAGGTTAATTGTACTTAATCTCCATGCAGTTTGATTTTTTAAAATGAATTTCAGGCAATTAGAGTCTGTTGGGTAAATTGTTAAAACAAAATATGAATATTGCTCTGAGTAATAGTGTAAAATGTGTTTTTAAAATTAACATCCATTTTTTAAATTAAAATCAATAAGAAACGCATTTCAGCAAATAAGAAGCAAATTGATGAACTTAAGCATTTACCAGAACAACTCAGAACACTCATTTTTAGCTCATAAACTAATGAATACTAAATTAAGACCATTTCTGAGCAGAAAGAACTTTGTTTTTCTTTCGTGGGAAATGGAAAGGGTGCTAATTAGGAATATGAAACATTATGACATAATGAAGCTACTGAATCGCTCCAAATTTGTCCTGAATTTTGTTCGCTTCAGGGCTGTGGTGGTAATTTTATTCTCTATCTTATGTCCAAGAATGAGCTACCATCTGCTTCAGAGTAAGTTTACCTACACTAGAACTCTCACTACCAATGAAATTGTTTATTTATTAAACTAATGGATTCTGTCCTTGTTAGCATTTGTCATAATATTAAAATGATCTTTGAATCCATATAGAATCCAATTTAAATAGACTTGATTTAAATTTCTAAGGCACTTTGTAAGATTTCTATATTTGCAAATGTGTTGAACCTTTACAGTCTATTTTCATCTTACCTTCATACAAATAAAATTATTCAAAACATATGAAATCTGTCTCCAGGGCCTCTCCCCTGAAAGTCAAAGGTCAGATCTTAGTTGTACCTCCTTATCCTGGGTAAAGAATATTCTGTTTCTAAACGCTGTTTCTTATGACGTCCCCTGCTTGATAAAACTTTCATGGAGTTGTATCCTTGTCTTCCCTTCCAATATGATTATAGACACACACACATCCAAGCTTTTATGACTGTGCTTTTGACATGACTGCCATGATTTTCAATTTTCTCATAAAACTGGGTTGATTAGTCAGTGATTCTGCATCTAAACTCTGCACATCATCTTTCCAAATGACATCAGTCTTGAAACTACTGCCAGTTCCCCCCAGTTCCCTCAAAGCCTTTGGAAACAGGTTTTGAAGTAAGTGTTCAGCAGGGAGAAGAGGGTCCCTTGGCAATGAATTTCAAAAGGTCACAAGATAGACTCTGAAAAGGATTGCCTGAAGCATGGCCCCAGCTCCACACTCCCATTCTCCAAGGTTTGTCCCCCTTAAGAGATGATTCGGTTACTTTATGTACAATAAAGGAATGAGGAAGGGGAGAATGAAAGAATAGAGAAAACTAAACTGTAGTAGTCAGGATGTGGTGGAATCAAATTGCGGTTTTCGAATTGCGAATGTCTTCCTGGTCTGGAGGAGCTGAGTTCTGGAGGAGAGTCGTGGGCTCTGTTAGTAGACACCTCCTGTCTGCTGCTGGAACACATCAATTGTATCTTCATCCTCCATTTCCAACTTTGCAGGTGTATCTATTTCATTGATTGGCTGCCCGTCGAATCGGAATCTGATCTGCCTCATTGACAAACCCTGTCGTTCACAATAGGCTTTCATTAGTTTGCTAAGCGGTGTATGCCTCTTAATCTTAAACTGCACCACAGAACCATCCTGACCCGCCACCTTCAAATTAATATGATCGTTGTTCTCGGTCTTGACGCCTTCCTTGGGCTTTTCGTCGGCCATGGTGAACGCCGGAAATCTCCCCAGCGACCGCTTCACAAAAGAGGTACCAGGTCCGCACCGAACGCGCCAAGCATTGCATTTTTTTTTTTAACTAAATGGCCAATGGTATGTTTTGATTGACATCAGATGGAGATGGGACTGGGAAAAAACATTGGGTCTGTGAAAATACCCCCTTTCTCCATTAGTGGCATGCTCATTCAGCTCTTATCTTTATATTCCAGTAAGTTATTTTGCTCTCAATGTTTAACAAAAAAAGAACATAAAAATTCTTGCATACCTTGTTTGATTGGAGAATTTTAATGTTTTTCATTTATCATTGTAAAACCAAGGACAATTTTATAACTTTTTTGTACGTAGCTGTTACATGTAGGGCAATCTGTCTTTAAGTAGGGATAAATTACTCTAAAAGGAATGAATCCTAGATAGTTTTCCCTTCAAGTCAAGCGTCTTGTTGTTTAAATAAATTTCTTGTTTAAAATGAAAAAACAAAGAGATGATTCAGCAGAAACAAAAGACCCTGATTAGACTAAGCCGAGCATCTGAGTTCAAAATTCTTTTACCTAACAATGCCACACCGAAGCCCCAAGCCAGGGCAGATGAGAAAAGACATTTTAAAAAACAGCTATGAAAAAACAACTGGAACACACTCTATTTTTGACTTGTCCACATCCTCTGCAGCATCTCCCACATCTCGATCTGGGGTATGTGACTTCTTTCTTTTACTTTTAGTTCACGTTTTGGCTTCTCTCTCATTCTCCCCACTTTCCTCATTTATCACTCTCTCCACTCTTTCTTGCTCTCTCTTCGCTCATTTTTCCTAAATAAAGGTATTTTGTTTCATTATCATCTCATGAAATAAAAAAAAATAAGAAATCTAGGGATTGGATAAAGGTCCAGAGGTTAAGGTTCATGTCCACAGGAGCTCATACAAACTTTTATGAGTTTTGACCTCCCCAGGCACTTTACCTGCAATGTCTCAGGGGGCCAGTGAGTTAAACAGGAGGAAGAGTTTTCTCTCTCTGTCTCTTCTCTCTCTCATGGTTGCCACCTCCTGTGCTAGTGGCTTCCCAGACACTCCACTGGCAGCTCCAAGATGGCCTAGAGTCTCCACTTCTTACTAAGTCAGATGCAAGAGGATTGTCTCTTCCTAGTATAAAAAGAGGTAGTAAGGTATAGGAGCAAGAGAAGACAGCATGGAGCTTTATTGAGGTTTACTTCAGATCACTTCCTTATCAACTAACAACACCAGAGTGGGTGGTTCAATGACAAAATCTGTCTTGGGTGGCAAGAGGGGAGGAGCTTCACCAAATTCTACTCAGGTCATCCCCCACAACCTCCATCATGTACCAGTCCCACATGAGACTAAATGGGTAAGACACTTCCAGTCCATGAGGTATAAGTGTTGCATCTTCTGAGAAGTTCTGGGAGGCTCTCCTCATGAACAACAATGCTATGTGCTTTTTACGTTCTTCAACAGATCTGATTGAATTTGATTAGTCCTTTTGCATTTCACTAAATATGCTGTTTCTCAAAAAATATTGCTAATTTTTTAAAATTATGTCCATTAGTGTAGTTGTAATACAATGCTGCAAAAAGGGCAGTATTTTGTGTAACTCACTTTGTGAGCCGGGTGCTCATGTCTTGTCACACAAGATATTTTATTTCTCATTCTGCACTCTTTTTTGCATGATTTTATTCATCATTTCATTTTTTGAAATATTAAGTATATTAATTATTAATAATATTAATATATAAATATTAATATTATGTTTCTCATCATGTGACATTACTGAGACATAATTCACATGAAATATTGTACACATACTTAAACTGTATAACTTTCTACTGTTGTCTTATATACACCCATGAAAGGTCATCTACAATGAAGATAATAAATACTTTGATCACTCCTGCATTAATCTATGATCCTTTATAATCTCTACTGTTGATCTCTCCTTGATTTCTCTACTGAGTAACGAGGTTCAGAGTCTTTCCATGTGCTTTTTTGGTCAGAAATTCTGGGGTGGGGGAGTTTTAGTCCTTTTAAGAGACTGTATGTGTGTATGTATATGGAGGGGACTTGTATGTGTGGGATCCCCCTGACAGGATCCACTCCCAGGGATGCTTAGCTCAGTGGTGGTGCTAGGACCCATTAGGACCACACTTGTAGGTGTTTCGGACGCAGGCAGTGCTGGGGATCCATCTCAGGGCATTTCAGTTGCCGAGTATGTATCTCACCCTTTGGGATCCTATCACTATTCTCCTACCTTTATCCTCATTTATTTATTTTTAGTCTGTTGGTAATGCTGGGGATTGAATCTGCTGCCTCACACATGACAAGCAAGTCCACTACAAATTAGATATCCCCAGCCGTCAATGTAATATTTGAAGAAAGAAAGAAGGCTGGATTCAATAATTGACCAAATAACTATTTTGAGATTCATCCATGCTGTTGTGTGTTTGAATGGGCTCTTCCCTTTTATTACAAAATAGGTTGCAATTTGTTCATTTGTTCACTATTTGTGGATAGCTGGTTGGTTTTTTTCACTCTAGCTTGGAGTAATCATAAACAGTCAACTATCAACAGTCCTCCAGCTGTTCATCTGTTTGCTTGAGTGGGCCCAATAACATCTCCATTGTGAGACTTATTGTTATTGTGTTTGGCGTATCGAATATATCATGGTTAGCTTGCCAGGTTTTGCCATGTGGGCAAGATACTCTAGGTAGCTTCCTGGGCTCTACGAGAGGGGCGGAGGAATCAAACTTGGGTTGACCAGGTTGGCCACATGCAAGGCAAACGCCTTACCCACTGTACTATTGATTCAGCCCCAATCATAAAGAACACATAAACATTATTTCATTTGTATGAACATAGCTTTTTATTTTGATAAATACTTGAGTTAAAATGGCTGAATCATTAGCTGGCTATATGTTCATGTTTAAGCAAATTGCCGAATGTTTCCAAAGTGCTACAACTTTTTACCTTCCAGCTACTGGAGTATGAGACTTAAAATTCCTCCTATACTTCACCCACACTTGGTGGGGTCAATGGTTTCAATTAGAAACAGTCTTATAGTTGTGTAGTGGTAGCTCATGATGGTTTTAACTTACACTTCCCTACAAAGGAATGAGGTTCATAATATTTTTATGTGCTCTCTTGCCTTAGTAAATCATTTTTGGGAACGTTATCTGTAAAATGTAGTCCTAAAATTTTAATTCAGAAATGAAATACTTTAAGAAGGACTAATACAATGAATCACTGTCAATGGGAACCCAGAGCTGGCACCATAGTTTTTCGGTGCTTCTTGTTTTTTTTTTTTTTTTTTTTTTTTTTTTTTTTTTTGGTGCTCTGTATTCTGACTGTGAAAATGAGGTTTCTCCTCATTTGGGTTCAATGATTCTGCCTTCACTGGCTGGAAAAAGAACAAAAATAAGATGAGTTATTTTTGGACTTGAGTTATTATTACCTTGAAGTCATCATTCTTTGCAGAAATTGGTAGTGGGAGAAATATTTCAGTTCAAAGTATGTCACAAATACCTTGCCATCTTTACTGAATGTCTGTTACAGTGCAGGCCCTGCCCTGCCCTCCACCAATAAGACCTTGTATTCAAGGAGTTGACAAATGTGATACATCCCAAGTTCTGAAGTAGCCCATTTGTCCAAGAAACTACATGAATAAATATTGCAATAATCAAAAACTTAAATTCCCAGCTGTGAACAATCCAACCAAGAATTTTGCATCCTAACTTCCTATTGTCAGAAAATTTCAGATATTGTCATTTGGTGCCAGCACTGCATTGTGAATCTGAGCAAAATACTAATTGTACCAAAAATATACTTATTATAGATCCATTTCCAGATCACAATCACTAGGTCAGATATTGTATTTATAATTATTTTCTGTTTTTGTGGGGTCATACCAGAGTTGCACAGGGGTTACTCTGGGCTCATGCACTCAGGAATTACTCCTGGCCATGTTTGGGGGACCATATGGGATGCTGGGAATTGAACCCAGGTGGGCCCCATGCAAGGCAAATGCCCTACCCACTGTGCTATTGATCCAGCTCCAGTATTTATAATATTTTTATCTTTTACTACCACCCACTAAATTTGGACCTGTGCAGTCATTTTATTAAGGAAGGAAACCAGTGGTGAAATAATACCTCTAAATCCAGAAATATGCAATTTTAAGAAGCAGGATTAAACCCAGATACGAAGGACTCTACAACATTTGGCACACATCTTTTGTTGTTGCTGAGAAAAGACATTTTACCTGTGAGCCCTCCCTGTAGAAGAGTGCTTAGATCTAGATCTAACTTAACTGCTTTTAATGAACTGCCCCATTAAAGTAAAATTAGCCTGACTTGGACAACAACAACAGAAGTCTAGACAATAAGAACAAATATTCTGACATATCCATGGACAGAAACGTATGCTAAAAAAAATCTTCCAGAACAGAACACAAATGATATCTTTTTTTTAAAATAATTATTTATTTATTGAATCACTGTGGGAAAAGTTACAGAGCTTTCAGGTTTAGGTTTCAGTCTTGTAAATATCAAACACATTTCCCTTTACCAATACTTATTTTTAACCGTGAATCCCAATAGAACCCCACCTCCCACCCCTCCCAATTCCTGTAAGGCAGATGAGTTCTAGTTAACACTCTATCTACTTTGACTAGATTCATTGTTTTGATAAAAGATGCACCATTATTATTTAGAGTTTACGACCCCCCCCCCCCCAAATCAGACATGCTGAAAGAGCGTTGTGAAATGGTTTGCTTTCTACAGCTGGGTTTTAAGAATTAAATGATGTCGCGCGGCTGCTATTGCGGCCGCGTGGTTTTGGATTTCTGCTATTTTACTTATTAACCCTGGAAGTATTTCTATTAAAAGTAAGATAGTTAAGGGATTGGTTTCTGTGCTCTGGAGTCGTGGCCGTGCCAGAGAGCCGCTCGTGGAGGGCGACTGGTGACCTCGGTAGGGCATGAAGGACGGACCCAGAATGCCCCCCTTCCCATGAGGTCCCTGCCGCCCCCACCCCCGGCTCAAACCTGCTGTCCACAAGCCTCCCGTGCAGCCGCCATCTTTCTTTCCAGAGAGGCCAGGGCGAATGGGGCAACACCCTTTCCCCTCCGGGAAGGCATGCTGGCGCAGTTTAACACATAGTCCATTTGCTTTTCTGCTCCAAGCGGCTGTTTTTCTGTGCTAAGTCCTTGTGCTTCCGGGGACAAATGATATCTTAATGGGATGCCCTGTTTAGATTTCTCTCATTTCCAGGCTGGAAACATACAGATGCACTTTGCCTCAATCAAACAGTAAGGTAGTGACTCAATTTACACAGAAAATTCAGAAAAGCTATGGGGTAAGGAGTTTTATTCAAGACAGTGCTCCTCATTCTTTTCTCAGCCATAGCTGTCTCTTTTCAAAACTTGTTTCCTTCTTGTGCACCCTATCCCACCAGTTGTCACCCCCAGACTTGTGTTGAGGTTCACACTGATATATTTTCACTTGAGATCCCCCAGGAGTTTCTTGTGAGAGCCATCTGACCCCCCACCCCCCATTAAGAAACACTGCTCTAATATATAACCAGTTTCTAGAATGTGCCAAGGTCTCTCAGGCTGTAGTCTGCAGCCCCCCAAATTATTGATATTTACTCCTTACATTTCACTCCTTTCTTGACTATGCTCATTCCTATCAATTTTCAGGTCTCCTTTGAAATTTCACTGTAGTTATCTTGTAACTATGGGGACGCCAGGAATGATGAGAGGGTTCATCAGTCTAGGGCACTGGATGCTGAGCATGGCCAAGATAAAGACAGCCACCTAGGTCATAAACTCGTCATCATATGACAGAGTTTATTAAGATGGTACAATGGTTACATTGGGGTGAAAGGGATGCATCACATGTGAACCATGATATGGGAAGAAGAAGGTGAATTCTATGGTTACATGGGATAGATGGGACAGAGTGTCACGAGGTGTTATGGAATATTTCTATGAGCTAATGCCATGGTAGAACAATAAGCTTTATGGAAGACCCAAATGTTGGCTTGGCTTTCCCTAATCTCAAGCCTGGCCACCCCCTGTCAGTCACATCCTTAGTTACCTGACTGGGGAGAACCCTTACCTCGCCCCCCCCCCCCCCATGCTATGTTTAGTTTCTCTTTTTTGCTTCCTCAACATCACTGGCCTCCTTTTCCTACAGGGATTTCTTTCAACACCCTTTATTTGTGTGAATCTGTAGCCCCAGTTCTTTTCCACTCGAACCTCACCTTCAACCCAAGTTCCGAGGGACTGGGCCAGATTTACTTACCACCACACATTCAGCCCTTATTGTAGTGTCAGACTCACAGTTGGGACACTTCATTGTGAGTGTAACCCTTCCACTCTTTCTCCTATTTTTCTACCACTTAATTCCTAGAAATGAAGCAGGATGAGGCCTATTTTGAAGTGGACTAGTTGTTTGTCTCTACCACCCACAAGCTCATAATGATTTAAGAGCCAGTGCTGAAGCACGGTGAAGCAACGGAGTGCTCCAGGTGCTTCGTGTTAGCAGGATGATCTTCACTCCCTCCCCCCACACATATACATACATACACAATTAATGCATTCTTTCTCTGGAAGCTGGGCTTTGAAAGTTGGCTATGGAAGGAACACAGACATATGGGGGCGGGGGAGAGATCCAGACAGTGATTTTGAAGGTGCCGTGTGCCAGAATTGGACAAATTCCAAGAGACAACAAACTATATGATCAATGCTAACATAAATAGCATAATATATTGACAATAATACTAATGAATCTGACTTTTTTATGAAATATATTTATCAAGCCCTTCCCATGCACTATAAAGAGTGAAGATTTGAATCTGCACAGAAGCTCCACCAAGCTTACACTTTAATGCCTTTCTCAGCCAAAACCAAGACCTTAGTAAGCAGAGTCATCAGAAAAAGTCTTATTCTGGATAGGACATGCAATGCAAAGGTTGGTAATTTCTTGGATTGCACAACTTAAAGTGGAATCTATAGACCAGAAACATCAGCAATGTCTAGAAACTTAATTGAAATGCACACCCTATATCAAATCCCAAAACTGAGAATCTTGGGGGAAAACACCCAGGAATATATGTGTTTACAAAGTCTTCAAGATGACTTTCATGAATCTTAAAATTGAAGAAGCCCTGTAGTATCCCTCACAAATCTCCTACATGGAGTATAGATAGGAAATATAATATTAAAGTTCAAAGTACTGCAGTATTATTATTGTTCTTTTATTTTATATTTATGGCCTAATTTGACCCATATATAAAAAATTAATTTATTTTTGTTTTTTGGATTATACCTGGATATGCTAAGGTTTTACTCCTGGCTCTGCATTCAGGGATCATTCCTGGCTGTGATCTGGGGACCATATGTAGTGTCAGAGACCAAACCTGTGTTGGTTGTGTGCAAGATAAATCATTATTCATTCTACTATTTCTCCATCTGTGACACAGACTTTTCTATCGCTCCATTCATCCATCCTTCTGTATACAGAATTCCTAGTTCACAACACACTATTAATGAAGACGAAACACACGGAAAAAGAAAATAGAATATTAGCAGCTAATGATTTCAACTTCAGAACTGTTCAGTGGGACCCATCTTCAGAACTCTAGGATCATTGTTTAGGAATAGAAGGAATTTCTGGGTAGATTGTGTAGTCAGGCCTGGAAGTACATATTTTAGAAGCCACCAATCCATAATAGTGAAACTGTCATTACATGCAGATAAAAATATCCAGGGACAATGACAAGAAAAGGATAAAAGAACACAGAGTGTAGATCAGTAAGATTTGAGGTTTGGCCACAGAGGAGGAGACTGTAAGCAGAGAGAGAGAGAGAGAGAGAGAGAGAGAGGAGAGAGAGGAGAGAGAGAGAGACTGAGGGGGAGAAAAGAGGGCAGGGGAGGGAGGGGGGAAGAGGGCAGGGAAGGGGAAGAGAGGAGAAGGGAGGGGAGGGAGGAGGAAAAGGGAAGGGAGGGGGGAGGGGAGGAGAGGAAGAGTATCAGAGGTAGGAGAAAGAAAAGGGATTGCTGTTCTAAGATTCCAAAGGGGAGTTTCAGGGAGGAAAGATTGAATAGTAGAATCAAAAATCAAAGAGACGAGAACAAAAATAGCAATATCAAGGTCACTGTTACTTTTATCAACAAATGAAAGTCAAAAAGCCACTGGGATTGGTCAAGAGATCAGTGAAACAGAGGGCCTGGAGAAAACAGGTATTCGATTGCTTTGAACAAAAGATGTGGGACTGGAAAGAAAAAGTCCAGCAGAGTTTTGTTTTACCTTTTTAAAATAGCAGAAACTGAAACATTTATATATTGAACAGAAGCAAGTGAGAGAAACGTATTAAGGTGTAGGAAACAGGATATTGAACTGATCAAGCAAAATTTTCTGATGCTTGAGCCTCTGACATTTGTAGAGTTATTTTGATGCTAGTTTCATAAGAAATATTTAATAGATGTGCTGACTGCATGTATGAAATAATTATTGGATTCCAAGAAATCTCAGAGTAAAGAGCCACAGCTCTTCCTCTGAAAAAGGCTGGAGGTCCTTTAGGGAGGCACCTCATCTCTAGCTGCTACCTACCATATACTCCAGTCCCAGCTCCTCAGTATTTTCTGAGAATGTCATGGCCTGCTCTTTGAACACTGAATCTAAGGTGATACATTTCATTTTTTTCTCTATCTGAGTGCCTTTCTGAGCCTACTCATCCTTCAAGAGTTCCCTCTGCCATCAGCTCCTTCATAAAACTTTTTCTCAAAGTTCAAATTCACCTTCATATCCTAAGACCTTGACGACTTCATGTTTTATATCATGAGTCTACTTGCCAAATTCACTTCCAGATGCCTGATTGAATTTGCCTCACTATATTGGAAACAAACCTTATAGCTACTTATACTAAGTTCCTCAGAAAATGATAGAAACATTGTAAACACTAAACCCGGATTATTAAATTAAGAACTGAAGAACTATTGAGTACTGGTTTTCACAAACAAGGTGATTTTTTAAAAGATTCTCAATTTTAAAAAAATAACCTTTTGCGTAGTTTCAGAAAATATCAAGGTGCTTTAAAAAAAGATTTTTTTCCTGAAATGTCAAAGCCCAGAGCAACCAGATTTATGGTTAGACTATTAAAGTTGTAAAAGGATTTTGATTAGCCCTGTTCCAAGACAAGTACATTGACAAAGCAGAACAATAACCCTACTACTCTCATGAATGGCTTCAGAGTGTGGCTTGGGTCATTGAACAATGATTCAACAACTGAACAGATTGAACAAAGTGAATTTTTATAAATCTGTTTATTAACCCCAAATCCTTTTGTTACTATTGTCTGTGATTGAGGTACAAGATATATATTTTGGTTTCACTGAAACCATGCTGATACAGACTTAAAGACATTGGAGGTGAAGGCAGATTTTTGTAGCTTTTTATATTATGATATTTTGTTACTGTTGATGCAAATTGATTAGATGCAATTGGTAGCCTATCTAACAGCCATTTCTAGTCCTCTTCCCTGCACACTCAAAAATTTGTTTCATCCAAATATTTACCTCTTTAAGCTAAGCTTCAAGAAAACTGGATGTCTCCCATATCCCAGACAATGGCAATAATCAATCATGGTAAGGTCATTATTCTTTAGAGTAGTCAATCTATGAAAAGCCAGGAACAGAATTCTAGTCAATGATACACGAAGAATGATTCTTTCAGGTCTCCTAAAAGAGTTTTTCTCACTTTTGAAAAGAAATCTGAGCAGGGGACTTGATTTCTACAATACACTTCAATTGTGGGTGAAATGTGATGCCTAGAGCTGGTGTGACTGTTCTGTGACCACAGGTGACAAATTTGAGGGGGGCATGGAGCCAATGCAGTGAGAAGGGCAGAAAACAAAGATAGAATATTGGTGAGCTGATGAATTAACCAGTTTGCTTTCAATACCAAAAATTAAAATTCCTGTTATTCTTACACCTGTTGAATTTTTTTTTTTTTTGCTTTTTGGGTCACACCCGGCAATACACAGGGGTTACTCCTGGCTCTGCACTCTGGAGTTACTCCTGGCGGTGCTCAGGAGACCATATGGGATGCTGGGAATCGAACCCGGGTTGGCTGCATGTAAGGCAAACGCCCTACCCACTGTGCTATCGCTCCAGCCCCACACCTGTTGAATTTGATCTATTCCCAACTGCCTTCAGAGATTCACCAGTTTTTCTAGTATGATAAGCTACTTTGACTTAATACTTTACTGTGACTTCTCAAACAACTGCTAAAACATGTAAACTTATTACTGACTTTTTAAAATTACAGTGACAGGTAAAGGTAAAGGCCCTCCCGTTGATCGTCGATTTGCTCGAGCGGGCCCAGTAACGTCTCCATTGGAGACTTTGTTGTTACTGTGTCTGGCATATCGAATACTCTCGGCAGCTTGCCGGGCTCTCCGAGAGGGGCGGAGGAATCGAACTCGGGTCGGCCATGTTGGCCGCTTGTAAGGCGAACGCCCTACCCGCTGTGCTATCGCTCCAGCCCAAGTGACAGGGACAGATTAAAATTTGTGTCTTAGATCCTGGTTTGAATCTCAGGACTGCCTATGTCCCTCAGAGCACTGCTAGAGATTACTCCTGAGCACAGTGTCAAGATCGCACCTGGGTACTGCAAAGTGCATTCCAATACACTTCCTTTCAATGAAAGTTACAAAATTCTGTTGTTTTTGAACCAGTGAGATAGATCCAAACTCTGCAATACTCAGAAGTATAGTTGTGAATCTCAGTAATACTCCTTTAACCAATAGTTCTGACTTCATGTGCTCAGGTTTAAATGGTGATATAATTGTATTTCATAGATTTCTAGGGTGGGCTTCTTCTTGCCCTAACTTTGCAGCAGTGATTTTTGTCACTTTCCTTTTCATATAAAATCTGCTTATATGAAATCTACAGAGAGGGCTGAGCCGTGGCCACAATAACCAGAAATTTTCAAGACCATGGCTACTGCTCACGAGGGCTGGAGTAAGGTAACAAGAAACAGAATCTGGAAACACTACCAGAAGACTACAAGAAGAGTCACGCAGATTTGAGAGTTGAATGTAGTTTAGCTCCACCTAGTTTATAGTTTCCTCGATAATAATATTTGGGTATATATTTGGGAAATCCTCAATTCTTTGTTGTATTTCTCCCATAATAAAAGGAAACCCTTAGTCAAATTGTTCCTTGAGAATAACATCTTAGAACATTTGATGGTTAATTGCAAAAAAATCTCTGATATTGACCATAAATGAAAGTGTCAAAGATAGGTCCTGAGATTATTTTAAGAGTACAGTTACTTTGATTATTCTGGCTAATCAGCTGATAGAAGCCTATTCTTAACAATTGAAAGCTGGAAGAGGGACATCTTCCTTCTTCAAGAAACTGGGGAAAAGGCAAAACTAGAATTTCCCGTGATCTACATGAAGTTCTTTTTACTGCTTTCAATTTCTTTTTCTATGCGGAGAACGGAAATTATTTTCTCCTATAGGATCTGTGAAACAATCCATTATACATATACATAGCACATTATTTTTCCTGGCACTGGTATTTGTAGATATGGAAGGCTAATTATAGTCCTTGTAGCTTGGGTACAAAAGAAATGTTTGGAAAACAATCTAGAAAACATATCTGAGGTACACTCAAAGAGAGACCCTTCTGCTCTCACTAATACAGATGTAGTGTCCACAGCTGCACCACTCACTGCTCTGCCAACTCATTCCCTTTACTAGGAAAATAAGAACAACCATTAGTCAATATGATAGCTACAACCCACATGTGGGTATTTAAACTGAAATTACTTGTAGCGTAAAAATAGTCAATTCAGAATCAAATTCCTTAGTGGCATTAGGTAGATTTCAATTGCTTTTCTCACACAGTTAGATATCCACTATGTTGACAGTGTGGATGCAGAATATTTACACCATTGCAGAGATTACTGGGCAATACTGATTTCACATGTCTCAGTTGCATGTCTCCTTGCTGGTATTGGAGTCAATGAAATAGGAGAAGTTATGTGAAAATGGACATAAAATATATCTATAAGTAGTTAACTGAATTCTTTGGGGCTGGGGAGAAAGAAGATTTTCTTTAACTGGGTGTCTGACTGAATTCTTTCCTTTGGACAGCTGAAGGGCTGAGCTACAGTGAGATCCTCTCTTACATTCTAGTGAAAAATTTTATACACTTTTTTTCTGATATGGAAAAAATAGAAGTCCTATGTAATGAATAAAATAGGACAAATTAGAAGCTCAGTGAGCAGCAAAGTTTAATGAGCTTGAGAATTTGATTCTGCTTTCATCAAACATTAGCTTCAGTGAATGACATTTTTCACCAGTGAAATTTTTACGTGATTTCAAGTAGGTCTCAATAAACCTTTTGAAAGAGACATATGGGGCCAGAATGCACCCGCGCACGTGCGCACCCTCCCCCCCCCCCACACACACACACAGCGGGGGAGAGAGAGAGAGAGAGAGGAAAGAGAGAGAAAGAGAGAAGAAAGAGAGGAGAGAGAGAGGAGAGAAGTGAGAGAGAGAAAATTATGCCTAGAAAGAAATGCAGGAATATTTCTTTTCAGAAGAAAAGCCTAGAGGACTATTGTCAAAACAACAAGAAGTGTCAACTTAAAATTAGCAATGAAACACCTTCAAGTCCCTTTTAGCACTAGCAAAAGAACCCATCGTCTATTGGGAATGCTCCTAAGTCTCAGTTTCTTGAGTGTGGTCTACAGTTTTTGATTCCTCAAACCACATAAAATCCTTGGAGTACTGCCAGGAGTGATTCCTGAGCACAGGGTCAGAATTAAACCTAAAACCAATCGGTGTGGTCCCCCAAATGGAAATAAACATTAATAATATAAGATCTAAAATCATCAGGTGGCATCATCATCCTTATTTTTTATGGTGTATCTTCTCTTTATCAATCCTAGAGTTATATGTTCTCCATTTGACTTCCATTAGGTTTTCTTTCTTAAACTTTTTATTAGCATAAATAAATTCTTAATTTCTTTAAAAAAGTTTTTTTTTATTATAACACAATGATTTACCTGTTTGTTCATAATATAGTTGTTTAAGGACTTAGATATTCTCATATCAATCTACCATCATATGCCCTTCCCTCCGCCACTGTCCCCAGTTTCCCACACATCACCCTAGTCTGTCCATCCCCTTATTGGCACCATCAAATTTACTTCATATCATTTTTTGCAACACAAAGAAAATGGAATTATCAGATCTTTGATCAAGAAGGGTCACTTTTGGATAAATATTGTATCTCACGATGATGTTACTGAAGTCATTGTCTGAAGATCTATTGTGCTGGTTTCTGCTTTAGTTAGTTAGCTGGTTAGTTAGAGCCTTCTCTGTTATTGTTTGGGCTCAATGAACTTGTGGGACTTCTTGGTATAACTTTCCAATCAGATTTGTTGTGATCCTACTGAACTGACAGTACTACAAAAGATCTGAGGTATCACATGGCTGCACGTGTCCATGGGCTATAGATCTGGGATAATTTGGTGGCTTGACATTTTCACAAGGTTCAGTCGTGGAACTGGCTCATTTCTATGCCAGTGGTTATCAGGTATGGATGTGTGCTGCTGGGCCTTCAGGCGAAAGGTCAATCTGCCTACCCCTATTCTGAGAAGGACCCAGAGTTTTAAGCCCAGACAGGTCTACCTGGGGAAATTTAGCAGTATTATGTTCTCTTGGGGCTGTGACACTGGGCTGTTTCTTTGCTGGTAAGATGGGGTATTTGACTGGGGGCTGCTGTTTTTTTCTGGTAGTGGAGAGTCTTGGGAGGCCTTAGCCTACCCCATTTTGAGAATCAGGTGACATTGTTATTTACAGCCTTAATAATTTCTGTGTGGCTCATTGTTTTAAGAGATTTTTGGTGGGTTTAGGGGTGATGCCGCTCATACATTAGTGCAGGCTAGGAGACCCTCAGTATCCTCCCCTAATCCCAGCAAGATGTAATATCCATTCATCTTAATTCTTGCTTGTCAACCTCTATTCAAGGGAAAATTTGAAGTGTTGGCTCATTTTTTTAGTTCAGTGTTACACAATGTAAAGGAAGCAAGGCAAGGAAATTGTTTTTTCTCCTTCAACAATAAATAACATTAAAATAACATTAGCATCCAAATCACCCAGCACTGTAGTAGGCAAACATCAGACTTGGAAAACAGAATTCATCTTCTGTGAACTAGCAGGATTGCTGTGCTGTTGGTGAAATTATCCATGATTTAAAACAGGAAAGTTCAAACTGGAATAGCCTGCTGTGGATGGAAATGTTGACCTCACTTTGGATTTTATTATTTGCAGGGAACTTTTATTTGCTTTTTCACTTACCCCCAGGTGACCTGCATGTTAGAGGAAAGGAAAATATATTGTTCATGATCTGACCACAAAAAGGAATGTATTCCTCTAAGTGTGTTCTTTTAAGTTAGAGTTGGCAGCACTCATCTTCAGAATACCCAGGGGCTGTAGATACATTTACTTGGAAACTATTCCAGCTGCCCAATCTTTAATAAAACAACTGGTGGACAATTATTTCATTTACCCCCTGCTGTTCAGTGACATTGGTTCCCATGGCTTCCAGGCTCAACTGCACAAATCGGAGAAGATGGTGTTGGTGCATTATATGGTCACAGGGAAGTACATTGTTTGTTCTGTAAAGTGTATTGGCAATGACAGCTTCCTTCCCTTAGGATGTCTGTTTAGTTGCAGAACCAGTCAGGATAAAGAAGAGGCTAGTCCCCTTGAGTCTGCTTTTCAAGGAGGAGGAAAAAATAAATGATCAAAAATCATTGTGAAGAAATGTTTTCTTCTTTGCTGTATTTCCTTTAGGATCTTTTGTTTGCCAGCCTCCGTCATCTTCCAAAATATTATGTAATTCATTTCATACAGCTGTCAGTTAATTATTTAAATATCAGGATACAATGCATTTTAAATTAAATCACTGTTGAGGGATTTTAAAGGAAAGTAGCCTATTTATATCTGTTTAGGATCATCATAATTCCATCCTAAGTTCAGTAAATTTAGAGAAAAAATTATTTCCCCATAAATTCCAGGAGGGTTTAAATGGACCCAATTTGTCATTATCTTCTTGCAGCATCTACCAAAAACATGCTTATGTTTCCAATGGGAAAACAGAATGTACAAAATAAATAAAATGAGTTACTATTAACTGCTTGATTAAAAAATTTCTTTTCCAATTTGAAATTCTGTGCATGACAAATCAATAATAATTATAATCAAGCTTGTTTCTTTGAATAATAGATTACCAACTCAATTAGTAAAAATATACTCCAGTTTGTAATCCGTAGAAAACTATGTACAAATTATGCAAGTCTCTGAACATTTTCATCCATTTTATCATATACACAATGATTTAAAATTGCCTTCATCTTAGTTCTTTATTACCATGGGAGATATTTAACTCCAGAAGCTGTTTCCCTGGACATAAAATGCAAGTCCTTCTCATTAAAAGGCAAAGTAATTATGTTTCCCTTTAAGTGTATAATTTTGTTTTGACAAATGAACACTTTAGTCATTATCAGGGCCAAGGTTAGAGGAAGAAAAGATAGCACAGGAAATTATCCTTTCTGGAACTCTGCTTCCCAAGGCTCATGTGCTGCTTCCGGTTCTCTCTTTAATATTCATAACTTTGGATTTTAATGGAAAATAGGAAATGAAGAGAAGAAAGACCAGGTTCCCAGATTCAATAACAATGATGACAGTTATCCTGTAGAAAATTATTTTAATTCAGTGGCATAACTAGGGGATTACATTCAGAATCTACTTTGCCAAACTATGGATTATTTATTTTAAAGGAAGACTATAAACATGGCTTGTGGTCATGATATAGTGGGATACTAATTTGAATGGCTTCATGTTCTATACGTAACAAAGTCACCAGGAAAGTGATTGAGTTGGGACGTCAGGGTTTTCCTTTTAAAAGCCCCTTCATACAGCCACTTCTCCAATAGGAAACATTCTGGTATTTAATGGTCTCCAAAACATACTGAAACTATAACATCTGGAATGGGAAGACATCTGTGCTGTTGTGGAATGCTTCTTTCTTATCTCTTTGCCCTCTTTCTTTATATGGCTCTCTCTGCTTCTCAGATCCCTGACCTCACACCCATTCTGCTGAATTTCTTTTTTTTTTTTTATTAATGAAACACCATGAGGTACAGTTGTAGATTTACAATTTTTTGTGCTTGGGTTTCGATTATACAATGATCAGATACCCATCCCTCCACCAGTGCCCATTTTCCACCACCATGGATAATATCCCCCCACCCCCATCCCCCCATCCCACCCTGCCTCTGTGGCAGGGCAATCCCCTGTATTCTCTCTCTCCTTTTGGGTGTTGTGGTCTGCAAAAGAGGCATTGAGTGGAAAACATGTTCAGTCCATAGTCTACTTTTGACATGCATCTCCCCTCCTGGGAGGATCCTCCAAACACCCTTTATTTGGTGCTCCCTTCTCTATCTGAACTGCCCTTTCCTCTAGGATACCTGGCTGGCCTCTAAGTTATGGAGTAATCCTCCTGGTGCTAATCTCAGCTATTCTTGGGTATTAATCTCATATTTTGTTACTTTATATCCCCCAGATGAATGTAATCTTTCTATGTCTATCCCTCTCTTTCTGACTCATTTCGCTTAGCATGATACTTTCCATATTGTACCATTTGTATGTAAATTTCATGACTTCATCTTTTCTAACAGCTACATAGTACTCCATTGTGTAGATGTACCAAAGTTTCTTTAACCAGTCATCTGTTCTTGGGCACTCAGTTTTCTTCCAGTTTCTGGCTATTGTAGAGTGCTGCAATGAACAAACAAGTGCAGATGTCACTTCGACTATACATTTTTGCCTCTCTGGGATATATTCCCAGGAGTGGTATTGCTGGGTCAAATGGGAGCTCAATTTCTAATTTTTTGAGAATCGTCCATACTGTTTACCAGAAGGGCTGAACCAGTGGACATTCCCAACAACAGTGAAGGAGTGTCCCTTTCTCGCCACATCCACGCCAGCATCGGTTGCTTTTGTTCTTTTGAATGTGGGCCAGTCTCTGAGGTGTGAGATGGTATCTCATTGTGGTTTTGATCTGCATCTCCCTGATGATTAATGAAGTAGAGCATTTTCTCATGTGCTTTTTTGCCATTCGGATTTCTTCTTTGAGAAAGTTTCTGTTCATTTCATTGCCCCATTTTTGGATGGGGTTGGATGTTTTCTTCTAGTGGAGTTTAACCAGTATTTTGTATATCCTGGATATCAACCCCTTGTCAGATGTGTATTCGGTGAATATCCTTTCCCATTCTGTAGACTGTCTTTGTATTTTGTTCACTGTTTCTTTGGAGGTGCAGAAGCTTCTTAGTTTAAGATAGTCCCATTTATCTATCTCTGTTTTCACTTGCTCGGCCAGTGGCATGGCATCTTTGAAGATACCATTAGCTTCAATGTCATGGAGGGTTTTGCCAACTTTATCTTCAATGTACCTTATGGTTTCTGGTCTGATGTTGAGGTCTTTAATCCATTTTGATCTTACTTTTGTACATGGTGTTAGGCAGAGTTCTGAGCCTATTTTTTTGCATGTAGCCGTCCAGTGATGCCAACACAATTTATTAAAGAGGCTTTCATTACTCCACTTCACATTACTTGCACTTATATCAAAGATTAGATGAGCATATGATTGAGGGGAGATGTCAGTGTATTCAACCCTGTTCCATTGGTCTGCAGTTCTGCCTTTGTTCCAGTACCATGCTGTTTTAATTATTACTACTTTGTAGTACAGTTTGAAGTTAGGGAGGTTGATTCCTCCCATTTTCTTTTTCCCAAGAATTGCTTTAGCTATTCGTGGGGGCTTATTGTTCCATATAAATTTCAGGAGTGTTTGCTCCATTTCTTTGAAGAATGTCATGGGTATCCTTATAGGGATTGCATTGAATTTATACAATGCTTTCGGTAGTATTGCCATTTTGACAATGTTAAGTCTCCCGACCCATGAGCAGGGGATATCTTTCCATTTCCTCATGTCCTCTTTTATTTCCTGAAGTAGCGTTTTGTAGTTTTCTTTGTACAGGTCCTTTACTTCCTTAGTTAAGCTGATTCCTAGGTACTTGATTTTCTGGGGCACAATTGTGAATGGGATTGTTTTTTTCATGTTGCTTTCTTCTCTCTCACTGTTGGCGTATAGGAAAGCCATGGACTTTTGGGTATTGATTTTATAACCTGCAACTTTACTATACGAGTCTATTGTTTCTAGGAGTTTTTTGGTGGAGGTTATTGGGTTCTCTAAGTAGAGTATCATACCATCTGCGAATAGTGAGAGCTTGATTTCTTCCTTTCCTACCTGAATGCCCTTAATATCGTTTTCTTGCCTAATCGCTATTGCAAGTACTTCCAGTACTATATTGAACAGCAGTGGAGAGAGTGGGCATCCCTGTCTCGTCCCTGATCTTAGAGGGAAGGCTCTCAGTTTTCCCCCATTGAGGATGATGCTTGCTGTAGGCTTGTGGGAGATGGCTTTAATATGTTGAGGAAAGTTCCCTCTATACCCATTTTGGCTAGGGTTTTCATCATAAAGGGGTGCTGGATCTTGTCAAATGCTTTCTCTGCATCTATTGATATAATCATATGCTTTTTATCTTTTCTTTTGTTGATATGATGGATTATGTTGATTGATTTTCGAAGGTTAAACCGTCCTTGCATCCCTGGGATGAATCCTACTTGGTCATGGTGTATGATCTTTTTGATGAGTAGTTGGATTCTATTTTCTAGTAGTTTGTTGAGGATCTTTGCATCTGTGTTCATCAGGGATATCGGCCTGTAATTCTCTTTCTTTGTAGTATCTCTGTCTGCTTTTGGTATCAGTGTGATATTTGCTTCGTAGAAACTGTTTTGGAAGTGTTTTTGATATTTCAATTTCGTGGAAAAGCTTAAAGAGGATTGGGAGTAAGTCCTCTTTAAAGATTTGGAAGAATTCACTAGTGAATCCATCCGGGCCAGGACTTTTGTGCTTGGGGAGACTTTTTATTACCATTTCAATTTCCTTGATGGTGATAGGTCTGTTCAGGTATTCCAGGTCTTCTTGGTTCAGCCTTGGGATTCTGTAGGAGTCTAGGAATTTATCCATTTCCTCGAGGTTTTGATGTTCCGTGGCATAAAGCTTCTCAAAGTACTCCCTGAGGATCCTCTGAATTTCTGTGGTTTCTGTTGTAATGACCCCCTTTGCATTTCTGATTCGGTTTATTAGGGTTTTCTCTCTCCCTTTCTTTGTGAGTTTTGCTAGAGGCTTATCGATCTTGTTAATTTTCTCAAAGAACCAGCTCTTGGTTTCATTGATCTTTCGGATTGTTTTTTGGGTTTCCATCTCGTTAATCTCTTCTCTGAATTTTATTATTTCCTTTCTCCTGTTCGGGTTGTGCTCCTTTTTTTGGTCCTTCTCCAAGCTCTTAAGCTGTGAGGTTAGGTTACTTATGTGTGCTCGCTCCTCCTTCCTGAAGAATGCTTGTAGAGCTATAAACTTTCCTCTTAACACAGCCTTTGCTGTGTCCCATAAGTTTTGGTAACTCGTGTTCTCATTTTCATTCATTTCTAGGAATCTTTTTTTTTTCTAAGCTAATTTTTTTTTTTTATTAGTGAAACACCATGAGGTACAGTTGTAGATTTACAATTTTTGTGCTTAGGTTTCAATTATACAATGATCAGATACCTATCCCTCCACCAGTGCCCATTTTCCACCACCATGGATAATGTCCCCCCCACCCCCATCCCCCCATCCGCCCCTGCCTCTGTGGCAGGGCAATCCCCTGTGTTCTCTCTCTCCTTTTGGGTGTTGTGGTCTGCAAAAGAGGCATTGAGTGGCAAACATGTTCAGTCCATAGTCCACTTTCGACATGTATCTCCCCTCCCTCCTGGGAGGGACCACCAAACACCCTTTATTTGGTGTTCCCTTCTCTATCTGAGCTGCCCTTTCCTCTAGAATGCCCAATTGTCCACTAAGCTACGGAGTAATCCTCCTGGTGCTGATCTCAGCTATTCTTGGGTATTAATCTCCTATTTTGTTACTTTATATCCCCCAGATGAATGCAATCTTTCTATGTCTATCCCTCTCTTTCTGACTCATTTCTCTTAGCATGATACTTTCCATATTGTACCACTTGTATGTAAATTTCATGACTTCATCTTTTCTAAGAGCTACATAGTACTCCATTGTGTAGATGTACCAAAGTTTCTTTAACCAGTCATCTGTTCTTGGGCACTCAGGTTTCTTCCAGTTTCTGGCTATTGTAAAGAGTGCTGCAATGAACAAACAAGTGCAGATGTCACTTCGACTATACATTTTTGCCTCTCTGGGATATATTCCCAGGAGTGGTATTGCTGGGTCAAATGGGAGCTCAATTTCTAATTTTTTGAGAATCGTCCATACTGTTTTCCAGAAGGGCTGAACCAGTGGACATTCCCACCAACAGTGAAGGAGTGTCCCTTTCTCGCCACATCCACGCCAGCATCGGTTGCTTTTGTTCTTTTGAATGTGGGCCAGTCTCTGAGGTGTGAGATGGTATCTCATTGTGGTTTTGATCTGCATCTCCCTGATGATTAATGAAGTAGAGCATTTTCTCATGTGCTTTTTTGCCATTCGGATTTCTTCTTTGAGAAAGTTTCTGTTCATTTCATTGCCCCATTTTTGGATGGGGTTGGATGTTTTCTTCTTGTGGAGTTTAACCAGTATTTTGTATATCCTGGATATCAGCCCCTTGTCAGATGTGTATTCGGCGAATATCCTTTCCCATTCTGTAGACTGTCTTTGTATTTTGGTCACTGTTTCTTTGGAGGTGCAGAAGCTTCTTAGTTTAAGATAGTCCCATTTATCTATCTCTGTTTTCACTTGCTCGGCCAGTGGCGTGGCATCTTTGAAGATACCATTAGCTTCAATGTCATGGAGGGTTTTGCCAACTTTGTCTTCAATGTACCTTATGGTTTCTGGTCTGATGTTGAGGTCTTTAATCCATTTTGATCTTACTTTTGTACACGGTGTTAGGCAGAGTTCTGAGCCCATTTTTTTGCATGTAGCCGTCCAGTGATGCCAGCACAATTTGTTAAAGAGGCTTTCCTTACTCCACTTCACATTACTTGCACCTTTATCAAAGATTAGATGATCATATGATTGAGGGGAGATGTCAGTGTATTCAACCCTGTTCCATTGGTCTGCAGTTCTGCCTTTGTTCCAGTACCATGCTGTTTTAATTATTACTGCTTTGTAGTACAGTTTGAAGTTCGGGAGGTTGATTCCTCCCATTTTCTTTTTCCCAAGAATTGCTTTAGCTATTCGTGGGGGCTTATTGTTCCATATAAATTTCAGGAGTGTTTGCTCCATTTCTTTGAAGAATGTCGTGGGTATCCTTATAGGGATTGCATTGAATTTATACAATGCTTTCGGTAGTATTGCCATTTTGACAATGTTAAGTCTCCCGACCCATGAGCAGGGGATATCTTTCCATTTCCTCATGTCCTCTTTTATTTCCTGAAGTAGCGTTTTGTAGTTTTCTTTGTACAGGTCCTTTACTTCCTTAGTTAAGCTGATTCCTAGGTACTTGATTTTCTGGGGCACAATTGTGAATGGGATTGTTTTTTTCATGTTGCTTTCTTCTCTCTCACTGTTTGCATATAGGAATGCCATGGACTTTTGGGTATTGATTTTATAGCCTGCAACTTTACTATACGAGTCTATTGTTTCTAGGAGTTTTTTGGTGGAGGTTATTGGGTTCTCTAAGTATAGTATCATATCATCTGCGAATAGTGAGAGCTTGATTTCTTCCTTTCCTACCAGAATGCCCTTAATATCTTTTTCTTGCCTAATCGCTATTGCAAGTACTTCCAGTACTATATTGAACAGCAGTGGAGAGAGTGGGCATCCTTGTCTCGTCCCTGACCTTAGGGGGAAGGCTCTCAGTTTTTCCCCATTGAGGATGATGCTTGCTGTAGGCTTGTGGTAGATGGCTTTAATTATGTTGAGGAAGGTCCCCTCTATACCCATTTTGGCTAGGGTTTTCATCATAAAGGGGTGCTGGATCTTGTCAAATGCTTTCTCTGCATCTATTGATATAATCATATGCTTTTTATCTTTTCTTTTGTTGATATGATGGATTATGTTGATTGATTTCCGAATGTTGAACCATCCTTGCATCCCTGGGATGAATCCTACTTGGTCATGGTGTATGATCTTTTTGATGAGTAGTTGGATTCTATTTGCTAGTAGTTTGTTGAGGATCTTTGCATCTGTGTTCATCAGGGATATTGGTCTGTAATTCTCTTTCTTTGTGGTATCTCTGTCTGCTTTTGGTATCAGTGTGATATTTGCTTCATAGAAACTGTTTGGAAGTGTTTTTGATATTTCAATTTCGTGGAAAAGCTTAAAGAGGATTGGGAGTAAGTCCTCTTTAAATATTTGGAAGAATTCACTAGTGAATCCATCCGGACCAGGACTTTTGTGCTTGGGGAGACTTTTTATTACCATTTCAATTTCCTTGATGGTGATAGGTCTGTTCAGGTATTCCAGGTCTTCTTGGTTCAGCCTTGGGAGTCTGTAGGAGTCTAGGAATTTATCCATTTCCTCGAGGTTTTGATGTTCCGTGGCATACAGTTTCTCAAAGTACTCCCTGAGGATCCTTTGAATTTCTGTAGTTTCTGTTGTGATGATCCCCTTTTCATTTCTGATTCGGTTTATTAGGGTTTTCTCTTTCCCTTTCTTTGTGAGTTTTGCTAGAGGCTTATCAATCTTGTTAATTTTCTCGAAGAACCAGCTCTTGGTTTCATTGATCTTTCGGATTGTTTTTTGGGTTTCCATCTCGTTAATCTCTGCTCTGAGTTTTATTATTTCCTTTCTCCTGTTCGGGTTGTGCTCCTTTTTTTGGTCCTTCTCCAAGCTCTTAAGCTGTGAGGTTAGGTTACTTATGTGTGCTCTCTCCTCCTTCCTGAGGAATGCTTGTATAGCTATAAACTTTCCTCTTAACACAGCTTTTGCTGTGTCCCATAAGTTTTGGTAACTCGTGTCCTCATTTTCATTCGTTTCTAGGAATCTTTTGATTTCCTCTTTGATTTCCTGTCTAAGCCACTCGTTGTTCAGTAGAGCACTGTTTAATTTCCAGGTGTTTGATTTAGTTTTCTGTTTTTGTATGTGATTTACTTCTAATTTCAGCGCATTATGGTCTGAGAAGATTGTCGATA
Source organism: Sorex fumeus (assembly GCF_029834395.1). NCBI lineage: Eukaryota > Metazoa > Chordata > Mammalia > Eulipotyphla > Soricidae > Sorex > Sorex fumeus. Next base: position 16,886,360 of record NW_026606083.1, on the reverse strand, counting down.
CAATCTCTATCTTCTTAATTTTTTGGAGGCATGTTTTGTGGCCCAGCATGTGGTCTATCTTGGAGAATGTTCCATGTACGCTTGAGAAGAATGTGTATTCAGCTTTTTGTGGATGAAGTGTCCTGTATATATCTACTAAGTCCCTTTCTTCCATTGTTTCCCTCAGATGAAGTATGTCCTTGCTAAGCTTGAGTCTGGTTGATCTATCAAGAGGTGACAAAGCAGTGTTGAAGTCTCCCACTAGTATTGTGTTGCTGTTGATGTCTTTTTCCAAATCTATGAGTAGTTGTTTTAAGTACTTTGCTGGTCTCTCATAGGTGCATATACATTTATTGTTATAAGTTCTTCCTGTTGTACAGATCCTTTGATCAATAAGAAATGACCTTCACTGTCTCTTATGAACTTCCTCACTCTGAAATCGATGTGGTCTGATATTAGGATGGCTACCCCAGCTTTTTTATGGGAGCTGTTTGCCTGTAGGATTGTTTTCCAGCCTTTGACTCTGAGTCTGTGTTTGCTTTGACTATTGAGATGTGTTTCTTGCAGGCAGCAGAATGTTGGGTTCAATTTTCTAATCCATCCTGCCACTCTATGTCTTTTAATTGGTGCGTTTAGCCCATTGACATTGAGAGAGATTATTGTTATGGGATTTTGTCCCATTGTGCTGTTGAAATTTGGTGTATTTGAGGGGCCTTTCTTGCCTTAAAGTAGCCCATTTAGTTGTTCTTGTAACCACGGTTTTGAGTCTATGAAGTTCCTGAGCTGTTGTTTGTCTGTGAAACTGTGTGTTGTTCCTTCTATTATGAATGAGAGTCTTGCTGGGCAAAGTATTTTTGGGGAGGCATTTATTTCATTGAGTTTTTTCACTATGTCCCACCACTGTTTTCGGGCCATGAGGGTTTCATCAGAAAAATCAGCTGTGAATTTTAAGCATGCTCCTTTGTAAGAGATTTCTTTCTTCGATCTTGCTGCTTTCAGAATTTTGTCTCTGTCTAAGGTTTTTGTCATTTTGATCAGAATGTGTCTTGGGGTATTTTTATTCGGATTTCTTCTAGCTGGTACCCTTCGGGCCTCCTGAATGTGGTCACAAGTTTTCTTCAGCTCTGGAAACGTTGTAGCAATGATGTCTTTGACAGTTTCTTCTTCATCAAGGTTTTCTTCCTGTCCCTCTGGGACTCCAATAATTCTTATGTTATCCCTCTTGGCTTCATCACGATCTTCTCTTGCCATCTGTTCCCGAATTGTGAGTCTCTTTTCCATTTTCTGCTCTTTTCTGGAGAGTCTCTGAACTTCATCTTCGAGCTCACTGATTCTGTTCTCAGCAGCTCTTACTCTGCTGCTGAGGCCTTCCACTGAGCTTTTCAATTCGCCTACGATATTTTTCAGGTCTGACATTTCTGATTGCATTTTCCTCATTTCTGCCTTCATATCCTCTTGTCTTCTATTGGCATTGCGTTCCATTGTTTCTTTTAATTCCCTAAGCATCCTAAGTAGCTCCCTTCTGAATTCCTTTGTCAGAGAGGTTGTCTAACACTACAGTACTGTTGGTGTCATCTGGGCTAGACTCTTCAATATGAAAGTTTGGTGGGCTTTTGCGTTGCTTTACCATTGTGAGAGGTGTGGTTTAGTCCTTCACGTTCACTGTTACTATTCTGCTTGATATGCAGTGTGAGTTAAGATAGGCTTATGAGTTATTGGCTACTGTGTTTCTAGTGGCTGAGCTAAAATAGAGAAGTTTCCATCTAAGAAGGTAGCTTATGGTTCCTATGGCATATGTAGTGGGAAAATATTTCGTGGCCACGTTAGCGGCCGTGACTCTGGAAAGAGTCCCTGGCACTGGGCGAGGAGTTGGGAATGTCTCCTGTTTGGAATTGGAGCCGTTCAGCTTTGTTGCCCAGAGCTGGGCCTCCGTGCCTGTCCCACGCAGATCAGGGGTTGAAAACCGGCTTTCTAGGAGCTGGATCTAGCTGCGCATGCCCAGAGAGGGTCCCAGGCCCTTGGGGGCGGGCTGTACCTGTTTGGAATTGGAGCCGTTCATCTGCTGAATTTCTTAGGCCTCTCCCAGTCTTATTTGTGAATACCTGCTTTGTGGAGGAGTATTTGCTATTGGTGGGGCCCTTGGGTAAGGAGCCTCACACTGTGACCTGCTATAAAACAACCTCTGAGACACCCAATCGTTGTCTCAGCTCAACTCTGCTCCTTGCTGTGCTGCTACATCTGCCCACAGATCAGGGTTCTGTCTCTGCAGATTCTGAGCCAGTGACACTGTGGTCAACACTCTGATGGGCAAGAAAAGTTAAGTTCAAGAAATACTTGAAGTTAGTTCTTGCATTTATTTATTTATTTATTTATTTTTACATATGGAAATGAGGCTTTTCTAGCTCTCTAAATCTGAGTTTTAGCATAACGGGGTCTTTTGTCTTTTAGAGGTCTTAGAGTTTTTTGTTTTGTTTTGTTTTGGGGCCCCCTCCAACAGGACTCAGGACTTACTCCTGGCTCTGTGCTCAGGGATGACTTCTGGTAGTCTCAGGGACCTTATGTGATGCCAGAGATCAAACCTGGTTAAACACTAGTATTACAAGAATCTTATCCACTGAAATCTGTCTTGGCCCCGAACATATTGCTAAAGTTCCTAGACTAGTATTTATTATTGCATCTGTTTAACTTCTATCTGCTTTTCTGTAAACTATGTCTCCATCCCACTCATATAACTTCGTAGAAGTGACCTTTTAATAGTGTGGTAAACCAACTCTAAGTAGATTTGTCTGGGAGTAAATAGTTGACTTAAAGTGACTAGTGGGTTCATTCTAGGAGTGTTAGAATTTCAGTTTCCTTTATTGGAAGTTCAATCTCTCTGTCTCTCTCTGTCTCTGTCTCTGTCTTTCTCTCTCTCTTTCTTTCTCGTGTTATCCCTTCTCTTTCTCCTACCAAACTTTGGGTACTTTCTGCCTTAACTGGCTGGACAAAATTCAGGAAGTACAGGGGAAGTAGGCAGGCTGGTGGGTGTGTTGGCAGGGGCTGGCTGTATGTTCAAGTCCCTAGAGAAGTGAGACTGTGGACATTTTCTTTACATCCTCCACAAGTACTTAAAGAAAATATTGTGGAAAATCTCACAAGATTGATATAATGAGTTGAGGTGTCAGGGACAAGAAGCTCAGAGACTATCCTTCTCTTGTTCTCCTCCAGGAAACAAAATCCTTGGTCAAGAGAAGGGAAGATTGGTAAGCAATTCACCTTGGGATCCACATGAAATTTCACTGCAGGGCAAGGAAAGGAAATGGAAATAAAATTGTTTCATCTGAGAGAGGGCTGGGGATATGTGCTAGGTTCTGGAACATATACCAGGATGGCTCTACAGCAGCAAGGATATCTGGGCTTCTAGTTCTGCTTCATATCTCTGGGCTACCCACATAGCATCTCGGTGATCATCATCACCCATAAAGTCTCAGGTGACCAAGACGGTGCCTGGGTAGTGACACACATCCAAATTCCACTGATACATCTTGACCACCAACTTGAACTATTTTGGTGAATTTGAAGCACTTCTAAAGAATGTGGATGGACTTAAGAGCAGTCTCCTGGGATTTTCTATGAGAAAGCTCAAGATATGGGTATGTGAAACGAATCATTAAATTTTGCAATAAATATTCACTGTTTGGTGTTCTTGATCAGGTTCTTTAGTACCACCGTGGTATGGCTGGTGATTCATCAGCCATTGTGGGTGTTGAAGATAAAATAAAAAGGAATTGAGCAGCTTGAAAGCGGGACCTAGAACTGTCTCATATACTAGGTTAGCAAAAATAATATATATTGCTCCATGAAATTTGAATTTTAGATCAACAATGAATAAAACTCGGTACAATGAGGCCCAGTGCATCATTTGAATATTTATCTTAAATTTAAATTTAATTACATTGCTTGTTATTCTTATTTGGCACCACCAACAATGTGGCGCCTCTAGCCTATGATCTAGCATTTTAGAAAATACTTCTTACTTAAATACAAAATGGTGAAAGACATCTTTTCTACTTTTTGAATATTAGTTAAATTGTGGTTTTAGGATAGAAATGAAACAGTATATACTCCAGCTGAACAGTCTTTGAATATATAATCCCTAAATATTCCCATGTTTAGCCAGGGATTCTGATTTATCCAACTATTTGTTCTAAAATTTCTCTTAAGATCCTTGGGAATACTTGCTTTTGGAAATTATGAACCAATCTTCCACTAATCCCGAACCTCCAAACAGTGCACAACTAAAGGTAAGAACAGTGTTCGGTAGACCCCCTCTCCCCCACACACACACACTCTAGAAAAGTTTAGTGGAGAACTAGGATTTTATGGTGCTATGAATTAGAATACTAGCTGTATTCTCCCACTAAGATGGGACAAAAACAGTGCCGTGTGGAGTTCTTTCAAAATCTTTCATAACAGACTGAACATGGCCAGTTTTTTTTTATTGAATTGATTAAGCATTTTGCAAAGAGAATTGGACATCGTGTTTCTAGGGACCAACTCTGGTCCTGCCTAAAAACTGTTTATAAATTTCATCCCTGGTTTCCAGATAAGGGTACTGAGGTTTGGGAAAAGATTAAGGGTAATGTCTTCAGGGAATTTAAAGAAGGGGCTCAGATCCCTAAACAATTCTGGGTAACTTGGGAAATTGTTAACTTCATTCTTAAGACTTTGGAAGGTATCTCTGAGTAGGAGGATATTAGATATACTATGGGAGGGAAAGCTTCAGGAGTTAAACAGAGAGGATTTTAAGAAAGCTCCTACTACTGAGAGAGCCTTACCCTTGGCTCCTCCCATTCCCAAGCCTAGAAAGAAGCCTGATGCTCAATGCTTGGCTACTCCCGTACCCAAGTCCCAAAGGCAGCTCAAGGAATTTCCAGTGGAAACACGTTCTCAGAGCAAAAATCTCTCTGCCACCAATGAATTAACATTCTCTACTGATGTCAAGCCAGAGAGACCCCCACCTCCTCTCTATGACTCCACTTCCAGTACATCAGAGGAAAATGATGCATATGATGAGCCAGCTACCACCTTCTCAGATTCTGAGTCTGAGAGTGGCTTGGGACAAAAATCTTCTCACAGGAGCCACTGCTCCTCGGCCAAGAGGCTTCCAGGCCACTTGGGACATGCTCCTGATAGAAGTTTACAGCTGAAGCCTCTCAGCCGTAAGGGGTCAATCCCACCCAGACCCCATGAGCTCCATCTCTTTTTCCCCTTCCAGCTGGAGGAGAATCAGTCTCCGTCTTATGAAGGATTAAGAATGGATTCATTCAGTAATTTCAAAAAGGCCTGTCCTCGTACGGACCTACATCTCCGTACTGTAGGGAGTGTCTTACAGACTGGAGTGAAAAGGCTTACTGGGTACCTCAAGATTTTCACGTGGTCGTTAAGATGTGCTTAAGCCCTTCTCAGTACATGCAGTGGAGGATGTGGTTCAGTGATGAGGCCAAGGCACAACTTCAGAGCCTGGGCCATGCTGGATGGAAATTTTCAGGGATTAAATTGATTTATGAGATGTTAATAGGTGAAGGAAAATTGCACGGCCCTAAAAAGCAAGTCACCTCGCCTCGTGCTATTTTTGCTCATGTCCTTGACGTCGCCCTGTGGGTCTGGGAGAGGATTGATGCAGATGCTGAATTCAAGGGAAGCTATACAGAGATTATTCAGGGTGCCTCAGAACCTTATGCAGACTTCATAGGGAGGTTGATGGAAGCCACTGAAAGGCAGGTAAAGGGTAAGGAAACCCAGAAGCATTTGACGAAACAATTGGCGTTTGAAAATGCTAATGAGGATTGTCAGGTCATTCTGCTTCCCATGAAGGAGAAGGAGGACATAATGGGGTACTTGAAGGCATGTAGGAATGTTGGTTCTATCAAACATAAGGCATGTATTAATGCTGTTGAGGTCTATGCCATACAGAGGCAAGATCAGGGCAAATGTTTTAATTGTGGGAAATCAGGCCACTTCCGTAAGGACGGCAGGGCATCTCCCAATCATGCCTCTGTGAGAGTACCACTTGGACCTTGTCCATGATGCCGTAAGGGAAACCATTGGGACAGAGATTGTTGCTTTAAATTTGATGCAGTTGGTGACCCCAATTCGGGAAACTTGCAGTGGGGCCAGGCCCAGACCCTGCAAAATCAGGGAATATTACCAGCTGCAGCCCTTCTCCCCAGTGTGGAGTTTCAGAGCTCCAGTCAGTAGGTTCACTGCAACAAGCCACAGCAGGGAGCGCTGCCTTTGATATTCCCTGCTCTAATACAGTTAGCATCTCTCCTACCTAGAGACCCTGTAGATTAAATTCTGGTGCAAAGGGACAAGATTTGAACCCCCAGGTAGAAAGGGAATTTGCTCAAGTGAACCTTACAAGAAGCACATCACGTTTTTATGTTTGTCTGGAGGACTCCCTGACATTGAAGGTAAAGGCATCTCCTATCCCTGACTCCATTCCTCATGCAGAGTATTTAGAGGCTCACCAACAAGTGGTTGAGTGCAGGGAACAAGAAGCCATCCCGAGTATGGGTTATGCTGAGCTGAGTTCTGCACCTAATGTGCATCATGTTTTAAGCTAGGACAAAAGTGAAGAACTTTGGAATCAAGAGTTGTGTCTATTGGTGAACTTGTGCTGGCAAATCGAGCAGAACTTTGTGTAAAAGGGGTCAGCTACTCTGAGAACCCTCAGTCAGGTCAGAGGTGGAGAAAGTCTTCTGTAGTTTGTAGTCTTGATCCCCAAAATCATCTGCCAGTAACTCAGTCTGGACAACTGACTCTCAGTTTTTTTTTTTTTATCAGAACCAGTGGTGATGTGCTAGTTCCAAGGAAGGTTATTCAAAGACTCAGGCTGGTCCAGTTTTATTTTGGGGAAAATGAACTTCTACTTCTAGTTCTTGAGATGCCACCTCTGGGAAAATGGCTTCAGGGTCAGTGGGTACATGGTTATTCTCCCACTCAGCCATTGCTTATTAAACCAGGAGGCACAGAGACGCCTCATTCCTGGGTGCTCAGCCACTCAGCCATTACAGACACTGAGTCTAGTGTGGTACAGAAGGCATTGTCACTAGAAAACTTCTGCTTGAGTGTGCGAATGGTTATGAAGCAGGTTATTTCTGATATCAGGAAAGAGCTTCCAATGAAGGCTGTAACTTGCCACATTGGTTTCTTCACTCGCCCAAGTGCCAGAGCCTGGTGATACCATCTCAGACTCAGCTTATGTGGTTGGTCTCTTCACTGGTATTTTAACTGAATCTCTAACTGCCCCGAATCCTATAGTGCAACAGTTGCTTCAGCAGCTATATGTTCTTTTACAAAAGTGCTCTGAACTTGTCTTTATTACTCATCAGATCTCATTTCCTGGGCCCGTGACTTGGGCTGGAGTGATAGCAAAGAGGGTAGGGCATTTGCCTTGTACCTAGCCAACATGGTCGACCTGAGTTCGATTCCTCTGCCCCTCTCGGACAGCCCGGCAAGCTATCAAGAGTATCTCGCCAGACCGCAAAGCCTGGCAAGCTACCTGTGGTGTATTCAATATGCCAAACACAGTAACAAGTCTCACAATGTTACTGGGCCTGCTCGAGCAAATCTATGAACAACGGGAGGACAGTGACAGTGGCAGACCTGTGACTTGGGCACAGTTTAAAAAAATAAAAAGGGAGGTATGCCCTGTTTGACTCCTTGTCCTTGACATTGTTTTCTTTACAATTTTTGAATTTACCTCAAGGGGAGACATATACAGCAGCTGAAAGGCATTTTTAGGAAGATGCACAGGCTCAGAAAATTGTTAATTCTCCTATTTGGATTATAATTGAAAAAGACTGGGTAGCAGGGAGACAGCTCATTCGAGGAAAAGGCTGTTTTTCTTTCAACAGATAACCCCACCAAGAAACTTTGGATCCCGTTGCATTTTGTCAGGAGCCGAATTCATCTGCCTGCTTTAACTTTCAGACCTTGCAGTCCTACAGCCCTTTAAATTCCAGCCCCAAGCCCTCGCCAAGCTGATTTCAGCTGGAAGTCACAAGGAAATAAGAAGAGCTAGCATCAGAAGGTCTGCAGCAAAGGCTTCCAACTCCTTTAATATGTCATGAGGTCACATTCCTTATTCCCTTCTTTTACAGGTTATCGATTGGCCAACTTCAGGACCCCATATTTTAGATTAACAATTCTTTACTTTTACCCTCTCCTTGGTATTCACAGGTGCCTCAGTTCCCAAAGGAAGAAGAAATGACTTTTAATAGGAATACCTCTTCATTTATCTCTAGGATATCTGTTTGTATTGGAGTTCCCCCGCCCCTGCCCCCCGTCTCTTTCTCTATCCCTAGGCCTGGAGATGTACCAAACTCCAATGCTCAAAGCCTCTGATAACTTTAAAAAAAGTGTTTTTTTCAAACATAAGCTAGGTTGCACATATATGAATACCAGTGAACCTGACCAGAGAATGACTGCATTCCCCTGCTGAAGAGCTCCTGACAGAAATTGTGATGCTCCTGTTCCAGTGCTCCCTGCCTGATCCAGTGCTCCCTGAAGTTCATTGGATTTCTATAGCTGCTCCTGTGGGACTCATTGCTGTGACCACTACTGCTGCTGTTCCAGAAACAATTCTTCAAATTGTGATCCGGACTCTCCATTTCTTCAAAATGTGACTAAATGACTCTGATCTCCCTGGACAGTACAGGACAATTGGACACTTTACAACTGCTCTGGGCTCAGGGGTGAGCTGAAGTTTTAGTACAACAAACGAGACCTTTGTGTTTGGAATTGTTACTCTATTTCAAAATTTTGTGTTTTTGTAAACAGAAAAGGGGGAGATGTAGGATGGCATTAATTTGTCCTTCCTCCCTTGCCACAAGGAACACAGACTTATTACAGTGCTCCTGAGGCATTTCCATTCCATTGTGTTTATCTGTAAACTCTTCCTTATGCTCTCCTCCCCAACCCGTTAATCAGCTTTTTCCCCTAATCAGACTCTGCTAACTTGTAAGGCCAGATTCCTCAGAAATCTGTGATTTTATATGTAGGAGTGAAATATTGTCTTTCTCCTCTCCTTCTGTCTTTTGAATAGTTTACTTGAGAGCAATGCCCTTTTTGTATAGATACAGGAAGACAGTTAATATTATGCTTTTGTAATTTGGGATTTAATTGGCTTCGAATATTATTCACTCCCGGGCATCTGCTTTCTCGACCTAAGCCTCAGTTACCCTACCTGTGCTTAGAGCCAGGAGTAAGCCTTCATGCTTGGCCCAACATGCCCCAAATTCCCAGGTCCTCCCCCACAAACACATTCAATAAATAAGAAACAGATTAAAAGCTTTCAATGCATATTTTCTTTTTTTCTTTTGTGAAAAGGTAAAATATTTGCTATTGAACATAAATTTAGAATATCATAATCTATTTTTTAAAGCCAATTATTGTTGTATTTGGAGATATACATACTTATTTTTTGTATTTGGAAAGATACACATAGTCTATGTCCCCAAAAGTGTTTTGGGCTGAAGCAATAGCACAGTGAGTAGGGTATTTGCCTTGCATGTGGCTGAACCGGGTTCAATTCCTCCATCCCTCTTGGAGTCCGGCAAGCTACCAAGAGTATCTTGCCCACACAGCATAGCCTGGCAACTCCCTGTGGCGTTTTTGACATGCTAAAAACTGTAACAAGTCTCATAATGGAGACATTACTGGTGCCCACTCAAGCAAATCGATGAACAATGGGAGGACAGTGTTACCCTTAGTTCCTAGCACCCCAAAAGCAGGGTCCCGACGAAGGACTGAATGGACCCAGGTCAAGCTGTGAGCTACCCTGGCATTGAAATGGGCCAGGCCAAAGTGCCATGATTCTTAACTATAAATTAAGAGCTTGATCATGGACAAATGCTGTCATGATCCAAAAGTAACGAAAGACTAGGACCTTGCTAGGGATAGGAGACTCTCTGGCCTGAGCACTGTAGTTTGAGATAGAGATGGCCCTAGGAGAGCAATTCTATAAGCTTAATGTATTTCTTATTGTGTCCATACAAAGTGATTAATATTATGAATGCTTATATGTTTGTTGGACAAGGAGAGGAGAAACACACCTAGGGTATTCCATTCTAGGGTGGGTCGACCTGCTAAATGAGAATCTGTCCTAGAAGCGGCTTTTCTTGAGGGAAACAACTTTACACCTATTGATTGTGAAACACCTATGTGTAATTGTTACCCCAACCCCTCATGTAGGGTGATTTAACTAGGTAGTAAGAGTGGGCTGAGGGATCAGGATCCAGAATCCAGAGCCAGATGGAGAATGAAGGGGGATTGAGGAGGAGAATGAAGTAGAATGGGGGAGGAAAAAGAAGAGTGGGAAAGCAGAGGAGAGAGAAGGAGTGAATGGAGAGGAGAGTAGACCAACCAGCTTGGCCCTCATTTTCTTCCTTCGCCTGCCCATCGCCATCGACCTCCCCAGGGTGGGGGAAACAGCATGAGACTACCAAAGCAGGTGGCGGGAGAGACAGAATGAGGCTGCTGTGTCTTTTTGTGTTTACACACTACTAATCAGCAGTGAAAGGGATAAATGAAGACTGAAAAGAATTATGAAAATGGAAACTTCAGGTAATGGAATACCTACATCCAAGGGAGTGCTTATAGTCTTTTTGCTTTCATATTAATGCATCTTTCCTTGTCCAAGAATCAAACTGGGATCTGCTGCATGTAACAAAATTGTCTTACTACTTGTTCTATCTCAGCCCCAGCGGTAGTCACTTCAACACCCATTTCCAGGCTAAATTTTATTTTATTTGGTCACACACAAAGCAGAAATATCAAGGCAACCTCAAGGAACTTAAACTTTTATATCTAGGTAAATTACTTCATCATTTAATGTGGTAGATGAACAAACCTAACTTTGGAAATAATTTTTGCTCTAGAAGAGCTACCTAAATTATATTTTCACTTGATCACTTGATCACTTGACTTCCCATTACTCATCAATTTGCTCGAGTGGGCACCAGTAACATCTCCATTTGTCCCTATAGTGTGCTAGTGTAGCCCCAGTGGCATCTATTCATTCTAGGAACATGAAGAACCTCAAACCAATCATTCAGGGTCTTGAAGAAGTCTGACTATCTTGTAGGTGGGCAGCCACACAGTCTTTTGACATCCCATGGAATCCAGTTGGTGACGGCTCTAGTCCAGCGGTCCTCCACTACCTCCACTACCCAGCCACCTCCACTCTTCAGGACACTTTCTGGGTGCTCGGGCCAAGACTCATGCTCGAATAAAGCCCACCAACCACAGGTGACAAAGGGATAAAACCAGGAGCCCACCCTACCCTGCCCTGTCTGCTTCCACCAACCGCCTCTGACCCAGAGATTGAATTAGCACAGAAGACCCACCCTACTGGTACCAGATAAATACCTCACTGGCAGACCTCCGCTACCTCCACTACCTCCACTACCCATCAGGATGCTTTCTGGACGTGTCACATCATAAGACACTTAATATCCATCTTCCAGGATTGCCACACCATATTTGAGAGGGTTCAAATATGGTTTGAACCATGAGAACACCTACTGGGCGATTAGAAGCCACCCTAAAAGCTTCTATCCCTCTCGGAGAGCCTGGCAAGCTACCAAGAGTATCCTGCCCACACGCCAGAGCCTGGCAAGCTATCTGTGGTGTATTCGATATGCCAAAACCTGTAAAATCAATGGGTCTCATTCTCCTGACCCTGGAGGAGTCAACAGTATGGCAGCATTGAGAAGGAGAAATTATATTTTAGGTTGAAAAAATCGTATATGCATTCAGTATCAGGGGGAAAATGTATAACTGGAAATTTTAGCTAAAGCAAGTATGAACTTTGCTGTGAATGCAGAAATATTATTATTTACTTCCCAGAGCCACTGGTATCTATAGTAGTCAGTCTCGTGTTCCTCATATACATAGAGAAGTACATGGTCTGGTGGAGTTTGAAGTCATTGAATGACATGTGATCTGTTTTCCAGTTCAAAAGATATTTAGTTCAAAGATATAAGTGGTTTTCTGATACATGTGGCTCTAATTAAGTAATGGCTATGTATTGCTTTATTTTTACTGTGTGCCTGATTGCCATTCCATCACCAAATCTAAGAGGATAAGGCTATACAGACTTTCTAGAGAATGTGAAATATGGAATATAAAAAACCAATAGTGAACTATAATATTGAAAAGACAGAAAACATTTGACTTGGGATATAAAGTTACTGGGAATGAAAGCTGTGAGTTAGGGTTAACTGGTCTGCCTGAGGAGAATGGATGAGATACAGAGCAAAAGCAGAAGAATCCCAATTGGCAGGAGGGAGGAGGCACCTCATAATTCAGTTGTATTTTTTTTCATTATATGAGGTTTCCCATGTCTTTGCAACTTATTTCAATAGAACTTACAAATCTAAGTTTCTGTTCTTTGCAACTGCTAATTTTCATGAATCTTTACTTATATCACCATTTGTTCCTATTGACCTTTTCTTAATTATCTCACTCTGTATAGAATAGGACTTCCTAAATTGCCTGCTAACTGTAAACTGAGGTAAGGCTGAGATTTGTTGGAAACCCTTGCTTTTGCTAAATGTTGGACACACTCAACCCTAATGATAGGCATAAAGATCTGGATGCCTTGACATATTACGTATCTTCTTAACTTAAGCCACCATTATATCTCTAGGAAAAAGAGATTCCCTCTTCAAAGGAGAGTCTGTCAACAATGGCTACTAAACCAGAAGTTAAGAATAACGAAAATGTATTAGTTTTGATATTTCTATTGTACCTGGTACCTGGAAATTTGCAACTATTGCATTCTTTATAAATTGCTATTTTCAAAGACTGCTGCTAGTAATTGGTAGTCATCAGAATTAGGACAGACTTATCTAGCTTGTCCAAGTAAAACGTTTCTCAGTTCTTTTGGCAAGTAGGTATGTGCTTAATTTCAATTAGAAGCAAGATTCCAGCCAAGTGTGCATTATATAGATTTGCCAACTACCCATCTGTGAATATGGGAAGGCAAAATTAACCTCATTCAGGTACTTTGAAGTAAAAAGAGAGAAAGTAACACTATAACTACTCCTTCTATTACTAAAACTTTCCTATGTTTTTTTAGGATCCTATATTAATCAACCCAAGTTGGCATAACAAAACACCATAGTTTGGGTGTCTTAAATAATGGAAATAGATTTTCTTATAGTTCTAGAGGCTAGAAGTTTAGAATCATGAAGTTGGTATGAAGGTTCTTGGATTATAGATGGACACCTCTTTGCTCTGTCCTTGATGAGGGAGAGAGAGGAGATAGAGGAGGGGAGCAAGAGCAAAAAGAGTGGGAAGTAAAAGGAGATGGAGAGAACCCATTTCTGTATCTCTTCTTATAAGGACACCAATCCCATCATGAGGGCCCCATCTCATAACTCAGATCAAGCTAATTACCCCCAATCTACAAATTCCATCACATTGGCAGTTGTAACTTCCACATATGAATTTTAAGGAATACAATACTGTCTGTGACAGGCGCTGAGAAAGAAAAAATTATGCCTGGAAATGCCAAATCTTGTGGAAATAATCTCAGATACTAATTTGCTATAAGTAGCTTATTAGAATAATTTTACTTTAGATTTGCAAATGTTTTGTCCATTCTTTTTTTTTCTATTATGTTCCTGGATCTACCTATTTCTATTAGGTTTTGATTACTCTTGTTTTGCATAGATTATCTGGTGAGTTTAGTGTTTTGAACATTTACTATCAAAGTTTACATTTTCCCTTTGATGGAATATTTTTTAAAAATAATGCTTGACTAGGTCTGAATTAAGGTATTAAAGAAATTGCACCCATAACAAGACTTCAAGGTTTTATATAAGTCTTCAGTTATAGTCAAAATCATTTTGTAGAAACTGAACATTGTACTTCTAGAATTTGATTTATTTTTGTTTATGAGGATTTTATGCTATGCTATCACTATGATCACATTTGCCTACACTACTAGCTTGAAGATTCTCCCCTTTCTTCTTTGGCCCTGCTCCCCCCCCCCAAAAAAAAAGATAGAAAACAAGATCTTTAATTTGATATTCAGATGTATTTTAATATAACTATTATTATTTTAGTTTTTCAGCCATGTCTGGCTGTGCTTAGGGCTTACCTCTGTCTCTAAACTCAGGGATCTTTCCTGGCTGGGTTCAGGGCACCACAGAGGTGCTGGGGATTGAGTCTGGATCTGCCACATGTAAGGCAAACACCCTACCCATTGTACTATTGCTCTGGTGCCTGATCCTCAATATTTCAACTTGGATGATAGCTAGGAAAGTGAATAGGAGAGACAAGGGTTCAGGGGATTAAAGAACGACATGTTAGAACATTCATTTTATGCATCAGACAACAAGAGCATCTGATATTTAAAATAAGTTTCTCTCATGAGAATAAAAGAGATTGGAAGAAAAATTATGCTGATTTGGGAGAAAGATTGTTTTTACGTATCTTGTGCTAGAAAATTTGCTTTGTGAATATGCAATGGGAGTATATCATTTGATTTCACAGGGGCTGATGTTCTGATTCAGAGCTTCTGGTGTAAAGCACAAACTATTGTGATGTATGATGAGGAATGCAGTGCTGCTGCTTGTGTTAAGCTGAGAATCACCATAAGTTTCTGATGGGAGATTAATTCAGGAAGTTCTAATTCATGAAGTTTATTGCTGCAGTTACCATATTTCTTTTTTAAATACTACTTCTTTGAGAATAAGGAAACCTAGAGTCATGTCTAAGACAATGAACATATTCTCTGCTAAAAGGTGTAAATAAACTTATTCTTAGCCATCAGTATTGTTTCTGATTTTACATAACATATTTTCTAAAGTCATATGAGGTATTTATATAGCTTATAACAGGGAGTCAATTTTTGAGTTTACCTTAAAGAGGTCCTACCATTATTTTTGTTGCATGTGGGATTTGACTGTTGGCAAGGTGATCATACATTTAAGTTTCTCTAAGACAATTCCAGTTTCTGATTGTTATTCCACTTTACTTATTGATGGCCCTCAAGCTTGTACTCCCAACAGTCTTCTAGTTTGGATGATGAATTATAGGACTGTGAGAGACTACAGAGCTCCCTAACTTTTAATTATAGGACATTTATCTCTCCGAGTTCAAACCTCTCACACATGAGAATCTATATAACCTTTAATTACACAAGTCCCTTTTCAATAAAGAAATTAGAAGTGACTTTCCTGAATAGGCTTATTTTTGTATTTTAGCATAAAAACTATCTTTTTAAAAAAAATTTATTGAATCACTGTAAGAAAGTTTACAAGCTTTCATGTTTGGGTTACAATCACACAATGATCAAACACCCATCCCACCACCAGTGCACATTTCCCACCACCAATCTCTCCAGTATACCCCCATTCCCCACTCTCCCCCTGCCTCCATGGCAGACATTATTCTCCATACTCTCTCTGGAATGGAAAGAAATGGGAGTGAAGATAGATGGTCAGCAACTATAACACCTCTGTTTCGCTGATGACATCGTTTTAATAACACCAGACATTAGCCAAGTGGCACAAATGCTGGCCGACTTCAACTGTGAGTGTGGAAAGATCGGACTACAGCTGAACCTCACAAGGACAATGTTTATGAGAAACTGACTTGTTCTTGACAATCCATTTGCTTTCAACAGAACGAACATCTCTGAATGCAACAGTTATGTGTACCTAGGTCGAGAAGTCAACATGACGAATGACCTGGCACCTGAGTTGCGCAGGAGGAAGAGAGCAGCTTGGAACACCTTCAAGTGCATTGGAGAAATAGCTAAGAGGATGAAGAACCTCTGGCTCCAGGCACATCTCTTAGATTCTACTGTTCTTCCTGCATTAACATATGCCTCAGCGATCTGGGTCCTAAGAAAACAGGATGAGAACTCTATTCGAATCTCCCAAAGAGGAAACAAAAGAGCTATGCTTGGAGAACCACACTTCACTCAAGAGAGAGAAAGAATCCAGAATTCTGACCTCTGTCAATGATCAAGAATCAGGGATACTGTCTCATTTGCTAAGACGTCGAAAATCAGATGGGCTGAACACGTAATGCGATTTGGAGACCACTGCTGGACTAGAGTCGTTACCACTGGATTCCATGGAACATCAAAAGACTGCGTGGCCGCCCACCTACGAGATGGTCAGACTTCTTCATCAAGATGCTAAATGATTGGTTTGAGGCTCTTTGTTTTCCTGGAGCGAGCAGACACCACTGGGCTACACTAGCACATGACAGGGATGAATGGAGATGTTACTGGCATCTGCTCAAGCAAATTGATGAGTAATGGGATATTAAGTGATCAAGTGATCAAGTGACTCTCTCTGTACTTTTGGGCATTATAATTTGCAATACAGACACTGAGAGGTCATCATGTTTGGTCCATTATTTACTTTTAGCACACATCTCCCATCCTGACTGATTCCTCCAACCATCATTTTCTTAGTGATCCCTTCTCTTTTCCATCTGCCTTCTCTCCTCCACTCATGAAGCAGGTTTCCAGCTGTGGGGCAATCCTCCTGGCCCTTGTATCTACTGTCCTTGGGTGTCAGCCTCTTGTTATGTTATTCTATACTCCACAAATGAGTACAGTCTTTCTATGTCTGTCCCTCTCTTTCTGACTGATTTCACTTAGTATGTTACTCTCCATGTCTATCCACTTATAAGCAAATTTCATGACTTCATCTCTCCTAACAGCTGCATAGTATTTCATTGTGTAGATATACCAAAGAAAAACTGTCTTAAGAGTGACTAAATGTTGAAAAGCAAATTATTATTTTTTAATCCTTTGTACATTCAGAGTGGGAAATCATGGTTATCATCCAGACTTGAATTCTATGAGGGGTTTGTTTTTATAACACTTGAGACTTTTCTGAATAGTTAGTAACCCAAAACTATTCAGGACAGTTGTATTCTTCAAACTAATCAGGTCTGTATCAACAAACTATGTAACTCAAAGGAAGGAAGGAAGTATGATGTATTATTAGTGGGCAGAAAGTGAACTATTTCTCTGTAGGTTACATAGGGTATAGAGGAATTTCCAACAATCTTTTGAAGCATCTGGAATAAAATAGGAAGATTTTTTCAGTCATATTATTATAAGAGACATGTCAATGTCAAAAAACTTAAGAGTGAATGATGGTTTTTTCTTTAGATACCACTTGGACAGAATATCTGTAATCTTTTTGAAATTCCTTGTGCTTTAGAAAATGTCCCCCAAATGTTCCTTTGGTTCATCACAAATGTGTTCTTAGGTCAATTTTATCTTCCTCACCTGACAATTATAATCAGAAGTCTTCCATTGCCTTTCTCATTGAACTCCTTTATATCTTGAATCTGTTGTTTATTCCTTAGTCTTTTTCTTGACTAAACTACAAACCTCTTTTATTTTCTTTTAAATTTTTTTGGTGGAATTTATAGTCCCTTGAGAAGTTCTATCTTTTGATGAATCACTGATTAAAATGGACACAATATTAGATTTGCACAATATTAGATTTACTAGATTAATACTAGATTTATTGAGGATGTTTCCCAAGAGTTTGTTCATTTGAAGGTGCTCACTGGGTTCAATTCATTTTCTACAAATGAGTACAGAGAGGGTCAGACATAGAAAGACTGTACTCATTTGTGGAGTACAGTCCACAAATGAAAGAATGCTAAAACTATTTAAGTACTTGTCTTATGTTAATACATTACATTAAACAACCTGTAATTTACATCCCAATGTACAGGTACCTAGCAAACTCAGAATTAAGTTAAATGGCAAAGTTCCCCACCCCCATTTTGCATTTAGTAATCAGCACTCCTTCCTTCCTGAACATAGTAGTTTACTGGTTTTGAGAAGATAAATTTATTCTGACATCATTCTAAATAGTAAATTCTATTTAATGCAACAAATGTAATAAAATCTATGTTGTAAGTTTAATAAATTCAATTTAATTGCTTTACAAATGAATAAAAGAAGCAGCAAATATTTTAAAGGAATGAATGACTGACAAAAATATCTCACAAAATTTGAAACAGCTCCATGGAAAGAAATTATAAAGGGAACACAGCACCAAATAAGAATGCCTTTTTCTGGCAGAGCTACAGACCAATGGAACAGGGTTGAATATACTGAAACCTCCCCCCAAATGTATGATCTTCTAATCTTTGATAAGGGAGCAAGAAATGTGAAGTGGAGTAAGGAAATCCTCTTTAACAAATTGTGCTGGCAAAACTGGACAGCTACATGCAAAAAAATGGGTTCAGATCTCTACCTAACACCATGTACAAAAGTAAGATCAAAATGGATTAAAGACCATAACATCAGACTGGAATCCATAAGGTACATTGAAGACAAGGTTGGCCAAACCCTCCATGACATTAAAGCGAATAGTATCTTCAAAGATGACATGCCACTGGCCAAGCAAGTGAAAACAGAGATAGACAAATGGTACTTTCTTAAACTAAGAAGCTCCTGCACCTCAAAAGAAACATGACCAAAATACAGACAGTCTACATAATGGGAAAGGATATTCGCCCAATACCCATCCGACAAGGGGTTGCTATCAAGGATATACAAAGCACTGGTTGAACTCCACAAGAAGAAAACATCCAACCCCATCAAAAAATGGGGCGACAAAATGAACAGAAACTTTCTCAAAGAAGAAATCCAAATGACAAAAAGGCACATGAGAAAATGCTCTACATCACTAATCATCGGGGAGATGCAGATCAAAACAACGAGATATCATCTCACACCACAGAGACTGGCTCACATCCGAAAGAACAAAAGCAAGTGGTGTTGTCGCAGATGTGGCGAGAAAGAGACCCTCCTTCACTGCTGGTGGGAATGCCGACTTGTTCAGTCCTTCTGGAAAACAGTATGCATGATTCTCAAAAACTTAGAAATTGACCTCCCATTTGACCCAGCAATACCACTCCTGGGAGTATATCCTGGAGAGGCAAAAAAGTACAGTTGAAATGACATCTGCACTTCTATGTTCATTGCTGCACTGTTCGCAATAGCTAAAATTTGGAAAAACCCCGAGTGCCCGAGAACAGATGACTGGTTAAAGAAACTTTGGTACATGTACACAATGAAATACTATGCAGCTATTAGAAAAGATGAAGTCATGAAATTTACGTACAAGCGGTTCGACATGGAAAATAACATGCTAAGTGAAATGATTCAGAAAGAGAGGGACAGACATAGAAAGATGGCATCTCACCTATATCTTCTTTAATCAGTTGTATCACTTGTATCTCTTGTCATCTTGTTGATCATCAATTTGCTTGAGTGGGTGCCAGTAACATCTCCATTCTCCCTGTCACATGTTAGTGTAGCCAATGGCATCTGCTCACTCCAGGAACACAAAGAGCCTCAAATCATTTGATCTGGGTTTTGACGAAGAAGTCTGACCATCTCGTAGGTGGGTGGTCATGGGTTCTTTTCACGTTCTGTGGAATCCAGTCAGTAACAGCTCTAGTCCAGCAGTTATCTCTAAATCACAGTACTTGTCCAGTTCATCTGATTTTCAATGGCTTGGCAAATGAGACAGAGTCCCTGATTCTTGATCATTGAAGGAGGTCGGAACTCCGGATTCCTTCTCTCACTTGAGTGAAATGTGATATTCCAAGCATAGCTCTTTCAATTCCTCTTTGGGATACCTAAATAGCATTCTCATCCTATTTTCTCAGGGGCCCAGGTATCTGAGGCATATATTAGTGCAGGAAGAATGGTGGAGTTGAAAAGATAGAAAAGATGTGTTCGAAGCCGAAGATTCTTCATCCTCTTAACCAGTTCTTCAATGCTCTTGAAGGCGTTCCATGTTGCTCTCTTGCTCCTGCACAGTTCAGGTGCCAGGTCATTTTTCATGTTGATTTCTAAGCCTAGGTACACAAAACTCCTGCATTTGGAGATGTTCGTTCTACTGAGGGCAAATGGAACATCAGAAACTAGTTCATTTCTCATGAACATTGTCTTTGTGAGATTCAGCTGCAGATTCCGAACTTTCCACACTCACAGACGAAGTTGGACAGCATTCATGCCTTTTGACTGTTATTTGGTGTTATTAGAACGATGGTATCAGCGAAGCGGAGGTGGTGTAGTTGCCGACCATCTATCTTCACTCCCATTCCTTCCCATTCCCATCTTCGCATGATGGTCTTGAGGGTGGCATTGAAGAGTTTCAGTGAAATGGTATCGCCCTGTCGAAACCATCTCTTTACTTTGATGATCACTTCCTTGTAGAATGATTAGATCCTGGTAGTGAATCTGCAATGCATCTCCTGGAGGATCCTGATGTACTGAGTTTGAACGTCCTGTTTGGCTAGGGCTTCGATTACCACTTCAGTCTCAACAGAATCAAAGGCCTTCTTTAAATCAATGAACATTAGACAGAGTGGCATCTTGAACTCTCGTGAAACCTCAATGAGCTTTGTCACCATGTTAATATGGTTGATCATGTTGAATCCTTTTTGGAATGAGGGTTGCTCACATGTTTGTTCTTCATCTAGTGTTCTGCCAATCCTATTCAGGATGACTCGAGAGAATAACTTGTGGATGACTGACAACAGGCAGATGGGACGATAGCTGATGATGTTGTTCTTGTACAACAGGATGGTCCTGCTGGTTTACCATTGGGACGGAAGTTTGCATCAGACAGGTAGCTTGTGAAGAGCCAAGCCAGTGTATTGATGAGTACTGGCGGCAGATTATTCAGGTGTTCGGGTCTGACCTTGTCTGGACCGGATGCTATATGCTTCCTTACCGACAAAATGGTGTGTCAGATTTCAGAAGGGAGAATGCTGGGAATGACATATCCATTCTGTGTAATTTGGTATGTGGGCAGGTGGACATGGTTATCAAAGTGATACGAGTAGAAGTCATGGATAACCTTCTCCATTGCCCTTCTGGAAGATGTGATAGATCCATCAGGATATCGGAGGGCAGTCATCTTGGTATTATAGTTGGTGAAGGACAGACGGGCATTGGGAATACTTTTTCCCCGCCTCTGTCGCATCAGCCAACACTGCTGCTCTTCTCTATTTGAGGTCTTTCTTTATCTCTTCTCTGCACAGCTTTGTGAGCTTGGATGTTAGCTTGTGATTGCCTGAGGCTCACAACAAACCACATTGGTGATGAGCACAAGAGTTTTCGAAGACAGGAGTCTTTTATGGCTTTCTCTCTCTTGGTGTTCCTCACACAATCATGGAGGTCCTGAACGAGTCTTTTGTATTCTTTGTTGATGTTGTCAACGACAGCATCTTCTCATATTGCTGCAATAGTGCCAAAGAGCTCCCAGTTGATGGTAGTTCTGGGAGTTCTCTTCTTAAACTTTGCAGTCCTGTCTTTCTGCTCCATAAAGTAGAATTTTGCACGAAGGTGACAGTGGTCTGATCCTGTTTGGAATTTTGGGACAACAGTGACATCAGTCAGGCAAAACCATCGATTGAATATGATGTGATCAATTTCATTGTGGAACTGTCCACTGAGAAACTCCCATGTCCAACATTTAAAGTTGGCTTTCTGGAACTGCAAGTTACCTTGGATGGTCTTGGTCAGGATAATGAACTTAGACAGTTTCTCACCCTGTTCATTCCATTCTAGGCCGTGGATCCCAATGTGGAATCCTTCGGGCGACCTTCTTGGTCCTATCTTGGTGTTAAAATCACAGACAATGACGTTGTAGAAGGTGTGGTCTTCTTTATAGAACTTCTCCAGCTCCATGTAGAACTTCTCAATTTCTTCTCTGTCATAGTTGAATGTTCGTATATAGATGACGAAGATAGAAACTGCCAGCAATGAGCCACATCTATTCAAACATAAGTGTCCGATTCAGGTTGGTAGGCATTCAAATGAATCAATGCTCATGGCCAAGTTCATGTTGACGAGGACACTGGCACCACCAACGCCTCTATTGTCATATGTTCTGAGGTACAGTTCTTCTCCAGTGTTGAAAAAGGCATGATGTGATTGATGCCTTCTTCTCTCTGTCAATCCAATGACGTCATATTGTTCTTCTGTGTTTGCACCACCAGGTGTATGTAAAAAATATGTATGTAAAAAATACCATTGGATGTTCTTTAATATATACACATATATGAATTATAAACTGAAAATGTGGTGATGAACATATAGAGAGTAAGTATCTCTGTTGCTCTGCTGGTGGGAATTTGAATTGGAAAATGATATATAAATATCTAAAAGGAAAATGATATATAAATATCTATAATTATAAATGCCTATGATTATAAATATCTAAATTTATAAAAAATTTAAACAATTCTAAATTACTAATTTATATAATTTCACTCAGAGGTATGCAGCAAAAAAAAATAAGAAAACACTAATTTGAAAAGATACTGGCACTCCTCTGTTCTTAGAGCACTAATCAAAATAACCAAAATGTGCAAACAAATGAGATCTTTTAGTTTGAATCATTTACATTTCAGATTTTCTTTAAAGAGTATGCTATTTCACAGTAACTGCTATAGATCAGGTGACAAAAGTTCTCAGTTGACATACATTTTTCCCCAGGACGCACAGCCAATTGAAGTGTTAGCATTTAACCTCAGGTCTGTTGAGGGTGGAGTCTCCCACTTGCTCCTCATTTACTGCGTTTCTAGAGGAGCATTGCTCCTGTTACTTTTTAACTTGAACAAGTTTGGGGATCACTGGGTGTCATTGATCCTAGTATTCTTTATTAATTTTTAAAAATAAGTCAATGAATTGCACAGTAAGAGGGTGGATTCAATATTGTAGTGTGGGATTGGTAAGAGAAATTAAGTGAAACAAATATCTTGGTACCTTGAGGATAAATGATATCCACAGGGAATTCTCTAATCTCTGTTTTTCCATCCAGTATTGATTTTGCCTAGAAATGAATATGTTCATACATAAAATTTGGAAACACTGTAATACATTTCATACAGAGCAAGTACAATGTTAAGAGAGTTCAACACTGAAGTAAAAACATTTCCTGGAGCCTTAGATAAATTAGCAGCATGGGATATATATATATATATATATATATATATATATATTTCTCAAAAAGAATTTTGCCTCACCTCTTTGCAGGTGGATCAACCCCTGGACCTGTGCTTACAACCTCACAGGGACTTCACAGTTGCATTCACTGATTCTTGAGATGGTCGGAGTATCCTGGGGTATCCAGGTGGGTCTGAGGTAACCGTAGATGTCTTTATAAGGAAACTGAATCAGAGGGGTAGGGACTTAGTGTTGGAAGCAGACAGATTATGAACTTTGAAGACAGAAGGAAGGGGCTTGAATGCATGTGAGTTTGGTACATTGCAAAAAAGGCACGGAACTGTAATTTTGCATCATTGTCTCCAGAAAGAATCAGCCCTGGCAATACCTAAACTTTATCCTATGAAAATAAGTTCAGATTTCTGAACTGTTGGAATGGTCAGAGAATAAATTTATGTTATTTGAGATTAATGGTAATTTCTTATTAGTGCACAGCTTCCTAATTCAGGCAGCTAGATATCTCAACAAAGAAAATGAGGTTTTTTGCAAATAAATATTTTTGAGTGGAGAGGGGCTGGTCAAGGATGATTTCAAAAGGACACTTTCGTGGAGCACGAACAACCAACCAGCATCTGTACTTCAGGGAAGAAGGACAATTTGAGAGGGTCTCTGGGGCAGGAGGTATTTAAGTGCCTGGCATTATTTTATGTTGTAAATGAACTAGCAGGTATTTGACTCTTATTTTTGTAGTTTTTTTTATCATATATATGAACAACAAAAAGTCCAATTTGGGGGCTGGGAGGTTAGTACAGTGGATACTGTTCTCGCCTTATATATGACAGAGCTGGGCTCAATTCCCAGAACCCCATTGATCTCCCAAACCCTGCCAGGAGTTATAGCTGAGTGGAAAGCCAGGAATAAGCCTGGACACTTCTGGATGTGGCCCCTAACTTTTAAAAATGAAATTTCGGTAGTTGAAAATTTTATGTTACCAGTATTAGGAAAAATATGGAATTTTCTCTCACGGAGAATTGTAAGACATCTAAATAGCTTAATGTATATGTTATTCATCAAATGAGTGCCAGTTAATTGATTAATTTATGGGAGAGGTTTGATCATGGGCATTTTTTGTGAATGAGAGATAATATTTATAGGGATTTATTATGTTCCAGGCACTGATGATTCTTCTGATCAGTATTTTCTCATGAAATTCTGACAAACATAGACAAGTGTATTTACAGGGATCCAAATGAGTTATCAGAATTTAGACCTCAGAGTAGATACTTGGGTTCAAAACTTCGCTCTACCATCTCCTAACCCTGGGACCACAGGCAAATTACATAAATATGTATGGGTCTTTGATTTCTCATCTGAGAAATGAAAGCTGTGATAATAGTAGTACATAATTCATAGAGTTGTTTTAAGTAATAAGTGAATTCACGGTCACGATCACAATCATCCTGTTGTTCGTAGATTACCTCGAGCAGGCACCAGTAATGTCTCCTTCTTCCTAGACCTGAGATTTTAAAAGAGCCATATTCAATGCTCTTTCAGGGCTAGGAGAATGAGACCTATCATTGTTACTGGTATTTGGCATATTGAGTATGACACGGGAAGTTTGCCAGACTCTGCTGTGTGGGCAGGACACCCTCGGTAGCCTGCTGGGTTCTCCAAAGAAAAAGCGAGATGAGATGTCTCAGCTGCACACTTCCGGGAGTTGGGTTTTATAGTCTATGGGTCTTGGCCATTGATGGGATCACCGGGCACTGGCAGCAGCTGGTGGGTGTGACACCTACCTACTGGAAGATGGTGGATTTGGGTGGAGGAAGCCCAGTTCTGATCGAAGCAGGCTTGGTGATTCAGCCCCGGGACCCACATGCCTGAGTTCTTCTCCAGTTCCTTCATGCATGAGGCTTGTCCGGACGTGTGGAGAGTGGTCTCAGCTTGGCTGTGCCTGGTTCTGGAGGTCTTTGGCTACTGGGGCTCGGCTCAGGGCGGGGAGGGAAACTCAACCCACCCCCTTCCAAGGGGCCCCCGTGAGGACAGCCATGTGCGGGGGCAGGAGACTCTGTGAATAAGTGAATTAACTCATTAAAACCTCTTTGAGTAGTACTCAAAAATTTGTAATGACTAATTGCTATTCCTCTTAATAACTACTACTGTTATTAACAGAAAATCAGAGTTTCAAACAATTAATGTAGGAGCTATAGCTTAGTAAACATATGACTGATATTTTGTCTTAAGCATACTGGATGAACTCCACCAGATATAATGTTCAGTTCAATATGTGACTATAGCAGTCAAAATAATTCTTTTTAACCTCCTTTTAAATAAAATCATTCTCCTGATTTTTGAATTTTAAGTCAGTTTTTGTTAAATATTTGGATTTAAAGAGTTATATATACCCATTCTCTATATTAGTTAAGAAAAAATAAAATACTTGTAATCTTCATAATTTGCCGAAATATGAATTAGAACTGTCCATTTTTGATAAATTATTTTTGTATTCCAATACTGGAAAGATCCTTAAATAATTCTCTTGGCAGAGGGAGGAATAAGTTCATGGTATTGCAACCTTTCCTTAGCTACCTATAATAGTTAAAACTAATGTTTATACCTCCTGAGTTTCATCTAGATTGAGAAATTGACTTTGGTCAGAACTAGCAGGGCATAATATAAGAGAAAAACAAATTTTTCAGTTTTAATAAGAACTTTCTTAATAGTGAGGAGTGCTTTAAAGACAGATATTTTGTGTAGTTTTTTCATTGAAAATTGCTATGGAAATTTGAATTAATCCAGTATGCGTGTGCAAAACTAGCTATTTTATCACTTGATCCTTTGACTTCCCATTAATTGTTGATTTTCTCGAGCGGGCGCCAGTAGCATCTCCATTTGTCCCTTTCGGGTGCTAGTGTAGCCCAATGGCATCTGTTCATTCTAGGAAAATGAAGAGCCTCAAACCGATCATTCAGGATATTGATGAAGAAGTCTGATCATCTGGTAGGTGGGCAGCCATGCGGTCTTTTGACATCCCGTGGAATCCAGTCGGTAATGGCTCTAGTCCAGTGGTTGTCTCCAAATCTCATTACGTGTCCAGCCCATCTGATTTTTGATGCCTTGGCAAATGAGACAGCGTCCCTGATTCTTGATCATTGACGGAGGTCAGAACTCCAGATTCTTTCTCACATTTGAGTGAAACGTGATACTCCAAGCATAGCTCTTTTGATTCCTCTTTGGGAGACCCGAATAGCGTTCTCATCCTGTTTTCGTAGGGCCCAGGTTTCTGAGGTGTATGTTAATGTGGGAAGAACAGTGGAATCAAAGAGATGTGCTCAGAGCCGGAGGTTCTTCGTCCTCTTAGTTATTTCTTCGATGCTCTTGAAAGCATTCCAAGCCTCTCTCTTCCTCCTGCGCAACTCAGGTGCCAGGTTATTCATCTTGTTGACTTCTCGACCGAGGTACACATAACTGTTGCATTCAGAGATGGTCGTTCCTTTGAGAGCGAATGGAGCGTCAGGAACGGGGCTGTTTCTCATAAACATTGACTTCGTAAGATTCAGGTGTAGTCAGACCTTTCCACACTCACGGTCGAAGTCGGCCAGCATTTGTGCCACTTGGCTAATGTTTGGTATTATTAGATCAGTGTCATCAGCAAAGCAGAGGTGGTATAGTTGCCGACCATCTATCTTCACTCCCATTCCTTCCCATTCCAGTCGTCGCATGATGTTCTCGAGGGTGGCACTGAAGAGTTTCGGTGAAACGGTATCACCCTGCCAAACCCCTCTCTTGACATGGATGATCACTTCTTTGTAGAATGGTGAGATCCTGGTAGTGAATCCATAATACAGCTCACGGAGGATCCTGATGTATTGAGTTTGAATGCCCTGATTGGCTAGGGCTTCAATGACCACTTCCGTCTCAACATAATCAAAGGCCTTCTTTAAATCAATGAATGTTAGACAGAGCGGCATCTTGAACTCCTGAGAAACCTCAATGAGCTTGGTTATCGTGTGGATATGGTCGATGGTGCTGAATCTTTTTCGGAACCCAGCTTGTTCGCATGGTTCTCCTTCATGTAGTGTTCTGTCAATGCTATTCAGGATGACTCAAATGAACATCTTGTAGAAGACAGACAATAGGCAGATTGGGTGATAATTGCCAATGTCGGGGATGTCTCCCTTCATGTACAATAGTACAGTTCTGCTGGTTTTCCATTGGGGCGGAAACTTGCATTCAGATAGGTAGAATGTGAAGAGCCAAGCCAGCCTATTGATGAGTTCTGACGGTAGCTTCTTCAGGTATTCAGGTCTGACCTTGTCTGGGCCGGGTGCTGTTCGTTTCTTAACCGTCGAAATGGCGTGTTGGATTTCGGAAGGGAGAACATTGGGAACGACATATCCATCCTGTGGAATTTGGTATGTGGGCAGTAGACATGGCTATTGAAGAAATCTGAGTAGAAGTCATGAATAATCTTCTCGGTTGCCCTTCTGGAAGATGTGATAGATCCATCAGGATCAGAGGGCAGTCATCTTGGTCTTGTAGTTGGCGAAGGACAGGCGGGCATTACGAATGCTTTCCCCGGCTTCTGCTGCATCTACCAGCATTTCTCTTCTCTCTTTGAGGTCTTCCTTGATCACATCTCTTCACTGTTTTGCGAGCTCGGATGCTCATTGTCCATGCACCAACATCCAATTACGATGAAGGAGAAATTGAGAAGTTCTACATGGAGCTGGAGAAGTTCTATAAAGAAGTTCTATAAAGAAAACCACACCTACAAGATCATTGTCGGTGATTTTAATGCCAAGATAGGACTGAGAAGATCAGCTGAAGAACTCCACATCAGGACCCATGACCTAGAATGGAACGAACAGGGTGAGAGACTGTCTGACTTCATCATGCCGACCAAGACCATCCATGGTAACTCACAGTTCCAGAAGGCCAAATCTAAACATTGAACATGGGAGTCTCTCTGTGGACAGTTCCACAATGAAATAGACCACATCATATTCAATCGACGGTTTTGCCTGACCGATGTCACTGTTGTCCCAAAATTCCAAATGGGATCAGACCACCATCTCCTTCGTGCAAAATTCTACTTCACAGAGTGGAAATAAAGGGCTGCAAAGTTTAAGAAGAGAACCCCCAGAACGACCACCAACTGGGAGCTCTTTGGCACTATTGCTGCAACATGGGAAGATGCAGTTGTTGACAACATTGACGAGGAATACGAATGACTTGGTTCAGCACCTCTATGATTGTGCGAGGAACGCCAAGAGAGAGATAGCCACAAATAAACGCCTGTCTTCGAAAACTCTTGAGCTTATTTTCCAACGTGGTTTGGCGCATGCCTCAGGCACCCACAAGCTATTTTATATACAAAAAAATAACCCTGCTAGAGTACCAACTCAGAGAGTGCGTTCATATCATTACTTACATTACAATTTGTAAAAATGTTCACTTTTTAAAGCAGATATTCACTGAATGAGTCAAATGCAATTTTAAACTCACTTCAAATAGCAGCAAGTAGACTTTTAAAAGCAAGTTTTTACTTTAAGGGTTCAACACAACTTTTTTATTCACAAATATGCACATTAAACCAAATGGTTAACTAGCTGTTGCAGATACTTGCAAAATAGTACAAAACCTGTCAGTGAAATGAAAAATCATTGCTCTAAGGGTGCTTACTCTAACAATGTTTTTCAATCAACTATAATTTGATCTTTTTCTTATTTCAGTAATTTTCAAAGCAATATTGTGTTAGTGCCTTCTCATTCTTCAAAGCTCTCTGGACGATTTTTTACTGGGTTTGATTTGTGATTGGCAGTTTCATGAACACCTAAGGATTTGCCACTTGAGTAAGCCAAGCCCTCACTTTCTTGTCTCTCTAGAATCATAATATGAAATTGATTCACGGTCTCCACTCATATCATGTACACCTAATTTCCAACAGATCTGATGCTGTAACAATCTTAGTACCTGAAGAAGACCAAAATAATAGTGTGGGGAATTTTTAGATTCCTTTATATATAAGGTAGTTTTAACTATTATAGGTAGCTATATATTTACATATAAAACATTTAGGAGAATCTTGGGCTCTTAGGAAGGAAATTGTTAGACATGAGAACTAAATAGTCTAGCAGGAGAGTAGAGGGCAGAGGGTGGGCAAAAGTGCTTTAACTTTGCAGTTTCATCTGGAGGCTGCCAGTGTTTAGAATATTCTTAGGAGGCTTATCTTCTCTAGCTCACTTCTTTGTCTCTCTGTGGGGAGGGTGTTGTATATATCCTTCATGAAGTGGTAGTAAAGAGGATTTTTATTGCTAAGGGAATGCTTCTTAAATGATAAGCACTGAATTTTTAGCTGCTGATTAGTGACAGCAATGATAAGTTGAGAACTTTAATGTTTTTATTTACTACTGTAGTATAGAACCAGTGCTATGTAAAGAATTTCCATAACCTTCCTCTTTTCCTTGAACCCTCAGAGAAAAATCTAAAAAGCAAAAGACCCTCCAAAGAATTTTGCTCATATGGCAGATGAACGGAGGCTCACTGTTAATATGACTTACCATGAACGAGGCAGGCTAGTTGCTAATAAAATCTGTAATATGGACATCCATAGCGAGGTTCTACTCGAGATCTTGTTTTCATTTCTTTTTCCAGGTTCATGTGATTCATTGAGGCTCTACATTTGCTTTTGTATGTCTTATCAGTGTTGCGAGATAATATTCCATAGTGTTCCCACAACCGAGGAAGTGTTGGTGCTGGATTATGTTTTGAGGATGTTCATACCACAAAGAACCTTGCATACTAGGATTGGCCTCTCTATGTCAGAGGTCAGATAAGTCTCAGAGTTTAGCACTCTCTCCCTCTGGGGTGCAGGTTAAGTGGGTTTGCCTGCACACCTCCTCATAATATTGGTGTTTTCCTAACATGGGGAATCCTCAACTTTGTCACAGACCCACTGGATGCAAAGCATAAAGACAGCCTATCTCCCATTGCCCCCCAAAACTTGGGGTGACTGGGAGAACTGATGGAAACAAGATTTCATGTTGTTTTTTGAGGTGAATAGTAACAGTTTCATCTTTGACTCATGAGCCTCATGTCTCTTTCCAGGGTCTGTGAAACTGTGGAAGTTTGACTTATGAGGCCAAAAACAGGGTGAATTTTCAAATCTTTTCCAGTTGTGTTTTCTTTGTTCTAAATATGGATGATTTCATCTCCCCATGATTGTACAGCATGGAGGTGTTCAAAAATTTTTTTAACCCAAGCTTCATTTATCATCCTGTGCTTCTGATAATTCAGGGGCAATATGCCTATCTATAATACATATATACATCAAATCATCATGGTTATATTTTAAACATCTTACTGATTTATTTTTTAATTATATGTCAATAAAACTGAATATAGAGAGAGAAAGGCCAAGAAGCTCATAAGACTCTTGGAATATGCTTTTACATCTAGAGGAGAGTGATGGTATAATGGAAAACCCCCAAGCTTTGTTAGAACTAAGTGGAAACATCTTCAGATATTGCAACAAATCAGGACTGTGTATAACCCACCCACTCTGTTACAAATATGTAGAAATTATCTCATGTATGAATCATTAGATGCTGTAATACTGCTGGAGATGAAGCACATGCCTTGTAGAGAACATGCTTTGTATCTATGAGGCCCTTGATTAGATCCCTGGGCCAATAATCATCATAATAAACATTTTAGTTTCATGTTGTAATATGCTAAAAAGAATTTAATTTAAATAATTTTTCATTTATATGAGGAGAAACTTAATAATAATTTTTTTTTCTTTACCTTAGCTAGTGGGTTGGGAATGGAGGAGCCATCAGACTTGAACCTTGGACTCATGTTAACCCTTTATTGTTGGCACTACCTAAAACTTGTTGGAAATGCAGAATATTATGACCACCTAGACTTACTACATCTCAATCTGAACCAAATTCCCAGAGATATACATGAGAATTGCAGTTTGAGGGGCTCTGCTCTAGAGGAGTTGTTCTAAGGTAGTTTCGCTAATCCAACATCCATCCTAGTCCTCTTTTGGTTTTGATGGAACCTAAGCTTAGTAAATGAGGGAATACTGAACCATGAGTCTGGAGGACACAAGAAACTACAAAATGACAAGCAATTGAAAACATGGGAATAGAACATATGCTTCCAAGAAAACAGACTGGAACAACAGAAAAAAACCGTAGATGGTAAACTTGCACCTGTGTGATCTGTGACTCACCTGTACCTCCTGGATTCAAGAAATCTGGAAATTCAATTAAAGGTTCAAGTCCAGTTTGTACCCAAAGACAGTTTTTTTGGTTTTGATTAAAAAAAACCCACTATGTCAACTTTGTTCTCTAAAACCTCATGCCACAGAGCTTAATGTATCTTTTACATGATACGTTTTCCCTGCCTTGCCTGACAGGAAACTAGTTAGCCTTTACTGTGTGTCAAAAATGTTACTGTTTTGGGCCAGAGAGATCGTACAGTGGGTAGGACACTTGGCATGCTTATGGTCAACCTAGGTTCAATCCCTGGCACCACATATAGTCCTCTAAGCTCCACCAGGAGAACTTGACGATTTCTTCACTGCCTTCTTATGTTCTAAGGATGAGAATTACTAAACACTTTTCCTTTGAATCCTTTGGCTGGCCATACTACACAGTTCTGACCAATTGAGACAATAGTCTGTGATGCTATCCTGTTTCTCTGGACTAGAATATAAACTCTGGCTGGCACAGGAGCAGCTGTCTCGTAACCATCAGATGATATTAATAAAGATTAAAATGTTTGTATACCTTATATTTTAAGATTCTTCACATTTCAAGATTTGAAGAAGCAACAAAAAAATAACCTATCTGTTATACTTTTATGGAGGGTGTGGCTCACCTGACTGTGTCCAGGGTTTTTACAGTTCGAACCCAGATCAGTTGTGTGCAAGACAAGTTCCTTCTTCACTACACTCTCTCCAGACTGTCTTTTCATTATGATGGAAAGGAAATCCTGTTTAATCAAGTCAATTCAATAAAATTTATTAGCTGCTATTAAATGCAATTCTCATTGATAGAATAAGCACAATAAGCAGCAAGATCTACAGGAGTAAAAAATTAGAGAGGGAGAGAAAAAACATTTCCACTCTGGGTGTTTTAGAGTAAATATCCAGAGGCTCTCTGAGACCAGTCTCCACACGCATGAAGATACCAGCAGAGGAACAAAGGCATGCAGGTCCTGGGGCTGAGATCTCCAA
This sequence comes from Sorex fumeus, assembly GCF_029834395.1. Classification (NCBI taxonomy): domain Eukaryota; kingdom Metazoa; phylum Chordata; class Mammalia; order Eulipotyphla; family Soricidae; genus Sorex; species Sorex fumeus. The sequence continues at coordinate 16,854,114 of NW_026606083.1, read as the reverse complement.
GCCTGCTCAGATCGGGGCTGAGCATCCTCCACCCAGATCCTCCAAATTCTAGTAGGCAGGGGTAACACCTACCAACTGGCCCCCTGGCGCCGTGTAATCCCATCAACGGCCAAGACTCAGATTATAAAACCCATCTCCCGGAAGTGCGCAGCCACAAATCTCATTTCTACTTTGGACAAACTGGAGGCTACCGAATGTAACCTGCCCACACAGCAGAGTCTGGCAAACTCACCGTGGCATACCCAATATGCCAAATACCAGTAACAATGATGGGTCTCATTCTCCTAACCCTGAAAGAGCCTTGAATATGGCACTTTTTAAAAAATCTCAGGGCTAGGACAAAGGAGACATTACTGGGGCCTGCTTGAGGCAACTGATGAACAACAGGATGGTCATGATCATGATCCAGAGGCTTATTTTCTAGAAGAGATTTAGATAACCAGCTCATGGAGTAACCATAATGCTGGAGTACTGAATGAATCTATTAAAGAGCCCAAGTACTATTAATGCACATGGTAATACAATTTTAACTCCAGACTTTAGCACTTACCTGATCAGCTATGCAAATTTCTTATCTATTGAATTGAAAGCTAGTATTTGTTTCATAGAGTTGTTGTGAGTTTTAAAAAGATCTTTTTAAAAGAAAGTTACCATTGTTAGTTATTTACAAAATACAGTCTGAAAATATTACATAGCAATGTAATGATTATATGCTTATGTTTAAATATTATACTTAGCTAATATGTGTGCTAGATAGCATTATGAACATTCAAGAATACTTCTGATCACTCTGAGCATGTGTTTATTCATTTTAAATGAGTGCATTAAGACCTTTATACTCTGGATGTGCATGATATAGTATCCAGTAGTCTGTTTTCCCCAAGAGACTTTGATAGCCAGCTCTTGGAATTTTGTAGTTTTCCGGATATCCAAATATTTTCAATACTGCCTGCATTCCCAGAGTTTCACAGGTCTTTGAGAGTTTCTGTTTAGTGAACTGAATCATTTTTGGAATTCTATAGACTGAATTCTCCAGATCAGGTCAACCTAAGAGATGGTACTCACTGTTAATATGTCTGTCTGGAGGCGTGAAATATCCTAAGTTACTTTGAAACTTTAATAGACACAGAAGTTATTCTAGATACAACACATTATTATTTAATTTTATTTTCTGTGAGGGAGAGGAAAGTATGTTGTTCATTATATCATATTTATGACATCTCGTACTGGTTCTTGGCTCCTTTATTATCACTATGGCTTTATTTTGGGTTGATTCCAACATCTCCTTTTGCTCTTCTCATTGATAGCTTATCATTGTACATTTTACCTTCCTCAAGACAATTAAGATTCTCTTACTCAGATTATTGTCATGCTATGCTATTCTCAAGCTTCAAAACTTACCAAATTCCATACTCCCAGAGACGCCTTCTCCTCCACAGACACTCTATGTAGACATAGAGATGTTTGTTTTATTCTTTTAGAAGCATCATTTATACTATGGAGCTACTTTCAATCAGAGAAAGGAATGTTCAAAAAATTAAGAGCTATATATATGAACCCACACACATTACATACATGATATAGTACTCTCTATGTGGATTTGGGTTCAATAAGAGAAGGAGATTGGTAATTACAAAAGGAGCCTCTGGCATAATTTATAATCCCCTCTGCTTTTGGGATTATGTATAGAACATGATGATTGAGTTCATATTGGTGAAGATTAAGTCATGAAGATAAAGCTAAACCAGGTGAAAGAAAATCTTAAGTTCTGGTATTAATAGAATATGTGACCTCAATCTTTATTTTGGAGTGGGATTTTTTAGGTTGATCTTATAAAGCTGGAAAAATGGCGTGAAAAGCCTGAAAACTTTTCTCCAGGCTTTTGGAGATGAAGATAGATGAAAGTTGAGACTTCCATCTACCTTTGGGGAAGCAGATTATTTTTCTGAAGTCTGGAGAAATGAATAGCTTCCTCAGGATAAGTTTGAGTTTAATTCTATAGGTGATAGTGAATCTCTGAAAGAATTTGACCAGAAGAATGTCATTGATCAATATACTCTTACAAAGATTGAACCAGAGAGAGAAGGATGGATCACTGTGGGAAAGGGAAGAGAATTAGCTGGATGCTTGAGATTTATGGTTGCTTCTGAAATATCTGTGTTTATGAGAAAAGTATCAAAATACAGGTCCAGACAACTCTATCTGGGTTATTACATCAGTGAAAATTTTAATGATAATGGAGTCATTTTTGTCAAAGTGAAAGTTACAGGGTTAGTTTGGGGCAATGGACCTAGTAGGAATTAAATGTACGTTGAGCCTGACCCAAGTGTTATACTTTCTGTCCTTGGGAACTCAGCGCAGAAGGACAGTTAGGCAAAATTAAAAGTTCATTTTTTTCTTCTAGTTTTAACTTTTCCTATTTAATGCTTCTGCTCATGCTCTATGAGGATTGTGACTAGACATAATTAACACAATTTCTCTCTTCCTTTCTCCTTCTCTCTGTAAATATACTTGCACAAGAATATATAGTACATTTATATGTACGCATGAATATCCATGCTTAAATTGGTTTCTAATTAAAAGATATGCTGCTCTCATTTCTCAAAATATATTTAAGCAATTTAGTTTATTATCTCTGTAAAGACCTCAGTAAAGGACCTCTAGTAGAAAATATTTATATTATTTATATATGATCCCTAATTAATCATAGAAATATTTCTAGCTATTAGAAGCACTTCACAGGAAACTGACACATCTTTGTGAGTCTATTCCTGTTTGAGATGAAGCGTGGTTTCCCTGCTTGTTCATGCTATTAGTGTGTGATCATGTCTACATGCACCAGAAAGGAGCTATGGGTCAATCGGGTAGCTTATACCGAGTTTCCCTGTTCACCACACCTTTGATAGGACTTCATAATATATAATTCATGACTAAAGCAGAGATTGTTAGAGGTTAGCCAAGAAGTTTCCATTTGAAATGACATGAGAAAAGAATTCTTAATGAATAACACCAAAAGATTTAAGCAGTAACATTTTTCAGTCTTTGCCTATATTTTTAGATTCCTAACAGTCGCCAAATTGTGTTTACATTTTGATCTCTAGCAATCAGTGAGTTCTCAGAAAGAAACTTCCCTAAAGAAAGACCTGCATGATAAATTTTGGACAGGGACATATTGGAGAAAAAGAAACATTTATAAAATAAAAAGGGGAGAGAGTGGAGTTCTTTTGACGGGAACTAAATGATGTGTGAAGAATATAGCCAGAGTGAAGGTTTTGTTGGTTGTTGATTGGAAAGCATTAGGCATCAGTCTGTATACTCCTGTGTACCAAGGTCCTCCATGTTCATTTAGATTCAACTGGTGTTTAGAATTTCTGCCCAAATGCCTGTAAGGAATCTGGTGGAATACTTAAGTATAAGTTAAGTTGGAATTAAACTTAAATAAATGGATGTCCCTTATTTCTTATTTGAGATGATGAAATTCATCCTGATTAAAAGAGGTAAGTGATCTTGTATAACTTAGATGAACACACACAGAAATGCTGTTTTTGATCATCACCAAGACCATCAAATTAAGATTGTTGTTCCCTAAAATGACTTTTGATCCCCTAAAACACAATATCCCAAAATGTGTTTTGTGAAAAACTTGTGCAGAAAAATCATTTAGAAGAGTAAATAAAGGAATTCTACATTAACTAATGCCCTCACCATCACCAGACTTAAAGAACTTTGTTAGCATACTAAGAATTTGAGATACCCTCTGGTAAATAAAATCCATTTAACTTTGCTTCACTAAGCATTGCTCATAGTTATTTGACCACAGAATATTTTTGCATGAAATGTCAGCTAACACTCTTTGGTGCCAATGTTCTAGGGACTGTGGGATTATATTTTTGGGAAGATTGCTTTAGTCCAAAAACCAGGTAACAAAGTGAGAGGGGGGGGGTTGATAGATTTTCCCCTCAGCATTTTATAAATTGCATATTTTAATAAAGTTGCATATTAGGGATTATTTTCATTTGTCATAATAATGAGCTTTTAGGTTGATATTTCAAAGAGTAAAATCTGTCCAATTTAGAAGTCTCCTGTTTTTTATTTTTATTGTTGGCATATTTAAGTTTTAAGTGAATCCAGAATAGAGAGTTACAGAAAAACATTTAAAATTTGTATTTATTCCCTTTTCAGACAAATTCTGGACAAAGGCGAATATGAATGATTCTGTTTCCATTTAGTACCTGCTGGTTCTTTTAGTAAAAATTATTCCTTATTAAATATTTGCAAAGACCCCCTCCCGTTGATCGTCGATTTGCTCGAGCGGGCCCAGTAACGTCTCCATTGGAGACTTTGTTGTTACTGTGTCTGGCATATCGAATACTCTCGGTAGCTTGCCGGGCTCTCCGAGAGGGGCGGAGGAATCGAACTCGGGTCGGCCATGTTGGCCGCGTGTAAGGCGAACGCCCTACCCGCTGTGCTATCGCTCCAGCCCCGTTTGTATTTCTAAAATAGTTGGAGTATCTAAATATATATCTTGTATATTGTTCAACCATCTTAAGATATGAAATAAGAATCTCTTAGAAGGCCCTGTGTTTCTCTTCAGCCCCAGTACTACAAAACCATGTTCCTGAACTTTGAAGATTCAATTTCTTTCTTTTCCTTCGATAGTTTTCAAGTCTAACCATCAATCCAAAGACATTTTTTGATTATCTAAAAGAAGAGAAACATCTGGTGTAAATCAGCCATCATTTTTAAACATCACTATCAGAAAGCAAAGCTGATGGATTTTTAAGCATCTTAGAACAGCCTCATGAAAAATTTATTATTAATTTGCATCTAAAATGAAACCTGATTAAAGAAGCTAGCATGAAACCATCAAGAAATAAAACCAAAAGAATATAATTAAAAGAGAAAAGTTTGAGAAGTTTGAAGGAAAGAATTTCAAGAGACATCGACACATATATATTTGGAAAATGTAGAATTGTTAATAAAAATGTGACAAGTGTAATCTTTTTTCTTCTTACACAATACTGTAACTGTGTGGAAACTTTTGAAAATAAAAGAGTCCAACTATGAAGCAATTATGAAGATTTTTGCATAAATGTTCTTAAGTTATTAAGGCAGTTAAATGAAGCACAAATAATGAAATAAAACATCAGCAATTAATGTTCTAAAAGAAGTGTGATCTATTGTAAATGAGGAACCAGAGAGCATTGAAATTTCTCTAATGACAAAGCATACTTCTCAGAAATAAAATTTTAAATGTAGTTCTTTTAGAAAATAAATTATTTTCCCAGGACTGAAACCACCAGTCTTGGATCTGTAAAAATCTGTATGTAAATGAAACTATTTTACTTAACTTGGGATGTATTATTTAATTTTTATTTTAAATTGTAAATAATAAATAATAAGTCACTGTGAATTATAAATTTATTTATTATTGGGTTTCAGGAATACAATGTTTCAATACCAATTCCTTCACCAGTGTCCACTTGCCTCTACCATTACCTCCCATTTCCCTCCAACCAACTCACCTACTTCTATGAGAGGCACCTTTTCTTAATAACTTTTGACACTGTGGTTTACAGTACTGTTACAAATAGGTTATCATGCATAAACTTAACTATCTTGTTGAACAATTTTACCCACTATTGTTGTAGCTCTTCCTTCCCTGTCCTATCCTCCAAGCCGTCACCAAGTGAATTGCTTCCTACTGAAGACCTGTATGCATGTACTTTGTTTCTGTTGTTTTGAGGCATTTGTAATTCCACTGCTGTTTCATTATATCCAATATATGAGAGAGAGACAGAGAGAGAGAGAGAGAGAAAGATTTCTGTGTTGGTCTCTTTCTAACTTCACTCAGTCTGATTCTTTCCAGATCCATTAATACAAGCAGCAAATTGCAGGATTTTATCTTATGTCTGAATAATATTCCATTTGTATCTGACCTATATTTTCTTTGCCAGTCACCTATTCTTGGACACTTGGGCTTTTTCCAGATTTGGTCTATTGTGGATAGTACTTCAAGGAACATAAGGGTGCAAATGTCTTTTCTCCATTGTGTTTTTGAGCCCTTGGAGGTAGGTGCAATGAAGTAGAATTGCTGAATAAAATGGGAACTCAGTTCCTAGTTCTTTTAGAAATATCTATATTGTTTTCCTGAAAGGCTTGACCAATTGACATTTTTACCAGCAGTAAATAAAGGTCCCCTTTCCCTTGTATACTGCCAATACTGTTTGTTGTTCTTTTGGATGTGTGCCAGTCACTGCGATGTGAGGTGCTATATCATTGTTGTTTTGATTTGCATTTCCCTGATAACTAGTGCTATAAGGAATTTTTCCATTTCCTTGTGGCCATTTGTATTTCTTCTTTGAGAAGGTTTCTGTTCATCTCTTCTTTTTGATGAGATTAACTTGTAATTTAATGCTGAGCAAGAACATTGGAATTATTATGGAAATGAAATGCTACATATTTCTCTGAAAGTAAGAGAAAAATATGTCAATTATGTCTTCCTATAAGCAACTGGTCAGAAGACATAGACGGATGTTTGGAATAGTTAACATAAGAAAATGACTCAGAAAATGACATTTCAAGTTGACATCAATTGATAGTAATTGTTCAGTCTAGTTGATAATCAGCTCAACACTTGATATGTCAAAGGAAAGCAAATCTTTTTCCAGTGACTGATTTAGCATTTGCCTATTATGTCAATCTAAAGGGTTTTACTTATTTTCTGATTGAGTTAGAATATGTTCAGAAATCTTAGGAAAACAAGATTGAAAGTCACAAACATCACTGTCACTGTCATCCTGTTGTTCACCGATTTGCTCGAGCAGGCACCAGTAAAGTCTCCATTCGTCCCTGTCACGTGCTAGTGTAGCCCGATGGCATATTGGAGGCTCTTTCAGGGTCAGAGGAGTGAAGCAATTGTTGTTACTATTTTTGACATATAGAGTATGCCACAGGGTAGCTTGCCAGGCTCTGCTGTGCGGGCGGGATACTCTTGGTAGCTTGCTGGGCTCTCCGAGATGGACGGAGGCTTTTGGGGTGGCCTCTAATCACCTTTACCGGTGTCTCCAGTCTATCAAATGTAAGCTTTTGGCAACAACAACAACAAAATACCATGACTGGCATGTTGTAATGATCTGCACACTGACAAACGCACCTGTCTGCATCTCTGGACAGCACCTGGGACATCTGTACCCTCAGGTTGATCTTCTTCAGGTTGATGGAGTGTGTCCAGAGGTTGTTGAGCAGCTGACAGAGAAGGACTCTATTTCAGAGGGTCTGTGCCAGGTCGAACAACTGTGCTGAGTCCCAGGTCACCTAGTGGTTGGCTGGCAGCACCCCAGAGTGGATGAGCCACTGTGCACTGCCGCCACGGCTCTATGTCTGACGTGCTGCAACTCAGTTCAGCCAGGGCAGGTTTCAATGCTGTGGCTGCCGCCTCGTTTTTTTCCATGCCCCGCCAACACCATTTTGTCCAAATCTCGCAAAACAGCTGGCGATGTCCATCAGGAATCACACATATAGTTCCAGCAGGGATCACACATACAGTTCCATGCCTGGCATGCTGAGCCGAGCATTGTCTAAGGCAGGATGGTGAGCTGGTGATACCTAAGGATAGTAGATACATGGACAGGTAGATTGCTCTATAGCTGGAAGCCTGCCTCATGAGCAAAGGGGAGAAGGCAGCTGGAATAGAGAAGGGTTCACTAAGAAATGATGGCTTGAGGAACTGGTCGGGATGGGAGATGTGTGCAGAAAGTAGATAAAGGACCAAACATGATAACCTCTCAGTTTCTGTATTGCAAACCATAATGACCTAAAGTAGAGAGAGAGAGTATGGGGAATATTGTCTGCCATGGAGGCAGGGGGAAAGTGGGAAAGGGGGGGTATACTGGGGATTTTGGTAGTGGGAAATGTTCACTGGTGGAGGGATGGGTGTTTGATCATTGAGTGATTGTAATCCAAACATGAAAACTTGTAACTATCTCATGGTGATTCAATAAATTTTTTTAAAAATCATATACAATAAGAGAGAGAAATACCTAGAGCCCTCTAAAAAAAAGAGATGGTGAGCTGGGTTTGGGAGAGCATGAGGGGTTCAGGTGGCATCGGTGCCACCTTGCCTTTAACACACAAACACATATGGGAATTAATTCTTAGCTGAAATGATGACTTGTCTATCGGCCTTTGAATACTTCTCCTTAGCAAAAATATGGAAACCAATGGCCATTATCTAGGACTCTCCTGGCTCCACAATGGTTTCTTCCATGAAATTCTCTTCATTTTAGTCCATCTTCCGATTTCTGGACTCAAAAACCCTGAAATGAGTCAGATCATTAATTATTCGCAAAATTGTTTTTCTGCTTCTCTGTGGCTTGTAGAATACCTAGATTCTTCCCTATATAGAACCAATACTAGCCAACCATCTCTCCACCAGATCACAGCACTCCTAAGTCTCCCAGCTAGATGAAATCCTCAACCTTACTGCTGAGACCTCAGTGCCACAACTGAGCTTTTAGTCCCACAGCTGAGTGCTTTAGGCACCCTTGATGGAAAATGTCCCTTGATTGTAGTTCTAATGATATTGAAAACATGCAGCATTATATATGGGAGATATATGTATAAATATGTATATATAGGATATATATAGGGGATATGTATTTTATATATCAAATTATGTGCGTACTATATAAGACAAGACAGAAACAGAAGGAGAAGATTATACTAAGAAATGCCAAGTTTGCTTACTGCCATCAGTAGTTAGGAGAAAAATAATGAAATGATTCTTTTTCATAATCTACTGTAACCAATCCTGCAAGTGTCATAATTTTCAATTTATGGCCTCCCAAATTGTGAGAGAGAGTGAGTTGTTTACATCCACTGAGTAGAGCTGTGTATGGCAGCTTTAGGAGATTGATTCATTCTCACTCTGCTCATTTCTTCCATCAAATAAATGCCTTCCTCAAGACCCAGACCAAGTGCTGAATTCATGGTCTAGGAATAAGTGGCAGAGGTTCAGTGAACTTCTTGACTACCTGAACTCAAATACTATCTTTGCCATATAACGATAAAAAAATATTTGGTGGTACATGCCTTGAAAGCAAGAGGCGAATTTTTTTCTTTTTTGCCTTTTGGGTCACACCCGGTGATGAACAGGGGTCACTCCTGGCTTTGCACTCAGGAATTAGTCTTGGCGGTGCTCAGGGGACCATATGGGATGCTGGGAATTGAACCCGGGTCGGCCAAGTACAAGGGAAATGCCCTACCTGCTGTGCTATTGTTCCAGCCCGAGGCTGATATTTTGACCCTCATCATCACTTCACATGTCCAGTGTGATCCCAGTGGCACTGTCTGACCTCTGAGATTCCTATAGTATCTTAGGAGAGCACCAAAACCAGGAGTGGAAACTCAACAATAACAATAGCATCAATAGCAACAACAACAAAAAATGTGAAAGACAAGGGAAATTAAAAAAAAAACTTCAGATATTTGATCTCTCTAGACTTCAGCTTTCTAAATGTGGGAATGTAGAATTTTTAGTGAGTGTTCCAGAACATGGAAAATAGTTAGAATATTTTTGAATTATAAAAACATTAAAAATGTTAACTATTATTCTTTATGTGCACGCCTTCATAATTTCCCCCAGAAAATATTTGTCACCGCTATTTAAGGGGCAAAAGTAAAATAGGAAGATATGTAATAAATAAACTAGCACTTAAGGAAGCTTAGAGCGCTAAGTAAAACTATTGTAAAACTACTCTGAGTCTATGGAAACATCTCTTAATTCTTTCCTACCTCAAGACTTATCATAGACACACAGCCGCAGAGAAGAAGGGCCACGTGGAGGGCTGGCTCCACAGCTCCCGGAGAAGACACCAGGTTCCAAAAAGAGCCGAGATCACCGGGAAGTCCCAGATGGGGTAGGTGCGGCATCCCACCTCCCCCAGATGGAACCCTGGTGTCCAGAAGCCTCTACAATCATAGCTCGAGTATGTGAGAACTAGGACTTTTCCTCCAAACCACACAGCCGCTTACGAGGGCCACGCGACATCTCTATATAAACAAAGTGATCAATGGGAAGTTAATCACCCAACGTTTCTCCCTGAAAATCAGAGTTAAGCTTGGAGCAGAAAAGTGAACGGACTATGCGTTAATCCAGGCCATCATGTCTACCCCGAGGGGAAAGGGTATTGCTCCCTTCCGCCCTCCTCCCTCTGGAAAGAAAGATGGCAGCTGCATGGGAGCCTTGTGGAGAGCAGGTATGAGCCGGGGTGTGGGGGCGACTAAAACCTCATGGGAAGGGGGGCGTTCCGGTCTGTCCTTCATGCCCTATCTAGGTCACCAGTTGACCCCCACAAGCGTCTCTCCAGCACAGCCACAGCCCCGGAAGCACAAGGACTTAATGCAGAACCCAGCAGCTTGGAGCAGAAAAGTGAACGAACTATGCGTTAATCCAGGCCATCATGTCTGCCTGGAGGGGAAAGGGTGTTGCCCCATTCGCCCTCTCCTCTCTGGAAAGAAAGATGGCGGCCAAATGGGAGCCTTGTGGACAGCAGGTATGAGCCGGGGTGTGGGGGCGACAAAAACCTCATGGGAAGGGGGGCGTTCCGGTCCGTCCTTCATGCCCTATCGAGGTCACCAGTTGCCCCCCACGAGCGGCTCTGCAGCACGGCCACAGCCCCAGAAGCACAAGGACTTAATGCAGAACCCAGCAGCTTAGAGCAGAAAAGTGAATGGACTATGTGTTAATCCACGCCATCATGCCTGCCCGGAGGGGAAAGGGTGTTGCTCCCTTCCGACCTCTCCTCTCTGGAAAGAAAGATGGCGGCTGCATGGGAGCCTTGTGGAGAGCAGGTATGAGCCGGGGTGTGGGGGCGACTAAAACCTCATGGGAAGGGGGGCGTTCCGGTCTGTCCTTCACGCCCTACCGAGGTCACCAGTTGCCCCCCAACAAGTGGCTCTCCGGCACAGCCATGACTCCAGAGCACAGAAACCAATCTCTTAATTATCTGACTTTCAGTAGAAATACTTCCAGGGTTAATAAGTAAAATAGCCGAAATCTAAAACCAACATTTAATTCTTGAACCCAGCTGTAGAAAGCAAATCATTTCATAATGCTTTTTCAGCATGTCTGATTGTGGGGGGGTGGGTAAACTCTAAATAATAGTGGTGCATCTTTTATTGAAACAATGAATCTAATCAAAGCAGATAGAGTGTTAACTAGAATTCATCTGCCTCACAGGAAAGTATTGGTAAAGGGAAATGTATTTGATATTTGCATGACTGAGACCTAAACCTGAAAGCTTTGTAACTTTCCCCACAGTGATTCAATAAATAAATAAATTATTTAAAAAAATAATAAAAAAAATAAAAAATGGAAAAAGACTATAAAAAAACTTATCATAACTGGTTTCTGTATCTATTCAAATTGGTGAGTTTTTCATCCAAATGTCTAGCATGATCCTTAGAAAACACACAGCCAACAATCAGTGGATGAATGTATTCAAGAGCCCAGAGACAGATGGATAAGGATTGCTTTCTCATGGATGGATGTTTCTAGTAATACAAATTTTGTTTATTTCAAATGGCAATGATTATTGTTTATTGTCTCAACTCTGGTTCCAGCAAGCTTCTGGATGATGGAAACTTGATATTCCTCAGGTGCCCTTCATCATGTTTTTTTATCTAGCAAGTATCAGTGAACATACCTTGTGGTGCTGGTGGTGTTTATGTAAGAAGAAATACGAACTTGCTTCTGACTGTTTCTCACACTTGGACTGATTCCTTTTCTCACATCTTTGATTTTTTCTATCCTCACTACCTCAGGGATACCTAGTTATACACAGGTTTATAGCCTCACTGACAGTTTATGGTTTTTCATCAAGTCAAAAGTTAATAAGATGATACTGTTTTCTTTTTTAAAAAAAACCCCGTATGTCTTCCTATATCTTCCCAGATATCAGATTAGAAATGATAGTTTCCAGCCGTCTGCTGAGTTCTCTAACCACAGAATTACAGATTTTTTTAGAGTCTTGGGGCAATCATTCAGTTCAAACAGAATTTCTCAACTATTAATTGACACCTGATATATGTCTGACACTATTTGATATATCTAGAGCAGGACAAGAAGGGAGGAGAAACTCATACTAATCTTATGCTAGGTGATATTTAGAATGCAAAAAATACTTTTATAGAATTATTGTCTAAGTACTTTTGCATTTGAAACCTATTTATTGTTATTTATTGTGTTTCTTTAGATGTAACTAATAGTAACTTTAATTCTTTGTAGCACAGAGGTAGGGCGTTTGCCTTGTGCACAGCCGACCTGACCCATCCGGGTTCAATTCCTCTGCCCCTTTCAGAGAGTCTGGCAAGCTACTGAGAGTATCTTGCCTGCACGGCAAAGCCTGGCAAGCTACCCGTGATGTATTTGATATGCCAAACACAGTAACAACAAGTCTCAAAATGGAGATGTTACTGGGCCTGCTTAAGCAAATTGATGAACAATGGGGTGACAGTGACCATGACAGTGAACATTAAAAAATTATAAATATATTTAGAAAATAAAAGGAAGCAAACACCCAGTTGTATTGGGTAAAGAAACTGGAGCAATTCAAGATTTTTTGTATAGATGTTAGCTATTCATACTATCAGTTTATTTATTATCTTCAATGTGGTGGACAAACACCTGTCTCAGTTTGTGGTTTATAAAAGAGAATTGCTCCTTGCTCTTTATATATGATAGAGAATAAGCAAGGATATAAGAGAAAATAGCAATGGATAAAAGTTAAAATCAGAGGAGATAATGGCAAGCAAAGTCCTGGGAATTTTAAATGGAGCTCTCAGAAATGCTTTTTGGAGGAGGAGATTTTCAAAGTGACTGAGATGAAAGAGAAGAGGAGAACATGGAATGTTGGAATACAACATTCTGGTTGGAGAGACAGACAACTACAAAGAATCTGAATCAGGGCTATACTTGAGAAGTCTCAGAATGTCAGTTTTATTGGCCTGGGATGGAAATAAACAGCAGGACACATTGTTTTAAATTCTAGCACTTGGCCTAAACCCGCAGGGGAGAAGCAATGGGACAGATGTAACTTATGTTGCATGGCCATGACTTGCTAGTGTAGCCCAATGGCATCTGTTCGCTCTGGGAACATGAAGAGCCTCAAACCGATCGGTCATGATCTTGATGAAGAAGTCTGACCATGTGGTAGGTGGGTGGCCACACGGTCTTTTGACATCCCGTGGAATCCAGTCAGTAACAGCTCTAGTCCAGCGGTCATCGTTAAATCTCATTACGTGACCAGCCAATCTGATTTTTGACACCTTGGCAAATGAGACAGTGTCCCTGATTCTTGATCATCAACGGATGTCAGAACTCCGGATTTTTTCTCTCATTTGAGTGAAACGTGATATTCCAAGCATAGCTCTTTCTATTCTTCTTTGGGAGACCTGAATAGCGTTCTCATTCTGTTTGCGTAGGGCCCAGGTCTCTGAGGCATATGTTAATGCAGGAAGAACAGTGGAATCAAAGAGATATGCCCAGAGCCGGAGGTTCTTCGTCCTCTTAGCTATTTCTTCGACGTTCTTGAAGGCGTTCCAAGCCGCTCTCTTCCTCCTGCGCAGCTCGGGTGCCAGGTCATTTGTCATGTTGACTTCTCAACCTAGGTACACATAGCTGTTGCATTCGGAGATGGTCGTTCCGTTGAGAGTGAATGGGGCATCAGGAACAAGGTTGTTTCTCATAAACATTGTCTTCGTAAGATTCAGCTGTAGTCCTACCTTTCCACACTCACAGTCAGAATCGGCCAGCATTTGTGCCGCTTGGCTGATGTTTGGTGTTATTAAAACAATGTCGTCAGCAAAGTGGAGGTGGTGTAATTGCCGACCATCTATCTTCACTCCCATTCCTTCCCATTCCAGTCGTCGCATGATGTTCTCGAGGGTGGCACTGAAGAGTTTCGGTGAAATGGTATCACCCTGCCAAACCCCTCTCCTGACATCAACAATCACTTCTTTGTAGAATGGTGAGATCCTGGTAGTGAATCCGCAACACAGCTCATGGAGGATCTTGATGTATGGGGCTTGAATGCCCTGATTGGCTAGGGCTTCAATGACCGCTTCCGTCTCAACAGAATCAAAGGCCGTCTTTAAATCAATGAACGTTAAACAGAGCGGCATCTTGAACTCCTGAGAAACCTCAATGAGCTCGGTTACCGTGTGGAATTGGTCGATGGTGCTGAATCCTTTGCGGAACCCAGCTTGCTCACATGGTTGTCCTTCATCTAGTGTTCTGCCAATCCTATTTAGGATGACTCAAGTGAACAACTTGTAGATGACAGACAATAGGCAGATCGGGCGATAGTTGCCAATGTCATGGATGTCTCCCTTCTTGAACAGTAGTACGGTCCTGCTGGTTTTCCATTGAGACGGAACCTTGCATTCAGACAGGTAGCGAGTGAAGAGCCGAGCCAGTGTATTGATGAGTACTGACGGCAGGTTCTTCAGGTGTTCAGGTCTGACCTTGTCTGGGCCGGGTGCTGTTTGTTTCTTTACCAACGAAATGGCGTGTCAGATTTCGGAAGGGAGAACGTTGGGAACGACATATCCATCCTGTGGAATTTGGTATGTCGGCAAGTGGATATGGCTATCAAAGAGATTTGAGTAGAAGTCATGGATAATCTTCTCCATTGCTGTTCTGGAGGATGTGATGGATCCATCAGGATGTTGGAGGGCAGTCATCTTGGTCTTGTAGTTGGTGAAGGACAGGCGGGCGTAACGAATACTTTTCCCAGCTTCTGCCGCATCTACCAGTACTTCTGCTCTTCTCTCTTTGAGGTCTTCCTTGATCGCATCTCTGCACTGCTTTGCGAGCTCAGACATTAACTTGCGGTTGCCTGAGACATGCGCCAATCCACGCTGGCGAATTAGCTCAAGAGTTTTCGAAGACAGGCGTTTTTTTGTGGCTATCTCTCTTTTGGCGTTCCTTGTACATTCATGGAGGTGCTGAACCAGTCGATCGTATTCCTCGTCAATGTTGTCAACAATGGCATCTTCCCATGTTGCCGCAATAGTGCCAAAGAATTCCCAGTTGGTGGTTATTCTTGGAGTTCTCTTTTTGAACTTTGCAGCCCTTTCTTCCCACTCTGTGAAGTAGAATTTTGCACGAAGGAGACGGTGGTCCGATCCCGTTCGAAATTTTGGGACAACAGCGACATCGGTCAGGCAAAACCGTTGATTGAATATGATGTGGTCTATTTCGTTGTGGAATCATCCACCAGGAGACTCCCATCTCCAACGTTTAGATTCTGCCTTCTGGAACTGTGAGTTACCATGGATGATCTTGGTAGACATGATGGACACTACCTCCACTACCCAGCCCTCGCCACACTCCAGGACGCTTTCCGGACCCGCGTGGCAGCTCTGGCCGAGACTCACGCATGACTGAAGACCCACAGAACAAGATAAGCGGAACTCTCTGAGACCTTGGACTCCAGCTCGGCAGATCCAGGGACAGAGTATCTCTGCTTGCTCCCACCAACCACAGGTGACAAAGGGATTCTAATCAGGAGCCCCACCCTACCCTGCCCTGTCTGCTTCCATCAACCACCCAGGGATCGGATTGCGCACAGAAGACCCACCCTACCCAGATAAATACCCCACTGGCAGACTTCCACTATCCACACTACCTCCACTACCCAGCCGTCGCCACACTCCAGGACGCTTTCCGCAAAGCGGCCGCTCAACACATCATAAGACACTAAATACCCATCTTCCGGAATTGTCGTACCATATTTGATAGGGTTCAAATATGGTAACACCTACAAGGGGGATTAGAGGTTGCCCCAAAAGCCTCTATCCCTCTCGGAAAGACTGGCAAGCTACCGAGAGTATTCCATCCACACCGAAGAGCCTGGCAAGCTATCTGTTGTGTATTCGATATGCCAAAACCAGTAACTACAACTGGTCTTATTCACCTGACCCTGAAGGCTTCACTGACATGGCAGCACTGAGAAGGATGAGAAAGGAGAGGCCGACAAAATCTCAAGGCCGAACTAGGCTGCCACAACGAAGGAAGACAAAAATGATTGTCTATAGTTTCTATGCACGTACGCTAGCATCAGATACATCCATCGAGGACCTGATGGTACAAGCGTGAATGATCAAGTACGACATCATTGGTCTGACCGAGACAAGAAGGCACGAATCTCACCATGCCATTTTTGACACTGGAGAAGAATTGTTCCTCGGAACATGCGATAAAAGAGGTGTTGGAGGCGTTGGTGTCCTTGTCAAAACAAACTTGGCCAAGAGCATTGATTCATTCGAATGCCTAACAACCCGAATCGGACGTTTACATTTGAATAGATGTGGCTCACTGCCTGCAGTTTCTATCTTCGTTGTCTACGCACCAACATCTCATTATGATGAAAGAGAAATCGAGAAGTTCTACATGGAACTGGAGAAGTTCTATAAAGAAGACCACACCTTCTACAAGATCATTGTGGGTGATTTTAATGCCAAGATAGGACCGAGAAGATCAGCTGAAGAATGTCACATCGGGACCCATGGCCTAGAATGGAACGAACAGGATGAGAAACTGTCTGAGTTCACATTCTGCTGGCACCAGATAATCTCATTATCAGCCGCCATCCCGATTTTTTTTCCCCCGGAAGGGAGCAACATGACACCCAGCCTAGCCATGCCACTGGACCCCTCACCAGGCTGTTTTACTGGGGGCGCCCCAGAGTGGGGTGGGTGCGAGCCCTCCCCATCCCACGGGACCCAGCCCCAGCAGCCAAAAACCTCCAGAACCCAACCACTGCCATGATCAAGGCTGCTCTCCGCATGCTCTGGCTGAGCTTTGCACACAAGTGAATGTATTCCTGGACCATATGACCACATAGGACACTCCCTACCCATTTTCCAAGAGTCACGGTCATGGTCCTCCCGTTGTTCATCGATGCTCGAGCGGGCCCAGTAAAGTCTCCATTGGAGACTTTATTGTTATTGTGTTAGGCATATGGAATACATCACGGGTAGCTTGCCAGGCTCTGCTGTGTGGGCGAGATACTCTCGGTAGGTTGCCGGGCTCTCCAAGAGGGGCAGAGGAATCGAACTCGGGTTGGCCATGTTGACTGCGTGTAAGGCAAACGCCCTACCGCTGTGCTTTCACTCCAGCCCTCTCCAAGAGTACCATACCATAATTGATGGGGTTCAAATAGAAGGCAGCCAATTATACAGGGAAATATATATATATATGCATACATACATATTTTCTGACATATATATATATATATATATATATATATATATATATATACAAAAGCTCGCATCACTTTTCTTTTAACAACATGTTAGTGATATCCTAAAGAATTTCTTAGTGGCCCCTGCCAAAATAGAACAATCTTCACACCTTTTTCCCTCTGGAAACTTTTTTGTAGCATTTTCAGCAGTTTTCCATAACAGATGCACTGTAGCACTGTAGCACTACAGTTGTTCATCGATTTGCTCAAGCGGGCCCAGTAACGTCTCCATTGTGAGAATTGTTGTTACTGTGTTAAGCATATCGAATATGTATGTCATGCGTAGCTTGCCAGGCTTTGCCATGCAGGTGAAATACTCTAGGTGGCTTGCTGGGCTCTCTGAGAAGGGTGGAGGAGTTGAACCTGGGTCGGCCAGGCCGGCTGCATGAAAGGCAAATGCCCTACCACTATGCTATCGCTCCAGCCTTCCATAACAGATGATCACTTGATCACTTGGTCACTTGACATCCCGTTACTCATTGATTTGCTCTAGGGGGCACCAGTAATGTCTCCATTCGTCCCTGTCACATGCTAGCATATCCCAATAGCATCTGCTCGTTTTAGGAACACAAAGAGGCTCAAACCGATCATTCAAGGGTCTTGACAAAGAAGTCTGGCCATCTCATAGGTGGGTGGCCACGTGATCTTTTGACATCCTGTGGAATCCAGTCCGTAATAGCTCTAGTTCAGTGGTCATCTCCAAATCTCATTACATGTCCAGTCCATCTGATTTTCTATGCCTTGGCAAATGAGACAGAGTTCCTGATTCTCAATCATCAACAGAGGTCAGAACTTTGGATTCTCTTTCTCACTCGAGTGAAGAGTGATACTCCAAGCATAGCTTTCTTGATTCCTCTTTGGGAGACCTGAATAGAGTTCTCATCCTGATTTCATAGGGCCCAGGTCTCTGAGGCATATGTTAATGCAGGAAGAACAGTGGAATCGAAGAGATGTGCCCGGAGCTGGAGGTTCTTCATCCTCTTAGATATTTCTTCGATGTTCTTGAAGGCGTTCCAAACCGCTCTCTTCTACCTGCACAACTCAGGTGCCAGGTCATTCGTCATGTTGACTTCTCGACCTAGCTACACATAACTGTTGCATTCAGAGATGTTAATTCTGTTGAGAGTGAATGGAACATCAGGAATGAGACCATTTCTCATGAACATTGTCTTTGTGAGATTCAGCTATAGTCCGACATTTCCACACTCACGGTCGAAGTCAGTCAGTGTTTGTTCCACTTGGCTGATGTTTGATGTTATAAGAATGATGTCATCAACGAAGCAGAGGTAGTATAGTTGCCAACTGCCTATCTTCACTCCCATTCCTTCCCATTTCAGTCGTTGCATGACGTTCTTGTGGGTGGCACAAGAGTTTCAGTGAAATAGTATCACCCTACTGAATCCCTCTCTTGACATGGATGATCATGTCCTTGTAGAATGGTGAGATCCTGGTAGTGAATCCGTAATACAGCTCAAGGAGTATCCTGATGTATTGAGGTTTGTTTTTGTTTTTGTTTTTTGTTTTGCTTTTTGGGTCACACCTGGTGATACACAGGGGTTACTCCTGGCTCTGCACTCAGGAATTACTCCTGTTGGTGCTCAGGGGACCATATCAGATGCTGGGAATCGAAGCCAGGTCGGCCGCAGGCAAGGCAAACGCACTACCCGCTATGCTATCTCTCCAGCCCCCTGATGTATTGAGTTTGAATGCGCTGTTTGGCTTGGGCTTTGATGACTGCTTCAGTCTCAACAGAATCAAAGACTTTCCTTAAATCAATGAACGTTACACAGGGCAGCATCTTGAACTCCTGAGAAACCTCAATGAGCTTGATTATCGTGTGGAATATGGTTGATCATGCTGAATCCTTTGTGGAACCCAGCTTGCTCACATGGTTGTCCTTCATCTAGTGTTCTTCCAATCCTATTTAGAATGATTCAAGTGAACAGCTTATAGACAACAGACAACAGGCAGATCGGGCGATAGTTGCCAAGTTGTGGATGTCTCCCTTTTTGTACGGTAGTATAGTCTGCTGGTTTTCCATTGGGACAGAACCTTGCATTCAGACAGGTAGCGTGTGAAGAGCCGAGCCAGTGTACTGATAAGTACTGATGGCAGGTTCTTCAGGTGTTTGGGTCTGATCTTGTCTGGGCCAGGTGCTGTTTAATTCTTTACGACAAAATGGCGTGTCGGAATTTGGCAGGAAGAACGTTGGGGATGACATACCCATCCTGCGGAATTTGGTATGTGGGCAGCTGGACGCAGCTATTGAAGAGATTTGAGTAGAAGTCATGGATAATAATCTTCTCCATTGCCCTTCTAGAAGATGTGATAGATCCATCAGGACATTGGAGCGCAGTCATCTTGGTCTTATAGTTGGTGAAGGACAGGAGGACTATGTGAATGCTTTTCCCGGCTTCTGCCAGCACTGAGACTCTTCTTTCTTTGAAATCTCCCTTTATCGCTTCTCTGCATTGCTTTGCAAGCTCAGACATTCGCTTGCAGTCACCTGAGGCTTGCACCAAGCCACATTGGTGAATGAGTTTGAGAGGTTTTGAAGACAGGCGTCTTTTTGTGGCTATCTCTCTCTCAATGTTCCTTGCAGAATCATGGAGGTACTGAACCAGTCAACCGTATTCTTAATCAGTGCTGTCAATGACGGCATCTTCCCATGTTGCCACAATAGTGCCATAAAGCTCTCAGTTGGTGGTTGTTCTGGAATTTCTTTTCTTAAACTTTGCAGCCCTTTCTCCCCACTCTGTGAAGTAGAATTTTGCATGAAGGAGATGGTGTTCCGATCCCGTTGGAATTTTGGGACAAGAGCGACATTAGTTAGGCAAAGCCATCAATTTAATATGATGTGATCAATTTCATTGTGGAACTGTCCACCGGGAGACTCCCACGTCCAACGTTTAGATTCGACCTCCTGGAACTGTGAGTTACCATGGATGTTCTTGGTCAACATGATGAACTCAGATAATTTCTCACCCTGTCCATTCCATTCTAGTCCATGGTTCCCAATGTGGAGTTCTTTGGCTGATCTTCTTGGTCCTAACTTGGTATTAAAATCACTGACAATGATCTTGTAGAAGGTGTGGTCTTCTTTATAGAACTTCTCCAGTTCCATGTAGCTCTTCTCAATTTCTCCTTCATCATAATTGGATGTTGGTGCATAGACAATGAAGATAGAAACTGCTGGCAGTGATCCACATCTATTCAAATGTAATCGTCCGATTCAGGTTGTTAGGCATTTGAATGAATCAATGTTTATGGCCAAGTTCATGTTGACAAGGACACTGAAACCACTGACTCCTCTTTTGTCACATGTTCAGAGGAACAGTTCTCCTCCAGTGTCGAAAACGGCGTGATGTGATTGATGCCTTCTAATCTCAGTCAGACCAATGATGTCGTACTTGATCTTTCACGCTTGTACCATCAGGTCCTCGATGTATGCATCCAATGCCAGCGTACTTGCATTGAAAGTACAGACAGTCATTTTGGTCCTTCTTTGTTTTGTCAGCCTACTTCAGCCTTGAGATTTTATCAGCCTCTCCTTCCTCACCCTTCTTAACACTGCTGTATTGGTGGCTCTTTCAGGGTGAAGGGAATGAGACCCATTGTATTTACTTTTTATGGCATATCGAATACACCACGGATAGTTTGCCAGGCTCTGCCAACAGATAACAGATAACAGATGATATTAAATAGATTATTTCAGTTGTGCTTTGGGACAGGGACTGGAGCTTGGGATTCAAACATCCCAAATATGGTGGTCGGAAGGTATAATGGTGGTGGGATTGGTGTTTGAATATTAAATGTAATGAAATATTGTGGACTACCTTATAAAAGTTTTTTAAAAAAGCCTTCTTCATACCGCTCCACCAACTTAAAAAAATGTAAAAAATTCACTAACATTTCATAAAATTTCAATAGTCTATGTTTTAGGGACCATATATAAATTCAAAGTTCAAGAAGACCAAAACAGAAGATTGAAAATTAATCACAAAATTTTGAACTGTTTTTAAATATCAATAATTCTAACTCTGCATGTTCAATAAATAATATAGCAGTTTGGGCTTTCCTCTTTTCAGAGTGCTTTAAAAGTATGTCAAAGAAGCATATTTAAGCCCAGAGGAAGAGCGCTCTCCTTAATTTGAGCCTCTGAACTACATGGTCCCCTGCAAACACCACATGTCGTGGTCCCCCAACATAAACCTTGTAGTAATCACTAAGAACTCCCAGGTGTGGTCCCACTACCCTAAAAAAGAAAGAAGAAGCAGCATCATATTAACTAATTTCCTAAATATTTTGAGATTTCACTGTCACTGTCATCCTGTTGTTCATCCATTTACTCAAACGGGTGCCAGTAATGTCTCCATTTGTCCCTGCCCTGAGATTTTAGCAGCCTCTCCTTACTTGTCTTTCCAAATGAAACTGCCATATTGGAGGCTCTTTCAGGGCTGGGGGAATGAGACCCGTTATTGTTACTGTTTTTGGCATATTGGATATGCCACAGGTAGTTTGCCAGGCTCTGCTGTGTGATTTGAGATTTCAAGATTTTTAATTTATTTATCTTTGACTTTGCCAGTAAACAAAGTTTTAGACCTTTTACCCAATTTATAAATATTCCTCTAGACTTTTAGTTTTTTTTTTTTTTTTGCCTAAACCTTCCTAGATTAGTGCTGATGGATCACTCCTGGCACAGCTCAGAGGACCACATGTGGTCCCAACAATCAAACCTAGGTCAGCTGCAGGTAATGGTAGGGCCTTACCCACTGTATTATCTCTCTGATCCTGCTGTAGACTTTTTGTTGTAGTCACTTGTCTAATATATAGGCCAGTTTCATAGAGTTCTTGTACATGATGTGTTTAAAATAAAGAAATTAATCAACAAATTATTTAATACCATAGGACTAACATAGAGGCTGCAATGAAAGATGTTTCAGGTGGTTTAGAAATAGATTCCTACCAGTTAAATGTAGAACTTAATTATAAGTTATAAAGCTCAGGGGATTCATATCATAAAAGTTTCTTGAAAGTAGCTTTCTTGGAAGTACTCATATATAAAAAAGTACTCATAAAAATGAGGATGATAAAGACAGGTGTTTTTGCCTACATAAATAAAGACAGATGGCACATTAATAAAAAAAAATCCAAAAAATGCATCCTCTTAAAATTAATTCATCAGCTAACAAATATGATTCTATCAGACAGCAAACATTAGATATTTGCCATTAAATTTGTCATAAATATTCCATTTCGACAATGCTTATTCCAGAAAACTCAAGAGTATAATTTTAAAGTCCACTGAATTCAATTAGCAATCATTTCAAAATAAAGCTCATGTTCAACAAACCAATCTAATAATGCTGAACATCTTTTCTCAGCTATAATCCACAAATTTTCATATTGTACTTCAATATTTATTTCTCCTAAAAAGTGCAGTTTTATTAGGGAAACTACTTTTTCCTTGAAGTTCAGTGATTCCTCTACCACATCTAGTCTATTGATGAGGCCATTAAAGATATTCTTTGTCTTTGTTTTTCTAATTTCTCCTTTATTATATTTTAGAATTTTTTGCTTTCTTCTTATCTTACTCATACATCCTTGCATGTGGCCAATGTTTTTATTTTATCAACTTTTCTATTTTACCAAATTTATTTCAAACACCTGGAGTGATCATTCTAACACCTCTGTCATATCTGAATTTGACAGTGTTGCTTCCCCTCCCCAGCCCCTTCTGTCTTAAATGCATTTTTTCCTTTGGTATAACTTGTAATTTTTTTTAATGTAGGAGTACTGCTATTTATTCAGCCACTAGCTTAGCAGATTGTATTGGGCATGAACTCCATCTTACTTTTTTTATTTTTATAATTTTATTTATTGAATCACTGTGAGATCAATTACAAAGCTTTCGGGTTTAAGTCTCAGTCATACAATGAAACACTCTTACCCTCAATATGGCCCATTCTCCACCACCAAAAACCCCAGTAAATCCCCATTCCACGCCCTCCCCCTACCTGTGGGGCAGATGATTTTCCCATTACTCTCTCTATACTTAGATTACATTCAAGATTTTGACACCAGACCAACCATTATTATTTGGGATTTTTCCCCAACAATCAGATCTGCTGGTCCTGGAGGTCTTTGGCTGCCGGAGCCCTGGTCGGGGCGGGGAGGAAAGCTCAACCCACTCCCCTCCAAGGGGCCCCGGCGAGGACAGCCAGGCGCGGGGGCAGGAGACTGCACTGTTCTTCTTCCGGGAGCTGGTTTTTATAGTCTCTGAGTTTTGGCCGTTGATGGGATTACACGGCGCCAGGGGGCCAGTTGGTGGGTGTGACCCCCGCCTACTGGAATTTGGAGGATCTGGGTGGAGCCGAAGACCTCCAGGACCACCCACCACCATGCTGAGACCACTCTCCGCACACATGAAGGTACTGGCAGAGGGACAAAGCCAGGCGGGTTCCGGGGCCAAGATCTCCAAGCCTACTTGGATTGGGGCCGAGCATCCTCCACCCAGATCCTCCAAATTCCAGTAGGCGGGGGTCACACCCACCAACTGGCCCCCTGGTGCCGTGTAATCCCATCAACGGCCAAGACTCAGAGACTATAAAAAACCAGCTCCCGGAAGAGAACAGTGCAGTCTCCTGCCCCCACGCCTGGCTGTCCTCGAGGCCGCGTGACATCTTATTATGACATCTTATTGTCTCATTCCTACTTTGGACAAACTGGCAGGCTACTGAATGTAGCCTGCTCACACGGCAGAGTCTGGCAAACTCCCCGTGGCGTACCCAATATGCCAAATACCAGTAACAATGATGGGTCTCATTCTCCTAAAGAGCCTTGAATATAATCTCAGGGCTAGGATGAAGGAGATATTACTGGGGCCTGCTCGAGGCAATCCAATCGACGAATAACAGGATGATCTGTGATCTGTGATCTGTGAATCAGATCTGCTAAAAAGGCAACAGCAGACAATTTGTTTTCTATTGCTGGTTATAAATAACATATTGTGTCATATGGCTGCAGTAGTGGCCATACGATTTTGGAATTCTGAAGTTTTAACAATTAAATCTGGGGGCATTTCTGCCCAAAGCTGCTGGATTTCGAGATTTGTTTCTGAGTCTCTGGGATCATGGCCGTTAAGCAGCTTTATCAGGAGCCAGAAAGGCCATTCATGGGTGATGACTTGGGGTCTCATTGGGGTAGGGAGGAAAGGGTTGGATCCCCCACATCCCGTGAGTCCCTGTGTGTCTCATCACTGTGGGCTCAAACCTGACTGTCCAGTGGCTTCTGGAGGATGGCAGTCACCAGGCGACCAGGGGGAACAGGCCAAGACACTAAAACTATTCCCACCTGGGGTGGCCCAGCACCGGTAACCTGCTGCAGGAACAGGACGCATTTCTGCCAAAAGCCATTTGGTTCTGAAATTTGTTTCTGAGTCTCTCGGATCATGGCCATTAAGCAGCTTGATCAGGAGCCAGAGAGGCCGTTCGTGGGCAGTGACTTGGTATCTCGTTGGGGTAGGGAGAAAAGGGCTGGCTCCACCCTCATCCTGTGAGGCCCCACATGTCTCGTCACTGTGGGCCCAAGCCTGACTGTCCAGTGGCCTCTAGAGGATGATGGCCTTCGGGCCGCCAGGGGGAGAATGCCAAGGCACAAAACCTATTCCCACCTGGGTTGGTCCAGCACCAGTAACCTACTGCAGGGACCGGATGCATTTCTGCCAAAGGCCGCTGGGTTTCAAGATTTTGTTTCTGAGTCTCTGGGATCATGGCCGTTAAGCAGTTTGATCAGGAACCAGAGAGGCCATGCCCCCAGTTATATAGCTGAGCCAGAGATGGTTTGTGGGTGTGTCTTCCACATACCTAACTTTTGGCTGTTTACTTTCTTGGTAAACTTTGCCCCAAGTTATTTTGGGTCTGGCCAAAGGCACAGCAGCCATTTTGGGAATATGTAATTCTGAAGGCACCATCAGGCTGCTGATGCACTCGCCTCACAGGTACAGATTTACCTGCTGGCGGCACCATACTCCCATAACTTGTAATTTTTTGTTAAAACTTGGGACTTTAGTATTGGAAAAAGGGACAAGGTGATATATCATGTGAGATTTTATTTTATTTTTTCTGTCTTGGAGGTAGACTCTGCTGACTGTTTGCAGAAACTATAGATGCAGGAGATACAATTCCCTCTAGTGGATTTGATTTTGTTACCCCTATTACCTTTGGATTTCCCTAGAAACAGATTCTTAAATAATATACAGTCTGCAGTATGTATTTTTCTTAGTTGCTTTCCCACTAATGATTCTAGGGGCAGTTGCTACTCCCAGACTTCTGATTCATTATAATTTTCTTCATTTGCCTGCCTTCCTCTTATATTAGGAGAGTATTGGTTTGTTCTATGATACTAATCACTGAGATATTTGAGAACACTTGTTTTCAGTTTATCTAGTTTCTTCCCCCCCCACCAAGTTTTTTTTTTGTTATATTTATTTATTGAATCACTGTGGGAAAAGTTGCAAAGCTTTCAGGTTTAAGTCTCAGTCATACAATGATCAAACACCTTTCCCTTCACCAGTACTTATTTTTCACCACCAAGAACCCCAATATACCCCCCTTCCTAAGCCCTCCCAATGCCTGTGAGGCAGATGATTTCTACCTAACTGTCTCTCTACTTGATTACATTCATTATTTCAACAAGAGATGCACCATTGTTTAGAGTTTCCACCCAACAATCAGAACAGTTGAAAAGGCATTATGAAATAATTTGTTTTCTATACCTGGTTATGAGAACCATATGAGGTTGTGCAGCCGCAATAATGGCCGCGCGATTTTGGATTTCTGATATTTTACTAATTAAGTCTGGAGGAATTTCTGCCAAGAGCCAGATAATCACAAGATTAATTTCTGTGACTCTGGAGCCATGGCCATGTTCGAGAGTTGCTCGTGGGGGGCAACCCATGGCCTCAGTAGAGCATGAAAGACGAGCCGATACTGTCCCCCTACCCATGAGGCTGCAATTGCCCCATCACCACCAGCTCATACCTGGCTTTCCAATTAGCTCTTTGGCAGTGGCCACCTTTCTGCGGGGCGGGGGGGAGGAGGGGGCAGGGAGGCAGAAGAGACAGACACTATTTCCCTCCCAGGGAGGCAGGGCGCTGTAGTTTAACGCATAGTCCATTCATTTTTCTGCTGCAAGCTGCTGGGCTCTGCATTAAGTCCTCGTGCCTCTGGAGCCATGGCCATTCCAGAGAGCCGCTCATGGGGGGCAACTCGTGGCCTTGGTAGAGCGTGAAGCTTCCCCCAGTTTTGAGCGGGAGATTATGACTTCTACCCCTCTGGCATGTTGGACTAAAAGAGAAAAGTCTAGGAATATTACTTTTTAATTTAGAAGAATCTAGAAAGCTTGAATTACATAATCTGTATGCTCAGTGTCACCATCAACTCATCTGTCTGAGTCAGTCCTAAATCTTAGCTCCTGAGGGCTAATATCTTGACAGACCTTGTGATGGAATCAAATGTCTTATGAATAAATCTGCATCCATCTATTTTTTAAATACAAGCATACCAGAACCCAGATTGTATAATTTGCTGAATTCATTTTGTTGTATTTATTAAACCTGTGTTAAATTACTCATATTCTTGGGGACCTTATTATTATGCCTTACTAGGAAGGCAAGGTAGGTGTTCTCTTTCAATAGCTACACCCTCTAATGTCAGAATGGAAAAAATGCTAGAAGTATAAATTGGCTTTTGCAAGGTTCCATTGCTAGTCAGTGACTAATTCAGATTCCAACTCGAATCAGATTCCAAATTGAGAAACCAATGTTTTTCAACCTTTTTCTGACTATGGTCCCCACTTGAACTTGTTTCATTCCTGTGACCCCCCTGTCTTATCAGTTGCCACCTTAATTTTATGCGTACCCCATTATTTATGTCATTTTTTTACCCATGACTCCCTTGAAAAATCTTTAGGGACCCATAGGAAACCATATGTTTCCTAGTTGAGAAACACTGCACTTCTAAGCTCTATTTTCTTAAATCTAGGAACAATGTTTTTAACATTTTTCCATTGATCCCATTTTTATTTAGAAAATATTATCAACTGTTTTATGTGCTCTGTTTAGTATTTATTCATTTTATATAAAGTGCAGGGCTGGAGCGATAGCACAGTGGGTAAGGCGTTTGCCTTGCAAGCGGCCAATATGGCTGACCCGAGTTCGATTCTTCCGCCCCTCTCGGAGAGCCCAGCAAGCCACCGAGAGTATCTCACCTGAACAGCAAAGCCTGGCAAGCTCCCCGTGACGTATTCAATATGCCAAACACAGTAACAAGTCTCAGGATGGAGATGGTCCTGGGCCCGCTCGAGCAAATCAATGAATAACGGGAGGACCGTGACCGTGATATCAAGTGCAGCTTCATTAAGGAAACCTCCCTCCCTCATTTTTCCTGACTCTGTTCTGTCCTAGGTACTTTCCCATAGAACAAATAGTCAAGACTGCAAACCTAACAATAAAACATTGATTTGGCAATTTCTGTAAAACTTCACAACTGTCGTGGAAAAAATAAAGTGGGGAAGGGTGAGAGAGAAAATGTAAATAGAGGTTAATCATTACTGAAAAAGTAGCATTTGACTCAAAGGTGTTAAGAGTGAGTGATGAGTAAAGCTAAAGAACTTTCAGGATGAGAAGATACACAAGGGACAAAATACACAAGATGGAACATTTGAGAAGCAGCAAAGTGATCAGAAGTCTATGTGATTGCATCTCAGAATTTTCAAGGGTCTCACATTAGGGTTTTCATGTATTTCAGCTTGGATTCACAATGAGAATTGGGGTCATGGATAGTTCACAGACATTTTCTTGGGATAATCCTAATGTTCTTATAGAGGCAGACCATAGTAGAAAGATACTAGGGCATTCAAACATTTTGAATAAAGAAATAGAGATTCATAAATCTCCCATAGTTGATCCAAAATCAACAATGGATGAAGATACCAGAAGGCTCGATTCAGTATTGTGCAGATGAAACTATGATATTGTGGGAAAACTTCTGGATAAGAAAATAATACTTGGGGCAGGAGTGATAGTACAGTTGATTGGGTGTTTGATTTGCACATGACCAACCCAGGTTCTATCCCTGGCACCATATATGCTCCCCCATCCCACCAGAAATGACCTCTGAGTACAGAGCCAGGCGTGACCCCTGAGTACCACTGGGTGTGGTCTTACTTTCCCCCCCCCAAAAAAAAATAAAATTGAACAAGAATCACAATACCTGACTTCTTGTTTAGTCAATTGCTGGTCATATGGTTAAAAGTTAGTGCTTCTCCCCATCACAGTTACTTTCTTTAATAGTTTCTGTGATAGTCTTTGGATCACATTTTTTTCTTTGCAACTCTCAAGCTTTCTTTTTTCCCTACTCTGTTTGCTCTCTCACCTCCATATTGTACTCCATAGCAGTAGAGTCAAGCTAATATTTGTGGATTACTTATCATGTCTTTAGTGCTATTCCCAAAGCATCAGGTCTCTTAGATTGCTTCACACTCAAGAATATCCTAGGAAGTACAACTGTCACAAGCATATCTATTTCATTGTCAAAAGTGCTGACTCCTGAAGATTGTGGACTTACCCTGACCTTCCAGCTATTAAGAGGGAATAGGATCCCAGAGGCAGGAAGGCTCTGCATGGAATTTCCTGCTGCTTCATCACAATCTGCTCTTGTGGGATGCTTGCCTCTGATTCTATAGAAGCTGTCTGACAAAACTACAGTGGAAACCACATATACTAGCTTAAATTTTCTAGTAATGATATTTGAGAAAATATCAACGTTAGTTCATTTGAAAATATATCTAGCATACCATGTCAATATATTATCATCTAATGATGTTTTCAACATATTGATGATTAATGAGCCATTTCATCACATTTTTATCATCTTTATTAATTTGTATTAAGTTTCTGAAAATCCATATGTAGTTTATGGTAATAGTCCATCTCAGGTCAGATTTGTCACATTTCAAGTGTTTGATAGCCACATGTGGCTCGTAGCTAGCATTTTGGACAGCAGATAGGATCTTGTATGTTGAACATCTCAAGGAAGTGCAGCCCATGGGGTCAACAAGTATATTAGCAGCAAAAAGCAATGTTATGATTTAGGTTATGATTTATGTTCACACAACAAGCTAACTCACACATAGAAGTTACCACAACCAGACAGTATTCTACTTGTTTGCTTTGTCTTGATTCATGAAGACAGTACTATGAGCAAGTTACTTTGGTTGTTTTCATATAGATAAACTAAAAAATTGCATAATTTTGTTCAGAGTCACCTGACTGAGAACTCAAATGCAGAGACTCAAAATCAGGCATTTTGGCTACAGGGTCTATGTTTTACTCTCTTTGTGGATCCCCTTATTGCAATAATTGGCTTTAAAAATCTTAAACTATGTCTTTTTAAAGCTCATAGAAGAATGAGTATATCATGAGATGGAATGAAGAAGGATAAATGCATTTTCATTTGAAGTTAAAATTGCCAACAGCGTTTCTCTCTGGACTTCTTTTAATCTCCCATTGATCTGTGTGTTTAAATCTAGGAATGGAATTTTGGATCAGCAGGGTACACTGCTGAGCATGAGAGCAAGGCCAGGAATAGAGTTGAACCACACCAACAAGAAACCAAAATGCCCTTTGGGGGTAATTAATGCCCTTACCATTTTTGTGTGTTCTCAATAAATCCAGTTATCCCAGAGCTCAGACTACTTTCAGAGATAATTAGGGACTGCTGAAAGCTGCATTAACTCTGCCAGGCCACGGGAGCATTGTAAATCACTACTTCTCAAAGAGACTCATCAGCTTTTAGCAATTTGCAACACCTCCAGTTCAGTTCCTGGGAGGGTCAGACATGGATTTCTTGGATTATTGTTTTCCCCTTTGGAGATTGTGAAACTCTTTGTGTAGGACTGATGTCACTTCCATGTTCTAAAGGTATACCATGGAATCAGTGGTGCCATTTTTTTAATGCACACGTAATTGATAGTTTAAGAACAATGCTCGAGAACAAGCATTCACCAACCTTTAAAATATTCATGACTATTTGCATTTAGATCCTAGGTATATAGCTGTTTTATCTTTCTGTGGACCCTTTTCTATACAAATTGTCAAATATGCTTTGTTAAGGTGGAATAGCTATGTTTATATTATGTGCCCCACATTTGTTCCATATTATCTCTGACCCTAAAATAATTATGCTATACTGATAAGATCAGTCAACACATGGGGCTGGAGTGATAGAACAGCAGGTGGGGCATTTGCCTTGCATGGGACAGATCTGAATTCAATTCCTGGCATCCCATATAATCCCTCGAGCATTGCTAGGAGTAATTCCTAAGTGCAGAGCCAGGAGTAACCCCTGAGCATTTCTGGGTGTGACCTAAAATAGCCAAAAGAAACAAAACAAAACACAAAGCAAGAGCAACCAACACAAAGAAAAAGCTATGAATGCACGAGGCATAACTGAGAACCCTTAAGCATATACTTTAGCTATTGGCTACACCAACATCTCACAAGATGAGTACTTCTGATTCTTTCCTACTGATTGGGAGAAAGGCAAGAACAGAGATGGCAAATAATGCTACCCTACCACCCAATTAGCAACTTGTCAGAAACATTTTATTCTATCAGCCAACTAGGAACTTGACAGAAACACTTCATTTATTTGTTTTTGTTTTGTTTAGGGGCCACACCCAGTGATGTTCAGGGGTTACTCCTATCTCTACACTCAAGAATCACTCTTATTGGTGCTCAGGGAATGCAGGGGATCAAATCTGGGTGGGCCACATGCAAGAGAAGTGCCCTACCCACTGAACTATATCTCTAGCTCCTGTCAGAAACATTTTAAATGCAGATGGCTTAGGGATGCACATTCTCAGGCTCTTAGGCTTTTTTTTTGGAGGAGGGTGTGTCTGAGGCCTGAATTTCAATTACCTGCAGACTGCTTTGGTTAGCAGAGTCAAATGGCTCCTTTTTGTTCCTTGGTTCTTATAATATATATATATATATATATATATATTTGGCCATGTTGGCTGCGTGCAAGGCAAACGCCCTACCACTGTGCTATCGCACAGTCTTTGAGCATTTTCTACTAAATTAACAAGTTTGTATCATGGTGAAAGTTCCAAGCTTTTGAAATTTGTGTATGACAAAAGTACTTCTCAGTTACAGTACTTCTTGTGACTATGAATAATAGAATAAAAACAGAATAAAAATGTCTCTAGTGACCAGAATGTTATTAAAGTTCTGTTTTTTGTATATTTAAAAAAAAATATTAAAAGAGAGGGAAAAAACCCCAC
This sequence comes from Sorex fumeus, assembly GCF_029834395.1. Classification (NCBI taxonomy): domain Eukaryota; kingdom Metazoa; phylum Chordata; class Mammalia; order Eulipotyphla; family Soricidae; genus Sorex; species Sorex fumeus. The sequence goes on along the minus strand of NW_026606083.1, from coordinate 16,822,459 downwards.
TTAACAGAAAATATGATTGTATTCAGGAAGAAATGGAACCCCATCAAGTGACAAAAAGGAATTACACACTTCACATTCAAATTTGGGTTCTATTTTCAAGGTTTCTATTTGATATTTTTTTATTGTAGAATTTCTATACATTTATGTAATTCACTTGTGCTGTGCTGGAAGGAACAACAATCAAAAAGCCCTACATATTTTTTTATATCTCGTAATGAATTTCTGGAACTCTTTGGCTCTGTTGCAGCAACATGGGAAGATGCCGTCATTGACAACATTGATGAGGAATATGATCGAATGATTCAGCACCTCCATGATTGTGCAAGGAATGCCAAGAGAGAGATAACCACAAAAAACCGTCTTTCTTCGAACACTCTTGAACTTATTCGCCAACGTGGCGTGGCACGTGCCTCAGGCAACCACAAGCAAACGTCCGAACTGGCAAAACAGTGCAGAAAAGCCATCAAGGATGACCTCAAAAACAGGAGAGCAGCAGTACTGGTAGATGCAGCAGAAGCTGGGAAAAACATTCGTAATGCCCGCCTGTCCTTCACCAACTACAAAACCAAGATGACTGCCCTCCGACATCATGATGGATCTATCACATCTTCCAGAAGGGCAATGGAGAAGATTATTCATGAATTCTACTCAGATCTCTTTAATAGCCACATCCACTTGCCCACATACCACATACCACATGATGGATATGTCGTTCCCAATGTTCTCCCTTCCGAAATCCAACATGCCATCTCGTCGGTAAAGAAACAAAAAGCACCTGGCCCAGACAAGATCAGACCTGAACACCTGAAGAACTTACCATCAGTACTCATCAATACATTAGCTCGACTCTTCACACGCTACCTGTCTGAATGCAAGGTTCCATCCCAATGGAAAACCAGCAAGACTGTACTACTATACAAGAAAGGAGACATCCACGACATTGGCAACTATCGCCCAATCTGCCTATTGTCTGTCATCTACAAACTATTCACTCGAGTCATCCTGAATAGGATTAGCAGAACACTAGATGAAGGACAACCATGTGAACAAGCTGGATTCCGAAAAGGATTCAGTACCATCGACCATATCCACACAATAACCAAGCTCATTGAGGTATCTCGGGAGTTCAAGATGCCGCTCTGTCTAACGTTCATTGATTTAAAGAAGGCCTTTGATTCTATTGAGACGGAAGCGGTCATGGAAGCCCTAGCCAATCAGGGCGTACAAACTCAATACATCAGGATCCTTCGTGAGCTCTATTGCGGATTCACTACCAAGATCTCACCATTCTACAAAGAAGTAATCATCCATATCAAGAGAGGGGTTCGGCAGGGTGATACCATTTCACCAAAACTCTTCAGTGCCACCCTCGAGAACATCATGCGACGACTAGAATGGGAAAACATGGGAGTGAAGATAGATGGTCGGCAACTACACCACCTCCGCTTTGCTGATGACATCGTTTTAATAACACCAAACATCAGCCAAGCGGCACAAATGCTTGCGGACTTTGACCGTGAGTGTGGAAAGGTTGGACTACAGCTGAATCTTACGAAGACAATGTTTATGAGAAACAGCCTTGTTCCTGACGCTCCATTCACTCTCAACGGAACCACCATCTCCGAATGCAACAGTTATATATACTTAGGTCGAGAAATCAACATGATGAATGACCTGGCACCTGAGTTACGCAGGAGGAAGAGAGCGGCTTGGAATGCCTTCAAGAGCATTGAAGAAATAACTAAAAGGACAAAGAACCTCCAACTACGAGCACATCTCTTTGATTCCACTATTCTTCCTGCATTAACATATGCCTCAGAGACCTGGACCCTACGAAAACAGGATGAGAACACTATTCGGGTCTCTCAAAGAGGAATCGAAAGAACTATGCTTGGAATATCACGATTCACTCAAATGAGAGATAGAATCCGGAGTTCTGATCTTCGTCAACGCTCAAGAATCAGAGACGCTGTCTCATTTGCCAAGACATCAAAAATCAGATGGGCTGGACATGTAATGAGATTTACAGACAACCGCTGGACTAGAGCCATTACTGATTGGATTCCACGAGACATCAAAAGATCACGTGGACGCCCACCTATAAGATGGTCAGACTTCTTCGTCAAGACCCTAAATGATCGGTTTGAGGCTCTACATGTTCCTAAAACGAACAGATACCATTGGGCTACGCTAGCACGCAACCGGGATGAATGGAGACGTTACTGGCACCCGCTCGAATAAATCGATGAATAACGGGGATTAAGTGATTAAGTGATGATAAGTGATTAATGAATTTCTGGACCAGCCTTACCTTAAAACACCAATTAGTGTACAATTTTTTTCTCTTTTTAAACTATCTTGATCTGAAGAAATAAAAAAAATAGAAGAATAATCGATAATTTCTCATGTAACCTTTGAAAAGTATTAACATTACATATGCACACACACACATATGTATGACACTTTAATGGGCCAACTCCCATTGGTTCTCTAGTCATAGTTCTAACATGTTTCTTCTCTTCAGAGGAATTACCCCATCTCACATTTATATCAATTTATTCATTTATTTTATTCAAATGTAATTTTATTCATGTCTTTTACATATTATTTAACTTTTCAACTCTTTTGATATATCATATTAACACAAAATGATCAAGTTCAGTCTGTTCAATATCCTTAATCACTTCTTCTATACCATATGCCATACTTTATTTACTCTTCCTGAAAATTGTTGAGTTTGTTTCTAAAAGCTGATTATTACTAATAATGTAGCACTGAATATTATTATAGGTATTTATGTTAGTTCCCCAAGATACCAGAAATAAAATATTATACCTAAATGGCACAAATAGAAATTATGTTTTTGGCCCCTTCTCTGACCTGTGCATTCCCTTGTCGTCAAAGGACATTTGCTATATTGATCATATGAATTAAGTCCTATCCTTATGAAATCATTTAACTTTATCTCTTTAAAGTCCTTACTTCCAAACAGAATCACACTGTGAGGAATACTGGTGATTAGTACTTCAACATAGAATGGGGGTTGATGGGACTGAGGACAAAATTAGTACCAATAACTATATCTTGTACCATTGGCAGGAGTCTAGAGTAGGGATATGGAGCTAGGATTCTGGAATCATACTGCATGGGATAGATCTTGAGTCTCCATGTAAGTCATGAGAGTAGCTACTTTTGCTAATTAATAGCCACAATTATTATAATATCCACATGTCTTTTTAACAACCACATGTGATTGTTCAACTAGCTACATGTAAAGTGCCACAGCTATGCCTTATTTGTTGTTACCTGTTGTTAGATCAACTTGTGTGTATTGAGTTTATCTTCTAATGTACTAGTCCTGGCATTTCTCAAGCATCAGAGACAGATTTTCAACTTTTTGTAGCCCCTGCCAAATTGCTCTCCATGGAGGATACACCTATGAACACTCAAATCAGCCAAGTATGAGTTCTTCATTTATTGTAAACAAGACCATTTTCATAGCTCAACCATTCTGCCCATTTTAATGACAGAGAAAAGTATGTTGTTTAGTATGTTTTTTGATATACATCTGTTTCAGATCTATCAATCGTAAGGGAAAAGTGCTACAGGTGGTTCTATTTACTACTCATAGCTACTACTTTAGTAGATTCCAATACAGAGAAAGACACAACACAAATGAAAACTCTCTTGGCCAGAATAGAATGCATTCAGGGAGTAAATCAGGTTCTCTTTTCATCTTTCTCTGATCTCCAGTTCTTTTGGTGCTTTTAGGGATTTCTATTCTTATGACAAGAAGTCAAGAGAGAAGAATTTTGGCCACATGAGGCAGTGCTCAGGGCACCATGTATGATGCCAGGGATTGAACTGGGATCAGTCATGTGCAGGGCAAGTGCATTAACCCTTATAATATCTTCCTGACCCCTACAGGCTATTTTTTAACTGGATACTTAAGCTTAAGAAAGTTAGTACCTCTGTATTGGTGACAATTTTTCTAATGCTGAAGCATTAGCTCTCAAATTAAAAATTTTCCAACCTAAATTTGATTAATTTTGAACATTGGGTTTTAAACATTGTATAATTTTAGGTTTATATCATTGTAATTCAATACATACATATATGTATATACATATATTTGTATATGTATATGTACATATATGTACATATGTAGCATGTGTTCACCTCAAAAAGTTTAGTATTTTTCTTTTACCAATCTGACACTTGTAATATGATTTTAGTTGTGCCCCAGAATCTTGTTCAGCATGTTCTTAGGGTAGAAGCACAGTAAACTAAATACTTTGCTGGAGTCTGAGTCACCCCAGGTATGAGGTATGAACAGGGGCACCTATGACACAATTCCAGGATGAGTAAACACTGCTTCCCCCACCACTGCCCTACAAAAATTAAAAGTTTCATTTGATTCATTTCATAAGTTACCATAAGATTCTAACAGCTCCGTCAATATGCTCATTTGTCACCTTTGTAACCAATCTACCATGTCATGATTATTGGCTCTTTTTTTTTATTTCTTCCTTCTGTTCCTCTAGCAGTCTCCCTTGTCAATAAGACAAATAAAATATTTCAGTGAAATTCTGAGTCTATTTCAACTATACGACACTTTATTTCTATTTGCTTCTAGTAGGTAGAAAGAGAAAGAGTTGAATTGAAACACGAATTTCTATGCCTTCTTATAATTAGGATTGTGCTTTCAGAAAAGCTAATAGCTGAGAAAATGGCAATATATCCAACTTCTGATCACATAACACTGATAGATCCTTTCAAGTTTAAGTCTTTCTTCATACTGGCCAGGTTTAAGAATCACTATTATATTTCTTCAGACAGTGCCACATGATTAGTGATGGTAGAAGAATAAGGAAAGTGGAATAACTCTTGTACTAGATTTACCAAAAGCTAAGCAAAAAAAAAAAAAAAGATACTTAAAGATACTGCACAAGTAACTGAGAATTTGAAACATTTTTCTAGCACCAAAAGTATATTTTTATGTTTTTCTTTGGTTTGAATTTTGATCTATACCCGGTGATAGCGATAGCATAGCAGGTAGGCCATTTGCCTTGCACGCGGCCGACCCAGGTTCAATTCCTCTGCTCCTCTCGGGGAGCCCAGCAAGCTACCAAGAGTATCTCGCCCGCACGGCAAAGCCTGGCAAGCTACCCGTGATGCATTGGGTATGCCAAACACAGTAACGACAAGTCTCACAATTTGTTGTGAGATGTTACTGGTGCCCGCTTGAGTAAATTGATGAACAATGGGAGGACAGTGCTACAGCGCTAGCCAGTGATACTCAGCGCTCATTCCTGGCTCTGAGATCAGAGATTTAGGGTGTCAGGGATTGAACCTGGGTCAGTTCTGTGTAAGGCAGGAGGCTCACCTGCTGTATTATATCTCCAACTCCCAGAAGTATATTTTTAGACACACACACACACACACACATATGGAAACCTACATGTAGGTTTCTAAATATATAGGCTGATATATATACACATATATATGAATATTTTATATGCAATTTTTCCCTTAAATAGTAAGCAAACTATTTGAATCAAAATATCCCTTTTTAAGGCTGTTCATGTCCTTTACTCTCACAATGCAGCTTTATGACTGCTAAGCTATCCATTTGTCTAGACATAATTTTTTTAGCAACTTAAACTTAAATCATCATAAAAAAGCATACTGCTTTGCTTGAACTTTACTTTTTGTCTTGGAATTCTAGGTCATTTTAATTTTATTTTTTTGTCCAGTTTCACATTTTCCAAAATGTCCACAAAAGATATCTATACTTTTGTAACGAAATCCAAAAAAGAATGTTTTAAGTGAAAATGGATGCATACTTTCAGTATCGCACATGTTTTAAAACTCAGTGAGTCTCATTGAGTTCAAATTCCACTAAACCAATTTTATTTATAATGAGTTGAACTACTTTGCCACTATAAGTCAGGGGAGAAAAATACATCATTAATCCCTTAATAGCATTTTGCTTACTGATGGAATTCTCTGCTTCCAATTTAGGAGGTCACTCTGTCCAGGGTTGAGTCTGCCTAGGCTCCCACTTGATCGCTGGCAAGGAAGCAGTTTCTTATTTAGCAAAGAAAGACCCCAGGCAAAACCTTTAAGAAGCTCAGGAAGTTGCACTGGCATCCACATTTTAAGTTCCAGAATTTTAAGTGCTTCTTCAGCAGTTACAAAGCCCTATTGCTTGAGAAGATACCCGTTTACATAGGTTTCCTTCCATCTTTTCTTTCTTTATGTCACACTCCTGAGGTTAGCTAATGGGATAATTAGTAGTGGGAAAAAATGGTGACTTTAGGGGGAGAATGCATCTGCTTACTCCTCTATTCTGAAATGTCCTCATCAAGAATTAAAGTCTGAAGTTGCATTTGATTTGCTTAGTGAATCTTCACAAAAAGCCCTTTGCTTTCACAATCCTTTTGTATTTTATAGGTTTGAAACTTGGTTTTGTCTCCAGATATCTCTCTAGGATTTAACATATTTCAGCTAATTGTCAAAGTTGTAAGACCTCAAGAATAATTAAACCACCAGAATTAAATTAAATTCATTAATTCTGATAGATGCTGGTTGTTCATATAAGACTTTTCTCCTCTTCTCATTTAATTTCTCAAATATAGCCTATTTCTCACATATTAATAAGGGATGTATCTATCTCCAAACTAATTTGACAGGAAAATAAGTCTCTAACTTGAAAATCATTAAGAACTTGACTTGCTTTCAGTTCATGTTAATTTCTAGAAGTTTAATAATCTGTATTTCTCCCCCAGTAAGATATCTGCTGTGACTGTTCACAATAATCAGAATCTGGAAACAACCTGAGTGCCCAGAACAAATGACTGGTTAAAGAAACTTTGGAACATGTACACAACAGAATACTATGCAGCTCTTAGGAAAAATGAAGTCATGAAATTTACATACAAGCGGTTCGACATGGAAAATATCATGCTAAGTGAAATGAATCAGAAAGAGAAGGCAGACATAGGAAGACTGCACACGTTTGTGGAATATAAAAATAACATAATATGAGACTGACACCCAAGGACAGTAGACACAAGGGCCAGGAATCTGTTTCATATTTGGAAGCCTGCCTCATGAGCTTTTGGAGAAGGTAGCTGGAACAGAGAAGGGATCACTAAGTCAATGATGGAGGGATAGTTCGGGATCTTTCAGGATGGGAGATGCTTGCTGAAAGTAAATAAAGGACCAAACGTGATAGCCTCTCAGTATATATATTGAAAACCATAATGCCCAAAAGTAGAGAGAATATGGAGTAAATTGTCTGCCATAGAGGCAGGGAGAGGGTTGAAATGGGGGGGATACTGGGGACTGGTGGAGAATGTGCACTGGTGGAAGGATGGGTGTTTGATCATAGTATGACTGAAACTCAAACATAAAAGCTTTATAACTGCATCTCACAGTGATTCAATAAAAATAAAAATTAAATAAAAGATAAAAGAAAAATATCTGCTGTGAATTTAATGCACAGACTTAAAAAACACAGATTCATGGCAAAGAAGAAGCATTCTATTTTGAACAGTTTGGTTTAAATCCCAGAATGGGGAGTACAGTAACATACTATGTGGGGAGATTTTCCCCAAAAAATTACTGAATGTGCAAATAGATGTCAAAAATATTATGATCTCATGAGAAGACAATAAGTTGTCTTCACTCTGTCCTAGAATGTATCTCAAGTTAGGTAGGAAACATTTATTATGCTTTATGTCCATATTAAAGAGAGTTGCAAAACCATTCTGATTTCAAAGAGAGGATGAGGATTACAAATGATTTAAAACAATGAATAGTTCTTCTCAAATCAACTGAATTGCTGAGGGTGGTAAGTGTTGGGGAACAACAATCTACCTCCTCAAAAAGTCAGGCATATGGTTAGCTTCTTAAGCAGGGATCTACGATACTGAGAACCTTTTATGAAAAAATGTTTAGATGTCAGTCTCTCTTTAGAACAACATCTTTCTCCAAGAGCAGGGAAGAACTAACCCCTTTATGTCTTTTCATCAGTGGTAAAATCAGACCTTGAATCTTCTTGCCTTTGCTTACTCTACCCTGTAACTAACTTTCCCATTTCCCCAATATCCTCTTCTTTAAATCTATTTTAAGATGGGTTTTCATGAATAAGCTATGTGTCATTGCTGGGTCTCTCTCACTCCCCAGCCCAACACTTTTTTAATAAGGGGGTATAAATGATATTGATGAATTTAAAAACTTGTCCCTTATTGGGCTGGACTGATAGCACAGCGGGTAGGGTGTTTGCCTTGCACGTCGGCCAATCCGAGTTCGATTCCTCCGCCCTTCTCGGAGAGCCTGGCAAGCTAACGAGAATATCTCGCCTGCACGGCAAAGCCTAGCAAGCTACCCGTGACATATTCGATATGCCAAACACAGTAACAACAAGTCTCACAATGGAGACGTTACTGGGCCCACTCAAGCAAATCGATGAACAATGGGAGGACAGTGCAGTGCTACAGTGCAGTCTCTTATTAGTCAATTTGATTTTGTTTGGTTATCTTTCCAGCTTCTGAAGAACCAAAAAGAACTTTTATTTTTTTCTGATTTAAATACTCTGGTTAAAACATTCTGTGATAGGAATAATAATAATAATACTTATTTTTCTCCCTAAGAACTTACTGTCCTGTGCTCTTTATGAGTTTAACAATCCTGTATGGGTATCAGTTAGTTCAGACTTTGATCTTAAGCCGAAGAATAATGAAGTCAATGAAGTATATACCTTGGTTAAAATTGCTCAGAATTAGGATGATGTTGAATTATATACCTAAGTTTTAGCAAAATACATTTTTATTTGTTTTTGGTTTTTCACTGTACCATATAATGATCAAAGTTTGAGTACATTTCTACCAGGTGACATTTTGTAGTCAGTCCAAGCTAAGCAACATTTTCAGTTTCTTATTTTGGTACTTATAATGGAAGATGACAGCTCCCAGGGAAAAGATGTACCCAAATTTAATAAAAATGGGAAGGAAGGAAGGAAGGAAGGAAGGAAGGAAGGAAGGAAGGAAGGAAGGAAGGAAGGAAGGAAGGAAGGACTCTACTAACTCTTTGGCTGACTTCTTTGGGCTCATGCTTTTGGGTATTTTCCCCTAGTATGCAGATATTCCTCGGCTTAGGTGAACTCCACTCATTTATGGTTCATAGCATGTTGACTTGTTAATCAAATCATAAAAATATGTTGATCTCACCATAACTTGCCTTCTTTTAAACTTCAACTAAATGGATCCTACCATACAGTGAATTTTTTTAAAATGTCTCTTTTCATTAATCTCAAAAAATATCTTTAAAGTCTTTAGACGATAAAGTTACTATTAAATGCATTCTATATTCATGAATTGGGACTTATAGTTAAATAGCACATACTAGTGTCTCGCAATTATAACGTTCAACTTTTTATGAAAAATAATAAGATGGCTTTTTGCATAAGATGTCCATTATGTACTCATAATGATATATTTTACAACTGCTGTTTGTAGTGAAGAGTCTATCCTTGACTTAGTATTAACTATAGAACTAATGTAGATTGAAATTTGGTTGATAGTTGGTTGGATGACTTCTAGTGCTTTTGTTGATTCTTTTTGTTTGTTTTTGAGCACACCTGGCAATGATCAGGACTTCCGCATGGCTCTGCACTCAGATTTCACTCCTGCAGGAGTTTGGAGTACTATATGGGATGCTGGGGATCAAGTCCAGGTTGTGTACAATGCATGGCAAGTGCTCTAACCACTGTACTATTTCAATGATCCCTATTTGGTGTTTTAGGGGAGAAAAACTTGGCAAGATAAGAGAGTTGCAAAAATTTAAGTTGTGGTTTATAAATTTTTAAATAATATAGGAGAGATAGAAGGTGTTTTTATGATTTTGTCGATGCAACTATAACTATGGATCTGTTGAGCCTGGAGTCCGAGGTCACAGAATTCTGCTTTCCTTGCTCCGTGGGGTTTCACTCGTGTGTGAGTCTCGGCCTGATTGTCCAGAAAGCGTCCTGGAGTATGTTGGTGGCCAGGTCATGGAGGTAGTGGAGGTAATGGAGGTCTGCCTGGCTGCTGGGAGCAAGCAGATGATCTCTGTTCCCGGATCACATACGCTGGCATCGGATGCATCCATCGAGGACCTGATGGTGCAAGCGCAAAAGATCAAGTGTGACATCATTGGACTAACCGAGACCAGAAGTCATCAATCATATCATGCCATTTTCGACACTGGAGAAGAACTGTTCCTTGGAACATGCGACAAAAGAGGCGGCGGAGGTGTTGGTGTCCTTGTCAACACGAACTTGGCCATAAACATCGATTCATTCAAATATCTAAGAACCCGAATCAGACAATTACATTTGAATAGATGTGGCTCACTTCCAGCAGTTTCTATCTTCATTGTCTATGCACCAACGTGCAATTATGATGAAGGAGAAATTGAGACGTTCTACATGGAACTGGAGAAGTTCTATAAAGAAGACCACACCTTCTACAAGATCATTGTCAGTTATTTTAATGCCAAGATAGGACTGAGAATATCAGCCAAAGAACTCCACATTGGGACCCATGGCCTAGAATGGAACGAACAGGATGAGAGACTGTCTGAGTTCATTATGTTGACCAAGACCATCCATGGTAACTCAAAATTCCAGAAGGCTAAATCTAAATGTTGGACATGGGAGTCTCCCGGTGGACGGTTCCACAAGGAAATTGACCACATCATATTCAATTGACAGTTTTGCCTGACCAGTCTCACTGTTGTCCCAAAATTCCAAACAGGATCGGACCACCATCTCCTTCATGCAAAATTCTACTTCACAGAGCGGAGAGAAAGGGCTGCAAAGTTTAAGAAGAGAAATCCAAGAACGACCACCAACTGGGAGCTCTTTGATACTATTGTGGCAACATGGGACGATGCTATTGTTGACAACATTGACGAAGAATACGATTGACTGGTTCAGCACCTCCATGATTCTGCAAGGAACACCTAGAGAGAGAGAGAGAGATCGCCACAAAAGACGCCTGTCTTTGAAAACTCTTGAGCTCATTCGCCAACATGGTTTGGCACAAGCTTCAGGCAACCGTAAGTGAATGTCTGAGCTCGCAAAGCAGTGCAGAGAAATGTTTAAGGAAGACTTCAAAGAGAGAAGAGCAGCAGTGCTGGCAGATGCGACAGAAGCTAGGGAAAGCATTTGCAATGCCCGCCTGTCCTGCGCCAACTACAAGACCAAGATCACTGCCCTCCGACATCCTGATGGATCTCTCACATCTTCCAGAAGGGGAATGGAGGCAATTATCCATGACTTCTACTTGATCTCTTCAAAAGCAACGTCCACCAACCCACATACCAAATTCCGCAGGATGAATATATCGTTATCGTTCCAAAAGTTCTCCCTTCCAAAATCTGACACGCCATGTCGTCAGTAAAGAGGTGAACAGCACCCAGCCCAGACAAGGGCAGACCCGAACACCTGAAGAACCTGCCGTCTGTATTCATCAATACACTGGCTCAGCTCTTCACACGCTGCCTGTCTGAATGCAAAGTTCTGTCCCAGTGGAAAACCAACAGGACTGTACTACTGTACAAGAAGGGAGACATCCACGACATTGGCAACTATCACCTGATCTGCCTGTTGTCTGTCGTCTAGAAGTTGTTCACTTGAGTCATCCTGAATAGGATTGGCAGAACACTCAATGAAGGACAACCATGAAAACAAGCCAGTTTCTGAAAAGGATTTAGCACAATCGACCATATCCACACGATAACCAAGCTCATTGAGGTTTCTCGGGAGTTCAAGATGGCACTCTGTCTAACGTTCATTGATTTAAAGAAGGCCTTTGATTCTGTTGAGACTGAAATAGTCATCGAGACCCTAGCCAAACAGGGCATTCAATGTCAGAACATCAGGATCCTCCGTGAGCTGTATTACGGATTCACTACTAGAATCTTACCATTCTATAGAAAGGTGATCATTGACGTCAAGAGAGGGGTTAAGCAGGGTGATACCATTTCACCGAAACTCTTCAGTGCCACCCTCGAGAACGTCATGTGACGACTGGAATGGGAAGGAATGGGAGTGAAGATAGACAGTCGGAAACTACACCACCTCTGTTTTGCTGATGACATTGTTCTTATAACACTAAATATCAGACAAGCGGCACAAATGCTGACCAACCTCAACCATGAGTGTGGAAAGGTCAGACTATGGCTGAATCTAATGAAGACAATGTTTATGAGAAACAGTCTCTTTTCTGGTGTTCCATTCACTCTCAACAGAACGAACATCTCCAAATGCAACAGTTATGTGTTCCTAGGTCAAAGAGTCAACATGACGAATGACCTGGCACCTGAGTTGCACAAGAGGAAAAGAGAGGCTTAGAATGCCTTCAAGAACATTGAAGAAATAGCTTAGAGGATGAAGAACCTCCGGCTCTGGGCACATCTCTTCGATTCCACTGTTCTTCCTGCATTAACGTACACCTCAGAGACCTGGGCCCTACGAAAACAGGAAGAGAACACTATTCGTGTCACCCAAAAAGGAATTAAAAGAGGTATGCTTGGAGTATCACGCTTCATTCAAATGAGAGAAAGAATCTGGAGTTCCGACCTCCATCGACGGTCAAGAATCAGGGATGCTGTCTCATTTGTCGAAAATCAGATGGGCTTGACACGTAATGAGATTTGGAGATGACCACTGGACTTGAGCTGTTTACGACTGGATTCCACAGGACGTCAAAAGACCGTGTGGCTGCCACCTACGAGATGGTCAGACTTCTTCGTCAAGACCCTGAATGATTGGTTTGAGGCTCTTTGTGTTCCTAGAATGAACAGATGCCATTGGGCTACACTAGCACGCAGTAGGGACAACTAGAGACGTTACTGGTGCCCGCTCATGCAGGTCAGTGAGTAAAGGGATGTCAAGTGATCAACTATAAATACTGAAATGTATAAATTAAACTGAGCCTAGAATGCAAAAAAGAGACAAAAATGGCATATTCTGTAATGTAGATGTCTCATCTCAGTGAGACAGGTTAATTAAACAAGTGGTTTTGTGCAATTTTTTTAAAATGGGTTAGTCTCCTTTTCAAAGCATAAGCAAAAAATTTTACATCATAAAAATGTGAAATATGGCAGTAATAATCATTATACAAAAGCTGTAAATTTTTTTTCCCATTTTTTGGTTTCATGGGTCACCCCACGCAGTGCTCAGGGGTTACTCTTGGCTCTCTTTGCACTCAGAAGTTACTCCTGTGGGCTTGGGGGATTATATGGTATGCAGAGGACTGAACTCAGGTTGGCTCTGTGCAAGGCAAACACTTTACCCACTGTGTTATCACTCAGGTCCTTAACTAAACATTTTTAAATGAGTGTCATATCTTAACAGAAAAATTATCAATAAAATCACAAGGAATATTTTAAAAAATTGAGTTTTAGAAATACATAGCCTTCTATATATAGAAATAATGGACTAATAAATACCTACTCTGTACCAGGTAACTATTACAAATATATTATATGAATCGAGTTCGATTCCTCCGCCCCTCTCAGAGGGTCTGGCAAGCTACCGAGAGTTTCCTGGCTGCATGGCAAAGCCTGGCAAGCTACCCATGACGTATTCAATATGCCAAACATAGTAACAATAAGTCTCATGATGGAAACGTTACTGGGCCCGCTCGAGCAAATCGATGAACAATGGGAGGACCGTGATCGTGACGGTGATATTATATGAATTAACTGTTTGTTGAGTTTTTCTGATTATCAATAAAATGGATAACATTATTATTTAATTTCTACATATGAACAAGCTGAGATATAGGAATCAGATTACTTGTGAAAAGTAACATGATTGAGCTTTGTGGAACAGAATATCTAAATTTTAATTTTTTTATGTGTTTATCAACAACATTTTATGAGTATATTCTGTAGCTAATGCTTTTTATATCTTGTTTGAAAGGACCTCTGTGCTCCCTAAGTCAGCATGTTATTTTTTGTAAAACTAAAGTTTAATATCTTAATAATATTTGCACTTATATCTTAATATATCTTGAATTGGTTTTTGTATATAAGAAGGAATATTCTATTCTCATTTTTTAAAATATACATTATTATCTGACTCCATTTATTGAAAAAGTTCTTCTTTCCTACTTATCTGCTCTGTGTCTTTATTACAAATCTAATCTCTGTATATTAATAGTCTATCTCTAGGCTACTGTTATTTGTTTCTTGCTGTACTACTCCCACATGTCTTAATTACTCGAGTTTCAAAACAGCCCCTGATATCAAATAGAAATGGATTTCCCATGGCTACTCTTCTTCTAAAATATTCAGATTCTTTCTGCTCTTTGCTCTTCCATGTACATTAAACAAGAAGTTTCTCATGTGCTATGAAAAATTCTGCTGGAACTTCTGTTAAACAGCTTTGAAGTAATCCAGCAGTTTTCAGAGAACAGGCACATTTTTGATCAACATATTTTTCACTTATCAAATTAGCCAATATTTTTTAATGAGATGACCAAGTCTAGGTAATAGTGAGTGAGATATTTATTTTACACCCAGTTTCTGATAGTTTAAATTGGTCCATTTGTTTTGAAAAAAGAAATTAGGCAAAATGTATGAAGAGCCTTATAGATAACTTTAGTCCAAGTATTAAACATTTTCAAATGTAGATATTATAAATAATAGTTTTAGATTGTCATGAATTTATATCTAAATATATTTACTAAATATTACTAATCATAAAATTATAAATGATATAAATGTTCATTAAAAATAATGCAACCAAATAAATAAAATAGGCCCTAAATTGGATCATGATACATTCCTGTAATGGCAATATAGTGTTATAAAATTTTTTTTATATAATACTTTCACATGCAATAGTATCATGTGAAAGTAAGTGTGACACAAAATTGTATATTCTGTATGATCCTAACTTTTTAAAAATTCATAGAAAAAGAGACTGAATACATAGGCTTAAATGTCATCAGTGATTTTATTTGAATAATAAAATTATGGATAATTATTTTTCTATTTAGTATATATTTCCCCATGTTTTCTAAAAATACTTTAAAAATCATCAAAGGTAATTTTTTATTTAAAAAGCAAATTAAAATGTTTCTCACTGCCACTTTCATTGTATATTTGTGAAAGTATTACATCCTAGAGAGACTGATGGAATAGTTGGTTTCTAATGGTGAGGTTAGTATCAGGCCTCCAGGACCCTATATGAGTTCAAAGTTGCTATATCAAGGAGATGGGCGTGACCTTTCCTTATGCGCCTCTGGAATATCTCAGAAGGAAGCTCATTTTCATGAGGGTAGTTTTGTGTGTTCATCAATATTCCATTGCCCCATTTCTCCCAAGGTAAAATTCCTTATAGCAAGAAATGTCCAATGCTTTGAATGGCAGTGAAGTGTCAAAAAACATTTCATTTGGGATTCTCAGGCTGTAGGAGCTTAGATACTAAATGAATTTTTAAACTTTTTGAAAAACCCACAGGAGTAGGTCTATATATCTTTCAAGTTTCTGTTTGAGTGTCATTAAATAGATACTCGATGCTGAGGATGCTCCCTGAATCCCTTTGCTGTTGTTCTGAAGGCATGTATTGTTATCTGTTGTTTCCATGCCACATCTCTGCCACCTTATAGTAAGTCCAATCCAATATTCAGAATTGGTTTGATGGTAAAGACTAGTATATGTGCTGTCAAAGCAAGCACAAGCATGGTAAAAACTAGTTAGATAAAAGTTCTGAAGAAGTTGCTTTAAAATCAGTGAAAACAATACAGTAGAACATTGTCCCTCTAACAATCATCCCAAGTTTGGAATAGTTCCCTAAGAAAAACAATTTTGGGCCTACTTATGTAGAATAAGATACTGTCAGGACTATTCTTTAAGAGTGCTTGCTAATTGCCTATGTGAAATATTCTAGTTTCTGCTCTTAAAGTATCCCCTGAATTTTGATATGCTTCCTAACTGTTCTTAATGTGTATGTCAGCTTAAATAATGACTCACATGGTGGGAACCAGAATGGGGGAGCAACATTGTATTGAATAAATGGCCAACCTGGTGTGTTCACTTCTGACTTCCCAGGGACCCTAAGGCTTGGATAGTCTTTGTTTGTGTGTGTGTGTGTGTGTGTGTGTGTGTGTGTGTGTGTGTGTGTGTTTCTTTGAGTGTTTGTTTCTCTAATTCTCTATAATCTACCTTCACCAAAGGTGCCAACCAGACTGGCTTTAGACTAAAAACACTTAGATGCACCAGGCATATCAAACCATTTTAAAGACTTCAAAGCACAAAATGTTGAGCTGCAATGTGCATATGGATATATTTAGTACTGCCAAAGAAACTTGCTAAGGACGCTCAGAGAAGAAGGAGGGCCATGGAAGATTAAAATTCTCAATGATTCTGTCTACTGCTGAAAGAAAAGGGATAATTACAATGATGGTGTTGGTTTTATCCCATTAAAATATTTAATGAAGAAAGTGTAAAATCACCTTAATGGCAGTAAGGCTGGAATTCTGTGCTTAACCGAGGTGTTTGATATGTCACTAAGTAGAAGCCGGTGGTGTGGTTGTACATGGAACTTCACCATAGCTGATGCAGGCAAAATTTACCACCCTTAGATAGAAATTTTATTTATTTTGTTTTTTTATGTCAACCCAGTGGTGCTTAGGTTTGACTCCTGGCAATGTTTGTAGGGCTCACTTCTGATAGGGTTTGGGGGACCATATGTGGTGCCTGGGATTGAACCCAGGTTGGCCACTATAAGGTAAGTGCCTGTCTGCTATGCTATTACTCCAGCTATGAATAGCATTTCAAAAGGACCAAATAAAACAGATCAAAAGATCTCTGTGATACACAAAAGGGTTGCATTCTTTGAGTTGATGCTACTTCATGGTCCTCCCGTTGTTCATCGATTTGCTCAAGCGGGCCCAGTAACGTCTCCATCATGAGACTTGTTGTTACTGTGTTCGGCATATCGAATATGTCACGGATAGCTTGCCAGGCTCTTATATTTAATATCCAAATAATATAGAACTGTTCCCCTTCCTTTAGCTGTGGAAGCTCAAATCTTGAACAATTTTTTAGTTTCTTGTGTTTAGAAGAAAATTGTAACCCAAATTGGATTCACAATATTTTTTGATTTCTGGGTTATCTTATCAAATTTAATAATTTTATGAAGTCAACCATAACATGAGCAGGTATTGGATGTAACCAGCAGAATATAGTTACTTAGCATTTATGGCGATAAAATTATAGTCAACTTTCTTTTATGGCTTTTTGTTCTGTTCTTTTGGAGGAAGGGGGACAGCTACTGGTGCTCAGGGATCCTCCTAGCAGTGCTCCTAGGGGACTATATTCCGTGTTTGGGAAAGAACCCAGTTGGCTGCATGCAAAGTAAGCACCCTACCTACTATGTTCTAATCCTCAACTTTCTTTTCATCCTTTGTTTCTTGAGATCTCATATGTACTTGGAAGATCAGTTAAAGGCTAGCGAATTTCCTATCCAGAACCTTATATCATCTCAGACCTATGTAATAAGTAATGCTCCAACGCTGTCTACGATGGAAATATAAAGAGCTAAAAGAAAAGTCAAAAGAAAAAGGACCATAGTGAGAATTTTAGGATTACCCCACCAAGCACACTACAGAGGATAATCTTGCTACTTATCTATGCCCTGCTTTGCTCTCAAAATAATTTATGTGGAAGTTTTCTTCAACCATTCTGATCTCTTATATCATTAAAAAAAATTCTTACTTAAACGATACAGTGGCATCTATCTTTCTGGTCTGACTACCATCAGAAGCAGAAGTTCTTCTGTCCCTATGCAAAGCATAATATTTGGTTGACCTCACATGTCTACCTTAGGCAGCCTACAGATAGATGTACAAGGTTCTAAGCACAGCCCTATAGGAGAAAACAGGCATTCCATGCAGTATTTATTGGCAAAACCTCTCAAAGAGGGTTTCTTCAATGGTAGATGAGAGTTCACTGACACTTTTTTTAATGTTCCACAAAAATAATAAACTCTGAGTTCCCTTTGAGGATTTTCTTGATAGGAAAGGAAGCCTTATCACTTTAGCAGGTCACTAAATTTCTGTGTGGCAGTAAATATTCAAAGAACCCTAGCACAATCCATTAGCAAGTAACTTATTCTCAACATACTTATGCTGTTCTTAAAAATAATTTATAAATTTTGTTAATTCTCATTGTGTTATTTTCTATCTTATGGTCCAATCAAGATCCAAAGTTAGAAAAAGCAGTGATAAATCATGTAAATAAATTGAAACTAGTGAAGAAAGCTTTGCCCTAATTACTGACTTTTAAAAGTATTTCCTATATTTTGGTACTGAATAAAGGCTTTCTATGTATCAATTCAATTAATGCGTGGAATGTTTTTTTGAGATGAGTACCATTATTAACTTTTATAAAGGAGGAATCAGAGGCGCATTTTATAAACGCTACTCATTGACATTTTAAGAAGTTACTATCTAACTTTTAGAAATAAGGACTTTCAGGCCTTATTTTATTTTTATTATTTATTTTTTATACTTAACATTTTTTAATTGAATCACAGTGATAAACATATTTACAAAATTGTTCATGATTGGATCTTAGTCAAATAATGTTCCAACACCTCTCTTCACCATTGTACTTTCCCCACCACCAATAGTTCCTATTTTCCTCCCACCCTCTGTGCCCCCAACCCCCACTGCTTCTGGCAGGAACTTTTCTTCTCTGTCTGTCTCTCTGTCTGTCTCTCTATGTCTCTCTCTGTCTCCATCTCAGTCTCTCTCTCTCTCTCTCTCTCTCTCTCTCTCTCTCTCTCTCTCTCTCTTCCCTTGCAGACCCAGACATTCTGTGGTCCAGAATTAATCCAGTTCTCTTCATTATTTTACTGAAACAAAAGAACTTGCCTGCTGCAGTTGAAAATAATTTTCAAGTTCCTAGATTTCGGTTTAGGCTTAAAAAGAAAACAAATTCAAAAAGTAAAACAAAAATGAAATAAATCACAGATATTTGTAATTTCTGCAAATTCATAAACTTACTGGAATGACAAACACACACATCACCCAAAGTAGTCTCTAGGTTTGTCACAATTGGTTTCCAGATCTCAGGAACCATTGTTGTTCACTGACAAAAATCTCAAAGTCATTTTATTTTATTTGTTTTTTAATTTTTTATTTCGCCTAAGAGGTGCTATCGCTCCAGCCCCGAGTTCGATTCCTCCGCCCCTCTTGGAGAGCCCAGCAAGCTACCGAGAGTATTCGATATGCCAAACACAGTAACAACAAAGTCTCCAATGGAGACGTTACTGGGCCCGCTCGAGCAAATCGACGATCAACGGGAGGGCCTTTACCTTTTACCACCTAAGAGGTAAAATCTAGAATAATAAATCTAAGAGATAAAATAGTGTTTTGCTCACAATAATACCCTGAAAAGATTTATCTTGTATTAGTGTATAATTCAATACTATGCAGTCTAAGGAAAAACATTATAATACTGTGGGCTAAGACTCTTGTGGTGACAATGTTAATAAGAGTTAAGAAGGTAAATCTATTTCAAACCTTAGATTTGTTAACTATTTTTTCCTAGGGAAAAACCTTTACCATTTTCCAATTTCAAAAACTTTTTTTAAAAAAGTGATTAGTACTTTATAGCATTATGTGAATGTGACCAATGTTTAGCTGCATAATTTGTAAATGACAGTTTTGTTGCTTTGTTTGCTTGCTTGGTTTTTGGACCACACCTGGAAGTACTCAGGGCTTACTCCTGGTTCTGTGCGAGGGCTCATACCTGGTAGTGCTCAGGGGACCATATCGGATGCTGGGGATCCACTCTTAGGGCAACATGCAAGGAAGCTTGTTTACTAGCAGTGATTTCTCTCCAATTTCAACAGTTTTTCCTTTTTTAAAAAAAAGTAGTGTAGTTTCTTGAGAAAAGATACTAATTATAAGAAAAACATAGGGTCATACACAAAGAGAAGTCTCATAAAGTATCAGATTTGGGATGCAGGTGATTCCACAATTTAGTGCATCTAGAAAACATTTTTACTTTAACATCTAATCTGAGAACTCTGTCAACTTATTTTTTTGTTTTTACTCCAATAAGAGTTTGAGAGGCATATGGTTAAGAACTTTGACAAATTTCTGGACATCTTGATGTTAACACACTGAAGGAAAATAGTATGAGACAGAACTTTGACAAATTTTTGGATATCTTCATGTTAACATACTGAAGATAAAAAAAGTATAAGATAGAATCATATGAAATCATATAAAATTAGTATGAGATGTGAATTCTAAGAGACCCTAGTCCCTAATGTGAAGGAGACTATTGGAATGGTAATTTTTCAATTTATGAAAATTACTGTTTGTTTGTTACTATGCTAGCGCTTTCAAGTTCTTCTATTCTGGGAATGTCCTATTTAGACTGGTAGAACAGTCAATAATCTTTATATGGAAGTACACAATGATGCAGTCAATCCTCATTATTAAAATCAAAAGATCGCAAAAAATAATTATTTAGAATGTACAGGATTAGAACATTTCTGAATAAATGAGATGTGAGCATTATGAGTTAAAGCAAAGTAACAAGTTGGACATAAAAGTTGTTATTCAGTTTCTTTCTCTTTTCCTAAAGCCATAAAATTTTACTTATCAAGGACTATTTTGAATTAATAAGCATCACTATTAGAACTCTATCACTATCTTAGACATAGATCAGTAGCAATCAGAAAGAATCATTTTTCCTTGTAACATGAATAAAACTAGTTTCTTGTAATGTCTTGTCTGTCCTCTGACAGTTTTATTCCACAGAATATGTGTTTTATTTCAGTCAGTGCAGTGGAATGGTTGGGGTGCTGGGTGATTTAAGCAAGAAATTTCAACTTCTTGCTCAAAAAGAAATTTCTTATTTCAAAAAGAAACACTGTAGGGCCATTTTTCTGCTTAGCTTTGTGATGTTCTTGGCAACAGGCCTGGGCTTTGGATGTGATACCACACAGCATCACAGCCTGACAGGAGGAAGAATTCAAAGAAGCACAGAATCCTCTCATTAGCTTCACAAGACAGTAGTTTAAATCATTTTCCTAAAAGTAAGTCAATAAATTTGTATCACTATATTCCCTTTTGAAACTATTTAAGACTTATTCTTACTATGTAAGTCTTTCATATTTACTCAGTATTACTGCATTTGATACCTGGAAGATGCTTGCTTGGACTAATTTTTTTAGTCTACTATATAAATACATATACGCTTCAGAGACCTGGGCCCTGTAAAAACAGGATGAGAATGCTATTTCGACCTCCCAAAGAGGAATCTAAAGGGTTATGCTTAGAGTATCATGCTTCACTCAAATGAGAGAAAGAATCTGGAGTTCTAACCTCTGTCCATGGTCGAGAATCAGGGATGCTGTCTTATTTGCCAAGGCGTTCGAAGATCAGATGGGCTGGACATGTAATGAGATTTGGAGATGACTGCTGGACTAGAGCCATTATGGACTGGATTCCATGGGACATCAAAAGATCGCATGGCGGCCCAGCTACAAGATGTTCAGACTTCTTCATCAAGATCCTGAACCATTGGTGTGAGGCTCTGGATAGAGCAGATGCCATCAGGCTACACTAGCACGCAACAGGGACGAATGGAGCTGTTACTGGTGCCCACTGGAACAAATCGATGAGTAATGGATTGTCAAGTGATCATGTGATATAAATTCATCCCCTTTCCATCATTCTGGAAATGAACTGAGATGCTTCATTCAGATTTCCTTTGAGCTATAGGACCATTCTTTTTCCAGCTATAGGGAAGGAAATAAGATAAGATAATTTCATCTGTCCATTTGCTGCAATTTTCCTAGTTACCATTTCAAAAGGGCAGTTTCCCAGGCACTATGGATAGTCTCCTTTTTATAGTCATCCTGCTTTCCATAGTCCAATTCTTTTTTTTTTGTTTTGGGGCTACACTTGGCAGTGCTCAGGGGTTACTCCTGACTCTGTGCTCAGGAATCAGTTCTAGTGGGGTTGGGGAACCATTTGGGATGCGGAGGATGGAACCTGGGTCAGCACCATGCAAGGCAAGCACCCTACTGGCTGTACTATATCTCTGCCATCATTGAAAATCTAAGAGTTGTATTAAAGACTCAAATATGTGAGATTATAACTACTGAGATATAGATTACAGAGTAATCTAGACATAATTAAATATAAAGCAAACTTTCACTAGAATTTCAGCCTCTTGATTTTCAATTTTAATTTTTTAAAATGGTGGAATATTTTGCATTTATATGACTGAGTATACTTTAGCAGTTTTGTTACAATGTCACCCCACTCCCATTTGTTTTGGTTTTGGGGATATACATGATTGTTCTCTGTGCTCAGAGATCACTCCTTGTAGGGCTTGGAAGAACCAAATAGAGTGCTGGGGATTG
This sequence comes from Sorex fumeus, assembly GCF_029834395.1. Lineage (NCBI taxonomy): Eukaryota > Metazoa > Chordata > Mammalia > Eulipotyphla > Soricidae > Sorex > Sorex fumeus. The sequence goes on along the minus strand of NW_026606083.1, from coordinate 16,800,003 downwards.
AGCCTGAGTTGGCTGCGTGCCAACCATAAAATAACCACTTTATGTCTGCATTTACCTCACTTGGTATTGGCACACAAAAAAACACTTTAACAGACTTTCATAAAAATAGTGGCCTCCACAAAATCCACATTTTTATGTCATAACTTTATATTCCATTTGTAAGTATTGACATAAGTTGTTGCACAGGAGGTATAAGAGAAATCGCAATGATTCATTTATAGCAGATCTTTTTTGTTTGTTACTTAGCCACTGCCAGCAGTGTTTAGAGTTTACTCCTGGCTCTACATTCCGGATTTATTCCTGGTGGAAATCAGGGCCATATAGGAGATCAAACTCAGGTTGACTGCGTGTAAGGCAAGTCCTACCAGTTATACTGTCTCTCTAGCCCCTCTATTGCATCTTGTCATCAAAATTATTAACAAATCATATTTAATGTTCTGTCACTGGCTATGAGCAATTTATTCTGACATTACTGCAACCTATAGAACATACTTTTGCTAGTCTATGTTATGTTTTGAAATTTCTACATATTTGACTTTTTTTAATTTTACATAATGTCTTTATATCCAGTGAGCTGACACAGCATCTCACTCAAGTGGAAGTAGAACAATCTACTCTTGCATCATTGCCAAGAAACTCTGTTTTTATCTCCAGGGAAAAGGAAGTTTTGAAGGCTGTTATTCATGAAATAAAGATAAAAGGATTGATAAGCACTGCGATCACATCTGTCTTGGATCACTTTCCTCTCCTCATAATTTCTCATCCTTAATAACTTCTCTACAGTTAGCTTAGCTGTGGTTGCTAATAAAGGAGAGACTGGAGAAGCTTTTGCTTCAGTTTCTGAATTTTGACATCCCATGGAATTTTATTTTCCATTATTGTACTTTATTAGTTCAACAGACTTTTAGAGAAGTTGATTGTACTCAACAAATGTAAATGCTTCTTTGCCAACAACAACCAAAAAGGGGGCGGGGGGGGGGAGGAAAGGAAAGGAAAATCCATCCGTGTAAGGCCAGTGCATTTAAGTAAAATTTTCCTGATATCTCTCTTCCAGAATTCTTTTCCCTGAAAATCTTGTTCTTATTACTGTGACCTTAGCAATAGGCAACTTGAATGCTTCAACCAGGAACTTGACAATGAGCTTCCACAAACAATTTGATGCTTTTGTACACTAGTTTTTTTTTTTCTATTATTTAGTGAAATCACAGGAATGCAGCAAGAACATTGGTGGATTAGAAATTAAGCCCGGTGACCTCTAGTACTTGGTCCAGGATTTCACAGCAGGCATTTTAAAAGCACATAACTTTGTAGGAGAGAGAAATGGACAGAATGAGGGTAATGTGTGGGGTATTTTCAGTCCAGAGTTAATGTCACTCACAATGACTTCTAGAAATGTTTATTTGCTTTTAAAGATTTCTTCCCAGGATTGAGTGGGCTCTGGGGTGGAATGGAAGAGGATGGGTGGGTAGACAGAACAGGAAAAGTGCCTCAATTCTATCTGGTCTTCTGCTTTTGATCTGAATGTGACCATATCTCACTAAGATTATTCAGATGGACCATATCTCACTAAGATTATACCCAATTACCATGATAGGGTTTAAAGTTTAGCAACCTTCTGAAAGAAAGAACGTTGCTGAGGATCAAAGTAGAGCCTTATTTTTTCCTCAACTAAGTTTTGAATCAATGTGGCAGTTTCATGGTCTTGAGTAGCAGCAATTAGATCTCAACATTAACACCTTGCAGATTGATGAAGCAGCTTTAACTTGGAACTATATTTTGTTTATTTCACCATTTTCCTTTGTACTAAAAAATGATAGATTGCTAAAAAAATCAGAATGTTTATTCTCCATTGTCAACATGTATTGTGGTTTAAAACCTCAGCGTAATGGTAGAATAAAACATGCCTTTTATAGTATTTATTATTAGGAATATAAATGTCTTCATCCATGCCATCCAAGTATAATATTTTAGAAACCAACTCATGAATAAGTCATAAAAATCTACTAAAACTCCAAAGAGATACTGTAATGATTTTTAAATCTCTATAAAATTATGAAGAGCACCATCTGGAAAAGAATACATGTACCCAGAAACTCAATGTGAACTTTTTCATGCAGGCAATGAAATTTTGCAGTTTCAGTTTGGGCGGAGTAGAGGACTAACTTGCCCTCTGCACCTGATCCAGGTTTTGGTTCTCAACAACTCATATGGTCCCCAAGTCCCTTGACGACTATCTGCTGAGCACAGAGCCAGGAGTAAGCCCTGATTTCAGCCAGGTGTGACTCCAAAATTAAAAAAAACGAAACTAAATTTGTATGTTCTGAGCAAGGTAAGTGCAGGGCAAAAATACCACCTTATTTTTCTTTATTAATTCATATACATACTGGAGTGATAGCACAATGGGCAGGGCATTTGCCTTGCACCCATCCGACCAGGGTTTGATTCCTCCGTCCCTCTTGGAGAGCCCAGCAAGCTACTGAGAGTATCCTGCCCGCATGGCAGAGCCTGGCAAGCTCCCCATGGCATATTCAATATGTCAAAAACAGTAATAAGAAGTCTCACAGTGGAGACGTTTCTGGTGTCTGCTCGAGCAAATCCACAAACAATGGAACGACAGACAGTGCTATGACAGTGCTACAGTGCTATTTATATTCAGCTGTGTTCAGTGCTTATTCCTGGCTCTGTGCTCAGGGATCACTCCTGGAATTTTCAGGCGACTGCAGGATGCTGGAGATCAACCATTACTAGGCTGCATGCAAAACAGGCACCTACCCTACTGTTCTCTTACTTGAGTCCCACACTGTCCTTGTCATTCTTGAAGTGGCTGTTTCTCTTCTCATTTTACTTTACTAAGTCCAGGAAAGTTAGAAGGGAACCAAGGGATTGTTTTTCCCAAACTGTGGCAGGAAATCTCCTATCTATGAGCACAGGAAAAGAGTAACTGAAAACTATATGAAAATTAGGCCTGTTTGAAAAGGATAAAAATCATAGTTTTTCTAATAGGGAAAATAATCATGGAGCATATGTGTCAGATTTAGTTGAAATATAGCTAATAGATTGATTTGTTTTTTAATTGTATTTATATTGTGGGACATAGGAGCTAAGTGAATTTCCCTCACTGTAAGGTAATTGTATACTCACAATTAATGCTAATTACAGGGATAAGTTCTTTAGAACAAATTCTTTCTGTGGTCTTCATATTTTTGGATCAAATAGGGCATGCACTATATATAAAAACTATGGACTACAAAGTCTTTGGTCCATAAAAAAAAACTTAATAAATCCCAGCTGAAGAGGTAAAGAAAGGAATAAATGAATTTAACTAAGTGTTTAGGACTCCATGCAGTTTAACTTTGTGCTATTATCCGTATCATTTGGTCAGTGTAGGGTGTCATACAAAATAAAAGGGCTAATCTACCTTCATTACTGTAATGATTATCTGGAGCTTCCTGGAAAATTATTAGGATGTAGTAATTCTCTTGACCACTGTAGACAAACTTAAAATACAGTATCTTGACAGTTGCTCTCATGACCCAAGGTCTTTGTCATCTCACAGATGTAGGTATAGGCGCTACATTTATGGCTGACTTTAAAATTTATTATCTAGTTCTCATGTTGTCACTTTTTAAATTGAATGCATTTTAACTTTATGAATTAGTTGGGGTTAAAAATAGAAAATTAGACTTTTGTTTAAAGAAACAGGTAGCCAGGGAATTTTGGAGAAACACACATTCCAGACCACACCAAGTCAGAACAGATTGAGTGAAACAGAAATTCTTTCTTCTTTATCACTGTTCCCTTTATTATCATGTTTTGGGAATAATTTACTATTCTGGCCACCAACTTTGCTTGATTACTTTCAGGAATCTGTTTTTCATTTGTTTTGAAGGAAGACATTTTTAATAGAATCAACCAAGACCTCAATATTCCACAATAGGGTTTTTTTTAATTTCTAAGTAATTTTAAGTCAGAATCTAAACACCTTATTGCTTTAAGTGTCTTAATAATTCATATATCAAATATTTTATTTTTGAAAGCAAATATATATAGTACTGATGACATACCTGAAATAGCAGTAATGCCCTGCACTAAATTTTAAAATAAAGAATTTAGAATCTATATTAAAAGGTACAACATTATTAGACAGATTTTAAAAAATTAAGTTCTTAAACTTCTTAGGAAGATGGAATCTTTTCTATTAACAGTTCATTATAGCTTCTATAAATCTTTTGGTTTCTGTAAGCTCTTCTGATTTCAAACATGTCCACTGTAGAGATAATTGTATTGTGGTGACAGTTATGCAGCTCCGGCATTTACCAAAAATTATTTAAGTTGTTCACTTAAGTAGAATGAATCTTATGGTATAAAAATTTTACCTCAATAAAATTATTAAAAGATACGCTAACATTACCGATGCTCCAGCCAGTATGCTGCAGTTCTTTGAACTTTGGAATTACTAAATGGATTGGAAGTCATTGCTCCTTTGAATTTGACATAATTAGTCTGCTGTGGAGGCTTCTAAAGCACTATTTCTACATTGCAATGATTAAAACAAAGATTCAGCTCTGCCCTCCCTTGCCCCTCTCTATGCTAGTGTTTGTAACTATTCATTAACAGAACTCTTAGCAAAGGGATCAATGCCAGTGATAGCTGAGTGCCGGGATACATTCTGTTTCACTGACATTTGGCTTCTTAATACTGTCAGCCTGATACCTTGCAAGCATGGTTTGCCCTAATGGGATGACCTTGACCTTCTGCACTTAGTTCTCCTAGCCTCGAAAGCCTTCTTCTTGCTAATGAGAACCACTGCCCTTGGGTAGATAACAAGAAAATTAGATTTGGTGTATGTAACAGGTTTTCAGTAAAAGTTACAAAGAGAGGGTATGACTGAACAGATTTTTCTTATTAAGTTTCTTGTTTGTTTGTGAATTCCACTAAGACTAAAAATCTAAAACATTTCCTGCAGTGTCTAAAAAACGCTGTGTTGTACAGTATGTCAAAGATTTCCATTTATTTATGGTTGTTTTTTAAAAAGGAAATGACTTGTTCTGAAGGAAAAATAAGTCTGGAGCACAACCTTTCAAGGTGAACATTCCAACTTCACTCTCACCTCCATAAATTGTCTTAAAGAAAACTGAGCAGTGAAATATTTTCCAGCTACAGATCACATGCTTCCCAGCAGTCATGACCTGTTAAAATAAAGACTTTGTAAAACTGTATACATAAAACCCTCTGATTACATGGATAGTCCAGACCTTCTAATGATCACTTTCTTGCCTTTGCAACCAGTAAAAATTATCTTATTTTAAATTTTTTAATTTTCTTTTGTACATATCATAAAATTCATTAATTTTATTCTAAATATTTAAATCAAATGGCTTTATATAATAGTTATCTTTATATATTTGTGAGTGGCTTCTTTCACTTAATACATTTCAAGTTTTATTCATGTTGCAACTTGTAAGAGTACTTCGTTCTTATTTATTGATGAATTAATTTCATTGTAGATGCACTATGTTAATTTACCTTTTGATAAATTAATGGAAACTTAAGTGGTTTCTCCCCTTCCTAGTTACTATGAAAATTATCGTACAATTGCTTATGTGCAAACTTTTTGTTTTGGCTTTTTGGGTCACACCTGAAGATGCTCAGGGGTTACTCCTGGCTCTGCACTCAAGAATCACTCTGGGTGGTGCTCTGCGAACCATATGGGATGCTGGGGATCGAATCTGGATTGGTGGCATACAAGGCAAGCACCCTACCCACTGTAATATTGCTCCAGCCCCATGTACAAACTTTTGAGTGAACGTATTTTTTAATTTCTCTTGGGCCAGAGCGATAATACAGTGGGTAGTGTTTGCCTTGCATGCGATAAACCTGGGTTCAATCCCTGACATCACATATGGTTTCTCAAGCAGGAGTAATTCCTGAGTACAGAGCCAGGAACAACCCTTGAGCTTTGCTGATTGTGAACCCCCCAAAAAAATTTCCATTTGTTTGTCAAAGTTACAACACTTTTGACTATCTCACTTGTAATGTGTGAAGATCCCAGTCTCCAGATCCTTGTCAAATTTTATGTCTAATCTTTAATTATGTCTATTTTAGTAAATGTAATGTGATGCTTAGTTATATATTAAATTTATATTTCCCTATACATCACTTTAAAGGTAAAGGCCCTCCCGTTGATCGTCGATTTGCTCGAGCGGGCCCAGTAACGTCTCCATTGGAGATTTTGTTGTTACTGTGTCTGGCATATCGAATACTCTCGGTAGCTTGCCGGGCTCTCCGAGAGGGGTGGAGGAATCGAACTTGGGTCGGCCATGTTGGCCGCGTGTAAGGCGAACGCCCTACCCGCTGTGCTATCGCTCCACCCATACATCACTTTAGCACATTTTAATAATCTTACATCTCTTGCCATGTAAATAAATGTATAGATGCATATGGATATATATAGTTTATGCATATATATGTGTGTGTTGCCTGAAAAATATCCAAGAAGCAATTATTAAGTAAATAATAAAATATGTGGCCCATAGCCCTTTATGAATAAACTAGTCCAGTTTTTGTACAACAATGTCAATTTAAATATTCATGTCTTTCCATTATTAGGGGAACCAATTCAGGAATAAAATAGATTAGCCATCATCTAAGTAAAGTCACCTTTAAAATATATTGAAACATGTTTCAACAGCTGGAATTTGTGCAGCAAAATCCATAAATAATTGCAGGTTACTAATTCTAAGATTTAAAGATAATATTTCTTCTTTTCCATTGAGAAGTCAAATTATAAAGTTTGAAAATATTAATTAACTTGGTGCTTACTTTGTAGAGGCAATGCTTATTCCTGACAAGCAACTGATGGAAAGAAGCAGTTCAGCTGTTTTCTCATGGGGACAAGTTAACTCATACTCAAATATTTCCCTGAGGCTTCTTAGGAAGTGTATTGCTTTTTCATTTAGTTAAACTTTGACTGCAACTATTAATGTCTGACTTGGAATCAAGTAAGCAGGTGTTTTAGTTCATATAAAATACATGGGCTACTTGTGGGCTGGAGTGATAGCACAGTGGTAGGGTGTTTGCCTTATGCGCAGCGGCTGGCCCAGCAGGGTTTGATTCCTCCGCGATTCCTTCGCCCCTCTCGAAGAGCTCGGCAAGCTACCGAGAGTATCTTGCCTGCATGGCAAAGCCTGGCAAGTTACCCGTGAAATATTCGATGATATGTCAAACACAGTAACAACGAGTCTCACAATGGAGATGATACTGGCCCGCTCAAGCAAATCAATGAACAACGGGAAGACGGTGCTACAGTGCTGTAGTGCTACTTGTGGGGCACAGTCATGTATATTGTAGTTACATTGGATGTGGCATAAATATGTACATATGATTTATGCATAATATATATGTGTATAAAAGGCACATGTGTGTAAGTATGTTAAATTAAATGTTTGGTATTACATGTTACATGGAACAACTAGACTATTCCACAGTCTGTTTGAGATAACATTTCTTATCAATGCATTCTTTAGTAAGTAATTGTATACTATATATTATTTGAATGCTATGCATTTTTAAAATTTGTTACCTACTATTTAAACCCCATCAAATGTGGTGCAGTACTCTTGGAGCATGGGTAGGGTGTGTGGTATAAAGTGTCCCGACACCGTCCCTTCACACTCTTTTTCTCTAAAGATACTTTTTTTGTAGCATTTTCAGTGGTTTTTCATAACAAACAATACAAAATATATTATTTCAGTTCTGTTTTGGGGCAGGGATTGGAGTTCGGGATAAAAACTTCTGAAATGTGGTGGGAAGGTGTTATGGTGGTGGGATTGATGTTTGAATATTAAATATAATCAAATATTGTGAACTACCTTATAAAATAAAAAATTTGTTACCCACTAAGGTGAAAAAAATTACTGGATGACTTTATTCATACGTGGAACATAAATAACAAAAGAAAAAAGAAACTGACCAAAACAATGAAATTAACTTTTGAGCCTGGTAGAAACTATGGTGATTACTATAGATAAAGGGAGGGGGTGTTGGTGAAGTGTCATTCTGGTAATGGTCTGGCACTGAAAGTTTGATGACTGATGTGGTGAATCAACTGACATATGGAGAGGTATTAATTTATACCCCTAATATTGTAAATGTATTATAAATCAGTAAAAAGGGGTACGTGAAAAAATATTAATCCCATAATTGAAATTTAGAATACATATAAAGGATGTTTTGAGTAAGGAATTCGCAGAACAATACAAGATAACATTAGCAGAGCCAAGTGTAAGAAAATTTGTCAATTTAATATACAATGTCCAGTTGCCCTACTCAAAAGGATACATTCTCACTTACTGTATATGAGAACAGATATTTCTCCCTCTCTGACTAAAACAAGCTTTTCCTGTGCTGACTTAGGGCACCTCTTTTTATGTTGTACTGGACTAATTTTGCCAATTTATGAAAAACAGTGTCAACCAGAAAATCACTAGAGAAAACAATAATAATCATTCGTGGTTTGTCACTCATAACTTAGTTACTCTTGCCTCTAAGAGAGGTATCAGATTTCCAGTTTGATAGGCAGGAAGAATGAGTTACCGAACAAAAGCCCCAGAGCTCACTACAGCCATCAGTCTAGATCTCCAGGACACATGTGACCTTTATCATACATGCCTTTTTTTTACAGTTATAAAGCTGTCATGTTTGAGTTTCAGTCAAACAATGTTCAAACACCCATCCCTCCACCAGTGCTTATTTTCCACCACCAATGTCCCCAGTATCCCCTCCCCCCACCTCTCTCCGCCCTCTGCCTCTATGGCAGACAATTTCCCCCATACTCTCTCTCTACTTTTGGGAATTATGACTTGCCATGCAGATACTGTGAGGCTATCACGTTTGGTCCTTTATCTGCTTTCAGCACACATCTCCCATCCTGAATGATCCCTCCACCCATCATTGACTTAGTGATTTCTTCTCTATTCCAGCTGCCTTCTCCCAAAGCTCATGAGACAGACTTCCAACTTTGGAGCAGTATTCCTGGCCCTGTGTCTACTGTCCTTGGGTGTCAGTCTCATATTATGTTATTTTATATTCCACAAATGAGTGCAGTCCTTCTATGTCTATCCCTCTCTTTATGACTCCTTTCACTTAGAATGATACTCTCCATGACCATCCACTTATAAGTAAATTTCATGACTTCATCTTTCCTAACAGCTGCACATATTCTATTGTGTAGATGTACCAAAGTTTCTTTATTCAGTCATCTGTTCTTGGACACTCAGGTTGTTTCCAGATTCTGGCTATTGTGAACAGTTCTGGGTGCAGATGTCATTTCTACTGTGATTTTTTGCACCCTCAGTGTATACTCCCAGAAGTGTTTTTAATACCTGCCTTCTTATTAAGCATCTGAAAGGTGCTGCAGAGCTGGGGGCCATCTCTGGACATCGCATTTTCAATCTCCTGCCCAAGAAACATGCTCTGGCCCAACAGACTTCTTGCAAACCTGGCTTTCATTTTTACTATCCCAGCAGGTGGGACTGTCTCTTCATTGGTATTTTGCCTGGGAGTATCAGTGATGTCCTCAACTTCCCAACCACCAACTGAACATCTCCCCACTCATGCCCCCAGGGATTAACTGGCCTAGAGATGGATCCTGGCCATAGGGAAGAATTTTGTCAAAGTACCACCATGTGAGGCTCATGATCTGATTCTTCTCTCTATGAACGTTCAGCCAAATGTGTGCTGCCAAGCCTGACAGCCATGCCTGTGCTGACCTCAGGAAGTATTTTAATCTATCACCTCCAAGTGGTCTTCTCTCAGAGATGGCACCACCTTGAACAAGGAATTTTCCTCCCTGTGCCACTCTCTGAGTAAAGGAGGGCTCAACCAACACATGGATTCTAACTCTTTGGAGATCAACCCTGAGCTTAGCTCGCTGCTATCAGAGGCATAACTGTTTTAGAGGTGTGACCTGGAGGTTCTGTGGCCTTGGACAAGACACTCTTCTCTCTCTCTCTCTCCCTCTCTCTCTCTAGTAAGTTTTACTGGATCTCTGTGAGATACAAAAATACAAACTTGCATGATTACATTTCAGTCATACAATGCTTGGGCACCCATTCCTCCACCAGTGCGCATTTTCCACCACCATTATTCCCAGTTTCCTTCCCATCACCCCCACATCAACCCACTCCCTGCTTCTATGACAGGAACAGTGCTTCTTACTTTCTCTCTAATTTTGAGCATTATGATTTGCAATACAGATATTAAGAGGCCATCATGCCATCATGTTTGGTCTTTGGTCTACTTTCAGTATTTCCCATCCCGAGTGATCCCTCCAGCCATCATTTTTTAGTGGTCCTTTCTCCATCTCAACTGCCTTTTCCCCCAGCACATGGGGCCAGATTCCAAACTGCAGTGTTCCTCCTGGCCCTTCTCTCTACTGTTCTTAGGTGTTAGTCTTATATTATGCTATTTTTTAATCCACAAATGAGTGCAGTCATTCTATGTCTGTCCCTCTCTTTCTGACTAATTTCACTCAGCATAATACTCTCCATGTCCATCCACTTATAGCAAATTTTGACACTCTACTCTCTTGAGCCCAAAATTCTGTTTTATCAAATAGACCTGACAATGCTTTCTCCTCAGAGCACTAAAATATCTAACAAACATTGGTGCAAACAGTGGGAGCATGTGGTAAAATTATCACACCTCTCTGCTCTCTTCTCTTCCTGCCTGTGGTGGCAGAGTTCCCAGATGAAGGGGAGGAATATGAAGTCACTCATGTGGTTCAAAGGAACTGGAAAATTTTCTAACCTCAATTTGGAGACTATTTGACAGTGATGTTGGTTAGTTGGTTAAAATGAAAGTGTTTTGGGGTGTGTGTGTGTGTGTGTGCGTGTGTGTGTGTGTGTGTGTGTTTTAGATAAAAAAAATTAAAAGACAGGTTCTTAAAATGATCTTTGATAGTAGAGACAATTTCTTTAGTTTGCTTTGGGACTAGAATGGGATTTTTTTGATTCTTCGTTTTTTAGGTTCTAGACAACATAAACCCCATCAGTCTCTAAGTAGAGCATAGCCTTAAACTAGGTAAGGGTCAGGGATCAAGGAGAATCAGAATCAAAGAAGCTCCATTATTTCCCTCCAGCAACACTCTGGCCATCATCTTGGACTGAAAACTCAGCCCCCCATTCCCATCAGGCCCTGATACACCTTCATTAGCAGGGAAGAATGATAGAAACAGCCCAGAAACCCACCAAGTGGACCACTTCACAAAGCCAATAGACTTGGACAATTAGAGGTGCAGACCAGAAAGAGAAAAATTATGAAAAAAGCTACCAAAATGCTGAAACAAAACAGAGATTTTGACATCTAAGAGACAGGCATCTAAGTAGGATTAGCTCAATTTATAGGCTCAGAAAACTATCAGCATGATTGGAGCTTGAGAGCACTCCTGAGGCTTATCCCGTGTCATGGGGAAGAAATGATGTTTTCAAAAACAGAAGAAAAATGTACTGTTTGAGGATTAGGATTAAAATTTAATTATAAAAACCAGATCTATGTTGCTCTATTTGTTTATCTTTCTACCTACCTACCTTTGTCATCTGTCTCTCCTGATTGTTCCAAAAACTGAGAGGGCAGAGTGAATAGTAATTCTTAATAGAGATACACGTGGACAGACTTGTTTTACAAAATGTGTTGAAAGACAATAGTGTATGACACTGAGTGGGAAAGGATGAAAGACAGTGAGACTTGGAAAGGAAGAGTTATAGTCCACAGATACTGGAAGTACCCACGTATGGTGCATATGAATATGATGTGAGAGGAATTTATTCAGAATGAATCCCACAGCTGGGGATAAACTGACAAAAAGATGCCAATGAGAAAGGTCAATTACTAACATCATGTATGTTCATTAAGACCTGTGTTCCGACCACAGTCATGGACCGATCTGACCATGGGTAGGGAAGGATTCAGCCCAGGAGGGTTTTTCCTGTTAGCATAAGTCAACAGTGCCCATCTTTCCATTATCTTCTTCACCTGGACAGAGTATTATAGGGTACCTATAGATAAGACTTGGATGAAAATCAAAGCCTTGGGAGCCCCTCAAACTTCTTTTTCAATCCACACTCCCAGGGTCTCTTCTTCAAAGTCTTATGTAAGTACCCTGGTCACTGGGACCATGACCTGTGCAGATGAGAGGGGAATATAATAGTATCATTTCACAGCATTCCTTTTCCGAAGAGGTTTATGCCGAAGTGTTAAAGTCCCATTTAACAATGATGATTGGAAGGATAGTTCTGGATGGGAGATGTGTGCAGAAAGTAGATAAAAGACCAAACATGATAGCCTTTTAGTACCTGTATGGCAAAATATACTGCCCCAAAGTAGAGAGTGTGGGGGAAACTGTCTGCTCTGGAGGCAGGGGGAGGTGTGGGACATGGAGTTGGGAATACTGGGAACATTGGTGGTGGAAAATGTGCACTGCTGGAGGGATGGGTTTTCAATCATTGTATGACTGAAACTCAAACATAAAAGCTTTGTAACTGTATCTCATGGTGATTCAGTAAAATAATTTTTTAAAGTCCCATTTAGGTCTACTGTCAACTATACAACCAGAAGTAACAAAGATCATGGCCTACTTTGCTTCTTTTCCCAATAAATGATTACATGTGAGCCAATGATCAGCAGTGGACTTGCATTCCTTACCTCTGAGACATTGAGGAAGATGGAAGAGAGTTTCTGGGGAATGTTGAAATTGAATGAGACCTCACTCTGAGGGTCCTGAGAGATCTTGGGGAGGAAGGAAGTTACATTGTCCAGGTCTTAGTTCATTGGCAGAATACTTGGCTCGTAGAAAGGGAAGAAATTCTTTGGGAGGAGTTTGCATTTTATTTACAACCCTGGATTCTTTAAAGAAGACACTCATCTGAGGTTGCTAAAAAAAGAATCAACTATCAAGTATTCTAATAAAACTTCAGTGACATAGATGAACTATTTCAAAAACCCACTAGACTGGACCCTGTATTACCCAGAATGAGGCTGTTGTGTGTGTGCTGAGACTCAGTAAACTGTTACTTGACACTATTCATGTATATTTTTCTTATCTATATGAATGTATGCATATACACATGCCTTGCTTAGCCATCTATTTTCTAGCATACTCTCCCTTAACAGTAGATTATTAAAAACCTATCAACTATATGCTTTGTACTGCTATGGCAAACCAATAATTATTTACACGAAGTTCATTCCTAAATGTTATGGCAGCAGTGTAATGTTTAGGAACATATCTTAAAAGCCCAAGCATTTGAAAATAAAAGATACAAAATAGAAGAGGGAAAATATGTCTAAATGCATGTAAATATAAAACAAAATAGTACAAAATTGTTTACTACAAGGTGTCTTCTTATCAAAGTCTCGATTTTCTAACTTATTGCCAGCTTAAAGTCTTGATAAAACCAAAAGCTATCAGAAAATTATTATCTGGGGGTATGGTGCCATCAGCAGGTCAGTCTGTACCTGTGAGGTGAGTGCATCAGCAGCTTGATGGTGCTTTCAGACTTCCAGATACCCCCAAATTGCTGCTGTGCCTTTGGCCAGACCCCAAAAACTTAGGGCAACGTTTAAAAAGAAAGTGAACGGCCAAAAGTTAGATATGTGGGAGACACACCCACAAACCACCTCCAGCTCAGCTATATAATTGGTGGCATGGCCTGTCTGATTTCTGATTGAACTGCTTAATGACCATGATCCCAGAGATTCAGAGACAAATCTCGGAACCCAGCAGCTTTTGGCAGAGATGCGTCCAGACCCTGCAATGGGTTACTGATGCTGGAACACCCCAGGGGGGAAAGGGTATTGTCCCTTCACCTGCTCCCATTGCCAGCTTGGTGGCCCCCATCTTCCAGAGGCCATTGGACAGTCAGGTTTGGGCCCACAGTGACGAGACTCACGGGGCCTCACAGGATGGGAGTGGAGCCAGCCGTTTCCTTCCTGCCCCAACAAGATCCTGAGTCATCACTCACAAATGGCCTCACTGGCTCCTGATCAAGCTGCTTAATGGCCATGATCCCAGAAACTCAGAAACAAATCTTGGAACCCAGCGACTTTTGGTAGAAAAGCTCTGGTCCCTGCAGTAGGTTACAGGTGCCAGGCCACCCCACGTGGGAATAGGTTTTGTGCCTCGGCCTGTTCCCCCTGGCGGCTTAGTGGCTACCATCCTCCAGAGGCCACTGGAAAGTCAGGTTTGGGCCCACAAAGACAAGACACGTGGGGCCTCATGGCATGGGGGTAGAGCTGGCCCTTTCCTCCCTGCCCAAACGAGACCCTGAGTCACCACCCACAAATGGCCTATAAGGCTCCTGATCAAGCTGCTTAATGGCCACGATCCCACAGACTCGGAAACAAATCTCAAAACCCAGTGGCTTTCAGCAGAAATACATCTGGACCCCGCAGTAGGTTGCTGTCACTGGGCTACCCCGGGGGGGTGGGGAAGGGTGCTATACTTCCGCCTGCTCCCCCTTGGCGGCTCATTGGCTGCCATCCTCCAGAGGCTATTGGACAGTCAGGTTTGGGCCCTCAGTGATAAGACACACAGGGCCTCATGGGATGGGGGTCGAGCCAGCCCTTTCCTCCCTGCCCCAACTAAACCCCGAGTCACTGTCCATGAATGGCCTTATAGGCTCCAGATCAAGCTGCTTAATGCCCATGATCCCAGGGACTCAGAAACAAATCTCAGAACCCAGCGGCTTTTGGCAGAAACGTGTCTGGGTCCCACAGTAGATTACAGACGCCGGGCCACCTCAGGGGGAAAAGGGTGTTATCCCTCCACCTGCTCCCCCTTGGTGGCTCAGTGGCCACCATCCTTTAGAGGTCATTGGACAGTCAAAATTGGGCCTGCAATGATAAGACACGCAGGGCCTCGCAGGATGGGGGTGGAGCTGGCACTTTCCTCCTCATCCCAACGAGATTCCAAGTCACTGCCCACAAATGGCCTCTCTGGCTCCTGATCAAGTTGCTTAAAGGCCATGATCCAAGAAACTCAAGAACAAATCTCGGAACCCAGCAGGTTTTGGCAGAAGTCCCTCCAGTTTCAAAATTCCAAAATCACGTGGAGACTATTGCTGCCACGTGACATCATATGTTATTCATAACCAATAATAGAAAAAAAATTGTCTACTGCTGCCCTTTTTGGCAGATCTGAGTGTTGGGGTAAAATCCAAAGAATAATGGTGGGTCTGGTGTCAAAATATTGAATGTAATCAAAGTAGAGAGAAAGAGTAATGTGGAAATCATCTGCTGCTCAGGTAGGGGGATTGTGTGGGATGGGGGATATACTGGGGTTTTTGGTGGTGGAAAATGGGCACTGGTGAAGGTATGGGTGTTTCATTGTATGATTGAGACTCAAACTCTAAAGCTTTGTAATTGCTCTCACGGTGATTCAATAAATAAAATTACAAAAAAGGAAAAAAGAGAAAATTATTAGCTATTTAGTTTAAATTTGCCACTGACTCAAATTTTTCTTGATACTTAATTCTTAAACATCCACTTTCTCACTGCACATAGACTATAAAATGAAATTCAGAATTTTGTTTCCAGATGATTACAGAATGTTTCAAAAGGAAATGATTTGATTATGTCAGATTAGAACAAAAACCTCTTGAAAAAGACTTCAAATAATTTTTTGCAAACATAACCCTCTCAATAATATTGCTGCAGAAATCAAGTATCAAGTTGCAGGTTTTTGCAAGTGATCATATGGATTTACTTGTGAATTAAAGCCCAAATTACCACAACTTTTGTTTTCTAGAATCTTTGCCCCCTAAGAATATAGTTCTAAGAACACAGATTTGCAACACAAAGATAGGAATAACAACCTAAAGCAAAATTTATTTTATGAAACTTATCCTACTTTTAAAGATGAAAATACTCCTTAAGATTCTGTATCAAATTTGAATACAGGGGTCACTCCCAGATATACATGGCTCAGCAGTTCCCACCTGAAGCATGTTTGTGCTTTAGTTTAGTCATTCTTGGGGACCATGCGGTGTCATGGATGTAGGCACGTGCTCTACAATCTGAGCTATGTATCCAACCCTAAACTTGTCCTTCTATGTGGATTTCTTTCTGGACTTATCTCATTATCTATTAAATATGTTGAGTTTGGGGTTTACTTATTTTGGAGTTTGGCATGCTGAGGAATAAACCAAGGCCTCACATAGACAAAGCCGGTGCTGTACCATTGAACTATAAATCTCTGACCTCCATATTTTATTTTGGGGGCCACACTCAATGCTGCTCTAGGTATCCTTCTGATAGTGTTCAGAAGGCCATGCTGTGTCAGGAACTCCCCAAAGCAAAGCATGTTTTCCAGTACTTTGAGCTATCTTCCCAATCCCTGAGATTATTATTATTTTTTCTAACAGTTCATTATAAAAGTTTATTCTCCCAGGTGTCAATTTTTAATATACAGTAAAAGTACTCTGCCAAACACTGTCCTCCCGTTGTTCATCGATTTGCTCGAGCAGGCCCAGTAACGTCTCCATTTTTGAGACTTGTTGTTACTGTGTTTGGCATATTGAATACGTCACGGGGAGCTTGTCAGGCTTTGCTGTGCAGGCGAGATACTTTCGGTAGCTTGCCGGGCTCTCTGAGAGGGTCCCCTGAGCATTGCCGGGTGAGACCCAAAAAAAGTTTAAAAAACAAGGAAAAACCCAAACCAGAAAACTTGAATGTCCCCTTCCAAAGTGGTGTTGCCAAATTCCCCCCACCCCCTCATCTTTGGAGTCCCTAAGGAGTCCTTTCAGCTTTTGTGCCCCTAATTGCCCATTGATGACTTTTCCAACAACAGACAACAATAGACAAGTCAGACAAGTCAGCTATGGATTTCTTTTTGTGTCCCGACCCTTGGATCAGTGAACTCCTTTTCCTATCGCCCCACTGCCATTGCCCACAAGTCTACCTAAACAGTCAGGTTTGTTCCCTTGTAGTTCAGTGCTTCAGCAAGTCTCCTGCAACCTCATTGCATCCTGTGATGGGTCTGGTGGGGGCTGCATTCATTGGTGGAAATCTAGGGGAGAATCTGGTTCCCCATGGATGCCTCCCACCTCCCTTTGCCCCAGCTCCTATTCCTTCACCTTCAGAGCCAATGGTGCATTTCTCTACTTTTGCTTCCAAGTCACATTTTTTAACGACCCCTGTGATGACAGTGAAATCACCAGAAAATACAAGATATTCTCCTTATTTTTTGAATGAAGTTTGCGGCTTTCAGCAGCTTCTGAGAAACCATGATTCCTTGTGCAGTCTTAATTCCCCAATGCCATGTAATAGAACATGTTTAGATATTCTGGGGACATCACAGTTGGATGAGTAGGGTCAGGAGATAGTGGATATTATTCTGCCTGTCACAGAAAGATCATTGAAGTGTAGTGGTTCCTACTGCATCCTTAGATGGATTCAGCAAGACCCTCACATTGTGGGATTTCCATGGTGGTGATAATGGCTGTGAGCTACTACTGCTAGAAAACTTCAGTTCCTATGACTACCTATGAGGTACATAGGTAGTCATCCAGAAAACCCAAAGGTTAATCATATTATAAGGAGCTGTTAGTAAGCGGGGAGCTGAGGATAGGACGTGCCTAACGTCTGTTTGTGCCTGCTCTGGGGCTCCTGGTACTCTTGATTTTCACTGCTAGTTTATCTCGATGTCATCAATAGGAGTCCTATACCATAAAGGTCTGGCTCAGCTGCTGTTGGATAGAGTCTGTCAGTGGAAATACAGGGCAATGGGGAGAGAGAGAATCACATGCAAACAAGCTGAAATCTGTTTCCTTGACCCAGCCCCATTTCTTTCAGACTCGACTCCATCCCAACTTCTCTGACCTTAGCTTATATCAAGTTCCCATTGCACAGTCTGCCTCTGAAATAGTCCTCTAGTCTCCAGCAATCTCAACCCCATGGAGGAGACTTGCTCTTTAGGGAATAATCCTTCCTCTTTTACCATCTCCTCATTCCATCCTCAGCTCCCAGCCGTGTTTGGTATCCTTCCAGACAAGAAACTCTCAGTGTATCATATAGAGTTGTCCAGAATTACCTGAGCGTCTTTCAGCCCATTTTTTTCAGAATGAAAGTAACACAAACTTTTAAAAATATAGACAAGCTGTTTTGGGGGCTGGTGGGGGGCACACCTGCCTATGCTAGGGGCTACTTCCTGTTCTGTATTCGGCAATGGGGTCTCTCCTAGCCATTTCCTGGGATCAAACCCATTCATTCCCCAGCTTTATCTCCTATATGGTCTCTGTGACCCCCAATTTGGAAGAAACTCTTATGACCTCCTTCATGTTAAGAGCCTTTTATTTATCAAATAAACCAAAGAAGCGCATTATCATGTCAAATAAGTTATCTCGATATCATCATTAGGAGTCCTATACCATGAATGTCTGGTTCAGTTGCTGTTGGATATGAGAATACGGGTGGATGGCTAGAGAGAGAATCACATAAAAACAAGCTGAAAGCTGGAAGAAGACAGATTCATGTGCTGGAAAAATGTCTTGCCAGCAGGCTCCAGAGAAGTTTATATAGGACAGCAGGAAAGTTTATTTTTAGAAAGGGCAGGTTTGAAAAATCTGGCTTTCCAGGGTGGTTGACAAATTCCTTTGTGGGCTAGTCCTCCTAAGGCATACTCTTTTGTGTTTGCAAATCCAAACAAAAAGTTCTGATGAGAGATTTAGCCTCCATATTATCTTCCTTGTCATAGTCTTTTGGAAAAAGGGCACGATAAGGGAGACATTCTTTACATTCTCAACCAGTTCCTGCCCAGAAGTGTCTGAAGTTTTTTTATTTTGAATCCACCTTTTTACTTCTTTTAGGGCTGGTTTCCCTACTAAAAACAAAAGTGAGACTGAGGGGTGGGGTCTGAAACATACCAAAAGGTTGTTTTAGGTTTTGTTTTTGTTTTAGATGGTTTGATATTTCCGTCTCTTATGGATGCTTTTAGAATTAAAAAAAAATCTCTAGAACTGCTTCTGAAATGTGGAATATAGAAACCACAGTTAGATATATTCAGTCTTCAGGAAAAGTCCATTCTAGATATTGCGCAGTAGCCCTAAGACAGATGTAAGCCAAGGGTCTTTCCCCACTGAAGTCTTTTATTCTTTTTTTAAAAAGATACCCTCCAGCCAAATCATCAGGTATTATTTCTCTGATATATAAATTAATGGAACCAAAAATACAATTTCATTTCATTTCATTGATTGAAATAGAAACTTAGGGGGGAAATGCCTTCTCTTTTTCAAAGAAAACCAACCTGAAAATTGTCTTCACTATCAAAGATGATAATAGCCTGGACCTCAAAATGGCAGAAATTGACTCAATTATAATCTCTAGAAAGTGAGACTATTTGAAAGCACATCTATATTCATTTAGATCATTGCTTGGGAAGGAAGACGTTGATCCTACCTATGTATTAAAATTAACTCACTTGCTCTACAGTCAAATTTTATCCAGGGCTCAAATTTCATCAAGGGCTTTCCTTGATAAAATTCAGTCATTTTGTTTCAATTGCTTTTGAAGTCAGAGGATTTCATAAGTCTTCAGCTCTATCTCAAAAGTAATATTATGATCAAATAGGAATATATTTATTAACTTACCAATTGATCAAGTAGGTCCTTCAATAAGTTTAGCACACATACCTGTGAAAAGACAACCTCATATATATTTGATGGGACCCCTATCTGAGGACTGAGCTGAGACAACCAGAAAATTCATCCCTGTGGTCTATTTGTGCTCACAGATACCCTAAAAGTAAACACCTTTTCTTCATGCCCTAAGAGAAAATTTTTTCTGAAATTCTAAGTGCCCAAATGACCCTCTAATCCCTTTGACTGGATTAAATAGCATCAGCCCCCCACCCCATCCCCCCAAGAATCAGAGTTCTTTTTCATACTCCATTACTCACCCTACACCTCATAAAATTTTCTTTGGATCTTAATTTTTTCAAGGCTCCCAGTTTCATTCCCAGCTGCTACTGCTCTGGCCTTTCTAATTTTCCACAGCAACCAGGATTCTTTGGAAGTGAGACTAAATTCTTCTGTCCAGTGTTTTCTCGTTTTATATAGAAAGAAATCCAAAGCTCTTATCTTACCCACCGCACTCCCTCAGATCTAACAGCCATGCTCCCTGACACCAGCTCCAGTTCCTTTTGGAGTCTTTAAGTGTTTCAATCACTGCCCTCAGATACACCTTGGTCTTGCCGAGAACCCTTGGACCTGCCTTTTCCTCTTCCCAAAAACACTTCCCAGATACCTGAAAGGCCAAAGCCTTCATTGTACCCAGACCTCTGCTTCAATGCTACAGATTAAAGACACTCTTTCTGACCTCCTTATTTATAACAGGGCTTCTCTATCCTCTTTGTTCAGCCTAATTTTCCTATCAGGATTCTATTATTCATGAACATATAAGTATTTGTTTATATGTTTCTTGTCACTGTCTCCTAAAAGGAAGTTCTCCAAGCTTAGCCTTTTGCTTTACTCCTTGCTTTAGGCATTATTTAGGTCTATAGCTGGAAGTGCTGTTCAGGGTTAACTCTTTAACTCAGCAAAGATTTTGTGAATTTCTCCTACAACACCTAACACAAGGATATATGAGATATGAGGAAGCCATGAGACAAGTAGTGGTACCCCAAAGAAATTAATAAATAGGATGTGGGGATCATGGGAGAATGCTGATAGAACCAGAAATCAGATACCCTGGGTTCACATTCAGATATCTAACCCAGGTATGTCATGAACAAGGTAACACTCTATCCACTGTAGTATCTCTCTGGTCCTGAAAGGGTGAATTGAAAAATAAATAAAATTTTTCACACATTTATTTTTTCTTTTGGGAAGCTAGAAGTCAAAGATTAGGATGCCAGCATGATCCAGATCTGGTGGAAGTGTTTCTTGTTTTACATATTTCAGATATCTTTCTACAAATTCACATGTGGAAAGAAAGAGAGAGAGAGAGAGAGAGAGAGAGAGAGAGAGAGTGTTTAAGCCATTAATCCCATATTGAGGGCTCTACCTCTTCTGACCTCTCAAAGAACCACCACTGCATGCCATTGATTTGGGGGGTTGTTGGGAATTATTAGAATAAATACTGGGGAAACAAAAATATTGAGTCCATTGGAGAAATCCCTTAGCAATAAACTTAATGTATAAACAGATCATTGATTTCTAATAGTGAATGTAGCGGATATAATTAGTGCAACAATACTCTTAAAATATTGCAATGAGAGAAAGAGCTTGTTTTAAAAGGGGAAAATTCCTTAGTTCTTTCTCAGACTCTGACTTTCTGAGTTAGTTGTCACAGTACATTTGCTGGAGAGTTTGATCACTTAATAAGCTCAGGCAAATAATCAAAAACAAAAACACTGCTAGAAAAACTCCATATTGGCAAGAAGTAGAATAGTCTGGAATTGAATCCATGGTTTTTGATGTTCATTCCAGCACTGTCGGACTCCTGAAGATACATGGGGGGGGGGGGGGGGGGGGCGGGATTTGATAGCATTTGTTGGGAAGTGATTGAGTCCAAAGCACAGGATGATCTCTGTTGTTTAGCCTGGGGTGATGTGAGGGTGGAAACAGTTGGTGTTTCCTCTTTTTATGGTAATTGGCCTTTTGAACAAGAAATCATCTTTCATTAACAGAACAAATGAAACTACTAATAGTATTTCAAGCCCAGCCTTGCCCTAGCTAGTGTCCCACCACAAACATTGCAGATCATGACCTTGTATTTTAGCCATGATTCTTTGGTAAATGGCAATGAGTTCACATGCCTAAGGGTTATCTATTTTCTATCTATAGTATGATGCCATTTTCCTGAATGCTTTACCATAAAAGAATACTGCTGCCTTTTTTAATTCAGAATTTAAGGACTATGCTTAACATTATGCTCTATGGAAACTGGCAAAAGAAACACAAAACTAACTTCTAGACTTGTGAAAACTATGATTATTACCAGAGAAAAGTGGGTAGAGGAATAAAAGGAATGGGTAGAGGGTACTCTTTTGGGGGGATAAGGATGGAATGGTACTGGAACTTTGGTGGTGGAAGTGGTAAGTTCTATACATAAAGAGAGGTATAAAGCTAAGTACCTCTGAAATTATATAGGATTGTTAACCAACTCGAGTCGGCCATGTTGGCTGCGTGCAAGGCAAACGCCCTACCCTTGCAGAGCCCGGCAAGCTACCGAGAGTATCTCGTCTGCACGGCAGAGCCTGGCAAGTTACCCGTGACGTATTCAATATGCCAATCACGTAACAACAAGTCTCACGATGGAGACGTTACTGGGCCTGCTCGAGCAAATCGATGAACGGGAGGACCGTGATCGTGACCGTTAACCAACAATAAATTAATAAAAGCAAGCAGTTTATGTTTCACATTAATCACTTAATCACTTAACTTCCCGTTAGTCGTCGATTTGCTCAAGCGGGCGCCAGTAACGTCTCCATTTGTCCCTGTCGCGTGCTAGTGTAGCCCAATGGCATCTCTTCGCTCCGGGAACATGGAGGGCCTCAAACCGATCGTTCATGATCTTGACAAAGAAGTCTGACCATCTGGTAGGTGGGCGGCCACGCGGTCTCTTGACATCCCGTGGAATCCAATCAGTAACAGCTCTAGTCCAACGGTCGTCTTTAAATCTCATTACGTGACCAGCCCATCTGATTTTCGACACCTTGGCATATGAGACAGCGTCCCTGATCCTTGATCGTCGACGGATGTCAGAACTCCGGATTCGTTCTCTCATTTGAGTGAAACGTGATATTCCAAGCATAGCTCTTTCTATTCTTCTTTGGGAAACCTGAATGGCGTTCTCATCTTGTTTGCGTAGGACCCAGGTCTCTGAGGCATATGTTAATGCAGGAAGAACAGTGGAATCAAAGAGATGTGCCCGGAGCCGGAGGTTCTTCGTCCTCTTAGCTATTTCTTCGACGTTCTTGAAGGCGTTCCAAGCCGCTCTCTTCCTCCTGCGCAGCTCGGGTGCCAGGTAGTTTGTCATGTTGACCTCTCGACCTAGGTAGACATAGCTGTTGCATTCGGAGATGGTCGTTCCATTGAGAGCAAATGGGGCGTCAGGAACAAGGCTGTTTCTCATAAACATTGTCTTCGTAAGATTCAGCTGTAGTCCTACCTTTCCACACTCACGGTCAAAGTCGGCCAGCATTTGTGCCGCTTGGCTGATGTTTGGTGTTATTAAAACAATGTCATCAGCAAAGCGGAGGTGGTGTAATTGCCGACCATCTATCTTCACTCCCATTCCTTCCCATTCCAGTCGTCGCATGATGTTCTCGAGGGTGGCACTGAAGAGTTTCGGTGAAAGGGTATCACCCTGCCGTACCCCTCTCTTGACATCAACGATCACTTCTTTGTAGAATGGTGAGATCCTGGTAGTGAATCCGCAATAGAGCTCACGGAGGATCCTGATGTATTGGGCTTGAATGCCCTGATTGGCTAGGGCTTCAATGACCGCTTCCGTCTCAACAGAATCAAAGGCCTTCTTTAAATCAATGAACGTTAAGCAGAGCGGCATCTTGAACTCCCGAGAAACCTCAATGAGCTTGGTTACTGTGTGGATATGGTCGATGGTGCTGAATCCTTTGCGGAACCCGGCTTGCTCGCATGGTTGTCCTTCATCTAGTGTTCTGCCAATCCTATTCAGGATGACTCGAGTGAACAGCTTGTAGATGACAGACAATAGGCAGATCGGGCGATAGTTGCCAATGTCATGGATGTCTCCCTTCTTGAACAGTAGTACGGTCCTGCTGGTTTTCCATTGGGACGGAACCTTGCATTCAGACAGGTAGCGAGTGAAGAGCCGAGCCAGTGTATTGATGAGTACTGACGGCAGGTTCTTCAGGTGTTCA
This sequence comes from Sorex fumeus, assembly GCF_029834395.1. Lineage (NCBI taxonomy): Eukaryota > Metazoa > Chordata > Mammalia > Eulipotyphla > Soricidae > Sorex > Sorex fumeus. The sequence goes on along the minus strand of NW_026606083.1, from coordinate 16,776,104 downwards.
GGTCTGACCTTGTCTGGGCCGGGTGCTGTTTGCTTCTTTACCAACGAAATGGCGTGTCGGATTTCGGAAGGGAGAACGTTAGGAACGACATACCCATCCTGTGGAATTTGGTATGTCGGCAAGTGGACATGGCTATCGAAGAGATTTGAGTAGAAGTCATGGATAATCTTCTCCATTGCCGTTCTGGAGGATGTGATGGATCCATCAGGACGTCGGAGGGCAGTCATCTTGGTCTTATAGTTGGCAAAGGACAGGCGGGCCTTACGAATACTTTTCCCGGCTTCTACCGCATCTACCAGTACTTCTGCTCTTCTCTCTTTGAGGTCTTCCTTGATCGCATCTCTGCACTGCTTTGCAAGCTCGGACGTTAGCTTGCGGTTGCCTGAGGCATGCGCCAAACCACGCTGGCGAATTAGCTCAAGAGTTTTCGAAGATAGGCGACTTTTTGTGGCTATCTCTCTCTTGGCGTTCCTCGCACCTTCATGGAGGTGCTGAACCAGTCGATCGTATTCCTCGTCAATGTTGTCAACAATGGTATCTTCCCATGTTGCCGCAATAGTACCAAAGAGTTCCCAGTTGGTGGTCATTCTGGGAGTTCTCTTTTTGAACTTTGCAGCCCTTTCTCCCTGCTCTGTGAAGTAGAATTTTGCACGAAGGAGACGGTGGTCCGATCCCGTTCGAAATTTTGGGACAACAGCGACATCAGTCAGGCAAAACCGTCGATTGAATATGATGTGGTCTATTTCGTTGTGGAATCGTCCACCGGGAGACTCCCATGTCCATCGTTTAGATTCTGCCTTCTGGAACTGTGAGTTACCATGAATGGTCTTGGTCGACATGATGAACTCAGACAGTCTCTCACCCTGTTCGTTCCATTCTAGGCCATGGGTCCCGATGTGAAGTTCTTCAGCTGATCTTCTCGGTCCTATCTTGGCATTAAAATCACCCACAATGATCTTGTAGAAGGTGTGGTCTTCTTTATAGAACTTCTCTAGCTCCATGTAGAACTTCTCGATTTCTCTTTCATCATAATGAGATGTTGGTGCGTAGACAACGAAGATAGAAACTGCAGGCAGTGAGCCACATCTATTCAAATGTAAACGTCCGATTCGGGTTGTTAGGCATTCGAATGAATCAATGCTCTTGGCCAAGTTTGTGTTGACAAGGACACCGATGCCTCCAACACCTCTTTTATCGCATGTTCCGAGGAACAATTCTTCTCCAGTGTCGAAAACGGCATGGTGAGATTCGTGCCTTCTTGTCTCGGTCAGACCAATGATGTCGTACTTGATCATTCGCGCTTGTACCATCAGGTCCTCGATGGATGCATCTGATGCTAGCGTACGTGCATTGAAAGTACAGACGATCATTTTTGTCTTCCTTCGTTGTGGCAGCCTAGGTCGGCCTTGAGATTTTGTCAGCCTCTCCTTTCTCATCCTTCTCAGTGCTGCCTTGTCGGTGAAGCCTTCAGGGTCAGGTGAATGAGACCAGTTGTAGTTACTGGTTTTGGCATATCGAATACACAGCGGATAGCTTGCCAGGCTCTTCCGTGCGGGCGAAATACTCTCGGTAGCTTGCCAGTCTTTCCGAGAGGTATAGAGGCTCTTGGGGTGACCTCTAATCACCCTTGTAGGTGTTGCCATATTTGAACCCTATCAAATATGGTACGACAATTCCAGAAGATGGGTATTTAGTGTCTTATGATGTGTCGCGCGGCCGCTTGCGGCCACGCGGGTCCAGAAAGCGTCCTGGAGTGTGGCGACGGCTGGGTAGTGGAAGTAGTGTCGAGAGTGGAAATCTGGACACTACTTCCACTACCCAGCCGTCGCCACACTCCAGGACGCTTTCCGGACCTGCGCGGCAGCTCCGGCCGAGACCCCGCACAACTGAAGACCCACAGAACAAGATAAGTGGAACTCTCTGAGACCTTGGACTCCAGGCTCGGCGGACCCAGGGCCAGAGCTTCTCTGCTTGCTCCCACCACCACAGGTGACAAAGGGATTCTAATCAGGAGCCCCACCCTACCCTGCCCTGTCTGCTTCCATCAACCACCCAGGGATCGAATTGTGCACAGGAGACCCACCCTACCCAGATAAATACCCCACTGGCAGATGTTTCACATTAACAAATAATATCTTGAAGTACTAACAATTGTATATTCTTTTTTTAATAAAAACAATAACTTCTCTTTTTAAAAGAAAAGCATTCCAAAAGGAGTAATTTTAAAAAATATAATTGTCAGACAAGGTATGAGAATAGAAGATACAGACATAAGTGGGCATTGATTTTTTTATTGGAAATGATTTTAAAATGACCTTAAAGTCTCAGAGAGGAAAGCAAAGTATTCTTCTGAATATGGCACACACCTCCACACACACACACACACACACACACACACACACACATATTCCTGTTTACTCAAGTGATCAAAATAGTTTCCTAGCAATCCTGTGTGTCTGTGTGTGGGTAGAGACAGATACAAGATTAAAATATATTTCTGAAATTATTATTACAAGTTAATATTTTATGTTAAAAATAATTACTGACATTAACAGTAATATAAGATGTTTAAAATGAGCAATTCATAATTTTTCTGGATATATTTTTACTTATCTTAATATTAATTTCTGATTTTTTAAAACATTTTGATATTCAAATGGAAGAATATTATGCAATTTGAATTTTTAATTATTTTATTTCTAGAATGTCTCCAATTTTTAAGCTAAAGGATAATAACAAATAATTGCTATATTTTCATCTAAAATTATACCAATTAAGCTATTATGCTCAAATGGATATATCTGAGTAGAACAATCTAAAATACATCTAATTTTTGTATGGGTTGTTAGAACTATCCAAACAACATTAACAAATTACTATGTCCTTTGTTAAAAAATTAAAAACTATAACAGGAAAAATCAATATCAATTATATTTAATAGTAACATAAAAGCATGATCTGTCTTTTAAGCTATTATATTTACAAAAAGAAAAATAGCTCTTAAAAGTCAATGTCCTCCATAACTTAGAGGCCAGCTGGGTATTCTAGGGGAAAGGACAATTCAGATAGAAAGGGGAACACCAAGTGGAGGGTGTTTGGAGGATCCTCCCAGGAGGGGAGATGCAGGTTGAAAGTAGACTGGACTGAACATGTTCGCCACTCAATGCCTCTTTGGCTGATCACAGCGCCCAGGAGGAGAGAGAGAACAGGGGGGAATGCCCTGCCACAGTGGCAGGGGGGGATGGGGGATGGGAGGATGGGGGGGGAGGGATATTATCCTGGTGGTGGAAAATGGGCACTGGTGGAGGGATGGGTATTTGATCGTGGTATGACCGAGATCCAAGCACAAAAATTTGTAAATCTACAACTGTACCTCATGTCGTTTCACTAATAAAAAAGAAAAAAAAATGGAAAAAAAAAAAGTCAATGTCCTTTTTTTTAATTTATCACTTTAACCGGAGCGATAGCACAGCGATAGGGCATTTGTCTTGCACGCAGCCAACATGGCCGACCCGAGTTTGATTCCTCCGCCCCTCTTGCAAGCCACCGAGAGTATCTCGCCCACACGGCAGAGCCTGGCAAGCTCCCCGTGACGTATTCGATATGCCAAACACAGTAACAACAAAGTCTCCAATGGAGACGTTACTGGGCCTGCTCAAGCATGAGCAGGTCTCCCATGAACAATGGGAGAAGAGTGATACAATAGTGATCACTTTAACCAATCATTTTTATTAAAATCTATCAAACAATACTTAGTTTTTTCAGCAGTTCTTGAAAATGTGATCATGTAAAATTATTCTAGAAAGTGTCAAAATGCAGTTCAGTTTGTTTAATTTAGAATGGTAAATGGTAGCACTGTAGCACTGTCTTCCCATTTTTCATCAATTTTGCTGGAGCGGGCACCAGTAAGGTCTCCATTGTGAGACTTGTTACTGTTTTTGGCATTATGAAATCACCACAGGGAGCTTCCCAGGCTCTGCCGTGTGGGCGGAATACCCTTGGTAGCTTGCCAGGCTCGAACCTGGGTCAGCCGTGTACAAGTCAAACTCCCTACCCGCTGTGCTATCGCTCCATCCCACAATGGTACATAATTCTAAATAAATTGTATTTTTTTGCATTTGTATAGGTGCTGATTATGAACCATAAGGACTCTAAATTTTGGGGTGAGGATTGTTTGTTTGGGGGCCACACCCAGCTGTAATCAGGGGTTTACTCTTGGCTCTGCACAAAGATTATTCTGGTGCTCTCAGGGGACCATATGGAATTTTGGAGACCTAACCCTGCAAGGCAAGCTCTCTACACTGTACTCATTGTATTACCTCTCAGGCCCTTGAGTTATTTTTGGTTTGTTTCTACTCTTTAAGAAAATTCCAGCCATTGAAAAGTTCTCATACTTTCATTAATTTTATATTCATAGCCAAACAGTAATAGATGCAATGCTTTGAGCAGCTTTATAATCTCGGTTGTCTGTGCCTGGCTTCCTATAGTTTCAGCTAAAAGAAAAAAGCATCCATACTTTTTAAATCAAGAGGTAGAACCAGACTCTGTGTTATCTCTTCAGGTCAATATGCATACAGCATAATGCCCTGGGTTTTTTTTTTTGTATTCAAGTAAGATTTATTTCAATTACATAAACCTGGCTCAACATATAAAAATTTACTGTAACAGCTTATATTCACATCAACAAGTTTAAAAAGAAAAGCCATATTATCACACATTGTATAAAAGTTTTGATAAAATTGAATTATTTTTTATTAATTTTTTTATTAGTGAGACACCATGAGATACAGTTGTAGGCTTACAAATTTTTGTGCTTGGGTTTCAATTATACAATGATCAAATACCCATCCCTCCACCAATGCCCATTTCCAACCACTACGGATCCCAGTATCCCTCCCATTCCCCATCCCCCCATTCCACCCTGCCTCTGTGGCAGGGCATACCCTTTTGTTCTCTCTCTAGATTTGGGTGTTGTGGTTTGCAAAAGAGGCATTGAGTGGCAATCATGTTTGGTCTATAGTCTACTTTCAGCACAGCATAATGCTCTGAAATGTGCTCTGAGTGTTTCTGTCTGAGGATATTTTCCCATTGGGAAATATAAAGCACATTCTCAATAATAATGGAGAGGGAAGAAACTAATGAAGTGCTAAAGGCTTTGAATTTGGTCCAAGATAGTCCTGTCTCAACTCAATTTTTGTCATTTATGATGCCCTTGATTACCCTTCCATTCTTTTGAAAACTGTACTTTTAGTAATGCCCTCTCAGCAGCTCTTAAAGAGGTATTAGGGTAATCTTCAATAATGCCATTGAGGAGATTCTCCTTTCAACCCCATAGCATGCTCATTAATTCATTTCTGTTTTGGGGGGTTTATTTTCCCCCAAATAAGATGTAAGGTGGTAATTTGTGGAATTCAGATTAATCTGTCTAAAGCAATGCTTATACTGGTTATAATTTTTTATTGATTATAAATTGACTTGAAACTCTAAAGAAAAATTTATGAAAAGATTTCCTGTGTTGCTCTGTCCCATCCCATGCAACATTTGGGGGTTGGGCTGTCCCTGACATCTGATACTGTTCACAGAGTCATGATCTTGATCGTCTGATTCCATTAGCTTGGCCATTTCCAACACCAGAGAAGAGCCTTTTACTCCTCGCTCATTTAGAAAGTCCTAATAGTTTCCTTCATGGGCTGAAGTGATATAGCACAGCAGGTAGGGAGTTTGCCTTGCACACGGTCGACCCAGCTTTGATTGCCCCGTCCCTCTTGGGGAGCCTAGCAAGCTACCAAGAGTATCTTGCCCGCACGGCAAAGCCTGGCAAGCTACACGTAACATATTTGATATGCCAAAAACAATAACAACAAGTCTCACAATGGAGACATTACTGGTGCCCACTCGAGCAAAACGATGAACAATGGGAGGACAGTGACAGTGACAGCGGTGATGTCGTGTGACCACAATAGCGGTCACATGAATTTGGATTTCTGATATTTTAGTAATAAACCTGTGCTATCGCTCCAGCCCCAGTAATAAACCTAGAGGGATTACTACCAGAAGCCCGTGGATTCTGAGATTGGTATGTGTGCCTCTGTGATCATGGTCAGTCAGAAACCGGAGGAGGCATTAGAGGATGGAAACCTTAAGCATTGTCATGACGGAGAGCAGGGCCAATTCCAACCCCATCCCATGAAGCCCCATGTGCCTCGTCAATGCAGTCTCATACCTGGCTGTTCATTAGGTTCTAAAAGATGCAGGCCACCATGTCACCACCACAAAGGGGGACAGGTGGAGGGACAGACACTCTTCCCCTCCCAGGGAGACATAGCACCATAGTTAAATACACAGTCCAGATGTATTTCGGTTGGGTATTACCTTTTTCTCAGATTTTCCCACCACCACTCAGGCCTAATTTTCAGGGACAAATGCTAGATCATTTACTTTCCATTTATGACTTTGCATATCAGGAAATGTTATGTGGCTGCGTGGTTTGGAAAATGGTCCTGGTACTCACATGCCAGAGCTATCTTCATAGAAGCTCATGGTCACTAGGATTCCATCTGGAGAAGGCAGGGAGATAGCACCTATCCCATCTGGGACCTCCCAGTGATATCTGCTCTGGATAGGGCCCAGAGAACTCTCCAGGAGCTGTGGGGCCCTCCATCCAGTTTTTTTCTTCACTGCTGTGTGCTGTAAGATGGCACTGGGGGCGGGTTGTGGGCATGGCTTCCAGAATCAGAGGTTGCCTGGGACCTGGGGCAGCCCCATTGCTGTTCAGAAAATAGTCCAGGTACCCGCATGCCAGAGACATGCTTGGAGAAGCTCATGGTCACCGGGATTCCATCTGGAGAAGGCAAGGATACAGCACCTCCTACCCCATCTGGGACCTCCCGGTGATATCAGTTCTGGATGGGGCCCGGAGAATTCTCCGGGAGCTGTGGGACCTTCCAGATGGTTTTTTTCTTTGCTGCTGTGTGCTATAAGGAGACCTACCATTATTTGGAATTTCCCCCAACATTCATACCTGCTGGAAAAGCATCATTAGATAATTTGTTTTCTACTGCTGATAACAAAGAGCATATTGGATTTCTGATATTTTAGTAATTAAGTTCGGAGGGATTTATGCCACTGGGTTCCGAGATAGGTTTGTGTGCCTCTGGGCCTCTAGGATCATGGCCATTCGGGGGCTGGAGGAGTCGTTTGTGGGGGCAACTAGGGGTCTCGTCAGGGTGGGGAGAAAGGCCCGTTCCAGCCACCATCCCGTGTGGCCCCACGTGTCTCGTCATTGCAGGCGTGTACCTCTCAGTCCAATAGGCTCTGAAAGATGGCATTTATCATGCTGCTGAGGGGAAGAAGGTGAAGTCTATTCTTAATTTTTAAAGAAAATCTCAATTGCTTGCTGTAAAGGTTGAACCATAAGATATTCCCAATAGTGAATGTGGAGCCCATTTTTGGCCACAATCCTCCAACATTTATTGTTTCATTTTTTGGGTACATGTCACTCTCAATGGTTTGAGGTGATATTTTATAGTTGTTTTGATTTCTTTTTCCCTGATATGAAATGATGATGAACATTTTTTAATATGCATTTTGGCCATATGTGTGTAACCTTTGTTTAAGTATCTATTTTTCCCATTCTGATAGGATTACTGTTAACCCATTAATTTTTCTGAATCCAAGTAGAGATAGCTTGTGACCTTTACATATTAACTTACTTTGTTTGGGGGAACACACTTAGCGATGCTCTGTGTTTACTCTTAGCTCTGCACCCAGGAGTCACTTCTGGTGGGCTCAGGGAACCACATGGGATGCAAGTATTGAATCCGGATCAGTCACATGTAAAGAAAGGCAACTTACTCACTGTACTATCCCTTCAACCCTTCTACATATATATTAACTCTATTATTTTGAGTTTCACACAATGACAGAATGTCAGATAGGGTTATTGTAGTTCACTTTTGAAGGGTTACTTTTTGAGCATTTTCAATTAAACTGTATAGTTTGGGGAATGAAAGATCTAGGTTTTAATAACAGATAGGTTACCTAGGGTACTTTATATTCAAATTTTATGCTCCTATCTATCTAGTTTAAATATATGTCTTCTAAAGTAGTGTTTAACTTTTTAACTGCCTACAGGAAGATTAAGAAATCAGAAATGAAAATTGGAAAATAGTGTTTTGAAAAGCTCCACTTAAAGGTATGTGCTCACCTTTCCTTTCAGCTCAAAATTTTTATTTTGATGTAATATTCCAGAAATAGCTTGGAGGTCAGAGAACAGGCACAGCAATTGTAGAACTCAGCAGGTTCACTTTCCTGGTTATAAACTAAACTAGTGCGAATTCTTCGTGTTATAAATCACGTTTGCCATGGAACAAGTGGCCCATGTACTTTGGTAAGTTTTAAGAGATTCTGATGGGAAGGAAGTTTTTGGAACCCCCGAACTGAAAACTGTGGAAATTGCCCACTATAACTTAAAACAGAAAGACGTGCAACTTACAGTCCATACTCCAACAAGGTGGAGATGAGGTTCCAAGGGAAAGGAAAGAAACCATTGCCTCTCCATCTTTCCACAGAGGGTGTTTTTCTTGTTTCAAAATCACTCAATGACCAAAACCCAAGTGCAGTAGAAACATAGGCCAGGAGGACTGGTTCACAGTTGGCCACCTACCTCAAATGCTGGGGGAGAAGGCAATTATGACAGAAGGAAACACCAGGACAAAGATGATTGGAAATGATCACTCTGGATAAGAGCTGCACACTGAAAGTAGATAAAATAAACATGTTAACCTCTCAGTATCTGTATTGCAAACTCCCAAAGGGGAGAGACAGAAACAGGGACAGAGAGAGAGAAAGAAAAAAAGTGCCTAGCATAGAGACAAACTGGAGGGAGGGTGGCAGGAGGAAAACTGGGAACATTGGTGGTGGGAAACATATAATAATAGAAGGATGGGTGGTGGAACACTGTATGATCGAAACATAACCATTATCAGCTTTGGAATTGTATCTCATGGTAACTAAAAAAATTGATAAAATAAAAATTATAATTAAAAAAATCTCTCAACAGCTTCCTTTGCCTTGGCAGGGAAAGCTGAATTGTTTACACAAAGTTCTCTTGCTTCTGGGTTAAAGCTTTGATATGGCTCTGGGGGAATTGACATGGCACACCTCTTGATTGTTATTACATCATCCATTCTAATGCTCATCCTGGGAACCGTGTTGGCTTGGACCCAGGGGTTACTCTTCTATTACCATCTCTCAGAGACTGGTTTCTCACGATTTCTTCCTGGTGTCATTTCTCCTTTTTTGACTACTCAGATTAATGGAATTAAAGGCACACTTCTAGTGTTATGATCTGTTTGCTGCTTTTCCCAACATGGTACCTCCATCTGCTGGGGATTTTTGGTTTGTTTTTAATATTGTTGTAGTATACTATCTTATCATATTCTGGTCTGACCACTGAAATCCCTCCCTGGATAAATATACATAAATAGGAGATTTTATACTGATAGTTAATCACTTAATCACTTAACTTTCCGTTAGTCGTCGATTTGCTCGAGCGGGCGCCAGTAACGTCTCCATTTGTCCCTGTCGCGTGCTAGTGTAGCCCAATGGCATCTGTTCGCTCCGGGAACATGAAGGGCCTCAAACCGATCGTTCATGATCTTGACGAAGAAGTCTGACCATCTGGTAGGTGGGCGGCCACGCGGTCTCTTGACATCCCGTGGAATCCAATCAGTAACAGCTCTAGTCCAACGGTCGTCTTTAAATCTCATTACGTGACCAGCCCATCTGATTTTCGACACCTTGGCAAATGAGACAGCGTCCCTGATCCTTGATCGTCGACGGATGTCAGAACTCCCGATTATTTCTCTCATTTGAGTGAAACATGATATTCCAAGCATAGCTCTTTCTATTCTTCTTTGGGAGACCTGAATAGTGTTCTCATCTTGTTTGCGTAGGGCCCAGGTCTCTGAGGCATATGTTAATGCAGGAAGAACAGTGGAATCAAAGAGATGTGCCCGGAGCCGGAGGTTCTTCGTCCTCTTAGCTATTTCTTCGACGTTCTTGAAGGCGTTTCAAGCTGCTCTCTTCCTCCTGTGCAGCTCGGGTGCCAGGTCATTTGTCATGTTGACCTCTCGACCTAGGTAGACATAACTGTTGCATTCGGAGATGGTCGTTCCATTGAGAGCGAATGGGGCGTCAGGAACAAGGCTGTTTCTCATAAACATTGTCTTCGTAAGATTCAGCTGTAGTCCTACCTTTCCACACTCACGGTCAAAGTCGGCCAGCATTTGTGCCGCTTGGCTGATGTTTGGTGTTATTAAAACAATGTCATCAGCAAAGCGGAGGTGGTGTAATTGCCGACCATCTATCTTCACTCCTATTCCTTCCCATTCCAGTCGTCGCATGATGTTCTCGAGGGTGGCACTGAAGAGTTTCGGTGAAATGGTATCACCCTGCCGCACCCCTCTCTTGACATCAACGATCACTTCTTTGTAGAATGGTGAGATCCTGGTAGTGAATCCGCAATAGAGCTCACGGAGGTTCCTGATGTATTGGGCTTGAATGCCCTGATTGGCTAGGGCTTCTATGACCGCTTCCGTCTCAACAGAATCAAAGGCCTTCTTTAAATCAATGAACGTTAAGCAGAGCAGCATATTGAACTCCCGAGAAACCTCAATGAGCTTGGTTATCGTGTGGATATGGTCGATGGCGCTGAATCCTTTGCGGAACCCTGCTTGCTCGCATGGTTGTCCTTCATCTAATGTTCTGCCAATCCTATTCAGGATGACTCGAGTGAACAACTTGTAGATGACAGACAATAGGCAGATCGGGCGATAGTTGCCAATGTCATGGATGTCTCCCTTCTTGAACAGTAGTACGGTCCTGCTGGTTTTCCATTGGGACGGAACCTTGCATTCAGACAGGTAGCGAGTGAAGAGCCGAGCCAGTGTATTGATGAGTACTGACGGCAGGTTCTTCAGGTGTTCAGGTCTGACCTTGTCTGGGCCGGGTGCTGTTTGTTTCTTTACCAACGAAATGGCGTGTCTGATTTCGGAGGGGAGAACGCTGGGAACGACATACCCATCCTGTGGAATTTGGTATGTTGGCAAGTGGACATGGCTATCGAAGAGATTTGAGTAGAAGTCATGGATAATCTTCTCCATTGCCGTTCTGGAGGATGTGATGGATCCATCAGGACGTCGGAGGGCAGTCATCTTGGTCTTATAGTTGGCGAAGGACAGGCGGGCCTTACGAATACTGATAGTTAAAGGACTCAATATTATCTCTCAGGGAGCTCTTTCCTGCTAAAAACAAAGCTGTAGTTAGAGTGGCTCATATTTAGCTTTTTCTTTAGGATGAATAACTTTTCAACCCCAGACTTTTGAAAGCTTTCTTTTTGGGGCATTGATAAATATTTATCTGATTTTCTGATTTCATTGAGTAACTCTACACCCTAAGAACTCTGAAAGATCTAATATCAGCATTTATTAAATGAATAAACTTTCAGAACCCTCAAAAGCAGTATAATAAAACTGCAGCAATCATTATTCTTCAGAAAGAATAAAACTCATATATATGTATATATATATTAAAAATAGACTTAGGTGAATGTATTTAAGACATAAGAAAATATTCTTTGTCAGCTTGTTTGCAGTGCACTAGAAGTTAAACTTAGTTACATAGTTTCTCTTTTCTGACTTTAGGAAAATATGCAAATTTATATGCATCCATGATTTTTTTAATCCATTAATTTGGGGAATAACTTGCTGAGAGTGAAAAATTCTGTCAAATGCAAGCATGGTTTTCCTTAATGGGGAATGAATTACTCCCAGAACCAAAATTATCTTAAGCAATTAGAATTTTAAAAACGTTCATTGTCATTAAAATATAATAAAATTAGATGTGATCTTCAGTAATAATGTGATTATTCTGCTTAATCATTAAGTAACAAATAAAATTGAGACTATGAGAAATAAATATTGATCTCTGTTTCTCACTCTTTTTGAGAACAGAGAACATGCCCCCAACCCAGTGTCTGACTCAGAAAAGGCATCTTCAATGTACATTTGCTCGCTTTTACATACATGTTTTTCCCCATAGGGCGTCGAGGGTGGCTGTAGATGAATTGCAGACAGATGCAGGGAAAGAAAGGTAGATGCTTCTCACTCTGCCCCTTTCTTTCCTTCTGTCAGAGAGGGAATAAGAGAATGGATTTGAGAAACTCTTGAATAAACTGGGAAACCACAGTTTCACAATCAGGAGGAGCCTGGCTTACATTTCTATTATGTTATTTTGTAGAGTTTTTTTTTTTTAAGAATTTCACAGTTCCTTAACTTTCCTGGTTTCAATATTTCTCATTTATGAAATGGCATGGAAACCTGAAGTTTCTGTATGTATAAAAATGAAGCAGTGTACAGAGAACACTTACATGTATTTGCTACTATTGCTGCTTCTTCCTTTCATAGCCTAGACATGTTATTTATTTGGTTAACTAACATTGTGTTAGTTTTTAATCTTTATTTTGGGGCCTATTTGCCCCAAATCTACCTATTTGCAGTTTCCTCCTAACTTTGTGTTTAGGGATCCCTTCTGGCAGGGCTTGGGAGACCATATGGTACCAGTGATTTCACCGGAGTCAGCCATGTGCAAGGAAGGCACCAACATGCTGTATTGTTGCTGTATCTCCAATGAATATTTTTCACAATTTTCCTTATGCTTTTTAAACTCAAACCCCATGGATATCCTATTACATTTATAATGGTGATATATAGACACAATGCATTACATATAGTAGATATTTAGCAAAGTTTTCTTTGACAACTGGAATGGAAGTCTTCATTTTTGTACTACAGGGATTAGAAAAGAAAGAACAATCCTAGTTTGAATCTGCCAAACTTCTCCTGAATGACTGTACTATTATTTTACCATGTAGCAAAATGTCTTGTAAATGACTTGACATAGGTTTTAAGCTTAGTAAATTTTATCTTCCTTTCTTTATCAGCGATAGCACAGCAGGTAGAGCGTTTGCCTTACAAGCGGCCAACATGGCCGACCCGAGTTCGATTCCTCTGCCCCTCTCGGAGAGCCCGGCAAGCTACCGAGAGTATTCGATATGCCAGACACAGTAACAACAAAGTCTCCAATGGAGATGTTACTGGGCCCGCTCGAGCAAATCGACGATCAACGGGAGGACCTTTACCTTTACCTTTACCTTTATCAGTATGTATGTATGAATGTATGTATGTATGTATGTAGATACATATATATGAACACACTTGAGGAAGTACTCAGGGGCCAAGACGTACTCCTTGCATTTCTTGGTGGCATAGCTGGTTGAATATTAGGAACCAAGAGCGTGGTGTTGCTTTATAGACTCTGCAAGGCTACCTGCTGTTGCTCAGTGGCTGCAAGACTGTACCCTGTGATCCATGAGAGAGGGGACATTTGTTTTCAGAGATTAAACTGGGGTCAGTTATATGCTCTTGTACTATCTCCCTGCCCTGCTCTGTATGTTCTTAGAAAGAAGTTAGTCACTGTACCACTGGACATCATAGCTTCACCATTTGTTTGTTTGTTTGTTTGTGGAGTCAAAACCAGCATTGCTCAGGGGTTACTCCTGTCTTTGCACTCAGGAGTCTACCCCTGATGAGCTTGGAGGACCATATGGGATGCTGGGAATCAAACCTGGATCAGCAGCTTACGGAGCAAACATTCTACCCATTGTAATTTATCTCTGATCCTGACACCTCTCTAATGAAAAAAGATGCTAACCAACCTGAAAGAGCCATTTGTGAAACTAGTTGTGTGATTTTTAAAAAATGGATGAATTTCTTTAACAGTTGCAGTGGTGAGGATATTTTGTTGCTCAAGTGAATTCTCACACGGCAACTGAAAAATTACTCTAACAGTGAGTTATATAGAACCTCCTCTAAAATTGGTTTTTATACCAAATTCATCCTAGAATTTTTGTTTGTTTGTTTCAATTAATCAAAATTGTGATCCTAAGTCAACTCATTTATTTATTGCTGATTGTATGAGTCAGGTGCACTAGGATTCTATACTTATATTCTTGTAAATGAATGGGTTCACATAATTAGACTGGGTGTGAGTTCACTCTATTAAGGCTTTTTGTTCTGCTAAGTATATCATAAAAATATGGAAACAATATATAGAAAGGAGATAAAATATTTTCAATAATGAAGAACATATACATAAAATATAGAAAAAGTTCTACAACTTAATAATTACAAGTAAGCCATACAACTGTCAAGGAATCTGAACACATGTCAGTGAGATCTACAGTTATAAAAAGAAACTCAACATCATTAGCCATAAAGAAAATGCAGATTAGTTCAGGTATATGTTGTAGCACTAGGCTAAATGTGCAAGACCCTGGGCTTGATTCTAGGCACTGAAAAAAAATTGTAAAGAAAAAAGGGAAAATACAGATCAAAACTGTAATGAGATGACACTTCACTGTGACTTGTATGGCTGTAGTAAGACAGACAATAATAAGTGTTGACAAGGATCTGGTAAATTTGAAACTCATACATTGCTAGTAGCAGTGTAGCACTATCCTCCCGTTGTTCATTGATTTGCTCGAGCAGGCCCAGTAATGTCTCCATTGTGAGACTTGTTGTTACTGTGTTTGTCATATTGAATACATCACGGGTAGCTTGCCCAGGCTTTGCTTTGCGGGCGAGATACTCTTGGTAGCTTGCCAGGCTCTCCAAGAGGGGTGGAGGAATAGAACCCGGGTCGGCCTGATCAGCTGATTGCAAGGCAAATACCCTACCCACTGTGCTATCACTCCAACTTTGTAAAAATCATTTGGGAATTTTAGAAAACCAGCTTTGTGGTTCTTCAAACTCAGGAAAATGAAAAACATGTATACACACAAAAAACTTGCAAAATGAATGTAGCTGTAATATTCATAATAACCAAAACTGGAAAGAACCCAACTATCTATCAACATTGGGAACAAAATGTGGTATATATAGAGAGGAATATTGTTCAGCAAAAGAAGGAACATAGTACTGACAAATGATGTGATATAAATGAACTTAAAAACTCAAAGTGAAAAAGGCCACTCACAAAAACACATATTCATAAATCTAATCACGTGAATTGTCCAGAAAAAAATACATAGGCAGACTAAGGAAAGGAAAAATATGCCCTGAGATGGAATTCCACCCTTTGGCAGATCTCCTAGCAGGATTAGATTTTGTCCTAGAAGAGCTTCCCCTGAAGGAAGTGCTTGACATCTGTTCATCCTTTATGATAACGTTCAACCACACCTATGTGTAATTTCTAGCCCCAACACTTCATGATTTCTCTATAACTAATGCTGTGAGACTGGAATAAAAGGACACTGATTGCCAACCAAAAAAAAATTACATAGACAAAAAAGGAAATTGTAGCTATCTATAAAGAGCAAAAGAGAATAATGAGTAATTGCTGTGATATGTAAAGGGTTTCTTCTGTGATGAAAATATTCTTATTTTGTAGTAATTTTAGCATCCTATATACTTAAAAAAACACTGAATTTTATACTTTAAATGGGTCAAGTATATGGGATATTAACTTCCTCTGATTAAGAAAAACTAGAAATAGTGTAAATGCTATAGGGTTGTATTTAAGAAAAATTGCAGATAACTAGCCATGGAAAAGATCAAAAGGTATACTTACATTTTTATTACATTCATAATGTAGTATTATTGTTCCTATAATACATTGTTGAGTACCTACCTTGTATCTAAATTTTCTCTTAGTCTTGGGTAGGAGGTAGTTAATAAGAGAGAGAAAGCATATATTTGATAAATATTTGTATTTATCAAATATGTATGTATTCAGAGGGTAGCGGGAGGAGGAGGGATAAAGCTCACAGAGCTGAATAATACTAGAGAGTCTCATCAATAATAGAAATATTAAATGGGACAGTTGAACAAAGGAAAACTGGGAGACAATAAAGAGGAAATGGGTTAATCTCTGATATTTTCACTAAGACATAGATGTTTAGAAATCTCAGGAAGTTCTGGTTGTTGTCAGACAGAAAAGGTTTTCGTCAAGACTGATGAGAAAAAGTTGTTACTGAAGTTTAGTTAGATTAAGAGGTCACCTGGGATCCCTGGGGGGTGCAAGAATAACAGGCTGGATCACCACTGAGTGGAATTTGATGGCTCTTTAAGGTTGGACATCATGACCACTCTTGGAAGATGGAGAGGCCAAAGGGCATCATTTGTTGCATGGGATAGAGCCAAACCACTGAGCTATCTCCCTGGCCCCCATTCAGATTCTTTTATAGTTAAAATAGGATGTTGAAACATATAGACTGCCCATAGGCTTTCCTGAATTTCAGTATGTGTATTATAAAGAATGCACTTTTATCAAAACTGATTCCAGGGGCAATCTTACAAGAATGAAAATCTGGCATGCGGCTATTCCCTGCCTGATTTCTGGCACAGCAGATGGTCACCTGAGAATTATTAGGAGTTATCCTTGGGCACAAAGTATGCCCTGAGAATGCAGAGTATAGCCCACCCCCCAAAGGATTCAGCACCATCGACCATATCCACACGATAACCAAGCTCATTGAGGTTTCTCGGGAGTTCAAGATGCCGCTCTGTATAACATTCATTGATTTAAAGAAGGCCTTTGATTCTGTTGAGATGGAAGCGGTCATTGAAGCACTAGCCAATCAGGGCATTCAAACTCAATACATCAAGATCTTCTATGAGCTGTATTACGGATTCACTACCAGGATCTCACCATTCTACAAAGAAGTGATCGTTGATGTCAAGAGAGGGGTTCGGCACGGTGATACCATTTCACCGAAACTCTTCAGTGCCACCCTCGAGAACATCATGCAATGACTGGAATGGGAAGGAATGGGAGTGAAGATAGATGGTCGGCAACTACACCACCTCCGCTTTGCTGATGACATTGTTTTAATAACACCAAACATTAGCCAAGCAGCACAAATGCTGGCCGACTTCGACCGTGAATGTGGAAAGGTAGGACTACAGCTGAATCTTACGAAGACAATGTTTATGAGAAACAGCCTTGTTCATGACGCCCCATTTGCTCTTAACCGGAACGACCATCTCCGAATGCAACAGCTATGTGTACCTAGGTCGAGAAGTCAACATGACAAATGACCTGGCACCCGAGCTGCGCAGGAGGAAGAGAGCAGCTTGGTACAACTTCAAGAGCATCAAAGAAATAGCTAAGAGGACAAAGAACCTTCGGCTCCGGGCACATCTCTTTGATTCCACTGTTCTTCCTGCATTAACATATGCCTCAGAGACCTGAGCCCTACACAAACAGGATGAGAATGCTATTCGAGTCTCCCAAAGAGGAATTGAAAGAGCTATGCTTGGAATATCACGTTTCACTCAAATGAGAAAAAGAATCCGGAGTTCCGACCTCTGTCGAGGATCAAGAATCAGGGATGTTGTCTCATTTGCCAAGGTGTCAAAAATCAGATGGGCTGGTAACGGAATGAGATATAGAGACGACCGCTGGACTAGAGTTGATACCAACTGGATTCCACGGGATATTAAAAGACCGCGTGGCCGCCCACGTACCAGATGGTCAGACTTCTTCATCAAGATCATGAACGATTGGTTTGAGGCTCTTCGTGTTCCTAGAGTGGGCTACATTAGCACGCGACAGGGACAAATGGAGATGTTACTGGTGCCCGCTCGAGCAAATTCGACAATTAACGGGAAGTCAAGTGATCAAGTGATCAAGCCCACCCCCCCCACCCAACACACACAATTGTTTTCATCCCTTTTTTTTTGCTTTTTTAGGTCACACCTGGTGATGCACAGGGGTTACTCCTGGCTCTGTACTCAGGAGTTACTCCTGGCCGGTGCTCAGGGGACCATATGCGATGCTGCGAATCGAACCTGGGTCAGCTGCATGCAAGGCAAACGCCCTACCCGCTGTGCTATCTCTCCAGCCCCTATCCTTTCAACATTTACTCAATGTCACCAATTATCTGCAATTTCTTAGAATGCCAGCAGTTTGTTACATTTGAATTTGTTACATTTGAATTGATTTGCACTTTATATTGAAGAAACAATATAAAAGATATGCACTATCTGATTTCAAAACTTTGCACAAAACTTAGCACAGAACTTAAGCTTTATGACTATGATATTAGTATGAGGATAGAAATAGAGATCACTGAACCATATAAAGTACTCAAAAGTAAGCTCACACACACATAGATACACACACATACACACACATACACATATAACACACACACACACACACACACATATATATATATATATATATATATATATATATAAAGCACACATATAAAATCAATTGCTTTTTGTGAAGATACCAAGGTATTGGAGTAGAGAAAGTTTGTTTTGTTTTGGGGCCAAACTTGGCTGTGCTCAGAGCTTACTCCTGGTTCTGGGATCAATACTGGCAGGCCTGAGAGACAGTATGGATTTCTGGGGATTGAACATAGGATGGCCACTGGCAAGGCAAGCACCTTTCCTGCTGTACTATGGCTCTATCCTCATAAAATATAGTGTGTTTTTCAACAAACTGTACTGAAACAATTGGTTATCTATATATCTATATAAATATCTCTATATAAATGAATCTACTCCTTTATGTCACACAATACATAAATCTTAACATAAGAAAATATAATATTGTAAGAAATATTAACTGTCATTTTACACTTGCCTGAAATCCTGTCTTTGAATAGGTACCTATAAAATTGAAGAAAATACTTGTAGACATTTCTAATACAGCACTCACATTCAAATGTCAATGACTCTTACACTCAATAACTCACTTTTCAACATGAAAATGGTCAAAAAGATGTAAAACAAATACATGAAAAGTTGTTTACATCACTCCTTTAGAACAGAAGCTACCATTACACACCTATTAGAATGGACAAAATTGAGCCTCAACCAGGTTTGATGAAGATGCAGATAAATCAGAAACTCTCATATGTTTCTGCTAGGAAATGTGAATTGGGATAACCAGTTTGGAAAATAGTCTGGCAATTTTTGTTGAGTTTTTTTTTGGGGGGGGGCAAGCATGCCTAGCAGTGCTCAGGGCTTACTCCTTGCTCTGAACTCAGAGCTCACACTTGGTGGGCTCAGGGGATCCTGTGTAATGCTAGAGATTGAACCAGGATTGGCCACATACAAGGTAAGCATCTTACTTTTTGTACTACTGCTCTGACCCCATTTTGGCATTTTATTTAAAGTTAGAATGTAACTTAGTGAGTAACCTAGCAGTTTCCTTAGCTAACTACATGTATTAGATTTATAGGGCTCACATAGCAAATTACCACAAACTTGGTGTCTTAAAATAAGAGATGTATTCTCTTACAATTGTGGGAGATGAAAGTCAAAATCAAGGTGACAATATAGTAACAGATCAGCAAAGGGAAGATCTTTGGCTGCTTTTACAGTTTCTGCTACTTCCAAGACTTCCTTAGATTGGAGCCCTCTCACTCCAACATCTGCCTCTATTGTCTTCTCCTCTTCGTCTCTTATAAGGAAACAGTCATCAGATCTAGGGAATAACCTTGTAACCCAGGATGACCTTTGCACCTTAATTGTATCTGCATATACCATCTTTCTCAGTAAGACTGTATTTACAAGTTTTGAGCAGATGTAATCACGGTAGAGGAGCCGGCTGTCATTCATATAACCTGACATCTCTAAGAAGACTGGTCACTCTTCTCAAGTGGCAGCAGACCAAACGTGATACATTGTGGCATACCTGTCTCTAATAATTAGTTTTTTCATTATAATGTGAGTCCTCAACCTAAGATTTTTATTGCTAAAGGCATCCATTTCAAAAATATCCATCTCACAATGTCAGCTACACAACTAGAGTCAGACCTCCCAACCGTGAAGCTGACCTTTTAGAATACCCTGTGTAACCTAGACAAGTGACAGCTTAGCAAAGAGCCTTCTTTCCCTTTCTGATTTAATTTCCACTCATATTTTAATTTTGCCACTGAAGAATGGATTTTAGGCACCCCACCCTTGTCTTCAGTAATAAGAAGAATCCCAGATATCATTGTTTCCTCCTCCGTGCTGTCTCCTCCTCCTCCTCTTCCTTCTTCCTCCCTTTTCTTTCTTCCTTTTTCTTCCTTTTCTTTCCTTATTCCTCCCTCCCTCCCTCCCTCCCTCCCTCCCTTCTTTCCTCCCTTCTTTCCTTCCTTCCTTGCTTCCCTCCTTCTCTCTCTGTTTACCAAAGACCCATTGTGAGTCCATGGACATGTTGTCTATCTTCCAGGTTCTACATTATGAGACAGACACAAAATTGAATGAACTGCCTTTAGAATGAATGAACTGCTAATACAAGACATGGAAGAACCTCAAAATATATGTAACTGATAGAAAACAGTAACTCAGTATTCTGTGATGCCATTTATAGGACATTTCTAGATTAAACAAAACTACAGAGAGAATATCAGTGATATTCCTGAGGCAAGTATTGGAAACAAAGATTTCAAAATGATGTAGAAAAGTCTCTTGGAAGGTGATGGAGGTATTATAAAATAAGTTTGTGGTGAGAGTGGCATATCTCCTACAAGTTTACTAAAACTCATTGGACTGTATACTTAAATGTGTGGATTTTATGACTTGTAAATTGCAAAGCGATTAAAATAAATTGAGAAAGGACTGTGGATTATCACACCAGTGCACATTCTTGTTTATGTCCATGGCTCTGAGGTCCTGGGATAGCATAAAACAAGGCAGTGATTTGGCCAAATCTTAGGAGAGCCAGCCATGATCATGCTATGTCTTACCTCACGCAAATTAGCGGTTATATGATTTTACACTCTGGACATCATTCCAACCACTCATCATTTTATTCTGCCATTGGGCAAATTTTTTCCCATCATTGATCCTCATATTTATAGTCAAAATTATAACACAGACAATATAGTCTCACATTTTTAAAAGCTGACTACATTTTCATCCTATAAAGCCTCCCTTAATCCTTACTTTCTCCATACAATTACTTGAGATCATGAATCTAGTATAGAATTTTCAGTCCACCTCTGTATTTATCCATTTTTGTAAGTTATAAACATTCCTTTTCTTTTTCTTTGCTTTTGCATTTAAAAATGATATTGTTGGGGCTGGAGCGATAGTACAGCGGGTAGGGCATTTGCCTTGCATGCGGCTGACCTGAATTTGATTCCCAGCATCCTATATGGTCCCCTGAGCACCACCAGGGGTAATTCCTGAGTGCAAAGCCAGGAGTAACCCCTGTGCATCGCCAGGTGTTACCCAAAAAGCAAAAAAAAAAAAAGGATATTGTTCTTATTGTATCTATTTTTTTTTTGTTCTGGAGTTCTTTGGCTGCCAGGGCTCTGCTCAGGGAGGGGAGGGAAACTCAACCCACCCCCCTCCAAGGAGCCCCAGTGAGGACAGCCAGGAGCGGGGGCAGGAGACTCTGATTCAGCCATTCTGAGACCACTCTCCACACGTCCGGAAAAGCCTCATGCATGAAGGAAATGGCAGAGGAGCCCAGGCATGTGGGTCCCGGGGCTGAGTTCTCCAAACCTGCTCAGATTGGGACTGGGACTTCTCCACCCAGATCCCCCATCTTCCAGTAGGTAGGCGTCACACCCACCAGCTGCCACCAGCGCCAGGTTGGTCCCATCAACAGCCAAGACCAAAGGCCAAGACATAGAGACTATAAAACCCAGCTCCCGGAAGCGCATGGCTGCATTTGCGGCCGTGTGACATCTTATTATCTCATTTTTCCTTTGGAGAACCCGGCAGGCTACTGAAAGTATCCTTCCCACACGGCAGAGTCTGGCAAACTTTCCGTGTCATACTCAATATGCCAAATGCCAGTAACAATGATGAGTTTCATTCTCCTAACCCTGAAAGAGCATTGAATTTGGCTCTTTTAAAATCTCAGGACTAGGAAGAAGGAGATGTTACTGATGCCTGCTCGAGGCAATTGACAAACAACAGGATGATCGTGATTGTGATTGTCCTTTTAAGAAAGAGACCGGAGAGTGGGAGGGATACTGGGATCCATGGTGGTGGAAAATGGGCACTGGTAGAGGAATCGGTACTTGATCATTGTATAATTGAAACCCAAGCACAAAAATTTGTAAGTCTACAACTGTACCTCATGGGTTTCACTAATAAAAATTTTAAAAAAAACCTGAGCAATGGAAAATAAATTATCTAGCATCTGCCCTGGAAGGCAGGCTTGATGGTGGTGGGAAAATTTGAGCAAAATATAATTCCCAAAAGTAGAGAGAGAGTATGAGAAATTGTCTGCCATAGAGGCAGGGTGAGGACTGGGATGGCGCGGGGGGGGGGGGGGGGGGCAGGGTGCGGGGAATAATGGAGACCTTGGTGGAAAGCTCGCACTGGTGGAGAGATGGGTGTTCGATCATTGTATGGCTGAATCTCAAACATGAAAGCTTTGTAACTGTATCTCACAGTGGTTGAATAAAATAAGTTTAAAAAAAAGAAAGACCAGAGAGAATGCATTCCTTCTTTCTACCTTCCAAGGATTCAACAAGAAATCACCAATCTATGAGCTAAAGGAGGCTTCTCATCTAAATCTGACAAGACCATGTGGTTTTCAGACTCCCAGGTTCCAAATGTATGAGAAAAAAATACCTTTTATTTGTAAGTTACCTTGTATATGGAACTTTGCTACGGCAGCAAAGTCGGGGTAGTCACAATCATTGACTACTCTGTGAAACTATATGAGTGTCTGTGTCCCACAGACTCTGAAATATGGGAACATTTTATTTTGTCTATTGGATGGTAGAACAAGAACTTCTCAGAAAGTCAAATGGTTTCAGCATGCACTCATGTCTGTTGTTGCTTCTGTTTTTGAAAGTACAATGCATCCCTAGTCCCAAACATGAGGACAAGTTAGGAACTTGATGTTTTTGCATAAAAGTCAATTTGCACTGTCTTCATTTTAACTGAAAACATAATTTAACTTAACAGACATGAAAAACCTCATTATAATTAGTAATTAAATAACAACTAAACATTTGCCAAGAGTTTTTTATTTCCAAAGCAAATTCTAACCTAAATCATAGCATCAAATGTCAAACATGCTAAAAAATAGTCCCTGAAAAAAAACTGTAAATATTTTTTTAGAATTTAGAGCCCACCAAATTTTCTTGCCCATGTTGCCTTCATTCATAAGGGTATGTATGATGGCTAAAATTCTACTCCCTTTGCCAACATCTACAAATAGCTGTCTGTTATTGAATATCAGATCATTATCTGCAATTTTACATCATTGCCCTCCTCATTTCCCAATATGTCATGTAGTAGGAAAATAATATTTCTTCAGATTCATGAAGATGTCAGAAATCATTACCACATGTAATGGTGATTCTGTTATTTTACTTTTTCAGCATATAACATTAAATATTAATTTTTGATGATGACTCCCTGAGTAATTTTAATTTCATTAGCTTGGCTCAACTGCTGGACTTTTAATTAGTGTGAGATCATCTAGAGTTGAATACCAATACTGTTTGTGCCAAAAGAGATAAATGAATTTTTTGGAATATAGAACATGGCCATTCAATAACAAAATCCTGAAATCTATGAAAAATATAGAGAAGAGAATCCCTAACCTTTTGTATTGTGTTTTCTTGCTTCAGTTTCTACATTCAGAATGATGGTTCAATTCTACTGATAAGTAAATTCTATTGACAATTTTATTTCACTTTTAGTTTCTTGTATTCTTTCTAAAGAGTAGATATTTGCTAAAATTTTTTCACTTCTAATAATTAAATTTGATTTTATTTCCTCTCCATTAAAATTCAACACATTTTATTTTAGAAAAAGTTTAGGAAAGATTGGGAAATCAGAGGCTCTTCATATATTCCCTTCCTCCTGCCATGTTGTCTTCCAAAAGGAATATCCTTTGCTTTCTCACCAATAATATGAGAGAAATCATATTGCTCTACCTTCTAATCAGCTTATGGTGTGGTCAGAGTTCAGTGCCTTGACCGTTTTAATAGGGGTGTGGTATTATCACAATGTAGTTTTAATTCATAGTGACCTTAATGATATTTGATATGCACATGTTTTTGTTCTTCTGAAGTTTTATATTGGCTATTCTAAGTCTTTTACCTTTCAAGAGCAGGATCAGTTTGCTACTATAAAATAAATTGCTGCAATTTTAATAATGTGTTCTTTCTTAAGTGTTTTATTTTGTAGTCTTTTGTTGTTGTTTGGTTGGTTTATTTGAGTTTGGTTTGGCTTTTTTTTTTTTTTTTGAGCCAAGCCTGCCAGTGTTTAGGGCTCAGTTTTGGCTCTGCACTCAGGGATCACTTTTGGCAGTACTGGAGTGGGGCATATGTGGTTCAGGAGGATCCAACTTGGGTAGGGTGCTTGCCCTGTAAGCCAGGTTCAAGGCAAGTGCTCTATTTTGTAGTTTTATGATTTTAATCTTCCTTTTCTTTCACTCCTATTCCATATAAGTTTCTATCATTTTTCTCTTTTGTTACTCAAATAAAAAGGGAAAACTTGCAAGCACTCTTTTATTTACAACTAATTTTGAGGGGTTGAGCTTTATTTGGGCTGGAGAGATAGCATGATAGCACAGTGGGTGGGGTGCTCGCCTTGCATGCGGCCAACCTGGCCGAACCGGGTTCGATTTCTCCACCCCTCTCAGAGAGCCCAGCAAGCTACAGAGAGTATCTCGCGCACATGGCAAAGCCTGGCAAGTTCTCCCTGATGTATTAGATATGCCAAACACAGTAACAAGAAGTCTCACAATGGAGATGTTACTGGGACCCGCTCAAGCAAATCAATGAACAACAGGAGAACAGTGCTACAGTGAGTTTTATTTAGGTTTACAAATGAAGTTTTGTTTATTTTGGGGTCACACCCAGCAATGCTCAGGAGTAACTCCTGTCTCTGCACTCAGAAATCATAGCTGGTGGTGCTCAGGGGAGCATATGGGATGCTGAGGATCAAACTTAGGTTGGCTGTGTGCAGGGCAACTGCCTTACTCTCTACACAAATTTTCAAAAACCTTATAGATGAGTTTTTTAAAGTCTCTTCTTACATTGTTCAGGCAGACCGAGATTCAGTTTGCATCTCCATGAGAGATTTATTTATTTCAAATAGCTAAGGAAGCTATAAAGTTGACAGAAGTCAAAAGTAGTTACTTCTAAAATGTGAGAAAATATGACACATTCCCTTTATAATATTTTTTATTGTCTATTAAAACTCTTACAGAGATTTCCCTTTGCCTAAGTATTGTGCCTATATCTCCATAAATCAAACAAACTCCTATCCTTCATAAAAATAGGAAAATGTGATAGTTTTAGCCCCCACTCAGCCTTTCCCCCTCCCCTCGCCCCCCCCCCCCCCCCGCCGCCCACTGGCTTAGTTTAGATTCCCTTACTGTGGGTTCCCTTTTTTACAAAGTGTATTGCTTTCCTGTACAGTCAGTAAAGTGTTTGCTAGCAAGGTATTTTTAATTAGAAATACAGGGCTCATAATAAATCTAATGTCAGGGTCACTTTTGCAACATAGATTGGAGCAGCACTCACAAATTTTGTTGGCTACACATGTGAGTACAAAATTAAAAAATAAATAAAACTCTTGTCCAGTCAGTATGTGCATAGCCTCTACATATGTGTGTACATGTGTATACATTTGTGTGTGCATTGGCATGCAGACACAGGTGGGCAGGCAAATACCAGATTCTAAGACTAGAGGCTTTATATTTTCTGAATACTAGAAACGAATAAATACATGAATGAATTCCTTAGTGAACAATGATACAAATGAAAAGTTCTATATGCTTTTTATTTTAAACCTTGTTTGATAAAGATATAACTGACAATTTTATCTGGTTTTTTAGATGCAAGACAGTGATGCGACATTTGTATATGTTGTGATATGGTCACCATGGTAGGTCATGACCAATAAAATAATTGTTTTCCTTGTGATTAGAACTCTCTTATGATCTTGCAGGTAGAAGATGCTTGTACTTTTGAGCCTCTTCATCAATTTTGCCAAAGTCCTACATCTGGGAACCATAGATATTTTTCTCTCTGTATATGAGTTCTATTTTCCTTTTCTATTCTGCTATTAAGATAACAAATATGAGTGATAGTTTATGGCATTTTGTCTGTCTCTAGGCATTTACAACATCCTTGTCTAGTCATGTCTTAAACAACACGATTTTCTTCCTTTTTCAGACTGAATAGTTTTCTGTTGTATACAATGGTCACAATGATAAGGATACATTTTGGGAAATGTGTGGTACTTAAACCACTTTGTCATTATGTCATTGTTATGTGTACAATTACACAAACCAAATTGTATGTCTACTCCATGTCTGTTCAATTCTGAAGAGAGAGAAATAGAGGCAGAAAGATGTGGGGTCTATAAGAGGTCAGTAAAGTAATAAAGGAAAATCTGTGAGATATAAGAGAATGTAACTATGAGGGTCTCTCATTGGAGAGAGGTGAGAGGTGAGAGAGGAGAGAGAGAACAGAGAGAGACAGAAGAAACAACTTGAAACAGTCCAGGAGGGAGTGCCAAACACAAGTTGGGGGGTGTTGATTAAAGTTCAGAGGCAAGAAAAGAGTAACTTCTAGGCAAGTCAGAATAGAGAAGCAGGAACAAGCCAATGGAGCAAGCCTCTGCTTCCACAGCAGGACTCATTCTCATGTCAAAATCCACCCTGGGGTATGATTGTTAGTATTAAAATGAGAGGAAAATTTCCAGAGGAGCCAGTGAATTTGGGCAGAGCTGGTTTAGTTTGGTTTCCCCCTGAGTTCTTTCATCTGGTCAGCATCCTGCAAGGTATTCTTTTGAGATACAATGCTCAAGGAGAATAGCTTAGCTTTTCCCTTTGAGGTCATAAATACAGAGCAGTGAACCCTTTGGTTCAGGCAGGGTTGGGTTGGAGTCTCCGATGAAGTCAATCTCTTTTACACAGATGTGATCCTGGAAGAGGTAAGAAATAGGAAGCATAGTTGGAAGCCTGTCTCATGAGCTGGGGGAGAAGGCAGCTGGAATAGAGAAGGGATCAAAAAAGTCAATGATGCTTGGAGGAATCCTTTGGGGGAGATGTGTGCTGAAAGTAGATAAAGGACCAAATGTGAAAGCTTCTCAGTATCTATATTGCAAACCACAATGCCCCAAAGTAGAGAGAAAATATGGGGAAAATTGTCTGCCATAGAGGCAGGAGGAGGGTTGGGAAGGTGGGAGGGATATTGGGAACACTGGTGGTGGAAAATGTGCACTGGTGGAGGGATGGTGTTTGTCATTGTATGACTGAAACTCTAACATGAAAGCTTTTGTAACTGTACCTGTATTGCAAACCATAACATCCGAAAGTAGAGAGTAAGACAGAATGTGCATACTACAGAGAGAGGGGATGGGGTGCAGGAAGGATACTAAGAACATTGATGGTGGACAATGGGCACTGGTGGAGGGATGGGTGCTCTATCATTGTATTATTGAAATGTAAACATGAAAGTTTATAAGTCTGTAACTATCTCATGGTGAATATATATATATATATATACACAGATATATGCTCTATCATGCTATTGACAAATACCTTTTATGTAATAGAACTACTGTTCTATTTTGATAGTAGGAGAGATCTTTTTAAAGTTTCATTGATTCAAAAGAAGTTCTTTGAAATTAGCTTTCCTGGTGGAGTGGAAGGATGAGGCTGAGAGCCTTGTGTATAACCATTGAATACCAACTCTTTGGAATTATTTTCATTGTACCTAACACCATCTTTTCTTTATTCTTTTGTTTTTATTTTCCTTCAAGTTGTAATGTTTCTCTTTTCCTTCTATGATATCATTAGTCAAATTTATACAAATCTTGGTGAATCAAAAAATTAAAGATTTTTGTTTATTCAGATATGGTGTTTTATCTTGGATAATCTTATTTGGTCCTTCAGAGAGTGGGTTCATTGTAATGAATTCAAGATAAGGAGCACATATACACTGAATAACGCAGTTTAGAGTAGTTCCTGAGTGGAATTACGGTAATTCTCAGAACTTCAGAGTGTAAAATTTTGATGGTACTCTCAGAATATCTTCAGGATACACCCAAATGTTGTGACAGATGGGTTAAAAAAAAGATACTAACTCTGCTCTGCAAAGTTATTATCTTGGACCTTGGGTCACCAACCTCAAAGCATCTTGGGTATTTGTTAGAAATTTGATCACACAAAGCCCATACAAGGCCCACTGAATCAGCCTTTACTTTTTACTAAGATCTTTAGGTTATCTACATGCACATTATATTTTGACAAGTACTGATTTAATTAACTCCCTGATTCAAACATTGAACATTCAAGCACATCAAATGTTACATTTTTAGGGTGCAGTTCAAAGCAATCCAATAAAAATATTAATGAAGCCCATAATGTTAGGGTTCAAGCAAATATGTTACCTAGTTAAATCACTTGTAGAAGATACTATGAAATTTTGGTCTTACATAAGAAGCATTCTCAGAAGAAAGTGCTACTTTAAATGCAGGTGGATTTGCCTAATGCTGGAACAGCCAGATGGAAAAACTGATGACAAGTAATTCAAAGAGACTCAGTTCTAGACATCTGATTCACTTTAAGAAAACCTGGACTGATTTTTAAGATACATTTTTCTAAGAGTTTTTGACCCTTTATGGACAGAGTCTAAACTAGGCCTACTGTTCACTTACAAAATTCTCCAGATGGCATGATATGGTATATATGTATATATATACACACACATACCTACCTACCTACATATATATAATATTCACACATATACCAACCAGTATTACTGCATAAGAGGGATATGGGGTTCCGTCTTTGAAAGTTTCCATCAGGAAGCTTTAGTATTTGACCTGTGAGCTGTAAACATGATACAGATGTGGGGCTATTGAATAATGGAACTTTCTAATGTAGCACTTCAATTCAAGCAGATGGAGCATTTTCCACCAATGCATTATTTCTAGTAGAAGTAGTTGAAAGTTATACTTAGAGAAGAGAGACATTGATTTTACTTTTAAATGTTCTTACTAGAGGGAAGAATGAGCTCTGAGTCTACTTACATAATTAGAAGCACCTACTGCATCTGTTCCTAAGTAGATAAAGGGTAATAGTTTCTGAATTGAATTAAATCAACCATTATTCTGTCACTAAATTACTGGAGTCCTTTTTTTTTAAATCCTTCCAACTTCAGCTGAAATAATTTTGGATTAGAGGTGACTTCCTGATAAGAAGTTATCTTCATTTTAATGATCTAACTTGTTTACTGTTCTGATAAAATTTGACTTATTTCATTTAAGATCAGTTATTGAAACTTTCATAAAACCAGATGAATTCTGATCCAAATTGTATATGAACTGATACCTGTTTTTACCCAAAAAACAATGTCTACTTCAAATCAGCCCATTTTTTTCTGATTCTACATTTCTTTAATGGACTTTAGTGAACTTACATCTAATTTCAAAAAAGACAGTTTAGAAACAGTGAGATCTACAGTCCAACTCATTTTACCTTCTAAGAATTATATGAACTTTTTACAGCAGCAGCAGAATGAGATCCTCATTCTCCTAACCCTGAAAGAGCCTTGAATGTGGCACTTTTTAAAATCTCAGGGTTAGGACGAAGGAGACATTACTGGGGCCTGCTGGGGACAATCGATGAACAACAGGATGACAGTGATACAGTGATTTACAGCAGCAATGATATTTCATTAACAAAAATAAGTAATTGCTTTTATTCAGTTTCCTACTTTTTAAAAAATGATGCTCTTGGAAAAGCCATTTCTAAAACCTTTAAGAGTGTTATGTTGCGACACACCTGTATTTTCAGAATCTATCTTTCCAAACCTTCTCCCTGTTTATTTGCTAATATGCTAAAATCTTAGCATGACCCCTTTTTTTGGAGTTGATGACTAGACATAATGCCTTTGGGAGCTCTCTGTATAGTCACTGAAGAGCTTCATGAGAGCCAGAGAGATAGCACAGCAGATAGAGTGTCCAGCTTGTGTGCATTCCGTCACCAATGTCCCGTATTGCCCTCCAAGTACCACCACGTATGATGCCTGAGGCAGAGTTAGAAATAAGCCCTGAGCACTGCCAGGTATGGGTTCCACCCCCAAAATACAAACAAAAGAAAAGGTATCTTCATCAGACCTGGTGCTTATATTTCTTTTCCTGCTAGCTCATCTATTTGGGAAAGTATATCTACACTGTATATCCCATCATTTCTGATTAAGTGTATAGCACTCATACATTTAATAAAGGTTTTCACTAATTGTAAAAGAATTAGTCCTTACTTCTAGTTCCATGGTAATTTAAATAAAACATATACCTGGTATAAAGCTTTCATCAAGACATTTTGAAAGTTTAAACAAGCTGAGAGAACCCAGACAACATGGCAAATAAGATTAGTCATGCACACAAGGGTAAATATTACGTCATAAGCTACCTGTGACACATTCAATAGGCCAAACACAGTAATAAAGAGTCTCACAAAGAAGATGTTACTGGGCCCGCTCAAGCAAATCAATGAACAACGAGAGGACAGTGCAGTGCAGTGCAGTGCAGATGATTTATAGAAAACATTTGGATTGCACATATTCATCAAAAGTTTATTAGAGGTTACTAGGAATTTATGAGAAGGGCAGAGGGTCAGTATGCTTAGTGGTTACAGATTTTCTGTTCAGGGCAATCAAAACATTTTAGAAATAGATGATGGAGAAGACAGTTGCACATTTTGAATAGTGCTGCAGCATACATTTATGAATCATCAAAATGGCGAATTGTGTTATATATGTCTTACTATAATTCTAAAAATGATAATATAACATACCCAAATCCATAGAAATAAATGCTATATGACTTATACCTCAATAATCTTTTTTTGAAAATCAATGAAAGATTCAGGGATGGAAGCATATCATCACTCAGTGCCCTGTTCTACTTTTCTTAAAAAATGAAATAACAGTATTTCTAAAATGTCAGGAGTCCCTCCTCTCACTGTGATAGCCCATAGAGGCTGGACTGATTACAGCAAATATGTGGGAATCTATCCATGGATGGCATTCTATAATGCTGACCATATTTGAACACTTGAAAACTTGCAAAATATTGTTGTTCTTCAAAATACGCAAATGCATTCAGCCTCACTCTCTTGGTGAGCTGGTGACATTCTAGATTACCCTTAAGTTCCCGGGAAAGCTAATTTCTCCAGGCCCCTCCCTCACCAAGAAGCTTTGCAAATGGCAAGAACTGCTTTGTCATGTGAAGGGCCCCTGAGCCTGTGAGACTCGTGACTTTGCCAGGATTGGCAAACTGCCAAATTCTTGGCTGCCAAAAGACCAGTGAGGGCTTCCTTGTATAATGAAAGGACAAAAATTGCCATGTGCTTGGCGGAATTGCTCAATTCCCTCTGCTTCTGAGAGAAAATAAATCTCCAAAGAAATCCAAGAGAGAGCTCCCATCTGGTCAGACACCCAGTTTATTCAATCTGGCCTCCCATCCCTATATTCAAGTGTCAGGAGGACTTCCAGTGTTGGAGGGAGGCGGCTGCATGCTCAGGGCCAATGTGCTCAGATCAGATGGGGGACTTTATGAAGTGGGACTTGGCAGATTGCTTTCAACCTCCAGTCTCACCCCTGCTTCTCAGAAAGTCACAGAAGGGTCAGTATTTTAGTCAAAAACTGTAGCCATGAAGAGCCGTCTCTGTAGCTGCTGAGTGCGTTCTGTTTATTTCTTAAAGAACCCAAGACACATCCAAGCACAAGCCAAGCCCACTACTCTAGTCCTGTGCACACAGCCCAGACAGCTTGCAAACCATGCTACTGGCAAAAGTTGCCCAGCCTTCCTTACAGGACTGACACTTTGCAACATTTTCAGTCTACTTCCTGTACCCTTAGGTCTTCGGGTTTAAAAGCCAAACCTAGTTTTCTTTCCTAAAGGGAAATTCATGCTACAAAGTCCACTTCTTTTAAGAGCACTCTGGTAAATGATGGTCAGAAGTTTGTGCTCAAATTCTGTCATTACTAGGACATTGATGATCTACTTGGTATATATGTTGGTAGTATTATTCATTTTAGTTTTGCACTGAACCTTATTCAATCTCTCTATAGACATATATGTCTCTCTCTCTCTCTCTCTCTCTCTCTATATATATATATGTAGTACTGTAGCACAGTCCTCCCATTGTTCGTCGATTTGCTCAAGCGGGCACCAGTAACATCTCCATTGTGAGACTTGATGTTACTGTTTTTGGCATATCGAATATGCCATGGGGAGCTTCCCAGGCTCTGCCATGTGGGCGGGATACTCTCGTAGTTTTCCGGGCTCTCCTAGAGGGACAGAGGAATCGAACCCTGGTCAGCCGCGTGCAAGGCAAACACTCTACCTGCTATGCTATCACTCCAGCTATCATTTTCTCTATATATACACATATATTTGCATGTATATTATATGCTTGTGTGGTTTTGGCATGCCCAATGGTACTCAGGGCTTATTCTCAACTCTGTATTCATGGATCACTCATGGCAATGCTGCAGGATCATATATGGTGTGAGAGACTCAACTGGAGAGCAAACACCTTACCTGCTGTACAATCTCTCTGGCCCTGTGTTGACTTTTGGGTTTAAATTTTGTTTAATTTTTTTTTCTAACTGCCATAATCAATTTTAACTCAGGCTGAAATTGGAAACAGGATTGGAATCCTAGGAAAGCACACAAAGAAACAACAATTCGTGACATGACTTCAGTTGTGCAGGGTTAGACCAGGGCACAGGGAGGGCCAAATAGACAAAGAATGGAAAAATACCATTGCAAAACTCACAGTCAAGACAGAGGGAGCCAGGCTGACCTGTTCCAGGTGTTGCTATCTAACTAATGAAGGCTGAAAAACAGAATGTTCTTAGAGTCATCTGCATTAAAAATCAGTGTCCTCCGTAGTTTCATTTTATCAGTTGCTTGGGTAATATTTAGTTTTGTGCCAAAGTGTTTGTAAGTATTATATCAGTTCATTCATATAACAGTTTCTTGAGAAATTAAAGGTCTCTAAGGATAAAAATCTACTTTGACTATTACCTTCCTTTTTGTGCTCCAAAAGGAATTTTCTTCTCCTTACAGAGTATATTTAAGAGCAATGATTTAGCATGTCCTCCGTGAACATCAATGTGAATAAATGAATAGCTACTAAAATTATATGATGGTTCATAAATGTATTAATAGGAGAAAGAAATGATATTTGCAAAATTGTTCCCAGTAACTGAGTGGAACTTCCAATAGTGCTGGAAATTTTGGGGGTCTTATGTTTGCCAAAACGGCACAGAAGAATAAGGAAGTGTCCATGAAATATTGTGGTCTTCAAAATAGACAGTTTGCCTCATAAAATTTTCTGTAATTAATTTTACTTGAAGAATATTCACATTTAATGACAAAATACTAAGTATT
Source organism: Sorex fumeus (assembly GCF_029834395.1). Taxonomy (NCBI): domain Eukaryota; kingdom Metazoa; phylum Chordata; class Mammalia; order Eulipotyphla; family Soricidae; genus Sorex; species Sorex fumeus. The sequence continues at coordinate 16,742,637 of NW_026606083.1, read as the reverse complement.
CCCTCTGTGAGTATGCATCTTTTCATGCATATTTTCACAAGTACAACTAAATAGAGGATATGGTAGATCCACACTTTCAAGCCAGATCTGGAAAGTAGATTTTCCTAGGACTAACTGAAAAGTCTACCAGAAAATGTCTTTATCTCTTTTTCACTGATGGTATTTTTCAAAAGGAAATCAACAGTGGGAGGACCCATTTTTTTTAAATGGGATAGTAGATGGACTATCTTCTAACATGGATAAATTACAGGTGTTCTGACTAAAAGGTGGTTTAATACTCAATTCTCTACTCAGCCAGTGTTAGTGATGATATCTCTATTATTAGAATCCTCCCAACAGACAAAGGCCTTCCTGGGGGATAAAATGTGAGATTAATCTGTATTTCCTTGGAAGCCAGAAAGAGGCCATTGTGAGGCAACAATTGCAAACCTGTAGTCTACTGTGGATGAACTAAGAAAGTGCAAAACAGAACATTACAGCGGGGCGCGGGGGGGGGGGGGGGGGGGGGGGGAGGCAACGCTACTTCCACCACACTGAGAACTCAGAGGGGTGAAAACACATTCAATAGGACTGAATTTAGCTGGTGGGAGACAGTCTATGAGGAAGGGGGTTGGTATAATATTAATAAAGATTTGAAAATGCAGTTTCTGAAGTAAAATTAAATTGAATTTATTGAACTTTACCAGAGCATTTGGATTTACATGTTTTCTCTTTAGACATGTAAAATTTTTGTATTTTTGAAATAAAAATTTACAAATAACATGTCTCATTTTGTTCTTCAGTTTTTTTTAATGTCATAATAGTCTCAGACTTAAGGACACGTATTTCAAGTTTAGTATAAAGACATAAAAAATACATCAGAATTCAGAATTCCAACATCATGGCAGCATTTATCCAAAGACTCTTAAGAACTTGATGTGAAAAGAGAAAAGATAAAACTTTCATGTGTTTGGAATTTATTTTTAATGAAGTGCATTTTCTGTCTACTTAAATGAAGTGATGTAAATCAGTTGATCATAAATTATGAATGCTGATATTTGGAACATGCAAGTGTAAAGCTAGGCCAATAGAATAGAAGCCATACTTTCATTATGCAAAACCAAATATAATCATTTCAGAGTATTTTGATGCAAAAGAAAAATCACTAAATTCTCATTTTTGTTTGCCATTCCAATCAGTTTGGAAATAGAATTCCAAACTTATTTTATTCATTGATTTTTTTCTCTTTGCTATATATAAATGGTTCAGATGCTTGTGACATCCTCTGTGTAAATTAGAATTTTGAGTCAGACTGAAAGGTGCTTATTTATTCTGTTTTCTTTTTTGTCAGAGGCCCTGGTTTCATCCCAGGTTGGGTGTGAACCATATTTCAGATCCCTCATCTCCCAAACCTTGCAGCTACTTAGCCTTTGCAAGCATTGCCTTTCCATTTTATAGTGCAAAAATGTGCTTGCGCTCGAGAAAGGAGACACAATCAATTCATCTCCCCTCTCTTTCCAAAAGCTCCTCCAAAAAGTTGATGTGGTTTAGGTGCTGTTAGCAGGTGTTTTTTTTTTTTTAGCTTAATTGGTTGTAGGACCCTTCAAAACCCAAGTCCTCAAGAATGCTTTCTGACCCAACCTGGCAGCAATTGAAAGGAGCAATTGGCTTCCATTCAAACAGTTAAGACTGCTCTCTGGAGCCTCACAATCTTGCAGATTGAGATTGACTTTCCCTTCTTCTTTAGCACCAGAGTAAGTCTATAAAGTTCAAGGATCAGACTCAAGCTCATATTCACCCTTCGAAACCCACCTGATGCCAAGACTAGCCAAAAACATAGATTAAAGCAGAACTTCCCAGCTGAGCCTAGAATGGATCCACAGAACCACAGTCAATCTGCAGAATTATGACCAATGGGATACAGAGTGTTGTTATAAACCAGTTTGTCTTGAAGTGGTTGCTTTCCATCATTTATTATATCAACACAGACCTTATATTATAAACCGTTAACCCATCAACCTACATCAATTCCTGACTTAAAGTAGTGCCTAAAGGAGAGTATTCTATCAAAAATTCCTAAACTCAAACATGTAGAAAAATTGATTATAATTACATCACCATAAAATGCTTCCATGATCCTGATAGTTATACTTAAAGCTAAAAAGAAATTTATCACAAACATCTAATAGGGCTTTGTTGCTCATAAAATATAGGCCCAACATTTCTACAAAAAACCCATAAACTAATGAGATCAGTCGTGCTTAGGATAAGATGCAAACCCCAATTCCTTATGATGATCAATGTTTTCCTATTTTTTGCCTTTAGAGGAGAGATAAAAGTCATGTCCTAGCAGAATTATTCTCATTCTGTTATGTAGATCTTATGATCTCCAGGGGTCATTATCTTTTCCCTTTAGTGGCCAAAAATATACAGTATTGCAGATTCCACAAAGCTGTCTCCACGATGAATTAAGAAATTACAAAGAGTTATGAATTAAAAGGTAAATATCAGTGATGCAGGAATCTTTAGGTCAGCCGCTCTCCCTTCTGTTTTCTAAGCCTGTAGCCTTGGCTAGGGCCCTCTTTCTACTCTCAGTATTATCCCATCTAGGATAAAAGTGATAGCTCCACCTACACCAGGATTGAGGTGAGAATCAACACAGTGATGTAAAAGGTGATGCCCTGAGGCCACAAATTGCTGTGTGAGTCAATATGGAAGACAAATGCTAGGAGCCAGGTACGATAACACTGAAGGGTACTGGCTTTAGTGTCACACAAATGTAGGCTGGGACTCCACCATTGTGTGGTCTTGAGCAAGTTTTTCTACTGCCTGAGGGTTAGGCTCCCTGGGAAAAGTATGTGGTAGGTCCCATTGTACAACTGAGAGACTGCATGAGAAAAGAAACATAAAGTAGCCTGGCCTAGGGTAAGGGCTCAAAAAGAAGGCAGATATCTTTATGGTCGTACATTGTTTCTCCAGTACTTGTTGAGGTGGGGTAGCCAGTGTATAATTAACTATTGTGTCAAATAATCCTTTGCATCAAAAGAGAAATCCAGAAATTTGCCAAGTTCTCTGGTCTTTGGTTGCTGAACTTCTGATGACATGCCGGTGTCTCCGTCACTTCTACTACTGATGGAGCATCCTGTTTTCTAGATGAGAATCTTTACCAGCTGCCCTTTGCTTCCATCTCCTCCACCAGTTCAGTGCTGTGGTGATTCCCTTTACATAACATCTGGTTTAGTGAAGTCAAGGAAGCTCATCCTGATTCATATCCTGACGCCTGTTCTGGATCTAACCTTACAGAATTCATCACTCCACAATTTGGTGTCTTGGTGCATGGCTGCCTGAATGCTCATAGACAGAACTACATGAGCTCATAATGAAGCAAATTTCCTAATTCGGGTGGAAAAAAAAGATCCATTTACTCTGCACCCTACTTTCAACTCAGATATAAAGACTATTATTGATTGATATATAAAAATAAAGCACAGAGACTCTCCATTGCCCTGTTCTCTATCAATAAGTTAGCATTTGAAGAAGGACTAGATAATTTAGGAATTCATTTACAAACTCTAGACACTTATTTAAGCTAATGTGTTCACTGTGTAATGGAGCTGGCATCCTGTGAGATGTGAGGTAACATTTAATTAAAACACTTTAAAATATTTAGTTTCATCTCAGTTAAACATCATTCCATTCTCATTTAGAAAATTTAGCTTTAAAAAAGTTGGAAGAAGAATCAAAATTCACACTGAGTCCTCCCAGACTACAAATGAGGGCTGTTTACATTTTGATGCAAACAGTCATTTTTTTCTGTGGATAGCTTTAACAACATCATTTCCAAATTAAATGTTTTATACCCGTCTGCTGGAAAGCTGAATTGCAGTAAATGTGCCAATGTGACAAACTAGTCCCCTTCCAGAGTCACTGGATACTTAAGGTCTTTAACTGTGGCCTCTTCCAAGTCCACCAACGTGAGGCTGGCTTTCCAAAGCATCTAGGACGATTGCCTAAAGCATGATGCTGACAAGCACTTGCTGTCTTCAAAATGTGTGTACAAGCCTTAACTATTGAGCTTAAAAAAACATTAAGAGACAAGTTTCAGCAAATTGAATTGTATCATACTGTTCTCTGTTCTGCTAAGAAGAGAATGATCAATTGCAGTTGACAATAGCCAAGGCACCTTATTTGGGTTTGTTTTTCTGAGTGTCTTCTATTTGGGATTAACAAAAATCTACATGAATTCTGAAGAAAAAAAAAGGCTGCAATTTCCTGTCTATAAAACTCTAAATGGAAAAATAACAAATACAATGAAAAGCAGCAACCTAGTTGACAGACTAATACGTATTAATCCCATTGCCATGGTTGAGAGATGGAAAATTATTATTAAATAAGACTCTTTCATCAAACCAAATGTCTTAATGCTCCTAAATACGTATCTGGCATTGCCTCTGTTTTACACATCTGCTTCTTTCTTTGAACTTTGATACTAATCTGAAGGTTGCATGCAGCTGCACATTTCTAAGTTAATTAGTTCTTTCCATTATATATTTCGATGGATGGTGCAGACCTCAAAAAACATTCAGAACTTATTTGGATTCGCATAAACTCTGGGCATTCAGAACACACTTCCAAAACGCAAATCAATCTTCTGGAAAAATTTGTAGTTTCTGAGGTCCTTCCTGGAATCTCTTTTCACTTCTCATTGAATACTTTTCTTATAGCCTGTTTCACCACATTTTTCTACTTAATTTTTGGAAGGACTTCAGAATCCTTCTTGGAATATTACACAGATAAACACCTAGGGAGGGGGGTGCTACCCTGAGAGGTATATCAGCAAACAGTTGGGTTGGTTTTTACATCAGACATAGAGGATTGGGATGACATTTACTCCACAAACTTAAGATGTTTGGAACTCCCTATTTACAAGTGATTTTATGGGTCTGACCCCAAAAGAAATGAACTACAACACTCCAAGGATGCAGGTGAAGTGAAATCCTGACATTCCAAGCATGCAGCAGCCACACTGAGGGTGAGTAAGACATACATGGAGAGAAGAACCTTTTTAAGCAAACAGCAATGTTCACTTTCGATAAACACAAACCAGCTTGTGCTCATCAGTGAATACCACCCAGGCTCCATCTTTTTCAAGCTTCATACTCATGAACACAGTTTGAAAAAGAAAATTTTTACTTGTCAACATCATTCTTAATTGGTTTACACTTAGTGAAAATATACATCATATCTTGAGTATTTGTTTTCCTTGGAAAACCATCTTCCTTCAATATAAGTGGATAAAATGGCAAAAATAACTGACTAGCATACCAGAACATTTTGCAGGCAAGACTGTTGGGCTGATGTTCCTTTAACTTCTTCCATGCATGCTGCTTCTATTAGGAATATATTCTGTTTAACCCACACTTGTCATAGATGTCAAGTCTATTAGATTTTTAAAGTTTTTTTCCCCTAGAAATGAACATTATTTAGATATTTCCTTACCTTAAAAACAACCCAAATTTTTTCTTTGACTGGCCCAAGCTCTGCTGATAATTTTAACCTGCTCAAAAAGTATGCTATTTTTATTTGGTCTAGAATGTGCTAGCAGGTTGCCAAATGGGGAGAGCATATTTGACCACTCTTTCTTTTTTAACTTCTTCTCTGTCTTGTGTTGTAATAGGTTTCTATCTGCCTTTCTGAACGGACATCCTCAACATTCCCTATTTCTCCAGATTAGAATTTATCATATTTTCTGTTGCACTATTTTTCCTTCCTATTCTCCATTCCTTATGGGAGTAGCAGTATTCATTTTCCTTACTCTCAGATTTATCTCCCAAACTTAGATCTCTCCTTGGGGGGGTCTGAAGTCAGAAGCATTGTCTTTATAAAATAGTACCATGCAGTCACAGATTCCATATGTTGCAATGATCTTTTATCTTCGTATCTGCTCCTCCCTTCATACTTTCCAACTGTGGTGGACTGAAGATGCTGTCAAATTTTTTGGCACTACTCCCTTCAAGGGTTAGACCTACACAATTTATCTGATAGAAGATTAATATTTGAGATATAAAAGGAATTTACAAAACTCAACAAGAAGAAAAGAAGTAATCCCTTGAAAAATAAGGGAAGAGCTGAAAAGACACTTCTTCTAAGAAGACATTCAGATGGCTAGTAGGTACATAAATATGCTTACTATCATAGTAACAGAAATACAAATCAAAATAAAAATTATAAGGGCAGGGAAAATAGCTCAAAAGACTGAGTCCATCTAGATTTAGAGTTGACCCCTTATAACACATATACTCTGAACATCATCTATTGGAAATAAGTGACAACAGGACCCCAAGCACTATTGGAGAAGACCCTCACAAATAGCCAGGAAAAACAAATGTTGCTGAGGATATGGGAATAAAAAATGTTACTGAGGATATGGGATAAAAAAAAACCTTTATACTAATGGAGACAGAAATGAATCCAGTTCTGTGAAAAGCAGGAGAATGTTGAAAATATTAAAAATTACTTACCATATAATGCTGTAGTTAAACTCTTCAGTATTGAAAGGGTATGAACAACACTAATTTGAAAAACTATATGCACCCTTATGTTTATTGCTGTGCTATTTCCAATCAACAAGGTCTGGAAATAGTCCAAGTGACTACTAAATAACAGATGGCTGAATAAAGAAAATATAAAATGCAAAATTTCAGCTTTTCTTATGACTGAGTAGTATTCCATAGTGATTGTATGCCAAAATTTCATTATCCATTTATCTGCTATTGCGTGTTTGGGTTGTTTCCAGATTTGGGCTACTATAAACAATATTGTGATGAACATGGGTGTATCAGCAAGTAAAAATATAAAGTATGAAAACTGTTGTAAACCATGTACCTCAAAAATTTTTAAGAAAATTTGGAGTAATACTCAGCTATATAAAAAAATAAAATCTTGCCTATTGAGACATCAATGGAACAGAAGGGTTGATGCTAAGTGAAATAAGTCAGAAGGAAAAGTTCAAATACAAGATGATCTCATTCCTAGGTGGGGTTTAGAGAAGCAAAGCAAGGGAACATCCCAAACCAATGGAAATAAATCCATGAACTCAGACTATGGAAGTGTGGTTATCAGTGGGGAATAGAGAGAAAGATCACAAGGGGAGGAGGTTTGCTAGGTTGTGATGGATGTGCTTTGGTGATAGTTTATGGTGTAATAGCATGTGCTTTGCAGGGGTATGAAATCATACTATTGAAATGCACATAGTCCTACAATGCAAACTACTGTTATCTCAAAAAAAATCACTGTGGCAGATCTGTGCCCTCTCCTTCTCTCTGAGCCACCTTGATTAGATAGCCCTCATTTCTATTGTGTTTGGGTGTTATTCTCATACTATGTGGTTATCAGTGGGGAATAGAGAGGACGTGACCATTCTATGTCTGTCCCTCTCTGACTAATTTCACTCAGCATGATTCTTTCCATGCTCACCAATTTTCACATCTTTCTTTCCTTAACACCTAAATTTTGTTGGTGAATCAAGAAGTTTAAATCATGCTCAGGGATAAATCTGCAACTTTAGGATATCCCCTTAATAAATAAGACAGACCCAGATTAAACACAGCTGACACCCCAAAAGAACATTCTTACTCTTATTCACTTGAGATATATGAAAATAGTTTTAATGAAAGAGTATGGTTGTGAAATATTTGTAGCACTGTCCTCCCATTGTTCATCGATTTGCTTGAGAGGGTACCGGTAACATCTCCATTGTGAGACTTGTTATTGGTTTTGGCATATCAAATACGCCATGGGGAGCTTGCCAGGCTCTGCCATGCGGGCAGGATACTCTCCAAGAGGGACGGAGGAATGGAATCTGGGTCGGCCACGTGCAAGGCAAACTCCCCTGCCTGCTGTGCTATAGCTCCAGTCAGGTTGTGAGATATAAGGATATTTAAGCTAAGTAGATGCTAAAATACTGTATTGTAGAATTTTTGCATCTTTTAGTACTCCCATTAGCAGTCTATAGCCATCCTTTTCTTCTGAGCAACTGAACAAGCAAATTTCCAGCTGCATCTACACATCTGTTATAGATATTGGAATGGTCCCAAAGGATGGATCTGTTATGTGCATTGATATTGTAATGGCTCCTCCAATGAAAGGGTGGAGGTGATAGAGATAGAGTGGCTAATGTTATCAATGAAAAACAACCACTTGTAGCAGACACTGATAAGCAGGCTTGTGAAAGGCGGGAACTGATAAAAACCTGGCTCAGTGAGAGGCCCCTCCTAAACTAAAATTAGAAGTGGTTTTGATATTATTCTGAAATATAATTTAAACTGCAGTATTGAACTGCATCAATTTGAGATGCCTTCTAGGTCCCTTTATTCAGATCTTAGTAAAAGCCACCTGCAATCACTCATAGAAGTAGATGGCTCCTCCCTTTGAACAGATGCTTGCAAGAAACTTTCCAGTAAGCCTCCCCAGCTTCATCTTTTGTTTATTTTATTTGTGGGTCTGCTTTTGGAATCATGTGTCCTGATGTCAGAGACTCCTCCCATCTCCCTGATGGGTGGGGGTGGGGGATGACTCAGAAATGTTTGGAGCACCAGACAGTGCAGGTGATGAACCTGGCCTACTGCATGCCCTAGCCTTTGTCTGAAGTGGTTTGTCACTCTCTCTCACTTACTGTTAATTGAATTGTGTGCTTATACTGTTGTCATGTGGACATCTAATAACATTAGATTGTCTTTATATGCAATTGGCTTCAGTTACAAAATCAAACCTCTCCACTGTGGTGGGAGCTACCACTTTCAAGATTTGATTCTTCTTTAATTCCATATCTGCAAACTTCAGCCTTGTCTGAGTACTTAACTCCCATTCATGCGTCCGGTGCTTTGTTCGGGGTCAATTCAGGCAGATGTCTTGCCTCCAGCATACCATTGTCTTTTCTAACTCCCTTGTTGGCCTTTGAATGGCTGACTCACTTGGGTTCCCAGCACCCCTTGGTTTTTTACCTTTGTCCTGAGTATTCATTAGAAGAACACATGAATATCATCCAATCTTTTCAGAACATTCCCAACTCGCTGCTAGTGATTCTGACATGTGAAGTGTGTAATGCTGGATCAAAGTAAAAAATACTCATTGCTTTAAGGGAATGTACGAAACTAGATGTATTATAAACTTGCCAATATTTGGGAGAGTTCTTTTTGTATCTATTTTGGCTACTTGGAACAGCTCATCAGAATTTGAGATAGCTCAATAATAATACCTAACAAATCACATCTTCTAAAATATTTGAAGAGCAGCTGAATGAAAAAAAAAGAATAATTTGATAAACTGAAAATATGTTTATGTTATTGTTGTTGTTGTTTTGCTCTTTGGGTCATACCAGCAATGCACAGGAGTTACTCCTGGCTCTGCACTCAGGAATTACCCCTGGCGGTCCTCAGGGGACCATATGGGATGCTGGGAATCGAACCTGGATCAGCTGCATGCAAGGCAAACGCCCAACCCGCTGTACTATCACTCCAGCCCCTGAAAATATGTGTTTTATCAAAATGAAGATATCTCTAAGTTATTTTATCAATCATGGCCATTGACTTGAACACATCAAGATTATCTTGAGGGGGGACCTTGTTTGTACCCACAAGCTCCTCTTCTAACCTCCCCATTTTTCTGTTCTGCTTTGAAACAAACTTTGGGATCAGAGCTGTCTATGTTCTCTTCTCTTCTCTTCTCTTCTCTTCTCTTCTCTTCTCTTCTCTTCTCTTCTCTTCTCTTCTCTTCTCTTCTCTTCTCTTGTCTTCTCTTCTCTTCTCTTCTCTTCTCTTCTCTTCTCTTCTCTTCTCTTCTCTTCTCTTCCCTTCCCTCCTCAGGCACATATTTTATAACTTTATCAGTCATCCTTTTCTCAAGTTCTCCAGTGATGTTCCTGTTGTTAATTCCAATGGCTCACTCCTGGTTTTCCTTATGTCTGTCTTTGCCTCCATCCTTTCTGAAAGCACCTGTGTCACCTGCCAGTATCTGGCTTTTATCTCTTCTCTTTCCCCAACTTCATGAGCTAGAAGTCAGCAGCCTCTCTTCCTGTCCACTATCTTTAAACATTAGAGAGTCCCAGGACTCTGTCTTCTCTACTCAGTGATCTCATCCAGTCTTAAATATTTCCGTGGTATTCAGGTTGATTTCTTGTTCTCATTTTCTTTTTATCTTCAGCCATAAACTCTTTCCTAAACTCAACGCTAACACATATTTTGCTTATTTGGTGCTGTCTAATAGACACACACAGAACTAACAGGTCCAAACTCTGGCACACCCTCTTTTCTACCTTATCAACAGCTTTTTAAATTTCCCCACTCTGCCAATAGAAGCATCATTTTTTCCAACTGATAAAGTCAAGAATCTTTAAGGAAATCTGGACTCTTTATCTCTGTCTCTCTGTCTCCCTCTGTCTCCCTCTGTCTCCCTCTGTCTCACTCTGTCTCTCTGTCTCTCTGTCTCTTCTGTCTCTCTGTCTCTGTCTCTCTCTCTCTCTCCCTTTCCCCACCCCTCTCTTCCCTATCTTTGCTCATTCCAACAATCATTGTCATAATGGTCCCTTCTCTATTCTAACTGCCCTCCCCTGGCCCTGCAAACATGGACCAGTCCTCCTGTCACATGTTTCTACTTTCCTTGGGTATTAGTCACATATTTTGTTTTCTTTTATATCCCACAATTGAGTGCAATCATTCTATGTCTGTCCCTTTCCTTCTGACTCGTAGAAATATTCTAAAAGATATATCTCGTCTCAGTTCTGTCCTGACCCAGAATGGTTACAAGGTAAATTCCCCCAGGAAGAGATTGCCCAACCCCCCAAAACTACAAATTTTAGAATAGTCTATTTTAATTTACTTAACCCCTGAGAGTCCTTCTAAGTTTCTTTTGGGTAGGGGTGGAGGAGAGAAGGACGAAAGTTGTGAAATACTTTTATTATTTCAGTACATGCTGAAATATCAATTTATTGATAACATCTTCACTGTGCAAAATAAAATAACAAATGCCCCATCCTGATCCCTCCGACTCCCTTAACCTGTTTTACTTGACTCTACAATACGATTGCCTTCCACAATCTGAATTTAGTGTTCCCCTATGTCTGGAATAAAAGCAACATGTGCACAAGAACTTGGAATTTATGTGTGTACCAATTCCAAGAACAGTATCTGGCTTGTCAATGCCCCAAGATAAAAATGATGGCATAAATGAGTGAAGATTGACTGAGGAATCATTGGGAAATTTATTTAGTCAAGTGTTGTCAGGAGCCATTCTAAGATAGTGGACATAGACAACCAGAGAAGACTTCATTGCTTTCCGTGAGCATATTATGACATTAAACAGAATAGTTTCTGCTTATAGGAAATTTAATATGGGATGGCAGAAAATAGGGTTATATTTATCCACCTTTCTCTTCTTGATTTGAAATGGAAATGAGGGTTAATATCAGGCTGCTAATATTAATGAGGCTGCTGGCTTGTCACATCATGGGGAATAATAATCTATAGGCAAGGAGGAATGGTGAGGCAAGCAGACTTTTATCATCTTCAGCCACCACATCAGTAAGCCACTTCTTACCACCCTCTGTGTCTGTCCAGGAAGAGAAAAATAGATAAGATATGACCTCTGGGCTTAAGGCACTCCTAATCTGGCAGAAACTTGGTTTAAAGATAACCATATTTTAGAAGCATTACTCAACCTTTCTCCTTTTGTTGGCTTGGTATTCAGGTTTTTATTAATTCGGTATTTGGGGCTATAACAACAACAAAAGCTTATCACCCGAAATTTTTTTTTACAACAGTTAACTTACTTTGATGGTTTTAAAAACCAGAATAGAGGGTTCTGCTTTGACTGTCATCTTTATTTTTAGTGACATTATCACTGGTGGTATTTGTGGATTGACAGTTTCATAAATGGATTATTTCCTAATTGGAGTTTTGGTTTTAAAGAATTCCTAAAAAAAGTATTAGGAATACATTCTTCTTAATGTCCTCATTAATAACTTACATGAAAACTATATTACTCTTATTGTGGGTAGGGGTGGACCATACCAACTGTGCTCAGAGTTCATTACTGGTTTTGCATGTAGGTATCACTTCTTTTAGAGCTAGGAATCAAATCAAGGTTGGCTACACACAAGCCAAGCACCTTATGACCATTACTATCTCTCCAGCCTTAGATTACTTTCAAAAGAAACAATATCTTAGAACAAACTAATGTATGAATCGTATTTTCAGGTCTATCCCATTGTCCTTCTCTTCCAGCTATTCATACAGACCTATCCTAAAACTACTTCCTGTTGAGAAACCTCTAAAATCCCTTTAGGTCCACAAAAATGATCTTTCCTGAATCACATTTTGACAGTACAGTATCCTCACACAGGTCTGTGCGAACTTGTCCTCTGTTTCATGGGAGTTAATTATTACAGCATCCTTGTGAGCAACACCAAACTTTAGGTCTCTTCATGACCCTCAAAGCTGGGTATACTAAGGAGAACACAATCAATCCCGGTCACTTTGTGCAATTAAATATGACTGCCAGAGTTGACAAGTTATATCAACCTTTATGCCTGACAGCGTTGAGGGATAAAGCACATTTGAGAAGGTTTCTTAAAGGATTGCAATTTCATTTAGAACTTAAATGTCAACAGTAGGCATGAGTGGAAAATGGAACTTGTGCTAAAATTTGAATGATAGGCAGAACCAAAGAAAAGTATGTTTTTAAGAATACAAAGAAGTTCTGACAGGAACCATAAAGTGACAAATAGTCTGCAGAGCAATGACCACATCTCACAAAGAGTTGAAGTTCATTCTGCTTTCTTCCTTCTAGGAAGGCAGCTCAGATTGTCATAAATGCTTCCCAGACCAGCTGATATTTGGGTCATGTCAGTTTCTTTGTTTATTTTCTGGGCTACCACTGTACCCTACATAGCAAGTCTGTCATCCCCAAGGAGATGTGGAAGCAAAATCTAAAGGCAACATAAATGACAAGCATCAGTTGTATGTGCACGATGCTCTAATCCTTCCCAATCCTCAGACATGTTACTGATATCTGAGCTCTTGGACAACTTGTCTGGGATGACAATTGCACATAACCCCCAGTCACTGAACTTTCTAGGGTGGACATGATTTATCACTGGCTTGTGTCATGGTTGAATAAAAGATTTAGAGGTGATAAGCCTGGAGAAAATGCTCTCTCTAGAGTGACACATCTCCAGTGAAGAGCTTTTTAAGTAGCAATGAGAAGGAATGGACAAGAGCCAGCAAATCAAAGAGGGAGTGTTCTTCCATTGATGAACTCTGAGATTGTACATCCCTGCTTCTAGGTTGGCAGGAGGAGAGTAAATGCTTAATGAACAATTTTCCGTATCTGTGAAGAGACCTGGAGAAAAGGACTTGAAACTTGTTATCCTCCCAAGAAGCAAATGGGTCTGAGTGGTTTCTCCCCCAGACCATCTGGAAATTAATCACATACCTCAGGTACACACACACACACACACACACACACACACACACACATTTCTATTACTCAGACTCCCTCTATTTTCAAACATCAGACACATTAGGTTACTACACTGGTGATGATTAATGGAGGTTACCCAAGTTTACAAACTGAACTTCATTAACTATGAAATTAATGTCCCTTTCTACAGAAACCGGATTCTTTTAGACTAAGGTTAGAAGTCATCAAATACTTGAGGTCAGAGAGATAGTAAAGTATTAAGGTGCTTGTGCTGCACATAGCCAATGGAGTTCGATTATCTGTACCACGGGTTACTCCTAGATCACTTAGTGATCCCTAAGCAATGCCTGGTGTGGCACAAACAAAAAATTATGGTCTTTGCACCCAACTTGTCCTTACCTTTCTTTCTTATTATATATTTCCATCAAATCTTCATCTTGTCATGATTTTCTCATCAATTTTCCTGACCCATTTTTCTGCATCTTCTTTGATCACGTGGAACTTTAATGCTTCTAATATACTACAATACTTCTAATATGCCTCTAATATACTCCAACACTTCTAATATACTCCAATAGTCTAATATACTACCTTGATTATTAATTTAAAAGTTTCTGAGCACTGGGGATGTGTGGTTCTTAGACATGACACTAAAAGAGACAACAGGAGAAAGAAGAATATTTTGCATTTAGGGCAGTCCCTGTTTAGAGTATAAGAGAAGTATGCCAACAATAATTACTATAAAATACTATACTTCAAGGTGACTATTGATACTAATAAGTTTTTTAATCTATGCCAATATTTTATTTCAAACTTTTATGAAGTCTGTGATATAAATATAACCACAAGACTAGCGATTTTGTTTTAATAATGAATACATTATTTTGCCAACATAGAAAATGAAATTTCAAAGGGCTTTGGAAACATAGCACTTGGGTGTCAGAATTAGAATTTGAACCCAAGTCACTTGAATGATGAACAGCTTAGTCCTACTAAGTATTACTAAGCGTGTACATCTCAACATCTCCAGAGGTGGAAGCCTCAGGATGAAAGGATAAGAGCCAGTATACCAAGCTCCCCCTTCTAATCACATGTCCTGGGTCTATTAATTCCTTCACCATAGTGGGACTCTAGAGCATTTTCAAATGACTGAATTCAGGCAGTAAAGACACTGATTTCCTTCTTCGTAGTTCCTGCATCTATGTGAAGGCATTGGTGTGAAAAGAAAAAAGATTTGGGCTAATAAACTAGAACTTAAGCTCTCCTAAACCTGGATTCCAAATTATGTATCTATTTAAATTCATTTTAGATTGGCCAGGATAAAGCCATTATGGAACTACCAACGGGGTAGATTGTAAAACTTCTCTTCCTAGAGGCTGGAACAATAGCGCAGCAGGTCCCTTGAGCCCTCCAGGAGTGGTCCCTGAGTACAGAGACAGAAGTAAGCCCTGAGCACTCAAGAGTAGGCTCCTCATCCCACCCAAACCCCCCAAACACCAAAACCAAACTTCTCATTCCAAGGGTTAGAGATATGATTCAGTACTAGGGTACACGCCTTGCATCTGAGAACACTTGGATTTCAATTGCTGAATTGCAGGTATTGGAAAAACAGAGTATTTAACTAACTAACCTTATTGAATGGTCATTTTGCTATGTATATTTATATATACACAAACCATGTTGCATATTTTAATATAGTATTATATATCAATTTTTATTGAAATAAAACTGGGAAAATGTTTAAGAGAATCCTACTAAACAGACTCAAGGAAGAAATTGATGACACAACACAATATTATGGAGAAAGAATCACATGGGATTTTTTTCCCCTTTCATTCTTTTTTTCTTTTTGTTTTTTGGATCTCGCCTAACTGTGCTTAGGGATTTCTGCTGTAGAGCTCTCGAGGGATCATATAGGGTGCCGAGAATTAAACCTGTGTTGGCCATGTGCGAGGCAAGCTACCTGCTTGCTGTATTATCTCTCTAGCCCTAGGATCACATAATTATTAAGATTACATTTTAGAATAAAAGAAAATGTGGTAAGGAGATGTGAAGTGGCTGTCCCAAGGAAGCATAACTAGTAGTTGGTAGAACCAAGATTTGTACTCATTGCACCTGCCTCTTTGTTATTAGATAGAAATTAAGCTGAGGTTGACTCAAAAAGTGAATTCTGGAGTTACTAATGACATCTCATAGAAAGGCGGTTTGGCTTTAATTCATGTTTACACAATGCACACAAAAAATGTCAATATTTCAAAAATCCTAAATTCATGAATCAAAGGAAAAAACCTCCAGCGCTCATCCTCAGGAGAAAGGAAAGAAAGAGAATTTTGTTACTAACAGATTGGCAAAGTTGAAAAATCTTTAATTCCAAAATATGAGCCAAATTGTTGGGGAGTAATAAGTCTTCTTCAGTACTGGAGAGAATGTCAATAGTATTAAACCCTGTCTAGAGCATTGTTTGGAAATTTGGGTAGAATTGAAGGTGTCTGTCAGGACAGGAAAGGACCCATGTGGTAGAGCATATGCCTAGTTTGTGTGATGTCTTGAGTTCAAGTTCTTGACACTACATGGACCTTAAGCACCAATGACTAAGCACCCTGATATTTCCTGAGCATCACTGGGTCCCTGAACATTATCATTCTGTTTGGTTAATGTTACAGAGAAACTCTCCTGTGCATGGTTATTCATAACAGACAGAACTTTAAAATAAGTTAGATTATAAAAAAAAGATGAAAATATATTAGAAAACACTATATTTAGATGATTCAGAAAATAAATGATGCCTCATATAATTAATGACTAGCAGGTAAATTAGTACATTAAATTTACATATACATTTATACTAATCTTTACAGGTTAATAGTTAATCAGAATGAGGAATGTTGAAATATAAGATAATTCATATGAAAATAATGTATTTGGTAAATAGTTATCTACATATTTATTACAAGTGCTTACCGAATGATAAAATACAAATAATAGTTGAGTAGGAATGGAGGATGGAGAATAGTATTATAGTAAGATATATAGAAGGCTTTAAAATTCTCATTACTTTATTGCTTAAAATTATCTGAGATAAATGTGGTAAAGCATCAAGACTTGATAAAATAAGGCAACTCATGATATTAAATTAACTTCTACATTACTTGTGCACTGTAGCATTGTCCTCCCGTTGTTCATTGATTTGCTCAAGCAGGCACACTTGTGCACTACATTATATAAATACCTAAAATATTTTTAAAAAATCTAAGTTACAAAATAAATCGTGAATTTTTTAACCACACTCAGTGGTGTTCAGGGATCACTCCTATCTCTGTGGTCCAGGATCATTGCTGGAGTGCTCAGGGGACCATATGGTATGCCAGGGATTGAACTCAGGTCAGCCATATGCAAGGCAAACTCTATCTCCTATCTTTCCAACACTGAACTGAATTTATAGTTCCAAATTGCAAATATATTGAGATGTAAGTGGCAACTAACATTTGAAAATAACATAAAATGAGATGGTTGTCTTTATTTTATTTTTAAATTAGTAGCAAATTGTGCAAACAATCTAGCACCAGTATATCTGCTCTTCTAAGATTTAAGGGTGAAAGGGGCAAAGCATTGTTACTGACCTAGATTACTGGCTAACACAGTGAATAATTATGTTTTATTAATCCTGAGAGAATCCTATTCTATTCCATCTTACTTAAGACTGCACTGCACTGTACTCCCGTTGTTCATCGATTTGCTCAAGTGGGCACCAGTAACGTCTCACAACTTGTTGTTACTGTTTTTGGCATATTGAGTATGTCATGGGTAGCTTGCCAGGCTTTCAATAAAGACTAAGAAATTATTTTTCTTTGGATAATACAAGTTATTTTGATGATAAATTTTTCATAGAAAAATGGTTAACATGAACCTTAACAAAAATGCATATGCAAGAATTAAAATGTTTAATAGCTGTGTATCTCTCTATATCTCTCCCACATTACAATGGAAATACAAGAGATTTAGATAATTTTCTCATCACTGAGGTGAGATGAGTCACCTTTCTAGTAGTAAGTTTTTAAAACCTTCCAGAGATACCAAATGCCAATCCTCCTTAAAAATTCTCCTTTGCTTTTGTACTTAAGATTTTTTGGTCTTCTCACTATCTCTGTGACTTGAATTACCTTATAGTACTGTGCTAGCATGTTAGCCAAAGACCTTTAACTAGGATTATCTTTTCAACAATATTCACAAGTAAATCTGGGTGTATGTTCTTTTCCTACAAAAATATCACTAAAATACTGTTGACACATCTCCTTTCATCCATATAATACCTTCCTGCTATATCTTTTTGCTCTCTAAGATACTCCGATAAATTGCTACTAATATTGCTGTGAAACTGACCAACTCCTAAGTGGGGTCTTTGCATGTTGTATGGAAAATGAGCATACAGAACTCCAAATGTTTATGAAATTAGAGTTGTAGAATTGAATAGAATTCAATTATAGTTACAGAATTGAAGTTGGAGTTTTGGAACATGTATAATGATGTATAGCATGTATGGTGATGCCACTGCAAGGAGACATGATGTCACTGTCTTCAAAACTATCCCCAGAGACTCCCCTGGGTGGACCATTACACCTTTTGCTCATGGGCAGATCTTTGAAAGAAGGTTGCTCTAGGGAAGGCAATTTTCTGATGATGTGGTCATTTTCTGCTGCTGAAGGCTACTAGCTGGTAGCTACCATGCCCCAACATTCAGCCAGCTGGGCGAGTGCTGAGTCCTGAAGGTACAAGCTGAGTGGCACCCCACATGGTAGCATTTCTAATACCACAAATGATTGCAGTCTCTTTTATATGTATATGAAAAGTCTCTCTCTTTTATATGTATATGCATATCTCTCTCTTTTATATGTATATGCATATCTCTCTCTCTCTCTGTGTATATGTGTGTGTGTGTGTGTGTGTGTGTGTGTGTGTGTGTTTTGGATCACACCCAGTGATGCTCAGGGGTTACTCCCAGCCCTGCACTCAGAAATCACTCCTGGAGGTGCACGGAGAACCATA
Source organism: Sorex fumeus (assembly GCF_029834395.1). Taxonomy (NCBI): domain Eukaryota; kingdom Metazoa; phylum Chordata; class Mammalia; order Eulipotyphla; family Soricidae; genus Sorex; species Sorex fumeus. The sequence goes on along the minus strand of NW_026606083.1, from coordinate 16,724,139 downwards.
TTGGATGCTGGGGATTGAACCTGGGTTGGCCGCATGCAATGCAAATGCTCTACCCACTGTATTATTGTTCTGGCCCTAGTCTCTATATGTTGTCTTACCTATTTGGCATTGCTAGCAAAAGGGACTGAGGAAGCCAGTCTTAGCACTTATTTATAAGGAAAAGAACTGTAGTGGGATAAACACCTCCCAGGAAAAAAAATGGCATTGCCATTCTATAGTATTTATAGTATTGTTAAAGCTTGGATTTTTGTGATCTTGAAACTTTTTCACTTTTATTATTTCATTTGAGACTACATAACCATTTGAGGCAAACTGTTTTGCAGAATGGAAAACAGAGACTCAGCAACAGCAAATGCACAAGTGCAGAAGATTCTTTGACCAAATCTGGGCTAATTATCAGTGATTTGGGTCCAGTTTAGTTTCAAATCTCCCAATACCAGACATTTCCTGAAACCTCAAATCCCCTTCATTTTTAATGTCTGTCGTAAGCATTTGAACTTTCCTACAAAGCACAAGTCCAGTGTATCTGATGACTTTAAATGTTGAAGAAAAGTCAAAAACTGTGAATCACTGCATAAATGCTTCTTTATAGTCATCCTTAGTAAGGAGGTTATTAAATTATGCATGTTAGCATCAAGTAACCCGATTAGTCTTGACAACCACTGTATCTTACTTACCCACGTTATATTGGAAATGATGAAATGTCATACATATGAATGATAGCACAGCGGGTAAGGCATTTGCCTTATAAGCAGCCAACATGGCCTACCCGAGTTCGATTCCTCCGCCCCTCTCGGAGAGCCTGGCAAGCTACCGAGAGTATTCGATATGCTAGACACAGTAACAACAAAGTCTCCAATGGAGATGTTACTGGGCCCGCTCGAGCAAATCGACGACCAACGGGAGGGCCTTTACCTTTACCTTTTTACCTTTATGAATGAGTTTAACTAAGCCGAGTTTGTATGCTTAGTATTTTAAGATAAAGTGTAATAGGCCATTTTAAAGCAATACAATATATCCATGGTGGTGGGGAGGGTATAACATAAAAATAACCTCTGGTAACTTTTGTTTTCTTTTGAATATCCACAAGTTACCTTAAACTTAAAGAAGAGGCATGGTGAGAGCACTGGAAATTTGGGGGTAATTATCTTATGGGAGAACCACAAGTAAGCTCAATGTTGAAATATTTGGCTAATAGATGTAGTATGTATCAAATCTTCATTCTGTAAAAAACAAAATAATTTTATCTGGATTAGTTATAACCCTATATTTATTTCTTTCCCTAAGATATGGGAATAGTAATCAACCAGTTTTATGAGGGAAATCCTAAAATGAAGTTCTTTCCTTCTGAATAAGGTGGTGGAATGTGGGTGGTGGAATGTGGTTGATTTATCAAAGTATCTTAATTTAGAAAAAGTAAAAAAAAAAAGTATGTTAATTCTTTCTAGCTGTTCTACTTTATACAACAACAACAAAAAATTCCTTGCTGTGGGAGACTTTGCTATTTGCTGGATTCTTCTAACGTATATAATTAGATTATTTTCAAGTGATACAAAAGAAGAATTCCATATTGTGAAATTCTACAAAAATTTCAAATTTTGCAGTAAAACTTAAGAATTACAGCTCCCGGGAATGGAGCAATAGAACAGCAGATAGGGCATTTGCCTTTCATGCAGCTGTCCCGGGTTCGATTCCCAGCACCCCCGAGCACCGCCGGGAGTGATTCCTGAGTGCAGAGCCAGGAGTAACCCCTGAGCATCACAGGGTGTGACCCAAAAAGGAAAAAAAAAGAAAGAATTACAACTCCCCCAAATCCCCCAGCTATTATAGAATTTTAATTTTATTTTTATCTCTTTGTTTTATTAAAAATGGTACAAAGGACTAACATTTTGGGGGAGACATTGAGGAGATACACATCTCTGGAGAGACTAACTACATATGTACAGTTTGCTGATGACTTCGCCAGATTTTCAGTGAAATTCACTTTCAGAAAGTATTTATAGTATTTCTTTTATCCTGTAAGTGATTTTGGAGAAAATATGATTGAGGAAAATGCATAAATAGAAAAATAGCTTTTGCAACTTTAATTGTAATTTATGTCTTTGGGAAACTGAAAAGGCCAACTTTAAGAGTTGAAATATTACACATGTTCAGTTTTACTTAAGAAGAGATTGCTGACATTTGTGCAATGGAAAAGCTAAATAATGTGGCTGAAAAACAATTAGAACAAATGACCTTTGACCCTAAACAACATGTGATCTTGTGTTTAAGATCACGAACTTGTCTGAAGCTGTTGTTTCTCTCTATTTCTTTGTCAAATTAGATGCTTCCTTGTAGGGTCAGGTCATTAAATTTCTTTTACTACCCTTTTCCTTGTCAAGGTTATAAATTATTTTCAGTAGTTAATTTGTCATCTTAAACTTTCCACTAAATGCAGCATTCCCCCCTTTCTATTCTTTTCTTCTTAATTGCTATATTACCCCCACCTCATATTTAGCTCTTAAAACTATTTAAATGTCTTTTGTGAAAAGATTTGATTGTATTGAACCACACTAAAAAAATTTGAAAATAATACAATACCAATATGTAGAATAGATATTTATTAATTAACCAGTGAAATACTTGGAAAAGTTTCCCAGATGTACTGTGATGACTTGGTGTTATGAGAGAGAATAGGGAGTGAGAAGATTACAAAATATATTGTAAATATAAAATTAGAAAGAAAAATTATCTCAATTTTTATCCTAAAATGTATCAAAAAGCAACATAAAATATATATTAACATCTCTATCAAATATAGATGTAATGCTCTACTGTTTTTATAAGATTTTTTAAGCAAATAAGTTTCAGATACAATTGTGGCCCCAGGTGTAGTTTTCTTGAATTCATGTCCTTATCTCAACCCTAAAGTTAACCATTAGTGGGAGTTCAGTGTATTTCATCCAAGGTTTTATATATAAAACATATATTTATATATCAAATCATTACATGGCATTTTTATGAAGTATTTTACACTTTTGTAATCTTGTGTATACAATCTACAACTTATTTTTTCCCCTCCTGCCCAACCTTTGTTTTTAAGGTTTTATGTTAATCCTTAGAATTGCATGATGTTTTCTTTATCTAGGATCCTATGAAAGGTTCATAGGTTTTGCCACAAATGCACACAGCACTGCTAAATCCTTTTAGGTGCCAATTTCTCCAGTGCTTAGAGCAAAATGAGGGATTCCTGAGTTACTGAGCATGAGCGCCTACAGCAATTATATTGTCCTGATTATTTTTCAGGAATTTGTATAATTTTTATATCTGCTACCAGAAGTGTGTGTTCCTGCTTCTCTAAATCCTAAGCAATTGTTTTGTCAAAATTTTATGATTTTATTCCAACCATAGAGTATGAAATAATATCCTTAAGCTTTATCATTTTAGTTTTGCTCGTGTAATATATCATAGGCTTATTAACTATTCTGGTTTCTTTTCAGTGAAGCTTATTTGGCTTGTCCCTTTCTTTTTCTGGTGAAATGTCTTATTCTTCCTGGAAAATACAGCTCTTTATGTATTTAAAATTATGATTTCTTTGTTAACTTTACTAGGATGTATCCTTCAATTACATTTTCATTTTTCAAAACTGATGATTTTCTTGCCTGTTGTACAAATTGTAAAAGCACTGGTAAGAGCTATAGTCCAAATTGGACAAAATGGATACCTTTCTGATATTTTCTCTAAATCATGAGCACATTATATCTTTCCTCATATTCATGTTTTTCTATCTCCATGAAATATAGTTTATAAACATCTCAATAGAACTCTCGCTCAAGTCTTATTTGGTTATCTCTAAGTGCCCTTTGTTTACAAAATAAATGTGATTCTTTTCTTATTAAAATTTTTAATTACATATTGCTGCTATGTAGTTATTTTATTAAAGTAACGTTAGTTTAATTCATTGGGATAAATACATAGAAGAAAACAAATAGTAAGGTCATTGACATCAATCTTAGAGATATATTCGGGGACTCAATCCAAATAGCCAAAGAAGTAAAAGAACAAATAAACAAATGGGACAACATCAGAAAGCTTAAAAGCTTCTGCATGGTGAATGACATCAGGGCCAAGGAAGAGCTTAAAGAGTTGGAGCATCTGCCTGGTTTGCACATGGGAAACCTGCATTTATTTACCAGCACCCCTGGTTTCCCCAAATCTTATCATAAAAAATACCCTGAAACAGGAAAAAAAACAATAAAAGATGCTGTAGTTCTCATTTGTGGAATATAAAATAACATGATACTGACACCCGAGGACAATAGACACAAGGGCCAGGAATATTGCTCCATATAAAGCCTGCCTTATGAGCTAGGGGATAAGGCAGCTGGGATAGAGAATGGATCACTAAGTCAATGATGGTTGGAGGGATGGTTCTGGATGGGAGATATGTGCTGAAAGTAGATAAAGGATCAAAAGTGAAAACCTCTTGGTATTTTTACTGCAAACTATAATGCCCCAAAGTAGAGAAAGAGTTTGGGGGAAATTGTCTGACATAGAGACAGGGGGTAGTTTGGGATGGGGGTGGGAATACCAGGGATATTGTTGGTGGGAAATGTGCCCTGGTAGAGGGATGGGTGTTCGAACATTGTATGACTGAAACTCAAACATGAAATCTTTGTAACTGTGTCTCACAGTCATTCAATAATAAAAAAAGACACTGAGCTCAAGAGAGAAGATATTTACCAGTTATACATCCAACAAAAGATTAATATCCCAAACATATAAAGAACTGATAAAACTCAGTAACAAAAGGCAAACCATTCCATCATAAAATGGGCAAAGAATATGAACAAACACATTCCCAAAGAAGATTTAGAGATGGCCAACAGGCAAATGAAAATAATTTCCTCATCATTTATTATCAGAGGAACGCAATTCAAAACTAGAATGACATGAAAAGAACAAAGTCATTTAATTAGCAGCAGCATGATGGAACTTGATGATATCAAACAGAGTGAAGTCAATTAGAAAGAGAAAGCTACAGAATGATCTCTGTCATGTCTGGAACTTAAAGATACACAGCAATGTAGCAACAAAGGACCACAGGCAATGTAAATGGAGAACTAATTCACAGAACTGAGTTGGTGATGGGGTCAGGTTTGAAAGGAAGGGTCATCCCCTGCTCATGGATAGGGAGGATTAACATTATAAAAATGGCAATACTGCCCAAAGCACTATACAAATTCAATGTGGTCCCTATCAGGATACCCATGACATTTTTTCAAAGAAATAGACAGAACATTCCTGAAATTCATATGGAACAATAAACCCCCATGAATAGCTAAAACAATCCTTGGGAAAAAGAAGATGGGAGGCATCACCCTCCCCAACATCAAACTGTACTACAAAGCAGTAGTAATTAAGACAGCATGGGACTGGGCTAGAAACAGACCTGTAGACCAGTGAAAAAGAGTTGAATATTCTGTTACAGACCCCCAAATATATGACCACTTAATCTTTGACAAGGGAGCAAGAAATGTGAAGTGGAACAAGAAAAGCCTCTTTAACAAGTGGTGCTGGGAAAACTGGATAACTACCTGCAAGAAAATGAACTCTGACCTCTGCCTAGTTCCAGGCACAAAAGTCTGATCAAAGTGGATTAAAGACCTCAATTTCAGACATGAATTCATAAGGTACATAAAGGAAAATATAGGCAGAACTCTCCATGACATTTAAGCTAAAAGCATCTTTAAGGATGAAAGAGCATTGACCATACAAGTGGAAGCAAACATAAACAAATGGGACTACATCAAACTAAGAAGCTTCTGCACTTCAAAGGAAACAGTGACAAAAACACAGAAAGAGCCCATAGAATAGGAAAGAATACTTACCCAATACCCATCTGATAAGGGATTAATATCCAGGATATATAAGTCACTAGTAGAATTGTACAAGGAAAAAAACCTCCAACTCCATCAAAAAATGGCGAGAAGAAATGAACAGATGTTTCCTCAAAAAAAAAAAAAGAATACAAATGGCCAAAAGGCACATGAAAAAATGCTCCACATCACTAGCCATCAGGGAGATTCAAATCAAAACAGCAATGAGATATCATCTCACACCACAGAGACTGGCACACATTCAAAAGAACAAAAGCAATCAGTGCTGATGTGGATGTGGGGGAAAAGGGACACTCTTTCACTGTTGGTGGGAATGCCCACTAGTCCAGCCTTTCTGGAAAACAATATGGACAGCCCTTAAAAAACTGGAAATTGAGCTTCCATAATACCCTGCAATACCAGTTCTGGCAATATATCCCGAGGATGCAAAAAAGCACAGTAGAGATGACATCTGAACTTATATGTTCATTGAAAAACTGTTCATAATAGTCAAAATCTGGAAACAACCCAAGTGTCCTAGAACAGATGACTGGTTAAAGAAACTTTGGTACATCTACACAGTGGAATACTATGCATCTGTCAGGAGAGATGAAGCCATGAACTTTGCTTTTAAATGAAGAGACATGGAGAGTATCATGCTAGGTGAAATGAGTCAGAAAGAGAGGGACAGACAAAGAAGGAAGAAAGAGTGCACTCATTTGTGGAGTATAAAACAACATAACATGAGACTGACACCTAAGTATAGTAGATACACACACTGGACAGGCAGATTTCTCCATAGCTGGAAGCCTGCTTATGAGCAAAGGGGAGAAGGCGGCTGGAATAGAGAAAGGATCACTAAGAAAATGATGGCTGGAGGAACCGGTCAGGATGGGAGATGTGTGGAGAAAGTAGATAAAGGATCAAACATGATAACGTCTCAGTGTCTGAATTGCAAACCACAATGCCAAAAAGAAGAGAGAGATTATGGGGTATAATGTCTGTCATGAAGCAGGGGGAGGGTGGGAAAGGGGGAGTATACTGGGGATATTGGTGGTGGGAAATGTGCACTGGTGGAGGGATGGGTGTTTGATCATTGTGTGATTGTAACCCAAGCATGAAAGCTTGTAACTATCTCATGGTGATTCTATAAAGTTAAAAAAAAGAGAAAGGATCTTTGGGGTCTTTGGGGGAGGGAAGTGGGTACATTTTCAGTGTATGTGGTGTTGGAATTATGTGCATAAAGCCCATTAGTAATAATATTGTAATCCACAGTATCTCAGTCAATAAAACTTTAAAAGCATCATTTTTAATGTAAAAAGCTAGAAAAGCTTATCTTCTCACATGTCTCAGAGTTGCTGAAATCAAAGAAAGGGAAGTGTAAGTATTGGTCAGAGTGTGAGGAAGGAAACCCTTGTGTGCTGTTGATGAGACTATCAACTGGCCCTGTTTTATAGATAGGTTTTGTATTCAGAACCTTAGGAACCTTACGATTAAGCTTGATGCTGCCCATGATGTCTATCAGTGGGCTTTCACAATGTGGTCCCCAGATCTGTAACATCTGCATCACCCGAAAAGCTGTGAGAAATGCAAATTATAGCACCAACCATTGAATCAAGTGCACAGATGTGGTTAAATTAAGGATTTTGTGTGTGGGCTCGCCCTGGATTACCCTATTAGTTCCATATATAACCAGTCGATACAGTCATGTTATAGTAAATTCAGAATTGCCTCTCTGCTCTGCAAGGTCTGTAGATCTCCCAGCACCATAAAATGCAGGGGAAAATTCCTGATAAATGCAAGTATGATGACTTAGACTAGATATGTTATAGACATTTGTATACTGGCCCTTTGTGGATACTTGTTTTATTACTTTTGAGTAACTACCTGTGAATCTCAATGTTTGATTGTACAAAAGAATATTTAACTTAAAAAAGATGCAAACTTCTCTCAAAGTGACAGATTCAATTGACATCCCCACCAGCAATGCCTGGGAGTAACTGGTAATCCTCATGCCAACACTTTGCATTATCTTTTTTTTTCTTGAATTTTAATTATTCAAGAAAATAAATGATATATTTTATAGGTTTAGATTGTATTACCCTAAGAAACAATGATGTAAAGCAGCTTTTTATGCATCTATTCTCCATATGAATATCTTTTCACATGCATCTGTTCAAACATACCTATTTTTGTTTCCATTTTTATTTTTTTCCTTCTTATATTTATTTATTGAATCACTGTGGGAAAAGTTACTAAGCTTTCAGGTTTAAGTCTCTGTCATACAATGATCAAACACCTCTCCCTTAACCAGTACTCATTTTTCACCATCAAGAACCCCAATATACCCCTCTCCCACCCCTCCCAATGTCTATGAGACAGATGATTTCCACTTATCTCTTCTCTACATTGATTACATTCATTATTTCAACAAAAGATGCACCATTATTGTTTAGAATTTTCCCCCCCAAATCGGAATTGCTGAAAAGGCATTGTGAAATATTTCATTTTCGAGACTGGTTATGAGAATCAGATAATGTCGCTCGGCCACAACAGCAGCTGTATAATTTTGAATTTCTGCAAGAGCCAGATAATTACGAGATTGGTTTTTGTGCATCTGGTGTTATGGTTGTGCCAGAGAGTTGCTCGTGGGGGGCAACTCGTGACCTCGGTAGGGCGTGAAGGATGAGCCAGTACTGCCCCCCTTCTCATGAGACTGCAGTTGCCCCATCACCGCCGGCTCATACCTGGCTTTCCAATAAACTCTGATGTGGCGGCCACCTTGGTGCCAGGGGGCAAAAGGTGGAAGGGAGCAACATCCTTTCCCTCCCGGGGAAGCATGGCGTCATAGTTTAACGCATGGTCCATTCACTTTTCTGCTGCAAGCTGCCAGGCTCTGCACTTAGTCCTTTTGCCTCTGGAGCCATAGCCATGTATGCGGTTCAGATGTATTTCTGCCAAAAGCTGCTGGGTTTCGAGACTTTTTTCTGAATCTCTGGGATCATGGCCATAAATCAACTTGATCAGAAGCCAGAGAGGCCATTCGTAGCGTAGGCGGTGACTCAGGGACTTGCTGGGACGGGGAGGAAAGGGCTGGTTGCACCCCCATCTGGTGATGCCCTGCGTATCTTGTCACTGCAGGCCCAAACCTGTCTGTCCATTGGCCTCTAGAGGATGACGGTCACCAGGCCACCAAAGGGAACAGGCTAAGGCACGAAACCTATTCCCACCTGGAGTGGCCCAGCCCCAGTAACCTACTGCAGGAACAGGACACATTTCTGCCAAAAGTCTTTGTGTTCTGAGGTTCGTTTCTGAGTCTCTGGGATCATGGCCGTTAAGCAGTTCGGTTAGGAACCAGAGAGGCCATGCCTCCAATTATATAGCTGAGTCGGAGGTGGTTTGTGGATGTGACTCCCACATACCTAACTTTTGGCTATTTACTTTCTTGGTAAACTCTGCCCCAAGTTTTTGGGGTCTGGCCAAAGGCACAGCAACAATTTTGGGGTATCTGAAAGTCTGATCGTGCCATCAGGCTGCTGATGCACTCGCCTCACAGGTACAGATTGACCTGCTGGCGGAACCATACCCCGTTTACATTTTTAAAAGGTGAAGACAGTTAACATTATAGCATAATAAAAGCCTTGTAAGAATCTGTTTTTAGATTTTAAATGATTATGGAGTTCTGAACTGCATTAAGCATTTTAAAATTCATTGTTTGAATTAATGTGAATTTTCCTTGAATCTGTTACTATGGGGACTGGAGCGATAGCACATCAGGTTGGGAATTTGCCTTACACTTGGCCGGTCCGACTGACTGGGGTTCAATTCCTCTGCCCCTTTCAGAGAGCCCGGCAAGCTACCGAGAATATCTTGTCTGCACGGCAAAACCTGGCAAGCTACCTGTGACATATTCGATATGCCAAACACAGTAACAACAAGTCTCACAATGGAGACATTACAAATCAATGAACAATGGGAGGACAGTGCTACAGTGCTGTTATTATGGCTGAATATACAACAAATATTTCCTAATTTGGGAGCTATTCTTAGATTTCTAGAAAAAAATGTTAATTGGCCTCACTATTTTTAATACTTTTGAATTTACTCACATAATTTTTCTCAAAATTGTGCAACTATATTCATAGAAGGGCTAGAGCGATAGCACAGCGGTAGGGCATTTGCCTTGCACACAGTCAATATGGCCGACTCGAGTTCGATTCCTCCGCCCCTCTCGGAGAGCCCGGCAAGCTACCAAGAGTATCTTGCCCGCACGGCAGAGCCTGGCAAGCTACCCGTGATGTACTCGATATGCCAAACACAGTAACAACAAGTCTCATGATGGAGATGTTACTGGGCCCGCTTGAGCAAATTGATGAACAACGGGAGGACCGTGACCGTGCCTGTGATATTCATAGATGTATTTACCTATGATTATATTTTTATCTCTGTGCATTCTTTATATCACTGATGTCATCTACTCAGATGACATGAGTTGGTTAATTTTTCTTCACAGTAATTTTATGAATAAATTCCTTAAGTGTGTCTTCCGACAATTACATATACTACCTCATAACTTAGTTCTCTTTATTGTTATTAGACCTTTAAAATATCTCTTAGAGTGAGCATTTCTTACAGTTCTTCAACCTTGTTACAGAAAATTTTACTTTTCCCTTGTATCCCTTTCTCTCAACTTCTTTCTCCCTTCTACCTCTCTCTCTCCCCAATATCTCATTCTCTCCCTATTTTCCTACCTTTACTTCCTTATGTTGGTGGGATATAAGTTGCAAAAACCTGAAAAATAATCCTTGGGAACACCTTATTTTTAGAAGTGGCGTGTCTGAAGATGTCTAGTCCACACTTACAATTGATTTATTAGTTGACTGGAAATAGAATTCTAAGTTATAAATCATTTCTTATTCATTTGAAAGGTAACTTTTCACTCTCCTTCACTTTCCAAGGGAGTTGGTGAGAAGCATCATGACACTCTGGTCCCTTTGGTGTGTGACCCAGCACAATCCCCACTCCCCTCCCCTTAGTCCTGAAAATAAAAACTTGAAATGCCACAGTGCTGTTTTTAGCATATCTGTCAAATTGTCAGGCAAATCATGGTGTCTCAATTAATTGGAATCTTGGAAAATTTCAGCCTAAAGAGTAGGAGTCACCTTCTGAATTCTCCTCTGCATATAGAGGCGAGAAAACTTGCAAATACTAATGTTCTCACCAAGTGGAAGAATTCACCAGAACAGGACACTAGTTAAATTAGATCCATTTGTCAAATAGATTGAATTCTGCTCACATTTACCCTATTTATCAAATGAGACAAGTCCTCTCACTTATGTGTGATTTTGCTCACCATTTTCATTTACTTCCTGCCACAGAGACAAGGTATATGGTCTGGGGTGAATGCCAGAAAGGGAGGGGGGGGTGCGGGAAAGGCTTAGTGTAGATTCCTGTTGTAATATGCCAGAATATGAAATTTCTTTAAATCAAATCATAGAATGGAAAGTTAGCAATTATTGCTGGCAAAAATTGATATGACCCAAAAGGAATATATATTAGTTTTGAGTTATCTCCTAAATTAAAAGTGTGGTCCTTAAGTAAATTTAAAAATTATATCCAAGTGAAATTCACAATGGTGTGTATAATTTATTTTAGCAATTAATCTTAAATAGGATAAAGACATCGAACCATGGTGAAGAGAAAAGATCTAATAAAAATTTTCAGCAGAGATCATTACAATCTGCAATGCCTAAACAACCTAGACCTGCAAACTGCAGAACTCCCTACTAAAAAAATAGCTTTGCTTGTCTGCACCCACACATACATAAAAACATTTTCCCCCTTCCTTTGCTCCGGGACAGGATTGGCCTATTCAGCCTTTTGGTGTCTGTGCTCTCAGGTCATACTTGGTTATGATGACAAGGAGCACTGGCAATTGAATGACAGGAGGTGAGAGGGAGTTGGCTTATTCTTTACTCTCACTATCTCACAGCGGTTGGCTCCCAATCTGAGTGTGGGAGTATTCCATTCTCCTCTTCCTTTGGTCCCTCTCACCAAAACTTCCCATTGTACCATTCCTCCAATGGTTCCTACAGACCAGTCGGTGGTCATAGCTTCTGGCACTTGTATGTCCCTGTACATCACCATTCCTTCCATAGGGCATAGTTCTCTTAGCAAATTCTCTTCCCTTAAAGCCAACTCTTCTTGGAGTCTGACTGTACACTTCACTAGTCTAGTTGCCTCTCCTGCCTTGTTCAGGAATGCATCCTCTTCATTAGCCAAAAAGAGCAACCCAGCAACGACCCAAAACCTCTTAGCTTAAATATACCTTTTATTCCTGTCTCTCTACATAATAGTGTAGCTGTCATTAAAAACTACCATCCAAGTTCATCTTCCTGGGAAAAGCTTTCCTGACTCTGGGAATATGATTTATTTATTTATTTTCCCAAGTTATTCTATTTTATTTTTAAATGTTTTTATTGAATCACTGTGAGATAGACTTTTCTGTAGCTGTTCATAATTAGATTTCAGTCATACAGTAATCCAACACCTGTTTCTCCACCAGCATACATTTCCCAGCACCACCACCAGTGTCCATCATCCCCCCAACCTCCTACCCCCTGCCTGCCTCTATGGCAGGCACTTTTCTTCTCTCTGTCTCTCTGTCTTTTTCCCACTCTCTCTCCCTCTCTCTCTCTCTCTCTCTCTCTCTCTCTCTCTCTCTCTCTCTCTCTCTCCTTTCTCTATTTCTCTCTCAGCTTTTGGACATTGTGGTTTCCAATATTTATACTGAAAAGTTATCAAAAAAATCCTTTTACCTACTTTTAACTCTCATATCTTGTCCAGCATGATCATTATCAACTATTTTTGTCATAGTTATCTCTTTTCTTAGCTACTCTCAGCCCCCCCACCATTTGTGGTTAGTTTCAAACAGTCCTCCTAACCCTTCTTTTCTCTGGCATGTATATTAAATCAGTCATCTTCAAATGGGGTCTACAGTCATATCAACCTGCCCACATACCAAATACTGCAGGATTGATATGTTGTTCCCAACGTACTCACTTCCAAAATCCGACATGCCATTTCGTCAGCAAAGAAGCATACAGCACCTAGTCCAGATAAAGTCAGACCGGAATACCTGAAGAATCTGCCACCTGTACTCTTCAATACACTGGCTCGGCTCCTCACAAGCTACCTGTCTGCATGCAAGGTTCCATCCCAATGGAAAATCAGCAGGACCATTCTGTTGTAAAAGAAGGGAGACATCCATGACATTGGCAACTATCAACTGATCTGCCTGTTGTCCCTCTACAAGTTGTTTACTCCAGTCATTCTGAATAGAATAGGCAGAACACTAGACAAAGGACAACAATGCAAGCAAGCCAGGTTCCTAAAACGAGTCAGCACGATTGACCATATCCACTTGGTGACCAAGTTCATTGAGATTTCATGAAAGTTCAAGATGCCACTCTGTCTAACATTCCTTGATTTAAAGAAGGCCTTTGATTCTGTTGAGACAGAAGCAGTCATCGAAGCCCTAGCTAAACAATGCATTCAAACTCAGTACATCAGGATCCTCCATGAGCTGTATTATGGATTCACCGCCAGGATCTTACCATTTTACAAGGAAGTGATCATCGATGTCAAGAGAGGGGTTCGGCAGGATGATACCATTTCACTGAAACTCTTCAGTGTCACCCTAGAGAATGTCATGCGATGACTGGAATGGGAAGAAATGGGAGTGAAGATAGATGGTTCGCAACTACACCACCTCCACTTTGCTGATGACAAAGTTCTGATAACACCAAACATTAGCCAAGCAGTGCAAATGCTGGCCGACTTTGAGCAGGTGGAAAGGTTGGACTGCAGCTGAATCTCACCAAGACAATGTTCATGAAAAATGAACCAGTCCCTGATGTTCTATTTGCTCTCAATGGAACGAACATCTCTAAATGCAGCATCTATATGTACCTGGTTCAAGAGCTCAACATGAGAAACGACTTGGCACCAGAACTGTGCAGGAGGAAGAGAGTGTGTGGAGCACCTTCAAGAGCATCGAAGAAGTTGTAAAGAGGACGAAGAACCTCCGGCTCTGGTCACATCTTTTCAACTCCACTGTTCTTACTGCACTAACATATGCCTCATAGACCTGGGCCCTACAAAAACAGGACGAGAATGCTTTTCTGGTATCCTAAACAGAAATTGAAAGAGCTATTCTTGGAATATAACATTTCACTCAAGTGAGAGAATGAATCCGGAATTCTGACCTCCATCCACAATCAAGAATCAGGGATGCTGTCTTGTTTGCCAAGGCATCAAAAATCAGATGGGCTGGACATATAATGCAATTTGGAGACAACTGCTGGACTAGAGCCATTACTGACTGAATTCCACGGGACATCAAAAGGACATGTGGCCGCCCACCTATGAGATGGTCATACTTCTTTGTCAAAACCCTGAACAAACGGTATGAGGCTCTATGTGTTTCTGGAGTGAGCAGATGCCATTGGGCTATACTAGCACATGACAGGAACTAATGGAGATGTTGCTGGTGTCACTTGAACAAATCAATGAATAACAGGATGACAAGTGATACAAGTGATTTTTATTTATTTTTTATTGATTCACCGTGAGGTATAGTTACAAAACTTTCATGTTTGAGCTTCAATCATGTAGTCATCAAACACCCATTTCTCCAGCAGTGCCCATTTTCTACCACCAAAATCCCCAGTATCCCCCCACCTTCCACACCTCCCCCTACCTGGGAGAGGCAATACTCTTTCTCTACTTTAGTTATCTTCAATATTTCAAGACCAGTCCCACTACCACTTACCTGCCAAAAATGCAGTGCTAGAAAATGTGTTTTGTATTGCTTGTTATGGATACTGTACAATGTTGTGTGGCTGCTCTCAAGACTGTGTGCTCTAGGAATTCTAAACTTTTAATAATTAGGATCTGAAAAGATTGCTGCAGCAAGTTGCTCGGGTCCGAGATTCGTGTGTGTGTGTCTGGATCGTGGCCGTGTGGGAGCTTAAGTAGATAGTGGCTGAATGTGGCATTATCTCAGAGTCCCGTGGCGGGGGAGGTGGAGGAGAAGGGTCCACTCCTCTCCTGTCCTGTGAGGCTTGGGATTTGCCTCCACCGCCACTTGTACCTGAAGCTTCTCCCTGACTCCTAGAAAATGACGACCGCTGGAGCTCCTCGAGGGCAGGCAGTGGGACAGCACCTGCCTTGGTCTGGAGCAACCCAGTGGAAATGGCCTATTGCAAAGTCGGGGGCCCACTCTGCAGCAAGATGCTCAGGTCCAAAATTCGTTTGTGTGTCTGAGATTATCTTTCTTGGGGAAAACTGTTAGCAACACCTCCAAAGCAAGGCATTGGACTGGATGGTCCATCAACTTTAAACTTGTAGAATTGGGCTTTTCCTATTAGAAAGTAGAAAATACCCAATAAAAAAATCACTTCCCATAAGAAGAGAGACTCAAAATTCTTTGATACCAAAGAGAGAAGGAAGATGTTTATTTCTTCCCCAAAAATTGTTTTTGTCAAGAGTGTTTTTGAAAGTTTTGAAAACCAGGACTTTCATTATAGGAGCTGTTAAACTCCAGACATGGTTTCTTGAGCATGAGGGGTCAACCTTCATCCCCTGCAATAAAGGCATTGGACATAATAGTGGACATAACAGAAAATAAAGAGCACTTTGCTGAGCCTCCTGGTGAAGTCAAGCTTGTGATAGTGCAGCAAAAGACACAGCTCCAAAGGCAGACAATGAGGTGCTGGTATTATTTCAGTTTGAAGAGGGGAAGGAAATGAAAGTCTTAAGTGAAACAGGACAATGGGAGACAGTAGTTGCTGCTGAAATGGGAACATTGAGCACCCTGCAAAAGTGGTAGGAAGGAGAGACCCATGGGAAGACAGAAGCAAAAAATCTGGGAAGTTGGTGAGGTGGAATGTGTATGATTTGTGTATGTGACACCAATTTGCATGCATGTCAGCTATGGAAGTACAAGAGAATATTAATAAATGGGGAAAAGCAAACAAATAAAACAAAACAACCCCCCAAGAAACAAACAGGAATAGTATGGCAATGCTTTGTGCTTGACCAGTCAGATGCCTGTGTACTTACCTTAGAAATCCAATTTTTACAATGTCTGTGTCATCTGTTTAGAAAAGTCTCCCAGTCTCCAAGTCTTAGCGTCCATATGTAAGGGTGTTTCTCACTCCCACAAGCCTGCTGCTCTGTCTCAAGCAGAGATCTGGTCAGGCCCATGCAAGAAATTCTCCATTACCCCCAAGATTTCCTCTCAGTTATATTCTCCCCACTCTGTTCCTTGTCACAAATTCCAACAGCCCTGTTGTGTTTGGGGGTGAGTCTGTCTCCACACAGAAATCTATTTTTCCAGAATTGCACTTGTTCTGAAGGAAAAAAATACCTATTTTTGGCTTTCATCACTGTCCAGTTCTGGGTTTTCCTTTATTTTGATGATATGTGCATTGAAAGAACATGGACAAGATGGGTGTGGTCAGCATTTATAGGTTGGAAATGACAAGCTTGTGTGTTCAAATATAAAAATATATAGGATAAATTTTATTTATTTATTTATTTTTTGTTTTTTGGGTCACACCTGGTGATGCTCAGAGGTTGCTCCTGGCTTTGCACTCACAAATCACTCCTGACGGTGCTTGGGGGACCATATGGGATGCTAGGAATCGAACCCGGGTCGGCCGCATGCAAGGCAAACACCCTACCCTCAGTGCTATTGCTCTAGCCCCTAGATTTTATTTTAGAGGGTACACTTTGAGCATCCAAGTACTTCCTGTTTGCTAAAATCAAACAAAAATGAATAAACAAACTAAACATCTGCTTCATTTGCCATACAAGAGGAAATGTTTTGAGTTGAGTTCAATTTCACTAGTGTAGAGTCATTGGACTAAATTGGTTTTAAACAGTATCAGCTTAAAAATATCCCATCTGCCCTTCACTGAAGGTTCTCTGTAGGACATGCCTTGAATGCTGTGGTAAGAAAGGGAAAGCAAGCCCAGCTCTGTCTGGAGCTGGTGTCACTAGTTCTCCCCCCAGTGCTTCAAGAAGAGCACACAGGGATCAGACAGAACCCACTGCACTGCATATTTTTGCATTAGCAGAAAAGCAAAGCAAACTTCCTTGTGGTATTTGTTAAATGTCAGTATTTGAAAATAACAACAAAGACAGATTTTGGTGAAATTTGCAAAGTTCTGCGAGTACCAATGTGAATTTGCAGAGAAAAAAGGGGAAAAGGTTGGGGAGAAGGGAAAAAGGAGAATGTTGAGGTTTGGGTCCTGTCACCAACATTTCTGGGAATGTGTAAATATCAAATTGGAGCAGAGGAAGCAAAGAATAAGTTGATAACCTACATGGAATTTGAAATTCCTGTTTTAGAATGTTGTCCATAACTGGGTGACAATTGTTTATGTATATTGTCCCAAAGGTTAAAGTTAAGTCCCAGGAGATGATATTGGCGAGAAGGTGTATGGTGCTTGAATTTCCCAGCTATGCTGGAGGGAGAATTCGAGTAATTACCTGTGATGATGCTCCAGAGCCCAGTGAGTTGAATTTCTGCCTTCATGGATTTGTAGGTGGACAATATTGGACAACTTAGCATCCTAATTTTCTAGACCTCAGTGTCTATAAGTGACTCAGAATACTTCTGAGAACTGTTGTTAGGATTTATATCATATCTAAAAAGATCTTGAAGAGTGCCAGGAATGGATTAACACAAAGTACCTGCTAAATCTCATGGCAATCCCTTGAGTGAGAAATGTGCTGAAGATCAGCAGCAGTACTTGTGATTATATAACTAGAAACTTCTTTAATTTGAGATATTCTGGAATTTTCTATGAATGTTTTTGGAAGCCCGGACCCAGCAGTGCTCAGGGGTTACTCCTTGTTCTATGCTCACTTTTGGGGAGTCAGGGAATGGTGTGTGATGCTAAGGACTGAATTCAGGTCTGGTGAGTGCAAGGCAAACACCTTACCCACTATATTATCTCTCTGGCCCTTCTATTCTGAAACTGTTGGGATCGGGAGTTCCCTAGCCCTGGGAGGCGCGGAGAGACCAGATAGACACAATTCCTGCAGGAGTAAAAAACGGGGTTTATTTAGACCAGCATGCTGGGGCTCCGCAGCATACCCCAAAATGGGCAGTGGCTGAGAGCCCCGAACTTCTTCAAAGGGGATCTTATATAGGCCTTCACTGGCCGTTACAGCAAAGCCCGCGCATTTCATAGCCAATAGATTTGTAACAACATATACTTTCTTAACCAATCCATTTCAAAGTACCTCACTCCTTAGCCTATAGATTCAAAGATCAGCATTTACCTACATCGATTGTCAGCAAAAGCAAGGTTATAGCTGGAATCATTGAGCCTTAGGTAATCTCCCTTGACCATCCTCGTTTTGAGTTACCCAAGTCTGCAGGGTGCTTTAGTGAGACAATACACTCCAGGAAAGGGCAATTTCACCCAACCACCCGCATCCTGAGTTATCCTTTACCCAAATCTGCAGAGTGCTTTACTGAGACAATACATTTCAGGAACAGTAAATACACCTGAATCCTGTCACACTTGGTTTAGAAAGAAGTTATGCCCTGTTCACTTTCCAAGTCCCTTCTCCCCCAGGTGCAAAGCAGCCAAGCAGTTTTACCGAAAGCAATGTTGCAAGTTAGCTGAAGTACACAAAAATTTGATGCCCTAATATGGATTCTTTCAAAACGTCCCTTTAAGAATTCTCAGTCTTAAAATTACTATGAAGAAACCATTGGTGACAGTTCTTAATCTGTTTGTCTTTAATCCTTTGTTGGGAGAATGAATTCAATGACATTCTCTCCAGGGCAGATTTTGCAAAGAATATTTGGAAGCTTAGTTGTCTTAGAGAAACTTGTGGTGAGGGAAATGGAAAGGTCTGGGGTAGGGCTCAATGAGACTGGGGTTCCATGGGGAAAAAAAAGTTTGAAAAACTCTGGATTATATTTTCCCTGAAGAATCTTGGTGATCTTAGTTATTCAGTAATTATTTAGAAGTCTTATGAACCAGGTACCTATATGTCACTGTCACTGTCACTGTCCTCCCGTTGTTCATCCATTTGCTCAAGCAGGCCCAGTAACATTGTGAGACTTGTTACTGTGTTTGGCATATCAAATACATCATGGGTAGCTTGCCAGGCTTTGCAGTGTGGGTGAAATACTCTCAGTAGCTTCCTGGACTCTTCGAGAGTGGCAGAGAAATCGAACTTGTGTCAGCTGCTTGCAAGGCAAACACCCTACCCGCTGTGCAGCCCGCCTATGTAAGTGCTGTCACTGTCACTAAACTATAGGCTAAGAAGTGATGTGCCCTTAATTGGATTGGTTAGGAAAGTCTCTGTTATTACAAATCTATTGGCTATGAAATGCGCGGGCTCTACTTTAATGGTTGGTG
Source organism: Sorex fumeus (assembly GCF_029834395.1). Classification (NCBI taxonomy): domain Eukaryota; kingdom Metazoa; phylum Chordata; class Mammalia; order Eulipotyphla; family Soricidae; genus Sorex; species Sorex fumeus. Next base: position 16,704,830 of record NW_026606083.1, on the reverse strand, counting down.
AAGGCCTATATAAGATCTCCTTTGGAGAAGCTCAGGGTCTTTACCCAACCTGCCAGACTTGAGTGTCTGTGTAGGTGGTGGGACCCTGGCTCGCCAGTCTTACAATAAATCCTGCTAGCTGTTTGCAGTCTCTTGAGTCTCTTTGTCGTTAAAGGAAGATTTTGATCCGCGCCCTAACAAGAGGCAGTGGGGTTCTGGTTTTGTGCCCACAGAAATGGACTGATAAAACAGGTTATACATATTCTAGTCTTTTTTTTTTTCAAGAGGGAGGATGCAGAGCCTGTGCAATTGAGTAACAAAGAATATGCATTGCAGATACAGAGAAATCTTATCGGGGAAGGTGTTTTTTAAGATCAGTGACCTAGAGATCAGGACATCCCTACTGTGCACTCTCACTGGCTGCTACTGCCCAGTCAGAAATCGGATGTTTAAGGGTGGGGGTACCCCCGGGTGACTTACGCGAAGCAGGGAGGAGAAAGACGGCCACTTTCATCCACCTCTTCCACCCAGGACCCAGGGTTCCTGGGTTCTTGTCTCGCCTTGCAGAAAAGAATTTCAGGAGTAGACAAGCAGTGAAGTAAAACAGAGTTTATTTGAAGGTTTTTGCAAGAGAGGAGGAAGAGAAAATGGGAGAGAGTGGAGAGTAACGTGCTCAGGAGAGAACCTGGACTTCTCCAAGGGTGGAGAGAGAGCTCCTACACACATGCCAGCATTAGACATGAAAGTACACATCTCAAGAGCAGAGATGCTGGCGACACATGTGCTTAGCCACATAGGCACAAGAAGCACTTGGGCTTGGCAGCATATGGGAGCCCTTGTCCTTCCTTTGTTCAAGGTGGCCTTTATAGGGTTTTTTCCAATCTGCCCCCACACTGGGCTTCTATGGAGATCAAAGAAGTCCGTTGGTTGCTAAGGAGGTTACCAAGGGGGTTGGGAGTGGTGATGGTCTTCTTTGAAATTCCTTTCCAGGTCTTTTCTTTCTTTGGGAGTGTCTCTGGGTCTGTTGTTAGTGATAGGTGAGGGTCTTATCAGGCTTTTAGTTCCTGTTTTCCACAAGGTTGGCCTTGGCAACTTCAGGGCTATTCCCAGGAAATTTACTGCCATTGCCTTGGGAGGGGGTCTTCCCTATCTGCCTGACTATGAGTGCAAAAGTGTTCTTAAGGTTCCACTGTGGCCCTAGGTTCTTAAGGTTCCACAGAGCCAATAGGATGGTTGGTATAGCTCACCTGGGGAGAGATTGTCTTCAAATTGCAAGATCCGGGCTAGTCTCTTTTAGTTCTTCCTGACCCTAGAGAGTCCTTCTAAATTGTCAGGAGAAAGAGAAGGGTCAAAATTACCAAAAGCTTTGACACCTTAATAAGGGAAGAAAATTTGTTTCTTGAACATAAAAACTATAGGCCAGAATCAGTGCTAGGCACTTTCAACAGAGAAAGGTGATTTTTAAGTATCTAAGCAAAACTTTCACCTGAAAACCAACGGACTGTCTTTGGAATCATGAATAAACTTATATGATATGTGATTACTATGTAATACAGCCAAGCTGTTGGACTTTCCTGTCCACCACAAGTATTTATGCTATCAGCCAGAAGGGAATGAAATAGGTGCTGAGATCATAAATTGCACCCTCAAAAAAAGCCTGCTCTGAGCTGAAAGTGTTTGCATTAATATACAGTCCAGGGTTCCAACCACCTTCTGATACAATCCATTTACCCGGTAAATTCTAGAATAACTCCTATTTAGATGCCACCAAAACCTTCCCACTACTTACCATAGCAATGCTGAGTTTTCCAGAGACCGCCTATTTTTTTTTCTTTTTGGTCACACCCTGACCACACCTGGTGATGAGCAGGGATTACTCCTGGCTCAGCATTCAGGAATTACTCCTGGCGGGTGCTAGGGGGACCATATGGGATGCTGGGGATCAACCCCCCCCCCCCCCCCCCGCAAATGCCCTACCCACTGTGCTATTGCTCCAGCTCTCCAGAGACCACCTGTCTTTACAGTGACATCTTCTTGTCAGCTAGTGGTGATGTAGGCAGATAGACAGGGAAGGCCCCCTCCCAAGACAATGACAAAAGCCAGTCCAGCAGAAAATAGGAAAACAGGAACTAAGGCTTAACAAGACCCTCACCTTGCTCAAGCAGCAGACCCAAAGAAGCTTTAGCAGGAACAAAAGCCCAGGAAAGGAATTTCAAAGACCATCACCTTTCCCAACCCCCTGGTAACCTCCTTAGCAACGGGCCCACCTGGGGGCAGGTTGGAGAAACCCTATAAAGGTCACCTTGAACAAAGGAAAGACTGGGATATGCTGCCTGAGCCCAAGTGCTGCTGTGCCCAAGTGGCGAAGCACATGTGGGCTGAGCACATGTATCGCCTGCATCTCCCCTCTTGAGATGTGTACTTTCATGCTTTTCTGTCTAATGCTCGGATGTGTGTAGGGGCTCTCTCTGCCCTTGGAGAAGCCCACGTTCTCTCTTGAGTACGTTACTCTCTCTCTCTCTCTCACTCTCTCCCCCTCCACCCTTAAAAATCCTCCAAATAAAATCTATTTATTTCACTGCTTGTCTACTCCTAAAATTCCTTTCTGCAAGGCGAGACAAGAACCCAGTAACCCTGGGTCCCGGGTGGCAGGGGCGGTTGGGGAGAAAGTGACCGTCTTTCTCCTCCCCGCTTCACATAAGTCACCAGTGGGACCCACCGACATCAGTGGGAATTGTAATTTGAAGCTTAAAAAAAGCCAAAAGACAGAGATAAACATACTATCCTGTCCAGATTCTTCAGAAAGTTTTAAAAAAGCATAGTTTAAATGTAATGAAATGTTGTTTTATAGACACCATGGCAGCTGTAAAATAGGAAGAAGTCTCTGAACCTACAGTTTGATTTAAGATAACTGAGGCTTAACAGAGAGAGAAAAAATTTAAAAAATTTATCTGTGCCTATGTTCTAGTCTTTAAGAGTTAAAGGACATCCGGGCCATTGTCCTTCTCAGAGCAAATAAATACTTTTTAAATTTATATTTTGTATCTTCTGCTTTATTGGCAATGGTTGCTCGTGCTGATGAGGAGATGAATCTCCAAATATTCCTAAATATGTCATGCCATGCATCATTTATTTTTCTTTTAAAATGGAATTTAGAGAGTTGTGTTTATTCTGATTTTATATAAAATGAACCAGAATATACTATAAATGTGATTGAAGTAAACTTTAAATTTCATGTTCTAATAGTTGGTGCTGGAGAATGGTAAACAGAGCAACAATAGCACCAACAATAAGTCCTGAAAATTTAAACAAACAATAGTACAAACAACCAACAATAATTCCTGAAAATTTAAGAAGACAATGAATAACTATAGTATTCTAGAATTTTCACTTCCTTTGAACAGATTCTAAAAGGACTCATATGTAATATGTACTAATATGTCAAGAATGAGCAGAAGCAAATTTTCCATAAAGTTAGATTAGTCCAGGGAAATCTTCTTTTATAAAGAAAAGGTAGTTTTACATAGGTTTTGATATATGACTTGATTTTCACACCTTTTTTGAGCTAAAAAATGGCTCATTTCTCATTTTCTTAGTAATCTCAGAGCCATGTACCCATGAATATTTTTTTCTAGATATAATTTGTTAGAGGAGAAGGAGATCTGACTAAGAGAGAATTAGTTGTAGAGTTTACAAATTTATTTCTGTTTTTTGTCTCCTGGTACTGCCTTGTTCCTGACCCCATTCACCAAGTGCTATCATCAGCTCATGTCATAGATATGACATAGAGAAGAAAATTTGAGAAGTGAGTTAAAATAACAATGAATTTGTGAACTATAATACCAGTTGGTCATTACCAGAGGGAAAGGGAAAAGAAGTTGGTTTATACATGGGGACAGTAGATGAAGGGGAGTATTGGATTTTCAGTGATGAACTTAATCTTGTACATGCACATGTTTCTTTCCAACAATGTCCAGTAGAGACTTATACAATAACACAATATTACTTTCTTTTGTAAAAAAAAAAGTGACAAACAAGAAGTACAATATTCTCTTGTGACTTCCAGAAGCCTAAACACTAAAGACATCTAGATGAATTTTTTTTTTTAATATGATGTTCTTGGTGAGAGCCAAAGGCCTGGTAGAATCTGGTATAGAAATTCAAGGGAAATGGGAACCAATGTAGAAAGAGTTTCCTTGGTAGGGTGGTAGATAAGAGAGAGAAATTCAGAGTTTGCCAGTATTGAGAAGACCAGGGTAAATGGTTACATGTCAATTCTAAGAAAAATGTCATCCATCCCTGGTACACTGGAGAGTGTGTATTTTATATTTTTCAAAGTGTGTCAAGTATTTCCACAGCTGAAGCTCCTTGTATCAGAATAGGAAGGTATCTTCTAATTTTATTTTAGTGTATCTGTGTGTACATATGCCCCAATTGTGCCCATCATCAGTGCCCAAATCAGTGCCCAAATATTCTGATATTATCAAATGAAATATGACCAAGTCAATTAAAATTTCCATTTCTGTTTCTTATACTGTCTATAAAAAAATAAATAAAAATTAACTTCCGAGAAGAATCTGACCAAGTGTTTTTAAAAATATAGTGAGGGACACTTCACAAAACTGCCCATGTCCCTGCCTCCAATTACCCATAAGCACCCCTAATCATGGCATCTGCTTGGGGACACACCCTATATCGTTCCAGTCCGAACCAGTGAGTCATCTCAACATCTGACAGCCACTAGCCATGAGAAAGTGAAACAGTCCATTCATTCATCCATTTTAATAAACCCTACAAATAGTTATTGAGTTTCTCCTATGGCCAGCCTCCTTTGCAGAGTCTGGATAGAGAAAACATTGAGTTTTTCCCTTCATGGCTCATCCATTCTCTTGGGGATACAATAAACAAAAAGTCAAAAACAAAACAAAACAAAAACATGGCAATCAGTAATGTGAATTGAAATAGAAGCTGGGGAGTAGAGAAGGAATCCCAGTGGAGAAGAGATGTGAGAGCAGAGATTGTAAGGGGAAGAAAGTCTGGATGATAAGAGCATCTGAGTGAAAAGACAAGTAGGGTGTGAGTTGTATTTGAGTTCTGAGCTTTCCAGAGTAGGAGTTCTTGGAGAAACAGTGAGGAATCCTGGGCACTAGAGAATAGAGGTGAGCTGGATTTTAGCCATGCTGAGTTGAACATGTTTCCTTGGACCGGGAAAACTTATTCTAAAGAGAAAAATCTGTTGGTGGATGTTAGATTTTATTCTAGGTGCTTGAGGAAGCCAATGAAAAGTGTGGGATTCCCTGTGAAAAGTAGGAGTGGGGTTGTGTCATTGAATAAACAGTACATAAAAATGTACTACAAATCTCCAGAATAGTAATATTACAAGGCAGTGTTTATGATACTCCTAAGGGACCAGGTAAGAGGCAACAAGTCCTGCAGAGCCCAGATTAACACAGGCTGAGCTGGCCATGCTTCTTAGAGACACTTGGTATATATACTGTCCCTGTTAGAGCATGAGATATTTTTTTGCTTAGTTTCAACATATTTTTTTTTATTAGTGAAACACCATGAGGTACAGTTATAGACTTACAAATTTTTGTGCTTGGGTATCAGTTATACAATGATCAAGTACCCATCCCTTCACCAGTGCCCATCCTCTACCACCACGGGTCCCAGCATCCCTCCCACCCCCATCCCCCCCATCCCACCCTGCCTCTGTGGCAGGACATTCCCCCTTGTTCTCTCTCTCTCTTCTTTTGGGTACTGTGTTTTGCAAGAGAGGCATTGAGTGGCAATTATGTTTGGTCTATAGTCTACTTGCAGCATGCTTCTCCCATCCTCGGAGGATCCTCCCAACACCCTTTATTTGGTGCTCCCTTTTCTATCTGAGCTTCCTCTTCCCCTAGCATGTGTGGCTGACCTCCAAGTCAAGGAACAACATTCCTGGTACTAATCTCAGCCACTCCTGGGTGTTAGTCTCCCATTTTGTTACTTTATCAATGTGAGCTATTTTGAATTATTTTTAAAAGATCAGCTATGTGGGACACATCTGGGGAAAGACTATATGGTTAAGTGTTGCAAAACTCTCTGTTGCTGATACCTTCTTTGGGTGTCTAAATTGGGCAACCTGAAAAATTTGAAAGTAAGGACTTTCAGTTTGATTTTTCTCTTTAGAATAAGTTTTCCAGGCCCATGGAAACAATCAAATATATAGTTTCTCCTTTCTTTCTTCACTCCTCCTACTGTTCCTGGAATTCCATAATGAAGTCGATCATCTCATTTTTTTTCAAGGCCATTTAGCATTGGTTAATTTCCAACAGAAAAGAACTGCAATATGTAATGCATGCCTAATGTTTGGTAGAATACTTGGAACATTTAGGGCTGCCTTCCTTTCTCAATTCATGATAAATAAGGTCCTCTGAGGGATGATACACAATAATGTCTGTGCTGAGAAATATGGAGAGTGTCATATTAATTCTCAGGACCTTATGCCATATGCGAATATTAATCCTAAAAGATTATATTCTCAGAAATTTTCAATCAGAAATCTAATACAAAGTATCTTACATATTTTAGGTGAATTTTTTGGTACCAACTTATCCCCAACTAACTTAGAGATAGACACACACATACAGTCTGCTATCTGTAAACTTAGCAGGATTCTGTTAGTACTGATTAGTACAGGGAATTGTGAGAGGAGGTGATGGGTATGGGAAGATAAGGCAGGGGAGAAAGATGACTCCCTCATTTCCTGTGGTGTCACTTTGTTGACTAAAAAACCTTCCTGATATTTTCAATGTATTTTTTTCACTTTTATAACCAGCTTTTGTTGGTGGTGCTAGAGCAAAGAATAGGAAGTTCCACCTACCTCTCCATAAGGGTAACACCATTTTGTCTTCTCACACCAGCTAAACAAATGAGGAGCAATGTTGTTGACCAAAACAATATATCTCTGTGCACTTGCCCTTTAGAACGGGGTTCATATTTAGTTCAGATGTGGAATGGTACCCAGCTTCATGTTCATAGGAACACCGTGGTACCAAATGCCCCTGCAATCACCCCTGACTAAAGCCAACCTTTAGTGTGCCAATTAGAAGTGAGCCAATTCTTAGGGTTGAGTCCTTAAAGACAGATTTAAGACTCACATCAATGCAAATGTACCCTGCTCTAGTTCAGAGTAGATGTGAAATCAACTTTTTGTCTGAGTTTTATAAATGAAACATTTTGTCATGAATGAAATTTTAGATTAACAGCAGTGGATTAGTACATGATTTCCTCACATATTACCCTACATTGGGCATTATTATTTATCAAATTAGCAGGCCTTGTCCCTGCATCCCTGAAAGTGTTTACTTGCTTGTTTCATGTTTCATAGACTTTTTCTGGTGTAGCCAGCTCCACAAATTCTACCTCCCTCATTGCAATCCTCATCATTTCTCGAGTGGGGATGGGGGGGGGGGCACACTGGTGGTGCTAAGGGCTTTCTCTGGCTCTGCACTCAGCATAACTCCTAACAGTCTTGGGAGACCACATTCAGTGCTGAGGATCGAACCTGGCTCAGTCTCATATAAGGCAAGTACCCTCTCTGCTGTACGATGACTCTTGCCCCTCCTTATCCTCTTGTGCAAAGAATCCCTCAAGGGTGGAGCTTCCACCAGCACTCACAGGTTGGAGACTTGGGCATGGATCCAGTCCCCCTGGCTTACCATGACCATGGTTCTATTGTTATTTTCAGTATCCTCCTTTGAGCATTAGCTCAAAATGTGTCAAGTATTTTCACAGGTGAATATCCTTATACAGAATAGGAAAGTGTCTTCTAATTTTATTTTAGTGTCTCTGTGTGTGCGCATGCCCCCAAATGGGCCTACTGTTATCAGTGCCCAAATATTCTGATATTATCAAATAAAATACAATCAAGTCAATTAAATTTTCCACTTCCATTTCTTTTACTGTCTATAGAAAAAAATGAATAAAAAGCATTAGCACAGTGCCTTGTACAAAATAGGTAGCACCCCTCAAATCGTAATTTAGTTTTATTATTCCTATGAGAATGTACCTTCTCTTCTACAGTCTGTGCAGCATAATTATACTTTTACATAAAATATAATTTCCCCTTCCATCTTTTATTTAAATGTATTTTTTATTTACAGGAAATCAAAGCATACACAAAATACCCAAACATTAAATATTCCTGGGCTACAATTTCCACTTTGTTTGGGGCTCCTAAGCTTTGGAATAATTTTCTGGCTCAGATGTAATTTATCTCCGGTTGTTCACTAGTATAAATACTCCTGCAGAGAACATCTGTGTATACAAAACTTTGTCTAAATTTCTGCTTATTTCTTTAGGGTAGACTCCGAGGAGTGGAAATGTTGAATTTTAGTATAAGGATGTTACTTTTATATAACGTTACATTATTTTCCAGAATGTTTAATTCCAGTTATTTTCTCTATTCTAGGGTAAATTGGTACAAACTCCTGTATTATACTCTTTAGTGAATGCAGAACTTGTGTTTGAACCCCTTCCTCATCTAAGACTTAAATATGTTCTTGTTGTTGCTCTGCCACTGTCACTGTCCTCCCGTTGTTCATCGATTTGCTCCAGCGGGCCCACTAGCATCTCCATTGTTAGACTTTTTGTTACTGTGTTTGGCACATTGAATACTCCTGGTAGCTTGTCAGGCTCTCGGAGAGGGGTGGAGGAATCGAACCAGACTTGGCTGTGCTGGTTGCTCGCAAGGCAAACACCCTACCACTGTGCTATCATTCCAGCCCGTTGTTGCTCTAATCTGCATATTTGAATGTTTCCATACCCTTGAAACCCCTTGTTCACTGGTCCTCTGAGATCATCTACCCCAATGCTTTTCCTTCTGCTTCCTGTTTGTTGTCTGTTCCTTAACTATGTGCTGGAGGGTCCTAAGAGTTAGTCATTAGGATACATGACTTGCTTGCTCTACATTCATTTCTTGGATGATCTAATTGTCCTCATGGCCTTTAATATCATATATATGTCAAATACAACCAAATTTATATCTCTAGTCCAGACATCCTCTCTTGAACTTCAAATCCATAAATCCATTTTTCTGCACAAATATCTTCACTTAGAGGTCTTATATAAAGAAAAAAAGAGACATTTCAAACATAAAATATTCCACACTGAATTCCGATGTTTCCTTACAAATTTTTCCACATTTGGTCTTATGTACTTTGTTAGAGGAAACACTTTCAGACACAAATCCCAAACTCTGGACTCCCTGTGGATTCCTTTCTCTCTCATTTATATCTAATCCACTAGCAAGGCACTTTTGCATCTTCTTTAAATATGGCTGTGATCTCATTATCACTGTAACAGAGATAATTTTTCACCTTAATGAAATCTTTTTTTCTTTTTAATTATATTGAATCACTGTGAGATAGTTACGAGATCAAACACCCATCCCTCTACCAGTGCACATTCCCCACCACCAATAACCCCAGTCTACCCCCTTTCCCACCTTCCCCCTGCCTCCATGGTAGACAATATTCCCCATACTCTCTCTCTATTTGGGGGCATTATGGTTTGCAATTCAGACACTGAGACGTTATCATGTTTGGTCCTTTATCTACTTTCAGCACACATCTCCCATCCTGACTGATTCCTCAAGCCATCATTTTCTTAGTGATCCCTTCTCTATTCCAGCTGCCTTTTCCCCTTTGCTCATGAGGCAGGCCTTCAGCTATGGAGCAATCAACCTGTCCCGCTAATCTACTATCCTTAGGTGTCAGCCTCATGTTATGTTGTTTTATACTCCACAAATGAGTGCAGTCCTTCTATGTCTGTCCTTCTCTTTCTGACTCATTACACCTAGCATGGTACTCTCCATGTCTAACCATTTATAAGCAAAGTTCATGACTTCATCTGCATAGTATTTCATTGTGTAGATGTACCAAAGTTTCTTTAACCAGTCATCTGTTCTAGAGCACTTGGGTTGTTTCCAGATTTCACCTTAATGAAATCTTTTTTTTAAAATTCTTTTTTCTTTTTTTTAAGTCTGTAACTGTATCTCACAGTGATTTATTAAAATAAAATTCTAGAAAAGGTAGAATAAGCTAACATTATATTGATACTCAAAGTAGACAGAGACAAAAAAAAAAAAAAAGAAAAACTTCAATCACATCTCCTTGGTGAACATCAATGCAAAAATCCTCAACAAAATCTTAGCAAACAAAATCCCACAACAGCCTATCATAAATATCATACCCCATGATCAAGTGACATTCATTCCAGGGTTACAAGTATGGTTTAGTATATGTAAAATAATTAATGGAAGATATAGCATCAGTAAAATGAAAGATGAAACTCACATGATGATCATGTCAATTAATGAAAAGTTTTTACAAGATTCTACATCCACTCATGATTAAACATCCTCAAAAAAGTTGGAGTAGACAGGACCTTCCTCAAGTCTATTTATAATATGCACACAGAAAATATAATTATTTATTTATTTATTTATTAGTGAAACACCATGAGGTACAGTTATAGACTTATAAATTTTCGTGCTTGGGTTTCAGTTATACAATGATCAAGTACCCATCCCTCCACCAGTGCCCATCCTCCACCACCATGGGTCCCAGCATCCCTCCTACCCCCAATCCCCCCCGTCCCACCCTGCCTCTGTGGCAGGGCATTCCCCCTTGTTCTCTCTCTCTCTTCTTTTGGGTACTGTGTTCTGCAAGAGAGACATTGAGTGGCAATCATGTTTGGTCTATAGACTACTTTCAGCATGCTTCTCCCACCCTGGGAGGATCCTCACAACACCCTTTATTTGGTGCTCCCTTCTCTATCTGAGCTTCCTTTTCCCCTAGCATGTTTGGCTGGCCTCCAAGTCATGGAGCAAAATTCCTGGTACTAATCTCAGCCATTCCTGGGTGTTAGTCTCCCTTTTTGTTGCTTTATGTTCCCCAGATGAATGCAATCTTTCTCTGTCTATCCAGCTCTTTCTGACTCATTTCGCTTAACATGATACTTTCCATGTAGTACCACTTGTATGTAAATTTCATAACTTCATCTTTTCTAACAGCTACATAGTACTACTCCACCTTAATGGAATCTTGAAATAGTTCTGAAACTTATTAGTGACCAGGCTTCCCCTTTCTCAATCAGCCCATTTAGTCCACATCTCACTTCTTCACTTTCTAGAAGGACTGAACATGCACCCAAATTCTGTAGGCAAATTAGTACTTATTCAGTGATAGCTCTGGTAGTGCTCAGGGGATGATGAGATACCAGGGATCAACTTGCATAGCATATGCATAGCCCATTGAGCTCTCTGGTCCATTGTAAACTATTTTAGGTCATTAATGGATCATCATAACTCTAAAAGATCATTATATTTTAAAGAGGAAAAAAATCAGTCTTTGAGAGTTCTGCTGCATGAAGTTCTCTCAATGGGTACAAATGTTCTTACAGAGTTCCCATTGGCAGAAAATGGACCGCAGGAAAAAGACATTTGTAAACTGGAGAGCAGATGAGAGGCTGCTCAGGAAGCTCTCAATGATGAGAAGATTCTGGATTGATGCAGATTAGAAGGGCCAAGAGCAATCTCCCCACTTAAAACCCTCACCTTGACCTTCCTCTTCCTGTTGAGGCAGGAACAGGATCATTCTCATGTCTGTGAGCTGTGGCTGCTAAGTCTTTTATCAGCTGTGGTTTCATGTCAAGGAAATCAAACGGACACAGCAACCTGTCTGAATACATGCACTCCTACCCAGGCGCCTCCATAAAGCTTCCTATCAGGCTGCAAAGTCAAAAAAATTGAAAATCCAAGTGAGTTCCTATCAACCCATCTATATACACTCCCCTGCCACCATTTCTCATGTTTGTGCAGTGGGGGAATCTTCTGTGACAGGGCAATTCTCCAGTTCCCTTCTCTAACATCAGGGCTCCTTTCTCATCTGTCCTACTACTGTTTAACCTGCTGAGTTTGGTTCTTATTCAAATACCAACCATTTTCCCCAGAAGATGATATCAAATTAAATTCCCATCAGCACCCCTTTACAAAAGGTAGACTTCATTTTTTTGCAAGTTACTATTTATCTTTCTTTCAATGTGCTCTTGCTTGCTTGCTCAGAGTTTTGCTTCTAGGCATCCTAATGCAGGCAGGTCAAAAACATTCTAGAAAGAAATAAGAGGCAAAGTTCTATGGCATTTCAAATAATTTATGCATCCCATCCTCTAGACTTACAGCCAAACTGCAGCAGGAAAAATTTACTTCACATTCTTTGAATATTTTAGCCACAATGAATCCTTTTGGAACAAAATTGAAATTGCTATTATACAAAGAAACCTGGGTAGGAAAATAGTCCAATATTATTCTGCAATCCCCAAATGCTTGTGACATTACCCCCCCACTCAATCACTGTGCCGATCACCCCCAAATGTCAGGAAAGTGTCTGATTGGAAGAAGTTTAAAGGATTTAAGTAATGTTTGTTGAGTTGCTTAAGTGCAATGCACATTTAAAAAGGGGTTAATTAACGTTTATCAAGAGACTCTGGCACTTTTGCCGTCTATTTACACTGGAATGCCAAGGGCATTTCTGTGTGTTTTTAAAGTGATAGCAACTCAGTGGAAATAATAAGCTTATTACTAGTCAGAGGCAGGGGTAACTACATAGCTTAGAGTAACAAATTCAACATGAGTGTGTGTGTGTGTGTGTGTGTGTGTGTGTGAATTTGGGAGTGGAGCATGTATGTTTCCAAGCAGTGCCAGGGAGCCACTTCTGGCGATAGTAGGTTAAATGGACTGGGCAGTTCCATGCTAGGGCCTGAGGATCCAGTGCTGCTCAAGTCCTGTGGTGTTGGGGAACCACCAGTGTTACACTCAGATGCAGGGGATCCTCTAGAATGATACCTAGTGATGTTCTGGAGGGCACATGCTGCCAGGGATTAAACTTGGTGCTGTCTTCCCAGCCTCTCAACAGGGAGCTTAATTGCTTGGTTTTTTTGAAATCACTTTTTAACCTTCCCAAAACTTTACATTTTTTTAAAAAATTTTGACCCGGAGAAGCAGATGTATAGAAGGCATTGTATGTGAGTGTGTGTGTGTGTGTGTGTGTGTGTGTGTGTGTGTGTGAGAGAGAGAGAGAGAGAGAGAGAGAGAGAGAGAAAGAGAGAGAGAAACAGAGACAGAGACACAGAGACAGAGACAGGGACAGAGAGCCAGAGATAATGTTGCCAGGATGGGACCAAGAGCTTTGCATATGTACGACTTGAATTCTACCACTCAGTTCTCCAGCCAGCTCTCCATGGCATCTCTTCACTTACCCACTCCTGCATCAGGCAAACCAGGCTCACTTGTGGTGGCGGTTTCCCAGTAGACCTGCTGTCTACACTTCTGTACCTCATCTGCCCCTCTCTGTTCAAGCCACAGGTTAGAAGTTGGTTAATGAATAAAATCCAGCTGCTGATGTCCGTCCTAATTGGTCCTTCCTTATCCAAGACAAAGTCTCCACTGGTGCATAATGAGAATGAACTTGAACTGAAAGACCATGATCAATAAAAGGAGTCGGCTCCCTGGCAGCCAGCTGGCCTCCTTTAGCATAGTCACCTTCATAGTTTCCCCACTGGCTTGATCAAGTGTTACCTGTTTCCTTGGAGTGCTTTGAAATACTTCTGTACACCCTTCAAGTTATCCAGACAGTTTGCATTGAAATTCTCCCAGGATGAGGGCTGCCTCAAATTTTGCATGCTTTGTCTTGTGTACATCTTAACATCATGGATCTAAAATCAGTTCTGCTTCCGCCCTTTAGTATTATTTCACTTCATCAAGCCCCTGGTCCCTGTGGGGAACAGATCATCCCAATACCTTTTTTTAACTCAGATTTGCTGAGCTTTGTAATAACCAAAATACTCCAGATGGAGCACTTACTAATATATTCATTCTAAGGACATCTTGATGGGCCAAGTCAAATGGTTGGATCATTTACTTCAGGCATAATATATCAAATGTTTTCATTTATGTAAGTATCTCTGGACCAGAAGGAAATTGAGGGTCTATATGTCAAATTCCTGTCTTAACCTCAACCTGGAGAAGTTAATGTCCATTTCCGGCAGTCTTGATTATCGGTATAGTCTTGGGATTTTTTAGAAGACAGAAAAGAAAGTTTTTCTTGTACTGAGAAGGTTATTACCTTGGAAAATAAATATATATATATTTTGATGGAGGTGGGGAGGTAAGGGGAGAGAGAGAGAGAGAGAGAGAGAGAGAGAGAGAGAGAGAGAGAGAGAGAGAGTGTGTGTTAAGGCACGTGCCTTGCACATGGCTGACCCCAATTCAATCACTGGCACCAAATATGGTCCACTGAACACTGTCAGGAATGCTTCCTGAGCACAAGTCAAAAGTAATCCCTGAAAACCTCTGGAAGTGGTCCCCCAAACACAACAAAACACACAAATACAAACCAAAGAAAATATATGTTGCTAGAAGAAATGACTCATGGGAATGAAGCGTTTTACACGGTGATAGGGGTCATGGTGTATCTGGGTTCCATTTGGGGGCTGGGCATGTGGTGCTACACTCAGAGAACTCAGTAGCCAGGGAGAGAAGTGAGGCCTGCAGGGGTTCACAGGTGACCCCCAGCATTCTCTGCAACTGTGATTTCTCTCCCAGCCATTATTTGGCTCAGGGATGATCTTCATAAAATCCACCAGAATAGATGGTACCTGTTTCCACATGCATTCTCTGCTTTGAAGATACACTCTGAAGTCCTAGGGATGTCACTGGGAGCTTGAACTCCCCAGCCTCACCCACTCTCCAGTCATCTCTCCTGCTCCCTTGACTGCAGCTCATCCATTTGCTTACAACCATCTTGTTCTGGTGTGTCCTTGGTAAGGACAAACTTTCCTAGCAAGAAAGCTTTAGTGGGAAATCTGCAGACAGCTGGCCTAGCTGTTCTATGCCTAGAGTGATGCTGCAGAGTTGTGAGTTCAACTGCTGCCACCAGGGGATCCAACGAACACCACAGGGTATGGCCCTATGACCCCTGAGTCCTGAGCTGACAACAAAACTTCAGTTCCTATGGCCCAATGGGCCCAGCATCTCAGGCTGGTAGAATTATCAAATTAACACCAGGCAGCTGTGCCCAACAGCTCAGGCTGGGGAAGTCATCAAATTAACATCAAACAGATTAGTTGGAAAAAAGAACAAATTTAATTGTATATGTATGGAGGAGCCACATGGATATAAATTTGCATGCAAATGTGACTAAACAAGTGTTTCATCCTATGCTGAGAAATGGTGGGATAGGGCCCTGGGTTTAGGGAGGAGAGGAGGGAGGCCCATGTGATGATGAGGACCAGCTGTTTGCCCTGCCAGGTAGATAGGCTTCAGTGATGGAAAAGTTAGCTTTTGGAGATGATCTTAAAATGGGCTAGCCTCCCAGTTTTCATAGTTCTAAGTGACTAAGGAAGCAGCAGAAGTCTCTCTTTGACTTGGCAGGACTTCAACTGCCCTCAGCTTGAAATTATCCACATGTCAAAGTGACAGATCAGTTATGTCAGGAAGGCGTGTTCTGGGCATGTTAGCTGGGGATGTGTGGACTGGCCTTCAAGATCAAGTTCATATACTTGCTCTCTAAAATCTCTCAGACATAATTAAGTCCCCCATCTCTGTAATTCCATTGCACCGTGTAAGTAGTTCTAGTCCAGGACCCATAACCAACAATTTGCCATCTTTGGTCCAATTCTTATCTCCCCCACTATCCTGTAGGTTGCTGAAAGTTGTCATATCTTTTGCTTTGTTTTTGTAGCCCTGGGACTAAACATGCCAGTATTCCTCAACATTTTTTTCTGATTATGGTCCACTCACAACTTTGTCTCCCTCCTGCAATCCCCTGTCCTTCTAACTGGCCTCTAGTCTTGTGCCATCACCACCTCCATTGATGCAATTTTAACCTGTGGCTTCCTTGGGATATTCTGGGGACCCACAGTGGGCTACATGGGCCTTGTTTAGAAATACTGAGGTATGCTAAAAGTACAAGTTAGACATTTAATACACATTCATTAATGGACTCAGGGGATATAATTACCAGTGGTTTGCAGAGACTGATTCTGTAACTGGCTTGCATAAGGGGATCTGAGAAAAGACCTGCTCTCCAGATTTATGAGTTAAATCAATAGCTAATTTAAAATGAATTATATGATTATCATTGACTTCTTGAAAGTATGGATTATTCAGGGTCATTTCCACAGAATTATTTCAAGAAATGGCGCATGCTACATGTTTTATTTTTGTGTGTTTTTGTTTTTGTTTTAATGCTCACATTCCTGTTTTTCTATTCTTTTACTTCATATAAGAAAATGTTTTCTCTCACTATAGAGATGATTCACACCATTTAAAGTTGCACACCCCTATGTGCAATGTTTAATCAATGCAATCTGAAAGAGCCACATCAAGGCAATATTTTTTTAAAAAAATCATTGTCTAGTTGGCTTGATGAAAGCCACTGCCTGGAATTCTCCCATAGCTTCTGGCACTTGGCTCCTGGTCCTGGTCTACATGTACCCGCAGTGGCTAAGAGGAGAATCTGAGCATCTTGGATAGATTGCAAGGAAAGAATATTTGAAATTCAAAAATTCTCATTTCAAACATTCTAATAAATGAGTTGAGGCACACATTCCAAAAGCTCCTTAGAAATATGTCCAGTTGCTTCCAGTCTGGGCAAAGGGGGAACAGTAAAAAAACAAAAACAAAACAAAAAAAAAACTTCAGTTGCTTTCCCCCCCCCACCAAAAAAAAAAAAAGAACATTGGAATTTGTAAAAAAGGACTGGCAACAGAGACAAGAAGTGAAGAATCTCAGATTATTTCAGTGACAAGATTGAAAGGGGCAGCCTCAACCCTATCTGATCTAGAACTTAATATTTGAGCTCTGGGGATTGCCAGTGGGGCCTAAACTGCCATCCAGTTACACAAAACAGCAGTCTGCACCTCCCATTTCTTACAGGCCATCCTGATTCATACCAGCTACCCCAAGAGGGTATCAAAGAGAGAAAGGATTTGCCATTGAGTCACCAACTCACAGCTCTATGCAAATTTTCTTCCACAATAAGGTGTTTTGAAAATGAACATTGGAAAAAAAATGTGTATAAAGACAAGGACCAAACAATTTAAGAAATTAAACCAAAATGATCATTTATTTTTTTATTCTGTAGTCAGAGATAATAGCAGTATTACATAAATTGCTCCCTTCTCCATTCTCTTAGAGCCCCCAAACTGTTGACTCCAACAGAAAGCAAATAAAACATGACTTACTTTTGAAATAAGCAACCAGCAAAAGAGAAAGTAAGTGATATTTTGTCCTTACCAGCCTCCAGACCCTTAAAGAAGAACACTGTCACCATGGGACCATATAAACCTGACTGTCTCACAAAATTATTACTAGTAAGTAAAATAACATTTTCCTACACACTATTTGCAGAACCAGAAGAACTGCAGAAAAGTTTGGTTCAAGAAGCTGTGTGCAAAACATTTGAATGAATTATTGCGATCATAATGATGCCCAGGTAAAAGATATATAGCAAATGAATGCACTGTAGGTAAATACATTTAAACTTAAGATAATGATTCATGCGGGGAGAATGGTGAAAGAGCTCACTGGAGTAGAGAGCTTATGAATGATTCAATCTAAACAGAGGATTCTGATACAGGCCACATTCATTTTGTTATGAGACACTCTGAGTGTATGTTCAGATGTGATCCTTTTCCATTTGCCGGTCTAGGGAGGTCAAGTGCAAAGTCTCATAAACAAAGCATATGCTCTTCTGTCATGGAAAGAGTATGAATACATCTCATCGACACATGATATCAGTGTCTCACTGGTGTCTAGGAAATTGGAGTAAATTGAAAATGCCCAGCTTCCCATGCCCCACGTTAAATGAAATTTTGCAAGACTTTGCAATAGCAGCGGTGTCCGAAAAGACATGTCCTTGATCAGATGCATAGGATTTCCAAAGTCAATGGAAAGCTCGTATGAAGTGTTTGCATTTGCCCAGGCGGTTTTGCCTTTTGTTGAGCTTGACTGGCT
The DNA here is from genome assembly GCF_029834395.1 of Sorex fumeus. NCBI lineage: Eukaryota > Metazoa > Chordata > Mammalia > Eulipotyphla > Soricidae > Sorex > Sorex fumeus. The sequence goes on along the minus strand of NW_026606083.1, from coordinate 16,686,790 downwards.
TGAGAGGATCTGATGGTGCCCAGTGCTCTCTGTTAGCCTCACCACAGTGAGCTTTGTGATGATGACAAGGAGACAACTGTGCACAACTTGGAAATGATTTCCAAATATTCTGCACACTGGTGCAACTGGCATAAAACACAAACAGTCCCCCTGGGTGCTGGCTTCTCCTTTCACACTTCAGCATTTCAAATGACTACAAGCATGACTACCAGAAGCTGCGGCCAATTTTTGGCAAAAGTACCCAGAATCCTACTTGGCATTAAAAGTCTGGTTATTTTTTATCCCCTGAAATAATGTACTTACCAGGCACTGTCCATATGCCCAAATGAGGAAAATTAAAGATTTATTTTGACCAATAAAGAAACTTCCTCTTGCTCACTTAGAACCCAAGTTTTAAAAATATACACAGAATCTCAGTCTAAAGAAACTTATTTCCCCTGAAAATGATTTTTAACAATTTTCAGCAAAAGAAATTGATTTGATGGTATTTTGAGAGTGATCCAGTGAAAGACACTTACTTTGATCTTTTTGCTTCTGCTATAAATAGGACAATCGATGCTTAGAATTGACTAGAATGTCTGGTTGGTATTGTTGAAGTCTGGATTCTAGGATGGACAAAAGTCTCTGTGTCTGAATACAAGCTTTTACTTATGCATTCCTTGAGAAACATTATTATTCTTCTTTGGGTTTGGGGGCCACATCTGCTGATACCCAGGGCTTCTGATTCTATTTTTAGGGATCAATCCTAGTGGTGCTCTGGGGACTATCAGCTGTGCCAGAGTCAGCAACATGTATGAGAAGTGCCAGAGTGCACTACCTGGCCCCTCAAAATAGTATTTCAAAATTTTATTTAGTAGCTTGTGTATGGTTGACTAATCTCATGGCCCTGGTATAAAAATCAAACTATGACTATGCCCTGTAAATTGGATGGAGATAAAAATAAAAAGTCTCTTTTCTTTGCTCACCAATTAATTTCCTAGAGGAACTGCTTTAGGATTAGTTCCCTTAAGGGGTGCCAATGGACAATGACTGAGTTTGGGGGTATCTTTTATTATTTGCATATCAAATTTTTCAGTGTATCTTTTGGCCCCAGAATTTTAAAAATTAAATCTGAGCAAATCATGGAATAGTTATTTGTACATAGCTCTGAATAAGTTGAAAACTTTACTTGATTGCATATTTTGATATGCAATCTACTTCACTAGGAATTATCCCTGTATACCTTCTATGTTTATACCACTTCCCACTTAGAAGGATCTAAAATTAGTTTCATGCTATGTATCTATAGGTATAAAAGGCTATAGCTGTATAATCAGTGAATGCTACTTTGACCATAAAAATGTATTTTTTGTTATTCTAGGGAAAATAGAAACTTTCGGGGGAGGGAAGCTTATACACCCAGCAGTGCTTGGGGATTACTCTGAGCTCTGTGCTCACAGGAAGCTGGTAGTACTCAAGGGGCTATTGTATGCCCGAGGATTAAATGAGCTATTGAATTGGCTGCATGCAAAATAAGCAATTTAACCCCTGTTCTCTCTCTCCAGCCTAATGACCATTTTTAAAAAACAACATTTTAGTGAGAGGTAAGTAACTGAGAATTTTAAACTGGAACCAATAGCAATATATCACTCACTACCAAAAAAAATTTTTACTTTATTCAATTTTCCATTGGAGATTTTTTAAAATTCTCAAATGTTCATGAATCTCAGAAATTACAAAAAGACAAATACCAGCACATGATTTGAAATATTTCACCCCCCCTTATATTTTAGATCGAAAGGAACTGAGTTTCAATGTCAACAGTAATTTGAAGACTTACTCTAGAAACAATCTTTGAGAATTTTATTCCTCTTGACACAATTTAGTCATTCATAATAAACGTGTTATTGAGGAGTCAATAATGATGTATTCAATAGACTTACTATGAAGAATTGATTAGAAATGATGTGATTTTACTTGAGTAATGACCTTTCTTGTCTGCAATAATCCATTGTGAGAACAGTGCGTACTTGGCTGGTTTGAAAGTCATAAGGGGCAATACTGAGGCAGATGTACTACAATTCAGGTAGAAAAGGGATCAGCTTCAAACATTCTGTAACACCAAGTTGTCTGATAGAACAATAGTGGAGTAGAAAAGCCTAAAGATAGAAACTGCTAGGTTGCACTTTTGTTCTGATTCCCTTGATTGTCTCATGAACATTCCCATCAAAATATATGCATCAACATTCTGTAGCTTTGACTTCAGCACCTAGATCTACAATGGAGCATCTATAGTAGAAACATGGGTAAATAAC